>NC_064618.1:830785899-833285899 GCF_023898315.1 Schistocerca nitens | reverse complement strand
CATGATCCAGTGCGATGGAAGGTATGTTTCTACGTCACAGGCCCAACCGAACATCCACCATAGTGAAATAGACGTTTTACATAAGGGATTTCGTAACAGAACTTGAGTACTACAAAAATATGTTGTTTCGAGGCTGTGGTGAATTTAAAATAAACAAGAAAAGCTTCACTTTAGGCACGAATTGCTATAGTAAGATGTCTGGAAATAGTGTGTCAGTGGTTAAATGTTCCTCGTTCCTGTAAGTACGTATGCATGGATGAGATTATAAACCTCTCCAGACGGTTAACGAATCCTATTTTTAAAAAATGGCTCTGAGCACTATGGGTCATCAGTCCCCTAGACCTAGATCTACTTCAACCTAACTAACCTAAGGACATCACACACATCCATGCCCGAGGCAGGATTCGAAAATGCGACCGTAGCAGCGGCTTAGTTCCGGACTGAAGCGCCTAGAACCGCTCGGCCACAACTGCCGGCAATCCTATTCCTGTGAGCGTTTCTACAGGTCAGGTATAAATAAAAAATTTACACTATGTGATCAAAAGTATCCGGACACCTAGCTGAAAATGACTTACAAGTTCGTGGCGCCCTCCATCGGTAATGCTGGAATTCAGTATGGTGTTGGCCCACCCTAAGCCTTGATGACAGCTTCCACTCTCGCAGGCCTACGTTCAATCAGGTGCTGGAAGGTTTCTTGGGGAATGGCAACCCATTCTTCACGGAGTGCGGGACTGAGGAGAGGTATATATGTCGGTCAATGAGGCCTGGCACGAAGTCGGCGTTCCGAAATACCCCTACGGTGTTCTATAGGATTCAGGTCAGGTCTCTGTGCAGGCCAGTCCATTACAGGGGTGTGTACCACTCTGCCACAGGCCGAACATTATGAACAGGTGCTCGATCGTGTTGACAGATGCAATCGCCATCCCCGAATTGCTCTTCAACAGTGAGAAGCAAGAAGATGCTTAAAACATGAATGTAGGACTGTGCTGTCATAGTGCCACACAAAACAACAAGGGATGCAAGCCCCCTCCATGAAAAAACACGGCCACACCTTAAGACCACCTAATTTTGCTGTTGGCACTACACACGTTGGCAGATGACGTTCACCGTGCATTCGCCATACCCACACCCTGCCATGGGATCGCCACATTGTGTACCGTGATTCGTCACTCCACACAACGTTCTTCCAGTGCTCAATAGTCCAATGTTTACGCTCCTTACACCAAGCGAGGCGTCGTTTGGCATTTACCGGCGTGATGTATGGCTTATGAGCTACCGCTCGACCATGAAATCAAAGTTTTCGCACCTCCCGCCTAACTGTCATAGTACTTGCAGTGGATCCTCATCTGCATCTACATCTACATGGATACTCTGATGCAGTTTGGAACTCCAGTGTGATGGTCTGGATAGATGACTGCCCATTACACATTAAGACCCTGTTCACAACTGTCGGCGGTCTCTGTCAGCCAACAGACGAGGTCGTCCTATACGCTTTTGTGCAGTACGTGTCCATTCACGTTTCCACTTCACAATCACATCGGAAACAGTGGACCTATGGATGTTTAGGAGTTTGGAAATCACCCGTACAGTCGTATGACACATGTGACACCGTATCACCTGACCACATTCGAATTCCATGAGTTCCGCGGAGCGCCCCATTCTGGTCTATCACGATGTCTAATGACTATTGGGGTTGCTGATGAGGCGCACCTGGCGGTAGGTGATACAACAATTCACCTAATATGATAAACGTATGTTTTTGAGGTTGTCTGGATATTTTTGATTACATAGTGTATATCTAATGAAGTATGAAGGCACTGGAAGAAACATTTTGAGATACATACACAGGAAACAAGTTCGATACTGCTGCATTCAAAATTCTAGCTTTCCGATTCGGTTCTTCGTCAAGCATGTAACTGTAGCTCACCACAAATGTTTGATACTTCGTTTTCCTGTTCAAACACCTTGTCAGTGATATTTAGGGTTTTAAGAGGCGAGGTGTAATGTAAATGCTTTTTCTTGTGGACACAATTTAAAGATGACGTTTTGCTCTTGGCACTTTCGACCCACAGCAGTTTATTGCTTTTTCTGACGTTTCACCAGCACGAGTGGCTAGCACAGTCAGAGATCACCGAGCATTACCGCTGGCGACCTAGAGAGGAACCTGTCGCTGTAGGTTGTATGTTAGAACTTTTTTGCACAAATGTATCCGGACACCCCACAGTAATGAAGAATTGACCACTATATGCCACGAGGAGTGGACTCGTCAGGATAAGAGGAGACGAGAAATACCGTGTTGCCAGTGGGGAAGAAGTAACAACAGAATAAGTCGGTCAGGAAAACTCAGTGACTTCGAGAGTGGACGAGTGAAAAACGACCATCTATGTGCCTCGGTAGGAACCCTAGTTTCCTTATCTTCGCGGTCCTTTTGCGAAATACAGGTATACTTTGTCCGCAGTAGAATCGTCCGAGCTAGCCTCGTATGCCGTTTCTGTAAATTTTCTCAATTATGTTTCGCTTTAAGAACGTCGTCTTGCTTCCAGGGATTCCCATCTGACTTCACGAATCATCTCTGTAATACTCCCTTGTTGGCCGAACCTGCCGATAACAAAACTGGCGGCTCGCCTCTGAATTGCTTCGATGTCTTCCCTTAATCCGGCCTGACGGGGATCCCAAACAGTCCATCAGTATTCAAGAATGAATCGCACAAGTGCTGTATAGGGGGTTCCTTTATGGATGAGCTGCAGTTCCCTAAAATTGTCCCAATAAGGCGATGTCGACCGTTCACCTTCCCTACTACTACCGTTACGTTCTCGTTCCACGTCACACCGCTTTCAAACGTTACGCCTAGATATTTAATCGACATGACTTTGTCAGGCAGCACACCACTAATGGTGTACTCTGACGTTATGGGATTGCTTTCCTACGCCTTTTCAATAACTTACATTTTTCCACATACAGAGCAAGCTGCGATTCTTCACACCAAATAGACATTTTATCTAAAGTCGTCTCGTATCCCCCTATAATCACACGACAAGGACGCCTTCCTGTACATGACGGCGTCATCAGCAAGCAGGACTGCTCCTCATTCTGTCCGTCAGATCATTTATGTATTCACCGGATAAGAGCGGTTCTGTCACACTTCCCTGTGGCATTCCTGACTATACCTTTGTCTCTGAAAAACACTCGCCGTCGAAAACAACATATTGGGTTCTCTTCGCGACCCACAAGTATAAGGGAATCTATTCCATATGCTCGGACGTTCTTTAACAGTCTGCAGTGGGACACCATTGCGAAAGCTTTCCGGAAATGCCCCATATCTTAAAATTCCATATCATGATGTTACCAAAGTCGGGCTGCTTGCAGTCCATGTTCACATTCCGAGTGACGACAGTTTAAAAACTCTTAGAAAGACCTACGTTGTGTATTAGTGATAAAGGAACGATGAAGATGCCGCAGTAAACTGAAGATCTGTGTCAGCTGGCGTGACTCTCTCGTGTGACCGTTCTCAGAGAGTAATATTCATTACAATTGTAAGTAGGCTGTTTAGATTTTTTTATTGGTAACGCCACCTCTGTATAGAAAATCACTGGCTGTGCGGTGTGCAGTCTGTGGCTGCTTTGCATTGTTGTAATACTCGCCATTGTAGTGTTAGGCAGCTGGCTGTGAACAGCGCATAGCGTTGGGCAGTTGGAGGTGAGCCGCCAGCAGTGATGGATGTGGGGAGAGAGATGGCGGAGTTTTGTAATTTGTCATGAACTGATATATATATGATGATATCAAGGTAAATACATTGTTTGTTCTCTATTAATATCTTTCATTTGCTAACTATCCCTATCAGTAGTTAGTGCCTTCCATAGTTTGAATCTTTTATTTAGCTGGCAGTAGTGGCGCTCGCTGTATTGCAGTAGCTTGAGCAGCGAAGATTTTTGGTGAGGTAAGTGATTTGTGTGACGTATAGTTTAATGTTAGTCAGGGCCATTCTTTTATAGGGAATTTTGAAAGTCAGATTGCGTTGCGCTAACAAAATATTGTGTGTTGAAAGTCAGATTGCGTTGCGCTAAAAAATATTGTGTGTCAGGTTAAGCACAGTCGTGTAATATTGTTAAAAGGGGACGTTTCATATGTCGACCCTTAGCCGAGGATACCTCACTGGAATCTTCTGATTTTTTCTTGTAGTTTGTGTAATTAGTGCAGATTTTGTTTATTGCCAGCGCGTAATTATAGAGAGAATTTCCTTTGTAGTTGCAGTTTTTCATTGTTGTACAGTAAAACAGTTGTGGCATGCATGTAGATTGGCACCAAGTATTTCGCAGCTGCAATTAACTAGATATTATTTTCAGTGTTATGTTAATGTGTTCTCTTATTTTTGCTCTTGAAATTGTGTTTTTCTGTGTTGTCGTGTGAAACACTGTGACAATAATGGCGTGTGAAAAACGTAACACTAGGCTCCAAAGTAAATTGAGAAATGACAGCGAAGACGAAAGCAGTATGTTAGCGCCGCAGAATAATGAATTAACTAATGTTAATAGTAATAATTTGGTAGCTGTGCATAGGGAAATGGAGCGGGCTGCAAACAATGGCGTAGACAGTGAAACAATCAGTGAGCAGGGAAGCATTATCGATCGGTCGGTCGGCAACAGCTCGCCTCAGGAATCCGAAATGACAGGACACGATCTCGCAAATACTGCAGATTCAGGTTTTGGATCCTCACCGTTTTCTCAAATAAGTCAAGACACATTTTCTGCTTGTCAAAATGTGAATGTTGCCGGTGCAAATTCACTGCCGAAAACCACTGAGGAACATGTTTCAGACACCAATGCATTGTTATTACAATTAATACAGCAAATGGGACAAACACAGCAAAAGCTTCAAAAATTAGACACAATTGAACAAAATCAGAGACAAACACAGCAACAGCTACAAAAGTTAGACTCATTGGAACAAACTCTTGAACAAACACGTGAAGATTTAACTACTGAGTTACATAACATTGAATCGAAATGTCAAAAAGTCTGTAATGACGTAAAAACACAAATTTGTGAGCATTTCCAACCTACTTTTTCGCGTCATGAAAATGCACTACAGAATCACGAAGCAGCCATAAAAGAACTGCAAACTACTGTTCATGAAAATCATGAGACCTTACAAGCTAAATTTGACTCAGTTGCATCTACCGATTCGGTTACGCAACTTGCAAAAACTCAGGAAAACTTGAAGGACACAGTAGATTCGATTTCAACACAAATGGACAATCTGAAACTTGGTTCAGAAAAACACACTGAGGAAATAAGTACACTATCGGATAAAGTAGCCGAACTTTCAGATCAGTTCACTAACTTATCTACAGGGGTGGATGATGATCTGAATGACGCAAGACCGGTGGTCTTTAACGACACAGAAGAGTGCGAACAAATTAGGAAACTGAAACAAAATCAAAATCAAATTAATACGCAACACCAAAGAGAAATCTGGGAAGTACAAGATCAGTTGACGCAGGTAATACAAAAATTTCATATTTCAAAGGACACTCGCGCTCCAACATGGGAAGAGGGACATAGAGATACGGAAAAGCCGCAACATAATAACACAGGGCATTTCGGAAGTTATGAAAGAAATTGGCAATGTGCACCGAATTTTAAGATGGAACCGCCGACACGACCTAACAATGACCGTTATGCTACTCGCCAACACAATGATTTTTACTATAAGCTGTTAAAAAGAAAAAAAAAAAAAAAAGGGGGCAGAATAACTTCAGACGCAACAGTTCGGCGCGCAGTTACGATTCCGGGAGAAATTCTCCACCACATGACCGACAAACAAGAAACTATGTAAACTACCGATATAACGACAGACCTGAATTGCATCAGAACTGGCGGGATTCTAACAGAGCTGGGCCCTCTTGGCAACGTGAATTTGTAGAAGTTAGGTCTCCAAATCCCAATAACGACGTGCGCCAACAAAGAGACAGACAATGACTCGCACAGCAGGCAGCCGCGTGCGCCCGCTGGCTTCGAGAAAAATAACACAGACGCTAACCTTGAGAAAAGATTTAGCATTCTTTACCGACGTATACCGCATGATAATTACGTTCAAGTTGAAACTCTGAGTACTAGGAAGAGTAAAGGTTTACACCACATTTCACACGTAAAACCGTTTATTGAGAGATAATGTGCTTTTTTAACTTGAGATTTTAATGCAACATTTTGGTTTACTTGAAAATACATTCTCGATTTAAAGTACTTTCTGAGAGATACCAGATGATACAGTGGTTAGTTTATGTGACAGCTACACGATGTTATCACGACGCTACTAATGAGTGACAGTTTACAATGTTGCTTTTGAGGTGTTTCTGTTTTATATTTGCACAGTTTTCTGAATTCTTCTGGAAAGTAAAACATGTTTTAGTAGTAACTTTTGTGGTATAGCAACAATGAGGCAGCCTTTTTCGTAGCACAACAATACGTTACAGTACAGTACTTTCTTCATCACAACAATAAGCGTAATAACTAAGATATTTATACGCCAAGCATTTCACTTTTGTGTATCATCAGGTAAGTACATTGACTTCTGCAGAGCTTGGCTTTCGGAGGACTATAAATACGAGACTTCCACAGAGATTGTCTTACAACATGACGCACAGTTTAGCGCTGCAGTACACGTGTTTGAGTGATTATTTTCGCGCTTAATACATTTTTTTGAGATATTTGAAGTGCAATGATACGAGGGTTTTCCGTGATACATTTCATTCCATTGCTGTAATCTGTAACACCTGAGGGTATAATTACATTAATCCTCAGGGGGGTACACGCTTACTTTGTGTACCATGTGTGTGGCAACCACAAGGAACCCTAGCTAATATGGTATTTGCTTATACAACTTTACACATCGGTACCATATTTCTCTAACACAGAATTACACAGCTATCTGATCATTTAACTGAGACAGACAAACTTTTTACTACATCAGTGACAGATGTTTACGTAATTATACCGTTGGATACCTTCATGTTTACGCAATTACACAGTTGGGTAACTTCACACTTATGAAATTGTATTTTGTCTGTACTTTGTGAACTGTTCATATTTTTTCGGAACCATTGTGATACTATGAGAACTTTGAATGATATATTTGGTAAGGGAGCATGATTTTAAAGTACGTTTGAGGTGGATAACACTTTTGAAATGAGCAGAGAATTTTTTTTAGGTTTTAAAATATTCAGGAAGCTACGACGATTTTGAGATTTGACTGAGGTGTTACGATGTTATTTTTACGACGACGATGTGTATTATGCTGCTGAGGTATGTTTATGGTCAAGAAGCTGATGCTATATGAGTTATTTGACTATGCTACGTATTTATTAACAGGAAATATTGAAGAAGCGTCGACGAATTTGTATATGTGTAATAAGGTAAGGAGTAATGAATAGTGATTAGGGCACTCTGATTTGTGGAAAAGGTTGTTGGAAACCAAGAATCGTACTTTAAGAGTTATGAAATGTGTGTAAATGCGTGAATGTATCACAATGCTGACGAATATTTTTTTTGGACACTTACATTTATAGGATTTTGTTTCTACAGATTTGCAACACTAATTCTTGACCTGTGAAACATTTTTATATCAGACTGCCACTGTAGCGCAAACTGCTGTCGTAAATATTTCCGTACGAAAGTTAAGTGACCACCTGCACGTAATACGTCGTGAGCACACAGCTGTGTCAGACACCTGGGCGACAGCCGCCCGAACAAAAAAAAGCCATTACCCTTCCAGCGGCACAGGTAGAAGAAAAAAGAGGCCATTATAATCGCTATTGACGTTCCTTTGTAGAAAGCATCGCAACATTTCACGGCTATTGTCGTGCTAGTTGAGAGAAATGCCATATGGCGACAGAAATGCCTAATGAAATGACGAGAAATATTTTTACATCTGCACACCTGATTACGACAAGCGTCTTTCTACGAGAGTTAACTTATGAAATGCCACATGACTATTGAACGATGTTCTTATGCTTTGCTTTGTACATAGTTGCTTATTTCATTTGATATCTAGTTTCTAGCTGCACTGCTGCATTGGTTCAAATATAATTTTATAGATGTACTAATATAAATATTTTCTGTCTACAGATCGAGTTAATAATAATTTTTGTCAAAAAAAAAAGGGGGAAAAAAGGGAGTGAATGGTAATATTTTTTTTTACAATAAGTTGTTGTGGTGCACCACTTTAATTACATAGTCATTAAGATGTGAATATACATTTCCCTTATCTGCATTGTTGTCTTTACTGTAATATTTTTCTGCTTGAGCTATGTCATGTTTAGGTATAAGTTGCTGCTGTTTGCCAGGCATAGTGTTATTGAATTTGACTTTGTATTATTCTGTAAAGCCAGTTTTACTAATGATTTCTTGTTATTATTTGTTGCACATTGCCTTATATTAGTTGTAATTTATGCTGCTTGCTTCGCCATTTGTATTTTTGATCATTGCTGTTTGTGTTAATTGTTTTGTACTGCTGCATTGCCTCGTCCCTTGGTATATATATCTGAGCTCAGTAGATTTAAGTTAGCTTAAGAGGGGGTTGACTATATAAGAACCTAACTATGAAGAATAGGGAAAGAATGCATTGAGAGGTTATATGAAACAGAGTTGGCAAAAATGAGTATTGTGCACTGAGAAATAATTATTTTGAAAGAAATATGGTTAGAATACAGAAAAGAGGTACAGATAGGACTATTTGGGAATAATGATGAACGAAGGGAGATCTCCAAGAACAAAAAAGGTTTTGTTCACAAAATACTGCAGTACCAAAAGTTACACTGAAAACGAACCCTGTCCTTTCCATTGTGTTATCCCACTATGTGTTTGTGTACCCTTGTGTATTTGTTTTCTTCCTGTCTTTGTGTAGTTTCATAGAATTTTTTCTTCTTCTAATACTAAGCTACATTCACTATGATGAGGAATACTGTGATCCTCAAATATAATTTGCATTGATAATATGTTATTTACTTTGTAAAGATGTTTAGACATTTATCTGTTCTGTGTTAATGCTTAGGTGTGAAGTTGATGTTTCAAAAGTTATTCTGATCTTTTATGTATGAAATTATGTCATAATTCCTGTAACACTGATGTATATGTTTATTTCTATTCTTTTGTAAAGCCCCTATTACCGCAACTGTTATTTGTATTGTTATGTTTTTAATGATGTATTTTGTACCTTTGTAATTGTATTCTTATGTTATAAAATTGTAATTGACACGAGGTCATCAAATTAAGTAACTTGTAAGTTACATTTCACTGCACACGTTTCTATTGGTCATAGTATATGGACAATATGTGAGAAGTAGGGACTGTTAGTGTTTGCACGTGTGTTAATAATTCAGCAAGGGACTGGATAACAGCATTGCTGGTTCTAAGGACAATTCCAAAAAACTTTGTGAGTGCACAAGTGGTGGTTATGGACTTGCTATATTATCCGCAAGACTCTTCAATTGTGATTGTGCACCTGCACAGTCACAACGGATGGCTGCTGGCCGTCTCTACGAGGACTACAGTGGGTCTACGTCGTTGCTGACTCACCAGTACCATAATCTCTACAAGGACTACAGTGGGTCTACACCTTTGATGATCCACCAATACCATTATTTCTACAAGGACTGCAGTGGGTGTGCGCCTCTGGTGGCCCACCAATACCGTAATCTCTACAAGGACTACAGTGGGTCTGCATCTTTGATGATCCATAAATACTATTATTTCCACAAGGACTGCAGTGGGTCTGCGCCTCTGGTGGCCCACCAATACCGTAATCTCTACCAGGACTACAGTGGGTCTGCTCTGTGATGACCTACCCACCAATACTCTTCAAAACTTCGACTGACTCCGCTGTGGGTTTGCTCTGTTGTGGACCAATACCTGTCTGCATGTCAAGAGTCAGCACTGTCTTTCCGTTGGAAGGACAACGATACTTCAAGACTGCATGGAAATCCATTACTTCCGTGTGCATTTTCTTTTACTGCTCAGACTTTGAGAAAAACACTGCAATGTGATGAATGATCAGGACTGTCTTTATGGACTGTGAGAAAATTTTAGCTTTTGACCAACATTGTATCAACAAGTGTGTGCATTTGATTTCTTTGTTATTGTAATTATGAAAAATCTTTTCAAATCTGTATTGGGCACTGCCCAAACCAATTTGTAAAATTTTTTTGTGGGGAGCATGGGGGCTATGTAAGTAGGCTGTTTAGGTTTTTTTATTGGTAACGCCACCTCTGTATAGAAAATCACTGGCTGTGCGGTGTGCAGTCTGTGGCTGCTTTGCATTGTTGTAATACTCGCCATTGTAGTGTTAGGCAGCTGGCTGTGAACAGCGCATAGCGTTGGGCAGTTGGAGGTGAGCCGCCAGCAGTGATGATGTGGGGAGAGAGATGGCGGAGTTTTGTAATTTGTCATGAACTGATATATATATGATGATATCAAGGTAAATACATTGTTTGTTCTCTATTAATATCTTTCATTTGCTAACTATCCCTATCAGTAGTTAGTGCCTTCCATAGTTTGAATCTTTTATTTAGCTGGCAGTAGTGGCGCTCGCTGTATTGCAGTAGCTTGAGCAGCGAAGATTTTTGGTGAGGTAAGTGATTTGTGTGACGTATAGTTTAATGTTAGTCAGGGCCATTCTTTTATAGGGAATTTTGAAAGTCAGATTGCGTTGCGCTAACAAAATATTGTGTGTTGAAAGTCAGATTGCGTTGCGCTAAAAAATATTGTGTGTCAGGTTAAGCACAGTCCCGTAAAATTGTTAGAAAGGGGACGTTTCATACAATGTAAGAATTATGGTTCGAATCATCATCCGCTATACTGCCTCAGTAAATCACAAATTATTAATGCAATAGGTACTCTTCCTAGAACGTTAAGGACACGTTGTTGGCTAGATATTAAACCTTAAAGTTCCATTCAGACAAATACTTCGAAATTTTGCACCAGTCCAATGTTTCATAACACAGCTGTATTCTGCTTAGAAAATTAAACATATCTAAAACTGAGAGAATGATTATAACACAGTACTTACGATTCAGACAGTGATTGGGAATCCTGTACATTCCTCTCCACAGAACGAGACAATTGTCCACGTCCATTACAACGTTTTCTTTTTATCACCTCACACAAGAAGGAAAGGACTCTGTACCTCTCTGAAACATCTGAACATCACAGTACCCTTGTGAACTATCTAACCTTGCCAGTTACCTAAGGTTGCGTCAAGCGCCAATCGTAGCCGCTCGATAAGTAGTAGTAGTAGTAGTAGTAGTTGTTGTTGTTGTTGTTGTTGTGGTCCTCAGTCCAAAGACTGGTTTGATGCAGCTCTCCATACTGATCAATCCTGTGCAAGCCTCTTCCTCTCCGAATAACTACTGCAACCTACATCCTTCTGAATCTGTTTAGTGTATTCATCTCTTGGTCTCCACCTCGGATTTTTATCCCCTACATTAATTGTCTCCTTTCCTTACCTAATTCCCCCACAATCACTTAATTCTGCTACATTCCATTGTCCTTCTTTTGCTTTTGCTGATCTTCATCTTATATCCTCCATTCAAGTTACTGTCCATTCCGTTCAGCTGTCTTCCAAGTCCTTTGCTGTCTCTGATAGAATTACACGGTCATCGGCAAACCTCAAAGTCTATATTTCTTCTCCTTCAACTTCCATTCCTACTACAAGTTTTTCTTTCATTTCCTTTACTGCTTGTTCATTATACATAATTTCAATAACATCGATGATAGGCTACAACCCTGCCTCACTCTCTTCTCAACCACTGCTTTTCTTCTCATGTTCGTTGGCTCTTGTAACTGCCGTCTGGTTTCTGTACAAGTCGTATATAGCCTTTCGACCCCTGTGTTTTACCTCTCCTACCTTCAGAATTTCAAAGAGGGTTTTCCAGTCAACACTGCCAAAAGCTTTTCAAAATCTAATCGATATCACATGCGAACCGTTCAGTCACATACGTCTTTTAATTTTTCGTTAAAATATTAATTACAAATATAAGGCTAGGAAAATGAAAATAAAACTGTTGCTGATTGATGAGCAAAGGCCGACATATAGGCAAAAATCCTTGTATTAATAATTTTAGAGAAATGTGTTTCGTGTTCACGTCTAAGAGTTTCAGAGCTGCCAAGCAACCTCGCGTTCTGGGGATTGCAGTCGCTTTGAAACTTGTATGAAATTGCTGGAGACACTCAAAAGTCGTTTAAGAGCCACGACAACCACAACCCACCTTATTCACGAAAAGAAGGAAGACGATTTTGAAATTGTAATTGTCAGTCATCACGTTGTATTCGATCGAGACTGATTTGTTTACATTCGCCCCAGGCGAGGTTTGTCCCAAGTTATTACCAATATTTTTAAAGACCGTTAGGAATTTTAATAGTACGAGTCGCATTTCTTGCAATATTATTCAAGTAGAATGCAGATAAATGCGTTATTCCAAATTTTTATTTTAAGGGCATTAGGTTGTGACCCAAAGCGTACTTGTCTGTTTACTATTTCATCTTCCAACGCTGGAAACATCATCAGAGGCCATAACGACCAAGAAAGCAGTTAAGATCACCAGTAAGTTCAGCAAGCCAAACTCTTTGCACGTATCCACGCAACCGACCGTTGCCTAGATACCTCAAAAAAGTCCAGCTTTCTGAGCTTATTTGAGACTGTAACAGCTTTCGGAGTCGTCATAGTCTCTGATGATGTTTCCAGCATTGTAAGACGAAATGTTTGACAGAGAATTACGCCTTGGACCACAGCCTAGTCTCCATCAAACAAAGATCGCCAATATATAATGTAGTTTTAATTCAGTCAGTAATGGTTAAGATTCACATAGTAAACTGAAATGAAAAATTCTGATTTTTTGTTTCAGTAATTTAGTCACTGTGCAATATTTTTTAATTTGTGTGTAAAGCTGGGCTAAATATTTACTCTTCGACTAATCCTTTGGTATTATGTGGTATGTTAGCGGCGCCCGTAAAGGTGGAAAATTATAGAATGTAGGCGGATGCAAATTCTAGACTCCCATACGTGGTTCTTATACTGGTAACTTAAATATGTACTTTAGGCCCTTTGCATAGGAGTTTCACCGGAGACAAATTATAGTAACTTATTTTCTTACTGAGCTTTAGCGCAGGGGATATGAGGACACCAATAACAATTAAACTGAAACCTCATTTCAGTTTTCAGAGAAGGAACAATAACAAACTTAAAGTAGTGGAAATGTCAAGCAGTCAACCTGGAATCGAAGTCCCACTTAGTCATACGAATTTTACCATCGCTTTGGGCCATCTTAAATACACTACTAACCATTAAAATTGCTACACCAAGAAGAAATGCAGATGATAAACGGGTATTCATTGGACAGATATTTTATACTAGAACTGACATCTGATTACATTTTCACGCAATTTCGGTGCATAGATCCTGAGAAATCAGTACCCAGAAAACCACATCTTGCCGTAATAACGGCCTTGATACGCCTGAGCATTGAGTCAAACAGAGCTTGATTGGCGTGTATAGGTACAGCTGCCCATACAGCTTCAACACGATACCACAGTTCATCAAGAGTAGTGACTGGTGTATTGTAACGAGCCAGTTGCTCGGCCGCCATTGCCAGACGTTTTCAGTTGGTGAGAGATCTGGAGAATGTGCTGGCCAGGGCAGCAGTCGAACATTAACTGTATCCAGAAAGGCCCGTACAGGACCTGCAACATGCGGTCGTGCATTATCCTGCTGAAATACAGGGTTACGCAGGGATCGAATGAAGGGTAGAGCCACGGGTCGTAACACATCTGAAATGTAACGTCCACTGTTCAAAGTGCCGTCAATGCGAACAAGAGCTGACCGAGACGTGTAACCAATGGCACCCCATACCATCACGCCGGGTGATACGCCAGTATGGTGATGACGAATACACGCTTCCAATGTGCGTTCACCGCGATGTCGCCAAACACGGATTCGACCATCATGATGCTGTAAACAGAACCTGGATTCATCCGAAAAAATGACGTTTTGCCATTCGTGCACCCAGGTTCATCGTTGAGTACACCATCGCAGGCGCTCCTGTCTGTGATGCAGCGTCAAGGATAACCGCAGCCATGGTCTCCGAGCTGATAGTCCATGATGCTGCCCACGTCGTAGAACTGTTCGTGCAGATGGTTGTTGTCTTGCAAACGTCCCCATCTGTTGACTCAGCGGTCGAGACGTGGCTGTACGATCCGTTACATCCATGCGGATAAGATGCCTGTCATCTCGACTGCTAGTGATACGAGGCCGTTGGGATCCAGCACGGCGTTCCGTATTACCCTCCTGAACCCACCGATTCCATATTCTGCTAACAGTCATTGGATCTCGAACAACGCTAGCAGCAATGTCGCGATACGATAAACCGCAATCGTGATAGGCTACAATCCGACCTTTATCAAAGTCGGAAACGTGATGGTACGCATTTCTTCTCCTTACACGAGGCATCACAACAACGTTTCACCAGACAACGCCGGTCAACTGCTGTTTGTGTATGAGAAATCGGTTGGAAACTTTCCTCATGTCAGCACGTTGTAGGTGTCGCCACCGGCGCCAACGTCGTGTGAATGCTCTGAAAAGCTAATCATTTGCATATCACAGCATCCTCTTCCTGTCGGTTAAATTTCGCATCTGTAGCACGTCATCTTCGTGGTGTAGCAATTTTAATGGCCAGTAGTGTAATAATAGCTTAAAAGCCTCTGCGTTAGCCAACGAGCCGAAAGTTCTCCAAAATTTTTATTACAATTTTTCTTTCTTGCCTTTCGGTCTCGAATTAGTGAACTTTAACAGCATCTGGAGCAGTTTCTGTAAGAAATTGACTGACCTCAATCTGATATAAGGTGGAGAAAGAGCATACTGAATGTGCATCAGCATGAGAGCTTTGAACAAAATAACCATTCCAGTCACACGTGTACTCTCAAGAATAGAGGAAACATTGGACCATTTAGGCAACTGCCGATGCTCTCACCACCACACATGATTTCTGACTGTCATCAAATAAATACCTATCGCCCTGGCAGATCATGAGAAAATAGGACTTGTAGCAGCATCAGGTCTCTATGAGTATCTGAGTATACCCCTACGATTACGAAATGCACCAGCTACGTTCCAGTGATAAGCAAATTTATTGTTGGGGGCACGACGGCACTGCGTTTAGTATCATATCAGCATCCTGAGGAAATCTGACATTTTCAGGAAGAGAAGATTTAAATTTTTACGATCATCTTCTTAGTATGAATGACAACAAACTGAACAAAGGAATTCTTCCTCTTGTGTATCAATAAAAGTAAAGAGTAATTTGCTGCTTGTAACTCAAAGAAATCTTCAACAAATTAATTTCACAACTAACGTGGTGCAGGGTAAAGGTGCTTGCTGAACACTTGGCAACAATCATCAGCTTGCAGGCAAACCGATAATCGGACTCAACAGAAACCGGACTGAAGAACGGAAGAGAAGCTTCAGCGAGAACATGAAGAGATTTAGAGAGAGGAAGAAAGCAAACTTTCACAGCGCTCCTGCTGGGAGTAACGAACTAAAAAAGTTAATAAAGGAAGATATTTTAACTAATCACATACGGCGATATTCGCTTACTTTAACTTACTATAATACATGTAATTATTACAGCAGGTAGCAGAATGGCTGCTCTAAGAGTCGGCGCACTCGTTGTTATCAAGATGTATCAAATGACTTGACTATCGTTCTGCGTGTGCAACTTCTAAGACTTAAATAACACTTGTTGCAGACAACGGAAGTATGGTACAGGGAATTCTCTGAGTTATCCAGACGTTGGCCTGTTTCTTATCACCATTTTTTCATTATTTTTTTCACGTCGGATGCCGTGACAAGAGATAGCTCGACAGAACAAAGACCAACAGGCGGTCATCGACCCACAGTTTTCGGAGCTCACGTGAGAAACGCAGAGACACTGGCACACAGAACGACTTCCTCTGTTCCGGTAGCTGAGGCTATAAAAGAATTTCGAACTTTTTTTTCTTTTAGAGAAACATCTCGACAGAGTACCTTGAGAATCTTGCCAAATGCGTTCCTTCTAGTTAAGTAAACTGACAAACATTTTAAAAAATGTTACACGTTGGAGAATATCGGAAATGCGTAGTATTTAGTGGCGCATTACAAACGTTCTCCAAACAATAGTCCAGTTCGGTTTATTGTAAACGTTCCTTGATTTAATCGCGCAGACGAAGCGCCAATCTTAACTCCTAATGGAGTTACTGTCAATGAATATAGAACTTCTGTATTTATTGGTAAAACGTGAGTTTCTCAACGCGTATACAGTATTCAAATAACTGACGTCTTCAACAACCGCTGATATTTTGACAGGTGCACACCTTGTCATTTTCAAGGGACAAATGCAAAAAGGAAGTGCTGTGTAAATGGATTTAAAACTTTGGTATGCAGAGTATTTCCTCAGAGATGACACACACACACACACACACACACATCACTAGTGCCAATTTACCCTTTGGTTATTAATATTCACTTTCGTAACCTCCGACGTCGGTCATGTTTGGTTGTGTTTGTGTCTTGAAAATGACAGGGTATGCCCGTGTTGAAATACCGGGGATTGTCGAAGGTGTCACGCTGCCCCATTCCTGGAAGTTATTTGAACACTGCGTATTCCTGTTTATCGGCTGCTGTTGGTGAAAGAATGGCGTTAATTTCTCATTGTGACCACTAGCAATAAGACTGCTCGGATTTTATAAGCAACGTTAAGAGAGGCGGCATAGCAAGAGTGAGAGGAAACAAGTTGTAGAGTATCTGAGAGTAGTCAGCATCGAATATTTAGTGATGAGGAGGAAGAAGTGGAGCATAAAAGGGAAAAATTCAAAAGCATCGTTCAATATACCTTAGACAAGTATCTTCCGAGTAGCGTCTTAAAAGATGGGAAGTACCCATCGTGGTTTAATAGCTGTGTTAGAAAACTGCTACGCAAACAAAAAGAGTCTCATTTCAGGTTCGAGATAAGTCAAAACGTAGCTGACAAGCAGAAGCTGAACGAAGCGAAAAATGAGCGTAAGGAGAGCAAAGAATGAAGCGTTCAACGATTCTGAAAGTAAAATTTCGTCAACCGGCCTGACTAAAAAACGAAAGAGAATTTGATATTATGTAAAATCAGTAATGGAAATAATGTGTTCATTCATTCTACTACTGGCATCGGAACGGAAGAAAAAAAAGAGGAGACCGAAATACTGAATTTGGTCTTCCGAATTTGTTTCACCGCATAAGATCGTAACATTGTCCCTCCTTTCGATCATCGTACGAACATCGAAATGCCAGATACTGAGATACCCGGTAGCGGAATAGGAAAGCAATTACAATTGCGTAATAGCTGAATGGCATCTAGACCTACAGGATTCTACGAAGATTATGCGAAAGAACTTGTACTGCGTCACCCTACAGCACGACTAATCTCGTAGAAATACCAAAACATTTAGACACTACAGAGGCACCGTGCCACGTGAAAGGAGAGCAGCGTCACACAGCAGAAATCAACACCTTAGTTTCTCTCAATTGTACTCAAGAAGCTCAACACAAGACTGCTATGTTCTACCGTGGTAGAGCGTCACTCGTACTTCACCGGTAAGACTACGCTTAAGATAACCTGCGGGTCTAAACTTCTGTACTGGAAATATCGTCTGTCCATATTGTAGTCTCCCCCTTACTTTCTAATTCCACCTATTATCCACAATAAGCAAAGTCTTTTATGAAAAATTTGAGACGAGTGAACATTACAATAAAGTTCCTAGTTTACTAAGCTTTTCATGTTGTTGTCACCAACTCTTCTTGTCTAGGGGTCTGACTCTTGAAGTTGATATTCTCACATGTTGGTCCTCTCGATTAAATTGAACTAAATAAATTTGACGATTATTGTTGCACAATTTTTGCTTTTACGCAAATGTATTTTGTCACATTTTAGTGTATCACACAGTCTTCTGATTTTTCACGTTAACAAAGCCGAAATTACATTGTTCGCACAAAATATAAAAATACGTCAGATCACATCAGAGGCATGCTTACGACTCTTACTGTCTGCGGAGACCATATTCCGAAGAGTTTACAATTTTTCGTAAGAAGTGAATCTCTACTAGTTTATGTTATATTGTAAGTAGGCTGTTTAGGTTTTTATATTGGTAACGCCACGAAGCGCTCTGTATGAAAATCACTGGCTGTGCTGTGTGCAGTCTGTGGCTGGTTTGCATTGTTGTTGGCTATTGTAGTGTTGGTCTGTTGGCTGTTAACAGCGCGTAGCGTTGCGCAGTTGGAGGTGAGCCGCCAGCAGTGGTGGATGTGGGGAAGTGATGGCGCATTTTTGAGAGCGGATGATCTGGACGTGTGTCCATCAGAAACAGTACATTTGTAAGAATGGATGTCATGAACTGCTGTATATATATTATCATTTTTGAACACTATTGAGGTAAATACATTGTTTGCTCTCTATCAAAATATTTCATTTGCTAACTATGCCTTCAGTAGTTTAAATCTTTTATTTAGCTGGCAGTAGTGGCTCTCGCTGTATTGCAGTAGTTCGAGTAACGAAGATTTTTGTGAGGTAAGTAATTTGTGAAACGTATAGGTTAATGTTAGTCAGGGCCATTCTTTTGTAGGGATTACTGAAAGTCAGATTGCGTTTCACCAAAAATATTGTGTGTCAGTTTAGTGTTGATCAGAATAAGTAAAGAGAGTAATGTCTTGGAACGTTCAGTTGTGCTCAGCTGTTTGAAAATCAAATAACGTAGGGGTTTATCAGCACAGTAATTCATTAATTTTTCCAAGGGGACGTTTCAATATAATTAATTTTGATTATTATTTCAGAAATGAGTCCAGAAATAAACATGTAACCAGTACCGTGTAGGGTAATTAATAATATAAATTTTAAGTGTGCCAATAGTTCGTAATTTCAAATGCTTCTAAAAAATTAATATTAACTGTACTTTCAAAACTACTACTTATCGATTATAACATCGAGAGTAAAAATTTTATAACGTAATTCATTTTCATAAATTTTAGCTTGAAATACAACATACTGTGTATAAAATTATATGTCAGTTTTCAGAAAAGCAACTGATATAATGTTGACTTGTCCAAACTTCGAAAATAATATTGGTATCGACACCTGCTGTTGAGGAAAAGTAACGCTAGAGGAGGATGTCCCGTTACAAGATCACAACGTAGATATTTTTACTTGGATGATGATGTTCTCTTGATGCAGCCTACACTACGTACCACATCGAAGATTTTGTGCACTAGAAAATTGCCAAAAACACCCTCCGAACAGGCCTTAAAGCCTAACAGTACCGACCGGCCGCCGTGTCATCTTCAAGCCTGACAATGAGAGATCCCCAGCGGTGTGATCGACTTTTTGAAACTATCTGTACGCTGATATAGGTTAAGATTCCAGGTATCACACACTGCAGCCATTCACCCTAGTGAGTCCTCGTTTCAGAGTTATTGACGAAAAAAAAAATTCGGAATTTTGTGTGACACTCAATAGTGTTGGAAAAGTTACATGATATAATTTGGTTGCATGGTATAATGGATGGGTTAAGAGTATCACATGCAGGAAATCGTGGGTTCGAATCTCGTCATGTGATGCGGTATAGGTAGTTTCAAAATGTCGATCACACCACTGCGGACCTCTCGTTGTGAGGGGTCACCGCACGAAATCCTTATCGAAATGACATTGATCATCTTTTTTTATTTAATTAACTGATTTAAACGTAATTTTTAATTCCATTCCTTTGTCACATAATTTTAATTATAATATCAAGTTCTTCATTTTCTCTCATTTCCTTTCTTCACTTGATATCTTTGTTCATGTGTTTTTACTTAATTTTATGTGTTAGTTTCGATTTAGTTTCTTTTGTTTTGTCACCCTGTTTTTTCATTCAGATTATTGGGTTCATGATATCTATTTCTCATTCTGCTTGGATTTAGTTTTTCTTATGTACCCCTCTTTCATTAACATTTGCATCTGCGTTATTTTGTCCATAGTGCAATAGGTATTTAGGTTCTGATCTAAATGTTTGTATGGCGATTACCGTGCAAAAAAAAAATTGCACAAGTGATAACAAAAATACATTTCTCACAGAATTGCACATATATAAATAGATTATTTCGTCTTCTGTTTTTTTAACTGATATATCGCAATTTTGAAATAGTTGACTATTATAATAGGCAAATATAAATTAATATTCACAAAAATTACGATTGGAAATGGAATGATGCAAAGAATAAAATGAAACAAATGAAAGAGTTCATACGGTGATTAAAAAGACGTGACAAAGGAACAGAAATAAAAAATTACTTAAAAAGAAAAGAAAATTAGTGCAGCTGACAAGATTCGAACCCACACCCTATTGATTACACCACTTAAGTAGACTACATGACGCAACTCTTTTGATGCTATTGAGTATCACACAAAACTCTATTTTTTTTTCGTCAGTTACTGGGAAACGAGGGCCGTCCAGGGTGAATGGCTGCAGTACGAGATACCTGGGCACTTAACCTACATCACCGTATAGATAGTTTCAAAAAGTCGACCGCGCCGCTGGGAACCTCTCCTTGTGAGGCGTCACTTGATACAGAGTGGCATGTGGTCAGCACACTTCTCTCCCGGCCGTTGTCAGTTTTCAAGACAGGAGCCGCTACCTCTCAGTCAAGTAGCTCCTCAATTGCCGTCATAAGGGCTGAGTGCACCCCGCTTGCCCACAGCACTCGGCAGACCCTGATGCTGGAAATATTATCCACCGTAAAACACCTAGGACTAATTATCCAGAGTGATCTTACGTGGAATGACCACATAAGGGAAATAGCAGGAAAAGCAGATGCCAGACTGACATACACTCCTGGAAATTGAAATAAGAACACCGTGAATTCATTGTCCCAGGAAGGGGAAACTTTATTGACACATTCCTGGGGTCAGATACATCACATGATCACACTGACAGAACCACAGGCACATAGACACAGGCAACAGAGCATGCACAATGTCGGCACTAGTACAGTGTATATCCACCTTTCGCAGCAATGCAGGCTGCTATTCTCCCATGGAGACGATCGTAGAGATGCTAGATGTAGTCCTGTGGAACGGCTTGCCATGCCATTTCCACCTGGCGCCTCAGTTGGACCAGCGTTCGTGCTGGACGTGCAGACCGCGTGAGACGACGCTTCATCCAGTCCCAAACATGCTCAATGGGGGACAGATCCGGAGATCTTGCTGGCCAGGGTAGTTGACTTACACCTTCTAGTGCACGTTGGGTGGCACGGGATACATGCGGACGTGCATTGTCCTGTTGGAACAGCAAGTTCCCTTGCCGGTCTAGGAATGGTAGAACGATGGGTTCGATGACGGTTTGGATGTACCGTGCACTATTCAGTGTCCCCTCGACGATCACCAGTGGTGTACGGCCAGTGTAGGAGATCGCTCCCCACACCATGATGCCGGGTGTTGGCCCTGTGTGCCTCGGTCGTATGCAGTCCTGATTGTGGCGCTCACCTGCACGGCGCCAAACACGCATACGACCATCATTGGCACCAAGGCAGAAGCGACTCTCATCGCTGAAGACGACACGTCTCCATTCGTCCCTCCATTCACGCCTGTCGCGACACCACTGGAGGCGGGCTGCACGATGTTGGGGCGTGAGCGGAAGACGGCCTAACGGTGTGCGGGACCGTAGCCCAGCTTCATGGAGACGGTTGCGAATGGTCCTCGCCGATACCCCAGGAGCAACAGTGTCCCTAATTTGCTGGGAAGTGGCGGTGCGGTCCCCTACGGCACTGCGTAGGATCCTACGGTCTTGGCGTGCATCCGTGCGTCTCTGCGGTCCGGTCCCAGGTCGACGGGCACGTGCACCTTCCGCCGACCACTGGCGACAACATCGATGTACTGTGGAGACCTCACGCCCCACGTGTTGAGCAATTCGGCGGTACGTCCACCCGGCCTCCCGCATGCCCACTATACGCCCTCGCTCAAAGTCCGTCAACTGCACATACGGTTCACGTCCACGCTGTCGCGGCATGCTACCAGTGTTAAAGACTGCGATGGAGCTCCGTATGCCACGGCAAACTGGCTGACACTGACGGCGGCGGTGCACAAATGCTGCGCAGCTAGCGTCATTCGACGGCCAACACCGCGGTTCCTGGTGTGTCCGCTGTGCCGTGCGTGTGATCATTGCTTGTACAGCCCTCTCGCAGTGTCCGGAGCAAGTATGGTGGGTCTGACACACCGGTGTCAATGTGTTCTTTTTTCCATTTCCAGGAGTGTACATTGGAAGAATTGTAAGGAATTGTAAGTCATGCATGAAGGGCGTGGCTTGTAAGGCGCTTGTTCGACCGGTTCTTGAGTACTGTTTTTTTTCGTCTTGGATCCTTACCAGGTAGAACTTGACAGAATAGATAGAGAAGAACCAACAAGAGGTGCGCTGTTCGTCACGGGTTCGTTTAGCCGACGCGAGAGGGTTACGGAGATACTCAACAAACTCTGTTGGTAGATGTTACAGGAGATGCGCTGTGTATCGCGGAGAGTTTTTGCGCAGAAGTTTAGTGAGAGCACTTTCTGGGAAGAGTCGAACAACATACTACTTCCTCCCACATACATCCAATGTTATGACCACGACTTAACAGACAATCATTCTTCCCGCGCGCCATTCGAAAATGGAACAGTGTAACGGAGACCATTTTGTGTACCCAAAGTAGTTTCCACCACACTACATGAGGTGGCTTGCGGAGTACGATGTAGCATAAAAAGGGTTCCATAATTCTACAGCAAACTGACATCAACGATATAGGCCTATACGCATCTGTCGTAGTGCTCTTTTTGACAACACGAATGATCTGTGATTTTCCCAAAGTTGGGCACCCTTCGCTGCTCCAGCGACCTACTATAAACTACTGCTAAAAGGGGAGCAAGTTCTTTCGCATTATCTTTGTAGAATCTAGTAGGTGTCTGATCCGGTCCTGGTACCTTTCGACTACTAAGCGATTGTACTTACTTTTCCACTCCGCAATCGTTTATCTCAGTATCTGCCATTTCGACGCTCGCACGGCGATTGAAAGGAGGGACCGTGTTACGACTCTCCGCTGTGAAACACTTTCTGAAGACAAAATTCAGTATTTTGGTCTTCTCTCTGTTATCTTCCGTATCGGTGCCAGTTTGTTCACTGAGCGAATAAACAGAGAATTTCCAACAGCTTTCTGATTTCAATTAAGACCAAAACCTCTTAGGGTTTTTACTCACATCGGTTGATAAAAGTTTACTTTCAAAGTCATTGAACGCTTCTCTCATTGCCCTCCTTACGTTCATTCTCGCTTCGTTCAGCTTCTCTTTTGTTAGCTACGTTTTGACTTCTCTTGTATCTATGATGGAACTTTTTGTGTTAGCAGAAGAGCCACCGTGTTACGACTGGAGACCGAAACGCACGCGTTTTAGCTCACGCAGGCTGGCGTGAGGAGGGAAGAACTATACTGACGTGAGGTTTGGAACATGACAAGGAATGAGAATTCAGAAAGCGGACGTACTTAGTTTGATACTTAACTTTAATCCATTAATGATGAACGTACATGACTCACAATATTATCTGTACTTGTAGTAACTGAATATGGCGCCTTGCTAGGTCGTAGCAAATGACGTAGCTGAAGGCTATGCTAAACTGTCGTCTCTGCAAATGAGAGCGTATGTAGACAGTGAACCACCGCTAGCAAAGTCGGTTGTACAACTGGGGCCAGTGCTAGGGAGTCTCTCTAGACTGGACCTGCCGCGTGGCGGCGCTCGGTCTGCAATCACTGATAGTGGCGACACGCGGGTCCGACGTATACTAACGGACCGCGGCCGATTTAAAGGCTACCAACTAGCAAGTGTGGTGTCTGGCGGTGACACCACATAACTCTCTTTGTTTCTATAGCAGTTTTCTAACACGGCTATTAAAAGCACCGTGGGTCTTTTCAAGTCGTTAAGGCCTTGCTCGGAACGTACTTGTCTAAGGCGTATTGAACGATGCTTTTGAATTTTTTTTTCCATTTGTGCTCCACGTCTTTGTGCTCTTCATTGAGTATATCGGGCTGACTACTCAGATATTCGGCGATTTGTATCCCGTCGCTCTTGCTAAGGAAAACTTTCTACCTTCCTTCCTCAACATTGTCTGTAAAACCTCTACTTACAGCATTAGAGGAGGTATGCCACTGTCTTCTTCCAAAGTTTGAACTAACGTGCCCAGCCAATTACAACGGGACATACAGTTTAATGTGAATTCCGAACCACGGTGCGACACAGCCTTTTTCACAGCAACGAAAAGAATGTGCAATTAAATCATTTTTTACTGTACTGACTTGAAAACTGCACAGCACGTTTTTAGTTCCCGTTTCTCAGTGTTTTGACATCGAAATCATATTTTACTTTTGCTACGTAAAATAATATATTTTGTTAGTTTACTTGACTTAATAAGAGTGCTTGAAATTGGTTAAAGGAAGTATAATGATCTAGTTAACTATTAATACCAGACGTATATCATTCCCTTTCAAATTAATTTTAAAGTAATTTTTGTCCCTCGCTTGCTTTATATCATATAGAATAAAAATTTTTGGCATAAGTAACACTGAGCACTTCACAGCATAAGTGCACTGTTTTGTAACTTTATTAAATTCTGTAGTCTCTACTGTTTGCAATAATATATTACAATGATAAATGACACGTATGTACTAAACTTTAGTTCTGGTCGTGTAAGCTGCAACGCCAGCTTTTTCATTTATAGGAAACCACAGGTATTTTGCAAAATTGGAAAATTTTTGTTTGCAGCGATTTTGTTTCGAACACATCGTATATGTTGGTAACAGCGCTGGTTTCCAGCATCTGCAAGTGATCATATTTCCTCCTGTTTATTTTGCTTTTATGAAAGTTTTTTGCATCAGTGTTACAGACATTTGTGTGCGTGTAGATAGTCTTTGTGTACAATAAATAGTAGAAATCGTAGAGCGAGACAGAGACGAATAAAGTAAGCAAATTCAGGAGGATCTATGTTGCAGTGGTTATTCGAAGATGTAGAGCCCTGAACAGTATAGAGTACCTTGAAGAGCTCAATCAAACAAGTCTTGTAACTGAAGATCACGACAATAAAAAATAACAAAAAGCAATAGAAACTGGTCAAAGATACCACCATAAGCACTCTCTTCTTGACGCTATTATCAGTGTAAGAAAATCAGTTTTACATACCTAACTGACCTAGTTTTGCTCAGTAGTTGTCTTCATAACTGCTCTAAGAATGCAAATGAGAGTGTTAACCACTGTATCAAGGGTATAGAAGGACTGAACATTTGAAGGTTGATGTATGAGACTCAACAAAATTTTTCAATGATGAAGTGGTAACTGGGTAGGAAGTGATGAAAAATTTCGGCACAAATTGGGGTATTAATACGAAAGACGAATGGCTCGCCTGAGACAGATCACAGATGCGGGGAGCTAAAGGATTCGCTCCTCAAGTGAGCAAAGGAACAAGAAACGCCAAAAGGAATGGCAAGAGGTAGCTTGAAGATGAATAAATGCAGCAGGATGAAGTCTACGCTGCAGGAAAGTTCTGAGGCACAATTTAAAATGACTCATACCCTCATCTACAATTTCCCACGTCGTATTTTTCACTATTTAGGTACACATATCTCCTTAAGTTTATAAAGCACTACATTAATTTTTTCTTTAACTTGCTGTTGTCAGTTCATATCTAGGAGACCTAAACTTAATTGCAGTTTTAACTTTAGTGTAGAGATATAAAATTTTTAATTAGGAAAAATATCGTAAAAATTAAAATCTAATGAGAAAATAATCTTTTCTGGATAATATACATAACGTGTGGAACTCATAGCTGGTAAAATATTGGGTCCCTTTCACATATGTATATTGGGATTATGTGGTACATAAGTTTAAGGAAGTGTTTTAGGAAATCTTCTGCGTCATTATTTTGTTGTTATTTGTGTAACAATAGTTCGTCTTAAATTGATTAAAACATTTGCTAATTATTTAGAATGTCTTTGCATCAAGCGTGCTAAACTATAAAATTGTGAAACATATACCAAGGAAATAGTGCGTGAAAGAAGCAAGTCCTGATTTTCACATAATATGGAATGATTGCGTATCTGTGTCTCTGTGTGTGTATGCAATAAATACGTTTCCATTTACTTTTGCAGGTTTCCACACTGTTTTCCTTGTGCAACTTCAGTTGTAAACAGTGAAACTGTGCAAGTTTACAAACACAGTTTTTAAGTGAAGACAGTGTGGAACCCTGCAAAAATAACTATAAGCATGTTACATAAACACACGGACACAATATTTTACGGACAAATAATATGAAACACTACAGTTTAACATTCCAGGCGAAATTCTCGATGTGAACGAGATTTATTTACTAAGTTTTCTATAGCTGCAGATGACAAACTGTAACATAATAACAGTTATACTGCATAGCATACAAAGGGACAAGTATCAAAACATCTGTTACATGGTATAGAAATTTCGTGCTTTTAGTTTGTGAATACTTTAATTAAAAAAATTCAGTATATACAGACAGTAAAAAAGTAAGTTTTCCTGTTATTTGACAGAAATGAAAATAAAAAGCTAGGGGATCGCGTAACTTCATCAAAAAATATTCAGAGAAAAAGCAAAACAAATATGTTTGCTCACGGCGCCACCTACCCGAAAATAAAGTTACGTGAGCGTTGTGGTGACTTTGCTAAAACTTTCAAAAAATGGGACGTCACGTTGTTTGTTAGCTGTTGTCTCAAAAAAGCTGTGTCGCCCTTCCCGCACAAACAGATAAAGAGTAAAGGAACATTTCAAATAAATAGAAAATTATCTTGGTTCCAAACGGAAAATGAGATGACGTAAGCTCATGGAGATTGTGCAATGTAACTCAAGACTATTAATTCAGGGAGCTATTATTTGTAGATGCTCATTTTCAAGCTTCGACTGCAAGTTTTTTATGTCTGCGTTAAAGAAAGTTTTTATTTCTGGCCGCTGTTTACTTATCTCGAAGTGCTGAGTTTACGATCGTCTGCTACCAAGTGAATAAAATTCCATCTTTGGCACAACGTCCTCTATTAATAACGTTCCCACTTTCGGTGTATTGAACCTGTGCGTTCATTCAAGTGCAAGCAAGTAAAGTTAAAACTGATAACATAAGAGTAAAATTTTTTTCACAAAAATTAAAATTACTTTAAGCGGATAATTACAGCCACAGCAAAGGATAAGCTACCAATCTTTGTTTTGAGATTAGTAAATTTTTTTCGTAAAAATTAAAATTACTTTAATGAGGGTAATTGCTACTACAGACAAAGGATAAGCTACCAACCTGCGTTTTGAGATTACTCCCTGATCTAGGTAGTATTTAGGAAGTAAATTTAGGACTCATGTTTATATTGCGCAGTTTAACGTTTATTTTTAATGTACGGTAGCAGTTGATCCGATTACATGTTCAAGTTTGTTACTTAATGTCTGCATGATGCTTTTCTCATATCATAATTATGCCTTGTAATTGATTATTGTTTTACGACATCTGGTAAAAACATCCAGGAATCCATTAGTGGTGTCCACCGCCCGTCTTTTGGTGGCTTGATTTCTGCTGGGGACAGTTTCGATAAGGTTTCTGAATGTCTGTCGGGGAATGACAGCTGTTCTTCCTCAAAAGACAAAATCAGAGAAGGTAATGATGTAGGAAGCTGGGATCTGGAGAGGTCAACTTTATGACTCATCCCAAAAGTGCTTGATTGGATTCAGACAAGGACTCTGGAAAGGTCAGTCCATTTCAGGAATGTTATTGTCCACACACCATTCCGTCACAGATGTTGCTTCATGACGGGGCGAAATTTTGGTAATATTTCGGATGTCACACGGAAAAATAAAGCTTGAGAAGCGTCCGAGTAATAGTGGGCAACATCTCTTCCAGAGAGGTTGCGCTGTGAGAGACTGTTAGTAGAAACTTTGCTTGTGAGTGGAGTGCAGTCTTGGGGAGGGACGTGCTGTGTGCCTACAAAAATTTTCTTGTATTATTTTTCATTTATGGAGTGTTATTTTATAAATTCATTCAGAAGGCTTCAAAAGGTACTGTAATAGCGCATTTGCCGAGACATGCAAGCGTAGTAATTCATTTGGTCAGGGATTTAGAGTTGGAGATTTTTATGACAACGTAACAGCGTGTGATTTACTGGGTTGTCTTCAAAGATGGATAGCATACGTGTTCGTAAGGAAATAAAGAGAATTTGTACAGGTCTTCCCATTATTAACATAAAGTGAATTTTTAATAGTTCAAGTGTTAAAATATTTTGTCTTGGTGATGTAAAATTTTGTTAACACAGTTACGTTATTGTTTCCCATCAATCAGCATTCGTCTCTTTGTTTCAAGTTTCATGTAGATAATTGTACTTTTACCAGTTTCTAAATAATAGAATTTTATTTCACAACGATCGATGGGCATGAAAGGAAATCAGTGGTTGGGAAGGGAGTGAGACAGGGCTGTAAAGGAAACAAAAGAAAAATTCGGGTAGGTGTTAAAATCCACGGAGAAGAATAAAAACTTTGAGGTTCGCCAATGACATTGTAATTCTGTCAGAGACAGCAAGGGACTTGGAAGAGCAGTTAAACGGAATGGACAGTGTCTTGAAAGGAGGATATAAGATGAACATCAACAAAAGCAAAACGAGGATAATGGACTGTAGTCAAATTAAATCATGTGATGCTGAGGGAATTAGATTGGGAAATGAGACGCCTCAAGTAGTAAATGAGTTTTGTTATTTGGCGAGCAAATTAACCGATGAAGGTGGAAGTAGAGAGGATGTGTAATGCAGACTGGCAATGGCAAGGAAAGCGTTTCTGAAGAAGAGAAATTTGTTAACATCGAGTATACATTTATGTATCAGGAAGTCGTTTCTGGAAGTATTTGTGTGGAGTGTAGCCATGTATGGAAGTGAAACATGGACGCTAAATAGATTGGACAAGAAGAGAATAGAAGCTTTCAAAATGTGGTGCTAAAGAAGAATGCTGAAGATTAGATGGGTAGATCACATAACTAATGAGGAGGTATTGAGCAAAACTGGGGAGGAGTTTGTGGCACAACTTGACAAGAAGAGGGGACCGGTTGGTAGGACATGTTCTGAGGCATCAAGGGATCAGAAATTTAGCATTGGAGGGCAGCGTGGAGGGTAAAAATCGTAGAGGGAGACCAAGAGATGAATACACTAAGCAGATTCAGAAGGATGTGGGTTGCAGTAAGTACTGGGAGATGAAGAAGCTTGCACAGGATAGGGTAGCATGGAGAACTGCATCAAACCAGTCTCAGGACTGAAGACTACAACAACAACAACAACAACCTGGTGTTTTCTGTTTCATACCTGAGGATGCACGACTGATGCTCGAAACTGGCAGCACTGTTAATAAAGCACGTTGTTCCGAAGGTGGAATCTTATATACCAGATGACTGATAATCTTAAACTGCATAAAACTGTTATGCATAAACACAGGCAGTTCTCAACAAAGTGCCTTTCGCGCATTGCATTTAAGGGGCTCCGGAAAGGCTCAAAATCATGAAAAGTTCAATTTTTACTTTTTTGCGTTTTCTGAATCTGCAGACTATTACCTTTTAATAGATATATAATTTATTCAATTCCGAAGACTACAACTATTTTTAAATTTTTTTTGAAATGTGTTCTACATGGGCATGACCCACTGTGGCGCTGTTAAACTGCTGTCAAATGGTGTTATTATTAACGTCCGTGTTCATCAGGTACATTTTAGTGATGTGAGATAAAGTATGTGTTGTGGCTAACCTGTGATGGTTCAATATATATCGCTGGTGTGATTGTCGATTGTTTCATGTTTATTTACTCTGTCGTTATCTCGAAAATATTCGTAATTAATTCTGTTTCTTGAGTCTCTGTTTTGTTGAAGTATAATAATGAGTAAAAGTAAAGTTATTAGAAATCCTCTGAAGGCTTTTAAGAAATGGAGAAATGTTGGAAAGCCAAAGTTATGTGTTATTACTGTAAACAATAAAGACGATGAAAATCCCCAACATAGCTTGTGTCCCAAAGAAGAAGACAGTTGGTGTAAATATAACAAAGGATTGCTAACTGGTGAAGTGTGCACTCATAAGCGTAGTCTGCCTCATGCAATAATGGAGGTGATAAAACGTATTTTCAGAGACTTAGCAGCACCTGAACTGTTGAAAAAGTGTATTCACGGAAAAACTCAAAACCCCAATGTAAGTGTAAATAGTGTTATATGGTCGAGAATCCCCAAGACTGTATTTGTTGGAATAGAAACACTTCACTTTGGTGTGTATGATGTTGTTGCGACTTTCAATTACGGCAACATTGTAAGGTGCAAGGTATTTAGAAATATGGGAATGAAGATAGGTTCTAACATGGTACGAGCGATGCTTGCTTTAGACAAGGAACGCCTTCGGGCTGCAGACAGGGCTGTAAAGAGTCTAGAAATACAAGTAAGAGTAAACAGGAGGAGGAACAAGAGGAAGCTGGAGGAGGAGTTTGCAGAGGATGAAGATAATCCATCCTATGGACCTGGAATGCACTAAAAAGTTAATCCAATCTTTGTCGCTCGATTCCCAAAACTTTTATTTTCTCATACTAATTACATGTTTTCTAAGGATCTTCCAAACATATTTGTTTCAAACTTTCAGTAAATGTTACACAGTACCTTCTGCATAATTTAACACAGCCTTTTTCCAAAAAAACTGTATATTTTTGAATATATAAATAAAAAATTGCAAAAAAAGTTGTGAATTTTCATTACAATTGAAAAAAAAAATCATCTTTAATAACTGAACTAAAATTTTGTAAAACCCCTGTGTTAAGTTGTAGCCCATATTCCATTAAATAATCTGTAAAAATTTCAACTTCCTACCTCAAATACTTTGTGAGGAAAGATGTAATTTATAAGCGTTATTTTAACATTGCAAGTATAGGGCGTTCCGGAGCCCCTTAAAATACCTCGTTGCCCGCAAAACACTGGAGTGAAAAAGTGGGACATGGTTCATAGGATGTGTTTTCACCACGGACCGCTCTGTAACGTGCTTCCGCGCTGGTCATGTGGCTGGTAATTGAGTTCTTGTGGCAGGGAGTTCCATTCCACCATTAGCGCGGCACAAAACACTACTGGACGGTCGTAAGTGCGTATTAACGTACTGAAATACGTCTCCTCAGCGTGTTCGATGGGATTTAAGTCGGGGGAACGCGCACGCCAGTCCATTCGCCGAATATCCTCTCGTCCCTTAAGCTCCTCCACAATGTTCCTGGGTGCATTACGTGCTTTCACCTCTCCACATGAGGATTCGTCGAGCATTGTCAAACGTCAGATTCTAAACTGAATTTGCTGAGTTAGCCCCTCTTGTCACTCTAATCTCTCGTAGGTAACTCGGACAAAAAACCGTGCGCAGTTCTTGGAAAAAGGGTCAGGTGACACCCGTCTATAAGAAGGGTAGTGGAAGTGATCCACAAAAGTACCGTCCATTATCCTTGACATCGATTTGTTGTAGTATTTTAGAACATATTCTGGTTTCAAACATAATGAGCTATCTTGAACGAATGACCTTCTGAATGCCAACCAGCACGGTTTTCGGATACATCGATCATGTGAAATCCAACTCGCACTTTTCTCGCTTGACATACTGAAAGTTTTCTATCAAGGCAACTAGTTAGATGCAGTGTTTCTTGATTTGCGAAAAGCATTTCACTCAGTACCGTACCTAAGGTTACTGTCGAAAGTACGATCATATTGGGTATCAAGTGAAATTTGTGACTGGATTGGGAAGTTTGTTAAGGGGGGAGGGGGGGGGGGTCGGGACGCACCATGTTATCTTACGTGGAGAGTCATCGCCTGATGTGGAAGTAACTTCAGGTGTGCCTCAGGGAAGTATGTTGGGGCCCTTGTTGTTCATGCTGTATATTAATGACCTTGCAGATAACGTTAATAGTAAAATCAGGCATTTTGCACATGATACTGTTATCTATAATGAAGTACTATCTGAGAGAATGTGCATAAATATTCAGTCAGATCTTGATAAGATTTCAACATGGTGCTGAGATCGGAAACTTGCTGTAAATGTTCAGAAATGTAAAACTGCCCACTTGACAAAACGAAAAAGCGAAGTATCTTGTAACCTGAGTCACTGCTGCAATCGATCAAATCATACAGATGCCTGGACGTAACACTTCGTAGGGATACGAAATGGAACGATCACAGAGATTCAGTCGTGGGTAAATCTGTCTACAAGAGAGAGTACTTACATATCAATCGTGCGACCCATCCTAGAACTTGTGTGAACCATACGAGACAGGGCTAACAGGGGATATTGAATGTACAAAGAGAAGTGCAACACGAATGCCACGCGTTTATTTAATCCATGGGAGAATGTCACATAGATACTGACGGAACTGAAATGGCAGAGTCTTGAAGACAGACGTAAACTATCCCGAGAAAGTCTATTAACAAAGTTGCAAGAACTATGTTACTCTATGGATATATTTCAACCCCCTACGTATCACACAACCAGGGATCGTGAAGATAGGATTAGAATAATTACTGCACGCTCAGAGTCATTCAAATAATCATTCTTCCCGGGCTCCATACGTGAATGGAACATAAAAGAAACCCTAATAACTGGTATAATGGGACCCAGCTTCTGCCATCACCTCACGATGGTTTGCAGAGTATAGATGTAGAACTTTTTGATGGTTCAGGTGTTATGGTGCGGAGGCATGATCTTCCATGGACGTACAGACCTCCAAATGTTTGAACACGGTACACTCACCCCCCGGTCAACAATATTGTCACGCTGCAATACTTCACCCTGTGCGTCTTTTTAGGTGTGCATTCGGCCCTCACGTCATTTGTATGGATGACAAAGCGCGACCGATAACAACAACGCAAGTGGAGGTGCTCTTCAAACGCGAAGATACGAGGTGCGGCTAGAAAAAAACCGGACTGATGTATCTCCTTCAATGTACTCTCCTCCTCGGTCTCTACACCGCTCCATACGAATTTTCCACTGTTCATAGCAATGCTGCAGATCATTTTCGGTAAGTCCATACATTACTTCCGTCGCTTTTTCTTTTACTGCTTCAACAGTCTCAAATCTAGTTCCTTTCAAAGCTGACTTGACTTTAGGGAAAAGAAAAAAGTCACAGGGGGCCAAATCAGGTGAGTAGGGTGGATGATCTAAGATGGGAATGTTGTGTTTTGCCAAAAACGTCTTCACTGACAACGCACTGTGAGCTGGGGCATTGTCTTGGTGGAGGATCCATGACTTTTTTCTCCACAAATCGTTCCGTTTTCTCCGTACTCGCTCACGTAGGGTAGCCAGGACGCTAATGTAGTAATGCTGATTCACTGTTTGTCTCTCTGGTACCCAATCAATGTGCACAATCCCTTTGATGTCAAAAAAAAAAAACAATCATCATTGCCTTGAATTTCGATTTTGACATTCGTGCTTTTTTTTGTCGTGGAGAACCAGGAGTTTTCCAATGCATCGATTGGCGTTTAGTTTCGGGATCGTAAGTAAAAAACCACGATTCATCGCAAGTAATAACATTTTGTAAGAAGGTGGGATCACTTTCAATGTTTTCCAGGATGTCAGAACAAATCATTCTTCGGCGTTCCTTCTGTTCAATTGTGAGACACTTTGGAACCATTTCTGAACACACTTTGTTCATGTTGAAACTTTCATGAAGAATCTGCCTAACACTTTCCTTGTCAACTCCTGTTAACTCAGACACTGCTCTGATTGTTAAAAGGCGATCTTGTCGAACAAGTTTACCGATTTTTTCAATGTTTGCATCAGTTTTTGCTGACAATGGTCTGCCAGTGCGAGTGTCATCACTGGTGTCTTCGCGGCCATCTTTAAATCGTTTAAACCACTCAAACACTTGTGTTCGCGATAAACAATCATCGCCGTACACTTGTTGTAACATTACAAACGTTTCACTTGCAGATTTTCCTAGTTTGAAACAAAATTTGATCTTAACACGCTGTTCTTTCTGTACACTCAACATTTTCCGACGCACAGACAAAACGTCAACTACTTAAAACAGACGCCACGGGCAGACTGAGTGCAGGAGGCAGATGAAACTCGAGCAGTAGGCGGAGCGAGAGTCACGTGACAGGCCACGCGACTTTCAGCCTTATTGCATTCGTTTTATTGTTTCACCAGTACTACTCCGGTTTTTTTCTAGCCACACCTCGTATTCGGCGAATCGAGTGGCCTGCCGTTGGCCCCAACTTAAATCCTTTCGAACACTAGTGCGATGCGTCGATAAGAGGGGCTGGAGCACGTCCTCATGAGCAAAATAGACTAGCAGTGGTGAACCACGCTGGTGGAGCAATGGAACGCCCTACCACAAGAACTTATCAACCGTGTGGCCAGCATGGGAGAGGAGAATGGATTGCCATCCCTGGTGATCACACTTCCTACTGAGAACCGCATCCCGCCTTTTGTAATGCCCTGGGGATCATCATTAACCGCGTTGACTTCAATGTGTTATTATTGTCTTTGAATGAAAAACGTCATTTCTGTTCGTCTCGTTGCGTGTTTCTTTCAGTTACCTTCTGTACTATATTGTAGCAGTTCTTTCTGCGTCTGACCCAAATTTCATCGAACTATGTTACTTGTCAGCGACACGTCATACGAAAAATATTTTCGTCGTTAAGCTTTGCACACCACTGCACTCATCTGCAATCATTTACACAGCAAAAAAAAAAAAGCTATTTATTATTTTCTTAATGCTATAACCCAGCAGAAATATTTGTTGCTTTCTACTCTATTTGCATTCGATTTGAATTCACAAAGCTCCATTCTCATACAGATAATGTCATAGATGTACAGCACGTCTCTAATTATATCATCTAAACAAGAGGCAGATCAACCATCCAACAACAGTTATGAAAGCTCTTCATTTGACAGTCACAACTAAAACCTCGGCAACGAGGGAATATTTTTCGGTTTTATTCTCCGCTGAGAAGAAACAAGTTCTCCTATAGTTCCACCAGCGCTACGCTACAAATGATTTGCACACGCTAGACACAAGCCCCAGATGCCGACGATAACGAAATGGCGGCACGGAAACTTAAAAGGACTATATATTTTCGTGGTGTCACTGTCGACAATTATAACCAAGAGACTCGGACTTACAACTTCCTACGAGATGGGAATCTGCTTCCGGTTTATTAATTGTTCCAGTTTTAAGAGCTTTCTTATCTGTGCACGAATCCTCCAAAACGCGGTACTCTTTTGACGAACTAGCTATAAAAATAATTAAATGCTTCGTAAAACCTGCGGTCTCTTCATACGAAACCAGTTTGCACAAAACCGTATCAGTGCGAGGAAGACATATAAAAAATTGCATTACGTGATTTAAATCGTAAAGGCACTATAAGAAGCTTAGTATCACAGGCAAGTTTAAAATACTTACCACTAAGAAGCGGAAATGATATATTGCAACATCAAACGATGAGTTATAAAGCAAGTACATGAATCTCTCTGAGACTACTTTGTAAAAGTATTTTAATGTAAAGTGCAAGTGATTTAAGCGATGTGTTCAAACAAACGTGGGTAAAAGAACGCCGGAAATCGGCCAACTGGAGCATGCAGACTAGTGAACACATCTACAGGACCACACATATGGGGTGACAACGCTGGAAAACGCCACTGAAGATGCTTCACAGATAAAAGAAGCGAAACCGCATGGCAATAAACAATGTGCTTTCCATTAGACGGAACACACTTCCATGTATTTTAATAACTTGCAATGACCTACACATGAATGACAGCTAATATTACGTCGTGTAGAAACTGCAGGAGAAGGAAGAGCAACAAAAGGAGCTAGAAAACCATTTGTAATCTGAAACGTGCATCTAACATTACGTAAAGTTACAGAGCAGTTTAACAGTATTATATACCAGTTCCACATATACACCGAATCGTACACAATTTGATCGCAGGTTAACCAGTTTGGAGCGACACATATTGGGCCACTTGTGTAACTGATACAAACAGTGCAATTTAAAATTTTCAAGTATCAATCTACAGTCCCAGTACCTTATGCGTGGTAATTGAAGAAGCACTTAGTTCATTTGGTATGTACGATAGAATGTATGTTATGAGTATGACCGAATGGCGAATCACTGATTACTTAACAGAGTCTAGCTGCTGCCCAGTATGTCAACCATTGCACCAGATGAATGAGATATCATAGGCTGAACTGCGGTTGCTAGGCTGTTAACAGCGAACCAACATCTGGAAGATTGATGGAACGACTGTCTTGCGAATTAAGCATTTGTTAGCATTTGGGCTGTACCAACTGAACTGCAGAGGTTGGTTATTAACAGTAAACCAACATCTGTAATACTAATGGATTGACCGCGCGGAGTGGCCGAACGGTTAGAGGCGCCATGTCACGAATCACGCCCCCCCCCCCTCCCCCGCAGGAGGTTCGAGTCCTCCCTCGGGCATGGGTGTGAGTGATGTCTTTAGCGTAAGTAAGTTTAAGTAGTGTATAAGTCCAGGGCTCGATGACCTCAGCAGTTTGGCCCCATAGGTATTCACACACACACACACACACACACACACACACACTAATGGAATGACCGTCTCGTGAATTAAGCATTTCCAGAATGAGATTTTCACTCTGCAGCGGAGTGTGCGCTGATATGAAACTTCCTGGCAGATTAAAACTGTGTGCCGGACCGAGACTCGAACTCGGGACCTTTGCCTTTCGCGGGCAAGTGCTCTACCATCTGAGCTACCGAAGCACGACTCACGCCCGCTACTCACAGCTTTACTTCTGCCAGTACCTCGTCTCCTACTTTCCAAGCTTAACAGGAGCTCTTCTGCGAACCTTGCAGAACTGGCACTCCTGAAAGAAAGGATATAGCGGAGACATGGCTTAGCCACAGCCTGGGGGATGTTTCCAGAATGAGATTTTCACTCTGCAGCGGAGTGTGCGCTGATATGAAACTTAGGTTCGCAGAAGAGCTTCTGTTAAGTCTGGAAGGTAGGAGACGAGATACTAGCAGAAGTAAAGCTGTGAGTACCGGGCGTGAGTCGTGCTTCGGTAGCTCAGATGGTAGAGCACTTGCCCGCGAAAGGCAAAGGTCCCGAGTTCGAGTCTCGGTCGGGCGCACAGTTTTAATCTGCCAGGAAGTTTCATATCAGCGCACACTCCGCTGCAGAGTGAAAATCTCATTCTGGAAACATCCCCCAGGCTGTGGCTAAGCCATGTCTCCGCTATATCCTTTCTTTCAGGAGTGCTAGTTCTGCAAGGTTCGCAGAAGAGCTTCTGTTAAGTTTGGAAGGTAGGAGACGAGATACTGGCAGAAGTAAAGCTGTGAGTACCGGGCGTGAGTCGTGCTTCGGTAGCTCAGATGGTAGAGCACTTGCCCGCGAAAGGCAAAGGTCCCGAGTTCGAGTCTCGGTCGGGCACACAGTTTTAATCTGCCAGGAAGTTTCAATTAAGCATTTGTTTGTACTTGGCCTGCGGGAATGCCGAAAGCAGCTGGGGTAGCCAACTAAACTGGATCTGACAGAGGTATCGTTCACCGGAAAAATGAGATACGGGCCACTGACAGACTGGAGAAGCTTAATCTCAGATGGTAATAACCAGTTAGTTAAAAGTTCGTGCTTTCATTGTTCATATATCGGAACATTCAAACATGCATGAAGGTTCGGCTAAAAATAGCAGAGCACTTTCTCAGACCGAACACATATTCTATGGCTGGAACTGTGTTTTCATGATTCGTTTGTGCTGTGCCACCCGTTGTACACTGTGACTCAGCTTCATTACATGCTACAGACAACTTACTGAGTTATCTTTTGCTTATAATTATCAGTGCACTGGTGTCGAATACTAAGGCAAAGTGCTCAGTATTTATTTTGTTTTGTTGGTGTTTCACCACGAATTGTACCTTGTGGATTACGCCTACAACTGAGCAATGTAGTTAAGAAATTGGACTTGTATTTAAGAGGACTGGCCTTCAAATTTCCGCACAGCCTTCAAAATTTTTGTTGCCCGTGGTTTCCTAAAACGGCTGAGCCGAACGTCCAGGAACTGACAGCAAATTTCTTTCTATCCTTCTGTTAACCGACCTTTTGTTCCGCTCGACGGAACGTCAAGCAAAAATCTTAGTTGTTTTACGCCGACTGATAAGATCGGTGGTGGGTAGAATTCCTCTTTACTAACGACTCATATTTTACTATATGAAGATGGTACCAGTTCTTTTGGACGTGTCCGTCTTCATATAGATAGGGCTTACCGGCCAATGATCTCCTTCAGCGTGGATGCACTCACATTGCCCGAACTCTTAAGGGAATCGGTAGATTAACTGCCGCGAGTAATGAGTATACTGGCCAGGGGCACTAAAAATGTAGTGTGTGGACAGTAAGTTGGAAGTGTGGGTCTCACGGGGAGTGTGTCAGAGATAAGTACCTGCAGTCGCACTATCCTCCGTGTCCTCGGTGCCTCAGTGGGATAGAGCGTTTACCATGTAAGCAGGAGATCATGCGTTCGAGTCCCGGTCAGAGCACACATTTTCAGCTGTCCCTGTTGATATTTATCAACGCCTGTAAGCAGCTAATGCTCTACATTTCGTTGTAATTTCATTCACATTTTACTAGTCTACCAATTCTGCCTTACGTCATCTATGATCTAAGGTCCCCTTAGAAAAATTTAAAAATGACAGTGCTGGAAAACCACTTACGTTATTTGATTTACAAACAGCTGATCAAAACTCAACGTACTCCAACAGTTTTCTCTTTACTTATTCTGGTCATCACTAAACTGACACACAATATTTTTAGCGCAACGCAGTCTGACTCTCAATAATCCCCACAAAAGAATGGCAATGACTAACAATAACCTATACCTTTTATGAATCACTTACCTCACAAAAATCTTCGTTACTCGAACTACTGCAATACAGCGAGCGCCAATACTGCCAGCTAAATAAAGGATTCTAACTACAGAAGGCACTAACTACTAATAGGCATAGTTAACAAAAGAAAGCTTTTGATAGAGAACAAACAGTGTATTTACCTTAATAATGTTCAAAAGTTATATACATATATATATATCAATTCATGACGTCCATCTTTGCAAATTTCCGTTTTCTGGCGGACACACGTCTAGATCGTCCGCTTATAGTAACCTCTCGAAACTCTGGCATCCCTCTCTCCACATCCACCACTTCTGGCTGCTCAACTCCAACTGCACAACGCTACGCGCTGTTCACATACAACTGCCCAACACTACACAAGCGAATGTTCCAACAATGAGTCCAACCAGCCACAGTCTGCACACAGTGCAGTCAGCGACTTTCATACAGAGCGCTACTTGGCGTTACCAACATAAATACCTAAACGACCTACTTCCAATGATACTAATAAATTTATATGCAGTATCGGCAATATGGTTAAAATGTGTATTCATCAAAATAGAAATTATAAGTAGAAATCATAAGAAATGAAATAATGACGAGTTACAGCAAGTAAAGTTTATTTTGTCTGCAGCTAAAACTGGTTGGGTGGTAACATAAAGGGGGGCTATAAAGTGCAGTACAAAATTCATCATACACAACAAAGACAATACAACACTGGTATGAAAACATAATTACGTGTTGCGTCTTCAATTCGAAGACTGGTCTGATGCAGCTCTCCACAGTGGCCCGCCTTGTGCATGCCACTGCGTTTCTGAAGTGCTACCGCTACCTACATGACTGCTTCCTGCTATCAAGCTTTGGCCTCCTATACTCTTGATACACCCCAAACTTCCCTTCCTCATCAAACTAATGTTGCCGGCCGCGGTGGCCGTACGGTTCTAGGCGCTTCTGTCCGGAACCGCGCGACTGCTACGGTCGCAGGTTCGAATCCTGCCTCGGGCATGGATGTGTGTGATGTCCTTGGGTTAGTTAGGTTTAAGTAGTTCTAAGTTCTAGGGGACTGATGACCTAAGATGTTAAGTCCCATAGTGCTCAGAGCCATTTGAACCATTTGAACCAAACTAATTATTCCTATAAAACGCTCCCTTCTACTAGTCAAGTGGCACAAGTGATATTTCGCAATAGAATGAGTAAAGTGCTCATTTGGTAAGCTAAAGTGCAGCTCTCTTCAGAGTAACTTACGTGCAAGTAGTTCCGGCAGAGTCCCCCATCTGTAACGATAAACTGCAAGCTCTAAGACAATTGCGAACTGCATGTAGAGTACAACTACACTGAAGCGCGGAAGAAACTGGTAAAGGCATTCGTATCCAAAAACAGAGATATGTAAATAGGCCGAATACGACTCTACGGTCGATAATATCTATATAACAACTGTCTGGCGCAGTTATTAGATCGGTTACTGCCGTGGCAATGGCAGGTTATCAACATTTAAGTGAGTTTGAACGTGGTCTTATCGTTGGCGCACGAGCGATGGGACACAGCATCCCCGAAGCAGCGATGGAGCGGGCGTTCTCCCGTACAACCATTTCACGAGTGTACCGTGAATCTCAGGAATCAGGCAAAACATGAAATCTCCGACATCGCTGCGTACGGAAAAAGATCCTGCAAGAAAGGGACCAACGATGACTGAAGGGAATCATTCAGTGTGACGGAAGTGCAAACCTTCCTCTAATTGCTGCAGATTTTAGTGTTGGGCCATCAACAAGCGTCAGCGTGAGAAGCATTCGATGAAACATCATCGATATGGACTTTCGGATCCGAATACCCACTCGTGTACCCTCGATGACTGCACGACACAAAGCTTTACGCCTCTTCTGGGCCCGTCAAGACCGACATTGGACTGTTGATGAGTGGAAACATGTTTCCTGGTCGAACGAGTTTCAAATTGTATTTAGCGGATGGACGTGTACGGGTATGGAGACAACACCAAGAGTCCAAGCTGGTGGAGGTTCTGCGATGGTGTGTGGCGTGTGCAGTTGGAGTGATATTGGACCCCTGGTACGTCTAGATACTACTCTGACAGGTGAACCGTACGTAAGAATCCTGTCTGATCACCTGCATCCATTCATGTCCATTGTGCATTCCGACGGACTTGGGCAATTTCAGCGGGACAATGTGACCCCCCACACGTCCAGAATTGCTACAGAGTGGCTCCAGGAACACTCTTCTGAGTTTAAACACTTCCGCTGACCACCATACATGGTCGGTTGGTTGGTGGGAGGGGACCATCGGATAAGGGAAAGATGAGGAAGGAAGTCGGTCGTGGCCTTTCAAAGTAACCATCCCGGCATTTACCTGAAACAATTTAGGAAAATCACGGAAAACCTAAATCAGGATGGCTGGACGCGGATTTGAACAATTGTCCTTCCAAAATCGAGTCCCGGGTGTGCTAACCACTGCGACACCTCGCTCGTTCCCTAGACATGAACATTATTGAACATTTCTGGGATACCTTGCAACCTGCTGTTCAGAAGAGATCTCCAATCGCTCCTACTCTTACGGATTTATGGGCAGCACTGCAGGATTCACGATGTCAATTCCCTCCAGCACCACTTCAGACATAGTCGAGACTATGCCACGTCGTGTTGTGGCACTTCTGAGTGCTCGTGGTGGTCCTACACGTTGTTAGGCAGGTGTACCAGTTTCTTCGGTTCTTCAGTGTATCTTGAAAAGCTGATATGTTAATGTGAAATAAATGCACCGCAGGGAGTGAGTCACAGCAAACAGATCCACGCTAAGCAAATTTCGGAACAACTGACTAGTGGAAGGTCTCACATCACTGCATGCAGTATTCAAAACCATACCGCCACATTTTTAAATACCTGTTGTACATCTTGAGGAAAGATCAGTGTACTCACACAATAGAAGTTCCTTCAACGTGGTCATAATTGCGTGGAATGTGATGAAGATTTTGGTCTCAATCAGAAAGCAAATAAACACTGGAACTATGTCCAGAATGAGATTTTCACTCTGCAGCCGAGTGTGCGCTGATATGAAACTTCCTGGCAGATTAAAACTGTGTGCCCGACCGAGACTCGAATTCGGGACCTTTGCCTTTCGCGGGCAAGTGCTCTGCCAATCTGCCAGGAAGTTGCATATCAGCGCACACTCCGCTGCAGAGTGAAAATCTCATTCTGGAAACATCCCCCAGGCTGTGACTAAGCCATGTCTCTGCAATATCCTTTCTTTCAGCAGTGCTAGTTCCGCAAGGTTCGCAGGAGAGCTTCTGTAAAGTTTGGAAGGTAGGAGACGAGGTACTGGCGGAAGTAAAGCTGTAAGGACGGGGCGGGAGTCGTGCTTGGGTAGCTCAAATGGTAGAGCACTTTCCCGCGAAAGGCAAAGGTCCCGAGTTCGAGTCTCGGTCCGGCACACAGCTTTAATCTGCCAGGAAGTTACACTTGAACTACGTATTTGTTCCCCGAGACTGGATGGGAGCAGAGAAGAAGAAATTCAGCAGAAAGATTACTGCACTGGACATGAAAACAGAAAAAAAGTTTTCAATTAGAGCCATGGATGTCATAGCAAACGACAAAGTTCCCATAGATTCCGAATGAAACAAACTGCAGCCGAGGAGTAGTTGGCAGGTCCCAAAAAGAAAAGAAAAACCTCTAACAATGGAGTTAAAATTGTCACTAAACCGTGATCATGAGTTTATACTTACATGAAATGTTTTCAGCTGTGAAGTGAAAGCTGTATAAAGAGTGTTTTAACAACGGAGTTAATTAATGTGTTAGTTGTATGTTTCATATATAATTTGGAAGGTTTCTAACCAAATGACGAGGAACAAGTAATATATTATATGTGTTTGGCTGCATTCTGGGTAATTACAGAATATTAAATAACGCAGAGGCTTAAATTTAATAAAAATGAATATAGTACCGTATGACTCTAACCCCCCCCCCCCTTATGATCCATGGACCTTGCCATTGGTAAGGAGGCTTGCTTGCGTCAGCGATACAGATAGCCGTACCGTAGGTGCAACCACAGTGGAGGAGTGTTGAGAAGCCAAACAAACGTGTGGTTCATGAAGAGATGAAGCAACCTTCTCAGTTGTAGCAGGCGCGTCTGGATGATTGACTGATCTGGACTTGTAACACTAACCAAAATGGCCTTGCTGTGCTGGAACTGCGAACGGCTGAAAGCAAGGGGAAACTACAGCCGTAATTATTCCTGAGGGCATGCAGCTTTACTATACGGTTAAATGATGATGGCGTCCTCAAATGTTCAAATGTGTGTGACTTGGTAAGGGACCAAACTGCTGAGTCATCGGTCAATACACTTAAACTACTGAAACTAACCTAAATTAACTTATGCTAAGAACAACGCACAAATACACACCCATGCCCGAGGGAGGACTCGAACCTCCGGCCGGAGGGGCCGCGCAATTCGTGACATGGCGCCTCAAACCTCGCGGCCACTCCGCGCGGCGATGGCGTCCTCGTGGGTAAAATATCTCCTGAGGTAAAATAGTTCCCATTCGGGTCTGCGTGCGGGGACTACTCCGGAGGACGTAGTTATTACGAGAAACAAAACTGGCGTTCTAAGGATGGGAGAGTGGCATGTCAGATGTCTTAATTGGACAGGTAGATCAGAAAATTTAAAAAGGAAAATGGATAGGTCAGAGTTAGATATAGTGAGAATTAGTGAAGTTCGGTGAAAGGAGGAACAAGACTTCTGGTGAGGTGAATACAGAATTATAAATACAAAATCAAACAAGTGTAATGCTGGAACAGGTTTAATAATGAACAAAAAAAATAGGAGTGCGGGTAAGCTACTACAAACAGCATAGTGAACGGATTATTGTGGCCAAGATAGACACGAAGCCCACGCCTACGGGACTGGAATTCGATAATAAGAAAAGGAAGAGAAGTAAAAGTAGTAGGTGAGTATGGACTCAGGTAAGGAATGAAAGAGGAAGCCGTCTGATAGAATTTTGCACATAGCATAGCTTAATCATAGCAAACACTTGGTTTAAGAATCATGAAAGAAGATTGTATACGTGGAAGAGGCCATGAGGCACTGGAAGGTTTCAGATACATTGTATAATGGTAAGACTAAGATTTAGGAACCAGGGGCAGATGTGGACTATGACCACAATTTATTGGTTAAGAACTGTAGATTAAAACTAAAGAAACTTCAGAAGATGGTTATTTAAGGAGATGGGACTTGGATAAACTGACAGAACCAGAGGATGTAGAGAGATTCCGAGAGAGCATTAGGGATCGACTGACAACAACAGGGGAAAGAAATACAGTGGAATAAGAATGGGTGACTTTGAGAGATGAAATAGAGAAGGCAGCAGAGGATCATGTAGGTAAAAAGATGACCGCTGGTAGTAATCCTTGGTTAACAAAAGACATGTTGAATTTAATTGATGAAAGGAGAAAATATAAAAATGGAATAAATGCAGCAAGTTAGAAAAGAATACAAACGTTCCAAAATTGAGATCGACAGGAAGTGCAAAATGGCCAAGCAGCGATGGCTCGGGGGTAAGGATGTAGAAACATATATCACACGGTGTAAGATAGAAATTGCCTACAGGAAAATTAAAGAGGTCTTTGGAGAAAAGAGAACCACCAGTATGAATATCAAGAGCGCAGATACAAAACCAGTCCTAAGCAAAGAAGGGAAGCCGACGGTGAAAGGAATATATAGAGAGTCTAAAAATGGGCGCTGTACTTGAGGGCAATGTTATGGAAATGAAAGATGACGCAGATGAAATGGCAATACCATACTGCGTGAAAAATTTTACAGAGCACTGAAAGACCTAAGTAGAAACAAGGCGCCGAGAGTGGACAACATCCTATTAGAACTAATGATAGCCTTTGGAGAGCCAGCCTTGACAAAGCTCTTCCATCTAATGAGCAGGATGTATGAGACAGGCGAAATACTCTGAGACTTCAAGAAGAATATAATAATTCCAATACCAAAGAAAGTAGGCGTTGACAGGTGTGAAAAATACCGAACTATCGGTTTAATAACTCATGATTGCAAACTACTAACACGAATTCTATGTAGTCGAATGGAAAAACTGGTAGAAACAGACTCCGGCGAAGATCAATTTCGATTCCGTAGAAATGTTCGAACACGCGAAGAAATACTGATCTTACCACTTATCTTAGAAGATAGGTTAAGGAAAGGCAAACCTACGTTTATAGCGTTTGTATACTTAGAGAAAGGTTTTGACAATGTTGACTGGAATATTCTGTTTCAAATTCTGAAAGTGGAAGGGGTAAAACACAGGGAGCGAAAGGCTATTTACAATTTGTACAGAAACCGGAAGGTAGTTGTAAGGGTCGAGGGGCATGAAAGAGAAGCAGTGGTTGGGAAGGGAGTGAGACAGAATTGTAACCTATTCCCAATGTTATTCAATCTGTATATTGAGCAAGCAGTAAAGCAAACAAAAGAAAATTTGGAGTGGGAATTAAAATCCATGGAGAACAAATAAAAACTTTGAGGTTTGCCGACGACATTGAAATTCTGTCAGAGACAGCAAAGGACCTGGAGTTGAACGGAATTGATAGTGTCTTGAAAGGAGGGTATAAGATGAAAATTAACAAAAGCAAAACGAGAATAATGGAATGTAATCGAATTAAATCAGATGATGCTGAGGGAATTACATTAGTACAGTAAATGAGACACTTAAGGTAGTAAATCAGTTTTGCTATTCGGGGAGCAAAATAACTGATGATTGTCGAAGCAGAGAGGATTTATGGCAAGGTAAGCGTTTCTGGAGAAGAGAAATTTGTTAACATCGAGTATAGATTTAAGAGTCAGGAAGTCCTTTCCTAAAGTGTTTGTATGGATGTGAAACATGACCGATAAATAGACTAGACAAGAAGAGAATAGAAGCTTTCGAAAACGGTGCTGCAGAAGAATGCCGAAGATTAGATGGGTAGATCACGTAACTAATGAGGAGGTACTGAATAGAATTGGGGAGAAGAGAAGTTTGTGGCACAACTTGACAAGAAGAAGGAATCGGTTGGTAGGACACGTTCTGAGGCATCAAGGAATCACCAGTTTAATGTTGGAGGGAAGCGTGGTGGGTAAAAATCGTAGAGGGAGACCGAGAGACGAATACACTAAGCAGTTTCAGAAGGATGTAGGTTGCATTACTTACTCGGAGATGAAGAGTCTTGCACAGGATAGAGTAGCATGGAGAGCTGCATTAAACCAATCTTCGGACTGCAAACCACAATAATAACAACAACAACAACATTTTTCATGTACAGGAAAGATAAATGTGAACCCTTGTACCTCGGAAACGGATAAAAGTATAAAGAAAGTTTTCAAGTTTGTTCGGGTGTATTTAAATATTCAACTGTGGAACAGTTTGACTTGTTCTGAAGTACTGAACTGAACTTGAATTTAAATACCTTGTTGTCTGGGAGACGTTTTGTATTACTGGGCAAATTGTCAAATAGCTTTTTGACCGTGTGTTTGACCCTTTTATGATACCAAGACAACTTTAGTCTTCAGTACCGAAGGTCTTTTCTTCTAGTATTGTAGCTACGCATATTAGCATCTCAAATATTCATCTCCTGAGTGCCAGACATAAGGGGTTGACAAAACATTTGTATTAAAGGGCACTGAAAAATAATTCACATATAACTCGCTAAATGATATGACACTGGAGCAATCGAAGAAGGAAGTCGACGGAAACCCTTGCAAAAGAAGGGAAAAGTTCGATGTCAGGTATTACCCTAGAGTACTAAGGCTGGTATATATCGGTTAAACAAATTAGGATGATGAGATACGAATTATACGGAAGAGAAAAAATCTGAACATATTCGAGAACTGGTAACTCTGCAAAAAGAAGAACAGAAAGTCATTTCCAACATGGTTAATTAGTACTATTCAGTTTCAGTTGTGTCTGCCCCTTCGCTCCATCCACCCTCCTCCCCCAGTTCCCGAGATACGGCCCATCCATTCGAGATATTTTTGGTTATGACACCCACTTGCGCCTACGACAATTATGGTGTGATACTACGTCATTATATAAGTCAAATAACGCGTCAAAAATTCTGAACCGTGCAACGTAAGTGGTAAAAGCAAGAGGTTAAAATATGTGAACATAAATATAATCAAACAGTAATATCGATTCCTGCCACTTAAATTCACAGTGTAACGCATAAAGGTATATACAGGGAACACGATAACTGCGAAGTAACAAAATTGTCTGCGTTTGTTGATGAACTTTTGCTAAATGAAAAGCAGCATGACGATATGTGATAATGTTAAGAAAATAGATTATGGTTAAATAAGTTTTAATGTTATCCAATGTTACTTATAACTGGATATATATTTCTATAATAAGAACCTTCAGCCATAACGTGTTAATTTTTTTTTTGCTACAAAAATGCAATTAAGCCATTATTAGTTTATATGAAAAAACAAACTGTATCAATTTCTGATTGAAGACTACTTTTACACATCCACTTGTCAGTTAAATAACTTGTGTTATTTGTCAGTTTTGGCTTCAGTGGCTACGTAATGGAAACGAAAAACAGGAGAACTAGAAATAGGCATTATGACATATCTCTGGCAGCGGGGAGAAATGTTAGTGTTTTGCTTGGCGTCCTTAGACTAAATGGAAGACTAATTAGGTTTTACTTGTCAGTTTCTTTGCTGTAATTAAAGTATTTATCTACGAACTGCAGCTGCCAATTATTTCTACAACGCCAGGGCATGTTATACATGTCTGAGAACATACGTAATTTACGACCAAGGACTCTAGTCTACTTAACGACAGCCGGCCGAAGTGGCCGTGCGGTTAAAGGCGCTGCAGTCTGGAACCGCAAGACCGCTACGGTCGCAGGTTCGAATCCTGCCTCGGGCATGGATGTTTGTGATGTCCTTAGGTTAGTTAAGTTTAACTAGTTCTAAGTTCTAGGGGACTAATGACCTCAGCAGTTGAGTCCCATAGTGCTCAGAGCCATTTTCTACTTAACGACAGCCGACGGCGCCTTACATTTACCTAGAAGATCTTTCCTACTCGCCGAATCATCATCCAGAAATAAGTTTACTTGAAATGATCTGTCACTTTACAGGTTTTCACTGTATTTCTAACCGTATTATGAAGCTCAAATCTTACTTGGATCAGCAGTGAAAGAACCAATCGTATTGCAGATGAAACCAGTGTACAATGTTGCGAAGTTGTGGGTACATGGAGAGGAATTCTGTCTTATACATGACATTCTTTTATAGTTTTGTTGTTCCGAAAACAATTTTCAGCACCTTATGTACTATCTTCAGTGAGATTATTTGTTTATTTTCTTTTTGATAAATTATTCTTATATGTGAACCTCCTGTGTCGTTTTAGTACTTTTTTTTTTTTTTTTTTTGCTTTAAAGTATTTCCACGTACAAAGGAGCGATTATTAGATGTCATCTATTTTCCTTTGTGCCATTGAGTGGAGGCGTTATACGAATATGTTGTTCATTCACACTGCACTTAAAGATTTAGATCTATGATAATAAACTGGGGAGGTACACGGTCACATACTCGTTCACATACGTCACGTAACACTATTATCTGTATATGTAGATAGCTCTACATCTCCCATGCACTCTACTGCTTGTCATCTGCAAAAGAAACTTTTTCTATTTACCTGTTCTTCGTTCATTTCAGATTGAGAATCGCTATAAACCGCGCTATTTAGCGAGTTATTTATAGTTTTTTTATGTCGTGCTCTTGCTTCCTTTGTTTATGAAGTATCAAAGCAATTATTTCTGTTGCTGTTGTCACTTCCTGCTGTTACACAAGCACTTTATGTAATTTATCATCTAAGAACAAGGTTTCTGCAGTCATTTCACGTGTTTTTCCTTGCTGTGTGATGTTCATTTGTTTCGTTTCGCGTTTGTGTGACGAGCACCATGCGATTTCGAGTGTTGTTGACGTTTGAGATTTTAGCTCGTGGTTGTGTTGATTTTCGAGACATTTGGCGTTGTGTGTGTGTGTGTGTGTGTGTGTGTGTGTGTGTGTGTGTGACAGAGAGAGAGAGAGGGGGGGGGGGGAGACAAGGAGTGAGAAACAGAGGGAGAGAAAGCGAGAGAGGGGAATACAGTGAGCTCTATGGCGGATGTGTCTGAGAACTCAATTTCGGAAGGTTCGATATGCTGTTTTGCGTTTGAGAGTGGGATTATTCATACAGTTCTTCTATTGTGGCAAATAGTGTTTTATTGCATTACAATGGGGATTCATTTGGTACTCTCTTTCCTTGGAACGTTGGTTTTTGGAGGTGATACTTCTCTTCTATCGTTAATTTTGGGTACAGGCTGCTGCTACTTTGCAATGCTCTGTGCAAAATGTTTTACTGTGTTTGTACTTCTTCTCTGCAGTCGTGTCTGTTCATCGGGTTTCGGCCCTGGGTGCAAATGATGTTCGTTGGGCTTTCTATCTTCAGGCGCATGAAATATTTTCCTGATCCAGGTGTATTTTGACGTGAACCGTAACAAAAACTTGCAGCGTACTCCCAAAATTGTTTACAAACTCACGAAACCGTAGTGACAATGATATATTTCAGATTTACTGAAGGTACAGCATTTAGGTGGCAACGTTTTTTCCTTTTATTTCGTATCCACTCTCCAGAGAGAAGAGTATTTCAAACATTAAAACATCGGACACAGTGTTTCATTTTTCATTCTACCTGACTAAAACAACACTGGTTTCGACAAAATATTACAAACATCTCAGTTGTTTTGTCTGAGAATCTATAATATACTGATGTAGTGTTTGGTGCCTTCTGTCTGCCCTTTACATTTCGTGTTTTGTTCGTGCGTAATAATACTTCTTAATTTGATTTCGCTTACTGATTATAGGTGTGTAGTAGAATAGTAATGTAACACATAGGCTATTAAATACAGTGTTGACAACATTTTTTCGATTGCATCACTTTTACATTTGAACAGAGTGTTTGTTTGTTTCGACGGACATGAGCGCGCTATACACTGGAACAGTTTTTCACATTTGGGAAAACCATACTTTTCGCAGTAATTTTTGTAATTTCATAAAATGGCTGCTGCACACATTAACTGAATGCTGTCATTCCAAAGCGGAATAAGAAAATATATTGTTGTTGTTGTCGTTGTGGTCTCCTGTCCGAAGACTGGTTTAATTCCAACTCTCCACACTATTATATCCTGTACGAGCCTCTCCATCTCCGAATAACTTCTGCAACCTACATCCTTCTGAATCTGCTGAGTGTATTCATCTCTTGGTCTCCCTCTACGATTTTGACTCCCTGCACTTCCCTCCAATACTAAAGCGGTGATCGCTTGGTGTCTCAGAATGTGTCCTACCAACCGGTCCCTTCTTCTAGTCAAGTTGTGCCACAAATTTCTCTTCTTCCCAATTCTATTCAATGCCTCTTCATTAGTTATGTGATCTACCCATCTAATCTTGAGCGTTCTTCTGTAACACCACATTTCGAAAGCTTCTATTCTCTTCTTGTCCAAACTATTTATCGTCCATGTTTCACTTCCATACATGGCTACACTCCATACAAATACTTTCAGAAACGACTTCCTGACACTTAAATCTATACTCGATGTTAAGAAATTTCACTTCTTGAGAAATGCTTCTCTTGCCATTGCAAGCCTACATTTCATATCCTCCCTACTTCGATCATCATCAGTTATTTAGCTGCCCAAATAGCAAATCTCATCTACTGCTTTAAGTGTCTCGTTTCATAATCTCATTCCCTCAGAAGCACCTGAGTTAATTGGACTACATTGCAGTTTTCTGTCCTCCTTTCAATACAATGTTCATTCAGTTCAAATGCTGTTCCAACCCCTTTGCTGCCTCTGACATATTTATTACGTCATCGGCAAAATTCTAAGTTTTTATTTCTTCTTCCTGAACGTTAGTTCCTACTCCAAATTTATCTTTGGTTTTCTTTACTGCTTGCTCGATGTACAGATCGAATAACATCAGGGATAGGCTACAGTCGCTTCTCAAACACAGCTTCCCTTTCACGCCCCTCGGCTCTTATAACTGTCGTCTGGTTTACAACTTGTAGCCTTTCACTCACCATATTTTGCCCTGCTGCCTTCAAAATTTCAGAGAGAGTAGTTCAGCCAGCACTGCCAAAAGCTTTCTCTAAGTCTACAAATGCTATAAACGTAGGTTTCCCTTTCCTTAACCTGTCTGCTAATAGAAGATGTAGGGTCCGTATTGCTTAGAATATTTCTACATTTCTCCAGGATCCAAACTGATCTCCCGAGATCGGCTTCTATATTTTTTCTATTCCTCTGTAAAGAACTCGTGTTAGTATTTTGCTGATAGTTCGGTATTTTTTTACAGCTGTCAGCAACTGCTTTTTTGGAACTGGGATTATATAACAAATATATTAAACTTCTATTACAGGACTGGCTGGAAGCCGAAGTCTGAAAATTGTAACAAACTACAATAGTCTCCCCTGCTGCTTAACTCCAGAGAGAGTATGCTGTGGGAGATATTAAGCAATATACTACTTCGTCTCGTAAACGTCTCCAGAGGCTATCATGACGAGGAATCAGAGCTGAAACGCTGGCTTACGGCAGTCGTTTTTCCCTCGCATCACGTGCAAACAAAACCTAAAGGGAGAAACCGATAGTGCCACACGAAACTCCCTACGCCTCACCCCAGAAGCTGACTTTGAGTGTAGACACACTAGTAACGAAATATTGCATACTGATTCTAAATAGTATCTACTTATTTTGTCTGGATGAGAAGAATGTGTTAAAGAACGGGCAGTCTTCGCCGGCATCTCTCAAGGAAAGGGGACAATTTCCTTGGTAGAGATAGCGTAAAACCTGAATAACTACCATTTGTGTTCGATCGTCAAGTATTTAGACAGCAACTCAGGCATACTCCGACTATGCGGCTGTTTATGCTACTTTGTCCAACACGTCCTAGCTCAGTCTTCTCCTCGCCAAGCCACAACATGGAAGTGTTGTCCTAATCGTCAGGCAGAGACTTCACACGGTGCGTCTGTGTCCGATGCGATTGCACACCTTTTGCGGCTACTGAGTTTAAGTACAGGGAAAGACCTGTTATTCGTAGGTCTGTCTCCCTCGTCAGTTGTTGAAGCAATGACCCTGGAATGTTTCGTGACGGCCGCCACGGAAGATTATGCTGCAATGTCGTATTTGCTTTTTTCTTCCCCAGCACACAAACTCCAGACATGCATCTCCAACTGCTAGAAATTTTTCATTCAAAAATCTCATGTGTAATAATGTTCTGGAATAACTTGTCTTTGAGAAAGAAAGTCTTCATTGCTCATAAACGTGTTGTAATAATAATTGGCCAATGTGGCGATCACCTACGATCATCTTGTAGTCTTCTGTTTATGGAGCTGGACTTTCTGACTACTCCTTCATAGTGTATTTATTCTCTCACCAATTTTGTTGTGAATAAACTACTGCAGTCCAGCATCAACAACGATGAACATAATTACGACACCAGAAGCAAAAATAACATTCATTACTCCATATTACGTTGTCTCTAGCGTAAAAAGGGGTGCACAATGCTGCAACTAAAATTTTTGGTAACTTACCCAGTGATATAAAATGTCTTACAGTCAGCAAACTAAAATTTGAAAATTTACTGAGAAAGTTTCTCCCTGACAACTCCTTCTGGTCAGTAGAAAAACAGCTGTTATTGTAATGCGTAAAAGGTGGCGGATAGACATTAGTAACTCACATCTGTTTATTTAATAATAATAATAAAAAGAACTTACAAATGTTCCGCTTGTAGTCATATTTATAGATTAATGTGCGATGTGAATGCCAAGTGACTAGTTCCACATCTTATGGTCTATCATGCAAATTATCTATGAGACATGGAGCTATCTAACTAACTTAGTAAGTAAATACCGATTCCTAGGCTAAAGGTTTGCCCCCACAATACAAATGTGTCTCTTGACAGTTCATTAGTCAAATGTTCCATCGGAATCTTTGTACGATAAACTGTAATTATGCTGAAAGAGTAAATTTACAGAATATTAACGTAATTCATGGTTAAATATAGCTGCATGCTGCATGTTTATAGAATTGTTCACGTAACAGACAAAAATATTTGGTGTAACAAAACATGTAAGTATACAACACTTCCACACTAGATGAACTACTGGTTTTCTGCAGATCAGAAAGCGTTGACCAGAAGGAAGTTGTTGAGTGTAACTTTTTATAATATTGGCGCGTTTCCTGTATGAACTGTGTCAAGGGTGTCAGTTTCTGCTTATGACTGCAGAGGCTTCTATTCTGCTATTGAAATATCGGCATTTCGCCATTTTCAAGAACCAGGCAATGATGGTTCAAATGGTTCAAATGGCTCTGAGCACTATGGGACTTAACATCTATGGTCATCAGTCCCCTAGAACTTAGAACTACTTAAACCTAACTAACCTAAGGACAGCACACAACACCCAGCCATCACGAGGCAGAGAAAATCCCTGACCCCGCCGGGAATCGAACCCGGGAACCCGGGCGTGGGAAGCGAGAACGCTACCGCACGACCACGAGATGCGGGCCCAGGCAATGATGCAGGTAACAATATATTTACTTGCAGGGTTGTGCCCCGCTTCGTAGCAATGAAAGCAATGACTGACATCATTGACACAAGTAAAATAATAAAAAAAATTAGTTGTTTTGACATAGAGGCTTTCCCATTCATAGAATTTTCCGATTTTTTTCAAATTCAGCTTTCCTATCTGTCTGGTATTTAATACCATTCTGTAAGTGATAAAAGACTTGGGTAGAGCATTACTCGCCTCTTTTCAAGTCAATATAAAAATACACTGCTGGACAAAATTAGTGACTGGTATAAACGACATCACCTTTGATCCGATGACGGTACATGACACCTGGAGGATGGGATGTACTGATAATAGCTTCAACATCGACCACCAACGGATGACATAAGTAGTGGGACAAAGAGACCACGAGCGCATTTCATTAGTGCAAGTTGCCTACATCAGGGGCATGTGTGCACTCTGGGGCAAACCTATTGTTCTCCTTCGACTGACATGTCATTAACCTATTGTTCTCCTTTGACTGACAGGTCCTTGACCTTTTATTCTGCGAAAATGATCCTTCCTTTTGGTTGACAGGTACTTAATCTATTGTTTTCCCACCCCCTCCCACACCCCTCCCCCGACAGTTAACTTCCCACATCGCTGCTACAGGTACACTTTCAGGTCTGAGTTATTGGATACCCCCTCCGACTCTTATCAATTTGATTGACTACTTAATTAAATTTATTAGTTAATTAACCTCTCCCCATCTGGTAAACCCCCTCCCCTCCCATCCTTCCTCCCGGAAATTGGCGGGAAAAAGACCCAGTTGATCGGTCATTTGGAGGGAATTTGATTGTAGTGTATGGAATATTGTTTATACAATTAAGACAATGTATAGAACATTGTTTAGTTATTTATGGCAGTGTGCAAAATATAATTTACTTATTTAGTTACAAAATTTGTGAAGAAATCAATTGCTGTGTATGGAATATTGTTTAAACAATGTACATAATGCGTGGAATATTGTTTATTTAAACAATTTAGGGGATTCAAGGCAGTGTATGAAATGTAGTTTATATATTTATTTAAACAATTTTTCAGAAAATTGATCACTACCCCTACTACCCCTCACCCGCCCCTTAGCCCCCACCCTCTCCCCCTCCCCTCGTCTAACTGGAAAATGGCGGCTCTGCGGTGGAGAGGAAGGATCTAACAAAGTGTAAATTCAAGGATATATTGTTTCTTTATAAAAAAAAATAGTTTGTGGGTGTTGGATTTCTCTTGTTCATCATTCACTACTGTTTGGAAAGATGCAGGTCTTGTGAGAAGTAATTAAATCGATCGCATTTCTTTTTTTATTCCGATTGTGTAAGGAATACTGTCATGAAACACACATCACACGTAGTTACACAGTTAAAAATGTTTCGATCGTGAAGCACACAGTACAGGTGATGAAACTTTATACTGGTCTGTGCAGTGGATCAATACCTGCATATTTAATACTATCGCCACATGTATTCAGTGCCCTCATGCTTATGGTGTTTGTTTTCGATATATTGAAGGACAGAGATGGAGTAAAAATCTTATCAAGTTCTCTATCGGGTAAAGTTAGTGGAGTTTTCATAGTTCGTAATTTTTTCTGTTGGATGGTACAGAATACTGATGATAGAATGTTGGGGTGACAGACGTGAATGGGCCCTCAAGAACGCGAATCGGCTTCAGACTGTAGTATTTGTATGTAGTTTGGAGAAGCACCACAATGCAGTAGCAAAATCCTCATCCTTCTACCAGTTCCCGTACTATCTTTTGTATTACCTAGTATTGCAGGAGCGCTGAGCTTACACATCGCGCACAGTTCGCGGAACTACATCTTCCCGTTTCCATCGAATGGACAAAACACAGTTGAGTCACACTAACTCAGCTTAGCCCGTTTCTACAAGGGTTGCAGAAAGTGGTAGGTGTAGCTTTCTCCAGCTTCTGCTCAGCTCCGACTTAAATTAGAATGATCACATGCACAAATCTGCAGAAATGGCAGCAGTTGCAAGGGGTATAGCGACTATCTAAAATTTGACTTTCGCAGATAGGTTCGAAAAAGGTGACTCGTCTGGTGGTATGAGGGTCCCAGAATTACGATTCATTAATGGTTGTAATCATTCTCCATCAGATACAATGTAGGTATGTGGTTGAATGGAAAGTTGATTCCAAATCATAGACGTCATTTCTACTGAAAGCGTAGCACAAAACATCTGCATAGCTAGTGTACATTTCTTACAACCTCAGTCAGCACACCATCTGCTACCGTTTGTGATCCTTCTCAATCAACCATCGCCTGTAACCCAGTCGATATATCACCGAACCTCTGACGTGGCGTCGACACAGAGTGTGTAACAAATACTGGAGAAATATCTAGCGGCGGTGTGAGGGAGTTGCAAATACCAGTTACATACCATGTTGCTTAGCCAAATCGGTTCCTGTTGTGTGCATAGTTCCGCGTAGTCAGCGCGTACACAACTCTCCCACTAGAGCGCGCCCCGCTAAGCACAACAGCGCAGGCGCAGCGCTCGTCCGTCTCCGCACTACGAGATGGCGGTGTCATAGAGACGGACCAAATTCTGCTTCCGCCGATCCGCGTATTAATATGTAACGCAGCCAATGAGATTGCTGCTAACGTAGAACCTTTTCTCCTCGCAGATCACACTCGCGAGTGATACCTGAACGCTCGTATTATAACGAGTGTACAGACTTCCTATGAGTCAGTCTGCATAGTCTGTACCAGTTTGCATTAGTCTGCATTAGTCTATAGTCAAGTTTCAGTCTGCGCCTAATAAGATTATCATATTCCTGTACATAGCCATGAAGATAAATGTATAGACACTTTGTCTAAGTATCAGAGATATGTGAGAATAAGATTAACGTACCAAGACCAAAGGAACTTCAGATTGTCAGTTGTAAACAGCATCCAGAATCAAGTTACGTAATGTCTATGTTATTTATTATTGTAATAAATGTGTGTGAAAAGTAATCAAGTTCTGTTTGAAGTTGGTCACCGTCAATCTGCTACTCTAAGCGTGCAAGTGGCATTTCCATCGTCTGACCTAACGGCAGAAGATAAACACGCCATGATAAGACCACGAGACATATTGCTGACACTCGCCTACTTCGTTAGAGCGACAAGTCAAATAATCTGATGGTGTGTGTACTGAAGGTCTTACAGTAGGCAACCACACTGCCTAAATTCGGTAATTTTACTACGAGGGTGCACCGTCGGCGACGTGTAACCGCACTGTTGGTCTGATAATAGACACTCTGGTGCTCACCATCTGAAATCAGTGCTGCGGTATTTGTCTGGAAAAACTACTTCATTCAGAGGTAATGCATACCTCGGTTTATAAAACCAGTATAGCTTTCAACATGGATACTTGTATGCACCTGTAGATCCAAGAACGCTTGTGACAGTAACATACAGTAGTTGTTGCGATCGTGTTTTTTAACATCTGGCGATGTGTAAGACGATTACGCCTCTCTTTCCATGAGACAGTGGTACCATTCGCAAGACATGTCCGCCCATCGCTGATTTTCGGTCAGTATTATTTCGTAAGGCCAGCAATCAGTTATTGTCACAGTATTATACATAGTAGTAGAAGATGCATAATAGGTTCGCCTGGAGCATCAGGCTTATACGGTATGTGTGTGTGTTCTGACATGGGCAACGGGAATGACTATGTCCAGTCTTAAGGGAGGTATGGATTTCATGTGGAATACTGTGACAGCAAAGGGGAAAGTATGTCAAGCCACTGCCATCTGTACGGTGTATTGCCAATACTACACTCATTGTCAAATGCCGTCCAATTGAGACTGCTATCATAATGTTTAATTGTAAGCACAGTGAAAAAATACAGGGTGATTCAAAAAGAATACCACAACTTTAAAAATGTGTATTTAATGAAAGAAACATAATATAACCTTCTGTTATACATCATTACAAAGAGTATTTAAAGAGGCTTTTTTTCACTCAAAAACAAGTTCAGAGATGTTCAATATGGCCCCCTCCAGACACACGAGCAATATCAACCCGATACTCCAACTAGTTCCACACTCTCTGTAGCATATCAGGCGTAACAGTTTGGATAGCTGCTGTTATTTCTCGTTTCAAATCATCAATGGTGGCTGGGAGAGGTGGCCGAAACACCATATCCTTAACATACCCCCATAAGAAAAAATCGCAGGGGGTAAGATCAGGGCTTCTTGGAGGCCAGTGATGAAGTGCTCTGTCACGGGCTGCCTGGCGGCCGATCCATCGCCTCGGGTAGTTGATGTTCAGGTAGTTACGGACAGATAAGTGCCAATGTGGTGGCGCTCCATCCTGCTGAAATATGAATTGTTGTGCTTCTTGTTCGAGCTGAGGGAACAGCCAATTCTCTAACATCTCCAGATACTGTAGTCCAGTTACAGTAGCACCTTCAAAGAAAAAGGGACCAAAAACTTTTCCCTTTGCACAAACACCCATTCTCTGTAAACTGTTTATACCAACGTTTAATACACCACCTATCAGGAGGTTTAACACCATACTTCGTTCGAAATGCACGCTGAACAACTGTCGTCGATTCACTTCTGCCGTACTCAATAACACAAAAAGCTTTCTGTTGAGCGGTCGCCATCTTAGCATCAACTGACGCTGACGCCTAGTCAACAGCGCCTCAAGCGAACAAATGTACAACTAAATGAAACTTTATAGCTCCCTTAATTCGCCGACAGATAGTGCTTAGCTCTGCCTTTTGTCGTTGCACAGTTTTAAATTCCTAAAGTTGTGGTATTCTTTTTGAATCACCCTGTATATATGTGGCCGTTCTCCTAGGATGATTCTGTCTGTGCTGGTGCCCTGTGGCGGGAATGGTTCACGTTTCTGGCTAACTATAGGAGCTGTCTGAATGGAGGGGCCTGTTGGGATGCAGGAAGTTAGCTGAATTAACCGAGTCGTCCTCTAGACGGCCGAGTAGGGAACCAACAGTTAATATGTGTTGGATAGCTTTCGTGATCGCATGGAAATTTAAGAAAATTCAATATGGACGTGAGTTTACGCTGGACCATTATTCCCTCCCACGTAAATTGTCTGGTTGACTGCTTCTAAACATTTTGCAGCTTTATTTCGTTGAGAGAACATCGACTGTGGTGTGTGCATCTAGCAGGTGAAAGACAGGCGGAAGATGGCACATTCACTAGACATGAGAAACATTTTAGTTGACTTTGTAAATTATAGATACGATTTCGAATCTGTTACATTACCGAAATCGGTGTTTGGGAGTGGAAATATCAGTTTCCTCTAGTATTCTTTTATAGTTTTCACGTAAAGGTCTTTAGAGACAGGGTAAGTTTCTAGTTACTCAATAGTTTACAGCATGCTCCACCTCACTAAAGTATCAGGTTTCTAGAGAAATAATTTCCAGTCTATAACTTCAGAAATATGTTGCGCGAGTGATCGGTAGCATACAGCTATGTGCCGGATATCGAGAAGTATCGCGTAAATGGTACAATATGCTGGCAAACCAAGTGAAAACATATGTGTTCTTGTAATCCCAGAGTCTGGAGATGGGTGTAGAGAGCAAGCAAGTAAGCAAATAGGTCAGGGCCAGAAACAGCGACGCCTTTGTGCTCAGGGGAATCGACCCAACCTTTGTACAGCAATCTTAGCGGTATAAGTGCGAGTGTCTAGTGGCTGCTACTGCGTGTCCTATCGTGAGGTAGGTACAGATTCAGCACATCGATAGTCGTAGGGGGAACGAAAGATATTTTCTTTTACGTGGAAAATTATGTGCACTATAGATACTGAGATTCGTCCCAGAGCCACGGCCGTAAAAAGGAGACATAGCCAGTACATTGCTCGTTGTCAGACTGCGGCAGCAATCCTAATATTTAATTGCAGTTACACTGATAAATATGTATCTGGTTTCCAACATTCTTGTGAGTCCGGAAATGGCCGTAGAAAGCGTAGCAGCTAGCAAGCAGATCAGGGCCGGGAACAGCATCTCATTACGACAAGAACTGTGGAGATCAGGTGCAAAGAACATCAGAGGCACACTAGATTAAGACAGGTGACTAAGTCAGCCATTGCTGAACACTGTCTAGAAATAGATCATGCCATGAAGTATGAGGATACCAGGATTCTAGCACAAACACCCAGATTTTGGGACAGTGTTATAAGAGAATCGATAGAAATTAAAATGGCTGACGATCTTATGAACCGTGACACAGGGTACCAGCTAAGCAGAGCCTGGGATCCGGCTCTGGAATTGTTAAAGGAGCAATAGGGCCAGCTGCAACACTACACAAACAGAAGAACCAGAGACATGGAGATGGAAAACGAGCGCCTGACGGACTGCCAGGCGCACCACACCGAAGATGGAACACCCAGAAGTGGGACTGGTGGGCGCGGACCGCAGAGGGAACATCCAGAGCCGCAGCGGACGAAAAACGGAGCGGCAACGCTCCAACAGGTCGTGGTGAGCGGGCGCGGACCGCAGGGGGAACGCTTGGTACCCCAGACCGTAAATGAAACCCCCAGGAGCGGGGTTGGTGGGCGCGGACCGCAGAGGGAACACCTAGAACCGCAGCGGACGGAAAACGGAGCAGCTACGCTCCAGCAGGTCGCAGGGAATGGGCGCGGATCACAGAGGAAGCGCCTGCAGCCGTTGGTGGAGGGGGAAGGCCATAGGCATAAATACTGGACCAGGTCCACTCGAGGAGTGGCACTGGACGCCATAGAACGTAGGGAGTACTTCGGGGCCGTACTCCTCGACGTGTCCAGAGCGTTTGACTCGGTCTGGCACGAAGGGCTGATCTACAAATTATTTTCCCTCGGCTTCCCGGTGTCCCATGTACGGCTAATAGCCACATATCTGGAAGGTCGCACCTTCCATGTCAGGATCCCTGACGGGAAATCCACACGACGACGCATCAGGGCAGGAGTACCGCAAGGCAGTGTTCTTGGACCGCTACTCTACTCCCTTTTCACAGCTGATCTGCCCTCTGCGCCGAGAGTACATTTAGCTCTCTACGCAGATGATACTGCACTCTTCTCTCGTTCTCGGAGTGCGGCAGTTCTGCAACAGCGGCTCCAGGGGGCTACAGATTCCCTAACCGATTGGGCTAGGACTTGGCGTCTGGCATTTAATCCCTCCAAAACCCAAGCCCTTATCATCTGCCGACGCCATATTCCCATTCGGCTCCCTCAGGTAATGGTCCTTGGTACACCAGTCCCCTGGACTCGTACTGCTAAGTACCTGGGTGTTACCCTGGACCAGCGCCTCACCTGGCGCCCCCACATCGATGACGTGCGTCGTAAAGCAATGGGGCGGCTATGCCTGCTTTACCCTCTCATCAACCCAACCTCCTCACTCCCCTCCCACCTTGCTGTTAGATTGTACACCTCCCTTGTCCGCCCCATCCTTGAATACGCGGTGGTGGTGTGGGGCAATGCTGCCCCCACCCACCTCCGCCGACTACAAACCGTCCAGAACCGGGCTCTCCGGCGTGCCCTCCACCTTCCTTTCGACTTCCCAACCCAAGAGCTCCACATCCTGGCCGAGGTGCCGCTCCTTCGTACCCGAATCCTCTCCGCAGCCAATTCCTTTTACCAACAAACCCGTCACTCTCCTAATCCCTTAATCCTTTCCTTGGGCACCCGTGTCCATCGTCTAGCCACCACTCGGTGGCCTGACCTTCTGTTTCGCCCCCCATGACCTGCACTCATCAGTCACCACACATCAGGTAGACTACCATTCCTCATGTCATTGATTCATCTCCCCTAGTCATGTACCACCCCGTATAGACTGCCACCCTCATCAGCCCCACACCCTCCCCACCACTGGCCTAATCATGCCATGCTTTCCTCTTTCACCTCTTCCTGTCACTCTCACGCTGCTTTCTCTTTCTTCCCACCCCACCTCAAGACTGTCTGCCACCGCCATCACAAGATGCCACTAAAAGGAAGAGGCCAGGAAAATGGCCTTTCGTTTTCTATCAACTCACGCTATTCCTCCTCCTATCCTTTATTGTATCACTACTTATACTTAATCATGATTCTCGGCCAGCCAATAGGCCTTTCGTCTTCCAACCACTTCTACTATCCCTTTTACTGTCCTATCTTCTATTTAAAAAAAAAAAAAAACGGCCAGTCAATGGGGCCATTCGTTTTCCAGATTCTTCCACTATCTCTCTAACTATCCTTTCACCTATCAAAAAAAAAAAAAAAAAATGCACAAAAGTCAAGCACAAATTCCAACCGCCACGTCATTCAACATCAAGCTTCAAGTAAGAAGGAGAAGCGTCTTCGCTACGCTAGTACTTCGCAAACTGCAGAGGGTACATCCCTCAGTCTTGTGCCTCGGACCTCGGACTCGAGGAGCAGTCTCAGGTCGCACCTGATGAAGGTTACGAGCTACGTGACCGAAATATCGTGCAAGTACGACGCTGATATCCGGCAGAACACCCGACAACCCAAGATGTCATCTCAGCCTTTGTTCCGAGATGGGGCTTGCCGTTGTACACCAGTTCGAAAAAAAAAAGTTCAAATGTGCGTGAAATCTCATGGGACATAACTACTAAGGTCATCAGTCCCTAAGCTTACACACTACTTAACCTAAATTATCCTAAGTACAAACACACACACCCATGCCCGAGGGAGGACTTGAACCTCCGCCGCGATCAGCAGCACAGTCCATGACTGCAGGACTGCAGTGCCTTAGACAGCTCGGCTAATCCCGCGCGGCGTACACCAGTTCAGAGAGTCCAAGACAGCTTCTGGCTTATGAAGATTTGGCTCGTGGCTCCCAGTGGGCGGGCGAATAGTGAACTAATACCCAGTTGCCTTCGGCACCGCGTGTGTTGCGTGTATACTCTGCCGAAATTTGAGAAGATTCAATACGACGAGTGTTTGCGCTGGCAGTGTTGATAGCTGTCAAACTACTTCCACTCACGTCCTCCTGGGGTGTGGGGCTCGTGCACGCCCGGCTGGTCTCTCCCTGGCTGACATGCACTTCCGCAGCTGCGGTCATGGGCCAAGTTCACGGCACCAGTTTACTCCGTCGGCGCTGGTTCTGGACGTTCACGCACCACAGATGCCCGCCAGGGTCGTTATATTGTAAGGGCAGCAGTGGCAGATCGTGCAGCTACCACAGCACAGGTAAGAGGGCATGTAAGCTCAGATGTGTCGATACTGCCAGAGACTTTTCATTGGCACGAGGATTGAAACGGTGTCCACTAAACTTCGTGATGTCAGCTGAGGAGCTAGCTGAGCGAGTAGTAGCGACATCAAGGGAAGGGCGCTGTAGTGACGTGACGCCCTTCCATGAAGGTTTTGGTGGAAAAAGACACTGTTCCTGGTTGGACTATATGGTCTGTCGGGTTCGGAACGTGGAACTTGATAACATATGTACACTACTGCGTAAAAATTAGTACACCTTTTTAGTGGTTTCCAATTCACTGAAGGCCGGCCGAAGTGGCCGCGCGGTTCTGGCGCTGCAGTCTGGAACCGCGAGACCGCTACGGTCGCAGGTTCGAATCCTGCCTCGGGCATGGATGTGTGTGATGTCCTTAGGTTAGTTAGGTTTAATTAGTTCTAAGTTCTAGGCGACTGATGACCTCAGAAGTTAAGTCGCATAGTGCTCAGAGCCAATTCACTGAAGATTTATTGTTGCAACAGTGCATATGGAGTAAATTAAATGACTACATTTACAGATCTATTGTACAAGGTACTGTGATGTACCAGGTATCGACCCATGCTACAATACCCATAGTACGTGATGTAGCCTTCACAGGCCGCAATGAGGCGCTGATGTTGGCATCCAGTCGATCGTATAAATGGCGAAACTGGGATACGTTATGCCATACCTGTTCGACCTGTCCACGCAGCTGTGTAAGAGCTGTTGGTTGAAGAGTCGCACGAGCCACTTCTCGTAATATCATATGCGATACATGCTCGATTGCTGACAAGTCTGGAGATCGTGCTGGACTGGTGAGTCGCTGCATGTCTTGCAGAGGACGTTGATTTTCACAAGAAGTGTGTGGGCGAGCATTATCCTGTTGGAACAACACATCACTCCCTGTTGCAAGAACGGCAAAGGAACGGGTCTAATATCATTCTGCACGTACCGTGCAATCAAATACGATGATGTCTGTAGTACGGTATCTTTAATGCAAAACGCGTGTTAGAAAAATTATCGCTTGAGTTGCTGTACAAGGTATTAACGTTATTTGCATGGTTGGTTACCGATGAGTCGCAGTGTCGGACCTGCTCTAACGGATGGTGAGGAGCTAATGATCGTCGTCTACTTGAATTTCTAGGATACGGCCGAGACCCAATGTTCATTCGGTAATTTGCGAACTTCAAAAGCTGTTCCACAACAGCTAATTTACACATTATGCCATTCTAAAACCATTCACTACCTGGCGCTGCCACTGACCAGCTTCTATCTCATCGATATCCTCCATTACGTAGATTCTGGTTAATAGTTTTTCTTAACCACTTTTACTCAGCAAACTGAGTATCAGAACCGAAACAGCCACAGCTGCTTCACCATATGATTAATACTACATTTCCAAGTCTCGATTCCGGTTTTGGGTGTCTATATGAGTGTGATGGCCTTTCCATTTTCCTAGATGTACTGAGCGATCGTACTCCGAGCTGTCCTGGTGAAAACACCCTTACCAGGGTACCTTCTACATCTACATCCATACTCCGCACGCCACCTGACGGTGCGTGGCGGAGGGTACCTTGAGTACTTCTATCGGTTCTCCCTTCTATTCCAGTCTCGTATTGTTCGTGGAAAGAAGGATTGTCGATATGCTTCAGTGTGGGCTCTAATCTCTCTGATTTTATCCTCATGGTCTCTTCGTGAGATATACGTAGGAGGGAGCAATATACTGCTTGACTCCTCGGTGAATGTATGTTCTCGAAACATCAACAAAAGCCCATACTGAGCTACTGAGCGTCTCTCCTGCATAGTCTTCCACTGGAGTTTATCTATCATCTCCGTAACGCTTTTTCGATTACTAAATGATCCTGTAACGAAGCGCGCTGCTCCCCGTTGGATCTTCTCTATATCTTCTCTCAGCCCTATCTGGTACGGATCCCACACTGCTGAGCAGTATTCAAGCGGTGGACGAACAAACGTACTGTAACCTACTTCCTTTGATTCCGGATTGCATTTCCTTATGATTCTTCCAATGAATCTCAGTCTGGCATCTGCTTTACAAACGATCAACTTTATATTGATTGGTTCTCTAAACTTTGTGGCAAGAGTACTTTCCTATTAAGCGTTGAAAATAGAGAATGTAATCGTGGCAGTAATCGTCCGTATTTCTCCCACCGTACTCCATTCTGGACCGTGAGCAGATATCGATCTGAATGTTCCGTAGTTTTTCTAATTTTGCCCTCGATTTTATTGTGCAAAGTATGTTGTTGTTGTTGTTGTTGTTGTTGTGGTCTTCAGTCCAAAGACTGGTCTGATGCTACTCTACATGTGCAAGCTTCTTCACCTCTGAGCAACTACTGCAACCAACGTCCTGTGAATCTGCTTTCTGTACTCATGTATTGCCTTCCCTCTACGCCTTTTTACCCACCATGCTTCCCATCAATACTAAATTGGTGATTCCTTGATGCCTCAAAACGTGTCCAATCAATCGATATCTCCTGTAACCTCCCCACAAGAATTTTAAAAGTCAATAATAGTGAAATTGTAACCTCCCAGCAAGAATATGAAAGTCAATGTTAAGTGAAATGCTGTCTTCCCACAAAAGTAAAAAATAAAAATGCAAAATGGAACCAAGCTTAAACTACCCACAAAATTGATAAATGAAAATTGACCAAAAACCACAAAATGTCAATTAACTAATGAACCATGTAGGAAATGTAACTTCCTAACAGAAATAATTAAACCTGATAAATCATATAAGGACAGCAACGCTGACCTTCGGCCCTGTGAAATAATTAAACCTGATAAATTCTTACCTCAGTAAAACTGCGTCTATATCTGCTCTTATTTTTCGGCACAGCTCTGTGCAATGCTGGCGTATATTTAATTTTGATTCTTGGAGGAAATGCATAGGAAATATTCTTTAAACTGAAATGAATGCTTTTGCTTCAAAAGAGTGGAAAAATTCTTTAAATTGAAATGATTACTTTTCTTTAAAAGATTTACTTTATAAAAATTTATTATTGGGGCATTTTTTGAACAAATTAATTACAATTAACATACGTTATTAGCTGAGCGCAATGCTGCTTCATTACCTTCTACAATAATATACATATCGTCCACCACATTCCTGACCAGACTCGTGGGCAGAGCACACCGCGGACGCATGCCGACTCGCTACACACAACTGTATCCGACTTCTACTACAGACAGAGTGCAACTCGCAACTGAACACTCGCGCGGTCAAGCGCAGACTAGCAACGATAAATAACTCTCTGGTCAGAGATTCTGTCATGCCTCGCCATCGCTGGTAATCAATACATATGAAACGTACGCGTTTCACTCCTTCTAGTCAAGTTGTGCCACAAATTCCTCTTCTCCTCAATTCTGTTCAGTACCTCCTCATTATTTACGTGATCCACCCATCTAATCTTCAGCATTCTTCTTCAGCACCACGTTTCGAAAGCTATCCTCTTCTTGTCTACACTGTTTATCGTCCATGTTTCACTTCCATACATGGCTACACTCCATAAAAGAACTTTCAGAAAAGACTTCCTGACACTTAAATCTATACTCGATGTTACCAAATTTCTCTTCTTCAGAAATGCTTTCCTTGCCATCACTATCAGTCTACATTTTATATCCTCTTTACTTCGAGCATCACCAGTTATCTAGCCTGCCGCGGTGGCCGAGCGGTTCTAGGCGCTTCAGTCCGGAACCACGCGACTGCTACGGTTGCAGGTTCGAATCCTGCCTCAGGCATGGATGTGTGTGATGTCCTGAGGTTAGTTAGGTTTAAGTAGTGCTAAGTTCTAGGGGATTGATGACCTCAGATGTGAAGTCCCATAGTGATCAGAGCCATTTGAACCAGTTATCTCGCTGCCCAAAAAACAAAACTCATCTAATATTTTAATTGTCTCAGTTCCTAATCTAATCCCCTCAGCATCACCTGATTTAATTCGACTGCATCCCATTATGCTTGTTTTGCTTTTGTTGATGTTCATCTTATATCATTCTTTCCAGACACTGTCCATTCTGGTCAGCTGCTATTCCAAATCCTTTGCTGTCTATGACAGAAATACAGTGTCATCGGCAAACACCAAAGTTTTTATTTCTTCTCCCTGGATTTTAGGTCACTGTCCTCTCCCGCATGGAGCTAAAATATTAGAACAGAATGACCTATTTTGTTCTCATGTGTGCTTTGATCATTGAAACCTACACTGGCAAAGATCTTTCACCTCCACCTTCAAGTGGGTGTACCTCACTTGGACTGCATTTTCGGGCATATGTCCACGACATTTCTTGCTTCGTATTCTCCTCATTTAGCTAAGTGTGCTCAACGGGGTGCAGTGACTTAACAGTAGATCCCGTACCGAAACAATTTCGGGTATTTCCGTCCGTTTTCGTACATTGCACTACATTTATTTTGTGTTTACGGTCAGTTGAAATTCATTTCACCAAGCCACATGCATTTGCCATCTTCCTGGATTTAGTAACAATTTTCTAACGATGTGATTTTCGCGTACGAACATGTGAAGATATTGCTTATTATGATAGTTTTCTTTTCTTCTGGCCTTTTTTTTCATTGAATCTATCCGTATATCTTTCCTGGTCTAAAATATTTTTTTGTTTTATTCTGTAGCAGGAATTGTAACCATTTTTTACTTTATTAATATTGCTACACGAATCTCTTTCTAATCGAGTATTCAAAAGTGTCAATGTATGTTTGAGCTTCTTTGTAATGCTTTTGTAAAATGCGCTGTGTAAAACTAAATGTAATATACAGCACTGTTTTAACACAGTCTAATAACCACAGTCACAACTTTCTCTGGTGCGAAAGTTGTTTCCATTCGACAGCTTGAAGGACGCTTGTGCTCCAAGCGTTGAGAAACCAGACAGAGGCATGCATCGTGAGGATAATGTTTGTTTTTAAATATTTTTTACTTAAACAACGGAATAGTTGTTATATTTTTGCGTCCCATGTGGTTGTAAGCTACCAAGTGATACGGATTATCGTGAAATACATGTAAAAACGGCCGAATCTCACTGATTCAGTGACATAAGCTACAACTCATTCATGAAGAAATACTTTCGAATTCGTCTATATTTGCAGCTTATACCGCTGAAGGAAAGAGAATACGAACATATTTGATGCATGTGTAGCATATATTTCTTTTGTTGTCTGTTGTTTTTATCATAGGTACTTCCCTTGAGATTTAAAATATATATATATATATATGGAATCGAAGATTCGCCCTTTCTTACATTTCACTTGACTTTCTAATACACCAATATTTTTGTAAATGTAATTACTTTTGCGATGTAATTACTTTTGCGGATTTGTGGAATATTCCTGTGGCTCAGATTATGCAATAATTGTGGAACTGATTTCTCCTATATTTGGAAACAGTTTTATTGCTTTTGCGATTTACTATCGTGTCTGTGTAGTTTTCCTTTAAGCTGTAGTAGTGATGGCTTATTTGATATGTTAAATAATGTAATTCGTATATTCCATATACATTTCCCACGTTGCACATTCACTAATCTGGTTGAAAGTGCAGCGATCAGAATTGTGCTTTCTTGGATAGATGTGCGAAGTCTTTCTGTAAAAGGTGAGGTCTTCTAGTATCTACTAGTAATGTTTTGTTATTAAAGGAAAACGACGGTATTCAATAAATGTCTGAACGTTAGAAGAGAATCGAAAATCACCCGCCCTGTAATGCACCGTTTCGAATCTCCCAAGGTCCTTGGGAAACTAGACGACCACAAATGTGGTGTAATTTTTCAATTAGTATCGATTTTTTGGCAGTACATAGACTCTCTGTTGTACAAACTATGATAGAACTCAGTATAAACGTTAGTATTCGCACTTGTCCGATATCGTGTTCAGAAGTGTCGCTTGCTGGCCGCTTGGGGTGCTGCTATCGCAGAGGTAACAATAACGAGACAGTGTGTCCAACTGTTACGTCAGGACAAGTGGTTTCCAATCTTTCTAGACCTTTTCCCCTGAGTGCAATCAGACATTAGCTTGTACTCCTCCTCAACCTCCATCCCCCCCCCCCCTCTCCGCCGACCATCTGTGCCCACTTCTCCCACACATTTTAGCAACTTTAGCACCTACCTAAACTGAAGAATGAAAGACTTTTATTGGAACACTTCTATTCTTAAAATGATGAAAGATACTTAGTTTTGTGTGTGTGTGTTTCTTGGGGGGGGGGGGGGGGGGTTAGAATGAATGGCATAGGAATTCGTGGTGCATCGCGAGTAATACCCACCATTCTGTCTCAGATAAGAAAGCTACCTGTCCACAGTTAGGGTAAACACTTGTTACAAAACAAACTTCCTCTGCATTACTCCTCTCCATTGCGGTACTTGCTTGACCTGCGCACTACAACTCCATTTACAATTAACCAAGTTAAAATGTGAGCACTGTCCTTACTGTTCGTAAATCACTTCGTTGTTGCACTCCTTACATCTGAATGGCAGAAACTGGAAGACACTAGGCTGTTAATGCTTTGTTTCTCACCACAGCCGCTAATAGTTACAGTAATAATAATAACAATAAAGCACTATATGGAAATGGAAGAGGATGTAGATGAAGATGAAATGGGAGATACGATACTGCGTTAAGAGCGTGACAGAGCACTGAAAGACCTGAGTCGAAACAAGGCCCCGGGAGTGGACAACATTCCATTAGAACTACTGACGGCCTTGGGAGAGCCAGTCCTGACAAAACTCTACCATCTGGTGAGCAAGATGTATGAGACAGGCGAAAGACCCTCAGACTTCAAGAAGAATATAATAATACTAATCCCAAAGAAAGCAGGTGTTGACAGATGTGAAAATTACCGAACTATCAGTTTCATAAGACACAGCTGCAAAATACTAACGCGAATTCTTTACAGACGCATGGAAAAACTGGTAGAAGCGGACCTTGGGGAAGATCAGTTTGGATTCTGTAGAAATATTGGAACACGTGAGGCAATACTGACCTTACGACTTATCTTAGAAGAAAGATTAAGGAAAGGCAAACCTACGTTTCTAGCATTTGTAGACCTAGAGAAAGCTTTTGACAATGTTGACTGGAATACTCTCTTTCAAATTCTAAAAGTGGCAGGGGTAAAATACAGGGAGCGAAAGGCTATTTACAAATTGTACAGAAACCAGATGCCAGTTATAAATGTCGAGGGGCATAAAAGGGAAGCAGCGGTTGGGAAGGGAGTGAGGCACGGTTGAAGCCTATCCCCGATGTTATTCAATCTGTATATTGAGCAAGCAGTAAAGGAAACAAAAGAAAAATTCGGAAACGGTATTAAAATCCATGGAGGAGAAATAAAAACTTTGAGTTTCGCCGATGACATTGTAATTCTGTCAGAGACAGCAAAGGACTTGGAAGAGCAGTTGAACGGAATGGACAGTGTCTTGAAAGGAGGTATAAGATGAACATCAACAAAACCAAACCAGGATAACGGAATGTAGTCGAATTAAGTTTGGTGATGCTGAGGGAATTAGATTAGGAAATGAGACACTTAAAGTAGTAAAGGAGTTTTACTATTTGGGGAGCAAAATAACTGATGATGGTTGAAGTAGAGAGGATGTAAAATGTAGACTGGCAATGGCAAGAAAAGCGTTTCTGAAGAAGAGAAATTTTGTTAACATCGAGTATAAATTTAAGTGTCAGGAAGTCGTTTCTGAAAGTATTAGCATAGAGTGTAGCCATGTATGGAAGTGAAACGTGGGCGATAAATAGTTTGGACAAGAAGAGAATAGAAGCTTTTGAAATGTGGCGCTACAGAACAATTCTGAAGATTAGATGGGTAGATCACATAACTAATGAGGAGATATTGAATAGGATTGGGGTGAAGAGCAGTTTGTGGCACAACTAGAAAAAGGGATCGGCTGGTGGGACATGTTCTGAGGTATCAAGGGATCACCAGTTTAGTATTGGAGGGCAGCGTGGAGGGTAAAAATCGAACAGGAAGACCAAGAGATGAATACACTAAGCAGATTCAGCAGGATGTATGTTGCAGTAGCTACTGGGAGATGAAGAAGCTTGCACAGGATAGAGTAGCATGGAGAGCTGCATCAAACCAGTCTCAGGACTGAAGACCACAACAACAACAACAACAACAGACGCCCTAATGTAGTTACTGCTGTGTCGTAGTGTCAATTAATTCATTTATCTGTTTCGAAGCGATTAATGAAGCAATTTCTAGACTACTACAGGTACAATCTACAAGTTGGAAAAGATATTTTCTTGAGATATTTAGCATTTGCTACAAATATGTCTCCCTTTTATCAACAGCGATGTACGGGACAAAGAGCAACTGTGTGTGTAGTGAGTATGCTATGTGAGGAACCTGTAACCTCCATAGCATTAATGCTACTAATTGAGAAAAAGTAATCATTGATAACTTATGTAGTCAGTAATAGAGTCTTACAAAATTGTGATAATACCGGTAGTAATGATCGTTAGAAAATAATTTCCTTTCATGACAGAAAGAGATTCGAATCGTTTGATTTTTACCCCTCAGATAATTTCATTTTACCCCTCGGTAGGTCATTACGCTCGGATTGGCAACCACTGTAGTTAAACTGTGGTTGTATGAACGGTGATGCGAGAGAGATATCGATAGTCAGCAGTAGATTACTGGGAGTCAGTGGCGTGGACTCGAGTGTGTTGTGTATTCGTGCTAGACAGAAACGCATGAAAATTTATGGACACGTTCTTGTGTTTCCGTCCTGATTTAAACTGAATTTCAACGAGGGCGTTATGAAACAATGCGTTAAACTGTGAATGCTGTGACCTTTATTGAGTACTATAAACAACAGGGACAATGCTTACGCGAATGGACTGTGATTGCGTGGTTCGGACCGAACTGTTTGCATATAACAGACTTGCACGAACTATTGTACCTAGAACTCTTTATATTTTGTGTTTTAAAACTCTGTACAGGACGTTGATAACGTAGTCGTGAGTGTAAGAGACGCCACTGTTGAGCACATACGTCCTCGGATGTACAAAACAACAACTACATCGAACCAGGCTGTGACGAAGAGAATTATACGCTGAATAATATTACCGCAAGGAGAGTAATTTGCTAAGCCAGAGGATGTTTCCATGTCATTTTCATGACTGATTGAGCTACATTAATTAATCAGCACTAACGAACTGCCGTTAACGTCACAAAGCAACGACCACGCAATCAGATAAGTCACAACGGCGAACGCTCGCCCCCGTAAGGTCTTAACGCATTTTGTGTAGTTTGAAATGTAATTTCTTTTTCTTTTCTGAGGAACCTTTTTCAGTATTTTCTTTCCTTAGGAATAAATGTAGTTTCAGTGAAGTGTGTTTACATTCTGTGTTGACGTTGTTGATTCCACTATTAAGAGTAATCATTACAATTTGTTGCTTCTATTTTTCTCTTTATTTTATTGTAACCTTTACTGGATGTCTTTTGGAAGGTTGTGGGTTTACATTTGTGAACAGTGTTCTAGCAAGTGAGCTGATGTATTCTCTTGCGGTATGTGCGAGCCCTTGTAAATTGTAGCGTCCGCCATCAAATTTCGAGCACCGGCCGCCGACCAATCGCAGCTAAGGGGATAGTCTGTTATAGGTGCAAGGTACGCTATACGTCGGAATTTTAAATCCGGCAGCTACGGAAACTGTGTTTACGTTCATTAGGAGGTCATATTACGGCGTGCTCATGGCCTGTTGCGAGTTTATTTGGCTCTTACAGTTATAACCGAGCCAAATTACAGCCAACGTTAACAATTTATGGCCGGCCGCTGTGGCCGAGCGGCTCTAGGTGCTACAGTCTGGAACCGCGCATCCGCTACGGTCGCAGGTTCGAATCCTGCCTCGGGCATGGATGTGTGTGATATCCTTAGCTTAGTTAGGTTTAAGTAGTTCTAAGTTCCAGGGGACTGATGACCTTAGAAGTTAAGTCCCATAGTGCTCAGAGCCATTTGAACCATTTCTAACAATTTATGAATTTATATTCATAATTTTTCGTGTTTTAATTTCATTTGGTGTTTCTTATCAAGCTCTGGCGTCATTACTTTCGAACTTCAAAAGTAAAACGGGTTCGTTCGAGTTAAGAAAATTCACGGTCAACATAACTCAAAGTATTTCATTGCGAATAATAACACTTCCTTCACGCATCCTTGACCTACACCGGGCTCGTGGTTTCCTTTCTAGCAATATCTTCTCTTTAGGAAAAACGTAATGTGTTCTGTTTGCTAGAAAGTCTTCAGTCAGGTCGCACGCGTGTTACGACATTCCACAATTACACGTTTTGATCACTGAGCGACAATGTATTATCGCATCGGAGACTCGGCGCACGTCGGAGCTAAAGAAGTTAAACAATAAGCGTTGTTGATATTGGACAATAACTTCGCAGCACAGATCATTAGATAACATTGTTGAAATGATCTGTGACTAGTTTGTTCAGGCTTCAGGACCCACAGTTGTCAAAGTCAATGTGACGGTGGGCAGCGATTTGACATTTTCGCATAGTAGTTTCTCATTAACCTTTTCCTCTTGCCAACAATAGCACTTTACCTTGATGTAGGAACTAATGCGAACTGAAGGCAGATGAAGTAAGATACCTGGTTAGGATCTAAAAATACTCCGAAACGTATTTGAAAGACAAGTAGTGAAGTTAGCGTTGGCATTTCGGGTCGTGGTTGATTCAACACTGTTGAAGATGATTTCGTTTCTAACTTACACGATATCGAGTGCATATACGTAGTTAGTAGATAACTCGATATCGAGTGCATATACGTAGTTAGTAGATAACTCGATAACGTCTCATGCAAATGACGCGCATTAACAAAAGACATTAACCAAAAAAAGAAATGTTCAAATGTGTGTGAAATCTTATGGGACTTAACTGCTAAGGTCATCAGTCCCTAAGCTTACACACTACTTAAGGGGCTCCGGAAAGGCTCAAAATCATGAAAAGTTCAATTTTTACTTTTTTGCGTTTTCTGAATCTGCAGACTATTGCCTTTTAATAGATATATAATTTATTCAATTCCGAATACTACAACTATTTTTAAATTTTTTTTGAAATGTGTTCTACATGGGCGTGACCCACTGTGGCGCTGTTAAACTGCTGTCAAATGGTGTTATTATTAACGTCCGTGTTCATCAGGTACATTTTAGTGATGTGAGATAAAGTATGTTGTGGCTAACCTGTGATGGTTCAATATATATCGCTGGTGTGATTGTCGATTGTTTCATGTTTATTTAGTCTGTCGTTATCTCGAAAATATTCGTAATTAATTCTGTTTCTTGAGTCTCTGTTTTGTTGAAGTATAATAATGAGTAAAAGTAAAGTTATTAGAAATGCTATGAAGGCTTTTAAGAAAAGGAGAAATGTTTGAAAGCCAAAGGTATGTGTTATTACTGTAAACAATAAAGACGATGAAATTGCTAACTGGTGAAGTGTACACTCATAAGCATAGTCTGCCTCATGCAATAATGGAGGTGATAAAACCTATTTTCAGAGACTTAGCAGCACCTGAACTGTTGAAAAAGTGTATTCACGGAAAAACTCAAAACCCCAATGAAAGTGTAAATAGTGTTATATGGTCGAGAATCCCCAAGAGTGTATTTGTTGGAATAGAAACACTTCACTTTGGTGTGTATGATGCTGTTGCGACTTTCAATGATGGCAACATTGTAAGGTGCAAGGTATTTAGAAATATGGGAATGAAGATGGGTTCTAACATGGTACGAGCGATGCTTGCTTTAGACAAGGAACGCCTTCGGGCTGCAGACAGGGCTGTAAAGAGTCTAGAAATACAAGCAAGAGTAAACAGGAGGAGGAACAAGAGGAAGCTGGAGGAGGAGTTTGCAGAGGATGAAGATAATCCATCCTATGGACCTGGAATGCACTAAAAAGTTAATCCAATCTTTGTCGCTCGATTCCCAAAACTTTTATTTTCTCATACTAATTACATGTTTTCTAAGGATCTTCCAAACATATTTGTCTCAAACTTTCAGTAAATGTTACACAGTACCTTCTGAATAATTTAACACAGCCTTTTTCCAAAAAAACTGTATATTTTTGAATATATAAATAAAAAATTGCAAAAAAATGTTGTGAATTTTCATTACAATTGAAAAAAAATCATCTTTAATAACTCAACTAAAATTTTGTAAAATCCCTGTGTTAAGTTGTAGCCCATATTCCAATAAATAATCTGTAAAAAGTTCAACTTCCTACCTCAAATACTTTGTGACGAAAGATGTAATTTATAAGCGTTATTTTAACATTGCAAGTATAGGGCGTTCCGGAGCCCCTTAACTTAAATTATCCTAAGGACAAATACACACACCCATGCCCGAGGGAGGACTCGAACCTCCACCGGGACTAGCCGCACAGTCCGTGACTGCAGTGCCTTAGACATTAACCCAAGTGAAATATCTAGACAGAACTGTTTTAAGACTTGTCGTTAAGATTCAGCTTTACAGTGTTTACGATTTACGATAAAATGCGCTGAGTGATTCTCCGGTTACAGCCCCCGAAAAATCACCTACAGAAATTCCCCTAAGTGAAATGACGTATGGAATAACGTTGGTCGTTTATTGGCAAGGTTGTTAAAGAGTGAAGATTCTGGCCTCCTGCTGCGATAATGGACTGATACAGCAAGGTTTTGAGTAGCTCACCACTGACGTGTGTATTTTTGGCGGAGTGATGTCAGTGAACAGACAGAGCGTCTGTAATAACAGTGGAACCTCTGAGGGACATAAAAACAAACTCGTCCAGCAATGCTTTCACTGCCACCAGGCAGTAAAAGAAAGCTATAAAACTGTTATGTTCTGGAGCAGAACGCATTCTCTGTAGGACCTGAGGGGTAGTCGATCAAGCACAGTCGATGGATTTCCAGCAGTATTCTTGTTGCGACACCGATATTCCGTCATGACTTGAAATAAGAAGGATGGTGTGCAGTGCGTGCTGATTGAGAAGTTATAATACGACAGCTCTCTGCATGATCATACATTTTCTACATGTTTTGCGAAGTTTGTTTTATTAGTTGTCCTGAATATTATTCTTGTAAATATGTTGCCAAGCTCCAAACGCTATTTGTTATTTAAGAAAGAGAATACGCATGGAATATTAACATTTTCTAAGTAGTCAGGGAAAAGGTATTGGCAAAGAATGTAATAAATTGTAAATGCATTATCGCTGGGCGTGCGAACACGCAAAAAAAAAAGCAGCAGTACGGTGTCGCGAGGAGACAATTGGTGTCGTCGATTGTACGAGGGCAGTTCAATAAGTAATGCAACACATTTTCTTTCTCGGCCAATTTTGGTTGAAAAACCCGGAAATTTCTTGTGGAATATTTTCAAACATTCCCGCTTCGTCTCGTATAGTTTCATTGACTTCCGACAGGTGGCAGCGCTGTACGGAGCTGTTAAAATGGCGTCTGTAACGGGTGAGCGTTGCAAACAACGGGCAGTGATCGAGTTTCTTTTTGCGGAAAACCAGGGCATCTCAGATATTCATAGGCGCTTGCAGAATGTCTACGGTGATCTGGCAGTGGACAAACGCACGGTGAGTCGTTGGGCAAAGCGTGTGTCATCATCGCCGCAAGGTCAAGCAAGACTGTCTGATCTCCCGCGTGCGGGCCGGCCGTGTACAGCTGTGACTCCTGCAATGGCGGGGCGTGCGAACACACTCGTTCGAGATGATCGACGGATCACCATCAAACAACTCAGTGCTCAACTTGACATCTCTGTTGGTAGTGCTGTCACAATTGTTCACCAGTTGGGATATTCAAAGGTTTGTTCCCACTGGGTCCCTCGTTGTCTAACCGAACACCATAAAGAGCAAAGGAGAACCATCTGTGCGGAATTGCTTGCTCGTCATGTGGCTGAGGGTGACAATTTCTTGTCAAAGATTGTTACAGGCGATGAAACATGGGTTCATCACTTCGAACCTGAAACAAAACGGCAATCAATGGAGTGGCGCCAGACCCACTCCCCTACCAAGAAAAAGTTTAAAGCCATACCCTCAGCCGGTAAAGTCACGGTTACAGTCTTCTGGGACGCTGAAGGGGTTATTCTGTTCGATGTCCTTCCCCATGGTCAAACGATCAACTCTGAAGTGTATTGTGCTACTCTTCAGAAATTGAAGAAACGACTTCAGCGTGTTCGTAGGCACAAAAATCAGAACGAACTTCTCCTTCTTCATGACAACGCAAGACCTCACACAAGTCTTCGCACCCGAGAGGAGCTCACAAAACTTCAGTGGACTGTTCTTCCTCATGCACCCTACAGCCCCAATCTCGCACCGTCGGATTTACAAATGTTTGGCCCAATGAAGGACGCAATCCGTGGGAGACACTACGCGGATGATGAAGAAGCTATTGATGCAGTACGACGTTGGCTCCGACATCGACCAGTGGAATGGTACCATGCAGGCATACAGGCCCTCATTTCAAGGTGGCGTAAGGCCGTAGCATTGAATGGAGATTACGTTGAAAAATAGTGTTGTGTAGCTCAAAGATTGGGGAATAACCTGGTGTATTTCAATGCTGAATAAAACAACCCCTGTTTCAGAAAAAAAAATGTGTTGCATTACTTATTGAACTGCCCTCGTATATATTCGCCGTTGTGGCTAAGCAAAAGTGCGGAGATAAAAAGTCAGTTTCCGAAGTGTGGAGCAGTGAAAACAGAAATGGTTGGTTTGGCGGATGTTTAATATGGGCAAGCTTTGGCATTTATTGGGCACAGTAAAAATGCAGCAAGAGTAATTCACCTAACATCACAAGTACTGTGGGGCCTTGTTATTGGCTATGGTATGGCAAGAAGATCAAGCTGTGCCCTATTTTACCGCTAAATTAAGCCACTCGACAAACCAACGGCATCATAAAGCGAAGTAAGAGCGAGACTTTTTATGAACAGAAGTGTAACAGGCTGACCACCGTAGTTGAAATTTTTTTTGCTTAAATAATATTGTTTTCATACATATTGCCATGTAAATAGTTTTCCTATGTCGTTATCCAAGTAGTATCCATCCTGTCCTTTTGTATGAACCGAGATAATCGGAAAATGAACTGAAAATGAAGTGAACGTTAATTTATTATAGTATCAATTTTTACAACTTTTGGACAATTACGTAGCAATAAAATCTTTGGCTGTAGTATGAATAATGTCAGAAACAGAATGATGCACAAGCCAGTATTAATTCAACTGCTAAAAATTGGTAGTAAAACTTTACGTAACTTGGACACTGAATTTCATTGTCAAAGCACAGTTCTAATTTATAGCTTGTGGCATAATTTATAACTTTTATTACAAAGAACTGCTAGGTAAATGACGGTCCTTAACCATGAGTAAATTCAAACAATCTTTCTGCAGGCTATTATTACAAAAGTCAGTATGACGGTGAGTAATGTAACAACAAGTTTCTGTCCACAGCGAGTAAACAATCTTATTTTAATTGATATTTGAAACTTAATGTAATATGTTATATGTGTTTGCTATTTGTTTATTATCTGGCTACGCCAATAACTATTCTCACGTAAGATTGCTTACGAGTGTAAAGTTAAGCTTCAATTTAATTATTCCTGTTTCAGTGATGACCTGGCGACCGTTGATTCTTTTCATTAATGAAAACTTTGAAAACCTTTTCTTCAAATTTTCCACTAACTACTATTAATTAAAAACTAGTTTATGTAATAAAGATATAACTGTGTTAACCGAACTTTGTTTCTAACCATTGCTAAAGTGCTGAACAGTGGCGTTTAGATTATAGCTTCATCTACTTCTCTCGGTTTTGCATTATTCTTCGGAGTAGATGCCTTTTCACCGCAGTTTGGGGCTTCAGCTACACGGTCTTATACGAGTATAAATGCCTAATTAACCCGAGAGGTAGGAGGGGTATAGGGTGGCCGAATGCTGTGGACGACATGAGTCACTTCATCTCCTCCACTATTAGAGAAATGTGTGTGTATTGTTACAATTTTTCGATAATAATAGAACACTTAAAGTTTTTTAGCAGTCCGTTAAAGACATAATACTAATTATGATCGCCTCAAAAAGAAATCGGTGCGGTTATGTCTAACGGTAACTAATGCAGCATTAAATTCTGTTCAGCAAATGTTTGAAATTCTGTGGGATACAAAAATACGTTTAATTTTTTTTAAAAAAAATCCCGAAATGATTGGAAAAGAAACAACAAACTCGAGCTTTAATTTCGACCATTGATGGTCTTGCGCTATTCAAGTAGTTGTCGGCATGAGGGGTCAGATGCATTAAAGACATTGTCTAGGTAACAAAAGAATAAGTCGTTATCACTTTTCCCTACTTCGCTTATTACAGTGAAAGTCCTAACATGGACAGCAAGTGTTACAGCAGGTGACTGGAACATTTCCTAGCTCAGACTTACCAAGACATGGTTAAGGAAGCCACTGCCTCAGGAAACACTTACTGATCACTAAAGTCGCTGACTCTAAAGGAGGACTTTTATGTAATCCTGGCACTGTTGAGCGTGATTGACGACTTAACGAAGTGCAAAGGGAGAGGAGTGAGATTGTAATTTAATGAATGTAGTACCTGTCTTTTACCAGGTGAAAGAAATGACAGATAATACTGCTGAGGCTGGCCAGGTATCGAATACGGAACCTTTGGGGCGGCAGCGATTTTTTAATCACTAAGCTATCGAGCATATAAACTTGTACTACTGTGGTAGGCATGTGCTTCGTGCCTATCTTGGCCACAATAATGCGTTCACTATGCTGTTTGTAGTAGTTTACCGCATTCCTATTTTCCTATTCATTGTGAAACCTACTCCTGCATTACCCCTATTTGATTTTGTATCTATAACCCTGTATTCACCTGCCCAAGTCTTGCTCCTCCTGCCACCGAACTTCACAAATTCCCACTATATCTAACTTTAACCTTTCCATTTCCCTTTTTAAATTTTCTAACCTACCTGCCCGATTAAGGGATCTGACATTCCACGCTCCGATCCGTAGAACGTAAGTTTTCTTTCTCCTGATAACCACGTTTTCCTGAGTAGTCCCCGCCTGGAGATCCGAATGGGGGACTATTTTACCTCCGGAATATTTTACCCAAGAGGACGCCATCATCATTTAACCATACAGTAAAGCTGCATGCCCTCGGGAAAAATTACAGCTATGGTTTCCCCTTGCTTTCAGCCGTTCGCAGTACCAGCACAGCAAGGCCGTTTTGGTTAGTGTTACAAGGCCAGGTCAGTCAATCATCCAGACTTTTGCCCCTGCAACTACTGAAAAGACTGCTGCCCCTCTTCAGGAACCACATGTTTGTCTGGCCTCTGGAAGAGCAGTGGACAGTGTCTTGAAAGGAGGATATAAGATGAACATCAAAAAAAGCAAAACGAGGATAATGGAATGTAGTGGAATTAAATCGGGTGACGCTGCGGGAATTGGATTAGGAAATGAGACGCTTAAAGTAGTAAAGGAGTTTTGCTATTTGGGGAGCAAAATAACTTATGATGGTCGAAGTAAAGTGGATATAAAATGGAGACTGGCAATGGCAAGGAAAACGTTTCTGAAGAAGAGAAATTTGTTAACATCGAGTGTAGATTTAAGTGTCAGGAAGTCGTTTCTGAAAGTATTTGTACGGAGTGTAGCCATGTATGGAAGTAAAACAGGGACGATAAATAGTTTGGACAAGAAGAGAATAGAAGCTTTCGAAATGTGGAATTACAGATGAATGCTGAAGATTAGATGGGCAGATCACATAACTGATGAAGAGGTATTAAATAGAATTGGAGAGGAGTTCGTCGCACAACTTGACTAGAAGAACGCGTCGGTTGGCAGGGCATATTCTGAGGCATCAAGGGATCACCAATTTAGTATTTGAAGGCAGCGTAGAGGGTAAAAATCGTAGAGGAGACCAAGAGATGAATACACTAAGCAGATTCAAAAGGATGTAGGTTGCAGTAGGTCTTGGGAGATGAAGAAGCTTGCACAGCATAGAGTAGCATGGTGACCCGCATCAAACCAGTCTCAGGACTGAAGACCACAACAACAACAACGCCGTTTGATATTGTATAAACGTAGGGTTTGAGCTATTTGTCATCTGCATCAAATGCACTGGAAATCAATATGTAATCAACTGTTTTTCAAATGAGGGATGGAGTTTCTTTCTTAAACTAGTTGTCCGCGAAGCATACCATCTCATTTCATTCTGTCACTTTCAATGAATTACTGTCTCATTTTGGTTCACAGAGAACGTAATTTTAGTAGGGGACTTGGTGTAAAATAACTAAATGCTGTCCGCAGCTCGTGGTCGTGCGGTAGCGTTCTCGCTTCCCGCGCCCGGGTTCGATTCTCTGCCTCGTGATGACTGGGTGTTGTGTTATGTCCTTAGGTTGGTTAGGTGTAAGTAGTTCTATTTTCTAGCGGACTGATGACCATAGATGTTAAGCCCCATAGTGCTCAGAACCCTTTTTTTGAACTAAATGCTATACACTATGTGTATTTAAAGTTGCAAATGTGGACCTATAGAATAGCCTAAGCTGTTGAATCGTTTTCTTTAGAAAGCATGGGGTCTGAGGTTCGGGAGGGCGGCTTGCCGGTATGTTTTCTCACAGAAGCAGTTTCTGAAAAAGAAATATAAATATAAAATGCATGTACATTTGTATGTATGTTCCTCATCTCCTTCTAAGCCACTGGATGCAATTCAACTAAACTTGCCACACATACCCCTTATTGTCAGGCAACAGTCGGTGTTGGGGTAAGAACCACATACCTGTCTTAATTCATAGATGTGATGTTACAAAAATTGAGATGCGTAAAAACCCTGCTGTATCCGGCATGACGTTGAAATTTATTTCTTCGTTGCTACTAACTCTGTTCGTAACACATTTTACAGACAGAATCCACATATGATGCTGAATGTACCTATAAAATTATGTCACTGTATGACAGATCAAGAGGCGTGATGTTATAAAAAATGAGATGGGTGAAATACGGTGCCATCATGCATGATGTCTAAATGTTTTTCTTCTTTGCTACTTACTCTTTTAGCAACATATTTTGTAGATAGTATCCACATACACCACTGAATACACCTACACATTTTCATGAATACCGTACATGTAAATGAATTATTTTGAATGGTATAATACTGTGCTAGGAACAGAGCTCATTTCTTGTTTTCATGTCTAATAGGAAACTGGCAAAATGAGTAGCTTGGCAACGCCGGGTTGTCAGCTAGTAAACGATAAAAGTGAGTTCACAGCAGTGGAAAAAAAACCATTTTTGTATTTTTCCAGTGTGATATTGACCGTATGCTTTCCTGATTGAGTCTTTCTTTTCTTTTCTGTCATTCATCCCACGTTTCTGTTTGTAAAGCAGTTTCAGCAATTGATGAGTAGCGGAAGCCCTAACTCGCAGTAAACGGGTAGTATTTCCATGTCATAACCGTCTGGTGGATACTCTGTAAAGTGGCGGAAACGAGAAAAAAAAAGTTGTTGTCTTGTTCGAAAGTCTGTAGCGAGTGATATTCTTGCGCAGCATCTAAATTACGATATAAGCTTTCAGTGATCCTTGCACCCTAGCGCATAACTCACATTATAAATGTATCAGCAAGGATGAGAGTAAGAGCAACATGCAAACCCGGCAGGGAAGCAATTCATCACGGGAGGCAGTTGCGGCGAGAAGAGCACGGCGCATGCGCAGGCGGCAGAAGTGCAGGCCGCTCTGGCGCAGGACGTGCGCCTGCGCACTGAGACGCCGGCGAGAGTCGGCCGAACAATGAGCTCGGCGCGGCGGCGGCGGCGGCGGCGGCTGGCTGCTACAGATACGTCATTACGGCGGCGAGGCGCGCAGCCGCGGTTTTGTTATGCTAATGAGGCCGATTGTTCTCGCGGAGGCAGCGGCGGGGCCTGCTCAACAGGAAGCGCGAGCCGGCGCGAGCAGGCGGGCAGCAACGGTCGCACGGGACCTGCGCCTCGCCTCAGTTGGCATGCAGTCGTCGTCTGCGGCCAAAGTCCACTCTTCCCCCTAACTGCTTTCCGCAAGTGTCTCTCCTGACTACTCTCCTCATTACCGGCACATGTAGCTCTTCTGATTGTCACTCTTTCGCTGCACATAAAACTAATATTCCGTCTATTAAACGATCAGGGATTTTTCCATTGCTTACTAAATACGAGGCAACGGCCTTGCCGCAGCGGTAGGTGGATCAAAACAAAATGTCCAGACCCTCGGTGACAAAAATGGTACTGAAACAGAGGATCACAGACTAAAGGCCGAAATACTGAATGTCTTTTTCCAAAGCTGATTCACAGAGGAAGACTGCACTGTAGTTCCTTCACTAGATTGTCGCACAGATGACAGAATGGTAGATATCGAAATACACGACAGAGGGATGGAGAAACAATTAAAATTGCTCAAAAGAGGAAAGGCCGATGGACCTGATGGGTTACCAGTTCGATTTTACACAGAGTACGCGAAGGAACTTGCCCCTCTTCTTGCAGCGGTGTACCGTAGGTCTCTAGAAGAGCGTAGCGTTCCAAAGGATTGGAAAAGGGCACAGGTCATCCCCGTTTTCAAGAAGGGACGTCGAACAAATGTGCAGAACTATAGACCTGTATCTCTGACGTCGATCAGTTGTAGAATTTTGGAACGCGTATTATGTTCGAGTATAATGACTTTTCTGGACACTAGAAATCTTCTCTGTAGGAATCAGCATGGGTTTCGAAAAAGACGGTCGTGTGAAACCCAGCTCGCGCTATTCGTCCACGAGACTCAGAGGGCCATAGACACGGGTTCACAGGTAGATGCCGTGTTTCTTGACTTCCGCAAGGGGTTCGATACAGTTCCCCACAGTCGTTTAATAAACAAAGTAAGAGCATATGGACTATCAGACCAATTGTGTGAATGGATTAAAGAGTTCCTAGATAACAGAACGCAGCATGTCATTCTCAATGGAGAGAAGTCTTCCGAAGTAAGAGTGATTTCACGTGTACCGCAGGGGAGTGTCGTAGGACCGTTGCTATTCACAATATACATAAATGACCTTGTGGATGACATCGGAAGTTCACTGAGGCTTTTTGCGGATGATTGTAGTATAGGTTGTAACAATGGGAAATTGTATTGAAATGCAGGAGGATCTGCAGCGAATTGACGCATGGTGCAGGGAATGGCAATTGAATCTCAATGTAGACATTTGTAATGTGCTGCGAATACATAGCAAGAAAGATCCCTTATCATTTAGCTACAAAATAGCAGTCAGCAACTGGAAGCAGTTAATTCCATAAATTATCTGGGAGTAGGCATTAGGAGTGATTTAAAATGGAATGATCATATAAAGTTCATCGTTTGTAAAGCAGATGCCAGACTGAGATTCATTGGAAGAATCCTAAGGAAATGCAATCCGAAAACAAAGGAAGTAGGTTACAGTACGCTTGTTCGCCCACTGCTTGAATACTGCTCAGCAGTGTGGGATCCGTACCAGATAGGGTTGATAGAAGAGATGGAGAAGATCCAACGGAGAGCAGCGCGCTTCGTTACAGGATCATTTAGTAATCGCGAAAGCGTTACGGAGATGATAAACTCCAGTGGAAGATTCTGCAGGAGAGATGGTCAGTAGCTCGGTACGGGCTTTTGTTGAAGTTTCGAGAACATACCTTCACCGAAGAGTCAAGCAGTACATTGCTCCCTCCTACGTATATCTCGCGAAGAGACCATGAGGGTAAAATCAGGGAGATTAGAGCCCAAACAGACGCATACCGACAATCCTTCTTTCCACGAACAATACGACACTGGAATAGAAGGGAGAACCGATAGAGGTACTCAAGGTACCCTCTGCCACACACCGTCAGGTGGCTTGCGGAGTATGGATGTAGATGTAGATGTAGAAACACCGGTTCTCGTGAGATTACCGAAATTAAGCGCTGTCGGGCGTAGCCGACGCATAAATGGGTGACCATCCAGCAGCCATGCGTTGTTGCCATTTTTCGGGGTGCACTCAGCCTATTGATGCCAATTGAGGAGCTACTCGACCGAATAGTAGCGGCTCCGGTCAAAGACAGCCATGATAACGACCAGGAGAGCGGTGTGCTGACCACATGCCCCTCCCTATCCACATCCTCAATGAGGATGACACGTCGGTCGGATGGTTCCGATGGGCAACTTGTGGCCTGAAGACGGAGTGCTTTACTAAATACGAGGGTCACTCCATAAGAAATGCGCACAATTTTTGTAAAAATACAGTTTTCATTCTGCATCTGTGAAAGTTTTACAGTGCGTGGATACATCCTTCCCGCTTGTTTTCAAACTTAGTTCAACCTGTTCCCGTGAGTGGCGCCGTCACAGCATGTCTTCAAGATGGCAGCTACACTTGACGTTCGTCAGAAGCAACGTGCTGTCATAGAATTCCTGTGCTGTGAAAACGAGACAGTGGGAAACATCCATAAGCGGTTGAAAAAGGTGTAAGCAGATGCTGCTGTCGATCGCAGTACAAGCAGGTTACGTGATGAAAGCGGGCACGGCAATATTGAGGATTGTCCTCGCAGCGGCAGGCCTCGTACTGCACACAATCCAGACAATGTGCAGAGAGTTAACGAATTGGTGACAGCTGACAGACGCATCCCAGTGAACGAATTGTCACGCTACGTTGGGATAGGGCAAGGAAGTGTTTGCAGAATACTGAAAGTGTTTGCGTTAAAAAAGGTTTGTGCCAGGTGGGTTCTCAGGATGTTGACAGTGGCTCACAAAGAAATAAGAAAAACGGTATGCAGCGAACTTTTGGAACACTACGAGAATGGCGGGGATGAATTTCTTGGAAGAATTGTGACAGATGATGAAACATGGCTCCATCATTTTTCACCAGAGGCGAAGAGGCAATCAATGGAGTGGCATCATGCAAATTCACCCAAGAAAAAAAAAATTCAAAACCACACCTTCTGCTGAAAAAGTTACGGCTACGGTGTTTTTCGATTCCGAAGCACTCTTGCTTCTGGACATTATGCCAAGTGGAACCACCATAAATTCTGATGCACATGTGACGACACTGAAGAAACTTTGAGATCAACTGAGTCGTGTTCGACCACATCGGCAAAAGCAGGATGTTTTGCTATTGCACGACAATGCACGGCCACATGTCAGTCAAAAAACCATGCAAGCGATCACAAAACTCGGATGGACAACACTGAAACACCCACCTTGCTGTCCTGACCTGCCTCCATGTGACTACCATCTTTTTGGGTAACTGAAAGACTCTCTTCGTGGAACAAGGTCTGAAGATGATGACTCCCTTGTACACACTGCCAAACAGTGGCTCCAACAGATTGGTCCAGGATTTTACCGTGCGGGCATACAGGCGCTGGTTCCAAGATGGCGTAAGGCAGTTGAGATGGATGGAAATTATGTGGAGGAATGAAAATATTATTACTAAAGGATGTACATGGTGTTTCAAAAATGACCGGTATATTTGAAACGGCAATAAAAACTAAACGAGCAGCGATAGAAATACACCGTTTGTTGCAATATGCTTGGGACAACAGTACATTTTCAGGCGGACAAACTTTCGAAATTACAGTAGTTACAATTTTCAACAACAGATGTCGCTGCAAGTGATGTGAAAGATATAGAAGACAACGCAGTCTGTGGGTGCGCCATTCTGTACGTCGTCTTTCTGTTGTAAGCATGTGCTGTTCACAACGTGCAAGTGTGCTGTAGACAACATGGTTTATTCCTTAGAACAGAGGATTTTTCTGGTGTTGGAATTCCACCGCCTAGAACACAGTGCTGTTGCAACAAGACGAAGTTTTCAACGGAGGTTTAATGTAACCAAAGAACCGAAAAGCGATACAATAAAGGATCTGTTTGAAAAATTTCAACGGACTGGGAACGTGACGGATGAACGTGCTGGAAAGGTAGGGCGACCGCGTACGGCAACCACAGAGGGCAACGCGCAGCTAGTGCAGCAGGTGATCCAACAGCGGCCTCGGGTTTCCGTTCGCCGTGTTGCAGCTGCGGTCCAAATGACGCCAACGTCCACGTATCGTCTCATGCGCCAGAGTTTACACCTCTATCCATACAAAATTCAAACGCGGCAACCCCTCAGCGCCGCTACCATTGCTGCACGAGAGACATTCGCTAACGATATAGTGCACAGGATTGATGACGGCGATATGCATGTGGGCAGCATTTGGTGTACTGACGAAGCTTATTTTTACCTGGACGGCTTCGTCAATAAACAGAACTGGCGCATATGGGGAACCGAAAAGCCCCATGTTGCAGTCCCATCGTCCCTGCATCCTCAAAAAGTACTGGTCTGGGCCGCCATTTCTTCCAAAGGAATCATTGGCCCATTTTTCAGATCCGAAACGATTACTGCATCACGCTATCTGGACATTCTTCGTGAATTTGTGGCGGTACAAACTGCCTTAGACGACACTGCGAACACCTCGTGGTTTATGCAAGATGGTGCCCGGCCACATCGCACGGCCGACGTCTTTAATTTCCTGAATGAATATTTCGATGATCGTGTGATTGCTTTGGGCTATCCGAAACATACAGGAGGCGGCGTGGATTGGCCTCCCTATTCGCCAGACATGAACCCCTGTGACTTCTTTCTGTGGGGACACTTGAAAGACCAGCCGCCAGAATCCAGAAACAATTGAACAGCTGAAGCAGTACATCTCATCTGCATGTGAAGCCATTCCGCCAGACACGTTGTCAAAGGTTTCGGGTAATTTCATTCAGATACTACGCCATATTATTGCTACGCATGGTGGATATGTGGAAAATATCGTACTATAGAGTTTCCCAGACCGCAGCGCCATCTGTTGTTGAAAATTGTAACTACTGTAATTTCGAAAGTTTGTCTGCCTGAAAATGTACTGTTGTCCCAAGCATATTGCAACAAACGGTGTATTTCTATCGCTGCTCGTTTAGTTTTTATTGCCGTTTCAAATATACCGTTCATTTTTGAAACACCCTGTATCCACACACTGTAAAACTTTCAAACATGTAGAATAAAATATGGATTTTTTTTAAAAAAAATAGTGTGCATTTCTTTCGGAGTGACGCTCGTAGGATGGAGCCCTCGACGCTCACAACGGAGTAATGGCCAACACAAAAGGTCTACAGCCATACGGTGTTGGTGCTGCCATGTTTGCGAAAGTGTGGTTATGATTAACCATTAATACGCGCTCATCTGGGGATAGATGGGGTGGAAAGTTGAACGAAGGGTAGCGGTTTGAAAGACAGAGGAAAAAAAGTGCCAAGGCAAGAGCCATGGGAAAAGAACCTATGCGATAGTTGAGTCGGGTTGTAAGAGCAGTAGGTGTTTTCTTGCTGCCTGCGACAGGTCACGCAAGGGTAGGTTTTGTTAGTAGTAAGTATCATGAAGGCGGGTACCTCCGACGGTGTGGGGCGATGTTACTCGGCGGCTGCAACTGGGTACCAGTGTTGACTTCTCGGTCAGCATCAGCATACCTGTGACAGTTAGGTTCATGATCGACTAGTGTTCGATACGTAATGTATCGGATTCACAGTGTAGGGTAGTGTTGGCGGTTTGTTTGTGCGTTAATGTGCGAGCTTGTCGGCTTCCCTACTGTAGCCTGTTGGTCGGTTGTGATACCAGCTGGCGTATCCAGTCCGTGTTGCTGATTTGCATGGGCTTACCGATGTTGTCCCTTCTGAGTGTATGTTAGTTCGCCGTAGGTGGTTATGCCCTAGCTAGCAGTTCTTCGCCGCTTATGCTTCCACCTATGGTTGCGATCATAATTTCCCAGAGTAAGGACAAAAGGACTATTCGAGTGTCTCGAGTAAAGTCGTGTGGCGTGTTTTCTGAATACTACCTTGAGGGTTTCAAGGCAGTATTCATTGTGAGGCGTGTGTAGCGTGGAGTTAATGAGCCGTAGCACTTTGTTCTGTATGATCCGCAGGTGGCGCAGGAGTGTGGGAGCTGCATATCCACAGACGGGAGCTGCGTACGTCACGAAAGGTCTGATCAGTGTCATGTATGTGGACCTCGACATGGGGCTATCACCCTATCGTGCTCTAGGCCACACCAAACGTTAAGCTTCGTCCTATCAAGCATGTGTTCATGTGTATTGTGCGGATTTTATAACCCCCAAATCCTCTTGTTGTGGCCATTTCACAAGTCCAGAAACGTGGAACGTTGCTTCATCCGAAAACAGGTGCCTACGTCGGCCGTCTTGAAACACGCGAATGCATATAGCAGAAGACGATCATTTGGCTGCAGTGCTCGGACCATTTTCACGTAGCACGCGCGGAAAGGCGTAACCGCTAATGAAACACACTATGGGCAGCTGATCCTGCTTCCTGCAGTTCGCGTGATGCACGGTGGACTCACCTCTGGAAGGAGCAGTGAAGTGCGGTTTGCACTCTGTCAACACGTGCCTGAAACGTAGGGAGAACACCATTTCCAGGAATGTCTTTGACATTGCCTGTCTCTTTGAAGGCCTTAAACCATCTCGTTGTACATGCTTTTGCCGGTGGCGTTTTCCCTTACAGGAGTCGATAATTCCGCAGTGCCACTGTCACAGATTTTCATTCTGCATACCAGATGACACATTGCGCCTTCTCCTGGTTTGTCACCATTTTCATACACTCCGAGTTAAATCTGTAACAAAGAACAAAAACTCTGAGAGCTGCTAAACATTTTAGAGAAAATCACAACTCTCTAATTGTTTCCAAGTTATGACCTTTTGAAATAAGTGTAGTATTTTCTAGACACCCTATACTTTCTCATCTACACGAGTTCCAAAAGTAATGTGTTGGAGGAGGGGAAAGAGGGGCACTTACTCCTCCCCCCCCCCATTCTGGTATCTGGCGTACTAAGTAGACAATGTAGACAAATATTGAGTGGATAACCATAAATTCTCTGTTATGTATAAAGTTCTTGTGTAACGTAATAAATTTAGTTTTGTAGCATAGGACGTCTCGAAACTGAACAACTCAGTTATATAAAAAATTGGCAATTGTAGATTCTTCCCTCTCCCGGCCTCTTTCTCCCCACCATGATTGCATCAACTTCTGCAGTCGCCCTCTGCAAGCTCGCAGAAGGAGACGACGCTGACCTAGCTGATATTTAATTACTGCACATTGTTAAAGGAAAAAGAAATGTATGATGTGTTTTGAGATAGTGTACGTGAGTTAGGCTACGTTCTTTTGCCGAACCTTGAATTCTGTCTTCATCTGAAGAGCTGTTAACTGTAATCACAGACATACATTTCTTTTTGCGGCAGAAACTTCTTGTCTGTTGTGTCTATTTCTGATGATTACAATAAAGCTGATTCACAAGAATTTAATATATACGACGAGTGAAAGAGGTGCTTCACATTTTAAATATTTAACTATAAAAAGGTCACAAGTTCATTAGCAGATGCATCTGATTCATTTATTTCACGTAGAGTGTGCACATGATTGGTGAAATAATTTTGTACTACTTAAACAGTTTTAACCAGATATAGAAAGTGAACCGTCCCATTCATATAATTTTACGTGTTTATATTTACGAAGATACATGCAGAGCCAATAATCAACAGGACAGGAGCTCCAGACTTGGCGCAGTTCATTGCTTTGAAGCCTACCGCCATGTTTACAGCCTCTACACATCAGCAAAATGCTGTTTACAGTTGCTTCTTGTTCTTAAGTTCTGTCGTATCCACGCTGCAGCTGTTTTAAATAGTAAATATCGCCGTCGTGAGTAACACAGCGTCAGGAAAGCATTTTAAGAAGTTTTTCTTGTCTTAAAGGCATATACGATCTGGTAACACGACGCATTGGGCCTTCTTAGTGTAACTTTCCTTTTACTTGTTTCGAGTAACGAGGAAGCGAAATATGTGATGAGGATAGGTTGTTTTCGTAATCCGAAACCACTCTGCGGTTTGTGACCTCTTCCAGAAAAAGCTAAGAATATATTTGCAATATTTCCTTCACACAGCGCTCAATCAGAGTGCTCTTCAAGTTGTACTGATAGGAAATGTAAAGCGAAATTACAGGAAAGAACCACTGTAGTAAAAGTAACCATTGCAACTAAAATTGATGCGTATAGAAGAAAATGCCGCTTGAACAAGAAGTCTAACGAATGAAAAGATTCCTTACACTTTAGACTTTAATCAGAGCAACTACTACACCTTGAAACCTCTTGATTTAAATGAGTATGTCTGTACTTAATTGAGAAAAGGGTAAGGACGTAAAACCTGAATCTACGGTATTTGCAAGACTTTGTTCTGTCATTTCGCAATACTGAGGCGAGCTATTGCTGACCGATCGATCGACAATACTTCCCTGTTCACTGATTATTTCTCTGTCTAAACCATTATTTACTGCGTGGTTCATTTCCCTATGCACAATTACCAAATTAGTTTGGACATTTGTCACTTTATTACAAGGTAGTGCTGACACGCTAAGCTCATCGTCATTATCATTTCTCATTTTACTTTGTAGCCTAGTGTTTCGCTTTTCACACGCCTTGATTATCACATAATTTCACACGATAACACAGAAAAACACAATTTGAAGAGCAAAAATAAGAAAACACATTTAAAATAGCGTTGAAAATAATATATAATTAATTGCAAACGCGACTGCGAAATACCAGGTGCAATTCCAAATGCGTGCCACAACTTCTTTGCTCATTACAGTATTGTATAACAATGAAAAACTACAACTACAAAAGAAATTCTCTATACAATTACACGCCAGCAGTAACAATAATTTCTAATCATGCACTAATTATTCCAACTACCAGAAAAATCAGAAGATTCTAGTGAGGTATCCTCGGCTAAGGGTCGACAGATGAAACTTCTTTATTTAAATTAGTGTGCCTGTACTTAAATTGCTGAATGACGGAGAAGATGAAACTTCTACGTTATTTGATTCTGAAACAGCTCAGTAAAACTGAACGTACTGTGCCTACTTTCTCTTTATTTTTTCTTATCATGTCAACATTGACCCACAATATTCTAGCGCAACGCAATCTCTGACTGCTCAAAAAAAATTGCAACCTGACTTCAAATAATTAATACAACAGAATGGCCGTGAATAAGAAGCAATCCTGACAATAACCTATACATTTCATTAAGCACTTGCCTCACAAAAATCTTCATTACGCGAACTACTGCAATAGAGCGAGCGTCAATACTGCTAGCTAAATAAAAGATTCTGACCACTAAAGCCACTAACTACTAATAGGCATGTGGTTAGCAAATGAAAGATTTTCTTGCAAACCAAATAATGTATTTTTTACCTTAATAATCTGACATCCAGTTCAAACACGAATACAAATCGTCATTGACATCTAGTAAAAAGGTATATAATCATGAATAATATTCAATCTCCAAGTCGAACATGTACCGATCGTTAGCCTACGCTAACACTTCAGACGTCTACCCTCCATCAATGCTAACTTGTCACATTTAACATCCATCACTGCTGGCTGTTCACCTCCAACTGCCCAACAGTACTTCCATCACTGCTGGCGACCAACTTCCAACTGCCCAACACTACTGGAGATAAACTTCCAGCAACGAGTCCAACCAGCCACAGAGTCTCTTACAAAGGAAGCGCAGTCAGAGATCCAATGCAAAGCGATACACAGCGCTGCCAACACAGAAGCAGCCCACTTACAACCTGTAAACTATGGGAGCTTGAATTTTTTTTTTTTTTTTTTATCAAAACGCCTCCACTGTAGTACTCAAGTGGCCGACGTTTCCTTCAAGGTTGTGCGTCGTGACAACGTCGCTTATTACATCTTCATATAAATATGATACGATCTGTGGAATATCATGGGTGTAGCTATGAAAGAGAATGACAGAACGTCTTCAAAGTTCCAAAAAAAACGCAATGCGACAAAAATAATATGTTTAATGATAAGTTGTTTTCTAGTCCGATTAGTTTAATCCTACGAGACTGACAGGACTCTTGTGATGAAGGAGAGAGAGAAATGGTAGTAAATATTGCTATACAGAGCGGGTAGGGAAAAATATCTCTAGTGACCACTACGAAACATCGTAGTGAACTTTACTGCAGCCACTCCCATCGCGCTCGCACGCTAATTGCGCAGGGACCTGATGCCGAACTAGAGCTTTACGATTATAGTCCAATCGTCAATGAGCGGCTTCTGCTGGACATGGAGTAGCTGAAAAAACCTGTGGGCTCTCTTCCTCGTAATCAGTAAGACTAGGGACGATGTTATTCGAAATAAGCTTGATCTCTCTTGAGCGTGAGAAATTATTTACCAGGTGTGTTTATATCCACATACACACCGAGCTGTAGAAGGAAAGCAGTCCATCTCGTTGAAACATGGTAATTACCCTGTTACAGCAGAAAAATGGGCTTGGAATCCGAAACATAGGTCGTGTCAACACAAACGTTTGTGAAACATAGACAGTCGTAAATTTCCGTCCCAGTTAATTTTAAAAGTAGTGACTGAATTCCAGCGTGGCTCTACTTATCTAGCAGATAAGCAGTATGTGAAAGACGTCCACACGCTACATACATGGGAAAAAATTTTAGGTGATCAAACGACCATGAAAGTGGTCTGCGAAAGGGTACGGTCCTTTTTACATGAGTGATCGACATAACCTAGGTTTATGAGAGGTTTATGCCTCGTACATGAAACCTGACGAAAATAAAATTCTGTAACAAATTTAACGACAGCATTTGGCCACAGTAAAAAGAATTAAACAGAATTTGAACGCCACCTCCTTTACGTGGATATAACGTGGGTCCACCACTTTACAGTATAAACACAACACTGTTTAGAGGCAACGAAGTGGATTGCATCTGCTGTTAGTTTTAGGTCCGTTATTTGTGGGACATAAAACAGATCATTCTTATCGAATTACTAGAAAAGAGTAAAATTTTAACTGGCGAATACTCAGGAAGTATTTTCGCCCAACTGGCTGTGTCTCTCGGCACGGAAATGGGACTGCATAATATTGCGCAATGGTATTCCATTTCTTTTTGCGTTAAATTGGGCGAAAACGCGACGAAAACTTACAGTAATCTTCAGAAGGCTTTGGGAGAGGAGGTTATGTCAAGTTTTTCGTTGGCATAAAATGTTTAGTGAAGGCAGAACGAATGTTGAAGACCGCAGTGGCCGACCTTCAACCTCACGGATGGATGTCAACTTGGCCAGGACGCGTGAACTCGGACGATCTGATCGAAGACTATCCCTGAAAATGATTGCAGAAGAACTGAACATCAATCGAGAAACGGTTCGTCTAATAATAACTGAAGAGCTTGGTATGAGAAAGATTTGTGCAGAAATGGTCCCCAAAAATCTCACACCACAACAGAATTGTTGAGCCATTTTATCACTGGTGATGAAAGTTGGCCTTTTCAGTACGATCCAGAGACAAAACACCAAAGTTCGCAATGGCGCTCAAAGAGATCACCCAGACCAAAAAAAGCTTGCATGTCAAAGTGTAATGCGGAAAAAGCATATCCTCCTATTTCCATCTATTGTACTATAATTTTTTTTCCTTACTTTGTTACCTGTAGATATGACACTTCTTTGTCTTTATATATTGTAATTGTTCTGCTATTTGTGTTTATATATATATATATATATATATATATATATATATATATATATATATATATATATATATGCATTTATGTCGATGTATAGTTGGTTTCTTTTCTAAATATTATTTGTATTTTTACGCTGAGTCTGGCCTAGGGAAAATTGTGCTATCGAACGACTACATTGATAGGTCGTGTGGAGTACCAAAGTGTTTAGGATCTTTGGTGGTCTTAACTCTGCCGCATGGAGTGCGGGCAGAGCAGAGTCTGGCTGGAGTAGGGCGGTGGAGCAGGTGTGTTGTGTGACGCTCCTGCTAGTTGCCGCGCTTTCGGGGTTTGGTAGCATGTAATTGCGCTCGACTTGCTGTGATAGTTTCTGACAGGGTGTCGCGGACGGGAAGCATTAGCTGGCGCACATCAAGAGCCCGTTTCGCCTGGTGACCGTGTCGAGAAGAAGGCACGCCAACATCCAGCTTCTGCAACAGCGACGGCCGACAATGAGTGACTGTCGCCACCTTCCCGATCGACGACTTCAAACCTTCAATCAACCAACAAGGAAGACTAAAAGCATGTAAAGTTTTAGAACTGTATGGCAGACCTCAGCTTTTCAAACTATTGCATCATGAAAATACAGCTACTTAGCATGAACCTTTGTTGATCATTGTCCCAATTGCATTACCAAGCATTTTATTGAATTTCGTAGTGCTTCAGAAACAAAGTTCACTATTAATTTCAGTCACTAAATTAACTTTCAATTTTCTGGTTTTATTAATTATTTTGCTAAATTAAGTCAGAGTGTAGCGAAATTTATTACTTCTGACAAACATTCAGTTTTCACACAACACGTGTCAACCTTCAGTTGCCACACTTTTAGTGCTAATTATATGTGCATTAATCTTTCATTTTCAGTTATTATAGTAGTTGTCCATTGGACTGGTGACCGTAATTTTCCCCAAATCTCAAGTATCTAATTAACGTCAATTAATTGTTAATGTAACGACCACAGATTTACTTTCTTTTTTAATTTTACCCTTTTCTCAAAATTAATTTTCGCCAGTTTCATTTGCGTTTTTCCTTTCATTTAGATGTAATCCTTTCCTCCCTCATTACCGACAAATTAACTTCGGTGACGATTGCTTTTGCCAAATTTCCATTATGTGCACACGGTTTAATTTTTCGTTGTCATTAAGGTCGATAAGTGAGGGGGAGGTTACAAAAGTCAAAAGTGAAATGCATACTCGTGTGCTTCTTTGATTCCAAGGGAACTGTTCATAAAGAATGGGTGCCTCCTGGTGAAACAGTTAACCAATATTACTACAAAGAGATTTTACAAAGGCTTCGTAAAAGAGTTCATCGTGTCTGTGCAAACATTGCTGATAGTTGGATTCTGCTGTGTCAGTACAGCAATTTTTAACCTCAAAACAAATTTCAGTACTACCACAGCCACCTTATTCACCAGATATCACTCCGTGCGACTTTTTTCTATTTCCAAGAGTCAAAACGGCGGTCAAGGGACACCATTTTCGAACAACACAAGATGTCTAAATTTACACGGCTCTAACCAAGAAATATGAACTCTTAGTAGGATACAAATTATGGAACACTCAGAGTGTATCTTGCTGAACATTTTGATATACAATTAATCACATTAGTTTTCATACTGATTTTATTACAGTTTTATGTGAATATCAGTAAATGACATTTTTTACATGCCAGTCCACACTTATAATCTATTCACTGACTAACTATCTTTCTTAGGCGCTTGAAACTATAAATACACAATAATAACATGCCTGACTGAAAAGTGGACTACAATCATGTCACTTCAGTTCCAATTTTTTATTCCAGAAATATTTACCTCTGATAGTCAAAATTAAGGTTAATTCTTTATAATTAGTCACTATGTATTTAGCTTCCTTTTAATAGTATGTTAGTGTCTGTAGTCTACTTTCCTTTGGATAGTACTGTGAATTATCACAAAAATTATCAGACTTATAGCTCAAACTGATTTCTAGCGCATGAAATAAACATGTCAGATAATTTTATTCTGGGGAATGCAATTCTTCTTGATTTACATGTTCCTCGTCTTCTTTCTTCCTTTGTTTGTTCTTCTTTTGTTATTCTGGCGACTTTAGTTGCTTAAAGGAAATTTTCATCTTTGGCTACTCTCATGGAAGCAGTTGCCAACAATGATTGTTTCATATTGAGCGCAGAATACATCCATAGAAACTCCAGAAATTCACGCCCGCTAACGGCCTTCTAAATAAAACAAATTACAGGCATAATAACTATCGAGAATGACAAAATAACAACTATTCAAACTACAGAAAAGTGTATTAGGAAACAATGCACGAATGCCAAAGATATACAGGGGAAACATAACAGCATGGCAAAGCGTATATTCTGACAGGCTTGCCAACTCGAAAAAGATGGGAGTCTAACCACAACAATCGACGTGTGCAAGCAGCGGATCTTTAAGCTGGTTGTTGAACAACTTCCCGATGTCCAATTCAATTCTTTTAATTACTCTTTTGTTCAGATAACCCTAAATATCGGTGTAAGAAGAAAAACAGAAAAATCATCTTTTGAAGCGGATTCACAAGCAAGTGAACTTAGGGAATGGAATCTACTCACTGTTTCAGATATTGCACTGATTTAAAAAAAAGGAAACATCGGAAAGAGTGCATCTTCAAAGTAAGAACCACAATCACTGCTAGGCGATGAAATTTTTGTTACTTTACCCTGGTGTATGAAGATAGCAGAAAAAATAGAAGCTTGCAGAAAAAAAATGCGCGAAGGGTTCTCGTTTCAAAGAAGAGGAACTTGATAACGGGAAGTAAACAGACAATGTCGCCATTGAAGACCAGTGTAGGCTTAAAGTAGCTGGGAAACAAAAGAGGCGCGACCGATTGTGATGCAGATGCGACACCATGCAGGGCGGGCGGTGTTCATTAGAAGGCCGGGCTGCGATTAAAAACGCATTAGCCGGCCGCGAGCAGCTAATTGACGCTGCGATCGCAGCAGGGGGGCGATATGCCGGTGCTTCTGCTGCCAGGCGTCAAGAGTTCCGCATCCGCAGTTCCTGTCTGTCAGCCACACCTGTCACTCCGATGGTCGGGGCGATAACACTCGTCTGAGAATGTTGTCCACACGGCCCTCTCGTAGAGCAAACTGCCAAAAGTTCCATTGCAAATAACGTGCTACTAAAATATTATAAAGGGGGGAGAAGGTTGTACCGTCAAGATGGACATCATGTCCTCATGAAGTATTTCGATAATGTGGAAATGTCACCAAACTGAGTTTCTACTCATAGTTCTCTCTCTCTTTGCCTACTGATGAGAGCTGAGCGGGCTCTTCCTTTTTTTTTTTTTTTTTTTAAGCGCAACACTGGGTTCCCTACTGGGAATAGCTGGGGTGGGATTTCCAGCTCCATCATTCTCCTAGTAACCCAGGATAACCTTCCAAAACCGTTATCGGAACCGGGGAATTGGGACCTGTTTTTTCGTTCTTTCTTGGACAACGTTGTTCATTGTCCTGGATAAAAATAAAAAAAACAATAGTATGTGACTGTATATTTGTATGTTTGTAAATGTTTAAATTTATGTAACTGTGTGCTGAGTGCTTGTGGGTATATGCTAAACACATTCGAAATTTGATCATAAAGGCAGTTACTAAATTTGTACGTTAGGGTGATGACAAAAGCAGCTAAAAAAATACTTAACTCCTCTGCTATAAAAAGCGATGAGAAGTGGGGAAATCTATTACCAGTAATCCTACAAGACACTAAATTACCTTGCTTTTGGTATCTGTTTCATATCTTCTTTGGTCCCAGTGTCATACTTGCTGCACGATTTGAGAAGCGGGAAGGATATAAATCACTAAATGTATCAATTTACTGAACGACAATGGCCACAGTAGTCCGGCTCCATAGCTGAGTGCAGATTTTGTTTTAAATTTTTTTGGGATTGGAGTGGCGGCGGCAAATAGTCCCCCTTTTTCGTAGGTTCCTTTATAATCAGAAAGCGTTGGAGGATTAAAAGAAAGGAGAAAACAAGGTTGTAAGTAGGCTGTTTAGGTTTTTATATTGGTAACGCCACGTAGCGCTCTGTATGAAAATCACTGGACATGCTGTGTGCAGTCTGTGGCTGGTCGGCATTGTTGTAATACTCGCTATTGTAGTGTTGGAGAGTTAGATGTTAACAGCGCGTGGCGTTGGGCAGTTGGAGGTGAGCCGCCAGCAGTGGTGGATGTGGGGAGTGAAATGGCAGAGTTTTGAGAGTGGATGATCTGAACGTGTGTCCATCAGAGACAGTAAATTTTGTAAGACCGGATGTCATGAACTGAGATATATATTATGACTTTTGAACACTACTAAGGTAAATACATTGTTTGTTCTCTATCAAAATCTTTCATTTGCTAACTATGCCTATCAGTAGTTAGTGCCTTCAGTAGTTAGAATCTTTTATTTAGCTGGCAGTACTGGCGCTCGCTGTATTGCAGTAGTTCGAGTAGTGAAGATTTTTGTGAGGTAAGTGATTCATGAAGGGTATAGGTTATTGTTAGTCAGGGCCATTCTTTTGTAGGGATTGTTGAAAGTCAGACTCCGTTGCGCTAAAAATACAGGGTTATTACAAATGATTGAAGCGATTTCACAGCTCTACAATAACTTTATTATTTGAGATATTTTCACAATGCTTTGCACACACATACAAAAACTCAAAAAGTTTTTTTAGGCATTCGCAAATGTTCGATATGTGCCCCTTTAGTGATTCGGCAGACATCAAGCCGATAATCAAGTTCCTCCCACACTCAGCGCAGCATGTCCCCATCAATGAGTTCGAAAGCATCGTTGATGCGAGCTCGCAGTTCTGGCACGTTTCTTGGTAGAGGAGGTTTAAACACTGAATCTTTCATATAACCCCACAGAAAGAAATCGCATGGGGTTAAGTCGGGAGAGCGTGGAGGCCATGACATGAATTGCTGATCATGATCTCCACCACGACCGATCCATCGGTTTTCCTATCTCCTGTTTAAGAACTGCTTTTGCTTTAGCCTTTTCCGTAAGATTTTCCAAACCGTCGGCTGTGGTACGTTTAGCTCCCTGCTTGCTTTATTCGTCGACTTCCGCGGCTACGCGTGAAACCTGCCCGCACGCGTTCAACCGTTTCTTCGCTCACTGCAGGCCGACCCGTAGATTTCCCCTTACAGAGGCATCCAGAAGCTTTAAACTGCGCATACCATCGCCGAATGGAGTTAGCAGTTGGTGGATCTTTGTTGAACTTCGTCCTGAAGTGTCGTTGCACTGTTATGACTGACTGATGTGAGTGCATTTCAAGCACGACATACGCTTTCTCGGCTCCTGTCACCATTTTGTCTCACTGCGCTCTCGAGCGCTCTGGAGGCAGAAACCTGAAGTGCGGCTTCAGCCGAACAAAACTTTATGAGTTTTTCTATGTATCTGTAGTGTGTCGTGACCATATGTCAATGAATGGAGCTACAGTGAATAAATGAAATCGCTTCAATCATTTGTAATAGCCCTGTATTGTGTGTCAGTTTAGTGTTGATCAGAATAAGTAATGAGAGAAATGTCTGTGTACGTTCAGTTCTGCTCAGCTGTTTGAAAATCATATAACGTAAGAGGTTTATCAGCACAGTAATTCATTAATTTTTCTAAGGGGACGTTACAAGGTTAGCATCGCTGCCTGTGGTGCAGAAACGCTTGGGTTCGATTCCCAGTACATCCTTAACTTTTTTCTGCGGTAAGGAGGGTAATGGTTGCACTCAGCCTCGTGATGCCAACTGAGCAGCTACTTGACCAAGTAATAACGGCTCCACAGTAAGTCTGCAAAACGGTCGGGAGAGCGGTGTCCTGGCATCATCTGCATGACGTAGCAAAGCAGAGGATGATACGGCGGTCGGTAGACGTCGCTTCGGCCTTCTCGATGTGGAGAGCAGCTCGTTATTGACTACAGTACGCTTGTATCCACACAAATGACTCTAGAACGGAAGAGGGGGTGGGATACACATACTTCAGCCCCCATAATAACACTTTCCTATGATAGTACTTACACGTGAAACTTCTAACTGGCGAGCTACTGGCCATGAGAGAGACCATTTACTACGAAACAGAAACATTTTGACTGAGATATGCAGACTACGAGGTGTGGCTAGAAAAAAACCGGACTAGTACTGGTGAAACAATAAAACGAATGCAATAAGGCTGAAAGTCGCGTGGCCTGTCACGTGACTCTCGCTCCGCCTACTGCTCGAGTTTCATCTGCCTCCTGCACCCAGTCTGCCCGTGGCGTCCGTTTTAAGTAGTTGACGTTTTGTCTGTGCGTCGGAAAATGTTGAGTGTACAGAAAGAACAGCGTGTTAACATCAAATTTTGTTTCAAACTAGGAAAATCTGCAAGTGAAACGTTTGTAATGTTACAACAAGTGTACGGCGATGATTGTTTATCGCGAACACAAGTGTTTGAGTGGTTTAAACGATTTAAAGATGGCCGCGAAGACACCAGTGATGACACTCGCACTGGCAGACCATTGTCAGCAAAAACTGATGCAAACATTGAAAAAATCGGCAAACTTGTTCGACAAGATCGCCGTTTAACAATCAGAGCAGTGTCTGAGTTAACAGGAGTTGACAAGGAAAGTGTTAGGCAGATTCTTCATGAAAGTTTCAACATGAACAAAGTGTGTTCAAAAATGGTTCCAAAGTGTCTCACAATTGAACAGAAGGAACGTCGAAGAATTATTTGTTCTGACATCCTGGAAAACATTGAAAGTGATCCCACCTTCTTACAAAATGTTATTACTTGCGATGAATCGTGGTTTTTTACTTACGATCCCGAAACTAAACGCCAATCGATTCATTGGAAAACTCCTGGTTCTCCACGACAAAAAAAAGCACGAATGTCAAAATCGAAATTCAAGGCAATGATGATTGTTTTTTTTGACATCAAAGGGATTGTGCACATTGATTGGGTACCAGAGGGACAAACAGTGAATCAGCATTACTACATTAGCGTCCTGGCTACTCTACGTGAGCGAGTACGGAGAAAACGGAACGATTTGTGGAGAAAAAAGTCATGGATCCTTCACCAAGACAATGCCCCAGCTCACAGTGCGTTGTCAGTGAAGACGTTTTTGGCAAAACACAACATTCCCATCTTTGATCATCCACCCTACTCACCTGATTTGGCCCCCTGTGACTTTTTTCTTTTCCCTAAAGTCAAGTCAGCTTTGAAAGGAACTAGACTTGAGGCTGTTGAAGCAGTAAAAGAAAAAGCGACGGAAGTAATGGATGGACTTACCGAAAATGATCTGCAGCATTGCTATGAACAGTGGAAAATTCGTATGGAGCGGTGTAGAGACCGAGGAGGAGAGTACATTGAAGGAGATAACATGAAATTGTAAATAATTGTAAATAAATGTTTTTTCCAGCATCAGTCCGGTTTTTTTCTAGCCGCACCTCGTATTGCATAGGAATTGTCTGCAACGAAGAATTATATGGAAAAAATGTAAGAAATGAGTGGAAGATGTAGGAAGAGAACTGGAATGATAACATTATAAATGGATCAACGTACAAATAGATGAAGGACGCTGCTCACAACAGGACACGACGGAGAGTCTCCACTTGAAATCTGTCACTAGGCAGATACACCACAGAAATAAAGAAAGGAGGAAAGAACGGAAGAAGAACAGACATTTAATCTCAGTTTGATGCGGACTTCAAGCTGTTACGCAGAAATTACAAAATGCTGAATTCTATAAGCAGACTAACAGACACATTTTGAATATATTGGAGACGATCACACAAGCAAGGAAAAATGACGTATACGTCCAGGTGGTATGGAGAAAAGGACATCACAGATTTCTGTATGATTAAATAGGCGACCATGTACGAAACGCCGGTCAGTGTGGCCGAGCGGTTCTAGGCGCTTCAGTCTGGAACCGCGCGACCGCTATGGTCGCAGGTTCGAATCCTGCCTCGGGCATGGATGTGTGTGATGTCCTTAGGTTAGTTAGGTTTACGTAGTTCAAAGTTCTAGGGGACTGATGACCTCAGCTGTTAAGTCCCATAGTGCCCAGAGCCATTTGAACCATGTACGAAACAGCAGCATTACTGAAGGATAATTTCCTCATACTGATGTCAATTATCCTACAAAAGCAAAACGAGGATAATGGAATGTAGTCAAATTAAATCGGGTGATGCTGAGGGAATTAGATTAGGACATGAGAGACTTAAAGTAGTAAAGGAGTTTTACTATTTAGGGAGTAAAATGCCTGATGATGGTCGAAGTAGAGAGGATATAACATTTAGACTGGCAATGGCAAGAAAATCGTGTCTGAAGAAGAAAAAATTGTTAACATCGAGTATAGATTTAAGTGTCAGGAAGTCGTTTCTGAAAGTATTTGTATGGAGTGTAGCCATGTATGGAAGTGAAACATGGACGATAAATAGTTTGGACAAGAAGAGAATAGAAGCTTTCGAAATGTGGTGTTACAGAAGAATGCTGAAGATTAGATGGGTAGATCACATAACTAATGAGGAGGTATTGAGTAGAATTGGGGAGAAGAGGAGTTTGTGGCACAACTTGACGAGAAGAAGGGACCGGTTGGTAGGACATGTTCTGAGGCATCAAGGGATCACAAATTTAGCATTGGAGGGCAGCGTGGAGGGTAAAAATCGTAGAGGGAGACCAAGAGATGAATACACTAAGCAGATTCAGAAGGATGTAGGTTGCAGTAGGTACTGGGAGATGAAGAAGCTTGCACAGGATAGAGTAGCATGGAGAGCTGCATCAAACCAGTCTCAGGACTGAAGACCACAACAACAACAACAACTGATGTCAAACTTTAGATCAAGAAATTTGCTTACTGTTACTAGAACAATGAATGGCACGTATCTCAGAAACAAGAGGGTAGACATCCAGAGGCCACACAACCGAAAATCTCTCCTCGATCGTTGTCCGACTGTGTGAAGCTAAGCAAACGTCATGGGACGGTCATCATTCGTACGAGACTGCGTCATGGATTTTACCTCGCACACACATATCGAATAGGAGTTTCTGGACGTTCTGATCAATATGAAACTGACATGACGAATCTGACTCACGCAATAATAGCATTCACTGAGTACAAGGAAACGCAAGAAGTATTGTACAGGAAACTGATTGGAAAAGCGTTTCCACTGTCTACAAATGTCTAGTAAACAAACTTGATGTAAAGAAGTATAATTCGATAGTGGAGTTAATTACAAACATATTTGTACACGAAGACTCCAGTTCCTTTGCATACTTTTTGAATTAAGAACTTGAATGTACACAAGAAGGCTCAAACTATATTGAATAAGTTACTCCATATGAAATCATTGTAAGAAAAGACTTAAATGTAATGTAATCTCCTTATTTTACTGTGCTACCTACGAAGCTGAGCTTACTGTGTCGTTTTACTTTAACTCAAGTTTTTATGTTAACTCATACAGTCGTTAATATTACTTGTGTATCGTTAGTGTTGCCTAAAGAAAAAATAATTACATAAAAAAATACATTAAAATGTGTGATGTGCTCATCATATATTGCAGTACTAAACAACAGTATGTTCTCTGCAGTATATTTATTACATGAAACACTGCCCATTATAGGAAGGGCCATCATAACAATGTCACCACAAAAATGTTAATTGGACGCGTTAATATTACTATTCCATATTTTGATGTGTCTATTATGTGTTGTTACTATTAGACATTTATTAGCTCCTGTTTCTTGCATGCATATTTGTTTTCAATTTTTCCACTGAATTTATAAACATTGACACTGTATTTGCTGTAATCTAAGTTTTAAGTAAATTTGTTGAAAGTACTTTTTTTATTCATTTGTTCTCTTTTTAAATTTTGCTGTTATCTTTCTCTATTCTCAAACTTAAGTGTGTATGTAAATACTACGAATAGAAAGAGAGAGGAATGAAACTTCTTTACAGAACAGCATGTTTAGGTACATCCAATAAATTACTTAATGATGACTTTACTTTCGAAGAATTTACACAAGCGATTTCAGGAAGAAACCTGGACAAGCTGGGATCATATATGAGTTCTCATAACATCTTGGCCCAGTTGCAAAGGAAGTATTACCGCAATTAATGAACCAAGTACGTAAATCACACATTCCTTACATCTAGAAAAAGACTATCACTAGTCCAATATCAAAATCACAAAAAGCACTACATAATTTGTAGAATTACAGACCGACATCTTTAACAAGAATATTAGCGAATACTATGGAGAAGATGATAAATTTAGAATTGCTATGATATGTTGAAATAGATAACCTCCTTTCCCTGTATCAACAAGGATTTAGAAAATTCCATTCAACCACTAATCAGATTTTAAACCTTTCTCAATAAGTAAGAGATGCCTTGAGTGAAAGGAAGATGTCCCTGGAATTACTTGTTAATTTTAAGGGGGCCTATGATAATATGTTATGAGGAAAATTGCTAGAAAGTCTAAGAAACTTAGACTTCTGGGAAAATATTACACCAGGTATGTGGCTTCTCACAAGAAATATTATGCGCAACTAAGATAAATAATACGTTAAATAAATAAAGTAAATCCAACGAAACAACTCCTCATGGTGCCGTGAGCAGACCCACTTTATTTAACAGTTTCATCAGTGAACTCTCCTCATACATATCTACAATGGAAAAAAAGAAAGTTACACTATATGCAGATGATCTAGTTATTTGTATTTCATTACCAAACAACAAAAGAAATTAATTATCTAATAAAATAAACCAAGTGATAAATGGACTTGAAAACGTTCAAACGGAAACCTTATGGAAATAAGCACTCAGAAAACTTACTACCCAATATTTTCATGATGTCACTTTAATCCAAAAGTAACTTTAAGAATTGGAGGGAAGATATACAGCAGAATGAACACCCTAAATAATTAGATCAAAAATTAAACTGGCAGACTGACATAAATAAAACTGCTAAGGGAAAAAAGGCTCAGCATAGCATACTGAAGAGATTAGCTCATAGTAAACCGCGATGTTGAAGGACAGTGTTCAATAACACCCACAAAACCTACGTAAGTTTGATTTGAACATATAATAGCGAAGCAATTACTAGTGCTACGTGAAATAGCAGCAGGTTAATAAAGCACATAACCAAGCGTTATGAATTACAACTGGTGGAGTAAAATCGATATCTTTAGTGTTGTTGTTGTTGTGGTCTTCAGTCCTGAGACTGGTTTGATGCAGCTCTCCATGCTACTCTATCCTGTGCAAGCTTCTTCATCTCCCAGTACCTCCTGCAACCTACATCCTTCTGAATCTGCTTAGTGTATGCATCTCTTGGTCTCCCCCTACGATTTTTACCCTCCACGCTGCCCTCCAATTCTAAATTGGTGATCCCTTGATGCCTCAGAACATGTCCTACCAACCGATCCCTTCTTCTGGTCAAGTTGTGCCACAAACTCCTCTTCTCCCCAATCCTGTTCAGTACCTCCTCATTAGTTATGTGATCTACCCATCTAATCTTCAGCATTCTTCTGTAGCACCACATTTCGAAAGCTTCTATTCTCTTCTTGTCCAAACTATTTATCGTCCATGTTTCACTTCCATACATGGCTACACTCCATACAAATACTTTCAGAAAAGACTTCCTGACACTTAAATCTATACTCGATGTTAACAAATTTCTCTTCTTCAGAAACGCTTTCCTTGCCATTGCCAGTCTACATTTTATATGCTCTCTACTTCGACCATCATCAGTTATTTTGCTCCCCAAATAGCAAAACTCCTTTACTACTTTAAGTGTCTCATTTCCTAATCTAATACCCTCAACATCACCCGACTTAATTCGACTACATTCCATTGTCCTCGTTTTGCTTTTGTTGATGTTCATCTTATATCCTCCCTTCAAGACACCATCCATTCCATTCAACTGCTCTTCCAAGTCCTTTGCTGTCTCTGACAGAATTACTATGTCATCGGCGAACCTCAAAGTTTTTATTTCTTCTCCATGGATTTTAATACCTACTCCGAATTTTTCTTTTGTTTCCTTTACTGCTTGCTCAATATACAGATTGAATAACATCGGGGAGAGGCTACAACCCTGTCTTACTCCCTTCCCAACCACTGCTTCCCTTTCATGTCCCTCGACTCTTATAACTGCCATCTGGTTTCTGTACAAATTGTAAATAGCCTTTCGCTCCCTGTATTTTATCCCTGCCACCTTTAGAATTTGAAAGAGAGTATTCCAGTCAACATTGTCAAAAGCTTTCTCTAAGTCTACAAATGCTAGAAACGTAGGTTTGCCTTTCCTTAATCTTTCTTCTAAGATAAGTCGTAAGGTCAGTATTGCCTCACGTGTCCCAGTATTTCTACGGAATCCAAACTGATCTTCCCCGAGGTCGGCTTCTACTAGTTTTTCCATTCGTCTGTAAAGAATTCGTGTTAGTATTTTGCAGCTGTGGCTTATTAAACTGATTGTTCGGTAATTCTCACATCTGTCAACACCTGCTTTCTTTAGGATTGGAATTATTATATTCTTCTTGAAGTCTGAGGGTATTTCGCCTGTTTCATACATCTTGCTCACCAGATGGTAGAGTTTTGTCAGGACTGGCTGTCCCAAGGCCGTCAGTAGTTCCAATGGAATGTTGTCTACTCCGGGGGCCTTGTTTCGACTCAGGTCTTTCAGTGCTCTGTCAAACTCTTCACGCAGTATCGTATCTCCCATTTCATCTTCATCTACATCCTCTTCCAGTTCCATAATATTGTCCTCAAGTACATCGCCCTTGTATAGACCCTCTATATACTCCTTCCACCTTTCTGCTTTCCCTTCTTTGCTTAGAACTGGGTTTCCATCTGAGCTCTTGATGTTCATACAAGTGGTTCTCTTATCTCCAAAGGTCTCTTTAATTTTCCTGTAGGCAGTATCTGTCTTACCCCTAGTAAGATAAGCCTCTACATCCTTACATTTGTCCTCTAGCCATCCCTGCTTAGCCATTTTGCACTTCCTGTCGATCTCATTTTTGAGACGTTTGTATTCCTTTTTGCCTGCTTCATTTACTGCATTTTTATATTTTCTCCTTTCATCAATTAAATTCAATATTTCTTCTGTTACCCAAGGATTTCTACTAGCCCTCGTCTTTTTACCTACTTGATCCTCTGCTGCCTTCACTACTTCATCCCTCAAAGCTACCCATTCTTCTTCTACTGTATTTCTTTCCCCCATTTCTGTCAATTGTTCCCTTATGCTCTCCCTGAAACTCTGTACAACCTCTGGTTCTTTCAGTTTATCCAGGTCCCATCTCCTTAAATTCCCACCTTTTTGCAGTTTCTTCAGTTTTAATCTACAGGTCATAACCAATAGATTGTGGTCAGAGTCCACATCTGCCCCTGGAAATGTCTTACAATTTAAAACCTGGTTCCTAAATCTCTGTCTTACCATTATATAATCAATCTGATACCTTTTAGTATCTCCAGGGTTCTTCCATGTATACAACCTTCTATCATGATTCTTAAACCAAGTGTTAGCTATGATTAAATTGTGCTCTGTGCAAAATTCTACCAGGCGGCTTCCTCTTTCATTTCTTAGCCCCAATCCATATTCACCTACTACGTTTCCTTCTCTCCCTTTTCCTACACTCGAATTCCAGTCACCCATAACTATTAAATTTTCGTCTCCCTTCACAATCTGAATAATTTCTTTTATTTCATCATACATTTCTTCAATTTCTTCGTCATCTGCAGAGCTAGTTGGCATATAAACTTGTACTACTGTAGTAGGTGTGGGCTTCGTATCTATCTTGGCCACAATAATGCGTTCACTAAGCTGTTTGTAGTAGCTTACCCGCATTCCTATTTTCCTATTCATTATTAAACCTACTCCTGCATTACCCCTATTTGACTTTGTGTTTATAACCCTGTAGTCACCTGACCAGAAGTCTTGTTCCTCCTGCCACCGAACTTCACTAATTCCCACTATAGCTAACTTTAACCTATCCATTTCCCTTTTCAAATTTTCTAACCTACCTGCCCGATTAAGGGACCTGACATTCCACGCTCCGATCCGTAGAACGCCAGTTTTCTTTCTCCTGATAACGACATCCTCTTGAGTAGTCCCCGCCCGGAGATCCGAATGGGGGACTATTTTACCTCCGGAATATTTTACCCAAGAGGACGCCATCATCATTTAATCATACAGTAAAGCTGCATGCCCTCGGGAAAAATTACGGCCGTAGTTTCCCCTTGCTTTCAGCCGTTCGCAGTACCAGCACAGCAAGGCCGTTTTGGTTATTGTTACAAGGCCAGATCAGTCAATCATCCAGACTGTTGCCCTTGCAACTACTGAAAAGGCTGCTGCCCCTCTTCAGGAACCACACGTTTGTCTGGCTTCTCAACAGATACCCCTCCGTTGTGGTTGTACCTACGGTACGGCTATTTGTATCGATGAGGCACGCAAGCCTCCCCACCAACGGCAAGGTCCATGGTTCATGGGGGAGGATATCTTTAGTATTCATAATAATTCCGTCTGGATTAGAAGCTGTTGAAACAAGTATCCAAAAGTTAGTACTGCTTCAATATGAGAAAACGCCTAGTCTACCAAATCATATTAAATGGTTAAAATATAGAGATTCATATAACAATAATAGTAGATAGTTGAAACCACAAACTAGCTGCCTCCAAAAAGTGGAAGACATAAGATCAGAATATCGGTGGTGAATGTCCACGCTAAAGAAACAACTTTCCCACTCTCTGCAAACCTGCTTCCTCAGTTGCAATACCAGCGAGACACACAATGAGGTGACAAAAGTCGTGGGATACCTCCTAATATCATGTCGGACCCCATTTTGCCCAGCGTATGCAGAAACTCAAAGTGGCATGGACTACACAAGTCATGAGAAGTCTCCTGCAGAAATATTGGGCCATGGTGCCTCTATAGCCGTCCATAATTGCGAAATTGTTCCCGCTGCAGGATCTGTGCACGAACTGACCACTCGACTATGGCCAATAAATGTTCACTGGGATTCACGTCGGGCGATCTGGGTGAGCAAACATTTGCTCGAATTCTCCAAAATGTTCTTCAGAGTAATCGTAAATAATCGTGGCCTGGTTACACGGCGCATTATCATCCATAAAAATTCCGTTGCTGATTCTGTGGCCACTTCCGCCGCCACCTGCAAATTACGAGTCTGGTGAGACCCAGCCACAAACTCGAGGCAAACTGTAGGGAAAGTCGAGTAATTTTTAACGATGCTCAGTAATTTCAATCTTCACTTTGAAGGCTTGCTTGCAGCTAGCTTTTCAAATAACTTTCAACTCCGGCCACAGATGCTAACGCATACCCTTTTGTACCACTTTCTATCTTTACGAATTAACTATCTTTACGAATTAACCTTCGTCAGTCATGGTATGACTACCGCGAATGTTAATGTTTTACCCAGATACACGTTCAACTGAGTCACATCTCAGATCCCATCTGCAGGTGTGTCAAGGCATTAGCATATTATTATCAGTGACTGTTAAACCATTTCTCTTGCGTTTTCGTATAGTATTCTGAGTTAAGTGAGATCCTTGATCAATTTTGTAGGTAACGAATTCCTTGATAATTGTTTTGGTGGGACAACGATTTAATTATATCAGGTTTAAAGGGTCACTATAGTGTATCCAATTAAAATTCATCGTTTTAAACCAATATTATAATCAACCCAGAACCGACAGTTTACAAAAATAGAAGAGTTAGTATCTTCGCAGTTACTAAAATAAGTTATTGGTTTAAGAATTAGACGGTTATTTGATGTAATGTCTAAATTACATGTAGTGTGAACTTATTATCAAGTTTCCAGAGTAACTAGCGACGAAGAAACAGTGAAAAACTCCGAAATCGTTCGGGCGATCATTATAACATCTTAAGCTTGAAAAGTGACAAGAGTAAAATAAAATAGTGAACTGAAGTAAGTAGTGAAGTGTAATTGGAAAAGATGGTTTTGCTTCAGAAAGGAAGTTATTTGGTAAGTAATCCCTCCCTTACGCTTGTTATTAGATGCAGGAATAAGAGAAAAGTTTAGGCTTAAACGTCCCGTCTACGATCAGGCCATCAGAGGTGGGGAACATGCACCGAATGCTCAAGAATGTGTGAAGCATACAGCCATGTTCTTTTGTAAGGAACTTCTACGGTATTCACATTATTCGGTTTAAGGAAAGCACGAAAAGACTAAAACTGGATAGCGAGAATAGTGTTTGAACCTTGATCCTTCCAAATGTGACTCAGAGTAGCAATTACTGCGTGATCTCGTTCTAGAAGAAAACCTAGGAAGACCCCGAAGCTTCCTTACCTGAGTAGAATGAGGAGTGAAGTACAGATACAGACAAATAATATAAAACGTCTACAAAGTACTGTCAGTCTGTGAATGGGGTGGGGGGGGGGGGGGAATCAATAACGAATATTCACTTTAGGAAGAGTAAACGGCACAATTCCATCAAAAATGGTTCAAATGGCTCTGAGCACTATGCGACTCAACTTCTGAGGTCATCAGTCGCCTAGAACTTAGAACTAATTAAACCTAACTAACCTAAGGACATCACACACATCCATGCCCGAGGCAGGATTCGAACCTGCGACCGTAGCGGTCACGAGGTTCCAGACTGAAGCGCCTTTAACCGCACAGCCACACCGGCCGGCACAATTCCATCAAAATTGGAAGGGTGATATAAGGATAACTGTTAAATGAAACAGACAAGCTACTTCGCGTATGTAGAGTTCAGATTACAGAAAACAGAGACGGTAGAGAGAGAGAGAGATGGATGGAAAGAAAGTAGCTGAGCCTTGGTAAAAATTGATGTTTTGAAGAGCGCGCCGCAGCGCGTAGTGTGAAGCAGTCGCCCTCCGTTTCTGGCGGTGGCGCCGCTGTGGCGATCGCAGCTTTGGTGTCTCCCTCAGGCGGGAAAGGGGAAAGGCTGCCTGTTCACGTGCATTTAAGGGACACTATGAGCTCGCCAATAGGTCAGTCTGGGTCAGTCTCTCGTCCCCAGCTTGCTAGTCTGTCTCTCGTCCTCATTTGTTAGGCAGTCAGTGTTTGTCTGTCGTTCGGAGTGCTAGTATGTCTGTCGTCCGGATCAACCTTTAAAGGCGGCAAGATGAGTCTTTCCACTTCGCCAGTAAGAGAACTCAGCGAGTGGTCGCCCGGTCGGGGCTTAGTTCCTGCATCTGAGTCTGCGCGTTAGGCCGCCAGTCTGCTCGAGTTTGCTCAGGCAATGGTCATTGGCGGTCGAATCGATCGATTGGTCGGTCGCGCACTGAGACACAAGATGACTTGCCTTGAGCGTCGGCGCATGTGAGGTCGCCACGTGAGTCCAGTGGGCCGCGGCGTATAGCGAGGGGTAGTGGCTTCGCGGTCGACACGAGAGCAACAGGAGTCAACCCACGACATCAGTCTGGCCGGTGCGAGCTGCGAGACGGGAGATCGGCGCGCCTTCCTGCGTGCGTTGAAGCGGCTGGCAGCGGACGGTTCGGGAGAGCGATTTGGGGGTGATGCGCCAGGTCTTCTCGAGAAATCGCAGTTTATTTGAAGTTAAGTGATTGGTGATATGTTGTTTGATTTACTGTTGTTAAATTCTACTTGTTTTCTTGGTGAGGTCACCAGCCGTTTTGCTTTGGGGTTGTCCCACCATTCTTCTCCGTTTGCCCACCCGCGGGAAGGTGGTTGTTTATAAATTGGATGATCTGTTTTTCCCTTGTGGAGTAGGGGCGGGTTGGAGCAACCTGCGGTTCGAGTTGTTCGGTAATCTCCCTATCAATCTACCGTACATTAGTAGCTGCCTCTGTCATGTTTGTCGGATTTGGTGTGTTAACGAACTTATTGCTCGGAGTGTAACGGCCAAACACCTGAAATATGTTTTGCTCTTTGGAAAATTTGATATTATTGCCTATGATCTTGAGAGGCGGTATCTGTGTACTGCAGAGCATCTTAACTATTGTTTGGCCAACCTTGAAGAATTTTATATAAGATTGCATTTCATCGGCTTTTATTTAAATGATCATTTTAGTATATAAAGTTGCCTCCCTTTCACCGTAAGACTTTTCTTAGAAGTTAGAATCAAGTCGCACCTTCGGTGGCACGGTTAATATTTTAATTGATAGTGTTTTGTACCATTTCCACCCCTCCTACGGGGGGTGCGTAGTTTGTGTGCTTGTGCAAGTTGTTAAAACTCTTAGTTTAAAGTTATCTGGTGTGTTGCAGTTTTGCACCAGTGTAGTCTTTCAGAGGCTGTTGTGAGCGGTCGTAACTACGGCCATGTCAAAATGGAGCGGCAAGGTTCTCAGCCCGAAAGCTCATACAGTGAAAACTTGTTTCTTTCTGCCTCTGAATTAAGTGTAACTTTGATATTTAGAGGGTACTTTCTGATTATAATTTTAAATCTGTTCCTTTTAAAAAATGCTTTTAGGCACTATTAAAGCGAATAAAATTTCCATTTGTTAAAAGGAATTTGGTTATGATTTCATCAGTTACTCCCTGGCAACTACTTCCATGCTTACATAGTGTGATTAAATGTGTTAATGTTCTTGATGAACGCTAGTAAATAAAATAAATTCTTAAGAATATTCTTTGAAAATAAATCACGGTTCAGTAGCCACTTCCTGAAAGTGAAATAGGGGAGATAAAGTATTGAAAACGATGAAAAAATCTTGGAGGCAGAACTATACCTTAAGATCGAAGCATTGGAAAGAGAGGATACAAACTGGGGCAGGCGAAGGTTTGTTTTTTTTTTTTCAACAAAATAATTGCAAAAGTATCAAACAGAGCCATGGAATCGAGGAAGAGATTTGTCAGTCTGTTTGGAGCACAACATTTTAAGGAAGGGAAACTTTGAAATTGGGAAAACTGGAGAAGAAATTATAAACATTCGACACATGGTTTGAAAGACAGACGTTGAAAATTGTCTGCAAATATAAAATACGATGTGAAGAGTTACTACGAAAAATAATGGAAGGAATAAATATGAGAAGAGACCTAACTAGATGACGGGATAGGTTAATTACACGTATGCCTGAATTCCATAATTGACAGCACATCTCAGGAAACCCGTCTCAGAAACTCGTGATCTTCGTTGGTACAACGAATAGAAAAATCGTCTGGATCACTATTTATTTTTGTTAATGATGGCGTGTTTCAATCTGGCTAGCAGAGCACGTTCAGATATCGTGTTGCAAGTTATCGTGTGTCCTTACTGCTAAGAATGACATAAAACAACAGTAAAACACAGAGAAAACAATTGGGAAAAGTTACATATTCTGTATATTATACGGTAGTTTTATGTTGTTCTTACCAGTATTGACAGACTGTTCCTCACAATTAGAGATCTGAAGGTCACCTGCTATTGAGTTTTCTGTCACACCCGCAAATGGAGCGAAGCAAAAACGACCGTGTGTATACCTCGTGCGAGCCTTAATTTCTCTGATTCTGTCTTTGCCATTCTTATATGAAATAAACGCCGACGGCAGTGTAATTGCTCTGCAGTCTATCACAAATCCCGCTTCTCTGAAATTTTTCTTTAGTGTTTCGCGAAAATAGATACCATCGTCAGGTATCTTAATCCTGGCTTTTGTGCTTTTTTTACACACGATATAATTTATCCATCTGGTCTGATGCTTGTTGATTTCCTTTAAAACATAAACTGAATTACATTAATATCTATTCTTCAGATGACGAGATACAGAAGCACCTACACTATTAACAAATATGCGTCGTTCAGCAAGGGCGTACCCAAGGATTTGGGCTGGGCGGGGGGTGGAGGGGGGGGGGGCAGGTCATATTAGCATTTCTAGATAAATAAACCAGTAAACCAGTGAAAAACTGCTTTTAATAAGCATTATAGACGTAAGAATGCACTTGAATAACAACACATTCCAGAATGAGATTTTCACTCTGCAGCGGAGTGTGCGCTGATATGAAACTTCCTGGCAGATTAAAACTGTGTGCCGGACCGAGACTCGAACTCGGGACCTTTGGCTTTCGCGGGCAAGTGCTCTACCAACTGAGCTACCCAAGCACGACTCACGCTCCGTCCTCACAGCTTTACTACTGCCAGTACCTCGTCTCCTACCTTCCAAACTTAACAGAAGCTCTCCTGCGAACCTTGCAGAACTAGCACTCCTGAAAGAAAGGATATTGCGGAGACCTGGCTTAGCCACAGCCTGGGGGATGTTTCCAGAATGAGATTTTCACTCTGCAGCAGAGTGTGCGCTGATATGAAACTTCCTGACAGATTAAAACTGTGTGCCGGACCGAGACTCGAACTCGGGACCTTTGCCTTTCGCGGGCAAGCGCTCCACCAACCGAGCTACCCAAGCACGACTCACGCCCCGTCCTCACAGCTTTACTTCTGCCAGTACCTCGTCTCCTACCTTCCAAACTTAACAGAAGCTCTCCTGCGAACCTTGCAGAACTAGCACTCCTGAAAGAAAGGATATTGCGGAGACTTGGCACACAGTTTTAATCTGCCAGGAAGTTTCATATCACTCCGCTGCAGAGTGAAAATCTCATTCTGGAAACATCCCCTAGGCTGTGGCTAAGCCAAGTTTCCGCAATATCCTTTCTTTCAGGAGTGCTAGTTCTGCAACGTTCGCAGGAGAGCTTCTGTTAAGTTTGGAACGTAGGAGACGAGGTACTGGCAGAAGTAAAGCTGTGAGGACGGGGCGTGAGTCGTGCTTGGGTAGCTCAGTTGGTGGAGCACTTGCCCGCGAAAGGCAAAGGTCCCGAGTTCGAGTCTCGGTCCGGCACACAGTTTTAATCTGCCAGGAAGTTTCAACAACACATTTTTTAAATTTATTATTAATCCTCTCGGATTTGCGCCAATTTGTCGATTACTTTCTTTTCTGATACCTTGCAGCTCTCTTTTATGTAATTTCTTTGTACGCTCGGCAGGTACAACCCAATGAGCCTTTGTTCTCCCATAGCGCCTCTAAGCCACGTCTTCTCTCTTCGAGGCGTACTGAAGTATCGTTCTGTGAAATAGTGCTTAAAATTCGTAGTGCTTTCCTCATGACGGGCTAGGGGCGAGGGGTAGGATATTGGTCTCGTCAAACAGATCTACGACTTCTCCGTCCCTTAATTTAGCTTCAGATGCAACTTTTTTTCGCTCCATGAAAAGTACCATAGGCCCAGTTCTCTGGCAGTATCATGAAATCCATAAATCTTTTTAAATAATTCTGTATTTTTATGAAATTCTGTTACACTAGTTTTGCTCATATTCAAGGCATGTAACTTATTTAGAGCCATTTTCTGGTGTAAACAGAATATTTAATCATGACATGAATGATTCGATGTATGGTATTAACAGCGAACGTTGCAGGTATTCACTGCGAACTGCTTCTGACTTTTTGCTTACAAGCAAAACTTGGAACAACAATTTCCATTTCCAGTTACTCTGCAATGGCCTGTGCTTTTCCAAGTAATTCGCTAGTTGTTATATTTGTTCCTTTCGGTCATTACTGATCACGTCAAGGATTCCTGTGATGTGTTTCCTCGATGCGATCATGTCTATAGATTGCAGGGCATCAACTACTACTTCCAAAACTGCCGAGTGTTCGGCTGTTGTTTTAAAGCTAAGAGGAACGCTGGTTTCGATATAATGGCTGAATGCAACTGATACGCAGATTTTGTCGTTGCATAATTTCCCTCCGTAGACAATTTTTCCAGAGCTCTCACAACCGCTGGGAAATGTTGAAAAAACTTTTTGATGGTTTTATATTTTTCAGACCATCTCGTCACACAGTTAGTGATAATTGGGAGCATATTTCGAACGCGTAATCGATTCTCTAAAAAAGTTTAAAGTGTCTGTTACACTGGCGACAGTATCCTTAACTTCCGCCATTGCGTTTGCATCATTCACCACAACAATGAGTCTGTGAGTTGAGCAGTGAACGAATGAGGCTCGATAATATATCCTTCTTAAAATGACTTATACGCTGCTCTCTCTGCCTGCCGTTGTAGAACGGCCATAGACGCCAAATCCAACACAATCTTCTGCTAGAAGATTATTGCTGATCAAGAAACTGCCAATTGCTTCGGCGATTGATGAGACTTTTGTGGCTTTAGTTCCACTAAACTTACAAATTCTTCCCAGATTTTCATTCTTCTTTCTTCTTAGAACGGCACGCCTATTGATAACTGTTCCGTCCCGGCTATCTGCTATTTTATCAGTCAAGACTGCGTTAACACATGCTTTTCTTTTTCTTCTTTGTGTCAGTGGCTATCCTCTCCCTAATGCCACATAATTTTATCAATTCATTTTGTATTTTCGGCGATGTGTACACAGTATTGCGGCGACACTTGTCCAGACTCCTTAACTATTCGTCGCCAGAATTGATTCTTAAATTCAATAAATCTAATAAAACACATTCGTCTGACTGTTTTCACTGAGAGGCATATTTTGTGTACCGCAAAAAACTGTACAAGAAAGAATCAATGGCAGTATTGGCCGGTATTCATGGATTAGTTTTTGATGTACGTTATGCAGGTACATGTCCAAGAAAATCCTTTGCTGCAGCTGACGCTGTTAAGTGAAGCTGAATTTTAACATGTTTCCGACATATTCTTGAATTTTGTGAGTGACCTAACGATAAATGATCTCAAAATAGTTGTAACAGTGCCAGTGACAGGAAGAAAGAAAACACAGTGCTTGCATAGGACACCCTTTAGTAACTTGGAATATACTAGCCACTGTGCGTATTGCTCTAGCCGAGCATGATTACATTTCATTGGCAAATAGCTTGTATCACTTTCAAAATCATTATTCCTTGAAGGGATACTAGAATTTGGTAACAGCCCCTTCTACTTTTCCACTGATATCTGGATACTTAGCCCAATACAACGAACCCGATCATTTTCATTGTAGTCACTTTTTAATTGCAGTTAAGCAGCCGTCTTTGGACATACAAGCTAGTCGGAATGTTCACTGACAATTATGAACAGGGACTGCTACACTTACAGGTATCACTGTTGAATGTGATTGTTATTCAGTGTCACAGAAGGTGTTGATTGTGACACAACATCTTTGTTATGATCGTCATCGCTTCCATTGTAACTATGTCGACTCCTTTTCCTTTCGTGAGCAGTAGACCCTACATAGTAGGAAAATCTAATTTATTTTCTGTTATTAAGCCTTAGAATGAAAATAGAGCCAAGACAAATGAAAGCCAGATTTATCCGAAATACAGGGTGGGGCAAATAAAAGTGCCCCCGAGAACAGAGTTCCAGGGTACAAAACACACCCTGGTCAACAAGTTGCTGAAGGCGGATCGAAGCCGGATTGCAGGAATTGCTGCAGTCTCATCCGAAATGTTCTGCTGCAGTTCTTCACGGCTGTGAGGGTTGTTGCGATAGATCTGCGACTTGATAGCGCCCCACACAAAGTAATCGCACACTGACATATCAGGTGACCCGAATGGCCAGCTAGGGACGCGATCAGATTGACTGCTAACAACTCTGTTAGGCGTGAAGATGTGTAAATGTGCTCCAAGGTTCGGCCGGCTGGATGGGCAGTTGTTCCGTCCTGTTAGAAGTAACTCTGGGTCTTTCCCTCCTCCGTTAATGCAACCGCAAATTCACGTCCACTCGTATGCACTCGTCCAGGCCACTTGTTTTTCCCCCACCCTGTACAGTAACTTGCAGGTCCCAAGTACCTATATTATTACTTCCACCAGGAGGTGAGCCATAAGAGATTATTATTGTAATTTGTGAACCTGTTAGTACATCCATGTCATTTGAACTACTAGGATTTTTGATTAATTCAGCACAAAGCAGATACGATTTGTATTTCAAGCAACAATCAGTTTATGTCTGGGACTAAAGAAATTTCCTGTTATAAGCATTTGAAGACATTTTAAGCACATTTCATTACGTTTTAACTGTTGCAGAATTCATTGGAGCTGTTCAGTATAAATAGTATCAATTTTCCAAAGAAGTGCTACAAGCCCTCTGGTGTTCCTAATCTATACAAAAGATTTAGGAGACAACCCGAGCAGCCATCTTAGATTGTTTGTAGATGATGCGTCTACTAAAGTCATCAGAAGATCAAAACCAATTGCAAAATAATTTAAACAAAATATCTGTATAGTGAAACTTCCTCGCAGATTAAAACTGTGTGCCCGAACGAGACTCGAACTCGGGACCTTTGCCTTCCGCGGGCAAGCGCTCTACCATCTGAGCTACCGAAGCACGACTCACGCTCCGTCCTCACAGCTTTACTTCTGCCAGTATCTCGTCTCCTACCTTCCAAACTTTACAGAAGCTCTCCTGCGAACCTTGCAGAATTAGCACTCCTGAAAGGAAGGATATAGCGGAGACATGGCGTAGCCACAGCCTGGGGGATGTTTCCAGAATGAGATTTTCCCTCTGCAGCGGAGTGTGCACTGATATGAAACTTCCTGGCAGATTAAAACTGTGTGCCCGACCGAGACTCGAACTCGGGACAGATGGTAGAGCGCTTGCCCGCGAAAGGCAAAGGTCCCGAGTTCGAGTCTCGGTCGGGCACACAGTTTTAATCTGCCAGGAAGTTTCATATCAGCGCACACTCCGCTGCAGAGGGAAAATCTCATTCTGGAAACATCCCCCAGGCTGTGGCTACGCCATGTCTCCGCTATATCCTTCCTTTCAGGAGTGCTAATTCTGCAAGGTTCGCAGGAGAGCTTCTGTAAAGTTTGGAAGGTAGGAGACGAGATACTGGCAGAAGTAAAGCTGTGAGTACCGGGCGTGAGTCATGCTTCGGTAGCTCAGATGGTATAGCGCTTGCCCGCGAAAGGCAAAGGTCCCGAGTTCGAGTCTCGGTCGGGCACACAGTTTTAATCTGCCAGGAAGTTTCATATCAGCGCACACTCCGCTGCAGAGTGAAAATCTCATTCTGGAAGTATCTGTATAGTGTGAAGAGTGTTAGTTGACTTGAATAACGAAAAATGTGAAGTTTCATCATGAATACTAACAGGAACCCATTAAATTTCAGTTACACTACAAATCGCACAATTCTAAAGCTGCCAATTCAACTAAATTCCTAGGAATTACAACTAAGAACAACTTAAATTGGAACGATAACATAAATAATGTTATGAGGAAAGCTTACCAAAGACTGCGATGTTCTGGCAGAACAGTTAGAAGATGCAACAGGGTTGCTAAAGAGGCTGCCCAATACTATGCTAGTCCGCCCTCCGCTAAAGTCTTGTTGTGCGGTGTGGGACCCTTACCAGAAACGACTGACGGAGGACATTGAAAAAGTTCAAAGGAGGGTAGTTCGTTTCGTATTACCGCGAAATAAGGGGACAGTCGAGCGTGTCAATGAAATGGAGAATGTATTTTATTCTCGGAATTTCGAAAAACATTCTGAGGTTCAGTGTTGCAAATAACGGCCCCGTAGACCCCAAAGTGATGGTGTGTAGGAGGAGGGGTTCCACAGAGGGCGCAGGTCCCTGTGAGAAGCGGACCCCGTATTTAGGGAGGCACCCAACTACTTTAGTGGTTTGTTTAAAAATGTATTCTTACACTACTGGCCATTAAAATTGCTACATCACGAAGATGACGTGCAACAGACGCGAAATTCAACCGACAGGAAGAAGATGCTGTGATATGCAAATGATTAGCTTTTCAGAGCATTCACACAAGGCTGGCGCCGGTGGTGACACACACAAAGTGCTGACATGAGGAGAGTTTCCAACCGATTTCTCATACACAAACAGCAGTTGACCGGCGTTGCCTGGTGAAGCGTTGTTGTGATACCTCGTGTAAGGAGGAGAAATGAGTACCATCACGTAACCGACTTTGATAAAGGTCGGATTGTAGCCTATCGCGATTGCGGTTTATCGTATCGCGACATTCCTACTCGCGTTGGTCGAGATCCAATGACTGTTGGCAGAATATGGAATCGGTGGGTTCAGGAGGGTAATACGGAACGTCGTGCTGGATCCCAACGGCCTCGTATCACTAGCAGTCGAGATGACAGACCTCTTATTCGCATGGCTGTAACGGATCGTGCAGCCACGTCTCGATCCCTGTGTCAACAGATGGGGACGTTTGCAAGACAACAACCATCTACACGAACAGTTCGACGACGTTTGCGGCAGCATGCACTATCAGCTCGGAAACTATGGCTGCGGTTACGTTTGACGCTGCATCACAGACAGGAGCGCCTGCGATGGTGTACTCAACGACGAACCTGGGTGCACGAATGGCAAAACGTAATTTTTTCGGATAAATCCAGGTTGTGTTTACAGTATCATGATGGTCGCATCCGTGTTTGGCGACATCGCGGTGCACGCACATTGGAAGCGTGCATTCGTCATCGCCATACTGGCGTATCACCTGGCGTGATGGTATGGGGTGCCATTGGTTACACATCTCGGTCACCTCTTTTTCACATTGACGGCACTTTTAACAGTGGACGTTACATTTCAGATGTTTTACGACCAGTGTCTCTACCCTTCATTCGATCCCTGCGAAATCCTACATTTCAGCAGGATGATGCACGACCGCATGTTGCAGGTCCTGTACGAACCTTTCTGGATACAGAAAATGTTCGACTGCTGCCCTGGCCAGCACATTCTCCAGATCTCTCACCAACTGAAAACGTCTGGTCAATGGTGGCCGAACAACTGGCTCGTCACAATACGCCTGTCACTACTCTTGATGAACTGTGGTATCGTGTTGATGCTGCATGGGCAGCTGTACCTGTGCACGCCATCCAAGCTCTGTTTGACTCTGTTTGTCCAATGAATACCCGTTTATCATCTGCATTTCTTCTTGGTGTAGCAATTTTAATGGCCAGTTGTGTATATTCCATTCAGCCACAGAAAGACATTAAGGAGAATCGGACAGAAGCGTGTCAGCAGGAGTCCCGTAGCCATTTTTGTTCAATGCTAATAACGATGCTACAGAATGTCACTGTTGGCATGCGCACACTCTTTCAGTATTTTATCTCTGCACAGTCTGTGATCGGTACGTCACCTAGCGCTGGGGAAAGCTGTACCTTCTTTACTGTGTACTTCTTTCAGTAGTTGTTGACAACAATAGGCTCGCCTATTCTCCCTTGAGTATTTTGGCTGGTTGTAACAGACGCAATGTTATAGGGTTGGTGCATAAGGTCTTAGCGTTTTTCCATAAATTTAATAAATGCCCCTAATAAACATTACGGAGAATTTAGGCGTAAATAAACTGCTTCACTATTTACAACAGTCTGCCAACGCCGGGGTAACTTTTCAGCTACGCGCCTGTAGAAATCGCGTGGTTTTGAGGCGAAGAGCTCGTCGAGTCAGGTTCGGAGCGCATTTTCGTCCGAAAAGAAGTTGAAGGTTGTTTGGTAGAGAGCGGGAAAGGTGGAATCCTGAGGGTGCAAAATCAGATGAATAAGGTGGGCGCGGAATGAGTTCCCAATCCAACTCCTGTATAGAGTTTTTTGTCAGTCTGGCAAAATCCTGGCGGACTTTTATCATACAGCATCATCAATTCTCGCAGTCTTCCTGGTTGTTGTATTGGGACTGCGTCTGCAAGACGTCACAGTTGTTGACAATAAAGGTCAGCAGTGGTGGTTACACTTCGTGGAAGCTATTCTAAGTACACCAAACCATCCTTAGGTTAGCTAGGTTTAAGTAGTTCTAACAAGGGAAGCTCCCCATCGCACCCCCTCAGATTTAGTTATAAGTTGGCACAGTGGATAGATCTTGAAAAACTGAACATAGATCAATCGAGAAAACAGGAAGAAGTTGTGTGGAACTATGAAAAAAATAAGCAAAATACACAAACTGAGTAGTCCATGTGCAAGATAGGTAACATCAAGGCTAATGATAGCTTAGGAGCGCCGTGGTCCCGTGGTTAGCGTGAGCAGCTGCGGAGTGAGAGGTCCTTGATTCAAGTCTTCCCTCGAGTGAAAATTTTACTTTTTTTATTTTCGCAAAGTTATGATATGTCCGTTCGTTCATTGACGTCTCTGTTCACTGTAATAAGTTTAGTGTCTGTGTTTTGCGACCGCACCGCAAAACCGTGCGATTAGTAGACGAAAGGACGTGCCTCTCCAATGGTAACCGAAAACATTTGATCGCGAGGTCATAGGTCAACCGATTCCTCCACAGGAAAACACGTCTGATGTATTCTATTCGACACTGGTGACGGCATGTGCGACACATTACATGAATATGTTGTCGACCCACCTAACTTGTACACTTGGCGAATGGGTAAAAAGATTCTTCTACCTTGCCCGATTTAGGTTTTCTTGTGGATGTGATAACCACTCCCAAAAAAAAGTGATCGCATCGGACGAACTGATAATAATTGTCTGAAAATAAAAAATTAAACTTTTCACTTGCGGGAAGACTTGAACCAAGGATCTCTCGTTCGGCAGCTGCACACGCTAACCGCGGGACCACGGCGCTCCTGAGCTGACATTAGCCTTGATGTTGCCTGTCCTGTGCGAGGACTACTCAGTTTGCATATTTTGCTTTTTTTTTCATAGTTCCACACAACTTCTACCTGTTTTCTCGATTGATCTGCGTTCAGTTTTTCAAGGCCTGTCCACTGCGCGAACTTATAACTAAATCTGAGGGTGGTGCGATGGGGAGGTTCCCTTGTAAGTACACCAAGCCATCGCTGTTCCACCAGATGCGTAGCATTGTCTTTTCCGGGTAGGCACAGAACTTTGTACGGGGAATTGCTGCTTTATTTGGGCTCAACTATTCCTTCCTCTTCCTTAGGTTAGCATAAAAACACCGTTCCTCGTCACCGGAAACGATACAGGATGGGAATGGTCGGTGTTGTTCATGAGCAAATTGGTGACGAGCAAGCATGGCCATCCACTGGTTTTTTGTTATTTTGGCACGGACGACCGCTTACGTGCTTAACACTCGAACGGACCATTATGCGTCATATTTAACTAAAATTATTTCGTGTTAGAAAACATTGACAGAGTTTCAATTTGCAATAGATGAAAATATGATGAATTTTTAAAATGCCGTTCGCAAGATATGTTCACTTAACGTCAACAACAAAAAAGTTTCCCGCAAGTCGAATATTCTGTAACATCGTTAGGAAATGCCTTTTTGTAAATTGTCCGTATGTCACCTTAATAATTTGTTGCCGTATATAAAACTAAAATCGAAACGTAGTACAACTCTTCCGGAACACACTGATGCCAGTTCGATATTTGTACATTGAATAGTTTACCTGTTTGAACAATCTGAATGAAATATAAGATTACGCGCACTTTCTTTGACGCAGTAGGCGACGCACATTGAGAAGCTTCTCAAAAAGGAGCGGAAGTAATGAGAAAGGACTCCGTCCTCAAAGTATATTCTTCAAATTTTTTTATTCATACGAAGCTGAGAACTATCTCAGAGTTTTTTTTGTTTTTTTTTTTTCTTTTTGCCTTTGAGAGTCTTCTCTTTATAATGCTCTCTTTTTCATTCATACAGCTGTCACAGTTATTGATGCGCGCGATGGGGGTATAATCAGTAAGACAGAGGCGTGTTTCGTTGTGGCGATATCTTTCCACGAAAGTTTGGTCTCCAACTTTATCCCCCACATGCGAAAATATTCTTTCCGCATCCAGCTACATACAGAGAAATGGTGATCGTAATAAAATCCTGGAAATCAGAGCACGTGCGGAACGATTTAAGTGTTCGTTTCTCCCACCTTCTTTTCGAGATTGGAATGGTAGGGGAGTAGTGTGAAAGTGGTTCAACGAACTCTCTACTAGGCACCTAAGTGTGCACAGCAGTATAGTCACGTACATGTAGGATTTCTTGAGGAACTACATCGCATGTTACGCCAGTTTATATGGAGAACTTCAAAATATTAATAATGCTATTATTGCCTCATAAATTGCAGTATAATAAAATAACGTGTGATTTTAAATTACGCTCATAAAGTTAGTGAAATATCCTGTCTTTAAAAAAATAACAAAGAAGTAGTTAATGTAACGAAACTCATCTTTTTTAAAACGTTCCTGATATCCCTTTAATGACTACAGTAACTCCACGAACTTGGAAACCGATAAATACAAAAGCGTGTTTTCCAAAACTGACTGTCGCCCTGGACTTCAGCTTTTTATGCCGTTGCGGTACGCACTTCATTCTAGGAGCCGGCGTTTGGAATATTTGCTGCCGTCCCCGGGGACGCATTAAACAGCATGCGGACGGAAACATGTTTGATTGTTGTTCGCATGACGTCATTGTGGAATGCTTGGTGCAATTGTTCTATGTAGAAAGGTATACTGAGACTACAATTGTTGTCGTTTTTGTTTTCCATTGTTTAAAATACGCGATACGGAGTATAATTTGTGTCTAAAGTAAAGATGGGCAAACTGAAACACCTAACTGTTTCGAAACAAATGAAACAGTACAATGTAATGTTCCGAATCGCTGTTTCGAAACAGTGAAACAGTTTGTGTCTTATAATTGTATAGGCCGTCACATTATATAATCTTGAGTGTCTACTGTATAAATATGGTCATAAAAACACAAATGAGGTGCGAGACCGCCAATCATATCGCAGAAAGTGTGAAACTTTCACTTAGGCGTCTTTGCAGTTCCATATTTCGTGTAGCAGCAAATGCACTGCTTTCGTGTCATGTGACTTTCATATTTTCCAATCGGCCGAGGTCAGACTTAATATGTTTGACATAACAGATTTTGCCAAACTCGTTTCCCTGTATTCTAGTGCATAATTTTGATAGGTTTTATGAGTGATAATCTGTATGTGCTCTTGAAAAGGCATATCATGAGATATAATTTATTGAGATAACATCCTGGAAGCGAGGCACTGAATTAACATTTATGAGTATGCCACTCACACTTTTACTACCCGCAGATAAATTTTCCATTGTTTGTCACACAGAGCAGGATGCAAAGTGACTGATGCACACAGATCAAAAAATTACCGTAACAGACTGGAGGATATAGCGCAATGGTCAAGTATGGCAGTTTCTCATCAAACATTCACAAGTTAGCTGGATACATCTCATAGTAAGTACACTTGATAGAATAGGAAAACATTTCAAGGTAACTGAAATGCAGAGATTCGTATGTTTCTTTGAAGTATAAAATCCAGACGAAAATTTAAAGCAGTTCCTACAGTGTAATGCCTTTGTGATACCTGTATCATGGCAAATCTGCCTCTACACCACTTATAGTTCTTGCTAAAGAAGTTTGTTTGAGGTACAGGTACATGGAGTTCCCTCAAGTAGTCACAGCAAGCAGATGTATTACTATTTTATTATATACTTGCCCAGGAAATCAGAGATGAAATTACGTTGTTGTAGAAATGCAATTTTTATCACAGTATCTGAACGCCAAAAACAAAAGTATCGTACAATTGTTGATTTGCCTGAGAATTTTTTATCATACACAAGTATCAAGATGCCTATAGTGTAATAACCAAACACAGCACATTTACAAAAATATACACACAAACATATACATACACAAATCAGATAATTATTCTCAAACACATAAATGAATAAATAACATACTAAAAAAAATAATTAAACTCACTGAATGGTGAGCAAAAACGTGTCTTCTGTGTGCAACAAATTTGAGAAAAATGTTCTTGTAAGGTAGCTACATACACAGTTTAGTGGACTAAACAACATACTATCAAATATAAATTCAGTGCACTCTGTCCAGAGAAGAACAAAATCAATCGAAATTTTCCTGTTTCATTTCTGATTAGATCTGCTGTGACTATTCTAAGTTGTAGTTTAGAAATATCATTTTTGATACTTTTTCGCTTGAAAGACGGGATCGTCTGTCTGTTATTGTTTGCCCCTGCTTTGAAAATATGCGCTCACATGGAACAGAGGTGGCCATAATACAAAGACGTCGTTTCATTATTTCAAACAGTGTAGGAAACAACACATGATTTTCTTTCCACCACAGCAATGGATCTTGTGATCTGTGTATCAGTGGCATCTTCATATATTTATCAAGCTCGACTATACTTGCAGCACGTGGATTGTCTACACTTTGGATCAAGCCACCTACAGCTTGGTCAAAATCTTGCCAAATGTTGCCACTGCTAGAAGTGAATGTGCTCACCTCAACTGCTTTGGCTGGTGGCGGATTTTCTGTAGAACACCGAGTGGGTTTCTGTCGTATTGCACAGCACTTGTTAATTATGGCATCTTTTGTTTATTTTAATCGATGCCCAGTTTTTGGAAAACCATGCTCCCTGAAGCGAGGATCCAGTAATGTTGCCTCACAAGCAATTGCTTTATCTGCAAACTTTTGAACGAGGCGGGTACAGATTCCGTCCTCAAGTTTAGCAATTACTGTATTAGTGGCTTCATTGCTGTGATCTGAGTTTTTTAGTCTCAGACAATGACTTTGTAAACCTTTGCTTAATAAGACAACTTTTGACAAGGTTACATTTCTTTCACTGCTAATTTCTGTTGTGACTTTTTCAAAAGGAGATAGTATTTCACAAGATTTTTCAATAACTAACCAGTCTTCATTGGACAGTTTTGTTTGTGAATCCACACTGAGGATGGCAAGGGTGCTTTGCAAAGGCCCTTTGATTTTCAAAAGCCTGTCAAACATTTCATATGTGGAATTCCATCTCGTAGGGCAATCTTGTTTCGGTGTTAAAATAGGAACGCCCATTTGCTTCTGAATATTGTGTAATTTCTCAAGTGCTTGAGGACTTCTTTTGAAAACTTCCACTATTGACTTCACCTTTGCCCTTGTGTCTATAATTGGTTCAAGGCTTGCTTGCACGATTAAATTCAGTGTATGTGCAAAACAAGGTAAATGCCACCATTTGCACATCATCACTGCCTTCACCATATTAGGTGCGTTATCTGTAGTGCAAGCTACAATTTTATTGGTGATACCCCAGGTTGAAGTCACATTTTGTAATTCATTGGAAATGTTTTCTGCTGTATGCTTGTCATGGAATTTAAAACTAGATAACAAATATGACTTCAGATTGCAGTTTTCATCAATGAAGTGAGCAGTCACTGCAATATAATTCTCATTTTTCACAGATGTCCATCCATCAGTCGTAATGCAGATGTAGGATGCAGCTTGCACTGCAGATCTTATTCGCACTAGTGTGCTGTCGATCACTTGAGAGAGTAAACCGTGTGAGAGTGTTTTCCTACTTGGTGGTACATAGTTTTCATTTAATAAATAAGTCATTTTTCTAAACTCTACACTCTCAACTACATTAAATGGAAGGTATTCTTTAACAACAAGTCTTAAAATCTGTTCGTCTATTTTGGCTCGTTTGGATGAAGGCACTGGTCTTGATGCAAATCCAGTAATCTTTGTTTGTTTACCACACCTACCCAGAACTGAACTGGTGGAAGTGCTGGGTATTTCTTGCACAGATTGTTCATCTTGACGCACAGGCACTGGAATGGCAGATTCCTGAACAGTTGCTGTGGAAACTAAACTGGTTTCGTCACTGCCCAGATTCATAAAGACTGATTTCGAACGAGTTTCACTTAAATTAACTGTTGGATGCTTATGTCGCAAGTGTCTGTTTAAGCAAGAAGTTGAACTACTTTTAAACGACAACACTGCCGAGCACAAGTTACATTTAATTTTCTCAGGATTTATCTTCATAAAATAATCCCACACCGGACTTCGTAACGCCATAGATGAAGACAGAAGAACTAACACGAACTGTACTGGAGGCGGGAAAAAATTGCAGAAACAATGGATACGCTACTGGGATTCCCACATTTCGTTAGTATTGATAATATATACCCGGCCTGCTAATATGCATACACACAAAAGAAATCATTGTGGAGAATAGGCACATTGACTATAGACTCACAAATAAAGCCACATAATTCGAATAAATGACAAAATATGAGAGAAAAAAATTTTTGTCCCTTAAGGTGTTTCGAATCATTACTATAAATCCACCATGCTTCTCAGCCCTTCCCGTTCACCATTACATCATCAATGATCCGTCAATCATATTGCTTTTCAAGTGCATCCAATTTACGTATGTGTCTAAAAATTGCCACTCTACGCCTTTTCTAATTCAAAATGTTGTAGGTTTACTTGAGTTTTTTAATAGGATTACTGTACATCAACAGATAAGCATATGTTATAGGAGATGTGTAATTTAACTGAATGTTTTTCACACTTTTATTATTTTGAATGCCAATAGTGTGCTTTATTTTATTGTTTGTTAGTGTTTATAAAGTATATATTACGCCATTTCGGAATAGAACAATCAATTAGAAACGAAGCTTTATTTTCGGAAATCTTAAGCTTCATGCTGTTGTGTGTCAAAAGGATTTCGACACTCTTGAAAGAGTTCGATGAAGTAGTATATTAAACGTATTTCCGTATCTGTGCCGTGCCCGAATCTCGTCCGAGACAAAGCGAAATGAAACATCACTGTTTCGATACAGTTAGTCCGTTCCAAGCACAAGTGGACTGAAACAGCGTTATTTTGAAACAACGATACAGTTTCTGTGGCTGGCTGGAGATCGAATCAGGTAACCGAAATGAAACATCACTGTTTCGATACAGTTAGTCCGTTCCAAGCACAAGTGGATTGAAACAGCGTTATTTTGAAACAACGATACAGTTTCTGTGGCTGGCTCGAGATCGAATCAAGTCCCGTTATCCGACACAGAGCGGAATGAAACACCACTGTTTCGAAACAGTGAAACATAGCCGTTTCGAAACAATGAAACAGTTCCACGTATCGATACACTGTTCCGAAACATAGAAACAGTAGCCAAGTCTACTCTAAAGGCGATCGCAATCATGCGTAGCGCTAGTATGTGCTATTGTAAGCTGTAATTTCCACGATCATAACACAAAAGGAACTGAAATTTTACTCCATATTTCTATAGCGTGCTAGGCTAGAAGGAGTTTTGTTGTTGAAATTATGTAGAATAGACATCTGAATGTAGCTAACGGCCGTATTTGCTCTTATCATTTCCAAGAATCCGGTTAAGTAAGATTGTTTTGGTTATAATCGTAGAAGTTATTGTACGAAAGAGTGTTTAAGACAGATACATTCCATCAAGTACTTTACCATGCAGTAGTGCTCGAAGTCTCAGAAAGGGGTGCTTTAATCAATGTCTGCTCTTATACAGTACACAGATGCAGCAACTTATACTGAGAAATCGTCTTTAGAAACTTGTGTACAACTCCCATAGACTGGTTCCGCACTGTTTATCCACAAGCAATGAAAGTTCCTGCAGAATGCAGACATTCCTCCTTCATGCTGCCGTAAATAAATAAATAAACATAACAACATGACATTTATCGTGATATTAGGGAACAACGAAAAAAAATTGGGAAAATAAAAGTTGTGTACAGAAGTTTAGTTTACGTTATAACTGTAATGCAGGCAGCGTAGGTCCTTTGCTAACGTGTATGTAACCATATTTCAAAACATCATCCACAGCTGATGACGTACTTTGGTGTTACAACGTACAGTCCTTGATTATGACAGGCAGGTAATGAACATGTCTCAACAGTATTGTCGTTTAACAACGGTTATATAAGATAACCGAAACTGCCAAGGGCAAAATAAATGTTTACGTCGAAGTGGACGATGTTTCTTGTTCCTCCCAGTGAAACATGTCTGCAATTATGTAACAGAATCACAAGACATAATTTCACAGTTTGGTATATTTACCGCACTGCATGTTAGCGTCGCTGACAAGAAGGTGAACTCTCATTATTTTGTGTAGGTCGTAGTGTGCAACACTTAATTCCTTGTGTTAACGTATTTCAGTAGATTGTGTTCGAAGTTCCGCAATTTTTAAGTCGATGGTTCGAATTGAGAGGTGTGGCATTGACAATATACATACCGATCTGATATGTAACAAACGTGCGGCGCATAAGTCTATCACAGAAAATGATGCTTTTTAAAGTTAACATTTTTGCACCAGAAACACAATTCAGATTTAAAAAAGCTAGGAGAAATAATGTTGTTCATGGTGACGTCATAGTGCCCTCCAGTTGCAGAGCGGATTGCTTATTGCGGGAATTTAATATTTTCATAAATTTCTTTGCCAACAGCCATGTGCTGATGGCGCTACACTCTGGAACCGCGCGACCGCTACTGTCGCAGGTTCGAATCCTGTCTCTGGCATGGATGTGTGTGATGTCCTTAGGTTAGTTAGGTTTAAGTAGTTCTAAGTTCTAGGGGACTGATGACCTTAGAAGTTAAGTCCGATAGTGCTCAGAGCTATTTGAACCATGTGCTGATGACGTACAAACAACGAGTTCAAATGTCTTCTGGTACGCCCATTTCGTCTTGTTCGGTGTACGCAGTTATAAGAATAGACAGTATGCTGCACTTTAAAATGACATCTTACTAACTGGTTAGATTAAGTAAGTTACATCGTTGATGCTTATGTACTTCCGCAGCAAGAAAAGTACCACTTCAACGTATAAAATCAAATACTTATCCATTCTGAATTTGTTCGTTGCAGAACTTATCTTCAGGACAATTCTTGAGGTCCTGGGATTGTTTTAAGGCGAATGAAAAAACAAGCAACTGACCATCTGCAGACTTTATTGAGATACGCAGAAGAAAACACACTCTCAACAACATTTATTACCTCCGCCATTCCTCCCCACAGTTTTTCCAAAGCACTTCAAAAGGTTTCCAATAATAAAATAGCTGCATAACGAAGAGCGTATAACCACAACAGAGTCTACCATACGTTATTACTCTGACAAATATGAAGTACGGCAGATATAATTTTGGCGCTAAGCATTTGTATCTGTAATAAATTTCATTGTTGTAGAACACACCACAACAATGCTGTCAAATTAATTTACATATGTAATATCTGGTACTTACAAACATTGAATAGAAGTAAACAAAACGCACTACTAATTCTTAAAAAGTCTGTAGATCACACTTGTAATGACGAAAAGTTTATATAATACCACAATGACAACAAAAGTGTCCAAAATGTTTGACTTGGATAAGTTGTTTAGTTTTTACAAAAAAAATTTATGCATGTGACATTTAGAGTACATTTTTAAAATGAGGTAATCAAGTGTTAACCAGTTAATAAAAAAACTATCGCTTAATACATTAAGGAACAGATTTGAAAGTTCTTAAGTTCACGTGGTTTCTTTGAAACGAAACATTATTTAACTGAAATTAGCTTACATGTTTTTGGTATGCTAATGTTTATTAAAATTATTTTTTGAGCTGTTTTAATCTGTAATTAATAAGATGGTTGTTATCTCGTGCTTTGGTGTTTGGTTGCCGAACTTCGTAAGCAAACCCGAAATTTAAAAAATTTGGAAAATTAGCGTCGTGTGTTGTGTACCTCATTTGACATCTGGAGTAAAACTTGCATGGTACGATTCATTCGATCAGTTATGGTTATGGTCTGGTTATGGTCACTTACAATTTCAACTTCAATACCACTTCCACTGTTAAAGATTTTATTTGCTTCCTGCAGTTGCAGAATACAAGTATAGGATGAAGGACTTTCGCAGGATGTGTGTAACGAACCGAGACAAAGGACATAAGGGAACCTCGTCTGCAAGTCGTGGCAATAACTTGGCACCGAACACGCCTACCTACCCGACTGGAGAAGACGACGTCTCGACAAGCCGTCGAACCGTTGGACGTGTGCGACCCCCAGAACGAGATTTGTTTACGGCATTGTCTGCGGCGGGAGCCTCTTTGTCTGCTCAGAGGAGGACAAAGAGAGAGAAAGACAGAGAGAGGTAGAGAACTGTTACGGGGCAGTCATTACACACAGCGGTGTCAATCTGTTGTGACTCTGAATCGTCTTATTACGAATGTAGAGAGGCAGTCATAAGCACATGAAGGTCCTTGCAGATTAATGCCTTTTTCCTATCATTTGAAACTTGTTTGCAACATCGGTTTAGCCAGTTTGTTTTCTTTCCTTGAGAAATTTTGTACTAGGGAAAATAACACTTGACTACAATCCACAGCACACCACATGCCGCCCTATGATGTATGGTCCATGGTACTTTGTCCACCATCGTCAATTCCCTTCTCTCCTGTTCAATTCGCGACTTATGAGCAGGAAGAACGAAGTTAGGTAAGCCTCTGTGTGTGCTCTAATCTCTCAAATTTTATTTTCATAATAATATCGTGATGATGATACGTCATTGAGTGCCAATTGCGAAAATCCTAACAGATATGGCGTTCCAAATGGGGTGGGTAGCAAATACCTGTGTTAATGTATTATTCGGATATGTATACTATTTACAGTAAAGTGATTATCTGCAGACAACTGTATGGACCATAACCTATGGTGGGATTAACGAGTTAGCAATAATATCACTGACGAAAAGACCCGGAAAGGACACAAAGTTTATGTTGTGGCTGTGCCCCCTTGTAATGTTTTGTGGTTCCTTGCTGGATGAAGACAGTGTGGTATGATAGCAGATTGGCCGGTTTCATCTCATTACAACACAAAGTACACACGTGGTTAAAATACATTTCGTTACAGGAACCAATTACGTACTTAACTCCAATGATACCTACTATGAAGTTCTGTGGTTAACAACAATCAAATAACATGTACTAATTCTTGAATCTCGTCCGTGTCCATTTCACGACTATACACAATGACTAACGTTCCCTCACTGCTAGCCTAGATGCGAGGCGACAACTATCAACTGTGGAAATCCAAAGCACAGTGCGACGAATTGAGGTACAATGCGAACTGAGTCCCGATGCGACGAGCTGAGGTACTGAGGTTGAGACACCGAGGCGGCTTGGTCGGTAGCAGCAACCTATATGCACGCTACCTAGGGGGCGTTATGGGCCCTTAGCCTAAGGGCGTGTCTTGGTCTTCTCTTGTCATAGGCGCGACTAGTTCAGCGCCTACTATACAATGCTTCCTAGCGCCGACCGGTGGCGAAGGCGTACGCCTGCACAGTTTATTCAAAAATATGGAACCACTGATCGAAGAAGAGAACTTGTCATCTAGAGCAACAAGACCGTATACACATATTATATTAACTGATAAATATGGTTCCTGAATTGCGAATAATTGGAATTTCTTTCCGATTTCCTTGTAAGTAACGCTCACTGAGAAATGTAGGAACATGTAAGGCAATACTGACTCTAAGACTTACCTTAGAAGATAGGTTAAAAAAAGACAAAGAAATGTTTATAGCTTTTGCAGATTTCGAGAAAACTTTTGACAAAGTCAACTGCAACACACACTTTAAAATTCCTTAGGTATCAGCGGTAAAATATAGGGAGCGAAAGATTGTATACAACTTGTACAGAAACCAGAAGGCAGTTGTAAAAGTCGAAGGGCATGAAAGGGAAGCAGTGATTGAGGAGGGAGTAACACAGGGTTGTAGCCTACCGCGATTTTATTCAGTCTGTACAATGAGCAACCAGTAAAGAAAACCAAAGAAAATTTGGGAGAAGGAATTAAAGTGCAGGAAGAAAAGACCGAAACTTTGAGGTTTACCGATGACATTGTATTTCTGTCCGACTCATCAAAGAACATGGAAAAACAGTGCCTTGAAAGGAGGATACAAAATGAAAATCAACAAAAGCACTACATTGATAATGGAATGCAGTCGAATTAAGTCAGGTGATGCTCAAGTAGTTCATTAAGAGACGTGATACTACAATAGAACTAGATGAATATTAGTACTATTTAGGCAGTAAAACAACTGATGATGATAGAAGTATAAAGGATGTAAAACGTAGACTGACAATGGCAATTAAAGTGTTTCTGAAGGAGAGAAATTTGTCAACATCGAATATAGTTGTAAGTGTTAGGAAGTATACTCTCAAGGATTTTTGAGTGTAGCCTTGTTGAAGTGAAACGTGGACAAGTATACTATCAAGGCTTTTTGAGTCTAGCCTTGTTGAAGTGAAACGTGGACGATAAACATTTCAGACAAGAAGAGTATAGAAGCTTTTGAAATGTGATGTTACAGGAGAATGCTGAAGATTAGATGGGTAGATCATGTGAATAATGAGGAGGTACAGAATAGATTTAGGGAGAAAAGTAGTTCGTGACACAACTTGCCCGAAGGATGGGGTCAGTTGATGGGACACGTTCTGAGACATCAAGGACTCGCCAGTTTAGTACTGAAGCAAACTGCGGAGGTAAAAATTATATAGTGAGACAAACAGATGAATACTGTAAGCAGTACAAAACAGTGTAGGTTGCAATAGTTAATCGAAGATAAAGAGGCTTTTAGAGGATAGTGTAGTACAGAGAGCTGCATCAAACCAGTCTTCGGACTGAAAGGCACATCAAGAACAATGCTAACGGTTGTGATGCGATGTGGAAAAAGGATGCAGGAACGATCGTGTTACCCAAAACTTACAACAAAACTTTTCGAAAATTATGCCTTGGCGCAGCACTTCTTTATTGAAACTGGCCTTGTGCCTTGACAACATGTTGCGTAGTGTATAAGCCACGTACCTTCTTGCATTCTATAATTTTAATGTAATTGATATAAAAAGTTTATTTAGATAAAAATGATCATGTTTAGTCGCATCACCTGTCGTTCTTCAATCCTCATTCTGTTGTTTAACCTAAATTGGTACTGACATACATCTCTTGCATTAAACCATTTCTCAAAAAACTGAAAAAGCCATAAATCCCAACAGACTTGGATAATTTGAACAAACGTGTCATGGCTGCCTTGACCAGCCCCATTGCTCAGCACGGGATCATTAAATCTTACTCGCTGCAGGCAGGTGACAATGATAATCGAAAGTAATGATGGTGCCTGAAGTCAATAACAAGTACGTGACATTATAGAGCAGGGGCCAGGAAATCATGAAAATGACGCTGCTGAACCAACTAGTAAGACAGGGGAAGCATCGCAAACGTACTTCTTGCTCATAATGATGACACTGTGGAGCGAGTAGGCAAAGATAGATGGGCTAATTGACGGAGTTCCTCGACACTAAATAATTATTGAAGGTGTATAGTTTATTTAACTAGTCGATGCATTATGAAAGAGAATGATCGTGATGTTGGTACTAACACAGCTCGCTGTTGCCACATTTGAACAACTAATTAAGCGTTGCGCACTTGAAGCCGGCGATTAGCCTGGGCTCAGTGTTCAGGGCTTTGTTGACACTATTAGAATATTTGATTTTCGTAATTAGTGTTATAAATTCATAATGTTGAATGAATATGATAGCGATAATTTTTTCGCCTGCAGGAGAAAATGAGTTTAGTGCTGATTAATTGAAATCGACTTGATGTTTGGGTGGTTTGGAATCATTTATATCACATATAGATGAGCTATTACGTCGTATCTGTTATTTTGCTATTACACAGTAGCTGTGTAGGAAATACAAATGATATCTATTTTCATGTTTTATGTGTGTTAATAAATAAATGCAAGTATACAGATTATATTACGTTTTGTAACCGTAATAAATGTCTTAGTTAGACCGTACGAGGTGTGGCTAGAAAAAAACCGGACTAGTACTGGTGAAACAATAAAACGAATGCAATAAGGCTGAAAGTCGCGTGGCCTGTCACGTGACTCTCGCTCCGCCTACTGCTCGAGTTTCATCTGCCTCCTGCACTCAGTCTGCCCGTGGCGTCTGTTTTAAGTAGTTGACGTTTTGTCTGTGCGTCGGAAAATGTTGAGTGTACAGAAAGAACAGCGTGTTAACTTCAAATTTTGTTTCAAACTAGGAAAATCTGCAAGTGAAACGTTTGTAATGTTACAACAAGTGTACGGCGATGATTGTTTATCGCGAACACAAGTGTTTGAGTGGTTTAAACGATTTAAAGATGGCCGCGAAGACACCAGTGATGACAGTCGCACTGGCAGACCATTGTCAGCAAAAACTGATGCAAACATTGAAAAAATCGGTAAACTTGTTCGACAGTTTACTTGTCAACTCCTGTTAACTCAGACACTGCTCTGATTGTTAAACGGCGATCTTGTCGAACAAGTTTACCGATTTTTTCAATGTTTGCATCAGTTTTTGCTGACAATGGTCTGCCAGTACGACTGTCATCACTGGTGTCTTCGCGGCCATCTTTAAATCGTTTAAACCACTCAAACACTTGTGTTCGCGATAAACAATCATCGCCGTACACTTGTTGTAACATTACAAACGTTTCACTTGCAGATTTTCCTAGTTTGAAACAAAATTTGATGTTAACACACTGTTCTTTCTGTACATTCAACATTTTCCGACGCAAAGACAAAACGTCAACTACTTAAAACAGACGCCACGGGCAGACTGAGTGCAGGAGGCAGATGAAACTCGAGCAGTAGGCGGAGCGAGAGTCACGTGACAGGCCACGCGACTTTCAGCCTTATTGCATTCGTTTTATTGTTTCACCAGTACTAGTCCGGTTTTTTTCTAGCCACACCTCGTATATGATCCGCTTCATTTCGAGGCATCTTCAGAGGTCACTGTAGCAATTTGATTTTTCTACAAATCCGTTTGTAAAGATCGCTGTTAGTCCTCATGTTCCACATTACTACAATTAAACAGTATTAAATTGCAATTATTGCTCACGATTTTTTGCTTCCTGCTTTATTCCCAATGACCTTCCACATATAGGTGCTCGATTTTGCAACATTGCACTTGGCTGACACTGGATATATATACACGGTTTCATGTTGTATGGAGGCACTTGCACCTATATTAGTTTGTTTTGATGTTGCGAGATGTGATCCGCGTTTGTTTTGTTTTCTGTTGCTGTGAAAGGGTCTGCTTTTCCTCTGAGTGATTGTTTATATTTTTAGACTAGTGTGTGTGTGTGTGTGTGTGTGTGTGTGTGTGTGTGTGATATGTCCCAACGTCTGTGTGCACGCATTATTATTTTGTTATAGCTACTTTACTATGGTACTATCGGGGTTGATAATGACGTCTGGAAATTTTATTGTAGTGTCTGGAGATGTTTTTTGTTATTTTCATATCTGTCTGTGTTGTGCTTGGGTAGTAGTTCTCTTGTCGAAGGTGTTCTACAAATGTTGAAAAGCCGGTGCCATACTTCGGTGTTCTTTTATGTCCTCCATATTTTGTTTCAAAATGTCTGCTGGCCTGCCCTAAGTGTAAAGCATCATAGGTGTCAAACATCAGTCGGTAAATGCCAGAACTTTTGTATATGTCAGTGTCTTCTTCCTTCTGTAAATGTTTCTATATTGTGTTATTACTTTGGTAAACGTTTTAGCTTATTTCTTAAAGACATTACCAGTCGAGTGTGTGCCAGCTTGGCTGAAAGTAAGCAGACTCAGCACCATAAACAGCTCCTAATACTACCAAAAACACCGCAAATTTGAAAGGTAATCACAAAAAAGAAACACATAATAAACAATCAAATCAAACATTAATATCAAAACGTTATTTAAATGAAACATATAATAGGCAAACATCAATCCCCCTAGCCACCACAAAAAACAGCATCACGTTAAACAGTCAACATAACCACTCACGTTCACCAACCACAGAATCATAACGAAGTAGTTTTACCAAAGTAATAATGTGTGCATATACAAGTTATAACATATGTCTCCCTTAAACACACACACACACACAAACGCACACACACAAACGTGGACATGTAATTCCGCTGCTAAATAACAGTAATAATAATAATGCCTTACATGTGCAGACATAGGCATATACATACAAACACAATATTCCAAAAATATAAGCCTATAAACACACACACACACACAAACAGGAAGAGAGAGGAATAAAAAACTCTTCCACAGCCACATAAAGCGAAACAAACGACTATCACATCTCGCAGCACCAAAACAAACTGTACGAGGTATAAGAGCCCCATAGAAAACGAAAATATGTATATACCCAATGTCACTGAAGGGCAGTGTTCCAATAACTGTGCGCATATGGATGGAAAAATATTAGAAATCCAGCAGGAAGCAAAGAATCGTGAGTATTAATTGTAATTTAATAGTGTTTAATAGCGGTAATGTAAAACATGAGAACTGCTTACGATTTTGGGAAACACATTTGCAAGAGAAACCAGATTGTTGCAGTGACTACTGAAGACGCTTCGAAATAAAGTTAAACGTGTTTGGTCTCAATAAGACTTTTATTACAGTCGCAAAAGACGGAGTGAGACATCTGAGGTGCGACAATGAAGTAATGAGACTGATTTTCTCTGCAGGATGTGGCAACCCTGCATGCTTGCGTACGCACAATATCTTTGACTTTGGTGTATAAGCTACTTCTAGTCCAAGTGGCACATCGATACAACTCCTCAGTCGTGAGTTGTGCTGTAACAATTTAACAAGTGTTTGTGTCTCTCGTCACGGAAATGGAACCGCATAATATTACGCAACGGTATGCCGTTTCTTTTTGTGTTAAATTGGGTGAAAAAGCGACGACAACTTACGGTAAGCTTCAGAAGGCTTTTGGAGAGGAGGTTATGTCTAGAGCTCAAGTTTTTCGTTGGCATAAAATGTTTAGTGAAGGCAGAACGAATGTTGAAGGTGAAGACCGCTGTTGACGACCATCAACCTCACGGACGGATGTAAACTTGGCCAGGGTGCGTGAACTCGTACGATCTGATCGAAGATTATCCGTGAAAATTATTGCAGAAGAACTGAAAATCAATCGACAAACGGTTCGTCTAATAATAACTGAAGATTTGGTATGAGAAAGATTTGTGCAAAAATGGTCCCCAAAAATCTCACACCACAACAGCGCGAAACACAGAAAAATGTGGCAGCCGATCTATTAGAGCAAACGGAAATCAATCCAGAATTTTTGAGTCGTGTTATTACTGGTGATGAAAGTTGGTTTCTTCAGTACGATCGAAAGACAAAACACCAAAGTTCGCAATCGTGCTCAAAGGGATCACCCAGACCAAAAAAAGCTCGCATGTCAAAGTCAAAAGTGAAATGCATGCTTCTGTGCTTCTTTTTTCCAAGGGAATTGTTCATGCAGAGTGGGTGCCTCCTCGTCAAACAGTTAACCAATATTACTACAAAGAAATTTTAGACAGAGTTCGTAAAAGAGTTCTTAGTGTCTGTGCCCACATTGCTGATAATTGGATTCTGCATCACGATAATGCGCCATCCCATACTGCTCTGTCAGTACAGCAATTTTTAACCTCAAAACCCATTTCAGTACTACCACAGCCACCTTGTTCACCAGATATCACTCTGTCCGACTTTTTTCTATTTCCAAGAGTAAAAACGGCGGTCAAGGGAGACCATTTTCAAACAACACAAAATGTCCAAATAGCTGTGACGAGGGTCTTGGAGGATGTTACAGAAATGTTATCATCAATGGCAGAAGCGCTGGAAAAAGTGTGCAATCATAAGGGAACTACTTTGAAGGAGACAACACTAAATTTGTCTGAAACGGCAAGCAACATTTTTTTTTTTCACATCAGTCTCATTACTTTATTGTCCCACCTCGTACGTTACACGTATAATGTCGACTGCGGAAAAAGATGCCTACAGACACAAGAGAGAACGTGTATAATAAAACCGCTCCGCGTCACAGTGCCTCTTCTAGATTATAAGAAAGAGCGATGTCTGCAGGGGACGGATGGCGAGAAGTCGCTCTGTGACACAGAAGTCTGTCGGAGAGGTACTGATAAGGTGCGTGCAGTTCGCTAAAGCACAACGCCATGCAGGATTTAAAGTACGAAATTAAGATGTAGTAGTAAAATTAGACAGAGAAAAATATAGAAACTTACTAGATGAAGGGACAGGAAAACTGGATAAGCCTGTGCGCTGAAATATCAAAGAACACGAGGTTCTCTCGCCGTAACGAACGTTCTAATAGCTTCCGGGAAAACAGCTCTGAGCACTATGGGACTTAACATCGACGGTCATCAGTCCCCTAGAACTTCGAACTACTTAAACCTAACTAACCTAAGGACATCACACACATCCATGCCCGAGGCAGGATTCGAACCTGCGACCGTAGCAGTCGCACGGTTCCGGACTGAAACGCCTAGAACCGCTCGGGCATCGCGGCCGGTAAAGCAGCCGAGTAATAACTAGAATAACCGCTGATGTTTCGACATGTGAACGCGCTTTCAGTTTCAAGCCGAGATCACTGTGCTTGGGAAATTAAACTATCTTCGGGCGGTCTGTGACAACCGGGAACCAAAAGATGAAGTACGGCGACCAAGACAACGCACACTGTGAACAACTAGCGCACCATAAAGCCAAATGTAACTAACGTCAGACAATATCGACAGTGACGCATTAATTAACAACAGGTTAGCGAGTAGCGCTAAATTCGCCCCTCTGTTTTGAAATAGGTAGAGAGCAGGATTGTAGGCGCTTTTACCTGTTGACCCATCCAATCACGTCCCATGGTCCTACAGACGCTTCAACTTAGCAATATTTCCGTATTACCTTATACTTTACAAATCTGTTAATCCAATTCATTACACCGTACACTCCGGTGCAGGAAGGAAGATTCTTTACTCAGCCTGCATAGCATTCCCAAGCAATATCTGATTGTATGACAAAAAAGCATTGTTTGTGCCTGGAGTTTTCCTAAAATTAGCCGTACGTTGAGGTATGAGTACCTCCGGTGCGTAATTTTTCATTACGCTGTACGAAACGTTGTCAACGCAGGTTTATGTACAGCAACCTCCAGCACGCTGACAGACGGTAAATGCGCGCCACGCTTGTGCTGGCGTGAAAACGTGCGGCAGTCTCATATTTCAGGAGAAAAAAGGGTGCACGCGCGATGTATTTATTGCGTTGCAAATTGTCGGGGACTTGAAGTGGCAGCGAGGGAAATTAGCCGAGATTAGGGAGCATTAGCGCTTATCTGGCTGTGTTTGTTGTACAAGAGGGGCCGATAGCGCGTCTTAACTAGTCGGCTGGGATCGTTAAGAAGTTAACGGGCTCCGTCCATATGGCGTGCGAGACGTCACTAACAGAGGGCGCTCGCTCGCACCGCTGGCTGCCTTCAGCTTCCTGAAGAGAGAGGAGAGCTCGCTGGCGAGATGCGCCCGGAGATACGGCGCACGCAACACATGCTCCCGTGTCCGCCGAGGAATGTGTGGCGCGTTCTGCACGTGACGCAAACACCGTGCACTGTTTTGTTCTCGGCGTGTTTCACTACGTAGCTTTCTCCCCTGTCTTACCCATCTGCTTCCTAAGGCTCTGCTACAGAGGGGACCAGAAAAATATACTCTTTGATAGTCAATATTCAATGAACAAAATGACATACCATTAGTATTCTTGCACGGTGGGAAGGTTATTTTATGCGTTCAAAGTGAACCTCATTAGCAGCCAAACAACGTCGTTCAGTGCAGCTGGTTTCAGTTGACCCAGAACGTAAATAAATGTAACATATTGCGCATACATAGGAAAAGAAATCCACTACTGTACAGCTACGCTATTGATGACAAACAGCTGGAGACAGGCGTTACTATCCAGAGCGACGTTAAGTGCAATGACCATATAAGATAGTGGGAAAAGCAGACACTAGACTCAGATTTATGGAAGAATATTGAGAAAGAAGTGGCTTATAAGGTGCGTGTTCGCACGATTCTTTAGTATTGTTCATCTATCTGGGATCCCTAAGAGGTTGGGACTCATAGACGAGACAGAAAAGATCCAACGAAGAGCGGCTCGTTTCGTTACGGGATCGTTTGGTTCAAATGGCTCTGAGCACTATGGGACTTAACATCTGAGGTCATCAGTCCCCTAGAAGTTAGAATTACACTACTGGTCATTAAAATTGCTACACCAAGAAGAAATGCAGATGATAAACGGGTATTCATTGGACAAATATACTAGAACTGACATGTGATTACATTTTCACGCAATTTGGGTGCATAGATCCTGACAAATCAGTACCCAGAACAACCACCTCTGGCCATAATAACGGCCCTGATACGCCTGGGCATTGAGTCAAAGAGAGCTTAGATGGCGTGTACAGGTACAGCTGCCCATGGCGCTTCAACATGATACCACAGTTCATCATGAGTAGTGACTAGAGTATTGTGACGAGCCAGTTGCTCGGCCACCATTGACCAGACGTTTTTAATTGGTGAGAGATCTGGAGAATGTACTGGCCAGGGCAGCAGTCGAACATTTTCTGTATCCAGAAAGGCCCGTACAGGACCTGCAACATGCGGTCGTGCATTATCCTGCTGAAATGTAGGGTTTCGCAGGGATCGAATGAAGGGTAGAGCCACGGGTCGTAACACATCTGAAATGGAACGTCCACTGTTCAAAGTGCCGTCAATGCGAACAAGAGCTGACCGAGACGTGTAACCAATGGAACCCCATACCATCACGCCGGACGATACGCCAGTATGGCGATGACGAATACACGCTTCCAATGTGCGTTCACCGCGATGTCGCCAAACACGGATGCGACCATCATGATGCTGTACACAGAACCTGGATGCATCCGAAAAAATGACGTTTTGCCATTCGTTCACCCAGGTTCGTCGTAGAGTACACCATCGCAGGCGCTCCTGTCTGTGATGCAGCGTCAAGAGTATCCGCAGCCATGGTCTCCGAGCTGATAGTCCATGCTGCTGCAAACGTTGTCGAACTGTTCGTGCAGATGGTTGTTGTCTTGCAAACGTCCTCATCTGTTGACTTAGGGATCGAGACGTGGCTGCACGATCCGTTACATCCATGCGGATAAGATGCCTGTCATCTCGACTGCTAGTGATAAGAGTTTGGTCTGTGCCTCGTCAGACCAGATAACCGTCTCTGCTAACCGGTCATCCTCGCAAAGCACTTCATCCTTCGATCCGGGTTGTCCCTGTTCATAGCGTGCAGAGATCTTGGAATGTACAGCTTTCAGCATTCGTTGTACACTTGTGACTTGATCGCCTTACCCCGCTTTAACGTACACCTTGTTCCACAGATTTTTGAAGTGACCTAGTAAAATATTACAGTACAGCAATACTGGAAGGTAGGCTTGTTGATGCTTTTGGTCAGCCAGACCTTCCCTTATGCACGTCCTGAACAGTAACCGTCGTCTTGAAATTTATCCCGAATACTATAGTTTATTGTACGTGTTGGAGGCTGAGTTCCGTACACACTATAGTATTGCCGTTGTACCTCCCTCACGTTTTCGTACTTCCAGTACCACTTCAAATACGATCTTGCGTTGCTAAAACGACAATCGTACTTCATTCATTGCTGCACTGTCTGCTGGAAGAAACGAGCGAAGATCTGTTGAGAAAACAATGGACTGCGTTACCGCACAAAATTACAACGATATGTCATTTTGTTCCAAAGATACTAACTTTCAAAGATTGTCTACATCTTTCTTCACCCCTCTGTATTTTAGGGTCACAGCCACCGGGCCACCTACCAAATAATTTTCTAAATCTTTAGTTGAATATTATGTAAACGTCTGCTTTCAGCTGTATACCTTGTTTTTCAAAGTAATATTAGTTGTTTACAATTTATTTATGTACTTATTTCAGCTAGCAGGATGAAGATATAGAAACGTTTCACTGTTTACACACTAACGATATCACGAGAAATTGCAGTCTTGTTTGAAATATTTGCCATTATCTCATAATCTGTTGTTACCTGAATACGTGAGTGATATGTTGCTCTTTGTCTACCAGAGTTTATATTGGGGCGTATGACGCCACGGTTATTGAGCTGCGAGAGACTGCGCCGAGCAGGGTTGTGTTTGAGCACCGTTCGAACAGTTTACGTCACAGTTCGGGAAATCTCGGGTTCTGTTTGATCTGTTGATTGGTATCCGATCTAGTGACTTTAGGTGGAACCGTCACAACGACCTGCCTCAGCGTTTTTATTGCACTATGGGCTATAATGATAAAAGTAACTGTGAAACACTGACTGAAATGTCTTCTAGGCTGCAGGTCGCTTAACAACGGCACTAACAAATAAATAAAGAATGTCAAATGTATTCGCTGTTGCGAATACGAACAACCAACAGCTGTATATGGAAATTTGTGGAGGACTGGGACTCGAACCAAGATTTCCCACTTTACGCGAGCGGTCGCCTTAATCACTTCGTTTACATGCCTGGGCGTCCGAAGGAACACAGCATCGCTCTTTTTAATTACTCAGGCACTGCATTATCGTGAGTAAATAAAGAATTACAATCGCGATTCTGTCCAGTTCTCGATGTTTTGCTCGTCCCTTGACGTAATGACACAACATGATACTTTCTCCAAGACGTGTCTCGCTGCGGTAATTCGTTCTCACGATAATAATCACTGTATTATGATATATCTCGTTAGTTCGGTATTTAATTCTTCATTAATTGTCTTGACTGTTTCATCTGAATGTTTCTTGTTTCCAAACTGATTGAAATAGTATAGTTTTTATCACTTATTCTAACATGTGAACATGAATTGAATTGCTCATTTTTTCGCCTCTCATAAACAAGTAAAACATTACGCTAGGTTCAGTCAAGTAGCACTTTTTGGACAACATTTACGTCTTTGTTTCTGTTTTGGTTGGCAGGAGAGCCAACACCGTGTTACTAGAGGAGGCCGAAAGGCACGCGTTTTAGCTCACGCAGGCTGGCGTGAGGTCTGGAACAGGACAAGGAAATTAGAATTTAGAAAAACGGACGTAGCTGGTGGAATACTTAACTTTAATCCGTTAATGAAGAACGTCGGTCTTGACGGTACATGAATCAATATCAATAGTAGCTGATAATGGCGCCTTGCTAGGTCGTAGCAAATGATGTAGCTGAAGGCTATGCTAAACTATCGTCTCGGCAAATGAGAGCGTATTTTGTCAGTGAACCATCGCTAGCAAAGTCGGTTGTACAACTGGGGCGAGTGCTAGGAAGTCTCTCTAGACCTGCCGTGTGGCGGCGCTCGGTCTGCAATCACTGATAGTGGCGACACGCGGCCGATTTAAAGGCTACCACCTAGCAAGTGTGGTGTCTGGCGGTGACACCACAGTTTCCTTTTCTTAAAAGTCAGCGTAAATGTTTATATATCCATTCACACACTAGTACTGTATGAGAACTCCTAAATTTGTTCAAACACAACTGGAGTTTGTCCAATAATAGAACGTAATGCAATTTTCTCCAGTGTTTCGCGAAATTGTCAAATTTTAAGCAGAGTCGTAGTATTCATGCGGCTAATCCGTAGTCTCTTGAGTATCCCCCGCACTCTCGCAGCGCGAGTCAAATATCACACGATTGTTCGAACAAGGTCGAACTGTGTCGAATGCTGCGGCGTATCGGGAAATCTCGAGCCCGTTCGAACGTGGGTATCGTTTGCGCAGCCCTGGGTGCCAAGTGGTCGATAAGCGAGGATCCCTGACAGCGTACGTCGTGAATAAGAGGATTATTTTTGTTTGAGACGCTCCCTGGTATGACTGAGAACTATTCTTAGTTCTGGTTTCTGAGTTGCTTTAATGGAGGACAGTACTTTTGAAAATAGGTAACATGGTCAGCGTCCTTATTTGTTGTAAGCGTTAACCGCGGATCATTGTCGTGTAAAGATTGCGTTTCGTTCAACAATATCTACGTTTGGAATCAAGGGCAAATTATCGATCATGTATTTAGAGTCTTGATAACTATTCTTCACTCTCACATTCAGTGAAAAGTATGTTTTAAAAACAGCAAAGGGTTAATTTCCTAACTTTGGTGCTGTTTATATGAATCAGTTTCCGTTGTTTATGACGAAGCTAAAGGAAGGTCATATTCTCATGTTAATATCATTCACTTCTGGGACACTAACAAGATCGTAAACAGTTTCAATTTGAAGTAACTTTTTAATTCATTTGCCGTCCGCCTCTGTAACGCAGCGGTAGCGTTACCGCCTACCACGCAAGGGGGCCCGGGTTGGATTCCCGGCAAAGGAGTGGGTGTTGTGTGTACGAGGTGCATTCAAGTTCTAAGGCCTCCGATTTTTTTTCTTCGGACTGGAAAGAGATAGAAACACGCGCATTGTTTTAAAATGAGGCCGCGTTCATTGTCAATACGTCCCAGAGATGGCAGCACCGTACGGAGGATGGAATTTTACCGCCAGCGGCGAGAATGAGAACTGTTTTAAATACTTAAAATGGCGACGTTTTCCTTACTTGAACAGCATGCAATCATTCGTTTTCTGAATTAGCGTGGTGTGAAACCAATTGAAATTCATTGACAGTTGAAGGAGACATGTGGTGATGGAGTTATGGATGTGTCGAAAGTGCGTTCGTGGGTGCGACAGTTTAATGAAGGCAGAACATCGTGTGACAACAAGCCGAAACAACCTCGGGCTCGCACAAGCCGGTCTGACGACATGATCGAGAAAGTGGAGAGAATTGTTTTGGGGGATCGCCGAATGACTGTTGAACAGATCGCCTCCAGAGTTGGCATTTCTGTGGGTTCTGTGCACACAATCCTGCATGACGACCTGAAAATGCGAAAAGTGTCATCCAGATGGGTGCCACGAATGCTGACGGACGACCACATGGCTGCCCGTGTGGCATGTTGCCAAGCAATGTTGACGCGCAACGACAGCACGAATGGGACTTTCTTTTCGTCGATTGTGACAATGGATGAGACGTGGATGCCATTTTTCAATCCAGAAACAAAGCGCCAGTCAGCTCAATGGAAGCACACAGATTCACCGCCACCAAAAAAATTTCGGGGTAACTGCCAGTGCTGAAAAAATGATGGTGTCCATGTTCTGGGACAGCGAGGGCGTAATCGTTACCCATTGCGTTCCAAAGGGCACTACAGTAACAGGTGCATCCTACGAAAATGTTTTGAAGAACAAATTCCTTCCTGCACTGCAACAAAAACGTCTGGGAAGGGCTCTGCGTGTACTGTTTCACCACGACAACGCACCCGCACATCGAGCTAACGTTACGCAACAGTTTCTTCGTGATAACAACTTTGAAGTGATTCCTCATGTTCCCTACTCACCTGACCTGGCTCCTAGTGACTTTTGGCTTTTTCCAACAATGAAAGACACTCTCTGTGGCCGCACATTCACCAGCCGTGCTGCTATTGCCTCAGCGATTTTCCATGGGTCAAAACAGACTCCTAAAGAAGCCTTCACTGCTGCCATGGAATCATGGCGTCAGCGTTGTGAAAAATGTGTACGTCTGCAGGGCGATTACGTCGAGAAGTAACGCCAGTTTCATCGATTTCGGGTGAGTAGTTAACTAGAAAAAAAATCGGAGGCCTTAGAACTTGAATGCACCTCGTACTTCGTCACTGACACGCAAATCGCCGAAGTGGCGTCAACTTAAAAAGAAGACTTGCAATACGGCGGCCGAACTCCGAATCCCGGTCAGTAAACACAATACCATCATCGCACTGTCCTGCTGGAATTGCCCAAGTCCGTCGGAATACACAATGGACACGAATAGATGCAGGTGATCAGACAGGATCCTTACGCAAGTGTCACTTGTCAGAGCTGTATCTAGACGTATCAGAGGTCCCATATCATTCCAACTGCACCTACCCCACACCATTACAGTGCTTCCACCAGCTTCATCAGTCTCGTGCTGACATGCAGGGTCCATGGACTCACGAGTTTGTCTCCGTACCCGTACACGTCCATCCGCTCGATACAATTTGAAACGAGACTCGTCCGACCAGTCAACATGTTTCCAGTCATCAATAGTCGAATGTCGATCTTGATGGGTCAAGGCGAGGCGTAAAGCTTTGTGTCGTGCAGTCGTCAAGAGTCCACGAGTCGGCCTTCGGCTTCGAAAGCCCATAACGTTTCGTTGAATGGTTCGCATGCTGACACTTTTTTGATCACCCAGCACTGAAATTTGCAGCAATTTGTGGAAGGTTGCACTTCTGTCGCTTTGAACGAGTCTCTTCGGTCTGCGTTGGTCCCATTCTTGCAGGATTTATTTTCGGCCGCAGCGATGTCGGAAGTTTGATGTTTACCGGATTCCTGATATTCACGGTACGCTCTTGATATGGTTGTACGGGAAAATCCCCAAGTCATTGCCACCTTGGAGATTCTGTGTCCCATCGCTCGTACGCCGACTGTAGCACCACGTTCAAACTCACTTAAACATTGATAATCTGCCATTGTAGCAGGAGTAACCGATCTAACGGCTGCGATGGAGACCTGTCGCCTTATATAGGCGTTGCCGACCGCGGCGCCGAATTCTGCCTGTTTACATATCCCTGTATTTGAATACGCGTGCTATGCCAGTTTGTTTGGCGCTTCAGTGTACAACGGGGTGTTTGAAGTCAACTCCAGTCGAATGGCTCTACCACCTCGCAGGAATTGCAAGGAAACAGCAAATAGTAGCAAACAGGGAAAGAACGAAACTGAAGCAGGAAAAAACGCATCCCATGCACGGGCAACAACCCTACCCGCAACGACTAATGTCAAGGAAAAGTTTCCTCAGAAGATCGGAGAATCTAACAACCACTGGTAAAGAAGCCAGGCTGCAATTATGGACGGCCGACCAGGATGACCGAGCGGTTCTAGGCTCTACAGTCTGGAACCGCGCGACCGCTACGGACGCAGGTTCGAATCCTGCCTTGGGCATGGATGTGTGTGATGCCCTTAGGTAAGTTAGGTTTAAGTAGTTCTATGTTATAGGGGATTGATGACCTTAGAAGTTTAGTCCCATAGTGCTCAGAGCCATATTTTTTTTTTTTTTTTTGCAACTATGGAGGGCTGTGACAGCCCTTGATTAGAATTGGCCAATCTGGAAGTCCTTGAATAGGCTGAGGTCAGTGAACACAGTGAAGTAAACATAACCCAGTGTAACTTCGGGGAAGAACAGACTACTCAACATATGCTTCAGTGTCGGCTGTGTCCAGCTACTTGCACAGATGATGACATTCACCAGGCAAGGGAAAATGCGTTGGAAACGGCCAAATTACGATCAAAGATTGTATAAACTGTGTTGATCTGTCAACAATTGTGTGAACTGTATTTTGTGTATTTATCTGACACGAGAATAATAATAATAACAATAATAATAATTGGATTCCGCGTCAGTATGACTCACTTTCTTTCACCTAAAATTTGGAAAAGCTTCGCAGTCTCGAGGGCCTTTATTGTATGAGTACATATCTGAGATGGGAATTCAAAATTTTGGAAATTTGTGGTAAGGTCTTATGGGACCAAACTGCTGAGGTTGGTTGGTTGGTTTTGGGGAAGGAGACCAGACAGCGTGGTCATCGGTCTCATCGAATTAGGGAAGGATGGGAAAGGAAGTCGGCCGTGCCCTTTTAGAGGAACCATCCCGGCATTTGCCTGGAGTGATTTAGGGAAATCACGGAAAACCTAAATCAGGATGGCCGGACGCGGGATTGAACCGTCGTCCTCCCGAATGCGAGTCCAGTGTCTAACCACTGCGCCACCTCGCTCGGTCCCACTGCTGAGGTCATCGGTCCCTAAGCTTACCCACTACTTAATCTAACTTAACCTAAATTACGCTAGGGACAACACACACACCCAGGCCCGAGGGAGGACTCTAACCTCCGAAGGGGGAAGCCACACGGACCTTGACAAGGTGCCTCGGACATCGCAGCTATCCCGCGCGGCCATGGGAATTCTAAGTACTTATATCGTAAGGTCATAGCAGGTTGTAAGGTTGTTCTATCCTACCAGGGCGTTACCACTCGTGGGAACATTACCATTGCTCCCTGATGTTCACAGTGGACAGAGGAATCTACACAAGAACGACACGGGGGTCTCGACAGATCGTCACAGACCACTTGGGGTCGGGTCTGTCCAACTAGCCAACAAGCAGAACCAGCAGCTCCTGCCACGACTTCTGCCACTTCTGTGAGCAGTGACGAAGCCCGCTGAGTGGCAGTACCGTTGGGAGCAGGCGGTAACTGCACCGCTAATTCCGTCTCGTCGGCTGCACTCCACACTGCAGCCGCTTCGCTACGGGCGTCGGAGCCACCGTGACAGGCGGCCACGCCACCGTGCAGTCTGACAAAAGGCGTCCTCTCGTCTCGGCGGTGACATTTATGAGTCCGTTTATGAATGCATCTTAAACAGCGCTAACAAGAATTTGTTGTCGTGCGTCTCAGTAGTCTGATCACAAGTTGTGCGCCTACTTGGTCGCTGTTGATTTGCTTCACGAGCACTTTAACAGCTGAATCGTACTTTAAGAGGGGCCTATTTGTAAGGCGTCAGGCTGAACACAATTTTGACAGTCTTTCGGCCTGTTGCGAACCATGTTCTACACCCACATTTGTATATACATGATTACTCTACAATTCCTACATCAGCGCCTTGCAGAGGGTACTTCGAACAACCTTCAGACTATTTCTCTACCGAAACTTCCTGGCAGATTAAAATTGTCTGCTGGACCGTGACTCGAACTCGGGACCTTTGCCTTTCACGGGTAAGTGCTCTATCATCTGAGCTACCCAAGCACGACTCACGCCCCGTCCTCACAGCTTTACTTCTGCCAGTACCTCGTCTCCTACCTTCCAAACTTTACAGAAGCTCTCCTGCAAGGAGCTTTTTGTTATTTTTTCTAGACAAACATAGAGATAATTTCCTCATATAAACAAACAAAATAATCTCTTCGTGCAAAGAAAAGTAAATAAACTTCCCCTTGGGAAATTAGTATACTTCATCACGAGAGAAAAAGAAGTTGCGAAGAATGACCCTGGCGAGAGCAGGCCTTGCCTGCAGCGGAAAGAGCGACTGTTGAAATTAAGTTTTTGAGGAAAGCCGCAAGTCGCACTCAGTGTGTTTTATTGATCCGTTTCGCTCTCTTTTCTAACATTAACATCATCAGAAAAAATGGTTCAAATGGCTCTGACAAGGGAACCTCCCCATCGCACCCCCATCAGATTTAGTTACAAGTTGGCACAGTGGATAGGCCTTGAAAAACTGAACACAGATCAATCGAGAAAACAGGAAGAAGTTGTGTGGAACTATGAAAAAAATAAGCAAAATATATAAACTGTGTAGTCCATGCGCGATATAGGCAACATCAAGGAGAGTGTGATCTGAGGAACGCCGTGGTCCCGCGGTTAGTGTGAGCAGCTGTGGAACGAGAGGTCCTTGCTTCAAGTCTTCCCTTGCGCGAAGAGTTTACTTTATTTATTTTCGCAAAGTTATGATATGTCCGTTCGTTCACTGACGTCTCTGTTCACTGTAACAAGTTAAGTGTCTGTGTTTTGCGGCCGCACCGCAAAACCGTGCGATTAGTAGACGAAAGGACGTGCTTCTCCAATGGGAACCAAAAACATTTGATCGCAATTTTTTTTTTCATCTGCTCGGGGCGGACGTCGTAAAACGTTTATTGAGGTTCGTTGTTGATCGATTAACTCAGTTTTTTTTTATTACAGAGGGCACCTAACCCTCTGACCGAACACGCTGAGCTGCCGTGCCGGCTGGCCCACTTAACTTCTACACTTGGCGAATGGGTAAAAAGGTTCTTCTACCTTGCCCGATTTAGGTTTTCTTGTGGATGTGGTAACCACTCCCAAACAAGTGTGTTTCGATGTTTGTTTCGGTGTAGCGTCCCCATACTACGGCGCAGTTACCTCGTATCGAGCGGACGGACGGACAGATAATAACTGTCTGAAAATAAATTAAATTTTTCACTCGAGGGAAGACTTGAACCAAGGACCTCTCGTTCCGCAACTGCTCACGCTAACCGTGGGACCACGGCGCTTCTGAGCTCGTGTTATCCTTGATGTTGCCTATCTTAAGCATGGACTACTCAGTTTGTAGCCCGCATCTCGTGGTCGTGCGGTAGCGTTCTCGCTTCCCACGCCCGGGTTCCCGGGTTCGATTCCCGGCGGGGTCAGGGATTTTCTCTGCCTCGTGATGGCTGGGTGTTGTGTGCTGTCCTTAGGTTAGTTAGGTTTAAGTAGTTCTAAGTTCTAGTGGACTTATGACCACAGAAGTTGAGTCCCATAGTGCTCAGAGCCATTTTTACTCAGTTTGTACATTGTGCTTATTTTTTCATAGTTCCACACAACTTCTTCCTGTTTTCTCGATTGACCTGTGTTCAGTTTTTCAAGGCCTGTCCACTGTACCAACTTATAGCTAAATCTGAGGGGAGTGCGATGGGGACGTTCTTTCTATGGGACTTAACATCTATGGTCATCAGTCCCCTAGAACTTAGAACTACTTAAACCTAACTGACCTAAGGACATCACACAACACCCAGTCATCACGAGGCAGAGAAAATCCCTGACCCTGCCGGGAATCGAACGCGGGGACCCGGGCGCGGGAAGCGAGAACGCTACCGCACGACCACGAGCTGCGGACCATCATCAGAAAGTCTGGAATTTAGACTATTAAATACACCACAATGTTTGAAAATACGAATTTCATAACAAATAGTGGTAGTTTACCACATTTCCATGTTAGTGTGGTAACTGAAATGTGTTTGTTTTTCGTGAAGTATATTCGTACCAATGAGTACATACATAGGACATAATGTCGCACAATAAGAATGCTATGTTATCTTTGGAAATACACTGCCTTGGATGTTTCAGGCACTGTTGTACAGACAATCTGTGGCGTCGGCAGTGCAATCAGCCAACTACTGTACTTCAAACACAAGTTACCGAATTGTGAGTGGAATACATTTTTAATACCAACGTAAGGTTCCACATTGTCACACTTTTTGTATACTTCGCAATGTAAATTCCGAAGTTTCTAACGATGCTATTTCAAATTGAACAGCAGAATCAGTTAATAACACATACTGCGTGCAAGCTGCAGCTGTCTTGAAAAACCTAAAAATTTAAGTGTTCCTCTGGAAGACGACAAGAAAGAAAACGTTTGGAAAAAAAACAACAGTAACTCCTCGTAAACAAACACGTAAACCATCTTGGGAAAAAAACCGTGCAAAGGCTCTTTATAGGAAAAAGTGAAATTGTTCTTCAGAAGAAAAGCTAAAAGAAAAAAAAAATGAGTCGGATCAGTCTACTTTAATGAGAAAGAATCCCAGCAAACTACTGAAAATTCTTTATATTTCTGTGACAGCTCGTTTTTTAATGACCAGTGTTGCTGCATTAAATCGTCTGCAATGACCACTGTTTATGGAGTTGAAGTCGAGAGTGCGTGAGAAACGGAGTGAGCCACGTACCAGACTTAACTGCTATGCTTTGCCAACCCAGTAGTAATGCACTGCTGAGGGTGCCGCGTGCGTGATGTGCACCATTTCTCTGCACGCGAAACGATGTTTAGGCTATGGAGGCATTCTCTTAATGTGGACTAGTTCATTTAAGGATAATAAATGTAAACAAATATTTTGTAAATTTAAAATATTTATTTAAATAAAAAGTTTCCTTTAAAACTAATAGAACGATAATCATATGTCGTCTGAAAACTATACACTTAGTGAAACTATACAGTTTAGCAAAATACAGGATGAATAAGAAATTACTCATTTCAAGTATCCATGGTAGTCTATACGCAGAACAGGAAGCCGGAAAGAAAAGTGTTTAAGAAGTTAAATTGTAGGAAGTGGAATCATTCCACCTTACTACGTTTCACTTCAAACTCATATTTCAGCTACTAAAATAGTTTAAACATTGAGGACTTCCTCATATCAGCTTTCCAGTAAAATTTAATAATTCTCCTGCAGGGTTTCTGACATTACTACACTCCTGGAAATTGAAATAAAAACACCGTGAATTCATTGTCCCAGGAAGGCGAAACTTTATTGACACATTCCTGGGGTCAGATACATCACATGATCACACTGACAGAACCACAGGCACATAGACACAGGCAACAGAGCATGCACAATGTCGGCACTAGTACAGTGTATATCCACCTTTCGCAGCAATGCAGGCTGCTATTCTCCCATGGAGACGATCGTAGAGATGCTGGATGTAGTCCTGTGGAACGGCTTGCCATGCCATTTCCACCTGGCGCCTCAGTTGGACCAGCGTTCGTGCTGGACGTGCAGACCGCGTGAGACGACGCTTCATCCAGTCCCAAACATGCTCAATGGGGGACAGATCCGGAGATCTTGCTGGCCAGGGTAGTTGACTTACACCTTCTAGAGCACGTTGGGTGGCACGGGATACATGCGGACGTGCATTGTCCTGTTGGAACAGCAAGTTCCCTTGCCGGTCTAGGAATGGTAGAACGATGGGTTCGATGACGGTTTGCATGTACCGTGCACTATTCAGTGTCCCCTCGACGATCACCAGTGGTGTACGGCCAGTGTAGGAGATCGCTCCCCACACCATGATGCCGGGTGTTGGCCCTGTGTGCCTCGGTCGTATGCAGTCCTGATTGTGGCGCTCACCTGCACGGCGCCAAACACGCATACGACCATCATTCGCACCAAGGCAGAAGCGTTTCTCATCGCTGAAGACGACACGTCTCCATTCGTCCCTCCATTCACGCCTGTCGCGACACCACTGGAGGCGGGCTGCACGATGTTGGGGCGTGAGCGGAAGACGGCCTAACGGTGTGCGGGACCGTAGCCCAGCTTCATGGAGACGGTTGCGAATGGTCCTCGCCGATACCCCAGGAGCAACAGTGTCCCTAATTTGCTGGGAAGTGGCGGTGCGGTCCCCTACGGCACTGCGTAGGATCCTACGGTCTTGGCGTGCATCCGTGCGTCGCTGCGGTCCGGTCCCAGGTCTACGGGCACGTGCACCTTCCGCCGACCACTGGCGACAACATCGATGTACTGTGGAGACCTCACGCCCCACGTGTTGAGCAATTCGGCGGTACGTCCACCCGGCCTCCCGCATGCCCACTATACGCCCTCGCTCAAAGTCCGTCAACTGCACATACGGTTCACGTCCACGCTGTCGCGGCATGCTACCAGTGTTAAAGACTGCGATGGAGCTCCGTATGCCACGGCAAACTGGCTGACACTGACGGCGGCGGTGCACAAATGCTGCGCAGCTAGCGCCATTCGACGGCCAACACCGCGGTTCCTGGTGTGTCCGCTGTGCCGTGCGTGTGATCATTGCTTGTACAGCCCTCTCGCAGTGTCCGGAGCAAGTATGGTGGGTCTGACACACCGGTGTCAATGTGTTCTTTTTTCCATTTCCAGGAGTGTATTTCCATCTGAATGTTAGCGGCAGAACACCTGAAATCCCTAAGTGAGCCTGCCGAACCAAATGTAGCATTCTGCACTTACTGCGGATTGCCCCGTCACTTTATACGGGTTTGGGTAGGCCGTCCAACGTGTGTAGCCATATTTTACCAGTATCACAATCGTGCGACACTTTGTTTGTTCTCTATCCCACGTGACGTGTTTCCTCATTTGGGAGTGAAAATATGAACTTCCGCAAGAGACAGCGGTCGGTTTCATGTTCAAAACAGGTAAATTCTAAGTTCTAAATGCTGTAAGTACTGTAGAACTGGTAACCAGATTCTGGAGAACGGAACGCCAGTGCATTCGCCTCTTTTAGCAGTACGATACGAGCAACAGGAATATCAAAGCCCCATTTGAAAGAGCGAAGTTGACACCGATATCTCCGTAATTAAAATATAAAAAGACACTACACGTCGTTCTGCGAGGGCTTTCATAGAATTCATCTGACTCGAAACAGAATTCTGATATCTTGAATGGTCAGGTTACCCTCCTTTCAGAAGGCTGTTGCACGCAGCGATTGTTATATTGACTTGTAAATAATAGATTTAAGCTATCAGTCGTATTCAATGAACTGTGGATGAAGCCCGACCAACAGGCATTACATGCATTGATCAAAAAGAATAGTGCATTGAGAATGGCTAGTTTCTATCTGAAATCTAGATCTGCCAATAAAATTTAAAAAGGACGACTGATAACTGAAATCTATTATTTACAAATCTTGAATGGTTCGGAAGTATCTGAGATGAACAGCATAGCTGAATCACACTGGATATAGCAGAGAAAAGGAAGAAAGGAGGAGGAGAAAAACAGATCATCTGTTATCCGTTAAAATAGGTTACTGGAGACGAAGTGCTGCAGTCTCAAAATTAACCACGCGGTCTCAGTAGCGGGTTGCTTGTCTAAGGGCCTCTAGGGACAACAAAATGTTTTGATTTCCACTGTTTCATATAATTATTGACCAAATTTAAAAAGGATAGCATAATTTGTTGATTAAGATGTGTAACTATACGTTAAAGGTTTAACACAGTACGACAGTATTTATATCCTGAGCCAGAGTAATTCAGAGGCTGCCAAATATCGACGCTATGCTGCTGCAGTATTTGAGACAGTGAGCACTTAAACCCAAACTTACACCCAAACCCTCCATATGTCGGACATTCAGATCGGTACCAAACGTTTTATGTCGATAGCGTATCAACCGAAAATCCGATTTAGTTCGTATCATTTACAGTTGTCCAGCAGAACGGGCGAAAACGTTAAATGAAAGTGACACCAGAACTACGGAGCACGTCGAAAACACAACTGCGAGTAACTGACACATGTAGCTGGTAGAGCGTTAGATCCTCGCACCAAGCGTCCCGAGTTAAAATCCCAATGAAGATATAAAGATAAAGAAACAATTTCATCATACGTGCGAAGGTAATAGTAATAATAATTAATAATAAAGAAAATTATAATAAATACACTCCTGGAAATGGAAAAAAGAACACATTGACACCGGTGTGTCAGACCCACCATACTTGCTCCGGACACTGCGAGAGGGCTGTACAAGCAATGATCACACGCACGGCACAGCGGACACACCAGGACCCGCGGTGTTGGCCGTCGAATGGCGCTAGCTGCGCAGCATTTGTGCACCGCCGCCGTCAGTGTCAGCCAGTTTGCCGTGGCATACGGAGCTCCATCGCAGTCTTTAACACTGGTAGCATGCCGCGACAGCGTGGACGTGAACCGTATGTGCAGTTCACGGACTTTGAGCGAGGGCGTATAGTGGGCATGCGGGAGGCCGGGTGGACGTACCGCCGAATTGCTCAACACGTGGGGCGTGAGGTCTCCACAGTACATCGATGTTGTCGCCAGTGGTCGGCGGAAGGTGCACGTGCCCGTAGACCTGGGACCGGACCGCAGCGACGCACGGATGCACGCCAAGACCGTAGGATCCTACGCAGTGCCGTAGGGGACCGCACCGCCACTTCCCAGCAAATTAGGGACACTGTTGCTCCTGGGGTATCGGCGAGGACCATTCGCAACCGTCTCCATGAAGCTGGGCTACGGTCCCGCACACCGTTAGGCCGTCTTCCGCTCACGCCCCAACATCGTGCAGCCCGCCTCCAGTGGTGTCGCGACAGGCGTGAATGGAGGGACGAATGGAGACGTGTCGTCTTCAGCGATGAGAGTCGCTTCTGCCTTGGTGCCAATGATGGTCGTATGCGTGTTTGGCGCCGTGCAGGTGAGCGCCACAATCAGGACTGCATACGACCGAGGCACACAGGGCCAACACCCGGCATCATGGTGTGGGGAGCGATCTCCTACACTGGCCGTACACCACTGGTGATCGTCGAGGGGACACTGAATAGTGCACGGTACATGCAAACCGTCATCGAACCCATCGTTCTACCATTCCTAGACCGGCAAGGGAACTTGCTGTTCCAACAGGACAATGCACGTCCGCATGTATCCCGTGCCACCCAACGTGCTCTAGAAGGTGTAAGTCAACTACCCTGGCCAGCAAGATCTCCGGATCTGTCCCCCATTGAGCATGTTTGGGACTGGATGAAGCGTCGTCTCACGCGGTCTGCACGTCCAGCACGAACGCTGGTCCAACTGAGGCGCCAGGTGGAAATGGCATGGCAAGCCGTTCCACAGGACTACATCCAGCATCTCTACGATCGTCTCCATGGGAGAATAGCAGCCTGCATTGCTGCGAAAGGTGGATATACACTGTACTAGTGCCGACATTGTGCATACTCTGTTGCCTGTGTCTATGTGCCTGTGGTTCTGTCAGTGTGATCATGTGATGTATCTGACCCCAGGAATGTGTCAATAAAGTTTCCCCTTCCTGGGACAATGAATTCACGGTGTTCTTATTTCAATTTCCAGGAGTGTACATAACATTGAACTAACGAAGTGAAAGTAGACTGTCAAAAGAACATTGCTACAAGCTCTGAAAAGTCCTTTTACATGTCAAGAAAATGTATCACGCGTAAACAATTAAAAAAATCTATCATCAGTGTGGTCTTAATGCGGGATCTTTGGTACGAAGACCGAACGCTCTACTTCCTCAGCCACGCGAGATCTGCAATACAGTCACTCAGGTATACGCTTTCCCTGTGCTCCGTGGCTCTGGTGTTACTTTTACTTATCGTTTACGCATCTTCTACTGGACGACAGCACACAGCACGAACTAAATCGGTGTTTTGGTTGATACCACTGGACGACTGCACACAGAACGAACTAAATCGGTGTTTTGGTTGATACCCTATCGACGTACAGCGTTTGGTACCGATCTGGTTTCTGACATCGGCCGGCTGGTGTGGCCGTGCGGTTCTAGGCGCTTCAGTCGGGAACCGCGTGACCGCTACGGTCGCAGGTTCGAATCCTGCCTCGGGCATGGATGTGTGTGATGTCGTTAGGTTAGTTAGATTTAAGTAGTTCCGAGTTCTAGGGGACTGATGACCACAGATGTTAAGTCCCATAGTGCTCAGAGCCATTTGAATTTTTGTCTGACATCTGGAGGTTTCGCTCAGTCCGGAGCCGCGCGACTGCTACGGTCGCAGATTCGAATCATGCCTCGGGCATGGATGTGTGTGATGTCCTTAGGTTAGTTAGGTTTAATTAGTTCTAAGTTCTAGGGGACTGATGACCATAGATGTTAAGTCCCATAGTGCTCAGAGCCATTTGAACCATCTGGAGGTTTGGGTGTTAGAGACTTCCGACAAACATTAAATATAATTTACATTTCTAATTTTTTTTCTAGGTGTAAAGATTTTGTGTGCTTAACGTCTAATATTTAAGACATTCACTCTCTTCTAAACCAACGAGATGTTTTATACGTGGGAGTTCGGCTTTAGGTGTTTAGAAGTTCAGACAATGTGGTTACTATGGCAAGATGCTTTGGAAGGAATGGATGATTATGGTGCAAGAAGGTACAGCGGTGGATCCCGCGGAGAAGTCAAAGTGAGGCCGGCCTTCTAAAAGATGGCTGACAAACGACAAGAAAGCTATCGTCTCCAGGAATCTCCAAGAGGGGAACAGGAATGTCTGCGTACTAGGGAGACTGAAAAGTGAGAAGCGGCAGCTCTTGCATATCTTTTGGGTCCTCTTTTCCATCGATTTTTTTTCTTGTTTTACTTTAAAATACTGCAGAAACTTTTCGTGTGGTGATTAGATTCGCCTGCTGTTATACTGATAATCGTTTCTGGCGTAATCTGGTCACGTAAGGACGAGAAATTCGTAGAGCGTTGCATATTTGCTTCTGTATCACGTTTGTTATCTCCAGCGTCGCATCCAACGCTTATTTAGCGCTGAGAAAACGGCGTTACGAAACTTGTAATTCTAGTTCCGCTGAAGCCGCACGCCGAGGTTATAACCAATTGTCGTGACTGGGCCCTATAAGGCGGCGACTCCTGTGCCGGGGGTTTCCGGTTCATGCTCGCGCGGGCGCAGTTCCGCGCCGTCGTTTTGGGAGAGCTGCGCCCGCCCCCGCTCCTCCCGCTGTAGCCGCCCCCGCCTCGAGTGTCAAACGCCGCGGTAATTGGCAGCCCGCGGCTCGCGTGTCTCGCCAGCTGTTCTTCGCGCGTCCATTTCTACAGTTAATATCCGTATAATTCGAGGTTCCAGCGGCGCGCCTCCGCCGGCTTCCGGGCGACGCCGCCATTCTCCTCGGGTCGTTCGCAGCAGACCGACTTACGTTTACGTTTAGGGCGCAGACATACGGCGCTTGCCAAAGAAACTGAAGAACACAAAGACGTGGTCGGATGTCAGTGTAACGTGGTACGCGCACACATCGTTGGCGGCTATGTAAGTTATTAGGACTGTAGTTCTCTGTAGGACGGGCACCAGAGTGCATTAATCTTGTTTCTGTTTGGTGTTTTTACCAGGCCTGGTAGGGTTCGTAAATGTGTGAACAACGTTACTTGTTGAGTGATCACTGTCAAGGAGACGGGGATGTCAGATAATCGTGTGAGACGGCGTTATCAGCAACTGACTATGTCAGCAACAGACAGAGCTTGAGAGAGGCCACATTTTGGATCTACATTAGGCTGGTCCCTCGAATACTCCGACACCCACAATTTTGGAGCATCTCCATGTGACTGTCGAATCCTCCAGCATCCACATTTTGGGGCATGCCTGTGTGAGAGTCGAATCCTCCAACATCCAAATTTTTGGGGCATCACTGTGGTACAGTCGAATCCTCCAACATCTACATTTTTTGGACATCCCCATGTGACAGTCGAATCCCCCAACATTCACATTTTAGGGCATCCCCATGTGACAGTCGAATCCTCCAACATGCACATTTTTGGGGCATCCCCATGTGATGGCCGAATCCTGCAACATCCCATTTTGGAGCATCTTGTATGACAGAAGACTCCTGCAACAACCACATTTTGGGGCGTCCCCCTCTGACAGTCGAATCCTCCAACTTCTACATTTTGGGGCATCCCCGTGTGATAGTCGAATCCTCTGACACACACAGGTTTTTGGCATCCCCGTGTGATAGTCGAATCCTCCTCCAACACTCACATTTTTGGGGCATCCCTGTGTGATAATCGAATTCTCCAACATCCACATTTTTGGGGCAACCCTGAGCGACAGCCAAATCCCCCAACATGCACATTTTGGGGCATCCCTGTGTGACAGTCAAATCCTCCAACATCCACATTTTTGGGGCATCCCCATGTGACAGTCGGATCCTCTGACACCCACATTTTTTAGGCATCCCCGTGTGATGGTCGAATCGCCCAACACCCACGTTTTGGGGCATCCCCGTGTGACAGCCGAACCCTCCACCATCTATATTTTTGGGGTGTCCCCCTGTGACAGTCGACTCCTACAACATCCACATTTTTGGGGGATCGCCATGTGACAGTCTAATCACGCAACATCCACATTTTTGAGGCTTCCACATGTGACAGTGGCAGAGCAGCATGAGGGCATACTCATCGTCAAGTTCCCAGAACACCAATGAGATGGACATATATGAGTCCCCACAGGTATTTATGTAAGAGCCTCTCCCCAAAATAAATATCTAGTAATAACCGTAATAAAATTGTAATTACTCTCTTCATTTTCATTCTTTTAAGATGTTTCATTTATTTTATGATTTTTATTCATATAAAATTGTAACAAGAAATTGTCATGTAATCTAATACTGTCATGTGATTGGTAATACTATTTCAGTGTATATATGTACATTGATTTTATATTTCTGGAAGCTTGCATCCATTAAGGAAAATACCATCAATATAAAAAAAAATCAGGAACATTCTAACAGACAACTGTCTAGCGTAGAAGTTCATGGTACCTCAAAGCACTGTAAAGACAGTCAGTGGTGTTTCTGATTATCGGAGGAAAAGGCAATATACTTTTGTAGAAAGAACTAGGAGGAGGAGTTTGGAAGAAGTGAATGGGCAAGTTGAAGGCCTTTAGTAATACAATGTGCGACTCAGAAGTTTTGACCGATCCATCATGTGTGTGTTGCGAATGGACGGAGGCTTATTAACTCTATCTCAACAGCTTTAGGGGCAAGCTTCGACACAGTTAATCTGAAAGTGGCAATAAACAGGTGACTTGCTACTCAAATATTCGTATACGATCAAGAAATGCTCCTTGTGAAAACTGTAAATCTGTGTGTTCACAATACTGACTTGATGCAACCTGTCTCTCAAGTTTTGAAGTCATGTAAGCTGGTTTACTGCGTGCTTAGCCAAGGAAAAAAACACACCGGAGCCCCCGTATATTCTGTCTCAACTTTGTGATTTTCATGTAATTAAGAAAATAGACATCGCCATCTTGCTGAGATCCTGCAGGCTGCCAGGGACAATATCATCGCATCGACGGCAGAGAACATCCAGCGCATTGCAGTCCATCTCGAGGTAGGAGCATCTATGATTCATTGGACAGCTGTCAGCCGCCATGTCATAGCTGTGTCGCTCGGAAACAAAATTCCGACAGAAGATTGCATGCAACTGTGATTAGTAAATGATATCAAAGACGATATCAGCAGATTTGCACTTACAAATTTAAAGGTTGAGTCTACTGTGAAATAATAACAGTACACTGCATTCAGCTTTCAGATACTTTAAATTGAGAAGTTATAAAGGAGTGTTATTAAAAAACCTTTGCACTCAAGGACTAATCATGATTAGAACGTATTTAACTCCATGTATTGTTCGAAGTGTTACGTGCTTATAATACATACATTATTTGACATTTGTTATTACAATGGATCTAAATTTGTAGTACAACGAACTGTCAACACACACCCAGGAAAACTATTCTGTTCGTTTACTCTCTGCTTCACATTTACATAAAGTTTGTAAGTTATACCCCATACATCTACGTCCTATACCTAACAGTTTACCAATACAGAATTGCCTACAGTGTTTGTGTCTTTTATCCATTTATGTGCTTTATTGTACATATTATTGTGTTAGAGTGATTGTGGATGTGGGTGTGTACTGCACTGACCATTGTTTATCACAGGATTTCATAGCTACATTCGTTAAATTTTGGAAATCGATTTAACTAAAAAGCTTGTCAGATCAAGTATGTTAACTCAGCTAGTGATTGTTGTGGAGCGTTTGGGTACTGAGATGCTACGTAATCAAGACGGTAAGTGTACTCTGGCAGACAGAAGTTAAAGTGTAGAGTGAGGAGAATATTAGTTTTTCATTACTTGTTAACTACAATAGGATCTAACGGGAAACACATAAACTATTTACAGACTCCGCAAAATTTCTTAATACTATCAAAAACAGTCTTGATCACAAATTATTTATTCTGGTGACCGGTTTCGACCACAACTGTGGTCATCTTCAGACCTACAAGTGATATACAAAGCTTTGATCAGAGGGCTACATACATTAAAGAAAATACACAAACCTACATAGCTATAAAACGATGAATTACCATTGAGTAAGAACCTTCTGGTGGTAAGTCACTGCTGGAGAAACCAGTGCACGTCTTACTATATATACTGAAGGCTCTGTCCACTTCTGACAGAATGATCTCATTGCTAACCAATGGGTTATAGGTCGAATAACAACGTAAAATTTCTTAGTTTAAAGAAAATTGACAAGAAAGGAAAATAAACGAACATAAAACTTAGCTTGTTCAACAGCTATTGTCAGTTAAGGCGGGTAGGACGTCAAACTGGCCTACTTGGAGAAGGAGAGGCACCACAGGACATTTTAATTTCCACTGTCTATACTTTTACAAATAAATTCATAAAACTTTGTCAGCATGACCAGGAAGGGTTCCGGATTCACGCTCATAGCAGTGGAAGTTCAAAAATATGACAAAATATATGGTTTGTATGCTGTGCAAAATTCATCAAAGAATCTCTCTTACTTGTGAAGAAAAGTGTACCTATAGCAACAAATGCAGCCAATAGTAAGTGAAAAATGATGAAATTTCAGACGTAAAAAAATTTATTTTGTTATACTTTTGAACTTACATATATTCCCACTTCAGCCCTTATTTTTTTTTTTTTTTTTTTTTTTTTTGTCATTAGTCTACTGACTGGTTTGATGCGGCCCGCCACGAATTCCTTTCCTGTGCTAACCTCTTCATCTCAGAGTAGCACTTGCAACCTACGTCCTCAATTATTTACTTGACGTATTCCAATCTCTGTCTTCCTCTACAGTTTTTGCCCTCTACAGCTCCCTCTAGTACCATGGAAGTCATTCCCTCATGTCTTAGCAGATGTCCTATCATCCTGTCCCTTCTCCTTATCAGTGTTTTCCACATATTCCTTTCCTCTCCGATTGTGCATAGAACCTCCTCATTCCTTACCTTATCAGTCCACCTAATTTTCAACATTCGTCTATAGCACCACATCTCAAATGCTTCGATTCTCTTCTGTTCCGGTTTTCCCACAGTCCATGTTTCACTACCATACAATGCTGTACTCCAGACGTACATCCTCAGAAATTTCTTCCTCAAATTAAGGCCGGTATTTGATATTAGTAGACTTCTCTTGGCCAGAAATGCCTTTTTTGCCATAGCGAGTCTGCTTTTGATGTCCTCCTTGCTCCGTCCGTCATTGGTTATTTTACTGCCTAGGTAGCAGAATTCCTTAACTTCATTCGTGACCATCAATCCTGATGTTAAGTTTCTCGCTGTTCTCATTTCTACTACTTCTCATTACCTTCGTCTTTCTCCGATTTACTCTCAAACCATACTGTGTACTCATTAGACTGTTCATTCCGTTCAGCAGATCATTTAATTCTTCTTCACATTCACTCAGGATAGCAATGTCATCAGCGAATCGTATCATTGATATCCTTTCACCTTGTATTTTAATTCCACTCCTGAACCTTTCATTTATTTCCATCATTGCTTCCTCGATGTACAGATTGAAGAGTAGGGGCGAAAGGCTACAGCCTTGTCTTACACCCTTCTTAATACGAGCACTTCGTTCTTGATCGTCCACTCTTATTATTCCCTCTTGGTTGTTGTACATATTGTATATGACCCGTCTCTCCCTATAGCTTACCCCTACTTTTTTCAGAATCTCGAACAGCTTGCACCATTTTATATTGTCAAACGCTTTTTCCAGGTCGACAAATCCTATGAAAGTGTCTTGATTTTTCTTTAGCCTTGCTTCCATTATTAGCCGTAACGTCAGAATTGCCTCTCTCGTCCCTTTACTTTTCCTAAAGCCAAACTGATCGTCACCTAGCGCATTCTCAATTTTGTTTTCCATTCTTCTGTGTATTATTCTTGTAAGCAGCTTCGATGCATGAGCTGTTAAGCTGATTGTGCGATAATTCTCGCCCCTATAGTTTCATGAAATGACGGCGCTGTCTGTAGTCTTCAAAATGGCGTCCGTAGTGGAGGTGCGTTCCAAGAAGAGAGCTGTCACTGAGTGTCTTTTGGTGGAGAACCAGAGCATCAAGATATTCGCAGGCACTTGCAGACCTGACAGTGAACAAAATCACTGTGAGTCTTCGGGCGAGGGGTCTGTCATCATCGTCAAAGTCGCGCAAACCTGTTCGATTTGTCACGCGCCAGCTGCCCGCACACAGCTGTGACTCTTGCGCTGTTAGGACGTGCGCACACTCTTATTCGAGGAGACTGATAACGATGAAAGACCTCCATGACAATGCAAGGCCCGACATAAGTCTGTTCACCCAAGAGGAGCTCACGATAGTAGACTGCTTTTCCTCATCCACCGTCTAACCCTGATCTCGCACCTTCAGACATCCATAGCTTTGGCCCAATGAAGCTTACACGCCTCGGGAAAGCAGTACGTGTACTACACTCCTGGAAATTGAAATAAAAACACCGTGAATTCATTGTCCCAGGAAGGGGAAACTTTATTGACACATTCCTGGGGTCAGATACATCACATGATCACACTGACAGAACCACAGGCACATAGACACAGGCAACAGAGCATGCACAATGTCGGCACTAGTACAGTGTATATCCACCTTTAGCAGCAATGCAGGCTGCTATTCTCCCATGGAGACGATCGTAGAGATGCTGGATGTAGTCCTGTGGAACGGCTTGCCATGCCATTTCCACCTGGCGCCTCAGTTGGACCAGCGTTCGTGCTGGACGTGCAGACCGCGTGAGACGACGCTTCATCCAGTCCCAAACATGCTCAATGGGGGACAGATCCGGAGATCTTGCTGGCCAGGGTAGTTGACTTACACCTTCTAGAGCACGTTGGGTGGCACGGGATACATGCGGACGTGCATTGTCCTGTTGGAACAGCAAGTTCCCTTGCCGGTCTAGGAATGGTAGAACGATGGGTTCGATGACGGTTTGCATGTACCGTGCACTATTCAGTGTCCCCTCGACGATCACCAGTGGTGTACGGCCAGTGTAGGAGATCGCTCCCCACACCATGATGCCGGGTGTTGGCCCTGTGTGCCTCGGTCGTATGCAGTCCTGATTGTGGCGCTCACCTGCACGGCGCCAAACACGCATACGACCATCATTGGCACCAAGGCAGAAGCGACTCTCATCGCTGAAGACGACACGTCTCCATTCGTCCCTCCATTCACGCCTGTCGCGACACCACTGGAGGCGGGCTGCACGATGTTGGGGCGTGAGCGGAAGACGGCCTAACGGTGTGCGGGACCGTAGCCCAGCTTCATGGAGACGGTTGCGAATGGTCCTCGCCGATACCCCAGGAGCAACAGTGTCCCTAATTTGCTGGGAAGTGGCGGTGCGGTCCCCTACGGCACTGCGTAGGATCCTACGGTCTTGGCGTGCATCCGTGCGTCGCTGCGGTCCGGTCCCAGGTCTACGGGCACGTGCACCTTCCGCCGACCACTGGCGACAACATCGATGTACTGTGGAGACCTCACGCCCCACGGGTCGAGCAATTCGGCGGTACGTCCACCCGGCCTCCCGCATGCCCACTATACGCCCTCGCTGAAAGTCCGTCAACTGCACATACGGTTCACGTCCACGCTGTCGCGGCATGCTAGCAGTGTTAAAGACTGCGATGGAGCTCCGTATGCCACGGCAAACTGGCTGACACTGACGGCGGCGGTGCACAAATGCTGCGCAGCTAGCGCCATTCGACGGCCAAAACCGCGGGTCCTGGTGTGTCCGCTGTGCCGTGCGTGTGATCATTGCTTGTACAGCCCTCTCGCAGTGTCCGGAGCAAGTATGGTGGGTCTGACACACCGGTGTCAATGTGTTCTTTTTTCCATTTCCAGGAGTGTACAATGGGGAGGTTACTGATGCAGCAAGACGTTTGCTCCGAGGGCGACCAGGAGAGTGGTGTCACCCGGGCATACAGGCCCTCCCAGATCACGTTGAAAAACAGGGTTTTGTAGCAAAACCAGTGGGGAATGGCATGATGTATTGGACCCCGAATAAAATCAACTGCCTTCCAGAAAAAGAAAGTGTTGCATTACTTACTGAAAGCCCCTCTCGCATACATACATCCAACTGTTATGATATGTACGGACTGCTTTCATAACGTAGGCATCTATCTAAACTTGCCATCAGTTTTCTAAATTGCATGTTGTTGTATAACTTCAAGAGCGCACTACTGCTAGTCTTAGGACTCGTCAGTAGGCCAGGTTTGGTCCGTACCAAGCGGCAGCGAGAGGTGCTGGCGTATGCGCGAGAGTGATTTGTCGTCTGGATGCGTGTCTGCGAGAGTGTATGCGCTCGATATTATGCGGGCACTTTACTGTGGCAGCTTTGGTTGAAGGACCCTTGAACTATGGTTGCCTAAGAGGTCGAGCCTTAATAGACCACTTCCAATCCAAGTAAACAGTTCCGCTGTAGCTGCTACGGAGCATCACTCTTCTTTGTGTCGTGCGTCGATCATTGTTTGCCGACCATTTGTGGCCCAGCGGTTCTAGGCGCTTCAGTCTGGAACCGCGCGACCGCTACGGTAAGCGTAGCTTCGTATTCCAAGCTAAATGGAGGAGGCAGAGATGTGTGCGATGTTCTTAGGTTTGTTAGGTTTAAGTAGTTCTAAGTTCTAGGGAACTAATGTCCGCAGGTGTTAAGTCCCATAGTGCTCAGAGCCATTTGAACCATTTTTTATCGTTGTTTACTTTTATAATTTTTAAAACTGTGAAGAGAGTGATTTCTCCCACGACACCAAAAGAGACCAGCTGTTTCTGCTTTCGTAGGAGCACAGAGCACAGACATTAACTATTGGCCCTGCCGGAGGCTGAAGCTCTCGTTTCTTGCCGAAGCATGATTCGTTCTATATTTGATTACGGTTCCGCACTGTATGGAAATGCCTCGATATTTCCATTAAGGAAGACTCATACATACTCTTCAGTACCGTGCCATATGAATCTGTCGAGGGACAGTGTATTCTACACCTGTGGATACACATTTGGTGCAGGCTAGGAAGCTCCCCCTTCAATTACGGAGAACTTTCCTGGCTCATTAATTTGAACTTAACACAAACACCTCATGCTCTCCTTCATAATATCAACTGTTTAACTGAGGACAACGAGAACTTCGATAGTATTCGAAGAAGGAGGACATCTCCAGCTCAGAGTTTCAGACGGCGAAGATATGTGACATCCCTCGTCCTAAAAGACTCTCTGCCTCCTCCATTTAGCTTGGAATACGAAGCTATGCTTACCAGTTAGGTCTGATTCAAGAGACTGAGAAGGTCCAAAGAAGAGCGGCAAGATTCGTGACTGGTACATTTAGCCATCGCGAGAACGTTGCAAATCTCATAGAAAGTTTGAAGTGAGACACACTTGCAGATAGACGACGAGCTAAACAGAAGGGGTGCTCACTAAATTCTGAAATCCAGTTTTCACCGAGAATGTAGAGCATATATTATTACCACCAACTTTCAAATCGCGCAATGATCATCATTCAAAGATAAAGGAAATAAGGGCTCCTACTGAGGCGTTCAGACAGTCATTTTTCCCTCGCGCGATCCGTGAGTGGAACAGTAGATGTAGATGTAGATGTAGATGTAGATGTAGATGTAGATGTGGATGTACTGAACTAGTGACTCAGAATCTTCAACACAGTGGCTCCAATCCATCATCCACTTCTCCTTCTGCCGTCTCCCATCTGACTGCGCCAACATGTCTACCATTGGTCAAAATATTCACAGTCGCCTCCAAAAAAGAGAGGCCAACGGCTTTGCTTGCTTCTGCGGGTATTCACTCTCTTCGGACAAACGCATCATCTTCTCTGCCGAAGTTCTTGCAGTTAAGGAGGCCCTTAGATAAGGGGCTAATCAGTTCGACGACATCCTTATTGTCACGGACTTCAGGAGTGCATCGAAAAACCTAGAAAACAATCAATGGAATTTCAACACTAACCGCTATGTGCTCGAAGTAACTGTTACTCTGCCAGTCGGAAAGCCAACAGAAACGTCTTCTGTTATTGCAGATCAAGGGATAATGTGGCATCTCATGCAACGACTTGCCTGACCGCCTCGTGAAATGAAGTGTGAATGGTGGGCAACTTTCTACGCTTGCCTTCCACGTACGGATTTCGTTACTGGGGCAAAAAAACAAATTCTTTGTGGTGTCACCGCTAGACACCACACTTGCTAGGTGGTAACTTAAATCGGCCGCGGTCCTTAGTACATGTCGGACCCGCGTGTCGCCACTGTGTGATCGCAAACCTAGCGCCACCACATGGCAGGTCACAAGACACGGACTAGACCTCGCCCCAGTTGTACGGACTACATAGCTTGCGACCAGACGTACGAAGCTTTCCTCTCATTTGCCGAGAGACAGATTGAATAGCCTTCAGCTTAGTCCATAGCTACTACCTAGCAAGGCGCCATTTGTATCAGTGCTAATAGCGTACTAATATTCAAGAGAGATGTATTCCAAGGACTCATTAAAAGTTAAGTAACAAACCTATATGTACTTTTCTTCTTATTCATTAATAAGTCTCATGTTCCAGAACTTCAAGCCCGTCTGCGTTAGTTTAGCGTGCACCTAGCTACCTCATTGTGTCTATGCTTTCTGAAATAGACACAACATTATTTGGCGACGAGTAAAAGAGTTTGTATTAATTCGTTTGTGTCATGGCTTCGCCACAATCTCCAGATGTACTGTCCGAATTTTTTCGCTTGCAGAATCAGCAGACGCAGGCGTTATTGGAAGCCCTTGGACAGCTCGTCCAGGGTCAACGTGCGCTGCAAAACGATGCGGCAGCCGCCGCTTCTTCGCTACCGCTGCCACAAAACGCTGTTGCACCTCCCTTTCGGCCATACGTGGCGGCCGACGAGACCTGGCAAGAGTGGTCTCGCCAGTTCAACTTTCACCTAGCAGCATACAGAATTCAAGGTAAAGAGCGGCAGCCGTTTTTGCTTTCTTGTGTCGGTGTGTCTACCTACCGTGTGATAGTGAAATTGTTTCCCCGACGCGACGTAGCAACTCTGTCCTACGAAGAAATTTTGTCTGCTTTAGATGCCTATTTCAAAGAAACGGTAAATGTAGTTGCAAAACGGTATACGTTCTTTCGTACAAAACGTACGGCCGGTCAGACTAATAGGGAGTGGGTTGCAACTTTGCAAGGACTTACTAGGGAGTGTGCATTTGAATGTGACTGTGGACTTCCTTATTCAGATACAATGGTGCGTGATGCAATAGCACAGAACGTTTCTGATGTTCGCATAAGGGAACAGATTTTGAAACTAGTTAATCCCTCCCTTCAACAAGTGATAGACATATTGGATAGGCAAGACACACTTGACTTTGCTCAGGCATCATTTGAAACAGCTACAGAGTGTGCTGGGTAAAATTAATTATTATAACAAATTTCTGCGAAATGCTTCTTCCATTTCAGCTCCGCTTCATCGCTTACGCCGTAAAGGTGTTCCGTTCGTCTGGACGACGGAATGCGAACGCGCCTTTCGCCAGTTGAAATCGGCGTTACTTTCAAATACTTACCTTACGCCATTCGATCCCCGAAAACCTCTTTTGTTGATGGTAGATGCATCGGATTTCGGGATCGGTGCTGTGCTTGCGCACAAAGATGGCTCGCATGATCGCCCTATTGCCTTTGCGTCCCAATTGCTCTCATCTGCGCAAAGAAATTATTCACAGATAGAGAAAGAAGCTTTAGCTCTCGTGTTTGGTGTTACCAAGTTCCATGATTTCTTGTATGGTCGTCACTTTACCATCATCACAGACCACAAACCGTTGACATCGCTTTTTCATCCGACCAAGCCTGTACCTCCAAGTACAGCGCAGAAATTCATTCGCTGGTCACTTTTTCTCTCGCAGTACCGCTACGAGATCTTGTATCGGTCCACTGCTAAGCACGGCAACGCTGATGCGTTGTCCCATTTGCCTGTTGCTGAGGATAAAGCATTCGATTCTTCCGAACTTGCTTGCATGTTCATCGATTCGGAAGCCGATGACGTGGTCGCATCGTTTCCGATTGATTTTCGTCGTGTAGCTACAGCCACTGCTGCTGACCCTGTCCTTGCTACTGTTTTGCGTTTTGTTGCTACGCAATGGCCCTTGTCAAAGTCACGGATCGAGGATCCTTTGGTTCGCCGTTTTTTTGCTCACAAGGAGAGACTTTTTGTACGACGTGGTGTTTTGTTGTTGCGTTCTGATAATGATCAGTCCAGAGTCGTGGTCCCACGTTCGTTACAGTCCTCTGTCTTAAAGCTTCTCCACCAAGGACATTGGGGTATAGTGCGTACGAAACAACTTGCTCGTCAGCACTGTACTTGGTTCGGAATCGATGCTGCGATTACAAATATGTGCTCCTCTTGCGTGGCGTGTGCCGAACAACAATCCGCACCGCCGCGTAAATTCTTTGCATGGCCGAAAGCCACTTCCCCTTGGCAACGCTTGCATATCGATTTTGCTGGTCCATTCTGGAATGCTCGATGGTTGGTTGTGGTCGATGCTTTCAGTAATTTTCCTTTTGTTGTCCGGATGTCTTCCACGACGTCTTCTGCCACAATCCAAGCCTTGTCTGCTATCTTTTGCATTGAAGGTCTTCCGCAGACTCTTGTTTCCGACAATGGCCCACAATTCATGTCCGCAGGATTTCAGTCATTCTGCAAAGCCAATGGTATTCAACATCTGACTTCCGCGCCGTTTTCGCCTCAGTCAAACGGTGCCGCTGAACGATTGGTCCGGACTTTCAAGTCCCAGATGTTGAAATTGACAGAGTCGCATTCTCGGGAGGACGCATTATTGCTCTTTTTGTCTTCGTATCGCTCTCAGCCCCGCGATGGTCGCTCGCCGGCTGAGTTGCTCCATGGTCGTTCTCATCGCACCTTGATGTCTTTGCTGCATCCGCCACATCAGGTTCCTGTGCAGCGGCAGACTCCGGTTTTTGCTCCTGGCGACGTTGTCTATTATCGCACCTATCGCGGTTCACAGCGTTGGCTCGCAGGGCGCATTCTTCGCTGCCTCGGCCGCGCGATGTATTTGGTTTTGGGGGCCTCTGGTGAGGTGCGTCGGCATCTCAATCAGCTGCGCCTCTGTCGTCGCCTGGGTTCTGCCGCTCCCCGTCTGCTTTCAGCGACGGAGCCGTCAGGTCAGCGCCCTGGGGACCCATCTACTGGCTCGCCTCATCCCCAGGTGTTACCGATGCTGCCTTCCATTTTGCCTCATGGCGTCGCGCCGCCGCCGCAGCCGCCGCCGGCGCCGCCCGCAGCGGACGCTTCGCTGCAGCCGCCACGCGCCTCCCTGGGTCACGCGCCGCCGCTCGCTTCCCGTGACCGGCCGTCCTCCGCCATGGACCTCTTGCCCGCTCCGGACCAGATGTCGTCTTCGCCCGTCGGGTGCTCCGACCACATGGAGGTCGACCCGTCGGCCCCTCTTGTCTCATTACGTGCGCATACACCTCATGTTGACGTGCACCCTGGACTGGGTTTGCAGGCGTTTCCTAGCTCCCCTCGGACCGAATGGCCGGGTGCGGGTGGCACAGCCTCGCCTGTTGTTAGGCTCCCCACCTCATCGCATACGTCAACATGGGGTCCTCCCCACGGCGGGCGGAAGCCTTATCTCACGACCGTTCGCCGATTTGCGGGGGAGGAATGTGGTGTCACCGCTAGACACCACACTTGCTAGGTGGTAACTTAAATCGGCCGCGGTCCTTAGTACATGTCGGACCCGCGTGTCGCCACTGTGTGATCGCAAACCTAGCGCCACCACATGGCAGGTCACAAGACACGGACTAGACCTCGCCCCAGTTGTACGGACTACATAGCTTGCGACCAGACGTACGAAGCTTTCCTCTCATTTGCCGAGAGACAGATTGAATAGCCTTCAGCTTAGTCCATAGCTACTACCTAGCAAGGCGCCATTTGTATCAGTGCTAATAGCGTACTAATATTCAAGAGAGATGTATTCCAAGGACTCATTAAAAGTTAAGTAACAAACCTATATGTACTTTTCTTCTTATTCATTAATAAGTCTCATGTTCCAGAACTTCAAGCCCGTCTGCGTTAGTTTAGCGTGCACCTAGCTACCTCATTGTGTCTATGCTTTCTGAAATAGACACAACATTCTTCATGAATGATCGTAGACGTGGTACCTCTCACAACAGTCCAGATAAAGACATTATGCCGCAATACAGCCGAGTATTCCGCAGTAAACCTCTTACTCCCAAATCAAGATATCTAGGCATCGTACCACTACTGTAAGCGACGACCGTTACCCTTCCCATAGTTGTAGGATTAAAGTTCAGCCATTTCCATTCTGCGAAGTCCACCCAACTGAGATTGCTGACCTCAACCATGGACATTAGGGTGTTCACGCTATGGCAGACAACGCCGTAAGTTTCTTAAGGCCCTGATCAGAGCAGGAGTTCTCCAACCTTCATCTGTGACGGACCTGTTAGGCAGTTCATGAGGATTTTGCTAGTATTGTCATGTTTCTGCAAGAAGCAGATACCCAGTTGTAAGTCAGAAACAAAGAATCTAGTTTGAGAAAGTGTGATATATGGACTGCGTTAAATGTATGAATGTACGAATGGTAAAATGAAGTTTATTTAGTATTAATGTAATTTGTAATGCCTATGCTGTATATACAATATTGTATATAAAGTCTACAGTTTCTCATTTCTCTGGCTAACCGTTATCACCAAAGGCCAATCTGTATAAATAAAAGTGTAAATGTTCGTTGTTTCAAAGTCGTATATCTCGGAAAATTCTTCACCGATTCCTTTGAAAGTTTGACACCACGATGAAATGGAATATGCGCTTGTTTCTTATATACCTACTGTTAGCGCCATATGGAATGTAAATATCTACATATTAATATTTAATAAATAAAAAGGTAATATATAAAGTATGTACTTAGATACGATGTGACGCTCCCGCAGGTATACAAAAACACGCGCGTATCCGAATGCAACACTGTCGAAATTTCAAAGGAATCTGTGAAGTATTTTCGGACATTTAAGAACATGATACTTTGGTTAAAAAGGTATACGCTATGTAAAAACACGAGCGTATTCGAATGCAACGTCGTGTTAAAATTTCAAAGCAATCGATGAAGGCCTTCCAGAGCTTTAAGATTTTAAGCAAACGACCATTTACATTTATAGAAATAGAATGTAAATGTTCCTTTGATCAAAATCTGAAATCTCAGAAAATTCTTCACTAACTGTTTTGACATTCTGACCCTACGTTGCATTCGAATATGTGCATGCTTTTAATACCTACTTTTTACTACTTATAACATATCAATAAATATGTAAATTATAAAGGGAAAACATCTTTACAAAAATTCTCGAAAAGTTTTTGACCCATTTACTTCAAAGTTTTACACAATACTCTGATGAACATTCGGACGGACATTGGCTTTATACATTTAATACATAAAGATATGTGTAATATATAAAGTGTTTTTACATATATATTTAAAAACAAATATTTATTACAGGCCGTTGAAGATGCTTCATAAATAAAAGAAGCAAAACGCGTGCGGCAAAAAACAAACTGCGTTTCATTTACTTGCAAGAAGGAACATACTTCCATGAATTTTGAAGCACGTAGGGAACGCTGAAAACGAAAAAAATCGTTTGTAAATGTTGAACAACATCTCATCAAGTTGGTGGAAATTAGTCATTTTTACTGCAGATTTCTTTGTGTTTTTTTTAACCATTAATTTGAAAAATCTTTCTAGAATGTTTCCTCCTAACAGTCAAAAATGGTTCAAATGGCTCTGAGCACTATGGGACAGCATCTGAGGTCATCAGTCCCCTACACTTAGAACTACTTAAACCCAACTAACCCAAGGACATCATATACATCCATGCCCGAGGCAGGATTCGAACCTGCGACCGTAGCAGCAGCACGTTTCCAGACTGTAGCGTCTAGAACCGCACGGCCACCACGGCCGGCTCCTAACAGTCATCTGCACTGATATATCAATATAAATTTTCCATCTCTAGCAACAATGCCAGTCAAGACTTTAGGCATGAGTCTAAGCGAAGTCCTGGCTACTGTGAGCGTGGTCCCGCCCTACTGCATGACAGACCATGCGCACATCAGCTGCTGTCTGCTGACGAACGGCAAGAATATGAAAGAATATGAAAGCCTAGAGTCGCTCAAACTGGACCAGCTCGCCACGCAATGCGTGATATTCCAATGCGTTGATGTACTCAACCAGAAGTCCACCTGCCAGCACCCCAAAGAAGGATAGAGCTATAACTCCACCAGCATATGAAATAACTTATGTTTACGGTACTGAGATGTCTCATTGTACGGCTATTTGAAAATGTGTTTGCAACCGAAAAAGGCTAATACTATGACATAAATACCGGGTGATCAAAAAGTCAGTATAAATTTGAAAACTGAATAAATCACGGAATAATGTAGATAGAGAGATACAAATTGACACACATGCTTGGAATGACATGGGGTTTTATTAGAACCAAAAAAAAATATAAAAGTTCAAAAAATGTCCGACAGATGGAGCTTCATCTGATCAGAATAGCAATAATTAGCATAACAAAGTAAGACAAAGCGAAGATGATGTTCTTTATAGAAAATGCTCAATATGCCCACCATCATTTCTCAACAATAGCTGCAGACGAGAAATAATGTTGTGAACAGCACTGTAAAGCATATCCGGAGTAATGGTGAGGCATTGGCGTCGGATGTTGTCTTTCAGCATCCATAGAGATGTCGGTCGATCACGATACACTTGCGACTTCAGGTAACCCCAAAGCCAATAATCGCACCGACTGAGGTATGGGGACCTGGGAGGTCAAACTGAGGTATGGGGACCTGGAAGGCCAAGCATGACGAAAGTGGCGGCTGAGCACACGATCATTACCAAACGACGCGCGCAAGAGATCTTTCACGCGTCTAGCAATATGGGCTGGAGCGCCATCCTGTATAAACATCGTACGTTCCAGCAGGTGGATGATGCGATTCTGTATCATATTGGCGTGCCTCTCACCCGTCACGGTAGCAGTTACAAAACCAGAATCACGCATTTCCTCGAAGAAAAAACCGCCGATAACGGTAGATGTGGTAAATCCAACCCATACCGTGACTTTCTCGTAGTGCAATGGTGTTTCCACGACATTTCTAGGATTTTTGGTAGCCCAAATTCTGCAGTTGTGCGCATTGACAGACCCTCGGAGCGCGAAATGAGCTTCGTCGGTCCACAACACGTTATTTAACCAATCGTCATCTTCCGCCATCGTTCGACTCCCCTTCCTATGGCGATAGGATCGTAACGCTGAACTAGCACATTCCCCATTCTGACAATACAGCTTCACTAAAAGCCCTTTTCAGGTAACGTCAACATGCTGCGAATGCTGGCGCATCTGATTCTCTCTCTTTTTTTTTCGTTATTGTATTTCAATTCCCCAATGGGGCGGGCTGGCAGCAGCATATGCGCTGCTCTTCAGCCGAAAGACATAGAACAAACAATACAAGACATTTAAAAATAACAAAGGAGAGAATATGGTGAACAAAGATATAAAAAAGGGGTAACATCATGGAAGGCAATAGATAAAAAAAACGGGGCGACTGTAAAATGGAGATAAAAAACTATTTAAAAGTAGCACACACAAAAAGCCACACGCTGCGACAATTAAAAGAACACAAGGCACAATATGACTGGAGCATAAAAGGTATCGACGGATGGCGTAGCACAGAACAAACACTGACGGCGAACCCCAAGTCAGTACACAATTAAAATCACACCTCTTGACGCACAGGAGAAACAGCACTAAACACAACACTGATGTGGCACACGGACGATGATCAAAACAGAGGATCTGCCAGGAGCAAGGAGATAGGGAGACCGGAAGAAGGGAGGGAGAGGAAGAGAGGGGGGAGATGAGCGGGGGGCGCGCTGAAGAGGGCCAGGTAGGGAGGTATGTGGGAAGGAAAGAGGCAAGTATGGGGTGCAGGGTCTCAGGGGGGCGGGGGGAGGGAGGAAAATCCGCTCTGGGAGAAGGAGGGGAGAGGAAAAAGGGGGCCCTGGGGAGGGGGGGGGGAACAAGGCCAGGTTATAGTTGGAAGGAAGGGTAGATGTCACGGCAAAGAAGTTCGTAATCCGGGAGGGGGAGGTGTTGGAAATTGCCCTGATGAAGGAGATGGAGGGTGTGGAGGTGGAGAGAGGGAGGGATACAGCGATAGAGGCGTGGCAACGGGCGGGGGGTGGACAGGAAGGAGGAAACCAGAGGGTGGGCTGGATCAAGCCTGCGGACAATGTAAAGGATGCGGAGATGTTGGAGGAACAGGAGGAAGTGGGGGAAGGGGATCAGTTCATACAGGAGCCGTGTGGGGGAAGGAAGGCGGATACGGAAGGCAAGGCGGAGTGCACGGCGTTCAAGGATTTGGAGGGCCTTGTAAAAGTGCGTGGGGACAGAGATCCAGGCAACGCTGGCATAACAGAGGATAGGACGGATGAGGGATTTGTAGGTGTGGAGGATAGTAGAAGGATGCAATCCCCATGTCCGGCCAGACAGGAGTTTCAGAAGGCGGAGGCGGTAATGGGCTTTCTGCTGGACAGTCTGAAGATGAGAGGGCTAGGTGAAGTGTCAGTCGAGGGTGAGGCCAAGGTATTTCAGGGTGGGGGTGAGCTGGATGGGACGACCATAAAGGTTGAGGTAGAAATCATGGAGGCGAAAGGAGCGAGTGGTGTGGCCTATGATGATTGCCTAGGTTTTGGAGGGGTTGAGATGGAGAAACCACTGGTGATACCAAGTGGTGAGCTGGTTAAGGTGGGTTTGGAGGGTACGTTGGGACCGTTGAAGGGTAGGATAGAGAGCCAGGAAGGCAGTGTCATCAGCATACTGGAGAAGGTGGACTGGTGGTGGTGGCTTGGGCATATCAGCGGGGTATACAAGAGATAAAGGAGAGGGGAGAGGACAGAACCCTGGGGGACGCCAGCCTTGGGATAAAAGATACGGGAGTTGGTGTTGTGGAGGGTGACATAGGAAGGACGGTGCGATAGGAAGGAAGCGACCAGACGGACGAAACTGATAGGCAGAGTGTAGGTTTGGAGTTTAAAGAGGAGACCGGGATGCCATACACAGTCATAGGCATTTTGGAGGTCATGGGAAACAAAAATGGAGGAGCGACGGGAGTTGAGCTGGAGGGACAGAAGGTGAACCAGGTTGAGGAGCTGATCTTCAGCAGAGAAGGAGGGTCGGAAGCCACACTGGGTAAGGGGGAGGAGGTGGTGTTGAGCAAGGTGCTGATGGATACGGTGGGAGAGGATGGATTCAAAGACCTTACTGAAGACGGAGGTGAGGCAGATGGGACGATAGGAAGATGCAGCAGACGCGGGTTTGTTGGGTTTGAGGAATAAGAGGATGCGGGAGGTCTTCCACAGGTCAGGGTAGAAGCCAGTAAAGAGGATGACATTATAGAGATGGGCGAGGACAGTCAGGAAGGAAGAGGGGCTTTCTCGAAGGTGACAGTAGGTGACACAGTCGTGACCAGGGGCCGTGTTGCATTTGGACCGGAGGATAAGTTTAATGTCTTGTGCTGTGATGGTAGTGTTTATGTCGGAGGGGGCAACTGCCCCAAGTACTGGAGACTAGGAGCAAGTGGAGTGACCGAGGTATTGGCACGTTCCATGACGGTGGGGAAAAGAGAATAATCAAAGTGGGGATCATCGGGGATCGAGAAGACCTCAGAAAGATGGGAAACGAAGTGGTTGGTCTTACTGAGGTTGTCACGAAGGGGGCGATCGTTATGGACAAGGGGGTAGTGGGGAGCGGAAAGGGAACCAGTAAGGCGATGGAAGGCGAACCAGTACTTGGAGGAGTAGAGAGGGAGGGTGGCATTGACTCGTGTGCAGGTGTGGCGCCAGTCTCGGCGTTTCGTTGCTGTAATAAGGTTCTGTACGTGTCGCTGTATTTGCCGGTGGCGTTGGAGTGTATCCCTGTCACGAGTGCGCAGGAAGGAGCGATAGAGGCGGCGGGATTCATGGAGGAGGAGGACAGCCCGCGGAGGGAGAGTGGGACGGTGTGGGTGGATGGTTTTAGTAGGAACATGGGCCTCCACGGCGTCAGTAATTAGCTTCTGAGGGAAGAACGAGGCGTGGATGATGTCGTCAGGATGGCGTTAGGTAAGAGGGTGGCTTTCGACCTGGGTGGAGATGGAGTCCCGGTAGGCATCCCAGTTGGCACGGTGATAGTCATGGACGACCTTGGGACGGGGTGCAGGGTGCGGAGCCGGAGGGGGGCGATGAGCAGACGTTATGGTGAGAAGGACAGGGAGGTGATCGCTACCTGTGGGGTCAAGGACGGCGACAGCGATACGCCCAAGGAGGGTGGCGGAGGCAATGACAACATCGGGGGTGGTGTCACTTTCGGGTCGGGTGTGCTGGGGAAGGGGAACAAGGTCACCTTGGATCGTGGAAAGGAACTGATGCCACCGCCGAAGGGTAGCAGGAGTGCGGCTATGGATGTTGAGGTCGGCGGCAATCACATAAGTGGAGAAGGTGCAGTCAATGTACGAGATGAAGTCATAAGGAAGAGGAGCAGTGGAGCGGACATAGATGGTGGCGCAGGTAATGGTGAGGGAGGGGAAGAAGACGCTAAGGATAAGGTGTTCAGTGGGGTAATTGAGGAGAGGTTGTGGCCGGACGGGGATATGCTTAAGGTGGCCAATTGCGACTCCACCCTGTGCACGAGGACCAGGTGCGTCAGTGTGGTGGAGGATATAGGGAGAGGTGTGGATAGAATGGTGGGGCTGGAGAAAGGTTTCATTCTAGAGGAAGGTGTCGACTTGGTGGTGGGAGAGGGTGTGCATGAGGAGGTATTTGTTGGAGCAGAAGGAGCGAATGTTCTGGAAGAGGACGCGATACTCGTGCCGCGCCATGGCGGGAAGGAGGGGGGGGAAGAGAGGGAAGGGAAGAGACTTAAACTAGGGTGTCGAGGCGGGTGAAGGTGAAGTGGGCTCGGTTGTGGGAGTAAGTGGCGAAGGTGTTAAGGTGGAAAACAGAGCGAGCAGCAAGGGAGATTTGTCGGAAGGTGTGGGGGTGCTGAAAAGGGTGAATGTTTTGGAGTACAACAGTAAGGAACCGGATGATGTCCTCGGGCGTGGGGGGTGGACAGAGGGAATTGTTGGGATGGACAGGGGAATCGACGGGACGAACTGGGACTGTAGGCTCAGGGGTGGCTGGAAGGGGTTTAGCTTTACACTTGTGGGAGTAGGTGGGATGGGGGCCATTGCAGGTATTACAGGAAGGAGGAGCAGCGAGGTTGGGGCAGTTGTTAAGAAAGTGGGAGGCCTTGCAATGGGAACAGGTGGGGGTGTTTTTGCAGTTGGGAGTCAGGTGGTCATTGTACATCAGGCACCACTGGCAACGGTAGGATTGGGGAGGGGATTTGGAGGATTCGACAGGGTGGCGGCGGTGGTATATCAGGGCACCCCGGGTGAGGAGATGGTCAATGGATGGGGCGGACTCAGAGAATACCCGCACGAGGTAGGTGGGACCAGAGGCATCGTGGATACGGCAGGCAGAGCGGATTTCCAAGTCCGGGTGGGAGTTCAGTTCTGCCAACACTTCATCCTCTGTGATCACCGAGCTGAGCTCGGTGATCACAGCGGTTTGGTGGGGGGGGGGGGCGACGGGGAGGCTGGGGCTGACGAGGAGTGGAAGTGGAAAGGAAGGGTGTCAGAGAGGCGTGGGGGCAAAATGTAACTTGTGGCAGTTTTCGCAGGAGGTCTGTGTGAAAGGATGGGGACGGGGACTCGATAAGGACCGAGTCCCTGCGGGGAATGAGTTGGGAGATGGGAGCACCAGGTAAGTACTTTCGTATCTCCATGGTGAGGGTACGAGCATCGAGGAACTTAGTATCGGGAGTCGAGAGGACAAAGGTGTGGAGGGTGAGGGCCGGGGTATGGGTGGCAGGCGGAGGGGTGGTGTCCACGGAGACAGCAGGAGGAGGGGGAGACGGTGTTGATTTTTTGTGGGAAATGGCGGGAGCAGATTCGGTAATGACGCGCTTTCGGGTTTGTTTGGAGATCAGAGGCTGGGAGGAGGGGAGAGGGACGGGGAGGAGAGGGAGGTGGCTTGTGGCAGATCGCTGTGGCGTAGTGGAGGCGCCGGGAGAAGCAGCTGGTTCAGTGGTGGCGACGGTGGCTCGGCGCGACGCGACGCGACGCATGCGGGAGATGCAGATGACGAAGCGACGGGGTGGGTGAGAGAGGGGAAGCCGACCACCTGAGGGGCGGCAGCAGAGGCGGCAACAGAGGCGTATGTGAGGGCAGGGGTAGTAGTGGGAGCTGTTGAGGGTGTGGAGGCTGGAGGAAGGGTATAGAGGTGTGGGTATACAGCAGGGGAGGAGATATGGGGATGGGTAAGTGGGGGAAGGGGAGGGGAGGTGTTGATGACAGTGGAGGTGGGAGGACTCATAGCAGACGAACGGCGACAGACGGGCGAACGGACAGCAGGCAGCGGCGGCTACGGCGTCGGCAGTGGACAGCGAGCAGGCAGGCGGACGGACGAACAGCTACAGCAGCAAGCGGCGGGCGGGCAGACGACAGACAGACCGACCGACTGACAGACAGACAGACAGACACAATCTTCGAAGACGGAGATTCCACCCTGAGAGTAGCCCAGGCTTTGCAATCTAACGCTTTCGAAGGAGGGGATCGAACCCTCTAGATGGTTTCTCTCTCTCATTACAGCTCCTTTTATACACTATTGTCATGCGCAGTCACTGACGTTTTGCTGTCCAGCGCCATCTGTCGGAAATTTTGTGAACTTTCCTTCTTTTTGGTTCTAATAAAACCCTATGGCATTCCAAGCATGTGTGTCAATTTTTACCTCTCTATCTACATTATTCCGTGGTTTATTAAGTTTTCAAATTTATACTGTCTTTTTGATCACCCAGTAAACACCGTTATCCATGACTGTAAGCACTTGGCGATACAATTGTATAATTCAAAAAGCAGAATTTCATCTAAGAAAACTATTATTTGTTTGCGCCGAAAGACCAATGCGTAAACAAAAAATTTGAGCAATGATTGTCTTTTATTTCGAACTACAGACTTCATGTTCCACGAACACTGATGTTCTGCTCCACAAAATTAATTGGAATGTTCTTTTTGTAAATAAAAACTGCCCTTTCTTGCTGCGATTTATTTTATTTCTTCCAGATGCGACTCGCCTTTTACTTTAAGCCATCTTCAGTAGAATTTAGAATGATAGCGTTTCCTTTTGATATTCGAGATTTGTAGGTTGTAGAACAGCTGACGTGCTGTTTTTTACGTAAATCTACGTCATCTAAGTGATTACTTACGCTTATTTGCGTTTTTAGTTGGAATACGCGTTTCCTCTCATCAGGTCGCACCATAACTTCACTTACGAAACATAAGCACGTTTTCGCGTTACGAACTCTTTTCTTCACAATTTTCATATTGTTTGCACTAACTGCTATGCAGCTCTATTAGTCTGCTGTCTGTTGTTACAGATATTTCACTGAAAATTGAAATTGTGATTTAAACTTGTTCACTATTCCGTGTTCACTTTATCTCTCTTCTTGTTCAGTTTATTTAAAACACGCTGCCAACCTAACGAAGTATACGCTGAAAAGTAACTTTCGTTCATTTCTTTTCTCTTTATATTGAAAAGTCCCCTTTGAACAATTATATAAGACTGTGCTTAAACTGACACACAATATTTTTAGCGCAACGCAATCTGACTTTAAAAAATCCCTACAAAAGAATGGCCCTGACTAACATTAACCTATACCTTTCACAAATCACTTACCTCACAAAAATCTTCGTTACTCGAACTACTGCAATACAGCAAGCGCCACTACTGCCAGCTAAATAAAAGATTCAAACTACGGAAGGCACGAACTACTGATACGCATAGTTAGCAAATGAAAGATTTTAATAGAGAACAAACAATGTATTTACCTTACTAGTGTTCAAAAATCATAATATACATAGCAGTTCATGACATCCAGTCTTACAAATTTCCAAACTCCGCCATTTCTGTCCCCACATCCACCACTGCTGGCGGCTCACCTCCAACTGCGCAACGCTACGAGCTGTTCACATCCAGCTGCCCAACACTACAATGGCAGACAACAATGCAAACTAGCCACACACTGCACACAGCACAGCCAGTGATTTTCATGCAGAGCGCTACGTAACGTTGCCAATAAGAAAACATAAACAGCCTACTTACAATATCTATGTGTGTTTTTGTGTGTGTGTGTGTGTGTGTGTGTCTGTGTGTGTGTGTGCGCGCGCGCGCTTGTAGGGAAGAGAGAAAGAGAGTATGTAAATGCACGTTTTTTAAAGTTACGGTAATCATCTAAACAACACATAACCATGAAACACACACACAAACAAACACAACATACAACAAATCAGCAGACAGTAAGCAACAAATGGCACATAATGAGTTACAACAACAAAGCCACCCACAGGGTAGGTAATATACTAAAGAAACAATGACTCAACATAGCATACAGAATCAACACAATATAAAGCAGACTTGGAAGATATACCACCAACGCTGACAAATACAGCCAGTCCGGTATATACCAACGTACTTGAAAACTGCTGTCAATCTGTATATGTGGGTCAAAAATGCAGGAATTTGAGAACCAGGTATACAGAACAATGCACAGCACTGAAAATCAATAGCCCACACTCAACATTTGCAGACCACCTGATAGCACACAATCACCACCCAACAAACATTGAAACTGACTCACACATCCTTAAAACTAGTAGTAGATTATACCAAAAATTAACTATAGGAGAAAACTACCACAACCAAAAATTGATAGCCGAAGGGAAGAGAATACTCAATAAATACACATCCCTGTGCAATAAAATCCTCTTCGCCACAATAGAAGAACTGTACAAATAACACCGACATCATAACTACTCATGGGGAAAAAAAATCTCTCTCTCCCTCCCACTCCCCCACTCTCTCTCTTTCTCTCTCTCTCTCTCTCTCTCTCTCTCTCTCTCTCTCTGCCCCAGTCCTGGACACACACACACACACACACACACACACACACACACAAACACACACCACACGTACACTCACACAAACCAAACACCACAGACGCCTAATACACTTCAAACTCGCGCACCTCACCCTGCCAAACACTCTACGAAACAAATAAATACACAGCCACAACAACACGTAATGGCGGTGAAAACTCTGGCTACGTTCTGAAAAATCGGAGAAAGTGGAGTGTCAAGCGACCACAAGTCACGAAATCAGCCTATTCATTTCGCCAACAACATATGAGTAAGCACCACAATATCAAAAGCGTAAGTTACACATAAAAAACGTGATATATACTCATTTCCGTTTGTAAATGCATAAACAGAAAAATAAAAATTACGTTTTGCTGTTTGCAGATGAGAAGTTGTAGCTGGTATAGCAGAATAGCTACCATAAAGTAAATGGCCAATAGCATAATGTAAGGTATGTAAACTAACGCATACATCCACTCTTCTTGCCAATTAAGCTATAAATATAACTTTGACATAATGTTATAAACAACACACAGTGCATCAGGTCGTTAATACATATCTCAACTGTGAACTACGAACAGATGATGTATAATATTTTACAACAATTATTCATTCATAATTATAAATATTATGTACCAAATGTTTCGATAAATGTTAATATGTAAGAACAATTTTACAGATAAAAAATAAAAAATAACCCACTGAAGATGCACAAAAAGTGCTGATACATTCGGGATGAAACAAAACAGAAAAAAGGAGTGTTGCATAAGGCGGAATTCCTCGTCCTATAAAGTTACCGTGAATACACTCTCTGTAAACAGCAGATGTGACGCAGTGGGAGCGAGAAGTAGCTCTGCATTCTGGTTCCGGCTGCCAGGAGGGGCACATCTCTCGCATAGGATCGTAACCAAAGAGTTAATTTATTCAAACATGTCACGACGAATATCGGTTATTTAAAAATATTTAACAGTTATCATTTTTACACTGTATCAATACTCTAATTCCGCCTACCATGGAAGGATCAAAATAACTGAAACAAATGGGAACACGTAGAGCTGTTTAGCCATCTGATGGATATGTTTTGACTTCAAAAGTGCTGCACAGAAGTACAAGTGAACGAGCAACTATTCAATCTATTTCCGTCATATACAGAGTATTAAAAAAAGTTTCGAATACAATCACTGAAACAAGAAACATATGTACAGAAAACATGGGTCCAGAAATGCATTTTCTGCCATAAACAAGTGTTTTCAGGAGGTTTTCAACGGGTCGCCCATTCATAACCCCGTACCCCAGTGCCATCTGGCGTGAAGAATGACACATGCTTTGCTGGCACGCATTAAAGACACCGCTTGTAGTGTCCGCACGTTGTGGGTTGGCGTGGCGTTGCCCAATTCTTCCAGGTGTCCCCATAACCAAAAGTCTAGATGATTGACGTCTGGATAACGAGCAGGCCAAGGTGTGGGGCTCCCTCGAAAAATCCAGAGGTCCAGATATGTCTCAGACTGTGGCGGAAGTATGCTGGTGCGTCATTATGCCTGAACCACATATGTATTCTTTGCTGCAGTGGTACAACCTCCAGCAAAGCAAGCAATACGTTAGTTACAAGGGAACCTCCCCATCGCGGCCCCCTCAGATTTGGTTATAATTTGGCACAGTGGATAGGTCTTGAAAAACTGAACACAGATCAATCGAGAAAACAGAAAGAAGTTGTGTGGAACTATGAAAAAATTAAGCAAAATATACAAACTGAGTTGTCCATGCCCAGATGTGCAACATTAAGGAGACTGTGAGCGTAGGAGCACCGTGGTCCCGTGGTTAGCGTGAGCGGTTGCTGAACGAGAGCTCCTTGGTTCAAGTTTTCCTCGAGTGGAAAGTCCATTTTTTTATTTTCAGATAATTATTTTGCAAAGCTGCACAGGTACACAGAGCAGTATTGTTTACGTGATATATGTCAATTATCAAGTTCAGGCACTCACACATAATCAACTTCGCTCTCCAAAATTCCAGGATATGTACAGATTTGCTTGGACATATGCAGGCTTTGACGGGAAAATTTGAAAACGTTAAAAACATATGTTTTGACAGAGCACAGGGAAAACTGTGCGACTGTGAAACTGTTGCATTCATTTGTTGCAGTTTATGTGACAAACTGTTATGTTTTTATCACTTTTTGGGAGTGATTATCACATCCACAAGAAAACCTAAATCGGGCAAGGTAGAAGAATCTTTTTATCCGTTCGCCAAGTGCACAAGTTAGGTGGGTCGACAACATATTCCTGTCATGTGACTCACATGCCGTCACCAGTGTCGTATAGGATATATCAGACATTTTCCTGTGGAGGAATCGGTTGACCTATGACCTTGTGATCAAATGTTTTCGGTTCCCATTGAGAAGCACGACCTTTCGTCTACTAATCGCACGGTTTTGCGGTGCGGTCGCAAAACAGACACTAAACTTATTACAGTGAACAGAGACGTCAATGAACGAACAGACAGATCATAACTTTGCGAAAATAGCGAAAATAAAGGAAGTAAAATTTATATTCGAGGAAAGACTTGAACCAAGGACCTCTCGTTCCGCAGTTCCTCACGCTAACCACAGGACCACGGCACTCCTAGACTCATAGTATCCTCAATGTTACTATCATGCGCATGGACAACTCAGTTTGTATATTTTGCTTTTTTTCATAGTTCCACACAACTTCTTCCTGTTTTCTCGATTGATCTGTGTTCAGTTTTTCAAGGCCTATCCACTGTGCCAACTTATAACTAAATCTGGGGGGGGGGGGGGGGGGAGGAGGGCGATGGAGAGGTTCCCTTGTTAGAAAGTCCAGATAATGCGCTCCAGTTAACCTTTGAGGTAGCACTTATTAATCTATTGCCAAGTACGCCTGGCCATATGTTGAATGAGAATGAGTGTTGATATCCTCTTTGGTTCAAATGGTTCCAATGGCTCTGAGCACTGTGGGACTTAACATCTGAGGTCATCAGTCCCCTAGAACTTAGAACTATCTAAACCTAACTAACCTAAGGACATCACACACATCCATGCCTGAGGCAGGATTCGAACCTGCGACCGTAGCAGCGCGGTTCCGGACTGAAGCGCCCAGAATCGCTCGGTCACAGCGGCCGGCCAGACGGCATCAAGAAGGCGCTGACCCACGCGCCAATGGAAAGAGGGGGCAGCGCCACACCTCCGGGAAGAGAGAGCTCAGCATCCACCTGTGAACGCTAACTTGACTGGCTGCCCATCGCTGGTCGGCCACAGTTCGGTCGCAGACTTCGAGAGCAACAGTACTGACTTATAGGAAGACACTACTTAGCCTGCGATCTGCGAGTGTCATAGATTGTCAGCGTAATTGCATTTAGGAGGCACAGTAAGCACAGGAAGTTAAGTATTGTTTCTTTCCTCAATAAAAATTAAGTTTTCTATTAATTTGAAAGTGTTCTGTACTGATGAGTTTGTATACGTGCCACCGTCCTGTAGGGAAGCAGCCTACTCACGCCTTATAAAATTCTCATCAGTCTTTCCATTGTGTGCCAACCTAGTCCGCTGTAACTAGCTCTGACGTCATAAATGTTGCGCAATACTTTAAAAATCAAGTAAATAACCTGAAACGTTTCTAGCATGTCAGGAGTAATACTAAATCAATATGTGTTGAATATCAGTTCAATAACTTAACCATTTTCGAAATTTGGACGTTTTTCTGTAAAAATCATTGGCGCAACAGAAAAGAGCTAGAAACTTAAAAATTTATATTTAGATTCCTTTTTCATAATAATTTAGTAGAAACAGTATTTTGAATCTCACAAATTAAAATTTTAGTTGAAATTCATGATTTTCTGGGTTTTGTCTTAAAAATTAAGCAAGCAAGATAGATTAAGTAGGCGAATAAATAAGGCTAGGATGTTTAAAATTAAGTAGAAGGAAGATCCGCTAAAATCATAAAGATGTGAGAAGTTTCAATTGAATAACTATAAAACTATAGCGATAGCGTATCTACAAAGGGCAAGTTCAGAGCTCGTCTACTGCGTGTAGTGTAATTAAATTAATTCTCTCGCCCAAAATATTTGACTTAGCCACGTCAGACTTTTATTCTGATTACTTACCTGTGTGCTGATTGCACATTTAAATTGAGAGCTTCATCGGCCATCAACAAACGAAGCAATGGTTTATTCGATAACTTAAAGTGGTGCATTACTAGCCCAGCAGCTAGTCGGGAGAGCAGTTTTGATCAGGCGTTCCCTTAGCCGTCCGCACCGCGGCTTTATATGTAAGAACGCTGCGCGACAAAGGAAGGCCCCAGTTCTCTCCAGACGCTGATTAGCGCACCACCTGCGCCGGGAGTCGCGTCGCGTCGGTATCGTTGCTATAAACAGCCTCGGATGCCGTAATAAGTTACTCGGGATACGCGTAACCATGAAATCGTTTTCGAGTGACGTGTTAATTCTGGGATGACTTTAATGATCTATCTTCAGTTTGCGTATGTCGTATTTTCACCTGCCGCCGCGGGACAGACATTCTACCATTATTTAGCGTCGCGTTTGATGAACATTATCATCAAATTACGGCGAGCATTCACTTCAACATTTAATTTGAACTGTTATAGTTGCATCAGCGCATTAGACTCTGAACTGCTCTGGTAGTTGGATTGTGTGGACTCTTTTTTTTTTGGTCTGTGACTTTCAGAATATAGTGAACATTTTAGACAGAATCGTTTTTGATTATGAATCCCAGACAATCTCCTAATTCCTCAGAGCTATAAGCTGTAGCTATAAGTGTATTTCTCAGATGAAGTGGGCACTAGGAATTCTAATTACAGGCTTCACGTTTTGCTAATCACTTTCTGGTTGCCAATATTGTAGTTAGAGAGCCAGTGTTGAGAACAGCAAACAACAGCATTAAATAAATAAATAATAGGAAACATTTTATATAACAATTAATTCCACTTGCCGCCCCACATATGGTTAATAGGCCGGGAAATGCATCTTATCTACATTACAAACCAAACATTAAATAACACAATCATTCCACCCGCCGCCCCACAATTGGTGTATCGGCCGGGAAGTGCATCTTTTCTACATTACAAACCAAACATTATATAACAACATTTATTCCACCCGCTGCCCCACATATGGTGCATCGGCCGGGAAATGCATCTACATTACATTCTACATTCAAATAACAACATAAATTCCACCAGCCGCCCCACAGTCCGTCGCAACTTCTCTCCTTCAGAACATGAAAACACAGCACGCACCAGTTACACATCTTGTTTGAAAATATTCTCACTAGTTTTTTTGGGTTTATGGTCTTTGTACACGTGATTTATCACAGATTAGTCGCAGGAGCTTTGGAGTGTGTGTGAGATCTGACGGCAGTGGGGCCAGTGGCGGAACACGACTTGGACAAAAGAAAGCCGGCGCTCCGCAAAGTGTGCCGGGAGCCGGCGAGGTGGCGGGCGAGGTCCCGGCAGGCTGTGCGGCGCCGCGCCACGCCACGCCCCGCAGATAGCCATCCCCGCGGCCGCGGCCAGTGTAAACAATTGGGCGCCGCTTCTCGCTCTGTAATTACCGGCCGGGTGTCGTGACTGGGCGATGGGGGCGGTGCGATACACTCCGGGGGCGGGCGACCTCCCGCCGCACGCTGCAGCCTGCAGGCGGCGGGCTGGGCGCGGGCGCCAACAGACAAGCAGACAGACAGACGCGGGCACCGCCAGGTTTCCCTCCACTCTGACCCCCTGGCCTCCTATCTGCTTCTGGTGCGAAGCCACGGGATTCAGCTTGTCCGGGGTGGAAGAAGCTCACCGATCACATGTCTTTTCAAAGAGAGTGAGCCGTGTATCGACTCGTAATACACCTTGTGTTTACATTGCATTGGTTTTCCTTTTCTTCCCCTGACATGTTTGCTTCATATGTTGTCTGTCGCCGGCCGGAGTGGCGGAGCGGTTCTAGGCGATACAGTCTGGAACCGCGCGACTGCTACGGTCGCAGGTTCGAATCCTGCCTCGGGCATGGATGTGTGTGACGTCCTTAGGTTAGTTAGGTTTAAGTAGTTCTAAGTTCTAGGGGACTGATGACCTCAGGAGTTAAGTCCCATAGTGCTCAGAGCCATTTGAACTATTTGCTGTCTGTCAATAAGTGGCTGCTTGCTTCTCTTTTCCCTCTGCTATCGATATCTGCGTTTTTTCTTCCGGGAAACTCCTATGGACGAAGTGAGATCTTTCATCGGTTCTAACCTCGTGTGGTGGCGCGGAAGTAGAGGCGTTGCGCGCAGAGAGTGTGGTGGACACAGGAGGGCAGTGTGGCTCCAGTGCGAAGCAGGCGTGGTCGGTTGTTCAGAGTCGCCATGTGATGTATGTCGGCTGTGTGTTACGAGCGGGTCGAGTTGACGGAAGAGCTCCCCGCGTGTTGGTTGTATACAGAATCGCTCCACGAGTAGTTGCTGTTCATTTCGCCTTAGTGGGACGCTAACAAGCTTCTTTAAATCCTCCGTTTCAACACTGGAGTTTAAAAGGAGACACCTAACATGAAGGAGCGGTCACTGCCCGTCAACGTTGCAGAGAAAACGTGAACTCCGGTGGCAGAGCGTGTTGTCGCGTGACCGTCGCGTGTTGGGTACGCTGGCGACGCATGCGCGGTCGGATGTGTGGATCCTTGCCATCGGAGGTCGTGTACTGCCTGTTCGAGCATAATTGCAAGTTAGCCGAAGGTTTAATCATTAAGTAATAAGTTTGCGTAACCAGCGTCTCTTCTGGCTTGTGGCCTCCGGCGACCGGGTTTCCTGTCCCTGGCACCGGCGTAATTGAAGACAGTGATCTTTCCTCCTCCTCTCGTTACTGTCCGATGGGAGGTGTAGTTTTCGCAGTTTAATTGTTTCGCTATTCTGTCGTGGGTTATGAGTAAATTCATGCTTCCTTGTTGATTGATCATGTGGTCGCTCATTCAGGACTGTGTGGTGTAATGTTCCCTTGCACGAGGTTAGCTCTAATTATGCAGCAAGTTAAGCCATCGTATTACAGGTTTTCGCTGGCTAAAAGTCGGTGCAGTCACCAGCCTGAGAGTGGCAATTGTGTTTACGGGCGTATTTAAATTGGTCAGTATTCTGCCTAGCCTGAGCATCCCTGAGTGGGTGATTTGTGGCCGCCTTACACGGGTCCGTCATATCTGTTGTGATCTAATGATATTCCGGGACACTTTTGTTTAAATTTTTTTTTAAATTCTTCCAAGTTTGTAAATTTCTTTTATTGCCATTAATCGTGTGTTTGCTGAGACCTGTTTAATTTTTTTAATGGCGGTGTTGGTAGCTTCACTACCTCATCATACCTTATTAACAAAGTTCTGTATTTACTTTAGTAGCCTGTGTATTAATGTTCTTTAAATTTTTTAAATTGTTGTATTGCTATAAATTACTTTTATTGGCTTTAGCGGCGTGTTTGAAAAGGTTGTTTATTACCATACTGCTAGCTTCTGTATCTTTTAAAAAAAATTTGTAATTGTTCAGTTGCTATAAATTACTTGATTGCCGTTAGCGGCGTGTTTAAAAGGCTGTTTATTGCCGTACTGCTAGTTTCTGTAAGATACGAATAAAACATTTGTGAAAATCTCAACCCGACAGTAAACTACTAGAAATTTGGCCCCGTTTCCCAACTTGTGGTGTGGCTTGTAGTAACAGTAACCACTGTGTGTGTCACAGAGTAGATCATTTCAACATTACACAATCAAATTATACCTACTTCAGAATAGAAAATACCAGCCTACACATTCCCCTCCCTCCCTCCCTCCCCCCTCCCACTCCCTAAACTTTAAAGCAGGCATGGTTCAATTTTGGTGACCGCGGGCCTGATTCACGTACAGGTGACAGGCAAAATAATGTGAACAGTGCTCGAAATGGGATGGTTGTGTTTCACGGTTGACAACGCAGGTAGGGAGCGTGTCGCGCTGGTCTGTGCGTGTTCAGTACGGACTAGGCATCAATGCAGGTTGTTAACGAGTGGTGCACACTTCGTATTTGCATTCAGAGGCCGAGGTCGGCGTGCAATGAAAGACCTAACAGATTTCCAAAGATGGCATTCATTTCGTATAGGCCATCTTTGGTTCAAATGGTTCAAATAGCTCTGAGCACTAAACATCTGTGGTCATCAGTCCCCTAGAACTTAGAACTACTTAATGAAATGAAATGAAATGAAATGAAATGAAAGACCTAACAGGTTTCCAAAGATGGCATTCATTTCGTATAGGCCATCTTTGGTTCAAATGGTTCAAATAGCTCTGAGCACTATGGGACTTAACATCTGTGGTCATCAGTCCCCTAGAACTTAGAACTACTTAATGAAATGAAATGAAATGAAATGAAAGACCTAACAGGTTTCCAAAGATGGCATTCATTTCGTATAGGCCATCTTTGGTTCAAATGGTTCAAATAGCTCTGAGCACTATGGGACTTGACATCTGTGGTCATCAGTCCCCTAGAACTTAGAACTACTTAAACCTAACTAACCTAAGGACATCACACACATCCATGCCCGAGGCAGGATTCGAACCTGCGACCGTAGCAGTCAGGCGGTTCCGGACTGAGCGCCTAGAACCGCTAGACCACCGCGGCCGGCTAGGCCACCTTTGGACCACGTTATTTCAACTGTCTTGCTTTACATGGTCTGATGTTTGCCTAGTGCTCCCGCATTCGTTCTCGGTGTTGCTCCTTCCTCGCCTGGATCCAAGCCTTTCCTGTTTTTAGTTTTGGATTTTCTTGGAAACCCTGCCACGCCGTAAGTTTCTCCTTGAATGGGACACGCTCCAAGATGTCATCACGGGTGATCTCCTCTTCTTTAAGATCTTTCTCCAGCTCTGTGAACCAGGCCCATTTCGTTTTCTTCTCCCGAAAGTAGGTTATCATAATACTGGTGAGTCTTCCAGGCCTCATTCGGGTCATACGTCCATCAAACTCAGTCCTCCTTTTCCGGACGGTATCGGTTATCTTCTCTGTGTGGGAATACAGTACATGATTGTGACGTCTTCTATATTCCCCATTCTCTTTGATGGGACCTAAGATCTGTCTGAAAATCTTTCTTTCCTTGGCCTCCAGTTTTTCTATTAGGCCTGTTTTGTTCATTACTAGGCATTCAGAAGCGTACAAGACCTCCAGACGAATAACACTGCAGTAATGCCTTAACTTTGCATTGAACGATACTGATCTTTTGTTGTAGATGTTTTTGGTTAAATGGAATGCCATTTCCATTTTGTCCATGCGTGATATGAAGGCTTCTTTCTGGCTTTCTTAAGGTGGCTGTTATCCATTCTGCGAGATATGTAAACTTTTCAGCTAGCTTAATTTTGCCTCGACCCACTACAACTCGGTTTTCTCGAATGAAATTTGGAGATTAGTATTCTGTGCTTGTACGGTAAGCTCATTAATCTCTCAGCTGTTTCCATGGAATCAGAAAAAATTCCAAGATCATCTGCAAAAGCGAGACAATCGATTTCAAGATTTTGTTTCTTGTAACCCAGCCCAACATCATCTTTCATTCCTTGGTTTTCCAGTTCTTTGCGCCACTGACGAATCACCTTCTCGAGAGCACAGTTGAAAAGCAGAGGTGAGAGCCCATCTCCTTGCCTCACTCCAGTCTTTATTTCTAAAGCTTCTCATATTTCTCCTCTAAATTTCACTTTTGAGGATGTTGTTTAGTGTTTGCTCGATTATCGCTTTGGTCTTCTTGTCCATGCCAAGTTCTTCTAGAATTCTGATCAGAGTTTTTCGATCAATCGAGTCGTATGCCTTTTTGAAATCCACAAAGGTCACAACAAAATTTTTATTCCTGAGCTTCAGGTACGAAAGGATGCATTTGAGGGTCATTACCTGTTCGACGCCTGTTCCTGAAAATTCCTTGATACTCTCCTAGCTGTGGGTCAAGCTATTCTTCTGTCCTAGTTTGTACAGATTTCGACAGAATCTTATAGGTTGTGAAATGAGAGAGATAGCACGATAGTTATTTACATTTGTTGTGTCGCCTTTCTTATGAAGAGGATGAATTAGAGCAGGATTCCAGCCATGTGAGAGTCTTTCAGTTTTCCAAATCTGGCTGATAATTCCTGTTAGTTTATTTACTGCCTTATCCCCTGCATACTTCCAAAGCTCAGCAATTACAGAATCTTCCCCTGGTGCTTTGTTGTTTTTAAGCGAGTGAATAATTAGCTTGATTTCCTCTTTCGTGGCTGGTGGTGAATTTTGGTGTACTTCTACATAGTCGGTAAAGGGAAATGTGGAGTTTCGAGCTTGACAATTCAGAAGAGCTGTAAAGTATGGTTCAAACGGCTCTGAGCACTATGGGACTTAACATCTGTGGTCATCAGTCCCCTAGAACTACTTAAACCTAACTAACCTAAGGACAGCACACAACACCCAGCCATCACGAGGCAGAGAAAATCCCTGACCCCGCCGGGAATCGAACCCGGGAACCCGGGCGTGGGAAGCGAGAACGCTACCGCACGACCACGAGATGCGGGCAGCTGTAAAGTAATTATCTAATATCTGGCAGTTGTCTTTATCATTGTGAGCTAGCTTCCCGTTTGGAGCTTTGAAGTGTAGGCTTGGAGGATTGTAGTTGGTGAGATTGGCCCTAAAAGCTATATAGAAGTTTGGTGTATTTGGCGTCTGGAAGTCTTGTTACATTTGTGCCAACTGCATTTTCTCAAATGTACGCTTCACTCGCCGTATGATCTTTGCAGCGTGTTTTCAAGCATCCAGCAAGTTAGTTTTGTTAGCTTAATTTTTCTTGGCATTCCATCTCTCCAGCATCTTCACTGCTGCCTCACAATCACTGTTCCACAAAGCATGCTTCTTCGGTTTCAGAAGCGGAACAGTTTCCTTTGCTGTTCTGACCTGGGCTTGTTGCAATTCTTCCCAGCACTCTGGATCTAAGGATTCAAGTTTACGAGTGGATTCTCGACTGGACATCAGCTTTTCCGTGTCAAATCTATCTTCTTTGCCTGTGTTTCTCTGGAATTTCTTGGAATTAGCTTAATTTCAATCTTCGAAAGATCTGGCTGCTGAGGCAGGAGCAGTGGTAGCTTTGCGAAGACTTTTCTGCCTTAATCTGTCAAACAAGCCTTCATCATGCAGGAGCAGTGGTAGCTTTGCGAAGACTTTTCTGCCTTAATCTGTCAAACAAGCCTTCATCATGCTTCGACATTCCAGATGATATATCATCACGCCACTCTGGTCTCATGCTAGCCCGTGCCTCCAATCTGTTTGTGTCGATTCCAAAGCTCTCCATATCTCGTTTACAGGAGTCCTTGAACCTCAATACAGGACGTCCTACAGGTCTTTTGGCTATTGACCGGGGACCGAACCGCACAATAACCCCTGGGTCCGGTGTGGGGCGGCGGAGGGGTGAAGTGGACTGCGGTAGTCGTCGTGGGGTTGTGGACCACTGCGGCTGCGGCGGGGACGGAGCCTCTGCGCCGTTTCTAGGCCTCCAGTTAACATACAACATACAACCCCACGTGGTACCCAATCCACCGTCGTCTTGGACTACTCATGCACGCCTTCGGAGCATGGAGAGCTTACACTAACATGCTTGGAGGTATCGGAGACTCTTGCAAAGATTAAGCACAAACGCCCAAACTACTTTGCCAACTGGCTTCTGAAGACTGGTAAACTAAAACAAGTTACAGATACCCAGCAAGCAACATAAGATACTAATTGCAGCGATTCAAGAAACAAGATTCACAGATGAACGTACCTTTGAATGAGGGGGATTCAGAATATTTAAAGGTAAAACTGGGAAACGCGTTGTAAAAACTATTCCTCATCTTGACACGGGACTTATAGTCAACAAGGAAATTCTACATTCCATTGTAGACTTTAGCTCACCAAATAGCCTAGTATCTACTATATTTTTTCCGAAACACAAACAAAGTTTACAGCATTGTGAATGTTCATGCACCTCCAACCACGCAAACAAGAGAGATCGGAAAGGAACAGGTGGATTTTGGGAAAAACTAGAAGAGCTCCTATCGAAGATCCCAGACAAACAGATTGGCATTCCTCAGAACTTTAACATTCTGAATCTCTCGTTGTGTTTTTCGGTGATGACAGCGTGATAAATTTGATATTCTCTAAGATTGGGATTTGGGCATGACTTGGCAAGTGTTTGAATGCTGTTGATTTCATAACTAGGTTAAAAGCTTTACACAATTCCACGAGCCTTTCTCCATTGCGGTTGGTTCTTTTATGTGCTGGGTAATTTCCAACAATGTCTTGGAATTTTCTCTCCTTGCCAAGTTGCGCACTGAAATCTCCGGCCAGGATGATGATGTGTTTGTCTGGGATCTTCGATAGGAGCTCTTCTAGTTAAGGGGAACCAGCCCGCATTCGCCAAGACAGATGGAAAACCGCCTAAAAACCATCCACATACTGGCCGGTTCACCGGACCTCGACACAAGTCCGCCAGGCGGATTTGTGCTGGGAACCAGGCGCTCCTTCCCACATCGGAAAGCCGTGCCTCAGACCACTCGGCTAACCGAGTGGGGTCCCACCTGGGGTAGTAGCATTTTCTGACCTTTCCTCCTTGGTTTTGTCAGTTGAAAAACTGTTTTTTTTTGGAAGCCTTCTGGCGGCAGATGGCTATAATGGCTCTGACCACTATGGGACTTAACATCTGAGGTCATCAGTCACCTAGAACTTAGAACTACTTAAACCTAACTAACCTAAGGACATCACACACATCCATGCCCGAGGCAGGATTCGAACCTGCGACCGTAGCGGTCGCGCGGTTCCAGACTGAAGCGCCTTTTTAACCGCTTGGCCACACCGGCCGGCTTTTGGGGTCGACGATGTTTCGCACCGACCAAGACCCTGCCAAGGTTGTGTGCCTTGTTATTAACTGTTATCAACATCCTACATTTTTGTTTTTCATGTCTACATATCTGCAGCCCTCTGCCGCCTGAGGCGGCCGGTGTGGCCGAGCGGTTCTAGGTGCTTCTGTCTGTAACCGCGCGACCGCTACGGTCGCAGTTTCGAATCCTGCCTCGGACATGGGTGCGTGTCATGTCCTTAGGTTAGTTAGGTTTAAGTAGTTCTAAGTTCTCGGGGACTGATGACCTCAGATATTAAGTTCCATAGTGGTCAGAGCCATTATAGCCATCTGCCGCCAGAAGGCTTCCAATGAGCACCGTAACTGCCGTTGCGTGGAAAGCAGCGTGTTGTAATCGAGTTGTCCACACGTGGAGCACCCTCTCTTTCAGCATGACAGTCCCCGACCTCATACCGAGCGCAGCGACATTTGCAACAACAACCGGACGCCTTGGGTTCACTGTCAACGATAATCTTCTATAGTCCAGTGGTTTCCAACAGGTGGTCCGCGGACCCCCAGGGGTCCGCGAGCAATGCCAGAGGGGTCCGCAAGACGCTATTAGAATAAAAAATATATTAAATGTATTTCGTATGATGCCAGATTTTTTGTTTTGGCCGCTTCCCGCATGAGTAGTTTTAGGCTCAATATTTTTTAATAATGAATATGTCAATGTTTTTTCTAAGTACAAAAAATAGAAAACGTATAAAAAGACTCTTCATTTGGCATTTGATATGACAAGGTACCAATCATGCTTGATGAGGGGGGGTCCTCGAGAAAATTTTGTTGGGAGCCCCCGTTCTATACAGTCCCGACTTCGCCCCATACCATTCTGATTTGTTTCCAAAACTTAAAGAACACCTTCGAGGAGTGCCCTTTGATAGTGATGAAGCGGTGCAAGCGGAGGTTAGGTTGTGGCACCGCCAACAAAGTTAAACATTTCACACTGACGGTATCAGCAAAGTGGTCTCTCGTTGGGAGAAATGTGTTTGTCGCCAGGGTGACTACTTTGAAAAATAAATATGTAGACGTAGAGGACAGGGAGGAAGAATGTCAATAACGTTTGTGTTCTCTAAAAAGCCTTAAAAGTTTTCACATAAAAACTTCGGAAACATACACTACTGGCCATTAAAATTGCTACACCAAGAAGAAATGCAGATGATAAACGGGTATTCATTGGACAAATATATTATACTAGAACTGACATATGATTACATTTTCACGCAATTTGGGTGCATAGATCCTGAGAAATCAGTACCCAGAACAACCACCTCCGGCTGTAATGACGCCTGGGCATTGAGTCAAAAAGGGCTTGGATGGTGTGTACAGGTACAGCTGCCCATGCAGCTTCAACACGATACCACAGTTCATTAAGAGTAGTGACTGGCGTATTGTGATGAGCTAGTTGATCGGCCACGATTGACCAAACGTTTTCAATTGGTGAAAGATCTGGAGAATGTGCTGGCCAGGGCAGTAGTCGAACATTTTCTGTATCCAGAAAGACCCGTACAGGACCTGCAACATGCGGTCGTGCATTATCCTGCTGAAATGTAGGGTTTCGCAGGGATCAAATGAAGGGTAGAGCCACGGGTCGTAACACATCTGAAATGTAACGTCCACTGTTCAAAGTGCCGTCAATGCTAACAAGAGGTGACCGAGACGGGTAATCAATGGCACCCCATACCATCACGCCGGGTGATACGCCACTATGGCGATGACGAATACACGCTTCCAATGTGCGTTCACCGCAATGTCGCCAAACACGGATGCTACCATCATGATGCTGCAAACAGAACCTGGATTCATCCGAAAAAATGACGTTTTACCATTCGTGCAGCCAGGTTCGTCGTTGAGTACACCATGGCAGGCGCTCCTGTCTGTGACGCAGTGTCAAGGGTAACCGCAGCCATGGTCTCCGAGCTGATAGTCTACGCTGGTGTAAACGTCGTCGAACTGTTCGTGCAGATGGTTGTTGTCTTGCAAACTCCCCCATCTGTTGACTCAGGGATCGAGACGTGGCTGCATGATCCGTTACAGCCATGCGGATAAGATGCCTGTTATCTCGACTGCTAGTGATACGAGGCAGTTGGGATCCAGCACGGCGATCCGTATTACCCTCCTGAACACACCGACTCTATATTCTGCTAACAGTCTTTGTATCTCGACCAACGCGAGCAGCAATGTCGCGATATGATAAACCGCAATCGCGATGGGCTACAATCCCACCTTTATCAAAGTGTGAAACGTGATGTTACGCATTTCTCCTTCTTACACGAGTCATCACAACAACGTTTCACCAGGCAACGCCGGTTGGAAACTTTCCTCATGTCAGCACGTTGTAGGTGTCGCCACCGGCGCCAACGTTGTGTGAATGCTCTGAAAAGCTAATCTTTTGCATATCACAGCATCTTCTGCCTGTCGGTTAAATTTCGCGTCTTTAGCATTTCATCTTCGAGGTGTAGCAATTTTAATGGCCAGTAGTGTAAATTTTCAATACCCACTCGTACTTTTCGGTGATGTTGCCACAGAGGCAATTAACAGTAAAATGCCCCTCTACTGTTGTCGGTAATTTGGCAGATGCACTAGGTTTTATTCGGAGGAGTCAAATACGTCGTCACCGATTTCTTTGTAGTGTGAACTACATTTTCACAGATTTATTCCGACAAGGCCGATTTTACTTAAATGTATGTGCTAGTTCAGCCACATCGCCTTCCAGTACATATAGCAACATTAGTGGATGGGTCGAAACGAGTTTAAAATATCATCATTGATACAGTTTCTAACAATAAAACTACTTGCAAAGGAGGTTAGAAATCAGATTAATAATGTTGCTCACCCAGCATATGTTCGCTCATAGGGCAACAACAAAGTTATTGACTGTGGATGGTATCGTCAGAATGGAAATAATGAGGTCACTGTAAAAAAGTCATTAATTTGGCACTTATCTTGAATGGATTGCCACGTAGATTTCGTCGAAGTCGTTACGGCTCATCTTGTTGATTCTAGGGTGATTCCACTTTGACTGCCAGAAGGTCCAGATCTATATTTTAGCAATATTTGAAGACCTAACAAATGCGTTTTTCAGGAAATTCTTAATTATGAAACAATCCCAGATCAGAACAATGGTATGGTAGAAATAATGTTTGACTTGGTGTTAACGATCCACATTTTTATTAAACTTCTTGCAAATTCACATATACTTCTTGTTAATTGTCACATCATCAAAACAGTTATGTATCAATCTTCATATATTTAATTTCCACTTTAACCAAACAAAAGACTTGACTGTTATTTTACAAATCGAAATAACAACTTAACTTCTGCAAAGTGAAACAAAGACTGCTCTGTGCGCATTCGCCCCAAAACGGTTACAAGTCTCACAGAAATGAATACACACAAGAACCATTTCACTGTAATATATCGATACATCGGAGTACCTATACATTAATAAAACTAAATGTGAATATTGTCACAAAAATATGTCTGTTACTTAACAGAAAAGTAGTACGATATTACTGGTATCGAGAACTGGGGTGGGAGTGCCGTAATGGTCACTTAAACAGAGAACCATTACAAGTTTCTTCTAATAAAGTTCAGTACGTTCTTGTTCTTACATCTTTCCTGGAAAGTATTCGTGCTGCCTTAAGCAATAAGTTTTGATCTGTGGCTCAAAGTTGGCAGCAAAGCTGATCTAGACTAAACGATCACCCTCTTGTATTAAAAGTAATTTAAGAAGTTTATAATAACTGCTGCCACAGTTGTATCTGCATCTGTTAATTTCCGCCTCTAACTGTCCGTTTCTACCATATTTGTTCACGGGAGCCTCAGAGCAAGGTATAACAAATATTCACAAGAAAGCCTGCTCCAAGATGAGCACAATTAGCTCAGACTACGACTGGTAAGCTGACGGGCTATTCAGCAGTGGGTGTATTCTGAAACAATGTGTGAAGCAAACTGGAATCAGACGGACAAGCAATGGGAAAACAAGAAAATTGTCTGCAACTGCGTCTTGGGAACCATCGGGGCTTACTCTGCAAGTGATTTAGGGAACCGACGGGCAACCTTAAGCACCACGTCCGTACAATAATCTGAACCCTGCGTTGCGTCTCTAGAACACAGTTGCGGTGCCTTGCACTACGCTGTTCTGCATATGGAAGGGGTACGACAGTAACTTAATTCCTATGCTGTATTAAAAAGCGGCTTTATCTTCACACGTGTACGTGTGAGTAGCAGATAGCAGCTCATACTGTCTCTGTTGCCCGCAGGTGTGAAAATAGTGCCTTAAAAGGAGCGCAGATGCCAGGCGTCAGCTGGCAAACCTACTGCTGCAGCGCATTACCCGGGTCCTCAGCTTGTGCGCTCCGACCAGGCTATTCGACGCTCTAATCCTATCTGGCTGATCTCCGCGGGGCGTGAGCGTGTACAGACACGCCCAATTCAATCGGTCGGCGTTCAGTGCCAGATAGCAACCCCTGATCGTGTCGCTCCATAATTAGGCGTGCCATCTGCTTACTACGACCGCAGGAAACTCTTTCGCCGTAACTCAGTCTGTGCACAGTGTCTGCTCATAGCCTCCGGGAAGTTGAGGCAGATGGAAACGATTTACACAATTCACAACATACACATCAGATACCTATAAATCAGATATGTTTCAGTGGAAAGAGCTGTTCATTGCGTCAAGCAGATGTGCAGTCAATAGACGCTTCATAACCCGCAGTATCTTAAAAAAAAAAAAAAAAAAAAAAAAAAAAAAAAAAAAAAAAAACAACGGTCTCACCCCAGTAGAGGTTTTGATGCTTCAAACGTCGGGTGTAGAGCACATGATGTATTATTTTACTATTTTCTACAGCGTGTTCAGCGAATAGGAGGAAATCGTAGTTTCTGGGACATGTAACGCTCGATAAAAATAAAAATATCGGATAAATTTTGGAACATTTAAGACACGATATGTCTCACACCTGCGTCTACAGCTACATATACGTGGATGCTCAGCACATCACACTTCAGTGCCTGGTAGAGGGTTCCATCTACATCTACATCTACTTGGATACTCTGCAAATCACACTTAAGTGCCTGGGCAGAAACGTTTATCGAACTACCTTCACAATAATTCTCTATTATTCCACACTCTCGAACAGAGCGCGGAAAAAACGAACATCTGTATCTTTCCGTGCGAACTCTTTGTTTTCCCTTATTTTCTTATGATCAGCGTTTTTCCCCATGTAGGGCGACGTCAACAAAGTATTTTCGCATTCGGAGGAGAAAGTTGGTGACTGAAATTTTGTGAAAACATGCCGCCGTTACGGGAATCGCCCTAATTTTTATGATATCCACTCCAAATCTTGTGTAATATTAGTATCTGTTTCGATAGCTTAAATAAACTTACATTCGATAATCTAACTATGCAGGCTCATAAAAGCCACACAATTTGTGTAAAAATTTCTTAGATCGTCGCTGAGTAGCGACCACCTCATATTTCAAAGAATATCTTACGCGCAACGGCGCAGAATACGATTTGTTAATAAATTTTATCGATAGCGATTATTTTTTGACAGCTGAAGAATTGTAATCCTCTTCTGTTACCACAGTCCTGATATATTTTTTAAAGACGGCGGACGCGTATGTGGCGTGGTCCGCAATCACTAATTACTTATTATAAGAATTGTAAGAATTTATGTGTGCAGCTAAGATGAAATGTCGAAAATGGTAAAGGACTTTATTTAAAGAAACAGCCAGCAAGATATAAAATAGAAATGTACGGAGCCTATTGTTAACAATACTGACTAAGGTAATTAAATTGGTTATTATGCTCTCAAATGCTGTAGTGCCTGCTTATTACTTAAAGTATTTCTATGCTCTCCATTTCTTATTAATGGCAACAGAAATAACGGTGTTTTTATAGTTTTCATACAGCTACCAGGGACCGACTGCATGTCGCCAAACATCGTAGTTAAGGCAGAAGGCGCATTGCTATTTACCTTGTTTGTGATTTAAATCCAATTTCTTTTAATGTGTGGTGTAGTATAGCAAAGAAAATTTCCAGTTCTGTCAGGTCCCTTAGGTTTCTCTGTTCGTAGTTGCTATGTCTCATATCAGGTCGTGATCGAACATGATCACGAGACAAATAAATTAAGGGGCAATGCGAACTCTTATCTTAACTTGAGAACGCTACCCCTTCTGCAAACGATTTCAGGTGACATATAAACTATCACATGTAGTACTTAAGTTTTTGAGAAGTCTTTGCTCTTCCCGCCAACAAGTGGTGCAAAACTCACACCAGATATCTGAATCTTCACAAGAGAATAATAATTTAATCAAAATGTAAATCTGCCGGCCGGTATGGCCGTGCGGTTGTAGCCGCTTCAGTCTGGAACCGTGTGACCGCTACGGTCGCAGGTTCGAATCCTGCCTCGGGCATGGATATGTGTGATGTCCTTAGGTTAGTTAGGTTTAAGTAGTTCTAAGTTCTAAGAGACTGATGACCACAGATGTTAACTCCCATAGCGCTCAGAGCCATTTTTTGAAAATATAAATTAAAAAAAAAACACCACAGTATCATGTCAGTGACACTCTTTCTCCTATTTCTCGATAGTACAAAACGTGTTGCTCTTCTTTGAACATTTTCGATGTACTCCGTTAAGCTTATCTGGTGAGATCCCACAACGCGCAGAAGTACTCGAAAAGAGGACGGACAAGCGTAGAGTAGAGAGTCTCCTTAGTAGATCTGTTACATCTCCCAAGTGTTCTGCCAATTAATCGCACTCCTTGGTTCGCCTTCCCTACAACATGTTCTGTGTGTTATTTTCATTTTAAGTTGTTCGTAATTGTAATTCGTAGGTATTTAGTTGAAATTACGGCCTTTAAATTTCATTGATTTTTCGTGTAACCAAAGTCTAACGGATTCCTTTTAGCACTCATCTGGATGACCTCACACTTTTCATTATTTAGTATCAATTGCCATTTTTCGCACTGTACACATATCTTATCTAAACAGTTCTGCAAATGGTTTTGATCTTCTGATGACGCTACAGGACGATACATGACAGCAGCATCTGCAAAGAACCCAAGACGACTGCTCAGATTGTCTCCTAAATCATTTATATAGACATGGAGTACCAGAGGGTCTATAACACTACCTTGGAGGACGCCAGAAATCACTTCTGTTTTACTCAATGGCTTTCTGACAGTTACTACGAACTGTGACATCCCCGACTGGAAATCAAATACCCAGTCGCGTAACTAAGACGATATACCATAAGCACACAACTTCATTACAAGTCGCTTATGAGGAACACAAATTTTAATTTTAAATTTAAAGCCTCGAAGACATACGGCATCTCTTCCGTTCCGAAAAAAAATATGTTTTAATTTTCATCGTCAGATTTTGAAGCTGTAACAGTAGACGTGGTTCCATATTAGTTAACGGCAATTCAATTCCACCTATTATGTAACCAAGTGTTGTATTTAAGTCAGAACACATTCTATTACGTTCCGTACTGCCGTTCCGTGAAAAGGTGCGAGATTACCGAGTATCCGAGTAATCTGAGACAGGATTTATGGTTTCCTTGCAGACAGAGTTCAACACGTCGCTCGCAACGGAACAAAATCGACAGAAGTAAAGGAATACCCGAAGGAGTATGAAAGAACTGTTATTGTTTACGCCGGCCGGGGTGGCCGAGCGGTTCTAGGCGCTTCAGTCTGGAACCGCGCGACTGCTACGGTCGCAGGATCGAATCCTGCCTCGGGCATGGATGTGTGTCATGTCCTTAGGTTAGTTAGGTTTAAGACCGCAGCAACACCAGAAGATAGCACCGATTTCGAGAATGATCTACAAACGATTGATGAATGGTACAGGCTCTAGCTGTTGTCCCTGAACGTCAATAAATGTAACATATTGCGCATACATTAGGAAAAGTCCATTACTGCACTACTACAGTTTTAATGATAAACTGCTGGAAACAATATCTACTGTAAAACATCTATGAGTATCTATCCGGAGCGGCCTTAAGTGGAACGACCTCATAAACGAAACATTAGGAAAGGCGATGCATAGGAAGAATCTCAAGGAAATGTAACTCATCCACAAAGGGAGTGGCTTACAAGGCGCTTGTTCGACCGTTTCCTGAGTACTGTTCATCAATCTGGGACTCTCAGTAGGTAGGATTGTCAGAAGAGATAGAGAAGATCCAAAGAAGAGCGGCGCATTTTGTCACGGAATCGTTTAGTCGGCGCAAGAGCGTTACCGAGATGCTCAATAAACTCTACTGGCAGACACTACAAGACAGGCGTCGTGTATCATAGAGATGTTTACTATTGAAATTTCTAGAGAGCACTTTCGGGGAAGAGTCGGACGATATATTCCTTCCTCCCACATACATCTCGCTTAATAACCACGACGAGAAACTCTGAGAAATTATAGCCAATACAAAGACTTAACTGACAATCATTCTTCGCACTCACCATTCGCGAGTGTAACAGGGAAGGGGGGCGGGGGGGGGGGGGGGAGAGATCAGTTGTTCCAAAAGTGCTCTCCGCCACATACCATCAGGTGGCTTGCGGAGTGCTGATGCAGATGTAGAAATCGTTTCTTGTTATGCATAGGCTACTCACACTTTCATGCCTGGTATCGCCATGAAAGTACAAGCCCACTAGACAACGAAGTGTCGGCCCTCCATGGTCAAGACCGTTTCCGGAATGGGCTATGCAGCCTTCTGCGTGAAGTACAGACGATGATGATAACATTGTCATACAACTCATGATCACCACTGATTTGCCACTCCAGTTGCTGGCTGTAGTTCACGGTCCGCAGCTCGTGGTCGTGCGGTAGCGTTCTCGCTTCCCGCGCCCGGGTTCCCGGGTTCGCTTCCCGGCGGGATCAGGGATTTTCTCTACCTCGCGATGACTGGGTGTTGTGTGATGTCCTTAGGTTACTTCGGTTTAAGTACTTCTAAGTTCTAGGGGACTGATGACCACAGATGTTAAGTCCCATTGCGCTCAGAGCCATTCTTTTTTTTTTTTTGTGTAGTTTACGAGCACTCCCCACATGTGTCTGTCCATGTACCACTCTTTTCTCAGGACTGTGTCCCAGCTGACTCCTCTTGTTCTTGTATTTTCCTCCACTTGGTCCAGCCCTCTCTTCCTTGTTCTCACATCTATGTGAAGCTTTCCTTTAGCTATCGTTCCCTCTTCCATTTGTTTAGCATAACCACACCATCTTGAACGGGCCTTTGTCACCTTTTCTTTTAAGAATGTATATATTTGTAGTTCGTAAGAACATCATTTATGAGGCTTACGTTTTGTTGCCGACCTATCTGGTTGTTGTGCAGCTTTCTACGCCGTATGTTATTAAGAGGGTAAACTTGAAAAATGTGAAACTGTGCACTTCACAAAACGAAAAAAAGTAGTATTCTACGACTATATCAGTGAGTCACTATTTGAATCGGCCAACTCATACAAATACCTGAGTGTAATATTTTGTAGGGATATCAATTTCAATGATCACATAGCATCAGTCGTGGATAAAGCAGTTGGTAGACTTCGGTTCATTGGTGGGATACTAGGCAAGTAGGGTCAATCTACACAGGAGACTGCTTACGAATCACTCGTGAGAAAAATTCTATAATATTGCTCGAGTGTCTGGGACCCGTAACAAAATGGGTCTAACAGGGGATATTGAACGTACACAGAGAAGGTCAGCACGAATGGTCACAGGTTTTTTCAATCCGTGGGAGAGTGTCAGAGACATACTGAAGGAATTGAACTGTACGATTCTTGAAAACAGAATAAACTACGAGGTAATTCCAAAAGTAAGGTTCCATATTTTTTTATAAGCACATAGACCTGTTTATTTCTACAATGGTTTACATCAGTTTACAGCTTGAACGTTTAGCTATTTTTCGACATAATCACCATTTCTGTCGATGCATTTCTGTAGACGCTGTGGCAGTTTTTGTATGCCCAGTCGTACCAGCTCGCCGCCATGCTGTTATGAACCTCTTCTTTCACCTCGTCGTCGGAGCTGAATCGCTCTCTGGCCAAATGTTCTTTAAACCTAGGGAACAGGTGACAGTCACTGGGCGCCAAGTCAGGACGATAGGGTGGGTGGGTGATTATGTTCCACTGAAACTGTTGCAGGAGAGCAACGGTTTGCCGAGCGATGTGTGGGCGAGCGTTGTCATGGAGAATGTGCACGCCCTTGCTCTTCATTCCTCTTCTCCGGTTCTGTGTTTTTTCAGAATCTCACAGTACCTGTCAGCGTTAATTGTGATCCCAGTGGGCATAAAGTCGACCAACAGTACCCCTTTCCGATCCCAAAACTCGGTTGTCATGACTTTACCGGCAGACTTGTTTGAATTTCCGCAGCTTTGGCGAAGAACGATGCCGCCACTGGCGTGATTGTTGCTTGGTCCCAGGTGTGTAAAGTGGTCTGCCCAGGTTTCGTCACCCGTGACAATTGAGTCTAGAAAGTCGTCCTGTTCGGCTGCAAGGCGGTGAAGAAATTAGCGGGAAGCGTCGACTCGTTGCCGCGTGTGGTCCTCAGTCAGCATGCGTGGCACCCATCTTGCACACACCTTCCGGTAGTTCAATGTTTCCATTAAAATTCTGTGAGCGGTGCTTCGGGAAACCTCAGGAACCAACGTGCAGAGATCATCCAGGGTGATCCGCCGGTCTTCACCCATGCTTTGCTCAACCTTCAACACTGTCTCCTCAGAAACTGAAGGTCTCCCGCTCCTTTGTTCGCCGTGAATTTCGGTCCGACCAGCTGCAAACTCTCTACACCACTTACGAACATTTTTGACATCCATGCACGACTCGCCATACACTTTGGCGACGGATTTCAATCGGCGCAGTGCCCTTTGCGTTCAAAAACCGAGTAACTGCGCGCAATTCGCACTTTGCGGTAACATCCAACGGGAGCTCCATTCTCAAAGGCTGCCAAGCCAAGACAGAGCGCCTTAGCGCGGCGTGCGCATGCTTACACTTAGCGCGTGAAGCAGTCTTCGTAACAGTGCGACCAACTGCCACACAAACAGAGTTCTATACTTATAAAAAAAATAGAAGACCTTACTTTTGGGATTACCCTCATATACCGAGAAAATCTATTAACAAAGTTTAAGCTTTAAATTTTGACTGTAGGAATACACTACCATCACCTACATATCTCTCGCGTAGGGGTCATCAGGACAGCCGGCCGGAGTGGCCGAGCGGTTCTAGGTGCTTCAGTCTGTAACCGCGCGACCGCTACGGTCGCAGGTTCGAATCCTGCCTCGGGCATGGATGTGTGTCATGTCCTTAGGTTAGTTAGGTTTAAGTAGTTCTAAATTCTAGGGGACTGATGACCTCAGATGTTGAGTCCCATAGTGCTCAGAGCCATTTGAACCATTCATCAGAACGAGGTTAGAATAATTACTGCACGGAAAGAGGCATTCACAACCATTCTTCCAGATCTCCATATGTGAACGGATAGAGAAGGAAACCTAATATAATTGGTACAGGGTGAAAAGTATTTAAACCGACAAACTCTGGGAGGTTGTAGGGGACATCAAAACAAATAATTTTCCCTAATGTCATTTTTTCCTCTGAGGAGTATTTAAACCGGTAGAGGAAGATTTCTCTGGCGGCAAATTAATTAAACCAACAAACACTTTTCCATATTTTTATGACCAAGAGACAACAATTAGGTAGCAGATACGGCCCAGTCTCCAACAACACCGACCCACACATTAACGAAGAACCGCACTTGATGAGCGCTAGTAACTGTGGCATGTGGGTTATCCTCACTCCAAAAATGCGAATTGTGCATGTTGAAGACTCCATCACGCCCGAACGTTGCTTCATCGGTAAACAACAAATGGTTCAAATGGCTCTGAGCACTATGCGACTTAACATCTGAGGTCATCAGTCGCCTAGAACTTAGAACTAATTAAACCTAACTAACCTAAGGACATCACACACATCCATGCCCGAGGCAGGATTCGAACCTGCGACCGTAGCGGTCGCTCGGCTCCAGACTGTAGCGCCTAGAACCGCACGGCCACTCCGGCCGGGGTAAACAACACAGAGGATGGAAATGTAGAATGCATTTCACACTGTTTCAGGTACTACTGCGAAAACTGTGCTCTGGGTTGATTATCAACTGGTTCCAGGTTGTGGACACGCTGTAAGTGAAATGGACGTAACAATTGCTCTCGAAGGACTGTTCTTACATTCGTCTGATTCGTCCCCATGTTACGTGTAATTGCACGAGTGCTGATTGAAGGATCCCGCTCCACATGCTGCAAGACTGCTTCCTCAAATTGCAGCGTTCTTACCGTGTGACGGCATTCCTGTCCAGGTAATGAATGACCTGGTCTCACGCAGACGTTGGTACACAGCATCAAAGGTCGTATGATGCGGGATACGGCGATTAGGATATTGTTGTTGATAAACCCGCTGTGCAGCTCGTCCATTGTGGTGCGCTATGTAGTACGCACCAACCATAGCAGTTGCATGGGGGCTCAATTAAAATACAATGAAAATAATTTTAATTTCTTGTATCTGTATGTCCGATTACGAAGTCTCGTAAACGGTTGGCCCTGACTAGTATTATTACGCTATCTGACTGCATAGAAGAACAACAAAGAATGAAATGGAAATTTTCATTAACACAATTAATTAATTAAGTCCCCAGCAACTATAAAACCTACGAAACCAAAGCACAAGTATAATTGTTCTGTGTGTGGAAGTATGACTCAACGTACGCATCTGGCACGGTTCTTCTTCAACAACACAAGAAATTTTAAATATCATTTACACTGAATTAATTAAAGGAAATAAAAATACCATAATTACTCAAGAAAACTAGAATTACTCTCTAATACAAGAACACAAGCCAGATGCTTTGTTGACTGAACCTGTAATGAAGCATTATTTACGACATTAAATAATGAAAAATAAATCAAGTTTCGTTACCTTCATATATTGACCAAAATCACTCTAATCATTACAATATATCTCCACACCGACTCGCTATTACCACATCTCAACAAGAACTTTTCAGTATCACATCTCAGCAAGCACTCTCTACTAGCACATCTCAACAAACACTCTCTGCTACGAGTTCTTAACAAGCACTAACTACCACGAGTTCTCCCAAAGCACTGCCCACTACGACATCTCAATAATCACTTTTCACTACGATATCTCAGCGAGCACAGCGCTCCGCTACCTCTCAATAATCACAGCCTACTACGAGTTCTAAACAAGCACTGCCTACCACGACATCTCAAGAATCACTGCCAGTGGAGGCGGCGGAACAATACTCTCTAGCGCGATCTCTGGCGCTGTGGCTCAGTGTAGCCACCTTTCACAGTGTACTCACTCCAGGTGTATCGCTCCATTAGTAAATAGAGACAATGCACTACTACACTGGTGGACAGCAGTTGCCTACAACTGAAGAGCGTAATACGGCCTCTAACTACTGAAGATCGTAATACGGCCTCTATCAACTGAAGAGCGTAACACGACCCCCAGCGGTTTAAATAATCCTCGTAGGAAAAAATGACATTAGGGAAAAATATTTGTTTTGATGTCCCCTGCAACCTCCCAGAGTTCGTCGGTTTAAATACTTTTCGCCCTGTATAATGGGACATTCCCTATGCCATGCGCCTCCCTGTGGTTTGCAGAGAATAGATGCATAGTAGTTATCACGTTTCTGCCGTTTAGTATCACGAAATGTTTCCTGCTGAGATGCATTCGATGCGACCGGCTACGTGTCCAGGTGTTGACGCCTGTCTCGAGGGGTTGGAAAGAGGCCGAGATGGCGAGCTACCTCGCAGAGGTCTGAACGCCCCGGGACGTGTCTGCTGTGCACAGAGTCCTGTAGCAGCAGATGTAAAAACGATACCGCCCCGGTCGTGTTCCCACCAACCCGCTCCCCAGCCGGGCGTTAGCCGGGTCCCGTCCGTCGCTTATCGCCTGCGTCGCGCGGGGTTTTCTATCTGCCCGCGGAATCGCAGGTACGCACGCGCACGCTGTGCGACGCAGAATAGCGCAGCGTGCGGCCGGCCCCTATGCGCGCCACAGCCCTTATACGCCCTTACGCTCTCACGGTGGATAGCGGCGGCTTTGGGGTTGCGTTTTAGTGTGGTCATCTGGCCAACGTTCGTTTCGTCCGCTCTCGCAGCTTGTATGTGTTGCGTCGCGCCAGGCCCGTATCTAGAACGGCGAGAGGGGGGGGGGGGGGGGGGGACCGGGTTATCTGCCCCGGGCGGCATTTTCGGGGGGCGCCAAATTCCTAGTCTTGAAGAAGAAAACCTTGTTCCACAAAGCACCGAACATCCAGCGCACGTTGGTCTATCTATTATTCATATGATTTTAAAGGTGTCCTTGTGTGAATGCATGATTTCGCGGCGATATGAATTAATAAAATTGTCTCGGGCTTCCAGCCGCGTCAGGTGGTTAAAATCCCACGAGTTTTCGACCGGGCTGTCCCCGGTCATTGTCAAGTGGTAAGACTAACTGCTGTGTCGCCGTGACCCGTTCTAACCTCGCGATGGCCTGGTCCCAGGCTGTGGTGAGCTGCAAACCGCCGTCCTTGTTGATGGTGTTTTCAGAGGTTTTTATTTCAGTAGCTTCTTGTATGACGCTATCCCAAAAACCAGTCGTACTCATAACGACAGATGTTTCGTCGAATAGAATTCGGTGTTCATTTTCTAAGGCGTCTGCCAGGGCTGATTTTTCTTGATAGTGTAGGCGTAAGCACCTCTCTTCTTCTGTCCGGCGTTGCTCCACAGTGCGTACTGTTTGGTCAACGTAGTAACAGCCACACTGACATGGTATCTTGTACACTTCAGGCGTTCTAAGCCCTAGGTCATCCTTCACAGGCCTCATGAGCTGTCTAATTTTTGCTGGAGCCCTTAACACAGATGAAATGTTATATCTCTCCATCAGCCGGCTAATCTTTCCTGACACTGAACCACAGAAAGGCAAAAGCACAAGTTTCTTGCTTTCTTCTTCGGTGGAGTTCTCTTCTCTTTTGGTGTGTTTCTTGCTTGTCACACCAGATATAGCCTGTGACACCTGTCCGTGGCTGTTCCCGTTTTCCCGGAAGTCTTTTCGGAGGTGGTTCAGTTCTAGTGGCAGACTTTGTGCGGCTGAGACGACTTCAGCACGATGGACGAGGGTATTCAGCACGCCATGTTTTTGTGCCCGGGTGGTGGTGGCTGAGAGCGTGCACATACCGATCTCGGTATGTCGGTTTCCTGTAGACACTGTGGCCCATTGGTTTTCCGTCGAACGAGGACGTCAAGGAGGGGCAATGCACCATCTGTCTCGACTTCCATTCTAAACTTGATGTGGCCGTGAATGCTATTCAGGTGTTCTAAGAATTCTCCCAGTTTTTCACGACCATGGGTCCGCGTCATAAAAGATGCTATTGGAATAAAAACCTCTGAAAACGCCATCAACTAGGACGGCAGTTTGCAGCTCAGCACAGCCTGGGACCCGGCTATCACGATGTTAAAACGGGCGCGACGGACGCGGGATGAAAACATTACCACATATGGCGAGGAAGAGAGCACCAGTGACGTCACAGCCAGCAGTGCGGCTATATATCGACGCGGCCACGGCGACACAGCAGTCAGTCTTACCACTTGACAATGACTGAGGAGAGCTCGGTCGAAAGCTCGTGGGATTTTTACCACCTGACGTGGCTGGAAGCCCGAGAAAATTTTATTGTGTCCTTCATGGTTTTTGAACTCATTCTAATTTGAATTCTGAGCGAATCATGAATCTGTGAATAATCTACATGATGTCTGTATAAGGAAAATCCCCTCACATCAAGAAATAAAAAATTTCCCAGCAGGCAAAAGGGGGCGGGGCTATACGAGTTGCGCCGAATAAAAATGAACGGCTGAATACCAATCGCTGTTTGTTTATGCAGTAGAATGGGAGTGTGAATGTTAAGCGTTTTTATAATTACCAACAAAATCTATAGATTGAGACTGCCAAAATGGAAATAAGCGACTAACAGGGGTAACAGGTACGAAAGATTACATATTATCTTCTCGGTGTATCCAATAAAATGAAATTTTGACAGAAATTTTTTGCCATATCGCTACACTACCAAGGACCAGTTGTATAGTCACCAGCCAGCAGACGCGTAAGTTATAATCTCAGAATAGCGTCGAAAAGGCGTTGTACGAACAAGTAATAACACCTAACCGGAGAATAAACGCGGGATAACTAAACCGGTTATTCGGGTAGGGTTAGTGAAGTAAACAAAAAATGGTTCAAATGGCTCTGAGCACTATGGGACTTAACTTCTGAGGTCATCAGTCCCCTAGAACTACTTAAACCTAACTAACCTAAAGACATCATACACATCCATGCCCGAGGCAGGATTTGAACCTGCGACCGCAGCGGCCGCGCGGTTCCAGACTGTAGCGCCTGCAATCGCTCGACCACTCCGGCCGGCTAGTGAAGTAAACAGGAGAATAAGTTTTGACAATGGCAGGAATAGTTACAGAATTAGTAACGATAAGATTATTTGTTAGAATGAGGAAGGAGAAGAAACGGGGACATCATACAAATTATATGGAAGAATATCACGATTCCACATTTTATTTCGTACTACCACTTTTCGATCACACGCTTGAGAAACTGGACCGTATGAATGAGAGATGAAATTATTTCCTAACTTAAAACTTTTTGATGTAGTAGGACTAATAAGCATCTGATATTGGTACTTCGTGAATTATGTTCTGTTGTGTTATTTATGTAAATGAGCTACATAAAAATGACCATTTGTGCCAAAATAGTCTCTCTTATTTGGCATGTGTTACAATATTAGAAAGTCCTATCTTGTTGTATCTAGCAGCGTGTTAACAGCTTTTTCAGTATTAGCCAACGACATTTTGATTTTTCATTAGCAAAACGTTTGACGAATTTTATGAGGTATATATTCTTTCGCAGAAAGTAAAGCGCGCCATGTAAAGCTGTATCGACAGGAGAGAGAAAAAAATGCTGGCACGTAAGGATTGAAGAAATGTGTACTGTCCTGCTTGTCTCTTGTCTTTACTGGTTTTATGTCAATTCTAAGGGCCCGGGTTCGATTCCCGGCTGGGTCGGAGATTTTCTCCACTCAGGGACTGGGTGTTGTGTTGTCCTAATCATCATCATTTCATCCCCATAGACGCGCAAGTCGCTGAAGTGGCGTCACATCGAAAGACTTGCACCAGGCGAGCGGTCTACCCGACGCAAGGCCATCGTCAAACGACATTTTTTACTGGTTTTGTGTTTCCTATATTTAATTTTATGTCGCGTAAAAGAGAAATTTATTAGGTAATAGGCAATAAAGAGTGCAAATTTTGTGAAGTAATTATGAGTTTATTTAAAGGGCGGTAGGATGTCAAACTGGCCGACTGGGAGTAGGAGAGGCACCACAGGACATTTTAAATTCCACTGACCTGAATATACACTACTGGCCATTAAAATTGCTACACCACAAAGATGACGTGCTACAGACGCGAAATTTAACCGACAGGAATAAAATGCTGTGATATGCAAATGATTAGCTTTTCAGAGCATTCACACAAGTTTGGCGCCGGTGGCGACACCTACAACGTGTTGACATGAGGAGAGTTTCCAACCGATTTCTCATACACAAACAGCAGTTGACCGGCGTTGCCTGGTGAAGCGTTGTTGTGATGTCTCGTGTAAGTAGGAGAATTGCGTACCATCACGTTTCCGACTTTGATAAAGGTCGGATTGTAGCCTATCACGATTGCGGTTTATCGTATCGCGACATTGCTGCTCTCGTTGGTCGAGATCCAATGACTGTTAGCAGAATATTGAATCGGTGGTTTCAGGAGGGTATTTTGGAACGCCGTGCTGGATCCCAACGGCCTCGTATCACTAGCAGTCGAGATGACAGGCATCATATCCGCATGGCTGTAACGGATCGTGCAACCACGTCTCGATCCCTGAGTCAACAGATGGGGATGTTTGCAAGACAACAACATCTGCACGAACAGGTCGACGACGTTTGCAGCAGCATGGACTATCAGCACGGAGACCATGGCTGCGGTTACCCTTGACGCTGCATCACAGACAGGAGCGCCTGCGACGGTGTACTCAACGACGAACCTGGGTGCACGAATGGCAAAACGTCATTTTTTCGGATGAAGCCAGGTTCTGTTTACAGCATCATGATGGTCGCATCCGTGTTTGGCGACATCCCGATGAACGCACATTGGAAGCGTGTATTCGTCATCGACATACTGGCGTATCACCAGGTGGGCTGGTATGGGGTGCCATTGGTTACACGTCACGGTCACCTCTTGTTCGCATTGACGCTCACTTTGAACAGTGGACGTTACATTTCAGATGTGTTACGACCCGTGGCTCTACCCTTCATTTGATCCCTGCGAAAGGCTACATTTCAGCAGGATAATTGTGAGAGAGTGGGTGCTATTCTGTAATTCTGCACAACAGATTAATCTGAGTTGTACCTTTCACCCTGCGGCTCCTGGAAGATGCAATTTCCACCCCCACACTACTACAGAAGTCAGACAGACGCTCCGAACGTTCTAAAGAGAAATGCCTGAAAAAATTCCAGCAATTAATATCATCTGGAGTCGTCCGCTGTAAGGAAATGACACAAAAATTCACAAAATTTCTTACGCAAATAGTGGGATACTTGGGTACTGGAGTAGTGCTAGTTAGTGCAAGAAAAACATGAAACTAACGAAAATTATTATTTATTTTGCAAAAATTCTGAGAAATCCCAATGGCACTTTTAGTTATGAACTGGACAAGTTATTTCCGGGTTCTTTTCGGAATGTGAAGTTACCTCTTAAGGATAGGATTCGCTAATGAAATTTCTATACAAAGTTTAAGAGTGTTATTGACTTGGCAGAATGGCTGAGAGGCGTGCCTACTCAACTTGAATAATTATCCTTTAGAATGTTGCTAGGTACGGTCGAGGCTGTAGCGTGTGAAATGCAGTGAAGTGTACTGTCGTGGAGGAAATATGGGGCTCGCAATAGCTGTAGCGCACAATACTGTAAGCTGCGATGACTGCTGTCTGCGCCGCTCTCTGCTGACAAATAAGATAACTCTCGTTCTATCTGGATTGACCTTCGCCAATCAAACTTTCCCTACGCCTTGATGAAGTCAAGGACTCCTATTCGCCCCTAGTCCATTGGCGTGGTACACCGGTCAGATAACCAGTCCACCGTGATGCCACTCAAAAATTCGCTTGCAGGCGTTTAACTATAACTCTGTCCATTCACACCGCACAATAAGTGTGTCGGCCAACACAGTGAACAACACTTAATAGCAAGGACTCAATATAGAGTCGCCCTTTGATTCGCTCTCGACAGAGGTGCTCTCCCAGAGAAGTACTGAGGAGAGACTTGTTCCTCGCTCTTTTGAGTACACGTACGAGCGCGCACGCTCTCGTTACGTGTTCTCGCTCCAAGAGCGACAACGGAACGGCCTCTCTCCATGCCAGACGTGAAGGGGTATATCTTTCGGTCTCTTCCATTACTCCTTCAGCTCAAGGCATCAGGACTATCGTTTGCCAATCAGCATTCTAAAACGGAGAATGACGTTTCGTTTAAGGCGACCAATCTGGAGATCTGTAGCATCGGCGTTTGGCGTTTGCTGTCTCCCTGTGAAAATCTCTGAAAGTGCATGCTATGTTTGTAAAGAATGCATAGGCTGGGCGCTCCCACACAGTCTAGCGGAATTTGCTTTTAAGCCGAACACGGGGTCGTTCTTCCTTTCACTCGGGCAAACGCTGTCTGCTGCTCTATGGGTGGTCGCCGGCCGACGTAGATAGGTTGAGTCATCCTCTGAAGGGACCAGCCCCCCAGCATGCGGTTTGCGTCTCCCGAACCAAAAGCCCTTGTGACCGTTAGTCTCTTGAATGTGTGTGTATGTATGCCAGCCTCGAATATTTACTAGTTATTTGCATATGGTTTACATGAATTCATACAACATTGACTTTATCTTATCGGGTTCGAATGAAGCGTCTTGATGTGCAGAATATGATTGTGAGGGCGGAATATGTAAGCAATGAAGGTCAGAAGACCACGACGTCTTACATAATGTACGACCGCATGTTGCAGGTCCTGTATGGGCCTTTCTGGAAACAGAAAATGTTCGACTGCTTCTCTGACCAGCTCATTCTCCAGATCTCTCACCAACTGAAAACGTCTGGTCAATGGTGTCCGAACAACTGGCTCATCACAATACCAAAGTCACTACTCTTGATGAACTGTGATATCGTGTTGAAGCTGCATGGGCAGCTGTACCTGTACGCCCATCCAAGCTCTGACTCAATGCCCAGGCGTATCAAGGCCGTTACTACGGCCAGAGGTGGTTGTTGTGGGTACTGATTTCTCAGGAGCTATGCACTCAAATCGCGTGAAAATGTGATCACATGTCAGTTCTAGTGTAATATATTTGTCCAATGAATACCCGTTTATCATCCTATCCCGAACGCTAGAGGAAGAGGGGCGCCGCAATCAAGTTTTTGCCCCTATTCGGAAATATCGTGGATGCGGGGCCATGTCGCGAGGCCAGAATCCATGCACTCTAAAGGAACGAGTGGCGTGCGAGGCAAACTGCGCGACTTATTGGCCCACAGGGTAACTCTGAAACATTTACTAAAGAACCCGGATCAATCTACTGCGCTGCTACACTATTAAATCAGTCGAAATAAAGGTTACCCGTCTCGTTCAACCCGTGGCAAGGTTAAAATTAACACTACTCCTGTAACACTACTAAATACTCTGTAGCTTTGTTTTTACACAATTTACAGCTGTGAATGGCATAAAGTGTTCGTGCTACTAGAGGATTGTGTCTTCAAACGACGTGCTCGAGAGCTGCAGCGGGTGCAAAGAAGGCACGCTCTCTGGCGGTAGTCGTGGCGACCTCCTGCGAGCGGCTGTGTGATCCCGCGGACCTCGCCAAACCGTTACTTCCTGCCGGAAAATGACGTCTTCCATTACGAGCCATTTGTAGTTCTAGTACGACGACGAGACAGTCTTACGTGTGGAGTTGTTACTAAGTACTTTGGCTTGCTTCAGGTTTTCTCTATCCTACAGACCTATGGGGGTTGAAAATAATTTGGAAACACTACATACACAGCAAATAATTAACAAAGATTGTGCCATCACAAAAAAGACTTCCATTTAACACATTTTATGAGATGTCTGCTTCAAAACAGACGTTTCTTCGTTACCCTGCAATAAAAAGGAGCCATTGGAGGACCAGAGAAATTGAATCCCCAAGGAAGTATGTTAGCTTCGTTGTTGTATAATATTTGTACTAATGACCATCCAGTTAAACCTACCAGAAGATCTTTGATTTACGCAGATGATACAGTAGTTGTTTCCCAAGGGAGAACTTTTGCGGAGGTGGAAGAAAAACTAATAACCGGTCTTAAAACACTATCTATCATGATAGTAACAACAGTACCTGTAACCAAACCCTTCAGAGACACAAGTGCGTGAATTCCACATACGGAACAGATGGCCCAGGAGGAAACTGAGAATAACCTGGAGAGGTGAACAACCAATACACTGCGACGCTCCAAAATATCTGGGGGTAAAATTGGACCTTTCCCTCGCCTTCATAGGCCCCTGCACAGACATAAGAATGAAAGTCTGTGCCAGGAAGAATATTATTCGAAAGCCGACAGGCAACAGCTGGGGATCACATCCGTATGTCCTGCACACATCTGCGCTTTCTTTGTGCTTCTCCGCTGCAGAATACGCAGCACTTGTGTGGCAGATCTCCAGCCACACAAAACATGTGAATATTGCCCTAAATGAAACAGGACGCGTTGTGACAGGTTGCTTGCAGGCAACCCTGGTAAACAAAATCTACTGTCTCTCGGGCGTAGCACCTCCAGATATCCGAAGGAGAACTGCAGTTGAAACGGAAAGAAAGAAGAAGGAGACAGACCCAAGACATCCCCTGTTTGGACGTGAACGTCACTCAACAAGACCGAAATCGAGAGAAAATTTTCCTGCAGGCAACACAACAATTCCGACACCACCTGTACTGCGTAGAATACAACTCTGCCGTACTTCGCCATCAGAGGAATATTGGGATGACCCCCAAAGAAGAACTTACTGTAGGCCATAACCTCCCATACGAGACATGGAACGTCCTCAGAAGACTGAGAACTGGAGTATCTCGATGTAAGGTAAACGTGAAGAAATGGGGATACATCTCAGAGGACGAGCTATATGAGTGTGGTGAACCTAAAGATCACCAGCACCTACTCAACTGCAGGGAAATAGCAGAACCTGTCTCGATGGACGATCTGGTTGTCGTCAATGATAAGGCAGTTCGTAAACGCAATTACGGGCACCACGTGTAACATAATAATGTGTATATATTTTGTAATCCTTGTGTATATGTATATGTAATGTATTCAACAATATATATATATATATATATATATATATATATATATATATATTACATTTTACATTCGGAACACATGTAAATAAAAAAAATAAAACTACAAAAACCAACACGATACCATGCCTAAAACGGTGTAGGAAATCCGCTGGCATTCAAAACATATTCCAGTCGTCTCAGGACGGATAAATACAAGTATAGTTCTTATACTATTCTTACTGCAAAATTGTGGCAACGATGATGAAGGTGGATAGCGATCACTCGCCCTTCTCACCAATCTAGATCACAGAAGATCGATAATACTGAGATCTGGAGACTGTGGTGTTCAGGGGATATGCGACAGCATCCCTGTGCTCACAAAACTAGTGCTGAACGGTACGAGCTATGTGAACAGGCTGATTCTTATTACACTCTGGTAAAGTCACACGTGACGTCATTATGACGTGTTCACGGTTAACGAAGACGACAGAGGCCGCGTATCGACTTTTTTGATCGTTCGACACGCTAAACTGCGGTCGCTATTTTTGCAGACGATTTAAAGGAGCAGCTCATTATATCTTCAATTGGTATTTTCACTGCAACTTTGGAAGCTACTGATGTTTTTATTTCCTTTGATAATGTGAACCAACGAACTTTTGAGAAAAAAAATTAGTACACAATATGCTCTGTAAATAATAAATTTGGGGGCTGTAGACCCAACGTCTCTGTGACTCAGTCAGTTGCAAGCAGTTATAAGGTGACAGAAGTCTCAGCATCGAAACTGCTGAGAATGTAACATTTTTTTAAAAGTGGAAATTGCCGCCAACTACTAGTGTGATACGGAGTCCACGTTAAAATCTACGTGTGTAGGGGATTACGTTCAGAAATGATTCAGTTATTAAAATTAACGACTAACCCCAAAGCGTACGAGGTGTGGCTAGAAAAAAACCGGACTAGTACTGGTGAAACAATAAAACGAATGCAATAAGGCTGAAAGTCGCGTGGCCTGTCACGTGACTCTCGCTCCGCCTACTGCTCGAGTTTCATCTGCCTCCTGCACTCAGTCTGCCCGTGGCGTCTGTTTTAAGTAGTTGACGTTTTGTCTGTGCGTCGGAAAATGTTGAGTGTACAGAAAGAACAGCGTGTTAACATCAAATTTTGTTTCAAACTAGGAAAATCTGCAAGTGAAACGTTTGTAATGTTACAACAAGTGTACGGCGATAATTGTTTATCGCGAACACAAGTTTTTGAGTGGTTTAAACGATTTAAAGATGGCCGCGAAGACACCAGTGATGACACTCGCACTGGCAGACCATTGTCAGCAAAAACTGATGCAAACATTGAAAAAATCGGTAAACTTGTTCGACAAGATCGCCGTTTAACACTCAGAGCAGTGTCTGAGTTAACACGAGTTGACAAGGAAAGTTTCGAACAAGTTTACCGATTGTTTCAATGTTTGCATCACTTTTTGCTGACAATGGTCTGCCAGTGCGAGTGTCATCACTGGTGTCTTCGCGGCCATCTTTAAATCGTTTAAACCACTCAAACACTTGTGTTCGCGATAAACAGTCATCGCCGTACACTTGTTGTAACATTACAAACGTTTCACTTGCAGATTTTCCTAGTTTGAAACAAAATTTGATGTTAACACGCTGTTCTTTCTGTACACTCAACATTTTCCGACGCACAGACAAAACGTCAACTACTTAAAACAGACGCCACGGGCAGACTGAGTGCAGGAGGCAGATGAAACTCGAGCAGTAGGCGGAGCGAGAGTCACGTGACAGGCCACGCGACTTTCAGCCTTATTGCATTCGTTTTATTGTTTCACCAGTACTAGTCCGGTTTTTTTCTAGCCACACCTCGTATTCTCCATATTGTCAAACAATTACAAATATCTATGGAGAACTGCATCACCGTGTCTGGAGTTGTTCCATTATCGTTACTTTATTAATAAGGATTACTAAATGTGACCTTCATACGCACTTTTGAGACTTTCAGTCTCACCAGAGGGGGAAGAGAGTCTGGTGCCAGTTTGACTTGCTCGTCGCGACTGCTACGGTCGCAGGTTCGAATCCTGCCTCGGCTCCTTAGGTTGAATGGAAATGAAGTCCCATACTCTTGGACAGAGCGTAGGGGAGCGATACCGAAGACCTGCACCGCCGTACTAGGCAAGGTCCTAGTGGAGGTGCTTTGCCATTGCCTTCCTCCGACCGTACTGGTGGTGAATGATGATGATGAGGACGACACAACACCCAGTCATCTCGAGGTAGGTCCGTAGGTTAAAAAATGGTTTAAATGGCTCTGAGCACTATGGGACTTAACATCTGAGGTCATCAGTCCCCTAGACTTAGAACTACTTAAACCTAACTAACCTAAGGACATCACACACATCCATGCCCGAGGCAGGATTCGAACCTGCGACCGTAGCGGTCGCGCAGTTCCAGACTGAAGCGTCTAGAGCCGCTCAGCCACACCGGCCGGCTGTCCTTGGGTTAGTTAGGTTTAAGTAGTTCTAGGGGACTGATGACCTCAGAAGTCCCATAGTGCTCAGAGCCATTTGAACCATCTAAACCAACTTGCTTATCGTGAGACATGAGGGAAGTCATTAGGCACACCTGATGCTAAATTTAACTTCTCATTTCTTTCTGCGTACACGACAGGTGTAGAAATTTGGTTGAAAATAGGTGACCGAAGAGCTGTTTCATCAAATATCAGTTTCGTGTGACTGTACTGACCTGACAATATTCGCAAACGGTTCTTTACATCAGGAAAATGCAAAGTTTTGATAAAGTTACTCATTTGACAGTTATTTTCTACATGTTTTAAAATTTGCAGGAGTGCATTGCTTGCACTTTCCAAATGATGATGAATACTTCTTTGCACAATTTTATTTTCGAGTAAAATGGGATGAAGATATTGAACTACATGGAAAAAATAATCTATGACATGTTTCATGTTTCAGGGCAGACTACTTTTCTTACGTACAGTACATTGTCACTGGTTATGCCGTAAGGTTTTAGGATTGTGATTAGGAATGTTTACTAAATTTTTTATTTTGCTGATGTGATATGAGTAACTGGTGGAGAATATGGACGATAGTATTTGGTATTAGACACTTCCGTCTTAAATTTTAATAACTGAATCATTTCTGAAGGTAATTCCCTACTTGCGTCGAGTTTAACACGGACTCCATACCTCGCTGCTACTTGGCAACAATTTTCGCATTAAAAAAAAAAAAAATGGTCCTTCGGTAGTTCGCCGGATGGAGTGGCCGTGTGGTTCTAGGCGCTACAGTCTGGAACCGAGCGACCGCTACGGTCGCAGGTTCGAATCCTGCCTCGGGCATGGATGGGTGTGATGTCCTTAGGTTAGTTAGGTTTAATTAGTTCTAAGTTCTAGGCGACTGATGACCTCAGAAGTTAAGTCGCATAGTGCTCACAGCCATTTGAACCATTTTGAACCTTCGGTAGTTCCTCTCACTACATACCTCCAATTAACTACACTATCACACTGAGTCTGTGCCTTCCAGTATTATTGTTTACAAAGTGTACTGTGAGCTCGTTTTTATCCAGGAGTTGGCTTTCACATTAAAAAAAAAAAAAAAGACGTCGACAGCTTCCAAAATTGTAGTGAATATACCAACTGAAGATATAATGAGCTCATCCTTTAATTCGTCTGCAGTTTAGAGTTTGAAACGATCAGAAAATTCTATACGTGACCTCTGTCGTCTTCGATACAGCGTGTACACGTCATAATGACGTCGTGCGTGACTTTATCAGCTTGCAGTAACATCACCTCGTCTCGGAACACCTCGCCTCGGGAAGCACACAGTGTACCATGAAAATGCCCTAATCATCGGCAGTGAAATGAAATGTCGTGTGACGAGGGCCTCCCGTCGGGTAGACCGCATGGTGCAAGTCTTTCGATTTGACACCACTTCGGCGACTTGCGCGTCGATGGGGATGAAATGATGATGATTGGGACAACACAATACCCAGTCCCTCAGCGGAGAAAATTTCCGACCCAGCCGGGAATTGAACCCGGGCCCTTTGGATTGACAATCCGCGCGCTGACCACTCAGCTACGGGGGGCGGACATCATCGGCAGTAATGCGCCCTTGCAAAGCAACCGTACGGTAATTGGAATATCATATTATGCCTGCCCAAATAATGACCGAACCCCCGCCATGTTGCACTCTTGGCGCGTAAACTCGGTCAGAAGTGGGAAAGAGTGAGCAACAAAACTCAGCCGACTAAATGACTTGCTTCCATTGCAATGTAGTCCAGTTTTTATTGTTTCGAACCACGTTTTCCTTTTACAGGTATTTGCGTCATTGATTTGTGGTTTTAAACTCCAGTTCGTCCAATACTTCGCAGGCTATAGAGATCCCTTCGTGTTGTTTTCATGCTGACAGGGTTCGCGAGCGCGACCTTCAGATCCGCGGTGACTTTTACAGTTGTCGATCTCTTATTTTTGATCACAATCTTCTTCAATGACCTTCCTGTCCGCAGCTCGTTGTCTGGTGGTTAGCGGTGCTGACTCTGGATCACGGGCTCCCGAATTCGATTCCCGGCCGGTTCTCTGATTTTCTCCATCCGAGGACTGAGCGTTTGTGTGGTCCTCTTCATTTCATCATCATTCGGGAAAATGGCGACACTAGTCAGTGAAAAGATGGGTAATTGTACAGGCGTTGAAAGCCACACCATTGAGAGCCCCACACACCAAAATCATCATCATCAATGACCTTCCATCAGGTTCGCTCAACATATTTTATTCCGCGTTGTGAGTTAGCCGATAATGTTTTACGCTTTTCTATTATACGGTATAACTCTTCAAAACGGTGCCTCTTGAAGAACCAACAACTTTGACTTCCTTGGTTGCAGAAAAACCCACCATTCGAGTACCAACAGTTTGGCAACGTTCGAATTCTGACATTATCAACGTATTGAGCGCATGGCACAAGTGCCTTCCGTAATCTAATACGATAGCCCACAGCTCGTGGTCGCGTTCTCGCTTCCCGAATACGGGGTTCCGGATTTCATCCCCGGCGGGGTCAGGGATTTTCACCCACCTACAGATGACTGGGTGTTCGTGTTGTCCTCATCTTTTCAATATCGCTCATGAAAGTGGCGAGATTGGATTCAACAAAGGTTGGGAATTTGTACGGGCGCTGATAATCGCGGAGTTCAGCGCCCCACCAACCAATCATCATCATCATCATCATCATCATCATCATCATCGAATACGATAGCGCAAGCTGCAGGCTTGGCTAGCATCAGCATTTATGTTCGAGAACGCATATTTTTGTCTAGTAGCCATACAGCTGCACTCTGCTTGCTGACTGCTACCGCCATTTCACCGCCCCACATTATGACTGCCACGTCTTTGCTGGGCCACTTAAGTCGACACGCGTAAGTGTTTCTATCGTGTCCGATAACAAAATAGCATACACGGTTCCCTCGATAACGATGCACCTGCAGATGAATTGGGCTAATAAAGTGCAATGAATGGAAGTCGGCTATAGGATCATGTAATTTAAAACTTCTGATTTTGTAATGGAAAACGTTTTCGCTACTGTATTGTTTTACATTATTAACACTAAATGTGAAACGGCACTTGTGAAGCATATTACTCTGTGAAGCTGACATGTTTCTTCCACTAGGCGTTGTCAGTTGTTGATGGAACGCGAATAAAAAGCTGAATGGACGGCAGCACAGTCTCCTTGTGCGAGTCAGAAGCAATTCGAAGACTTGCAGGACCCATTTGAGAGACGAGCTGCTATCCACCACCCCTGGTAAACGCAGCTGCGGAGACTCCCCGTCCTTGTTGATATGGTATGGCTTGCTCGACCGGCAATCGGTGGTGTGTGACTTGCAGCCTAGGAACGTAATATTACTGGCTGCACGATCTGTATAAAAGGCTGCGCATCAATGCAGTGTATACCTACAGCACAGTCCCGTGTACTGCTCACTAGAGGTCATTAGCACAAGTGGACTCAAAACATGTTCTCTCTTTTTTCCACAAACGTTTTCTTATACCGTTGTGGTCTTCAGTCCAGAGACTGGTTTGATGCAGCTCTCCGTGTTACTCTATCCTGTGCAAGCTTCTTCATCTCCCAGTACCTACTGCAACCTACATCCTTCTGAATCTGTTTAGTGTATTCATCTCTTGGTCTCCCTCTACGATTTTTACCCTCCACGCTGCCCTCCAGTACTAAATTGGTGATCCCTTGATGTCTCAGAACATGTCCTATCAACCGATCCCTTCTTCTAGTCAACTTGTGCCAAAAACTCCTCTTCTCCCCAATTCTGTTCAATACCTCCTCATTAGTTATGTGACCTACCCATCTAATCTTCAGCATTCTTCTGTAACACCACATTTCGAAAGCTTCTAAATGGTTCAAATGGCTCTGAGCACTATGGGACTCAACTGCTGTGGTCATAAGTCCCCTAGAACTTAGAACTACTTAAACCTAACTAACCTAAGGACAGCACACAACACCCAGCCATCACGAGGCAGAGAAAATCCCTGACCCCGCCGGGAATCGAACCCGGGAACCCGGGCGTGGGAAGCGAGAACGCTACCGCACGACCACGAGATGCGGGCCTTCGAAAGCTTCTATTCTCTTCTTGTCTAAACTATTTATCGTCCACGTTTCACTTCCATACATGGCTACACTCCATACAAATACTTTCAGAAACGACTTCCTGAAACTTAAATCTATACTAGATTTTAACAAATTTCTCTTCTTCAGAAACGCTTTCCTTGCCATTGCCAGTCTACATTTTGTATCCTCTCTACTTCGACCATCATTAGTTATTTTGCTCCCAAAATAGCAAAACTCATTTACTACGAGTACTTTAAGTATCTCATTACCTAATCTAATTCCTCAGCATCACCTGACTTAATTCGACTACATTTAGGCTGTTTAGGTTCTTATATTGGTAACGCCACCGCCACGTAGCGCTCTGTATGAAAATCACTGGCTGTGCTGCGTGCAGTCTGTGGCTGGTTTGCATTGTTCTTGGCTATTGTAGTGTTGGGCAGTTGGCTGTTAACAGCGCGTAGCGTTGCGCAGTTGGAGGTGATCCGCCAGCAGTGGTGGATGTGGGCAGAGAGATGGCGGAATTTTGAGAGCGGATGATCTGGACGTGTGTCCATCAGAGACAGTGCATTTGTAAGAATGGATGTCATGAAGTGCTATATATATTATGACCTTTGAACACTATTGAGGTAAATACATTGTTTGTTCTCTATCAAAATCTTTCATTTGCTAACTATGCCTATCAGTAGTTAGTGCCTTCAGTAGTTAGAATCTTTTATTTAGCTGGCAGTATTGGCGCACGCAGTATTGCAGTAGTTTGAGTAACGAAGATTTTTGTGAGGTAAGTGATTCATGAAAGGTATAGGTTATTGTTAGTCAGGGCCATTCTTTTGTAGGGATTATTAAAAGTCAGATTGCGTTATGCTAAAAATATTGTGTGTCAGTTTAGTGCTGATCAGAATAAGTAAAGAGAGTAATGTCTGAGAACGTTCAGTTTTGCTCAGCTGTTTGAAAAGCAAATAACGTAAGAGGTTTATCAGCACAGTAATTAATTAATTTTTCTAAGGGGACGTTTCACATTCCACTATCCTCGTTTTGCTTTTGTTAATGTTAATCCTATATCCTCCTTTCAAGTCACTGTCCATTCCGTTCAACTGCTCTTCCAGGTCCTTTGGTGTCTCTGACAGAATTACATTGTCATCGGCGAAACTACTGGTTTTAAAACGCGCTCTCTCCGTATTACACGTTCGGGTGGTACAATTATGGGGTTGTTTAGATCATTTACCTTCCCTCGCTGGTGTGAGCTGTATCTCCGGTCTGGGGGATAGCGTTTAGTTCCTTTCTCATGTAGCAGTCTTATGCCATCCAGTGACAGCAATATTGAAACATACCGTATATGACAAGATGTACTAAATCTAACCGTATACGAAGAATAACTTAAATTTGCAACTACGAACGGAATGCTATACCGATATGGATTTCATTACACAAGTCACGACAAAACATAACTCTAGCAAACAAAATTAAAACACTATAACGTGTGTGTCATGTCAAGCAGATTTTGTTTTTAATAATTTTTAGGATAGAATTTCCAAGTCATGACACTCCAATGATGTGATTCTGCTCTCCATCTTTCCCTGCCTTCTGCTATTATTTTCATGCTTACATAAACCCGCCAACCTCTACAAAGCTGTTGCATATTCCAGTGTAGTGCGTGGCTGCCTCTACACATATTTTCCCTCTACCGCTTCTTCCAACGCCCAAGTAACTATTCCCGGATTTTGTAATAGAAGTCTCACTAGTATTCTCCTTAGTCTTGTATGAATTTTTTAATTAATTTCGTTCATCACTTATTATACTTATTACTTCCTTTCCTATATTATCGACCTAATTAATGTTAAACTTTCTTCGTCAAGACCACACTGAAAATGCCTCTAGTGTCTTCTCCTCTGGATTACCATGCTGTAGTGATATGAATCACACTGTCCTCTTAAGTGTAATAAGATGTCACAGACAAAGGGGTATGTAAGAAGAGGCTAGAGGTGTCACTTGCCGCTGTCTGGAATCTGGGTACAGGCTTTTTATTCATTACAGAATCCTCCCACATCTGCAGCATTGATTGTAATTGACTCTACCTGCTGGTGTAATAATACTGAGCGCCGGCCGGTGTGGTCGAGCGGTTCTAGGCGCTTCAGTCTGGAACTGCGCGACTGCTACGATCGCAGATTCGAATCCTGCCTCGGGCATCGATGTGTGTGATGTCCTTAGGTTAGTTAGGTTTAATTAGTTCTAAGTTCTAGGGGACTGATGACCTCAGATGTTAAGTCCCATAGTGCTCAGAGCCATTTGAACCATTTTGAATACTGCTGAGCCTGACGGAAAATACTGCCGTTAACAATCGCTATGTTCTCGGATGCGAGGGATGTTCGGAAAGTAAGTTCCGATCGGCCAAGAAATGGAAACCACTGTGAAAATCTAATAAAACTTTGCACATATGTGTTCGACAGTGACTCTAGTATGCTTGTCGGTTGCATCACTTCCCTCTTTTCAGTTCTGAGCGCATGGTGAGCACATAAAGATGCGTAGAAAGTAGTGTCTCCCGCTAGGTATGAGGTCCTGGTGAGAGATTTCGCCTGATGTTATGCAACCCACATTACAGAGCTGTCATACGGTTCCTACTTCGTGACGATTCTCGGTCGCAATCTGCAGGGGCAATGAGAATGCTCCTGCAGCGTTTTCGATGGGAAGTGTTTGATCACCCGTACTACACCCATTAACTGGCTCCCTCTGTGTTTCATCTCTGCTCACATTAACTACCGGCTATGAAGACAACATTTTCGCACAGACAACGAGTTATAGATGAGCGTAGAGAATTGGCGGGAAGCACAGGCGGCTGCCTTCTATGACGAGGGTATTGGAAAGTTGGTACAACGCTACGGCAAATGTCTAAGTCGGAGTAGTGACTATGTAGAGCAGTGGCTGGAAGCTGTAGCTAACTGTTGCAGATAAAATATTTCTGATTAACACAGTGGTTTCCATTCCGTGATCAATCGGAATTTAGTTTTCGAATAGCCCTAGTATTTTTGTTGTTGTTGTCATGCTGTTCAAGGGATATATCGCCAATTTCTAGAAGCGGCGGCGATTTCTGCATTGTTCTCCAATCAAAACAGAACCGTGCCGAAACAGTGTCCAAAATATTTCCTCTATCACCTTGAGCAGTTACCTTCTCCGTTGTTATCTTTTTCCTGTCTCGCAATCTATGTTAAAGCGTGCAGGTTGCGTGTGTGCCAAAGCATCTCATATACACGCTGCTTACCCGCTTGGTTCAATGGTCGGAAGGATTCATTGAAAGGTGACCGGCCTGAAGTTAGTATTTGATTCATTAGGTGATTATCATATTAAGATTTCGCAACGGATAAGGCGGGGGAGGGCTCAAGCAACCTAGTTGTCAAGTAACTAATTACCAAACTCTAACCTGATCTATATACCCTGTCCTTGTTAATTTTCATTCCCACCCGATTATCATGACTTAAATTTAGCACTAACATTGTTCTCTATACAGCATGGGGGTGTTATGATCAATCACTTAATCCATGAAATTAAATTCATATGACATGTTTATTATTTACCCAGAACCTTTACAAATGTTATAAACAAGTTTTACTCGCTACTTAAGCGATCTCATAATCGCAATTAACGAATAATTTCTATCTTATCTAGCACTGAAGGTGCCCATATTATCAGAAATCTGGTCACGTTTATAATATTGTGCACTGGGAAAGGGGAGGAATCTACGTTGCTGCATCTGTAGTCCGTCTGGTCGGACAGTGATTGAAATTCGCACCCCGTGTTGTTACTTGGACCGAATCGTTACGAATAAATGAGCCGCGTTTCGGTTCCTCAATGGTCACTCTCTCCATTACTTCTCAGCACCGTTCCCTTACTCAAAACTATAGCAGAGATTCTTGGAGGGAAAACGAGGGGGGGGGGGGGGGGGGGGGGGACAAAGCAGATACAAACATCTCTCGTATACACAAAAAACAGTTTCTTTAAAAGTAAAACACACAACCTATTATTTACTAATGTTAGGACATGAAGCCTCGTCTAGGTTGCTGCTTGAAAATGAGGGTAGACATGAATCAAAGGATGCGTGCACAAAATTTATGAAGTTACCAAAAAATTACGCCATACGCTTAGAGCCTTATGTAACTCACACAAGACTCACGCATATCCTAGCAGGTTTCACACGGAACCGTCGTCTAAATTTCTCATCAGCAGTTACGACCACGTGTTAAGTTGACTAGGCGGGGTAAGACCGCATGTAACTTTAGCAAGATCAGTAAGAAATTAAAAATTGCAAATGCTACTCCTAAAAGTGGAACTACATGATTTTACATACTTTTGCTGCTCTCGTACGCTGAAGGCGCTAACTGATTGCATTGCTACAAATTGATAACGTCAGCCCAAATGCACACCTCTGGAAAAGAAACCCTAACTGAAAATTTTAATTTTACAGGCAAAATTTCTCAGAAAAATGAATGGTGTTAACGACCCGCTAACTACTTCCTCCCGCAAAAAAGTGGATTAATAACAATGTAATACATCTTATTCCACAAAGAACTTGGCGACAAAGAAGAAGATCGCCCTCGATTCCGTCCTCCCAGTTCACAAGCTTCCCCCAGAGCGCCCCTGTCACGGCGGCTCTCACCGGTCGTTCTCCTCCGCCCTGGATGGTAGGGGAAGCTCTTACCAACCCCGAACTACCCCTGGCAAACAGGTGCATCATGGCTGCCTTTACCCCAAATTTATTTTGGCACTAACCAACGTACAGAGTGATCACATCTCTGCCTTGCCAGTACCAGCAGACGAACTCTTAATACAAACTCAAAGTCAATTAACCCAGGGCAACGCAAGAGTCGAGGGACATGAAATATATGATGAACATCAACAAAAGCAAAACGAGGATAATGGAATGTAGTCAAATTAAATCGGGTGATGCTGAGGGGATTAGATTCGGAAATGAGACACTTAAAGTAGTAAAGGGGTTTTGCTATTTGGGGAGCAAAATAACTGATGATGGTCCAAGTAGAGAGGATATAAAATGTAGACTGGCAATGGCAAGGAAAGCGTTTCTGAAGAAGAGAAATTTGTTAACATCGAGTATAGATTTAAGAGTCAGGAAGTCGTTTCTGAAAGTATTTGTATGGAGTGTAGCCATGTATGGAAGTGAAACGTGGACGGTAAATAGTTTGGACAAGAAGAGAATAGAAGCTTTTGAAATGTGGTGCTACAGAAGAATGCTGAAGATTAGATGGGTAGATCACATAACTAATGAGGAAGTATTGAATAGGATTGGGGAGAAGAGAAGTTTGTGGCACAACTTGACCAGAAGAAGGGATCGGTTGGTAGGACATGTTCTGAGGCATCAAGGGATCACCAATTTAGTATTGGAGGGCAGCGTGGAGGGTAAAAATCGTAGGGGGAGACCAAGAGATGAATACACTAAGCAGGTTCAGAAGGATGTAGGTTGCAGTAGGTACTGGGAGATGAAGAAGCTTGCACAGGATAGAGTAGCACGGAGAGCTGCATCAAACCAGTCTCAGGACTGAAGACCACAACAACAACAACAACGCATGAGGGATTAAGGAAACGAAATGCATTTCTGTAATTATGAATTAAATAAACAGGTAGTCCATTTCTTCACTCGAGTTATAACATGTCTTAAATTTGGAAAAATGATGAAAGTATCTCAAACATCTTCAGTATTCAATATAATGCGACGGAACAAGTTAAGTATAATGAGATGGAACAAGCTGTTCTCTCTCAATCGCCTCATACGGTATTTGTAGAAGAGATCCCTGGTGTACAGATTCTGACATCAATTCCCACAACATTATGTAGATGGCAGCAATATTCCCACATGTGCCCATTATTCGTCCGCCACTTCCCATAAGGAAGCCACTCCCTATACTGCACAACGTAATCACAACAGCAGCTTACCGCTTGTCTATGAACCCCAGCCCGCGATGGTTTCCTCACACATACATTCACTTTTACACGGCAGAGTTACCATAGTGGTCTCTGTAGAACATGGCCATGCTGAACTACAAGTGTGTAAATTTACATTCAATCCTGCGAGCTAAATACTTCAGACGAAAAAACAATAAATACGGTTTCTGCAATAGAAGAGACAGTGACAGCGACAAAAGTGATACTGAAGAGGAATAGGAGAAGAAGGAAGACGAGATGTAACTGTAAACCAGACACCTGGAGTTATGAGTCAGACATAACAGTCCAAAATGCACTGACAAATTGTACGTATCAGTCAAATAACAGCTAAGGATAACGAATATTAGAACAAATGCAGTGTAAAGTGCTGGCAATCCAGCCAAGAAAGCACCCAATATTTAATATTAACGCGTAGAATTAGCAATACCATTTCTCTACTACTAACTAAAAAGTATTTTGTTGCCTGGCGGTGAACAGCTTGAAGAAACCAGTATGATGCATTCACCACCAGTCACAGTCATTAATGACACTAACAGATCTCTCATCTATGTATCATCTTTTTACATTATTCTATTTTTATTTATGTTTTAACAACAAATTATTCTTATCTTAGTAAAGTATTATGCCTTGTCCAATGTTGCAAATAAAAACAAACTAAAAACACTAGAAAGAAAGATGACAAACAAAAGCTGTAATACGTACGACCTGTTTTAAAACATCAGGAAACGGATCTTTGAATTTGCACTAAATTAATAATTAAATATAAGTGTGAAGAGGAAGTATGATTTTTGCAGGTCGAAACCTCTCCAGGAATTTTCGAATTTTTCAGAATGTATGCAAATGCAGCCACAGGGTTACGAACCGTGCAGTCAAGTTGGCGTTACTGCACAGAAAAGAGGACGACTACCTCGGTTCAGTCCTAGGCAGTTAGCAGTCAGGTTTACCGGCCATTCGGCCAGTCGACCGTTTGCCCCGAATTACACATTTTGCAACCAATACAGAAACTGACGCTTCCGAAACATATTAAACTCATCTTCATTTACCCTGGATTACACGTTTTGCAACCAGCACAAAAGCTGACGCTTCCCAAACATATTAAATTCATCTTCCGTTAGGTAAATCATCATTAAAAATGGATATGTGATTTCGTAAAAAAAGTGTTATCTAATTTGAAAAAGTTCTTTTAAAAGTTTATTACTTGTTTCTCCACTTTGTTGGTTATTTTTGTTAATTTACAACAATTGTTCTGAGTATACACATTTCAGACTTTTTATTTTAGTGACATCCTAACATTATGGAATACGAGAAATTTTTGTGGTCACATTCTACCTATATTTCGTACCTCATTCGTTATTCTGGGTGCAGTCAATGATGATATTTCAGATTACTGAACAAAAAAGGCTCCGTATATATTCATGGTAACAACATCAAAAGATGGATAAGTATCTGTCGTTTCAGTCTCAATTAGTTCCGTGTGCGTCATGTCCAAATTAGAGCTTGGGGCACAACATATTTCCAAAGTCACCGAAATAGTTATATCAAAAGTGGCAATTTTAGAATTTTGCCCCCTCTCAAAAAAATTTATGAGGACGCCCATAGTTACAGATGAAGTTAGAGATGTACCTTGCATTATACTCTTGCAGTGAACGCACCTCTGTAGCTGGCGGATGTGACGTCATGCAGTGAGCGCGAGAAGCGGCTCTGCAGAGTACGGATTACGCATTCCGTTTTTGTTGGCCAAGAGCGCCACGTCTTTCGTATAGGATCGTTACCCAAGAGTTCAATAAATGTGTCCAGTACAAGTCAAACGTTTATTTAAACCTGTCACGACGAATATTCGATTATTTAAAAATGTTTAACAGCCCCAAAGAAAGCAGGTGTTGAGAGATGTGAAAATTACCGAACTATCAGTTTAATAAGTCACAGCTGCAAAATACCAACACGAATACTTTACAGACGAATGGAAAAACTGGTAGAAGCCGATCTCGGGGAATATCAGTTTGGATTCCGTAGAAATGTTGGAACACGTGAGGCAATACTGACCCTGCGACTTACCTTAGAAGATTAACGAAAGGCAAACCAATGTTTCTAGCATTTGTAGGCCCAGAGAAAGCTTTTGACAATGTTGACTGGAATACCCTCTTTCAAATTCTGAAGGTGACAGGGGTAAAATACAGAGAGCGAAAGGCTATTTACAATTTGTACAGACACCAGATGGCAGTTATAAGAGTCGAGGGGCATGAAAGGGAAGCAATGATTGGGAAGGGAGTGAGACAGGGTTGTAGCCTCTCCGCGATGTTATTCAATGTGTATATTGAACAAGCAGTAAAGGAATCAAAAGAAAACATCGGAGTAGTCGAATCAAGTCGGGTGATGCTGAGGGAATTAGATTAGGAAATGAGAAAGTAGTTAAGGAGTTTTTCTATTTGGGGAACAAAATAACTGATGATGGTCGAAGTAGAGAGGATATAAAATGTAGACTGGCAATGGCAAGGAAAGCGTTTCTGAAGAAGAGACATTTGTTAACATCGAGTATAGATTTGTCAGCAAAAAATGGTTCAAATGGCTCTGAGCACTATGGGACGTAACGTGTATGGTCATCAGTCCCCTAGAACTTAGAACTACTTTAACCTAACTAACCTAAGGACATCACACAACACCCAGTCATCACGAGGCCGAGAAAATCCCTGACCCGCCGGGAATCGAACCCGGGAACTCGGGCGTGGGAAGCTAGAACGCTACCGCACGACCACGAGCTGCGGACATTTGTCAGCAAGTCAGTTCTGAAAGTATTTGTATGGAGTGTAGCCATGTATGGAAGTGAAACATGGACGATAAATAGTTTGGACAAGAAGAGAATAGAAGCTTTCGAAATGTGGTGCTAAGGAAGAATGCTGAAGATTAGATGGGTAGACCACATAACTAATGAGGAGGTATTGAATAGAACTGGGGAGAAGAGAGATTTGTGGGACAACTTGACGAGTAGAAGGGAGCGGTTGGTAGGACATGTTCTGAGGCATCAAAGTAACACCAATTTAGTATTTGAGGGCGGCGTGGAGGGTAAAAATCGTAGAGGGAGACCAAGAGATGAATACACTAAGCAGATTCAGAGGGATGTAGGGTGCAGTAGGTACTGGGAGATGAAGAAGCTTGCACAGGATAGAGTAGCATGGAGAGCTGCATCAAATCAGTCTCTGGACTGAAGACCACAACAATAACAACAGTTATTATTTTTAACACTGTATTAGAATTTCCCAAAGTATTCTAATTCCCCAATTATGGAAAAATTCGGAATAAATGAAACAAATCGAATTATTAGGAACAATTTAGTCATCGTTGGATATGTTCTGACTTGAGAAGTGCTGTACAGAATTATAACACGTGAATGAGCAGCTGTTCAATCTATTTGCATCATATACGAGGGCTGTTCGGAAAGTATGGTCCGATCGGTTGCGAAATGGAAGTCACAGCTAAAACCAAAAATGTTTTATTTGCAAGAGTTATGTACACTTTCCAACTTATTTTCTACACAGTCGCCGCTGTGTCTGAGACACTTGTCGTAGCAGTGTACCAACGTTCCGATAACTTAGACACAGAAGGCAGCCGCCTGTGCTTGCTACCAATTTTCTACGTTGATCTGCAGCTAGTTGTCTATACCAAAATGTTGTCTCATATCCAGCGGTTCATTCGAGGAGAGAGGGAACTCTGAGGGAACCAAATCCGGGCTGCATGGTAGGTGACGAAACACTTCCCATCGAAAACGCTGGTGGGGCAATGAGTGTGCGGTGGAGGATTGTCATGAAGGAGGAAATGCACGACAGTTACGTTATGTCGGCTGCATCGAAACAGGCGAAGTGTCTAACAGGCACTCACACTTGGCGGCACACCGCGTTTTCCAGGCTTCTTTGCGCGCTCGCTGGGTGATCAGTATTGAAAAGAGCGACGCGATGCGATCGATGGGCATACTGGAGACACTGTCCAACACATCTATGTGAAGCTACATCGGATTTTCACTGTGGTTTCCATTTCGCGGTCGATCGGACCTCACTTTCTGAATAGCCTCCTACATATAGCAGGCAACTGGATGTGAAGGCAGTTGGTGCCATGAAACGGAAGTACAATAAGTTAGTAATTTATTGGGAGACAAGATAGTAAATAAAGTCCCACCTGAATATCCTCTGTAACAAACTGTTTTTAAATCTAGAAAGCAAACAAAGTTGTATGCATATGTTTGATCACAGCCCACTGGCTATGTCTTATGTTATTAAAACGAAATGCATTAGACGCCAAAAATATACATTTTCTTGTTGCTTCACAGACGGATTTAAAATACCTTCAGTAAAGCAGCTTTGGACACTACGGCCACAAAAATGGAGAATTTCGCTTCGTGATGGTATCGTATAGGAATGCAGTTTTTCGTCGCAAGATTCTCAAATAAACATTTCTGCAGTCTTTTACCTCGCCATATTTGTTAGAGTCTCAGACTTTTGACGTTATCTATGACCATCGTTGGTAATTAATTGTTATTTTAACAGGCCGTATGGTAATTTCATGTGTGATGGGATGAATTATTCTACATTAGTTAATCTATCTCTACGATTTCAAAACGCTGAACATAGCACCGACGCCACCTTAAAATCTCGATTGCCAGTTGCAGTGTCACAAGCAAACATACGATTATGTTCTATGTAACGAAAACCACATCCCATGTATCTTTCTACTGGAATTCTGCCATGAATGCCCTTCTGACCAGAACGAGCAACAACAGCTGTAATCGTCAGAGCGTTGTACCCTTAGTGGTGCATGGGAACGGGTATTCTGTGCTGGAAAGCTAGAACGGAGTTACCTTCTAAAGGATCAGCATCACTGCTCATATTCCCCCAGCATAGACATCGACGTTATCTCCAGTAGCTTATGGATGTTCCATGATTTCGCGAAGTATCAATGACATAATTCCTCCAACTAAACAATATACCACACCGCCTATTACTACAGCAGTCAAGTCTTGACTATGACGGATTACGAAATCGTTGAAAGCATTACTATATAAATAATATAAAACGTCAAGAAAACTAACAAGGGTTCATTCATTATGGTGCCTTGTTTCCTCGTTTTCCTTTGCGTTTCTAAGCTTATAGTCGCAGTTGTGTCTCTGATATCCTTACTCGCCGTCGTCTGGCTCTTTTCAGTTATTTCTTATTTTATTATAAATAGCAAAGTTTGTCGCATTTAACCAAGCGGGATGACACAGTATGAGCGCTGAAGAACTGTCCGATACAGGAATGAAGATTTAGGTCTGACGTCTCGTCATTATAGACCGAGCGTTAGATCGGACTGGAAAGAGTGGTGAAGGGAAATTCCAGGATTTGCCTAAAACGTTTAAGGAAAACCATTGAAAATGTAAATCTAGATATCTGGACGAGGATTTGGAGCGCTATCTTCCCTTATGCGAATCATGAGTCTTGTTATTGAGGCCGACTCCTTGGCTCTATGATTCGAAATAGGAAGGTCACGTCAATTGCGTTGCAAAACATGCAGAAAACTATTATACCACAACTTAACTCCGAATGAGCCGCAGTGTTGTGTGGCTCCGTTATAAGAAACTCCTACAAGAGGTGGTTCTCAAGAGAGGCCAGAAGTCAGGAATTAAAGGGCTCCCAAGACAAGCCTGTGACGTACACGTAATGAGTTGCACAAAGAAAAGATTTTGATAATGGTGTCTACAGTTAGCGGCAGATGTGGTTTCCAGTACATGAGCACAATTAAGTCCCCATTGTGTACGAGTGAATTGTCTGCCGTCAAGCTGGAGGGACGTCATTTAATTCAGCCATATTAGGGATCAATTTTCTTATTAATTTCTGATTCTTTTTTCTTTCTACACACGAGTCCTCAGTTCAAACTTTGTGCGGTCATGTAACTGAAAACTGCGTAAGCCTCTTACGTGGTGAATGCGTCGAACAGCAAACTAGAGTCGTTATTGAGATGAAATATTCGATCTCGAAGTTTACGCAACAGATGCTTAAAAAGAAGAAAAGTTTACTTAAAAAGACAGTTAACATACAAGGGATTTTGAAGTCGCTGATGTTAGTAAAGAACAATGAATGAAATTAAGAGTTTTCAGGCAAGCAAATGAAAGTCGTTGCTTCGGTTATGAACCTTACTTCCGGAAGACCTCGATACAGTCTCGTACTGTACTGGGGAAAGATAAGCTTCTATAACTTCAGGGCGACAATCATTGAACTACATGAAAAAGAACATAAAATTAGTTAGAAACTACGGCGTGCACACACATTATTCAACATGTAACATAACAACATAACAACATGTAACATATTCGGATTAAGGTTATGCCTTGTTCGATAAGCCTTCCATCATTGGCGATGATGTGGCGCAGACGTAAAGCAAAATTCTGCATGACCCGCTGAAGTGTCGGAACATCGATGCTGTCGATGGCCTCCTGAATGGCTGATTTCACCTCAGCAGTCGTTTTGGGGTGATGGCTGTACACCTTGTCTTTAACATAGCCCCACAAAAAAGAGTTGCATGTATTCAGATCGGGAGAGTATGGCAGCCAATCGAGGCCCATGTCAGTGGCCCCAGGGTACCTGTCATCCAGAATGCGGTCCCCAAAGTGCTCCTCCAAGACATCACTCTCCTGCTTCGATGGGGTCGAGGTCCGTCATGCATGAACCACGTCTTGTCGAAATTACGGTCACTTTGGATAATGGGCGTGAAATCGTCTTCCAAAACCTTCACGTACCGTTCGGTAGTCACAGTGCCAACAAGGAATATAGCAACGATTATTCTATGACTAGACATTGCACACCACACAGTCGTCCGTTGAGGTTGAAGAGACTTCTCGATCGCGGTATGCGGATTCTTAGTCCCCCAAATGCGCCAATTTTGATTATTGACGAGCCCATCCTAACGAAAGTGGGCTCCGTCGCTAAACCAAACCGTATTCACATACTAATTCCCATCATGCCCTCGGGCAACCGTGCAGTTTGAACGTCTTAACGCAAACCGTTCAGAAATTATAACTACGAGGGGCGTTCAGAAAGTAAGCTCCGATCGGTCGCGAAATGGAAACGACTATGAAAATCCGATAAAGCTTTGCACAGATGTGTTGGGTAGTGTCTCTAGTATAACCCCAGTTAGCATCACGTCGCTCTTCTCATTTCTGAGCTCGCAGTGGGTGCGTAAAGATGTCTAGAAAATAGTGTCTGCCGCCAAGTACGAGGGCCTGGTGAGAAATTTCGCCTGAAGCTATGCAGCTAAGATTACATAACTGTCGTGCTGTTTCTTCTTCAAGACAATTCTCAGCCGCATTCTACAGGGACAAATGAAGATGCTCCTGCATCGTTTTCAAATGGAAATGTGAGATTACCGACAATACAGTCCGCAATTGTCTCCCCCTGGGTTTCATCTCTGGTCACATGAACCGCTGTCTTTGAAGACAACATTTTGACACAGACAACGAGGTGTAGGCCAGCGTGGAGAATTTGCGGAAAGCACTGGCGGCTGCCTTCTATGATGAGGCTATTGAAAAGTTGGTACAACGCTATGACAAAAGTCTAAGTCAGAACGGCGACTACGTAGAGAAGTAGCTGAAAGGTGTAGCTAATTGTTACAAGTAAAACATTTCTGATGTTCACTGTGGTTTCAATTTGGCAATCAATCGCAGCTTACTTTCTGAACAGGCCTCGTATTTTATTTCGTATAGCCGGCTGCTGTGACCGAGTGGTTCTAGGCGGTTCAGTCCGGAACCGCGCTGCTGGTACGGTCACCGGTTTGAATCCTGCCTTGGGCATGGATGTGTGTGATGTCCTTAGGGTAGTCAGGTTTCAGTAGTTCTTAGGGGACTGATGACCTCAGATGTTAAGTCCCATAGTGCTTAGAGCCATTTAAACCATTTTTTTCTTTCACATTGATCAATAGGATAGGAAACTTAAAGCGAAACATAAATAATAACGCCCAAAAACTTATCCGCTTGCGGGTGTTTGCTTGTTAAAAAAAAAAAACTTAAACCTTCTTTCATGGGATGAAAAAGTAAATCAGTCTTAAAGGAAATAAACCAAAAATGGCGTTAGAGGTCAAAATATTAGATACGAAACTAAGAATGACACCAGGTCGTATAACGGTATAAATCCTTTAGCAGTACTTGTGCAGCTGAACTAACGACCACTGCCAGTCAAACGTATATAGCAGGGGTGTCCAACCGGCGGTCCGCGGGCCACATGCGACCCAGGAGGTGAGCGTCTACTGTTAGTGTCAAGCATACCGCGTGAACAGTAATAAAACCGACAAACTGCATGGACGGGTTCCTGACTAAAAGTGGAGGAAAAAGGTACTATGAACATGTGTGCTGATATCCACAGTGGGTGGCGGTCACGAATGACAGTTCCTCTGACCACGTGCGCTCTGTTTGTTGCGTGTTTCAGATTAGCTGATCGACGCAGCGTACTGTAAGCAGGAGAATGGTCCGGCATTCATGTCGGGAACGAGCCGAGATGGTGTTTGTGCAGATAAAACCGGTCGAGAGGAAGCACGGTTATGCCGAAACAAGTACCGCGACAGACACCAACCACATCACATAACATTTGAAGCCCGTTTTGGGCGTTTGTCTGATCACAGGTCCTTTCAGCCAGACGAACGTGCAGGGAGGCGGCGGACTGTGCGTGCACCAGATTTGGAGCACGGGATTCTGGCGGATATTGAGACGAATCCTAGTACAAGCTCCAAGCAAGTGCTTGGTTTAAGCCAAAGTACGACTAAGTGTGTCCTGCGTGACAACCGCTACGATCCCTATCACCTGCGATCGCGTGAAGGCCGCTTTGAACATGTGTTGCGACGTGGCTGTGATGCAGATCTCTACTGTTTTCCGCGACTATTTGTTGACGTTGCATGCACACCGTCCATTTCCGGACGCGTGTTCACAGGATCTTTTTTCTTCCCATTTCCATTCAGGAGCCCGTACCTGAAATTCGTCGGTTTTATTATTGTTCACATTCTATTATGTGCGGCTGACAAATACTCATCTTCTTCCAATAAATGGCAAAATTCTTGTGGCAACAGATTCTTTCCATAACACGGTCCGTTTACGAGAGGAAGATGACAATGTTTCCATGGAGGCCTAAAGATACGTATCACACAGCAGTGTCATCTCCCAAAAGGTTGTGTAGAAATGTAGGACCACCAGTCAAACCTCGATCATAGAAAACCACCGCCGTGATACATACGATGAAATGTGATTCTTGAGTTTCTCCCGGCGTATTTGATAATCAAAATATCCACGGGTATACTGCCGGTCTACGTAGATGTCGTTTGCTAAGTACTCTTGCCTTTCTAAAGAGATGTCGTTCCGAGAATGTTGTTCCAAATTTTGCTAAGGTTATGCATCACATCGATTCTGCAGCAGCTAAGAGAATCAAGAAACGAGCCAGTCTCGCATTGGTACGTGAGAGAGTGCAATTCACCCGCCGGAGCCTTGAGTTTATCTCACAGGAATTACTCAAACTACATTTGCAACTGGCTAGTAATTTCACTTCTTTTTCCTCGGATTGGATTGATGGTTTCACCTGGGTTGCAGCTGATTCCGCCCATAAGAAGGCAACGGGACGTCAAACAGCTACGTCTCCTTGACAAACCATCTCTGCAGGTTCCGGGCAAGACTGTCATCAATTTGAGTGGCATGGTGTTAAGTGATGATGCGGTCTCGGTTTTGCAGAAAGGTCTCAACTTCGCTCCCACCCCCAAGTTCACTCCGGTCGCAGAAATTGTTAGTGCTGTTGAACAGGTTGCAGCTCGACTTCCGCCTGAATCAGCTGAGGAAATACGTCGTGAAACTTGTCGTGCGTTGACGAAATCCAAGCCGATGAAGTCAAATATCACTAGTAAAGAGAGGGCGGCCATTCGTGATCTGAGGGAGCGCTCTGAAATTGTTGTCTTACCGGCTGACAAAGGCAATGCTACAGTTGTTGTCTCCCATAAGGACTACACTGATAAGATGCACAGCCTGCTAAATGACGATTCCTACCGGAAGATCAGCGTTGACCCTACAAAGAAGGTGGACAAAAAGACGAGGTCGCTTCTCAAGGACGCAGATTTACCGGAGGGTGACGCTAAGAAATTGTTACCCCAAGGTCCGGTACCGCCTAGACTATATGGACTCCCGAAGGTTCACAAAGAGGGGGTACCATTACGCCCCATTGTCAGCAACATCAGGGCACCTACATATTTGTTGGCCAAATACCTGACGGGAATATTAAGTCCTTATGTGGGTAAATGCCCTCATCACATCCGTAATTCCGTAGATTTTGTTAAACGCCTTGATAGCTTCACGTTGGGTGAGTCAGATATCATGGTGAGTTTTAACGTCGTTTCCTTGCTCACGAGGGTACCCCTGCGAGAGTCACTAGAATTGATTAGTCAGAAGTTTGACGAGAAGACCACTGAACTTTTTAGGCATGTCTTGACTTCCACGTATTTTCTTTTTAATGGAGAATACTACGAACAAACGGAGGGAGTCGCCATGGGTAGCCCACTCTCACCGGTGGTAGCGAATTTGTACATGGAGAACTTCGAGGAGGAAGCCCTGTCGTCATCCGAATGGAAACCTACTTGCTTTTTCCGTTACGTGGACGACACGTTCGTCATCCGGCCACATGGTATGGATAAACTCCTTGACTTCCTTACACATATAAACTCCATACACCCCAACATCAAATTCACTATGGAGACTGAAACGGAGGGTAAACTACCTTTCCTTGACGTCTTGGTCAAGAGAAGGCCTGACAGCACCCTAGGCCATGGGGTGTATCGGAAGACAACGCACACCGATCTGTATTTGCACGCAGACAGTTGCCACCACCCTTCACAGAGGAATGGGGTGCTTAAAAACCTAGTACATAGGGCGCGCACTATCTCTGACGCAGAGAGTCTACCCCAGGAATTGGAACATCTGAGAACTGTATTTCGAAAAAATGGGTACTCAGAGTGGCAGATTCAAAGTGCTCTCCGCCCACCCACTACAGCACAACCTGTGGAGATGGATGAAATCACGAGGGAGGAGGTAGGCACTGCGTTTATCCCATATACAGGCGCACTCTCGGGGAAAATCGCCCGCATTTTGAAGAAACACCGGGTCCGAACTGTGTTTTGTCCTCCGAATAAAACTCGTGCACTGGTGGGGAGCGCCAAAGATGACCTCGGTTTGAGGAAGGCCGGCGTGTACCAGATTCCGTGTCAATGTGGCAAGTCGTATATTGGTCAGACGATGCGTACCGTTGAGGATCGATGCCGTGAACACCAGAGGCACACCCGACTGATGTATCCGAGCAAGTCGGCGGTCGCTGAACATTGTTTGTCGGAAAATCACGCTATGGAGTATGAACGCACGAGGATTCTGGTACAGACGTCGAGATACTGGGACAGCGTTGTTAGAGAGGCCATCGAAATTCGCACCAATGACGACCTCATAAACCGTGACTGTGGCTATAATCTTAGCAAGGCTTGGGAACCAGCGATTGGGTTAATCAAGAGTAAATCGAGCAAATGTATAGTTGTGACGACCACGGCGGACAGAGCCATCACACCGACGTCATCTCAGACGCCATCGCAATCTGTTCCACCGCGCGACCATGGCGCGGGGCGCGGACGGCGGAGTGAGCGCGCCGCGGGCGGAGGGTATTTAAATCGGCCGCCGCCGCGACCGAACCCAGTTCCCCCTGAGCAGCCATAGTGTACGGATCTCCGTGCCAGCACGTTCACAGGAGCTCAGTCCGTCAGTTCACCTGATGATGGCGACATGTATGATCGCCGAAATATTGTGCCCGTTGGACACTGTAGACCGGCAGTACACCCGTGGATATTTTGAATACGATGAAATGTTTTCCATAGAACTCACTTAAAACAACATTCAGTGATGAGGTAAGTGATCAGAACATGAATGGACGTCACGTAACTTGCTCTTGATTGAAGTGCTTCTAAAACTCCAGCAGTGCGGGACGATATTATATTCACCGCAATGTCCAGTTTACCTAGACTAAAGCTGACGGGAATTATTATGTTGAACAGAGAAAAACCCCATTATTATAAGCAGTAACATTGACACCAGTGTGTTGTGAGTCAGCCAGCAGTGTGCAGTAATGACATGGTTCGCTAATCCGAGCTGGTTCGTGAAAATTTTTCCATACAAGCCCCATACCATTTGGTGCCCACTTGCTACCTCCCCCCCTTCCTCCCTCTTAAACATTAACTGCCTTTCATTGGATTTTCACACATTTTGCTCATGCCATTAACACAGTCTTCGTCATCCGGAGGTGAAAGGTAGAGATAATGGCGAATCTGTGCTTACAAGCCGCCACTGACTTCAATGAGATGTCCTAATCAATACAAACGTACTGGAAATATATGAACAGCAAAGCGAGAGCCGCATTTTTTTAAGACTTCGCTTGTAAAAAATCATTCAGGCAAGAGAGTAGTGCAAACATACTGTCGTTTGATCTATGGACGATATACTAATCAGCATCTTTGAGTAGAGAAACAAGTAAAACAATTGGAAACATATAAGTCGCCAGGTCCGGATGGAATCCCACTTCGATTTTGCAAAGAGTATTCTATGGCACTGACTCCTTACTTAGCTTTGCATCTATCGCGAATCCCTCGCCCGTACCAAGTCCAAAGGGACTGGAAGAAAGCGCGGGTGACTCCGGTATTTGAGTAGGGTAAAAGAACGGACTAGCAAAACTGCAGACCAATATCCCTCATATTCGTTTGCTGCAGAATCCTTGAACATATTTTCAGTTCGAATGTAATAAATTTTCTTAAATAGAGAAGCTTATGTCCACGAATAAGAACGGTTTTAGATTATGATGATGATATTTGGTTTGTGGGTCGCATAACTTTGCGGTCATCCCCGCTCGTACAAAGTCCCAATTTTTACACAGTCCAATTTGTTCACAATCCAACCTAGCCACTGTCAAGAATAATGATGATGATGATATAATGAGGACGACATAAACACCCAGTCCCCGGGCACAGAAAATCCCAAACCCAGCCGGAAATCGAACCCGGGACCCCGTGATCCAGAGGCAGTAACGGCGGTTTTAGAAAGCATTGCTCGTACGAAACTCAACTTGCCCTTTTTTCACATGATATATTTCCAACTGTGGATGAAGTGCAACAGGCAGATTTTGTATTTCTGGATTTGCAAAAAGCAAGTGATACAGTGCCCCACTGCAGAATGTTAACGAAGGTACGAACATATGGAATAAGTTCCCAGATACTCGTATGTGAGTCGCTCGAAGGCTTCTTAAGTAACAGACGGCATTTGTCGACGGGGTGGGCAGAACTCTACTGTTCTTTCCTGATTTTGCTATGGAGTACAGCAAGGTGTCGAAGATGAGTGAGTGTAGGAGGTTACAAGATGACTTGGGTAAAATTTGTAGTTGGTGTGATGAATTGTAGCTAGCTCTAAATGTAGAAAGCCGGCCGCGGTGGTCTCGCGGTTCTAGGCGCGCAGTCCGGAACCGTGAGACTGCTACGGTCGCAGGTTCGAATCCTGCCTCGGGCATGGATGTGTGTGATGTCCTTAGGTTAGTTAGGTTTAAGTAGTTCTAAGTTCTAGGGGACTGATAACCACAGCAGTTGAGTCCCATAATGCTCAGAGCCATTTTTCTAAATGTAGAAAAATGTAAGTCAATGCGGATGAGTAGGAAAAATAAACCCGTGAAGTACACATGCAGCGCTAGTTGTGTCCTGCCTGCTTGGTACTAACGTCGCGTAGTGCAGCAGAGAGATATGAAAGGGAACGAGCATGTAAGGGTAGTGATAGGGAAGTCGAATGATCGACTTCGGTTTACAGGGGAAATTTTGGGAAAATGTGGTTCATCTGTGAAGGAGACCGCATATAGGACGCTAGCACGGCCTATTCTTAACGAGTATATGGGATCTGAACAAGGACCACAATGAAGCAATTCGGAGGTGGGCTGCTAGATTGGTTATTGGAAGACTCGAACAAAAAGCAAGTGTTACGGAGATGCTTCGGGAACTCAAATGGGAATCCCTGGAAGGAAGGCGATGTTCTTTTCAAGCAACACTACTGAGAAAATTTACAGAAACGGCATTTGAAGCTGCCTGCAGAACGATTCTACTGTCACCAACATACATTTCGCGTAAGGACCATGAAGATAAGATACGATAAATTATGGCACAGACGTAGGCATACAGACAGTCGTTTTTCATTAGTTCTATTTGCGAAGTGGAACAGGAAGGGGCTGGCTAGTAATGGTGCAGGGTACCCTCCGCCTCGCACCCTACGGTGGCTTCCGGAGTATATACGTACATTGTTGTTGTTGTGGTCTTCAGTCCTGAGACTGGTTTGAAGCAGCTCTCCATGATACTCTATCCTGTGCAAGCTTCTTCATCTCCCAGTACCTACTGCAACCTACATCCTTCTGAATCTGCTTAGTGTATTGATCTCTTGGTCTCCCTCTACGATTTTTACCCTCCACGCTGCCCTCCAATGCTAAATTTGTGATCCCTTGATGCCTCAAAACATGTCCTACCAACCGATCCCTTCTTCTAGTCAAGTTGTGCCACAAACTTCTCTTCTCCCCAATCCTATTCAATACCTCATCATTAGTTACGTGATCTACCCATCTTATCTTCAGCATTCTTCTGTAGCACCACATTTCGAAAGCTTCTATTCTCTTCTTGTCCAAACTGGTTATCGTCCATGTTTCACTTCCATACATGGCTACACTCCATACAAATACTTTCAGAAACGACTTCCTGACACTTAAATCTATACTCGATGTTAACAAATTTCTCTTCTTCAGAAACGATTTCCTTGCCATTGCCAGTCTACATTTTATATCCTCTCTACTTCGACCATCATCAGTTATTTTACTCCCTAAATAGCAAAACTCCTTTACTACTTTAAGTGTCTCATTTCCTAATCTAATCCCCTCAGCATTACCCGATTTAATTTGACTACATTCCATTATCCTCGTTTTGCTTTTGTTGATGTTCATCTTATATCCTCCTTTCAAGACACTGTCCATTCCGTTCAACTGCTCTTCCAAGTCCTTTGCTGTCTCTGACAGTATTACAATGTCATCGGTGAACCTCAAAGTTTTTACTTCTTCTCCATGAATTTTAATACCTACTCCGAATTTTTCTTTTGTTTCCTTTACTGCTTGCTCAATATACAGATTGAATAACATCGGGGAGAGGCTACAACCCTGTCTCACTCCTTTCCCAACCACTGCTTCCCTTTCATGTCCCTCGACTCTTATAACTGCCATCTGGTTTCTGTACAAATTGTAAATAGCCTTTCGCTCCCTGTATTTTACCCCTGCCACCTTTAGAATTTGAAAGAGAGTATTCCAGTTAACGTTGTCAAAAACTTTCTCTAAGTCTACAGATGCTAGAAACGTAGGTTTGCCTTTTCTTAATCTTTCTTCTAAGATAAGTTCAAAAAATGGTTCAAATGGCTCTGAGCACTATGGGACTCAACTGCTGAGGTCATTAGTCCCCTAGAACTTAGAACTAGTTAAACCTAACTAACCTAAGGACATCACACACATCCATGCCCGAGGCAGGATTCGAACCTGCGACCGTAGCGGTCTCGCGGTTCCAGACTGCAGCGCCAGAACCGCGCGGCCACTTCGGCCGGCTAAGATAAGTCGTAAGGTTAGTATTGCCTCACGTGGTCCAACTTTTCTACGGAATCCAAACTGATCTTCCCCGAGGTCCGCTTCTACCAGTTTTTCCATTCGTCTGTAAAGAATTCGCGTTAGTATTTTGCAGCTGTGACCTATTAAACTGATAGTTCGGTAATTTTCACATCTGTCAACACCTGCTTTCTTTGGTATTGGAATTATTATATTCTTCTTGAAGTCTGTGGGTATTTCGCCTGTCTCATACATCTTGCTCACCAGATGGTAGAGTTTTGTCATGACTGGCTCTCCCAAGGCCATCAGTAGTTCTAATGGAATGTTGTCTACTCCCGGGGCCTTGTTTCGACTCAGGTCTTTCAGTGCTCTGTCAAACTCTTCACGCAGTATCGTATCTCCCACTTCATCTTCATCTACATTCTCTTCCATTTCTATAATATTGTCCTCAAGTACATCGCCCATGTATAGACCCTCTATATACTCCTTCCACCTTTCTGCCTTCCCTTCTTTGCTTAGAACTGGGTTGCCATCTGAGCTCTTGATATTCATACAAGTGGTTCTCTTCTCTCCAAAGGTCTCTTTAATTTTCCTGTAGGCAGTATCTATCTTACCCCTAGTGAGACAAGCCTCTACATCCTTACATTTGGCCTCTAGCCATCCCTGCTTAGCCATTTTGCACTTTCTGTCGATCTCATTTTTGAGACGTTTGTATTCCATTTTGCCTGCTTCATTTACTGCATTTTTATATTTTCTCCTTTCATCAATTAAATTCAATATTTCTTCTGTTACCCAAGGATTTCTATTAGCCCTCGTCTTTTTACCTACTTGATCCTCTGCTGCCTTCACTACTTCATCCCTCAGAGCTACCCATTCTTCTTCTACTGTATTTCTTTTATTTCTTTCCCCCATTCCTGTCAATTGTTCCCTTATGCTCTCCCTGAAACTCTCTACAACCTCTGGTTCTTTCAGTTTATCGAGGTCCCATCTCCTCAAATTCCCACCTTTTTGCAGTTTCTTCAGTTTTAATCTGCAGTTCATAACCAATAGATTGTGGTCAGAATCCACATCTGCCCCTGGAAATGTCTTACAATTTAAAACCTGGTTCCTAAATCTCTGTCTTACCATTATATAATCTATCTGATACCTATTAGTATCTCCAGGATTCTTCCAGGTATACAACCTTCTTTTATGATTCTTGAACCGAGTGTTAGCTATGATTAAGTTATGCTCTGTGCAAAATTCTACAAGGCGGCTTCCTCTTTCATTTCTTCCTCCCAATCCATATTCACCTACTATGTTTCCTTCTCTCCCTTTTCCTACTGACGAATTCCAGTCACCCATGACTATTAAATTTTCGTCTCCCTTCACTACCTGAATAATTTCTTTTATCTCTTCATACATTTCATCAATTTCTTCATCATCTGCAGAGCTAGTTGGCATATAAACTTGTACTACTGTAGTAGGCACGGGCTTTGTGTCTATCTTGGCCACAATAATGCGTTCACTATGCTGTTTGTAGTAGCTAACCCGCACTCCTATTTTTTTATTCATTATTAAACCTACTCCTGCATTACCCCTATTTGATTTTGTATTTATAACCCTGTAATCACCTGACCAAAAGTCTTGTTCCTCCTGCCACCGAACTTCACTAATTCCCACTATATCTAACTTTAACCTATCCATTTCCGTTTTTAAATTTTCTAACCTACCTGCCCGATTAAGGGATCTGACGTTCCACGCTCCGATCCGTAGAATGCCAGTTTTCTTTCTCCTGATAACGACGTCCTCTTGAGTAGTCCCCGCCCGGAGATCCGAATGGGGGACTATTTTACCTCCGGAATATTTTACCCAAGAGGACGCCATCATCATTTAATCATACAGTAAAGCTGCATGTCCTCGGCAAAAATTACGGCTGTAGTTTCCCCTTGCTTTCAGCCGTTCGCAGTACCAGCACAGCAAGGCCGTTTTGGTTAATGTTACAAGGCCAGATCAGTCAATCATCCAGACTGTTGCCCCTGCATCTACTGAAAAGGCTGCTGCCCCTCTTCAGGAACCACATGTTTGTCTGGTCTCACCCCTCCGTTGTGGTTGCACCTACGGTACGGCCATCTGTATCGCTGAGGCACGCAAGCCTCCCACCAACGGCAAGGTCCATGGTTCATGGGGGAAGATATACGTACATGCGGTTGTACAAATGTAAACTTTTCGATTAGGTCCCCGGCCGGCCACGGTGGCTGAGGGATTCCAGGCGCTTCAGTCCGGAACCGCGCGACTGCTACGGTCGCAGGTCCGAATTCTCCCTCGGGCATGCATGTGTGTGATGTCCTTAGGTTAGTTAGGTTTAAGTAGTTCTAATTTCTAGGGGGAGAAAGCTTTTGACAATGTTGATTGGAATACTCTCTTTCAAATTCTGAAGGTGGCAGGGGTAAAATACAGAGAGCGAAAGGCTATTTACAATTTGTACAGAAAGCAGATGGCAGTTATAAGAGTCGAGGGGTATGAAAGGGAAGCAGTGGTTGGGAAGGGAGTGAGGCAGGGTTGTAGCCTATCCCCGATGTTATTCAATGTGTATATTGAGCAAGCAATAAACGAAACAAAAGAAAAGTTCGGAGTAGGTAATAAAATCCATGGAGAAGAAATAAAAACTTTGAGGTTCGCCGATGACATTGTAATTCTATCAGAGACAGCAAAGGACTTGGAAGAGCAGTTGAACGGAATGGACAGTGTCTTGAAGGGAGGATATAAGGTGAACATCAACAAAAGCAAAACGAGGATAATGGAATGTAGTCGAATCAAGTCTGATGATGCTGAGGGAATTAGATTAGGGAATGAGACACTTAAAGTAGTAAAGGAGTTTTGCTATTTGGGGAGCAAAATAACTGATGATGGTCGAAGTAGAGAGGATATAAAATGTAGACTGGCAATGGCAAGGAAAGCGTTTTTGAAGAAGAAAAATTTGTTAACATCGAGTATAGATTTAAATGTCAGGAAGTCATTTCTGGAATTATTTGTATGGAGTGTAGCCATGTATGGAAGTGAAACGTGCGTTTCCACGGCCAGCCGACCGTCCTCTAGATTTCATCTGTCTCGGATCACCTCAGATGGGAAGTGTGAAGCATTCCCGTGGACTGCAGAGACATTATTGCATCAAAAATGTGAGACCGACACGTGAAACTGCTCCGTATGTACAGTAAACTGTAACGTGTAACATGTGGAAGTAGTATATGTGGTTAAGGTGGGCTTTGGGTGAAAGTTTTCCCAGTTTGATGCAGATTTAACCGAAAAGTTTACATTTCCAACACAATTATACTATTAACGACAGTCACCGATCAGCAACTACTTCGCAAACGGCTTGTTCGCAGACCCTTTTTTATGCAATGTTTTTGTGTGTATTACCGCATTCAGTGGCCGTTTCCTCTTCTAATTATTCTGCATCCCATACACAAATTCTGCATTTCCCGCAGTTCGGCACCCCAAGCGGCTGCTGGTGCTGTACTAGGGAGTTGAGCAACCCGCTAATGAATACAGGCTGCTGACTCATCAACTTTCTCATCGCACCATATTGCAGGAAATGTTTGAGAGGTGGAAGGGGTTTTAGCCAACTGTTAACTGCTACTAACAAGGAAACATCACCAACTTGAGCTCATATTTTAAAGAGAAAACGCACACTAACAAGATATCAGCTGCAGCAATCGATTCCGTCTGATGATTTGAGGCATGAGTCTGATAGTATGCAGTTATGACTTTCCGCATGTGAAGCTTTTAAAAATTCGCGGGTACCGTCCGTTTCTCACTCACTTCATCCCACTGCTACCACACAATGCGCGAGCGTAAAATACTGTACTGCGGGGTGTTTAAGATGTTCGTGTTCATGAGATCGGTGATTCAACAAACGATAGTGGTTTGCTGACTGCGCGTAAGTGCGTGGATTCTAACCCTGTAGCAGTTGGCAGATATCACTTTGTTTTGAAAACTTTTCTCTTGCGACTCACAAATATAGAGTAAATTAAAGAAATGAACGAATGTGTCATTAAAACATGTAGCCCAGTGCTGTTCAATTATTAACGTCGCTGTTTTGCTTTATTGTCTTTGGATTCAAAAGCTGACATGATTTGTTCATTTTTATTTTCAGGCATAATGTTGAGCATATGCGTGCGATAGGTCGACAAATTACGTACTCTTTCCGTGGAGAACAACGTGTTCTCGACCAAGGTTTCAAGGCATGTTCGGCACACGTGTTCCCCTCCGTCCTAATCTTGGCTCGTCTTTAACATTCTGCGAATGAGAAGACTGGTAGACCCTGTAGAGTTATGTCATCGAAACCTATAGGGCACTTCCCGTTGGGTTAGAATCATACAATTTGGCTAAAAGCAACGTTTTACAGTACAGCCAAAGGAAAAAATATGCGAGAACTGTAAATTTATAATTATATCACACGAAAAAAGCGTGATTTGCTATCAGGCAGTCTGTCTGTCCGTTTGTCTGTTAAGACCCCGTTATCTCAGGAACAGGTAGACACACCAAGCTGAAATTCATTTCACATACTAAGGTCTGCAGTCCCTTAGCGGTATAATAAATATTAGCTCCTAAATGAATGGAATCAAAAAGTACGGTCATTTATGTCACATATTTTCATACTCATAAACCCACTCACCAAAACCTGTCGGGCACTTCCCGTTGATCTACAACGATGAAATTTTGCAAGACGTAAGCTTGCACAGTACAAGTAAAGAAAAAAACAGTCCGGAAATTGTTAATTTGTAATTATATCACATGAAAAAATGTATTCCATCTGTCATTTGTCATCCGACGTCAAACTTTAAAGTAAAATAATCAGTAGCGCTGTATTCAGGCTGACGGTGTCGCAGTGTTAAATGTCAAACATCAGGCACGGGATGAATCTATTGTTCCTATGATGCGTGTCGGAATTTATCCAGCATCCGATATCCAGGAGCGATTACGAGTCTGCGAATGTTTGTTCCACACACAACTTGAAACGCCGTATCTACGTGCAGTAATCGCTCCTGAATATCTCATGACGGATAAATTTTGAAATGCGTCATGTGAGCAACAAAGTCACCCCTTGCCTGTTGTTTCACTTTTGCCGTGACGACCGAGTCAGGTTGAATGCAGAACTTCTGATTATTATAATAAAGGCCGCCTGCCCCCTGCAGACTTTGTATCACATCTGTATTGCTGAAGTTAAAACATTCTCGGAATCTTTGAGGCCGACATCTTGCCAGTATCAATGTCGATAACAGGCATAAATGATAGAGATTCCCCATTTTCCGGAATGGATGAACTGTCTACGCACATAATTACGTTTTTTAATGTCATAATTATTACGAATATCGGGTAGTTACATGCTCCGTACATATATTATAAATCATTCATGACGAGGCAGTTTCGGCATATTGCTATCATCAGGTGTTCTATAAGTATTTAGGGAAGCGATCGTCTTAATGTAATATGTATTTACAGAGCACCTGATGATGGCAGTATGCCGAAATGGGCTCATCGTGAATGATTATAGAATATAAAACAAAAACAATTTACAGAGCAGAGCAGGTGACCAATATTCCTAATAGCTATGTCATTGAAAGACATACCTTGCACTGCAGGCCCCAAAGAACAAAAGTTATAATTAAGTTTGTACCGAAACTTCAGTGCGTGAGTCGTACTCGCGTGTGGCCGGTATTTTCTCCTTAAAATACGACATCAAGTTGGTGATATTTGCTTGTAAGTGCTCACTCCCGCGACACGTATATTCATAGGTGAGAGGTCAACATAACTGCCAAGTGTCCACACCTTTCCCAATGTGATAATGCATTGTTATGGACTATGTGACTCGACAATGATATTCCACAGCTGGTCAGCCGTAAGACTAGAATGCATTGGCATTTATTAAAACATCGCCGCAAACACTTTTCAGTACAATCAGTGACATACAGACTCATATAGTCTTAACATCTCGAATCTTCTGTACCAAAGAAGATAGAAAGCTAAGGCAAATTTTAACTTGGTTTATCACGACACCAGTTGTGAGTTACAGGACCGTGTGGTTGCTGGCAGCTGGTTCGCTGGCTCACTCGTTTGGTCATTACCCAACGTGCGTCGAGTCGACACTGCGATACTACAGCAACAAAAGAAGTTTTGCTTTCTCCGTTTCAGTAGGAGCAACTCGTGACATTACAAGACGTTGGCTCGCGGTGCGAGATCCATTAGTGAGTGTTTTGTAGGCTGCCGACGGCTTGTCCGCTGAGTTAGGAATGCCAGGAACGCAGGTAAAAGCCGATGGCTGAGTGCTCGAGTCCGGGATTTCCCACGGTCGAAGTGTGACCGACAGGCTGAACGGCTGGAGACAGCGCAATAGCAGCCGCGACTGACGAAGTGAAAGATGGTTACCTAATGTTGTTGTTGTTGTGGTTTTCAGTCCTGAGACTGGTTTGATGCAGCTCTCCATGCTACTCTATCCTGTGCAAGCTTCTTCATCTCCCTGTACCTACTGCAACCTACATCCTTGTGAATCTGCTTAGTGTATTCATCTCTTGGTCTCCCTCTACGATTTTTACCCTCCACGCTGCCCTCCAATACTAAATTGGTGATCCCTTGATGCCTCAGAACATGTCCTACCAACCGATCCCTTCTTCTGGTCAAGTTGTGCCACAAACGTCTCTTCCCCCCAATCCTATTCAATACTTCCTCATTAGTTATGTGATCTACCCATCTAATCTTCAGCATTTTTCTGTAGCACCACATTTCGAAAGCTTCTATTCCCTTCTTGTCCAAACTATTTATCGTCCATTTTCACTTCCATACATGGCTATACTCCATACAAACACTTTCAGAAATGACTTCCTGACACTTAAATCTAATGACCTAATATTGTCATCAAAATCACATTAAAGACCCTACAAACATGATATTCAGGGCACGGACAAGCAATTTGAACCAAACTGTAGGGCAGGAACACAGCATCAAGAAAAGGAGTTTGAGCCGGCAGCGGTGGCCGTGCGGTTCTAGGCGCTTCAGTCCGGAACCATGCGGCTGCTACAGCCGCAGGTTCGAATCCTGCCTCGAGCATGGATGTGCGTGATGTCCTTAGGTTAGTTAGGTTTGAGTTGTTCTAAGTCTAGGGGACCGATGACCTCAGATGTTAAGTGCCATAGTGCTCAGAGCCATTTGAACCATTTTAAAGGAATTTGATTATAGTAACTAGGGTCGCAGTTGCATATTTTCTGCGCTACGGGCCGCAATTGAAATATGACATACGAACGTCTTTACTCAAAACGAAATGTAATTCACAGAAAATCTATACGTAATTGAAATGCTTGGACTGATCAGTAGTGATGATGAGGACAAGAGAAACCGACACCATCATATGCACATGTACTGTGCTTAGCTCACATATTGTACAGCAATTCTTTAGAAATGAAAACAGTTACACGTCCATGTTTCACTTTTCAACATCCTAAAAAGCTCAAAGCAAATGAAAGATGAGTATGCTCTTGTACACAGACTTGCCACCACTTAAGGGGGGTAGGACGTCAAACGGGCCGACTTGGAGCAGGAGAGGCATCACAGGACATTTTAATTTCCAGTGTCTATACTTTTACAAATAAATTCATCAAACTTTGTCAGCATCACCAAGAAGGATTCAGGATTCACACCCATTGCCGTGGAAGTTCGAAAACGTAACAAAATAATTTTTTTACGTGCGAAATTTCATCATTCTTTCGCTTATTAATGGCATTATTTGTTGCTATAGGTACACTTTTCTTCATAAGTTAGAGAGATTCTTCGATGAATTTTGCACAGCATACATACCATACTCACAGGTGTATGAAACTCTAGAATTTATTTAATTTATGAAAAAACGAATGAACTGTTATATTTTAAACTTCATGTTTAGAAAAAACAAATTTTATAGTTAATTACCTCAATTTTTACCACAGTTTTTAATAGAGTTGGAAAATTCTAGAGTTTCATACACCTTTAATAATGGTTTGTATGCTGTGCAAAATTCATCGAAGAATCTCTCTTACTTATGAAGAAAAGTGTACCAACAGCAACAAATGCTGCCGTTAGTAAGTGAAAAAAATGAAGAAATTTCACATTTAAAAGAAAAATTATTTCGTATGTATTCGAACTTCCACTGCTAAGAGTGTGAATTCTGAATCCTTCCTGGTCATGCTGACAAAGCTTTATGAATTTATTTGTAAAAGTATAGACAGCGGAAATTAAAATGTTCAGTGGTGCCTCTCCTGCTCCAAGTCGGCCCGTTTGACTTCCTACCCCCCCTTAATCAACATACGTATGTCGCAGCAAATGTACAAACTGACCACCGTTTTCACGCTGGCTGTGCCGTAAACGCTCAGCTGCGACCCTTAGTTCTTGTACTCAAATCTCTCCGTTTGATACTGTCTTTCTGCCCTCAAATTTTGATCAAACTGTTTTTCTGCAAGTCGTACCAAAACCAAGTACACTAGAAAAATCATGGCGATGGGATGAGCTCACTGCAACTTCAAGCACGGTGCTCGGATGATAACGTGTTATGAAAGTTACTGTGTAGTATTTAATTATGACATATTATAAAACTAGTAGAAACGAAACCACTCGTTCAGTGTGATAATGATGTGTAATATGAAAGTTGACGAAGTCAGTTAACACCACAGCAAACTGGTTTTAAAATCCGGAATGTATTTAAAGAATTATAGACGAGTTTATTAAAAAATTGATATGTTAATGTACTATAAGTACTCCATAGATACATGTAATATGAAGGCAGTATGAGTTTCAGATTCTTACCTAATATTCCTAGCTGGTGAGCAACCACAATTTTGGTCTGATATGTATTTTTTATTTTATTTAAAGTTCTGTTTCATTAAATTCTTCATTTGTGTGGCCACTGTGTCAGTATTTGCTTTATAATTCTTGAGGCTATTTTTGGTCTGTCGTTGCAACTACAAAAATGCGTGGTTTTGCTTTAACCAGACGCATTTCGCTTTATCGAGGTAAGGCATCATCAGTGGTCTGTAATTAAGTTTCACATCAGCGCACACTCCGCTGCAGAGTGAAAATCTCATTCTGTAATTAAGTTAGTTACATGTTGATTTGATTTTAGATTGGAAATGTTGATTTGTACTTACGGTGATTTTCGCTTGATATCTCGTTTACATCTGGAAATGCCGTCTGCTAACACATCGTTGTTTATCTGTGTTAGGGACTGATAATTTTGGTCTAAATTTTAGTTGTTCTGCAGCGCTATGCATTTCTTATATTTTACACAACATACTTTTATGCACACCACTGTATCCTGTTTGTTTTTTTACTTCTAAGTATGTGTTGTGGTTTGTGAATTGTAGTGTTGCCAACATAACCTTTCCACTGCTTTGTCTTTGACCTACAACTTTTTATTTATTTATTTATTATTGTGTGTGTGTGTAATTATGTTTAATTATGTTTCTGTGTATTTATATACCCTGTAAGAGTAGGGAAGCAATAGTGATGGAGAGATTTCCCTTTTTTTTCGGTGTTAGGGAGGGACAAACCATGACGAATGGGCATAAGTGTATAGTAGTGTGATGGAGGAGTGTTAGTTAGAGGAGATGGTGTGGAGCAAGAAGTGTAATGAAACTGTCAGGTGGGAGGAGGGGGGGAGTGAGGTAGTGGGGCAGTGGTGGGAGGGGTGAAGGATGGAAAAGGCTCATTTCTTTTTCGTGTAATTTCATCAGTATTTTATATAGAGTCGGGTTTTCAATATTTATTTGGTCATTGAGCAACTGTTTATTTTGTTTTAATGCTCTTTGTATGTGGAAATTTTCTTGGAAAGGGAGGAGATGTCTGTTTTTACTGATTTTTGAGATATTCTTATCTTTTTCAATATTGCTTGGTCTATGGTGTTCTTCAACATTTGCGGATAATCTAAAGCACATAATTTCATTTCACTTCTTGCTCCACACCTTCTCCTCCAACTCACACTCCTCCATCACACTGCTATACACTTATGTCCACCCATCATAGTTTCTCCCTCCCATACCCCATATACCGGAAAAAAAGGAAATCTCTCCATCACTATTCTTTCCTTACTCTTACACGGTATATAAATACACAGAAACATAATTAAATAGAATTACGCACACACACAGTAATAAATAAATGAATAAATAAAAGGTTGTAGGTCAGAGACAAAGAAGTCGAAAGGTTTTGTTGGCAACACTACAGAACACAAACCACAACATATATTTAGAAGTAAAAAACAAACAGGATACAGTGGTGTGCATAAAAGTATGTTTTGTAAAATATAAGAAATGCATAGTGCCGCAGAACAACTAAAAATTAGACCAAAATTATCAGCGCCTAACACAGAAAAAACGATGTGCCAGCAGACAGCATTTCCCCATGTAAGCGAGAAATCAACCGAAAATCACAGTAAGCACAAATCAACATATTCTTAACGAGCTGTTTCTCAATCTGAAGGCAAATCAACATGTAAATAATTTAATTACGACCACTGATGATGCATTAGCTCGATTAAGCGAAACGCGTCTGATGAAAAAATTATGCGTATTGTAGTTGCAATAACAGAACAAAAATACTCTCAAAAATTCTGTTACAATGCAAAACAAGATGCACACATGCTTCGTGAATTTTGTTAATCACTTAATGAATACTCTCTTGTTAATTGAATAATAGGTCACAAAATTATCCCAATAATTTTCTCTGTTTCTTAGTATCTTATAGGCAAGTGTAATTAGCTTTAAATTTGAGTGGTGGTAATTGTTTAAATGTCTAACTTAAATTTACTACTGTGTGACGTCACAAAAAGTAAGTAATGGTGAACGGTAGGATGCTTGGGACGTTTTGCTGGCCAGCGGTCTTCTGTGCCTTTTATTGGTGTTGCTGAGCGTACTTTAGCCGTGAGGCTGCTCGGCCGAGCAGCCGAGTGAAGTACGTAAATACCCTAACATTTCACTGGACTTACAATAATGCCATGAGTGCGATTTTTAGGGATAAACTTTTCACTGGATTTAGATTATCTGAATGTGTTTTCCGCGACTGATTTTGAGAAATTATATGAAATTAATTTTGCTTTACTGTGTTTGAGGCAGGTTGCAATGAAAATATTTGCTGCAGCATACTTATATTCGTATGTAATACGACTTCTTGTATGTTTTCTGCTGACGCTGTTGAGGATAACGAACTCACTTTTACGTCTCCATTGATCGTAGGAAAGTGTATTTTTGGAGTTTCATTGTTTGCTGTTGATTTTAGTGAATTACTGTGCAGCTGAGCAAAACTTTCTAGGTTATTTCCTCTGATCGCACTGTATACATAATGGGTGACCCAAAATTCCATTAACATTTGAAAGTGCGCTAATTCACAAAATAATGTAGAGAGAGACGTAAAAATTAACACACGTGCTTGAAGCGACATGGGGTTTTATTGAGTTCAAAAACGAATACAAAAACGGGCGACAGATGGCGCTGGACAGCAACACGCCAATGATGCCGTATTAGAATCGCTTATAAAACGGCCAGTAGCGAGAGAGGGAGTCAGATGCGACAGCAATAGAAACATGTTGACTTTACCAGAAGCACTGTTAGCGAAGCCTTACTACCAGAACGGAGAAGCTGCTACTGCAGCCTTACCATCCTGGCGCCATGACAAGGATATTCAAATGCGTGAAGGTCTTGTGACAAGTGTTGCTGTTAAGAAAATTATAGTGTAGTTAGAAGCCACGGGATGTTCGGACGATCGACTTCGCAGTGGGTGACCAGACATAAGTGCCACACCTGCTCGGGTAGTTCAGGAAGAAATGGAGACCTCGGCGGGTCCGTCTGCGCATGGTGAAGTCAGCGCTCATGAAGTCGCACGTCGCACTGGCATTCCACGACTAGTGTTTGGAGAGGACTAAGGTGTATGCTCCAGTGCAGCTACTCTGTCATCAACGGTAAAGATTTGTGCTGTCCGGAGGTATCTCACATATGGAGGCTAAGTGAGCGCGACTAGGAGTTCTGTGATGTCAGTATAACAGTGACTGTATACTCGAAAATAGAGGCAACTTTCACCCGCGTTCGGTGGCGGCTCACAGCTATGACTGCACGCGCTTCCGTTTGCGTCATTAAATGGTTCAGTTGGCTCTGAGCACTATGGGACTTAACATCTGTGGTCATCGGTCCCATAGACTTAGAACTACTTAAACCTGACTAACCTAAGCACAGTACACACATCCATGCCCGAGACAGGATTTGAACCTGCGACCGTAGCAGCAGTGCGGTACCAGACTGAAGCACAGCTAGGCCACAACGGCCGGCGGTCGCGTCATGAACGGTGCCTACGTGATCAAGTATTTCGCGAGGATTTTCACAGGTGTCAAGCATGAAAGGGGCGCCACCGCCTCATGCGTGCGGGGCCTTAACGGGCGTCTGTGTGTGGTTTGACAGCTGACGGCCACCTCACTTCATGGGGGCTGCCGTTAACCTCCTGTGGGGTCTAGTGGACAGGGGGTGGCTGAGGGTGCTTGTGCACGTTGATTGCGTGTCTGCTGCATTATTTTCTGAGCAGATTTGTAGTCTGTGCTATGCGTTATTTGGACAGTTTACGATTTCGTGTCTGCACGTCAATGTGCTGTGTTATTTAGGAGGAGTTTGCAGGTCTGTACTGAAATAATTTCGGTGTAGCAGTTTGCATCTATGTAGGCTCTGGAATGCATTATTTCGACAGCCTACAATTAGCAAGCGTGTCTGTTGCATTATTTACAAGTAATTTGCATGTCTGCAGTCTGTGTATTGTAACCTCAAGCACATCAGGGCGAGTGTTTTGTGTCAGTGTGATAAATATACTCCTTCCGTAAATAAATTGTTCCAAAATTAATAAAGCACACTCCTTCCTCTCTCCAGAAGCGCAGCGCAGGCTGATTCATTTTCCCACCAATCCCTAGGAAGAGGTGACAGTCAGGTGACTTAGGTTAGTGGAGGTGAGTTTTGTTTCCCGCAAGTTTCTTAAATTCGTAGAGAAACCCCAAGTGACCTTTCTTTACCGCCAAAATTCAAACTCTGCGCTAGTTCCTAGGATGAGGTGGCAGTTGGGTGACTTAGGTTAGTGGGGTTAGCCCAAGTAAAAAACATTTTCCCGCAATTTTCCTAGGTTAGTAGACATAACCATGGTTTGATGCATTATCATGCTGGAATTTGAAGTTCCCCCCATTTTTCTGGGGAAGGGGGGTTAGGTTAGTGGATGTAGTCCAATTGACCTATCTTCCAACAAAATTTAAACTTCCAGCCAGGGGGTGTGTCACTTGCATCATCATCAACTGATGTCACATCCGCCATCTTGGATGATGTCATGCGCAGTGCACATTAGTACACATTAGTGCACATTAGTACACATTAATGCACGTTAGTACACATTAGCCCCACAACATGGGTTGGTAAGGGGACATGGTGGTCAGTTGAGGATAGTGGTGGAGACTTTAACTATTTCCTTCCAAGTCCAGATAGGCATCACATTCCTGAAAGTTCATTCCAAGTCAACGGTAGCGCTCTCTGGTGGCGTCAATATGTACTAGGGCTTGTGGTGATCACAGTTGGCTGCCATCTTGGATAACGGTACTTGCATCATCACCTGACGTCATGGCAGCCATCATGGATGACAGCACCCTCTGGTGGCGGCGCTGTGTACTAGTTCAGTTTCAGTCCAGATCTCGTGGTGACCACACTGTTTCCCGCCATCTTTGATTATGTCACCCGTAAGAGCGCCCTCTGGTGGTGGTAATGTGTACTAAGTTATTTGGAGTCCAGACCTCATGGTGAACACACTGGATGGCTGCGCTGCATGAAGTTGTTTAAATAAAGACTGGTTTGTGCAAAATAAAGACTTATGTCCAGCACTTGTCCAGTCCTTTTCCCACGAATCCTAAGGAGGAGGTAGCAGTTGGGTGACTGAGGTTAGTCCAAGTTCTCTTTCTTTCGGGCCATTTTCTTACTTTAGGAGAGATACACGAATTGACCTTTATTTACAGCCAAAATTCAATCTTGGCGCCAGTTCATAGGAAGAAGTGGCAGTCAGATGACTTAGGTTAGCAGAGGTAGCCCAAGTGACCTATCTTCCCACAATTTTGTTAGATGTTATGCATTATCCTCTTGGAATTTGAACTTCCCACCATTTTTCTAGGGGAGGATGGTGTGGCACTTTCCTGTAAAAAGCCGCCATTTTGGATAACGGTACTTGCGCCATCAGCTGACGTCATGGCCGCCATCTTGGATGACGTCATGTGCTGTTGCCAAGACTACATGCCACCATCTTCGATACTCTGGCAACAGTGGAAAGTGGGGTGGTATGGCTTTGTTCCAATACTTTCACAGGTCCAGATTTTTTCCTCTGAGATCTTATGAAGCCCCTGGTGTACAAAACCGTTGTGAAATTAGAAGAACGACTTGTCACTAGAATTGGTGCCACTCCTCATAGCATTGCAGACTTGCCATGAACCTTTGAATGGATACGTCGTTCCATGATCTGACGATGTATAGAATGTGTACTGGCCAGTGGTCATACATTTGAGAAGTTCCTGTAAATGCCACTTCTGTAATTAAGCATGCTAAACTATGTCCTGTGAAAATCGTCCCCAGTATCAGAAATTACTGTATGGATCATAGTAAATATATTTGGTTTAGTGTTGTCTACCTCCTGTAATAATCTGAGTGAATATCTTCGGAACAACCGGTATATGTGTCTTTTTTTTTATCAACCTCCGACTGATCACGAAATTATTACAGCAATGAACATCCAGTGAAGCAGCTAATATGCCCGCTTTTCAATTCTACGTGCACAGTGAGCACGTAAAGATGCCTAGAAACAACAGTGTCTGCAGCCTAGTGTGAAATCCTGCTGTGGAGTTGTAGGGAAGCAGCCTACTCACGCCATAATAAATTCACATCAGTCTTTCCATTGTGTGCCAGCCAGTCCGCTGTAACTAGCTCTGACGTCATAAATGTTGCGCAATACTTTAAAAATCAAGCAAATAACCTAAGACATTTCTAGCATGTCAGGAGTAATACTAAATTAATGTGTGTTGAATATCAGTTCGATAAATTTAGCCATTTTCGAAATATGGACGTTTTTCTGTAAAAATCATTGGCGCAACAGAAAAGAGCTAGAAAATTAAAAATTTATATATTTAGATTCCTTTTCCATAATAATTTAATAGAAACAGTACTTTGGATCTCACAAATTAAAATTTTAGTGGAAATTCAATATTTTCTGGTTTTTGTCTTAAAACTTAAGGAAGCAAGATAGATTAAGTAGGCTAATAAATAAGGCTAGGATGTTTATATTTAAGTAGGTTGGATATCCGCTATAACTATGAAGATGTGAGAAGTTTCATTTGAATACCTATAAACCTATAGCGATAGCGTATCTCCAAAGGGCCAGTTCAGAGCTCGTCTACTGCGTGCGGTGTAATTAAATTAATTCTCTCGCCCAAAATATTTAACTTAGCCACGTCAAGATTTTATTATCAATACTTATCTGCGTGCTGAATGCACATTTAAATTAAGAGCTTCATCGGCCATCAGCAAGAGAAGCTATGATTTATTCAATAACTTAAAGTGGTGCATTACTAGCCCAGCGGCTAGTCGGGAGAGCCGATTTGATCAGGCGTTCCCTTAGCCGTCCGCACCGCGGCTTTATATACACTGCTGGCCACTGTAAATGCAACACCCTGAAGGAAGCATCCGAATCAAGTGAAATTTACACCATGGGTTTGCAGCGATGAGATATGCAACTGATTAGAATTTCAGCGCAGACGCACATCATGCGCGCCTGTGGCGCCACCTCATAGCGCCATTTAAGGCTTGGCGATTTCGACGAGTGTACGTTCGGCACGTGTGTTTACCTTGTGGTTGTTTCACAAGACGATCAGTTATGCCTCGTAGACAACAGCGAACATCTTTTGATCAAGTATCCGAGTTCGACAGGGGAAGGATAGTGGCTTACCGAGATTGTGGATTATCATACAAAGAAATCACTAGTCGTGTTGGACGAAACCAAACAACGGTAATGCGGATATGTGACTGTTGGATGCAGGAGGGTACGATGGACCGACGTGGTCGATCGCATTCACCTCGGTGCACCACCGCACGTGCTGATAGGCAAATTGTGCACATGGCAGTGACGGATCGCTCAGTGACATCCCGAACCATAGCACAGCACATTGCGTCTGTAACGCATCATCCAGTGTCTGCGCATACCATTCGACGCCGTTTACAGCAGAGTGGTCTGTCCGCAAGGCGTCCATTGCTTCGTCTACCATTGACGCAGAACCACAGACGTCTCCGTCGCCAATGGTGTGATGACCGACGGATGTGGACAGCAGAATGGAATGACATTGTCTTTACTGACGAGGCACGCTTCTGTCTGCAGCACCACGATGGTCGGATTCGAGTGTGGAGACACCGTGGAGAGAGGATGCTGGACAGCTGCATTATGTACCACCACACTGGTCTTGCACCGGGTATTATGGTATGGGGCGGTATTGGATATTACTCTCGCACGCCTCTAGTACGCATTGCCGGTACTTTAAATAGCCGGCGCTACATATCCGAGGTGCTGGAGCCAGTTGTCCTTCCTTACCTTCAGGGCTCGGCCACAGCCATATTTCAACAGGATAATGCGCGACCACACGTGGCACGCATTGTCCAAAGGTTCTTCGTCAATAACCAGATTGAATTGCTTCCCTGGCCGGCTCGCTCTCCGGATCTTTCGCCGATAGAAAACATGTGGTCCATGGCTGCTCAACGAGTGACCCAGATTACATCCCCAGCTGCCACACCAGATGATCTTTGGCAACGTGTGGAAGCTGCTTGGGCTGCTGTACCCCAGAAACACATCCAACGTCTCTTTGACTCAATGCCGAGACGTGTGGCAGCGGTGATCTCCAACAATGGCGGCTACTCTGGCTACTGATTCTGGCAGGAACCACATGTCACAGACGTCTGTACACGTAATCATCTGATACTTGGTCAACATGTTATCTACAAAATAAATCTTGTTGTGCTACCTCTTGTCTTTCTTGGTGTTGCATTTACGGTGGCCAGCAGTGTATAAGAACGCTGCGCGAAGAAGGCAAGGCCCCAGTTCTCTCCAGACGCTAAATAGCACGCCATCAGTGTCGGGAGTAGCGTCGCGTCGGTATCATTGCTACAAACAGCCTCGGATGCCGTATTAAGATACTCGAGATACGCGTAACCATGAAATCATTTTCGAGTGAAGTGTTAATTCTGGGTTGACTTTAACTATCGATCTTCAGTTTGCGTATTGTCGTATTTTCACGTGCCGCCGTGGGACAAACATTCTACCATTAGTTAGCGTGGCGTTTGATGAACCTTATCATCAAATTATGGCGAGCATTCATTTAAATAGCCCGCATCTCGTGGTCGTGCAGTAGCGTTCTCGCTTCCCACACCCGGGTTCCCGGGTTCGATTCCCGGCGGGGTCACGGATTTTCTCTGTCTCGTGATGGCTGGGTGTTGTGTGCTGTCCTTAGGTTAGTTAGGTTTAAGTAGTTCTAAGTTCTAGGGGACTTATAACCACAGCAGTTGAGTCCCATAGTGCTCAGAGCCATTTAAAAAAAAAAATTCATTTAAATATTTAATTTGGACAGTTATAGTAGCATCAGCGCATTAGACTCTGAACTGCTCTGTTAGTTAGATTGTGTGGATTCTTTTGTTTTCATCTGTGACTTTCAGAATACAGGACGTTTTTTCACGACTGTTTTTGATTATAAATCCCAGACAATCTCCTAATTCCTCAGAGTTATAAGCTGTAACTATAAGTGTATTCTCAGATGAAGTGGGCACTAGGAATTCTAATTACAGGCTTCACGTTTTGCTAATCACTTTCTGGTTGCCAATATTGTGGTTAGAGAGCCAGTGTTGAGAACGGCGAAAGACAGCATAAATAAGAGGAACATTTAACAACAATAATTCCACCCGCCGCCGCACATATGGTTAATCGGCCGGGAAATGAAATGTTTCTACATTCAAACCAAATATATTTATATAACCAACAATAAAATTCCCACCCGCCGCCCCACATATGGTGCATCGGCCGGGAAATAAACTGAGTAAAAGTGAAAGTGATTTTTAACTATTCGGATTCGCGAGTGAAATGCGACAAGCAACTGAGCATAGAACAGTGAATGTGTTACGTGCGTATGTGGACGACGCAATGTGATTAACAACGCCTCTGGATTGACGGAGCTGGCACTGAGTCTAGCGGCGCTGCCGGCATCGCGAGAAGCCAGTTTCGCCGCACCGCAGTCATCCGCCGGGGCAGCCGAAGCCGCGCCTGCAGTTGCGGGCCACGGAAACCCACAACAGCCGTCTGCAGTTCAACGTGCCACGTCGCATCAGTAATCCTGGTACACCACGCCGGCAACGCGATACGTCGTGCAGAAGGAACTAAGTTAAGTGAAAAGCTGTTAAAAATTTTACTAACCTGCACTAAAAGACTGTCGGCGATGGAACCGCCAAAAGAAACTGAGGTGAAACTTAAATCACAACCTATGTCTGTTGAAGGAACTGTAAATCCAGACAACGGTTCAAGTGTAAATATGCATGAAAGTAGTAATGTTAAAGTGAAATATGAAGTATTGTCTCCTGACAGTAGTGTGCGAAGGGGCAATGATTCAATAATAGAGACCCCTGTAGTAAAGCAGAAATCAGAAATTGTTAATTTATTGGATGATAGTTTATCTGATGAGTTAAAAACGAAACCGCCATCAGAAGTGGTAGAGTTTAAACAGGAGAAGTTAAATATGACTGATCAATCAGAAGTTTCGTTCAGGTTTGATGATTCTGGTGTTGGAGCTAGTTTTTCGTCACCTGAGTGTGATAAAAAGCCAGCTAGTGAGCAACCCAAAGATGCTGGGGCTATTGATTTGAATGTTATATTACAAGCAATAGCTGCCAGTAATGCAAAAATGACACCTGAATTAAAGTCTGAAATAAGTGAACAGGTCAAAAGTAGTAATGCTGAATTAAAGTCTGAAATAAGTGAACAGGTCAAAAGCAGTAATGCTGAATTAAAGTCTGAAATTGTGGCCAGGCAAACAAATTTTAATAAACGATTGGAGGTAATGGACGATACCTTCAAGGCTGGTTGCAATAAGTTGAAAGAGGATCTAGACAGTTTGAATTATAAAATTGATTACAATCATGAGGATATTAAGAAAAGTTTGCTCAACAATTTTCTGAAATGTATAAAACAGTAAAATCCGAAGTTGCTGAGGTTCGCAAAGACTTCCAAATGGAAGATGCGAAGCTGGAGCACAAGTTAACAGAAAAGATCGAGGCGGAATCTGAACTGTGCTCAGATAGATTTAAAGATGTTAATATAAAAGTAAACATATGTCAAGCAGAAGTAGACGCAATCAAAACTGATACTACTCAAATTGTGCAAAGAGTAGATAATGTTGAAATGAAAGTTGGAAATATTAGTACTAACATTGCTAACATTGAGAGTAAAGTAGCTTCAGTAACTTCTGCTAATAGTAGTATACAACAAGTTGTAGCTGCAAACGCCGCTTTTATCGGGTGTCGGCAGTTCTTGCGGTTCGATCCAGATAAAAATATCCACCCGATAGATTTCTGGAACGATTTTGAAGATGTGATTCCCCCAACTTGGTCTGAACGAGAGAAAATCTCATTTATTAGAAGCCATTTAGCATGTGACGCCATGCGTTGGTCAGCTGATGTTATGTTGAAGTGTAAAACATTAGCGGAGTTTAAAACAGCTTTCATTTTGAGTATTGGTCTAGCAATAAGCAAAATGAAGTGTTGAGAGAATTTTGGAGTGGAAAACGCTTCAATGCAGGGAAGGAATCTATTAAAGAATTTGCTAGGTCATGGATTTCACGTTTGTCACATTTGGGCGAAAAGCTAAAACCAGAAATGATTATACTAGGTCTTGAAGCCAAACTGCCATGGTATTGGCAAACTAGAATTATATCTGCCCCTAGAGACAATCTGGATCGTTTCATTGAATATTTGGAACGTGTAGAACGTGTTGCTGCCAATGAGGAGCAAGCACGTAACAACAGAAATCTAAATAACACTAGTAGTAATTTTAGGAACGAGCAAAATGGCAATGTAAACATCAGAACAGTAGGTGTTCGCCATCCTAAGAGAGGTAGGAATTGGAGAAATGATTATCAGAACCAACAATGGCATCCAAATGATAATTTTGTTCCAAACAAAATTATGCAGGTTAACCACAGTACGGAAAGCAATGCTCTGCCAGTTAACTATAATATAAATAAAGGAAACAGTAGTAGGCAGAGGCAGGAAAACTAGTTCCCGTCTATGAGGATACTGGCGCTCACCAGGCGGTTAATTTTCCTAAGCCAGTAGTTACGGGAATTGGTAAGACAGATCAGAATACTCAAACTGAACATGTGGATGAAGTGTCGGTAGCACCTAAGAATACAACAGAAATATTAGATCACTCACAGTATTTGATAGATACCGTGTTAGAGACGCTTTCTATGTGGGAAGAGAAAGAGAAGGCGCAGCAGTGTAACGATAGGGAAGAGCTACAAAATACTGAATTGTCAGGTGAAGAAGCAGAAGAAATTCATGCTTATATTTACGATGAGGATAATGTGCTCTTATCTAAAGTGCCTGTGCAGGATGTTGATAATGTACTAATAGATTTAGGACAGGAGATAAGTGAGAATTTAGAGGGTAGCCTGTTGGGGGTCGATGAACCTAGTAGCTGTGACCAGTTGTCACTTGAGAAGGAACCCGACGATAATGGTGAAAGTGGTTTAGCTGCAACTAGTGTTATGCCCGGTCTGGAGGCGCAGAATCGCTCAGACTACAGTAATTTGGGTCATGTTCAGCAAACTAAATGTAATGAAGTCGTGCGGTGTTTCGATTTAAAATTAATAGACCGACTGGAAAAGGTAGCTGCAAATGTAATTCAGGAAACCCCTACACACTTTGACCTAAATGTAATGAAGACAGATGTCGATCACTTTAGTTGGAGACAAATCCAAAAGGAACTATTGGATGAGTTTGAGGAATCACCTGTACAACCTAGAATAAGCCACCCTATAATAATAGTGAATATGTTGAGTATCAATGTACGTTGTCTCTTAGACTGTGGAAGTGAGGTGAGTGCAATATCTCAATCCTTCTTTGATGCATTACCTGGTAAAGACAAGCTTACAGTAATGAGGGTATCAGGACTAAGAATAATTGGTGCTACTGGCAAGATGTCAAAAACGGTAAAACAAGAAGCTTTGCTGCCCTTTAACATTAATGGTAATTTAATTGATCATCCATGTTTAATTGTAAATAATCTCAGTATTGAGGTTTTAATTGGCATAGATTTCCTGTCAAAATATCAGAGTGTTGTTGACTTTGAAAGAAGCCAGTTAAAAATGGTCTTGCCAATAACCGGAGTAATTACAGTACCTTTTAGTGATAAACATGTAGTAACTAATGATGAAACTTGGGAGCTGCCTATACGAGTTCTGAAAAATAGGAGATATTGGGACGAAGGTGTTAATCTTAGTAAAAATAAGCTGAACACAGAAGAAGAAGAAGCAATTATTTTAGACAAAATAGAAGTTAAATTGTAGGAAATCGATAAAATTTCAGCTAATCGGAAGGAAGAACTGAGACAGGTTATAAAAAGGCATCATAAGGTATTTTCAGATCGACGTGGCGTGGTCAAAGGTTATGAATGAATGCTGTGGGGAGGAGGTTGTTCTGTAACCTCTACACAGTGTGGCAGCTGTGCAGTCCCAGCTGTGTGAGATCTTCTTTCCATTTCAGGTCTCACTCATTCTTCATCTTTCCTATCTACAAAAATTTCAACCCCTTCTTTCCAATACGAAAATTTTCTGAAACCAATGAATGCTGTAGGGAGGAGGTTGTTCTGTAACCTCTACACAGTGTGGCAGCTGTGCAGTCCCAGCTGTGTGAGATTTTCTTTCCTTTTCAGGTCTCACTCATCCTTCATCTTTCCTATATCTACAAAAATTTTGACCACTTCTTTCTAATACAAAAATTTTCCGTCATGGCTATCAAGCCATGAGTTCTGTAACCATTCTATCCACCGATTAGTGAAAAAAAAAACCTAATGTGACAAACCCAACTGTGACATAAACAACAGAGAAGTATGATGTAATTAAGATATAAAATGTATTTGAGTAACAAATATGTATAGAACCCTGGTAATATTATAAGTACAAAGTGTTGTTAGATTGGAAATGGTCCCACAATAATATTTAAAAAAGATGTACAAATTCGTGTACAAGCAGGATCTGAAGTGGCAGTGAAACCTATTGTATGCTGTAGAGCTAACTAAATAATAGTAACAGAGATTGCTTAGTGTTATGAAAAATATGCAGATAAGTTGTAGGAATAAACTCACCTTTTGTAGCAAGGAATGGCAGTGTAATAGAAGTGAGCAGTGTTTGTGGTTGAGACGTGAAGGACACGTCCCTGAAGTATTTATAAGTTTGGAGCTGGCCGTTATTTGGTGTGGTGTGTGACAGGACACTCCTACACGTATTGAAGTTATGAGTTGGAGGCGTGAATGCGACCATAGGTACCCTTATGTTAGATGAGACAGAGCAGCTCATGGTGTCCTATGGATTTAAGGAATTTAGCATTACGCTCGTCCATAATTACTTGATGCACTTTATTGGTAGGTCGAGAGAGACTACCTGTGGTTTCAGCATCCGATCGATTGGAAATGGATTGCCACGTGAGCAAACTGATCAGCTGCAATACACTATAGATATGGAATAAATGTGCTATCCTATGCTTTAAATGTTAATGGAGTGAGTATTACTTAAGTTCATACACTAACAAGGTTAATGAATATCATAATGGCAGACGTGAAACATTATTATAGCTCAGCATAAATACACTTCGATGAAGTAAGTACATAATTGCAGATGTGGAAATGACATAACAGCAGAGGACCAATAGGTGGATTTAGTCAACTAAACGTAGTATGTTTTGAACACTCACAACTGTACTGTTACCAAAAGTTACTCACATGTACAAAGAAGCTGAGAAAACAACTACTAATCAAATATACTCATACTATCTCTAAGAATAAGGTAATCCAAGATGAGTCAGCTGAATAAATAAAATACAAATGTATCAGGAATGTACCGAGCATTGGTTCAGTGTTCCGGCCCCGAAATAATATATTGAAATTAAATAGGATTCATAATTGTATGCCTTGAGCATAAAAATTTCTCTAGTACGTGACTAACGGCGTTTTAAGCCATTTGTTTACCGATTTTATGACAATTAAGTAACCACGAGAGTAATATTGAAAAAGTTCTGTTAACTTTGTTCCAGCAAAATATTGAAGGATAAAATGTATATATCCCCATTTCATTGTGACCCACCCTTAGATGTTAAGTGAACAGAGTCTGAGGCGCTCTTTTTGTTTGTTCTACAGGACAAACCAGATAATGGCAGCCTGGTAGCTGCGTGAAAGCGTGGAGTGAGTTGGACACAACTCACTGTGACCCCTCCCATTTCCCCATGTAATTTAGAGTGAACGTGAAGGACGCACACCATAGCAACTTCCCCTCCTCTACCCTTGTGAATGGAAGTGTAGGACGCCAGCCAAAGGAGCTACTACCACGTGTGTAAAAATTATTTGTGAAATTTTCTTTCAGCTTTAAAAAAGACTGCTAAGATATAAACATCTGTTTATGTATCTTGAATAACTTTTTTTTTTAGTTTGTGTATGTAAAAATGTATTTAATGGAGTTAAGATTTTCATAATTTTACATATTTTTATAAGTTTGTTTGTCTAAGGCATTATGTATGCCAGTGTTTCATTGACTTTGCTTAAATTTTGAGTAATAATGTTGCTTAAGAGGCAGTGAACATGCCCACAATTTAAATAATTAATGTAGGTAATCAGTTTTCTTTTAATGTTTCTACATGTTTACATTTCAATTTTAAATTTTCATAGGAAGTTAAGCTGTACTCTTGCTTCCCTTTTTGTAATAAAATTTTTTTTTCGTTCATTAACATTCAAAAACAAAAAATTTAAGTAGAGGGTGATGTAGGGCAGCAGCCTACTCACGCCGTAATAAATTCACATCAGTCTTTCTATTGTGTGCCAGCCAGTCCGCTGTAACTAGCTCTGACGTCATAAATGTTGCGCAATACTTTAAAAATCAAGCAAATAACCTAAGACATTTCTAGCATGTCAGGAGTAATACTAAATTAATGTGTGTTGAATATCAGTTCGATAACTTTAGCCATTTTCGAAATATGGACGTTTTTCTGTAAAAATCATTGGCGCAACAGAAAAGAGCTAGAAAATTAAAAATTTATATTTAGATTCCTTTTCCATAATAATTTAATAGAAACAGTACTTTGGATCTCACAAATTAAAATTTTAGTGGAAATTCAATATTTTCTGGTTTTTGTCTTAAAACTTAAGGAAGCAAGATAGATTAAGTAGGCTAATAAATAAGGCTAGGATGTTTATATTTAAGTAGGAGATCCGCTATAACTATGAAGATGTGAGAAGTTTCATTTGAATACCTATAAAACTATAGCGATAGCGTATCTCCAAAGGGCCAGTTCAGAGCTCGTCTACTGCGTGCAGTGTAATTAAATTAATTCTCTCGCCCAAAATATTTAACTTAGCCACGTCAAAATTTTATTATCAATACTTATCTGCGTGCTGAATGCACATTTAAATTAAGAGCTTCATCGGCCATCAGCAAGAGAAGCTATGATTTATTCAATAACTTAAAGTGGTGCATTACTAGCCCAGCGGCTAGTCGGGAGAGCCGATTTGATCAGGCGTTCCCTTAGCCGTCCGCACTGCGGCTTTATATATAAGAACGCTGCGCGAAGAAGGCGTGGACGTCGCCTGTTAAATGTGGTTCGACAGCACAACGCAATCGCCCTGGGACCGTATGATCCCACCTCCTACCCTGCAAAAGGCGGCCGTCCCGACGTGCTCGACATCGCACTGCTGAAGGGAGTGGGCAACCGCACAACTGCGACAACCCGAAACGCGCTCTCGCTGGATCACCTACCGTTAATATTCGACCTGGCGGTTCAAGGCGAGCTACTGCAGAGCCACCGAAGGCCACTAGGTAAAGTCAACTGGGAACAGTTTAGATAGAGCCTGCAAGGTACCCTCAACGACATCCCAGACCTTGCTGACATAGGTACTGATGAGGCAATCAGAAGACTTAATGCAGCTACAATACAGGCTGTAGCAAATGCGTCTCCCAGAGGCCCACAAAAAATTAAAGACTTCTCACGCCAGCTCCCCCCAGAGCTAATAGACGCTATAGCCCACAAAAATAGAGTCTTTCGGGAATGGCAAGTAACCAGAAGTCCTGTCACTAAGCGTCTCCTCAACGGGCTCAGGAGAGAGTTGAAAGTGGCGGTGGAAGGCCATCGTAATAGGGAATGGGAAGGGAAAATAGCCTGCCTGCAGATAAACGACGGGTCAGCCTGGAAAACGACTAAGTGCTTTCTGAGGAAAGGTCAAAGCATCCCTCCCCTACAAGTCAGGGGTGAGGCGATATGCGAGCCTGACGCCAAGGCCAGCGCCTTGGCCGATGTCTTTGCGGAGAACTTCACTCCTGTAGAGGATGCCATTGATGAGGAGCACATTCGTCTAGTGCAGCAACGGCTCCCAGTCTTCCTCGAAAGTGATGGAGAAACAGACATAGAAGACTTCTCAGAGGAGGAAGTACAGGCTCAATTGAAGCAGTTAAACCAGAGGAAAGCGGGGGGGTGCGACCAGCTAGAAAATGCAATACTACTTCAGCTACCACAAGCAGCCATTCGCCCCATCACCGCGATCTTCAATCGAATCATGCAGACTGGCAACTTCCCCTCTGCATGGAAACATGCAGAGGTGGTTGCCATACCAAAACAGGGCAAAGACACCAGGCTTCCACAGAATTACAGGCCGATCAGCCTTTTACCAGCAATATCTAAGGTCACGTAAACGCGGAGGAGCTGATCCCGCCGGAACAATTCGGCTTCCGACGTGGACATAGCACAGAGCAACAGCTGTTACGTCTTGTGGAGGATGCGATGGGTGCCCTGGAGAGTCGACAGTACGCAGGGGTAGTGCTGCTTGATGTCTCTAGGGCCTTCGATTGTGTGTGGCACAAGGGCCTCCTCTACAAACTGTTTGCAATGGGGGTACGTACGCCACACGTTCGACTCATCAAGTCTTACCTTAGTGGACGCACGTTCAATGTCCGTGCGGGAGTGGGTATATCCACAGCAAGGCCCATACAGGCGGGAGTGCCACAGGGTTCTGTCCTTGGCCCCCTTTTGTACTCCTTATATACATCGGACACGCAAAAGGCTAACAGAGTCTCGATCGCATTGTACGCCGACGACACCGCGTTGTATACCAGAAGCGCGAACGTGAACCTTATGCGCCGCCGCCTGCAGACGGTATGTGAAGCTCTAGGTACATGGGCCACAAAGTGGCGCCTGAAATACAATGCCAGCAGAAGGTCAGGCAATCATCATTACGAGGAAAAGAATCCCCATCGACCTACAGCCGGTGCGGATCATGGGAGGCCCCATCACATGGACGCGCACTGCGAAATAGCTTGGGGTGATCCTGGATAGGCGCCTCACGTGGATACCACACATAAGGGACATTGTGGGTAAGGCCTATGGCAGATTGAGAGCGCTATACCCAATCCTGAACCCGAAGACAACCCTACCCACACGCTGCGGCATTACGCTGTTTCTCGCCGTTATAAAGCCGGTGATGGAGTATGCGGCAGTAGTGTGGGGCAACGCGGCAGACTGCCACATCCGGAGATTACAGGGCCTCCTGGGGAGAGTACTTAGGATGATCATGAAACTCCCTCGTGATTTTCCCACTAGGGAGTTGCATACCATCACTGGAGTGCAGCCAATAAAGGAAAGAATAACACAGACCGCTCAATTTTTCTATGAGAAATCACAGCAGTCAGAGAACAGATTGGTCTCGAACCTCGGGAACCAAATACATAGAAGGGGCACCACAAGATGGCCCGACCTGCTACGGCAGTAAAAACCACTACAGTAACGATTATTAACTAACATAAAATGCTCATCACAAAATAGGACCTACACACGCGTTAGGCCCACTCAAAACACATATTAGGAAACGCAGGAGTAGTGCAAAGCACTTAACTTGCTTAACCTAGAGGTAGTCAGGCACTACCCAATTAGGTAATGAGCCGCAGCCGCCGAAGAAGGCAAGGCCCCAGTTCTCTCCAGACGCTGAATAACACGCCATCTGTGTCGGGAGTCGCGTCGGTATCATTGCTACAAACAGCCTCGGATGCCGTATTAAGTTACTCGAGATACGCGTAACCATGAAATCATTTTCGAGTGAAGTGTTAATTCTGGGTTGACTTTAATTATCGATCTTCAGTTTGCGTATTGTCGTATTTTCACGTGCCGCCGTGGGACAAACATTCTACCATTAGTTAGCGTGGCGTTTGATGAACCTGATCATCAAATTATGGCGAGCATTCATTTAAATATTTAATTTGGACAGTTATAGTAACATCAGCGCATTAGACTCTGAACTGCTCTGTTAGTTAGATTGTGTGGATTCTTTTGTTTTCATCTGTGACTTTCAGAATACAGGACGTTTTTTCACGACTGTTTTTGATTATAAATCCCAGACAATCTCCTAATTCCTCAGAGCTATAAGCTGTAACTATAAGTGTATTCAGATGAAGTGGGCACTAGGAGTTCTAATTACAGCCTTCACGTTTTGCTAATCACTTTGTGGTTGCCAATATTGTAGTTAGAGAGCCAGTGTTGAGAACGGCGAAAGACAGCATAAATAATAGGAACATTTAACAACAATAATTCCACCCGCCGCCGCACATATGGTTTATCGGCCGGGAAATGAAATGTTTCTACATTCAAACCAAATATATTTATACAACCAACAATAAAATTCCCACCCGCCGCCCCACAGAGTTTCGCCTTATTTCATGCAGCCCACATAACGTAAATGTCATGTGTTCCCTCATTAATGACAATGAACGCCAACCATGCATCCCGTAATTCGCTGATTTTCGTGTCTCTTCTCTCAAGAAACGCTAACTACGGGACATCATTTTGCCGGAGACAAAAAGCTACAGACAAGCGTTAAAATTTGGTTTTTTAGCTATTCCTCATACATTTGACCCATTAATTAGCATCTAAAGAAAGGGACGTTTGCACTATTTTAAGTGCGTGAATTATGAGTTCTTGTTGCCTGATATTTTCTGCATGATTGAGGGTCTCCTCACTATGGGTTTATGTAGTAAAAGGGTACGACAGGTCGTATTTCTCTCACCACGGCTGAACCCTGCGAGATCACGTGTCTGCTGAAACCTGTGTACCGATCTGACCAGTATAATTTTACTTGTGAGTAAATCGTTTTTCATGGCATCAATGTTGTCTTCAGTGCCCCATTTTTACCGCTCCTTTGGACGTTCTTCACCCAAGCACATTTCTGGTGGATGTCACTACTTCTGGATGAACAGACCACTGACCGAGGGGCTGATGACCTCGCTGATTAGTCCCTTATCCCAATCAAATGGCCACCTGACCCAAAAGTTACAGCTAAGGTAATGTGATCCACAGGAGACGGATGTCGTGTACGCCGTCAGTCGAGCAGCAGTGTAAACTCTGGTCTGCTTGGTTTCGTGCTGCCGATTGCGCAATCTGATACGGGAAATCACGTAGAAACCACACACTGGAATGTCAGTGAATAACAACAGTGTCGCTACGACTACAGCATCGATGATATAAGTATCTTCTCCCTGTTTTGAAATCTATCTCTACAAAAAAAAAAAAAAAAAAAAGGCTCTAAGCACTATGGGACTTAATATCTGAAGTCATCAGTCCCCTAGACTTACAACTACTTAAACCTAACTAACCAAAGGACATCACACACGTCCATGCCCGAGGCAGGATTCGAACCTGCGCCGTAGCAGCAGGGCGGTTCCGGACTGAAGCGCCTAGAACCGCTCGGCCACAGCAGCCATGCTACCTACCCTCTATGAAGGGTAATCATAAAGTTTTAATTTCACCTTGAAAAAACTCAATTCCCGACCATGTTGGTGGAGTTACCTCTTCTGCATTTCCAGCCTTCAATTCAACACATTTTTCCAACGATAGATGACTTCTTGGGGACCTTGGTTGTAGAAGTCAGCATTTCAGCTTGTCGTAAACCGGCAGGGGTTGGTCAGCATCACATGTTATTACTTGAGAGATCTGAAGTTTAAACTATACCGATCAATTTTTACGTTTGCTTTTCATGATATAGCCATTGAATTTTTAGGATATAACATATACAATTACAAAATGTACGACCTACTATATAACAAGAGGTCTTTACCTGAGAAATAAATATACCCACTCCAGCCGGCCAGTGTGGCCAAGCGGTTCTAGGCGCTTCAGTCTGGAACCGGGCGATCGCTACGATCGCAGGTTCGAATCCCGCCTCGGGCGTGGATGTGTGTGATGTCCTTTGGTTAGTTAGGTTTGAGTAGTTCCAAGTTCTAGGGGACTGAATACCTAAAATGATAAATCCCATAGTGGTCAGAGCCATTTGAACCATATACCCACTCCAATATTTTCAGTAATTTTTGAACAAATAATAAGCAATCACAGCCACGAGGTGTGTGAGAAAAGTGACTCGCACAATCCAGTTGATGGTTGTGCAGAGCTGAAGCTCTGGCTGAGCACCTGGAAGAGATGAACACACCGGTCTACATCTGAAGAACAACACAGCGCTGCCAACCCGTTCGCAGTGTTGCCATTGTCATTACACACACCTCGTGTACCTTAACGATTTCTTGCACGACTGCATTACGATAAGGGTCTTTCGTCATATACTCATCGAAATCTATGAAAATCATTTTGTACAATAAGACTTGTTGAATGCTGGTTAACATAGTAAAAAAAAAGTCTAAGTATTCAACAAATGACGATGAAGCTATTGCATGACGTTCTCAATGGAGCCACACTGTCATGTTGAGTTTGTTGACATTCCAAATGATTATACTAAAAACTTTTTTTTTAACAACTATATTCTTTTAAACCGAAAAATACTTCTGCTGCAGGCTTAAAGGTAACTACACTCCTGGAAATTGAAATAAGAACACCGTGAATTCATTGTCCCAGGAAGGGGAAACTTTATTGACACATTCCTGGGGTCAGATACATCACATGATCACACTGACAGAACCACAGGCACATAGACACAGGCAACAGAGCATGCACAATGTCGGCACTAGTACAGTGTATATCCACCTTTCGCAGCAATGCAGGCTGCTATTCTCCCATGGAGACGATCGTAGAGATGCTGGATGTAGTCCTGTGGAACGGCTTGCCATGCCATTTCCACCTGGCGCCTCAGTTGGACCAGCGTTCGTGCTGGACGTGCAGACCGCGTGAGACGACGCTTCATCCAGTCCCAAACATGCTCAATGGGGGACAGATCCGGAGATCTTGCTGGCCAGGGTAGTTGACTTACACCTTCTACAGCACGTTGGGTGGCACGGGATACATACGGAGGTGCATTGTCCTGTTGGAACAGCAAGTTCCCTTGCCGGTCTAGGAATGGTAGAACGATGGGTTCGATGACGGTTTGGATGTACCGTGCACTACCCAGTGTCCCCTCGACGATCACCAGTGGTGTACGGCCAGTGTAGGAGATCGCTCCCCACACCATGATGCCGGGTGTTGGCCCTGTGTGCCTCGGTCGTATGCAGTCCTGATTCTGGCGCTCACCTGCACGGCGCCAAACACGCATACGACCATCATTGGCACCAAGGCAGAAGCGACTCTCATCGCTGAAGACGACACGTCTCCATTCGTCCGTCCATTCACGCCTGTCGCGACACCACTGGAGGCGGGCTGCACGATGTTGGGGCGTGAGCGGAAGACGGCCTAACGGTGTGCGGGACCGTAGCCCAGCTTCATGGAGACGGTTGCGAATGGTCCTCGCCGATACCCCAGGAGCAACAGTGTCCCTAATTTGCTGGGAAGTGGCGGTGCGGTCCCCTACGGCACTGCGTAGGATCCTACGGTCTTGGCGTGCATCCGTGCGTCGCTGCGGACCGGTCCCAGGTCGACGGGCACGTGCACCTTCCGCCGACCACTGGCGACAACATCGATGTACTGTGGAGACCTCACGCCCCATGTGTTGAGCAATTCGGCGGTACGTCCACCCGGTCTCCCGCATGCCCACTATACGCCCTCGCTCAAAGTCCGTCAACTGCACATACGGTTCACGTCCACGCTGTCGCGGCATGCTACCAGTGTTAAAGACTGAGATGGAGCTCCGTATGCCACGGCAAACTGGCTGACACTGACGGCGGCGGTGCACAAATGCTGCGCAGCTAGCGCCATTCGACGGCCAACACCGCGGTTCCTGGTGTGTCCGCTCTGCCGTGCGTGTGATCATTGCTTGTACAGCCCTCTCGCAGTGTCCGGAGCAAGTATGGTGGGTCTGACACACCGGTGTCAATGTGTTCTTTTTTCGATTTCCAGGAGTGTATTTCTTTAATTTCAATGTATGTTTTTCTATTATTATTTTTTTTTTTGCATGGGTTGTATTTTTGCAGAGTTTTACACAATTGAGCTTCACTCGGCAATATTCCTCACCATGTCTTTCACAGTTGCTGAATGTAATAATGTAACTGTGAATCGCCTTTGGGCATGTTACACACACACACACACACATACACACACACACACACACACACACACACACACAGGCTTGAAAGCTGTCGAACTACCACATCCATAGGCCAGCCGGTAGAGCACTTACTCGCGAAATGCAAATGTCCAAGGTTCGAGCCCTGGTCCGACACGCTTTTTTAATCTGCCAGGAAGTTTTAAATCAGTGCACACCACGCCGCAGGGTGAATATTCATTCTGGATACATATTCAATAGTTCGGGTTTCGATTCCAGGATTTCTTTTTGCCCTTTGTCCCTTATTTTTGCTCAGAGAATGATTTTTAAATTTCTTAGCATCTGCTATGCGCCGTTCACGTTCGACTGGCTAGAAGGTCTGACAAAATCAAGAAACACCTGTAACTGGTGTTAACACCAATTTTCGTATTCACGACAGCTTTACTTTACACGTCAAAGTGTGAAGTTTAGTTTCCTATTAATTCTTAATTTTATTGTTCCCACCAGAACAATATTAGTTACGTTAGCACATTTTAATTAATTTGCAGTCAGGAAACTCATGTTGCGAAAAGTTTTCTGCTGGAAATCATTACATATCTCAGAAGCACTGTGTATTTTCCTGATGCCTTAATATGTGATATGCAGCAGTAAATTTCTCTCCTTTGCGCTCTACATCTCCTCAGGTTTCTACACTTTTTTTTCCGTCCGTGACAAGTATGGGAAGATCTTGATATCACATGACGTAGAGGTATTTTTCACGCGTCAGAGACGTTAAATGCAATGAAGACGAATACATCACTTACTCCCTCGCAGACAACAATGTTATCGCTGTCACAATGTAAAATAGTCCCTGCCTCACCGTTGCCGCTACCTCCTCGGCTAGGAAGGGACTTCGGGGAACAGCGGGTTCAAGAGAAGGAGCGAGTGCGCAGTGTACGGGGCGCTGGCTTGCGATAAAATTGCAATTACGACTGACATTAAAACTTATGTTCATAGTGGACGCCGGCGCACTGCTATCGGGTGAATCCGTCATGCGCATGCGCGGCGTAATGGCGGCGCCGGAAGCCGGCCAATTACTGTCGGTTGTTACACTTCCGGCGCGCGTTCCCGCGCCTGCGCAGTCGGCGCCTCCTCGACCGCGTGTTGTGGCCCGGGCTTCCATTTTCGCGCGCGCATTCTCGCCCGTGCGCGATTACTCGCTTGCCCGCGTGTGTTCTACACACTGGCGTGTGTGCTGCCGCTGCCGCTGCCGCCGCCGCCATCTCTGCCGCCGCGGAGCCGGAACGGGTCGCCCAGCCGAGCAAAATGAACGGCCTGGCCGCCGCCCGCTGTCTTTATCGCGAGCCGTCCATCGCAATTAAAGCGGCCACCGGGATCGGCGTCGCGAGCCACTGCACCCTTCCCTCGGTCTCGCTCAGCTGCTGGGCGGATTTTGAGCTGCGTCAGCACTTCTCTGCAGAGCAGGAAGGAGATCATCACGTAGTCGAGGGAGTGGGGGCAGCGGAGGCAAGGATGAGGTAATCCTTATGGAAAGGTTTTTCCGAGACAGCTCCCAGTCGCAAAATTTGTTGACTTACTTAAGTCGTTTAATACCACGTTTCAAAGTATGGGCATCATCCTCAGGCTACAATGGCAGCACAAAAATATTTAACAAAATTTCACGTAGATATAAGCTGTTCTTTACAACACTGGCCTCTTTTGGAGTAGCGGAAAAAGAGAAGGATAACCTAGTATAGGGTATATTCACATTGCTTCTTCATCTCCTCTTCACATAAAAAGTTTAAATTTCGAGGGTGTGTCAAATGAAAACCTTAAATTTGTAATAACAAATCGAAATTTCGCCCCGTTATCCTGTAAGTTGGTAAGCGTGCTTCAAACAACTTGCAGAATGGACTGTAGGTGGCAGCAGAGTGCAAATGCACACATACCGTAGCACAGGGCTTAAGAGCTGGCCGGTTTTGAGCGAGAGTACTCGCGTCTGCTCACGCACGTGCTCGCGAGCAGGTGCAAGGTCGCGGAGTAGGGAGGGAGGGGAGGGAGGGGAAATGCGCGCGCACGTTTGAATGTGATCTCGCGTTCTTAGCAGATTTAACTAGCCATCTGAATGCTTTGAACATTTTACTACAAGGTAAAGATCTGCTAATTACTCATTTCATAGATCGAATACGAGATTTTAAAATGAAATTGACACTTTGGGTGAGTCAACTGGAAACAGGAAACCTAGCTCATTTTCCTAAATTATCATCCATGCAAGATGTTCACAAAGACTGTGAACGTTATTCACATAGTTTAGTTGATCAGCGCTTTCAAGATCTGACAGCACTAGACAGTGATTTTGATCTGTTCTCTCCATATTCAGCGAATATTTAAGAGATTCGTCCTGAGCTGCAGCAAGATATTATTGACCTGCAGTGTGACAGAGAATACAGAGACAAATTTCAGAACGAGAAAAACATTTTGGGATTCTGCAGACACTTCCCTCAGCATAGATTTCCTCGTTTGCACAAACTGGCGGCTACAATAATATCAATGTTCGGTTCCACGTATGTTTGTGAACAACTGTTCTCTGCAATGAAATGTAACAAGACGCGCCTGAGAAACGCGTTGTCTGATCGAAATTTAAACTGCACGCTGCGCCTAAAATGCACAAGAACAATTACTCCAAACATAGACGCAATTGTAAAGGGCAAAAAGTACAAGATAACCGAGAATCCCACACTTCAGTGACACCTTTTATTGTGTAACACTTCACAAATTAATGCGAATGTAGAGACATACACTAAGCTAATAAAATTATGTGGCATGTGTACATTCTCCTTTATTTGTTTCATTTGTCGCAGTAATAATTCGTGAGTGATATCCCTGCAGGTGGCCGCGGATTTACATTGACTGGCGGCAGCTGTTGTGTGCCCCACGTGACTCTCCCCACTCTCCGCTCTGGTCCGGTAGTGGGGGTAGCGTGCTCGCGCTGCTCCGTGCTCGCGCCTTGCTGCTCACAGCTTGCTCCGCGAGCACGTATGTTGTGAAGCCCTGCCGTAGCAGTATCAGTACAAAGATGGCCGCCCCACTTGCGATTTGCACCAGGGAAGAACAGCGTTCTGTTATTCGGTTTTTGCGTAGTGAAGGTGTGAAACCTACTGAAATTCATCGACGAATGAAGGTTCAGTACGGTGATGCGTGTATGTCACAGGAACAAGTCTACGAATGGAGTAGGAAGTTCGCAAATGGTGTCACTTCAGTGGAAGATGCTCCTCGTCCAGGTCAGGCACAACGAGTTGTGACTGCACAGAACATTGCAGCAGTTGAAGCTATAGTGAAGGAAAACCGCCTAGTGACACTGAATGACATTGCATCATGTTTACAGGTTACTCATGGGTCAGAACACCACACTGTGCATGATGTGCTCCAGTTTCACAAAGTGACTGCAAGATGGGTGCCACGGCAGCTGACTCCTGAAATGAGAGAACGTGTTGATGCTTGTGAAGAACTTCTTCGACGCTTTGAACGAGAAGGTGATGGCTCCCTTGCAAGAATCGTTACTGGGGAGGAAAACTGCACTTCCACCAACCGGAAACTAAGAGAGCGAGCAAGGAATGGCGCCATTCCCCATCACCAACACCAAAGAAGTTTCGAACAGCACCATCAGCAGGGAAGGTTATGTTGACTCTCTTTTGGAACGAAAAAGGGGTCAGTTTGGAACATTACATGCCTAGAGGAACCACTGTCACCAGTGTATCGTACACAGATCTCCTAAAAAATCATCTGCGACCTGCAATCAATTCAAAGCGACGTGGATTGCTGTCAGCGGGTGTCTTTTTGCAATATGACAATGCAAGGCCCCACACTGCCCGTACAACAGTTGCAACAATCACAGACCTGCATTTTGAGTGTCTTCCTCATCCACCATACTCACCAGACCTTGCCCCAAGTGATTTCCATATGTTTGGACCGCTCAAAGACGCAATGGGAGGAAAGAAGTTCCGTTCTGATGAAGAGGTACGCCACGCGGTGCATGAGTGGTTGCGCGGACTACCAAAAGAATTCTTTTTTTTTTCTAAAGGAATTTATGCACTTTGTAAGTGCTGGAGGACTTGCATTGAGCGTGGGAGAGATGATGTTGAAAAGTGATACAGCTTTGTACCACTTCTGCACAATAAATAAGATTTTAAAAAATATTTAAGATTTTCATTTGACTCACCCTCGTAGCTCTTTTTTTTTTTTAAATCATCAGTCATCTGACTGGTTTGATGCGGCCCCCAACGAATTTCCCTCCTGTGCGAACCTCTTCATCACAGAGTTGCACTTGCAACCTACGTCCTCAATTATTCGCTGGATGTATTCCAGTCACTGTCTTCCTCTACTGTTTTTGCCCTCTACACTCCTTACAATACCATGAAGTCATTTCCTGATGTCTCAACAGATGTCCTATCACCTCCTTGTCAGTGTTTTACATTCTTCGTATCAAATGGTTGTCTTCCTTTGGCGTTCCAATTTCCTCCATTGCTGTGCTTCCTTAGAGGTAAAACTTCAAAGAACAACCTTAATATGTATGTGAACTTTCGTTTGCTGTTTTTGTATTGTCATTGCAGGTTGAAGATGAGGTCTGTACCTCAAACGTGTTGCCTTATTAATCATTTAAGTGTGTCAACAAATTTTCTGAAAACCTTGTCATACACTCCTGGAAATTGAAATAAGAACACCGTGAATTCATTGTCCCAGGAAGGGGAAACTTTATTGACACATTCCTGGGGTCAGATACATCACATGATCACACTGACAGAACCACAGGCACATAGACACAGGCAACAGAGCATGCACAATGTCGGCACTAGTACAGTGTATATCCACCTTTCGCAGCAATGCAGGCTGCTATTCTCCCATGGAGACGATCGTAGAGATGCTGGATGTAGTCCTGTGGAACGGCTTGCCATGCCATTTCCACCTAGCGCCTCAGTTGGACCAGCATTCGTGCTGGACGTGCAGACCGCGTGAGACGACGCTTCATCCAGTCCCAAACATGCTCAATGGGGGACTGATCCGGAGATCTTGCTGGCCAGGGTAGTTGACTTACACCTTCTAGAGCACGTTGGGTGGCACGGGATACATGCGGACGTGCATTGTCCTGTTGGAACAGCAAGTTCCCTTGCCGGTCTAGGAATGGTAGAACGATGGGTTCGATGACGGTTTGGATGTACCGTGCACTATTCAGTGTCCCCTCGACGATCACCAGTGGTGTACGGCCAGTGTAGGAGATCGCTCCCCACACCATGATGCCGGGTGTTGGCCCTGTGTGCCTCGGTCGTATGCAGTCCTGATTGTGGCGCTCACCTGCACGGCGCCAAACACGCATACCATTGGCACCAAGGCAGAAGCGACTCTCATCGCTGAAGACGACACGTCTCCATTCGTCCCTCCATTCACGCCTGTCGCGACACCACTGGAGGCGGGCTGCACGATGTTGGGGCGTGAGCGGAAGACGGCCTAACGGTGTGCGGGACCGTAGCCCAGCTTCATGGAGACGGTTGCGAATGGTCCTCGCCGATACCCCAGGAGCAACAGTGTCCCTAATTTGCTGGGAAGTGGCGGTGCGGTCCCCTACGGCACTGCGTAGGATCCTACGGTCTTGGCGTGCATCCGTGCGTCGCTGCGGTCCGGTCCCAGGTCGACGGGCACGTGCACCTTCCGCCGACCACTGGCGACAACATCGATGTACTGTGGAGACCTCACGCCCCACGTGTTGAGCAATTCGGCGGTACGTCCACCCGGCCTCCCGCATGCCCACTATACGCCCTCGCTTAAAGTCCGTCAACTGCACATACGGTTCACGTCCACGCTGTCGCGGCATGCTACCAGTGTTAAAGACTGCGATGGAGCTCCGTATGCCACGGCAAACTGGCTGACACTGACGGCGGCGGTGCACAAATGCTGCGCAGCTAGCGCCATTCGACGGCCAACACCGCGGTTCCTGGTGTGTCCGCTGTGCCGTGCGTGTGATCATTGCTTGTACAGCCCTCTCGCAGTGTCCGGAGCAAGTATGGTGGGTCTGACACACCGGTGTCAATGTGTTCTTTTTCCATTTCCAGGAGTGTATTTTGTAAATAGTCATGGTCGATTAAGAATCAATATCGCTTTATGCTGTCTTAGCTTTTCTCTAATGATGCATTTCTTGGTAGCTGATGGATTCACTAACCGTAGTGCTCTGATAAGATCAAAACAAATACATAAAATGCTAAGTGACGCACTTATGTTTTTCTTGTAGATGATGAGGTTTGCTATTTGGGCAGCAAAATAAGTTAGCCAAAGTAGAGTGGATGCGAAACAAACCTGCCGTAGTAATAAAATTGATACTGATAAACGGAAATTTGTTAACATCTGACATAAATGTGAGTGGTTAGTAAATATTTGTTTCCTTCACGGTAAATAATAACAGCCAAACCATTGCACGACAAAGATTTATTGAAATCCTTGACCACGGTTTCTGTACATCGAAATACACTTTCATCAGAACCAAAAATACACCTGAACAAAAAGATACCTTCATTAGCAAAAAACTTAGCACCATAACTGAAAAAAAATTTTTTTTCCTTTATTGTAATTTTAAGCACCTCATACAAGGCGGGCCGGCAGCAGCATAATATGCTGCTCTTCAGCCTTAAGGGGTACAATAAGACGATATATAGGTGACACAGACAATACAAAAAATGGCGGGCAAAAAAAGTAGATACAAAAACAATAAACATGAAGCCGTTCACACTGGACAGAAAAAAAAAAACACTAACACTTGTTGACACGGCGCACAGAAGACTGACGACGGCAACGGCACACGTGAACAGTTGAGGCGTGACGACGAAAGAACACTAAACGCAGATGAAGGCACACACGCGAGACACTGATGGCGATGATCTCCGGCGCGCGAATGTTCACTGAGCGTGTGCGAGTCCGTGGACCTGCCAAGAGAAGAGGAGGAGAAAGGGGAGTGGGAGAGGGAGAGGGGAGAGCAGAGATGCCAGGGGCATGGGAGATAGGGGGAGGGGGAAGGGGGAGGGGAAACCCGGGGGAAGAGGGGTGGAGGGAGGGGACGGGGGAAAAGGAAAGAGAAGGGAGGGAGGGTGCCTAAAGGAAAGGACACTGGAAGTGGGGGGGCAGGGTCAAAGTTGATAGGAGGGGTAGCTGGTGGAAGCCACCTCGGGAGAGGGTAAGGAGGGTGGAGAGATGGAGACCGGGGGGACGTGGGAATACAGGCGCGGCAGTGGGCGGGGGTGGGAGAGGATCGGGGAGACGAGCGGGTGAGGAGGATCGAGTTTACGTGAGGTGTACAGGATCCGTATCCTTTCAAGGAAAAGGAGGAGGTGGGGGAAGGGGATGAGATCGTACAGGATCCGTGTGGGGTGGGGAGACGGATGCGATAGGCGAGGCGGAGAGCATGGCGTTCAAGGATTTGGAGGGATTTATTAAAGGTAGGGGGGGTGGAGATCCAAGCCAGATGGGCATAACAAAGAATAGGGCGGATGAGGGATTTATAGGTTTGGAGGATGGTGGAGTGGTCCAGACCCCACGTACGGCCAGAGAGGAGCTTGAGGAGGCAGAGTCGGGATCATGCCTTGGCTTGGATTGTACGGAGGTGGGGAGTCCAGGAGAGGCGACGGTCGAGGGTGACGCCAAGGTACTTAAGGGTGGGAGTGAGGGCGATAGGACAGCCATAGATGGTGAGATAGAAATCAAGGAGGCGGAAGGAAGGGGTGGTTTTGCCTACAATGATCGCCTGGGTTTTGGAGGGATTGACCTTAAGCAACCACTGGTTGCACCAAGCGGTGAACCGGTCAAGATGGGATTGGAGAAGGTGTTGGGAGCGCTGCAGGGTGGGGGCAAGGGCAAGGAAAGCGGTGTCATCGGCAAACTGGAGAAGGTGGACGGGGGGTGACGGCGCCGGCATGTCCGCCGTGTACAAAAGGTACAGAAGGGGGGAGAGGACGGAGCCTTGGGGCACACTGGCGGAGGGGAAAAAGGTGTAGGAATCTGTGTTATGGATGGTGACATAAGAAGGACGGCGGGAGAGAAAGGAGCCGATCAGACGGACGTAGTTAATGGGAAGGGCGAAGGTTTGGAGCTTGAAGAGGAGACCGGAATGCCATACGCGGTCATAGGCACGTTCGAGGTCCAGGGAGAGGAAGATTGCAGAGCGACGGGAATTAAGCTGTTTGGAAAGGAGATGAGTGAGGTGAAGGAGAAGGTCGTTGGAAGAGAAGGACGGCCGAAAGCCACACTGGGTAACGGGAAGGAGGCGGTGCTGGCGGAGATGCTGGTGGATGTGGCGGGTGAGGATAGATTCCAGGACCTTGCTGAAGACCGAGGTAAGGCTGATGGGGCGGTAGGAGGAGACGGCGGACGGCGGTTTGCCGGGTTTAAGGAACATGAGGATACGGGAGGTTTTCCACAGGTCGGGGTAGTAACCGGTGGATAGGACTACATTGTAGAGCCTGGACAGGGTTGAGAGGAAAGAGACAGGAGCTTCACGAAGGTGACGGTAGGTGACACGATCGTGACCAGGAGCAGTGTTGCGTTTTGTGCGGAGTGTAGCAATGAGATCCTGTGTAGTGATAGGGGCATTGAGTTCCGTGTGTGCAATGTTGTCCAAGTACTGAAAACCAGGAGCGAGGGGAGGGACACAGGTGTCAGTTCGATCGCGGATATCCGGGAAGAGGGAGTAATCGAACTGGGGATCATCGGGGATGGAAAAGACATTGGAGAGGTAGAAGGCAAAGTGATTGGCCTTACTAAGGGTGTCAGGGAAAGGGAGATCATCATGGAGAAGAGGAAAGTAGGGGGAGGGTTTAGTTCCGGTAAGGCGACGGAAGGCTGACCAGAACTTGGACGAGTTGACAGGTAGGGTATCAGTTAAACGGGTGCATGTCTGTCGCCAGTCCCGGCGTTTCTTAGCCGTGAGCAAATTACGAATGTGTCACTGGAGTTGCCGGTGGCGTCGTAGTGTGTCCGGGTCACGCGTGCAGAGGAAGGCACGGTAGAGATGGTGGGATTCACGGAGGAGGAGGACGGCCTGTGGGGGTAAGGTAGGACGGTGGGGGTGGATGGCGACAGTAGGGACGTGGGCCTCCACGGCCTCAGACAAGGTCTTCTGGAGAAAGGAGGCAGCATGGGTGACATCACCGGGGTGGCGGTAGGTGAAAGGGTAGCTATCGACCTGGGTGGAGAGGGTATCCCGGTAGGCATTCCAGTTGGCACGGGAATAGTCATGGACGTACTTAGGGGGAGGGTCATGACGAGGGTCGGGGCGGGGGCGACGACCGTCGGAAATGGTGAGGAGGACAGGGAGATGGTCGCTACCAATAGGCTCCAGGACATCCACCGTTATGCGGCCAAGGAGGTTGGGGGAGGAGAGGATAACATCGGGAGTGGAGTTGGATTCGGGACGGGTGTGCTGGGGGATGGGAATGAGGTCGCCTTGAAGGGAGGAGAGGAACCGATGCCACCGCCGTAACTGGGCAGTGGAACGACTATGGATGTTGAGGTCGGCGGTGATCACGTAGGAGGAGAAGGTACGGTCGATGTGGGAGAGGAAGTCAAAGGGAATAGGGGCGTTGGGGTGGACATAGGTGGTGGCGCAGGTAACGGTAAGGCCGGGGAAGAAGAGACTAAGGATCAGGTGTTCGGTGGGGTCAGGAAGGAGAGGTTGGAGCCGAACGGGGATCTGGCGGTGGTACCCAATGGCAACTCCGCCACGCGCAATCGGGAGGGGATTATCGGAGCAGTGGAGGAGGTAGGGTGAAGTGTGGACGGTGTGGTGGGGTTGGAGGAAGGTTTCATTAAGGAGGAAGGCATCCACGCGGTGGGTGGCAAGGGTGTGCAGGAAGAGGTTCTTGTTGGCGGGAAGGGAGCGGATGTTGTTGAAAAGGATACGGTGCTGCCGCGCCATGACAGGGATTTAAACGAGGGTGTCAAGACGGGAGAAGGTGAAATGGGCCTGGTTGTTTGAGTAGGTGGCGTACATTTTGAGGTGGAAAACGGAACGGGCGGCGAGGGAGATCTGTTGGAGGGTGTGTGGGCGCTGAAAAGGATGAACATTCTGAAGGACAATGGTGGGGAATCTGATGATGTCCTCAGCGGTAGGGGGTGGGCGAAGGGAGTTGCCGGGAGGGGTGGGGGCGTCCAGAGGGCGGACAGGAACGGTGAGTTCAGGAGTAGTAGGAGGGGATCGGGCCTTACACTTCTGGGAGTAGGTGGGATGAGGGAGGTTACAGGTATTACAGGAGGGGTGGACTGGACATTGGGGCACTGCTGTAAAAAGTGGGCTTGCCTACAGTGCGGGCAGGTGGGGGCCTCGCGGCACTCAGATGTTGGGTGCGCATTATACCGCAAGAACCTTTGGAAGTGGAGGGATTGCGGAGGGGAACGGGAGGGGTCAACTTTATAACGCTGGTTAAAAAGGAGGGCACCCTCCTTCAGGAGACGGTCTATGGAGGGGGCGTGCTCAGAAAAAACCCGCATAAGGCGGGTGGGGCCGGCAGCGTTGTGGATGCGGCGAACCGCACGCACCTCCAGATGGGGATGGGCCTGAAGTTCCGCCAACACCTCCTCCTCCGTGATCACTGGACTGAGCCGAGTGATCACGGCAGTGAGGGTCGGCGGGCGACGCGGGGGTTGGGGTTGGCGGGAGGGAGGTGGCGAAGGGGCAGGGGTGAAGGAGGCATGAGGGCCAAAGCGGGTGAGCGGGATGCGGGAAAGGAGGTCTGTGTGGAGGGTAGGGCTGGGGGAGGAGATGAGTACCGAATCACGGTGAGGAGTGAGGAGGGAGATGGGGGCGCCAGGACAATTCTGGCGAAGGAAGAGGGTGAGGTTCCGAGCTTCAAGGAGGGAGGGATCCGGACGGGAGAGGAGGTAGCGGTAGGACGAGGGGGTAGAGGAGGAGGTGCAGGGACGGGCGGGGAGACATCCATGGCATCAGGGGTGGGGGAAGGGGGACGAGGCGGAGCCTTTTTGGGAGCAGACGAGGCAGGGGTGCCACTGGGACGCTTGACGGCGGCGGAGGAGGTGTGGGGGATGGGAACAACTGGAATGTGGCGCGGAGTGGCAGGTCCAGGGGCTGGAGTCGGCGCCGGAGACGGTGAGGGCGATGGCGAAGGCAATGGTGAAGCCGATGACGAAGACGATGAAGGTGAAGGGGAGAGTGGATCATGGGCAGTAGCCCGCCGGGCGACCACCCTGGCGGGGGCCGCAGAAACGGAAGGAGCAGAGGAAGGGAGTGGAGGGAAGGGATCAGAGGAGGCGCGGGAGGGAGGAGCCGGGGACGGGGCGACAAATAGGGAGGGAGATGAGAGAGTGAGAAGTGGGGGGTGGACTGAGGGGGGAGTGAAGCGGCACACCACGTGATAGTGGTGGCAGCAGCAGAGGCGGAGGTGTAGATAATGGCAGTGGTGGTGGCTGTAGAAGAGGTGGTGGGGGTTGATATGATGATAAGGGGGAAAAACACAGTACTAGACAAAGGAGCAAACGAGAGACACAGAGGAGAGAGGGTCGGAGAATGACGAAGGAGACTGGGGCCTAAGCCCCACTCTGCTGCCACTGGGGGGGGGGGGGGGACCCGGCTGGCTGGCTGGTAGGGACGCCTCTGCTGCTGCTGCTGCTGCTGGCGGTGGCAGCTAGGACCACCGCTGGCCGCTGGCTGCGGGGACCGCTGCTGGCTGCTGGCTGCTGGCTGGGCCCGGCGCAGGCGAAGACCGCTGCGTGCTGCTGGCGAGGACCGCTGCTGGCGGGGACCGCTGCTGGCTGCTGGCTGCTGGCTGCTGCACGTCGACGGGCTGGCTGGCTGGCTGGCTGGAACCTGCAACACCTATCACTTCGATCGGTACCAGAAGAGCACAAATCGAAGGGCGGTATTCAACTGAATTACCGCCGAAGATGCATAACTGAAAAAAAAACCTTATAACTTTAAGTAACCGTGAAAATTACCGAAGTATTACAAGCGCAAAAACTTCTAATCACTTACTAAAATCACGTCCTGCAGTGGAGACACATAAAACAACCGCGCCAAAGGCGTCGTCAGTAATTAAGATTAAAATATCGCCTCCATCTGTACAGTATAATTGTGAAGAGAAGGTCGATGGGAACACGGCATATCATCAGTACGTCGCCTGTGAACTAGCGTGAGATGGATGTGGAAGCCCTAGGGCAGACAGTTTCACCGACAGAGGGCACTTTTGATATGCGCGAGACACCCGCGCACATTAAAACCCAGGGAAACATACTCATGCGCATCAAAATTTTAAAAGTTGCGCTAATTCAAACCCTCTGTCGTAATAAATAAACCATGTCAGCACCATTTAAAACACCTACATACAACAGAAAATATGAAACCAATTTGCCTCTGTCCTAGTGTCAAGCAGGTGAAGCTTGCGCTAAGAAACACATCTAACGAAAGAGGGCACTAGTGTCTGCCCTAGAGCCCACATCCTCTTCACTCTAGTTCACAGGCTAGGTACTGAAAATATGCCGTGTTCGCATCAACCTTCACTTAATAATTATGCTGTACAGATGGAGTTGATATTTTAACTACTTACGACGCCTTTGGCACGATTATTTTATGTATTCCACTGCAGGATGTGATTTTAGTAAGTGACTAAAAGTTTTTGTGCTTGTAATACTTTAGTAATTTTCACGGTTACTTAAAGCTTTAAGTGTTTTTTCTTCTACGGCTGATATGCCCAACTCACCCCCACCAGTCCACCTCCTCCAGTATGCTGATGACACCGCCTTCCTGGTTATCTTTCCTATCCTTCAACGGTCCCAACGTACCCTCCAAACCCACCTTAACCAGTTCACCACTTGATGTAACCAGTGGTTCCTCCGTCTCAACCCCTCCAAAACCCAGGCAATCATCATAGGCCGCGCCACTCGCTCGTTTCGCCTCCATGATTTCTACCTCACCCTTTATGGTCGTCCCACCCAGCTCACCTCCACCCTGAAATACCTTGGCCTCACCCTCGACCGACACCTCACCTGGACCCCTCATCTCCAGACCGTCCAGCAGAAAGCCCATTCCCGCCTCCGCCTTCTGAAACTTCTGTCTGGCTGGACATGGGGATTGCATCTTTCTACCATCCTCCACACCTACAAATCCCTCATCCGTCCTATCCTCTGTTATGCCAACGTTGCCTGGATCTCCGCCCCCACCCGCTTTTACAAGGCCCTCCAAATCCTTGAACACCATGCGCTCAACTTTGCCTTCCGTATCCGCCTTCCTTCCCCCACACGGCTCCTGTATGAACTGATCCCCTTCCCCCACCTCCTCCTGTTCCTCCAACATCTCTGCATCCTTTACATTGCCCGCAGGCTTGATCCCCCCCCCCCCCATCCTCTGGTTTCCTCCTTCCTCTCCACCCCCCTCCCATTGCCACGCCTCTATCGCTGTATCCCTCCCTCTCTCCACCTCCACACCCTCCATCTCCTTCATCAGGGCAATTTCCAACGCCTCCCCCTCCCGGATGACGAACTTCGCCGTGACATCTACCCTTCCTTCCAACAATAACCTGGCCTTGTTCTCCCCCGCCTTCCCAGGGCCCCCTTTTTCCTCTTCCCTCCTTCTCCCAGAGCGGATTTTCCTCCTTCCGCCCCCCCCTCCCCCTGAGACCCTGCACCCCATACTTGCCTCTTTCCTTCCCACATCCCTCCCTACCTGGCCCTCTTCAGCGCGCCCCCCGCTCATCTCCCCCATCTCTTCCCCTCCCTCCCTTCTTCAGGTCTCCCTCATCTCCTAGCGCGTGGCAGATCCTCCGTTTTGATCATCGTCCGTGTGCCACATCAGTGTTGTGTTTAGTGCTGTTTCTCCTGTGCGTCAAGAGGTGTGATTTTAATTGTGTACTGCCTTGAGGTTCGCCGTCAGTGTTTGTTATGTGCTACGCCATCCATCGATACCTTTTATGCTCCAGTCATACTGTGCCTTGTGTCCTTTTCATTGTCGCAGTGAGTGGCTTTTTGTGTGTGCTACTTTTAAACAGTTTTTTATCTCCATTTTACAGTCAGCGCGTATGCTGCTGCCAGCCAGCCCCGATGGGGAATTGAAAAACAATAAAGAAAAAAAAATAATTTTTTCTTCAACCTCAGTTATGGTGCTAAGTTTTTTCCTAGTGAAGGTGTCTTTTTGCTTCTGATGAAGGTATATTCAGATATACCAAAACCGTTGTCAAAGATTTCAATAAATCTTTGTCCTGCAACTGTTTGGCTGTTATCATTTACCGTGAAGATTTTCAACAGTTGCTGCTTCAGCCTTGTTTCAAATTTTGTAATATTTGTTTGAAGTATACCCTTCTGGACTTCCATCCCCGGGAATTGCCTTTGCAGGCTGAACTGTACTGTGACTATACCACGTATTGAATGAAATTGCACGCAAATGTAATCACCAAAGTATCAAATCAACTAATTTACACATTTATAACCGTATAAACACATTTATATGGTACAAGTTCTTACGAAGTAAAGACTACATAACAGAAGCAATTGACAAAACCCATATGGATTTTACTGTTGAGAAAGAAATATTTGAGACCGTTTCGTTCATTAAATGGAAGTGTTCTAGACTGATCGTTAAAGCGCTAGGTAGTGTGTCCTTACAAATATATGTGGGCTGAGATGGCGATTCCTTGAGAACTGTGTTAAAGGCCAGTTGGTGCTCTGTGTGCTGAAAAAATAGGATGTATTCGATTCACATGTTACAACTGAGTCAACTTCTCTGCAACTGTGGCGAGAGCGGTGGACGCAGGACGTGGCCTTGGATCGCGCTGATTCAGCCATCTCAGCAGAGTCTCAAGACCGTTGTCTCGTTGTGGCTGCTCACGTAACACCATGGTAGTGAGTAGAGAACACTTTGACACTGGTGTTGACCACCAGAAGGTCGATTGGTTTTTATAAGGTATTCTAATGGACATCAAACAAGTGTGCTTGAGCGAACTTCAGTAGCTCTGGGTATGATGTAGATTGCAGTGCGGAGTGATGGTATGCCACCCCCTCCCCCCACCCCCGCCCCTAAAGGCAGTCAGTGGACACTGGTGTCTGCTCTCAGATGAAAGTCGGGGAGGGAGGGGGGCCTTCCTTTAGTGCTCCTCCCAGACACAGGGACAGGTTAACACTGTGGCACACACCATCAGCTCAGCTCTTAACAAGCTGTAGGTGGAATTCCCAAAGACTTCACATAAGCGTATGAGGTGCTACCAACTCACAGCGACCAGGTTCAGCAGATCAGGTGGGCAGCAATCTCATAGGCAGAAGTCATCTGGTGAATGTTAAGTAGCACATCGCAGGGTCTGCATTGTAACTGCTCACTGTAACTGAACAGCGCATGACACTGCTGAGTATTTATTGCTGTCCATCTGAGGCAGTGACGTTATGTCCTGTCGAGGATGATCGCATGTGTCCCCCATTTTCTGGGCTCATCAGCTATCTTCACTGCAGCTCGGTGTCGCAACCGTGGCTTTCAGTAGTTCAGCCGGCTGTGGAAGACGTACTCGTTCTTGTGGCATTATGCCACGCTTTTAGAATGACGTTATGACAAAAATGGTTCAAATGGCTCTGAGCACTATGGGACTTAACATCTATGGTCATCAGTCCCCTAGAACTTAGAACTACTTAAACCTAACTAACCTAAGGACATCACACAACACCCAGTCATCACGAGGCAGAGAAAATCCCTGACCCCGCCGGGATTCGAACCCGGGAACCCGGGCGTGGGAAGCGAGAACGCTACCGCACGAGAACGAGCTACGGACAAACGTTATGACCCCCTCTCAGAGATGTCGTGTTCCAGAATCAAGAGCAACGTGAACCAGCAGCTTCTGGTGTGTGCCATATTACGAGTTGTTGCAGTATCGGCTCTCTGCCTTTTGTCATTCTGATCGCTACACAGCGTGCTGACCTGATTCGAGTTGGCTTAGCGCCGGCTGGAGAAAACAGAAAATTTTGCATTTGCTCATGATATGTTTCTGTGGCACCACAATATCTTGCTTCTTATGACAACGTAATTAAAATGAGTAAGAATTAAACTTCAATGAACTATTGAGGAGAATGCTTTGAACTTCTTTTTCTTCTTCTTCTTCTTCTTTTTAGCTATCACAGGCCCTGTAGACCACGTGCTGCGTCAACTATCTGCTTCCATCTTCTATCTCCCGCTGTCTCTCTGCACCTTAATTGTGCGACGTCCTTTACTATATCACATTTCCACTGTGTGCGAGGCCAGCCCCATTGGTCTTGTTGCTTGGAGGTTGCCCTCGAATTCCTTTTTGGGCAATCTGTTGCTTTCCACTCTGGCCACACGCCCAGCCCACTGCAGTCCCCTACTTTAAATTTCTGGACAATAGTGGATTGCATCATTAGTTGATAAATTTCAGTGCTCTTCCGAACTCTGCATATGCCATTCTCCGACAGAGGTCACCAGATTTTTCTCGTCGTTTTTCTTCCGAGAACATTAAGGTTTTCTCTTTTTTTCTTGGTAAACGTTCAGCGAACTATAGAGTACTACTGGGCAGATGATGGCGTTATGTATCTTTATCTTAGTGATGACTTTGCTGCTTTGATCTTAGTGACTAAAAATGATGTCCTGTTAAATGTAGTCAGTTAAGGAATGAGATGTATCGCATTCACATTCCATTTCGTAAGCTGAGTAAGCAAGTATGTCAAATCGGTTATTACTTTCTATCACCCATCATACTGAATACAATACCTGTGAATAATAAATGTCTTCCTCTATGGATGCCTATAGTTTGTTTGACGTGCCATCTTGAAGCGACAGCAAGATGAAGTGGTTATGGTTTCTAAATACTGATTTTGTTCGAATAATGGGCGAACAAGAAGTTTATTCAAGTTTCGATTGCGAACTTTTTGGAATTTCACTAGGGGCACTATGAAATGCAAACGTCAAAATGAACGTTTTATATAAATAACACAACAGCTGTATTGCTGCCTTCATATTTACGATTATACACAAATATGTATGTTTTATTTGTGGAATAGGAAATTAGAGATTAACGTCCCGTCGACAACAAGGTCATTAGAGACGGAGCGCAAGCTCGGATTAGAAAAGGATGGGGAAGGAAATCGGCCGCGCCCTTCCAAACGAACCATCCCGGCATTTTGCTGAAGCGTTTTAGGATTGGCGAATGCTGAACTGTCTTCCTTCCGAATGCGAGTCCAGTGTGCTAACCACTGCGCAAGCTCGCTTGGTTTTTATTTGTGGATGCAAAAGACGATCGCTATGAAAACAAAATAGAATGAAATGGAAGTCTTAAGGATGTAATTATAGACAACTGCCTGAGCAATATAACGCCTGGCACAGCTGTCACGTCAGTCATCAAAACTACGGACAGGCCTAAATACGACTGGTCGGACATAGTGCACCAAACATCGATTTTAACGTTCTGCAACAGCTGTTCAAGTACAGATGAAGAGTTTATGATACACTATGGTGCGTGTTCTGCGAGTTCACATAACTATATAGACAGAACTAGATCTCATCTAAACAAATTATAAACTGAGGATTCACTTCATTCAGAAGCTGCCAGCAGGACTAGATACGTGTAGGGTTATTTTATTTAATCGTGTCCAAACTATAGACAACCCACATATTACATATACACACAAATACAAATACAATACACAAATGTATAAATAAAACAAACCCAAAATGGGGAGTCACATTACAATATAAAGACAAACATAGTATATACACTCCTGGAAATGGAAAAAAGAACACATTGACACCGGTGTGTCAGACCCACCATACTTGCTCCGGACACTGCGAGAGGGCTGTACAAGCAATGATCACACGCACGGCACAGCGGACACACCAGGAACCGCGGTGTTGGCCGTCGAATGGCGCTAGCTGCGCAGCATTTGTGCACCGCCGCCGTCGGTGTCAGCCAGTTTGCCGTGGCATACGGAGCTCCATCGCAGTCTTTAACACTGGTAGCATGCCGCGACAGCGTGGACGTGAACCGTATGTGCAGTTGACGGACTTTGAGCGAGGGCGTATAGTGGGCATGCGGGAGGCCGGGTGGACGTACCGCCGAATTGCTCAACACGTGGGGCGTGAGGTCTCCACAGTACATCGATGTTGTCGCCAGTGGTCGGCGGAAGGTGCACGTGCCCGTCGACCTGGGACCGGACCGCAGCGACGCACGGATGCACGCCAAGACCGTAGGATCCTACGCAGTGCCGTAGGGGACCGCACCGCCACTTCCCAGCAAATTAGGGACACTGTTGCTCCTGGGGTATCGGCGAGGACCATTCGCAACCGTCTCCATGAAGCTGGGCTACGGTCCCGCACACCGTTAGGCCGTCTTCCGCTCACGCCCCAACATCGTGCAGCCCGCCTCCAGTGGTGTCGCGACAGGCGTGAATGGAGGGACGAATGGAGACGTGTCGTCTTCAGCGATGAGAGTCGCTTCTGCCTTGGTGCCAATGATGGTCGTATGCGTGTTTGGCGCCGTGCAGGTGAGCGCCACAATCAGGACTGCATAAGACCGAGGCACACAGGGCCAACACCCGGCATCATGGTGTGGGGAGCGATCTCCTACACTGGCCGTACACCACTGTTGATCGTCGAGGGGACACTGAATGGTGCACGGTACATCCAAACCGTCATCGAACCCATCGTTCTACCATTCCTAGACCGGCAAGGGAACTTGCTGTTCCAACAGGACAACGCACGTCCGCATGTATCCCGTGCCACCCAACGTGCTCTAGAAGGTATAAGTCAACTACCCTGGCCAGCAAGATCTCCGGATCTGACCCCCATTGAGCATGTTTGGGACTGGATGAAGCGTCGTCTCACGCGGTCTGCACGTCCAGCACGAACGCTGGTCCAACTGAGGCGCCAGGTGGAAATGGCATGGCAAGCCGTTCCACAGGACTACATCCAGCATCTCTACGATCGTCTCCATGGGAGAACAGCAGCCTGCATTGCTGCGAAAGGTGGATATACACTGTACTAGTGCCGACATTGTGCATGCTCTGTTGCCTGTGTCTATGTGCCTGTGGTTCTGTCAGTGTGATCATGTGATGTATCTGACCCCAGGAATGTGTCAATAAAGTTTCCCCTTCCTGGGACAATGAATTGACGGTGTTCTTATTTCAATTTCCAGGAGTGTATATCATATCACGTCCCGCCAAAATTCAGCGCATTTAACTGCCACTGCCGTAGCGTTTGCCAGATCTTCTTTCCTGCACACTTCCCCCATGTTGCTGCATTCCAGGAGGTGGTCCACTGTTTGGGTCTGTACGCACTGGCACGTGTCCGTCCCGTCTCGGTGTCCCCATTTACACATGTTTACGTTGCATCTGCCCACCCTAGTTCGTAGGCGGTTAGGGTTCTCCACAATGGCCATTTTAGTTCATTTCCAGAGGCCAATTGTTCATTGGGTGAGATTAGAGGTGCCTGGTCTCCCGTAGGCAGTGTTCCTCGCCATTTTGACAATCTGGCCTTTTGTTTTGAGGTTTCGAGCGGTTGAACTGAGGTGAGGAAACTCCGTCTTGATTTTAGACGTGTGTGTGGAGGGTTTTGTCCGAAGAGAGGATGGCGCTGGTCGCGCAGCTGCTTGAGGCGCTCTGCTTCGCTTGCCACAGCTCGTCTGAAGTTGGGTGGAGCTATGCCACTAAGCAAATAAAGTTGGCTAACCGCGGTGGGTCTTAGGCATCCCGTGATTACGCGACAGGCATCGTTCAGCAGAGGATCCACTCGTTTCGCATGCGCTGATCTTTCCCAAACTGGGGCAGCGTATTCAGCAACCGAGTAGCAGAGTGCAAGTGCCGACGTACGTAAAGTATGTGGGTCGGCACCCCATTTTGTGGAGGTGAGCTTGCTCAGGAGGTTGTTTCTTGTTAATAGTTTACCCCTGACCTTGTCTACATGATGTCTGTAAGTAAGTGTGCGATCAAGGGTGACGCCTAAATAACGAGGAGTGCTGCTGAACGCGGTCTGTTGGCTGTTCCACATGATGTTTAGGGTATGTTTGGCGTCTCGGTTTCGAAGGTGGAATGTTGTTGTTGTTGTGGTCTTCAGCCCTGAGACTGGTTTGATGCAGCTCTCCATGCTACTCTATCCTGTGCAATCTTCTTCATCTCCCAGTACCTACTGCAACCTACATCCTTCTGAATCTGCTTAGTGTATTCATCTCTTGGTCTCCCTCTAAGATTTTTACCCTCCACACTGCCCTCCAATGCTAAATTTGTGATCCCTTGATGCCTCAAAACATGTCCTACCAACCGATCCCTTCTTCTAGTCAAGTTGTGCCACAAACGTCTCTTCTCCCCAATCCTATTCAATACCTCCTCATTAGTTACGTGATCTACCCACCTTATCTTCAGCATTCTTCTGTAGCACCACATTTCGAAAGCTTCTATTCTCTTCTTGTCCAAACTAGTTATCGTCCATGTTCCACTTCCATACATGGCTACACTCGATACAAATACTTTCAGAAACGACTTCCTGACACTTAAATCTATACTCGATGTTAACAAATTTCTCTTCTTCAGAAACGATTTCCTTGCAATTGCCAGTCTACATTTTATATCCTCTCTACTTCGACCATCATCAGTTATTTTACTCCCTAAATAGCAAAACTCCTTTACTACTTTGTCTCATTTCCTAATCTAATTCCCTCAGCATCACCCGATTTAATTTGACTACATTCCATTATCCTAGTTTTGCTTTTGTTGATGTTCATCTTATATCCTTCTTTCAAGACACTTGAAAGGTGGCTACACTGAGCCACAGCGCCAGAGATCGCTAGAGAGCATTGTTCCGCCGCCTCCACGGGCAGTCATTATTGAGATGTGCTAGTGGGCAGTGCTTGGGGAGAGCTCGTAGTAGTCAGTTCGTGTTGAGATGTGCTTGCTGAGATGTGATACTGAAAAATTCTTGTTGAGATGTTGTAATAGCGAATCGGTGTGGAGATATATTGTAATTATGAGAGTGATTTTGGTCAATATATGAAGGTAACGAAACTTGATTTATTTTTCATTATTTCCATGTTTTAAATAATGTGTCATAACAGGTTCAGTCAACAAAGCATCTGGCTTGTGTTCTTGGATTAGAGTGTAATTGTGGTTCTCTTGAGTAATTATGGTATTCGTATTTTCTTTAATTAATTCAGTATAAATGGTATTTGAAATTCTTGTCTTTTGAAGAAGAACCGTGCCAGATGTGTACGTTGAGTCATACTTCCACACACAGAACAGTTACACTTGTGCTTTGGTCTCGTAGGTTTTATAGTTGCTGGGGACTTAATTAATTAATTGTGTTAATGAAAATTTCCATTTCATTCCTTGTTATTGTTCTATGCAGTCAGATAGCGTAATAATACTAGTCAGGGCCAACCGTTTACGAGACATAGCGTAATCGGACATACAGCTACCAAAAATTAAAATTATTTTCATTTTATTTTAATTAAGCCCCCATGCACGTGGCGACCACTGCTTCGGATCGTCCCTTGGAATTCTTCTGATGGTAGAAATAGTAGACAGTAGGATTGTTGTAGTAATTTCTAGTTTAGTAATTGTAGTCTATTTTGCATGTGTAGATTTGGTAATTGTCATTCTTATAATGGTATTTTTTCTCTGAATTTGATTTGTTGTCTTGTATACGCGTTTGACGACTTAATGCAATTATTTCAATTGTTCGTTAATCGTGATTGAGGGAAACATTTCATGTGAATGGTATTGTTGGTGATAAAGTCTTATTGTGTATAATTTTCGTACAGTGACGAGTTTTGTATATTTTGTAAATGATTACGCGATCAATGAAAAAGACAAAAATGATGAATAGTGAGAAAGACGAAATTGTTAACATGGCGAACTCGAAAACAGAGGAAAACACTGTGATGAATAATGAAGTGGAAAACAATGTAATAAGTCGGGAAAATGGCCCGGAACCATTTCAAAATTTTTCTCAATCAGAAAATTCACAGAATACGAGATTAACGATAGAAGATTCTGAAATAGTATCGAACACAGATAGCTTTACAGCTATGACGAAGGAAACTGGTTTTGCGGGAAATGTTAGGGGCGAAAGGAGTTTCGAATCAGTTACTATGGAGCAGTTGATGAGTGCTATATTAAAAATGGAAACACGGTTAGACTCACAAATGGAAACACGGATGGAAACAATGGGATCTCGGTTAGACTCACAAATGGAAACAATGGAAACACGGTTAGACTCACTGGGATCACAGTTGGGATCACAAATAGGAACAATTAAAACAGAGATGGAAACAATGGAAACACGGTTTGACTCACGAATAGGGACATGTTTCAAAAATATGAAAGATGAATTAAAGAAAGAAATTAGAGAAGAAGTACAACCGATTTTGAATTCTCACAATAATAGATTAATTGCAGTAGAGATTAGACAAAGGGAACAAGATAGAGAACAGGAAGAAAGAGATCGCGTGATAGTACAGAAATTTTCAGAGTTAAATTTACAACGTGCACACGATAAGGAAGAAATATTTGAGAAAATCGAGGAATCCGTACCAAATGACAGAATAAATAATCTAACACAACAATATGAACAGTTAACTACCAAATGTGTCAACACTGAAACCCGAGTCGCGACCCTTATGGAAGACGTAAATAAACAGAAAGAAAAAATAGGTGACTTATCGGAAAGAGTTGAGGAGATTTCAGATAAATTGACAAATCTTAGTTTACATGGGGACAGAGATTCGGATGATACAGCTCCATTACCATTTGCAGAAACTGAAGAGTACCAGAACATAAATAAGCATGTTGAAAATCAGGGAAAATTTAATGAACGCGTTAAAAGGGAAGTTGAGGCATTACGAAAGCAAGTCAAACAAATTGAAGGCGAAATCGTAGGAAAAGACAGCAGAAGAAATTTAGAATCACAGATAGCAGAGGGCTTTGAAGAAGATAATTTGTTTCATTTACGGGACGCAACAAGAGAGCGCCAGGCGCGCGAACTTGACAATAATCGACATTCAAACTGGGACAGACGCGGTAGCTCTTTGTCGCCACGAGGCGAAAACTTCGACTATAAACACTTTTTGACTGTTCGGAAATTTAAGATCTTCCGCAATTCTAAGAATGACATACATCCATGTGCATGGTTAGATCAATTTATGTATGCACTCCCACCAAATTGGCCACTAAGTCACAAACTGGAATTTATGTGTGGATATTTAGAAAACGAACCGGCGACGCGGATGCGCGCACTCATTAGAGAGTGTAATAATCTGAATGATTTTTATCATGCATTTCTATCGGCATATTGGTCCGAAAACACACAAGACAGAGTCAAACATAGTCTGATTATGCAGCGTAATTTTAAACAGTCTGAGTTCCGCACGCCGGCAGATTACTTTGAAGACATGATTCGAAAGAATCAGTTCCTGTCCAACCCTTATAGCCCAACTGAATTAATTCGGATTTGTTTAACTAAGCTGCCACAATCCATAAGACAAATTGCTTTAGCTGGAAGATGTAAAGACGACATTGAGACTTTTAAGACTTTGTTACAAGAACTTGAGTATGACAACGACGACGGGACTTCTTGTAACTTTTTCAGTAACAGTAATTACGATAGATTTTCAGAGAAAAGGGATAGTGATCGGAACGGGCGTTATATGGGTAATTTTGAGAATGACAGACGTAACAGACAGGACAATAGATACCAGCCTTATGACAATAACAGACGTTCTAACAGAAATTACACAGACAATTATAATAACGGTAATTCATACCGGAATGATCATTCATACGGAAACAGTAATCGGTATCATCAAGACAGAAATTATCCATACAATAATAGAAATTCTTACTACAGAAATAACCAGGGTAATAGGTCTAACAATAATTTCAGAAGTGACAGTCGAAATTATACAGGAAGTAGTTATGCAGACAGACAGGAAAACAGAAATTTTAATAACAGACACAACCAAGAATTTGCATCCAACAGACAGGAAGGACCTAATTGGCATCCTCCGCGTGACAGAAATTCAGAGAGACAAGTGGAAATAGTAGAAATTGATCCGCGAAATGTCGGGAATAATCAAAGACGTGACGCAAACAATCGACAATGACTAGCAGCTTCGGCTTCTGGCAGCAATATAGACGGTTCAGAAAGTAATGACACTACGACTTTACACTACGTACGCCTGGAAGACATGAGAGACATTTTGCTAGATGAAAAGGAAAATAATGTAGACGCATTTTTACATCCTGTTATTGAAGTATGTGTGGGTAAGAATAAGTTCACTGCAGTTTTAGATTCTGGGAGCCCATTGAACGTCATTAGTGAATCAGTTTTTCATACATGTGAAAGAACTATTGCCTGTCCTGTGTTACCTATTTCTAAAACTACAATTCGAGGTGCTATTTCTGGAAAGGGTGTGGAAGTTAAACAACAGACCAACCTAGATTTCATTTGTCAAGGATACGAATTTTCTGCTAATTTTATTATTGTTCCATTACTCAGTACACAGATTATATTAGGTATGGAGTTTCTTAACGCACATAAGGCAATTTTGAACTTTAAAGAAGGAAGTGTGAATTTGACTGTTGCCGGAATGCCGAAATGTTTGAAATTTTTCGAGTGTTTAGCAAGATCAGTATCAGATACAAAATGTTTAAGGTTTCTTACTTCTGATGTTTTCGTTGAGCATTATGACGACAATGTGTTTATTCATGACAATGACAATAGATACAGAGACGCGATGGATGATGTAATTAATAGCGAAGAATTAATTAATGAAAAGGTTAAGAAAGCTGAAGTGCCAGATGACGTTGCAAGAGAAGAGCTGCACCACATTTTGACTTCACATGCTACAGTGTTTAGTCATCACACAGGAACTATACAAGGCTTACAATATTTATTTAAAGTAAAAGAACACACACCATTTCGCGGGAAAACGTACGCTATTCCTTTGGCTTACAGAGACAAGGTTAAGAATGAACTTCAATACATGTTAGATCAGGGCATTATTGAGCCAGCAGTCAGTCCTTATACCAGCCCATTACACGTTGTTCTTAAAAAGGATGGATCAATTCGTTTGGTTCTGGATTCCAGACAAATAAATAATATTATTATTCCTGAAACTGACCGTCCACAAAATTTAGATGAACTTCTTCAACATTTCCATGGAATTAAAGTTTTATCCACGATTGATATGCGCGCAAGTTTTTGGCAAATAGAACTCCACCCTGATTGTAGAAAATATACTGCCTTTTTAGCCTTTGGTAACTGTTACCAGTTTCGGAAATTACCGTTTGGACTTACTGTCTCTTCAGCAGCATTCATTCGTAGCTTAAATGAAATTTTACCTGTTTATCTTCGTGACAATATTACTTCATATGTTGACGATATTCTTATTGCTAAACGTTCTTGGAGTGAGCACAACAAAATTTTGGATTCATTATTACGTATTTTTGCACGAGTTGGCATGACAGTGAACTTGGAAAAATCTGAATTTGGTCGTTCTCAGGTGAAATTTCTCGGTCACATTATTTCTACAGAAGGTATTCTTCCCGATCCAGAGAAGCTAGACGCTATTCGTAATTATGCTGTTCCTACCACAAAACGTGATGTTCGTAGTTTCCTTGGTGTCTGTAATTTTCTTAGACGCTTTGTTAGATTGGACAATTTGGCCACACCTCGTTTATGTGAATTATCTGGAAAAAATTCTAATTGGTGTTGGGATGAGGAAGCTCAGTCAGAATTTGAACAACTTCGTGATGCTTTAGTTGCTGCTCCACTTCTTTCACATCCGGATTTATCTAAAGATTTTTGTTTGGCGACGGACTCATCATACAAAGGCCTAGGGGCACATTTATTTCAAGAGATAGAAGAAAACGGCGTTGTAGTACAGAAAACTATTGCATTTGGAAGTCGTGTTCTCTCTAAATCAGAAAAGAATTATTCGGTAACGGAACTTGAAGCTTTGGCTGTTGTATGGGCTTTCACAAAATTTCGCACATTTTTGTTTGGCAGACATACTAAGGTTTACACCGATCATCGAGCTCTGGAATTTCTTATGTCGACAAAATTAACTCATGGCAGATTGTCACGATGGGCGTTGTACCTACAGGAATTTGATTTTAGTATTGTTTACATACAGGGATCTTCAAATATTGTTGCTGATGCTTTATCACGTGCACCTATGGGTTTGAAACAAAGTGCTGAAGAGGACTGCAAAGAAAACCATTATTGTTTGATGTACATTCAAGGTGTTGCGTTTGAGAACTTTATTTCGTCTTCGCTCCAGGACATCGCTAAGGAGCAAAATAAGGATCCAATCTGGAAGGACATTAAGGAGAAGTGGAGGAGTAAGGAAAGCGTAGCGATTAGACAGCATTATTTAGTTCGCAACGACATTCTTTTTAAACGAAAATCGGTCGACAACTGTGTTTGGTTAGTTTGTATTCCTGATGAGTGGGTCAATAAATTGATTTGGTACACACATTTCAGTTATGCGCACTTTGGTCCCAGAAAATGCTTTCATAAATTGCGAGAAAATTGTTACTTCAGTAATATGGAAAAACGTATTCGATCTGTTCTTGCCAAATGCAAATTATGTCAAAAGGCTAAGCCGCCAACAGTTTCTCACAGAGCACCGTTGTTTCCTATCATTCCAGCGAAATTAAAGGAGATGGCTGCAGTCGATTTGTTCGGTCCAGTGGTTCGTTCTACTAATGGTTTTGCGTACATTTTCGTAGCAGTGGAATTGACATCAAAATATGTGTGTTTTACACCGTTACGCAAAGCAACAGCTCGTTCAGTATCTAACGCTTTCATCAAACATTTTCTTAAAGAAGTTGGTCATGTTGATAAGGTTATATTAGATAATGGATCACAGTTTCGCTCTAAAATTTGGCTTCGTACTCTACGGCGTCGTAAAATTAAACCAATCTTCATTTCACTTTTTCACCTCAATCTAACGCTTCAGAAAGATGGATGAAGGAAATCAATAAATTGTGCCGTCTTTATTGTCATCAGAATCACAGAACTTGGGATCAGTATCTTCATATTTTTCAAAACATTCTGAATGAACTTCCTAATGACTCAACTTCTTTACCGCCTCTATTGATATTAAAAAATAAAGTACCAACAAATTGCATTTCTGAAATCGTTCCTTTTCCGCCTTCACGGAAACTGCGGCATTCTGAAGTTGTCAACCTGGCTCTACGAAATATTGCGTCTGCGGCTGCAAGAAGAGAGAAATCAGCTTAACGTCCTGGTCGTTTAAAAATTTTGTCAGTTGGTCAAAAGGTGTTAATTAAGTCTCATCGTTTGTCTCATAAAGGAAAAGGCTTATGTCGCAAATTTTTTCTGCTTTATAACGGTCCATACAGAATTCGCAAAATTATCCATGATAACACTGTTGAAGTAGAAACTCTTAAATCTCGACGCTCTAAGGGAATACATCACATATCTAACGTTAAAATTTTTGTGGAATGACATACTTTAGAGAAACTAACAGCTACATGTAAACATGCGGAGAATACAAGGATACCGCGCCGTGTTCCGGCGGCGGCGCGTACTCAAAGCAACAGTGAAGTCTGCGCGCCGCACAAGGCTGTCGTTGACCGCAAACAATTGCTTCCTACGTCACGCGCCTACAGCTGATCGAGCGCTCAGTGCGAATGCACTGACAGACGTAAACAAATACTCAGTCTAATTTCTCGGATTAAATTCAGTATAAAGCTATGGTGACTTTATAAATTCTGTTATTAACGTTCAGTATTTTTCAGGATACGGTTGTGTAAAATATTTAAGACCTTCAGGTAAATTCTGTGTGTGTCCGACGTTAAGAGGACTTACTATCGAGAAAATTTCAGGAAGAATGTAATTTCAAAAAAAAAAAAAGGAAGTAAAAAAAACCAAAAAGGTAACGATTCATTGAGTTTATTTTTCAGGTAACATATTTCCACTTAGGTACGTACTTTAGACGTAATTTGCTGCTCGCGATTACGTGATTCATACTTTGTGCTAAATTTCATGTTCTATGAATTTACTAGTGAAGCGACGTGCTTGCGCACATTAACTGATTTTGACAATGATTGACTAATGAACAGGATTGTTATTTGTATATATTATGCATTGCTTGGCTGCACTGCTTTTTCACTGATGTCATATTTTTTTATTATGTGCCTGCTGTGCTTATTTATTTAAATTATAATTGTCACCCTATTAGTTGTGCTGTTATGTATGTAGGTTACACTTTGTGATTTATCTGCTTGCGCCTTCATGTTTACTTATTAAGATTACATACGAACATTTATTTGCTTATGCTGATATGATGCTAATGACTTGTTTATTACGTAAGATATATGTTTGCTGCTTTTTGTATGGATTGCATATTTACACATTTCTGTTTTGTTGTCATAACTACTCTCCAATTTAGAATATAGCAATGATGATGTACAGTGTACGAACATAGAGTTTAGGTTACACTGTGGTATTAATTATAGATTGTTCGCTTGGCAGAGCCTCGTTGTAGGAATTGTGCTGCATCCACTTGTTGACATTCAGTTCTCTACTGGTATATTTACTCGCTATTCCATGTTTTGCTTATGCTCAGTGCCTTATATTTTTAAGATAAGAAAATGAACTGCAGTAATTCGACATAAACGACATTAGTACAAGAAACGTCATAGAAGTCACATGAGCTGGAGGTTTTATGAAAGCTCTATAAATGTATGCTAATAGGAAGGAAGCTAACGACATGACATACCAAAACTAGGTTTAGACCATTGACAGTTATTACACTGCATTTTTCGTGAGCAATTGAAATAGGAAGTGACACTTGACACAAAAAATACTCCACATGTTTGCTTCTGCTATGATTCTTGAAGTGGTGTACACACTGTGAAATATTATGATCATTCACACTCCGTAATCATACTTAATTACTGAGAGTTATTCGAACTAAGTCTGTTAGAGGTCATGTATGCATTTCTTTTATTTAATGATGGACAAGGAACCAAAATGTATCTTATAATTTATAATGAGTAGAAAATTTGGGTCAGATGGATTACACAGAGGTTGTGTGTAGACACTGTGTCTTCGGATTGTATGGGATGATGAATTGAAGTTGCACTAGGACTTTGTCTGTACTTGTTCGAGGAGACTGACTAGAGGAAAGAGTTGTTATGGAAGTGAAATGATATTGGTGCTGAGGTTTATATATATCGACGTAGTGAAGAGGTATTATTGAAGTATTAAGATTAAGTGTTGATTATTGGAGTTTTCGTGGACAAGAGGTGAGGTAAATGATATTGATGATAAGGTTTATATGTATCGACGTATTGAAGAGGTATTAGTGAAGTATTGAGATTATGCTGATGATTATTGGAGTTTTGGTGGAAAAGAGGTAAAGTAAGTGAGGAGCATATTTTTTTTGTTGGTCCATATGGAACAAGGAGGATGAAGATGGCAGACTAGAACACTCAAGTAGAAGGAAGATTGTCTACACACACACTTTGTCAAATCACTAAGCAGTATATACTTTTTTTTGAGAGAGGAAGCATTTGCATATCTTGGTACACTGACAGTTGTTCAGCAACCGTACATTTTGATCTGGCTTGGCAAACATTGGTCTTGACATGATGACTATGACGTTGACTTAACTATTATTGACTGTTATACATTGCTGCCACTACTACTTGGTACACATGATGAACATCAAATCTTGGACAGAGTTACATTTACACAGTTAACACTATTCAATTACACAGTAGTACTTAATGTGGATGAAAGATGAGTGAGTGTGTTTTGTGTATTTTCCTTTCCTAATCCTACCCACCTATCTCCTAAATATTATTTTATTTGTTGGTAGTGGCTTGCACTGACACCCATAAATGTTATAGGTTTACTGGTATTTGTGTATTGTAATAGTTAATAGGACAATTATCTGATATCATTTGTGTGTTTGTTATGATTTGTATGTTTAGTGTAAAAGCATTGTATGTGTATTCAAACTATTGTTCATGCCTGAACTGTCTGATTAGTGATGGTGCTGCACTTTTCAATATGATGTGTGACATTTAGTCATGTTTAATTTCTGCTGATGAACTGTGTGATCAGTGATTGTAAAAATTATGGACTGTTACTTGTACCTTTTCTACATGATTGGTGCCACTAGGACATGTTTAATTTCTGCTTATAAACTCTGATGAACAGTGTGATCAGTGATACTGAATTTTATGGAACTGCTTCTGCTGAGAAATGTGACTTGTTGCTGTGTGTACCTGCTCAACATTGCTGGGTACCACTGATGGACTGCTTCTACTGAAATGATGTTGCTTCTTGCTGTCTGCACCTGGTCAACATTACTGGGTGCCACTGATGGACTGCTTCTACTGAAATGGTGTTACTTGTTGGTGTCTGCACCTGCTCAACATTGCTGGGTGCCACTGATGGACTGCTTCTACTGAAATGGTGTTACTTGTTGGTGTCTGCACCTGCTCAACATTGCTGGGTGCCACTGATGGACTGCTTCTAGTGAAAAGATGTGACCTGTTGTTGTCTGCACCTGCTCAACATTGCTGGGTGCCACTGATGGATTGCTTCTACTGAAATGAAGTCACCTGTTGCTGTGTGCACCTGATCAACATTGCGGGTGCCACTGATGGACTGCTTCTATTGAAAAAATGTTACTTGTTGGTATTTGCACCTGTTGACCATTGCTGGGTGCTACTGCTGGAACTGTCAACTGCTTATTCTTGGGCTATGGAAAGCGTTTATGTGAATATTTGTATAAACTGATTTTTTGTGTATTACTGTTTGTGGAAAGTTATGAGACTCTTACCTGCACATATTCGTCATTGCTGACGCTATTGATTGAACTGTTTAACCACATGATACTTGTGTAAACTGTTATGTAAAGTCACATGTATGAAAGAATTTGTATTGCTTACTGTATTCTATATAATAGGTTATTGAAAGGTCAGTGCAAAGCCAAAATTTTATCTAGTTATATGATATTTACGTATTAATATTATCTTTTATTTTTGTCTGTATTTTTTTGACGAATTTGGTGGTATTTTCACCACCAATGCTGGCAAAAATACCATCAAATTCTAGCCGTGGAGGAAGGGCATATGAAAGGTGGCTACACTGAGCCACAGCGCCAGAGATCGCTAGAGAGCATTGTTCCGCCGCCTCCACGGGCAGTCATTATTGAGATGTGCTAGTGGGCAGTGCTTGGGGAGAGCTCGTAGTAGGCAGTTCGTGTTGAGATGTGCTTGCTGAGATGTGATACTGAAAAATTCTTGTTGAGATGTTGTAATAGCGAATCGGTGTGGAGATATATTGTAATTATGAGAGTGATTTTGGTCAATATATGAAGGTAACGAAACTTGATTTATTTTTCATTATTTCCATGTTTTAAATAATGTGTCATAACAGGTTCAGTCAACAAAGCATCTGGCTTGTGTTCTTGGATTAGAGTGTAATTGTGGTTCTCTTGAGTAATTATGGTATTCGTATTTTCTTTAATTAATTCAGTATAAATGGTATTTGAAATTCTTGTCTTTTGAAGAAGAACCGTGCCAGATGTGTACGTTGAGTCATACTTCCACACACAGAACAGTTACACTTGTGCTTTGGTCTCGTAGGTTTTATAGTTGCTGGGGACTTAATTAATTAATTGTGTTAATGAAAATTTCCATTTCATTCCTTGTTATTGTTCTATGCAGTCAGATAGCGTAATAATACTAGTCAGGGCCAACCGGTACGAGACTTCGTAATCGGACAGACTAATACTAAAGCAGAAATTAAAATTATTTGCATTACAATTTTATTAAGCCCCCATGCACACTGTCCATTCCGTTCAACTGCTCTTCCAAGTCCTTTGCTATCTCTGACAGAATTACAATGTCATCGGCAAACCTCAAAGTTTTTACTTCTTCTCCATGATTTTTAATACCTACTCCGAATTTTTCTTTTGTTTCCTTTACTGCTTGTTCAATATACAGATTGAATAACATCGGGGAGAGGCTACAACCCTGTCTCACTACTTTCCCAACCACTGCTTCCCTTTCATGCCCCTCGACTCTTATAACTGCCATCTGGTTTCTGTACAAATTGTAAATAGCCTTTCGCTCCCTGTATTTTACCCCTGCCACCTTCAGAATTTGAAAGAGAGTATTCCAGTTAACATTGTCAAAAGCTTTCTCTAAGTGTACAAATGCTAGAAACGTAGGTTTGCCTTTTCTTAATCTTTCTTCTAAGATAAGTCGTAAGGTTAGTATTGCCTCACGTGTTCCAACATTTCTACGGAATCCAAACTGATCTTCCCCGAGGTCCGCTTCTACCAATTTTTCCATTCGTCTGTAAAGAACTCGCGTTAGTATTTTGCAGCTGTGACTTATTAAACTGATAGTTCGGTAATTTTCACATCTGTCAACACCTGCTTTCTTTGGGATTGGAATTATTATATTCTTCTTGAAGTCTGAGGGTATTTCGCCTGTCTCATACATCTTGCTCACCAGATGGTAGAGTTTTGTCATGACTGGCTCTCCCAAGGCCGTCAGTAGTTCTAATGGAATGTTGTCTACTCCCGGGGCCTTGTTTCGACTCATGTCTTTCAGTGCTCTGTCAAACTCTTCACGCAGTATCTTATCTCCCATTTCGTCTTCGTCTACATCCTCTTCCATTTCCATAATATTGTCCTCAAGTACATCGCCCTTGTATAAACCCTCTATTTACTCCTTCCACCTTTCTGCCTTCCCTTCTTTGCTTAGAACTGGGTTGCCATCTGAGCTCTTGATATTCATACAAGTGGTTCTCTTCTCTCCAAAGGTCTCTTTAATTTTCCTGTAGGCAGTATCTATCTTACCCCTAGTGAGACAAGCCTCTATATCCTTACATTTGTCCTCTAGCCATCCCTGCTTAGCCATTTTGCACTTCCTGTCGATCTCATTTTTGAGACGTTTGTATTCCTTTTTGCCTGCTTCATTCACTGCATTTTTATATTTTCTCCTTTCATCAATTAAATTCAATATTTCTTCTGTTACCCAAGGATTTCTGCTAGCCCTCGTCTTTTTACCTACTTGATCCTCTGCTGCCTTCACTACTTCATCCCTCAGAGCTACCCATTCTTCTTCTACTGTATTTCTTTCCCCCATTCCTGTCAATTGTTCCCTTATGCTCTCCCTGAAACTCTCTACAACCTCTGGTTCTTTCAGTTTATCCAGGTCCCATCTCCTTAAATTCCCACCATTTTGCAGTTTCTTCAGTTTCAATCTGCAGTTCATAACCAATAGACTGTGCTCAGAATCCACATCTGCCCCTGGAAATGTCTTACAATTTAAAACCTGGTTCCTAAATCTCTGTCTTACCATTATATAATCTATCTGATACCTTTTAGTATCTCCAGGATTCTTCCAGGTATACAACCTTCTTTTATGATTCTTGATGGAATAGGCAGGATAATGTTTTTGCTGCGTTCGGGCGTAGGCAGTTGGCTTTGTAGTATGGCGTTAGACCGTTGAGGGCATTCGTAAGGCTAATTTCTATGTCGTTAAAGTTACGACCCTGCACGGATAGGTTGATCTGGAAGCTATAACTCGTACACATAGACATTTGTAGCGATGAAGATAGGCCTGTCTGACGTTTTGCCTCGAGAACCTTGTAAAACCCACTTGCAAAGCTAGTATTTTTCGCCGGTCATCTTTCATTTAACTACGTTTTCTGGTTCCTAATGGTCTCTTACCTTTTTATATTATGTAGCTATGAAATGTCAAGAACACTTTTCGCCTCAGTTTCATTTTGACCATCTACGACACTCTCTATACATGAAGTAGTGAAGAAGACAATCATTCTTACCTGTCTTTTAGCATACCTGGTATTCTGCAACTCAATACAGCCTGACCTGTAATCGTTTCTGTTTCTTACTTCTATCATAGATAAATAAAGGACTGAGAGAATGTCTTAGTAGCCCTGACTGTTTGACAACGAAATCGACCTACAAAGTGGATACACATTAATAACAGAATCACCGCTTAAACTTTATCAGCTACGGAAGAGATATTTGCGGTATACTTCCGATTTTTAATTCTTTACCATGGCAGACTATTCAGATATTCAACGTTTTTATTCGTTTAATCAGTCCTGTAATGTTGTGCTGCATCTCCCCTTTGATAAATTAAGCGCTCCCCTTAAAATAACTATAAGTGTATCTGCACATCAACATTTATTTTCTAAACGTAAACATTTGTCATTTTTTGGTGTATCTTATGTTTCGGTTAGGCTATGAAGCACAGAGAATTCTATTTTAGGAGTATGTTTGTCCTCATTTAACTGAAAAAAATCTTGTGTAAACGCCAAAACTTCATAAAATGAGTACCTGCCTCAAAAAATAATAAAGCAAGTATAGAAATTTATTGAAACGCTACAAAATGGAAAGTGAATACGCAAAGTGGTAAGACTATCCATAAATTGGGCTGCATAAATCTAACTACCGTCCTCACCTGAACACATACGCATTCGATCTGTCGAGTCTCAGTAGAGAGTAAACGTCTCTTGTATCAATCGGCGACCTCGAGTTTCATGACGGATGTCAAGCGTTCAGGTTTGCCTTTGACAACTCAAACTACTCCAGCGAAGGTACCGTGATGCGGGTAGTAAGAAACAATTCCAGGAAATACAGTGCTACGCAACGATTATTGAAACCTTATATAATCTCATATGTCGACTCCGTAAAAATTCTTATCATACAAACTACAAGAATCAAACTGATAATACCTTCAGCAATAAGGCTGCTGACTAAGAGCATTCACGTATTCTAAATAATTTCTTCCTTCAGCCGTTATAAGTGTAATGAAATAAGTAGCAAGTGCAGGGAAGCTACGACGAAATGGCTGCTTGAAAAATATGAAAAAACTGAAAAAGAAATGATTTTCAGAAGGTCTAACGCAGCATACAGTAAAGTCAAAACAGCCTTCGGTGAAACTAAAAGCAAGGATGGTAACATAAAGAGTGCAATGGGAGTTCCTCTGTTAAAGGCAGAGGAGAGGGTGGATAGGTGGAAAGAGTACATTGAAGCTCTCTACGAGGGGAATGACTTATCTGATAACGTGACAGAAGAAGCAGGTGTCGATAGACAGGGCATGGGAAACCCAGCAAAAGAACCAGAATTTAAAACAGCTTTGAAGATTTAAGATCGAATAAGGCAGAAGGGATAGATAACATTCCATCAGAATTTCTAAATTCTTTGGTGGAAGTGGTAACAAAATGATTTTTCACGTTGGTGTGTAGAATGTGTGAGTCTGGCGATACACCATCAGAATTTCGGAAGAACAGCATTCACACAATTCCCAAGGTTGCAACAGCCGACAAGTGCGAGAATTATCGCAAAAAAAAAGTCAGCTTAACAGCTCATCCATCCAAGTCGCTGACAAGATTAACATACAGAAGAATGGAAAAGAAAACTGAGGTTATATTAAATGATGCTCAGCCTGGCTTTCGGAAAGGTAAGGGTACCAAAGGGGCAGTTCTGAAATCGATAAGTTCATAGAATTTGTAGACCTGGCCGCGCGGGATTAGCCGAGCGGTCTGGGGAGCTGCAGTCATGGACTGTACGGCTGGTCCCAGCGGTGGTTCGAGTCCTCGCTCGGGCATAGGTGTGTGTGTGTGTGTTTGTCCTTAGGATAGTTCAGGTTAAATAGTGTGTACGCTTATAGACTGATGACCTTAGCAGTTAAGTCCCATAAGATTTTCACACACATATGGTTTTTTTTTTTTTTTTGTAGACCTGGAAAAAAGCGGTCGACAATGTAGAATGAGCCAGGATGTTCGAAATTCTGAGAAAAATAGGGGTAAACTTTAGCGAAATCGGATAATATAGGCCTACAATAAGTACAAGAGCCAAGAGGGAATAATAAGAGTGAGAGACGAAGAATAAAGTGCTCGGATTGAGAAAGGTATAAGACAGGGATGTAGCCATTCGCCCCTACTTTCCAATCTATGGATCGAAGAAGCAATGACACAGTTAAGTGAAAGGTTCAAGAGTGAAATTAAAATTCAAGATGAAATTATATCAGTGATACGATTCGCTGATGACATTTCTATCCTGAGTGAAAGTGAAGAATTACATAATGTGCTGAATGGAATGCACAGTATAATGAGTACAGAATATAGACAGTCAATCGTAGAAACACTAAAGTAATGAGATGTAGCAGAAATGAGAACAATGAGAAACCTAACATCAGGACTGGTGATCACAAAGTAGGTGAAGTTAAAGAATTATACTACCTAGGCAGCAAAATAACCTATAATGGACGGAACAAGGAGGACATCAAAAGCAGACTAACAATGGCAAAAAGGGCATTCCTGGCCAAGAAAAGTCTACTAGCATCACACATAAGACTTAATTTGAGGAAGAAATTTGTGAGAATGTGCGTTTGGAACACATCATTTTGTGGTAGTGAAACATGGACTGTGGGAAAATCGGAAATTAGGAGATTCGAAGCATTTGAAATGTTGCGCTGCAGAAGACTGTTGAAAATTAGGTGGACTGCTAAAGTAAGGAATGAGAGGTTCTCCACAGAATAGGTGAGGAAAGTATTGTATGGAAAACACCAAAAAGAAGGGACGGGATTGTAGGACATGTGTTAAGACATGAGGGAATGACTAGATGGAGCTGTAGAGGGCAAAAGCTGTAGAGGAAGACTGATACTGAAATACATCCAGCAAGTGACTGAGGACGTAGGTTGCAAGTGCTACTCTGAGATCAAGAGGTTAACACAGGAGAGGAATTCGTTTCGGGCCGCATCAAACCAGACCTAAGTCTGATGTCCTCCTCCCCCCACCCACTCCCCTCCCATAAAAAGTATTGTATCAATAATGGCTCCATCACAGTTCAAGATGATTACCTCAGTTACGCTCACAAGACCGAACAGTGCCCATTACAGACCTATACTTCAGAATCCGAGTTATTAACGTTACGTCGGACCATTATACCCATGATTGATCGTTGAATCCACAGGGTGCTGTCAGTTATTTTGCGCTCCACAGGACTCGAAATTTTACTTTAAAGAGAAGGAAGTTTCCCAGATTTTCTGCAATGCAATAGCAGTTTAAAAGTTTAAAAAGTAATTTCTATGACCACAGCAAAAATTCGTAAAACCGCTCAGAGTTGGTAACAATGTTTGAGGGAATACTTTGTTCAAAGCTTCAAATGGACGGGGCCTGTACTTGCTTACTTGCAACGGTCTGAATTGTCCGTGCATGTAGCGGTTTTGTACTGTAAATGTACGTTTTCCATTGCTTTTTGAGATCTGAGCATATTGCAGCCAGAACTGATAGTTCGTGTGGGCACTGCATTGTCAGTGGAAACTGTTTCTTCATTAATAAGGCCGGCCGAAGTGGCCGTGCGGTTAAAGGCGCTGCAGTCTGGAACCGCAAGACCACTACGGTCGCAGGTTCGAATCCTGCCTCGGGCATGGATGTTTGTGATGTCCTTAGGTTAGTTAGGTTTAACTAGTTCTAAGTTCTAGGGGACTAATGACCTCAGCAGTTGAGTCCCATAGTGCTCAGAGCCATTTGAACCATTTTTTTCATTAATAAGTTTGTAGATAGTCGCATAAAGGCTGAAAATTATTGAACAATATGAAAAAAAACGTAAATTAGTTACAAACTACGGTGTGCACACACTTTGTTCAACATGTAAAAGTCTCTACAGATATTCGGATTTAGGTTATGACATGTTCGATATGCCTACCATCATTGACGACGATGTGGTGCAGAAAAATAACGAAATTCTGCGTGACCCGCAGAAGTGTCGGAACATCGATGCTGTTGATGACCTCCTGAATGGTTGTTTCCAGCTCAGCAACGGTTTTGGGGCTATTGCTATACATCTTGTCTTTAATATAGCCCCACAAAAAAGAGTCCCTTGTGGTCAGACCCGGAGAATATGGCAGCCAATCGAGGCCAATGCCAGTGGACTCTGGCTACCCCAGACCCGGAATTCGGTCCCCAGAGTGCTCACCCAAGACATGAAACACACTCCTGCATCGATGGGGTTGAGCTCCGTCTCGAATCGACCACATCTTGTCGAAATAGGTGCCACTTTGGATGCAGGGGATGAAATTATCTTCCAAAACCTTCACATACTGTTCGTTAGTCACCATGCCATAAAGGAATATCGCATCGATTATTCTGTGATTGGCCATTGCACAGCACACAGTCACCTGTTGAGGCTGAAGAAACTTCTCGATCGCGGAATGTGGATTCTCAGTCCACCAGATGCGCCAATGTTGCTTATTGACGAATCCGTCCAAATGAAATTGGAAACAAAACCATACTAATTCCCATCATGCCCCGCGGCCAACCGTGCAGTTTGAACGTCCTAATGCAAACCGTTCAGAAGTCATGACGATTTTATTTCCTACAGCTGAATAAATTTCACCCTGTAAGTACAGAAGATGGCTCATTCTCTGCTCCGCCAGTTCAGATAAACGTGTAGGAAATTACAGAATAAGTTCATCAACGGGTAATAAAAGATCCAGGTCCGAAAGAAATGTACGTAGATATAATGCATTACAGCAGGCCTGTATTTGTTGTTACGGTAGACCATGGGTGAGCTATGAGCCCAATTAGATATGCACTTAATCAAAAATTTCGTTTCAGATTGTCGACTCGGTGAAAGTTTTTCCCTGACGGTTGTAGTGGACTGGGCGCGGAGCTTCGCGGGGCTACTACTCGTAGTGACGTAACGCGAATTTGTAAACGTCTCTATGGCAACACCCCAAATTACAAGCGGTTCGCAGCTGAAAGCGAGCAATAACGCTGCGAGCTGTCAGAGACCTCTCATGAAATTCTCGCCAGTGGTACTGACTAGGACTGTATTCCCAACTGAAACTCAGTGCCAGCGCGTAACCACATATTCGCAGTTACCTCGCAAACGGCTTATTAGCTGACCCGCGTTTACTAGGACGTTTTTGCTTCTACAGTCCCCACTCCGCAGGCCACCTTTCCGGTGTGTGGTGGAGGGTACTCCGTGTACCAGTGTCCCTCCCCTCTTTTGCTGTTCCAGTCGCGAACGTTTCGCGGGAGGAACGATCGCCGGTAAGGCCTTTCGGCTCGAATCACTTTCTAATTTTACCTTCACCGTATTTTCGCGAGATGTACGTAGGGGAAAGAAGTATATTTGTTGACTCTTGTAGGAACGAACGCTCTCGTAACTTCAACAGTAGACCACACCGCGATGCCTGGTGCCTCTCTTGCCACGTTTGCCACTAGAGCTGGCTGATCATGGCTGTGACGCTCTCGCCCTTACTATATGAACCTGTGTAAGTAGGCCGTTTAGGTTTTTTTATTGGTAACGCCACGTAGCGCTCTATATGAAAATCACTGACTGTGCTGTGTGCAGTCTGTGGCTGGTTGGCATTGTTGTAGTATTCGCCATTGTAGTGTTGGGCAGCTGGATGTTAACAGCGCGTAGCGTTGCGCAGTTGAAGGTGAGCCGCCAGCAGTGGTGGATGTGAGGAGAAAAATGGCGGAATTTTGAAATTTGTAGGACTGGATGTCATGAACTGCTATATATATTATGACTTTTGATGACTATTAAGGTAAATACATTGTTTGTTCTCTATTAAAATCTTTAATTTGCTAACTATGCCTATCAGTAGTTAGTGCCTTCCGTAGTTTGAATCTTTTATTTAGCTGGCAGTAGTGGCGCGTGCTGTATTGCAGTAGTTCGAGTAACCAAGATTTTTGTGAGGTAAGTGATTTATGGCTGTGACGCTCTCGCCCTTATTAAATGAACCTGTAACCGCTCTACTTTGGATCTTCTCTATTTCCTCTATCAGTTCTGTCTGGTACGAATCCCGGGATGGCGAGAAATATTCCACTATTGGTCGAACGAGTGTTTTCCAAACTACTTCCTTTGTTGCCGGACTAAAAAAAAAAAAAGTGTTCAAATGGCTCTGAGCACTATGGGACTTAACATCTAAGGTCATCAGTCCCCTAGAACTTAGAACTACTTAAACCTAACTAACCTAAGGACATTACACACGTCCATGCCCGAAGCAGGATTCGAACCTGCGACCGTAGCAGCAGCGCGGTTCTAGACTGAAGCGCCTAGAACCGCTCGGCCACAACGGCCGTCTGCCGGACTACAATTCCCGAGGATTTTTCCAATGAATCTCCGTATGGCGCCTGCTAGCTACGTTTAGTTTTATGTGGTCGTTCCACATGAAATCGCTCCATACGCATACTCTTAGATATTTGATGAGTTAACTGCTTCTAGTGGAAATAAAATGAGCGTTTGGCGTCACTGGCCGGGAGGCCCCTTGGAGGGCAGGTCCGGCCGCCGTGGTGCAGGTCTTATTACATTCGACGCCACATTGGGCGATCTGCGTGCCGGATGCGGATGAAATGGTGATGAAGACAGCACAACACCCAGTCCCTGAGCGGAGAAAATCCCCGACCCAACCGGGAATCGAACCCGGGCCCCTTACGACGACAATCCGTCACGCTCACCACTCAGCTATCGGGGCGGACACTGCTTCTAGTGATTCTTATACAATCAGAAAGTCACAAATAAGGGATCTTTGTGCCTACATATGCGACATACGTTAAATTTTTTATGCTCAGGGTCAATTGCCACTATCTGCACCAAGTTTCGCTCCTCGGTAGGTTCCTCGTTCATTTCCTTGCAATTTTCTAGCGTTGCGACTTCTCTCTGTACAACAGCTTTATCTGCGAAAAGCCTCATGGAATTACCGACGTTGTCTAATGTATAGATACGTGAGTTGGAACTTAAATAGTGGCAACTATTTATTCGCAACCGATACAAAAGAGGTACATGTTTGCACCTGTTACTAGCCTTCAAAGAAGTCACCAGCGTTGCGTAGAACCCACTGCCAGCAATGTGGAAGGCACAATATACCGTTAGCAGAGCCTGTTCTGTTGATGGTGCGAATGGAGCGGTTTACTGCCTGTCGAATCTCTGGAACGGCTCTGAAGCAAATGCCACAAAGTGGTTCCTTCATCCTCCGAAACAAATCAAAGTCACAAGGACTTAAGTCCGGGGAGTATGGTGAATGGTACAGTACTTCCCAGTCCCATCGACCGAACAGAACAGCCACAGCTTGCACTGTATGCGCCCGCGCATTGTCGTGCAAAATGATGGGTGAGTTGCGCAGAAAGTGTCGCCGCTCTTTCGCAAAGCTGGTCGCAGGTGATGCTCCAAAAACGAACACTATTACTGTGCATTGACGGTCTGCCGTGGAGGAACACCATCACAGTCGTACACGAGAATCACCATAAGTTTAGACGGCTTCATTCGCACCATCAAAAATGGTTCAAATGGCTCTGAGCACAATGGGACTTAACTTCTGAGGTCATGAGTCCCCTAGAACTTAGAACTACTTAAACCTAACTAACCTAAGGACATCACAGATATCCATGCCCGAGGCAGGATTCGAACCTGCGACCGTAGCGGTCGCGCGGCTCCAGACTGTAGCGGCTAGAACCACTCGGCCACCCCGGCCGGCTCGCACCGTCATCAGAACAGGCTGCGCGAACGGTATATTACGCCTTCCACATCGCTGGCAACGAGTTCTACACAACGCTGGTGACTACTTTGAAGGACAGTAACAGGTGCAAACATGTAACTCTTTTGTATCGGTTGTGAATAAATAGTTGCCACTATTTAAGTTCCAACCCTCGTACATTGATTCTTATTAACATTTACAAAACTCTGGAGGGACGTAGGTGACTGGTACAAGTAATTTAATATAATGTACATGTGGCTGAAAATGTCAGGTAATACCCCAAAAGTTGATGACAAAAATAATGTTGAACATGTGACGTCACCAGTTGGGGTACCTTGCCGCACGGGCAGCGGTTGAGCTTATGGGCCAGTCGCATCTAATCATCTCAAACCAAGTCAAGTATTCAAGTGGGTGTTCCCCCAGGCCAAACTGCGCGACTTTAGGGCATGGGACTCAAGATTCGAGTCTTGAGTGTGGCAGGTAATACAGTTTTGCACTGCACTACACAGTTATCTGTTTACAATTCAGGTCAGATTTATTCTTTTATTTACCTGTCTCGCGGTCTCTGCTGGTTATTGCAAAATACAGTACAAGTAAAAACCTACTGTATTGCCACAGAAGAAAATTAGTATACTCCTCAGCTTCAAAATTACGTCGGTAGTGGTAAATGACTTACGTTTTCATTTCTAAATAACGCATGTAAAAGAATAAAAAAAGGAAAGAAACACAAACTAAGAATGGCATTTGTTTGTTTGCAGTGAGAACAATGACTTTGTAACTTCTACGTTTACAAGAGATGACATTTACAAGAGGTGTTCGAAATTTACGCCATTTGCTCGAATGCAAGTATCGTGTCGCTCAATCACGCCTTCACGCCCAAGCCCAACCGCTATATGTGCGCCGACGTACATCATCTGGTGACGTCACTTGTTCACCATTTCGCATCCTTTTTTAGGATATTTCCCGACTTTTGCAGTCTCACGTGTCTTATGTCAAATTACTTGTCTCAGCGTAATTTAGGTCACATCGGGGGTTTTTAAATGTTACTTAGAATCACCCCGTATATTGTACCCCTGGAGTTCGCCCGAAGTTACTTTACGTTTGAAGACTTTTCTCGGTTGAGAAGGACATGCTGTGTTCAGTTTGCTAGAAACTCTTCAGTTCAATTACACAGTTGATCTGCTTTTTCCGTACGGCGGTGTATTGCTCATGAGGCGGCAGTCCGATACTGTATCGGACGCCCTACGACAGCCTAGGAATTATGATATGCATCTTGTAAGTGGGCTGCTTCTGTGTTGGCAGCACTGTGTAGCGCTTTGCATTGGATCTCTGACTGCGCTCGAGACTCTGTTGTTGGTCGGACTCGTTGTTGGAAGTTAATCGCCAGTAGTGTTGGGCCGTTGGAAGTTACTCACCAGCAGATGTGAGAAGTTACATTGATGAAGGGTAGAGGTCTGAAGTGTTAGCGTAAGCTAGCGATCTGGAACTAACTGACTTGAAGATTGTATATTATTCATGATTATATACCTTAGTACTGGATGTCAATGACGATTTATATTCGCGTTCGAACGGGACGTGTCATTATTAAGGTAAAAAAATAAAAACATTATTTGGTTTGCAACAAAATCTTTTGTTTGCTAACCCTATGCCTATTAGTAACTTTAGAATATTTCATTCAGCTGGCAGTATTGGCGCTGTATTGCAGTAGTTCGCGTAATGAAGATTTTTGTGAGGCAAGTGATTAATGAAATGTATAGGTTATTGTTAGGATTTAATTTTAGTCAGGGCCATTCTTTTGAATTAATTATTTAAAGTCAGGTTATCTTTTTTTGAGCAGTCAGATTGCCTTATGCTAGGATATTGTAGGTCAGTGTTGACATAATAAGAATAAGTAAAGAGAAAGTACGCTCAGTACGTTCAGTTTCACTAAGCAGCTTCAGAATCAAATAACGTAGAAGTTTCAGCTTCTCATTTCATTCAGCAGTTTAAGTACAGACACAATCTGAGTGCACTGAACATTTACATGTTTTGTGACAATCTTGTTTACCTTTTAAACGAAAATATGTCTAAGATTTTTTACTTGCTCTCATCCATGACGGCCATTCGCGTGGTATCTGTCAAAGGTATATTAGCATATTTGTTTTTTTTTCTTGTAAATATTTGTTGTGAATACTAGTTCTGTCCGCAGCTCGTGGTCGTGCGGTAGCGTTCTCGCTTTCCACGCCCGGGTTCCCGGGTTCGATTCCCGGCGGGGTCAGGGATTTTCTCTGCCTCGTGATGACTGGGTGTTGTGTGCTGTCCTTAGGTTAGTTAGGTTTAAGTAGTTCTAAGTTCTAGGCGGCTGATGACCATCGATGTTAAGTCCCATAGTGCTCTGAGCTATTTGAATACTTGTTCTTATGACGTGTTCTACATCCCGGAGGATCTCTTCACTATGAATCTATTACAAAGAAAAGTACATCTAATCTAATCTAATGTCAACGAACAAGGCGACTACCTGGGCTTTCTGTGTATAATCGCTGTTAGGAATGGTTCAGCTTCCATGTGTTGGAAACGATCCTCAAGTTCTGTTACGGCATGCTAAGAGCATGGTATAGTACAAGTCACAGAACATTATTCGATCGCAAAGTGGAAAGCTGAAATTGCATTCTTGCCGTCGGTGTAACCACCTCGACATAGGCCGTGTATCCGGTTGTTGCCAACGTGAGAAATACTCTCAGTGTGATAATTTTTGTTCTTTTCAAGGAAAAGAGCAGTTCGCGTGATGGCTGCTGACCGCGGAGGCGTGTTTTCAGTTATTTCCGTTCTGCTACTGTTCCCCGTGTTGGCTCTAATTGCTAGTGGCAGCCTACCTCTACAGCCGTGCTGACGTTTCCGGGTTCGAACACTGTTGCCTCCTCAGCTCTTCCTCCGAAAACACAGTAATGTTCCTGGCCGTGGCGAGGGTCACTGACCGAACTAACGCCGCCGCACATTACGTCGAAGTAGAAAAAAAAAAAAAAAAAAAACAGCGACGGTCATTGCTCGTTTGTGGGGTCAGTCTTGAAGTGACTGATTTTCAGCAAGTGCCCATACGAAAAAGAAGAGCTTTAGTGAGCAGTAGCAGGGATATTCGTGAAACACATGGAACAACGGTTACAAGACATACAGTTCAAGGGGTATAGAGTCATTCTTTACGCCTAGATAGTCGGAAATGGGAGAGTGCTTTGAATAATTTCCATACTAACGTAAATACATTGATGCAACTCCATCTCCTTAAACCAGTCGTTCGTGATATACGTACGATGCAACATATCACAGCATAAATCAAAACATTCATCGGTCCTAAACAACAATTTATATCATATAACACATCTCGAAGTAATATCTGTAACCTCCCCACTATATTTGAATCGCCGATTGCAAAAACCTCCTAAGTCTAGGAGTTGTGGAAGCAATGGAATTCATTAATGGTTTTCAAACCAATAACTTCTCCTTGAAATTTGACCAAACGAAGAAACCACACTTGCCAGATGAAAAGTGTTACCACGATACGGTAGTACCTATTGGGGTAAAGAAAAGGAAGAAATGTGTCCAATTTATTCCTGACAGTGAAAGTGTGTCATCTTTCTCGAATGAAATATGAACCTGGCCTAGAACAAATATGCAAGAAACGTTGGGTTGATTTCTCTGCTGTAAAAATTAAATGCTATTTTCTTTTGTTACTTGTTTTTCCTTTTTTAAATAGTGTTAATTAGCGAAAGCGTTCAAATATGTCGTATTACAGCTCTGCCATAAACATAAGAACAGTGTACTGTATTCTAAATAAAAATAGTTTATCATTTTTTGTATTTTTTGAAATTTTTTATCATCAAATGCATTGATTGCAAAAACAACCTAAATCCACAGCATTAAGAGTTTTTTGGAATGCAAACGGGTTAGCATGTAGGTGTGAGATGTTGGCAATAAACATGTTGAGTGCTACTTAATCTTCAGCTTAAGTTCGCCTTATTCTAATAATTTATTTAGTACTTATATTGTTTTTCTCGCCTTTCTTAAAAGTGGGTGAATGTGACTTAGGTTGTTTTTGAAGTCAGCGATTCATTTCTACCTGACTGAAATTTACTCCAGCTTTAGCTCCCACTTTATAAAAGTTTACTTATTACCAAAACTACATCCCCACAATCTGTTATCCAACTAAACTCGTGTGCTGACCTATGACCAAACAGAACCTAGTGTGAATTGAAGTGTAACTGATCAGAGGGCCGTTTGTCTTCACATTAAATGCACAACTGAAGTAATTATCTGGCTCTAATCATAATCTCCACTCACCTCACCTCCTGACAACATCGTTGCGGATTTCTCGAAAGCACAACAGTAAAGAGCAAGCAGACAGCGGCTAAACTAGATTTCTATTTCTAAATACATATTCAAACTTTTGCGTGTGGTAATGCGTAATGACAAACAGTTTGATGGGGAAAATAAATATTTCTACGAAATAATATTCCAAGACAACGATTTTAGAATGAAGTATATATTCAAAAAGACAGAGTAAAAATTTGCATGATCTTCACACATAACATAGGCTTGAACAATACTATTCTTAACGAAATGAACAATGATTTTAAGAGGGTACAATGTTAACAGAGAATTTCGATAAAAATCAAACAGCTATATCAGTTAGTATATTAATGCATGACTCAGGGAAGTGGGGTGGTATTTCTCTCAGCTGTGAGCGAGTTAATGAGCTGACAGTAATTATTCTGACGAACTAGGTGCGCAGTGCTGCGGTCTTACCTCAAACTTCTTCTCTTCAAAAATAATGACATTATTCAAAATATATATTCTCTTCGCTTTCTAATATATCATCTTACCCATCCTTGCTGTCCTTTACAATCACAGACAGAATCACAAGTCCACACAGTACCATTAAATACGTCCATCACGTACCACACTTCAACTAAGAATGTATCAGACAGTCTAGAGGCAAATATTGTGCCACTACAAGACCAAAGATTGTTTAACAGTAATGTAACTTACTCTCACTCTTACGTGAACATCGATAACATACAAAAATGACATGACCATCTTACATCTTTAATAAGCATCTGAAGTGGGAAGAAAAAACTGTTGCAGCATGAAAGAAATCTCTCTCTGGCCTACATGCGGTTCAAAAATTTATAAAAACATTTCCACGTAAGTTAAACAGAAACTGTTCCAGTCACTAGTTTTAACGAATCTGTACTCATGTAATATAATTCAATATTGCACAAGTAGCGAAAATTCAGAACGTCTCGAGGTAGATGGTTCAGTGAGATACATCTCTAACTTTCAGTTGTTTCTCGGTGCTTCATATCTTCTGGTGAATGCCGTCGGAAAGATGGCACAACACTCACGCGATGTTTCATCGACGTGTAAGTCACTCTTGTCCTCAATACCACCTCTAACATTTTGCATGCCTGTCATCAGACCATAACTCCAATACAGGATCCTACACGTCCAGTATCTTGGTAGCATGTATGTATGATACTAAAGCATCATCTTCTCCATTTCAGCCCCATCACCCCGGACAAACCAATAAAAATAACGGAATCTGGCACAAAACCACTCTGCATTCAAGGGTAGATTAAAGCTTTCTTTTTATGATCGGCGTAGTTACCCGTTGGCATATTCCAGTGACCAGTACTTCTGTCACGTAGGCAATATTAACCCTGATTTTTCCGTCCTTCTCTATATACTTTTGTCCTTCGATCTCATTTGGCAGCTTTTACCTAATGTTTCTCACTCTTCCCAAGACTAACGAAATTACTGTCCATACCTGTCGCTTGTTGTGATGCCTCCACGCCATTCTTTTAATATATCATTACTCCTATTTTAGAAGACTGTTATAAAATTATAAACATAACTAATACAGTCTTAATAAGACTGACGCTGCTATGATATCTATATTATTATTATTATTATACATTAGTATCAAAGATAACAGATCCTCTGACGACGTATAGTTAGATGCAAGAGAAGGTCAGTTGTCTCTTATCTCACTAGATAAAATAAATGCATAAATAAACAATATTTTGGACAGAAAATTCCGTCTTTACGGCTTCACAATTTCGAATAAATTCATAGAGGCTTCGTGAAGTAGTATTAACTGATTATACAGGGTGATTCAAAAAGAATACCACAACTTTAGGAATTTAAAACTCTGCAACGACAAAAGGCAGAGCTAAGCACTATCTGTCGGCGAATTAAGGGAGCTATAAAGTTTCATTTAGTTGTACATTTGTTCGCTTGAGGCGCTGTTGACTAGGCGTCAGCGTCAGTTGATGCTAAGATGGCGACCGCTCAACAGAAAGCTTTTTGTGTTATTGAGTACGGCAGAAGTGAATCGACGACAGTTGTTCAGCGTGCATTTCGAACGAAGTATGGTGTTAAACCTCCTGATAGGTGGTGTATTAAGCGTTGGTATAAACAGTTTACAGAGAATGGGTGTTTGTGCAAAGGGAAAAGTTCTCGACGGCCGAGAACGAGTGATGAAAATGTAGCACGCATCCAGCAAGCATTTGTTCGCAGCCCAGGAAAATCGACTCGCAGAGCTAGCAGAGAGCTGCAAATTCCACAATCAACTGTATGGAGAGTCCTACGAAAAAGGTTGGTTATGAAACCTGAACGTCAACTACCCGAGGCGATGGATCGGACGCCAGGCAGCCCGTGACAGAGCACTTCATCACTGGCCTCCAAGAAGCCCTGATCTTACCCCCTGCGATTTTTTCTTATGGGGGTATGTTAAGGATATGGTGTTTCGGCCACCTCTCCCAGCCACCATTGATGACTTGAAACGAGAAGTAACAGCAGCTATCCAAACTGTTACGCCTGATATGCTACAGAGAGTGTGGAACGAGTTGGAGTATCGGGTTGATATTGCTCGTGTGTCTGGAGGGGGCCATATTGAACATCTCTGAACTTGTTTTTGAGTGAAAAAAAAACCTTTTTAAATACTCTTTGTAATGATGTATAACAGAAGGTTATATTATGTTTCTTTCATTAAATACAGATTTTTAAAGTTGTGGTATTCTTTTTGAATCACCCTGTAGTTTGTTTATATATAATTAATTTAAGTAATCTTTAGCGGTATCGACAGCTTGGTTTTCCCGTGATTGTTTTATAATAATGGTTATACGTATGCACTGCAACCTGTTACGACGTTTAACTATTATTAATATTAATTTATTCGAAACTTGTTTAGAGCCACTAGCGCTCATCTTTAGGTATCAAGGCCAGAAAAATATCAGTACTGCTGAAATGAACACAAAAAAAAATTACATGTATCACTGGAGTCTGACAGTGTCAGGAAGTACACACCGTCTGGACTTAATTTATTGAATAAAAATTTTTAATATAAGAAACATTTACTCGTAGACAACAATTTACATTATGAAATTAAAACACGAAGACTAATTTCGGTTGCAAACAACACCATCTTAAGTAAAACGAGCTGAATATGCACTGAAGAATATCATCAGTAGCAACTCTCATGCAATGACACGCATTCGTATTATGAGTTAACAAGACTAGGACGGTATTGTGTTAAAAACCTTCATAGGGAAATCCAGTTTATAAATCATGATCTTGCAAGCTGTAGGTAATAAAGAACGAAAATAGCCAGCCAGCTGCAGTAACAAATGCCCATTATATGCAACTGTGCAGCAGATATTACAGTGAGAAAAATATATGCAACGATAATAAGAATTATCAACTGTTCCATAACTTGGGTTACAAAGGAGTCGTCCAGAATTGCACACAAAATAGTCAGCCTTACGATATGTGCGCAAACTGAAGATTAATCCCGATGAATTATGTCGTGTAGTAAATTACGACATTTGTCTGCTTATTCTATTTTCATGCACTTCACATGTATAGTTTTGTTTAAACGCAAACTTTGCAATGTAGTTACGTATTCTTCACCCTTTTCATTATTTTAACATAATTTTAATCTGATCACTTCCTGTTTTAAAGAGAAAGAAAATAAAAATCTTTTCTCAGACTTATCGCTTATATATCAATTGTAACTGTTAACTTGCCATTTTCAGGTAAATGCAACGTTCTGTATTGCAGTAAATATGAGTACGTGGAGTTGTGTGTCACGAAGTTTACTGTTTGGACAAGTTAGTAAGTGTGACGATGTTGTATATATACACTCCTGGAAATTGAAATACGAACACCGTGAATTCATTGTCCCAGGAAGGGGAAACTTTATTGACACATTCCTGGGGTCAGATACATCACATGATCACACTGACAGAACCACAGGCACATAGACACAGGCAACAGAGCATGCACAATGTCGGCACTAGTACAGTGTATATCCACCTTTCGCAGCAATGCAGGCTGCTATTCTCCCATGGAGACGATCGTAGAGATGCTGGATGTAGTCCTGTGGAACGGCTTGCCATGCCATTTCCACCTGGCGCCTCAGTTGGACCAGCGTTCGTGCTGGACGTGCAGACCGCGTGAGACGACGCTTCATCCAGTCCCAAACATGCTCAATGGGGGACAGATCCGGAGATCTTGCTGGCCAGAGTAGTTGACTTACACCTTCTAGAGCACGTTGGGTGGCACGGGATACATGCGGACGTGCATTGTCCTGTTGGAACAGCAAGTTCCCTTGCCGGTCTAGGAATGGTAGAACGATGGGTTCGATGACGGTTTGGATGTACTGTGCACTATTCAGTGTCCCCTCGACGATCACCAGTGGTGTACGGCCGGTGTAGGAGATCGGTCCCCACACCATGATGCCGGGTGTTGGCCCTGTGTGCCTCGGTCGTATGCAGTCCTGATTGTGGAGCTCACCTGCACGGCGCCAAACACGCATACGACCATCATTGGCACCAAGGCAGAAGCGACTCTCATCGCTGAAGACGACACGTCTCCATTCGTCCCTCCATTCACGCCTGTCGCGACACCACTGGAGGCGGGCTGCACGATGTTGGGGCGTGAGCGGAAGGCGGCCTAACGGTGTGCGGGACCGTAGCCCAGCTTCATGGAGACGGTTGCGAATGGTCCTCGCCGATACCCCAGGAGCAACAGTGTCCCTAATTTGCTGGGAAGTGGCGGTGCGGTCCCCTACGGCACTGCGTAGGATCCTACGGTCTTGGCGTGCATCCGTGCGTCGCTGCGGTCCGGTCCCAGGTCGACGGGCACGTGCACCTTCCGCCGACCACTGGCGACAACATCGATGTACTGTGGAGACCTCACGCCCCACGTGTTGAGCAATTCGGCGGTACGTCCACCCGGCCTCCCGCATGCCCACTATACGCCCTCGCTCAAAGTCCGTCAACTGCACATACGGTTCACGTCCACGCTGTCGCGGCATGCTACCAGTGTTAAGGACTGCGATGGAGCTCCGTATGCCACGGCAAACTGGCTGACACTGACGGCGGCGGTGCACAAATGCTGCGCAGCTAGCGCCGTTCGACGGCCAACACCGCGGGTCCTGGTGTGTCCGCTGTGCCGTGCGTGTGATCATTGCTTGTACAGCCCTCTCGCAGTGTCCGGACCAAGTATGGTGGGTCTGACACACCGGTGTCAATGTGTTCTTTTTTCCATTTCCAGGAGTGTATATTTTACTTTTGATTTCAATTACAGCTTACATGGTACGTTTCATTGAGAATATTTTAATATATTTCACGCGCGCGGTTAATTAAAAGCAAACATTTGTTATGTGTTTGTTCTTTTTCGTAGGCAAATCTCTGTTTACAGTTACTGACTGTAACGAAAATGGTTACACAGACGTTTCAATGTACAAAAATTTTTACGACGCTGTGCAGGCTCTTTATGTTTCAGTTGATGTGAGAAACAGCGTGGTACGTTTGATGAAATAGTCATTTCTTATTCTTATATGTTTGTCAGGAGAAAATATATTTGCCCTTACTTTCGTTTTAGGCTACACATAACCGATTTTGCATAAAGACTTTAAAATAAGACTGTCCTGGGTGATGGAATGGTGTTTTACACTGGTACTTGCGCTTATAATACTATCGCTAGTATGTTATTTCCCTAGTTTAATAGTAATCCAATGGAAATTTTTATGTAACGTATGACTTTATTTTCAGTAATCTTATTCCTTTAATGCTCTGTTAACTGAAAGTAAACATTTGTTATTTGTTTTGTTATTGTCGTTACTGATTGTAACGAAAATAAGTACATACATGTTTCACTATGGTACGTTCTACGAATTAATCTCTCTTCTAAATAATTATTTTCTAATACTTATTTATCTGTCACTACATAATGTATTCGCTTTTGCTTTCGTTTTAGGCTGAATGTAACAGATTTGACCTGAAGATTTGTAACAGGAATGTTATGGACGATGCAACGGTGTTGTGCACTGCAGTTGCATTCATAATTCTACATGTGATATGTTAACTGCATGTACAAATTTTCTTAAAGTAAGCCAATAACGACTTTTACATAACTTGTTACTGCAGGCATTTTTTTTCTTTTGTTTTGTCTGTTTTCAGATCTTAATATGGTAGTTAAGCTACCGAGACTGATCATCACTTAGTTAAACAAAAATAATGGTAAATTCGATTGAGACGATTTATAGGAAATTTTGGAAAATTTTAAAAATTTTATAGATAATTTTTAATTTTTTTGTTTTCATTTTATATCTGAGTGTGTGCTTGCGATCACTTTCTACTAGTCACATATATCCAATGATTGACGCTTGCGAATTTCATCAAAGGACATATGGCCCCATAAAGTTACTAAACAAGATAAAGGCAACACTAGATTACAAACAGACTAAAAGTTTTTGCGAATATTGAGTTTGAGTAGTATTCAGATGAGGTAGAACATCTATAGATTAACGACTACTGGTTACAGAAACAGGTTTAAAATCAGTGAAGGTACTTTAATGTTTGCCTGAAATTCCGAAGGAAATTTAACAGTACTTTCAAAGAAAGAGAAACACTGAACTAACGAGAAGCGTCCACACAAACAAGCTTTGCAACTGGCGCAGGTGCCTTAGCATTTGTCTACAGTCTACAAAGTTTGCAGGCAACAGTTCCCTAAGCAGGCTCGCTTTCTTCAGCGGTGAGGCAGAAAAAAATTCAAGTGCCCAACCAATGTAGTGGCTCAGGCAACTCTTCACAGGTGAAGCCGCTGCCTTACAGGAAAGTTCGACCAACGCGGAGTGCTCACACGTCCTCGATCAAAATGGACCTCTATCTCCAACTGATGCGGGCCGGTCACTGCCCCATAGCAAGCCGAGCACATGTGTGCTTCCAGCCAGCAGTTTGCTCAAGCGCGCACTCTCGCGGCCCAGCGTCTTCTGCCTCCAGGCAACGGCCGGAGGCAAAGCTGGCAAGAGCAGACCCGTTATAAGCACTGGTATCTCGCGCGCATGGCACAAACTGAATAATAAATGAGTAAATAGTGCAACTTCCTTTACAGTTCACTGGGATAATAAGAAACTCAGCATTCATGCAAGCAAGGAGGTTGCACACCTACAAAACTAATATCAAAAGTCTACAATCCTTAAACATGGGAAGAACGGAGTATGTCTTAATGGAACACGCCCTGACGAGCCATCAGATTGTGAACCCCACTCACCAGTAGTTCGAATGCCGTGCGGTGGCACTGCTAACACATGACACGTGGGAAATGGGCACAGACGGAAAAAAATCACAACACCAAGAAGGTGCTTTGTGACATAAACGAAAGTTCGTAGGCGCGTTTGTACATGTGAAAGATGGCGCCTATTCATATTTCTGGCCAGTCGGATAAGAGTGGCCAGTATGGGGACAAAGCAGGAGCAGGTGCATTTTGTTAGTGTGGTTTGCCTACATCAGGGGCAGGTATGCACTCACGGGCAAACCTATTGTTCTCCTTTGATTGACAGATACTTAACCGATTGTTCTCCTTTGATTTACAGGTACTTAACCTATTGTTCTGTTAAGTGGTTTTCCATGTCATATAGGTACGAAAAGAGGGTAACTATACTTTCTACTACCTAGTTTCAACAACTTTTCCAGGTCACTCAACTACCTGTTTTTGCTGTTTCACACTGTTTTTGGCAGGATAAGGTGTTCCTGCTAAGCAGTGGGTAGTTGGGTGATCTGGAAAAGTAGTTGAAACTAGGTAGTCGAAAGTACAGCGACTCCCTTTTCGTATCTATATGACTTGGAAAACCACTTAACAGAACAATAGGTTAAGTACTTGTCAATCAAAGGAGGAAAATAGCTTTGCCCCTGAATGCATACCTGCCCCTGATGTAGGCAAACCGCACAAACAAAATGAACCCACTCCTGCTTTGTCCCCCTACTGTGGCCTAGTAGCGTGACTCTGTGGATGCAAATCAGGTTTGCTTTAAATACACGCTGTAACTGTTGTGAGCGATAGTTACATTTGAAATTGGAAGTGGTGGGTTCATGTTATCCAAAAATGTCTTTAAGGCCACAAAGACACCTTACCAAAACTGCAGTGAGTTTGAATGAATTTGTGTAATAGGGCTACCTAAAGCTATCTGTTCCTTCCGCAACATCACAGCAAGACTTGGCAGGAATTTAGCCGCTGTTCAGGAGTGCTGACAATGGTGGTCCCAAGAATGTTCAGACCCTTGACAGCCACATGGTACTCCTGAGAGGGAAGACCATCGTCTTCGGAGTCTGGCTCAGCTCATCGTACTGCGTCTGGAGCAGTTGACACCACAGTGACACAACTGTTACAAACCGGTTACTTCAAGGACAGCTCCGAGCAGGACGCCCTGTAACGTGCATTCCACCGATCCAGACCAGCGCCATTTGCGACTTCAGTGCCGCCAATCGAGAGCTCGTTGGAGGGCAGATTGGAGGTCTGTTGTGTTTTCTGATGAATGCTCGTTCTTTCTCGATGCCAGTGATGACCGTGTGTCGGTTAGGAGGAGGCCAGTTGAGGGCCTGCAAGCAACCTGTCTGCGTGCCAGACACAACATACCTACTCCTGGAGTTAAGGTCAGGGATACCACTTCGTATGACAGTAGGAGCACCCTCACGTTTACCCCATGCACCCTGACTGAAAACCTGTACGTCACTCTGGGGACTCGACCTGCCATTCACAAACTGCATTCCAGTGGGTTTTTCCAACAGGATAACGCTCACCCAATCTCTACAGACTGGCGACATGTTGCCTTGGCCTGCTCGATCACCAGATCTGCGTCCAATGGAGCACGTATGGGGCATCATCAGACGACAACTCCAGCGTTGTCCACAAACAGTATTAATCGTCCCTGTACTGACAGACCAGCTGCAACGGCATGGAACTCCATGGAATGCGGTATCTGCACAACACAGTGCATGGACGTCTGCACGCTTGCATCCAACATTCTGGGGGTTACGCCGTTTATTACTGTACCAGCATTACACATTTGCAATGACTTATCACTCGCCTACATTAACCTGTTTTCTTGTAATTTTACCAATCCAAATGTATTCCCTAAATTTCATTACTGTACATTAATTAGTTTTTTGTGTTCTAATGTTTATACCGTCAGTGTATATAAGCGGAGAGGAGAAGAGTGGAGAATCACCCCCGTGACGATAAAAGCCGCAATTCGAGAAGTCCGCTGGCATAAGGGACTACGAGAAGGCTCAGGTAATTACGGTCACGCGCCTGGGAACGAGCTACTCGGAAACAGCGAAACTGGACGGCTGATCGCGTACAACTCTCACTAGAATCTACAGCAAGCATCTGAAGGACGCAAACCACGAGAAGGCGACAAGGTGTCGGACTTCATGACAGAACGTGGAATGTGAAGCTTGGTGGCTTGTCCACCCTGCAAAGCACGACAGGCGGTCATTTGTGCCACACCTGACGACAGATGACGATGCTGTGCGCGCGCGCAAGTGTTTTGGGGCACACCTTAAAGCACACATTATTGAACATCGGGATGTCACAGCAAACAACCCCTACATGTTATCATGTTGACCTAACGATGTCGTCAATGACAGACTCATTGATCTTGAACCGCAGATCAACGGAATCATGCTGCGTGGCCGGATGAATTACGTTTCTTGCCACACCAGGTCCATGGTCGAGTCAGGATACGCTACCATCCAGGCGAACGGCTGCTAGAAACGCGCCACGGGTTTAAGCAAGTGGAGTTGGTGGGGGGGGGGGGAGGGGGGAGGTATATCATGCTATGGGGGAGGGGGGGGGGGTATATTGCAGTCTTTCTGCGGCACTTGTGATAGGACTGGAAGGCACAGCTTTGGACTACGTGAACATTACTGCCAACCAACTGCATTCCTTCATGTTTGATATCCTCCAGAGATGGAATCTTCCAGCAGTACTAGTATCTATCGCACAAGCCCATTACCGTGCTACAGTGATTTTAGGAGCGTCTTAGTGACCTAACGTTGATATCTTAGCCGCCAAATTAGCCTGATTGAAGCCGATGGAACACATCTGGGTACCCTATCGGGCACCAGCTCAGCGCCCACAAACCACCTGTAGGGAAGCAGCCTACTCACGATGTAGTAAATTCACATCAGTCTTCCCATTGTGTGCCAGCCTAGTCCGCTGTAACTAGCTCTGACGTCATAAAGGTTGCGCAATATTTTTAAAATCAAATAAATAATCTGAAACGGTTCTAGTATGTCAGGAGTAATACTAAATTAATATGTGTTGAATATCAGTTCGATAACTTTAACCATTTCCGAAATTTGGACGTTTTTCTGTAAAAATCATTGGCGCAACAGAAAAGAGCTAGAGACTTAAAAATTTATATTTAGATTCCTTTTTCGTAATAATTTAATAGAAACAGTACTTTGGATCTCACAAATTAAGATTTTAGTTGAAATTCATAATTTTCTGGTTTTTGTCTTAAAAATTAAGGAAGCAAGATAGATTAAGTAGGCTAATAAATAAGGCTAGGATGTTTACATTTAAGTGGAATGGAGATCCGCTATAACCATAAAGATGTGAGAAGTTTCATCTGAATAACTATAAAACTATTGCGATAGCGTATCTCCAAAGGGCAAGTTCAGAGCTCATCTACTGCGTGCAGTGTAATTAAATTAATTCTCTCGATCAAACTATTTAACTTAGCCACGTCAAACTTTTATTATGATTACTTACCTGTGTGCTGATTGCACATTTAAATTGAGACCTTCATCTGCCATCAGCAAAGGAAGCGATGATTTATTCAATAACTTGAAGTGGTGCATTACTAGCCCAGCGGCTAGTCGGGAGAGCCGATTTGATCAGGCGTTCCCTTAGCCGTCCGCACCGCGGCTTTATATATAAGAACGCTGCGCGAGGAAGAAAGACCCCCAGTTCTCTCCAGACGCTGAATAGCACACCATCTGTGTCGGGAGTCGCGTCGCGTCGGTATCATTGCTATAAACAGCCTCGGATGCCGTATTAAGTTACTCGTGATACGCGTAACCATGAAATTATTTTCGAGTGAAGTGTTAATTCTGGGATGATTTTCACTATCGATTTTCAGTTTGCGCATTTTCACCTGCCGCCACGGGACAAACATTCTACCATTATTTAGCGTGGCGTTTGATGAACCTATTCATCAAATTATGGCGAGCATTCATTTAAGCATTTAATTTGGACAGTTATAGTTGCATCAGCGCATTAGACTCTGAACGGCTCTGTTAGATTGTGTGGATTTTTTTTCTTTTTTTTTTTTTTTTGATCTGTGACTTTCAGAATACAGAGAATTTTTAGAAAAACGTTTTTTATTATGAATCCCAGACAATCTCCTAATTTCTCAGAGCTATAAGCTGCAGCTATAAGTGTATTTCTCAGATGAAGTGGGCACTAGGAATTCTAATTACAGGCTTCACGTTTTGCTAATCACTTTCTGGTTGCCAATATTGTAGTTAGAGAGCCAGTGTTGAGAACGGCAAAAGACAGCATAAATAATAGGAACATTTAACAACAATAATTCCACCCGCCGCCGCACATATGGTTAATCGGCCGGGAAATGCAGTGTTTCTACATTCAAACATTTTATATAACAACATTATTCCTACCAGCCGCCCCACACACCGAGTAGTAATGAAGGTGAACTGTATCACCTGTACGTAGACACGTGTTCCCACACACCTCGGGAAATCCACCAAAGACTTGTTGAATCCATGCCGCGCAAAATCGTTGCTGTATTGCGTTCCAAAAAGTGCACCAACACGCTCTTAAGCCACTGGCCATAACAATTTGGATAATCCACATACCTGTGGCATGTTGGGCTTTCTAATAAATTCGTGCTACTCAAATCTTGTGCAGGTGCACTTCAACTACTACTGAAAGAATGTAATAACCCAAGTTTGTAAGTAGGCATGAAAACATTCCGAGCATGCAGCTATTATCCTGTCTGAATAAGACTTGTTTCGCGCTAGAAGACTGACTAAGATTACATCTGCTACGAATTCCAGAATAACAAAGAACTGGAGCAGTAACAAACACGGTGCATAACGTAACAATATGTGATACGTAACTTCTAGAGCTTGGAGGCAGGGAGGTTTGCAGCCAATAGCTACCACACAGTCTCGTCCAGGAACAGTATGCCCGGCGTAGTTATACTGTCAGCTGAAGTTTAACACACTATTTTCGCAGTCGACATTCGACGTTGAAAATAAATACAAAACGAACTAGCCTCACCTATGGACCAAAAGGCGGGCATGTTCGAGAACCTTCACCTTCGATTCAGATCCGAAAAGATCTTGAGGGAGGTGATGGCTGTATCTACTTTTCCGGAAAGTTGACACATCACAACAACTATACCTTTAGAACGAAGCAGAGATACCAGTGACTGATACACTGGAACATGTCCTTCAAATTTTTAAGAAAGTATTCTAAGGCAGATTTCAAATGCGGACTGACGTGCAATTCCGTTCCAAATAGACAATACTGCTAGACACTGGTGTCCACAGAAATTTAGACAGGAGACGAAGACCCAAAAATTGCCACTTCTTACATAAATTGGTAGGACAGTTTCGAGGCGTGTAATGACACAATAACTAAAATATACAGATTACAGGAAAAGCTTATCGTATCCCAGTGATGAGACGCTTATGAGAATTCTGTAATGAACAGAAACACTGTACTCCAGATTCTAGAGGAAGCGACCACGGGGAGAGGGGAGGTTCAAATGGATCAAATGGCTCTGAGCACTAGGGGACTTACATTTGAGGTCATCAGTCCCCTAGAACTTAGAACTACGTAAGCCTAACTAACCTAAGGACATCACGCACATCCATGCCTGAGGCAGGATTCGAACCTGCGACCGTAGCAGTCGCGCGGTTCCGGACTGAAGCGCCTAGAACCGCTTGGCCACCAGGGTCTGCTGAGAGGGGAGAAAGCGGGGCAACTGCACGCCTTGTGGACGCCAGTGCTCATAGGCTCAGGGAAAACATATCTTCGGTATTCGGACATTTGTATCCAAGGTACAGTAATTTCTCTCTCTTCTCAAAAATGAAAGAAACATACCATGGACGTTGGTCTGTGTCCCAGAATCAGCGTGGCCTACTTAGAACTTTTGTAAACCATTTTCGTTAGGATTCAAAAGGAGTTATCCCTGAAGACTTTCCCACCTTCTTTCGGAAGCTGTGCCAGTGCACACAACATGGTTATAATGGTCCCAAGGAAATTAAGCAATAAAAACCAATTGCACTGAACAACGCGATTAAATCATTACGTTTTCGAAAGCCCGTAATTGTCTCCCATTGCGATGTAGAAGTTTTAAATCTGGCTCAGAGGTGCCCACTAAATACTTCCTCTTAACCATATTTCATCCTTTTGACACCTCCGCGATGAAGGTCAGAACAGCGACGCCCAGCACTGAAATCACGCCGTTTTTTTATGCGTTGCCGAGGAAAACATTTCAGACACGGGGCCGCTGGGAATCGACACGAAAAAATATTAAGGGATGGTATCAGGGGCGCTAGTGAAACTATCCCTTTTCCTGGGAGACTGATTCCCATTCATTTCGCGATCGAAAATGATAGTTCACAATGATGAGCAACACGAAGCTGTTCCCGACAACCTTTGACACTGCACACATCCCTTTTATGGAGACTGTGTGGATGCATCACCCTGAACGCGGTGGCAGCTCTTTGGAGTGCAGCGTACGGATTGGAACCAGTAAGGACCGTTGAGAACCATTCGACAAGATTTGGATGCTTAGCTTTTCCAGCCCTCGTGTTTTTGCAGCCTCCTGTGGCGTGATTTCAGGAGAATGCGACACCGACACAAGCGTGAATAAAATGGCAAAGTGTCGCTCTAAGGCCACCCAATTTGGCAACGCCCTCGGTGGCATCCGCCCACCTGCATCGAGAATTTTGAAACTGTAGCTTTACAGAGACAACCTTCGACGCAGTCCTAGATGACTGCTGGCAGGAATGTAGAGTGAGAATGGTGTCAAGAGGGTAGTCTGCCTGCAGGCGCCTAGGACTACCGTCATGTGCCTTGCCTAGGCTTTTAATGTTTACATGCCTGTTTGAGAGAACAGATACTGTTGGTGATCAACAGCTGCTGTATATCTATACCTAATACAGCTGATAAGAAATTCGCAGTCGGTGAATTCGTTTCGAAAGTATTTCGTACAGCTGGGGGTTGTCAACAGAGACTGTTCATTCAGGCATGCATGAAAGCATTAGAGCCCTAGGTGGGCACACGATGATAAGAACACTGGTCTCGATTCCCCGTCGTCTCAATCTCCTTGCTGCTTGCATCTAAGTAATGTAGCCAGCATTACGTGATGAATTTAGTGGACTACGATATAGAGATGTAGGCAGCTTGTCATATGGAAGTTTGACTGGCTACAGAGAGCTTGCCGCATAGCCGAAGTGGGTGAGGAGACTGATGGCGATAAGTCGGAAATCAGTGTTAAAAGAGAAAGAGAAGCAGAGAGAGAGAGAGAGCAGTAAAACAGAGTGATTAAGGACGACCACTCGCAGTAAGCGAGACAGCCTGTTTCAAGTCCCAAAGCGACATAAATTTCAATGTGCCATTACTTGGTGATAGATCTACAGTTAATACTGCTGATAACAAGAAATTCGGGGTCAGCGAATTAATTTATAAATATTTCGTTCAGCTGTGGATCGTCAACAATGTCTGTTCTTTCAGGCATGCATATAAGCAAACTGATTGCTCTTTATGATTAGAATAAAAATTAGCTTCAGTACCAGTAATTTCTTACTTATATCGCTATCGGTTTCGAAGTCCAACATTTCATCTTCAGGTACGACCTCATCATTAATGACACTTCCGTGGCGATTATCGAGTTGCTGGTCCTCAGCTCCCATGCCTTTGTTTGGTGTGGGCTTGATCTCTCTGGATTGATTGGCCTGGCTGTCACATAATAGTGTTTCCATAATTATTTGGCGGCACCCGAAGATGAAGCCTTAAGCTTCGAAACCGGCCATTAAATAAACAGAAAATTACTGCCAGCTTAAACGGATTTTTACTCTATTACCATGTTCCTCGGTTGAAAATGTTCGCCTGATTCAATATTTTATGCGAAAATGACTGTGCCTCTTATTTTTTTCGAGTTAATAATTAACTTATTTCGCTATCGGTTTCCAAGTCTAACATTTCATCTTCAGGTGCGACCACGTCATTAAGGACACTTCCGTGGCGATTATCGAGTTGCTGGTCCTCAGCTCCCATGCCTTTGTTTGGTGTGGGCTTGATCTCTCAGGATTGATTGGCCTGGCTGTCACATAATAGTGTTTCCATAATTATTTGGCGTCACCCGAAGATGAAGCCTTAAGCTTCGAAACCGGCCATTAAATAAACAGAAAATTACTGCCAGCTTAAACGGATTTTTACTCTATTACCATGTTCCTCGGTTGAAAATGTTCGCCTGATTCAATATTTTATGCGAAAATGACTGTGCCTCTTATTTTTTTCGAGTTAATAATTAACTTATTTCGCTATCGGTTTCCAAGTCTAACATTTCATCTTCAGGTGCGACCACGTCATTAAGGACACTTCCGTGGCGATTATCGAGTTGCTGGTCCTCAGCTCCCATGCCTTTGTTTGGTGTGGGCTTGATCTCTCAGGATTGATTGGCCTGGCTGTCACATAATAGTGTTTCCATAATTATTTGGCGTCACCCGAAGATGAAGCCTTAAGCTTCGAAACCGGCCATTAAATAAACAGAAAATTACTGCCAGCTTAAACGGATTTTTACTCTATTACCATGTTCCTCGGTTGAAAATGTTCGCCTGATTCAATATTTTATGCGAAAATGATTGTGCCTCTTATTTTTTTCGAGTTAATAATTAAAACTTGGTGGCTGGCCCTTGTATGGTTAGGACGAAACGTCCTCGCTGTTTCCCCTTAGCGGTCTTCCCACACTGGCCGGGCGTCAGACGCCCCAGTACCTGCCGTGGTTCTTAGTGACGGCCGCCAGACAGCTGTTCGAAAATAATTGGTGTACCACACAGTTGTGCTACACGTATTCAGGGTCTCCTCGTGCACGCTGCGACCTCCAAGTCGTGCACGGTGATCCGAAAGCGTCTCAGGCCGTTCCGTTGAATCCGGGTTCGCGGAACTGAGGAAAATGGAGCGACGCTGCGCTGCGAGCCGCTCGTTAAGGAAGGTGCGTTATTTAATAAGGTGTCAGCAGGCTGTCTTGTTGATGCCCGGGACGAATTATCATTAGTACGGGGGGCGTCCGTACGTGGTTATTATGCAGATCTGCTGAAGTAGTAATTAAAAGTCGGGGCGACTACGTGCAGAAAAGCACACGCGACGAGAAATTACTTCCAGCAAGGCCGCCTTCTTCGTCAGGTGTTAAGATGATGAACCAGAAGCGGAAGTATTGTCCGTGGGGCAGCCTGCTATAAAGTTCAACCGTGACCTGTCAGTGCTGCATCTGACTGCACCCAGACATCTCATTAGGTCAATATATTAGGCGAATGATAGTACCTGCTTAGCCACCGATAGTAACATGAAAGTATTTAAGGAAGACGGAAAAATACTTCGTTATAACCAACATTTGGAGTACTGTATTGTACGGTTCTGACAAAAGTCCTTCAGTTTAATTTTATCCATATTCTCCAGCTTCAAACGTGACTGTATTCAGTACACCGGAAGTATGATTTAAGAAACGCCTTTTGTCACAAGTGTTCGTGTTTTGTTAAATACACGATGCATTTCGGACCCTGTGGGCCCATCATCAGGTGTAACTTGTCTTCATACATGATTAATTTTTGCTCTTGAATGAGGTGAAATGCGTACTCCTGTCATGAAAAGATTGGGTGTTAGGTTATGAATTTCGTAAGTCAAACGCGGAAAATACGTGCGAAATGGCGGAAAAAATGAACAGTGTAAACTTACTACATAATCCAACAAAAACGTTGTTAACTTTTTAACACCTTCACACATTCTTTTCTCCATCCTGTTCATGCATATCACTTCGCTCGAGAGGCACATTTGCATACACATGTTTGTAAACACTTAACAGACGTTGTTGTCCGTGGTGTGATCAAAGATGAATTTATCCATAATGCCAGAAATCTAATTATTAACCAATTGACATACGCAAGGAATAACTTCAGAATAGGCCTTTAAAATTAGTGAAATAACTGGGGGGCTTGCGAAATATGTTTGTTCATTTAACATAGTCTCTCTTTTTTTTCTGGAGGTATATCTCTAGTTGTTCTAACAGATTTAGATACCTTTCACCTCATTCAAGAGAGAAAATAAATCATGTATTAAGACAAGTTACACCTGATAATTTACTCAAAGGGTCCTGAATCCATCGTGTATTTAACAAAACACGAAAATTAGTGACTGAAGGGTTTTTTAATTCCTACTTCCAGTGTAAAAGTCCTTCAAGATGCTCAAGAAAACAGAGTTAATGTCTTCGAAATGTGGCACTGGCTATGCATTTTTAGAATTCAATGCCCTGAAAAAATAATCAATGAAGACGAACAAAGAAAACTGTACGTAACAAACCAGTTAAATGAGGTAACAGGAGCGGCCGGTGTGGCCGAGCGGTTGTAGGCGCTTCAGTCTGGAACCGCGCGACCGCTACGGTCGCAGTTTCGAATGCTGCCTCGGCCATGGATGTATGTGATGTCCTTAGGTTAGTTAGGTTTAAGTAGTTCTAAGTTCTAGGGGACTGATGACCTCAGATGTTAAGTCCCGTAGTGCTCAGAGCCATTTGAACCATTTTTGAGGTAACAGAGGACAGAAAAAGTAGACTGATAATGTATATGATGAGATTTTTGCATAGCACAGCATTATGTTGGAAGAAACGACGAGGTAATGAAAGGAAAACTTAATGGTTCAAATGGCTCTGAGCACTATGGGGCTTAACTGCTTAGGTCATCAGTCCGCTAGAACTTAAAACTACTTAAACCTAACTAACTTAAGGACATCACACACATCCATGACCGAGGCAGGATTCGAACCTGCGACCGTAGCGGTTTTTATAGACTCTATAAAGCATTATTACGTGTTAAAGGAGCTACTCCTAAAAATAATACCCACAACAAATGGGTGCTAGTACTTACTACTTAAAAATTTGAGAATTTGTGAGATATATAAGACTAAATAAATTTAATATTTTTATGATTTATTTACAATCCTGATGGTTTCAGTGTCGATTGAAGCTGTAATACACGAGAGAAGCCTAAAATGACCAAAAGTTTAGCGGAATTCATCTCCTGGTCTGTTGGAGGTCTACAAAGACAAACACTGTGCGCTAGATAAAAGTGAAGTCGCTTGTAGGAACTGTTAAAATAGCTTTACGTTTGTGAAGATGACTACAGCAAGAAGAGTATACGCTACTGAAATTAACATCATACTAGGGATTTATAACCTAACGATATGCAGGTGGTCACCTTTAAAGAGCCGTATCTAACCTCTGAATTCGAAAATTCGATACGGTGTGAATAAGCATATGGAGAAAAAACAGCTTCCTCACATTCTGACAAGACCTAGACGAGCAACTGCCAGCCTGTAATATCCCAGATATGTTCAGTGGACAACTTTCCAAATGAACGTGCAGCTCATAGAGGACTGGGCACCAGTCTTCCGGCGAAGGGATGTACACTGCTTGTCACACGTGGTACGGCAATTGTCCTGCTGAAATATGGTGTTACGATTGCTGTTCGGAATGTCATCAGCACTTGGGGCTTGTGTTCTGAAGTGGCTCCCAATTGCGCCTCAAGTCATCAAGCTCGGCATTCCGCCACGACGCCGCTGTACAACGAAGGGCGCCAATTGGTGGTCACTTGGCTAGTTAGTGTCTGGGACGCTTGCGGTTTTCACTATAGAGCAAGTGGAAACTGCACGCAATAACATAAAATTTGGCTCCTCGGCACCTCATTGTCGATCTATACACGTCTACTGCAGGCAGGGGTGTTGCGGTTTCCAACCAGCGGAAGCCGACAAAATAACACGAGTCACGACTACATGTCGGAACAGAAGGCGTCAAAATACGACGCACTCCTCTTCGCAGTCGCGTCTGTAAACAAAACTGTATGATTCCACGGGCACGAGGGTAAAGTAATCGTTTCCCGCACTCTGGCCATACTGTTCCGTTCTCGCAATCCGCACGTCGCAGCGTAGTTCTGTCGTTTACCCACCAGTTTGATACAAGCGTCATTGTCGTAATAGCATGGTCGCTGCGAATCGAATAGTTTGATATAGCATAGATATTTTTCAGGGATCAATGATACTGTTCCGTTCTAACTCACTAACATGCCGACATCCAGCCCTTTCTTACTATGAGGCACGCTGTCGCCTGATTTTATGTTGCCACATTCTTTGATGGCTCTTCAAGGACGGCCTTTTGGGTAGTGGTCACTGTTCTGGTCACCAAGAGAAGGCGTCGTTAGGTTTACGTGTATTCTTCATAACTTGGGCACTACACTACGTACCCTCTAAGTTAGGATAGATTGATACCATTTATACCAGGTGTTGCAATTTTACCAAATATTAGTGTAGTTTTAGAAAATTTTAAAATACTGATTCATCATACACTGTATTCTTACAATGGTTCCTGAAACCCTTAGGATAAAATAAAATTATTAAAATCATTAAAATTATTATGTTGCCACATTATTTGATGGCTATTCAAGGACTGCCTTTTGGATAGTGGTCACTGTTCTGGTCACCAAGATTTAAAATATTGATTCGTCATACACTGTATTCTTACAGTGTTTCCTGAAACCCTTAGGGTAAAATAAGCATGTACTGCCGTATCTTTTCTCGAACAGTACAATGTTTATTTTATGGGAGTACTGCTTTCCTACATATTCTGTAGCTTAATGCACTTCTTAGTATTCTCTGAAAACGGCTCGGTATATACACTCCTGGAAATGGAAAAAAGAACACATTGACACCGGTGTGTCAGACCCACCATACTTGCTCCGGACACTGCGAGAGGGCTGTACAAGCAATGATCACATGCACGGCACAGCGGACACACCAGGACCCGCGGTGTTGGCCGTCGAATGGCGCTAGCTGCGCAGCATTTGTGCACCGCCGCCGTCAGTGTCAGCCAGTTTGCCGTGGCATACGGAGCTCCATCGCAGTCTTTAACACTGGTAGCATGCCGCGACAGCGTGGACGTGAACCGTATGTGCAGTTGACGGACTTTGAGCGAGGGCGTATAGTGGGCATGCGGGAGGCCGGGTGGACGTACCGCCGAATTGCTCAACACGTGGGGCGTGAGGTCTCCACAGTCCATCGATGTTGTCGCCAGTGGTCGGCGGAAGGTGCACGTGCCCGTCGACCTGGGACCGGACCGCAGCGACGCACGGATGCACGCCAAGACCGTAGGATCCTACGCAGTGTCGTAGGGGACCGCACCGCCACTTCCCAGCAAATTAGGGACACTGTTGCTCCTGGGGTATCGGCGAGGACCATTCGCAACCGTCTCCATGAAGCTGGGCTACGGTCCCGCACACCGTTAGGCCGTCTTCCGCTCACGCCCCAACATCGTGCAGCCCGCCTCCAGTGGTGTCGCGACAGGCGTGAATGGAGGGACGAATGGAGACGTGTCGTCTTCAGCGATGAGAGTCGCTTCTGCCTTGGTGCCAATGATGGTCGTATGCGTGTTTGGCGCCGTGCAGGTGAGCGCCACAATCAGGACTGCATACGACCGAGGCACACAGGGCCAACACCCGGCATCATGGTGTGGGGAGCGATCTCCTACACTGGCCGTACACCACTGGTGATCGTCGAGGGGACACTGAATAGTGCACGGTACATCCAAACCGTCATCGAACCCATCGTTCTACCATTCCTAGACCGGCAAGGGAACTTACTGTTCCAACAGGACAATGCACGTCCGCATGTATCCCGTGCCACCCAACGTGCTCTAGAAGGTGTAAGTCAACTACCCTGGCCGGCAAGATCTCCGGATCTGTCCCCCATTGAGCAAGTTGCGGACTGGATGAAGCGTCGTCTCACGCGGTCTGCACGTCCAGCACGAACGCTGGTCCAACTGAGGCGCCAGGTGGAAATGGCATGGCAAGCCGTTCCACAGGACTACATCCAGCATCTCTACGATCGTCTCCATGGGAGAATAGCAGCCTGCATTGCTGCGAAAGGTGGATATACACTGTACTAGTGCCGACATTGTGCATGCTCTGTTGCCTGTGTCTATGTGCCTGTGGTTCTGTCAGTGTGATCATGTGATGTATCTGACCCCAGGAATGTGTCAATAAAGTTTCCCCTTCCTGGGACAATGAATTCACGGTGTTCTTATTTCAATTTCCAGGAGTGTAATTCCTCTCTAATGTCGTCGGATAGTGATCATTTATTCGTGATGAAACAAGACCTCCTTTCCATTTAGATAATACAATGAGGACTGAAATATGTCGTTGTTGAACCTCTTTTTAAGGAACGTGATAAGACAGATGTCAATAACTAGATCTGTGTCATTAGTGACTTTTTCAAAATTTCTGAGAATGTAGTTTATTCTAGAACAGTATATCACCTGAGTAACAATAAGATCCTTAGAAAACGACAATTTGCATTTCAAAAGAGTTGTTCTACTGAGAATGCCATTTACATGTTCACTTGCAAAATTCTACGATCATTAAATAAGAAACCAGCGCCTGTTTGTGTTGCTGCGACCTATCTAAGGCATTTGACCTAGTGAACCAGTATTCTCGTAGACAAACGTAAGTTATATGGGATCTACGGTATAGCCAAGCAATGAGTGATGTCATATCTAACGGAAAGAATGCAGAAAGTTGTACTTAGGAATTCAACCAATGTAATCTGGACACATTTTTATGACTGGGGACAAATCACTTACGGTGTTCAATCTTAGCTCCAGTACTCTTCCTCATATATGTAAATGATCTTACGTCAAATGTACATAAAGTAGAATTAGACCTTCTCGCAGATCACACTTGTAATCAATCCAAGCATACATACGGCAACAGAAGACATACTAAACAAGCGTCTTAAAAATATCATTGACTTGCTTTCCGTGGATGGTCTCACCCCCAATTTTAAAAGGACACAACAGTTCAGTAATAAATAACGTGGAAAATTCAAAATTCTTATGTGTCCATAGTGATGAGAATTTATATCGGAAAATGCTCGTTTTGGAACTCCTAAAACAATTTAGTTCAGATACATTTGCACTTAGAACGATTACAAATCCTCGAGAGAGTCAAAATAGTGAACTGATATACTTTGGAAATTTTCGTTCAACAATGTCATACGGAATAATGTTCTGGGGTAGCTCACCTTTACAAAAGAAGATCGTCATTGTTTAGAAACGTGCTGTAAGAATAATGTCCTGTTCACCCTCGATCATATGGTAGACGTCTGTCTAAGGCGCTGGACATTCAGTCTACCACTTCACAGCATATTTATTCTCCATTGAAGAATGTCGGAAATAATCCACTGCAGATCAGAAGTAGCAATGATGTACACAATACCAGGAGGAAAAATGAAATTCTTTACTCCACATTAAGATTGTCTTTAGCGCAAAAATGGGTCACAACGCCACGACAAAAATTTTTGATAACTTACAAAATAATATTTCCGCAGCTCGTGGTCTTGGCGTAGTGTTCTCGCTTCCCTCGCACGAGGTCCCGGGTTCGATTCCCGTCGAGATCAGCTATTTTCCCTGCCTCGAGATAACTGGGTGTTGCTGTGTCGTCTTCATCATCGTCATTCATCCCCATTATGGTCGGAGGAAGACAATGGCAAACCACCTCCGCTAGGACCTTGCCTAATGGGCGGTGCGGGTCTCATAGCTGCATCGTCCCTACGCTTCTCGGAGTATGGGACCTCATCATCATCAGCCAATAATATAAAATGTTTGACAGACAGCAAAGTAAAATTTGAAAACAAACTGAAAAAGTTTCTCGTTGACAACATCTTCTATTCCGTGGAAGAATTTCTATTACTGTATTGTGTAAAAGACGGCAGGCAGGAAGTGCTAAGTCAACTCCCAATATTTAGCAACAATAATAATAAAAGCAGAGGAACTTATAAATGTTCACCATACAGTCATATTTACAAATTAACTTGCAATATAGAAGAGCCGGCCGGAGTGGCCGAGCGGTTCTAGACGCTTCAGTCTGGAACCGCGCAACCGCTACGGTCGCAGGTTCGAATTCTGCCTCGGGCATGGATGTGTGTGATGTCCTTAGGTTAGTTAGGTTTAATTAGTTCTAAGTTCTAGGCGACTGATGACCTCAGAAGTTAAGTCGCATAGTGCTCAGAGCCATCTAAACTGAAGGAAACACTTCACGGCATTCGCTTCAGAACTGCTACAAATTCGTCGGGCAATAGACCGCGCCGTTCGAAATGTCAACACAAGTGGCACTGCTGAGAGTATCCTACGAGTTCCACATCGCTGGCAACGGGTTATTCACAATGCTGGTGACTACTCTGAAGATCAGTGAAACTTTGAAACACGTATCTATTCTGTACGAGCTGTAAATAAATAGTTGCCACTATTAAAGTACCAACCCTGTATTATTACTGGTATTTGATACTATTTCTTTATAGGTAATCCACTACAGTGTAAAACGATCGTATCCTTGCAAAAGTGGCCTAAAATTAGTTTGTAAGCCCAGTCGTCTCTATTTATTTCCTCTCCATTTTCCCATTAATGGAGTAGGGACGTTTGCTAATCATGTTGTGTTTTCATTTTTGTTCGTCTGTTACCGTAACACGAAAATTTCACAGGCCATAAAACCGTTCATTTTTAAATAAATTTCGTAATCTAGCTGCTCTATTACTTTAAATTTTAGGATTCCATACCTCGTCGGCAGAAAGGGAACCCTTATACAATCACTTTTTGTCTTCTCACGGCCACTTATATCACATATTTCGACACTCGAAAATTCACTCACCATGAACTGTCTTTCTACATAACACTCAGAGTGCGAACGCCTTTCGCATTTTTCCGAGTTTCTTATAGTTTCCTGAAATCTTATCAAATTTAAAAATACCTTCGGCTTAATTCAGTGTCTTCGTTGTTGAAGATATTTGACAATATTTTTCAGACTGTGGTTTCCAAGCTTTCTGTCCCTAGTTATTCACCGATATTTGCCTGTTGATAACATCTTCATGAGGTTAATCATCTTGTGTGCTAATGTTCAGTTTATTCTCCCTCAGTTATTTTAAATATTTGACCCTCATTCTGTTTCAAATACACTGGCGGAAAAAGAATCGCAACAACAAGAAGGAGTTGCGCGACATAAATAGGAGTTGCGCGACAAAAATGTAAGTTGCTGTGGGTGTTTCTACATATGGAAGATGATGTCTATTAAGATTTCGCACTAGTCGCATAAAAGTGGCACTATTAGCGGTACTATGTGAATGCAAAGCAAGTTTGTTTTAAGTAACGCTGTAAAGGTGCTTTGTCTAAATCTGACATGGCGAGACCACGGCTGTGTACAATTAATGTAAGTTAATTCTTACAAAGAAGAAGACAGCAGCAAGCCACTATTAATACCGCTATTTATTTAGGTAAATAACGCCGTTACCGGTTTCGAACTGGCAAGTTCATCATCAGACGGATGTGCACATGATTTGCAAGATACACTTAACATTATCTTCAGTTTTAGATTTTTATTCTTCCACTGTGGCGAAATATTTTTGGTGTGTTGGTGCCGTCGAAAATTCCGCGCGATTTTGTTGCGAAGTTGCAGGATTGCATTTTTCGAATATTCCAAAATATATCCAGCACTTATGTAATTTGTACATCACCGTATTGTGTGAAGCACCACACACACACACACACACACACACACACACACACACACCAAAAAGAATTTGCCGCATGTGAAGTTATCACAAAGATTGCAGATTTACAAATACTTGTAAATTTGTAAATCTGCAATCTTCGTGATAACTTCACATGTGGCAAATTATTTTTGGTGTGTGTGTGTGTGTGTGTGGTGCTTTGCACAATACGGTGATGTACAAATTACATAAGTGCTGGATATATTTTGGAATATTCGAAAAATGCAATCCTGCAACTTCGCAACAAAATCGCGCGGAATTTTCGACGGCACCAACACACCAAAAATATTTCGCCACAGTGGAAGAATAAAAATCTAAAACTGAAGATAATGTTAAGTGTATCTTGCAAATCATGTGCACATCCGTCTGATGATGAACTTGCCAGTTCGAAACCGGTAACGGCGTTATTTACCTAAATAAATAGCGGTATTAATAGTGGCTTGTTGCTGTCTTCTTCTTTGTAAGAATTAACTTACATTAACGCTGTAACGGTCGTGGGCGTTAGTTACCTTTGAGACTGGACGGCCGGCCGCGGTGGTCTAGCGGTTCTGGCGCTGCGGTCCGGAACCGTTGGACTGCTGCGGTCGCAGGTTCGAATCCTGCCTCGGGCATGGGTGTGTGTGATGTCCTTAGGTTAGTTAGGTTTAAGTAGTTCTAAGTTCTAGGGGACTTATGACCTAAGATGTTGAGTCCCATAGTGCTCAGAGCCATTTTTGAGACTGGACGTGGTGGGTTGATGTTAGTCAAGAATGCCTTTAAGGCGACGAAGACGCCCAAATGGCTCTGAGCACTATGGCTCTGAGCACTATGGGAGTTAACATCTGAGGTCATCAGTCCCCTAGAACTTAGAACTACTTAAACCTAACTAACCTAAGGTCATCACACACACCCATGCCTGAGGCAGGATTCGAACCTGCGACCGTAGCAGTCCCGCGGTTCCGGACTGCAGCGCCAGAACCGCTAGACCACCGCGGCCGGCGAAGACGCCCATATCAACACCTCACTGAGTTTAAACGACGTCGTGTAATACGAGGTGCATTCAAGTTCTAAGGCCTCCGATTTTTTTTCTAATTAAATACTCACCCGAAATCGATGACACTGGCGTCACTTCTCGACGTAATCGCCCTGCAGGCGTACACATTTTTCACAACGCTGACGCCATGATTCCATGGCAGCGGCGAAGGCTTCTTTAGGAGTCTGTTTTGACCACTGGAAAATCGCTGAGGCAATAGCACCACGGCTGGTGAATGTGCGGGCACGGAGAGTGTCTTTCATTGTTGGAAAAAGCCAAAAGTCACTAGGAGCCAGGTCAGGTGAGTAGGGAGCATGAGGAATCACTTCAAAGTTGTTATCACGAAGAAACTGTTGCGTAACATTAGCTCGATGTGCGGGTGCGTTGTCTTGGTGAAACAGCACACGCGCAGCCCTTCCCGGACGTTTTTGTTGCAGTGCTGGAAGGAATTTGTTCTTCAAAACATTTTCGTAGGATGCACCTGTTACCGTAGTGCCCTTTGGAACGCAATGGGTAAGGATTACGCCCTCGCTGTCCCAGAACATGGACACCGTCATTTTTTCAGCACTGGCGGTTACCCGAAATTTTTTTGGTGGCGGTGAGTCTGTGTGCTTCCATTGAGCTGACTGGCGCTTTGTTTCTGGATTGAAAAATGGCATCCACGTCTCATCCATTGTCACAACCGACGGAAAGAAAGTCCCATTCGTGCTGTCGTTGCGCGTCAACATTGCTTGGCAACATGCCACACGGGCAGCCATGTGGTCCTCTGTCAGCATTCGTGGCACCCACCTGGATGACACTTTTCGCATTTTCAGGTCGTCATGCAGGATTGTGTGCACAGAACCCACAGAAATGCCAACTCTGGAGGCGATCTGTTCAACAGTCATTCGGCGATCCCCCAAAACAGCTCTCTCCACTTTCTCGATCATGTCGTCAGACCAGCTTGTGTGAGCCCGAGGTTGTTTTGGTTTGTTGTCACACAATGTTCTGCCTTCATTAAACTGTCGCACCCACGAACGCACTTTCGACACATCCATAGCTCCATCACCACATGTCTCCTTCAACTGTCGATGAATTTCAATTGGTTTCACACCACACAAATTCAGAAAACGAATGATTGCACGCCTTTCAGTAAGGAAAACGTCGCCATTTTAAGTATTTAAAACAGTTCTCATTCTCTCCGCTGGCGGTAAAATTCCATCTGCGGTACGGTGCTGCCATCTCTGGGACGTATTGACAATGAACGCGGCCTCATTTTAAAACAATACGCATGTTTCTATCTCTTTCCAGTCCGAAGAAACAAAATCGGAGGCCTTAGAACTTGAATGCACCTCGTAGGCCTACGTGAAGCTAGATGTTCCTTTTACGATATTACAAAAACACTTGGCAGGAATGTAGCCAATGTAAATGATTGCTGGCAGCGGTGGCCACGACAATGTACGCTCGCAAAAAGACCGGACACCGGACGGTCACGTGGCACTACCGAGAACGAAGACCAGCGTGTTCGGCGCATCGTACTGCATCTGCAACAGCAGTTTGAGCAGCAGCTGGCACCAGAGTGACCTGTTACAAATCGATTACTTCAAGGACAGCTCCGAGCCAAACGACCTGTAGCGTACACTCTGCCGACCGCAAACCACCGCCATTTACGACTTGACCATGGTGTCAAGCGATTGCTCGGAGGGCGGGGTGGAGGTCTATTGTAGTTTCTGACGAAAGCTGGTTATGCCTCGATGCCAGTGACGACCGTGTTTTGGTTAGAAGACCAGTTGAGGGCCCGCAAACAATATGTCAGTATGCTAGATATACTGGACCTACACCTGGAGTTGTGATCTAGGATGCGATTTCGTATGACGGCAGGAGCACTCTCGTGCTTATCCCATGCAGACCTGACTGGAAATTTGCACACGTGTTGTGCTGCCATTCAGGAACAGCATTCCAGGGGGTGTTTTTCAATAGGATAACGCTCGCCGAATTACCACTGTTGTAACCCAACATGCCTTACAAAGTATCGACATATTACCTCGACCTCTTCGATCACCAGATCTGTCTCCAATCGAGCACATATGAGACGTCATCGGACGACAACTCCAGCGTCATCCACGAAGAGCATTGACCGTCCCAGTACTGACCGACCAAGTCAACAGGTATGGAAATCCATCCCACAAATTGACATCCGGCACCTGCACAACACAAGGCGTGCACACTAGTGTGTTTGCATCCAACATTCTGACAGTTACACCAGGTAAAACGTACCAACAGTTCACATTCTCAGTGGCTTATCTAGCGCTTGCATTAACCTGAGACCTTGAAACGTTAACCACTTAAACATTTTACCTAGACGAATGTATTCCTGGAATCTCATTACTCTACTTTTACCGTCTTGCTACGTCATTACCCAGCCTTTTTGGTAATGCGATTTTTTTCAGTCAGTGCAATCTGTCAGGTTTTATTTTCCGTCTATATATTGTTCACTGATATTGGTCATTACTTTTCTCTGTCATGTTATCTCATTGAATAACTAATTAATATACCCATTACATCTTTTTTTGGCTACGGATACCAGGACACTAGGTTCGATCATTTAACGTTCTCCATTTCTTAACTTAACTTTCAAGAATTTTGCAATTTTTTCCCTTTTTCTTCACCTTTATGTTCTCGTTTGAAAAAAAGAAGACAGCCTAGACTAACTACTGATCACAATATTAATAGGCATTTTTTTAACACAAACCGATGTGGAGAATGTTGTTCCTTAATGCGAGTTTCTCATTGGAAATGGTATCTTACTTGTGATGTAAAGTCGGTAAGAAAATGTAATCATCGAAACCATTAAAACAGTTTTTTCATTGTTCATGCTTCAAAGACGGGTAACCACAATGTATGTGGAATTATTCCTAAACGAAACTTCCAATTTTCAGTCGAAGTCGTTCTGATATTGCTTTTGTATTGTGCTGTACATCTATCTTTACATTAGGCTTGACGTACTAAGGCACCACATTATTACGAGGGAGTGCAAAAAATTGTTGTTGTTGTTGTCTTCAGTCCTGAGACTGGTTTGATGCAGCTCTCCATGCTACTCTATCCTGTGCAAGCTTCTTCATCTCCCAGTACCTACTGCAACCTACATCCTTCTGAATCTGCTTAGTGTATTAATCTATTTGTCTCCCTCTACGATTTTTACCCTCCATGCTGCCCTCCAATGCTAAATTGGTGATCCCTTGATGCCTCAGAACATGTCCTACCAACCGATCCCTTCTTCTAGTCACGTTGTGCCACAAACTCCTCTTCTCCCCAATTCTGTTCAATACCTCCTCATTAGTTATGCGATCTACCCATCTAATCTTCAGCATTCTTCTGTAGCACCACATTTCGAAAGCTTCTATTCTCTTCTTGTCCAAACTATTTATCGTCCACGTTTCACTTCCATACATGGCTACACTCCATACAAATACTATCAGAAACGACTTCCTGACACTTAAATCTATACTCGATGCTAACAAATTTCTCTTGTTGAGAAACGCTTTCCTTGCCATTGCCGGTCTACATTTTATGTCTTCTCTACTTCGATCATCATCAGTTATTTTGCTCCCCAAACAGCAAAACTCCTTTACTACTTTAAGTGTCTCATTTCCTAATCTAATTCCCTCAGCATCACCCAACTTAATTCGACCACATTCCATGATCCTCGTTTTGCTTTTGTTGATGTTCATCTTATATCCTCCTTTCAAGACACTATCCATTCCGTTCAACTGCTCTTCCAAGTCCTTTGCTGTCTCTGACAGAATTACAATGTCATCAGCAAACCTCGACGTTTTTATTTCTTCTCCTAGGATTTTAATACCTACTCCGAATTTTTCTTTTGTTTCCTTTACTGCTTGCTCAATATACAGACTGAATAACATCGGGGAGAGGCTACAACCCTGTCTCACTCCCTTCCCAACCACTGCTTCCCTTTCATGCCCCTCGACTCTTATAACTGCCATCTGGTTTCTGTACAAATTGTAAATAGCTTTTCGCTCCCTGTATTTTACCCCTGCCACCTTTAGAATTTGAAAGAGAGTATTCCAGTCAACATTGTCAAAAACTTTCTCTAAGTCTACAAATGCTAGAAACTTAGGTTTGCCTTTCCTTAATCTTTCTTCTAAGATAAGTCGTAAGGTCAGTATTGCCTTAGGGTATTCCAATATTTCTACGGAATCCAAACTGATGTTCCCCGAGGTCGGCTTCTATCAGTGTTTCCATTCGTCTGTAAAGAATTCGCGTTAGTATTTTGCAGCTATGACTTATTAAACTGATATGACGGTAATTTTCGGATCTGTCAACACCTGTTTTCTTTGGGATTGGAATTATTATATTCTTCTTGAAGTCTGAGAGTATTTCGCCTGTCTCGTACATCTTGCTCACCGATGGTAGAGTTTTGCCAGGACTAGCTCACCCAAGGCCGTCAGTAGTTCTACTGGAATGTTGTCTACTCCCGGGGCCTTGTTTCGACTCAGGTCTTCCAGTGCTCTGTCGAACTCTTCACGCAGTGTCGTACCTCTCATTTCATCTTCATCTACATCCTCTTCCATTTCCATAATATTGTCCTCAAGTACATCGCCCTTGTGTAGACCCTCTATATACTCCTTTCACTTCTGCTTTCCCTTCTTTGCTTAGAAATGGGTTTCCATCTAACTCTAAAACTGAACTCCTTCGGAGCAGGCCATGAAGGCCCAACGGTACTGACCGGCTGCCGTGTCGTCCTCAACTCATAGGCGACACGGGATGCGGATATGGAGGGGCATGTGGTCAGCACACCGCTCTCCCGGCCGTAGGTCAGTTTCCGAGACCGGAGCCACTACTTCTGAATCAAGTAGCTCCTCAGTTGACCTCACAAGGCTGAGTGCACCCCGCTTGCCAACAGCACTCGGCAGTCCGGATGGTCACGCATCCAAGTGCTAGCCCAGCCCGACAGCGCTTAACTTCGGTGATCTGACGGGAACCGGTGTTACCACAGCGGCAAGGCCGTTGGCGGGTTTCGACCTGAGCTCTTGACATTCATACAAGTGGTTCTCTTTTCTCCAAAGGTCTCTTTAATTTACCCCTAGTGAGATAAGCCTCTACATCCTTACATTTGTCCTCTAGCCATCCCTACTTAGCCATTTTGCACTTCCTGTAAATCTCATTGAAACGTTTGTATTCCTTTTTGCCTGCTTCATTTACTGCATTTTTATATTTTCTCCTTTCATCAGTTAAGTTCAATATTTCTTCTGTTACCCAAGGATTTCTACTAGTCCTCGTCTTTTTACCTACTTGATCCTCTACTGCCTTCACTACTTCATCCCTCAGAGCTACCCATTCTTCTTCTACTGTATTTCTTTCCCCCATTCCTGTCAATTGTTCCCTTATGCTCTCCCTGAAACTCTCTACAACCTCTCGTTCTTTCAGTTTATCCAGGTCCCATCTCCTTAAATTCCCACCTTTTTGCAGTTTCTTCAGTTTTAATCTACAGTTCATAACCAATAGATTGTGGTCAGAGTCCACATCTGCCCCTGGAAATGTCTTACAATTTCAAACCTGGTTCCTAAATCTCTGTCTTACCATTATATAATCTATCTGATACCTTCTAGTATCTCCAGGATTCTTCCATGTTTACAACCTTCTTTCATGATTCTTGAACCAAGTGTTAGCTATGATTAAATTATGCTCTGTGCAAAATTCTACCAGACGGCTTCCTCTTCCATTTCTTTCCCCCAATCCATATTCACCTACTATGTTTCCTTCTCTCCCTTTTCCTACTCTCGAATTCCAGTCACCCATGACTATTAGATTTTCGTCTCCCTTCACTACCTGATTAATTTCTTTTATCTCATCGTACATTTCATCAATTTCTTTCTGCCCTTCCAGCACGACAGTGCCAGACTACACACGAGCGCTGCGACATCTGCAGCAATCCGACTGCTTGTGTTCATTGTTATCTATCATCCTCCATACAGTAACGACTTGGGCCCAATGCGATTCTCGTCTCTTTACGAAATTAAAAGAATACCTTCGAGCGTTTCTCTTTGATAGCGATGAAGCGGTGCAGGCAGATGTGAGGTTGTGGCTCCGCAAACGAAGACATGCTGCAGTGGCGGTATCAACAAACTGGTTCACGTTAGGAGAAATGTGTGACTATGCCGACAAATTAATATGTAGACATGAAGAATGAACATGTAGAATGTAAATAACCGCTCCCGGTAGCTGAGTGGTCAGCGTGACAGACTGTCAATCCAAAGGGCCCGGGTTCGATTCCCGGCTGGGTCGGAGATTTTCTCCACCCAGGGACTGGGTGTTGTGTTGTCCTAATCATCATCATTTCATCCCCATCGACGAGCAGGTCGCCGAAGTGGCGTCAAATCGAAAGACTTGCACCAGGCGAACGGTCTACCCGACGGGAGGCCCTAGCCACACGACATTTCATTTCATTACCTCTGTTTCATTTAATGAGCTTTAAGAGCTGTCACATACAAAATTCGAAGGCATTAGGTTTCAGGACGCCTTCTTAGACAATCCTAGCTTAGTGCTTAATACAGTTTGAGGTGGGTTCTTTGCTTCTAAATTTGTTGTAAGGTTTTGCAGGGAATACATACAGAGCGTAGAGACAGGATGATTCCTCACTTCGGTTGTTTGAATACAAGATCTGATTTCATTTTTCGACCCAGGCCGTTTTGTTGCCTGTTTTAAGCACCGTCCTGCAGATGGCGTGTTTTTAACTGTGAACTTAATATGGGAGTACTTAAACTGAAGCTATAAACCATAACGCGAATTGGGTATGCCAAAATACATTGTACCGTTAAAGCATAGTCAGAGAAGTAGCTGAAGGGTGCCAACCGCGAAAAAACGACGGACAACGATGTGCAGTTGAGCCATTCACAGACTGCCTTTATAGAGATCGAAGAGTGCAGTCCACTTACAAAAAGACGCTACAGAAGGAGGCTGGAATCAGACAGGAGAACGATGCGGAAGGAAACTGACCGTGTTCTCCACGATCGATTTCGGGAACTGGGTCAAAAATGGCTCTGAGCACTATGGGACTCAACTGCTGAGGTCATAAGTCCCCTAGAACTTAGAACTACTTAAACCTAACTAACCTAAGGACAACACACACATCCATGCCCGAGGCAGGATTCGAACCTGCGACCGTAGCGGTCGCGCGGTTCCAGACTGTAGCGCCAGAACCGCTCGGCCACCAGCGGGATTTCGGGAACTCACGGTACACCTAAATCAGCATGACTGGACGATTTGAACGCTGCTCTTCCTAGACGATAATGCGTTGTAGTAACAGCGGAGCCACCTTGCTCTGTTTCCGTTACGATAGCGATCTGCGCAGACATTAAAACTTGAAATATGTTTGAAAAGAACACGCCACGGTAATACAATTGCACAGGCGCATACTTAAGAATGTGGTCAGAATTACAGTTCTCCAGTGCACCTAATTAATACTGTCATAAGGAAATACTGATGGCCAACGAGATTACAGACATCCGACGAGCAAACAGTGCGACGATAGTGAGCAAGATAGAAACGTTAATTACTTGTCGGAAGAGGGGCGGACTCCTATGTAAAAAGCTACAGTAAGTAGGCCAAAGCTTAATAACAGCCGGTTCACTCACTATTTGAGTGTAAATAAAGATTTTTATATACTTATATTTTTGAATAGAGTTACTCGTCAGTTCACTTTTAACACCTTCTTCACTTTCATTCTGGATTGTGACATAATTTTCCAGAGGTGACTGCAGTGTGTAACGCATGCAAGAATGGTACAGATGTTTAGCCGAAAGAAAAATATAAATAATGCTGCCAGTGATACTGTTGAAACGTGCGTCAAGCCACAGATAGGTATTGCACTGACACGTTCTACACAGTAACTCACAGGTTAAGTGATCTTGTACCTAGCTGTCATCGCATCGGAACCTTTCTTCTCTCATTCAGTTATTATCTAGCTATAGTTTACCAAAAATTTAGTGAAAGAATTCGGTAGTTTGTAAATTGGTAACATATAACTTTTATTTCCCCCACTGGTTTTGTTAACCTTTACAACCTGAACAGGGATTAAGGGGCTCCGGAAAGGCTCAAAATCACGAAAAGTTCAATTTTTACTTTTTTGCGTTTTCTGAATCTGCAGACTATTACCTTTTAGTAGATATATAATTTATTCAATTCCGAAGACTACAACTATTTTTAAATTTTTTTTGAAATGTGTTCTACATGGGCGTGACCCACTGTGGCGCTGTTAAACTGCTGTCAAATGGTGTTATTATTAACGTCCGTGTTCATCAGGTACATTTTAGTGATGTGAGATAAAGTATGTGTTGTGGCTAACCTGTGATGGTTCAATATATATCGCTGGTGTGATTGTCGATTGTTTCATGTTTATTTACTCTGTCGTTATCTCGAAAATATTCGTAATTAATTCTGTTTCTTGAGTCTCTGTTTTGTTGAAGTATAATAATGAGTAAAAGTAAAGTTATTAGAAATCCTCTGAAGGCTTTTAAGAAAAGGAGAAATGTTGGAAAGCCTAAGGTATTTAGAATTATGGGAATGAAGATAGGTTCTAACATGGTACGAGCGATGCTTGCTTTAGACAAGGAACGCCTTCGGGCTGAAGACAGGGCTGTAAAGAGTCTAGAAATACAAGCAAGAGTAAACAGGAGGAGGAACAAGAGGAAGCTGGAGGAGGAGTTTACAGAGGATGAAGATAATCCATCCTATGGACCTGGAATGCACTAAAAAGTTAATCCAATCTTTGTCGCTCGATTCCCAAAACTTTTATTTTCTCATACTAATTACATGTTTTCTAAGGATCTTCCAAACATATTTGTTTCAAACTTTCAGTAAATGTTACACAGTACCTTCTGCATAATTTAACACAGCCTTTTTCCAAAAAACTGTATATTTTTGAATATATAAATAAAACATTGCAAAGAAATGTTGTGAATTTTCATTACAATTGAAAAAAAAACATCTAAAATTTTGTAAAATCCCTGTGTTAAGTTGTAGCCCATATTCCAATAAATAATCTGTAAAAAGTTCAACTTCCTACCTCAAATACTTTGTGAGGAAAGATGTAATTTATAAGCGTTATTTTAACATTGCAAGTATAGGGCCTTCCGGAGCCCCTTAATAAGTGCCATTATTATTCAAACATTGCTTCTTCTGGTGGCACTCTAACTTTGCAGTCCCTGCTCGCCGTCTCTAGCCAATAACGTTGAGTGCTAGTGAAAGATCCAAAGAAGTCTCCTGGAATCTTCCAACAGCTGTCAATAACGTCTGATACAGAAGGCCAGTCGGGGCTACCTTGAAATATTCTAAGACTACAGTGTCACAGTAAGTAACTCCCGAGAGCCTACGCAGTATGTTACATTACTGTCTACGTTTCCTGTATGTAGCAAATTAAGGAAAGAACTTTGGTATAAAAATGCTTAATCCTGCTGTAATATAGTTCACTGTTATGCATTTCACAGACGTTCTTCAACATCACTGTCAGGTATTTGAAAATAATTTTTAGCGGTAAAGGTTAAGAATTGCAAACTGGCGTTTAGCAGACTTCTGTGTCACTGAAAGTGCCGTTAAAAATTAGACCGAATTTGTACAAAGATCCTTTGAAGATTCTCGGTAGTCCTTAACTACTACTACATCGAATACTCAAATGAATGACATGTATTTTAGATACAAGAAAATCAAGGATTAATCATGACAAGCAGCTCGTCTTCCAAAAGATACTTGGCTAACTGTGACCATCTGTGCAGTATTTACTTCATTAAAAGGCGTGTGTTATTTTTTAGAAACATGTTGTTACTGTGGTGCAGTTTGGATGTAAAAGTAAAAACAGTGTAAACAGGCAGTAAGTATAGCGTATGATACTCAAGATATCACGCTACAGCATAAAGTAATCCGTATGATTGCATTCAAATGGTCTCGAACTCAGCTTGTACACTATAAACATAGCTGATTTTGCAGAGCTTTAGTTTTCGTCAGTAGTGTATCTCTTTATGAAATCAAATGCTTGTATTCAATAAACGTATGTGTACAGTCATTGTCTCTTTTCCTAGTAGAATCCAATGGCTCAATTTGTAACAGCCAACTAAGATCCTGAACTTGTGCTTGAGGATTAAAATTGCACCACGGTACACTTGTGTCGAGCAGTCTGGACTGAGACGCTTACTTTTAAATTAAGTAAGAAACAAATGAACTGTACAAATATTTAAAATTATTTCTTGGATGATTCATGATTCAAAGACGGATCACCATACTATTTGTAAAATTCTTCGTAAGTAAAATATTACTGTCACCACATCGCTTTTTAATACAAGGACCGAATTTAAATTTCCAGCCTAGCTCGTTCTGCTATTTGCTTTGAGCGTCGTGCTATAGCTGTCGCATTGTTTACACTAAGCTTAATATACTAAGGCACGACATCATTAGATAAACATAACTTATTCAGGTTAATGTTTAATAGAATTTGAAGTAGTGACAGAACTCCTAAATTCGTTGATAAGCTTTTTCAGGGTATGCCTTTCAGATAATATTGTGCACATTTATAACCTAATGGTTTACACTTTATTTTAAAAATAAACATCTCGTTTCTAATTGCCAGACCCGACTGAATCGTGGTGTAATTTTTAATCCGTTGGACAGTAGTACAAAGCAGGGATCTTAGGTGAGTGTCACAATTTTAAGCGCTGGATTCTACTAGCAAAAATTTATTATTTGTAGAAGCCGGATTTGGTCTTCCAAACGCCACAGATGTATTCTTTATTGTGCTCGTAAATGCAGATTCCTTTCAACACACAATCACTGAGCGGAATTACAGTTTAGGTAAAACATAAAGTTATTCTCAATCGAAAGTCTGGACACCACAGTGCCTTACTACGCAGGGCCCTACTGGAGATGATATGTCTTGCTTGCCTTCCTCCTACGTTTGGACTCAATTGTTGTTGTTGTTGTTGTGGTCTTCAGTGCTAAGACTGGTGTGATGCAGCTCTCCACGCTACTCTGTCCTGCCCCAAGTCTCCACTCCGAGTAACTAGGGCAATCTACAGCCTTCTGAATGTGCTTACTGTATTCATCCCTTAGTCTCTCTCTATAATATCCCCCCCCCATCACCACCATCACCACCCACTCCCCTCCAATACTAAGCTGGTCATTCTTTGGTGTCTCAGAATCCGTCCTATCAACTCAGTCAAGTTGTGCCACAAATTTCTTGTCTCCCCAGTTGTATTGAGTTCCTCCTCATCTGTTAAGCGTTCTACCCACCTAACCTTTCACGTTCTTTCATAACATCACAATTCAAAAGTTTCCATTCTTGTCTGTGATGCTTATTGTATACGTTTCACTTCGCAGAAGGCTCTACTATACACAAATACCTTTAGAAAAGACTTCGTAACACGTACATTTACACTGATCAGCCAGAACGTTATGACCACTGCTCACCGCGACGTTGGGAGCCGCCTGGTGGGCTGGGGGCACGTGACGCGGTAACAAAACAATGTAAGCGGAGCAGACACGGACGGGAATCAGCCCGCCGAAGATGTGGGCTGCAAATGGGGAAATCCAATGAGACTAGCGGATCTGTCAAAGGGTAGATTATTATTACGCAGAGCCTGTGAACGAGTGGCTCAGGAACGGCGAAGCTGGTCTAACGTTCACTTGCTACTGTGGTGAGCATCTCCAGAAAGAGGTAGAATAACAGTGAATCTACAACCAGGCACCAAATGTTTGGAAATTTGGAAATTTGTCGTAAGGTCTTATGGGACCAAACTGCTGAGGTCATCGGTCCCTAAGCTTACACACTACTTGATCTAACTTAAACTAACTTACTCTAAGGACAACACACACGCCCATGCCCGAGGGAGGACTCGAATCTCCGACGGGGGGAGCCGCGCGGGTCGTGACAAGACGCTTTAGACCACGCGGCTATTCCGCGTGGCAAATGGTTGGACGTCCACGACTCTTCACAGAACATGGGGTTCGGAGGCTTGTATGCTCTGTAAGGTAGGACAGATAGTCATTTGTGGCATCTCTGCCGAAAGACCACAACGCTGGTGCACGGTTCAAAATGGCTCTAAGCACTATGGGACTTAACATCTGAGGTCATCAGTCCCCTAGACTTAGAACTACTTAAACCTAACCAACCTAAGGACGTGACACACATCCATGTCCGAGGAAGGATTCGAACCTGCTACCGTAGCAGCAGCACGGTTCCGGACTGAAGCGCCTAGAACCGCTCGGTCACAGCGGCCGGCGCTGGCGCACGGAAAAGTGTTTCGCAGCACACAGTTCATCGTACATTGTCGAACATGCAGCTCCGCAGCAGACCACTCCCACGTGTTCACATGTTGACCCAACGACACTGTCAGGTATGATTGCAGTGGGTACAGGACCAACGGGATTTGACCGTCGATCAATGGAAACGTGTCCGCTCTTCAGGTGAATCACATTTTTGTTTCACTGCGGCGCTGGTCGTCTCCACAAACGCTGTCATCGAGGTGAACGGGGGCTCGAAACGTGCAGAGCACCACGGACGCAGGCTGGAGGGAGTAGTATTAAGCCATGGGAGACATTCTCCTGCGTAATCGAAGACACGCTGACAACTGCGAACCAGCTGCACCTATCCATGCTTGGCTTCTTCCCTGACGGCTATGTCATTTTTCAACAGTATAACTGTCCGCATCTCGGAGTCAAAACCGCGCTACAGTGGTTTGAGGGGCATTATAGTATACTCACTTTGATATCTCGGCGACCAAATTCGCCTCATGTAAATCGTATAAAACGCATCTGTGTGGCTACCAGGAGCCATCAGCGCGTACGCAAATCAGCGACCCGTTATTTACGCGAATTACATGACCTGTGCGTAGACATCTAATGTCACATACCTCCATAAACCTACCAACAAACTGTCGGATCCCTGATACCTGGAATCAGTGATGTATTTCGTGCAAAAGACGAGCGAACATGTGATTAAGCAGGCGACCAAATGTTTGGCTCATCACTGTATATCAAATGTTAAGAAAATTCCTTTTTTCGGAGAGGTTTTCTTTCCTATGGCCAGCCTGCATTTTATACGCCTTTCACTTCAACCATTATCAGTTTTTTGCTCCCGAAATAGCGAAACACGTCACCAACTTTTATTTTCTCATTTCCTTCTTGGAAACAATGTCCTACTGTTACGCAAAGCACTGGTTTTTCATGTGACGCAAACATATTTCAGCACTTGTGTGCCATCATCAGTGCTCTTTTTCTTTCTTTTTTTTGTTAAATCTGCGAAACGTGAACATATTTTCACAGAAGACCCACTGAAAATGCCACAGAAGTGCTGAACCATGTTTGGGTCACACGAAAAAATAGTGTTTTCAATAACAGGCGGGCCTTATAACCAATACTTTTAAATGCAAACATGGTAAATACAAGAGCAGCAAATCTACATGATGAATATTTGTCCTTTCCAAATCTAATTCTCTGAGTATCGTCTGAACTAATTCGATTTCCTTTGTTTTGCTTTGTTGATGTTCATTTTGTATCTTCCTCTCAAGACACTGTCCATTCAATTGCTGTTCAGAGTCCTTCGCTGAATCTGAAAGAATTACAACGTCACGGACAAACGTCGAGAATTTTATTTCTACTCACTCAATCTTTATTTCCTTTCCAGATTTCGCCTTGGTTTCCTTTGCTGCTTATTCAACTTGCAGACTGATGAGCAGGAGATTAGTGTTTAACGTCCCGTCGACAACGAGGTGATTAGAGACGAAGCACAAGCTCGGATTAGGAAAGGATAGAGAAGGAAAGAGGCAGTGCCCTTTCAAACGACCCATCTCGGCATTTGTCTTAAGAGATTTAGGGAAATAGCGGAAACCCAAAATCATGACGACCGGACGTGGGTTTGAACCGTCGTCCTCCCGAATGCGGGTCCAGTGTGGTAACCACTGCGCCACGTTGCTCGTTGTCCAGAGTGACTTACATAGGATATACACTACAAACATGTCTCTCTCCCCCTATCAGTTATTGCTTCCCTTTCATTTCCTTCGACCCGTTTAACTCCCGTCTTCTTTCTGCACAAGTTGTAAATAATCTTCCTCTCCCTGTATTTTATCGATGCTACCTTCAATATTTCAAAGCTTATAGTCCAGCCAGTATTGTCCGAAGCTTTCCTTATATCAACAAATGATATAAATGTAGCTTTGCTATTCTTCAACTTGTCTTCTACAATCAGACGATGGTTCAATACTGCAACAGGTGTTCCTAAATTTCTCCGGAAACCAAACTGATTTTACCCCCGTGTCGGCATCTCCCACTTTTTCCAGTCTTCTTTAAATAATTTGTGTCAATATTTTACAACCATGACATATTTAACTGATGGTTCGGTTATATTCGCAACCGTCAGGACCCAGATTTTTTGGATTTTGAATTGTTACATTATTGGCTCAAATGGTTGAAATGAGTATTATGAGGCTTAACTTCTGAGGTCATCAGTCCCCTGGAACTTAGAACTACTTAAACCTAACTAACCTAAGGACATCACACATATCCATGCCCAACGCAGGATTCGAACCTGCGACCGTAGCGGTCGCGCGGACGTTACATTATTCTCGAAGTCTGTATTATATTACGCCTGTCTCATATATATAGTGCACACCAGTTTCAACAGTTCTGTCGCATCTGGGTCTTCACTGTCATTTACAGGCGCCTACAATTTAATGGGGATTCCGAACCTCGGAGTAATTCGGCATTTTTCATGTATAAAAATCATAGCTACATCTGAAAGAAGCTGTATGTGACATAAAACAAATCCTAGTAGTGACTGATGCTTCAAGGAGAGTCATTTAGTTTTGTAGTATGACACTGATCCATACTGAAGTTAGGTTTCACCAGACAAAAGAAAAAGGAACTGCATACAGAAAAACCCGAATAAAAATAAACTAACAAATGCAGATTCGTATCCTTCATACCAAATCATACTCAACTGAAAATATGATGTATAGGTGAAAAATTGAGGACAGTCTTTGCAAAACTGAACAGGAGCAAAAAGTAAAATTTTCAGGGAACACCTTTCACTGAATAGAAATACATGAAACAGAAATTTAAAAATATTTTAGATTTTTGCCCCCGTTATCAATCATAAAAAGCAGTGACATCCAAACAATAATTTCATGTACCTAAAACAAGGAAGTACACATTGAAATGATAGAGATTTCTTCTAAAACTAAACAACTACACTATCATCCATCTTTAAATGAGTCAGTAATCTATTATTTGCAAATTCAGTTAATTTATATAATCTTTCTAATAAACTGGCTCATCATCTTATTCGGCTTCATTGTTGTCAATGTCATTGGTACTGAAACTTTGAAGAGCTTCTCATAAAATAATTTTCTTCGTCCGAAGAGTGCCAAAATTGAATGAGATTTTCACTCTGCAGTGGAGTGCGCGCTGATATGAAACTTCCTGGAAGATTAAAACTGTGTGCCGGACCGAGACTCGAAATCGGGACCTTTGCTTTTCGCGGGCAAGTGCTCTACCAACTGGGATAACCAAGCACGACTCACGCCCCCTCCCCACAGCTTTACTTCCGCAAGTACCTCGTCTCCTACCTTCCAAACTTTACAGAATCTCTCCTGTGAAACTTGCAGAACTAGCACTCCTGAAAGAAAGGATATTGCGGAGACATGGCTTAGCCACAGCCTGGGAGTGCTAGATCTGCGAGGTTCGCAGGAGAGCTTCTGTAAAGTTTGGAAGGTAGGGGACGAGGTACTGGCAGAAGTATAGCTGTGAGGACGGAGCGTGAGTCGTCCTTGGGTATCTCAGTTGGTAGAGCACTTGCCCGCGAAAGGCAAAGGTCCCGAGTTCGAGTCTCGGTCCGGCACCCAGTATTAATCTGCCAAGAAGTTTCAGTGCCAAAATTGTTGAGTAGTTTCTTTACTTCAGCCTTCTTAGCACTGACTTTACTTTCCAGTCTTAGTAATGAAGCGTTATCCATTTCTCTCGGATTGGTGTCTTCTTTCGGCACTTCAGCCAAGACTGGAGAGCTGTAATACGTGTTTTTTCTTTACACACAACACTCTTTTTTAACCTTCCGGTATATTTTGAATGGTAACTTCTTTTTAATGAGTTTGATGTTTGTGGATTTCGTATCGTGAACTTGCCGGCCTCTGTCAGATAGCATGCAAGTGTCATTTGATTCAACATATCATGGTATTGTGATGCCACTTTGATAGTCTCCGCTTTTCACAGTTCTCCACCGAAAGGAAGGAAGGAAGTACTGTTGGGTTTAATGTCCCGTCGACATCAAGGCCATTAAATACGGAGCACAAGCTCGAATTGAGTCAAACATAGCGAAGGAAATCGGCCGTGCCCTTTAAAAGGAACTTCCCGGCATTTACCCAGGAGCGATTTATGGAAATCATGGTGAACCTAAATCTGGATGGCTGGACGAGAGTTTGAACCGTCGCCGTCCCGAATGCGAGTCCACTGTGCCTACCCTGAATCCCCTGTTAGGAGGCACGTAACTGTGCCACCTGAGAGGAAAATAATGCACGACTGCCGTGTAAAATTTTTATGGTTCACAAATTCACAGAATTTTTGTTTTGTGAACCGCATGAGGTTGAAAAAAATTCTTACTGTCAGCTTCCCAGTCTTCGTTTCTTGATGTTTCGTCTCCAAAATTGCTAAACAATGTCTTACAGCAGAAGCAATTTTATTGGTTCCAAGTGACTTTTCCATTGGAGCCATGTTTAATCGCAAATATTTCCTTTTTTCTTCATTTAACTCCGTTACTGAGTAATTATATAACCCGATCTGTAATTAATAAAATATTTCACCAGTAGACAGTTTTGAAAGAAGCTGGTTTGGTGGCAAGCAAAACATACACTGACGGTACCTGGTTCTTTTAGTTGAAGAATTTCATGTGACTTAGTGTCCTCAACTTGCAAATAAGGAAAAGCACCTTTAATTTTGCTTTAAAGTAGATACAAAACAAATGTTTTTGTGTAGACGTTAAGTTCTGGAAAATTTCTCTTTTAGTAAATGTTAAGTGTTGCAAAAATTTGCAATAGTGTCCAAGCGTGTTTAGAGTGATGTATATTTTGTTAAATTTTAACTAGCACAATAGAATTCTTGAATGTTAAAAGGTATTAACTCATATATTACTCAAAACTGAAAATTTTTAGATGTTTAGTTCTGCAAAACTGTTCTCAATTTAGCAAATACGATACTACAGTGAATGTTTAACGTTTAACAAAGAAAATCGCCAAATAGCCAGGCAAATTGGGAAGTTATTTTATTTTCACTACTACTTTCGATAATTCAGACGCCATTTTCAGGCGCCATGTGCACCTCTCAAAAATTATCGATTCGATTCCAAGCTGTGAGGACGGGGCGTGAGTCGTGCTTGGGTAGCTCAGATGGTAGAGCACTTGCCCACGAAAGGCAAAGGTCCCGAGTTGGAGTTTCGGTCTGGCACACAGCTCTAATCTGCCAGGAAGTTTCATAGCCGTACTCTTTAGATCCTACACAAAGAACGTGTTCACTTTCTAGCAGCATTGGAGGAACGAAGGATCTCATGCAATAGGGAAACGCATAGGTCAGTCTCACTTTCAAGAAAGGACATAGGAAAAATGCGCGAAATTACTGGCCTAGTTCTTTAATGTTCGGCTCCTATGAAACAAGGACCTACCTTGGTCGGGCGGCTTGGGCGCCTCAGCGATAGATAGCGATATCGTAAGTGCAACTATAACAGAGGAGTGTCTGCAGGGAGGCCAGATTATCCTTTGGTTCCTCAAGAGGAGAGCCAGCCCTTTGAGTAGTTGTAACGTTAAGAGTCTGGATGATAACTGATATGGTCTTGTAATACCAGTGAACATGGCCTTGTGTGGTGGTATTGAGAACGGCTGAAAGCTGGGGGATAATGTTGTTATTTTTTCCGTAGTCATGCAGCTCTACTATATTGTTAAATGATGATGGCATCCTCTCGGCGATTCTGGATATAATTCGGATTTCCAGGCCGCGACTGTACAGGAGGAGATCAAAGTCAGGAAAAACAAGACTGCTATTCGGTAGGTGGGACGATAGAATATTAGAGCCCTTAATCGGGTCGGTAGGTTAGAGATTTTGAAAATTGAAATGGGTAGGTTTAAGTTATATATACTGAATTAAGTTAAAGGTACTGAAATGTGATAGCAGGAAGATCAGTACAGGGTTGTAAATATGAGTGCAAAATCAAATGCTTTTTTTATTCTTGAAGAATCAAGCTAGCCAAGATAGCTAGCAATACTTTTTATTACTACAATCTGTTTCGACAGAGCTCCGTTGTCATCAACGGATCTGAAAGTTACAGAAATAGACATACCAAATGAAGATGGTTCAAATGTATACGATTTCATATCAAAACTGTACACACTTTTTCAGTGTCGAAGGTACCTTATAACACTATTAGTTATCCATGCTTGTTACAATACTGGAACGCCATGCAGGGTAGCCTCGCGATCTAAAGCGCCTTATCACGGTCCTCGCGCTCCGCCCGTCCAAGGTTCGAGTCCTCCCTCGGGCATGGGTGTGTGTGTCGTCCTTAGCGTAAGTTAGCTTAAGTTAGATTAAGTAGTGTGTAAGCTTAGGGACCGATGACCTCAGCAGTTTCGTCCCATGAGACCTTACCATAAATTTACAATTTACAATACTGAAAGTCACATATTGATGTTGCGTCAAATAATGATTGTAGGTTTGAAAGACGTATGCGTCGCCGGCGATGGGCGAGGCATGGCAGAGTCTCTGACCAGAGTTGTTGCTTGTCGCGAGTCGGCGTCAGTCGGCTTTAGTCTTCTGTCCGTGCTAGTAAGCAGTAGTCTTGAGTAGTCGACAGTAGTCTGCGTGAGTCGGCGGTAGTCGGCGCGTGTCGGCAGTCCGCTCGGGACTCTGGTCAGAACTCTGGAAGATGAGTATTGTTGTAGAAGGTAAAGAAGCAGCCTTGCGCATATCTAGTAATGTATATTAATTGTCTTTTAATTTCTTTCAAAAAAATGCCCTAATAATAATTTTTATAATATAAAGTAACTTTTTTAAAGAAAAGCATTCATTTCAATTTAAAGAATATTTCCAATGCATGATCATTCCTTCCAAGAATCAAAAGAAAAATATACGCCAGCATTGCACGAAGCTGTGTCGAAAATTTCTACATATGAGCAGATGTATTTGCAGTTTTTATTGAGGTAAGAATTTTTGCTTCTTCTTTTTTTTAAAAAAAATTTACTTTATATTATAAAAATTATTATTGGGGCATTTTTTTAAAGAAATTAAAAGACAATTAATATACATTACTAGATATGCGCAAGGCTGCTTCTTTACCTTCTACAACAATACTCATCTTCCAGAGTTCTGACCAGAGTCCCGAGCAGACTGCCGACAAGCGCCGACTACCTCCGACTCACGCAGACTACAGTCGACTACTCAAGACTACTGCTTACTAGCACGGACAGAAGACTAAAGCCGACTGACGCCGACTCGCGACAAGCAACAACTCTGGTCAGAGACTCTGCCATGCATCGCCCATCGCCGGCGACGCATACGTCTTTCAGGTTTAGAGAAAGCTTTTGACAATGTTGGCTCTCATACACTGTTTGAAATTCTGAAGGTAGCGGAAGTAAAATACAGGGAGAGGAATGTTTGGTACAACCTGCACAAAAACCGGTCGCCAGTGGCGAGTCGATTGGTATGAAAGTGAAATGGTAATCAGGGAGTGAGTGAAACAGGGTTATAGTCTGTAACTGATGTTATACTATATGTACGTTAAGCAAGCATTAAATGAAACCAAAGACAAATTTGGAAACGCCATAAGGTCCAGGGAGAAGAAATAAAAATTTTGAAGTTCTTCGATGGCACTGTAACTTATTACAGAGAGCAAAGAACTTTGAAGAACAGCTGTGCAAACGGGGCAGTGTCATGAGAAAAGGGTATAAGATGACCATCAACAAAAGCAAAACAGCGATAATGGAATGTAATCTAATTAAAGCAGACTGTGTTGACGGATTTAGATTAGGAGACGAGACACTACAAGTAGTAGATGAGTTCCGCTATTAGGGAAACAAAATAACTGGTGGCGGTCGAAATAGAGAGTATAAAATGCAGATTGGCTATAGCGAGAAAGTTTTACCGAAAAAGAGGACTGTATTCTCATCCAATATGAGTGTTAAGAAGTATTTTCTGAAGGTATTTGTCTGGAATATAGCATTGTACAGAAGCGAAACGTGGAAGATAAGCATTTCAGACAATAAGAGCACAGAATGTTGGGAAACGTGGTACTGCAGAAGAATGATGATTTGGTTGGTAGATTGAGTAACTAATGAGAAGGTACTGAACAGAATTGGGGAGAAAAGAAATTTGTTATACACCTTGACTTAAAGAAGGGTTCGGCCGATAGGACACATTCTTAGACATCAAGCAATTATTAGTTTTGTATTGGTGGAAACCTGGGTGTGATAAAATTGTAGATGGAGATCCATAAATCAATACAGAACGAAGGTTCAAATGGAAGTGGGTTGCAGTAGTTATTCGGAGATAAAAAGACTTGCACAGGACAGAATAGCGTGGAGAGGTGCATCAAACCAGTCTTCGAACTGAAGACCACTGCAACATCGTTGATGTCTATCCAACATATTTTATGCTGAAGTTTTGCGACTTTTTGAAAATATTCTCTATCAGAATCAAAGTGTTTTCTCCAGAGATAGCGTGAAATTCAGCTCCTTCTATTCGTCTACATCGACTTCTACATCTACATGACTACTCTGCTATTCACCAGGTACAGGTTCAATGAATCACCTTCAAGCTGCCTCTCTACCGTCCTGGCCGTGCGGTTCTAGGCGCTACAGTCTGGAACCGAGCGACCGCTACGGTCGCAGGTTCGAATCCTGCCTCGGGCATGGATGTGTGTGATGTCCTTAGGTTAGTTAGGTTTAATTAGTTCTAAGTTCTATGAGACTGATGACCTCAGAAGTTAACTCGCATAGTGCTCAGAGCCATTTGAATTCTCTACCGTTCCACTCTCGAACGGCGCGCGGGCAAAAAGAGCACTTAAATTTTTCTGTGCGAGCCCTGATTTCTCTAATTTTATCGTGATGATCATTTCTCCCTATGTAGGTGGGTGCCAACAGAATGTTTTCGCAAACGGAAGAGAAAATAGGTGATTGAAATTTCATGAGAAGATCCCGTCGCAGCGAAAAACGCCTTTGTTTTAATGATTGCCATTCCAATTCACGGACAAGCGTGGTGTAAGCAGTCTCTTTAGTAGACCTGTTGCACATTCTAAGTATTCTGCCGATGAATCGCAGCCTTTGGTTTGCTCTACCCACAACATTATCTATGTGATCGTTACAATTTAGGTTATTTGCTATTGTAATCCCTAAGTATTTAGTTGAATTTACAGCCCTCAGATTTGTGTGACTTATCGCGTAATCGAAATTTAGTGGATTTCTTTTAGTACTCATGTGAATAACATCAGACTTTCTTTATTTAGGGTCAAATGGCACTTTTAGCACCATACATATATGTTATCTAAATCATTTTGCAATTCGTTTTAGTCATGTGATGACTTTACAAGACGGTAAATGACAGCATCATCTGCAAACAATCTAAGACGGCTACTAATATTGTCTCCTATATTGTTAATGTAGATCAGGAACAATAGAGGGCCTATAAAACTTCCCTGGGGAACCCCGGATATTACTGCTGTTTTACTAGATGACTTTCCGTCTGTTGCTACGAACTGTGACCTTTCCGACAGGAGATCACGAATCCAGTCGCACAACTGAGGCGATATTCCATGGGCACGCAGTTTGGTTAGAAGACGCTTGTGAGAAACCTTGTCGAAATCCTTCCCGAAATCTAAAAATATGGAATCAATTTGACATTCCCTGTAGATAGCACTCATTATTTCATTATTATGAAGAGTTAGTTGTGTTTCGGAAGAACGATATTTTCAGAATCCATGCTGACTACGCGTCAATAAATCGTTTTCTTCGAGGTACTTCATAATGTTCGAATACAGTATATGTTTCAGAACCCTACTGCAAATCGACGTTGTGATATGGGCCTGTAATTCAACGGATTACTCCTACTTCCCTTTTAGGGTACTGGTGTGACTTGAGCAATTTTCCAGTTTTTAGGTACGGATCTTTCTGTGAGCGAGCGGTTGTTTATAATTGCTAAACATGGAGCTATTGTATCAGCATACTCTGAGAGGAACCTGACTGGTATACAGTCTGGACCGAAAGCCTTGCCACGGTATCCAGTGAACTGTGAGGAGTTGCTCCCAGACTGACAGCTGGAATACATTCTGTAGAGATAGGCACAAATACAGTCCATGTAATCTGAAACCATGTGATATTATTCAGAACTCAGAACCAGATACGTCTCAAAATATCTATCTTAACGAGGAGCAAACAGATGAGCTGTTTTTCACAGGCAAGCCGCACCGCCCTTCGATGGACGATCTCTTCGCGAAGGCACTGGTAGTATTGATAGTTGTCCCACAATTTAAATAAATGTATCGTATTGGTTTAGACAAGAAGAGAATAGAAGCTTTCGAAATGTGGTGCTACAGAAGAATGCTGAAGATTAGATGGGTAGGTCACATAACTAATGAGGAGGTATTGAACAGATTGGAGAGAAGAGAAATTTGTGGCACAACTTGATTAGAAGAAGGTATCGGTTGGTAGGGCATATTCTGAGGCATCAAGGGATCACCAGTTTAGTATCGCAGGGCAGCGTGGAGGGTAAAAATCGTAGAGGCAGACCAAGAGATGAATACACTAAACAGATTCAGAAGGATGTAGTTTGAAGTAGATACTGGGAGATGAAGAAGCTGGCGCAGGATAGAGTAGCATGGAGAGCTGCATCAAACCAGTCTCTGGACTGAGGACTACAACAACAACAGTATCGTATTGAGCATAACTATGAAGAAAGGCCCATAAATGCACTGTGGCGAAATAAATAAAAAAAAATAAACTTTAACTTTAGAACTTTGAAAGCCCACTTTTTTTTTTACGGAATGTATTGACCGGCTTGAATGCAGACCAATTCAGTGCTGCGCGAAATGTGCCTGTAATATAATTTACAATTCCGCATAATTACATTTTTGAATTCGACGTCATTGTTGATTTAATCAGAGTTCTCACCTTAGACGTAGAATTAGTCCTTCTGCCACAATATTTATTTATTAGTCACCATCGATGTTCTTCTCTTTGTTGGCAGTGTGTATATTCCTAAGTCGGCATCGGTTTACTTCACTAAGACGGTGGAAACCAAGGAATACAATGCTACGTTGCTTTAAATAATTCTCGTAAAACTTAGATACTTCTCACTATTTTTTATTCACAAGACAATAAGACTTGCTTTGCTTGTCGCACAAACCATAAATACTAACAATATGGCTGCCTTTCCGCACACACCTAAAATTACGTCCATCTCCTACAAGGTAACAATCGAAAGTGTATCTTAACTCCTTCTTGGAGTATGAAACAAAAGAGTCCAATACGAACATTTCAGAGATTATATTCTACATTCCTCTCAATTTAATCTTTGGCGCAGACTTTGAGGTATGTCTCTTCGTCGGAATGTGTCATTACAACACGATTCCACTATTGTCGATAAATCGCAGGAAACAACAGCGACGAAACACTGTCTAGGCAGAATGGTCCGTAGTGACTTAGAGTGGAACAATTACATAGAACTAAAATGATTACAAAGAACTAATCTTAGGACAAATAAATTGCAAGCTGAGAACTAATGGTAAACTCCTAAGGAGATGTTATTCACCAGTGAAGGAGTTGGCTTTCCACATACACTTTGTAGCGATTACTGAGTATCGTTTGTCTTGGATCGCAACCAGACTGAAGATAAAGTAGACAAGACCTCATGTAATATTAAGAGAGAGCATAGTAAAGTCAAATTTCACATAAAAAGGGGGAGGGAGGGAGGGACAATTAGAGTTTAACATCTCGTCAACAGTGAGGTTATTAGAGACGAACATAGGAAGAGCTTTCTTTGTTCAACAATGACTTCTGCTACAAATAAAAGCTGTACTTTTATATCAACCAACCTGCTATGTAATTATAATATGTTGTCCACTTCCTTGCAAGTACATTGGCTACATCATAGCCGGCCGCGGTGGTCTAGCGGTTCAGGCGCTCAGTCCGGAACCGCACAACTACTACGGTCGCAGGTTCGAATCCTGCCTCGGGCATGGATGTGTGTGATGTCTTTAGGTTAGTTAGGTTTAAGTAGTTCTAAGTTCTAGGGGACTAATGACCACAGATGTTAAGTCCCATAGTGCTCAGAGCCATTTGGACCATTTGGAGCTACATCATATTGAAAATGGCCCACAACATTTGTGATGTGAATTTTGGAAACAGCTGAGGGGAAATTGCAAAGTAATTTTCATGTCTCCATAACTACTGCCTGTACCCAAAAACCAAAATGCTGCAACTTGTCCGACTTCAGCAATGATGGTTACTCTCGAGTGCATTCCAGTTTTTTAATTTTAAATTCTATCAGTTCTAGTAACTCACAAAAACTATTAGTGTCCATATATAATAAGTTTTTATAGCCTATAACTAACGATAATATCAATGCTGCAGGAAAGGCAATTTTTTTCCTCTTGGCTTAGCATGACAAATGCTGCCACTTGACTGGGTGGATGGCACGTACTCCCTGGGCAAACCCACACAGCTAGATGGGTCCGATGGACACTTCCCGCCTGTGAATGGGAGCACTTATGATCTAGAGGGTTACGGAGATGCTCATCAAATTCGAAAATGAACTTTCCAAGAAGAACCGCGCAACATAGCGGGTGTTTCAAAACGAATATCGGCATTTTACGGTTTTTTAGCATTTATCATATTCAATTTACAGTTATAAATAATACATAAAATGATGAGCAACTCAAACGATTATCTCACAAGTGCTCAATGTGAGCAGCATTCGTCACACGGCACACGTCGAATCCACAGGCGAGTTCTTTCCAGACCTAGATCACTGCTGCAGCAACTGCTTCAGGCCTGTTTATTAAGTTTGGCAGATCAACTGATAATGGAGGCACATACACATAATTCATGAGTAAACAAATTGCGTAGCGTCGGATGGGGTGAACGCAGAGCCCAGCACAAAAAGCTCTGGTATCCGGCCCCATGCGGCAAATCCACCGGTCGTGTACAATGGCAAATAACCAATCACGTCCTGAGTTATGCCAGAAAGGCGGCGCACCATCTTGCTACCGAATGAAGTTACGTTGTTCAGCTTCTTGCAACTGAGGAAAGATACATAATTTCAGCGCACCAAGATAAACACCAGTTACAGTTGCTTCACAGGAAGCCCTTATATTTTATATCGGGATATGGCACCAAAAACATTCAATGTAGAGGATTCTCGTTGCAACTGTACCATCTTGTCGGGATTTGCCGATTCTCAGATGCTCCTGTTATGTATATGTCACATTTACACTTAGGTGAAATGTCGATTCATCACTGAAGAAGACACGATCCAGAAAATATTCATCGTCATGCAGCAACATTTCAACATATACATCTACATGTACACTCTGCAAAAATGGTTCAAATGGCTCTGAGCACTATGGGACTCAACTGCTGAGGTCATTAGTCCCCTAGAACTTAGAACTAGTTAAACCTAACTAACCTAAGGACATCACAAACATCCATGCCCGAGGCAGGATTCGAACCTGCGACCGTAGCGGTCTTGCGGTTCCAGACTGCAGCGCCTTTAACCGCACTGTACACTCTGCAAATCACATTTATGTGCCTGGCAGAGGGTTCATCGATCCGCCTTCACAATTCTCTATTATTCCAGTCTCGTATAACGCGCGGAAAGAATGAACACCTATATCTTTCCGTACGAGCTCTGATTTCTCCTATTTTATCGTGGTGATCGTTTCTCCCTATGTAGGTCGGTGTCAACAAAATATTTTCGCATTCGGAGAAGAAAGCTGGTGATTGGAATTTCGTGAGGAGGTTCAGTCGCAACGAAAAACGCCTTTCTTTTAATGATTTCCAGCCCAAATCCTGTATCATTTCTGTGAAACTCTCTCCCATATTCCGCCATAATACAAAACGTGCTGCCTTTCTTTGAACTTTTTCGATGTACTCCGCCAGTCCTATCTGGTAATGATCCCACACCACGCAGCAGTATTCTAAAAGAGGACGGACAAGCGTAGTGTAGGCAGTCTCCTTAGTAGGTCTGTTACATTTTCTACGTGTCCTGCCAATAAAACGCAGCCTTTGGTTAGCCTTCCCCACAACATTTTCTATACGTTCCTTCCAATTTAAGTTGTTCGTAATTGTAATACCTAGGTGTTTAGTTGACTTTACGGGCTTTTAGATTAGACTGATTTATTGTGTAACCGAAGTTTAACGAGTTCCTTTTAGCACTCATGTGGATGACCTCACACTTTACGTTATTCAGGGTCAACTGCCACTTTTCACACCATTCACATACACTCCTGGAAATGGAAAAAAGAACACATTGACACCGGTGTGTCAGACCCACCATACTTGCTCCGGACACTGCGAGAGGGCTGTACAAGCAATGATCACACGCACGGCACAGCGGACACACCAGGAACCGCGGTGTTGGCCGTCGAATGGCGCTAGCTGCGCAGCATTTGTGCACCGCCGCCGTCAGTGTCAGCCAGTTTGCCGTGGCATACGGAGCTTCATAGCAGTCTTTAACACTGGTAGCATGCCGCGACAGCGTGGACGTGAACCGTATGTGCAGTTGACGGACTTTGAGCGAGGGCGTATAGTGGGCATGCGGGAGGCCGGGTGGACGTACCGCCGAATTGCTCAACACGTGGGGCGTGAGGTCTCCACAGTACATCGATGTTGTCGCCAGTGGTCGGCAGAAGGTGCACGTGCCCGTCGACCTGGGACCGGACCGCAGCGACGCACGGATGCACGCCAAGACCGTAGGATCCTACGCAGTGCCGTAGGGGACCGCACCGCCACTTCCCAGCAAATTAGGGACACTGTTGCTCCTGGGGTATCGGCGAGGACCATTCGCAACCGTCTCCATGAAGCTGGGCTACGGTCCCGCACACCGTTAGGCCGTCTTCCGCTCACGCCCCAACATCGTGCAGCCCGCCTCCAGTGGTGTCGCGACAGGCGTGAATGGAGGGACGAATGGAGACGTGTCGTCTTCAGCGATGAGGGTCGCTTCTGCCTTGGTGCCAATGATGGTCGTATGCGTGTTTGGCGCCGTGCAGGTGAGCGCCACAATCAGGACTGCATACGACCGAGGCACACAGGGCCAACACCCGGCATCATGGTGTGCGGAGCGATCTCCTACACTGGCCGTACACCACTGGTGATCGTCGAGGGGACACTGAATAGTGCACGGTACATCCAAACCGTCATCGAACCCATCGTTCTACCATTCCTAGACCGGCAAGGGAACTTGCTGTTCCAACAGGACAATGCACGTCCGCATGTATCCCGTGCCACCCAACGTGCTCTAGAAGGTGTAAGTCAACTACCCTGGCCAGCAAGATCTCCGGATCTGTCCCCCATTGAGCATGTTTGGGACTGGATGAAGCGTCGTCTCACACGGTCTGCACGTCCAGCACGAACGCTGGTCCAACGGAGGCGCCAGGTGGAAGTGGCATGGCAAGCCGTTCCACAGGACTACATCCAGCATCTCTACGATCGTCTCCATGGGAGAATAGCAGCCTCATTGCTGCGAAAGGTGGATATACACTGTACTAGTGCCGACATTGTGCATGCTCTGTTGCCTGTGTCTATGTGCCTGTGGTTCTGTCAGTGTGATCATGTGATGTATCTGACCCCAGGACTGTGTCAATAAAGTTTCCCCTTCCTGGGACAATGAATTCACGGTGTTCTTATTTCAATTTCCAGGAGTGTATTTTCTCTAAATCGTGTTGCAGTTTGTTTTGATCTTCTGATGACTTTATTAGTCGATAAACGACAGCGTCATCTGCAAACAACCGAAGACGGCTGCTCAGATTGTCTCCCAAATCATTTATATAGATAAGGAACAGCAAAGGGCCTATACCACTGCCTTGGGGAACGCCAGAAATCACTTCTGTTTTACTCGATGACTTTCCGTCAATTACTACGAACTGTGACCTCTCTGACAGGGAACCACAAATCCAGTCACATAACTGAAACGATATTCCATAAGCACGCAATTTCACTACTAGCCTCTTGTGTGTTACAGTGTCAAAACACTTCCGTAAATCCAGAAATACGGAATCGATCTGAAATCCCTTGTCAATAGCACTCAACACTTCATGTGAATAACCCATGTTGACTGCGTGTCAATAGACCGTTTTCTTCGAGATAATTCGTAATGTTCGAACAGAATATATGTTCTAAAATCCTGCTACATATCGACGTTAACGATGTGAGCCTGTAATTTAGCCGATTACTCCTACTACCTTTCTTGAATATTGGTGTGACCTGTGCAACTTTCCAATCTTTGGGTACGGATCTTTCGTCCAGCGAACGTTTGTATATGATTGTTAAGTATGGAGCGAATGTATCAGCATACTCCAAAAGGAACCTAATTGGTATACAATCTGGATCAGAAGACTTGCTTTCATTAAGTGATTTAAGTTGCTTAACTACTCCGAGGATAATTACTTCTACGTTACTGATGTTGGCAGCTGTTCGTGATTCGAATTCTGGAATATTTAGTTCGTCTTCTTTTGTGAAGGCATTTCGGAAGACTGTGTTATTAACTCTGCTTTGGCAGCACTTTCTTCTATAGTATCTCCACTGCTATCGTCCAGAGGAGGCATTGATTGTTTCTTGCCGCTATCATACTTCAGATACGACCAGAATCTCTTTGGATTTTCTGCCAGGTTTCGAGACAACGTTTCGTTGTTGAAACTGTTATAGGCATCTCGCAAGTTTGCAAATTTGGCACTTAAACCGTAGTCTGTAGGCTTTAGAGCTTGTAATGATTGCAAACGATAAGGATGTAGTTGTACACGTCTCCTCGAAAAGACTCCAAACGGGCGTTACTGAAACTGCCAATTCATGACTAGTCTTCGGAACCAATTTCTTGGGGCTACGCGTCTCTTGCTCGTCCCGTACTCATCCCTTTGCAAAGTCAGGCATGCAGACAAAACTGTTTGAGTAGCTCCTTCATTTGATGTATTATTTGCAATTGTAAGTTCAATGTAATACATGCCTAAAAGCCTTAAAATCCCGACGTTAATTTGGATGCATCCGATATTACTGTGCCCTCCGCAGATCTTGTGGAACTGCCATGAAGGCAAAGGGAGAGAAATTCGTCCTCATGTGGAAGTTTAATGACAATGACTTTTTGCACATACACGAAACAGGAAAAGCGGGACTGAACTGTGCTATACGAAATGGTCTCCACCACACCTGAAAGTGCTTACGGAAAATAAACGTAGATCTAGAAGTATTGTGTGAGAGAACAGAAAATCCAGTTGCTTTTACACGCAAAGAATATTGTGGGAATTTAGACCAGTAACTCGTCAATATTTAAATAGAACGTCCGCCAGGTCATGGTAATGTATGATGCATGGATGATTATGTATTTAGTTCCTGAAGTGTCTGTACCGCCGGCCGCGGTGGTCTAGCGGTTCTGGCGCTGCAGTCCGGAACCGCGGGACTGCTACGGTCGCAGGTTCGAATCCTGCCTCGGGCATGGGTGTGTGTGATGTCCTTAGGTTAGTTAGGTTTAAGTAGTTCTAAGTTCTAGGGGACTTATGACCTAAGATGTTGAGTCCCATAGTGCTCAGAGCCATTTGAACCATTTTTTTTTGTCTGTACCAAGTGGCGTCTGGATACACACAGAGATAACATCTCTTTTTTTTTTTTTGCGTGAGCAGCGGACACTGCACTCACCTTACATGGCGATAACAGCCCTCGTGTTTGTTTTAAACACAATTGCGTGTGTATGTTAATTTGGGGCGATGTTTTGTGAGTTACGTATGTAGATTAGTGTCAGGGGCGGAGCTCATGGATATTCAAGCTACCGCAAGACTTATGGCAGTCCTTCTATATCCCAAGTATGCCGCTGTAGTTGAACAACTGTATCCTGGACATTCTGACGTTCAGAAAATTACTTTGCAAAATGACTGCTCATTTCTTTCTTACATCGGCTTCATATTAGATTTAGAATTTTCCCATTGTCGATTACTGAATACAAATATTCAAAAATTCAATACTTGTCAATGAAATTACGAATAAACACTCACTGGTTATGGCACTTTGATTGAACCACGTTTTTCTGCTGAGTTTCCATTAATGATGCACGAAAACATCTGAGGTTATTACCATTCGAATATTCGGTATATAGGAATGAATGATTTAGACCACTGTGGACTATAATGACGACCATATTTCTGTGGTAATGATGCTGTTACAGGATCGTGTACGTGTGTAAAGAAACGTGCATTTACGTAAGGACGACAATCTCCTATCATTACTTCAGCTACAAAAAACAGCCTATGTAGCAATCTCCTTCATGTCCAGCAGCGTACAAGCATCCCTGTCTCCTACCCAAACTTTCTCTGCCCTCTTTATCTCTCTTTAACTGTTCCATCGTTTAACTTCCTTCATTATACAAGGTGATACAAAAAGGTACGGCCAAACTTTCAGGAAACATTCCTCACGCACAAAGAAAGAAAATGTGTTATGTGGACATGTGTCCGGAAACGCTTCCTTTCCATGTTAGAGCACATTTTATTACTTCTCTTCAAATCACATTAATAATGGAATGGAAACACACAGCAACACAACGTACCAGCGTGACTCCAAACACTTTGTTACTGGAAATGTTCAAAATGCCATCCGTTAGCGAGGATACATGCATCCACCCTCCGTCGCATAGAACCCCTGATACGCTGATGCAGCCCTGGAGAATGGCGTATTGTATCACAGCCGTCCACAATACGATCACGAAGAGTCTCTACATTTGGTACCGAAGTTGCGTAGACAAGAGCTTTCAAATGCCACCATAAATGAAAGTTAAGAGGGTTGAGGTCAGGAGAGCGTGGAGGCCATGGAATTGGTCCGCCTCTACCAATCCATCGGTCACCGAATCAGTTGTTGAGAAGCGTACGAACACTTCGACTAAAATGTGCAGGAGCTCCATCGTGCATGAACCACATGTTGTGTCGTACTTGTAAAGGAACATGTTCTAGCAGCACAGGTAGAGTATCCCGTATGAAATCATGATAACTTGCTCCATTGAGCGTAAGTGGAAGAACATGGGGCCCAATCAAGACATCACCAACAATGCCTGCCCAAACGTTCACAGAAAATCTGTGTTGATGACGTGATTGCACAATTGCGTGCGGATTCTCGTCAGCCCACACATGTTGATTGTGAAAATTTACAATTTGATCACGTTGGAATGAAGCCTCATCCGTAAAGAGAACATTTGCACTGAAATGAGGATTGACACATTGTTGGGTGAACCATTCGCAGAAGTGTACCCGTGGAGGCCACACAGCTGCTGATAGTGCCTGCACACTCTGTACATGGTACGAAAACAACTGGTTCTCCCGTAGCACTCTCCATACAGTGACGTGGTCAACGTTACCTTGTACAGCAGCAATTCTCTGACGCTGACATTAGGGCTATCGTCAATTGCACGAAGAATTGCCTCGTCCATTGCAGGTGTCCTCGTCGTTCTAGGTCTTCCCCAGTCGCGAGTCATAGGCCGGAATGTTCCGTGCTCCCTAAGACGCCGATCAATTGCTTCGAATGTCTTCCTGTCAGGACAGCTTCGTTCTGGAAATCTGTCTCGATACAAACGTACCGCGCCACGGCTATTGCCCCGTGATAATCCATACATCGAATGGGCATCTGCCAACTCCGCATTTGTAAACATTGCACTGACTGCAAAACCACGTTCGTGATGAACACTAGCCTGTTGATGCTACGTACTTACGTGCTTGATGCTAGTACTGTAGAGCAATGAGTCGCAGGTCAACACAAGCACCGAAGTCAACATTACCTTCCTTCAATTGGGCCAACTGGGGATGAATCGAGGAAGTACAGTACATACTGACGAAACTAAAATGAGCTCTAACATGGAAATTAAGCGTTTCCGGACACATGTTCACATAACATCTTTTCTTTATTTGTGTGTGAGGAATGTTTCCTGAAAGTTTGGCCGTACCTTTTCGTAACACCCTGTATTTCTATGCGACTTTTTACGCTCATCTTTCTTTCCTTGTCTGTTATTGTCTTCACCTAATCTGACTCACAAGTGATTTCGTTATTGTTGACACTCAAAATTTTAGTCCAAATGGTTCAAATGGCTCTGAGCACTATGGGACAACATCTGAGGTCATCAGTCCCCTAGAACTTAGAACCACTTAAACCTAACTAACCTAAGGACATCACACACACCCATGCCCGAGGCAAAATTTGAACCTGCGACAGTAGCGGTCGCGCGGTTTCAGACAAGCGCCTGGAACCGCTCGGCCACCACGGCCGGCCAAAATTTTAGTACTCCATTCTTGTTCATTTTTACAAAAACCATGATTGCAGAAACGCAATCCTTATTTTTTATTATTTTATATGAGACACAATAGTTATGATATTGCCAAGTATTTTACAATAAAACAAAATAAATAATTTAACACATTTGTGAAATAGTAGTAAGTCAGCCTGATTCGAAACTGTATCTTATTATTTCTGTCTCTTTTTATTACTGGAGGGGAGCAGGAACAACGGCGAAATATGAAGTATAATTCCTTATGACTTTTTTAAATTTTGTATTGTAACTAAATTCTGCTTGTTTTTTTTTCCTTTTTTACACTGATGATGATGAAGTCCCATACTCCTTGACAGACCGTAGGGGAACGATGCGGGAGACCCGCACCGCATTACTAGGCAAGGTCCTAGCGGAGGTTGTTTGCCATTGCCTTCCTCCGACCGTAATGGGGTTGAATGATGGAGATGAAGACGACACAGCAACACTCGAGGCAGGTGAAAGTCCCTGACCCCGCCGGGAATCGAACCCGGGCCCCCGTGCTCGGAAAGCGAGAACGCGACCGCGAGACCACGAGCTGCGGACTAATGTGCGAGTGTTAGCACTGTAAGTATTGATTTCTCGATGAAGATAATGTTCAGCCACCATTTTTATTTGCTGGTGTTTCTTTTTTCATAAGATGAAGTACACTCCTGGAAATGGAAAAAAGAACACATTGACACCGGTGTGTCAGACCCACCATACTTGCTCCGGACACTGCGAGAGGGCTGTACAAGCAATGATCACACGCACGGCACAGCGGACACACCAGGACCCGCGGTGTTGGCCGTCGAATGGCGCTAGCTGCGCAGCATTTGTGCACCGCCGCCGTCAGTGTCAGCCAGTTTGCCGTGGCATACGGAGCTCCATCGCAGTCTTTAACACTGGTAGCATGCCGCGACAGCGTGGACGTGAACCGTATGTGCAGTTGACGGACTTTGAGCGAGGGCGTATAGTGGGCATGCGGGAGGCCGGGTGGACGTACCGCCGGATTGCTCAACACGTAGGGCGTGAGGTCTCCACAGTACATCGATGTTGTCGCCAGTGGTCGGCGGAAGGTGCACGTGCCCGTCGACCTGGGACCGGACCGCAGCGACGCACGGATGCACGCCAAGACCGTAGGATCCTACGCAGTGCCGTAGGGGACCGCACCGCCACTTCCCAGCAAATTAGGGACACTGTTGCTCCTGGGGTATCGGCGAGGACCATTCGCAACCGTCTCCATGAAGCTGGGCTACGGTCCCGCACACCGTTAGGCCGTCTTCCGCTCACGCCCCAACATCGTGCAGCCCGCCTCCAGTGGTGTCGCGACAGGCGTGAATGGAGGGACGAATGGAGACGTCTTCAGCGATGAGAGTCGCTTCTGCCTTGGTGCCAATGATGGTCGTATGCGTGTTTGGCGCCGTGCAGGGGAGCGCCACAATCAGGACTGCATACGACCGAGGCACACAGGGCCAACACCCGGCATCATGGTGTGGGGAGCGATTTCCTACACTGGCCGTACACCACTGGTGATCGTCGAGGGGACACTGAATAGTACACGGTACATCCAAACCGTCATCGAACCCATCGTTCTACCATTCCTAGACCGGCAAGGGAACTTGCTGTTCCAACAGGACAATGCACGTCCGCATGTATCCCGTGCCACCCAACGTGCTCTAGAAGGTGTAAGTCAACTACCCTGGCCAGCAAGATCTCCGGATCTGTCCCCCATTGAGCATGTTTGGGACTGGATGAAGCGGCGTCTCACGCGGTCTGCACGTCCGGCACGAACGCTGGTCCAACTGAGGCGCCAGGTGGAAATGGCATGGCAAGCCGTTCCACAGGACTACATCCAGCATCTCTACGATCGTCTCCATGGGAGAATAGCAGCCTGCATTGCTGCGAAAGGTGGATATACACTGTACTAGTGCCGACATTGTGCATGCTCTGTTGCCTGTGTCTATGTGCCTGTGGTTCTGTCAGTGTGATCATGTGATGTATCTGACCCCAGGAATGTGTCAATAAAGTTTCCCCTTCCTGGGACAATGAATTCACGGTGTTCTTATTTCAATATCCAGGAGTGTATAACTCCAACCTGAGGCACACGTTTCGGTGCAACTGGCAAAGGATGCAGCGACAACGGGTGGTTGTACTGAAAGCTGTCCGGCGGCCGCTTTGAGATCCCCGTGCACGCCTGTGCGGCTCTTGACAGGCGCGGCAGCCGGCGCCGACAGCCAGCGGCACCTAATTGTACGATCACCACAACAAGAGGTGAGAAGTGGCCAGCGGCGGCGCTTCTGGGAAGGCGGGCAGACGGCCTGCGCTGCAGACACCTGCCTACCCCCCGCTCCGGCGCCAGATGGACGGCCGATACCGGCCGCCGACGCTCAGCCTCCAGCTGACGCCGCGGCGATTCCAGAGGCGCGGCCACGGGCTGCCGGAAGTCACAAGCGCCCTGCGCGACAGCCATTCTTCGCTCTAGGCGATGGGCTGCCGCTGGAGCGACTTCGTTCTCTGGCAGCGACCACGCCCCTCACCTGCGTAATTTAACATCGTCAGAGCTGCGCAGCGGGCTACACCTGCCACTGTCAGCGTTCCGATGTGTGCTTACATTCTTGTCTGTGCCACATAGTAAGTAGTCACCCAAAGGCCCGTGTCAGCCAACTGCGTTCAAATGGAGGTTGAAATCCATCTTAACGTGATGTAGCTACAGTTCTGTCTCACTGTGAAGATGAACCAACACGGATGTGTATGAATGCCTGTTCCAGTCAACTGTGTTGTGGTGTGCGTACTGTAAGACCTTCAGTACACACACCATCAGATTATTTGACTTGTCGCTCTAACGAAGTAGGCGAGTGTCAGCAATATGTCTCGTGGTCTTATCGTGGCGTGTTTATCTTCTGCCGTTAGGTCAGACGATAGAAATGTCACTTGCACACTTAGAGTAGCAGATTGACGGTGACCAACTTTAAACAGAACATGATTAATTTTCACACACATTTATTAAAATAATAACAAGCATAAAAATTACTTAACATGGTTCTGGATCCTATTGACAATCTGAAGTTCCTTGGGTATTGCTACGTTAATCTTATTCTCGCATATATCTCTGATACTTGACAAAAGTGTCTATACATTTAACTTCATGGCTATGTACAGGAATATGGTAATCTTATTAGGCACAGCCTGAAACTTGACTATAGACTGGTACAGACAAATGTAGATCTCGTACAGACTGGTACAGACTAATGCAGAAGCCGGCCGAAGTGGCCGTGCGGTTAAAGGCGCTGCAGTCTGGAACCGCAAGACCGCTACGGTCGCAGGTTCGAATCCTGCCTCGGGCATGGATGTTTGTGATGTCCTTAGGTTAGTTAGGTTTAACTAGTTCTAAGTTCTAGGGGACTAATGACCTCAGCAGTTGAGTCCCATAGTGCTCAGAGCCAGCCACTAATGCAGACTGGTACAGACTGGTACAGACTGGTGCAGACAAATGCAGACTAACTAATCGGAGTTTTTTTTTTCCTTTATTGTAATTTTAATCACCTATACAGGCGGGCTGGCAGCAGCATAGTACGCTGCTCTTCAGCCTTAAGTGGAACAATAACATGACATAGAGGCGATACAAACAATACAAAAAAACGGCGGGCAAAAAATGGAGATACAAAAAACAATAAACAAGAAGCCGTTCACGTTGGACGATAAAAACACTAAAACTTGTTGACACGGCGCACAAAACACGGAGAAAGGCGACAGCACATGTGAACAGTTGAGTTGTAACTGCACGAAACACAGAACGAAGCACACACACTAGACACTGATGGCGATGATCTCCGGCGCGCGAATGTTCACTATGCGTGTGCGAGTCCGGGGACCTGCCAAGAGATGAGGAGGAGGAAGGGGAGTGGGAGAGGGGAGAGCAGAGATGCCACGGGCAGAGGAGAAAAGGGGGGAGGGAGGAAGGGGGAGGGGAAGCCCGGGGGAAGAGGGGTGGAGGGAGGTGACGGGGAAAAAGGAAAGAGAAGGGAAGGGAAGGGAAGGGAAGAGAAGGGAGGGAGGGTGCCTGAAGGAAAGGACACAGGAAGTGGGGGGGCAGGGTCAAAGTTGATAGGAGGGGTAGATGGAGGGGAGGAGGACATCATCAGGGAGCGGGAGCTGGCGGAAGCCACCTTGGGAGAGGGTAAGGAGGGTGGAGAGATGGAGACCAGGTGGGACGTGGGCATACAGGCGCGGCAGCGGGCGGGGGTGGGAGAGGATCGGGGAGACGAGCGGGTGAGGAGGGTCGAGTTTACGGGAGGTGTACAGGATCCGTATCCTTTCAAGGAAAAGCAGGAGGTGGGGGAAGGGGATGAGATACAGGATCCGCGTGGGGGAGGGGAGACGGATGCGATAGGTGAGGCGGAGAGCATGGCGTTCAAGGATTTGGAGGGATTTCTAAAAGGGAGGGGGGCGGATATCCAAGCCGGATGGGCATAACAAAGGATAGGGCGGATGAGGGATTTATAGGTGTGGAGGATGGTGGAGGGGTCCAGACCCCACGTACGGCCAGAGAGGAGCTTGAGGAGATTGAGTCGGGAGCGTGCCTTGGCTTGGATTGTCCGGAGGTGGGGAGTCCAGGAGAGGCGACGGTCGAGGGTGACGCCAAGGTACTTAAGGGTGGGAGTGAGGGCGATAGGACGGCCATAGATGGTGATGTAGAAATCAAGGAGGCGGAAGGAAGGGGTGGTTTTGCCTACAATGATCGCCTGGGTTTTGGAGGGATTGACCTTGAGCAACCACTGGTTGCAACAAGCGGTGAACCGCTCAAGATGGGATTGGAGAAGGTGTTGGGAGCGCTGTAGGGTGGGGGCAAGGGCAAGGAAGGCGGTGTCATCGGCAAACTGGAGAAGGTGGACGGGGGCTGACGGCGGCGGCATATCCGCCGTGTACAAGAGGTACAGAAGGGGGGAGAGGACGGAGCCTTAGGGCACACCGGCAGAGGGGAAAAAGGTGTAGGAATCTGTGTTATGGACGGTGACATAGGAAGGACGGCGGGAGAGAAAGGAGCCGATCAGACGGACGTAGTTAATGGGAAGGGCGAAGGTTTGGAGCTTGAAGAGGAGACCGGAATGCCATACGCGGTCATAGGCACGTTCGAGGTCCAGGGAGAGGAAGATTGCGGAGCGACGGGAATTAAGCTGTTCGGTAAGGAGATGAGTGAGGTGAAGGAGAAGGTCGTCGGAAGAGAAGGACGGCCGAAGCCACACTGGGTAACGGGAAGGAGGCGGTGCTGGCGGAGATGCTGGTGCATGCGGCGGGTGAGGATAGATTCCAGGACCTTGCTGAAGACCGAGGTAAGGCAGATGGGGCGGTAGGAGGAGACGGCTGACGGTGGTTTGCCAGGTTTAAGGAACATGAGGATACGGGAGGTTTTCCACAGGTCGGGGTAGTAACCGGTGGACAGGACTACATTGTAGAGCCTGGCCAGGGTGGAGAGGAAAGAGACAGGAGCTTCACGAAGGTGACGGTAGGTGACACGATCGTGGCCAGGAGCGGTGTTGCGTTTCGTGCGGAGTGTAGCAATGAGATCCTGTGTAGTGATAGGGGCATTGAGTTCCGTGTGTGCAATGTTGTCCAAGTACTGGAAACCAGGAGCGAGGGGAGGGACAGATGTGTCAGTTCGATCGCGGATATCCGGGAAGAGGGAGTAATCGAACTGCGGATCATCGGGAATGGAAAATACATCGGAGAGGTAGGAGGCAAAGTGGTTGGCCTTACTAAGGGAGTCAGGGAAAGGGTGATCATCATGGAGAAGAGGATAATAAGGGGAGGGCTTAGTTCCAGTAAGGCGACGGAAGGCCGACCAGAACTTGGACGAGTTTATTGGTAGGGTAGCATTTAAACGGGTGCATGTCTGTCGCCAGTCCCGGCGTTTCTTAGCCGCGAGCAAATTACGAATGTGTCGCTGGAGTTGCCGGTGGCGTCGTAGTGTGTCCGGGTCACGCGTGCGGAGGAAGGCACGGTAGAGACGACGGGATTCACGGAGGAGGAGGACGGCCTGTGGGGGTAAGGTAGGACGGTGGGGGTGGATGGCGACAGTAGGGACGTGGGCCTCCACGGCCTCAGACAAGGTCTGCTGGAGAAAGGAAGCGGCATGGGTAACATCGTCAGGGTGGTGGTAGGTGAAGGGGTGGCTATCGACCTGGGTGGAAAGGGTATCCCGGTAGGCATTCCAGTCGGCACGGGAATAGTCATGGACATACTTAGGGGGAGGGTCATTACGAGGGTCGGGGCGGGGGCGACGACCGTCTGAAACGGTGAGGAGGACAGGGAGATGGTCGCTGCCAATAGGCTCCAGGACATCCACTGTTATGCGGCCAAGGAGGTTGGGGGAGGAGAGGATAACATCAGGAGTGGAGTTGGATTCGGGACGGGTGTGCTGGGGGATGGGAATGAGGTCGCCTTGAAGGGAGGAGAGGAACCGATGCCACCGCCGTAACTGGGCGGCGGAACGACTATGGATGTTGAGGTCGGCGGCGATCACGTAGGAGGAAAAGGTACGATCGACGTGGGAGAGGAAGTCGAAGGGAATAGGGGCGTTGGGGCGGACATAGATGGTGGCGCAGGTAACGGTAAGGCCGGGGAAGAAGGGACTAAGGATCAGGTGTTCGGTGGGGTCGGGAAGGAGAGGTTGGAGCCGAACGGGGATCTGGCGATGGTGCCCAATGGCAACTCCGCCACGCGCAATTGGGAGGGGATTATCGGAGCGGTGGAGGAGGTAGGGCGAAGTGTGAATGGTGTGGTGGGGTTGGAGGAAGGTTTCATTAAGGAGGAAGGCATCCACGCGGTGGGTGGCAAGGGTGTGCAGGAAGAGGTTCCTGTTGGCGGGTAGGGAGCGGATGTTGTTGAAAAGGATACGTTGCTGTCGCGCCATGATCGGGATTTAGACGAGGGTGTCAAGGCGGGAGAAGGTGAAATGGGCCTGGTTGTTGGAGTAGGTGGCGTACATCTTGAGTTGGAATACGGAACGGGCGGCAAGGGAGATCTGCTGGAGGGTGTGGGGACGCTGAAAGGGATGAACATTCTGGAGGACGATGGTTAGGAACCTGATGATGTCCTCAGCGGTGGGGGGGGGGGGGACGAAGGGAATTGCCAGGAGGGGTGGGGGCGTCCAGGGGACGGACAGGGACGGTGAGTTCAGGAGTGGTTGGAGGGGGTCGGGCTTTACACTTTTGGGAGTAGGTGGGATGGGGGAGATTGCAGGTATTGCAGGAAGGAGGGGATTGGAGGTTAGGGCACTGCCGGAGGAAGTGCGCTTGCCGACAATGCGGGCAGGTGGGGGCCTCGCAGCACTCAGCTGTGGGGTGCGCGTTATAGCGCAGACACCTCTGGCAGCGCAGGGATTGAGGAGGGGAACGGGAGGGGTCGACCTTGTACCGCTGGTTAAAAAGGAGGGCACCCTCCTTCAGGAGACGGTCAATGGAGGGGGCGTGCTCAGAAAAAACCCGCATAAGGCGGGTGGGGCAGGCAGCGTTATGTATGCGGCGAACCGCACGCACCTCCAAATGGGGATGCGCCTTGAGCTCCGCCAACACCTCCTCCTCCGTGATCACTGGACTAAGCCGAGTGATCACGGCGGTGAGAGTTGGCGGGCGACGCGGAGGTTGGGGTTGGCGGGAGGGAGGTGGGGAAGGATCAGGGGTGAGAGAGGCATGAGGGCCAAAGCGGGTGACAGGGATGCGGGAAAGGAGGTATGTGTGGAGGGTTGGGCTGGGGGAGGAGATGAGGACCGAACTAATCGGAGGTCTGTACGCTCGTTATAATACCTCGCGCGTTCATGTATCACCGCGCGAGTGTGATCCGCGAGAAGAAAAGGTTCTACGTTAGCAGGAATCTCATTGGCTGCGTTACATATTAATACGCGGATCGGCGGAAGTAGAATTTGGTACGTCTGTATGGCAGAGCCATCTCGTATTGCGGAGACGGACGAGCGCTGCGCCTGCGTTGTTGTGCTTAGCGGGGCGCGCTCTAGTGGGAAAGTTGTGTACGAGCTATGCGGAACTATGTACACAACAGTTGTACAGTCTGTAACATTTGTGACTTTACAGCCATCTTATTAAGCTACAAGAAGCTTTTTTAGAGCAGTTGAGAATGTAGCAATGGGACGATGATTTGTTGTATATGGGTGAGCCGTAGATGTTTCCGGCTCTTAGAAAAGCGCGCCAGGCGGAGTGCTTTAGGTTCGCGTCTGGTGTTTGCGGTGGCGCTGTAGGTTTGGCGCGCTGTTTGGATCGCTACCGCCCTCTGGCTGGAGGTGTAGCAAGTGTACGGTCGCGTGACGATGTAGGCAGTACGTACTGGGCGGTGACCGAGAGAGGTGGTGGCGCGAGCGGGGACCTGCTGTTGGGGGTCGTCAGCAGCTCGCCTCGTGCTTTGGCCGACCTCTTGGCTGTTAGGGGCTGAGTCTGCCTTACCCGTATGTACGTGGCTTATGAAGTTTACAAGCCGCGGTGCAAGAGATCAGCGCGTGGGACCGTACGTCTTCTTATCGGCCCTTGAAACCACTGGCAGCGGTTCGCTCTGAAGAGCATTTGGAAGTGCAACGTGTTCCCGGCGCTGTGGTGGAGTGTGATGAGCAGTTGAGTACTCTTTTTATGTAACAGTGGTTTTGTTGGGGTCTACCCACCACAGTTTTCGTTTGCCTGTCCGCGGGAATGTGGAAATTTCTTCTTGGTCGGGCCATTTCATTCACACCTTGATTGGCTGGTTAGGGTCGGTGTCGTGTGTGTCTGTGGTTCAGAGTCTGTACAGGCACCGCCCTTGCTACATCTTCTGGTTTTGGGGTAACTCGGGGAGATGTTGGCTTGTAACGCAATTTTAGGGGCTGATCTGCTGTGGCCCTGTTGACCACCAATAACTATTCCGACTATTGTGATCTGGGCCCCTTTAGACGTGTCACTCCCTCACCGAGCTAGGGAAAATTTTTTTTGGAGCTGCCTTTAATGTGAAGGTTTGTGTGCTGGCTTATTCACATTTATCTTTAACAGCTGACAGGTGTAATATAAGTTATTTAACTGGCGAGAGTCAACTATTTTAACTTTAGTACAAACTAGCTACTTAAAGGTTTCTTTTTTTTTTTAATGAATTGTTCTCTTATATATTGTGATCAAAATGCCCAACGGGCGTGTGCTACGTATGCTGCTCGGTATCCTGGACGACATCATCAAAGTGTCCGAACCGTTCGCCGGGTAGTTACGTTATTTAAGGAAACAGGAAGTGTTCAGCTACATGTGAAACGTCAACCGCGACCTGCAACAAATAATGATGACCAAGTAGGTGTTTTAGCTGTTGTCGCGGCTAATCCTCACATCAGTACCAGACAAATTGCGCGAGAATCGGGAATCTCAAAAATGTCGGTGTTGAGAATGTTACATCAACATCGATTGCACCCGTACCATATTACTATGCACCAGGAATTGCATGGCGACGACTTTGAACGTCGTGTACAGTTCTGCCACTGGGCACAAGAGAAATTACGGGACGATGACAGATTTTTTGCACGCGATCTATTTAGCGAGGAAGCGTCATCCACCAACAGCGGTAACGTAAACCGGCATAATATGCACTATTGGTCAACGGAAAAGCCACGATGGCTCCGACAAGTGGAACATCAGCGACCTTGACGGGTTAATGCATGGTGCAGCATTATGGGAGGAAGGATAATTGGTCCCCATTTTATCGATGGCAATATAAATGGTGCAAGGTATGCTGCTTTCCTACGTAATGTTGTACCGATGTTACTACAAGATGTTTCACTGCATAACAGAATGGCGATGTACTTCCAATATGATGGATGTCCGGCACATAGCTCGCGTGTGGTTGAAGCGTTATTGAGTAGCATATTTCATGACAGGTGGATTGGCCGTCGAAGCACCATACCATGGCCCGCACGTTCACCGGATCTGACGTTCCCGGATTTCTTTCTGTAGGGAAAGTTGAAGGATATTTGCTATCGTGATCCACCGACAACGCCTGACAACATGCGTCAGCGCATTGTCAGTGCATCTGCGAACATTACGGAAGGCGAACTACTCGCTGTTGAGAGGAATGTCGTTACACGTATTGCCAAATGCATTGAGGTTGACGGACATCATTTTGAGCATTTATTGCATTAATGTGGTATTTACAGGTAATCACGCTGTAACAGCACGCGTTCTTAGAAATGATACGTTCACAAAGTTACATGCATGACGTTGGAACAACCGAAATAAAATGTTCAAAAGTACTTACGTTCTGTGTTTTAATATAAAAAATCTACCTGTTACCAATTGTTCGTCTAAAATTGTCAGCCATATGTTTGTGACTATTACAGCGCCATCTATCACAAAGCGAAAAGTGGTCCAACTAAAACATTCATATTTCTTTACGTACTACACGAATATGTAATAAAAAATGGGGTTCCTATTTAAAAAAAGGCAGTTGATATCCGTTTGACCTATGGCAGCGCCATCTAGCGGGCCAACCGTAGTGTCATCTGGTTTCGCCCTTCAAGCTAGACAAGTTTCGTTCTTTGTAGTTTTTTCGTTTGACGCTTATTTCGTGAGATATTTGGCCCGGTCACGATCAATGGACCACCCTGTGGAGAACAGCTGCTGAACGAAAAGGCAGACAAAGCACCTTGGAGTTTGGAGATCTTCGAATCGCGCCTATGTTGGATGGCGGGCGAAGAGGTTCGGCTGTAAGGTTTCAGCTGGTTCCGCAGTCTCGGAAGACGGGCACGTTGTCTGCTTTGCTCGGTATCGCTTAAGAATTTCATCAGAAATGTTTGGTTATTTGGAGATGTAATTGAGAACTATTTGATAGTAATTACACAAATGCGCAGTTCATTATTTTGTTTATTTTCTATTAAAGTGTGAAGAATGGAAATTATTTGTGATTCATAAAGTGGAATATAACTGTGCAGTTTCTAGTATTCTGCTAGTAAAGAGCGAGTGGCATCCCGTATAAACAAACTCACTGAAAATTTAATAATTTATACAAAATTAGTTCTTCGCTAAGAGTTTATTACAGTCTATAGATAACAGATTTACGACCCACGTGCTGTTTTCTGAACAGGGGACAACAACTATAGAAGACTGCAGGTTTGTGAACATTAATTACAACCTATGCATTCCACTCAGGGCGGTCGAAGCAAATACGCACCTCACATGTACTGCAATCTTAGTACAAATGAGATCAGTGACGCGTCATCTGTGGTAACAAGGAGGAGGTATGAAGGATTTTCGAGGGAAGGCGTTTATCATACGCACGTAAATCCCTCTCACTATCTCTCTCTCTCTCTCTCTCTCTCTCTCTGTCTTCCATTTGCCGTAAATCGTTAGGTCATCGATCAATACTTTTGTACCGATTCTGCGCAACATAAAAGCTTTCACAGTATGATTTCATTCTGCATGAAGCTTGATTTTCCAGTAGGCCTCTACTGCTTAATGCAACCTTATAGCTATGTAATTACCATTTGAGGCACCGTTTTGCCGTCTTTCTCCAGGCCCTCCACATTACGTGTCAGATATATTGTACAAACTACGAACACAATGATTTCAAACTAAAAGAGTGACTGCCTTTGTAATTATAAGTATGAAACATAAAAACACTCAAGTCAGGTAAGCAACCTGTTAAGAACGAAATTTGCGCTAAGAACCAAGACGAAAAAAAGGTAATGGAGAACGGCAACAACAAGAAAAATAATCATTGAAAAATCAATACTGGGAAACATAAACTAATGACGTGATATAATTATGCTATCGGAAAAGTAAACTTTAACAGTATGACAGAAGCAAGGGAAAAATGAGGTGCGAATTGACTTCTGGCAAAAATACTATTCATTAACAGAACAATTGTAAAGTTTCCAGAACGAGATTTTCATCTGCAGCGGATATGAAACTGATATGAAACTTCCTGACAGATTAAAACTGTGTGCCGGACCGAGACTCGAACTCGGGACCTTTGCCTTTCGGGGGCAAGTGCTCTACCATCTTTTTTTTTCTTTTTTTTATCTCCTTTTGTTCTATATTATTCGTGGAATTTTTTCGGGGCGGACGTCCGATGACACCGTTAAGGTCCTCCGTTGATCCGTTCTGGTGTGGCCGAGCGGTTCTAGGCGCTACAGTCTGGAACCGCGCTGCCGCTACGGTCGCAGGTTCAAATCCTGCCTCGAGCATGGGTGTATGTGATGTCCTTAGGTTAGTTTAAGTAGTTGTAAGTTCTAGGGGACTGATGACCTCAGAAGATAAGTCCCATAGTGCTCAGAGCCATTTGAACCATTTTGATCCGTTCACTCAATTTTTTTATTACAGAGAGTAGCTAACCCTCTGACCGAACATGCTGAGCTACCATGCCGGCAGCATCAGAGCTACCCAACCACGACTCATGCCCCGTCCTCACAGCTTTATTTCCGCCTGTACCTCGTCTCCTACCTTCCAAACTTTACAGAAGCTCTCCTGCAAGGAGAAAGGCAAAGGTCTCGAGTTCGAGTGTCGGTCCGGCACACAGTGTTAATCTGCCAGGAAGTTTCAAATGTAAAGTTATTTTAAAAAATGTTGTAGAGTCTAGTATGTCGCTACTGAAACGGTATAAGGATGGCAGTTTACGGCACCCGTCCATGTATAGTGGAAAACTGAAATACAATTATTCCTGTTGTAGTGGATGCTGCTCAAACTGTTCTCAACGTATAAGAGTCTAGATTTTAAGTCGTACGTAGGTCCATGAGCAATGAAATTAACTGGAAACGTAAAAAAGCCAGAGGAGAAGGTCTGGAGGATAGATTTGGTGAGATGGATATAAAACTGAAACAGAGTAATTTAGATAGTGCAAGAAGATTAATAAATCGTCTCATTAGGGAGCATGGGATTAGGAGCGCAGAACTTAGAGATGAAATGGGTACTAACGTAATGGAAGCACTAAAATTCAGTGTATATAAGGACTAAAGAGTTGTGATAGTAAAACGAATTTGGAGGTATAAAACACACTCGTGGTTGGTGGTTCCCACATTCACGTCTGACTTTTTTAGATTCCAACTTTTTCGTTCACACTTTTTCGTATACGTGTAGTAGAAAATGTTATTCCAAAAGTTTCTCATGAAAATCCGTCTACTGGAGTCTGAAGTGGGCAATTTTCTTGTTATCCCCATATTGGGAAGCTATTTATGTAGCGTCGCTTTTGTCAGGTACTCTTACGAAGCTCAGTTACATTAATTTCGTTTATAGCTACAAGAATACCACTTCAGTGCATAATTTTCAAGTTAGTATCAAATAAAGAACTAGATGTGCCATCTGCAGGAATGAAGCCGGTATTATAAGCCCCTAAATTTATTTTTTTGCTGGCCATATCGCAACGCAAGAAACATCGTTCCACCAGACACTAACTCTAAAAACAAAAAAGTTATATTCTAATTACATTAATGAAAATCTTTGGGTTACTTTCGTGGAGGTTAATTATTACCTCGAGACAGACGAAATATTGGTATATGGACTGCGAGGGCATCACTTGTGCATGTTATTAACAAATGGGGTTTGGCAGTGAGGTACCGTCAAGTGATTTAAGCATGTCTAAGTTCACAAGTTACCAGGCAGCAGCCTCTCTTTGCCTGCGACGTGTCTTCGATCAGACCTCGGGTATTAGTAGCAACGACTCAAACCGACTGTCACCACTTCCACCACAGACTAAAGACTAAGCGACATCCAAACAGACGTCAAAATGCCTTGAATCTGGCCTAGCAGCAAACTGTTCTAAAGAAGTATAGCGCCATCTTCTCTCTTCCCTTGAGTTATGCAAAATATTCTCTGGACATGTCCTTATATATGACTGCGTAGCTCAGATTCTTCACGTCAGAAATCGAATAATTTGTTAGCAGATGTCACGATTGTTACATAGCACCTCACTTTCGCATGCGAAACTAGACACACACCTGCAAAAATACTCGTCTAACAGCAACAAATGGTAACAAACAATTCGATTTGTGAGATAGAGAATGTAAGGAGATACACAGAGAATATTTTGCACAACACCAGCGGAGAGATTGATGGTGTCACACTCTTTTGACCAATCATATAATGCACGTCATGAGAGTTGGATCACCGCGCGGAGTGGCCGCGCGGTTTGAGGCGCCATGTCACGGATTGCGCGGCGCCTCCCGGCGGACGTTAGAGTCCTCCCTCGAGCGTGGGTGTGTGTACTGTTCTTAGCATTTGTCGGCTTAAGTTCGTTTGAATAGTGTCTAGGGCTAGGGACCGATGACCTCAGCAGTGTGGTCCCTCAGGAATTTACACACATTTGAAAAATTCGATCTTTCTTGCATGTCGCCCTCATGCTGTTGCAGTTTTAATGAACAGAAGCGTAGACAGTTTGTAATTTTCACACTCATCGTAATTCATCGTCACCCTAAATCAATTGTAAGAGATATTGTTCATAGCAATAGATACCAACACTGTATGCTGAGATCGTATACAACGTTAGATACAAAACAATGTAGGAACTATTTTGTACGGAGCGAGGTGGCGCAGTGGTTAGCACACTGGACTCGTATTCGGCATGACAACGGTTCAAACCCGCGTCCGTCCATCCTGATTTAGGTTTTCTGTGATTTCCCTATATCGCTTCAGGCAAATGCCGGGATGGTTCCTTTGAAAGGGCACGGCCGACTTCCTTCCCCATCCTTCCCTAAACCGATGAGACCGATGACCTCGCAGTTTGACCCCCTCCCTTGAATCAACCAACCAACCAACTATTTTGTGAAGGCTATAAACCATGACACACAACGAATCCTTCAAATAGTTTCAATTGACAGCTTTCCTAAGATTTATTCCTCATCCAATATCCTAAGAAGAAGCGTGCACCACTTCTCATTTTTAGCAGTCTTAGATTGTCCCTTAAACGGCACTACATACTCTGTTTTCCTAGAGTTATATAGCGGTAAGGTATCGTCTTGGATTCTACTTGCAATTTCCAAAACAAAACGTCGAGAAGAGTTGAAATGCGAACATTTTAGGTTAGGCTTCACCGTGACTGTTATTGACATTAAATGAAACAAGTTTACTGTTACCAATCACCGTTTTATTTATTTCCACGACGCGATTCAAAGGCTTAAACCTCCATCATCGGGTGGATTTACATTAGTTAGTATGAAATTTGTGTGTGTGTGTGTTGTGTTACGATTTTTTGGAGGAACTTGTGGCACTGCCTAGTGGAGAAACAAGACACTATTTCAGAACAGGGTTTTGGATTTCTTCTGACAAAAATTTTACTGCTGTAGCCAATATGATTATTGTACTTAAAGTCTGTAACATTTCACCTGATTGTTATTAACAAATATGAAGTTTAAGCAATTTTAACATTTCACCTGATTGTATAAACGAGTACGAATGTTAAGCTGTTTTAACTTGTCAAAATTGGATTTATATGCCACCTGAAGTACACACACATATATTCGACGCCTCAAAACAAACACCTCCAAATCCTTTAAATAATTGTTCTGTAATAATGTTGTTACGATGTATATTCTTTGTACTTTGCGATTATGTCTTCTCTTCTGCTACACAAACCTTGCATCCAGCAGATTCCAGACGCCATATTTGTTTACAAATGTGACAGTATACATGTAATGTGTTACGACAGCGAAAGGAACCTGTGACCACTGGAGGTACTCTCTTTTACTTTTTTATGTTTACTATTAGATATCAGTTTAATGACAAGAAGAGAATAGAAGCTTTCGAAATGTGGTGCTACAGAAGAATGCTGAAGATAAGGTAGGTAAATCACGTAACTAACGAGGAGGTATTGAATAGGATTGGGGAGAAGAGAAGTTTGTGGCACAACTTGACTAGAAGAAGGGATCGGTTGGTAGGACATGTTTTGAGGCATCAAGGGATCACAAATTTAGCATTGGACGGCAGCGTGGAGGGCAAAAATCGTAGAGGGAGACCAAGAGATCAATACACTAAGCAGATTCAGAAGGATGTAGGTTGCAGTAGGTACTGGGAGATGAAGAAGCTTGCACAGGATAGAGTAGCATGGAGAGCTGCATCAAACCAGTCTCAGGGCTGAAGACCACAACAACAACAACATCAGTTTAATTTTTTGTAAGAAGAAATCCAAAACCATGTTCTGAAATAGTATCTTGTTTCTCCACTAGGCAGTGCCACAAGTTCCTCCAAAACATCGTATCACAACACACACACACAAATGTCATACTAACTAATGTAAATCCACCCGATGATTGAGGTTTAAACCTTTGAAACGCATCGTGGAAATAAATAAAACGGTGACTGGTTTCATTTGATATCGAGAAGAGTGCTTGAAAAGTAACTGCTGGAGGCGAAGTTCGAAACAGCAGCTTGTCTGAAAACCATGTAGCACCGCACCATTTGTGCGCAGTAATGCTTCGTCGAATACTCCGTCATTAAACTTTGTTTATCTGTCTTATGATTATAGGATGTATGGTGGTATTATGATTATACGACGTACGGCGGCAGGAAATTTCTCATAGTAAGCACTTTGTATGTATCCAAACATGTAGTGCGCATAAGAAATCTCGCCTGTGACTAATCTAAAGCGTTCAGTGAGAAAAATTTACGTGTGAAGCGATAAGAATGCAGTGGGAATGTATTCACATCTTTTGGACGAATGTAATGAAAACAAACACTCCAAACCGACATTTCACGACAATTAATCTGGAAACAAACGCACCACATGTAATGAATGCATGAAAACCGTCTGAAGATGAATCATAACGATTCGAAACCGGTAACGGTACCCTTTGAATAAAGGAACTGAAAGTAAATTTGTGGCTGATTGCCGTCTCAACACCATCAACATTTGTCTTCAAATAACAGCCACGGTCTCCAACCATGTCATCGTATGACAAAATTGCAATTTCTCATACGTTGTTAGTTCACGAAAAGACACCACATACAGTTGCAGAAGGTTTTTTTTTCTCTTATTTGCTCAGTAAAATGGCGCCTCTGGCAGGTGCACATATAGGATTACTTCATTAAGACACGGCTGCGCTGATGTAATGAGTTCCCTGACGTCTCCCGTTAGTTACAAAAAACTAAAGGACTGCACGTCATCGTTCAGGGTCTCCTGTCTTTACCTTCTGCTTCTGTCTTGCGTTACGCACAGATTAGGTTACGCCATTATGACAAGAAATAATGAGAACGAAAATGCGTCCGGGAGTCGGGCAGCCAGGATGGCGAGAGTGGCGGAAACGTACCTGCGGGAGTTTGTACCTTTGAGTCCAGCAGCGGACGTGGAAAAAGTTCCGCGGCAGAAGCAGTGGCTGTACTTGAGCGCCGAGCCGTATGGAGACCGTTGCCCACTGCAGATTTTCTCTCCTGTTACTAAGATAAACAGTGTAGACGTCTAGAAAGGGGGGGGGGGAGGGGAGAAGGCTTGCAGTGTCGCTTACACACTACTTCCATAAATGCCTATGCATAGCTCCATGATGACACATTCCGAAAAGACGTAACTTATGTATGGATGGTGTTGCAGTTGTACGCTTTAGTCTGCATAAGAGCTAACGTCGAGAATCGGCGTGCGTTGTTGCTTGGGGGGGGGGGGGGGGGGGGGAGGGGGGGGGCTGAGTGGCTGGAACTTCTAGATCTCGAACACTTCTTGAAGTTTTTGGGAGAGTCTGCATCTACGCCTACTATACTCCGCAAGCATCTTACGGCGTGTGATGGAGCGGTTCCTTTGGCACCATTAAAAGTGTGCCGCACTCACGATGGTTGTGGATCACTTAGTCTTACAAAAAGGACTTTGATCAGCTGAGCACTAACTGTGCACAAGCAGTACGATTAACATTATTTATTCGGCTCTGACAAGGGAACCTCCCCATCGCACCCCCCTCAGATTTAGTTATAAGTTGTCAGAGTGGATAGGCCTTGAAAAACTGAACACAGATCAATCGAGAAAACAGGAAGACGTTGTGTAGAACTATGAAAAAAATTAGCAAAATATACGAACTGAGTAGTCCACGTGCAACATATGCAACTTCAAGGCTGACATGCAGACAGGAGCGCCGTGGTCTTGTGGTTTGCGTCACTAGCTGCGGAAGAAGAGGTCCACGGTTCAAGTATTACCGCGGCTGAAAATTTTAATTTTTTGTTTTCAGACAATTATTATCTGTCCGTCTGTCCGTCCGATGTGATCACTTTTTTGGGAGTGATAATCACATCCACAAGAAAACCTAAATCGGGCAAGGTAGAAGAATCTTTTTACCCATTCGCCAAGCGTGCAAGTTAGGTGGGTCGACAACATATTACTGTCATGTGACGCACATGCCGTCAACAGTATCGTATAGAATATATCAGACGTGTTTTCCTGTGGAGGAATCGGTTGATCTATGACCTTGCGATGAAATGTTTTCAGTTCCCATTGGAGAGGCACGTCCTTTCGTCTACTAATCGCACGGTTTTGCGGTGCGGTCGCAAAACATAGAAACTAAACTTATTACAGTGAACAGAGACGTCAATGAAGGAACGGACAGATCATAACTTTGCGAAAATAAAGGAAGTAAATTTTTCATTCGGGTGAGGACTTGAACCGTGGACCTCTTATTCCTAAATAGTCACGCTAACCACAAGACCACGGAGCTCTTGGCTGCACGTCACCATTGAAGTTGCATATGTTGCACGTGGACTACTCAGTTCGTATATTTTGCTAATTTTTTTCATACTTGCACACAACATCTTCCTGTTTTCTCGATTGATCTGTGTTCAGTTTTTCAAGGCCTATCCACTGTTCCAACTTATAGCTAAATCTGAGGGGGGTGCGATGGGGAGGTTCCCTTGTGAGTGCCAAGCCGTCTGAAGTTCTGTAAGTAGGATTTTAGGTTTTTATGTTGGTAACGCCACGTAGTGCTCTGTATGAAAATCACTGACTGTGCTGTGTGCAGTCTGTGGCTGGTTGGACTCATTGTTGCAATATTCGCTATTGCAGTGTTGGGCAGTTGGATGTGAACAGCTCATAGCGTTGAGCAGTTGGAGGTGAGCCAGGGTTGTGGTATGTACGAGAATACTCGTACGCATACGAGAATTTCGTCATTTGTACGATATACGAGCAAAAGTGAATATCGTACACGAACATACGAGAATTTTGCCTAAAACTTATTTTTTTTTCTTGTTTTTAGTATTTAATCCGATCGATAACTGGAGTCGTTACGGACGACTTACTCTACCCTATCCTAACTTAGTCTACAGACATCTCAGAAACATACATGCCCACGGGGGAAGTCGAACCTTAGTAGTTGCGGGCTCCTGGCTCGTGACACCACACCAAGTCGTGTGGCTATGGAGGCGGGTCCAAATTTTTTACCAAATATACATTATACACATTTGTTTGGAAAATAATCAATTCATCTATTATATTTTAAAAATGATTAGAAACTGTTACGAATCCATGCAGTCTCTGTCAATCAACAAATTTCAGGCAGCAGAGAGAGCGCCAAACTACCGACATGACAAAACGATTAAAGTCGAGAATGAGGCTTAGTTCAAAGCCTGGCCCTGGAAAATAAATTAAATAAACTAACAATAACGAATCACTTTGCTTTTTCATGACATATTTCACTCAGTTCGAATTGTTAAGTTTCAGAAATAGAGCGGCCAACGAATCTCAAAGCACTAAATGGAACTTTAATCGAATATTATTGGAAAGCAATTAACAGTAGACCTAATTACCCTACAATACTGTGGAATTGTTAAGTACAAACGAAAAACATTTCATCAGACGGTATTGTTTCGTCTTCAACAAACGATACTCTAACAATGCGTATGTCGCGTCTAGTCATTACGAGTACGTTTACCTGAATTCATTTACTGTGTAGTTTCTTTTTGTAAGTGTTTCGGGTTACTGTGTGTTACTGTGAGTGGAGAAATGGGAAGTGACAGTGAATATGAAAACACAAGCACGAAACTTTCGTGCACGACGGAGAAAAAACGTCTTAAAAGAGGTGAAATCTCGAAGACAGAACGGCCTGTCCTTCGACAACAAAAATTTCGTGATGAGTGGCTACATATGCCAGGTTTACGTAATTGGCTGGTGCGCGATAGTGATCCGCTCAGGGCGCGATGCAGATATTGCAATACCAGCATGGTTTCCGAAATCCAGAATATTAAAAACCATTCCAGAAGTAAGAAGCACCTAAACATGGTGCAGTCTGCTACCGTGCGACAGCCTTCAGTTGCTCAATTTGTCACAAATGCACAACCAGTTAACAGGAGGGTTGCTAAAGCTGAAATCAAATTATCAGCATTCTTAGCAGAACATAATGTGGCATTTCTAGCTGCTGACCATTTATCCGGTTTGTTAAAAGATATTTTTCCAGACTCGAATATTGCAAGGGCAATGACTCTTAAACGGCACAAAGCACGTGCCATTGTTTCTAATGTTATTGGGACGTCACACAAAGAAGTGCTGGCGATAAAACTACAACACGCCAAATTTAGCATAATGACGTACGAGTCCACCGATATCGGAACTGTGAAAAGTTCCTGCGTGGCGATCCGCTTTTATGACAAAGATTCAGGTGAGTAATAATAAGAGCTAGTTTTGAAATAATAACCAAATTAATTCTAAAATAAATTTTCCTGTTAAGTTACCACTTTGTATCACTTCTCCTTTTACAGGTTGTATTGAAAGTAAGTTTTGGGAGGTATATAAAGTTTGTGAAGATGGAGACTTAAATGTTGAGAAAGCTTCTACTGCAGAATGGTGTAGTAAAAACGTTTCAACAGCATAACATTCCATTTGCCAATATTATTGGCTTTGGAGCAGATGGTTGCAATACTATGATGGGAGTTCGTAATTCTGTAGCAAGCAGATTCCGAGATAACTGCCCGGGAATTTTTTTAATGAAGTGTGTTTGTCATTCAGTGCATATATGCGCAAGCGAGGCGTGCAAGGACCTTCCAAGAGCTTGTGAGGACCTCGCGAGGAATATTTATCGTTATTTCAAACTCAGTGCGAAGAGGCAAGCAGAGTTCAAGGAATTTCAGGTATTGTAGCATTTTATATCTCATAGACTTTATTTTACGTCCGATCGTGTGGAAATAGGCTAAACATTATGTTTTATTCCAGGTATTTTTAAACTTGGAACCACACAAATTACTACATCCTTCACAGACACGTTGGCTGTCAATGATCGCGGTTGTTAGGACAGTGCTGGAAAACTGGGATGCTCTAATGCTGTTTTTTAACCAAAAATGGCTTTCTGAACGAGTTCTAAGTGCTGAACAAGTTTTTAACTGTTTACATGACTCCTTTGCAAAAATGTATTATATGTTCTTAGAGTGGATTCTATCAAAATTTACTACTTTCAAAGAGTATTTCCAGTCTAGAGCAGTAGTAATTGTTGACCTTCATGACAAGATTAGAGCTCTCTATACAGAAATACTCCTGTATTTCATGAAACGCACTTATGTCATGGGAATAAATCTCAGTGATGTTGACCAAAAAAATGCAGCTCATCATCTGGAAGATTCACAACTGTATTTGGGTGCGAAAATTCTGAAGAACGTTGGCACAGCAGAGATAAAGTATCACCCACATCTTATCAAGGATTTTTATCATCGATGCAGGAACTTTATTGTGGTGAGTACACCTCGATTGCCTGAAATCATATATAATTTATGTTTTATTGTTTTCTATACATTTGCGTGTTTATGTGTGTCATACCTAATGAGAGCTATTAATTCTCAAATATTACAGACAGCTTCATGACAGATCAAATTACGGTATGATATGGAAGATAAAGTTCTGTCCAAACTAGCAGCACTCAAACCTACAAGTGCCCTGTCACAATGTTTCCGAGATACAACACCTTCACTCATGCCTTTAATGGAACTGTTGCCACGTATAATTCCTCCCTCAGATCTCGATTTAGCACAAACTACAGATGACCAGTGGAGGCGCCCCCCCTGGTTTTGGCTTGTCTCCCAGACTCACTACAAAAGGAACAATCACCGGATAAAATGTGGAATATGTTAAATAACGAATCTGAAGAATTTAAGGAATTGAGCGTTTTCGCTCTCTCAATTTTGAGTTTACCTCATTCAAATGCAGACTGCGAAAGAGTTTTTTCTAAGGTGTGTAAAGCAATGAAGCTAATAACTAGTTAATAATATGCTTTCATACTAGTCAGGTTACTGAAGTTTCATGTTCAACTTCAAGTAAACCTCATGAAAACCAAAATGAGGAACAGACTCCAAACCAGTACACTGAATGGAGCACTTCTTGCCTCTGAATGCATTAAAGAACGACCAGGAAACAACGGAACATGTGTAACTTTTGAGCCAACACACGGAATGTACGAGTAAATGACGTCGGACACTCTTTATAAAACGAAACAGGAAGAAGATTATATATATATATATATATATATATTAGTTTGGAAATTTTTTTATTCGTAATATATATATATATATTAATTACGCCATTACGACACGGTGGTGCTCCCCGAGGCACTATATGCAGCAGAGACCACACTAATCCTAGGGCATACACGTATCAGACAATTAGAAAAAGTAGAACGGAAAGTACTTAGGAAAATATTTGGCGCAACTAACAACAATGGAATATGGGTCAAGAAACCTACAGAGGAACTGTACAAACATACGGAGACAATCACAGAAAAGATTAGAAAACACAGACTACAATTCTATGGACACCTATACAGAATGCCATCACACAGGCTGACCAAACAGATCTTTGACTGGGTAACCACTAGAAACAACAAATGGGTGGCAGAGGTAGAAAACGACCTGAACCAGCTCAACATAACAGCAGACACAATAAACGACAGAATAAAGTTCAGAAACATCATTAAGAAAAGTAAACTACATGAGATACAATGCGACAAACGAACAGGCATAAAATGGACCGAAGAACGCAAGCAACATCACAGCCAGAAGATGAAAGAAATATGGGCAACCAAAAAGGCAATCAAGATGAAGCCGAAGACACAAAGCCGACAAGAAGCATGGACAGAGGACCGGAAACAGAAACACAGCGAGCGAATGAGGGAAGTTTGGGCAGCAAGGAAGGCAGCAAAAGGAACTGGCCATGTAGTTTAGTCCAAATGCGCTCTTTAAGGGCAAAACACCAATAATTATATATATATATATATATATATATATATATATATATATATATATATATATACTACGAATAAAAAAAATTCCAAACGTACGAGAATTCTTACTAAAATACGAGAATTTCATGAGGTTGGTACGAGAATCGCGCTGTCTGGATATCACAACCCTGAGGTGAGCCGCCGGCAGTGGTGGATGTGGAGAGATGCCAGAGTTTTGAGAGGTTGCGCTATAAGCGGACGATCTGGACGTGTGTCCGCCAGAAAAAGGAAATTTGTAAAGATGGATGTCATGAATTGATATCTTCCATTTGCTAACTATGCCTATCAGTAGTTAGTGCCTTCCCTAGTTAGAATCTTTTATTTAGCTGGCAGTAGTGGCGCTCGCTGTATTGCAGTATTTCGAGTAACGAAGATTTTTGTGAGGTAAGTGATTCATGAAAGGTATAGGTTATTGATAGTCAGGGCCATTTTTTGTAGAGATTATTGAAAGTCATATTGCGTTGCGCTAAAAATATTGTGTGTCAATTTAGTGATGATCAGAATAATTGAAGAGAGAAATGTCTGAGTACGTTTAGTTTTGCTCGGCTGTTTGAAAATCAAATAACGTAAGAGGTTTACCAGCGCAGTCATTCAAAATTTTTCTAAGGGGACGTTACAGTTCCACGAAATTTTAGTTCATTAATAGCCCTAATCTCTATCCTACTGAGAGAACTGCGCAAGGGAGTTTTATTTACTGTACTGCAGAACTACCGATCAGGGATCATTCTTTGCTAACATATTAAGTAATTTTATCTCACAGGGTATAGGACGCTAAAAGTGGGGTGCACGCAGCCCTTGTGAGGCAAGTTGAGGAGCTACACGACTGAGAAGTAGCGTCATCGATCACGAAAACTGACAACCGCCGGGAGAGCGGTGTGATGATCACATGCCCCTCCGTATCCGCGTCCGGTGACTTCCAAGGGCTGAGGATGACACGGTGGCCTGTCGGTATCCTTGAGCCTTCTAGACCTCTTCGAACGGTGTTTGTTTTTTACAGGACGCTGCATTACAGGACAGAGGGCATGTTCTGGCGTATACTTTGGGGGATGCTAAGTAGCTACATTATTACCATTTATTTCAGAAATGGGATGCACACCTGAAACTGCATTTAAGTGGAGCACAGATAAAAATACTAAACCTTGGTTCCACATGAGTAAACTATAGTAACGTACTGACCTTTCGTCAGTAAACGGATGAGTGGGATAGGGGAGAGCAGCATGGACGCGCAATTACACACAAAGATGCGAGAGCAGAACTGATCATGTTCCGCAATTAATTGAACCTTCAAAACCCGTTCTTGACTCATATCGGAAATAAAACGGTAATCAACTGGGTATGCATAGCACAAAGTGCTTCGTAACCGACCAAACACGGGTTTCGGTTCCTTCTGAATTTACGAGGGGCGTTTGAAAAGTTCGGGAGATGGCACCACCGGCGCGTTTCGAGGTCATGTTTAGTTAGTGGTATCTTTAGAAAGAACGCACACCAAGTTTCAGCCATATTGGTCTATTTATTTGTGTTTGGCATTCGTGTGAATCAAGGAATTCGAGTTATTGTCAAACAATGGACGAAGAAGAATTTCGTGTCGTGATTAAACATTACCTTATGAAAGGCAAAACGCCTCAGGAGATTAAAGAGAAGCTTGATAAACATTACGGAACATTACGGTGACTCTGTACCTTCGATTAGAACAGTTTATAAGTGGTTTAAAAATTTTCGGAGTGGCCATATGGGCACAAGTGATGCTGAACGTACTGGACGCCCTGTAGAGGTTACGACTCCAGAAATCATTGATAAAATCCGTGATATGGTGATAGAGGACACAAGAGTTAAGGTGTGTGAGCATCTCGAATGAACGGGTACATAATATTTTGCATAAACATTTGGACATGAGAAGCTATCCGCTAGATGGGTTCCGCGGTTGCTCACGCTTGACCAAAAACGGAATCGTGTGAAGCGTTGCAATAATGGTTTGCAGCTGTTCAGGAAGAATCCGCAGGACTTTAAGCGTCGTTTCGTCACTGTGGATGAAGCATGGATACATTTCTACACTCCTGAGACCAAACTACAATCTAAACAATGGGTTACCAAGGGAGAATCTGCACAAAAAAAGGCGAAGACCAGTCCTTCGGCCGGAAAGGTTATGGCGACTGTCTTTTGGGATTCGCAAGGGATAATCCTCATCGACTATCTGGAAAAGGGTACAACCATTACAGGTGCATATTATTCATCGTTATGGGACCGTTTGAAAACCCAGCTGCAAGAGAAACGCCGGCGATTGGACTGCAAAAAAGTTCTTTTCCATCACGACAATGCACCAGCACACACCTCAGCAGTTGTGGTCGCAAAATTAATGAAAACAGGATTCCAACTCGTTTCACATCCCCCCCCCCCCCCCCGCCGCTATTCTCTAGACTTGGCTCTCTCGGACTACTATTTGTTCGCCAATTGGAAGAAATGGATGGCAGGATAAAGATTTTATTCAAATGAGGAGGTGATTGCAGCAACTAATAGCTATTTTGCAGACTTGGACAATTCCTATTATTCGGAAGGGATTAGAACAGCGTTGGATGAAGTGTATAAGTCTAAAAGGAGACTGTCGAAAAATAAAAAACGTTTACCCCAAACACGTAAGTAGTTTTTATTTTTGCACGGACTTTTCAAACGCCCCTCGAACGTAAAATTGATTCTGAAGTCGTCACTCGCGAGGAATCCGGACTGCCCCTAAAGATGGAGCTTCATCGTTATAGAGAAACCAAACTCGAAATCGAGACCAACTCCCGTCCAAAATCAGTACTTCCTTGCTCACAGGGCAGCGACTGCTTGCTGCAACTGCTCTCGTCCACGTTGCGGTGAATTCTCTCTTAAAACTTGAGCTTCTTCGCCTGTGTGTTCAGAGAGCGACAAAACTTGATGGGACGATACTGATCAGACCTCAGACTGCTTCTCTTAGAAAGAGCAGCCATTTGCTCCAGTCAGAAGACAGGAGAGGAAACGTCCGCTTCTCTCGGCCTACAATTTTCCATTTCGTTAAACGGCTGAACTTCTGAAGACGGCGTTCGAACGCTCGGATGCTAAACGGCGAACGTGAAACCTCGTCTGCCGACTCAGTGCCACGCCGACTTGACGCACCGAAGCTGGTCTGCAAAACAACGTTCAACTGTCTCCTCAGGCTGCTGTTGTAAAGATAAAGTAAGAGCCTCCGCCTGAATTTGCCTACTTACATGCATTCGTTATTACGCCAACATTCATTGAAAGTGAAGAGCTTCCATGTTTGCGACAGGTGGTAAACGGTACATGTTGTACTGACGGTCAGTTGTTATTAAGGTGAGAATAAAGACACACAAATTCAGGTTTCTAGAGCGGTCCTCCTCCCCGGCACGGAAAACATTAGCGTGGGGAATAATAGCAAATTCAGGCAGAGGAAAGGTACTCTGCCGAACATGCTAAGGCAAAACGACGAGAATTATATTAGAGGTGGAATGACTGACGCCTTTCACCACTGCCATTTCCTTCCTTTCCTGTTTCATTCTTCAAAGGTCTGTGTTGGTTAACGTCTGTTGGCTAGCCACCAAACGAGCTCAAATGTTTTCATTTTCCCACAGTGTCGACTTACGAGACATACATTGTTGAGCCAAAATCTTTCGACTGAATGCCGCCTTGTGGTGTTCCGGACATGTGGAGTGCAAGGAAAACGCATACGCCGCGCAGAGACAAATAGGGAATCATTCTAATGGCATACCATCGAAAATGGGGAAAATCAACTGACATACTGGACTTTGACAGAAGTCAGATAAACAATTTTGATGTTGCTGAGCAACAGTCATACAATGTTTTTTAAAGTTACACACCGCCATTTGACTATTTTATTGTTTGTTTTTAAGTACAACCCAGATATCGGCCTTTTATGCCATTTACAAGCATCTGAGTTTTTGTTTTTAACATGAAATACGTCAATAGAAAATCAAATTATAGCGTGCAAGGAAAATGTTAAGAAAAATGTTTTGAAAATTTATTTCAGTTCTCTGCATATCGATGGTGACAGTGAAGTATCTACTCCGAGCTCTTTGTTGGCGGGAGAGCCCGCGCATTGATACATAGGGAGAGCGAAGAGAAGAGTTGTGTGTGGAGACAGAGCGGTGTGCCTGTTCGCCACCAGTTATATGTTATTTGAAGAATACTATAATTGTATAATGGGTAATTATTTACGAATTATTAAAAATCGACGTCATGAAGACATCAAAGGTATTTAAGTGCTAACTGCATATTGTTAGTTCGTTAGTTCGTTGTTACATTTTTTTATCTGTTTTATGTAAACGATCCCCAAACTAAAGTTTTATAAATTGAATGATTATAAAGCGTTAAAAATTTATGTTCAATCATTTTCAGAATAGATCAGTTTATGAAACTTCCTGGCAGATTAAAACTGTGTGCCGGACCGAAACTCGAACTCGGGACCTTTGCCTTTCGCGGGCAAGTGCTCTACCAACTGAGCTACCCAAGCACGACTCATGGCCCGTCCTCACAGCTTTACTTCTGCCAGTACCTCGTCTCCTACCTTCCAAACTTCACAGAAGCTCTTCTGCGAACCTTGCAGTACTAGCACTCCTGAAAAAAAGGATATTGCGGAGACATGGCTTAGCCACAGCCTGGGGTATGTTTCCAGAATGAGATTTTCACTCTGCAGTGGAGGTACTGGCAGAAGTAAAGCAGTCGGCTTTCAGCCGTGTTACCGTGCGGACGGGCTCGGCGCGCCGGGCAGTGCCCCGCAGGTGTTGTTGTTTACCCGCTAGCGCGCGGTCGCGTCGTTGTATTGCCGTATAGTACCTGTACCGACCCGACATGGCGTTCTCGTATCGAAAAGCTACAATCAAACTAACGTTCAACGCATCGTACACGAGACCGAAGGCCCATGAAATTGAACGGTTTCTACGAGACATCATGCACATAGAACCACAAGAACTGATAGGCATTCGTCTGTCTATTGTAACCAGCACAGTGTACCTCAAACTGATTGACGAAGCGGCCTGCGACAGATTACTCCAACGATCTGCAAACGGCTTTCGCTTCTGTGACGCAGACGGTGACGTGAGTGTGGTAGGAGTTGACCATGCTGGACTGGGGGTGCGTACCGTGCGCATCTTTGAACTACCGTTCGAAGTTGCTGCCAAGCTAGTCGTTGATGCGCTACGGCCATACGGCACTGTTCTGAGCCACACAGAGGACAAATGGAACACATTCGAAACGTACCCTGTCCTTAACGGGGTACGACAAGTGCGCATAGAACTTAAGAAGCACGTTCCATCATATGTTTTAGTTGGTGGCTGACGCGCAATTGTTATATATGATGGACAACCGAGGACCTGCTCGGGCTGCGGCCAGGAGGGCCACGTTAGAACTGAGTGTCTGCAGCGCCGCCTCGTTCAGGTGACCCGCAATGAACTTCCCCAACGATCCACTATGACCTCTCTCCCGCTAACATATGTGGAGGCGGCACGACATGATGTGATGGATGATCAAAACCTGCTACCTCCTCAAGCCGTTGCCAGCTCCGTTGGAGAGTCAGCGCCGTCGACGACGCCGCAGCCCAACGGTGCAGAGGTTCCTACAGCCTCTGCCCAGCGCAGCGTCGTGGGCACCCAGCCATCGTCACTGTCGGGATCGGACACAGGAATTCCTAGCGACCGAGACTGTGTCGAGCCCCGCCCTCCAGTGGATGTCGAATCTCGGACCCGAAAGCAAAAATCACCCAAGCGACACAAGAAGAGGCGATTGTCAGCTGAACAACAGGACAGGGATGTGAAGCCGGCGGAAGACATCGACTTCGTTGACTCGTCCACAACTGCAACGGACTCCAGTGGCATCATTCACCAGAAGGTGCCTGAAGACAGGGAACACTCTCCTAAATCTGGTGGCCCAGAAAACGAGGCGCATTGCGTCGACTCCCAAAATGTGGGCTCCTGTGAAAGCGACCAGCCCCCAATGACATCACAATCGTCTCTTGGTGATTGGGCAGACGATATGGCGGCAGATGATGCACAGAAAACATCGATATCTCCACCAGAGCCCATGGCTGACATTGAGCCCGGAGGGCTCTGTCAGTCAGGGACTCATGCGGCACAGTAATGCACAGCATGCAGATGGATGGCTGTGTGGTGTATGAGATCACTGTGGGCTTGCACCGGCACACTGCCTCCGCCACTTGATATGTCTCAGTCATACCGTGTGGGAACAGTCAATGTAAATGGTGTCCACTCCACTGTCAAGACCCGCATGTTACACGATATGATCAGAGCGGCAGACTTGGACATTGCCCTTCTCCAGGAGGTCCGTCCCGAGCTGCGTTTAGACCTATATGGCTACACCACCTACAGCCTACCCGTAGGTGATAGCGCAGGAGGAACGGCCATCCTTCTCCGAGATGGCATAGACGCGACGGACGCGACGTACTTGCCGAACGGGCGAGGCATCGCACTCACACTTGGCGCAGTCCGCCTCATTAACGTCTACGCTCCCTCCGGTAATTCGCACCGTGGTGACAGACATGTCTTCTATTCGGAGGAGGTAGCCCCACTTTTGCAAGGAAATATGGACCATTACATAGTGGGCGGCGATTTTAACAGTGTTCTGCGGCCCGAGGACCAGATACCGCATTACGTCCCATGCTCGGCTCTACAAGCATTGATACGTGACCTCGCGCTCCACGACACATGGCTCTTACATCATGGGACCCAGAGTGGATATACGCACTTTACCAGCCATTCTGCCAGTCGTCTGTACCGGATATACGTCTCGCGTGCCCTCCGCACAGCAACCCGTGATGCAGAACTCTGGCCGACGGCCTTCACGGACCATCTCGCGTACATCTGCACTGTCACCTTGCCCCGACAACTCAAAAGACGCAGCAGGGGCCCGTGGACGCTGAACGTCTCCCTCCTTCGCGAGGAAGCGTGTCGGCGAGCAGTCACTGACACGTGGCGTCGATGTATCAGGCGCCTGCCCATGTATGCTTCCACGTTGCTGTGGTGGCTGGGATGTGTCAAACCTGCACTCCGAAAGACCTTGATGGCCTACAGGCGTGACAGATCGAACTGGCAAAGGGCAACATCGGAATTTTACTATACAGCGTTACGTGAGCTGGCGACGCAACCGCCGTCTCCCGAATGTCAGATGTCCGTACAACGCATCAAAGCTCGTCTACTTCGCATCAGAACAGAGCAGCTAGAAGGTGTCCGCATCCGTGCGCGAGTGCAAGACTGTATCCCCAACGAAACAGCGTCAGTGTGTCACACTGTGCGCGAGAGGCGCCACCGCAAACGTCAGCTCATTACGGCGGTAAACACGGAGGAGGGCGGCCGCGCAGTGACACAAACGGACATCGCGCACACGTTCGCCAGACACTATGGGACCTTGTACATGGAAGATCCGCGAAATGCACGTGATTATGACGAGCTGTTGCACGATTTTCCCGCCCCTCGGGACGTGGGACCCGATGATAGTCTGCTGTTGCCCATTACACCCGACGAGCTGACATCGGCCTTGGCACGTGGAGCACCGAACAAGTCGCCTGGACCGGACGGTTTACCCCTGGTATTCTACCGCACTTTTTACCACCTTATGGTTGACAAGTGGCTCCAAATGTTTCAAGACTTGATCCGCCCTGATTTCACTGTCCCCACAGAATTCACAGAAGGCATCTTGATCCCAGTACCGAAACCGAATGGTGGTTGTAGGTGGCAGGATTTTCGCCCACTCACACTCCTCAACAACGACTACAAGATCTTCGACCGTATCCTCCGCGCGCGTCTCCACACCACTATCGGGAAAGCCATCCACACCGATCAGACATGTTTAGGTGGTGTCAGCAACATTCATACGGCGTTAGGAGCATACCGCGACGTAATTGCTTTGACGGCGGCCTGCAAAATACGAGGCGCCCTTGTCGCCGTAGATTTTGACCACGCATTCGACCGCGTCGACCACGGCTTCTTACGCGCAGTTTTGCAACACATGGGCCTCTCTCCGGAGTCTGCACAGGTGGTCCTTCGACTGGTCCACGGAGCGCGCTCCCGCATGATGGTCAACGGTTATCAGTCTGGTCACATTGTCGTTGGACGGTCAGTGCGACAAGGGGGTATATTATTTGCTGCAGCGCTTGAACCGGCTTTACATGGTCTACGGCAGCGATTAACTGGTATATCCTTGCGGGACGTGACCTTTCGTTGTGGTGCATTCGCCGATGACGTGGTGTTCCTGGCCAGATCAGAGCATGAAATGCATATGGCGCTTCAGTGGCTACGCCAGTACGGGGCGGTCGCTGGGAGCGTCATTAACGTGAAGAAGGCAAAATACATGGATGTCGGAGGGGGGCTTTCCCACACAACGGCGGTGCCCTTTGACAAGGTGCCCGTACTCCAGTGTTTAGGAGTGCAATTCTATAGCAATGTCCGCCGCACGGCGGCGGCTACGTACCGTCGGCTCCTACACCAGACACGTGCTCTGCTGCAGGACAACAAACTGCGTCGCTTGGATATGCTCCTCAGAACACGTTATGTCAACACCTATCTTGTCTCAAAAGTGAACTATTTTGCGCATATCCTTCCCTTGACGGCTACGATGGCCGACAGATTTCAAGCAGCATGTGGACATTTCGTAAGCACCGGTCTGGTTTTTAAAGTCCGATACGCCACCCTGACACTGCCGCAGCGGGCGGGCGGTATCGGTTTAATGCATGTCTATAACCGTGCGCGATCGCTTTATCTCAACACCATGCGTCGCACGTGTACCTCTGCCCACGCCACTCTCACGGGCACCCTGATAACGGAAGTGGCACCACACTCTCTGCATCCCCCGGTTTCTGTAGGACACATTTCACCGGCACTCACCCACATCAGAGAGTTCTTGATTGGCTTCACCTGCTTACGGTCAGATCTTCCGACGACACGGAAGCCCAGCACGAAAGACTATTATCGCCTCTATCAACAGCAGCAACCTGTAAATACGGTCGCCCACAGACATCCTGAAGTTGCCTGGAACACGGTGTGGCGAGCGGTACACACGCCTTTTCTACCTACGACGGTGCGTTCATTGTGGTACGTGGTTGTGAATGGGAAGTTCGCTACTCGTCAGAGGTTACATTCCATACATCTGACGGACGACCCCTTGTGTCCGACGTGCTCAGTCGCTGACTCGGATGCACACCGTCTGACGTGTGCCGCGACCAGCGAGTGCTGGCTACTGACGCAGCGCATGCTGGCATTACTCTTGCGGCGATTGCCGGAGTCTATCTCCCCTGACGACGTATTGCGCCCCGACGCTGTATACTTTCCATCAACCAGAACGAACGCCGTTAACTGGCTAAAAGACATGGCCGTTTACTACATATTTTGCGATGCTCCCAAAGGCACACTCGACTTTTGGTCCCTATTGATGACGACACATGCAGCTTTCAGCCGCCACCCGAAGTGCAGAACTCGTTTCGCAAATTATTTAGGTTCATTATTTGCGGATCCTCCTGCTCACTGGGGCGTTCCGGGCATGAGACGCTGAAAATGGAGAAGAATCCTGGAGCATATTGATCCTCTACGGACGGAATAGGGGGGAACCCCTCCCAACAGACGAGAAGACGACTCTGACGCTCGGCTACGGCACTTGTAGGATCTTTCTTTGTAATGAAACAAAAATAAATCTATAAATAAAATACAAAATGAAAAAAATTTTAAAAAATAATTAAAAATGTTATAAAAATTGAAGAAATAAATAAATAAAACAACATCGACAAAACCACTACATCCTCTTCCTGATCCTTCGATCCTCGAACTCGAACACGTTGCTTGGGCGTGGCGGCGGGATGGCCAGGCTTCGGGTGTCGACCCCTGCCCTACCCGTCGTCCTGCTCCTGCAGCGGTTCATTAGATTTAAAAAAAAAAAAAAAAAAAAAAAAAAAGTTGGTTACAGCGTCGTGCTAATAACGCGAAGGTCGTGGGTTCGATCCCCCCACGGGCCAATTTATTAAAAAAAAAGTTGGTAGAGCACTTGCCCGCGAAAGGCAAAGGTCGCGGGTTCGGGTCTCGGTCCGGCACACAGTTTCAATCTGCCAGGAAGTTTCATATCAGCGCACACTCCGCTGCAGAGCGAAAATCTCATTCTGGAGATCAGTTTATCTCAGTCAATATCGTATTATTTTTCATTGAACCCAGTAACCGCAAGATTTAACTTTTGTTGAGTTTTCTCAATTTTTTGTTTAATAATGACATTGAATTTTGCACTAGTAGCTTCAGTCAAAAAAGCAAATGAATAATAAGTACAATTTTGCTCACATATATGCAATCCTAGTAACGCCAACCCAAACAATTATCAACAATAGATCAGAGTGAGTATATTCAGACATGCAGTCAGATGACGTTATCCAGAGGCGACCCAGTAAAATCAAAGGTAAGGAAAATATAGATGTATGTTATCAGGTTCACCGCATAGACAACCAGTACTAAGGGCCACGGCGTAAGCTTGTGTGTTCAGGTCGAAGTAATCTTCTTTTGATCAGTCACATTTTTACCAATAAAGGCACAAGACGTACAACGCTGTCTATGCTAAAGACTGTCAGATCAGACACGTTCTCAAAAGCAAGTCCAGACAGGAAAGCTGCAAGGCACAAAAAGTTCAATTCTCTTTCTTTCTTTCTTTCTTTCATTAGACGGAAAGTAAGTTAAATTACTTTATTATAGACCGGACGGTTATCGTCTAACCGCATTAAGTTAAATTATTTAAATTATTTATGCGACGGGAAGGTTTCAAGCATATATTGCTGGACACTTAATATGTTGTCAAGTTCAAAGCTGGCTAACATTTTTCTTAATTTACGACCATCATTGAGCTTGACAACATGTTAAGTATCATGCGATATATGTTAAAGACATGAAATCAAATACTACCTACCAAATCGCATAAAAGTCTGAAACCTGGTTTGTGTTTAAATAAACAATAAAGCAGTCAAATAGTGGTATGTTCCCTCAAAAGAAAGACAGTTGTGGTCCGGCGGCTGATAACGAGCATTTCGTAAACGGTGAAGCTTATGGCCCACTCGCGTGCTACGCTCCTGATCATCCACGGGAAGTGGTTGAAGGATGGCGAAACAACTAGGAAGTGAAACGGTGTTGGACGTCCACGCCACATCATTGAAGGTGGACGTCGGAGCGGCTTGCCTGCTCTGTCACATGGTGATCTGCAGCATTCTGTAGAACATCTGACAGCAAAGTACAACGTTCATGCAGGCGCAAGTGTTTCAGAACACGCTGTTCTGTGCTGTTGCTGAAGATGGGGCTGCGGATTTGACGATTCGTGCGTGTTCCGAAGTTTGCCCTATGACCTCGTCTGCGGCGACTGCAATGGGCCAAGGGTCATTGGTATTGGACAGTAGGTCGATTGGAAGTGGTCGCATGGTCGAATGAATCACGTTTCTTGTTACACCAGGTCAACGATCGTGTTCGGACACGCCGTCATACAGGTTGGAAGGTTGATTGATTTGGAGGAGGACACCAAACGGCGAGGTCATCGGGGCTGTCGGACTAGGGAAGGGTGGGAAAGGAAGTCGATCGTGGCCTTTCAAAGGAACCATCCCGGAATTTGCCTGAAGCGATTTAGGGAAATCATGGAAAACCTAAATCAGGATGGCTGGACGCGGGATTGAACCGTCGTCCTTCCGAAAGCGAGTCCAGTGTGTGAACCACTGCACCACCTCATCCAGGCAAATGGACGGTGTGTTTATTGTGTATTGAACTGGGAACTTAGAAACGACAGAGAGGCTTCTTTCCGCCGGAGCCCTCAGTGGTACACAACCCCACAACAGGCCATAGCAGTCCACCCACCCCACCGCCACCCCACACCGAACCCACGGTTATTGTGCGGTTCGGGTCCCAGTGGGCGCCCCAGGGAACGTCTCATACCAGACGAGTGTAACCCCAAATGTTTGCGTGGTAGAGTAACTATGATGTACGCTTACGTGGAGACAGTGTTTGCGCAGCAATCACCGACATCGTGTAAGTGAGGCGGGATGAGGGGAACCAGCCGGCATTCATCAAGGCAGATCTAAAACCGCCTTAAAAACCATCCACAGGCTGGCCGGCACACCGGACCTCAACACTAATCCGGCGGGAGGGTTCGTGCCGGGGACCGGCACGCTTTCCCGCTCGGGAAGGAGCGCGTTAGACCACGCTGCTAGCCGGGCCGGCATGGAAACAAGTAGATCAGGGCTTAACAACTGGCCGGTTTTGAGCGCGAGTACTCGCGTCTGCTCAGACACGTGCCCGCGAGCAGGTGCAAGGTCGCGGAGTAGGGAGGGAGGGGAAATGCGCGCGCACGTTTGAATGTGATCTCGCGTTCTTAGCAGATTTAACTAGCTATCTGAATGCTTTGAACATTTTACTACAAGGTAAAGATCTGCTAACTACTCATTTCATAGATCGAATACGAGCTTTTAAAATGAAATTGACACTTTGGGTGAGACAGTTGGAAACAGGAAACCTAGCTCATTTTCCGAAATTATCATCCATGCAAGATGTTCACAAAGACTGTGAACGTTATTCACATAGTTTAGTTGATCAGGGCTTTCAAGATCTGACAGCACTAGACAGTGATTTTGATCTGTTCTCTCCATATTCAGCGAATATTTAAGAGATTCGTCCTGAGCTGCAGCAAGAAATTATTGACCTGCAGTGTGACAGAGAATACAGAGACAAATTTCAGAACAAGAAAAACATTTTGGAATTCTACAGACACTTCCCTCAGGATAGATTTCCTCGTTTGCACAAACTGACAGCTACAATAATATCAATGTTCGGTTCCACGTATGTTTGTGAACTGTTCTCTGCAATGAAATGTAACAAGACGCGCCTGAGAAACGCATTGTCTGATCGAAATTTAAGCTGCACACTGCGCCTAAGATGCACAAGAACAATTACTCCGAATATAGACGCAATTGTAAAGGGCAAAAAGTACAAGATAACCGAGAATCCCACACTACAGTGACACCTTTGATTGTGTAACAGTTCACAAATTAATGCGAATGTAGAGGCATACACTAAGCTAATAACATTATGTGGCATGTCTACATTTTCCTTTATTTGTTTCATTTGTCGCAGTAATAATTCGTGAGTGATATCCCTGCAGGTGGCGGCAGCTGTTGTGTGCCCCACGTGACTCCCCCCACTCTCCGCTCTGGTCCGGTAGTGGGGGTAGCGTGCTCGCGCTGCTCCGTGCTCGCGCAATGCTGCTCACAGCTTGCTCCGCGAGCACGTATGTTGTGAAGCCCTGAAGTAGATGGTGGCAATGTTATCGCATGGAGTACATTCTAAAGGGCTTCCACAGGTCGTATAGTACAAATCGAAGGCAACATGACATCTGTGGACTACGTGAACGTCATTACGAATTGCCTGCATCCTAGTCATGCCTCATGTCTTCCCCGACGGTGATTGAATCTTTCAAAATGGTTCAAATGGCTCTAAGCACTATGGGACTTAACATCTGAGGCCATCAGTCCCCTAGACTTTGAACTACTTAAACCTAACTAACCTAAGGACATCACACACATCCATGTCCGAGGCAGGATTTGAACCTGCGACAATAGCAGCAGCGCGGTTCCAGACTCAAGCGCCTAGAACCGCTCGGCCACAACGGCCGGCTTGCATCTTTCAGCAGAATACCTTTCCGTGTCAAAAGGCCTGAATCATGTCCCAGTTGTTTGAGGAGCAGGGTAGTAAACTCACTATTATGTCTTGACCAACAAATTTGTTTGGTATGAACGCAAAGTAGCAGACCTGGATTGCTATCGGAAGCCATCTCCGCCTCCACAAACCATCGACCCGTATTACACGTGAAGTGTTGACAGAAATGTGGTGCCGTATTCGCCCGGACTGAGGGCAGACCGAAGAAAGAGGATACTAATGACGAGCTGCAGAAATGACAGTGATAAACTCAACATCAAAACTGGTGGCCAAGAAGAAGATGAAATAAACGAATTTCACTGCTTTGGAAGCAAACTGACACATCACGGTCGAAGCAAAGATGATTCGTTTCTTCTCCGCCGGCTGCAGTCTCTAACGTGTAAACCGTAAACAGTGAGTAGGGAAGTTGGAAATGGAAAAGAACTCCGAGCTAAAAAAAGAATAATGAAATTACAAAATGTTGGGATGCCACTTAGTTTTTATTGTTTTCTATTTATAGAGCCAAAAGTCATTATTCATGACAAAGCTTCTGGATGCTAATTTTTTCTACAGGAGCACAAAAGTCAAACAAAAAGTTTGAAACGATGTTAGAATTCACAAGCGGCACGGGGTAGCCGCACGGACTGAGGCGCCTTGTCTCGGTCCGCGCAGCTCCCCACGTCGGAGGTTCCAGTCCTTCCTCGGGCATGGGTGTGTGTGTTGTCCGTAGAGTAAGTTAGTTTAAGTTATGTTAAGTAGTGTGTAAGTTTAGGGACCGATGACCTCAGCAATTTGGTCCCTTAAGACCTTACCACAGATTTCCAATTTAGAATTCACAAGTACGTCATCCAAGGCAGTCTTAATAAATTATTGCGTCTTAATGCAAGAGCACATTTTACACACATATTCACGTGTTGCTTCCCTGGAAGCCGATCGTATACTAGTATCGAGTTATTTTATTAATTTAGCGGCAGTACGCGCTGTGATTGGTCCGTTGTTTTCAGCAATGACTATCAGCTTCAACTAAAATTTGTATTTGTTTTTACTTGTAGAAAGGAATTTATTGAAATAAGTACTGACGTGCTACCGGTGCAAGTATCGTCAGAAGCATGGGTAGAGATGTATAGTAATACATTTACATGGTAAATATCATTAATGCTTACAAAGAAATCAGTATTTTCACCAAGTTATTATATAAAAAATATAATCTAAAACACAGGACAATCATTGTTATTGTATAACCATTATACGGTCGAATCTTAAAAGTTAGTAAACAGGACCAAACTCCCTGGTTTTAACACACAGTTGTTCATGCTCACATACTTCTGTGATGACTGCATCTCATTCTGCAGATGTTCGCTTTCCTTCCAGTCTAAGAGGTCATAAAATTCTTAACAACTGTGCTTCATGTTAGCTTTCACTGTCATTATTTCTTTCAAAGTATCTAATTTAATTAGAGAGAGAAAAAGTCCGTTCAACTTCTCGAAGTCACTTTTTTATGTTAATTTATTTCACCTTTACAGTTTGAGACCCGTTTAGTCATATTCACACGTGCCTCGAATGTAACAGAGAGGTTGACAGTTGGCAACAGTTTCCCCAAAAAACGACCTGTCACTTCTGAAATACAAAATATTCATCCTAACAGAGACTCCATCTTTCAGTAGTTTATAATAAACGAATATTATTGTCGAAGCGCCTTTATTAGTGTCAGATCAGTAAAATAATGCTTAATTGTTGGTACCATTGAACCTGTAGCAGGAGGGCTTTTGTTGCTTGCACACTTGAGTTGTGCCACTCACTGTTGAGCAATAGCTTTTGAACAAGGCTGCATAATCGAGTCTTTTAGTTTCGTAAAATTCGCTTAAGGGGCTCTGGAAAGGCTCAATATCATGAAAAGTTCAATTTTTTTTTTTGCGTTTTCTGAATCTGCAGACTATTACCTTTTAATAGATATATAATTTATTCAATTCCAAAGACTACAACTATTTTTAAATTTTTTTTGAAACGTGTTCTACATGGGCGTGACCCACTATGGCGCTGTTAAACTGCTGTCAAATGGTGTTATTATTAACGTCCGTGTTCATCAGGTACATTTTAGTGATGTGAGATAAAGTATGTGTTGTGGCTAACCTGTGATGGTTCAATACATATCGCTGGTGTGATTGTCGATTGTTTCATGTTTATTTACTCTCAAAATGGTTCAAATGGCTCTGAGCACTATGGGACTCAACTGCTGAGGTCATTAGTCCCCTAGAACTTAGAACTAGTTAAACCTAACTAACCTAAGGACATCACAAACATCCATGCCCGAGGCAGGATTCGAACCTGCGACCGTAGCGGTCTTGCGGTTCCAGACTGCAGCGCCTTTAACCGCACGGCCACTTCGGCCGGCGTTATTTCTATTAAGGGAAGAAACAATACTTACCTTCCTGTGCCTCCTACAGGCAATTATGCAATTACACTGACAATCTATTACTACTCGCAGAACGCAGGCTAAGTATCGGCTTACTATTACTCACTACCGATGCTCTCGAAATCTGCGACCGAGCTGGAGCGGACCAGCGATGGGCAGCTGGTTAAATCAGCGTTGACAGGGGGCGCTGAACTCTGTTTCCCTCTCTTTCCATCGGCGCGCGGATCAGCTCCTTCTTGATGCCGCTTTGTGGCGCTGCGCTGGTCGGTGTGCAGTCCATGCTTTTACGATTGCACAATCCATACCGCATGCAGGTTCCACGAGCGGAATAGTGCTGATTATGCCAGAAGGGTTCACTACTTTCAATGGTTCGAGTCGCTCATTAGATCAAGTGTTTCCCATAGACGAGACTTGGTCTCATCGTGGTGTGTATGTCGATAACCGTAAGTACCGGTCTTGGGCTACTGGCAACCCGCACACTTTCACTGTGTTTTCCCTGAACGTACAAAAATTAGGCGCATCAAGTGCGGTTTCAGGGCGACAAATAACAGGATAAACTGTGTCAAACAACTGTGGACGCTGCTGTCTACCGAGACACTATCAAATAGTTCATAGCCTTACTGCAAGTGGTTGAGCAGTACTGCTGGTTGCAACAGGACGGCGACACTTGCCATACAGTTCGCTCTGCTTTGGAGATGCGGCAGGATTTTTTTGGTGAAATAATCGACAGGATTGTGGCCACGACAATTCCACTATGTTAGTAATGCAGACTTCTTTCTGTAGGGCTACTTAAAAATTATGGTTTAGAGGACCAATCTACAAAAGCTGCCAGCATTGAATACAAGCATTTGAAAGCCATCAACGAAACAGTGTAAAACTAGCAAGCGTAACTGGGAACTAGATCAAATGTGTCAACAATTGCATGGACATAGATGGACGACATTTTCAACACCAGATTTAATTTATAATAACTAATAACTTAAGATGTAAGTCTGCCAATTAAAATATTAGTTATACACTGAACAGCCAAAGAAACTGTGCGTAATATCGTGTAGGGCCCTCGCAAGCACACAGAAGTGCCGCAGCACGACGTTGCATAGACTCGACTAATTTCTGAAGTAGTGCTGGAGGAACTAACGCCATGAATCCTGCAGGGCTGCCCACAAATCCGTAAGAGTACGAGGGGGGGGGGGGGGGAGATCTCTCATGAACAGCGCGTTGCAACGCATCCCAGATATGGTCAATAATGTTCATGTCTGGAGAGTTTGGTGGTCAGCAGAAGTGTTTAAACTCAGAAGAGCGTCCTTAGACCGACTCTGTAGGAATTCTCGACGTGTGCAGTGCCGCATTGTACTGCTGGAATTGCCCAAGTCCGTCGGAATGAACAATGAAGATGAATGGGTGCAGCTGATTCTTAGGTACGTGTCACCTGTAAGAGTCCTATCTAGACATATCAGAGGTCCCATATCACTCAAACTGCAAGCGCCCGACGCCATTACAGAGCCTCCACCAGCTTGAATAGTCCCCTGCTGACATGCAGGGAACATGGATTCATGAGATTGTCTCCATACCCGTGCTCGTCCATCCGCTCGATACAATTTGAAACGAGACTCGTCCGACCAGGCAACATGTTTCCAGTGATCAACAGTGTTGACGGGATCAGGAGAGGCGTAAAGCTTTGTGTCGTGTAGTCATCAAGCATACACGAGTGGGCCTTCGGCTGCGAAAGCCCATATCGATGGTGTTCCGTTGCAATTGAAAGAAAATAGCCCTCGGTCAGTATTTTTAACGATTTAACCGGGTTTCAGCACTGCTAGGAGTGTCTTCCTCAGAATTTAAATTAAAGAATGGTCTATAATTTGGTCATAGAATTATGACTAAAAACGTATGATAGAGAGTATAAGTACGGAATCATCGTGAAAGACTAGCAGTACTTATATGTCACTTATAAAATAATAAATATGCCAAAAGGGCATTAGTCACAAAGATATTTAAGATAAAAAACTGTGATGGCGAGCCACTAAGGGCTGCTCGTTACTTGCGTCGTTACAGGTTGCAAACGGACTTATACTCTGTATCATACGTTTTTAGTCATAATTCTGTGACCTTGTTATAGACCATTCTTTGACTTAAATTCTGAGGAACACGCGTAGCAGTCTTGAAACCCGGTTAATTCGTTAAAAATAGTGACCGAGGGCTATTTTCTTTCAATTGTAACTATTCACGATCTCTGAACGTGCAGCCATGTACAAAATTTTGATGTTCCGTTGAATGGTTCGCGCGCTTACACTTGTTGATGGCCCAGCATTGGAGTTTCAGTTCTGCCACGTTGAACGATTCTCTTCAGCCGTCGTTGACCCCGTCCTTGCCGGATCTTTTTCCGGCCGGAGCGAAGTCGGAGATTTGATGTTTTACCAGATTCCTGATATGCACGGTACACTCTTGAAATGGTTGTACGGGAAAACCCCCTCTTCATCGCAACTTCTGGGATGTTGTATCCCATCGCTCGTGCGCCGACTATAACACCATGTTCAACCTCACTTAAATCTTGATAACCTGCCACTGTAGCAGCAGTAACCGATCTAACAACAGCGCCAGACACTTGTTGTCTTATACAGGCGTAGCCGACCGCAGCGCCGTATTCTGCCTGTTTACATATCTCTGTATGTGAATACGCTTGTCTAGACCAGTTTCTTTGGCGCTTCAGTGTAGAATTAACTAAGTGGTGGGGCCTCTTTTAAGTTGAACACCCTGTAGTCCCGAAAGATGAACGGGCCTGCCCGTATCTAGTTCACAGTACCGCGCAGGATGAGCCAGGAAGTAATATGCTACAAACTTGCTAACGGTGTTGGTTGTGCAGCTTTGGAGTTTTCGTAAGACAGAGAACTGCCACAGTTTCCCAAACTGCCAGCCTAGCTGTGTGCAGGCCGCTGTGACCGAGCGGTTCTAGGCGCTTCAGTCCAGAACAGCGCTGCTGCTATAGTAGCAGGTTCGAATCCTTCCTCGGGAATGGATGTGTGTGATGACCTTAGGTTAGTTAGGTTTAAGTAGTTCTAAGTCTAGGGGACTGATGACCTCAGACGTTAAGGGGCTCCGGAAAGGCTCAAAATCATGAAAAGTTCAATTTTTACTTTTTTGCGTTTTCTGAATCTGCAGACTATTACCTTTTAATAGATATATAATTTATTCAATTCCGAAGACTACAACTATTTTTAAATTTTTTTTGAAATGTGTTCTACATGGGCGTGACCCACTGTGGCGCTGTTAAACTGCTGTGAAATGGTGTTATTATTAACGTCCGTGTTCATCAGGTACATTTTAGTGATGTGAGATAAAGTATGTGTTGTGGCTAACCTGTGATGGTTCAATATATATCGCTGGTGTGATTGTCGATTGTTTCATGTTTATTTACTCTGTCGTTATCTCGAAAATATTCGTAATTAATTCTGTTTCTTGAGTCTCTGTTATGTTGAAGTATAATAATGAGTAAAATTAAAGTTATTAGAAATCCTCTGAAGGCTTTTAAGAAAAGGAGAAATGTTGGAAAGCCAAAGTTATGTGTTATTACTGTAAACAATAAAGACGATGAAAATCCCCAACATAGCTTGTGTCCCAAAGAAGAAGACAGTTGGTGTAAATATAACAAAGGATTGCTAACTGGTGAAGTGTACACTCATAAGCATAGTCTGCCTCATGCAATAATGGAGGTGATAAAACCTATTTTCAGAGACTTAGCAGCACCTGAACTGTTGAAAAAGTGTATGCACGGAAAAACTCAAAACCCCAATGAAAGTGTAAATAGTGTTATATGGTCGAGAATCCCCAAGACTGTATTTGTTGGAATAGAAACACTTCACTTTGGTGTGTATGATGCTGTTGCGACTTTCAATGATGGCAACATTGTAAGGTGCAAGGTATTTAGAAATATGGGAATGAAGATAGGTTCTAACATGGTACGAGCGATGCTTGCTTTAGACAAGGAACGCCTTCGGGCTGCAGACAGGGCTGTAAAGAGTCTAGAGATACAAGCAAGAGTAAACAGGAGGAGGAACAAGAGGAAGCTGGAGGAGGAGTTTGCAGAGGATGAAGATAATCCATCCTATGGACCTGGAATGCACTAAAAAGTTAATCCAATCTTTGTCGCTCGATTCCCAAAACTTTTATTTTCTCATACTAATTACATGTTTTCTAAGGATCTTCCAAACATATTTGTTTCAAACTTTCAGTAAATGTTACACAGTACCTTCTGCATAATTTAACACAGCCTTTTTCCAAAAAACTGTATATTTTTGAATATATAAATAAAAAATTGCAAAAAAAATGTTGTGAATTTTCATTACAATTGAAAAAAAATCGTCTTTAATAACTGAACTAATAAAATTTTGTAAAATCCCTGTGTTAAGTTGTAGCCCACATTCCAATAAATAATCTGTAAAAAGTTCAACTTCCTACCTCAAATACTTTGTGAGGAAAGATGTAATTTATAAGCGTTATTTTAACATTGCAAGTATAGGGCGTTCCGGAGCCCCTTAAGTCCCATAGTGCTCAGAGCCATTTGAACGTAGCTGTGTCTGTGTGTGTTGTGCACGGCAGAGTGGCCAGGGCCGGAGGGCCAGTGGGTGTCTTCACTGAGCCTAGGGTTCGGCGGACAGTGAGGCCGCACCGGCCTCTTCCGGAACGGCTGCGCGATGCGCCCGCAGATACACCCGCCGCGGGCAGAAGGCCAGGTCCAGGCCAGGCCAGGCCGGAGCGAACAGGGCTTTATCTGGGGTACGCAGCTATGGCTGGGGGCGCAAGGCGGCCGCACCGCGCTCCGTTGTTGGTCCGACGTCAACAAATGACCGACACCGAGATACGCCGGCCGCCGGTGTTCCGACACGCGCTCGCTGAGAGTACACCATTTCTCTACCTCCGAGCTTCCGGCCGGCGTGTCGGCGCAACAGGTCGCTAACCCCTGCGTGGTCGGCGTATCGTTCGGGCTGAGACAACCTCTGCACGGGAAGCACACTTATCTCCACAAACATCGAAATAAGTGTCCAAGGAATAGAAAAGCAACTGGAATCACTCAACAGAGGAAAGTCCACTGGACCTGACGGGATACCAATTCGACTCTACACAGAGTACGCGAAAGAACTTGCCCCCCTTCTAACAGCTGTGTACCGCAAGTCTCTAGAGGAACGGAGGGTTCCAAATGATTGGAAAAGAGCACAGGTAGTCCCAGTCTTCAAGAAGGGTCGTCGAGCAGATGCGCAAAACTATAGACCTATATCTCTGACGTCGATCTGTTGTAGAATTTTAGAACATTTTTGCTCGAGTATCATGTCGTTTTTGGAAACCCAGAATCTACTCTGTAGGAATCAACATGGATTCCGTAAACAGCGATCGTGTGAGACCCAACTCGCTTTATTTGTTCACGAGACCCAGAAAATATTAGATACCGGCTCCCAGGTAGATGCTATTTTTCTTGACTTCCGGAAAGCGTTCGATACAGATCCGCACTGTCGACTGATAAACAAAGTAAGAGCCTACGGAATATCAGACCAGCTGTGTGGCTGGATTGAAGAGTTTTTAGCAAACAGAACACAGCATGTTGTTATCAATGGAGAGACGTCTACAGACGTTAAAGTAACCTCTAGCGTGCCACAGGGGAGTGTTATGGGACCATTGCTTTTCACAATATATATAAATGACCTAGTAGATAGTGTCGGAAGTTCCATGCGGCTTTCGCGGATGATGCTGTAGTATACAGAGAAGTTGCAGCGTTAGAAAATTGTAGCGAAATGCAGGAAGATCTGCAGCGGATAGGCACTTGGTGCAGGGAGTGGCAACTGTCCCTTAACATAGACAAATGTAATGTATAGCGAATACATAGAAAGAAGGATCCTTTATTGTATGATTATATGATAGCGGAACAAACACTGGTAGCAGTTACTTCTGTAAAATATCTGGGAGTATGCGTGCGGAACGATTTGAAGTGGAATGATCATATAAAATCAATTGTTGGTAAGGGGGGTACCAGGTTGAGATTCATTGGGAGAGTGCTTAGAAAATGTAGTCCATCAACAAAGGAGGTGGCTTACAAAACATTCGATCGACCTATACTTGAGTATTGCTCATCAGTGTGGGATCCGTACCAGATCGGGTTGACGGAGGAGATAGAGAAGATCCAAAGAAGAGCGGCGCGTTTCGTCACAGGGTTATTTGGTAACCGTGATAGCGTTACGGAAATGTTTAGCAAACTCAAGTGGCAGACTCTGCAAGAGAGCCGCTCTGCATCGCGGTGTAGCTTGCTCGCCAGGTTTCGAGACGGTGCGTTTCTGGATGAGGTATCGAATATATTGCTTCCCCCTACTTATACCTCCTGAGGAGATCACGAATGTAAAATCAGAGAGATTAGAGCGCGCACGCAGGCTTTCAGACAGTCGTTCTTCCCGCGAACCATACGCGACTGGAACAGGAAAGGGAGGTAATGACAGTGGCACGTAAAGTGCCCTCCGCCACACACCGTTGGGTGGCTTGCGGAGTATAAATGTAGATGTAGATGTAGATGAAACAGTCGTCCGTTATCGCGTCTTACGGCTCCGTATTGCTGGAGTACTCCGTCTGGCCCTTTGGGCAATCGGGTTCTTAAAGCGTAGACCTTGAAAGCTGTCACTACTGTACTATTTCGCGTGTTATTAACTCACGCCTCGTGGCGGGCGGTGGACGGCGCGTCTGAAAGACACAAAAAATGCCGGAGGACTGTCTCACCTCGTGGCTCCACTGGAGTAGGTTGGTGTGTGGGGCGCTGCGGTACGGTAGGTCGAAGTATTACTGACAAGAATGGGAGTACATTGGCAGTCGCAGTCGGTTGTTAATTAGCAGATATTGTGTTATTACTAATGGGTGCCAATTGTTCTGGTTCGTAATGCAGGTTTTGAAACGGAGATTTACACGACATCTTCTCGGACTTCAGAGAGCGTTCGCCATGTTTAAGTGATCCTCTTGCGGCTTTTTGAAGAGGGTGGTCTTTCACGTCCAGGTATCGAACCGGTTTCATATTCAAAAAATTGTTCAAATGGCTCTGAGCACTATGGGAATTAACATCTGTGGTCATCAGTCCCCTAAACTTAGAACTACTTAAACGTAACCAACATAAGGACAACACACACATCCATGCCCGAGGCAGGATTCAAACCTGCGACCGTAGCGGTCGCGCTGTTCCAGACTGAAGCGCCTAGAACCGCTTGGCCACACCGGCCGGCATTTCATATTCATTCATCAGCACATCTCATCACATTCTTTGCCTGTAGGCTTCATTCAGTATTTTTTCTTTTGTATACGATCTCCCTTTCGTTCCAAAATTTCACGTGTTGAAGTCCTTTGTACTAATTGCCTTATCCATTGATGTTCTATATGCCTTCATTATGTGACTGTTTTCCAGTAATTCTATGCTTTTCTACCGAAATATTTTCTAAATCATTAGACTGTCTTTATTAACATTTTTCTTCTTTTTTGACGAATTTTACACTTCGTTTCTGGAGAGGGTGATTCCAAATGACAACAAAACTGTGACGTTCAAGTCTAATGTCAACATGAGTAAACTGCCCAGAAACTGGTAAATGCAAAATAAATTATCATAAAAACGAGACTGCTCGTAGTTCTTTCAACCGTTGGACACACATAAACGCTAATTCCTAGTACCATGTGTCATAGGCTACACCACTCTATGCTACACCACTGAACAGGAAATAAATTTTTAGTGTGGCCGTATGTTATCTGCCGAAACTCGCTTATTCCATCAAGAGTCGGCCAAACTCCGCAGAAATGTCTCTCTATAAAAGTGTTTCAACCACGTTTCTGAGGCCAGTTTAATTTTTGAAACTTTGTAAGCAGATTCCGGATAGTCTGCGTTTATTTTCAATTAAGTGTCTGCCAGTTAAATTTCTGCAACATCTCTGTAGTACTCTCTAGCGTGTCAGACAAACCTATGACCATTTATGCTTCCCTTCTCTATATACGTTCAGATCTCGTCAGCCTGTAATGGGACACTCTCTTCTAACACAACTTTCTTCTCTCTATAGAAGTAGCTGATACCAGCATTATTCTCGAATATGGTATAGATGAACATTCTCTGTTGTCTCACTGAAAGAATTTCATTTGATTTTGTATACGATGTATTACATTTCAGACTAAGATGTATTAAAAGAAACTGATGTGTTACGCTCTATTCTTCTGCTTTCGCTTGTGCCTTATCTCGCATTTTGTGCAGGGTCGGCGTGGTTAAGGTCGGATTTGGCATGGTTAATTGAAGGGGTGCCCGGATGCCCTTCCAGCCGCCAAACCGTATCCTCCAGCATGGAATCAGTGTAGCCCAGCTGTCTGCATCTAGTGTAATTCACGGAATAGTCCGAACATGTTTCAAATGGCTGCGATTCGAGTAACTGAGGTGGGACGTAGGGATCAGCCCAGTATTCACCTAGTGGGATGTGGAAAACCGCCTAAAAACCACATCCAGGCTGGCTGGCACACCGGCTGTCGTCGTCGATCCGGGGCCGGCGCGCCTACCCGAGTTCAGGAAGCAGTGCATTAGCGCTCTCGGCTAACCTGCTGGTTTAATTTCTTACACTCTATATGTACAGTTAAAATTATTCTTCTTTTAGAAATATTTGAAATTACGAAATTTCTGTCATATTAAAAATTCATATTATTAAGTGCACAATCCAACGCTAATTACTATATTTATTTCTGGATTCATTTATAAAATAATGTTGGTGACGATTCTTCTTTTGTGAAGAAAGTTTTTAAACTCTTTTTCTGAGTAAACTCTTTGGAATATTGTGATTATCGCAAAATGAAAGTAGTAGTGGACATGCCTTTGATGGAGACAGACATATTTTTTTATCATCGACACTAACAATGTAATTTGGAATATTAAGTGGAAATTGTAAAGACGGTGTGATATTCAAAAATCTGACAAAAAATTAAATTCAAGAAATATTCAGGCAAATCTTCATCAGTTATTTAGTCATCAGGAATACACACCGTTAAATCAAAATTTCAGCGGCAAGAATGTACTCCTAGACGCAATAACTGCAGCCAATAAAAAGAAGAGAAAATAAGATAAAGAAAAAAGTTTATCTTTTGTGTATCTTACGCCTCTCGAAGCTTTCAAAACTTGTGCAGGGACAGAAAATTTTAGTACTCATGTGTGGGAGCGTAAAATTACAAGTCCCATTTGATACAGTCCCCACAGATTCGAGCTATGTCCTAGGATGGGTCGCACGAGTGAGTTTTAGATTGATTTCATTTCCTATTGGCAGATTACCAATAAGCCGAAAACTTCACCTACTTTACTTCCGTGTAAATGAATGTAATAATTCAATTTCATATCCTTGCGAAGTGATAGACCCAGCTATTTGTAGGAGTTTATCGGTTCAAACTGTGACTCGTTGATAATGTAGTCGTAGGATACTACGTTCTTTCGCTGTGTGAAATACACAATCCTAAATTTTTGAAGATTTGAAGTAATTTGCCAATATCAGGACCAATTTTAAACCTTATCAAGACTTGAATTTCTGGTGCCACACAACTCCGGAGACCTACCAAGGACGTGTTGAATCTATCTCGCAAAGAATCGCTCCTGTATTGCGTTCCAAAGATGCACCGACACGCCATTAACCAGACGGTCACACATATTTCGGACCATGAGTGTACACCAGAAATCTAAGCAGTGGCCGGGATCTCGGCTCAACAGCAGGCGCCCTCGTGCGATATTCGACACCACTGCATAACGTTGAACCGTGGTTGCTCGAAAGGGTTTGGGAAAAGCGTCGTAACAGAACAGAATCTGTTGCAGCTAACAAGGGAACGTTCCCACGTGGAAATAAACGACCTTGATTGAACTTGGCGGGTATATAGACGGGTCAAAATAATGAAATATTTATTTTTTTCCACCTTTTGCCTAAATTCACACTTGAGGCGTAATACACACCCCAGAAGGTAATTTGGCATATTGGGTTAAGAGGGAATATTATCGAAACCATGATATACAAAATGTGTTTCATATAAAAGTTGAAGCGTAATTAACGTTCTAGAAAACTTTGTAATCAATTTTTGTAATAATTTCAAATCTTGCAAAATGCTCCACCATCATAAATTAATTCTCAAAAATGAAAGCTTATGTTTCAGCATAAATTAAAGAAGCTTTCAGGCTACATATTTTCACGTTTAGCAAAGCTTGTTTCTGACATACCATTTTTGAAAAATAGGCAGTACACAATGTGCTGTCGAAGTATTTCCAAAGTACGTCATTAAAATATCCAAGCGTTCATTATTATTTTAATTCTTTATTTTAATTATTTTAGTTTTATGTTTCAACTTGTTTTACGTTTTACACATTTTTTTTTTTTGCTATTCCATATGCGTGTGTTTTGTTAAATGAAAATGATAATCTGTTAAGAAGTACTTAAAACATAACTTTTTCTTTCCACGACGCAGACAGAATGAACGAAATTTCTTCACGTAATACAGACGATGTGCAATACAATATGAAACAAAATTCATTATCATTCTCAAATTGTGGCGGGTGATCCTCTAAATATCCCGTTTTCTGTCATACATATTTCAGTACATTGGTAAGCTTTAGCTAGTGAGTGCAATTTTATTATATTGTTTCTCAAGTGGAGAGTGAGATCATACTCACTCAAAAGGACTAGATATGAACATGGAACATCGACAGCCGTATTCACGCAAGGCCGTACCTGTGTCGTCGTGCCCTTTGGGATCACCAGATGAATAGCTTTCCTGTCCACAGGTACAATGTTGGAAACCGTTTTTTCACGCTGACTACCAACTTTTTCGTAGTTTTAAAAGGGACAAATCGAGGGTTTGGACCGATAATCCGAGAATCTCCTTTTTAAGCCTCTAATGTTCTTATCACAGCATCACAGCTGTTGCCAGCATTCTCAAAAATTTTCGCAAAAGTAATGTACAGTCGTCTTTATAACCATCGTATCTCAAATAACATACTGTCAAAGTCACAGTTTGGATTTCTAAAAGGTTCTGATATTGAGAAGGCTATCTATACTTACAGTGAAAATGTGCTTAATTCATTAGACAAAAAATTGCAGGCAACTGGTATATTTTGTGATCTGTCAAAGGCATTTGATTGTTTAAATCACAATATCCTTTTAAGTAAACTAGAATATTATAGTATAACAGGAAACGCTGCAAAATGGTTCAAATCTTATATCTCTGGCAGGAAACAAAGGGTGTTATTAGGAAAGAGACATGTATCAAGCTATCAGGCATCATCCAACTGGGAACTAATTACATGTGTGGTCCCACAAGGTTCCATTTTAGGGCCCTTACTTTTTCTTGTGTATATCAATGACCTTTCGTCAGTAACATTACCAGATGCAAAGTTTGTTTCGTTTGCCGATGATACAAACATTGCAATAAATAGCAAATCAAGTGTAGTCTTAGAAAGATCAGCCAATAAAATATTTGTGGACATGAATCACTGGTTCCTAGCCAATTCTTTGTCACTAAACTTTGAAAAAACACACTACATGCAGTTCAGAACTTGTAAGGGGTGTCCCAAGAGTATATGTCTAACATACGATGACAAGAAGATAGAAGAAGTGGACAGTGTTAAAATCTCGGGATTACAGCTTGATAATAAATTCAACTGGGAGGAGCACACCACAGAACTGCTGAAGCGTCTTAACAAATCTCTGTTTGCAATGCGAATTTTGTCAGACATAGGGGATATAAAAATGAAAAAGCTGGCATACTATGCTTACTTTCATTCCATAATGTCATATGGGTTTATTTTTTGAGGTAATTCATCAAGCCAAGCTAAAGTTTTCCGGGCACAAAAACGTGCAGTGAGAGTTATATGTGGTGTGAACTCAAGAACATCCTGCAGAAGCCTGTTTAGGGAACTAGGGATACTAACTACTGCTTCCCAATACATTTATTCCTTAATGAAATTTTTCATTAAAAATATATCACTTTTTCAAACCAACAGCTCAATTCATGGAATCAATACTAGAAATAAGAATAATCTTCAAAAGGATTTAAAGTCACTTCGTCTTGTACAAAAAGGTGTGCATTATTCAGGAACACACATTTTCAATAACTTTCCAGCAGCCATAAAAAGCTTAACAACCAATGAAATTCAGTTTAAGAGAAGCCTAAAGGATTTATTGGTGGCCAACTCCTTCTACTCCATTGATGAATTTATTAGTAAAACCAACTGATTTGTATATAAGTACAACATAACTTCTGCACAATTTCAGTGCAGTAATGTGTTCATTGAAAATTTGTGTGTCTGTGTATCTGTGTATCTGTGTGTGTGTGTGTGTGTGTGTGTGTGTGTGTGTGTGTGTGTGTGTGTGTGTGTGTGTGTGTGTGTGTGTGTGTTAGTATAATCTAACTTCTGCACCATTTCAGTGCAGTAATGTGTTCATTGTAAATAAGTATTACAGTAGTTGTATTACCTTATAAATAAATAAAAAACTTTTTTATTTTAAATTCAGTGCATTAGTATTTGTAAAATGACTCTTAGTGTTCATTAAAAAATGACGATCATTCCACTTGGGACCTGTGGAATGGTACATTAGCTTATTTGTTTTAGTTGTAAATATTTGTCATGTATTGTTGTTTTTCTGACATGTTCTACATCCTGGAGGACCTCCTCACTGCGGATCAGTTGGAATGAAAGTAAATCTAATCTAATCTAATCTAAATCTGGCAAACTAACTTCCGACCAGGTCACCACATAATTGAAAGAAGTTTCCTTGCCCAGTGCGGGAGAAAAATCTGTAATATTGTTGGAGTCTTTGGGGGTCAATGTGAAACAGTCATTCAGAGCATTGTTTCCCAACCTGTTGTTCGCAAACCGCCAGTGGGTTCACAAGATATGTCAAGGGATACGTAAGAGCTCATTTCTATAATGGCGGTTTTCGAAAAACGCTTCGGTATTAATGACCCACTCCAATTCACGTATCATGTCTATGACACTATCTCCCCTATTTCACGATAATAAAAAATGAGCAGCCCTTCTATGTACTTTTTCGATGTAATCCGTCAGTCCCACCTGACGCGGATCCCACACAGCACAGCAATACTCCAGAATAGGGCGGACAAGCGTGGTGCAAGCAGTCTCTTTAGTAGACCTGTTGCACCTTCTAAGTGTTCTGCCAATGAATCGCAGTCTTCGGTTTGCTCTATCCACAATATTATCTATGTGATCGTTCCAATTTAGGTTATTTGTAACTGCAATCCCTAAGTATTCAGTTGACTTATCGCGTAATCGAAATTTAGCTGATTTCTTTTAGTACTCATGTGAATAACTTCACACTTTTCCCACCATACAGATATCTTATCTAAATCAATTTGCAAGTCGTTTTGATCATCTTATGACTTTACAAGATATAAAAATTAATGTAATCAGTCCCATTAATCACTCTCAGTAAGTTCAACCTACAATTCATGTGTATGATCTTTTGTAATCTTTTTATACATAAGAAATTAATATAATGATAGAAGTGTGCACATATCTGTATTCAAGAACAGCCCATTAACATTTCTTAAGCCAAAAGGGAAACATATTTATGTACATAACTATATAATCATTATTCTTGTATCCAATGCTGGAGTAAATTCACATAAAACTGTATATGCAGAGCCGGCCAGTGTGGCCGAGTGGTTCTAGGCGCTTCAGTCTGGAACCGCGCGACCGCAACGGACGCAGGTTCGAATCCTGCCTCGGGCATGGATGTGTGTGATGTCCTTAGGTTACTTAGGTTTAAGTAGTTCTAAGTTCTAGGGGACTGATGACCTCAGATATTAAGTCCCATAGTGCTCAGAGCCAATTGAACCATTTTTGTATATGTAGCTACCTGTTATAATAAGTGAGTTGTGCACATGGCGGTATTCTAGTGCAGCCATTCACATATTTAAAAATGGGAGAAAATATATTTGTAGAAACCATTTTATCCTGTGTCTCTGAACCCAGTGTAAACGAACATATTTGTTACATGTAAGGCTTCTTTGAAACGACACAACAAATATAATGTGCAGTGAAGTAGGCATTCCATCAGGCATCAGTATGCAAACCTTTTACAACCCTAGTCTCCCGGTAAGTACAATTCACTGTCAGAAATTCATGTTTTTTAAACTTTAAAGTGGCTCTTCTAAATCAACAATTTGTGCAAAAATGACCAAAAATTAGCAAAAAACGCAGAATAGCCTACACTGCCATTAGTCTGTCACTGTGAAAAGACGTCTGTACTCTTCACCAACACCAGCCACGAAAATAAACAATTCTCCACCTGAATATGACGGTGTGAAACATCCAGTGCCTGACGCAGGAACTTTTATTTGTATATGTCAGTTGTGAACCAGAAACGTCACCGTTCATATTAAAATGGATAGCAAGTTGAAAAGTGGAAGTTTGTCAGGGAAACATGATTTAACAAAATCGCAAGTGAATGTTGTGTCAGGTTATTTAGCTTCTAGTTAATCCGACAAAAGTGAACATTGAGTAAAGAAAAGAAAGTACGATGATAAATTAGGTTTGAATTTTCATTTATGGTTGACAATGACTGTCCAAAACCATAGTGTGTTGTTCCTAGCGACATTCTCGCTAGTAGTCTGAAAGCTTTTCTACTTAAACGCATTCAGAAACTAAGTACCCCATCCACGCAAGCAAATCTTCTGATTTTTTAACATCAAAGTGTAACGAGTGGAGAAATGATTTAGCTACTTTTGCATCCGCTGCAAACAGTGCCACCAAGAATGCTACTGAAACATCACATTAGCTACAGAATTGCTAAAACTGCGTTACCTACTTCAGCAGCTGAAGATTTAATGCGCCACGTATAAATCTCTCACAAAGAAGTCAATATGGCAACTGTCCGACTATACGATCAACCGACGGATTAAAGACACGTCAAATTGTATCGAAAATGAAATTTTGGAGAGAATGTATGGCAGACCTTGTTTGGCGACTCGTCTTGACAAATCGACTGATACTGCCAATTTAGCAGCCGGCCGGAGTGGCCGAGCGACTCTTGGCGCTACAGTCTGGAACCGCGCGACCGCTACGGTCGCAGGTTCGAATCCTGCCTCGGGCATGGATGTGTGTGATGTCCTTAGGTTAGTTAGGTTTAAATAGTTCTAAGTTCTAGGGAACTGATGACCTGAGAAGTTAAGTCCCATAGTGCTCAGAGCCATTTTTTTGCCAATTTAGCATGTCTTTTTTTTTCGTCCGTTATATTAACGGGGAGTCTGCAGAGGAGAAGCTACTATTCCGCAAACCCTTAAAAGATAGAACTACGGGAGAAGAGGTACTTAAGTTACCCGCCGAATACTTTCCCGAAAATTCAATAGACTGGACTTGCTGTGTAGGCATTTGTTCAGATGGTGTGAAATCTATAACAGGGTGTTATGCTGGGTCTGTTGCCAAAGTGAAATCGGTAGCGCCGAACGGTTCTTAGACACAATGTTACGGTGATAGACAGGCTCTTATTTCTAAACGCATGCGCTATGGATTGCAATCTGTACAGCCTTCCTCAACTGATGGAAAACCATCATCAATTCATAAAAAAACCATGATCTGCGATTAATGTCATGCCTCAAAACGAAAGAATAGAATTAGATATCAGAATTGATTCTTGATTGAAAACAATGAAGCAAGAACTCAAATGAAAAATAGATGGGGACCGTCCCCATGTCATGTGGGACAACTGTCTAAAAGGGGATTTATCTGTGTTAAAATCACAAATTCCCATCACTTTACTGATTAGAATATGTCTCGTCACTTACTAATTAGAATATATTCTTGTCGGCCTATGTCAAGCAGCAGACAGTGCCCCTCAGAAATGTTATCCAGGGAAGCACTAGGGCCTATAGTGAATGAAGAATACTGTTTCTGCCGTCCGTGTACTGAGACGCTGACGGAAATTGAACAAATGCGGGAAACACGGAAAATAAGATAAGCGCGAAGCTACTGCTCTGCTTACGGTCACCATGCGAACTATGACATTCGGTTCTCTGTACTAAATAGAATTGAACCTGGATAATACTGAATGTAATTACGTTGCTAAGATGAACTACTTATTTCTGAACCATTAAAACAGTGTCTGCTTTAAATGGATCCGATGACCTCCAAGAGGACAGGCAGTAGTGTAAGTAGGCTGTTTAGGTTTTCTTATTGGCGGGTTACGTAGAGCTCTGTAGGAAAATCACTGGCTGTACTGTGTGCAGTCTGTGGCTAGTTTGCATTGTTGTCTGCCATTGTAGGGGCAGCTGAATGTGAACAGCGCGTAGCGTTGCGCAGTTGGAGGTGAGCCGCCAGCAGTGGTGGATGTGGGGAAAGAAATGGCGGAGTTTTGAAATTTGTAAGACTGGATGTCATGAACTGCTATGTATATTATGATTTTTCAACACTATTAAGGTAAATACATTGTTTGTTCTCTATCAAAATCTTTCATTTGCTAACTATGCCTATCAATAGTTAGTGCCTTCTGTAGTTTGAATCCTTTATTTAGCTGGCAGTAGTGGCGCTCGCTGTATTGCAGTAGTTCGAGTAACGAAGATTTTTGTGAGGGAAGTTATTTGTGAAAGGTATAGGTTAATGTTAGTCAGGGCCATTCTTTTGTAGGGATTATTGAAAGTCAGATCGCGTTGCGCTAAAAAATATTGTGTGTCAGTTTAAGCACAGTCCTGTATAATTTTTCAAAAGGGGACGTTTCAGTAGGAGTAATCATGAATATGAATATTAACACAAAAAAGCTGTAGTAAGCTAACTAACCAGTTAGAGGTTGAGACCCTTAACTTCAAAAGTTTGGCTAATAAAGCTCGGTGGCTTAACTCCATTTGGTTGTTGAGAGTATTATCAGGGGACTGTTTCATGGACTTTATTATGTACTATGCATTGGCCAAACGGGGAGGGGTTTCGAAATTCGCTTTAAAGAACATCTCAACGTGAGCAGTTCGAAATCCGTGCTAACAACTCACATACTTGATAATCAACATATTACTTCAGATCCCCACAAAAATGTGGAGACACTACATAAAGAGAGAAAGGGCGGTTTTTCAGTGTATATATAATAAAGTCCATAACACAGTTTCCTGGTAATACTCAGCTATTCCACGTATTATGTGAAGAAATTTCGTTCCTTCTATCTGCATCGTGCAAAGAAAACGTTAAGTTTTAAGCATTTTTTAACAGAATATCATTACTGTAATGAATCTGTATCATAATAATGAGTTAATTATTATTTTCAGTTAGTAAAATTATTATTTTCAGTTAGCAAAACACACTATATGGAATGCTAAACTAGAAAGAAAAAGAGAAAATACCAATGTAAAATGTAAAACAATTTGAAACATAAAACTAAAATGATTAAAATAAATAATTAAAACCAACATATAATTAATTCGTTTTACACACATTGAAAAAAGATTCTCATCACCTCGGTTCAGAGAGTAACAGAAGCTGTACAGAAAATTGCAACAGAGATCAACATAAACATCATTTCCGCCCTTTTTATTGCCCATGAAAATCACACACTGTGTATTGTACCACCATACAGTGAGCCCTTCAGGGGTGGTGGTCCACATTGCTGTACACACCGGTACCTCTAATACCCAGTAGCACATCCTCTTGCATTGACGCATGCCTGTATTCGTCGTGGCATACTATCCACAAGTTCATCAAGGCACTGTTGGTCCAGATTGTCCCACTCCTAAACGGCGGTTCGGCGTAGATCCTGCAGAGTGGTTGGTGGGTCACGTCGTCCATAAATAGCCCTTTTCAATCTGTCCCAGGCATGTTCGACAGGGTTCATGTCTGGAGAACATGCTGGCCACACTAGTCGAGCGATGACGTTATCCTAAAGGAAGTCATTCACAACATGTACACGATGGGGGCGCGAATTGTCGTCCATCAAGACGAATGCCTCGCCAATACGCTGCCGATATGGTTGCACTATCGGTCGGAGGACGGCATTCACGTATCGTGCAGCCATTACGGCGCCTTCCATGACCACCAGCGGCGTACGTCGGCCCCACAAAATGCCACCCCAAAACAGAGGGAACCTCCACCTTGCCTGACTGGGTTGCCTCCAAACACGTCCCTGACTATTGTGTGGTTGAAGGCATATGCAACACTCATCGACGAAGAGAACTTGATGCCAATCCTCAGCGGTCCATTCGACATGTTGTTGGGCCCATCTGTACCGCGCTGCATGGTGTCGAGGTTGCAACGATGGACCTTGCTATGGACGTCGGAAGTGAAGTTGCGCATCATGTAGCCTATTGCGCACAGTTTGAGTCGTAACACGAAGTCCTATGGCTGCACGAAAAGCACTATTCAACATGGTGGCGTTGCTGTCAGGGTTTCTCCGAGCCATAATAGTAGGTAGCGCTCATCCACTGCAGTAATAGCTCTTGGGCGGCCTGAGCGAGGCATGTCATCGACAGTTCCTGTCTCTTTGTATCTCCTCCATGTCCGAACAACATCGCTTTGGTTCACGCCTAGACGCCTGGACACTTCCCTTGTTGAGAGCCCTTCCTGGCACAAAGTAACAATGCAGGCGTGATCGAACCGCGGTGACCGTCTAGGCTTTGTTGAAGTACAGGCAACACGAGCCGTGTATCTCCTTCCTGGTGGAATGACTGGAACTGATCGGCTGTCGGACCCCCTCCGTCAAATAGGCGCTGCTCATGCATGGTTGTTTACATCTTTGGGCAGGTTTAACGATATCTCTTAATAGTCAAAGGGATTGTCTCAGTGATACAATACCCACGGTCAGTGTCTACCTTCAGGAGTTCTGGAAACCGAGTGACGCAAAACTTTTTTTGATGTGTCTGTTTTAATGAGTTTCTTTGATAGCGCTGTGACAGCACATTGTGTACACCTTATTTTCCAAAAATGGTACGTCAGAAACCAACTTTGCTAAACATGGATGTATGTAACGTGAAAACGTTTTTTAAATTTCTGTTGAATCAAAGTTTTAATTTTTCAAAATTAATTAACAGTAGTTGGATGTTCTGGGAGCTGGAGTCCTAACGTTTTGTGAAACAGCATTTTGCATTCTTGTGGAGATATTTCCGTAGTAAGTTCCATCCTCGAACAAAAATTTCTTGATAGCCGAGAAGTGAAATATTATTTTTCATAAATTTAGCTTTAAATTTTATTTAATGTAACAGAATATTTTCTTAACAGTTTTCATCCCTGTTGCACACCTGTAGGGATTGAATTTATAGGAACACTGAAACAAGTATTTTTTTTTTATTTTTGACAGAGAAGTCCAATACCACTTGTCATAAATGAAGGGTCAAAAATCCGTTAGTAATTATTTATTTGTTATTTTCAAAAAATCTGTCACCCACTATTTTACCCCCTTAGTGGTTGAATTCCCAAAATGTAGAAACATGCATTTTTTATGTTCTGATGGCGAAACAAAATACCAGTTTTCGTATTTCTAGCTTAAAAAGTTACTCAATAGCGATATAAGCATTAAAAAACCTTTCGTCTTCTATTTCATTCCCTTAGGAGAGGAATTCCGGACAATCCCTCCTCAAACGATGCCTACAGTATAAGATCTACACCCTCTATCTTCAGCGATCTGGGCTCGACGGTAATGAGTCCCTGTAAGGGTTGAACGTCCAAAAACAGTGAAACACGTATTTTTTCATCTCTAGCCGAGAAACCAAACACCACTTTTCAAAGATTTACCTTAAAAATGCTTCCGCAGTAAATATTTCCAGAAAACGTTTCACCTACTATTTCACCCACTTACGGGTTTAATTTCAAAAAACAGTGACATGTGTATGTTTTATTTCTAGCAGAGAAGTCAAATTTAAATTTTCATAGATTAAGCTTCGAAAGTGCTTTCGTAATAAAATACTTTCTTAAGAAACCTCATCCTGTACTTCACCCCCTTAGGGTTTCAATTTCGAAAAAAAAAACAATCAAACACGTATTATTATTATTATTTTTTTTTTTTTTTTTTGCAAGCGAAAAGTCAAATACCAGTGTCCATAGATATAGCTTTAAAAATGCTTTAGTAGTTCTTTAACAAACATATATTTTCAAAAAAACTTTCACCCACTATTTCATACCCGTTGGGTTAAATTTCCAAAATGCTAAAAACCACAGATTTCTGTATTTCTGACGGAGAAACGAAAGACCAATTTTAATAGATCTACTTCGAAATTGCCTTAATAAGGACATTATTTTAAAAAAAACTTGATCCCTACTTCACCCCCCTAGGGTTAGAATATCGAAAAATCCTTTCCTAAACGACGTCTACAGTATAATCACACCTTCTCCAAACGTCAGTTTCCTCTCCTTACCGCTTTGACTTGGCGAAGATGAGTCAGTTAGTCAGTGATTCAGGACATTAGGTTTCACATGCAGAGATTAACTTTCAAGATGTGTTTTACCCCTTAAAGGTGAAACTGGGAACATACCAAAAAAATACATATTGAACTATTTTCACCCGTCTACGTACCCACCAAAATTCGTCAGGACAGATTATCTACACTGGAGACGTTCCCTTATAAGTATTGATTACAGTGCTGTGAATGCCGACTAAGACTGGTTACCCGTTAATGTACTCTCAGGTGACGAAAGTCGTGGGATAGCGGTATACACATCTATAAATGGCGGTAGTATCGCGTGCCAAAGGTATAAATAGGCAGTGCATTGGTGAGGCTGCAATATGTACTCTGGTGATCCATGTGAAAAGGTGTCCACATGATTATGGCCGCACGAAGGGAATTAATATGCTCGGAACACTGAATGATAATTGGAGCTAGATGCATGGGACATTATATTTTGAAAATCATTTGGGAATTCAGTATTCCGAGATCCACAGTGTCAAAACTGTGCCGAGAATACCATACGTTAGGGATTACCTCTCACCACGGACAACGCAATGGCCGATGGCCTTCACTTAACAACCAAGAGCAGCGGCTTCTGCCTATTGTCAGTGCTAACAGACAAGCAACACTACGTTCAGTAACGACAGAAATCAATGGGGAAGTACGAGTAACGTATTAGTTTGAACAGTGCGGCGGTATTTAGTGTTAAAGGGGTATGGCAGCAGATGACTGGTGTAAGTGGTTTTGCTGACAGAATATCGCCTGTAGCGCCTTACCTGGGCTCTTAACAATATCGGTTGGACCCTAGACAAATGGAAGAGCATGGTCTGGTCAGATGAGTCCCAATTTCAGTTGGTAAGAGCTGAAGGTAGGGATCGAGGGTGCCGCAGTTTGCACGAAGCCATGGACCCAAGCTGTCATCAAGCCATTGTGCAAACTGAAGGTGGCTCCATAATGGAGTATGAGCTCGATCCAGGTCCAACTGAACCGATCATGAACTGGGCTGGTTGTGTTCGGCTGTTTGGATACCATTTGCAGCTATTCGTGGACTTCACTTTCCCAGACATCATTGTCATGTCACTGGACAAAGTTGTTGGCGATGATTGCCTTGAAGAACATTTTGGACGAACGATTTGATCACCCAGATCGCCCGACATGAATTCCATCGAAGATTTATCAGACATAGCCGAGAGGTCAGTTTGTGAACAAAATATTGGAACTGCAACACTTTTGCAATTATGGGCGGCTATAGAGGCAGCAGGGCTCGATATTCCTGCAGGGCAGTTCCAATAACTTTTTAACTCCATGCCAAACGAGTTGCTGCACTACACCAGGCAAATGGAGGTCCGACACGATACCAGGAGGTATCTCATGTCACCTTGTAAGACGTCCATGATTAACGAATTTCTTGCTAGCGCACTCGAGCAGATGTAATTTCGATGGACTGCTCACGCGTTGACTGCGATATGTAAGCTGTAAGAGAATCTCAGACCAGAGAGCAGTGTTGTATGCAGTAGGAACTGTGTAGCAGATGCAGTAGCGAGCAGTCGTGTGTGTGGAGTTGGCTGGGCCGGTCGTGGGGGAGCGATGGCGGTGCCTGAGCGTTGTAGTATAAGGTAAAAGCAGCGTCGCGCATATGTAGTATTGTTATATGAAGTACCATGTAAATGTTTTTAAAAAATCTCTTAATAATAATCTTTCTCATAAAAAGTAACTTTTGACAATCATTCATCTCAATTTAAAGAATTTACTAATTTCTCCAATCCATGGTCATCCCGATTATTGTAAAGATAAATCAGTTGTTTCCTTTTATACATGACAAATCTATCGGCCAGCATTGCACTGGGCTGTGCCAGAAAATTTTCTTATAGGAGCAGATATATATTGCGTTATCCTGCGGCCTTATTGAGGTAAGAATTTTCTATTTATTCAAAATGATCTTTCAGGGCCATGACGCAGCACTTCTGACGTCCAAAATTTACCAGTTTAAATTCACAGTCAATTATTGAAAGGTTATAAGTGAGTCATATTATTGGTAGGTTATGGAATAATAAACTGTTGCTAGATTACACTAAATGTCAATGCTATACATATTTTCACTGTTGGGTAGTTACGCTAAATGTGAATATTATTTTATTGTGGGGAGGTTACACTTGGCGACCCTGCCAGAATTTTGACATTGTATACGCCGGTCCATATAGAATTCGCAGCATTCCTCACCCCAATGTAGTACATGTCGAAACTTTGAGAACCAGAAAAAGCAAAGGCAATCACCATGTCTCCAATATTAAACCCTTTATTGAATGAACATACTTTATGATTTATCACACTGTAATGCCATTTCCTGATATTTATATGACCACTTATGCAAATATATTTATGTGACTACTTACTGATGATGATCATATTTTTTCTTGGCAAGTGCCCGGCAAGGTAAGGTTAGCAGGTCGTTTTCTTGTCATTATATATATGACCATGCACTTTTCCATTTTTTTGTGTATCTATGATTGTTTTCCTTACGAAAGTAGAATTTATCTTTGTATGCACTATGAAATCTTTAAGATGTGACAAACACCAGTTTACTTTAACATTTTTGCTTCATGATATCTCAATGTCTTGACTATTCTATATTTTTTGCTAGTACATTATGATACTGTGTGTACATTTTTCGCAATTGAAAACTGTCTTTGTTTTTGACATAATACGTTTTCTGTCATGCTATGCTGTATGCTTAGTTATATCACTAGAAACAAGTTTTTATTTAATGGGTATATGAATTAAATGCAAGATATTAATCCATATTCGTGATTTCAGAAAGCAATAACGTGTAAAAGAAATTAACTAAACAAACCACTGTGGTTTACTATGAAATGGAAATTTCACCATCGGAATGAATGAAAGAAAATGCAATACCTTGTCATGAAGAGTAAATGTATCAGAATTAACACCCATTAACAAGAATGTACTATACACATCGTATAATAGCAATCTTAACTAATTATTTTTCTTTCAGAATACGAGGCGATTGATGCAAGCTGTCAGACAGAACCACACATGTTAATTTTAGTGATTAAATATGCTAGAAGTAAGAAACTCTGTACTACGAATAGTTGTATGAAGCAAATGGTGATACGAATAATGAATAATGAAGTCGCTATTTTTTGCAGATGAGTCTATTTTTGGCAGATGAGTATTTTTTGCAGATGATAATAAATTAAGATGAATAGTTATATGAAGAATATGGTAATATGAATAATGAAGTTTTTTTTGCAGATGATGATAATGCTGAGGTTTATATATTTTCTATTAGTTAAGAGATGCTATGTAGTTATTTAAGTATTTGTTGCAGTTCCTTTTGACAGTATGTCATATGTCACACAGTATAATGACTGGATGTTTTGGTTGGTGGGTTGGGGGTTTAAAGGGACCAGACTGCTACGGTCATCGGTCCCGGATGTTTTGGGAAAGACAGCTAGAGTATGCACATATTAAGTACACGTTTCATTACCTGTTAATTCGAAGTTTACTACTTTTCATCATATTATACATTTTTTCTTTCAGCTCAATATTCCACTTTGTATTTTTTCCAGGAGAAGCTTTTCATGATATTAATATGCTATAAACAGTTAGTTGTTAAACCTGTTCTAATACTTGCGTTTTTTTACCCAGTTGTGTGTATCATTCATGAATGTGATCACATATACTCTACTTGTTTCATAACCTAGCTACAGCTGACTCATGACGAATGATGTTAATAATTTTTATTTTCACCAATTAGTCAAAAGCAATTATTTTCATGCCCCAGCAATTATCGATCACAAGGCAATGCATTGCTAGCACACAAAAAATTACTAGACCCAACTATTACCAGTATACAACTAAGTAATGCTACCAGTTTAAGATATATTTCTAGTCCGAAATATAATGCAAATTTTCTGATGTATTGATTCCCTTATGTCTATGTATTATTGGACTACAGACCGTGAGTAATAGTTACAATATGTTACATTTTAAATATGTCTTATGTCAGTTGCATGATACCGTATATAAACACTAACAGCTTGATGCTACACGCAATAACTCTTGTTTTGAATGATGACTTCTGAGTAATACTGAATGATGTTTTGTAATAATGCATAAATGCTATGCCAATGATTACTGTAATGAGACGACTAATGCATAAATGCTATGCCAATGATTACTGTAATGAGATAACTTGTGCATAAATGCTATGCCAATGATTACTATAATGAGATGACTAATGCATAAATGCTATGCCAATGATTACTGTAATGAGATGACTTATTCATAAATGCTCTGCCAATGATTACTGTAATAAGTTGACTTATGAATGATGTTTTGTAATACTGCATAAATGAATGCCAATGATTACTGTAATGAGAATCCGGCCGGTGTGGCCGTGTGGTTCTAGGCGCTTCAGTCTGGAACCGCGTGACCGCTACAGACGCAGGTTCGAATCCAGCCTCGGGCATGGATGTGTGTGATGTCCTTAGGTTAGTTGGGTTTAAGTAGTTTTAAGTTCTAGGGGACTGATGAACTCAGATGTTATGTCGCATAGTGCTCAGAGCCATTTGAACCATTTTTGTAATGAGATGAGTTATGCATAAATGCAATGCCAATAATTACTGTAACGAGATGACTTATGAATAATGTCCTGTAATACTGCATACATGGTACAGAAATGTTTAGTAACTAGCCAATTAGTGCCAATAATTATCGGTTGATTCACTAATGTAATTCTGAATGATGACTAGCATAAGACTTAATGTATCCTTCACCTTCTGTCCTAATTAACAGCAATTACTGAAATATCCGTATGTCCTGTCCATCCTCATGATCATAGACCACTGTATTTGCTTTTTGCACTAATTCTACGTTGATGTAAGAGTATGAATTCTACAAGAATGTGGTGTTGACATATGAACCTGTCCACCACCTTGAACGATGGAGATGTTATTATGGTCCTACTGTTTGGTGTAACCAATGTACTACCAAATGATAACATACAATATTAATACAACATTTCAGTGTCTTGGCTACACTGATAAATACTTCAGGAAAGAGAACTTCAGATTGTCTCACTTGGTGTTGTGCTTCTGTGGAAAGATATGGACTTTCAGTGCCGCTACGTGCAATCCCCTGTGCTACAACCATGATGTTATCCTTCCCATTCCTTTCCCAGTTCTTGTAAAATGTTAGAGACTTATACAGTGTGTATGCACTTTATTTTATTTCTTAATGGAATCAGTTCATGTAAAGATGCTAAAGACTTTTACAGGGTGTATGCACTTTATTTCATTTCTTAATGTATTCAGTTCATGTAAAGATGCTAAAGACTGTTACAGTGCGTGTGCACTTTATTTCATTTCTCACTGTATTCAGCTCATGTAAATATGCTTAAGACTTTTTCAGTACGTGTGCACTTTATTTCCTTTCTTAATGTATTCAGTTCATGTAAATATCCTAAAGACTCCTTCAGTATGTGTGCACTGTATTCAGTTCTTGTAAAAAAATGCTAAAGACTAACACAGTGCGTGTGCACTTTATGTCATTTGGTGATATATTTTATACTCATTCCGTATACATTTTTTTCATTTCTTAATATGTTCCGAACTCAGTGCGTGTGCACTCTGTTTCATTTCTTAATATTGTCTGCACTTATCAATAATGTATATACTCTGTGAGCAGTGTTGTCAGCAGTAGGAACTATGTAGCAGTTGTAGTAGTAGTAGCGAGCTGTTGTGTGTGTGGAGTTGGCTGGGCCGGTTGTGGGGGAGCGATGGCGGTGCCCGAGCATTGTAGTATAAGGTAAAAGAAGCCTCGCGCATATGTAGTATTGTTATATGAAGTCCCATGTAAATGTTTTTAAAAAATCTCTTAATAATAATCTTTCTCATAAAAAGTAACTTTTGACAATCATTCATCTCAATTTAAAGAATTTACTAATTTCTCTAATCCATGGTCATCCCGATTATTGTAAAGATAAATCAATTGTTTCCTTTTTTACATGACAAATCCATCGGCCATCATTGCACTGGGCTGTGCCAGAAAATTTTCTTATAGGAGCAGATATATATTGCGTTATCCGGCGACCTTATTGAGGTACAAATTTTCTATTTATTCAGAATGATCTTTCAGGGCCATGACGCAGCACTGCTGACGACCAAAATTTATCAGTTTAAATTCACAGTCAATTATTGAAAGGTTATAAGTGAGCCACATTTTTATAGAGAAATTAGTCACGTTATTATTGGTAAGGTTACGGAATAATAAACTGTTGCTAGATTACCCTAAATATCAATGCTATACATATTTTCATTGTTGGGTAGTTACGCTAAATGTGAATATTATTTATATTATTTTATTGTGGAGAGTTTACAACCTTGCGAGAGAAGAAGTGTGTAAGACAACAAGAACACGTGAACACACTAACTTTGATGTGGACTGATTGGTTATTTTTATTTGAATGCTGTTAAACGAATCAGAAAGACATGACAGTGAATCTGCCGCACTGTGGTAAGTCGCTCCTGCAGACTCGGTGAAACTTTGTATCCATGTCTTGAGTACACCTTCACTTGTGCACTTTTTAAGGAGCTGGCTTTCGGGCCAAATACATACGTATTTGATAAGCAATGTGCTCGGTTTACGACTTGCACTGCTAGCACCTTACCACTCAGCTAGAAGTTTACGTCAGTGCTATCAAGTGATAGCACACTGCGGCAAGCTTTTACCTACGATCGGTTGGCATAAATCACGCTAAGCGGTAGCGTACAGATATTCTAATCCACTCACTATTTAGTAAAATTAGATCGGACAGCGGTAAACGTTATGGTTATATTGATAGAAAAACACACCTTGTGGAATTATGAATGAAATATACAGTAGGAAATTAAGTTTTGGATTTTATCATACAGTAATCCATGAGGAGGCGCTGAGAACCATAAAGAACATTGTCCGTTACGAGACTTTAGCATTTGTTCATGCTTCTGACATCTGTTCATCTTAGGGTGGGTCAGGTTATCTGTTCTGTATACCCCAATTGTACGTATATCTGAACATTCACGAAAAACTGTCTCACTAGTTCCTTTGATATTCACTTAAACATGAGGGGTTGAAGACGGTATGCTTTTGGCCTTTATGGCGGCTCTCACTGCCTCATTTGTGTTCTAGTCAAGCGACCCTGTTGGTAGATAGAACTACTTGAATTTAATAATTTCCGCGAACGGCAGTTTGTGTTTGGTGCCGGGTGTTTACTATGGAGGAATAGGTTCAAAAAATGTTCAAATGTGTGTGAAATCTTATGGGACTTAACTGTTAAGCTCATCAGTCCCTAAGCTTACACACTACTTAACCTAAAATTATCCTACGGACAAACACACACACCCATGCCCGACGGAGGACTCGAACATCCGCCGGGATGAGCCGCACAGTCCATGACTGCAGCGCCCCAGACCGCTCGGCTAATCCCGCGTGGCAGGAATCGGTTTTCCTGTGCAGTGGCGACCTATTAAGCGCTAACAGAAAAGAGAATTACCAGGAAAAGTTAGCCGCAAAGGAAGAAGGACATCCCAGACAAGATCCGTTGTCTCAGAAAGTGACGAAATAAATAAACGTGACTACAGGAAAACGTTTGACAAAGAAGTGTATAATGCGCGTAAGTTGTTGTGTGGGTGCAGCTTAAGAATGACTGATTTTCAACCTGGAAGTTAATTCGTTAACTAATACGAGGGCTATTCCGAAAGTAAGGTCCGATCGGTCACGAAATGGAAACGACTATGAAAATCCGATAAAGCTTTGCACAGATGTGTTGGGTAGTGTCTCTAGTATAACCCCAGTTAGCATCACGTCGCTCTTCTCATTTCTGAGCTCGCAGTGAGTGCGTAAAGATGTCTAGAAAATAGTGTCTGCCGCCAAGTACGGGGACCTGGTGAGAAATTTCCCCTGAAGCTATGCAGCTAACATTACATAACTGTCGTGCTGTTTCGTCTTCAAGACAATTATCAGCCGCATTCTGCAGGGGCAATGAAGATGCTCCTGCATCGTTTTCAAATGGAAATGTGAGATTACCCACAATACAGCCCGTAATTGTCTCCCTCTGAGTTTCAGCTCAGGTCACATGAACCGCTGGTTATGAAGACAACATTTCGGCACAAGACAACGAGCCGTAGGCCAGCGTAGAGAATTGGCGGAGAGCACTGGCGGCTGCCTTCTATAGCGAGGGTATGGGAAAGTTGGTACAACGCTACGATACACGTCTAAGTCGGGTCGGCGACTATGGAGATAAGTAGCTGCAAGGTGTATCTAACTGTTGCAAATAAAACATTTTTGATTTTTACCGTGGTTTCCATTTCGCGACCTATCGGACCTTACTTTCGGAATAGCCCTCGTACATGGATTAGGGATCTTACACATCTCTCCGAAAAAATAGAAAAGCACGAAAACTCCCACTTTCACAAAAATGCCAAACAGAGAGAAGCAAAAGCTTAAACATTATTTCCTTTTTACCATAAACTGTATTTAACTGTCTACAAAACAACAAAATTGAGCAAAAACCTTTCTTCCTTTTTTCAGACAAAAAAATGGTTCAAATGGCTCTGAGCACTATGGGACTTAACTTCTAAGGTCATCAGTCCTATAGAACTTATAACTACTTAAACCTAACTAACCTAAGGACATCACACACATCCATGCCCGAGGCAGGATTCGAACCTGCGACCGTAGCGGTCGCGCGGTCCCAGACTGTAGCGCCTAGAACCGCTCGGCCACCCCGGCCGGCTTTTTTCAGACAAGTTATGCATATTTTCATTATTATTGTCATTATTGACAGCGGCTGAAGTTGTATAAATATGTTGAAAAGCGTGAGTGTTGTACGGTAGATGACATTAATTCCGCACTCTCATATTTATCTGAACTTAAAAATTTGTGAAGACCCAGAATGTATACCTACGAGCACCCTCACTGGAGGGAAGTCGGCAGGAAATCATTCAAGGTTGGACTGAAGCCCGCTGCCAGTCAGCAGAGCGGGAATACACTATACGTCGTTACTGCTGGGATTACTCTCGTAAATCACGAATCCGTGTTATCCGGTGACCACAACGCGATCGACACTCGGTCGCAAGAGCAGAGACAGCGCGTAGCGATCGGATGATGTGATGGTGAAATGAAATGATCGTATGGCCGCCGTCTTGCAAGTCTTTTTAGCTGGCGCCACTTCGGCGACTTGCGTGTCAGTGATGATGACATGACGATGAAGGACAAACAACACCCAGTCGCCTGCCGGGAATCGGACCCGGGCCCCTTTGCGTTGTAGCTGGTAACGCTACCGCTGCGTTTGTAACACGCCTGGGAGTACAAATGGGTGGGGGCACCTTTAAACTATTTGTTGTTTCGACCGTGCGCCCTGTCCACACCATGTACCTGATAGCCCCGCGGCGGTCGTATTGTTCTGCTCTACAATGCTGCTGGCTTGCCTGAAATTATGTATCTAAATATGCAAACGTGTTTAGGGGAGCCACTCAATGTTGAAACACAAAACTGTTCGACGTCTGGTATGAACAACAATATTCTGAGACGATTAAAGGAAATCGCAGGTTGCACTGTTTACATTCTCATTCACAAGTGTTTGTAAAAAAAAAAAAAAAAAAAAAAAATAAAAAAAATCTTTATTTACCATCAACAATAATATTTATACATCCAACCCACCTCCTTATTTAATTAGTGGGTCTTACTTGCTACTGTTATTTACAGTTAGCAGCTAATTACAATATGTAGTAAGTTGTGAGCTACAGCTAATCTAAATTCAATGGGCAGCTACTCAGTTGTTTATTTTAACTTCTAAGTTTATAACTAGACCTACATTCTATTTCCTGCAGCGTCACAGATGTGTCAGCGATGTACAAACCTACTTTATTGCCTTGCCCATCGAGCTAATCCCGATGGGCGTGCCCCTGACACTGGGCAAGCCAGGATGTTAATCGCTGCAGGTTCCTAAATCTAGATTTCTAGTCTAATTCCTACTAACTAGTTCTAACCTACGTCATTTCCAGTGTATTGTCAATTCCGGGTTATTCATATTCCCCACCCCCCCTAATCCCGTGCGTGGCGGATTCCAGACTGAAGGGTCGGCCTATCCACGCACAGGCGGAATGGGAGTAGGGCACATTAGTCATAATCCGTGCTATTCAGTCTTGTTCCCTCATGTTTATGCCAATTAATGTATGATTACCAGTCCACAAATCACTCAGACGAGCGTACGCGTAACCTACACGACGTGAGTGATTGTTGATGGTACGGAAGCCGAATGATCGAACGAAAGTTCTTACGCTCGTCACGCATACACAGATATTTGGTACCAGTCCTCCTTGATACTAGTAATAGATTTTAACACTGCTCGTAAAGTTAATTTTTCAGCTCTCACATGTACGAGCGTGCGCGTAACCGTCGCGGCACGATTGACTGTTGATGATGCGGAACGCGATGATCGAACGCACGTTCTCACGCTCGCTACAAGACATTGGCACTTAAATGCTCTGTTTTGTGGTAAATAGTATTACTGATTCAAATTAGTTCCTTCTTGGAGACCGAACACGGCGCGGATGATCGATACTGTACAGTACGACACGCAACGAGAGGGTACACAAATACGTTATCGGCAGCACTGCTCATTTTTAAATTACTTCTTGACGAACTTTCCTCTGAATCATTTGCTTATTTTACCACTTTACTGTAATAGCACTTGCAGCAACACTTCAAATTCCATGCTAACAATGCCTCTCACATGCAGAGCTACACACTACACAATACAGGGTGTTACAAAATGGTACGGCCAAACTTTCAGGAAACATTCCTCACACACAAAGAAAGAAAATACGTTATGTGGACATGTGTCCGGAAACGCTTACTTTCCATGTTAGAGCTCATTTTATTACTTCTCTTCAAATCACATTAATCATGGAATGGAAACACACAACAACAGAACGTACCAGCGTGACTTCAAACACTTTGTTACAGGAAATGTTCAAAATGTCCTCCGTTAGCGAGGATACATGCATTCACCCTCCGTCGCATGGAATCCCTGATAGGCTAATGCAGCCCTGGAGAATGGGGTATTGTATCACAGCCGTCCACAATACGAGCACGAAGAGTCTCTACATTTGGTACCGTGGTTGCGTAGACAAGAGCTTTCAAATGCCCCCATAAATGAAAGTCAAGAGGGTTGAGGTCAGGAGAGCGTGTAGGCCATGGAATTTGTCCGCCTCTACCAATCCATCGGTCACCGAATCTGTTGTTGAGAAGCATACGAACACTTCGACTGAAATGTGCAGGAGCTCCATCGTGCATGAACCACATGTTGTGTCGTACTTGTAAAGGCACATGTTCTAGCAGCACAGGTAGAGTATCCCGTATGAAATCATGATAACGTGCTCCATTGAGCGTAGGTGGAAGAACATGGGGCCCAATCAAGACATCACCAACAATGCTTGCCCAAACGTTCACAGAAAATCTTTGTTGATGACGTGATTGCACAATTGCGTGCGGATTCTCGTCAGCCCACACTTGTTGATTGTGAAAATTTACAATTTGATCACGTTGGAATGAAGCCTCATCCGTAAAGAGAACATTTGCACTGAAATGAGGATTGACACATTGTTGGATGAACCATTCGCAGAAGTGTACCCGTGGAGGTACACGTTGTACATGGTACGGAAACAACTGGTTCTCCCGTAGCACTCTCCATACAGTGACGTGGTCAACGTTACCTTGTACAGCATCAACTTCTCGGACGCTGACATTAGGGTTATCGTCAACTGCACGAAGAATTGCCGAACAATTGCTTCGAACGTCTTCCTGTCGGGCACCTTCGTTCTGGAAATCTGTCTCGATACTAACGCACCGCGCCACGGCTATTGCCCCGTGTTAATCCATACATCAAATGGGCATCTGCCAACTCCGCATTTGTAAACATTGCACTGACTGCTAAACCACGTTCGTGATGAGCACTAACCTGTTGATGGTACGTACTGATGTGCTTGATGCTAGTGCTGTAGAGCAATGAGTCGCATGTCACCACAAGAACCGAAGTCAACATTACCTTGCTTCAATTGGGCCAACTGGCGGTGAATCGAGGAAGTACAGTACATACTGACGAAACTAAAATGAGCTCTAACATGGAAATTAAGCGTTTCCGGACACATGTCCACATAACATCTTTTCTTTATTTGTGTGTGAGGAATGTTTCCTGAAAGTTTGGCCGTACCTTTTTGTAACACCCTGTATAACAGTTCCGTGTCCCGCGCTCGACTCGCTAGACGCGGCTGCCCGCAAAGATACTCCACAACTAAACCAGCTACATGACAGTACGCTTACACGCTACGGAGGCGGAAGATGATGATTATGTTGTTTGTTTAAGGGGCGCCCAAAATCGTGGTTATCAGCGCGCTTCAAGCTCCCAATCTTTCCATTTTCAGTCTCTCCCCGTCTCGAATGATGATGATGAGGAGGACCACACAAACACCCAGTCCCCAGACCAGGCCCCCACAACCGCACGAGTGGTCGACTGTGAAGAGCGGACAAATTGAATAGCTGGCCGGCGGCCATTAGAGTGGTAAACTGACGCGCGGAGTTCGAATGTTTATACATCGCTTTTGGTTATAAAATGCCTTCCCTCGAGTTAGGTCACAAACATAATGCCTCATTTAAATACGTTACTACAATATACTTTTTAATTTATAAACAAACAGCAACTAGTCTCTGTTTATGAATTTATCTTACGTTCTACATGGTATCCGCCGTAGCTAAAAGTTATGTACTGGACCCCTAGCATTTTTCGTAGTTCCTTTACGATACATGTACGCAAAATGCATCAAAATACTCGAAGATTTGCCCACTATATGGATATTTTCTGACTCTACCTTGCTTTACATTTTATGACGAGAAGTGCGTTATATATGGCATAGCGCTTTGGCAACCCACGACCAAATTATCAAGTTTCAACTTAACCTAGACCATGAAAACACTACTGATCAGCCAACTTTCTTCAAAATGATCAGAACATATAAAATGGTGTTCTGTCGGTCGGAAATCTTGCCTCCTGACAGCGTATAACCATTTTTGTAACAGCTGTGGTTTTGAGAAAGGAAACCTGCAAATAGATGGACAGACATTATGCTAATACCGTGTTACAAAAACATTTATTAAGCAAGTGCACTGACATACAAAACAACTTAAAACATCCACATACCTGTGAAATGTAATATTCGTTCCTTTCTCGTATTTATTTGTACAATTAATCGCTGCACAACTCTTCACCATTGTACTTCTTTTGATTGGAACATACAGACAGTAGAATTACGAGTAACAAATACTGTATATACGCCCCAACCAATATACAACGTTGAATCAGGGTCTTCATAAACAACAATACTACACAACACATCAGACTACAACCACTATAATGGCGTCCAGCCGAAGGTTCAAATTATCCCGCGATTGCAGCGCCATCAGTGAGTCTAGTTATTTTTTACAAGGTCTTTGCCCCGGACGGAGAAAATTCCCAACCGCACCGGGAATCGAACCCGGGACCCCGTAATCTACAGGCAGCAATGCTAGCGACTATACCGCGAGCTGCGGACGTGGCGATCAGAGGGGGATGTGCGTCCCCCCTGTCGCTCATTGTACTGTACGCAGTGGCGTGGACAGGTGAACACGGCCGGCGGCAGGTGGCTCCGCCGCGCTAATGCGCCGTGTCTTACAGGCCGTAACGAACCCGCGGCCGTCACTCGCACGGGCCGCGGGGTGCCACAGCGGGTCGGGTCCGGTCGGGTGGGGTCGGGCCCGCAACACCCGCGCCCCAAAACGTCCGATATAAACTGGCGCGCCGGCCGTCCCCATATTTATCTCGACGTATACGGCCGCCGACCTTGATTTAGGAAGTGCACCGCGGCAGGACCCCCTGCCGCTCCGGTATAGTTCAATTCCTGTTCTGACCGCCGCGCCCGGTTGTTACCTTTTTATGGGCGTGTAATGCTGTTAAAATAAAGCAGGTGCTGTTGGGTGGCGGTTTCTATCTACAAAGGTCGTTTTGTAAGTGACTGAGTACCACGGAAGGAAGCTACATACAGGGTGTTTCAAAAATGACCGGTATATTTGAAACGGCAATCAAAACTAAACGAGCAGCGATAGAAATACATCGTTTGTTGCAATATGCTTGGGACAACAGTACATTTTCAGGCGGACAAACTTTTGAAATTACAGTAGTTACAATTTTCAACAACAGATGGCGCTGCAAGTGATGTGAAAGATATAGAAGACAACGCAGTCTGTGGGTGCGCCATTCTGTACGTCGTCTTTCTGCTGTAAGCGTGTGCTGTTCACAACGTGCAAGTGTGCTGTAGACAACATGGTTTATTCCTTAGAACAGAGGATTTTTCTGGTGTTGGAATTCCACCGCCTAGAACACAGTGTTGTTGCAACAAGACCAAGTTTTCAACGGAGGTTTAATGTAACCAAAGGACCGAAAAGCGATACAATAAAGGATCTGTTTGAAAAATTTCAACGGACTGGGAACGTGACGGATGAACGTGCTGGAAAGGTAGGGCGACCGCGTACGGCAACCACAGAGGGCAACGCGCAGCTAGTGCAGCAGGTGATCCAACAGCGGCCTCGGGTTTCCGTTCGCCGTGTTGCAGCTGCGGTCCAAATGACGCCAACGTCCACGTATCGTCTCATGCGCCAGAGTTTACACCTCTATCCATACAAAATTCAAATGCGGCAACCCCTCAGCGCCGCTACCATTGCTGCACGAGAGACATTCGCTAACGATATAGTGCACAGGATTGATGACGGCGATATGCATGTGGGCAGCATTTGGTTTACTGACGAAGCTTATATTTACCTGGACGGCTTCGTCAATAAACAGAACTGGCGCATATGGGGAACCGAAAAGCCCCATGTTGCAGTCCCATCGTCCCTGCATCCTCAAAAAGTACTGGTCTGGGCCGTCATGTCTTCCAAAGGAATCATTGGCCCATTTTTCAGATCCGAAACGATTACTGCATCACGCTATCTGGACATTCTTCGTGAATTTGTGGCGGTACAAACTGCCTTAGACGACACTGCGAACACCTCGTGGTTTATGCAAGATGGTGCCCGGCCACATCGCACGGCCGACGTCTTTAATTTCCTGAATGAATATTTCGATGATCGTGTGATTGCTTTGGGCTATCCGAAACATACAGGAGGCGGCGTGGATTGGCCTCCCTATTCGCCAGACATGAACCCCTGTGACTTCTTTCTGTGGGGACACTTGAAAGACCAGGTGTACCGCCAGAATCCAGAAACAATTGAACAGCTGAAGCAGTACATCTCATCTGCATGTGAAGCCATTCCGCCAGACACGTTGTCAAAGGTTTCGGGTAATTTCATTCAGAGACTACGCCATATTATTGCTACGCATGGTGGATAAGTGGAAAATGTACGATAGAGTTTCCCAGACCGCAGCGCCATCTGTTGTTGAAAATTGTAACTACTGTAAATTCGAAAGTTTGTCTGCCTGAAAATGTACTGTTGTCCCAAGCATATTGCAACAAACGGTGTATTTCTATCGCTGCTCGTTTAGTTTTTATTGCCGTTTCAAATATACCGGTCATTTCTGAAACACCCTGTACATACTTTACATTCCTCATCAGACGTACTGGGGAAACACGAGCAGCACGGAAGTGCCTACACGCTCAACGCGCTAAATCGTGTCATACGTGTACAATGTAGTCTGCCGGCTGTTAAAACTGCGGCACCAACAGGAATAGCAGTTAACGGTATTTTTACACTGACGAGAAAAAAAAGTCACAGTACCTAGAAGGAATTGTACGACATAACCGAAAGTTGTTAGGCGTGCTTCTGATTCTGAAACGTGATGTCTTTTCAAGTTTCGCGCCAGTATCATAATAGTGGTGCTAGTCGCGCCGCTGTTAGAATACAAATTACGTTTGTAACCTCCTCCTCACTTATCGACCTTAATGACAGTGAAAAATTAAACCGCGTGTACCTAATGGAAATTTGGGAAAAGCGATCGTCACCGAAGTTAATCTGTCGGTAAAGAGGGAGGAAAAGGTTACATCTAAATGAAAGGGAAAATGCAAATGAAACTGGTGGAAATTAATTTTGGAAAGGGGTAAAGTTAATAAAGAAAGTAAACGTGCGGCCGTTACGTTAAAAATTAACTAGCGGTAATTAGATATTTGTGATTTGGGGGAAATTACAGTCGCCAGTCCTAGGGACAATTACTATAGTAACTGAAAAAGAAAGGTTATTACACATATAATTAGCACTAGAAGCGTGGCAACTGAAGGTTAACACGTGTAGTGCGAAAACTGAAAGTTTGTCAGAAGTAATAAATTTCGTTACACTCTGACTTAATTTAGCAAAAGAATTAATAAAACCGGAAAATTGAAGTTAATTTAGTGACTGAAATTAATAGTGAGCTTTCTTTCTGAAGCACATCGAAATTCAATAAAATAAGGTTAGTCTTGGGCTACCTCAACATTCATTTCAAAAGCTACTTGAATCTACACAATTTAAAAATAAGGGATTTAACTTTGAACTTGAATTAAATGATTCTGAACAATTAACAATAGTAAAATTTAGTACGTACCAAGCTGTGGTGCAGTCACAGGTAAGCTAAAATATGGTAACAAAACTCGCACTCTTAATTTGTGCTTGTGTAATCTAAATATTGTAGCCAGCTATGAATACTTTAAGTGATCTTTGAAATTAAAGCAGTGAAATCGAATGACATTACTTTAATGCTGGCGTTTGAATTTCAACGACACTCGGGTTCATTCCGGAAAAGGAAGGGACCCTGCTTGGTAATGCAATTGGGACAATGAGCAACAAAGGTTCCTGCTACGTTGCTGTAATTTTGTGACTTGAACAGTTTGAAAAGCTGAGGTCTGCCGTACAGTTCTAAAACTTTACGTGCTTCCAGTCTTCCTTGTTGGTTGATTGAAGGTTTGCAGCCGTCGATCGGGGAGGTGGCGACGGTCACTCATTGTCGGCCGTCGCTGTTGCTGAAGCTGGATGTTGGCGCGCCTTCTTCTCGACACGGTCTCCAGCCAAAACGGGCTCTTGATGTGTGCCAGCTAATGCTTCCCGTCCGCAACACCGTGTCAGAAACTATCATAGCAAGTCGAGCGCAATTATATGCTGCCAAACCCCGAAAGCGCGGCAACTCGCGGGAGCGTCACACAACACACCTGCACCACTGCCCTCCTCCAGCCAGACTCCCCTCTGCCCGCGATCCACGCGGCAGCGTTAACACTACCAAAGATCCTAAACACTTTGGTTCTCCACACGACCTATCGATGTATTCGTTCGATAGCATAGTTTTCCCTAGGCTAGACCCAGCGTATAAATACAAATAATATTCACAAAACAAACCAATTATACATCGACATAGATGCATAAGGAGGATATGCATTTCCGGCGTTACACGTTTTCTGGAAACACACGAAGTTACAGTCGTGAAAGTTATTTCTGAGATTGCACGTGGTGAGTTGATGTTCGTCAAGAATGGCTTTAAGGCGGCAAAGATGCCATTATCAGCACCTTGCTGAGTTGAAAGAGGTCATGTAACAGAGCTACAACAAGCTGGATGTTCCCTCTACGATACTGCAGATGCACTTGTCAGGAATGTAAGCGCTGTACATGTTTGCTGGCAGCAGTGATCACAAGAATCTACAGTCGGATCAAGCCTGCAGTGCAAATGACCACCTGCCACTACTGAGAGGGATGATCATAGTGTATGTAGGATGGCTCTTGGTACTGCATCTGCAGCAGCTGTCTGAGCAGCAGTTAACACCACAGTGACACAACAAACTGTTACAAATCGGTCACTCAAGGAATCCTCTGAGCCAGGCGCCCAGCAGCGAGCAACCCACTTGTTCCGACGCAAAGTCAAGCGGGAAACATTAGAGCAGAGAGGGCTATGAAGAAGACGTCAGCTAATCGCACACTGACCGACCCCTCTCCAAGACGACAACGCGACAGCAGCAGTCCCTACGCGAAGAGAACATAAGCGCCGCGCCGACTGGCCGCGGCCCACTTTTACAGCACCATCAAACAATGCACTCCAAGACCAGCGACCTAGGAACTTTAGACAGGGTGAAGCGAAATTCGCGCACTCATGCTTCGCAGCCTGACTCCTCACATGCCAGCGATAAAAATATGTCTGTCACGAAATTTCGTCCGGAGAGTACGTTAAAGAGTGGCAATCTGGCAACACTGTAACCACATGTATAGTAACTAGCTCTGTCAACACATTGTAGTTGTGCTGTATGGTTGGTGCAATGAACAGAGTTTAGGGTTAGCATGCAGGAGGTGAATCGTTCGATCCTGGGTTCAAGCATATGTTTTTTATTTGGTTGATGCAGTCCATCTTAATCGTCAACAGCGATTGCAGCGGGTCCTCTGGAAAAGAATTGCACTTATATACGACAATGGTAGAAATGGAACATTGGTAAGCTTTGAAAGATGCCCTTTTCCACGTCATGGGCTCGAATTTATTCGCACCACTTCCTCTAATAGAAGCGAAACCTGTTTTGTTTGTACCCTCTTCTAATGGTCACATAGGTTAGTACCAACTATTATTCTTGCCTCGTTCAGGTCCATTACATTTCGTTAGGGCCTTACGTTACCAGTAGGACTAGCAACGTGCTTTGCAAATAATGTCCAAACTCGATTACTATCTGTATGTATTATCGCCATGCTCCCATTAATTGTTTCAACTGTCTATTTGTTATTTGTCTAACTACGTATTTGTCTAACTACGTATTTGTCTAACTACGTATTTGTCTAACTACGTATTTGTCTAACTACGTATTTGTCTAACTACGTATTTGTCTAACTACGTATTTGTCTAACTACGTATTTGTCTAACTACGTATTTGTCTAACTACGTATTTGTCTAACTACGTATTTGTCTAACTACGTATTTGTCTAACTACGTATTTGTCTAACTACGTATTTGTCTAACTACGTATTTGTCTAACTACGTATTTGTCTAACTACGTATTTGTCTAGCTACGTATTTGTCTAACTACGTATTTGTCCCTCCCCCCCCCCCCCCCCCCCCATGAACCATGGACCTTGCCGTTGGTGGGGAGGCTTGCGTGCCTCAGCGATACAGATAGCCGTACCGTAGGTACAAACCACAACGGAGGGGTATCTGTTGAGAGGCCAGACAAACGTGTGGTTCCTGAAGAGGGGCAGCAGCCTTTTCAGTAGTTGCAGGGGCAACAGTCTGGATGATTGACTGATCTGGCCTTGTAACAATAACCAAAACGGCCTTGCTGTGCTGGTACTGCGAACGGCTGAAAGCAAGGGGAAACTACGGCCGTAATTTTTCCCGAGGGCATGCAGCTTTACTGTATGATTAAATGATGATGGCGTCCTCTTGGGTAAAATATTCCGGAGGTAAAATAGTCCCCCATTCGGATCTCCGGGCGGGGCCTACTCAAGAGGATGTCGTTATCAGGAGAAAGAAAACTGGCGTTCTACGGATCGGAGCGTGGAATGTCAGGTCCCTCAATCGTGCAGGTAGGTTAGAAAATTTGAAAAGGGAAATGAATAGGTTAAAGTTAGATATAGTGGGAATTAGTGAAGTTCGGTGGCAGGAGGAACAAGACTTCTGGTCAGGTGACTACAGGGTTATAAACACAAAGTCAAATAGGGGTAATGCAGGAGTAGGTTTAATAATGAATAGGAAAATAGGAAGGCGGGTGAGCTACTACAAACAGCATAGTGAACGCATTATTGTGGCCAAGATAGATACGAAGCCCACACCGACTACAGTGGTACAAGTTTATATGCCAACTAGCTCTGCAGATGACGAAGAAATTGAAGAAATGTATGATGAAATAAAAGAAATTATTCAGATAGTGAAGGGAGACGAAAATTTAATAGTCATGGGTGACTGGAATTCGAGTGTAGGAAAAGGGAGAGAAGGAAACGTAGTAGGTGAATATGGATTGGGTCTAAGAAATGAAAGAGGAAGCAGCCTGGTAGAATTTTGCACAGAGCACAACTTAATCATAGCTAACATTTGGTTTAAGAATCATGACACTAGGCAACAAAAAAAGATTTTTTAAAAAAAGTCTAGGGTTTTCCCGCTGAATTAGACTAATTTTGATGCCCTGAGTCCGAAAATGACCTTGGTTTTGTTCTATCAGGTCAGGATTTTTTGCTACAGAAATTTTTAAAAATCGATTTTTCGTAAAAAAACAAATTTCTTTGTATCATCTGCTGAGAAACCTCGGAAGATTTTTTCCGTTTTCCTCAAGAAATAAAAGTCAACGTATGCAAATTCATTAAGTTTTTATTTACTCCATGAAATTAAATAAGCATATTTATCATAATATTAGTATAACAATGAGCGTTACGTAACACATAAGTTCAGAGTTCACGGCATGAATCGGCGTTTCTTCGATTCCCGTTTGTGAGCAGCTGCTGGGTTGTCTCTCTTCAGCATCCAGCAGTAGTCCGCCATCATGACTGCGTCCCACCTCCCCTGGTACCTATCCTCCATTTGGCGCATGTCCTGATGGAACCTTTCTCCCTGCTCGTCGCTCATCGCCCCAAGGTTTTCAGGAAACTTCTCCATGTGTGAGTACAGGAAGTGCATCTTTATACTCATCAAACACCCGAGCTTTTGAAAGGCCTCTATCATGCTGCTGATGAGTCTGGCGTGGTTTGCTGCCTTCGTGTTCCCCAGGAAGTTGTTCACCACCTGCACAAATGATTTCCACGCGGCGCACTCTAACGTGTTCATGGAGTTTTCGAACTCTGTGTCCTTTATGAGCTGCCGTATCTGTGGCCCATCGAAAATGCCGGCCTTCAGCTTCTCAATGGTCAGTCGCGGAAAGGCTCGGCACAGGTAGTGGAAGCACCTCCCATCCTTGTCCAGAGCACGCGTGAACTGTTTCATTAACCCAAGCTTCATGTGTAGCGGTGGGATCAATATCTTCTCCCGGTCAACAAGAGGTTCGTTTATGATGTTTCTCGCACCAGGTACTAACTGCTCTCGTGGCGGCCACACTTTCTTTACATAGTGCTGGGCTCTGTCTCGACTGTCCCACATACATATAAAGCATGGGTATTTCGTAAACCCGGACTGCTGACCAAGTAGAAAGTTCACCATCTTGAAGTCGACGCAGATGATCCATTGGTGCTGCTCATATTGTATTTTGTCGAGCACGTACTTCACTGCTTCATATTTCTCTACGAGAGTTGTGGAGTGAGCAAGAGGGATTGAGGCGAACTCGTTCCCGTTGTGGAGGAGCACACACTTCAAAGAGCGCTTGCAGCTGTCAATAAAGAGTCGCCAATCTCTCGGATCGTATGTAGGAGCCCCGAGTTTAACAAGAAGACCGACGACATCTCGGCAGTACACTAGGTCTTCCTCCTGGCAGAAGTAGCCCATGTAGTCCTCATGCCTTCTACGAAAGAAAGTGATACGCGCGTCCTCGCCAAGTAGATTTTTCTCTTTGAGTCTGGAGGCCAACAGCTCGGATGAAGTCTTCGACAAGCTGAGATCCCGAACAAGATCATTAAGCTCACATTGTGAAAAGAGCTGCCGACCATCTTGTGCTTCATACTCCTCGTCTGCTATATATCCTCCCTCGTCTGCAGTGGTGGCCTCGTCGTCGATGTTAGGAAGCTCTGTGAACGCTGGTACAGGAATTTCTTCGCAGTGAGCAACTGGACGGCGGGCAGATGGAAGGTCGGGGTACTGGAGGCTGTTTCGATTCTTCCGGTTGATGCCAGTAGTATTGATGGCGCAGAAGTAACAATCCGATGCATGGTCCAAGGGCTCCCTCCAAACCATCGGAATCCCAAACTTCAGTGAAGTTTTCGTGCCCTTCGTCCACCGCCGGAGGTATTCCACGCACTTCTTGCAGACCGTGTGCGGTGCCCAGGGCTTATCTTGGTCACCCAGCTTGACTTGAAAGTAAGCCTGGTAGGCGTTCTTCACAAATCCCGTGATGTTCTTCCTGTCCACTGAAAGCGTGTATTCTCCGCAGATGTAGCAGAAAACGTCTGGATTATTCATGCATGAACGTCGCGCAGAAGCCATATCAATCTGAAATAGTAATAGAAATATGCAGTTCACTGTCAGAAAATAAAAATTAGAATAAATTTTATAGTATAGTAAGAAAAAAAGGCATCTATTGGAATGATTAACTGTTACAATCTTAAAGGCTTCTTTTGTTTTCATATGTCCTGAATAATCCCCTTAAAACCCCTAATATTAGCATATTGAAGCCTATAAAAAGGCTTACATTTCAGGGAAAAATGGTCATGTAGGCCTATGGCTGTATCTCAAAAAGTTGACCTGATAGAGCAAAATCAATGTGATATTCGGACTCAGAACACCAAAATTAGTCTAAATCAGCTGAGAAACCCATGACGTTTTTTTGGTTGTTGCCCAGTGTGATAGAAGGTTGTATACATGGAAGAACCCTGGAGATACTAAAAGGTATCAGATAGATTATATAATGGCAAGACAGAGATTTAGGAACCAGGTTTGAAATTGTAAGACATTTCCAGGGGCAGATGTGGACTCTGACCACAATCTATTGGTTATGAACTGTAGATTAAAACCGAAGAAACTGCAAAAAGGTGGGAATTTAAGGAGATGGGACCTGGATAAACTGACTAAACCAGACGTTGTACAGAGTTTCAGGGAGAGCATAAGAGAACAATTGACAGGAATGGGTGAAAGAAATACAGTAGAAGAAGAATGGGTAGCTCTGAGGGATGAAGTAGTGGCGGCAGTAGAGGATGAAGTAGGTAAAAAGACGAGGACTAGTAGAAATCGTTGGGTAACAGAAGAAATATTGAACTTAATTGATGAAAGAAGAAAATATAAAAATGCACCCCAAGCCAGGATAGAACTGTCGACCTCCTGCATCGTAATCCAAAACTCTATCCACTGCGCCAGCTGCACAGCAGAATGAAAGTGTCCTGTTGGATGAACTCACCATACCTGTTGTTAAAGTGTTGCCAGATTGACACTCTTTAACGTCCTTTTTCTGCCAGATATACTCGCCAGACGAAATTTTGGGACAGACTTTTTTTATCTCTGTCTGAGGAGTTGCGCTGCGAATCCCGAGTGCGCGAATTTCACTTCACCCTGTATACTGAAGAGATTTCTTATTTGCATGTCTCCCTTTGCTTGTGACACTCCTGTGTTATTGTAAAAGTTAAGTATTCTAATCATTCCATTTCGTAATAACATTCATTAATACGATTTGCTTGAATTGTTTGTCTAGCGATCCGAGAAAGAAGGTTTCCTAGACACACCATATTCGACGACTAGGCATAATTCAACACCACAGACCCCAAACCACCGCCATTTTCGACTTCAGTTGTTTTAAGAGAAAGCTCGTTGGAGGGCAGGATGGATGTGTGTTGTGTTTTCCGATAAGAGCTTGTTCTGCGTCGGTGCCAGGGATGGCCGTGTACTGCTTAGGAGCACGCCGGTTACGTACCTGCAAACAACCTGTCTACGTGCAAAACACTCGGCACCTATATCTGGAGTTACGATCTGGGGCGCTATTTCGCATGAAATGTCGCGTCTGATCACGTAAGATTACTAAAATTTGGTTTTAATTAGATACTGAAGCTAATCACTGGAAAGAAAAAGTTAAATTTAAGTAGAGCAGTCGTACACTGTTCATGGTGGATGCATTTTCCTAGTGACCAAATTGCCTTCTAGAAAAATGCTGTAAAATTTAGAGAAGATTACATCTTTCAATACCACCAGCAACTACCGGTCAGTGTGGCCGAGCGGTTCTAGGCGCTTCAGTCTGGAACCGCGCGACCGCTACGGTCGCAGGTTCGAATCCTGCCTTGAGCATGGATGTGTGTGGTGTCCTGAGATTAGTTACGTTTAACTAGTTCTAAGTTCTAGTGGACTGATAAACTCAGATGTTAAGTCCCATAGTGCTCAGAGCCATTTGAACCACCACCAGCAGTTTTCACGGTCCGATATCTGTTATTTACGGGCGAAATGTAATCGTAGGTTGGAGACTGTAGCCGTATCATTTAAGCTTCCGCGCTTGCATTCAAGTCTGCAAGATGCTTCATGATGATCTGCAGTTAATCTCAGGGACGCTGAAACAAGTCGCAAATGAATAAATGGCACAATGCTAATTGTACTCGGCCTTTGTGTCTACACGTCACAATCAGTTAAGCTCGTACTTGTCGTTTGCTCTAACAATAAAACATTTTAAGTATCGTGTATCTATTAGTAGAATTGTAAAAATGAGAACTCGTGAAACTTAACTAATTAACATTAATTCAGTTACAAATGGTTCTAAAACCAATACATGTTACTTGCATAATAACTGTCTACATAAAAGAAAGATTAGTTACTGTTCGCAAGCCACACTGCTATTGCAGTGTGTCCTATCAGTGCAAAGCCTAAGAGACAAGATAAATACGAGCACGAACGCTCTTCAGTTATTTTCTAAAATAAAAGACCGTATTACAATCGATCGCTATCAGCTACAGGCTGACTGCCGCTGCATCTTTGAAATGTTACACCACTGGCCATCAAAATTGCTACATCATGAAGATGACGTGCTGCAGACGCGAAATTTAACCGACAGGAAAAAGATCCTGTGATATGCAAATGATTAGCTTTTCAGAGCAGTCACACAAGGTTGGCGCCGGTGGTGACACCTACAACGTGCTGACATGAGGAAAGTTTCCAACAGATTTCTCATACACAAACAGCAGTTGAACGGCGTTGCCTGGTGAAACGTTGTTGTGACGCCTCGTTTAAGGAGGAGAAATGCGTACCATCACGATTCCGACTTTGATAAAGGTCGGATTGTAGACTATCGCGATTACGGTTTAGCGTATTGCGACATTGCTGCTCGCGTTGGTCGAGATCCAATGACTGTTAGCAGAATATACAATCGGTGACTTCAGTAGGGTAATACGGAACGCCGTGCTGGATCCAACGGCCTCGTATCACTAGCAGTCGAGATGACAGACATCTTATTCGCATGGCTGTAATGGATCCTGCAGCCACGTCTCGATCCCTGAGTCAACAGATGGGGACGTTTGCAAGACAACAACCATCTGCACGAACAGTTCGACGACGTTTGCAGCAGCATGGACTATCAGCTCGGAGACCATGGCTGCGGTTACCCTTGACGCTGCAAGACAGACAGGAGCACCTGCGATGGTGTACTCAACGACGAACCTTGGTGTACGAACGGCAAAACGTCATTTATTCGGATGAGTCCAGGTTTTGTTTACAGCATCATGATGGTCGCATCCGTGTTTGGCGACAACGCGGTGAACGCACAGCGGAGGCATGTATTCGTCATCGTCATACTGGCGTATCACCCGGCGTGATGGTATGGTGTACCATTGGTTACACGTCTCGGTCACCCGTTGTTCGCATTGACGGCACTTTGAACAGTGGACGTTACATTTCAGATGTGTTACGACCCGTGGCTCTACCCTTCATTCGATCCCTGCGAAACCCTACATTTCAGCAGGACAATGCACGACCGCATGTTGCAGGTCCTGTACGGGCCTTTCTGGATACAGAAAATATTTGTAAGTAGGCTGTTTAGGTTTTCTTATTGGTAACGCCACGTAGTGCTCTGTATGAAAATCACTGGCTGTGCTGTGTGTAGTCTGTGGCTAGTTTGCACTGTTTTCTGCCATTTTAGTGTTGGGCAGCTGGATGTGAACAGCGCGTAGCGTTGCGCAGTTGGAGGTGAGCCGCCAGCAGTGGCGGATGTGGGGAGAGAGATGGCGGAGTTTTGAAATTTGTAAGACTGGATGTCATGAACTGCTATATATATGATGACTATTAAGGTAAATACATTGTTTGTTCTCTATCAAAATCTTTCATTTGCTAACTATGCCTATCAGTAGTTAGTGCCTTCAGTAGCTTGAATCTTTTATTTAGCTGGCAGTAGTGGCGCTCGCTGTATTGCAGTAGCTTGAGTAACGAAGATTTTTGTGAGGTAAGTGATCTGTGAAAGGTATAGTTTAATGTTAGTCAGGGCCATTCTTTTGTAGGGATTATTGAAAGTCAGATTGCGTTGCGCTAAAAATATTGTGTGTCAGGATAAGCACAGTCTTTTATAATTGTTCAAAGGGGACGTTTCATATGGCGACCCTTAGCCGAGGATACCTCACTGGAATCTTCTGGTTTTTTCTTGTAGTTTGTGTAATTAGTGTAGATATTGTTTATTGCTAGCACGTAATTGTAAAGAGAATCTCCTTTGTAGTTGCAGTCTTTCATTGTTGTACAGTAAAACAGGTGTGGCACACATGTAAATTTGCACCAAGTATTTCGCAGCTTGCAATTAACTAGATATTATTTTCAGCGCTATGTTAATGTGTTCTCTTATTTTCTGTGTTATCGTGTGAAATATTGTGACAATAATGGCGTGTGAAAAACGTAACACTAGGCTCCCAAGTAAACTGAGAAATAATGGTGACGACGAGCGTAGCTTACCAGCACCGCTGTGTAATGAATTAACAGACATTCAAAGTAGTAATTTGGTAACTGTGCATAGGGAAATGGAGCGGGCGTCAAATAATGGTGTAGACAGTGAAACAGGTAGTGAACAGGGAAGCATTATCGATCGATCGGTCGGCAACAGCTCACCTCAGGAATCGGGAATGACAGAACACAATATTGCAAATACTGTAGGCTCAGGTTCTGGGTTCTCACCGTTTTCTCAAATGAGTCAAGACATTTTCCGCTTGTCAAAATGTGAATGTTGCCGGTGACAATTCACTGCCGAAAAGCACTGAGGAACATGTTTCAGACACCAGTGCATTGTTATTACAATTAATGCAACAAATGGGACAAAAGCTTCAAAAGTTAGACACAATGGAACAAAATCAGAGACAAACACAGCAAAACCTTCAAAAGTTAGACACAATGGAACAAAATCTTCAAAAGTTAGACACAATGGAACAACACCAGAGACAAACACAGCAACAGTTAGACGCAATGGAACAAAATCTTCTCACCACGCTTGAACAAACACGTGAAGACTTAACTACTGTGTTACATAAAATCGAATCGAAATGTCAAAGAGTCTGTAACGACGTAAAAACACAAATTTGTGAGCATTTTCAACCTATTTTTTCGCGGCATGAAAATGCATTACAGAATCACTAAGCAGCCATAAAAGAACTGCAAATTATTGTTCATGAAAATCATGAGACCTTGCAAGCTAAAATTGACTCAGCTGCATCTACCAATTCGGTTACGCAACTTGCAAAAACTCAGGAAAACTGAAAGGACACAGTAGAAAGACACATGGAGGCAATTAGTTCATTATCAGAGAAAATAGTTGAACTTTCGGATCAGCTAAATAATTTATCTACGAAGGTAGATGATAATCTGAATGACACAAAACCGGTAGTCTTTAATGACACAGAAGAGTGCGAACAAATTAGGAAGTTCAAACAAAATCAGAATCAAATTAATACGCAACACCAAAGAGACATCCGGGAAGTACAAGATCAGCTGACACAGGTAATACAAGAATTACGTATTTCAGAGGCCACTCGCGTTCCAATACGGGAAGAGGGACATAGAAATACGGATCAGCCACTAAATAATAACTCAGGGCACTTCGGAAATTATGAAAGAAATTGGCAAGGTACACCGACTTTTGAGATGGAACCGCCGAAACGACGTAACAATGACTGACATGCGACTCGCCGACATGATGATTTTGACTATAAGCTGTTCATTACTACACGTAAATTCAAAACATTTAAGAATTCTGGCAACGACATTCATCCACAAGCATGGCTCCATCAATTCTCTCATTGTTTTCCTCCCAACTGGTCATTAGAGCACAGATTAGAATTTATGTGTGGCTACTTAGAGAATGAACCAGCTGTAAGAATGCGATCGGTCATTCACGATTGTCACAGTGAAGGAAAATTTTAACATGCCTTCCTCTCAGAATATGGGTCTCAAGCTACACAAGACCGAGTAAAACGTAGCATCATAATGATGAAACATTTGGAACAATCTGAATTTTCCAGTCTTGTGAAATTTTTTGAGGACATGTTGCACAAGAATCAGTACCTGTCAAATCCATACAGCCCCTCAGAACTCATCCGCATTTGCTTAATCAAATTACCTGAACATTTACGACACATTATTTTGGCAGGACGTTGCAAAGACGACATTGAAGCTTTTCAGGGACTCTTACAAGAATTAGAAATTGACACTGATAATCGCGGAACGCGAAAACAGGAACACAACAATTACAGGTCACATCCCTCACACTTCCGCGATGAAAGAAATAATAACTGGACGCGACAAGTCTATTCTTACAACGCAAATCGTGAACAAAACAGACACCACCCATATGACAACTGGCAGAGTAATAGTTACAGAGAAAGATCGCATTTACATAGTAATGACTATTACAGAGACAGCCATAGAAACTGGGAATATGGGAAACAAACTAATTATTATCAAGGGAGACAGAATAACTTCAGACGCAACGGTCCAGCGCGCAGTTACGATTCAGGGAGAAATTCTCCACCATGTGACCGACAAGAAAGAAAATATGTAAACTACTGACAAAACGACAGACCTGAAATCCATCAGAACTGGCGAGCTTCAAACAGGGCAGGGCCTTCTCGACAAGGTGAATTTGCAATAGTTAGGTCTCCTAATCCCAATAACGACGCGCGCCAACAAAGAAACAGACAATGACTCGCACCGCAGGCAGCCGCGTGCGCCGGCTGGCTCAGAGAAAAATAACATAGACGCTAACCTTGAGAAAAATTCCAGTATTCTTTACCGACGTATACGACATGATAATTGCGTTGAAGTTGAAACTCTGTGTACTAGGAAGAGTAAAGGATTGCACCACATTTCACATGTAAAACCGTTTATTGAAAGATAATCTGCTTTTTAACTTTGTCTTTGCCATATAACTTTTCACTTTACATTACTAGTATGCTTGTCACACTGAGAAACTTAACATGCAACAATGTTTGAAGTTAAATATCCAGTCAAGAACCAAGAGAACTTATTTAAACAGAAATTACGAATGCATTGTTATAGTGAACAGATGACACAGTGTTGTTATTTGTACATTCTTGCTTGTTAGTTGCACGATTACGTAACGACTATAAGGCTCACATACTTAGAACATTTACCAGTACTGCTAATGAGATTTTAATGCAACATTTTGGTTTACTTGAAAATACATTCTGGATTTAAAGTACTTTCAGTGAGATACCAGATGACATAGTGGTTAGTTTATGTGACAGCAACACGATTTTATTACGACGCTACTAATGAGTGACAATTTACAATGTTGTTTTTGCAGTGTTTCTGTTTTATATCTGCACAGTTTTCTGTTTTATTCTGGAAAGTAAAACATGTTTCAGTAGTAACTTTTGGGGTATAGCTACAATGAGACAGCCTTTTCCATAGCACAACAATACGTTACAGCACAGTACTTTCTTGATCACAGTAAGGTACGTAGTAACTACGATATCTATACGCAAAGCACTTCACTTTTGTTTATCATGAGGTAAGTACATTGACTTCTGCAGAACTTAGCTTTTGGAGGACGATAACTACGACACTTCCACAGAGATTATCTTACAACAAGACCCGCAGTTTAGCGCTACAGTACACGTATTTGAGTGATTAATTTTTTACTTAAAACATTTATTGTTAAAGATATTTGAAGTACAATGATACAAAGTTTTTCCGTGATACATTTAATTCCATTGCAATAATCTGTAACACCTGAGGGTATAATTACATTAATCCTCAGGGGGCTACATGCTTACTTTGTGTACCATGTGTTTGGCGAGCACAAGGAGCCCTAGCTAATATGGTATTTGCTTATACAACTTTACACATCGGTACCATATTTCTCCAACACACAAATTACACAGCTATCTGTTCATTTAACTGAGAGAGAAACATTTTTTTTTTACTACATCAGCGACACATGTTTACGCAATTACACAGTTGGGTAACTTCACATTTACGAAATTTTATTTTGTATGTACTTTTTGAACTCTTCATATTTTTTCAGAATCATTGTGATACTATGAGAGCTTTGAATGATGTATTTGGTATGGGTCATGATATTTAAAGTACGTTTGAGGTGGATGACACTATTTACATGAGCAGAGAATTTTTTTTAGGTTTTGAAACTATTGCAGAAAGCTACGACATTTTTGAGATTTGACTGAGGTGTTATGATATTATTACAACGACGATGTGTATTATGTTGTTGAGGAATGTTTATCATGCTACGTATTTCTCATGATGAAATATTGAAGAAGTGTCGATGAATATATATATATATATATATATATATATATATATATATATATAGATATGTGTGTGTGTGTGTGTGTGTGTGTGTGTGTGTGTGTGTGTGTGTGTGTGTGTGTGTGTGTGTGTGTATAATGAGGTAAGGAATAATGAGTAGTGGTTAGGGACTCTGATTTGTGGAAAAGGATAATGGAAACCAAGAATCGTACTTTAGAATTATGAAATGTGTGTACATGTGTGAATGTATCACAATGCCACTGATAATTTTTTGGACACTGTTATATTCATAGGATTTTGTTTCTACACATTTGCAACGCAAATTCTCGACCTGTGAAATTTTTTATGTGAGACTGTCACTGTTGTGCAAACTGGTGTCGTAAATATTTTGGTAAGAAAGTTAAGTGACCTTCACGTAATGCATCGTGGGCACCCAGATGGGCGACAGTCGCCTGGAAAGAAGTCATTAGTGAGTGCCTTTCAGAGGCACAGGTGGAGAGAAAAAGAGGCCATTATCCTCGCTATTGACATTCCTTTGTAGAAAGCATCGCAAAAACGACAAGATCGAAATTGAAGACATATGATTACACTGTGGAGCTCTTCATTTATGATATTTACTAAATTGCCTAATGAAATGACGAGAAACATTTCACGGCTATTGTCTTGCTAGTTGAGAGAAATGCCATATGGCTTGCTTTATGTATTAATTTACTCAATTTGTTTAATATCTAGTTTCTAGCTGCACTGCAGCATTGGTTAAAATAAAATTTATAGATGTACTAATATAAATATTTTCTGTCTACAGAACGAGTAAATAATAATTTTTTTCAAAAAAATGAGGGAGCACAAAAAGACATTTACCTTCACAGGAACTGCATTCATAATTTTCTTTTCAAGTACTTGGTAATTTATTTTGTAGAATAAGTTGTGGTGCACCACTTTAATGACATAGATATTAAGATGTTAATAGACATTTCTCTTATCTGCATTGTTGTCTTTACTGTAATATTTTTATGCTTGAGCTTTGTCATGTTTAGATATAATTTATTGCATCTGCTGCTGTTGTTTGCCAGGCATAGTGCTACTAAATTTCACTTTACATTACTCTGTTAAGCCAGTTTTACTACTTATTTATTTTTCTCGTTTGCTGCTCATTGCGTTATATTAGTTGCAATATTGCTGCTTGCTTGGCCAGTTTTAATATTTTGTTATTGTTGTTTGTGTTAATTGTTTTGTACTGCTGCATTGCCTCGTTCCTTAGTTTAGCATCTGAGCTCAGTAGATTCAAGTTAGCTTAAGATGTGGTAGGCCATATAAGAGAACAAGTTGTGATGAATTGGAAGAAATGCATTGAGAACTTATAAGAAAATGGTTTGGCCAAAAAAGTATTTTGAAAGAGGATATGAACACAAAAGTATGGTTTAGGGACAACAAGTTTAGGTAGGATTTTCTTGGAAATAAATGATGAGGTAAGATAATGGAAAATAAATAATGAGGTAAGAAATGTGTGAACATATAAATACAGAAAGCATGCTTGGATATAATTTTTCTGGTGGAAACAAATGTTGAAATAAGAGGAAAGATATATGGAATGAAGTTTTGGGGTGGACTGCAACACCAAATGTCACACTGAAAGCAAACCCTGTCCTGTATTTTTGTGTTATTATGCTATGTGAATTTGTGTTTTTCCTGTCTTAATGTATTTAGCTAATAGGAGTTATATTGTAGAATTTTTCTAATACTATGTTATTTACTTTGTAAAGATGTTTAGACATTATTTATTCTGTTTTGTTTTCATGCTCATGTGTGAAGTTGATGTTTCGAAAGTTATTCTGATCTTTTATGTATGTACTCATGTCATAATTCCTGTAACACTGATGTATATGTTATTTCGATTCTTTTGTAAAGCCTGTACTACAAATGTTATCTGTATTGTTATGTTCTTTAATGATGTATTTTGTACCTTTGTTATTGTATTCTCATGTTATAAAATTGTAATTGACACCAGTTCATCAAATTAAGCAACTTGTAAGTTACATTTCACTGCACACGTTTCTGTTGGTCATAGTATATGGACAATATGTGAGAAGTAGGGACTGATAGTGTTTGCACGTGTGTTAATGATTCAGCAAGGGATTGGATAACAGCATTGCTGGTTCTAAGGACAATTCCAAAAATTTTGTGAGTGCACAAGTGGTGGTTTATGGACTTGCTATATTGTCCGCAAGACTCTTCGATGGTGATTGTGCACCTGCACAGTCGCAACAGATGGTTGCTGACTGTCTCTACAAGGTCTACAGTGGGTCTACACCTTTGATGACTCACCAACACCATTATTTCTACAAGGACTGCAGTGGGTCTGCACCTCTGGTGGCCCACCAATTCCGTAATCTCTACAAGGACTACAGTGGGTCTACTCTGTGATGACCTACCTACCAATATTCTTCAAAACTTCGACTGACTCTGCGGTGGGTTTGCTCTGTTGTGGCCCATTACCTGTCTGCATGTCAAGAGTCAGCACTGTCTTTCCGTTGGAAGGACAACACTACTTCTTCAAGACGGCATGGAAATCCACTACTTCCATGTGCAATTTCTTTTACTGCTCAGACTTTGAGAAAAACACTGCAATTTTACTGTGATGAATAATCAGGACTGTCTTTATTGACTGTGAGAAAATTTTAGCTTTTGGCCAACATTGTATCACTAAGTGTGTGCATTTGATTTCATTGTTATTGTAATTATAAATTTTTTTTTCAAATCTGTATTGGCCAGTGCCCAAAACAATTTGTAAAATTTTTTGTGGGGAGCATGGGGGCTATGTAAGTAGGCTGTTTAGATTTTCTTATTGGCAACGCCACGTAGCGCTCTGTATGAAAATCACTGGCTGTGCTGTGCGCAGTCTGTGGCTAGTTTGCATTGTTGTCTGCCATTGTAGTGCTGGGCAGCTGGATGGGAACAGCGCGTAGCGTTGCGCAGTTGGAGGTGAGCCGCCAGCAGTGGTGGATGTGGGGAGAGAGATGACGGAGTTTTAAAATTTGTTAGACTGGATGTCATGAACTGCTATATATATGATGACTATTAAGGTAAATACATTGTTTGTTCTCTATCAAAATCTTTCATTTGCTAACTATGCCTATCAGTAGTTAGTGCCTTCAGTAGTTGCGCTCGCTGTATTGCAGTAGCTTGAGTAACGAAGATTTTTGTGAGGTAAGTGATTTGTGAAAGGTATAGTTTAATGATAGTCAGGGCCATTCTTTTGTAGGGATTATTGAAAGTCAGATTGCGTTGCGCTAAAAATATTTTGTGTCAGGATAAGCAAAGTCTTTTATAATTGTTCAAAGGGGACGTTTCATGTTCGACTGCTGCCCTGGCCACCACATTCTCCAGATCTCTCACCAACTGAAAACGTCTGGTCAACGGTGGCCGAGCTGCTGGCTCGTCACAATACGCCTGTCACTATCCTTGATGAACTGTGGTATCGTGTTGAAGCTACATGGGCAGCTGTACCTGTACACGCCATCCAAGCTCTGTTTGAATGGTTCAAATGGCTCTGAGCACTATGCGACTTCTGAGGTCATCAGTCGCCTAGAACTTAGAACTAATTAAACCTAACTAACCTAAGGACATCACACACATCCATGCCCGAGGCAGGATTCGAACCTGCGACCGTAGCGGTCACGCGGTTCCAGACTGAAGCGCCTTTAACCGCACGGCCACAACGGCCGGCAGCTCTGTTTGACTCAATGCCCAGCTGTATCAAGGCCGTTATTACGGCCAGAGATGGTTGTTCTGGTTACTGATTTCTCAGAATCTATGCACCCAATGTAATCACATGTCAGTTCTAGTATAATATATTTGTCCAATGAATACCCATTTATTATCTGCAATTCATCTTGGTGTAGCAATTTTAATGGCCAGTTGTGTATTTATGAAACTATAATTAAATTTAACAAAATTAATATACACAAGTTATTTATGGTTAAAAAATACGTCATTGAGCATTGTTGTACTCTCCGTCGTTTTCACGAAGTTAAATTTACATCAAATTACGTGGGTCTGCCCATGTAGTGCGTCAACAGCAAGAGCGCTCTCGTGGTTATCCCACGCTCCCTGACTGCAAAATTGTACGTTGGTCTGTTGATTGGACCTGTCGTGTTGCCGTTCACGAACAGCGTTCCAGGAGCAGTTTTCCAACAGAACAATACTCGCCCGCAACTGCTGTTGTAACGCTACAAGCTCTACCGAATGCCGATATGTTCCTTGGCCTGCTCCATCACCAGATCTGCGCCCATTCGTGCGTAGAAGAGACATCACCGGACGACAATTTCAGCGTCATCCACAACCAGCATTAAATGTCCCTTTATGACCGACAAAGTGGAAGAGGCTGGAGCTTCATCCTACAAACTGACACCCGGCACCTGGACAACACCATGCATGCACGTTTGCGTGCTTGCATTCAACATTCTGGCGGTTACCCGAATTATTGATGTACCAACATTTCACCTTTTCAGCCGCTTACCTCGCTCTTCCGTTAAACATATAAATATGTTAGCTACACAAATGTATTCCCAAAATGCCCCGGTAGCTGAGTGGGCACAGTATGCCACCGGCAGTGCTGCGAGGCGGTCACGCGCCAGAGCGCTGCGGGCGAGGCGCGCACCGTGTGTTTGTGTTTACTTCGGCCGCTGTAAGTGCCGTTTTCCCTTCTAGACCACCATGGCGCACAACTATCGAAAGAAGACATTACGTTTCAACTTTTGTTCCGACTTCGCCCGACCCAAGGCCCTGGAGGTAGAACGATTTATACGCGATGAAGTTAAAATACCACCAACGGATCTAATTGGTATCCACTTGTCCATAGTTAGCAGTACCGTCTACGTCAAAATGATCAACGATGCGGCGTGCGGCAAGGTGCTTCGAGAGGCAAAACGTGGACTGCGCTTCTGTCATTCCGACGGCAACGTCGGACCCGTTACCGTCGACCACGCAGGTCTCGGCACACGGACGATAAGGATCTTCGAACTGCCGTTCGAACTACCTGCAGACGTCGTCATCGAGGCGCTCCGTCCCTATGGCAACGTTCTGGAACATGTTGCCGAACGATGGGTCCAATTTCAAACCCATCCCGTTTTAAACGGTGTTAGGTCCGCATCGAGTTGCAGAAACACGTGCCTTCCTATCTACTTGCTATCGGAGGCTGCCGTGCCATTATAATGTACGACGGCCAACCTCGGACCTGTTCCGGTTGCGGGAAAGAAGGTCACCTACGGTCTGAAAGCATTCAGCGACGTGTCGCGCAGCTCCCGTTGTCGGAAGCGTCCGTCACGCCCACGATGACCGCCCTACCGGTCACATACGCAGCGGCTCTCGCCACGTCTACAGTTTCGTCCAGTCCGTCGCCCGGTCCTTCCGATCGGCACGTCCCACCGTTCCAGTCGCCTATGGACGGTGCGGACGTCCCACCTGACAACCTTGCCGCTGAACAGGCTCCCGCACCGGACGCTGAGGAGAACAGTACTTCTTCACAACACCTGTTTGACAATTTCATTGTACCCACCGACGCCTTCGAACCAGGTCGACGCTCCTCCTTGCCGTCGTCCGACACTGAGGAACACGTGCGCAAACAACGCTCGCCACGTAGGCGCAAACGCCGTCGCCGTTCACCCACGGGCTCTCAGAGCGTTGCCACCCGCGACGACGAAGAAGACACCCAAGCAGCCGACATTTCCACGCAGAGGTCGGCGGACAACTTCCACGATGAACAAGACGTTTCGCAGGACGGGACCACTATGGAGGTCGCCACGCACAATGTAACGATCGGTGCGCCGGTTGAGACGCCTGTCTCCCCGCCGACAACTCCAGATCTCTCTCACCACGACGCAATTCCTATGGACATTGGACAGACCCACGGCACAGGAGCATGGGCCGACGACATTGAGGAAGATACGCCGCCTCCTCCGGATGAGTTGCCTCCGCCGGACGAGGCTGCCTGTTAACATCAAAAGCGAGGCATTGCAGCTGATGGGACGGGACTTCCTGTCGGTGCCCTCCTCTTACTTCCCTTGGTGATGGTAGATGCGCGTCCACCACCACTGAAACAAACGTACCGGTTTGCCACACTGAACATCAACATGATCGGCACTGCACCCAAGCTGCAACTCCTATGTGACATGCTTCGGGCCTCTGACGTCGACGTCGCCCTTCTTCAGGAAGTACTCGTTGCCACATAACCACCAGTCTACGGCTACGACTCATACACGTCCACATGTGATCAATCAGGGCGTGGAGTGGCTTTCTACATACGCGAAGGAATCCCACTCAAGGACACGACAATCCTTCCTTGTGGAAGAGGCATGGCTGTTACCATCTTCGACACGCGCGTCCTCAATATCTACGCTCCGTCTGGCTCCACGAACCGTCGGCAGCGGTCCACTTTCTTCGGACATGACGTGGCGCCCCTGTTTTCTGGACGCTATGATCGCCTTATCATGGGAGGCGATTTCAACTGTGTCCTCCATCCGCAGGACCAAGTGCCTGGTTATTCGCCATGCCCGGCACTGCTCACCTTAGTCGAAGATTTTCATCTAGTGGACGTTTGGGAGAAAATTCGTGGCAATACCCCCGGTTTTACCCACTATACAGCACATTCTGCGAGCAGACTGGACCGGTTTTATGTCTCTGCCCACCTTGGCAATGAAGTCACCCAAGCTGAACGATGGCCCCTTGCATTTTCGGACCACTGCGCTGTCATTTGCTCCCTGGCTCTGCCACCTCAGTCAGTGTGGCGCAGCAGAGGTTACTGGAAGCTTAATACCTCCTTCCTTAATGATCCACACTGCCGACAATGTATTGCCACTACATAGGCGTCTTGCGAAAGACGCCTTCCGCAGTACACATCCACGTTCCATTGGTGGCTCAAATGTGCCAAACCTGCGATCAGAAAGGCCTTCATACAATGTGGCAAGGAAGCAGCAGCATGGCATCGAGACACCATAAATTTTCACTACGCCGTCCTCCGTGAGCTCGATGCGCTCCCTGCATCACCTGACACCCGTAGAGAACGACAACCTGCTAAAGCTCGTCTCCTCTCTCTCCAACGTGCACGACTGCATGGTGTCGTGGTGCGTTCCCGACGACAAGACCTCCTCCACGACGAAACCCCATCCACAATCCATGCTGCATCTGACCATAGTCGTCGACGTCGACTTTTCGTCCCCAACATCACGACCTCCGACGGTGTTCACCACACAACACAGGCGGCAGTGGTGTCTGCCTTTGCTGAACATTATCGCCAATTTCATGATGATGAACCGATGGCGACGCCCATTCCTGATGATCTCCGTCCTTCCCCTGATCGGACCCTCACCGTATCGGAGTCAACGTCCATGATGTCTGCAATCACCGCAGAAGAGGTGGTAGATGCGATCAACAAAGGGGCCAAGAACAAATCACCCGGACCAGATGGTCTCCCAATGGAGTTTTACCGGGCGTTCACCACGTTAATGCTTCCTCGCTGGACGGAAATGATTCAGGAACTCTTGACTCCGTCCTTCCCAATTCCACCTGAATTCGTCACTGGCATTCTTCTACCTGTGCCTAAACCGAAGGGGGGGGGGGGGGGTCTCAAGTCTCTGCATATCGCCCCCGTAAGGTACGTTGTCCAACACGCGACGCACACTAGCGACTGCGACGGGTCGCTACGTGACGTCAGAAGTTGCCTGCTGGCGCATGCGCAGTTCGAGTTTGGGATGCGACGCGCGACTGTTGCGGCAGCTGCCGCAGCACTGCACCAGTGAGCAGTGTTGCGACGGAAGTCTGACGACACAAAGACGTACGGCTGCCAGAAAGATGTCGAGCCAGTCAAGGAAAACTGAAATGAGCCACTCACAGGATGTGATGCTCTGTGAGCTCGTCTCGCAACATCCTTGCCTTTACGATTTGAAGAACCCTAAATACAGAGACACTATGTTCAGAGACAGAATTTGGGAAGAAATTGGTGCACAGTTGCAACAGGCAGGTGATTGAAATATATAATATTTTCCCATTAATGCAAATTTTTCAGGTCTGTTATGAAAATCAGTATAATCCATGCAGATGTAAATTAGAATGATGAAAATGAACTTGCAGGTCAATTTTCGCATTACTCTTTTTTGTGACGATAAAAATTGAAAACGGCAAGTACATTATAAAATGAACAATCTAAAGTAGAACGAGAAAGTTACATTTTACAATACCTTCACTTTGAAAGTAAACAGCAGATTGGTGTCTTGATGATACCTTCTAGTTGTGAAAAACCACCACCAGATTGTTTTACAGCTTTCTGTAATCAATAGATGTTCGTTTTTGAGGAAGGCGTTTCTCAACAGATTGCGCAAACAGTATGCTGCAATAAGTAATTTGTCACATTCACTTCAATTCATTGGTAGAAGATGGTGCTCAAAAAACTTGTGCCAAAAGTGCACTACTGTTTTACAAGGCCCTTCTGGTCTGACACAGTTCACAATTGAAATTCGTCTTTTGTAAATCATGGAGTCATCTTTTGAGTGCAGCTTGGCAAGATTAAATGTTCATGTCATCCATAACAATGTATGCTGTCAGAATATAAGAATATGGAAGTTCATTTGGATGGGAATAAAGAGTCAGTCGGCTATGAAAGTTGCCTTAGCTTGTTCCATAAGTTTCTGCATGGGAGAAACTGACAAGTATAATTTGGGGAAATTTTGTGAACAAGCACGGACATTATTTCTTCCACATTTCTGCCAGTGTATACTGTAGACGTTCAGAATGAAAATTCTAGAGATGTTTAAGGTGTAACCCTATCTTGTTGTCAAGAACTTGAAACAATGCAATGACGCTAGCGTGCACTTATTGTTAATAAACTTATCTTTCATTGGAATTTTAGGTGAAATGTGCAAAAACAGATGGAGGAATATTCGGGACTCTTATCAGAGAAATAAACGAGAAAGAAAGCTTGGAACAGGTTCAGATGCCTCAGCAAAACCAAGAAAATGGGTTCTGCTTGATCACTTGGCTTTAAGAAACCTACATTTCGTGGCATTTTAAATGAAATTGTCAAGAGCATATGGAGAAATATTAGTAACTCATACCGGAGAAATATATGACATAAAATGGTTTCATTAGGTCCAAATATGTCACCGAAACAAAACAAATGCATTCTCTATCGTGTGGTGACCACACGATTCTCGTTGCGCGTCGACAGAACTGGCGGCTAGTCGCGACGCTCCCGGAGATATATGAGCCCAAATCTCGGAAACGGAGATCGATATCATTCTGATCTCAGCTTTAAAAATAATTTCGATATGTTAGCTTCTTTTCATAGGCAACGATGTATGACCTAACGTGAACCATACGCAAAGTAGCCTGCGACCACATTTTTCACTGTACACAATTCAAATTTTTTGCAGTAGGTTACTTGTAAATTAAGTATCGGAATAACTGTGACGAATATCGGAAAAATAGACACCTCATTATCAAGCTGTGATGTGAAACTGTAAGATACGCAAACATCAATTTTTTGTGCCTTTTACTTTCCTCACAATCGATACAGAAGTAACATACAGCGAAAAAAACACGCAAAACCGGAAGAGATACTTTTCAACTTTTTAAAGTAAAAGGAGAATCTGTATCGAAAAACTAACTCTGGGAGCCGATGTAACTTTGTTGCATTAACATACAGTATTTTTTACAGCAAGAGAATCGGAATTCTTATTTTTCTTATGTATTTGAGTCCGCCGCCGCCGACCAGAGCTTGGGAAACAGCGACGACTCCTGTCGTGTTGCGGCCGTGTCGCCGTCTGCCAGGGCGGGAAAAGAGGAGGGGGCAGCGTCGCAGTAGCAGCCAACTGTCGCGTCTTGCACAACCTAACTTTACACTACTGAATGCAGACTATAAAATCTATGCACGCCTCTTAGCTGCGCGCATACGCACCGTCTTACCTACGGTCCTTTCACCTGAGCAGACTGCACGTGGTTGTGGGGCCACATTACAAACAGCTCTAGGAGAATGCCTCGTGCAGCACTGGTATCCGTCGATTTCACGAGTGCCTTTGATCGCGTTCGACACCCATTCCTCCTCATGGTGGCGACACGTATGGGGTTCCCATTGCTTTTTGTCGATGCCATTCGCCGGTTACTACTTCCCGCGGTCTCGATGGTACAAGTCAATGGGAGGCTTGTAGGACCGATTCCTATACGCCGCTCTGTGCGTCAAGGATGCCCTATGTCTACTTTACTATATGCCATTGCACTTGAGCCCCTCATCACTGGACTTACCTACAGACTGCAGGGCCTCACTTTGCGTGACTACACCTTTCACTGTAGGGCTTATGCGGACGATCTCCTCTTTCTCACCTGCTCCTCCACAGAACTCAATGACGCCATCCAATGGATCCACCAGTATGGACGTCTTTCTGGTAGCATTCTTAATGTCCGTAAATCGACTATGATGCACATTGGGCGCGGCCTCCCGGCTATGGTGCCGACCCCACTCCCAGTCAGTGCCACCCTTCGTTACTTGGGTATCGAATTTACGAGCTCCACACACCGCACAGTGGCCCTGGCTTACCGGCGGCTTTTGCAGTCGATTCGGCACCATGTCCGCGGTCAAGTGCACCGTAACTTAAACCAACCCCAACGTGTGTCCTATGTCAACATGTATGTCGCCCCTAAACTGGTACACGTCGCCCAGATCCTTCCACTGCCGTTACTCCTTGGCCGCCGCATCCAATCAGCCTTTGGATATTTCGTGTCAGCAGGGGCGCTTTTCAAAGTCCGCTACAACACTAACACTGCCTCCTGCAAAAGGTGGCCTCGGACTCGTCAACGTGCGGGCACGTTCTTCTGCACTCTTTGTCCACACTCTGTTGCGGCACTGGCAGGGGCCGGTCCCGTCCTTAACACGCAGTCTCTTAGATATCCTCCGACCAGCTTCTCTCGATCCACCGATCAATGTAGTACCTATTTCTCCATTATTGTACCACGTCGCCAATTGTTTCATACAACTCAGCTACGTTCGGGCCGATCTTCCAGTCACCCGTCCTCGCCGTACAAAAGATTATTATCGTTTGTTTATGCTGTCCAACCCTTGCGACCCCATGGTGCTACAGCATCCTGACATTAACTGGCGCACGGTTTGGGGGTGTGTGCATGCACCCTTTTTACCGCCGTCTGTGTCTGCACTCTGGTATGTTTTAGTCTATGGAAAATTCCCGACTAATAGTCGACTTTATCGCATAGGACTGGCCACCTCCCCACTCTGCCCTGACTGTCAGCTCGAAGACACCGACGAGCACCGTCTTACGGGCCCCCTGAAACAAAACGTATGGCTCCTCATCCAACGAATCGTGGGCTTTTACCTCCGTGCCCCGCCAACGACGGTAACCCCGGATTTCCTGTTGTTGCCCCAGACATTTCACTACCCTCTTATTAGCACCATACCCTAATCTGGTTTCGAGGACAGGCTTTAGAATATCTCTTTCAGAGTGGTCCGCATACAGTCCTTGACTTCTGGTACAAAGTTGTGACCGCGCATAGCACCCTCACCCGAAAACCATCTTACCGACAAACTTTTGCCGGTTATCTCCGCAGCGTCTTCCTTGACCCCCCTCAAAGTTGGGGTGTACCATGCCTACCTGTCACATGGTGCAACACCCTTATCCACGTTCTCATGCATCGACCAAAAACAAAAACAAATTTTAAAAAAAAGGAAGACGACAGAATATGTTATATTTTGTTGTATTTAATGTTTTTCTTTTCAATATTTTTTTTGTTTAACTAACAGTCATATGTTTAAATGGTACCTTGAAGAACTTTTGCTTTGTGTATATATACATGTACTCTCCGTTTGTTCAATAAAGATTTAAAAAAAAGTTGGTAGAGCACTTGCCCGCGAAAAAAAAATTTAAAAAATGTGGTCAGCGTGACAGACTGTCAGTCCTAAGGGCCCGGGTTCGATTCCCGGCTGGGTCGGAAATTTTCTCCGCCCAGGGACTGGGTGTTGTGTTGTCCTAATCATCATCACTTCATCCCCATCGACACGCAGGTCGCCGAAGTGGCGTCAAATCGAAAGACCTGCACCAAGCGAACGGTCTACCCGACGGGAGGCCCTAGCCACACGACATTTCCATTTCCATTCCCAAAATTTCATTACTCTACATTAATAACTGTGTTGATATGGAGATCTACCGAAGTCTTTCTCCCCACGTGCCAATTGTGAATGGAACAGAGAAAGTGGAAACGGTAATGGTACCAGAAGTACCTTCTGCCAAACACCATAACCTGGCTTGAGCAGTATAGTCCTTCATGAAGACGCAGATTCAGTAAGAAAAGATAGGCAGTTAGTCCAAAGAGGCTGAATATTAAAAATGGAGAAAACTGAACACGGTGGTTTTCATACTTCAGATGTTCATAATAGTCTCCAAGATCGATTATGTCATCAGAGCGTTGACCCTTCTTGTGAATTTCTGCACCTTGTCGTTTTGTGGAAGGTCCGCATTGACAACAACAGGTCTCGCCATACGACATAATTTTCTCCAGAAAAGAATTTTCCGCGTTTCGCATTTCAATGAAGTCGTGGCAGACGTCCACACCGCGTAGCATTCTTCGGGAATCAAGATGTGCTGAGCAAACTTTGCACATACTTTTCCCTTCTTCAGAATATTCTGGAGGTCTTTAACACTTCGTAGCCTATCCACACTCTGCGGTTATGTAATGACATGGGTAACCTCTTGTCCTGTAATTTTCACGAAAGGCATTTATTCAGTAGGATTATGTAACAACAGAATATGGGTAAGTGTACTATTAAAAGTTGTAATGCCAACGAAAGTGTGCATTAGACTATAAGAGGTTCAAATGTATGAAGAAATTCAGTACGCGCTAAATGGACAGTCTGGTCAAAAATGAGGCCTAGTAGCAGCACTTGAATAGCACATTAGATATTGAATTTAATTCCTGAAAGAAAAAAAATAAGAAAATGCAGCAAATGAAGCAGGGAAATAGAAATACAGATGCCTAAAAAATGAAAAATTTGCCAAAAGTGCTAAACGGCAAAGCAATAATGGATAGAGGAGAAATGCAATGTTGTAGAACAATGCATGACTATAGGAAGTCAACATGCCGTATGTATGAAAATTTAATAAACATTTCGATTTTATAGCAGCAGCCGTATGAGCCCCAATAGCTCAGATGGCAGTCCACCACTGGTTAAAGGAGGGAAGAAAAATGTAGAAGGAATCTGTACAAGGGCTACACGAAGAAAAGATACTTGAAGACAGTATTAAGGAAAGCTCGGAGGAATCGAATAAAGATGAGACTGGAGATAAAATAGTGCGAGAACAATTCGACAGATCAATGAAAGACCCATATCGGAGCTAGGCACCTGGAGGACTCGACGTTGCCTCAGAATTATTAAGATGATTAAAATGCGTATTTGAATTATCACCTGTTTTTATTTTAAATCCAAATTCTACCGGTTTCAGTCTTAACCGCTGTTGGCAGTCATCTTCCAAAAATGTTTACAGTATTAAGATCGTTGGGAGAAGCAATTATGATAAAACTTTTCCACATCGCAGACAGACTAAAGACCCTTCAGACTTCAATAAGGCTGTAGCAGTTCCTGTACTAATGAATGTAAGAGGGTGGTATGATAAGACTGGTAAAAAGACAAGGAGAAATGTTTGTTTCGTAAACAACTCGTCTTACTTCTCAACACCGTCTCCTTGGTCCAGCGATCCTCCAGGTCCTTCATCCCGTCGAAAATATAGGTTCTGTCGAACTCTGCAAAATAATCGTTGACTTCAATTATCATTTTCTCTTTTGATGAAAATTTCTTCCCTGCAAGCCACTGTTTCAAGTTGTGCAAATTTAAGAAGTCACTTGGGGCTAAGTCTGGTGAGTAAGGTGGATGTGGAACTAATTCAAAGCACAATTCATGACGGTGATGTGTGTGGTGCTCCATTACCATGTTGAAAGAGCACTTTTTTGCGTGCCAACTTTTGTCTTTTTTCAGCAAACGCAGGTTTCAAATGATCCAACAATGAAGCGTAATAGAGTCCAGTTATGGTTCTGTCTTTTTCCAAATAATCTATGAGAATAATTTCTTAGGTATATCAAAAAACAGTAGACATCACCTTACTAGGACAAAACGGTCTTTGCCTACTTCGTTGCACTTTCGCACTTTCCCCAGCCTTTGCCCGTTATTTTGGCTGCCTTTTTGACTCTGGTGGGTAATGTTGGTTCCAGGTTTCATGTTCAGTTGACACTCTGACCAATTCAGATGTCTGTCAAGAATGAACTGTACACTGTACATCGTTGAAATTTTTTATATGATTCTTGGAATAATCTTGCTCACCATCCATAAAGACGCAGCAAAAATGTTCCAGTCTTTCACGGAAATTTACCAGACTTATCAAACCACCCTCTTAGGTGCTGTCACTTGTGAATGTTACTAAATCATCAGTTTAACAGCGCACTGTTGCAAAATAGAATACTAATACGAATGATCTGCAGTAGGACGGAACGACTGGTAACAGCCGCTCTGCGGGTAGATTTGTTTGGGTTCCGGAGAAATGTGGAAAGCCGGCCGCGGTGGTCTCGCGGTTAAGGCGCTCAGTCCGGAACCGCGTGACTGCTACGGTCGCAGGTTCGAATCCTGCCTCGGGCATGGATGTGTGTGATGTCCTTAGGTTAGTTAGGTTTAAGTAGTTCTAAGTTCTAGGGGACTGATGACCACAGATGTTAAGTCCCATAGTGCTCAGAGCCATTTGAGCCAAATGTGGAAACATGAGAGGCAGTAATAACACTGCGATTTATCTTGAAATATAGAATGAAGGATGATAAAACTTTGTTTATAACGAACGTTTTTGACAATATTGGTGGGAATAAACTGTTTGAAATTCTGATGTTAACAGGGATATATCGCAGGATGCTATAAGTTACCCATAACTTGTACAGAAACCAGGCTGCATTCATAACAGTAGAAGGACACGAAAAGGAGGAAAAAGTTGAGAAGGGAGACAGATATTCATTCTTTACATGAGGAAATTAGCGAAAGAAAGTCATCGATAAATTTGAAACATTAAGGAAAGTTCAAGGGGCAAATTTTATATGTTGTGTTTTATCTGTGACGTTAAAACTCTCAGAACGGAAAGAATAGTGTTCAATACGCAAAGGTAGTGGATAGTGAAATGCGGCTGAATTAAGTAAGGCGATTCTGAGCGTATTAAATTAGGAAACAACACAACAAGAGTAGTACATGAGTTTCGATATTTGCGAAATAAACTAACTATTGCCGGTGTAGAGAGGATACGTAATACAGACTGCCACATCAAAAAAGCATTTGTAAGAAAGAGAAATTTCTCAGTTTTGAATATAAAGTTATGTTTACACATAAAGGGCGTCAATAAAACTCACATCATTTACTTGGATAACATTAATTGTAACCAGCAGCGGTACTGTAATCCAACGTCATTGATTCGAAGGATTACGATAAACCAGTTGGCATCAATTCTCATTATTCAAGGACTTCTTCTTCGGCTGCTTCCCCACTGTCCTCGATGGGTTACCAGAGACTTAACATGGTTTGGTGGCAGATGGTATAAGTATAGGACAAGACACAAATGGTCCTGCAAAACCATATAAAGTAAAATCAAGGTAATAACAAAAACAAGCAAAAACTCTCTTTAGGCCTTAAAATATGTTCAAATGTTACAGTATTGAATAAAGAAAATTCACTGTTTATCGCACCAAGGTGCTTAAACATGTTTGCGTCACATGGAAAAACTGTGTTTTGCGCAATAGACAGACCTTATAACGAGTGCGTTTTACTGCAAACGCGACAATCACAAGAGCTGTAAGTCCAAAAGATGAACATAAAGTTAGGTGTCAGGAAGTCTTATTCGAAATTACTTGTGTGGGGTGTAGCTTTACATGGATGTGAAATGTGGACCATGAACAGGAGACAAGAGGAGAAAAGCTTTCGAAATTACGTCCTACAGAATAACATCGGAGACTTGACTGCTCGCCAAGTACACTGAGTAAATAATGAAGAGGTACTGATCCAAACTGGAGAGAAAAGATTTTTATTGGACAACTTCAAAATAAGATGGAGTAAATCGGTAGAACAGATCCTTTTTAAAAAGCGTCTTCAGCTGTTGCTCAGTTGATACCTTCCTCATTTTAATGTGCATCGTGAATATGTTTTGTGGATCAAGTACATTTTCTGAATATAAGTGAAGCATCCAGAGGGGGAGAAGAAAACGCAAAGAAACTTGACAAGTTGAGAGGGTACGTGGTGACATATCAGTGATGAGAAAATCGCACGTGCTGTATCAGGATCTTGCTGACCACGAGAGGACCTCATCGCCACGTAGGTAGTTCATACAGACATGTGCGACATATGGACGAGCATTGTTCTGTTGATAAATGGAACCTCAGTATCGCTGTTTGACAGGTGACGCATGAGGACGCACAGTGTCTGCGACATAGGGTTGTGAATTCCATCATCACTACCAGCCGTGAGCTGCAATCATACGCGACGGCTTTCCACATCGTGACGCCAGGATCAACGACACTGTGCCTCTCGGAAACGTTGCTAGAATGTGAGCTCTGTCCTCGCTGCCATAATGGTCATCCGGAGTAGTCCAGAAGCGCGACTCCTTGTTGAACACAGTGGGACACAGTTGACAGCAGTGCACATTTTCCTGCACCACTCCAAACACCACAATTTCTGCTGTCGCGACAATGGCAGCATTCACACTGGATGGTAGATCCTCAGTCTGGTTGCTACTTGTCTCCGAGAAGTGGTTCAGAATGGCGCAGAATACTGCAGGGAGTCCATCACCTTTTCTCGGATGGCAGGCGTAGATGTGAAGAGATTACGATGTGCCTGGGGTACAATATGGCGGTCCTCCCTTGTGGTGACCATGCATCGTCGATCGGAACCCTGAGGACGAGTATGGGTGTCCTTACGCTCCCATGCAGTCCAACATTGGGCCACTGTCACATCCGAATACCCCAAAACTCTGGGTATCGCACGATTCGGGCAGCCGACCTGATGAAGACCCACAATGAAGCACATTTCAAACTCTGTCAGCTTCTGATAACGCTGTCACACACGAGTAGGTGGCATCTCTGTGTCCTCCATAGCGGCCGCTCAACATCTCACGTTGCTCGCGGCCGGTATATACCCTAGCAGCACAACACTAGAGCCCTGTGGTGGTTGTTCTATGTGTTACAGAGGACTGCTGCTCTAATCATTTACACACGCCGATAGTGTGAATGTGTACGAAAATACCTTGATATCTTGTCATGTCTTTTGGATGCTTCATATTTTTTGTCAGGCAATGAGTGTAATTCAGTAGCTGAGGAACCATCTTCAGTGAGGCTTCGCACTGAGCAGTATTGCAGGATTCCTGCACTGCCTGCAAGACTTGTCAATAAATTGGTGTTGTGTTTTGTTTATTATGTCAACAAGGTAGTTTTGTGTTGTGCTCATTTTGTGCTTTCTGTTTGGACCTGTTTGATGGTTACAAAGTGTGTGTTTATAAAGTATCTGCATTTTCACAAAACAATGTCCCTCGTGCATGCATACAACCATCGTCAAAATAATCTCTTGGGGGTTCTGTGGCTGATTAAAGAAGAATTAACGAAAGTAAACAGCAGTACTGTATAAAGGATGGATTGGTCATTTATCGGAAAGTCATGCTTCAAAAATAGAATGACTTCATTGCTCTTACCGAGCGAGGTGACGCAGTGGTCAGCACACTGGACTCGCATTCGGGAGAACGACGGTTCAATCCCGCCTCCGGCCATCCTGATTTAGGTTTTCCGTGATTTCCCTAAATCGCTCCAAGCAAATGCCGGGATGGTTTCTTTGAAAGGGCACGGCCGACTTCCTTCCCCGTCCTTCCCTAATCCGATGAGACCGATGACCTCGCAGTTTGATCTCTTACGCCAAACAACCCAAAAAATCCATTGCTCTTAATATGACGGGCATTGGACTTAGCCGTATTCAAGTATCTACGACCAACATGACGCACATAGATATAAAGACTAGAAATATGTACGCAACACTCATAAGCAGACTCGAAGAATTAAGCAAAGAGCACAAACAGTGTTCGGTTGTTTCATCATCGAGCGATTCGCTTCCAACTTCTCGTATTCGTTTGCTGTAGAACATCAGAATACCATAAAAATTATCATCATTAGAAGGAGATGTTTAAATAATTAGGTACGATTACGTATAAAGGACAGCTTAATTATTACCAGCAAACAGAAGTACATTGAAACTTATCACTGTTCTGTCGGAGCCCACGCAGACGAAAGCTACGAAAGTAATGAGAAGTTAATTGCAGCTTAATGGTGCAAATGGCTCTGAGCACTATGGGACTCAACTGCTGTGGTCATCAGTCCCCTAGAACTTAGAACTACTTAAACCCAACTAACCTAAGGACATCACACACATCCATGCTCGAGGCAGGATTCGAACCTGCGACCGTAGCAGTCGCACGGTTCCGGACTGCGCGCCTAGAACCGCGAGACCACCGCGGCCGGCATGCAGCTTAATCTTTTATTATCAGCGGTGTAACGCAAAACTCTATGCTATTCCAGACGTTTCTCTTCCAAAATACGTCCAATCTCATTATGAATGAAAATAAAAATAAAAACAATTGTCTACAGCTAAAGTCATTTCAAAAAATACATTCAGACAAATACAACTACGAATTAAGCATCCTTTTGTTACGGACAGAATTGTTTAGAGGCTCACGTAAAAAATAATGCTTCGGTATGGAAGTGTGGGTCGATCCCGGCGGCGTGCTCGGATAGCCGAAGTGGTTAAGCAGACCGCTCGAGATAAGCGGTAAATCCGGGTGCGAGTCCCGGTCGGGAACAAATTTTCATGTGTCGGAAACTGGTGACGTCAATTCACAGTCGCAGAATTCTAATCTACACTGAAAGAAAAAGAGTCACAGACCCAAAAATTATTAACGTAGAATAATGAAATTTAGGGAATACATTCGTCTAGGTAACAATTTATGTGATTAACATTGCAAGACCACAGGTTAATGTGAAATGCTGGAACATTAATAATCGGTGTAGCCATCAGGATGTTAAATTCAAGCACGCAAACGTGCAAGCATTGTATTGTACTGGCGACGGGTGTTAGTTTGTCGGATGGAGTTCCACGCCTGTTGCTGTTGGTCGGTCAATACAGGCAAGGTTAATGCTGTTTGTGGACGATTCTGGAGCTGCCGTTCGGTGGTGTGCCTTATGTGCTAGACTGCAGGCCAAGGCAACATGTTGACGTTCTGCAGAGAGAGTGGTGCTGTGAATTACCTGCCCAGCCCATAACTCCAGTGGAAGGTGCAGTGTGTCTAGCATGAGGACAAGTTGACAGATTGGTTGCAAGTCCTCAGCTGGTCTCCTTCTAACCAACACGCTCCATCAGTGGTACAGAGTCAGAACCAGCGTTCATCAGAAAACACAACAGACCACAACCATACCCTCCAACGAGCTCTCGCTTGACACCAGTGAAGTCGCAAATGGCGGTGGTTTGGGATCTACGAAATGCACGCTTTAGGGCGTCTGGCTCGGAACTGTCTTTCAAAAAACCTGTTTGTAACAGTTCCGTTGAGTCACTGCGCTGCCAACTGCTGCTCAAATTGCTGCTGCAGATGCAGTATGATGCACCAGAGCCATAAGCCGAACACGATGGTTTTCCTTCTCGGTAGGGCCACGTGACCCTCCGGAGTCCGTCGTGAACACTGCTGCCAGCATTCACGTACAGTGGCTACATTCCTGCCAAGTCTTTCTGCAATATCACTGAAGGAACGAATAGCTCCTCGTAGCCCCATTACGCGACGTCGTTCAAATTCAGTGAGGGGTTGATCATGGCGTCTTTTCTGCTTAAAGACAGTCTTGACTAGTACCAACCAAGTCAAGTCTCAGAGGTAATTAATGTTCACGATGTTTACAACGCGTATTTAAAGGAAACATGGTCTGCATCCTCATAGTGGCGCTAGTAGCTCCACAGTTACAAGACTGACGTGAAATACACTCCTGGCCATTAAAATTGCTACACCAAGAATAAATGCAGATTATAAACGGGTATTCATTGCACAAATATACTAGACCTGACATGTGATTACACTTTCACGCAATTTGGGTGCACAGATCCTGAGAAATCAGTACCCAGAACAACCACCTCTGGCCGTAATAACGGCCTTGATACGCCTGGGCATTGGGTCAAACAGAGCTTAGATGGCTTGTACAGGTACACCTGCCCATGCAGCTTCAACACAATACCACAGTTCATCAAGAGTAGTGACTGGCGTATTGTGACGAGCCAGTTGCTCGGTAACCATTGACCAGACGTTTTCAATTGGTGAGAGATCTGGAGAATGTTCTGGCCAGGGCAGCAGTCGAACATTTTCTATATCCAGAAAGATTCGCACAAGACCTGCAACATGCGGTCGTGCATTATCCTGCTGAAATGTAGGGTATCGCGGGGATCGAATGAAGGGGAGAGGCACGGATCGTAACACAATTGAAATGTAACGCCCACTGTTCAAAGTGCCGTCAACGCGAACAAGAGGTAACCGAGGCATGTAACCAATGGCACCCCATACTATCACGCCGGGTGATACGCCAGTATGGTGATCACGAATACAGGCTTCCAAAGTGCGTTCACCGCGATGTCGCCAGACACGGATGCGACCATCATGATGCTATAAACAAAACCTGGACTCATCCGAAAAAAATGACGTTTTGCCATTCGTGCACCCAGGTTCACCATCGCAGGCGCTCCTGTTTTTGATGCAGCATCAAGGGTAACCGCAACCATGGTCTCCGAGCTGATAGTCCATGCTGCTGCAAACGTCGTCGAATTGTTCGTGCAGATGCTTGTAGTGCTGCAAACGTCTCCATCTGTTAACTCAGGGATCGAGACGTGGCTGCACGATCCGTTACAGCAAAGCGGATAAGATGGCTGTCATCTCGACTGCTAGTGATACGAGGCCGTTGGGATCCAGCACGGCGTTCCGTATTACCCTCCTGAAGCCACCGATTCCATATTCTGCTAATAGTCATTGGATCTCGACCAATGCGAGCAGCAATGGCGCGATACGATAAACCGTAATCGCGATAGGCCACAATCCGACCTTTATCAAAGTCGGAAACGTGATGGTACGCATTTCTCCTCCTTACACGACGCTTCACAACAACGTTTCACCAGGCAACGCCGGTCAACTGCTGTTTGTGTACGAGAAATCGATTGGAAACTTTCCTCATGTCGGCACGTTGTAGGTGTCGCCACCGGCACCAACCTTGTGTGAATGCTCTGGAAAGCTAACCATTTGCATATCACAGCATCTCCTTCCTGTCGGTTAAATTTCGCGTCTGTAGCACGTCATCTTTGTGGTGTAGCAATTTTAATGGCCAGTAGTATATGAAATGACATGTTTCAGAGGTAGAAACACGCGTAGTGACTTTCGTTTACGTCGTAACCCTCCTTTTTTTCTTCGATGTACTTCCCTCTGTTATGAGGTCATTCTTTCTCAACTTTGTGGCCAAGGCTTTCAATATTAACGTACCCTACGTCTGCCAGGAATTTCTGTTCCGCTTGGTAAAGATTAAATTCCCGGAGAAATAAAACAGTGCTTGACATTTAGTGCGAAACAGCAACGGGCGGGCGGAAAACCCTCCTCCATGCGCCGCCGATAGGAGACGAGTGCGGCGCAAGCGCAGAAGCTCGGCGGGCCGGCGGTCGGCCGCCACCTGCCGACACTGGAGTGGCCATTCGTTTCCGGCGGCGCTCCCCTAATTTGATACTCGCATAAATAAGTGCATTTGTCGGCGTCGCCAGCAGCTTCATTAGAGCCGGCCGAGTTATTGAGCGCGTGCTGCGGCGGCGGCGGCGAGCATTCAGCCCACGGCAGAGCGGCCGCTAATGCCCCCGCTTCCTGTCAGCCGCCTCCGTTTCCAGCGCCGCATTAGGACTCGCGTAACCGCGCGGTGGGGGGTGGGGGGGGAGCTGCGGCTCTGAGGACTGTAACGCTATCTGGCCGCCATTAAGGCGTCATCTCCGGAATTGTAACTCCCATACTTCGTGTTACGCTGAAGGGGGCTCGTCCTGTTCTGTAAGTCGTAAACATACAGCCTTACACGCCGCAATAAGAAAAAGAGTCCCTACTGACACATATTACTGTACGTATTCCAACAAACGTAATACATCACTGTAATATCTCTATCTCTCTTTCTCTCTCTTGTACGCCGCCACCAGCACAGAACAGGAATAGCACGTGGTCGTCGTATGTGTTATTCATTGGCGATGATGGCAAAGGAGATAGTGAGTCACCAAAGATGCGACTGCTATATTTCATAGAATACAGGGGGTGGACAAAAATATGGAAAAACTGCGAGAAATGCATGCTGGGACATAAATGCAGGCCGGCCAGTGCGGCCGAGCGGTTCTAGGCGCTACAGTCTGGAACCGCGCGACCGCTACGGTCGCAGGTTCGAATCCTGCCTCGGGCATGGATGTGTGTGATGTCCTTAGGTTAGTTAGGTTTCAGTAGTTCTAAGTTCTAGGGGACTGATGACCTTAGATGTTAAGTCCCGTAGTGCTCAGAGCCATAAATGCAGATTCGAGCCAAGGTTGCACGTTACGCTGTTATATGTGGCCACGAATAGCACCTGTGCAATCTCCTCAATAAGCGGTCACAACAGTGTTCCGTCTAACTGTAAGTGCATTATGTCGGAGGTAAGTGGCTTTATCAGGAGTTTGAACTTAGTGAAGAAACTAGAAAATCTGCGAAGGCAAATGCAAAGTCTCAGTCTAGATATAGTGGAGGCCAGTGAAGTGAAACGGAAAGAAGACAAGGATTCTGACCAGAGGACTATAGGGTAATATCAACAGCAGCAGAGAATAGTACAACTACAATTGAAAGAAAACGGACATCGGTCACTATTTTTAACTAATTAACCGGGTTTCAACACTGCTAGGAGTGTCTTCGTCAGAATTTAAATAAAAAAATGGCAGTACTTATATGTCATTTATAAAATAATAAATGTGCCAAAAGCGCAAAGGATGATCCGTACTTTGTACCAAACGTTTTTAGTCATAATTCTATGACCACGTTATAGACCATTCTCTGATTTAAATTCTGAGGAAGACACTCCTAGCAGTGTTGAAACCCGGTTAATTAGTCAAAAATAGTGACCGAGGGCTGTTTTTTTCCTTCAATTTTAACTATTCACGGTCTCTGAAGGTGCAGCCATGTACAAAAAAAAAAATCGTATATCTAGAGTAGGATTCGTTATGTATGGGAAGGTAGGGTAGATAGTGAGCCACTACGAACAGCCCACTGACAGGTTTGTTCTCATCAGAATCGACAGGACACCAACACATACAACGACAGTTCAGGCATACACACCGACGTCGCAAGCTGAAGATCAACAAATAGACAAATTATGTGAGGAATGACAAGATACGCTTGAAATTCTCTATGGCTATATGTACAGCAATAAGGAATAACGGGTAATTCAGTACGGAAAAGAAGATGAGAATCTAATAGCCATGGGAGACTAGAATGCGGTAATAAGGGAAGGACTAGAAGGAAGGGTTTATGGGAGAATGTGGGCTTGGTAGTAGGGATGAGAAAGGAGAAAGTCTGAGTTCTGCAGTAAATTCCAGCTAGTAATACTGGATACCCTGTTCAAGAATCACAACAGGCGGAGGTATACTTGGAAAAGGCCAGCAGACACGGGAAAATCCAGTTAGACTACATGGTGCTCAGACAGGGATTCCGAAATGCCTGCGCTGTAAGGCGTACCTAGGAGCAGAGATACACTCAGATCACTATCTAGTAGCTATGAAGAGTAGTCTGAAGTTTAAGACATTAGTCAGGAAGAATCAGTACGCAAGTAAGTGGGATACCGAAGTACTAAGGAATGACAAGATACGCTTGAAATTCTCTATGGCTATATGTACAGCAATAAGCAATAGCTTAGGAGGCAGTACAGTTGAAGAGGAATGGACGTCTCTAAAAAGGGCAATCACAGAACCACGAAGGAAAAATATGGGAAGAAAGAAGGTAACTGCGAAGAAACCATGGGTAACAGAAGAAATTCTTCAGTTGATCGATTAAAGAAGGAAGTACAGAAATGTTCAGGGAAATTCAAGAGTACAAAAATACAAATGACATAAACGAAATCAATAGAACATGCGCGGAAACTAAGACGAAATGGCTGCACGAAAAATCTCAAGAAATAGAAAAACAAATGATTGTCGGAAGCACTGATTCAGCATATAGAAAAGTGAAAACAACCTCCGGTAAAATTAAAAGCAGGGGTGGTAACGTTAAGAGTGCAACGTGAATCGCACTGTTAAACGCGGGAGAATGAGAGGATGGGTGGAAAGAGTGCACTGAAGGCCTCTTTGAGGGAGAAGACTTGTGTTACGTGATAGGACAACTGGAGTCGATATAGAAAAGAAAGGGGATCCAGTATTAAAAGCAGAGTTTAAAAGAGCTTTGGAGGAAGCAAAGAGCTTTGTGGAAGCAAAAACACTATTCACCTTGGCGTGTAGCATGTATGAATATGGTGATATACCATGTGACATTCGGAAAAATATCATCTACACATTTCTCAAGACTGCAAAAGCTGACAAATGCGAGAATTATAGCAGAATCAGCTTAACAGGTCATGTATCCAATTTGCTGATAAGAATAATAAACAGAAGAATGCAAAAGAAAATTTAGGTTTCAGAGAAAATTTGAGTCTCGTAACAAATAAATACCCCACTCATACAGTTATAGTTGGTGGGGACTACAACCTTCCCTCGATATGTTGGCAAAAATACTTGTTCAAAACCGGTTGTAGGCAGAAAACATCTTCCGAGATTGTCCTAAATGCTTTCTCCACGAATTGTAAATGGTTGCGAAAACACACTTGACCTCTTAGCCACAAACAATCTAGAGCTAATAGAGAGCATCAAGACTGATACAGGGATTAGTGACCACAACGTCGTTGCTAGGCTCAATACCGTTTCTTCCAAATCCACCAGAAACAAACGCAAAATAATTTTATTTAAAAAATCGGATAAAGTGACACTAGAAGCCTTCCTAAGAGACAATCTCCATTCCTTCCGAACTGACTATGCAAATGTAGACGAAATGTGGCTCAAATTCAAAGATATAGTAGCAACAGCAATTGAGAGATTCATACCTCATAAACTGGTAAGAGATGGAACTGATCCCCCATGGTACACAAAACAGGTCCGAACTCTGTTGCAGAGGCAACGGAAAAAGCATGCAAAGTTCAGAAGAACGCGAAATCCCGAAGATTGGCTAAAATTTACAGACGCGCGAAATTTGGCACGGACTTCAATGCGAGATGCCTTTAATAGGTTCCACAACGAAACATTGTCTCGAAATTTGGTAGAAAATCCGAAGAAATTCTGGTCGTATGTAAAGTACACAAGTGGCACGACGCAGTCAATACCTTCACTGCGCAGTGCCGATGGTACTGTTACCGACGACTGTGCTGCTAAAGCGGAGTTGTTGAACGCAGTTTTCCGAAATTCCTTCACCAGGGAGAACGAATGGAATATTCCAGAATCTGAAACACGAACTGCTGCTAGCATGAGTTTCTTAGAAGTAGAAACTTTAGGGGTTGCGAAGCAACTGAAATGGCTTGACACGGGCAGGTCTCCAGGTCCAGGTCGTATACCGACTAGGTTCCTTTCAGATTACGCTGATACAATAGCTCCCTACTTAGCACTCATATACAACCGCTCGCTCACCGATAGATCTGTACCTACAGATTGGAAAATTGCGCAGGTCGCACCAGTGTTTAAGAAGGGTAATAGGAGTAATCCATCGAAATACAGACCTATATCATTGACGTCGGTTTGCAGTAGGGTATTGGAGCATATACTGCATTCAAACATTATGAATCACCTCGAAGGGAACGACCTATTGATACGTAATCAGCATCGTTCTCGTGCAACGCAGATAGCTCTTTATTCGCACGAAGTAATGGCCGATATCGACAGGGGATCTCAAGTTGATTCCGTATTTCTAGATTTCCGGAAAGCTTTTGACACCGTTCCTCACAAGCGACTTCTAATCAAGCTGCGGGCCTATGGGGTATCGTCTCAGTTGTGCGACTGGATTCGTGATTTCCTGACAGGAAGGTCGCAGTTCGTAGTAATAGACGGCAAATCATCGAGTAAAACTGAAGTGGTATCAGGTGTTCCCCAGGGAAGCGTCCTAGGACCTCTGCTGTGCCTGATCTATATAAATGACCTAGGTGACAATCTGAGCAGTTCTCTTAGGTTGTTCGCAGATGATGCTGCAATTTATCGTCTAGTAAGGTCAACCGAAGACCAGTATCAGTTGCAAAGCGATTTAGAAAAGATTGCTGTTTGGTGTGGCAGGTGGCAGTTGACGCTAAATAACGAAAAGTGTGAGGCTATCCACATGAGTTCCAAAAGAAATCTGGTGGAATTCGATTACTCGATAAATAGTACAATTCTCAAGGCTGTCAATTCAACTAAGTACCTGGGTGTTAAAATTACGAACAACTTCAGTTGGAAAGACCAGATAAAAAATATTGTGGGGAAGGCGAGCTAAAGGTTTCGTTTCATTGGCAGGACACTTAGAAGATGCAACAAGTCCACTAAAGAGACAGCTTACACTACACTCGTTCGTCCTCTGTTAGAATATTGTTGCGCGGTGTGGGATCCTTACCAGGTTGGATTGACGGAGGACATCGAAAGGGTGCAAAAAAAGGCAGCTCGTTTTGTATTATCACGTAATAGGGGAGAGAGTGTGGCAGATATGATACGCGAGTTGGGATGGAAGTCATTAAAGCAAAGACGTTTTTCGTCGCGGCGAGATCTATTTACGAAATTTCAGTCACCAACTTTCTCTTCCGAATGCGAAAATATTTTGTTGAGCCCAACCTACATAGGCAGGAATGATCATCAAAATAAAATAAGAGAAATCAGAGTTCGAACAGAAAGGTTTAGGTGTTCGTTTTTCCCGCGCGCTGTTCGGGAGTGGAATGGTAGAGAGATAGTATGATTGTGGTTCGATGAACCCTCTGCCAAGCACTTAAATGTGAATTGCAGAGTAATCATGTAGATGTAGATGTAGGGTGTGTTAGATGATGATGAGTTTGACTTTAGGAAAGGCAAAGGTACGAGAGAGGGAATTCTGACGTTGCCGTTGATAATGGAAGCAAGACTAAAGAAAAATCAAGACACGTTTGTAGGATTTGTCGACCTCGAAAAAGTGTTTGATAATATAAAATGCTGCAAGATGTTCAAAATTCCGAGAAAAGTAGCTGTAAGCTATAGGGAGATTGGGTAATATACAATATGTACAAGAGCCAAGAGGCAATAATAAGAGCGGACGACCAAGAACGATATGCTCTGATTAAAAAAGATGTAAGTTAAGGGTTTAGTCTTCCACCCCTACTGTTCAATCCGTACATCGAAGAAGCAATACTGGAAATAAAAGAGAGGTTCAAAAATGGAATTAAAATTCAGGGTGAAAGAATATCAATGATATGATTCGCTGATGACTTTGTTGTCCTCAGTGAGATTGAAGATGAATTACAGGATCTGCTGAATGGGATGAGCAGTCTAATGACTACAAACTATGGCTTGTGGGTAAATTAAAGAAAGATAACAGTAATGAGATGTAGCAGAAACTAGAACGGCGAAAAAGTTAACATCAGAATTGACGAGAATTAATTAGATGGAGTTAGTGAATTCTGCTATCTAGGTTTCGAAATAATCGATGACGGACGGAGGAAAGCGAGTATCAAAAGTAGACTAGCACTGGAAGAAAAGGCATTCCTGGCTAAGACACGTCTACTGGTATCAAACATTGGCCTTAATTTAAGGGAGAAAATTCTGAGAATATACGTTTGGAGCACCGAATTGTATGGTAGTGAAACATGCCTTGTGGGAAAACCAGAACACAAGAGAATCAAAGCATTTGAGATGTAGTGCTACAGAGGAACGTTGGAAACTAGATGGACTAATAAGATAAGGGATGAGGAGGTTCTGTGAAGATTCGGAAAGGTAGGGAATATATGAAAGACACTTACAAGAAGAAACGACACGATGATCGAGCATCAGTTAAGGCATGAGGGGCTGACTTTAACGGTACTAGAGGTAGCTGTAGAGGGCAAAAACTGAAGAGCAAGACAGAGATGTTTTCCACTTCCGGCAGATAATTGAGGATTCAGGTTGCAAGTGTTACTCTGAGATGAACAGGTTGGCACAGGAGAGGAATTCGTGGCAGACCGCACCAAACAAATCAGAAGACTGATACTTAAAAAAAAAGTCTTGAACGTCGTCAAATTGTTGGTGCTCGTATGGTTGTTGATTCTGCAGCCAAGGTAGGCGAAGTGTTTGGTGTTTCAAGAAGCACCATATCGAAGACTTATATAGCATGTATGAAAAGCGAAAAAAAATAATCCGCTAAGTCACAACGCGGATACACCGTCATTGAAAAGGATTGTGATGAAAATTAAATGGAAGAAAGCTGCAGAAATCACTACAGTACTGAATATCGCACTGACAAACATTGTCTGCACCAAAACGAAAAAGGTGAAGGGAGTTTCATAAGCTTAGCATTGTAGGGCGAGATGGAGTCCCAAAATCAAATCAGTGTTGCAAATGGCCATATCACGAAAAAAGTGGTTCCCCAGCCATAAAATCTAGTGTGTGGAGCGATGGAACAAAATGATCTGTTGGGATGGATATTGTTTCACAATGTTTTCCACTTCTGACTGCATTTACGTCCGAAGAGTGAAGCATGGCGGGGGTTCGGTGACGAGTTGAGCTGTCATTTCGTGGGATTTCATGACCCCCATCGTTACCATGCAGAGTCGCACTACTGTCAGGGATTATGTAACCATTTTGGCTGATCAGGTCCATCCTATGTTGTTTCCCATTGGTAATGCTGTGTACGAAGACAAGGCCTGTGTTTACAAAGCTCGCATCTTCCAAGACTGGTTTTGTGAGCATGAGGATGAATACTGTCGCACCTCCTGACCACCACAGTAGCCTGATCTCAGTAACACTGACTCTTTGTGGTTTACTCTGGAAGGAAGGGTACCTCATCGCTAGCCTCCTCCAATATCGTTAACTGGACTGGCCACTGTTTTGCAGGAAAAATGGTGTACCATTCCACTGGGAACCATGAAGACCTGTATTTATCCATTCCGAGACAACTGGAACGGGCAGAGGAACAACTGATCAAATATTTGTGATAAGGCAAATGATGGAAAAGTTCTATGAATATGATATAGATCTGCATTTCTTATTCATCGATTTCAAACAAGCCTTTGACAGCATAAATCGGCAAGAACTATACAGAGTACTGAAAGAAGTTGGTATATGTGCTAAATTAAAAAGACTAATCAGAATGACTGACAGAGACAAGAACAAAAGTAAAGGTCCTTAGCAGAACAAGTGAAAGCTTTAACTTTAATAAAGGTGTGAAGCAAGGGGATAGTCTCTCCACTGTCCTATTCAACATTGCCCTGCATAGTGCAGTAAATAAAATCAACAAAAGAGGCACCATATTTATGAAAACTAGCCAGATATGTGCATACGCTGATGACATTGCTATAGTAGGAAGAAATACCAATACACTCCTAGAAACATACCGGGCAATGGAAACAGAAGCCTTAAAAATTGGCCTCGTAGTAAATGTAAACAAAACAAAATATATGGTAATGTCACAATCTGAGGCCAGAAGAACCCCTAAAAACCTAAACATCAATGGGAAATGCTTCAATGGAGTGTCCTCTTTTAACTACTTGGGAGCCCTAATAACAAATGATAACAGTATTGGAAAGGCTATAAGGGAAAGAATACAAGCAGGAAACAGAACTTACTTTGCAAATATGCAGCTTTTCAAAAGTAGCCTTGTTACAAGAAAAACTAAATTGCTAATATATAATTCCCTAGTCCGCCCAGTTATCACATACGGCTCAGAGGTATGGACGTTGACAGAACACGATAAAAATGCTCTAAGAAGCATTGAGCGGAAAATACTACGCAAAATCTAAGGGCCAATAAGGGAGGAAGAAGGCTGGAGAATACGCTACAATGCTGAATTACAGGAGTTAATACAAGGCAGGGACATAGTAAAATTTGTTAAATCACAGCGAATACGATGGCTAGGACACTTGGAGAGAATGGCAGAGGATAGAATTCCAAAGAAAATGATGAAAGGTATGATCCATTCAGTTAGGCGAAAAGGGAGACCTAGAAGAAGATGGATCGATGAGGTAATAATGGATATCAGCAATATGGGAGTCCGGGGGTGGAAAAGAGCAGCAAATAACCGAGAAGTGTGGAGGAAGGTTGTTGAAGACAAGGCTCACCAAGGGCTGTAGAGCTACTGAAGAAGAAGAGACAACTGGAAGCTGTTTAGAATGCCAGTGGTTTTCCCGCACCGTATAAGATATACGAGTCTGTTGCTTTAGTTGTTTCCATATTTTTGTACACCCCCTTAAGTCAGACTGAAATTAACATTTATACATTTGCTGTGTTGATTGACATAAACCACAATGAAACTAAAAGGAGCAGTGATATCTAAGGGTCCGAACAAATTACAAAATGACACTGACACTGTGGGAAGGTATGGAAGAGTGCAGAAGACTGTGTGGAGTAAGCACAACCAGATGTGCTTATCTGCAAGTTCACGAAGTCATAGCTAATTTCACGACAAGAAAAATTATACAACACAAATTGCGCGGCAGTGTGAGCAGGTTACACGCTGCGCAGAATATGGATCATGCTACCCCAACTCAGACATTTACATTCTTCTAAAAGGTTACCGTACGCCTATCGGCATCAGACGTCGAAATGAGATGACACGGCACCCCCCCCCCCATCTCCCCCATCCTCCAATGTGAGTACGATTGTTCCTTCTGATATTCCACATGTGTATATCATAATTAATGAGAGGCGGAGTACCTAATCATCGATTAGTAAACGCACTGTGGTTAATGTTTTGGCGTAAGCTGTCGCCAGCACTCCGGTTGGCAGAGACGTTGCGAGATGATCGATAATAAATGCCGGAGCAAGTGAACCTATCAGGAGAGGGGCCAAAGACAAACTCTCAAGAAACGTGCCACCAACGTTCTCTCGACTGCCAGTCAATCATCTAGCCAGTCGCAGACAAAGTCGAGTCACCAGTCACAGCCCAGTCACTTGCAGTTGCAGACAGTCGCTACCAAGGTCAGAGTCTAACAAGGGGAGGCCGCCAAATGTGAAATTCAGATTCGATTCATACTGCGCATAATAAAAGCTCATGGCCAGAGGTGTAATGTGGCAAAGCACCAAGATGAACTTCTCAGCCATTGTCGAGAAAATCGACAGTTAAAAGAAACCGTTGCGGTTAAATACTCTACGGTTAATAGTCTTCCACAGCGTCGTGGCGCAGCGGTAAGCGCTCGGGTTTGTAATCCGAAGGTCGGCGGATCGAATCTCGCACCATGCAACTTTTTTTTTTAGTATTTGTTTTCTGTAATTCAAATATATATAATTCCCGGCAATCAGTTGCAACAATTATGCATATAATAAGTTGTTGAAAGTCGTTTGTCGTGGAAAAACTGGCGACTTCGAACATCATTATGTTTTCCGCAAACAAAGTTGTATTTCACAAATGTTATTAACTGTCTTCATAATGTTAACCACGTATAGTTAACGGAAGACGTAGAAACGATATTCCGAAACGAATACGTATAGCGTAAGTCAAACGTTCGAATTAGAATAGAGACCCCACGAACACAAATTCGCTTTGGCAGGTATGAAATATAAACCCCGTTACTCGCTCGTTACACTTGAAGGACAGATGTTGAATGGGCCGAAACTAGCCGCCGCGTAACAGCGTAGTTGCCTGCTAACTTCGAAAGAAGGTAGATGCGGCCCCTAGCGCAACTTATAACATCGTCGAAAATCAGTGCGGACGGGAGAGCTTTGGTACACCCTGTTAAAAAAACGGAAAAATGGAGGCGGTACAATTGGAGAGCGATCCGCCTTCACCAACATGCATAAGCAATTCATCAGTAGTTTATATATATATATATATATATATATATATATATATATATATATATATATATATTTGAATTACAAAAAACTAATAAAAAAATTGCATGGTGCGAGATTCGATCCGGCGAGATTGGGATTACGACCCCGAGCGCTTACCGCTGCGCCACGACGCTGTAGAAAATTATTAATCGTAGAGAGTATTTAACCGCAACGGTTTCTTTTAACTGTCGATTTTCTCGACAACGGCTGAGAAGTTCATCTTGGTGCTTTGCCACATTACACCTCTGGCCATGAGCTTTTATTATGCGCAGTATGAATCGAATCTGAATTTCACAATTGGCGGCCTCCCCTTGTAAGTCTCGGGGAGCATATAGTGTGCATAGCGGGACTTTTACTTCGCCAGCAGTCAGGCTAACGTGGAATGTTACAGGAGACCTTGTACCACGACACCTGTTAATACAGGTGTTCAGTTTGTTTTTAGAAAGACAAACCCGGCCACCAAAAATCATCCTCTCCTTGCTTCCCATGGTACAAACCTACAGGACAGCGAGATGACACTATAGTTCATATTCTCATCTGCTTCAATAGACGCCTACAAAATATATGTGTGATATGTGTGAACCCGTCATATAATATAGAAAATATCTGTATGTCGCGAAAAGTGGCAGTTGTGTCTATAATGAAAAGTGTGAAGTCGTCACCATGAGTACTAAAGGGAATCATACAGCATAGGGACAAGCGAGCAGAGACAGGAAGCACGAAACATAGTTTCAGGTCAAGGAAACTCTGTCGTCTCTACAATACAGGAGTGCCAACTGCCAACTCCTCACGATGGAAATGTAAACAAAATAGCCATTAGGCCATTACACGATAAATCATACAAACCTAAAGGCTGTATGTTCAACTAAATAATTAAGGATTACAATTGCAGATAACTTAAACTGGAACAGTCACATAGATTATGATGCGAGGAAAGCGAACCAAAGACTGTGATTTCTCAGCAGAACACTTAGAAAATACAACAGGTCTACTAAAGAGACTGCTTACAATATGCTTGTCCACCCTCTTCTAGAGGATTACTGCGCGGTGTGGGATCTGCATCAAATAGGATTGACGAAGGACATCGAAAAGTTTTAACGAAAGGCAGCTTATTTCGTGTTTACGTGAAATAGGGGAGAGAGTGTCACGGATGTGATTCGCGATTTGGGTTCAAATGGTTCTGAGCACTATGGGACTTGTAAGGTCATCAGTCCCATAGAACTTAGAACTACTTAAACCTAACTAACCTAAGGACATCACACACATCCATGCCCGAGGCAGGAGTCGAATCTGCGACCGTAGCGGTCGCGTGGTTCCAGACTGTAGCGCGATTTGGTGTGGCAATCATTAAAACAGAGGCTTTTCTAGTTGCAGTAGGATCTTCTCATAAAATTTGAATCAGCCAACTTTCACCTATGCTTGCGCATTTATTTTATAGCGGGCACCTATATTGGGGGAAATGATCGTCATAATAAAATAAGAGAAATCGGAGGTCACACGGAAAGATTTAAGTGTTCGTTTTCAACCGCGCGCTGTCAGAGAGTGGAAAGGTAGAGAGAAACTGTGAAAGTGGTTCGATGAACTCTGTGCCAGGAACTTAATTGTGAATTGCAATCATACTGGCGCGGATAGTTACTTTTTTTTGAGAACTCAGTGCTCAGAAATATTATGACTTTAACGAATGAGAACATGAATACGTATGAAATTACTGACCTCTATGTCCTTATCGTTGACATTTACTCTAGCCCAAATAAGTATGGTATACAACGGAAAAAAACTTATGCTCCAGTGTCCCTCTTGGAATATTAAATGTCTGTTTCAATTTTACTATATTCTTTTGCATTAATATTTGAGGTGTTTTTAAAATCGTTTCCTGGAGAAAGTGAATACACTTATCAAATGTGTATTAACCCAGTAAAAGAACACCGCCTAATGACTTTTGTTTACATTTCCATCGTGAGAAGTTGGAGTTGACAGTTGGAACTTCTGTATTGTAGAGACGACAGAGTTTCCTTGACGTGAAACTATGTTTCGTGCTTCCTCTCTCTCCTCGCTTGTCCCTACGCTGTATGATTACGTTGTTAATTCTTCTGTTGTTTTGGGTCTTGTTTTGCACTATCTGATTCCTGTTATTGAAATTAGAATTTATGTGCGATATGGGCGGAATTTGGCAATGAACTGTGTAGTATTGACGGCAGACTGGTACTTTTTACTTAGAAAACAGGTGCATCTAAATGGTTTAACAGTTTAAATGGTTTAACAGTTATATCAAATGGCTTTTTCGACTTAGATTTTCATCGGTAAGCGCAGCCAGATACTTAGATCCGTGTACTTTCCTGACAGTATAAAACTGGATTACATGCGTTTTTTTTTTAAATTTAAAGGTATCTTATTTCTACAAAACCTTAATGTCTCTCTCACAAACATCAGTTACTCTTGTATCTGTCGATGCTTCTCAATTCGACTTAATGACAGACCTTTACCATCTGCATAACGAGCTAAAACTGTCTCTTGATTCATATGAAATAAGAGATCTTCACCATAAACCAAAAATAGTAGTGGGTCCACGATTAAACACTGCAGAACCTTCACTGTCAGTTTCACGTTGTCTTCTTGAGTCAATTACTTGAAAAGCTTAGTGTAACTACCTGTATCCTGTTAAAAACGAGTTAAAGTCGGTATGTGATGCAGTATTTATCCTGTAAAAAAGTAATTTCTCTGATATGAATAACATCATTAGACACCTTTCACACGACGCTACAAAACACAAATGGTGCTGCTTTATGATTTAAAAAATGTGTAATGAGGTTGCTGAATTTATCAATAGCTGGTTCAGCAGAGTGGCACTTACGATATAGGCCAGCAGTAATATAAGTGATCCTCCCTGCACAAAGGCTAAATGTGGCACATTTTAATTTGTCTAGTGAAATATCCTGAATTGGTTATGTATTACCCATGTTACAAAGAACATACGTGCCCACAAATTTTACTCTTGCTAAAAACCGTTATGAGCCCCATCTAATCTTCTTGTTTTGATTGATAATGTGGTAGACATTTTAATTTCACAGAGTTCCCTGTGCGTCTTCTCATCTGTGTTCTGGTTTACTTTCTCTTCTGCACAATTTGCACTGACCTTCTCACCAAGTTCAAAAACCAATTATTAAAAAAAACCTGCTACAAATTTTATGTAGTATAAGAAGGGGATGAGTTGTTCTTTAAAGGAATAACTTTTTCAATGCAGATTTTTGTGTCTTCTATATGTATAGTAGTGCATTTGAATAAACAGAACAATGCAACGCAATCTCAACACCTAAATTCACAATCGGTACACGTAAGAATTATTTATTGAAATGTGATAGAATCTGGCTGCATGCCCACCTGTCTGGGTGTAAGTTAGCTACGTTTTATAATCAGAGTCATTAAAAATGAAATACGTTATGACTCTGTACAGAGAAAATTAATGTACGGCTCAACCTCGTCTAGATACGTAAAGATAACGGACACTGAGCAAGTTTAAGGGAGCTCCACGGGGCTGTAGACGGGTTACACTGGAGAAACCCATTCATCATTCGCAGTTGAAAATGTATAGTGGTTTAAAGGTTTAGAGAAAAACTACTGGGGGCTGCCATTCAGGAACGTGACAGACATGATACAACATAAGTGAATAGCTCGAGCCGAAGCTAGTTTACCCTCTATTCGGGCTCTATTAAAGAAAGGGAGAAGAAATGAGATAGTCACTTTTATACGATAATACATAAGACGTAGGTTTTCTCCAAGCTACAAACGTGGCACTGAATCTGCGCACAGCAATTAATCGAGAAGTATAGCATCCCAAACATTTGGATTCATACAAAAAAATACTGCATACACATAGATTCCACATTTCGAACTATTACGCACAAACAATCGATAATGTTCGAAAAACAAATCACTATTAAAAAGATAATAGTTTAAGCACAGACCTTCGATGGGTTTTCTGAATAGATATGGATGAATCTCACCAGAACTGCAACCAGCTTCCCTGGAGTCTTCGTAAAGAATCTTTTTCGCTGCTCCATATGCACCGCGTCTGCCGGATTGCAAAGATACTACTATGCAGCCGAGACAAAAGTGTTATCATTGTCTATGGCTCAAAGATCATCACACTGTATTTTCCGAGTCAGAGATTTACTTGTTCTCTTTGGCGTCTGCCAAATTCGGCTTGAACATCTATGGAGTTATGAAACGCGACATGCTGAAACAAGAGCCCTGTTTCGATATAAGCTTTCATGACGGTCACATTCGGCTTGATACTGTTATTTCTGTGGCTTCTTTCCCTGACACTTAAAAGTAATCAATGAAGATTTTATTTTATTGGCTGAGTAATTAGTTTTAGACAATAAGCAGGCTGGTGACTGAGCAAATACCCAAGTTTTTCGTAATTTATCTTTTATAATACAATATTAACACATTCGCTGAAGGAAGTGCGCTTAAATTACGGAAATAAAATTACGTGACAATTTATGTGCTTGATGCTAGTACTGTAGAGCAATGAGTCGCATGTCAACATAAGCACCGAAGTCAACATTACCTTCCTTCAATTGGGCCAACTGGCGGTGAATCGAGGAAGTACAGTACATACTGACGAAACTAAAATGAGCTCTAACATGGAAATTAAGCGTTTCCGGACAAATGTCCACATAACATCTTTTCTTTATTTGTGGGCGAGGAATGTTTCCTGAAGGTTTGGTCGTACCTTTTTGTAACACTCTGTGTAACTCTGAACCACGTATAACAAACCTACGTAAAGATACACTGTATCTTTACGTAGCTTTGTTATAAGAGGTTATACTGAAGTGTATCTTTACGTAGCTTTGTTATAAGAGGGTCTATTTCGTCTATCGAAACTGTACAGTCGAAGAGAATGGTTGGTGACGAGGAGACAAGTATTGTTGATTAAAAACAGTCAACACCAAGATTGCACAAGTAATTATTTATTTAAAACAATTTCGGCAGACGGTGTCATCTTCAGGTCTTCAAAAATATTTTGTTATGAAACGCATTCATTTTACGTTGACTCCCACGTCAGGTTGTCATGCGGATAAAAATCAGCACATTATAAAAGGTCTGTCATAACTAAGTCAGTTGCCGCTGCCAACCGACCGCGTGGTGAAGAGATGCCGGGGCTGGACTTCAGCTAAGTAGTTTTATTCGACATGGTACCACGGTACCACAGGTTTTAATTTAACGTTGACTGTGTCTTACTCTGGCATGTTATAGTAATTTTATGCTTCTGAAGAAGGCTAAATTAATTTAACCAAAACCTGTTAAAGACCACAAAATTTGTGCAACTGAGGCTGATTCCTCAAAATATCAGAATATTATTGCTCTATAGTTGCACTTGTTTTCGTCTGTACACATCTCCGCAGCTGTCGTTCACACCTGTCATCTATGGCCCGTCATGCATCACAGTTGCCCCGGCTCCAGGTCTGGATGGCGTCAGCCGGCATTGCACGGTATGCTTTAACCATGGTGGCACGCCAACTGTTTACAGACTTGTCAGTTTGGAAATGCTTCCAAACTTGCCCTGAACGCCAATGATCGTGCACTTTTAGACGTCAGATAAATCGCTCCGTTTCCGCATTACGACAATGGCTGCGCTGTTATCCGTGTTCCCCCTACACGCTTTATATACCCTTCACTGCTAGTGCTGCCACCTGTAGTTACATCACCTTGACGTCGAACGTAGGTGGTGGTCACATTAATGTGACTGGACCGTGTATAAATTACAATGTCAAATGATAAAAGAAGTCAGAGCCTGTTGCATTTCAAATCGTATGCCCAAGGATATCGTGAGAAAAATAGGGAGTGTCATCATTATAAAAATTGCACTATTCGATACACTAAAAGTACTGGCATGCTTTAGCTAAAGTAATTTTTAGAATCAATAACAATTTAAAACACTTGCAATGGATAGTGCGTCCAGGTCGAGTGTAAAGCTACGTCCTTTAGCATGCGCAAGGAAAAGTTCTTGGTTGCAACGTGGACTACTTACAAGGACATGTTTACAAACATACAGATGCAGCCATGAACCTGGGAGTTGCTATACCGGACGTTATCAATAGCGGTGTGGTAGGCGTCCATGAAAGCGGTCTTTCTTAGTGTACACTGTATGTTGATTTTCTTATCCCTGGACTTAAATAAACTGGCGCGGCCTTTCGTTATTGAATATACGAGGTGTGGCTAGAAAAAAACCGGACTAGTACTGGTGAAACAATAAAATGAATGCAATAAGGCTGAAAGTCGCGTGGCCTGTCACGTGACTCTCGCTCCGCCTACTGCTCGAGTTTCATCTGCCTCCTGCACTCAGTCTGCCCGTGGCGTCTGTTTTAAGTAGTTGACGTTTTGTCTGTGCGTCGGAAAATGTTGAGTGTACAGAAAGAACAGCGTGTTAACATCAAATTTTGTTTCAAACTAGGAAAATCTGCAAGTGAAACGTTTGTAATGTTACAACAAGTGTACGGCGATGATTGTTTATCGCGAACACAAGTGTTTGAGTGGTTTAAACGATTTAAAGATGGCCGCGAAGACACCAGTGATGACACTCGCACTGGCAGACCATTGTCAGCAAAAACTGATGCAAACATTGAAAAAATCGGTAAACTTGTTCGACACTTTCCTTGTCAACTCCTGTTAACTCAGACACTGCTCTGATTGTTAAACGGCGATCTTGTCGAACAAGTTTACCGATTTTTTCAATGTTTGCATCAGTTTTTGCTGACAATGGTCTGCCAGTGCGAGTGTCATCACTGGTGTCTTCGCGGCCATCTTTAAATCGTTTAAACCACTCAAACACTTGTGTTCGCGATAAACAATCATCACCGTACACTTGTTGTAACATTACAAACGTTTCACTTGCAGATTTTCCTAGTTTGAAACAAAATTTGATGTTAACACGCTGTTCTTTCTGTACACTCAACATTTTCCGACACACAGACAAAACGTCAACTACTTAAAACAGACGCCACGGGCAGACTGAGTGCAGGAGGTAGATGAAACTCGAGCAGTAGGCGGAGCGAGAGTCACGTGACAGGCCACGCGACGTTCAGCCTTATTGCATTCGTTTTATTGTTTCACCAGTACTAGTCCGGTTTTTTTCTAGCCACACCTTGTACAGTTGCGGGACATCATCACCATGTGAACGTGGAGGCAACTAACAATTTCACTGATGTGGTACGATCCTAAAAGCGTGTTTCTGATTTCCTTTGGCATGTGCTCTCAGCCGCCTAATACAGGTGTAATAGTCTAGAACTCGTCGCAGTATCGTGTAGCATAATTTATTTTACAATTCTATAAAATGCTGCACATTTTAGGAATATTTGGGAGTACTTTAATCCGGGCACAAACGAAGAGCTTGTTTCAATAGTGGTACAAGTCCATTTTTGTTCATTCTGAGATACAGAGTCCTAAAGTTAAAAGAGCGCTGAAAAATCTGCGGTTGATATACCAGAAATATTCAATTATATGTACTTTAGGACTCTGTACCTGAGAATGAACAAAAATGTACTTCTACCACTATTGAAATAAGCCCTTCAAATAATCTCAAAAATGAGGCTGAAGCGATGCTCAAACCTGTTGGTGATTCTGGAAGTTTCTCTGATGTGCAATATGACGTCCAGCAACACAAAATGATGAACAACAAATTAACAGTGGGTGGTATTTTACAGATCTGCGTGAGATCCACATCTACATCCACATATACATGACTACGCTGCAGTTCACACTTAAGTGCCTGGCAGAGGCTTCGTCGAGCCACTTTCACATTTCTTCTTTACCATTCCACTCTCTAACAGCGCTCTGGAAACCGAACACTTAAATCTTTCCGTATGAGCTCCGAATTCTCTTATTTTATTTCAGTGATAATTTCTCGCTATGTAGGTGAGCGTCAATAAAATATTTTTTCCATTCGGAGGAGAACGTTTGAGATTGAAATTTCTTGAAAAGAACTAGTCGCAATGAAAAAAACACTTTTAGTGACTCCTACACTAAGTCGCCTATCATAACTTTGGCACTCTCTCCCCTATTTTTTGATAATGTAAGACGAGCTGGACTTCTATGAACTTTTTCGATGTCCTCCGTCAATCCTATCCAGTAAAGATCCCATACCACACAGCAATATTGTAGCAGAGGACAGACAAGCCTGCAGGCAGTCACTTCAGTACACCTGTTGCATCTTCTAAGTGTTCTGCCTATAAAACGCAGTCTTTGGTTTGCCTTTCCTACAATATTATCTATGTGATTTGCCTTTCCCATAGTCCTATCTATGTGATCGTTCCAGATTAAGTTATTAGTTAGTATAATCCCTATGTTCTTAGTTCAACTCACAGCCTTTAGATCTGCGTGAAATTTAAGAGAATCCTTTTAGTACTTATGTGACTGACCTCACATTTTTCATTATTTAGGGCAGTTGCCAGTTTTCGTATCATAGAGATTTGTTGCGTAAATCATTTTGACACAGAAGAATATCCTGAAATTGTGAGCGAGAAGACTAATCAGGGTGCTACGATAAACTGTATGGAAGAGACAGAAGTCCTGCAACAAATGCCCAGAAGAAAAAGATGAACTATTTTATACTTGGGAGGACGAGGTAGGAATTGTCGGTTCACACGATCAACAAAACGTGTTTGTTTTCAGGTACCAGAGCTTCAGTTATTTGTGTATTAAGGCTGATTTAACGTACAACAGCCCTATACTTAATACATGATATATCCTCTTTGCTAATGGTTACCACGCTATAATATTTACTAGGCTTGAAAAGAAAGTACTCAAATGCGAAAATATTGTACTTTTGCATATTTACTATACCATTTTATGCATGAAGTTCAGTACCACCTGTTTTCGCCCTCAAAATTTGATGTTTTGTTTCTTCTCGTGCTCCTGTCTGTCCACTCAAGAAATATTCATTGAGTTCACTTTGTTCCAACACTGTGTTACCACTTTTCATGAATAAATGAATGAGTGGGTCAAAGTAGCCACAAGTGTCAGTAACACTGGCTCACTGTTAGGATTCCGCATCTGAGTCGGTAGAAGCGTAACCCTTGTTGTGATCTTCAGTCCAGATACTGGTCTGATGCAGCTCTCCATGCTACTCTATCCTGTGCAAGCTTCTTCATCTCCCGGTACCTACTGTAACCTACATCCTTCTGAATCTGCCTAGTGCATTCATCTCTTGGTCTCCCTCTACGATTTTTAATCTCCACGCTGCCCTCAATACTTGATCCCTTGATACCTCAGAAAATGTCCTACGAACCGATCCCTTCTTCTAGGCAAGTTGCGCCACAAAGTTCCCTTCTCCCCAATTCTATTCAATACCTCCTCATTAGTTACGTGATCTAATCTGCGGAACCCTTATAGGATCAGTTTGTTGTCAGCCTGTGTGTCTGACCGACTTTTCAAAAACCTTTTTTTTTCAGGGAAGGGTAAACACGTAAAGTTGAAATTCACGTCTCTTACTAAGTTCTACGATCCCTTGGTGATGTAAAAATTTGAAGCTTCTAAGCCAATGCTGTTAAAAGATAAGGTCATTTCTGTCAATATTTTGACAGTCGCAAACTCTCTCATCAAAACCTAAAGGGTACTTTCTGTTGACCTGCTGTTAAAAAGTTCAGCAAAAGCAAGAATTCGCAGAACAAGTAATGGAAAAAATTCGAATATTATTAATCTGTAATTGTATCACACGATTTTTTTGTCATTTGTTATCCGATTATGTGTCTGAACGTCGTTAGTTAAGAATAATTTTTCTCAGGAACAGGTAGACGTATAAAATTGAAATTCATGTCACATGCTAAGGACTAAGATCCTTTTTTTGGAAATTTGTGGTACATTCCCGTGGTACCATACTGCTGAGGTCATCGATCCCTAGGCTTCCACACTGCTTAATCCAACTTAAACTAAGGACAAAACACTAACACCCATGCCCGTGGGAGGGCTCGAACCTCCGACGGGCCGCGCCGCTCGAATCGTGGCAAGGCGCCTCAGACCGCACGGCTACCCCCCGCGAAGATCTCTTGGTAGTGTACTAAATATAAGTTGACAAGGGATTTCAGATCGATTCCGTATTCCTGGATTTCCGGAAGGCTTTTGACACTGAACCACACAAGCGGCTCATAGTGAAATTGCGTGCTTATGGAATATCGTCTCAGTTATGTGACTGGATTTGTGATTTCCTGTCAGAGAGGTCACAGTTCGTAGTAACTGACGGAAAGCCATCGAGTAAAACAGAACTGATTTCAGGCGTTCCCCAAGGTAGTGTTCTAGGCCCTTTGCTGTTCCTTATCTATATAAACGATTTGGGAGACAATCTGAGCAGCCGTCTTCGGTTGTTTGAAGATGATGCTGTCGTTTATCGACCAATAAAGTCATCAAAACAAACTGCAAAACGATTTAGAAAAAATACCTGAATGGTGCGAAAAGTGGCAGTTGACCCTAAATAGCGAAAAGTGTGAGGTCATCCACATGAGTGCTAAAAGGAACTCGTTAAACTTCGGTTACACGATAAATCAGTCCAATCTAAAAGCCATAAATTCAGCTAAATACCTAGGTATTACAATTACGAACAACTTAAATTGGAAAGAACACATAGAAAATGTTGTGGGGAAAACTAACCAAAGACTGCGTTTTATTGGCAGGACACTTACCGTAGAAAATGCAACAGACCTACTAAGGAGACTGCCTACACTACGCTTGTCCGCCCTCTTTTAGAATACTGCTGCGAGGTGTGGGATCCTTACCAGATGGGACTGACGGAGTACATCGAAGAAGTTCAAAGAAAGGCAGCACGTTTTGTATTATCGCGAAATATGAGGGGGAGTGTCACAGAAATGATACAGGATTTGGGCTGGAAATCATTAGAAGAAAGGCGTTTTTCGTTGCGACTGAATCTTCTCACGAAATTCCAATCACCAACTTTCTCCTCCGAATGCGAAAATATTTTGTTGACACCGACATACATAGGGAGAAACGATCATCACGATAAAATAAGGGAAATCGGTGCTCGTACGAAAAGATAATAGGTATTCATTCTTTCCGCGCACTATACGAGATTGGAATAATAGAGAATTGTGAAGGTCGTTCAATGAACCCTCTGCAGAGTATCCACGGAGATGTAAATGTAGTTTCTAAGTCATTGCAATAGGAAGATACGGCCATCTATGTCACATGTTTTGACGTTCGGAAAATTACTCTTTACAGCCTTTAGAGTACCTTCCGTTAACTTAGAATCATGAAATTTGGCAAGAAGCAAATTTTCACGCTGCAGGGAAAGGGAGAAATAAGAAAAACTGTTAATTTGTAATTATATTGTACAAAAAATTATTTGTTTTTCATTTGCTGTGGTATGCAAGTTTAAATCTTTCTCAAAGTCCTGGAATTCTCGAAACTGATATCTTCCCAGTATGACTATCGATAACCGGCAGAATTCGTCGATGTTTTGGATTTCCGGGGTGGATGAATTGTCTGCATACGTATTTAAATCTGTACGGAAGCCTCCGAGTTCGAGTGCTGCTCTCACCTGAACAATTTGTTTATGGTTCCACAGCAACAGATGTGGGGTTGCAACTGTACACGGGCTCGTTCACTACCTATTTTTCACGTGGCTCATCAGCAAAGGGGGTTGGTAGTGAACGGCTGCATTTGCGCCCCTAATGCTGAGTCGTATACTGGCTAGCCTTTGAAAGGCAGTGAATTGAATACACAATTGTCCATATCACAACCTTGCCCAAAATGAGGTACACTATACAAGTTCCGATTCAAACTTATTTATTAAAAAAAAAAAACAAAAAACACTTCTAACTTTGTGACCATTCACATTAAAGTTCACAAATCCGATCTGGATAAATAATAATCGGTGGAATTCGTACACACGGTTTATTGTCTCACACCTACACACTTTCACATTGTTCCTTCACAGTTTATTCACATACACTGGCGTCCATGCTTACACTGGCGCCACTTTGCCGCTCCCAACTTACCACCACAACGGACAACGACCAAAGACCCCCTTTTCCCGCCCATATCCCCAGTCCTGAGTCGTTTTTTTTTTCTTTATTGTATTTCAATTCCCCATCGGGGCGGGCCGGCAGCAGCAAATGCGCTGCTCTTCAGCCGAAAGACATAGAACAAACAATAGAAGACATTTAAAAATAACAAAGGAGAGAATATGGTGAACATAGACATAAAAAAACGTGGAACATCATGGAAGGCAATAGACAAAAAACGGGGTGACTGTAAAATGGAGATAAAAACTGTTTAAAAGTAGCACACACAAAAAGCCACTCACTGCGACAGTGAAAAGGACACAAGGCACAGTATGACTGGAGCATAAAAGGTATCGACGGATGGCGTAGCACATAACAAACACTGACGGCGAACCTCAAGGCAGTACACAATTAAAATCACACCTCTTGACGCACAGCAGAAACAGCACTAAACACAACACTGATGTGGCACACGGACGATGATCAAAACAGACGATCTGCCAGGCGCAAGGAGACGAGGGAGACCGGAAGAAGGGAGGGAGGGGAAGAGATGGTGGAGAAAAGCGGGGGGCGCACTGAGGAGGGCCAGGTAGGGAGGGATGTGGGAAGGAAAGAGGCAAGTATAGAGTGCAAGGTCTCAGGGGAGGGGGGGGGAAGGAGGAAAATCCGCTCTGGGGGGAGGAGGGAAGAGAAAAAAGGGGGCCCTGGGGAGGGGGGGGGGTGAACAAGACCAGGTTATAGTTGGAAGGAAGGGTAGATGTCACGGCGAAGTTCGTCATCCGGGAGGGGGAGGTGTTGGAAATTGCCCTGATGAAGGAGATGGAGGGTGTGGAGGTGGAGAGAGGGAGGGATACAGCGATAGAGGCGCGGCAATGGGCGGGGGGTGGAGAGGAAGGAGGAAACCAGAGGGTGGGGGGGGGGGGTGATCAAGCCTGCGGACAATGTAAAGGATGCGGAGATGTTGGAGGAACAGGAGGAGGTGGGGGAAGGGGATCAGTTCATACAGGAGCCGTGTGGGGGAAGGAAGGCGGATACGGAAGGCAAGGTGGAGCGCATGGCGTTCAAGGATTTGGAGGGCCTTGTAAAAGCGGGTGGGAGCGGAGATCCAGGCAACGCTGGCATAACAGAGTATAGGATGGATGAGGGATGTGTAGGTATGGAGGATGGTAGAAGGATGCAATCCCCATGTCCGGCCAGACAGGAGTTTCAGAAGGCGGAGGCGGGAATCAGTTTTCTGCTGGACGGTCTGGAGATGAGGGGTCCAGGTGAGGTGTTGGTCGAGGGTGAGGCCAAGGTATTTCAGGGTGGTCCTGAGTCGGGTCACATGACACTATATTAATCAAAATAATTCCTAAACATGGCCACAATTCGTTTGCAGTTTTTATAAGATTTAAATTTTTAAATCTAAATATATTATATAATTTTACACACATTTATCACCACATAATTATAACTCTCCCACTAGAGCGCGCCCCGCTAAGCACAACAGCACAGGCGCAGCGCTCGTCCGTCTCCGCAATACGAGATGGCGCTGCCTTAGAGACGGACCAAATTATGCTTCTGCCGATCCGCGTATTAATATGTAATGCAGCCAATGACATTGCTGCTAATGTAGAACCTTCTCTCCTTGCAGATCACACTCGCGCAGTGATACCTGAATGCGTGAGGTATTATAATGAGTGTACAGACCTCCGATCAGTCAGTCTGCATTAATCTGTACGAGTCTGCATTTATCTGCACCTCTCTGTACCAGTCTACATTAGTCTGTACCAGTCTATAGTCAAGTTTCAGTCTGCGCCTAATAAGATTATCATATTCCTGTACATAACCATGAAGAGAAATGTATAGACACTTTGTCGAGTATCAGAGATATGTGAGAATAAGATTAACGTACCAAGACCAAAGTAACCCCAGATTGTCAATTGTAAATAGCATCCAGAATCAAGTTACGTAAGGTTTATGCTTGTTACTGTTTACTAAATGTGTGTGAAAATTAATCAAGTTCTGTTTAAAGTTGGTCACCGTCAATCTGCTACTCTAATCGTGCAAGTGGCATTTCTATCGTCTGACCTAACGGCAGAAGATAAACGCCACGATAAGACCACGAGACATATTGCTGACACTCGCCTACTTCATTAGAGCGACAAGTCAAATAATCTGATGGTGTGTGTACCGAAGGTCTTACAGTACGCACACCACAATTACACTATTTTCACTCAGCATTTAATACATAATTTTATTCTTAAGCACGGAAAATTAAAATTAGAACTAATTTATGACAAGCTTCACCCCTCTCGCTTCATTTAGTTACATCTTTGGACGAAATATGAGACATACAAATACCTGTCTGACACTACAAAGATCGATACTGAATGGTGTCTTCTTAATAAAATAATAACTTACTTTGTAACTTGATTCTACTCTGAAACGTTTTGATTGATCTACACCAGCCCCGCATATTTCTCCTGCTGTGCTTTAAATTTAAATTATGTACTACTTGGAAGTGCTCCATATTATCCACTGTTACCTTAGAAGGTACTTTGTTTAGTATCTTCTTTAATTAATGACACAAGTCCTACACAATACGAGAAAAATATATCCGAAGTGTTCTCCTTGCCGCTATCGTTTGTGTTCTTGCAACACATAAAGAGGTAGGAGTTGGTTCAAATGGCTCTAAGCACTATGGGACTTAACATCTGAGGTCATCAGTCCCCTAGACTTAGAACTACTTAAACCTAACTAACCTAAGGACATCATACACATCCATGCCCGAGGCAGGATTCGAACCTGCGAGCGTACTGGTCGCGCGGTTCCGGACTGTAGTGCCTAGAACCGCTCGGCCACCCCGGCCTGCTAGGCAGGAGAAAATCGGGCCAAAGTAACCCCAGTTTAGACGTGAAATGTAAAGGTTTGATAAACATCAGTACTCGTATGTATTTCGGTAATATGTTTTTGAAGAAATAAAGTTCGTAATTTGATGTATCGGATTCGGCGCCCTTATTGGAGGACCAGATAAGTTTGCGCTAGGCAGGTCCCGGAAGCACCGTGGGCCGACCAGCTACCACTGTCGGCCGCTGGGGCCACACGTGTAATTTCCGTGGACAGGGCCATCAATCACCAGCAGACGGACGGGCGCCGCCCCCGCTCCCGCCCCCGTAGGCCGCTCGCGCCGGGCTACCGGAGATTTTTGCCTCCCTGTAGGCTAATTCGTAAATTGCAGCCGCGCTATTAAAATTATGACACGCTATCTCGCATCGGCGCGGGAGCCCATTGTTCTGCGGGTTCCTCCGGAATGCTGAAGTCTTGTTTATGAAATCATCTCACGCGTCCGTGGCGCGCAGGACTGCCCGCCGTAATTACGGAGGAAGTGCGGCCGCGGTTCGGGCCTCAGCGGGCAAGCCCACCGCCCCCGTACTGACAAATCGCAATTTCCTGCGCCGGGTGCGCTCCCAACCTAGTACGGTAGTTTGTAGCCGCCTGTAGCACTTGAGATGCAAATCGGCGAGCGCAACCTTAATAAAGGTGTTCCCCTCATTACCGCGGCACTTCTGCACACGCAAACCTGACACTTCCGCGCGCTCGCCTCGTATCGTTCACCGGCTCGATTCTCTCGTTAACAATCGAAGCCAGCCTAGCGTACGATGCTTTGGTCCAGCGTAAGAGTGTATTGCGGCTATAGGGAATTGAACGTCTTGCATCGTACTTTTACTTACAAATTTTGTGTGACTGCTGTCTTTAAACGTAATAAAAAAGGAAGTTGAAATTGTAAGTAGGCTCTTTAGGATTTTATATTGGTAACGGCACGTAGCGCTCTGTATGAAAATCACTGGCTGTGCTGTGCGCAGTCTGTGGCTGGTTAGCATTGTTGTAATATTCGCCATTGTAGTGTTGGGCAGTTGGCTGTTAACAGCGCGTAGAGTTGCGCAGTTGGAGGTGAGCCGCCAGCAGTGGTGGATGTGGGGAGAGAAATGGCGGAATTTCGAAATTTGTAAGACTGGATGTCATAAACTGCTATATATATTATGATTTTTGAACACTTAAGGTAAATACATTGTTTGTTCTCTAGCAAAATCTTTCATTTGCTAACTATGCCTATCAGTAGTTTGTGCCATCCGTAGTTAGAATCTTTTATTTAGCTTGCAGTATTGGCGCTCGCTGTATTGCAGTAGCTCGAGTAACGAAGAATTTTGTGAGGTAAGTGATTCATGGAAGGTATAGGTTATTGTTAGTCAGGGCCATTCTTTTGTAGGGATTATTGAAAGTCAGACTACGTTGCGCTGAAAATACTGTGTGCCAATTTAGTGTTGATCACAATAAGTAAAGAGAGAAATGTCGGAGAACGTTCAGCTCTGCTCAGCTGTTTGAAAATCAAATAACGTAAGGGGTTTACCAGCACACTAATTCACTAATTTTTCTAAGGGACGTTTCAAAATGTCGCTATGAAGACGTTTCAATAAGACGCTTGTCGAATTCGGTACAACCTATTCATTTTACTATCTGATTTTAGCTCAATTTATGAACTCTTCCAGAAAGACTGAGCACTCAAATAAGGCCTATTGATTATTATGTGTGTGTTTTAATGTGGGTTCCGGTTTTGTTTTGTGGGAATCGCTGAATAGGTCATCGTCTGCTGGGAGCAGACGATGTTGCTTCTCGTTCAAAGGACAGCACAGGATGACCAACTTAGATTTCCAATACCTGAACAGAGAGGTTTACCCATCTTAGTCGAGGGCTGTGTCGAAGGCTGTTTTTGTGTGTGAGGTTGGTGACGGAGGGCTACCCCTCTGGTAGCATCCGCTGCACGAGGAGCTAGGGAAAGTGGAAAGAGAAAGGGGCACTCTTCGGTGAACGCTTGGTGAGTACGGATCGTAGCCCTTAAGGGGGGTTCAGAATGGTTCAAATGGCTCTGAGCACTATGGGACTTGACTTCTGAGGTCATCAGTCCCATATAACTTAGAACTACTTGAACCTAACTGACCTAAGGACATCACACACATCCATGCCCGAGGCAGGATTCGAACCTGCGACCGCAGCGGTCTCGCGGTTCCAGACTGTAGTGTCTAGAACCGCTCCGCCACTCCGGCCGGCTCTTAAGGGGGGCTTCAGGTGATAGGAATCAGGTTGAGTTAGGACTTCGTTATGTTTAACTGGTGAAATATTTAAGAACTTTAGCTTATCTGAAGCGAGTAATTTTTTTTAGTGATTTTTAATCTTATATTTTGTGGAAATTGCTTTTGTCCTTGTGTGTCGATTTTGTGCCACGTGTTTGGTAACCCTTCTGGTTCACCATGGCACCGCAATGGGCTTTATTTTAACAGTTTGCTTGTTTAATGAGCTACAATTTCTGCAACAATATCTGTTCTTTGGCGCGCTTTCTACAAAGCAGCACAACAGTTCGATTCGGAAAGCACCACGTGCTCTAGTTCGGTCGTTTGCAAGCAGCAGACGCAGTTAGTATGTTGAATAATTATCGCACGGCCTTGTGTATTGGTTAAACCTCTGTCCAGAATAATGCGTAGAATCGTAATGCAAATCTCACTTAGATATTTTTATGGTAATAATGCAAAGGAGATGATAGCATAATTGTCTCCCACCCCCGCCTTCTGTGTTTCTTCTTGCTGTAGTTAAATTGCGCTCTGTTTCATTCACCCGTAATTCTTACTTAAATATTTCGAGTCAGGCACCAGTTACGTGGAGTTACGATGTGTAACCAAATATTTAGTTACAATAAATAATCTACGTGAAAGATAAATTCTTTGCTGTCGATCTTATTCCCTTACTCCGATTTCCAATCCTGAATTAATCAAGTTGCTTCATGCACGACATGGAGTGCTATTTATCTGGCTGCTTAAGGAAATTTATGCACTTGTCATTAAATTATTAAAGTAATTAAACTAATAATTTTCCAGCTCCGTTTTTTTCTAAATGGTTAGGAAGGACTTGGGCTGGTGGCGACCCTGAATTTCTGAATTTTTATTATTATATGTGTGAGAGAAGCAGCTATAAATGCGAGATAACGTATATGGCTCGATGAGAAACGTAGTAAAGATAGCAATACGTTACAAAGTTAATGTGCCTAAAGAAAGATCAGAATCTTAAAGGAAAAATATAAGATTGTGGATTTTGGTTTTTAGCTTACAAGGACATCATAATTCTATGACTGTCGACATCAAGTAGATAACAGTTCTGGTGAAAATCAGTCTGGAACCGCGAGACCGCTACGATCGCAGGTTCGAATCCTGCCTCGGGCATGGATGTGTGTGATGCCCTTAGGTTAGTTAGGTTTAAGTAGTTCTAGAAACTCAGTAGTTCTAGAAACTCAGCTCGCCCTATTTGCCCAAGAAATTCACAGTGCCGTAGACACTGGCGAGCAGATTGATGCCGTATTCCTGGACTTCAGGAAGGCATTTGATACGGTTCCGCACTTACGTTTAGTGAAAAAAATACGAGCTTACGGAATATCGGACCAGGTTTGTGATTGGATTCAGGATTTCCTAGAAGAAAGAACACAACATGTCATTCTTAACGGTTCAAAATCTGCAGATGTAGAGGTAATTTCGGGAGTACCGCAAGGAAGCGTGATAGGACCTTTATTGTTTACAATATACATAAATGACTTAGTTGACAACATCGGTAGCTCCGTGAGGCTATTTGCAGATGACACGGTTGTCTACAAGAAAGTAGCAACATCAGAAGACTCGTACGTACTCCAGGAAGACCTGCAGAGGATTAATGAATGGTGCGACAGCTGGCAGCTTTCCCTAAACGTAGATAAATGTAATATAATGCGCATACATAGGGGCAGAAATCCATTCCAGTACGATTATGCCATAGGTGGTAAATCATTGGAAGCGGTAACGACCGTAAAATACTTAGGAGTTACTATCCGGAGCGATCTGAAGTGGAATGATCACATAAAACAAATAGTGGGAAAAGCAGGCGCCAGGTTGCGATTCATAGGAAGAATTCTAAGAAAATGTGACTCATCGACGAAAGAAGTAGCTTACAAAACGCTTGTTCGTCCGATTCTTGAGTATTGCTCATCAGTATGGGACCCTTACCAGGTTGGATTAATAGAAGAGATAGACATGATCCAGCGAAAAGCAGCGCGATTCGTCATGGGGACATTTAGTCAGCGCGAGAGCGTTACGGAGATGCTGAACAAGCTCCAGTGGCGGACACTTCAAGAAAGGCGTTACGCAATACGGAGAGGTTTATTATCGAAATTACGAGAGAGCACATTCCGGGAAGAGATGGGCAACATATTACTACCGCCCACATATATCTCGCGTAATGATCACAACGAAAAGATCCGAGAAATTAGAGCAAATACGGAGACTTACAAGCAGTCGTTCTTCCCACGCACAATTCGTGAATGGAACAGGGAAGGGGGGATCAGATAGTGGTACAATAAGTACCCTCCGTCACACACCGTAAGGTGGCTCGCGGAGTATAGATGTAGATATCTGAAGTTCCAGGGAACTGATGACCTCAGATTTTAAGTCCCATAGTGCTCAGAGCCATTTGAACCATTTTTTTTTCTGGTAAAGAACGTTCATACAGAGTTAACGTCATCGTTGAAAGTGCAGTAGAAACGTCATTGATAGCGTCAAAGCTAAACACCAGATAAACGTAAAAGGAACAAACTAGAAATATTAAACTAGACAGTGGGAAAGTGTAATTATCACGAAAACGATTCGCATTTTGGTAATGGTAACTGATGTCAGCTGTTTGTGACAAATGAAAGCTTGTGCTGAACTGGGCCTCGATTCTGAATTTCCCACTTGTAGGGAGCGGTCGCCTTAACCACTTTGGCTATCCGAGCATGCCTCCAGGACCGACCCACACTTCCATTTGTCATGGAGTCCATAAACCATACGATCGCACATTTCGTGATTCCTCCCCAGGGGAGGATATTTTATCGTCATTTTAGCCAGTCAAGACATGGATGTATGATGGATGGGTACAGTGCCTGTGTTTATACAGTGTCTGTTCCTTTTCAGCACAATTTCCATGAGACGAGCACGCATATAGACACTGTGTAAGCACAGACACTGTAAACATCACAAAAGTGTAATTATTATCTCATTCTGTCCTCTTCCTCATCCATCTAATTCTCTATCTCTCTCTCTCTCTCTCTGATATACCCCTCCCCCCCCCACCCACCCACACAAATATGCATACACGAGCACAATATGTTTTTTCAGTATTAACGCTTAACATTTCCTTGTTACATTTATTTACTTTTTATTCTTAACAGTTTCAATTACGTTAGTACTGCAGTCAGATATGAAATTCACTCTGTATTTATACCTCACTCTCTACATATAACATTTTTTTCACCAGCACTGTAACTTTTTCGATAACGATAGTCAGTGTTTTCTGATCATGGCCTTGTAAACAGCAAACCTGTTAAATATGGCCGGCCGGGGTGGCCGAACGGTTCTAGGTGCTACAGTCTGGAACTGCGCGACCGCAACGGTCGAAGGTTCGAATCCTGCCTCGGGCATGGATGTGTGTGATGTCCTTAGGTTAGTTAGGTTTAAGTAGTTTTAAGTTCTAGGGGACTGATGACCTTAGAAGTTAAGTCCAACAGTGCTCAGAGCCATTTGAACCATTTTGTTAAATATGAACACTAAAACTCTAGTAAATCCACAATTTTGTGCTTTTCATTCGTAATTATGCAGTTGTTCTGCCACACAGTGATTAAAGAGTCAGTCAACAAACGAAAAAAACCACTTACAAATCATTGGCACGTTTGGTTGTAAAACTACGCCCCGATGCGAAATGAAATGAACTCGTGCTAACAGTAGTAGGAAAGCCTTCGATTATTGTGGAGAATTCTGTAAAACTGCAGTGCATTTCGGAATATTCTTCTTTGACATATAAAACTGTAACATACTATCCAACTGCTAGTTTATCTCTCAAAATTTTGTGTTGCTGGACGTCATATTGCGCATCAGAGAAACTTTCAGGATCACCGTAAGATTTTAGCAATACTTCAACCTCATTTTGGGGCCACTCGCACCCAGGCTAAAGTAAAGAAGGCAAAAATGTACGTCATTGTATATAATTGTTAAATACATTATATAAATTCTATTTTGTAAAATTGAAGTGGAGAGGGGAGAAAAGAAAGGGAAGGAACAGATGATATCAGCTACATCGAGACTTTATGCGGAATCAGCAGCGACGAGTGAAAATGTGTCAGGACGGGACTCGAACCCGGGATACCCTCCTTACAAGGCACACCCATTAATCGCTCCGTCATCCGGAAGCAGTTTTTATCGCAAATTCACGAACTACTTTGTTCCGCTTCCCGGCCAATTCGCATTCTCTCCTAGCGCCGCCATCCGCAGTCCCTGTCAGTGTCGTCCACGCTCGCTAATTTTAAGATTCCCGCCGGAGGTCGGACGTAAATGTGCATCCGCACTGAAGGTTGCGGACCTATCGTCTATCGAGGCGAATCGATTATACGAATGCGTCGTGTCTGTTCTTTCGGGCACGTGCAAAATTACACTCGCCTTATTCTTAGCTTAACTGATGTGAAGCTTCCAGGCAAAAGTTATTGGGAAGTACCAGATGCTGAAGTCCGTAGCTCGTGGTCATGCGGTAGCGTTCTCGCTTCCCGCCCACGGGGTTCCCGTGTTCGATTCCCGGCGGGGTCAGGAATTTCTCTGCCTCGAGATGACTGGGTGTTGTTATGTCCTCTTCATCATCATCATTCATCATCATTACGGTCGGAGGAAGGCGATGGCAAACCACCTCCACTAGCACTTTGCCTAGTACAGTAGTGCGGGTCTCCCGCATCGTCCCCTACATTCCTCCGAGTATGGGACCTCATCATCATCATCAGTTGCTAAAATAGGGGGGGGGGGGGGGAGGTTGTGGGCGCACGACAGCAAGGTCTTCAGCGCGTTGCTAAAATAGTCAGCATCAGTATACAGTGCAGTGCCGCCAACGCAGTATCACATCGTGGAAGCCACGGCCTTTTTAGATCAACAATTTCCAAATTCTTTAGCTGAGCGGGCCACCTATTTTCTAAAAACCGCTTAGAGACCCAGTAACTAAATATACAAATACAAAATATAAACACACACAGACACCTAGGATACGCAGTATACGAGGTGTGGCTAGAAAAAAACCGGACTAGTACTGGTGAAACAATAAAACGAATGCAATAAGGCTGAAAGTCGCGTGGCCTGTCACGTGACTCTCGCTCCGCCTACTGCTCGAGTTTCATCTGCCTCCTGCACTCAGTCTGCCCGTGGCGTCTGTTTTAAGTAGTTGACGTTTTATCTGTGCGTCGGAAAATGTTGAGTGTACAGAAAGAACAGCGTGTTGACATCAAATTTTGTTTCAAACTAGGAAAATCAGCAAGTGAAACGTTTGTAATGTTACAACAAGTGTACGGCGATGATTGTTTATCGCGAACACAAGTGTGTGAGTGGTTTAAACGATTTAAAGATGGCCGCGAAGACACCAGTGATGACACTCGCACTGGCAGACCATTGTCAGCAAAAACTGATGCAAACATTGAAAAAATCGGTAAACTTGTTCCACAAGATCGCCGTTTAACAATCAGAGCAGTGTCTGAGTTAACAGGAGTTGACAAGGAAAGTGTTAGGCAGATTCTTCATGAAAGTTTCAACATGAACAAAGTGTGTTCAAAAATGGTTCCAAAGTGTCTCACAACTGAACAGAAGGAACGCCGAAGAGTGATTTGTTCTGACATCCTGGAAAACATTGAAAGTGATCCCACCTTCTTACAAAATGTTATTACTTGCGATGAATCGTGGTTTTTTACTTACGATCCCGAAACTAAACGCCAATCGATGCATTGGAAAACTGGTTCTCCACGACAAAAAAAAAGCACGAATGTCAAAATCGAAATTCAAGGCAATGATGATTGTTTTTTTTTTTTTTTTTTGACATCAAAGGGATTGTGCACATTGATTGGGTACCAGAGGGACAAACAGTGAATCACCATTACTACATTAGCGTCCTGGCTACCCTACGTGAGCGAGTACGGAGAAAACGGAACGATTTTTGGAGAAAAAAGTCATGGATCCTTCACCAAGACAATGCCCCAGCTCACAGTGCGTTGTCAGTGAAGACGTTTTTGGCAAAACACAACATTCCCATCTTAGATCATCCACCCTACTCACCTGATTTGGCCCCCTGTGACTTTTTTCTTTTCCCTAAAGTCAAGTCAGCTTTGAAAGGAACTAGATTTGAGACTGTTGAAGCAGTAAAAGAAAAAGCGACGGAAGTAATGTATGGACTTACCGAAAATGATCTGCAGCATTGCTATGAACAGTGGAAAATTCGTATGGAGCGGTGTAGAGACCGAGGAGGAGAGTACATTGAAGGAGATAACATGAAATTGTAAATAATTGTAAATAAATGTTTTTTCCAGCATCAGTCCGGTTTTTTTCTAGCCGCACCTCGTACATATTCCTGTTCAGGTTTTGAGCCCATCGTTGAACTTCCATTATAACTACTTCCAAATTTGTCTGCACAATGCCGACCGCTGTGGCCGAGCGGTTCTAGGCGCTTCATTCCGGAACCGCGCTGCTGCTACGGTCGCAGGTTCGAATCCTGCCTCGGGCATGGATGTGTGTGATGTCCTTAGGTTAGTTAGGTTTAAGTAGTTCTATGTGTAGGGGACTGATGACCTAAGATGTTAAGTCCCATAGTGCTTAAAGCCATTTGAACCATTTGTCTGCACAATAAGTTTATAGCGTCTTTTCCTACATAGTTAATAACTTCGAACGCAGTGAAAATATCCACCACAATGCCAACCGTGTCAACCATTTTCAATGGTCACACAGTCTATGTAGGAACTTGCAAGTTATCCGCCATTTAAGTGACACAACCGTGTCGTGACGTGCCCATGTACACCGACAAGGTTCGAAACATTGTTGTAGGAATTTCCAGCAGTGTTCACATTCGTTCGTGGCGTGACCGTGAGAATGAAACCGAGTTCTCACCGTCGCTGGACATAGGTGTCAGTGAATCTCTTCGGTTTCCTATTAACATATCCCTTCTTTAAAGAGTTGTCTTAGGATTGTCACAAAAACTGCGTCATTTTAGAGGCATTTTGACAGACTGGGATATTACACTGGCTGGTTGCCATACAAGGAGTCCAGCATGGAACCAAACCAACTTTATTTAACAAGAGTAACTTAACGCCGAAAAGTTGCGTCGCGCCTGCAGCTTCAGTTCTAGAAAGACTGTACCGTCTCAGACAATCAGAACTCTAAAAGATTTGCCATTGTCTAGGCATTATTGTTTCTTCAGTATACAAAGAGTTTAAAATTTATGTCTAATCCTACGGTAAATATTCACCAGAGTATTTATTACCATACAGCTACACCTACACTGAAGAGCCAAAGAAACTGGTACACCTGCCTAATATCGTGCAGGGCCCTCGCAAGCACACAGAAGGGCCGCAACACGACGTGGCACGGACTCGACTAATATCTGAAGTAGTGCTGGAGGAAATTGACACCATGAATCCTTCAGGGCTGTCCACAAATACGTAACAGTACGAAGAGGTGGAGGTCTCTTCTGAACAGCTCGTTGCAAGGCATCCCAAATATTCTCAATAATGTTCGTTTCAGGGGAGTTTGGTGGCCAGCGGAAGTGTTTAAACTCAGAAGAGTGCTCCTGGAGCAACTCTGTAGCAATTTTGGACGAGTGGGGGTGTTGCATTGTTCTGCTGGAATGCACAATGGACACGAATGGATGCAGGTGATCAGACAGGATGCTTACCTACGTCTCACATATCAGAGTCGTATCTAGACGTATCGGCGGTCCCATATCACTCCAAAATGCACACGCCCCACACCATTACCTTCTTGTCGAAATCAGGGTCACTTTGGATAGTGCGGATGAAATCATCTTCCAAAACCTTCACGTACGCTTCGTGCCATGAAGGAACATCACAACCATTATTCCATGACTGGACATTTTACACCAGACAGTCACCCGTTGAGGGTGAAGAGACTTCTCGATCGCGAAAAGCGGATTCTCAGTCCCCCCAAATGCACCAATTTTGTTTATAGACGAACCACTTCAAACGAAAGTGGGCTTCGCCGCTAAACCAATAATACTTCTCATACTGATTCCCATTGTGCCCAACGGCAAACCGTGCAGTTTGAATGTCATAACCAAACCGTTCAGAAGTTATGACGATTTGATTTCATATTGTTCAATATGTGTCACCTGTATAATCATATATTAACCCTCTCTCATATCCTAAAGCCAAACACTTCGTTTCTTATTAAATTACTAAAGTGAAAACTTAGAAAATTTCATATCAGTGATGTTAAATTTAGCTACTACGTAAATTTTAGCAGGACTGCTCAGAGATAAGGAAATTCCGAACATCTAAAAGTTCAGCAGCAGCTGACGTCACATATTAACGTAAACATGCTAACATAAATAAGTGGTAAAATAATAATATAAATAACAACACACGCGGTCATCAGATACCCAGTTTTTCTACTACACTGACAGCTACTCTTGGCAAATCAGAAATAAGGGAAAATTCACTCGCCGAATAACGGCGGACAACAACTTTGAAAATTTCAAATTTTGACTTAATTATTGTGCCAAAAATTAGATTGTGGTGTTCATCAGATGTCTAGTTTATTCACTGCAGTGCCAATGACTCTTGGCCAGTCAGGAAAATGGCCAAGATGGTAATAGTTCTGCATGCACTGCAATGGTGGTCCTCAGCTTTCATCACTTCAAATTTAGAAGTGATTATAGGGATGATAATTATATTCCTATAACTTTAAAAATTGTTTTAAATAATTTATAATAGTTTTAGCTCTAAAAAGTTACAGGGAGGATGAAAAGACTGATAGAAGAGTAATATAAAATAGGTAATGGGCTTTGTTAGTGATAGATACGACGAAGGGTATATATAGATGATTTCACGTGTTTTGCAACACAAATCAGGCTTAAAATTTAAGTAAATAATGGCTAGCACATAATTTTATGCATGTGAGAATGTACCTTTTATATCAGTTCATCTCGTAAATCTCTGGATTTTGACGGCGCTATAATTCGTCGCTGGATCCGTAGTGTTGCATCACCGGTGGCTGGCAGAGATTGGTATTCTCGTAATAAAGGAGACGAACAAGTTAATTCGGTGGTGTTCCGGATAATGTCCTCTTCTGTTGATTATTGTCTAAAACTTAGTGTTACAGTGTTTCAGGGTCCGGCTATACTCGTACACGGCGTGAAGATCGATTCGCCTCCACTGTCGCTGCCCTTGATTTTCGCCGTTTTTTTTTTTTTTTTTCATTTACAATTCACTGTCAGTCACGGCTTATTCATAGCCGTTCCTTCTGTTTGTGGTATTTTGGAAATTTGTGGTAAGGTCTTACGGGACCAAACTACTGAAGTCATCGGTCCCTAAGCCTACACAGTACTTAATCTAACTGACGCTATGGACAACACACATACCAATGCCCGACGGAGGATTCGAACCTCCAACGGGGAGGAGCCGCATGGACCGCGACAAGGCGCCCGAGACCGCGCGGCTACCTCGCGCGGCGTTCCTTCTGTCAGGATGTGTGTTGTGAAGCTTAATTACCTTATGATAGCTCCCACTACTCGCGTGGTAAGGATTGTGGGGAACTTCGTACATTTTCCATTTCACTTTGCACAGACCTTGTGCAGATCATAATGATGACGCGCACGCATTGATTCACTTGCAAGGTGGCGCTTTAGCATCTACAACGATGTCGTAAACGTATTTAAGGACTGGTTTAACGTCACTGATCGTCAAGTGTCTGCCATTAATCGCTGTCCATTAGCTGTTCTTTTGTTTTCGATTCACACAGTAGTGTCGACACGTTAACTTCATAGCGCGAAACATAAAATCCATGGGCAGCCGAATACGTGTCCCCACCACGCATCCGCATCCAGACTCCAGTTCCGCACAATCGATATTTCTCGTCGGCTTCGCAAGTTCTCGTCACAAAGACACTCACGCACTGGATTCTGTGGTTTCCACATGCATTTGCAACTACAAAAATATTGCGATACTAATAACTAGACACTTTAAAACAACATATGGAAACAGCAAAGAAAAAAAAATTGTACAGAAGCTTCCCACAGTCGTAAGATGACATGTTCACCGGACAAACTCGTTGAATAGAAGGCCTCTAACAAGAATGAATACCGCTGGGCAAGTCATATCGCCATCAGCAAACATCTACGTCGAGAGGGGTGCCGCCAGCGGCGAACAAAGGAACTAGCGCGGTTTGTCGATGCACAGGTAGGAATTATTCTATCGCTGTGAGCATCTTTGACAGTCGCCAGCGATAGCGCAGCTCGGCAACGAGAGCGGCGAGGCGGCGCGTATCAGGCGCGCAGTCGCTGCAATTAAAACGAGGAAAAAATTATCTCCGCACCCCGGCGGAAGAAAACGCTGTGATTACCGCAACCAGTAAGCCGCCGCACATTCCTACTGACGTATCCCACCGGTGAAAGAATAATTGTTGCGATAAGAGCCGTAATAACTAGGTGAGGTATGTTCTCCTGTTGAACAAGGAGAATGGCAACAAACTGTTTCCACGGTTCTCTGGAAATCAAACTCAGTACAGAAATTCTAGGAAAACTAATTTGCTACGCGGGTTCCCGTACCTGCGCAGCATAGAAATCTGCACCGTTTCCTCCTTAACACTTGGTTCTTTTTTAAATGTTTTTTATTTCTCCAGTCTTTGGTCACAATAGCAATTCTATAGACGATGACCGGTTTCAGTCCTTAACGACCATCCTCAGATCCTTTTTACACCATGTCCTAAAGTGGTGTAAAAAAGATCTGAGGATGGTCATTAAGGACTGAAAGTATTGATATTGTGATCAAAGACTGGAAAAATGAAATTGATATTGTGATCAAAGACTGGAAAAATAAAAAAAACATTTGACAGTATTGGATCACTGTTTGTATACGCGACCATGTTGCAGTTGGTGGTTCTTTTTAATCAATCTCTTAGCTGTTTCCCTGTGCCTTTATGAGATTTTCAAGATCTCTATTTAGGCGGGTGATTTACAGCATTATTCGTTTTCGAACTAATGAAATCTTGTTGCTAATGTGACCTAAGATGTCGACGTCACATGGCTTCTTGTATTTTTATTTTTTACAGTAACTAGCCACTTGAGAAAAATCCATGTATCTTTCGTATACTATTACGGATCTTTTTATAATACGAAATCATGTATCACCTTCCCTATTCCATATTTCGTGCCATATCATCCCATTTACTTAGTCATCTCCAGTGTAAAGCTATATAAAGGGTTTTAATTATAGGATACGATGATAACAGTACTCGAAAGATATGAAACAATGTAGAACTCAAACACTGTAACCATTCTAGAGAATGTTATTCGTAACTGCACGATGATGATAAGTCTCGTGATGCAAACCGAACCTCCGTGTTTTGCTTGTAACTGTGGCTTATTCAGGCGAAAAACGAAACAAAGACAAAAACTCAAATTTTTTATGAGCCTTTTAATCTAGGAAGTATCCAAACTAACCGTTCACGCCGGAGAAGTGTAAGTAGTTATATGACGACGCTACAATCTCTGTAGCTCAAATATTAAAATGATCGTTTTGTAAATAAAAACCGCCTTATCTCGCTGGGGTAAATTTTTTATTTCTTCCAGACGCGTTTCGGCTTTTGCCTCAAGGCGTCGTCAGGGGAATCTAGAATGATACAATTGTGTTTTAATATGCTGGATTTACGAATTATTAAACAGTTCATGAGTTGTTTTTTCGTAAATAAATGATTACTTACAGTTCATTTATTTCTGTAAAAAACAATCTGCAAGTATTTCATATTGTATTATTCTAGATTCCACTGACGACGACTTAAAGTAAAAAGGCGAAACGCGCCTGGAAGAAATAAAAAATACACAACAGCAAGAAAAGACGGTTTTTATCCACAAAACAAATATTTGTGGCCTTGCTGCGGATGATGGCCACACAAACAAACTTGTTATTAAAATGAGCATTGCAGGTTTGTTAAATAACACAATTCCTATAAAAAAAAGTCCTTTGTGTATGTCAAATAATACATAAAAAATCCAGTAGCTAATATTACGATTGGGATCCTGTTAGTATCAAAACCCTGCGTAGCACCAATGCCTGTGTTTCACAAGTACTGTAAAAATCATTGTGCAATGCTACGACACAAATGTCACTGTACTGTAAAGTATTTCTTTTGTATTTTTCAGTGTTGTTCTTTAATCACGAATACATATTTTTTTCATTCGTTTCTTTTGTATAACTAGTTGCAAGATTGTGACATTTTTCACATTAACTTGATATAACTATTTAATAACAATTTATAAATGTGGTAACGTAGACAGCTAGCAATGTCAGGGATCTCTTTTCATATAAAAAAAAACTTCGTTTGAATAGTAATATAATCTGGCCAGTACGAGAGAGCAGAGTAGAGGGCAGTTAGATGTGATATAGAATTGACGCTGTGTAGCTGCGAGAATTGCGCACACGTGTGTGTGTGTTTGTGTGTGTGTGTGTGTGTGTGTGTGTGTCGATGATTCGGTTAAAATGTATGTAGCAAGGCTTCGTGGATGCGATAGGCATGCAGTCTGTGGGCCATAGTACAACGACAATTAATGATGAAACTTGTAAAAAACTAGCAAAGAGAGGGTACTGTGCGGCTAAACCATGCTGAAAACTTATTTACGACAGGATGATGGCCGGCTGCTGTGGCCGAGCGGTTCTAGGAGCTCCAGTCCGGAACCGCGTTGCTGCTAAGGTAGCAGTTTCGAATCCTGCCTCGGGCATGGATGTGTGTGATGTTCTTAGGTTAGTTAGGTTTAAGTAGTTCTAAGTCTAGGTGACTGATGACCTCAGATGTTAAGTCCCATAGTGCTTCGAGTCATTTTTGAACAGGATGATGAGCCTTAACAAAAGTGATGAAATAAGACAATCTTGGTTGCAAATTGTCTTATCTATTTATTGGCAAAGATGTGTTTCGTTCTTGTGGGACATTTTCAGGTTAACCTAACTTAACAACTTTGTGAGGGTCAGGTACTTTAAAAACGGCGGCATGAGGTTAGTATGATGTGAAACTTCAGGCTGTGTAGTGGTCTGCACAACTAACATTAACAGTGAACGTACGTAAAGAAGTGACGTGAGTCAGCATCCGTTCTTTAATGCTAGCATGTAGTATTAAGATAAACAATGTAAGAAATTATCTTCCTATCATCATTAGCAAACAGAAGCATAAGGACCTGAAACCAGGAATAAAAAAGCCAAAGTAAAACTGCAATATCTGCTGGAAAGAACTATGGCAAACCCGAAAAACCACTTTTCGTAAACACGTTTGTTAACTAACGCCATCTACCCTTAATGTCTGTTACTACGTTTGTAAAACCTTGTCTTTAAGACGCCACGTTTGTTTGGCTGGTTGCGAGGTCTGATGTACACTGTGTAATGAAAAGTATTCGCACACCTGGCTGAAAATGACTTACAAGTTCGTGGCTCCCTCCATCGGTAATGCTGAAATTCAATATGACGTCGGCCCACCCTTAGCCTTGATGACAGCTTCCACTCTCGCAGGCATACGTTCAATCAGGTGCTGAAAGGATTCTTGGGGGATGGCAGCCCATTCTTCACGGAATGATGCACTGAGGAGGGGTATCGACGTCGGTCGGTGAGGCCTGGCGCGAAGTCGGCGTTACAAAACACCACAGAGGAGTTCCATAGGATTCAGGTCATGACTGTGTGTAGGCCAATCCATTACAGGGATGCTATTGTCGTGCATTAGAAACAGGTGCTCGATCATGTTGAAAGATGCAATCGCCATCCCCGAATTGTTCTTCAACAGCTGATATGGAGTATCTGTAAGTAGATGGCAGCACAATGCACCTAATATAAAAAACGTATGTTTCTGGGGGCGTCCGGATACTTTTGATCACATACTGTATCTGGTGTTCTCGACCGCATTTTGTCAGCTGATCGCAACCCTCCATGCTGTGTACGTCGGAACGCCGTTGGTTCCGTATTTTGTAAGCGCTGTCATAATTTTTCTTAGTTTTCCATAGTTCTTATTTCCAGTACACACTGTAATTATACTTTGAAATTTATTCCCGGTTTCGAGTCCCTTATACTTTTACTTGCCTAATAACGATAGCATAATGTATCCTTATAATTTTTATCTTAATGCTATATGGCTGATGGATCGTTACACTATTTCTTACTTAAGGTCACAGTTATAGGTAGTTGAGAGACGACCACACAACCTGGAACCTTACCTCATACTAGTCCCGCCCCCAACTCTTTTTAATGAACCTAAGCCTGACAATATTATTTCAAACCTCTAGGTTGATCTGAAGAAGCTCTACAAGGGCGAAACACTTCATTGCCAATAAAGAGATTACACAATTTGCAGCCAAGACTGTCTTATTTCAAGAAATTCATAACTGATTGCCATATTAGGCGTTCAGCATGGAATGAAATCAATTTTACTTAACAAGAGTAACTGTTGCCGCCGAACAGTGGCGTCGCGGCTGCCGCTTCGGTTTGTAAGTAGGCTGTTTAGGTTTTTTTATTGGTAACGCCACGCAGCGCTCTGTATGAAAATCACTGGCTGTGATGTGTGCAGTCTGTGGCTGGGTGGCATTGTTGGAATTTGCTATGGTAGTGTTGGGCAGTTGGCTGTTAACAGCGCGTAGCGTAGCGCAGTTGGAGGTAGAGATGGGTCGAACTCGTCCATTCCCGTGAAGTACTTCATTCATTTCACTCTTTGCCGTGAAGCGTTCAAATGAAGTAGTTCATTCATGGAGTACGGAAGCCTGGCGAAGTTGCCCAGTTCGCCGTTCAGCTGCGGCTACGCTCGCTTCGCCTCGCTCGTACAATAAAGCTTCGTAATACTTCATATTTTTACCAACAGATGGCCGAACTATGCGGTAACGTGCACGCAACGTTTTGCGTCTTACAGCGTCTGAGTTAAATACAGGATGGTCGAAGGGGACAAAGGAAAGATAAACAGAGAAGCCTGTCACATATAAAGAAGGTATTACGTTTAATTTTGCTCGACATTTTCTCATGAAGCGCCAAAAAGTCTTCATCTGCCAAGTGAAACCTATTTGTTGTATTTATGGACTGAAAACTTGGGCTACAAACGAAATGCTGTCCAAGTTTATGTTCCTTTTAAAATTTAATCCAAAACAGAATGAGTATGTTTACCACTGTCACAAAGTCTATATACCTACGTTAAGTAATTATTCAGAAGTTTTCCGGGATTTTATTTTTATTGAGAATAATAACCCTCTAAATTCAAAACGTAAACTGTCACCTGTAGTCATTGGTACGATTTCAGGTAAAATCCCTCTTTATTTTATTCGAAAGCAGTTTTTGTGTCTGTTCACGCTTATACAATGGCTAGCAACACGCGATCGCGTAAAAGTAGTGAAATTTGGGGTTTCTTCGCCGATTTAAGTTATGTGAAAGCAAAGTGCAACTGTTGTTCTAAGTGTATTTCACCGTTCGATTCGTCGACAGGCAGTACAGGGAGGATTGAAGTGAAGGGAGAATGAGTGACGTAGCGCCAATGTAGTGGGAGAGGGAGAGGGGAAGAGAGTGAGTGAACGAACTAGAAAAAAAAGTGTGGAGTGTACTATCTGTGGAGAGTTTGAAGTACCAGTTCATTAAAATTGAGTGGTTAGTTCACACTTCACTGGAGTGAAGCGTTCATTTAAACGACTCATTCACGAGCTCCCCATCTATAGTTGGAGGTGAGCCGCCAGCAGTGGTGGATGTGGAGAGAGAGATGGCGGAGTTTTGAGAGCAGATGATCTGGACGTGTGTCCATCAGAGACAGTAGATTTGTAAGACGGGATGTCATGAAATGATATATATATTATGACTTTTGAACACTATTAAGGTTAATACATTGTTTGTTCTTTATCAAAATCTTTCATTTGCAAACTACGCCTATCAGTAGTTAGTCCCTTCAGTAGTTAGAATCTTTTATTTAGCTGGCAGTAGTGGCGCTCGCTGTATTGCAGTAGTTCGAGTAACGAAGATTTTTGTGAGGTAAGTGATTCGTGAAAGGTATAGGTTATTGTTAGTCAGGGCCATTCTTTTGTAGGGGTTTTTCAAAGTCAGACTGCGTTGCGCTAAAAATATTGTGTGTCAGTTTAGTGTTGATCAGAATAGGTAAAGAGCGAAATGTCTGAGTACGTTCAGTTCTGCTCAGCTGTTTGAAAATCAAATAATGTAAGAGGTTTATCAGCACAGTAATTCATTAATTTTTGTAAGAGGAGGTTTCATATGTCGACCCTTAGCCGAGGATACCTCACTGGAATATTCTGATTTTTTCTTGTAGTTTGTGTAATTAGTGAAGCTATTGTTCATTGCTAGCCCGTAACTATAGAGAGAATTTCCTTTGTAATTGTAGTTTTTCATTGTTGTACAGTAAAACAGTTGTGGCATGCATGTAGATTTGCTCCAAGTATTTCGCAGCTGCGCTTGCAGTTAACGAGATATTATTTTCAATGCTATGTTAATGTGTTTTCTTATTTTTCTCTTCAAATTGTGCTTTTCTGTGTCATCGTGTGAAATATTGTGACAATAATGGCGTGTGAAAAACGTAACACTAGGCTCCAAAGTAAACTGAGAAATAATAGTGACGACGAGCGTAGTTTATCAGCACCACTGTGTAATAAAGTAACAGACATTCGAAGTAGTAATTTGGTAATTGTGCATAGGGAAATGGAGCGGGCGGCAAATAATGGTGTAGACAGTGAAACAATTAGTGCAGAGGGAAGCATTATCGATCGATCGGTCGGCAACAGCTCGCCTCAGGAATCCGAAATGACAGGACACAATTTCGCAAATACTGTAGACTCAGGTTTTGGGTTCTCACCATTTTCTCAAATGAGTCAAGACACATTTCCCACTTGTCAAAATGTGAATGTTGCCGGTGACAATTCACTGCCGAAAAGCACTGAGGAACATGTTTCAGACACCTGTGCATTGTTATTACAGTTAATGCAACAAATGGGACAAAAGCTTCAAAAGTTAGACACAGTGTAACAAAATCAGAGACAAACACAGCAACAGCTTCAAAAGTTAGACACCACGCTTGAACAAACACGTGAATGTTTAACTGCTGAGTTACTTAAAAGTCGAATCTAAATTTCAAAAAGTCTTTAATGCCGTAAAAACACAAATTTGTGAGCATTTTCAGCCTATTTTTTCGCGTCATGAAAATGCGTTACAGAATCACGAAGCAGCCATAAAAGAACTGCAAACTATTGTTCACGAAAATCACGACACCTTGCAAGCTAAAATTGACTCAGTTGCATCTACTGATTCGGTTATGCAACTTGCAAAAACTCAGGAAAACTTAAAGGACACAGTAGACACGATTTCAACACAAATGGACACTCTGAAACTTGGTTCAGAAAAACATACAGAGGAAATAATTTCACTATCGGATAAAGTAGCCGAACTTTCGGATCAGTTCACTATCTTATCTACAAAGGTGGATGATGATCTGAATGACACAACACCTGTAGCCTTCACTGACACAGAAGAGTATGAACAAATTAAGAAATTCAAACAAAATCAGAATCAAATTAATACGCAACACAAAAGAGAAATCTGGGAAGTACAAGATCAGTTGGCACAAGTAATACAAGAATTACATACTTCAGAGGACACTCGCGCTCCAACACGGGGAGAGGGACTTAGAAATACGGAAAAGCCACAAAATAATAAGACAAGTCATTTCGGAAATTATTAAAGAAATTGGCAAGGTGCACCGAATTTTGAGATGGAACCGCCGACACGACGTAACAATGACCGATATGCGACTCACCGACATGATGATTTTGACTATAAGCTGTTCATTACTACACGTAAATTCAAAACATTTAAGAATTCTGGCAACGACATTCATCCACAAGCATGGCTCCATCAAGTCTCTCACTGTTTTCCTCCCAACTGGTCATTGGAGCACAGGTTAGAATTTATGTGTGGCTACTTAGAGAATGAACCAGCTGTAAGAATGCGATTGGACATTCACGATTGTCACAGTGAGGGAGAATTTTATCATGCCTTCCTCTCAGCATATTGGTCTCAAGCTACACAAGACCTAGTAAAACATAGCATCATAATGATGAAACATTTCGAACAATCTGAATTTTCCAGTCTTGTCAAATATTTCGAAGACATGTTACATAAGAATCAGTATCTTTCAAACCCATACAGCCCCTCAGAACTCATTCGCTTTTGCTTAATCAAATTGCCTGAACATTTACGACATATTATTTTGGTAGGACGTTGCAAAGACGACATTGAAGCTTATCAGGGACTGTTACAAGAACTCGAAAACAGGAGCACAACAGTTACAGGACACATCCGTCACAATTCCGCGATGACAGAAATAATAACTGGACACGACGAGGCTATTCTTACAACGTAAATCGTGACCAAAACAGACACCACCCGTATGACAACCATTGGCACAGTAGTAAGAATTACAGGGAAAGATCACCTCTCCGCGGTAATGATTATCACAGAGACAATCAGAAAAACAGGCAATATGGTAACCAAAACAATTATTATCAAGGGAGACAGAACAGCTTCAGACGCAACAGTTCAGCGCACAGTTATGATTCAGGGAGAAATTCTCCACCACGTGACCGACAAAAAGAAATTATGGAGTCTACCGACTTGACGACAGACGATATAATCGTAACGACTGACCTGAATTGCATCTGAACTGGCGGGATTCAAACAGGGCAGGGCCCTCTCGACAAGGTGAATTTGTAGAAGTTAGGTCTCCTAATCCCAATAACGATGCGCGCCAATAAAGAGACAGACAATGACTCGCACCGCAGGCAGTCACGTGCGCCGGCTGGCTCAGCGAAAAATAACATAGACGCTAACCTTGAGAAAATTTTTAGCATTCCTTACCGACGTATATAACATGACAATTGCGTTCAAGTTGTAACTCTGCGTACTAGGAAGAGTAAAGCTTTACACCACATTTCACATGTAAAACCATATACTGAGAGATAATCTGCTTTTAACTTAGTCTTGGCTATAAAATTTTTCACTTCACATTACTAGCATGCTTTGTCAAACTTAGAAACTGTCAACATGCAACAATGTTTGAAGTTAAATATCCAGTCAAGAACAAAGAGAACTTATTTAAACAGAAATTACGAATGCATTGTTATAGTGAACAGAATACACAGTGTTGTTATTTGTACATTCTTGCTTATTAGTTGCACGATTACATAACGAATATATGGCTTACATACTTAGAACATATATTGCTAATGACATTGTAATGCAACATTTTGATTTACTTGAAAATACATTCTGGATTTAAAATATTTTCTGAGAGATACCAGATGACACAGTGGTTAGTTTATTTGACAGCTACACGATTATATCACGACGTTACTAATGAGTGACACAATTTTCATTGTTGCTTTTGTGCTGTATCTGCTTTATATCTCCACAGTTTTTCTGAACTCTTCTGGAAAGTAATACGTGTTTTAGTAGTAGCTACAATGAGACATCCTTTCCGTAGCAGAACAATACGTTACAGTACAGTACTTTCCTCATCACGGCAATAAGCGTAATAACTACGATATCTATACACAAAGCATTTCGTTTTTGTTTATGATGAGGTGAGTACATTGACTTCAGCAGAACTTTGCTTACAGACGAGGATAACTACGACACTTCCACGGAATTATCTTACAGCAAGACGCACATTTAGCGCTAAAGGGCACGTATTTGAGTGATTAATTTTGTACTTAAAACATTTATTTTTAAAGATTTTTGAATTACAATGATACAAAGGTTTTCTGTGATACGTTTCATTCCATTGCTGTAATCTGTAACATCTGAGGGTATAATTACATTAATCCTCAGGGGGGTACATGCTTACTTTGTGTACCATGTGTCTGGCAAGCACAAGGTGCCCTAGCTAATATGGTATTTGCTTATACAACTTTACACATCGGTACCATATTTCTCTAACACATAATTACATAGCTATCTGATCATTTAACTGAGAGAGACAAACCTTTTATTTACTACGTCACTGACACATGTTTATATGCAATTACACAGTTGGATAACTTCACACTTATGAAATTGTATTTTGTCTGTACTCTGTGAACTGTTCATATTTTTTCGGAACCATTGTAATAGTATGAGAGCTTTGAGTGATATATTTGGTAAGGGATCATGATTTTTGAAGTACGTTTGAGGTAGATGACTTTATTTGAAGGTCTTGATATTATTGAAAGATTGGTTGGTTGGTTGGTTTGGGGAAGGAGACCAGACAGCGTGGTCATCGGTCTCATCGGATTAGGGAAGGATGGGGAAGGAAGTCGGCCATGCCCTTTCAGAGGAACCATCCCGGCATTTACCTGGAGTGATTTAGGGAAATCACGGAAAACCTAAATCTGGATGGCCGGACGCGGGATTGAACCGTGGTCCTCCCGAATGCGAGTCCAGTGTCTAACCACTGCGCCACCTCGCTCGGTATATTATTGAAAAAAGCTGCGCCGATTTTGAGATGTGATTGATCTGTTATGATGTTATTATTACGATGACGATGTGTATTATGCTGTTGAGGTATGTTTATGATCAATAAGCTGATGCTACCGTAAATCATGTATTTGATTATGCTATGTATTTATTATCATGAAATACTGAAGAAGTGTCGACGAATATGTAAATATGTAATAAGGTAAGGAATAATGAGTAGTGGTTAGGGACTCTGATTTGTGAAAAAGGATGTTTGAAACCAAGAATAGTACTTTAAGAGTTATGAAATGTGTGTAAATGCGTGAATGTATCACAATGCCAGTGAAAATTTTTTAACACTTATATTTATAGAATTTTGTTTCTACACAACGCAAATTCTCGACCTGTGAAATTTTTTGTATGAGACTGTCACTGTAGTGACCTTGACGTAATGTGTTGTGGGGACCCAGCTGTCCCACCTGCCTCGAGAAAAAGCCATTAGGCGGAGAAAAAAGAGGCCATTAACCTCACTATTGACATTCCTTTGTAGAAAGCATCGGATATACGACACACTCAAACTTGAAAACATATGATTACACTGTGGAGCTCTTAATTTATATTTACTAAAATGCCTAATGAAATGATGAGAAACATTTTACATCTATTGTCTTTCTAGTTGAGAGATTGCTCAATTTGTTTAATATCTAGTTTCTAGCGGCACTGCAGCATTGGTTAAAATAAAATTTAATAGATGTACTAATATAGATATTTTATGCCTACAGCTCCAGTAAATAATAATTTTATGATCTAATTCCAAAAAAACGAGTGAGCACAAAGGGACATTTCCCTTCACAGGAATTGCATACATAATTTTGTCAATGACTGGGTAACTTGTTTCATAGGGTAATTTATCGTGATGCATCACTCTAGTGTTAAGTTCTGACATAGGTATTAGACATGGCCATCTTTACTGTAATATTTTTTCTGCTTGAGCTTTGTCATGTTTAGATATAAGTTATAGCATTTGCTGCTGCTGTTTGCCAGGCATAGTGCTACTGAATTTCACTTTGTATTACTCTGTTAAGCCAGTTTTACTACTGATTTATTTTTCTTGTTTGGTGCACAGTGCCTTATATTAGTTGTAATATTGCAATTGCTTTCCTAATTTAGATATACTGCTGCTTGCTTTGCCAATTTGTATTTTTTTGTCATTGCTGTTTGTGTTAATTGTTATGTGCTGCTGCATTGTCTCGTCACTTAGTATATATATCTGATCTCAGTAGATTTAAGTTAGCTTAAAAGGGGGAAGACTATATAAATAACTAACTATAGAGAGTAGGAATACAGAAAACATGCTTGGATAGGATTTTTTTTTTTTTTGCAGGAGCAAATGTTGAAATAAGAGGAAAGATCTATGGAATAAAGTTTTGGGTTGTACTGCAGTACCAAATGTCACACTGAAAACAAACCCTCTCCTGTCCTTTTGTGTTATTCCTCTATTTGTTTGTATACCTTGTGTATTTGTGTTCTTCCTGTCTTTATGTGTTTATCTGATAAGACTTATGTTGTAGAATTTTTATAATACTCAGCTACATTCACTATGATGAGGAATACTGTTATCCTCAAATATAATTTGCATTTATAATATTTTATTTACTTTGTAAAGATGTTTACACATTAGGTATTCTGTTTTGTTTTAATGCTCACGTGTGAAGTTGATGTTTCGAAAGTTATTCTGGCCTTTTGTACACTCCTGGAAATTGAAATAAGAACACCGTGAATTCATTGTCCCAGGAAGGGGAAACTTTATTGACACATTCCTGGGGTCAGATACGTCACATGATCACACTGACAGAACCACAGGCACATAGACACAGGCAACAGAGCATGCACAATGTCGGCACTAGTACAGTGTATATCCACCTTTCGCAGCAATGCAGGCTGCTATTCGCCCATGGAGACGATCGTAGAGATGCTGGATGTAGTCCTGTGGAACGGCTTGCCATGTCATTTCCACTTGGCGCCTCAGTTGGACCAGCGTTCGTGCTGGACGTGCAGACCGCGTGAGACGACGCTTCATCCAGTCCCAAACATGCTCAATGGGGGACAGATCCAGAGATCTTGCTGGCCAGGGTAGTTGACTTACACCTTCTAGAGCACGTTGGGTGGCACGGGATACATGCGGACGTGCATTGTCCTGTTGGAACAGCAAGTTCCCTTGCCGGTCTAGGAATGGTAGAACGATAGGTTCGATGACGGTTTGGATGTACCGTGCACTATTCAGTGTCCCCTCGACGATCACCAGTGGTGTACGGCCAGTGTAGGAGATCGCTCCCCACACCATGATGCCGGGTGTTGGCCCTGTGTGCCTCGGTCGTATGCAGTCCTGATTGTGGCGATCACCTGCACGGCGCCAAACACGCATACGACCATCATTGGCACCAAGGCAGAAGCGACTCTCATCGCTGAAGACGACACGTCTCCATTCGTCCCTCCATTCACGCCTGTCGCGACACCACTGGAGGCGGGCTGCACGATGTTGGGGCGTGAGCGGAAGATGGCCTAACGGTGTGCGGGACCGTAGCCCAGCTTCATGGAGACGGTTGCGAATTGTCCTCGCCGATACCCCAGGAGCAACAGTGTCCCTAATTTGCTGGGAAGTGGCGGTGCGGTCCCCTACGGCACTGCGTAGGATCCTACGGTCTTGGCGTGCATCCGTGCGTCGCTGCGGTCCGGTCCCAGGTCGACGGGCACGTGCACCTTCCGCCGACCACTGGCGACAACATCGATGTACTGTGGAGACCTCACGCCCCACGTGTTGGGCAATTCGGCGGTACGTCCACCTGGCCTCCCGCATGCCCACTATACGCCCTCGCTCAAAGTCCGTCAACTGCACATACGGTTCGCGTCCACGCTGTCGCGGCATGCTACCAGTGTTAAAGACTGCGATGGAGCTCCGTATGCCACGGCAAACTGGCTGACACTGACGGCGGCGGTGCACAAATGCTGCGCAGCTAGCGCCATTCGACGGCCAACACCGGGGTTCCTGGTGTGTCCGCTGTGCCGTGCGTGTGATCATTGCTTGTACAGCCCTCTCGCAGTGTCCGGAACAAGTATGGTGGGTCTGACACACCGGTGTCAATGTGTTCTTTTTTCCATTTCCAGGAGTGTATATTTACCTATGTCATAATTCCTGTAACACTAATGTATATGACTTATTTCTATTCATTTGTAAAGACCGTATTACTACAAATGGTATCTGTATTATTATGTTTTAATGATGTTTTCTGTATCTTTGTAATTGTATTTTCATGTTATAAAATTGTAATGGACACCAGTTCATCAAATTAAGTAACTTGTGAGCATTCATTTCGCTGCACACATTTCTGTTGGTCATAGTATGTGGACAATATGTGAGAAGTTGGGACTGTTAGTGTTTGCATGTGTGTTAATAATTCAGCAAGGGACTGGTTAACAACATTGCTGGTTCTAAGGACAATTCCAAATAGTTTGTGAGTGCACAAGTGGTGGTTTATGGACTTGCTATATTGTCCGCAAGACTCTTCGATGGTGATTGTGCACCTGCACAGTCGCAACAGATGGCTGCTGGTCGTCTCTACAAGGACTGCAGTGGGTCTGCATCTTAGATGGCCCACCAATACCATACTTTCTACAAGGACTGCAGTGGGTCTGCACCTCTGGTGGCTCACCAATACCATAATCTCTACAAGGACTGAAGTGTGTCTGCTCTGTGATGACCTGCTTACCATATTCTTCAAAACTTCGATTGACCCTGCTGTGGGTTTGCTCTGTTGTGGCCCATTACATGTCTGCATGTCAAGAGTCAGCACTGTCTTTCCATTGGAAGGACAACACTACTTCTTCAAGACTGCATGGAAATCCACTACTTCCGTGTGCATTTTCTTTTACTGCTCAGACTTTGAGAAAAACACTGCAATTTTACTGTGATGAACGATCAGGACTGTCTTTATGGACTGTGAGAAAATTTTAGCTTTTGGCCAACATTGAATCAATAAGTGTGTGCATTTGATTTCTTTGTTATTGTAATTGTGAAAAAATTTTAACAAATATGTCTTGGCCAGTGCCCAAAACAATTTGTAAAATTTTTTGTGAGGAGCATTGGTGCTATGTAAGGAGGCTGTTTAGGTTTTTTTATTGGTAACGCCACGCAGCGCTCTGTATGAAAATCACTGGCTGTGATGTGTGCAGTATGTGGCTGGGTGGCATTGTTGGAATTTGCTATTGTAGTGTTGGGCAGTTGGCTGTTAGCAACGCATGGCGTTGCGTAGTTGGAGGTGAGCCGCCAGAAGTGGTGGATGTGGGGAGAGAGATGGCGGAGTTTTGAGAGCGGATGATCTGGACGTGTGTCCATCAGAGACAGTAAATTTGTAAGACGGGATGTCATGAACTGATATATATATTATGACTTTTGAACACTATTATCGTAAATACATTGTTTGTTCTTTATCAAAATCTTTCATTTGCAAACTACGCCTATCAGTAATTAGTCCCTTCAGTAGTTAGAATCTTTTATTTAGCTGGCAGTAGCGGCACTCGCTGTATTGCAGTAGTTCGAGTAACGAAGATTTTTGAGAGGTAAGAATTCATGAAAGGTATAGGTTATTGTTAGTCAGGGCCATTCTTTGGTAGGGATTTTTGAAAGTCAGAGTGCGTTGCGCTAAAAATATTGTGTGTCAGTTTAGTGTTGATCAGAATAGGTAAAGAGCGAAATGTCTGAGTACGTTCAGTTCTGCTCAGCTGTTTGAAAATCAAATAATGTAAGAGGTTTATCAGCACAGTAATTCATTAATTTTTCAAAGGGGACGTTTCAAGTTCTAGAAAGACTATACAGCCTCAGACAATCAGAACTCTAAAAGATTTTCCATTGTCATAGCATTATTGTTTCATCAATATATAAAGAGATTAAAATTTAAGTCTAATCCTACGGTAAATGTTCAACAGAGCATTTATTGCCATACATCTTCACCTACACTGAAGTGCCAAAGAAACTGATACATCTGAATAATATCATGCAGGCCCCCCGTGAGTACGCAGAAGCGCCGCAACACGACGTGGCATTGGTTCGACTAATGTCTGAAGGACTGCTGGAGAGAACTGACACCATGAATCCTGTAGTGCTGTCGATAGCTCCGTAAGAGTACTAAGGGGTGATAATCTCTTCTGAATAGCACGCTGCAAGGCATTCCAGATACCCTCAATAACGTTCATGTCTGGGAGTTTGGTGGCCAGGGGAGTGTCTGAACTCGGAAGAGTTTTCCTGGAGCCAATCTGTAGCACTTTTGGATGTCTGGGATGTCTAATTGTTCTGGTGAAATTTACCAAGTCCGTCGGGACGCATAATGGACATGAATGGATGCAGGCGATCAGACAGGATTATTATGTACATGTCCCCTGTCAGAGTCGTATCTAGGCGTATCAGTGATCCCATATCACTCCAATGCACAGGCCCCACACCATTACAGTGCCTCCATCAGCTTGAACTGTCCCCTGCTGACATGCAGCGTCCGTGGATTCATGAGGTTGTCTCCATACTCATTTCGTTGAATGGTTCACACGCTTACACTTGTTGATGACCCGTCACTGAAATCTGCAGCAACTGCGGAAGGGCTGCACTTCTGTCCCGTTGAACGATTCTCTTCAGTCGACGTTGGTCCCGTTCTTGCGGGAACTTTTTCCGATCTCAGCGATGTCGGAGATTTGATGTTTTACCGGATTCCTGATATTCTAGGTACATTCGTGAAATGGTCGTACGGGAAAATCCCCACTTCGTCGCTTCCTCGGAGATGCTGTGTCCCATCGCTCCTGCGCCGACTGTAACACCACGTTCAAACTCACCTAAATCTTGATAACCTGTCACTGTAGCAGGTGTAAACGATCTAACTACTGCGCTAGACACTTGTTGTCTGATATTGGCGTTGTGTAGTACTCAAATTTGGTTGGTCGAATAAATTTGAGTATTTACATCTACATCTATACTAAGCAAACTGAAACACGTATGTTGTGTGGCGGCGATGGCGAGGCATTGCAGAGTCTCTGACCAGAGAGCTATTTGTCGTTCCTAGTCTGCACTTGACTGCGCGAGAGTTCAGTCGGTAGTAGCAGTTGGAGAGCTGTAGCGGGAGAGTGCAGTTGCGGTCCAGTAGCGCGAGAGTGCAGTTGCGGTCTAGTTGTGAGACAGTTCAGTTGCATGTAGGGAGTTACCAGTTGTGTGTGAGGAGTCGGCGGGCGTTGACATGGCACTCTGGTCAAGATTCACGACAAGGTATATATTTTTTAATAAGGTAATGAAGCAGCATTGCGCACATCTGATAATGTAATGTAAATTAACTGTAAGTAATTTGTTCAAGAATCGCCCCAATAATAATTTTGTTTTCAAACCAATCATTTTTAACAAACAATCCTTTTTTTGAAAGAATATTTCCGTTACTTTCCTTAAAGAAAAGTTTCCCTTAAATTCAAAAAATATATATATTTGCAATGCATTTCCTCCAAGCTATGGCGAAAAATAAGAGCAGATGCAGTTTTACTGAGGTAAGAATTTGAATTTAATCAGGGCCTAAAGATCGACATTTCGGTCTATTTGCATTTTTATTCTGACTGAGATTTCATTAACATTTGAATAATTTTCTTTTACATTTTTGCGGGGAGCTTACATTTGGGTCAGATTGCTATTATACTTTCATTTAATTGTCATTGTCTTTAAATTTAATTGCTGTGAGGTTACACTTAGCTCTATGTCCATTTACATTTGAGTATTATCTTTCATTTTTGTGGGGAGGTTACAAAACCACTGAAGTTCATGGCATGTGGTAAGTCCCACCGATCTCGGTTATCTTATTTCGGCGTGCCTAAGCGAACTGATGCTAATTGTAAAGTCATTTATACTTTATTCTTATGTTTTTTGGTAATGAATATTGGTTATTCGGTTGAAGATGTTGGTTAAAGCTCAGTGACAGTGAAAATTATTGTGAAATCACAGATCTTCGTTATTAACACATCGCGTGTGACGGTAAGTCAGTCAGGTCTGATTTTCAGTTATTCCAAAGTGTTGAATTGTAACTGACCAACATAATTTTGAGATAGCTTGCATTTTCAATTGAGCTCCCATCTGAGTAATTGTTATTGTAGGCCAAGTACGTATCTTTAGTTGTTAACCTATTTCAAATTCAAATTAACCCAATCTGTATCAGAAACTGTCGTCCATTGTAGGACTGGAGACTGCATTGTTTTCAGTTTTAGTCTGCCAGGAAGTTGCATTGTTTTATTCTACAATTCAGTTTCGTAATTTGACTAACTAATCAAAATTTCTCTAAATAATTAAGCAGATATCCACGCGACTGCTATTAGGGCAACATATTCACTAACGATTACTTATATGCTTTCCTAGATCATTTCGGTTTATCTGCTTTGGAACTGACGCCTTTTCCAATAATTAGGCCATTTTTTCTATTTAGTAATTCAGTTCTTCTCCTCAAGACCTGTTCAAAAACAGCTCCTTGTACAGCCAATCTCAGGATACACGAGTGTGTAGGAACACATGTTGCAATACTAGCTCAACGATTTTTCTAACAGGATATGTTAAGGAACAGCAAACATACATTTATAGCACTTATATACAGCTTTCTACAATGCTGGCTGGAATACTCTCTTTGAATTCTGAATGTAGGAGAGGTAAAATATAGGGAGCGAAAGGCTATTTATAGTTTCAGTAGAAACCGGACGGCAATTATAGGAGCCAAGGGACGTTAAAGGGGCAGTTATAGGAGCTAAGGGACGTTAAAGGGAAGCAATGGTTCAGAAGCGTGTGCGACCTGGGTGTTGCCTATAGCCGATGTTATTCAATGTGTATATTGAGCAAGCAAAAAAGAAACCAAAGAAACATTTCGAGTAGTAATTAAAGCTCAGAGAGAAGAGGTTTGCGGATGACATTGTAATTCTGTCAAAAACATCATAGGACCTGGAAGAGCAGTTTAATGCAATGAACAGTGCCTTGAAAGAAGGAGATAAGATGAACATCAACAAAAGCAAAACACGGATAATGTAGTGTGGTCGAATGCTGAGAAAACTAGGTTAGGAAACGAGACACTATAAGTAGTACATGGGTAGCAAAACAACAAATAATGGCCGAAGTAGGGAGGATATAATGTATACGCTGGCAATGGCAAGAAAAGCGTTTCTGAAGAACACAAATTTGTTGACGTCGAATACACGCAGAAGTCTTAGGACGTCTTTTCTGAAATTAATGTCTCTAGTGTAGCCATGTATGGAAGTGAAACATGAACGATAAACAGTTCAAACAAGGAAAGGATAGAAGCTTTTGAAATGCGGTATTACAGGAAAATCCGAAGGTTTGATGGATAGATCTCGTAACTAATGAGGTGCTACTGAACAGAATCTACTGTGTGTGTGGGGGGGGGGGGGGGGTCGAAATCGTAGCAGATTCAGAAGGATGTAGCTTGAAGTAATTATTCGGAGATGAAGAGGCCTGTACAGGATACATTAGTACGGAGACATGGACCAAACCAGCTGCACCAGCTGCTTCAAATCAGTCTTCGGACTGAAGGCCACAACAACAAAAGCAACATTAAATTCAAAATAGAAAAGGAGGAATAACACTATTTGTTCATGGTTCATCTAAATTTTTTACAATTTTTACATTAAAATTTTTGCATATTCGTACTATATTTTCTAAATATGTAAAGTGTGCTGCACTAGAGATTGAAATTCTTTGCATTGTATGTAATATATGTAAAATACTATGTAGCCTAAATTGTTTATTTCGTTAATTAATTTTTTGATGGCATTTTGAATTTAAAAATACGTGTGTATAAACTGTTCATGTTGAGGTAAATTTGACTATTGTAAGAAATGGTCACGCTTATGAAGAATATAAGAAATAGGTCTTACGTAAAAGCCAATGTGCTTTTGTTTGAAAAGAAGTGGCTCTGAGGAGTGGAAAAGACTGTAAGGACGAAATGGCGCGCTACCTAGAGCAAGCGCGGGAAGTAAGTCAAAAAGTCTTTAGGCAGCAGTGATTGAGGCAACACCCTTGTGGAGCAGGAGAAGCTTTGCCTGAAAATTTACAGAAAAATGCCTCGGATGAAGACTGCAAATGGCTTACGGCACAGCTACGAGTTGTTAGGCTAAGGTATGTAAAACTGAACGACGCCAAGAAGAGAAATTGAGCCTATACAGCATGATACTTGTAGGCCGTATTGTGGGTAGTGAAGCCGCTATAATTGTTCGCTACACCCAAGCCTACAGTCACCAGACAATACGTTTTTGGTATTTTACTTGTGTACAGCGTGAGCCATTAATGTAAAACTGTGTTTTGTTAGTGAATAATCATTCTTGAACTTTAAAGAAGCTGCTTCACCCTGTTATTTCATCTTAATCATACACCTATATAGGATTCCTTCCTGGCGTTGATTAATCCGAGTATCTTGTTTTACATACTTATGAAGTGCCAAGTTTATATAAAGAGGCACCATTTAAATTGTTTTTGAGTAAGTAATGAGATATGTATGTATGAGGGACTAGACCCTGTTGTAATGAAATTACTCTCAGTAGTGGAAGAGTGTATATTGAATAGAGTTAATTTAAAAGAAATTTTGCATTATAAAGTTAAAGAGCTCATAAATATTTTCATCTTGAGAGATAGTTAAAGAAAATTTGCCTTAGTTGTTTCACTGAAAGGCGTAACGAAAATTTTAGTTAGAGTAATAACACTTTCATGCTTTAGTACATTACAGAAAAATGAAATCATCCTATTCTTGTTTCAAAAGTTTTCTTAACTGTTGCAAAGTGTTATAGTAAAAGTTTGCTTACGTACAATTCAGTCAGAGTGAAGCAAAGTTACTAGAATCTGTTAAATTACTATACAGAGTTACTTCAAAGAGTAAGAGCTTTTGAAAGTAAATTCCAGTAAGAAAGAGGTTTACTTGAACTGAAATGTCGAGGGTAATGAGTGTGTGCTTTAATACCTAAGTATTTTAGTATTTAAGTGCTTTCCTAAAGCGCCACCCTGACCATTTCTTTTTAGCTTCCCTGAAGTTACAAATTGGGCTTATTCTCTTTTAAAAACGTAATATATAAGGGTGTAATAGTCAAATAATTACAGTGTCTGCACCCAGATTGTTTACGTGGAGTAATATTTATTTGAAGAAGCAACTTAAACAGTAGCAATACTTCACTGTTTCATTGCCTGGATAGGCCAGCGACCGTTATCACATATTTTAAACCACTATATGAACTTAGAACTGAGTTGTCCTAGTTTCAATATAATACTATTCTCCTGTTGCGTTTCTTTCTAACCGTTGGGTAAAATCTTAGGAAAAGAACTGAATAGTCTGATTTACTTATCCATTAGACAAAACACACAGTCGAATCCTGTAAAGAGGATAGCTCTACTGATTAGCTTTTCCTATTAAAAGGATTATCGTCCCATAGTGTACTTTATTTGGAAACTAAACTAAATTTAGTAAGAGGGTTATACGTGGCAAGGTAGAGACAGGGTTTTCTGTTATTTAGGTAAAAGCATACTAAATTACAATAGTAATGGTAGGGTTGTAGAAAGTGGAATAGTATTTTTCTTCTCGTCTACATCTACACCTACGTGATTACTCTTCTATTCACAATAAAGTGCCTAGCAGAGGGTTCAATGAACCACCTTCATGCTGTCTCTCAACCGCTCCACTCTCGAACGGCACGCAGGAAAAACGAGCATTTTAATTTTTCTGTGCGAGCCCTGATTTCTCTTATTTTATCGTGATGATCATTTCTCCCTATGTAGGTGGGTGCCAACAGAATGTTTTCGCAATCGGAGGAGAAAACTGGCGATTGAAATTTCATGAGAAGATCCCGTCGCAACGAAAAACGCCTTTGCTTTAATGATTGCGACTCCAATTCACGTATCATGTCTGTGACACTGTCTCCCCTGTTTCGCGATAGTACAAAACGAGCTGCCTTTCTTTGTACTTTTTCGATGTGATCCGTCAGTCCCACCTGATACGGATCACACACCGCACAGCAGTACTCCAGAATGGGGCGGACAAGCGTAGTGTAAGCAGTCTCTTTGGTAGACGTGTTGCATCTTCTAAGTTTTCTGCCAATGAATCGCAGTCTTTGGTTTGCTCTACCCACAATATTATCTATGCGATCGTTCCAATTTAGGTTATTTGTAATTTTAATCCCTAAGTATTTAGTTGAATTTACAGCCCTCAGATTTGTGTGAGTTATCGCGTAATCGAAATTTAGCTGATTTCTTTTAGTATTCCTGTGAACAACTTCACACTTTTCTTTATTCAGGGTCAATTGCCACTTTTCGCACCATACAGATATCTTATCTAAATCATTTTACAAGTCGTTTTGGTCATCTGATGACTTTACAAGACTGTAAATGACAGCATCATCTGCAAACAATCTCAGACGGTTACTCAAATTGTCTATTACGTCGTTAATATAGATCAGAAACAATAGAGGGCCTATAACACTTCCTTGGGGAACGCCATATATTACTTCTGTTTTACTCGATGACTTTCCATCTATTACTACGAAATGTGACCTTTCTGATCGGAAATCACAAATCCAGTCGCACAACTGAGGCGATACTCCTTAGGCACGCAGTTTGGTTAGAAGACGCATGTGAGGAACGGTGTCGAAAGCATTCTGGAAATCTAAACATATGGAATAAATGTAAAAATATGGAATCATGAGAAGTGGAACACAAGTCTACATTTGGAATGAATTAGGCAGGAAATTAGCGGGTTCATTTTCAAGGCAATCATACAGACCTCCCCTTAATTGATTTACGTAAACCACAGGGGTCCTAAATCTGGATGGCCAGTTGAAAATTTGAACTCCATTCGTCTAAAAGTGAAATATCGGAAACCTAATCTTACTATCACGTCTTTTTTTTTTTACCTGCGGTCTGGGTAACGCTCGTGAAACATAAATTTTAAAAGTGTGAGGCATCAAAAGGAGCCCTCACTACTGAGAAAAGCCTACGGCTCGTGTAGTACACGGCGCCCTGCTGCTGCGGTTTCGTACCTGATCCTTGTTCCTTTTTATCAACACCGAGAGGGTCGCCACCGATGAGAAATATGTCGTGATAGCTTGTTTACAGCGCTGTAAAACCTGCAGGCCTCGGCGGGTGGTACACAAATGTGTGCCCCCTTTTCTCTGGGACAGAGAGACCGCCTTTATTCTGACCGGCGGCTTGTGAGGTGTCGTTCGACAGAAAATGTGGCTGACCTGGTCGGAACGTAAAGAAAAATACCGGTTTTCGAAGATCTGAACTCTAAAAGACTCTCGTATGTGTGCTGTAGTTTATTTACTAGCAAGTGTCAAAAATGGATCGATAGTGAAGTGGATACCTGCGGGAGCTCTCCATTAAGAAGAAGACCGAGACTTGAAAAGCGTTTTACATGTTTCGGAAAAAGATGCAAGCAACTTGTAGACACTTGGGAATTAATCCCGATTTTTATTCTTCGTCAGTGAGGGTACGTTAATTCGAGAAACATAATCTCTGGTCTCTGTCATACTGTGCTGTTCAGAGATTTGAAGCTTCGAAGGTTCTCCACGTAATCACTAAAGTAAAAGACCTCATCAGTGATAGATGGCGCTCCACAGTTCTTGAATCTCGACGAAAAATAGAGGGGACAACACTAACAAGGGAACCTCCCCATCGCACCCACCTCAGATTTAGTTATAAGTTGGCGCAGTGGATAGGCCTTGAAAAACTGAACACGGATCAATCGAGAAAACAGGAAGAAGTGGTGTGGAACTATGAAAAAATAAGCAAAATATACAAATTGAGTAGTTGATGCGCAACATAGGCAACATCTAGGACACTCTGAGGTCAGGAGCGCCGTGATCCTGTGGTTAGCCTGAGCAACTGCCAAACGACAGGTCCGTCGTGTAAAAAAAGCTTAATTTTTCAGTTTATGTGTCAAACTCTTATGTTTTCATCACTTTTTTGGGAGTGATTATCACATCCACAAGAAAACCTAAATCGGGCAAGGTAGAAGAATCTTTTTACCCATTCGCCAAGTGTACAAGTTAGGTGGGTCGACAACATATTCCTATCATGTGACGCACATGCCGTCACCAGTGTCGTACAGAATATATCAGACGTGTTTTCCTGGGGAGGAATCGGTTGACCTATGACCTTGCGATCAAATGTTTTCGGTTCACATTGGAGAGGCGCGTCCTTTTGTCTACTAATCGCACGGTTTTGCGGTGCGGTCGCAAAACACAGATACTAAACCTATTACAGTGAACAGAGACGTCAATGAACGAACGTACAGATCATAACTTTGCGAAAATAAAGAAAGTAAAATTTTCACTCGAGGAAAGACTAGAACCAACGACCTCTCGTACCGCAGCTGCTCACGCTAACCACGGGACCACGGCGTTCTTGATCTCAAAATCCTTGATGTTGCATATCTTGCCCATGGACTACTCAGTTTGTACACTCCTGGAAATTGAAATAAGAACACCGTGAATTCATTGTCCCAGGAAGGGGAAACTTTATTGACACATTCCTGGGGTCAGATACATCACATGATCACACTGACAGAACCACAGGCACATAGACACAGGCAACAGAGCATGCACAATGTCGGCACTAGTACAGTGTATATCCACCCTTCGCAGCAATGCAGGCTGCTATTCTCCCATGGAGACGATCGTAGAGATGCTGGATGTAGTCCTGTGGAACGGCTTGCCATGCCATTTCCACCTGGCACCTCAGTTGGACCAGCGTTCGTGCTGGACGTGCAGACCGCGTGAGACGACGCTTCATCCAGTCCCAAACATGCTCAATGGGGGACAGATCCGGAGATCTTGCTGGCCAGGGTAGTTGACTTACACCTTCTAGAGCACGTTGGGTGGCACGGGATACATGCGGACGTGCATTGTCCTGTTGGAACAGCAAGTTCCCTTGCCGGTCTAGGAATGGTAGAACGATGGGTTCGATGACGGTTTGGATGTACCGTGCACTATTCAGTGTCCCCTCGACGATCACCAGTGGTGTACGGCCAGTGTAGGAGATCGCTCCCCACACCATGATGCCGGGTGTTGGCCCTGTGTGCCTCGGTCGTATGCAGTCCTGATTGTGGCGCTCACCTGCACGGCGCCAAACACGCATACGACCATCATTGGCACCAAGGCAGAAGCGACTCTCATCGCTGAAGACGACACGTCTCCATTCGTCCCTTCATTCACGCCTGTCGCGACACCACTGGAGGCGGGCTGCACGGTGTTGGGGCGTGAGCGGAAGACGGCCTAACGGTGTGCGGGACCGTAGCCCAGCTTCATGGAGACGGTTGCGAATGGTTCTCGCCGATACCCCAGGAGCAACAGTGTCCCTAATTTGCTGGGAAGTGGCGGTGCGGTCCCCTACGGCACTGCGTAGGATCCTACGGTCTTGGCGTGCATCCGTGCGTCGCTGCGGTCCGGTCCCAGGTCGACGGGCACGTGCACCTTCCGCCGACCACTGGCGACAACATCGATGTACTGTGGAGACCTCACGCCCCACGTGTTGGGCAATTCGGCGGTACGTCCACCCGGCCTCCCGCATGCCCACTATACGCCCTCGCTCAAAGTCCGTCAACTGCACATACGGTTCACGTCCACGCTGTCGCGGCATGCTACCAGTGTTAAAGACTGCGATGGAGCTCCGTATGCCACGGCAAACTGGCTGACACTGACGGCGGCGGTGCACAAATGCTGCGCAGCTAGCGCCATTCGACGGCCAACACCGCGGTTCCTGGTGTGTCCGCTGTGCCGTGCGTGTGATCATTGCTTGTACAGCCCTCTCGCAGTGTCCGGAGCAAGTATGGTGGGTCTGACACACCGGTGTCAATGTGTTCTTTTTTCCATTTTCAGGAGTGTAGTTCCACACAAGTTCTTCCTGTTTTCTCGATCGATCTGTGTTCAGTTTTTCAAGGCCTATCCACTGTGCCAGCTTATAACTAAATCTGAGGGGGGTGCGATGGGGAGGTTCCCTTGCACAAGACTGGGTGCTTACATTTCAGGTAGGGCACGCCCGTGCTCGGAATACTAGAGCTACCAGCACGGAATGGACAAATTTCCTTTTAAACATATGAAGATGGTACCTGTTCTTTCGGACATGTCCGAAAGAACGGATTCCATCTTCATATAGTTAAGGCTCACCGACCATTTGGCTATCTTCTTCTGTGCGCATGCAATAACAGTCCTCTGAACTCTTACGGGAATCGGCAAAAAGCGGCGAGTAGTGAGTGTAATGAATACAGTGCGGGACAATAAGTTGGGAATGTGGATCTCACGGGAGGCGTGCCAGAGATAAGTCCCTGCAGTCGCACTATCTTCTGTGTCCTCGGTGAAAACAAAAATGAAAATGGACAGACCATCTGCCATGTAAGCAGGAGATCCCGGGTGCGAGTCCCGGTCGGGGCAGACATTTTCAACTGTCCCCGTCGATTTATATCATCGCCTGTATGGAGCTAGGGGTATTCATTTAATTGAAATTTCCTTTTCTTAGAGTAACTGTTTCCTGATAGGGACGGTATCAGGAAAATAAGTATACAGATCAACAAAAATTAAAGAGCGGCTACTGCGTTATTCTGTAGGGTACTCAAGTATAAGATTTTGAATCCTGACAGCAGTGGTTTTCCGTATAGAGCAAAAGAATAGATTTCGCATATTGTGGTGTCTGATAAACAAGGATCAGTTCTTCTCAAAAATATCAGTGAGCGATAATTCACGGAAAACAAGTAGCACCAACATAACAGCGTTGCTTCAAATCAAAGAGCCATAGCAACAGTTTTTGGAACAGAAAAAGATCATCAACGGATTTTTCCGTTTAAAATACACTACAACGTGATTGGCCACAATGAAACGTTAGGGAAAAAAAGCCAAGAATGTGGAAGGGAGAAACTTCAACATCTATATCTACATACATACTCTGCTAGCCAACAAGCTGTGTGTGGCAGACGACACAATTCTTGTCGAAGTCATATTCCCCCCCCCCCCCCCGCCCCTCTGTTCCACTCGCGGATCGGGCGAGGGAAAAACGACTGTCTGAACGTCTCAGTACGAGCTCTAACTTCCCATATCTTCGAATGGTGATCATTGCGCGATTTGAAAGTTGCTCTACATCCTCGGCAAAGATCGGATTTCGGAATTCAGTGAGCAGCCCCTTCCGTTTAGCGCGTCGTCTATCTGCAAGTGTGTCCCACTTCAAACTTTCAACGAGATTTGTAACGCTCTCACGATGGCCAAATGTACCAGTCACGAATCTTGCCGCTCTTCGTTGGACCTTCTTAATCTCTTGAATCAGACCCAACTGGTAAGGGTTCCATACAGACGAATAATACTCTAAGACTGGACGAACTAACGTATTGTAAGCAATTTCCTTTCTTGAAGGACCCCATCACTTCAGGATTCTACCAATAAACCGCAATCTAGAGTTCGATTTGCCCGTTACTTACGTAATCTGATCGTTCCATTTGAGATCATTTCGAATAGACACAGCCAGATACTTGACGGATGTTATCGCTTCCAAAGACGGGGTATTTGTTTTGTACTCGTACATTAATGGGGATTTTCACCTTGTTACTCTTACTAATATTGAGACATAAACGCCAGCCATTACACCACGCATTTATTTTCTGCAAATCCTCATTGATCTGTTCACAACTTTCGTGTGATAGTACTTTCCTGTAGACTACAGCATCATCGGCAAGCAGTCTAATGCCGCTGCGAATACCATCAACCAGATCGTTTATCTAAATCGTAAAAAGCAGCGGACCTATTACGCTGCCCTTGGGCACACCTGAAGTTACGCTTGTTTCTGCTGGTCACCCCATTCAGGACGACATACTGCTCTCTGTCTGTCAGAAAACTTTCTGTCCAACCGCATATGTCATCGGATAGACCGTAAGCGCGCACTTTTTGGAGCAAGCTACAGTGCGGAAGTGAGTCGAACGAATTTCGAAAGTCGAGAAATATGGCATCAACCTGGGAGCCGGTATCTAGAGCCTGTTGTATATCATGCACAAAGAGGGCCAGCTGTGTCTCGCACGACTGCTGTTTCCTTAAACCGTGCTGGTTTCTGCAGATGAGCTTCTCAGAGTCTAGAAATGTCATTGTGTCTGAACACAAAATAAGATCCATGACTTTACAACAAATCGGTATCAGTAAAATGGCCGGTAATTATATGCATCCGATTTTCTACCCCTTTTATAGATTGCTATGACCTGGGCTTTCTTCCAGTCCCGTGGAATTTTCCGCTGTTCCAATGATCTCTGACAGATGATGGATAAGAATGGTGCTATATTTGTAGCATATTCAACATGTAATTTAACGGGGATACGTCTGGGCCAGATGCTTGCTTCAAATGGCTCTGAGCACTATGGGACTTAACTTCTGAGGTCATCAGTCCCCTAGAAGTTAGAACTACTTAAACTTAACTAACCCAAGGACATCACACACATCCATGCCCGAGGCAGTATTCGAACCTGCGACCGTATCGGTCGCATGGTTCCAGACTGTAGCACCCAGAACCGCTCGGCCACTCCGGCCGGCGCCAGATGCTTCATAGCGTCCAAGGATCTTAACTGTTTTAAAATCCCAGGTACACTAAATACTATGTCAGCCATCCTTGCGTTTGTTAGATAATTGAAAGGGGGAATGGTCCTGCAGTCCTGTACCGTAAACGAGTTTTCGAAAGATAGGTTCAGGATGGTGGCCTTCTGTTTATTATCATCCGTTACATTACCCGTACTGTCATCAAGAGAAGGTATTGAATTACGAGGGCAGTTCAATAAGTAATGCAACACTTTTTTTTTCTGAAACAGGGTTTGTTTTATTCAGCATTGAAATACACCAGGTTTTTCCCCAATCTTTTAGCTACACAACACTATTTTTCAACGTAATCTCCATTCAATGCTACGGCCTTACGCCACCTTGAAATGAGGGCCTGTATGCCTGCACGGTACCATTCCACTGGTCGATGTCGGAGCCAACGTCGTACTGCATCAATAACTTCTTCATCATCCGCGTAGTGCGTCCCACGGATTGCGTCCTTCATTGGGCCAAACATATGGAAATCCGACGGTGCGAGATCGGGGCTGTAGGGTGCATGAGGAAGAACAGTCCACTGAAGTTTTGTGAGCTCCTCTCGGGTGCGAAGACTTGTGTGAGGTCTTGCGTTGTCATGAAGAAGGAGAAGTTCGCTCTGATTTTTGTGCCTACGAACACGCTGAAGTCGTTTCTTCAATTTCTGAAGAGTAGCACAATACACTTCAGAGTTGATCGTTTGACCATGGGGAAGGACATCGAACAGAATAACCCCTTCAGCGTCCCAGAAGACTGTAACCGTGACTTTACCGGCTGAGGGTATGGCTTTAAACTTTTTCTTGGTAGGGGAGTGGGTGTGGCGCCACTCCATTGATTGCCGTTTTGTTTCAGGTTCGAAGTGATGAACCCATGTTTCATCGCCTGTAACAATCTTTGACAAGAAATTGTCACCCTCAGCCACATGACGAGCAAGCAATTCCGCACAGATGGTTCTCCTTTGCTCTTTATGGTGTTCGGTTAGACAACGAGGGACCCAGCGGGAACAAACCTTTGAATATCCCAACTGGTGAACAATTGTGACAGCACTACCAACAGAGATGTCAAGTTGAGCACTGAGTTGTTTGATGGTGATCCGTCGATCATCTCGAACGAGTGTGTTCGCACGCTCCGCCATTGCAGGAGTCATAGCTGTGCACGGCCGGCCCGCACGCGGGAGATCAGACAGTCTTGCTTGACATTGCGGCGATGATGACACACGCTTTGCCCAACGACTCACCGTGCTTTTGTCCACTGCCAGATCACTGTAGACATTCTGCAAGCGCCTATGAATATCTGAGATGCCCTGGTTTTCCGCCAAAAGAAACTCGATCACTGCCCATTGTTTGCAACGCACATCCGTTACAGACGCCATTTTAACAGCTCCGTACAGGGATGCCACCTGTCGGAAGTCAATGAAACTATACGAGACGAAGCGGGAATGTTTGAAAATATTCCACAAGAAATTTCCGGTTTTTTCAACCAAAATTGGCCGAGAAAAAAAATGTGTTGCATTACTTATTGAACTGCCCTCGTATTTGTAGCATTCATAGATTTTACTTACGACCAAAATTTTTTGGGGTTATTTTTAGAATCTGCAGGTAAAATATTGCTTTCAAATTCGTTAAAAGAGTCTCTCATTGACCTTTCAACAGCTGTTTTCATTTCACATAATTTCTGTTTGTCAGTGGGGCAGTGACTACGCTTAAAACGACTCTGCAAAATTCTCTGGTTTCTGAGCAACTTCCTAATATGTTTGTTGTACCAAGATGGATCCTTTCCCTCCCCTATACTTTTGCTAGGCACATACTTCTCTAGCACGTGGTGGACGATACCTTTAAATTCCGACCAAAGATTCTCAATATCTTGTGTCCCACGGTGAATGTTTAGAGCTGACTATGAAGATATTCATTAACGACCCTTTTATTTGCTTTCCCAAACAAGAAAACTTTACGCTGTTTCTTTGGTTTTTTTTTTCAGCTTCCACTGACATAGAAGCCACAACGACATTATGGTCGCTAATACCTTCTTCTAGATTAACTTCCGCAAAAAGATCAGGTCTGTTTCTAGCTAAGATATCTAATATGTTCCCATCTCGGTTTTCTAACCAATTGCTCAAGGTTGTATGTTGAGAGCGCTCCTAGAATAACTTCACACGAGTCTTTGTTTCTGCCGCCTGTGATAAACGTGTAATTTTCCCAGTCAATGGATGCCAGATTAAAGTCTCCACCTATAACTAATGGATAATTTGGATATTTATTTCCAATGTACTCAAGACTTTCCCTGAAACGTTCTGCGTCGTTTATTGCAGATGCTGGTGGTCCATAAAAACATCCTACTACAATATATGACGGTAGTATCTGTTCCCGAAAGAACAGTTACCGTGGATGACCATGCAACTTTGCTAGAAATGAAATGACAATTAAATGGACACCCTAGCTGCAAACAGGCGTTGATGTACTTCATTGGGGACATGTTGAAAATGTGTGCCCCGACCGGGACTCGAACCCGGGAACTCCTGCTTACATGGCAGACGCTCTATCCATCTGAGCCACCGCGGGCACAGAGGATAGTGCGTCTGCAGGGACTTATCCCTTGTACGCTCCCCGTGAGATCCACATTCCCAACATGTCCACACCACTACATTCGTAGTGCGCCTAATAGATGTTTGCCCATCATACTCATTACTCGTGGCAAATTAATCTACCAAGTACCGTACGAGTTCGGGCATAGCGTGTGCGTTCGCACAAGAAGGTCAATGGCCGGGAAGCCATATTTTAACTATATATGACGGTAGTATCTGTTCCCGAAAGAACACATACCGTGGATGACCATGCAGCTTTGCTAGAAATGAAATGACAATTAAATGGACACCCTAGCTGCAAACCGGCGTTGATGTACTTCATTGGGGACATGTTGAAAATGTGTGCCCCGACCGGGACTCGAACCCGGGATCTCCTGCTTACATGGCAGACGCTCTATCAATCTTCTTCTTTTCTTTTTTCTTTTTTTTTTTTAATCCAATGTCAGGCTTACCACCTTTTCTGACAGACATGTTGTTGTACTATCGCATAAATAGTGTCTACAAAGTCCATATGTTGACAAATAGTGGCTAATTAGAAAAGTAATTAATTAAGGAAATGAATAAAACTGAAAATGCCCAAATGAAAGACATGAAGACATTGCGGATAGTACATATACAAAAGAAACATGCTCCTGTAGCAATGAAATGAAATTCGTGTCGGGGGCGACACCTGCTCACGACCCGACGTTCGATAGAGCAAGAGAGCCATCTATCGACTCGTTCTCCAGACGTTGGTGTAAGACTGGGTCGTCTTCTCGAAATGAACTAAGGGTCCGTAAGTGTGATCGATGTCTATCTCGGCTTCTTCGTCTACCTCATCTCTCACCCGTCACACCCCATCTGGCCGGCGGGTCGGTAAATGTAAGTCGCAAGTAATTAGCGAAGTCTTGCCTATATTTCTTATGCTGTTGCAGCTTCGTGTGTCCATCCAGGAGAAAATGCCAAAAATCAATTTTGTCCTTTTCCGATTCGTTATACACGTAGCCCACCACCATTCCCCGCACCAATGTCACTGCATTGGTTTTTTGGACCGGGAAATAAGATTCTTGGGGGAAAAAAAGTGTGTCTGATGAAATTGTGTGAGGGGCGGAGCGTAACAGGAACGCCAATATCTGTTGTGCCAAGTGCCACACTGGAGCCGTCCCACTACATGCTAAACGATGTTCATCAGTGTCCACTGTTGCGCAGCCTAAACATAGTGGAGTGTCTGCCACATGAATCGCGTGCCGCCGTTGATTCGTTGCGAACTTCCTATTTATCACCACATACCATGTTGAGCGTACCGACGTTGGGAGGTAAACGTTCCGTAGAACGCGCCATATCTGTCGCCAGTTCTTGTCTGTGTACTTTTCCAGGGTATTCCTGGGGCACCGACGCAGTAAGAGTTGGTATACGTCTCGCGTCGTCGGTAGTCGTGTTGTTGGGAAGGAATCTCTGACATAGCTAAGCTCCAAAAAAAAAAGACTTGAAATGTGACAGCTTCGGTGAAATATGGCCCACATCGACTGGGGGCAGCATTGAAGTGGGCGCTAGTACATCGGCCAACGCACCCGAGATATTGCGAAATTGACCGCGCCACTGTCGGAAAATCGTACTGACGAATAACGCCCGTGCCTTTTCATATACGTTCACTAGACCAAGTCCACCCTCTCCAGGTGGTAGCGTAAGCGTTGTGTATCGGATCTTAAACAGGTGTCCCACACTCACGTAGGTTCCGAAAGTTGCTTGTATCCGTGATGCCATTGTGCGCGTTAAAGGCAGGACATGCGCTACGTGAGTGAGTCTCGGTGCTAGGTATACGTTAACATAGGTCACCCTCTGAATCATATCCAACGCTCTTAATTTCTGTAACAGCACCATTGTCCGCATCAGCTTCAATATGCGTCGGTAGTTATCCGCTGCTGTCCGCTGCACATCCGTGTGGAACGTAATACCTAGGCATTTTATGGTCTTAACTAAGATGAGCGGGCCTTCCTCCCCCGGTTGTAATCCTCGACCGACATTCAAGCAGCGTGATTTTTGTAGATTAAGCACGCTTCCTGCCGCCATCCCGTATCGCTGTATCCATGCCAACGCCGTACGTACTTCTTCGCCTGTCCGTGCCACCAGCATCACATCGTCAGCATAAGCGCGGCAATGAAAGGTCATTTGTGGCAACGGCACTCCCTCCAACCGTCTTCGGAGACCATATAGACAGGGTTCCAAAGCCATTGCATACAAAAATATCGAAAGGGGGCAACCTTGACGAACTGACCTTGAAATAACAATGTAGTCAGTGCCCCGCCCATTCACAGAGACCTTTGATCGTACGCCGTGTAACAGTCGCATGATCACTAGGATGAAGGCCTGTGGGATTCCCAATCTGCCCATCACCGCATGCAAAAATGTATGATCCACTCTGTCGAACGCATGATCGAAGTCAATAGCAACGAGTGCCCCACGCACTCGGCATACCGCTGCTAATGAGATGATATCTCGGTAGTCACTGAGCGCCGTATGTACGTTGCTCTTACCGCCGAGGCAAGTTTGATCTATGAGGAGTCTATCAGAAAGTGAAGACCGCAGGCGAGCCCCAAGGATGCGCGCGAAAATCTTATAGTCGCAGTTCAAGAGAGTGAGTGGTCTATAATCTCCTGGATGTCTGCCACCGCGTGGTTTGGGTATTGGGATGATGATACCCTCAGTGAATTCGGCAGGTATCTCAGTCTGCGGTAACAGGAGTTCGTTGTACATCTGAATCCAGGTCCGTCCCATGAGGTATGCAAAGGCGCGGTAAAATTCAATTGGGAAGCCGTCCTGTCCTGGGGACTTGTTCGGAGCCCCCCTGGCAATTGCGTCTGTCAGCTCGTCCTCTGTTATCGCTGTGATGAAAGTCTCTGCATCCAGTGGTGGTCCTCTATCTGGCATTTCCGAGATGACATCATGTAGTGTCTCGTGGTTCACATGTACAGGTCCATATAACTGGCGGAAATAGTCGGTAAACACATGCGCAATATCACGCTGGTGCACAACTTGCTGGCCAGTTTCAGAGATTAGTTCCCTGATCGATGTCCTGCGTCGTCGTTGGCGTTCACGTACCACGTGGTGCATGGAGGGGGTTTCGGCAGCAACTGTGTCCGCCAATCTCGCCCCGACCATTATACCTTCCATTCTTAGTCTCGTCAGCTGTAATAACTTGGCTTTTATCCTGCGCATGGCCGTGTGCCTTTCCGGCGATGGTTGTTGGGTCATCAGCTCCCTCAGGGCTGTAAAATAAAAATCAGCCGTTGTGCGGTTCCACTGCGATTTGTCCTGCCCGTATCGTATCAACGTTCTCCGTAACGTTGGTTTTGCGCATTTAATCCACCACTGGAGAACCGAGGTGTATGCTCGTTGGCGGCGAACGCAGGTCTCCCAGGCCGCCTCTATCGACCGGCGACATTCAGTGTCACGTAAAAGTGCACAATTCATTTTCCAGTGACCTTTACTCCGCCATATCTTCTGACGCGTTAGTGAAATCGTACAGACGTACGCCATATGATCCGTAAAAGCCGCTGGCCAGATTTCGGCATCCAGTATCGTCGTCCGTAGAGCTCATGTCACGTACACTCTATCAAGTCTACTCGCCGAGTGTCCCGTGACAAACGTATAACCCGGTCTGTCACCATGCTGCAGTTCCCAGGTATCCAGAAGCTCCATTTCGGTAATCAACGCACGCAGTTCCATGCATGGCACATAATGAGGTACTTGGTCCTTCTTGTCGACGACACAATTAAAGTCGCCGCCCACTATATAGTTATCAAAGCGTCCAGCGAACAACGGTGCTATCTCTTCGGTGTAAAAAGTCGCCCTTTCTCTTCGTTTTGTGGAGCCAGATGGTGCGTATAAATTGATGAAACGAACGCCGTCGTCAGTGATCGCTATGCCGCGTGCCGAAGGGAGAGACCTGACGTCCTCCACTCCTATTCCTTTCCTGGTGAGAATCGCCACACCGCATCCACTTTCACCGTGCACTGAATAATGTGCCTCGTAACCGTAGAACTCTGGCGGCGATGTGAAACGCACTTCTTGTAGGAGTACAATATCCATGTCCGCAGCGCGTAACATATCTTTCAGCATTTGAATTTTAAGCGGTGTCCATATGCCATTAATGTTTATCGTGGCAATGCGGTACGCCTGGCTTGTGTTCATCAGTTGTAGGGCGGTGTCATTAAGCGTCCATCTGCCCCCGGCGCTCCTCAACACACTAAGTTGATCAACATTTTCCGACCCCTCCCGGCCTCTGGCCAGGACTGTCCTCGATCGTCGCGTTCGTATTTTCATCCTGTTCCTGTTGGTCCATTTCTTGCGCCCAGTCCCCCAGCATATTTCCGGAACTGGTCGAAGGATGGGAGGTAACGTTGTCATCGCTCTGATGTTAGACAGTTGTCATCTCCACTTCCGCCTTCCGGTCACCAGAAGGAGAGTTCAAGTTATCGTCGCTGTGCAGTTCCTGCATCGTCATCTCGGTATCTGTTGAATCCACTGGTCTCAGGTCGATACTGTCGTTGTCGTCCACTGTCCCCTCGGGACTATGGCTATCGTCAGCAGAAGTCAGTCGACGCTTCTTTCTTCTCTTCGGCGAACGCTGTTTCCGTTGCCTTGCTTCCGCATCGTCTGTTTGGGTTGCGTATCCTCCGTCTTGGGCATGGCCTATCACGCTCTCGGTGGAAGCACTGGCAGCCACCACGGATGAGCCTCGAGCGGCCGTCAGCTGCATCTCTTCTGTGGTGTCCTGTGTCTGCTGTGGTGGAACCGGTGGTCGGAGTTCCAGTCCGTTGGTGTCCATGTTCTCTATAGGGGGCAGCTGCTGGTGCCCATCGGAAGTCTCCCTCACGTCGCCTCTCAGGGCTTCCACAAAGGTCAACGGTAAGACAGTCGTCTGTTGTGGCGCCTGAACGTCATCCCGTGGAGTTTGCACTAAACGTCGCTGGAGGCATTCCGAGCGGACGTGACCTTCTTTCCCGCACCCCGAGCAAGTGCGAGGTTGCCCATCATAGATTATAATCGCTCGACAACCTCCTATGTACAAATAAGAGGGGACGTGCTTTCGCAGTTCTATCCGTATTTGTCTCACCCCATTTAAAACGGGGTACGTGGTAAAACTCGTCCATTTTTCGGCCACATGGGATAGAACTGTACCGTATGGTCGAAAGGCGTCGGTAACAAGTTCAGACGGGACCTCAAACGGAAGTTCGAAGACTCGTATAGTGCGGATCCCCATTCCCGCGTGATCGACTGTAACCGCACCAACATTCCCGTCGGCATGACAGAAACGATACCCGTTCGGTGATCGTTGTAGAAGTCTTTCGCAAGCAGCCTCGTCAACAAGCTTGACATAGACGACGCTTGAAACGAGCGATAAATTGATTCCCACGATTTCCTGTGGATCGATTTTTACCTCTTCTCTGAAGAAACGTTCAATCTCGTGTGCCTTTGGTCGTGTATAGTCGTTCGCTAAACTGAACTTCAAAGTCGTTTTTCTGTACGAGAGTGCCATCTCGTTCTAGACTCACAACACCGCACACGCGAAGCTGCTCCGGCGTAAGCAAACAGGCGCGCGCCCCACAGCGCGGCCGGCAGGCAACACGGTCCGCACTGTCACTGCCGAAGGCAGACTGTGGTCAATGGCCGGGAAGCCATATTTTAACTATATATGACGGTAGTATCTGTTCCCGAAAGAACAGTTACCGTGGATGACCATGCAGCTTTGCTAGAAATGAAATGACAATTAAATGGACACCCTAGCTGCAAACAGGCGTTGATGTACTTCATTGGGGACATGTTGAAAATGTGTGCCCCGACCGGGACTCGAACCCGGGATCTCCTGCTTACATGGCAGACGCTCTATCCATCTGAGCCACCGCGGGCACAGAGGATAGTGCGTCTGCAGGGACTTATCCCTTGCACGCTCCCCGTGAGATCCACATTTCCAACATGTCCACACCACTACATTCGTAGTGCGCCTAATAGATGTTTGCCCACAACAAGCTAAGGAATTTAAGTAGACGGCGAGGTGAGTTTTAGCTTTCTGCTAACTAAACCGTGTGTAAGAAGCACTCAGAAGTTGTATTGTAACACTGATTTAATCAGATATTGTAGTGTAATACTAATTTTTCGTTTGCTTAACTGTTAACGGTCGCAGGTTGCCCTAGTCAAACGTGTACAAGTCAAGTTAGGTTTCACTGTCAGTATCGCTATTCCTAATAAAACGTATAAAAACTGCTACCTTCAATGTATCGAGTCTAAATGTCACTAATAAACATAAATACTGAGTATTGTGCACTGACTTAATTGATAATCCCGCGTATTTAACATCAGTTAAGAATGTAAACAAATATTTGCGTACACGCGAACTGTCCTAAACAGAAACTTTGCTTATCTTATTCAGACGCAAATAAAAACTGGAACCTTCAATTTATCATGTCTATCTGACACTAATGCACGTAAATACTATAGCATATACAGAAAAAACGATTAATTACTAGCCAAATTACTTATTTCGTAACCCAAACTAAAAGCGCTCGTAGCCGGTGTCAGGGCTGCCAATATTGAACTTACGTAATGCTCATAGAAGAAATAACACCAGCATTGACTGATCAAGCTAAATGTGTCTCGTATTAAGATTCGGATGGAAAGATATCTAGGTATCGCAGCATAAAGGACAAACACTGAACGGGTAACTAACATCGGCCTCTCGTACTACGTACTATTCTACACCCCACAGAAGAAATAGACAGTGGCACGAAACAATGACATATGTTGTATACTGCGATACAGCTAGTCGTAAAATGCACCACTGGCCTTTCTCCGACACGTTTCTCGTGGGCTGATACTAGCTGATTTTAGCGCATGGATGATACAGTCCAGATCTAGCAACAGGTAACTTGCATGTGTTTCCAAAATTGAGCGAAGACATCGGTTTGCAGATTTTGAGATACGTGATGATGTTCAATAAAGATGATCGGTTAGTTGAGTGAGTGATTGGAACAATTCTACATGGTTTAAATAAAAAAAGTTTATCTTCAGGTTCTTAAAAAGTGAATACAAGTGTGGTGATTACATGAAAAAATAACTGGGTAACTGGGTGCATGTTCTAACCATATATCAAGTAAATAAGACACATATAGTGTTTTATAAAGATTTTGAGTACTTTCTATCATTCCTGTCGTATTTATTTGTGGCCCCATTTTCAATAATCGCCTAATAACTGCTAAATGTAACTGACATTACACATATTTTTTTCCATAATGTTAATTACATCTGTTTTGTTAGGTTAGCTATATAATTCATATCGCTCAGTGTGGCCCACTGTAGCTAAATGTCAGATAATTCTTTCGTCAAATATTAAATCTCATTTTGCGAGAAACGAAGTGTAGGACATAATAAGCTAACTTCTATAATATAAGGAACTGTTTGCACAGCACATCTTTCCAGTTGTCGAAAGTAAGAACATTGAAAGTTAATAAAATATTCTCCAGAAACCAGGGATAATCGTATCATGGTCGAGACAGAACAGAAAGAAGGTTAAATAGAATGTGCTTGTAGTAAAACTACGCCTAGAACGTGGATTTCGATGTACGTGAATCTCATCAGAAGCCAGACAGACACTTATTATATCTAGGACGTTAAAACGGAAAGTAATTTTAGTATCCTATCAGAAAATAATAATTTCTGAATCCCACTAACAATTACCCCCTAGTCTGACCAACCATATTCCACTACTTCATCACAAAAAAGCAAAGAATTTGGATGTACCTTTGGAGAGCGTGTCAACTGGCTGAAAATACCGCCCCTGCATGCAGGGAAACATCCGCTTGCCTCTTTGTCCTCAGAAAGTTTCCGAACATATTTCCACAACATTTGAAACGTAAACGTTTGCAGACAATCATTCCGCCCTACACCCACTATTGCAATGTAATCCAACACGGCACGTCCAGTGAGGACACCAGAAATCTAGCACTAATCATGAGTGCTTGTGTATGTCGGTGCTGCATATGCCCCGTTGGGTTTATAACGTCCAGAGAAGTTATGTGCTGCTTCATCAGCTTTCCTGTGCACACTCACCCCAGAACCTTGCATCATAGATTAAATACACTACTGGCCATTAAAATTGCTACACCAAGAAGAAATGCAGATGATAAACGGGGATCCATTGGACAAATATGTTTACTAGAGCTGACATGTGATTACATTTTCACGCAATTTGAGTGCATAGATCCTGAGAAATCAGTACCCAGAACAAACACCTCTGGCCGTAATAACGGCCTTGATGCGCCTGGGCATTAAATGAAACAGAGCTTGGATGGCATGTACATGTACAGCTGTCCATGCAGTTTCAACACTATACCACAGGTCATCAAGAGTATTGACTGGCATATTGTGACAAGCCAGTTGCTCGGGCACCATTGACCAGACGTTTTCAATAGGTGAGAAATCTGGAGAATGTGCTGGCCAGGGCAGCAGTCGAACATTTACTGTATCCAGAAAGGCCCGTACAGGACCAACAAATGCGGTCGTGCATTATCCTGCTGAAATGCAGGGTTTCGCAGAGATCGAATGAAGGGTGGAGCCACGGGTCGTAACACATCTGAAATGTAACGTTCACTGTTCAAATTGCCGTCAATGCGAACAAGAGGTGACCGAGACGTGTAACCAATGTCACCCCATACCATCACGCCGGGTGATACGCCAGTATGGCGACGACTAATGTTGAGTACACCATCGCAGGCGCTGCTGTCTGTGGTGCAGCGTCAAGGGTAACCGCAGCCATGGTCTCCGAGCTGATAGTCCATGCTGCTGAAAATGTCGTCAAACTGTTCGTGCAGATGGTTGTCTTGCAAACGTCCCCATATGTTGACTCAGGGATCGAAACGTGGCTGCACGATCCGTTACAGCCATGCGAATAAGATGTCTGTCATCTCGCCTGCTAGTGATACGAGGCCGTTGGGATCCAGCACGGCGCTCCGTATTACCCTCCTGAACCCACCGATTCCATATTCTGCTAACAGTCATTGGGTCTGGACCAACGCAAGCAGTAATGTCGCCCTACGATAAACCACAATCGCAATAGGCTACAATCCGACCTTTATCAAAGTCGGAAACGTGATGGTACGCATTTCTCCTCCTTACACGAGGCATCACAACAACGTTTCACCAGGCAACGCCGCTCAACTGCTGTTTGTGTATGAGAAATCGGTTGGAAACTTTCCTCATGTCAGGACGTTGCAGGTGTCGCCACCGGCGCCACCCTTGGGTGAATGCTCTGAAAATCATATCACAGCATCTTCTTCCTGTCGGTTAAATTTCGCATCTGTAGCACGCCATCTTTGTGGTGCAGCAATTTTAATGGCCAGTAGTGTACCTGCCATCTCATTGTAATCACAACACAATGTCTAACGTATCCAGCACCCTAGCTGTGCCCAACCGGAAAACTAAATCATTCAAAAATTCCATCTCTGTTGTTGCCGTCCCCCTTTGCAGCAAGCTATCCTGCACTCTGCACACAATTAACTGCCCTGCTGCCTTTAAGAAGAGGCCTAAACTCTTTCTCTTGTCACTCACATAACTGTTATGTGGCAGCTTGTTTCTAAACTGTCCCGTAAGCTGTTTTATAATTTAATATGGAAATCCCAATAGTCAGTCAAGTCAAATCACTAGCGCTGCCTGAGAACTGCAGGCAGTGTCCACTACTGCCAATGATTTCATTTAAAATTGTTTCTACATCTACTTTCCTCTTGGTACAGTGAGGAAGCCTTATAATTACAGCAGCCTTGGCGCTTTTAGCCTTTAGGGAAATTTCATTTAGTGAACAGAATAGTTGTGAAGTTGTTTCTACTGAAAATCATCCTCCGTGCAGGTAGAGAGCACAGAGAGGACAGTCTGCCGGGTGAGCGGTGTGCCGTAAAACTGCATTGTGCGAGACGCAAAAGGAATCCTTTTTAGCAGGGATAAGAATCTGAAAGACAGGACAGAACACAGTCAGCTATTAAGTGCAGTAGATGCAGCTGGAATGTTTTTTCAGATTTTAGGAAGAGTTTGTCTGGTTGTACCATAGTAATTATTTTGGTAGTGGGTCCAAGATCCCGTATGTGTGTACGTGTACATTTGTTGGTTTGTCGTCACTGAAAATCGGTTCTGTACTGGGACATAATTTCTGTCTTCTTCCCTGCACCAAGTGAGATTAGATTAGATTAGTACTTGTTCCATAGATCATGAATACGACACTTCGTAATGATGTGGAACGTGTCAGGTTAATAAAAGGTATTACATTACACAAAATATTACATGACACTTAATATTTTTAATTTTTTTTTGTGCGAGTTGTGGAAAAAAAACGATATTACATTACACAAAATATTACATGACACTTAATATTTTTAATTTTTTTTTGTGCGAGTTGTGGAAATTACCCACTTGCTATACCCAAAAATTCATCTGATGGGTTGAAGGAGTTGTCATTAAGAAATTCTTTTAATTTCCTTTTAAATGCTATATGGCTATCTGTTAGACTTTTGATGCTATTTGGTAAGTGACCAAGGACTTTTGTGGCAGCACAATTTACCCCATTCTGAGCCAAAGTTAGATATAACCTTGAGTAGTGAAGATCATCCTTTCTCCTAGTGTTGTAGCCATGTACACTGCTATTCTTTTTAATTCGTTCGGACTGTTAATAACAAATTTCATAAGTGAATATATATATATATATATATATATATATATATATATATATATATATATATATATATATATATATATATACAGTATATTGTGAGGCTACGGTGAAGATCCCTAGCTCTTTAAATAAGTGTCTGCAGGATGATCTTGGATGAGCTCCAGCAATTATTCTGATTACACGCTTTTGTGCAATGAACACTTTTTCACTCAGTGATGAGTTACCTCAGAATATGATGCCATACGAAAGCAGAGAATGAAAATAGACGTGGTCAGCTAATTTACTGAGATGTATATCGCCAAAATTTGCAATGACCCTAATAGCATAAGTAGCTGAACTCAAACGTTTCAGCAGATCTTCAGTGTGTTTTTTCCAGTTCAACCCCTCATCAGTCCATACACCTAGAAATTTTGAATATTCTACCTTACCTACCGATTTCTGATCGAAGCCTATATTTATTATTGGTGTCATTCCACTTACTGTGTGGAACAGTATGTACTGTGTTTTGTCAAAGTTTAATGAGAGCCAATTCGCAGAGAACGACTGAATGATTTTCTGAAAAAGATCGTTTACAATTTCAGCAGTTAATTATTGTCAGTTGGGTGTGATAGCTATACTTGTATCATCGGAGAAATATACCTCATTGGTTAACTACAGCAAAACCTGAAACATTAGGGAATTGTATAAGTTACTGTTGGTCGGTACTCGCGAAGTCTGCTGTAATTGGCCGGCAGGGCTCCGATGCTGACAGAACCAGCTAAGTTTCGTAGAGTGAAGTTATATGACATTTGCTTCGGGGGCACCACAGACAACACTTGTTCCACACTTTGAGAGAGTTAGCTGGGTCTTATAGCTGCAGATCGAGATGTCTCCGACGTACAGCAGAGTATGGAGGCAGAGCTGAACACAGAACTTCCAGCCGCCGTGGTAGCCGTCCGCTGCCATCACACAACTTAAGAGTGGTAAGCATTGCAGCCACTGAGACGAGATGAGTGCAAAGTCAGTTAATTTGCATCAGCGTTTTATTTTGCAGATCTCATTTTCGCAACGTGATAGTTGCACCTATGCTGCATTTAGATGGGACTCCTGGTGTTCATTCGTGGTTTTCCAGCACTTTCCTTTAAACATTAGTCTTTACTGCCATCATTCACTGTATGTGTTTCGTCGTTGTGAATCTTTGTTTTATGTATCTATCCATTGTACCAAGGTTATACTTTTTATTTGAAATCCATTTCCCACTTGTTAAATATTCGTTTTCTTGATCCAGTGGGTAATTCTTCTTTTATGTTTCTTGGTTTCAGTTTAATAAGCCACAGCTGCAAAATACTAACACGAATTCTTTACAGACGAATGGAAAAACTAGTAGAAGCCGGCTTCGGGGAACATCAGTTTGGATTCCGTAGAAATACTGGAACACGTGAGGCAATACTGACCTTGCGACTTATCTTAGAAGAAAGATTAAGGAAAGGCAAACCTGCGTTTCTAGCATTTGTAGACTTAGAGAAAGCTTTTGACAATATTGACTGGAATACTCTCTTTCAAATTCTAAAGGTGGCAGGGGTAAAATACAGGGAGCGAAAGGCTATTTACAATTTGTACAGAAACCAGATGGCAGTTATAAGAGTCGAGGCACATGAAAGGGAAGCAGTGGTTGGGAAGGGAGTTGGACAGGGTTGTAGCCTCTCCCCGATGTTATTCAATCTGTATATTGAGCAAGCAGTAAAGGAAACAAAAGAAAAATTCGGAGTAGGTATTAAGATCCATGGAGAAGAAATAAAAACTTTGAGGTTCGCCGATGACATTGTAATTCTGTCAGAGACAGCAAAGGACTTGGAAGAGCAGTTGAACGGAATGGATGGTGTCTTGAAGGGAGGATATAAGATGAACATCAACAAAAGCAAAACGAGGATAATGGAATGTAGTCGAATTAAGTCTGGTGATGTTGAGGGTATTAGATTAGGAAATGAGACACTTAAAGTAGTAAAGGAGTTTTGCTATTTGGGGAGCAAAATAACTGATGATGGTCGAAGTAGAGAGGATATAAAATGTAGACTGGCAATGGCAAGGAAAGCGTTTCTGAAGAAGAGAAATTTGTTAACATCGAGTATAGATTTAAGTGTCAGGAAGTCATTTCTGAAAGTATTTGTATGGAGTGTAGCCATGTATGGAAGTGAAACATGGACGTTAAATAGTTTGGACAAAAAGAGAATAGAAGCTTTCGAAATGTGGTGCTACAGAAGAATGCTGAAGATGAGATGGGTAGATCACATAACTAATGAGGAAGTATTGAATAGGATTGGGGAGAAGAGAAGTTTGTGGCAAAACTTGACCAGAAGAAGGGATCGGCTGGTAGGACATGTTCTGAGGCATCAAGGGATCACCAATTTAGTATTGGAGGGCAGCGTGGAGGGTAAAAATCGTAGGGGGAGACCAAGAGATGAATACACTAAGCAGATTCAGAAGGATGTAGGTTGCAGTAGGTACTGGCAGATGAAGAAGCTTGCACAGGATAGAGTAGCATGGAGAGCTGCATCAAACCAGTCTCAGGACTGAAGACCACAACAACAACATGTTTCTTGGTAATAAGTCAGATCGTTATAGTGACCATTTGTTTTCTTTCTTAATGTAATGGTTCCTGTTATCATTATGTCCATATGAGGTGAGGGAGCTGTACGATCTTTCTTATCTGGGCTATCTCTGGCAAATTTTCGCTTAATAAGCCGTTATACACCGCGCGATCTTGTTTATTTTAAATTCGCATCATCTTTTTGGGATTTTCCACGTCTTAGGTCACCGGAGATAGGATCTGTATTCTGTAGCATCTTAGGAGTATGCTAAACAGCTAAACCGACACCTTATAGTTTCCCCAAAAATTATCGCGCATGAGCACCCTGCCCATGTCAAACAGTAAAGTAGATACCCCTATCTTCCTCCATTTACGCTTCTTGCTCTTTTCATTTCTCAGTCACCTAACGTTCTTTACCACCTGTCTTCATAATACTGCGTTTCGTTCCTCTTTCTCTCAGTGTCCCAACCCAAGTGCCTTGTCCACTGCTGTTAGCCCTCATAGTCATCAGTCATCTGAACTACCTCCGTGCAATCTGTGTGTATCATTGTAGTCATGGATGGATGTAAACTGTACTTTTTAGTCATTGTGCACTGTAACAATTAGTGTGTTATAACGTTGTATACTAGATGTAAGTGGTGACTGTAGTAACTAATATAATGCAAAATATGTAGAACACCTTATTAGAGGTAAGAGAGGATCTGATGCCGTAATCTTGTCTGGTTAAATAAATAAATAAAAAGGAGCATATTTTTCCTTGTGCCCACGCAAGAACCCTTTTTGTGCGAACTCGCACGCTCATTATCCAGATGGAACCGGTGCTTCTCACACTGAACGTCGCTGGAGATGGTTAATCTATGATTCATTCACAGAAGGGACTACTACGTACGTGTGTTACGTCCTATAGCAGCGAATGAACTTCTCCCGTCGCTCGTCAACATATGGCAACTGAAAGAAACTTTAGTACATTACAAACGTTGTCGCCGCATTTCCGGGAACAAAATTTATTGCAAACAGGGCATTTACGACATGCTCGGCTCCACGTGTGTTCAATAAGACCAATAATATACGCAATGTCTTTCAGAAAACTAGTGTTGATGAGTTTTACTTTTCGTAAAAAGTTACTAGCTGTCAACCATCGCCGTCCCCGTAAAATATTCCAGGATGTTATGCTTGAGTAGCTGTTTATTTGCTGCAGATTTTGGAAGTACTTTTATTCTTCAGGTTCATAATATAAAGTACATAATTACCAGCGTGGACCGTACGGGATGGTGCAGTGGTTAGCACACTGGACTCGGATTCGGGAGGAGGACAGGTCGAATCCGCGTCCGGCAATCCTGATTTAGGTTCTCCGTGATTTCCGTAAATCGCTTCAGGCATATGCCGGGATGGTTCCTTTCAAAGGGCACGGCTGATTTTCTGCGCCATCCTTACCTAATCCGATGGGACCGATGACGTCGCTGTTTGGTCCCCTCCCCCCCCCCCCCCCCCCCACTTCCAAACCAAGAAATGTGAACTACTGCTTTATAGGATATGGTGTGTTAAGTCACTGATTTGTAAGAAGTAGTATAGAACGATGTGCAAAACTTTTAGAATGAACTTTATGCAGATACTATTTTACCTGAAGTTCATCATTGCATGGACATCACGATTCAATTAAATCGAAATGAAGTTCGCACATGGGAAATACTTTTGATTGGGGTCTACCGTATAGAAGTATGTTACGGACGTCCGCTAGAGTGTCACACATTTAGCCCCATATGCTAGATGTGGTACAGGTCTGTCTAGTATTAAGGAGGTACATGGAAAAAAAAATCCGTCTTATCCCCACTCCCTAATCTTACTGAGCTGTGTAAGGAGTGTGTCAGAACTCCCCATTACATTGATTAAATATTATATTGAGTATCGAAAACAACATAGCCAACTTAATGCTACGAGGTGTGGCTAGAAAAAAACCGGACTAGTACTGGTGAAACAATAAAACGAATGCAATAAGGCTGAAAGTCGCGTGGCCTGTCACGTGACTCTCGCTCCGCCTACTGCTCGAGTTTCATCTGCCTCCTGCACTCAGTCTGCCCGTGGCGTCTGTTTTAAGTAGTTGACGTTTTGTCTGTGCGTCGGAAAATGTTGAGTGTACAGAAAGAACAGCGTGTTAACATCAAATTTTGTTTCAAACTAGGAAAATCTGCAAGTGAAACGTTTGTAATGTTACAACAAGTGTACGGCGATGATTGTTTATCGCGAACACAAGTGTTTGAGTGGTTTAAACGATTTAAAGATGGCCGCGAAGACACCAGTGATGACACTCGCACTGGCAGACCATTGTCAGCAAAAACTGACATCAAAGGGATTGTGCACATTGATTGGGTACCAGAGGGACAAACAGTGAATCAGCATTACTACATTAGCGTCCTGGCTACCCTACGTGAGCGAGTACGGAGAAAACGGAACGATTTGTGGAGAAAAAAGTCATGGATCCTTCACCAATACAATGCGCCAGCTCACAGTGCGTTGTCAGTGAAGACGTTTTTGGCAAAACACAACATTCCCATCTTAGATCATCCACCCTACTCACCTGATTTGGCCCCCTGTGACTTTTTTCTTTTCCCTAAAGTCAAGTCAGCTTTGAAAGGAACTAGATTTGAGACTGTTGAAGCAGTAAAAGAAAAAGCGACGGAAGTAATGTATGGACTTACCGAAAATGATCTGCAGCATTGCTATGAACAGTGGAAAATTCGTATGGAGCGGTGTAGAGACCGAGGAGGAGAGTACATTGAAGGAGATAACATGAAATTGTAAATAATTGTAAATAAATGTTTTTTCCAGCATCAGTCCGGTTTTTTTCTAGCCGCACCTCGTATTCTTTGCATTGTGTAGGATTTTGCATTCTCTATGGAAATAAACAAGGACTCAGACATCGATAGTAACGATCTAAGGGAGAAGCATAGTAGCGCGATTCTAAGCATTGCTGCGAGGTCTATCTGCGAGAGGAGTAAAATGTCAGCAGTGTCGGCCGAGAGCTCAGAGACAGGAGACGTGACACTCTGCCATCACGTCGGTGATGCCAGATCTCACCACATTCAAGGCCTGGTTTCATTTATATGGCCAGGAGAGATTTAGACGGCTTCTACTTATTCTCCAAATAATAATAATTATTCTTTACATCTGATTCATAAATATGCTGTGGTTATTAAATGTTAATATAACTTTGAAACTGAAATAATTTGTTAATCTGGCAGTCAGCCATTGATGATAGTTAGAACGTCATTGTCAGGAATTTCGCCATTATTAATACTTATCAAACAATTATTGGTCATGATGATTTCTGAAGCCTTTAAATAGACTTAATTTATGAAATCCGTTCTTACAAGTTACTTAGTAGTTAACAGGACCCAAGAAAACTCTTTTTTATTAAATTCATTATTAATTACAATAAACTTTAGTCGCTGCTGGTGCTTGCTGCTGCGAATTGCTGTAAACCACTTGGAAAAAGGCAGTCATGTAAAGAGGTGAGTACAAAACATAGGGCCAAAACAGAGACAATTACAACACGTCATGTTCTCTAATCCTGTAAATTCCATCACTTGTAAATTCGTATTCAAATACGCGGTTAGATAGCTTAGGTATTCATTGTTACAGGTTCATTTGTTCCTGCAGTTTTTCATATTCAAATATGCAGTCAGATAGCTTATCCAAATGTTAGTTTTAAGTTTTTCGTGTAACGATCTGTTGAGGGCTTAAATGACAGTGGAACTGACACTCATACATCACTCACACAGTTTTATGCAGGTTAGATTCCGATTACTGATAGCTCAGGTTGCTTATCGAGTCCATTTACACAGACAAACATCGGCTTCATTTGTTGTAGGTTACAGCTGAACATGTCAGATATAGGACTGCGTTAGTTTTCAGTTCTACGATCCGATGCGAGAGACTTCACTTTCCTCGAACATCTAGTATAGTATTTTTTTATAGTTCTGAGCCAAAGAACCAAATAAAACTGGAATAAACAGTACCAGGAAGATTTTATACCGGAGGTGACTCATCGCTATTCTGGATACAAATGTTTTCAGGACGCTGAATGCATAATGGTACGTCGCTGCAGAAATACGAAAGGGCGCTCCTCTTCGAACGAGATAGAGGCGTAATGGCCATACGAGAACAACGACAGATTTAGACGCGCAAGCCAGCGAAGTCGCACAGACCGCTGTACCATGCTCACAGAATCTGCTTTTTTAGCCGCTACCGCCTTGACATATTTATGAAGTCTGGAAGTAGCAGAGGACGCTAACATCTGTCTGAAATCGTGTCGAAGTACACGTAAATATCCGGCCGGAATGACATGTGCTGAAACATACAGAGGTAGGATATAACACGAGTACGACGCCTGTGAAAATAGATGAAATATTTGTTATTAGGTTGTTAGCTCTCATTTTTCTCGGATTCAGCTTGTATCCGACTTGGGATGGACATATGCAAGTCATGCATGAAAGAAAGGTAAGTATATTTCAAATAACTTCCGGGAATTCAGCCAGGTAATACTTTCAGCGACCGCCGATATTTCGGCGGGAGAACACCCCGCCATTTTCAAGGCAAACTGCAACGGGCAGGCGGCGTACATGCAAATTTAATACCTCGGTTCTCGGACAGAAGCAGGAAAGATAACACACACACACACACACTGAACACTAGTGCCACCAAAGACGACCAAAGTCAGAGCTATCGATAGTGAGACTATGAATTCGCAGGTGAGGCAGCATTGACTCTGTCCCTCTGTTTTTTGACGAGGGAGAGAGCCGGATTCCAAGCAGAGTTCAAACAGAAATCTCCATCCCTGTTAACGAGGTTGCTCGCTAATTTAATCTCAACTGCCTCCCTAATAACACTGTCCCAATAGCTGGACGTGCATGTCAATATCTCGGTGTTATTATATAACATGGGGAGACAAGTATCCAAGCAATGTTCGGCAATAGCAGATCTATTTGGCTGCTGTAATCGTGTGTGCCGTTTATGCTCAGTACATCGGTCCTCCACGGTCCTGATAGTTTGACCAATATATGTCATGCCGCAGCTACAAGGAATACGATATACACCCGCCTTACGCAGTCCAAGATCATCCTTAACGGAACTCAAAAGTGCTCTAATTTTAGATGGAGGTCGTAAAACACATTTCACATCGTATTTCCGCAAAATACGACCGATCTTATTGGACGTGTTTCCTACGTAAGGCAAAAAGGCAGTAGACTTAGGTGTTGACTCTGACCCTGGGTCAGGTGATCTTTCAGATTACCTGGCTGAATTCCCGGAAGTTATTTGAAAGTTGTATACGCCAGGAGAAACTCAGGTCTCACAAGGTAAGTATAGTTTCCTCCTCTAAAAAAGACTCTGATTAAGAAAGTGTCTCTGGAGAACTGTGCTGCTTGCACTCCAAAATACCTTCCAAAAGTTATTTATATTGAGATCTGAAAGCTACGTGGAGAGGGGGGAAGGGGGGGGGTGTTTCAGTCGAGGCGTACGGATTCCACGCGTTATTTACGGACAGTTCCAGAGGTGTGAGTGAGGTCATCACCACCTCGGCCATCAGGTCGTTCTTCAGTGTACACAGTTTGCAACCCTGGGTCAGGTGATCTTTCAGATTACTTGTAAAATCCCGTCGTTTAACCCTCCCGACCAAGACAGCAAGTAGGTGCAGATCACAGTGCGATGTCGCGTCCCTACAGCACTGAGAAACCTCCAGGAACCTGCAGTATGGTTTCCAACGGCACGAAAACAATCCATACAGCCGGACTCTCTCGGCGTTCCCCGAACGTAAACACGTCTTTTGGTCGGGAATAACGTGAACGACGATTCTTCTCAACAAATAACGTTCTATCATTGTTGTAGCCAATTTGTGTGCTCGTGACACTAAGTTTGTAGTTTTAAGGTGCAACCAGTGGTTTTAAAATATGAGGTCTGCCGTGACTGTTTGCCACATGAAGTTTACGCCGGTTACTTTCTAACGATACAGTTTCCCGGAGATGTTATGGGATGCTTATGTCTTGTGATCTTTTGACCACAAGCAGTATAAGCTCCCTTCTTTTTCAATCAGCCAACTTCCACTTTCATCCACTGTTGCGCTTGGTACCTGATGGTTTCCCTTTTTGATGCACGCTGTTGTTAGAGTAGCAGCCTCAGCGTACCAGCGTACCAAGGGTGACCATTTTCATTGTTGAGGCCCCAAGAACACGGCCTCCAAAAATCATGTCCCATTTGAAACTCGAGAGATCAGCCGTTAGAAAGTCGAAAATAATGTGTATAAATTTTTTCCCGAGAGGTGGCACCTTTCAACGTTAGAGGTTGGAAGTACGACAGGTTTCCTTTCAATATCATTCTCAAACAGGTATTCATACATGCAATATAATAATTCAAACGTAGGGAAGAGACTACTAACACATTTTACTCTGTTGTATCAATTTTTTTGACGCCGTTAACCTTGTAGGCCGAATGCGATTAACTTATATAGTGAAACATAAAACCGTATTACTCTAGGTCTATGCATATTTGTTATAAATATTGTTTCCGTCTTTCTTCTCCTCGGGTTGTTTCTTTGTTCATTTAATTCCTCTGCAATATTTTACGCCATATTACGAAATGGATTCGCATTTCTGGATTGATATCAACTGTTTGCAACAAATGAAAATTTGTATTTTACCGAGACTCGAACTTGGATGTTCCGCTTATGGAGGGCGGTTCCATAACTGCTTTCTTTGTCGCAGCCTTAACCACTTTCTTTTCAAATTTGCTATTCCTCTATAATAATCAACTATACATTATAAGGATATAAATAAGAAGAATAAAATCGATGTAAAACAGTCAGGTCACTGAGAATTTTCTTCATGTGTACTATCAAAGAAACGGAAGAGCCTCTCAAGCATAAGCAAAACTCTCTCAGTGACCACAGTATAACGAAAACAGTAAACAGGTAGCAGATCCCTGGCGCACGGCTGGTGCGTCGACGGGCACGTCTTCTCGGCGAATACATCCGTAGTTCGGTGCTGCATGTCAGGGCCCATGAGGAGCAGCATCGGTCATCTCCTCCTGATCAGTGCACCGAAACTACAGGAGGAATCCGTGAAAACATTACGCTAGTCCTTCGATCCACATCTGAGGCTCGATGGCGTGTGGCGCAGTTCGAAGCTAAAGGCGAAGTTCCTCCGTGCCAGCAGGCACACGTCTGCTGGAGGTTCACACCCTAGGCGATGTTCGTCCGTATGTGCCTATCCGTCAGGTGACACTGGGAGCAGAGACGGACTCAGCCATACCAATATTGTACAATCTGCGGCTAGCGTTTCTAATTAGCTACGAGGTTCCAGGAGGAGAGCACCACGGTACCAGGTTAGCCACAGTGGATGGGGCAGCAGACCACGGGCCAGACTCATTGGACAGCGATTCTCAGTCACATTCCAGGTATGGTACCTTATCATTAGATGACATCTGACCCTCGCCAGTTTTGCTCTGGTGCCGAGAAAGTCAGCACACACGCAGGAGTATCGAAGGAAAAAGGTCTTGCTATGTGAGGGAGTAGGTGTGATGCGTGCAAGGACAACGAGTGGAAGACAGGACACAGACGTCACTGCTTCAGTCAGGAGACCAGTGTCATTGTTGTGGCTATTAGTCGACAGTTTATCCATTGTGCTGACATTTCGTGCCCTCTTACATGCATTGACAGCCCCCATCCAACCATTGCGTGTGGGGAGAGTGAGGGTTTCATACCAGTGGAAACGTCCAGCCCACCACCACTTGTGGGGAGAATGAGGTTTTCATACCGTATCTTCAGGATACGTCCAGTGCTGACGAAATAACTGAATGTTGCCAGCAGTTGTTGTGCCATCACAGCCATCTTCGTGAAAAGATGAGACAGGTGCTGTATTCTGGATGCCATGTGGGTGCGGCATATTAGATCTTATCCTGTGTTCGTTACAAATACCCCCTCACGTCATTTCGGACCGCCTGCAGAAGACATCTATAATTAATCGCCACTGTGAGGCGGACATCGTGTGTGAATAGGCATGCAGGTGTACCCATCGATTGCAGAGCCACTACACTGCCCTTCTGGAGGCGTCTACCAGTGTTCATTGCCCCAGACTGTCATACAGCTACCTGCCACCATCTCTTATCATCTCATCAGTTATAGAACCAACTTCACCCCTCAGGCCAATTGGGCTAGAAAGACCAGGTCATCCTATTATGCCCTGCTATGTGCCCTAGCAGCGTTATTCCTGACAGACAATCTGCATATAAGTGGTTCGAGAACAACTGATAATTGGTCATTGAGAGCAGGCAACCGTGATGGACCAATTACTAAACTAACAGAGAGCCTACCACACATCCATTAACCAGCACTTTGGACGTTAGAACACAGAGAAGTAGGATGGCACTGCTGAAGGTCAGGAGGGGGGGGGGGGGCGGACCATTGTAGGTCATCGTCGCCATAAGGAAATCATGGCCCTGTCAAAAGCACGATCAAAGTGCACTGGGAGCAAGGCACTTTAGAAACGACGAGCTGATGCAAGGGTTATCACATCTCATAGTCACTAAGTGCTGTCTGCATATTATTATCTCCTCCCATGAACATATGTTCCGTAGAAAGTACTTGGGGCAAGAGGCTCTTAACGTGCAGTGTCAGAAGCCTAGTGAGGATCGTAAAGTGACTGTTGAACAGAATTAGCAGGCTATAATGTTTAACTCCTCGTCTCACTGCTGGCTTTTGGATTGGTATCTTCAGACCTTCAACAAAGAATGGAGGCATTGACGTCCAAATCATCAAATCTTGAAAGGCCCTGCAGAACTCGAAGAGAATGCCATCATAACCAGGGGACTTGCTGCTTCCACTCTTTGCTATGGCTTCCTCGACGCCTCTGCAGGTAATTGGCATCAGATTCCACAGATCGGCCATCGAGGGTACCCAATACTGACTGTGGCACTTCAGCAAAAGCTGCACCATTGTAATGCTCCTCATAGTAAAACTGCAGTAGAATGCAGTCACAAAGAATGCCTCTGCAGTCAACCAGTGAACACCTGTCATGTCAAGAATGTGGATAATCGTTTGTCGCTGTTTGTGAACAAAATGATGCATAGGCAGAGGTTCTCAGCAAACTGGATCTTGACACTGTGCTCGCACTACACCTTCGACACGACCCCACGTGTATGAGATGATCTTCGCATTGAAGCGATGAATCTCCTCTTCTTGGTCAGGGATGGTAAGCTTACCACGAATTCACAGAACAATCTAAAGTAATATTCCGTCGTATGGCGGTGACAAAGGGACTGTTCTACACCTCACTGCATCATTGTGCATTGTACTGATGGTATTCGACTCACGATTTCAGGGAGGAAGGATATCTCAGCAGTCGACCATCACAGACACTCCATGTGTCTACTATGAGTCGAAGACATCCCGGCTCCTGAAAAGGCGCTAAATTCATTTTCCAACAGCCATGTCTCCCTCATACCTTCTGACGATGGAGGAGGACAGTGCAGATGTACGTAGTATGAACGAAAAAACTAACGGCCATGTTTCTGCATCCATCGTCACAGCCGCTAGACAAAGGAGACTTAAATGCGATCGAGGCGACTCACAGAGTGACTGCTGACGTTTGTATCCTAGGGGTTCACCATGCACCCTTTCCCAAGTGTCTAGAAGATGTAATTCTTGCACCAGCAAATGGAGTTCAGAACATGTGGTGTAATTAGGGTATTCATCTTTCAGATGAAGTACGCTGTTGAAGTCACCACCATGAATATAGTTGTCATGGCATCCCATGAAGAGAGGTGTGATCTCCTCCAAATGGAAGCATGACAGTCATGTTTTTTTTCCATTCCAGAGACCCCACAGATGTTTACAATCCCTGTACCTTGTGTCGTTATCGTCAACTGTGTGGCCACTAGAAAAGATGTCTCCTCGTCAACTTCTGTTCCATCCCTCACCGGTTTTGCTACACCACTACCAGACTCATTGGTAGGTCTAATGTACGAAGCATAAATATAGAAGCCTGGATGGGTCTCCAAACGAACGTCTTGCATATGTGCAATATCTACATCTGACTTTAATAGCATACTGCATAGCAATTGAAACTTCACTTTCAAACATGTGGTGTTGAGATTGATGGAGAGAATCTGATAGGCCTGCCACAGATTTATGAGAGCATGGACACTCGTTGTGAGAGATAGATATGATGGCCTGACATTTTCTTTGATATCTATAAGCACGTCTTCTTCCACTTGCGATGCCTCACCCAGTTCTATCGCTATATGGATACGTTTTCGCCTATAAATGAGCGTGGTTGGCGATCAGACTCGTGATTACAAGGTGTGATTCAAAATTTTCAAGACTGATTCATTTCTGAGTAGGGGAGCGCGCACGGACCGGTTCTGCTTGGTGGGGGAAGTAGCGGGGGGTCTCAGGGAAAGAAACGATGCTGCGGCAGTTGCCTCTGGAGTGCTGGAGAGTGCGCATCGCTTGCAGTGTGAGTGCGTGTCATTGACCTCAGTCGAAAAGTGGGTGAGGCGAAACTGGAGCAGCGTTATGCGGTTGAGTTTTGCGTGCGACTGAACAAAACTGCCACAGAGACTCTCGGTATGATTCAAGAGGCCTTTAAGAAAGAAGCCATGTCCCGTGCAATGGTTTTCATGTGGCGCAACCGTTTCAAAGATGGCCGCGGGAATGTTGAAGACAACGACCGCTCTGGGAGGCCATCATCAAGCCGAATGGATCAAAAAGTGAAGCGAGTGCGGGAACTTTTAAACAATGACCGTCGTCTTATTACTAGATTAATTGTCAATGAAATGGGACTCAGTCAGAGTACGGTGTGGAGCATTGTGATGGAGAATTTGATGATGCCAGTTTGTGTGCCAAACTGGTGCCAAAAGTTTTGTCGGTGTGTCAGAAGAAACGGCGCATGACTGTTTACCAGGAAATGCTCCAACGGTTGAATGTCGACCCGAACCTTCTGGAGAAAGTGGTTACTGGTGGTCAGACCTGGGTCTACAAGTACGATCCTGAGTCGAAGCGTCAAAGCTCAGAATGGCACACTGCTTTCTCGCCAAAGCCCAAGATAGTTCACATGAGCAAGTTGTGCTTGAAGTGCATGCTGATGGTTTTTTTTTATTTGTGGAGTGATTCACAAGGAGTTTTTTGCTCGTGGACAGACTGTCACAGGTGACCTTTACGTTGGAGCGCTCCGTCATTTGAGAGATCGAGTTCGCCGCGTCCGGCCGTCGTTTAAGGGCGGTTGAATTCTCCACCACGACAACGCGTCCGCTCACACGTCGCGCGCCGCCGTCGAAGTTTGGTCTAGTTCAACGTGACAACACTGCCGCAGCCACACTACAGCCCCGACGTGGCTCCAAGTGACTTTTTCCTCTTCCCCCGACTCAATACAGGTCAAAAAGGGAAACGATTCGACTCCATCGACGCCATCCAGCAGGCTTCGACGAGAGCCCTTTACAGCATGACGCCCGAGGCCTTCCAGAAGGGCTACGAACAGTGGAAGACGCACTGGCAGCGCTGTGTTGATGCTGAAAGATCACATTTTGAAGAATCTTACTCTGCTGTACTTAAATGTCCAATAAATTTCTAGTTCTGAGTTTAGCTCTTGAAACTTTTGAATCACACCCTGTATACTGGGCGGATGCTCACGTGCAGTAAGACCTTGATTTCACTAATCGCTCTAAGCACTGCAAAGCTAAGCTCTTATCACACAATCTTTAATTTTGGCTAATTGGAACCGATATAGTAGTAGTATGAGACCAAACTGCCGATATTATCGGTCCCTAGGCTTAAACACTAATTAATCTAACTTAAACTAACTTACCCTAAGGACAACACACGCTCCCATGCTCGAAGGAGGAGGAGTCGAACCTCCGATGGGGTAGCTGCGCGAACCATGGCAAGGAGCCCTAGACCGCACATCTATCCCGCGCGGCGTGATATAGTAACCTGACAGACAAACAATATGAAGGAGACCACACAATATAAGTTATAACCACTTTTATATAGCGTCATACACGGCATACGGACAGTATGGATCCTACACATGTATTACTTTCGTTACCGAGATAACAGACACTTTCACCAGTATAGGATATATCTATTTTAAACTTGAGACATAGTTATCTAAAATAACACTGAAATGTTGAGTGGAAAATTATCAGGAAACACGAGTGTAAAATCCAATTTCAGTCAGTGCTCAATTTTGTGTAGATGTTTATTAGTTACAAAAATTACAAATAACATCACCACAGTACGTGAAGAATTTTTGAACTTATAGTACTTCAACGTCACGTAACAAAAACACTTTCCTGCACTTTTGTTGAAACATAAATTTAGTTTGTCACACGCCATGAATCGGTGTACTCGTTTGTTCTGAACACCACAGTAATAATCTTGTATATAGTAATGACAATGTGCTCTTTTGTAACTGCTTTTATTATGCTTGTCAATGCAATAAAATGGCAGGTTACTTTGTACACAATCTGAAGCATTGCTTAATATGGAAATAATAATTTTAAGCACTCTATATAGGCCTACGTATAACCAGCTTATGATCTCAAAATGTTGCTGATTAAATATCACAGTATGTGAAAAGAACACACTGAACATCTACTGAAATAACAGCACTGTGATAAAGCTTATTGCTTTTAAATACTTAACTTCTTCAAGAGGACAACGATTCATGACTTTTACAATACGCCCATCGCTATGAAAAATATAACTTACTGAATTTCACCATAGAAATAAATACTTCAGTTCTTTTGTGGCGTTGAGCAACGTGTTGCAGTCTCCGACGAGATTTTGCTGCAATGGATGGTTTAGCAGCTTTTACACAGTGGCTTCCAGTACAGGGGGCAATGCTGCTACGTAATGTCTGCCTCCTTCCCAGCAAACGACGGCTTCCGTTTGGTCCTCATGATAACATTGCCTCTTCTGTTTGGTTGACAAATAGCTGCTTAGTACAGTAGAATTATGTGTAGCAATAACTTCCCGTTCATCCGAGGCTGTTTAGCAATGATTGTACTCATTTTAATCCACACACAAGACAATACATGGGCATCGGACCACACACTAATTCACAACCCTTCTGACTCACAAAGAGAACTGTTCTGTATTTTTCTGCTGCAACGTTTCTCCTAGCTTACCCTTCTCGAGTCCCTTTAGATATTATCTGAAGCCAAAGCCATGACTCGTTACAGCTTTAATTACAAAGGTTCATTATACTTTTAGAACTAAGATCTACTTAACAATATATAGAGATTAGTACAAAAATACATTATTTACAGCTGTACATTTAAAACACAGTTACAGATTATTGGCTGCGTACTTCCCAGGCTGGTGGCAGCACCTAACAGCGGCAATGTGTCTTACTTTACCCTGCTGCCCTTAGATGGTATATGTGCCCTCAGAACGAAATAACTTTTGTAAAATTAAATGGAACAGTTCCTACAATGTGTGACGTGCATACTTGTGTAGTCATACACTCCACCAGATATTTAGTAATCATAGGCCGCTTTGGCCTCAAGCGCTAGCACTACCTCAGTCATGGGATCTTCATCATCATCATCTGTCAACAGAGATAGGTTGGGGGCGGCATGATCCATAAGCTCCTCCGAGTGGGTCGATGTCGACGTTGGCGCTACTTTGGCAGTGGATCATTTCCACCCTTGTGATCATCCTCAGATTGTGCCATTTTGGCAAAGACGCTACAGTGTCCAGTCCATTGTCTGAGCGTAGGTTGTGTGTTTCCATGGCTTGTATCACCGTCTGGGAGAGGTGAAGCATCATCTGGATGTGACTGTTTGGCATGGTGATCAGATTGTGTCCTCCATCTCCTCTTGATCTTCTTCGGCAGTCATTGTTTGCGTGAGTTCTCTTCTATACTGAATGAAGGCAAAATGTCCCAATAGTCTGACACAAACACAGCAACGAGTGCTATCGTAGTATCAACATTATGTCTCCATCGGCATTTCCATCATCCATCGATATACCTGTTGGAGCAGAAACAGGAAAGAGGCGCTGTGCTGAGTGTGGGAGTCACCTATTTTCTCTGTAGGGCCTCAGTCTTCAGTGAAGTATCGGTAGGTCTCGTCAGAGATAGCACTGTGCAGGCATCATTCTTCAGCACTGCAACTTCTGTCATAGGTAGGAACATCACTAATGGGGGATGGATTGGGTCTTCAAGTGCCAGATATGCTACACTACTATGCAGACATATCTTGACATTGTGTTCAGCTAATTGTCATAAATGATGATGGCTCTGCATCCTCCAATGTACAATTAGTACAGGACATGTTTATTTAAAGTAACGTGTACTTGACACACAACGTCCATGAACCATTCCCTTAGGGCAAAGTGCAGACAACAATTCATCCTCAGGCACTTTACAAGGAAGCTCGGAGATCTGGATCGCCCAGAAACCCAGTCTGGCATGGTCGGTCTCCACGAGCACCTACATTACCAGCCGAGTGGTAGAATTTGGTCCTGTTTTTAAAGTATCCTATCGCAAGTTAGACACACAACAATGCTGGCTATAAAAACTAAACTTAACTCCTCCCGCACAGGCCTTGAAGGCCCAAAGAACCGACTGGCCGCCGTGTCATCCTCAGCCCACAGGCGTCATTGGATGCGGATTTGGAGGGGCATGTGGTCAGTACACCGCTCTCCCGGCCGTATGTCAGTTTCCGAGACCGGAGCCGCTATTTCTCAATCAAGTAGCTCCTAAGTTTGCCTCACAAGGGCTGAGTGCACCCCGCTTGCTAACAGCGCTCGGCGGACCGGATGGTCAACCATCCAAGTGCTTAGCCCAGCCCGACAGCGCTAAACTTCGGTGATCTGACGGGAACCGGTGTTACCACTGTGGCAAGCCCGTTGGCCCCACTGCTGGCTATGGAAAGATGTATGTCAACAAGTTCGTCACTCGGGATTCCTACTTCGTCTCAGCGAAAACGTAATACTTCTAGAGCTTTTGGCAAAGCAAATTTATTGCTGAAAGACTGACAGTTTTCCGTTCTAATCCAAGAAAACATTAGGAAACGTGCAACAGACGAAGCAAGCAGACAAAGAGCTTGCGCTCCTTGGCAGGATGGTAAACAGCACGTCTGTGCCGCACAGCTTCTGGAGCCAAACGTGACCACTTTGGCTATCCGAGAACACCTGCAGGACCGACCCACACTTCCATTTGTCATGGAGTCTACAACCTTTCCGGTCACACATTTCGTGATCCCTGCACAGGGAAAAACAAATATTTTATCGACATTTCATCCTGTCAATGCATGGATACATAATGGATAGGTAGAGTATCTGTGTGTTGACCCGCCTGGTTAGCCGAGAGTGGTAATGCGCTGCTTCCTGGACCCGAGCAGGCGCACCGGCCCCAGATCAAATCCACACGGCGGATTGCCGTCGTCGGTCGGTGTGCCGGCCAGCCTGGATGTGGTTTTCAGGCAGTTTTCCACATCCCACTAGGTGAATACCGGGCTGATCCCCACGTTCCGCCTCAGTTACACTGCTCGCAGACATCTGAACTCGCTCGCACTATTCCATTAATTACACTCGACGCAGACAGCAGGGGTACACTAATTCCGTCCTGGGGGGGGGGGGGGGGGGGTATGGGGTGGCAGCAGGAAGGGCATCCGGCCACCCCTTTCCACTAACCTTGCCAAATCTGTTCCTAACAATGCCGACCCTGCGTCAGCGTGGGACATGGCACCAGTGAAAGAAAGAAAGAAAGAAAGGTACAGTATCTGTGTTTATACAGGGTCTGTACCTTCACATTACAATGTCGTTCACATATGCATGCATGCAGATTTGTTGTAATGTATTCTACAGCATTGCCACTGGTTACCGTCTATTTGTTTATTACATGAAACTGGTGCCACATTAACTGTTATCACCTCATTGATTTAATATATTTCAGTGTAATATGTGTGTTGGCTCTGCTACTTAACAAGATGTACTTTGTAAGAAATATTTATGGCAAACGTGCATGAAGAAGTGAGCTATTTTCAGTCTAATGCAACGACAAGAAGTTGGACTCAGCTTTTTTTTCATTGGCCAAGCCATCCCCTTCTCCCTCACAAGGGCATGGGGTAGGGCACAGTTGGCCTCCAGGCAGATGTATTGCTCTTCTTCTACCAAATATTTTTAAAATATACGGGGTGGAATGAGTGTAAGTACAGATTTTTCCACTGGTGACTGAGGATGGCGTAATAAACAACATTACATAAGTATTTACTTCATTTGCAGACTAATAATTACGGCTATTACAAGTTGCATATTTTTAGGTTGGTTAGTACTTCCAAATACATGTACCAGGAGCAAGCCATCAGTGCTTATTTTCACCTGGGCAGCAGGTCAGGTGTTGAAGTGTGGACGAATGGGCATAAAACGGTTAATCTATAGTGACAGAAATAGTCCACTTAGTGGTAAAGCAATGACCCTGCATGAAACATGTCGCAAAATTTGTGATGGGTTTAGGGGAAGACAGTTTGACGCAGAGAAAAAACAACCAACACAATGATGCTTGTACATATTAAGGTACCACATATAAAATATCTGCACATATGCCAGTTACACCTTGGACACAGATCTACAGTTTTTGTTACAGTAAAAGATTAAAATAATAGGATTAAAATATTATAACAATTTTTCCTTTTGAAGATTTTTTTTATGAAACGCAGATAGTAATTGTCTGGTTGGTGCTCTGATGAAGGACCGTGATGATAACAATTTCGGTGAGGATGATGACAGTTGTGATGACTTTGACGCATCTGGCAAGGCTGCCTCGCATTTATGTCCCGAAAGGGTGTTAATGTCTTTACTGTACTGTGTCATTACACGTCTCCTTAAGGGGGGGGGGGGGTAGGACGTCAAACGGGCTGACTTGAAGCAGGAGAGGCATCACAGGACATTGTAATTTCCACTGTCTATACTTTTACAAATAAATTCATAAAACTTTGTCAGAATGACCAGGAAGGATTCAGAATTTACACTCACAGCAGTGGAAGTTCGAAAACATAACAAAGTAAATTATTTTTATATGTGAAATTTCATCATTTTTTTCACTTACTAATGGCAGCATTTGTTGCTATAGGTACACTTTTCCTCATAAGTAAGAGAGATTCTTCGATGAATTTTGCACAGCATACAAACCATACTCAAAGGTGTATGAAACTCTAGAATTTTACAGATCTAATAAAAACTGTGGTAAAAATTGAGGTAATTAACTAGAAAATTTGTGTTTTTTCTAAACATGAAGTTTAAAATATAACAACTCATTCGTTTCTTCATAAATTAAATAAATTCTAGAGTTTCATACACCTGTAAGTATGGTTTGTATGCTGTGCAAAATTCATCGAAGAATCTCTCTAACTTATGAAGAAAAGTGTACCTATAGCAACAAATGCAGCCATTAGTAAGTGAAAGAATGATGAAATTTCATACGTAAAAAAAATTAATTTTGTTATGTTTTCGATCTTCCACTGCAATGAGTGTGAATCCTGAATCCTTCCTGGTGATCCTGATAAAGTGTTATGAATTTATTTGTAAAAGTATAGACAGTGGAAATTAAAATTTCCTGTGATGCCTCTCCTGCTCCAAGTCGGCTCGTTTGACCTCCTAACCCCCTTAAGTCAATTCACCTGAATTACCAAACTGTTTCTTTACATTTTCGTTGTCCGAGCAATTGCTCCATCTCTTGCTACGCTAAAAATCTATCCTTGCTACCTTCTTTTCCTTTAAGAACAGAATTGTACAGATAAAACACTACTTTCAAACGCAGTGCCGATTTCGTTGGAATATGCTTCTCATTGTGTTTACACTTCGCTCCGACGTTACCAGCGCTCGGTGGGAAGTGTCACGTTTTACGTAACGCCGCAGGAGAGGCGCTGGGAGATAACCCACGGGTCGCCCAGTGGACACCGCGAGGTCGCTCTAAAAGGAAGCTGGCCGCCCGGCGAGCGATCGCCGTTGTTTACACGTCCGCCGGGACAGAGGCCGCTGTGCCAGGGCACCCGTCTCGGCCGACCCCACAGTGGCGCATGCACGCGGAGAGCGGGGCGTCCGCTGTCGAGAAGCGAGCACTTGCAAGCACAGCGGCACTATCGGTAAGGGCCAGACGCGGCGCATGGAACCGATCACCTGTTCACCCGCTATACAGTGTGTTACAAAAAGGTACGGCCAAACTTTCAGGAAACATTCCTCACACACAAAGAAAGAAAATATGTTATGTGGACATGTGTCCGCAAACGCTTACTTTCCATGTTAGAGCTCATTTTATTACTTCTATTCAAATCACATTAATCATCGAATGGAAATACACAGCAACAGAACGTACCAGCGTGACTTCAAACACTTTGTTACAGGAAATGTTCAAAATGTCCTCCGTTAGCGAGGATACATGCATCCACCCTCCGTCGCGTGGAATCCCTGATGCGCTGATGCAGCCCTGGAGAATGGCGTGTTGTATCACAGCCGTCCACATTACGGGCACGAAGAGTCTCTACATTTGGTACCGGGGTTGCGTAGACAAGAGCTTTCAAATGCCCCCATAAATGAAAGTCAAGAGGGTTGAGGTCAGGAGAGCGTGGAGGCCATTGAATTGGTCCGCCTCTACCAATCCATCGGTCACCAAATCTGTTGTTGAGAAGCGTACGAACACTTCGACTGAAATGTGCAGGAGCTCCATCGTGCATGAACCACATGTTGTGTCGTACTTGTAAAGGCAGATGTTCTAGCAGCACAGGTAGAGTATCCCGTATGAAATCATGATAACTTGCTCCATTGAACGTAGGTGGAAGAACATGGGGCCCAATCAAGACATCACCAACAATGCCTGCCCAAACGTTCACAGAAAATCTGTGTTGATGACGTGATTGCACAATTGCGTGCGGATTCTCGTCAGCCCACACATGTTGATTGTGAAAATTTACAATTTGATCACGTTGGAATGAAGTCTCATCCGTAAAGAGAACATTTGCACTGAAATGAGGATTGACACATTGTTGGATGAGCCATTCGAAAAAGTGTACCCGTGGAGGCCAACCAGCTGCTGATAGTGCCTGCACACGCTGTACATGGTACGGAAACAACTGGTTCTCCCGTAGCACTCTCCATACAGTGACGTGGTCAACGTTACCTTGTACAACAGCAACTTCTCTGACGCTGACATTGGGGTTATCGTCAACTGCACGAAGAATTGCCTCGTCCATCGCAGGTGTCCTCGTCGTTCTAGGTCTTCCCCAGTCGCGAGTAATAGGCTGGAATGTTCCGTGCTCCCTAAGACGCCGATCAATTGCTTCGAACGTCTTCCTGTCGGGACACCTTCGTTCTGGAAATCTGTCTCGATACAAACGTACCGTGCCACGGCTATTGCCCCGTGCTAATCCATACATCAAATGGGCATCTGCCAACTCCGCATTTGTAAACATTGCACTGACTGCAAAACCACGTTCGTGATGAACACTAACCTGTTGATGCTACGTACTGGTGTGCTTGATGCTAGTACTGTAGAGCAATGAGTCGCATGTCAACACAAGCACCGAAGTCAACATTACCTTCCTTCAATTGGGCCAACTGGCGGTGAATCGAGGAAGTACATACAGTACATACTGACGAAACTAAAATGAGCTCTAACATGGAAATTAAGCGTTCCGATAACATGTCCACATAACATCTTTTCTTTATTTGTGTGTGAGAAATGTTTCCTGAAAGTTTGGCCGTACCTTTTTGTAACACCCTGAATGTGAGGACAGATCGACACAAAATTCAGTACTTTTTGCATTCACAAATGCTCGTCGCTTATTACCTTCAGTACGTCTAGCTTCCAGAAAGAGGGCTATTCGGAAAGTACGGAACGATAGGTCGCGAAATGGAAGCCACAGTGAAAATCAAAACTGTTTTATTTTTAACGGTTAGCTACACCTTCTAGCTACTACTGTAAGCGTACTGTCATATCGCTGGCTTAGTTGTGGAGTATCTTTGCGGGCAGCCGCGTCTGTAGAGAGTCGAGCATGGGACACGGAACTGTTATATTGTGTAGTGTGTAGCTCTGCATGTGAGAGGCATTGTTAGCATGGAAGTTGAAGTGTTTCTACAAGTGCTATTACAGTAAAGTGATAAAATAAGTAAATGAATCAGAGGAAACTGCGTCAAGAAGTAATTTAAAAATGAGCAGTGCTGCTGATAACGTATTTGTGTATCCTCTCGTTGCGTGTCGTACCATACAGTATCAATCATCCGCGCCGTGTTCGGCCTCCAAGAATGAACTGATGTGAATCGGTAATACTATTTACCACAAAAGAGAGCATTTAAGTGCCAGTGTCTTGTAGCGAGCGTGAGGACGTGCGTTCGATCATCGCGTTTCCGCATTATCAAAAATCAGCCGCGCCGCGACGGTTACGCGCACGCTCGTACAAGTGAGAACTGAAAAATTAACTTTACTAATAGTGTTATATCATTACTAGTGTCAAGAAGGACTGATACAAAATATCTGTGTATGAGTGACGAGCTTGAGAACTCTCGTGCGATCGTTCGGCTTCCGCATCAACAATCATCCGCGTCTTGTCGGTTGCGCGTACGCTCGTCCGAATGATATTGAGGACTGGTAATCATCAATTAATTGGGATAACACTTCTGAATTATAATGTAAACAGTGCAACCTGCGTCTCAGAATATACAGGGTGAAAAGTATTTAAACTGACAAACTCTGGGAAGTTGTAGGGGACATCAAAACAAATATTTTTCCCTAATGTCATTTTTTCCTATGAGGAGTATTTAAACCGGTAGAGGAAGATTTCTCTGGCGGCAAATTAATTAAACCAACAAACACTTTTCTATTTTTTATGGCTAACAGACAACACACTAACACAACCCAGTTTCAATTACAGTAGATTTTCAAAAATGCCTTCATTGACCGTGAACAAAGGTTACACCGTCAGATCATGTTCGGTCTGACACGGGCAAAAACTCCTGCTACTATCCAGGCAACCAGGTCCTCTTCTGATGCAACAGGAGTTGCGTAAACTAGGTTGAGCATCTCTCTCCACATAAAAAAGTCCAGAGGGGACATATCTGGGGGATCGAGCAGGCCATGGTACAGTACCACCTCTGCCAATTCACGTTTCTGGGAAACGCCGGTCCAGGAATCGACGCACACGACGACTGAAATGTGCCGGTAATCTGCTGAATGACCCGGTCTCATGCAGACGTTGGTACTCAGCAGCAAAGGTCGTATGATACGGGATACGGCGATTAGGATGTAGCAAGCACCAACCAAACCAGTGTACTCACTCCAGGTGGATCGCTCCATTAGTAAACAAAGACAATGCACTGCTACACTGCCAGACAGCAGTTGCCTACAACTGAAGAGCGTAATACGCCCTCTAACAACTGAAGAGCGTAATACGGCCTCCACCGTTTGAATAATCCTCGTAGGAAAAAATGACATTAGGGAAAAATAATTGATGTCCCCTACAACCTCCCAGACTTTGTCGGTTTAAATACTTTTGACCCTGTAGTTGTTCATACGAGACGTCGGACAGGGTTGTGTTTTAACATTGAGTGGCTCCCCTAAACCCGCTTGCATATTTCGATAAATAATTTCAGGCAAGCCAGCAGCAGTGTGGAGCAGAACAATACGACCGCCGCGGGATTATCACGTAAGTGGTGTGGACAGGGTGCACGGTCAAGAAAAGCAGAAACGACAACCAGTTTAAAGTAATCCCCACCCATTAGTACTCCCGGGCGTTTTACAATACTTCCCTACACCGTTGCCACTCAGACTTAGACATCTGTGGTAGCGTTGTACCAACCTTTCGATTACCTCGTTATAGAAGACAGCCGTCAGTGCTTTTCGACAATTTTCTACTCTGGACTGCAGCTCGTTGTCTGTGTCAAAATATTGTCTTCACAGGCAGCGGTTCATTTGAGCAGAGATGAACCTCAAGCCAATTACGGGCTGTATTGTGGGTAATCAAACATTTCCCATCGAAAACGCTGCAGGAGCATCTTCATTGCCCCTGCAGAGTGCGGCCAAGAATTGTCGTATAGAACGAACCGCATGACAGTTATGTTAGGTGGATTGCATAGCTTCAGGAGAAATCTTTCGCCAGGCCCTCATACTTGGCAGGAGACGCCAATTTCTAGCCATCTTTACGTTCTCACTGTGAGCTCAGAACTGAAGAGAGCGCCATAATGCGATCGACGTGCGTACTAGACACAGTGCCCAACACATCTGTGCAAAGCTTCATCAGATTTTCACTGTATTTTCCATTTCGCGACCAAACATTCCGTACTTTCCGAATAAAACTCGTACTTTAACAAATTCGTGTTGATCGGGAATGAAGTCATATTAACCAAACAATTTTCTTTGTGATGCATGCCGAGTGCCGGAAAATGTATCGTCCACCTCCAGCTGCCCGTGCAGCTTCAACACGATACCACAATTCATCAAGAGTAGTGACTGGCGTATTGTGACGAGCCAGTTGCTCGGATACCATTGAACAGACATTTTCAGTTGCTGAGACTTCTGGAGAATGTGCTGGCCAGGGCAGCAGTCGAACATATTCTGTATCCAGAAAGGCCCGTACAGGACCTGCAACATGCGGTCGTGCATTATCCTGCTGAAATGTAGGGGTTCGCAGGGATCGAATGAAGGGTAGAGCCACGGGTCGTAACACATCTGAAATGTAACGTCCACTTTTCAAAGTGCCGTCAATGCGAACAAGAGGTGACCGAGATGTGTAACCAATGGCACCCTATACCATCACGCCGTGTGATACGCCAGTATGGCGTGACTAATACACGCTTCCAACGTGCGTTCACCGCGATGTCGCCAAACACGGATGCGACCATCATGATGCTGTAAACAGAACCTGGATTCATCCGAAAAAGTGACGTTTTGCCATTCGTGCACCCACGTGCGTCGCTGAGTACACTATCGCAGGCGCTCCTGTCTGTGATGCAGCATCAAGGATAACCGCAGCCATGGTCTCCGAGCTGATAGTCCATGCTGCTGCAAACGTTGTCGAACTGTTCGTGCAGATGATTGTTGTCTTGCAAAGGTCCCTATCTGTTAACTCAGGGATCGAGACCTGGCTGCACGATCCGTTACAGCCGTGCGGATAAGATGCCTGTCATCTCGACTGCTAGTGATACGAGGCCGTTGGGATCCAGCACGGCGTTCCGTATTACCCTCCTGAACCCACCGATTCCATATTCTGACAACAGTCATTGGATTTCAACCAACGCGAGCAGCAATGTCGCGATACGATAAACCGCAATCGCGATGGGCTACAATCCCACCTCTATCAAAGTCGGAAACGTGATGGTACGCATTTCTCCTCCTTACACGAGGCATCACAACAACGTTTCACCAGGCAACGTCGGTCAACTGCTGTTTGTGTATGAGAAATCGGTTGGAAACTTTCCTCATGTCAGCAAGTTGTAGGTGTCGCCACCGGCGCCAACCTTGTGTGAATGCTCAGAAAAGCTAATCATTTGCATATCACAGCATCCTCTTCCTGTCGGTTAAATTTCGCGTCTGTAGCACGTCATCTTCGTGGTGCAGCAATTTTAATGGCCAGTAGTGTACCTCGGTTTCACTGCGCGCGCTGTGACGTAATGCTCCTCAGGTGACACATTTGTACGCTTTGAACGAAATGATATCGATATCTACACCTACATACGTACTCCGCAAGTCACCGCACGGTGCGTGGCGGAGGGTACGCTGCACCACTACAGGCGGCCTTCCATCTCGGCCACTCTGTAAACCGTAAGCCGACGCATACCGATTTATAGCTTAATGCATAGAGTTTCCATCATCCTGCTCAGAAGAGAGCCTTTTGAACAGGTTGCAAAAACGTTTTCTGACGAGGACCACTAGAAGTCCGAAATTAACCATCTGATGTACGTGTTCCGAAAGAATGGCGCGATATAAAGGCAGCGTTCTCCAAAAAAAGGAGTTGTGAAAATACTGCGCACTCACAGGATGAAACACCGACTGCTGTTCACCTTTTTGTGGCGCTATATCCAGCAAAGAAGATGAAATGGGAGATACGATACTGCGTGAAGAGTTTGACAGAGCACTGAAAGACCTGAGTCGAAACAAGGCCCCGGGAGTAGACAACATTCCATTGGAACTACTGACGGCCTTGGGAGAGCCAGTCCTGACAAAACTCTACCATCTGGTGAGCAAGATGTATGAAACAGGCGACATACCCTCAGACTTCAAGAAGAATATAATAATTCCAATCCCAAAGAAAGCAGGTGTTGACAGATGTGAGAATTACCGAACAATCAGTTTAATAAGTCACAGCTGCAAAATACTAACACGAATTCTTTACAGACGAATGGAAAAACTAGTAGAAGCCGACCTCGGGGAAGATCAGTTTGGATTCCGTAGAAATGTTGGAACACGTGAGGCAATACTGACCTTACGACTTATCTTAGAAGAAAGATTAAGGAAAGGCAAACCTACGTTTCTAGCATTTGTAGAGTTAGAGAAAGCTTTTCACAATGTTGACTGGAATACTCTCTTTCAAATTCTAAAGGTGGCAGGGGTAAAATACAGGGAGCGAAAGGCTATTTACAATTTGTACAAAAACCAGATGGCAGTTATAAGAGTCGAGGGACATGAAAGGGGAGCAGTGGTTGGGAAGGGAGTGAGACAGGGTTGTAGTCTCTCCCCGATGTTATTCAATCTGTATATTGAGCAAGCAGTAAAGGAAACAAAAGAAAAATTCGGAGTAGGTATTAAAATCCATGGAGAAGAAATAAAAACTTTGAGGTTCGCCGATGACATTGTAATTCTGTTAGAAACAGCAAAGGACTTGCAAGAGCAGTTGAACGGAATCGATGGTGTCTTGAAGGGAGGATATAAGATGAACATCAACAAAAGCAAAACGAGGATAATGGAATGTAGTCGAATTAAGTCGGGTGATGTTGATGGTATTAGATTAGGAAATGAGACACTTAAAGTAGTAAAGGAGTTTTGCTATTTAGGGAGCAAAATAACTGATGATGGTCGAAGTAGAGAGGATATAAAATGTAGACTGGCAATGGCAAGGAAAGCGTTTCTGAAGAAGAGAAATTTGTTAACATCGAGTATAGATTTAAGTGTCAGGAAGTCATTTCTGAAAGTATTTGTATGGAGTGTAGCCATGTATGGAAGTGAAACATGGACGATAAATAGTTTGGACAAGAAGAGAATAGAAGCTTTCGAAATGTGATGCTACAGAAGAATGCTGAAGATTAGATGGGTAGATCACATAACTAATGAGGAGGTACTGAATAGGATTGGGGAGAAGAGGAGTTTGTGGCACAACTTGACCAGAAGAAGGGATCGGTTGGTAGGACATGTTCTGAGCCATCAAGGGATCACCAATTTAGTATTGGAGGGCAGCGTGGAGGGTAAAAATCGTAGGGGGAGACCAAGAGATGAATACACTAAGCAGATTCAGAAGGATGTAGGTTGCAGTAGGTACTGGGAGATGAAGAAGCTTGCACAGGATAGAGTAGCATGGAGGGCTGCATCAAACCAGTATCAGGACTGAAGACCACAACAACAACATCCAGCAAAATAGGAAGAGTCCTGGGTAGACAGATTGTTCGTCCGCCTATTACCTTTCCTGTCCACTAGCAATAGAGCGAGGGAAAAACTACTGTCTATTTGTCCCTGCACGAGCCCTAATTTCTCGTATCTTATCTTAGTGGTCCCTACGCGAAGCAGTGTTCTTCGATATTGGTGTTTGGTTTGTGGGGCGCTCAACTCCGCGGTTATCAGCGCCCATACAAATTCCCAACCTTTGCTCAGTCCAGTCTCGCCACTCTCATTAAATGACGATGAAATGATGAGGACAACACAAACACTCAGTCATCTCGAGGCAGGTTAAAATCCCTGACCCCGTCGGCCATCGAATCCGGGACCCCGTGCTCGGGAAGCGAGAACGCGACTGCGAGACCACGAGCTGCGGACAGTGTTCTTCGAAATGAATGTGGCACAACGAAAAATTGTGTCTTTCATTGATGTGAAAACATGCTCTTAAAATATGATGAGGCGTATATGCTTTGTAACATGCCCTAATACAATGAAGCTATAGTAGCGTCGCCCTAAAATATACGAAAAATAAGCTTAGCTCGGTCTCATATATTTAAAGTGTGGTATAAACTAGGCCAGAGTATGTAAAACATTCTCGGTTTTCTTGCCGCGTCAATTCGCGACAAAAACTCAAGCTTTCGACGACAGCGTCCTTCGTCATCACCTGGAGCAACTGACTTTCTTCACTGCTGCTGTGGTAGCCTTTTATAGCCCGTGGCCGGCTTGTGATTGATCGGCTTGTGATTGGTGGGCGATCACGTACTGCTGTCGCAGACGGTGTCAATGCGTGCGCTGACGGCGCCACCGCTTCCCTTGGAACGTAAACCTTGGAAGGAATGTCTCTGTTGCTTCTCTGCGTCGAGCGCTCGTTTCCATGCACCGCTCACATAGTATCCGCTATCACGGTTCTCGCTCATTCTTATTTCGACAGCCCCCTTAATAACAGAATCCCACTATGTGGAGGCATGGGACAGAATTTTTGTTTCAGCTAACAATATTTTATGTTAAGAAACTTCCTGGCAGATTAAAACTGTATGCCGGACCGAGACTCGAACTCGGGACCTTTGCCTTTCGCGGGCAAGTGCTCTAACATCTGAGCTACCCAAGCACGACTCACACCCCGTCCTCACAGCTTTACTTCCGCCAGTACGTCGTCTCCTACCTTCCAAACTTAGAGCACTTGCCCGCGAAAGGCAAAGGTCCCGAGTTCGAGTCTCGGTCCGGCGTACAATTTTAAATTGCCAGGAAGATTCATATCAGCGCACATTCCGCTGCCGAGTGAAAATCTCATTCTGGTATATTTTATGTTTGTTCGTGAAGCTCTGCTCCTCAGTTGCCAATTTCTCCAGTTATATATTTTTAATATGGCGTTGCTGTTCTGCACAGCGGTCGGAAACGGTACGAATGGTCTGACCTATATAATTGCTTCCACACTCACAGGGGATATTATACAGGGTGTTTCAAAAATGACCGGTATATTTGAAACGGCAATAAAAACTAAACGAGCAGCGATAGAAATACACCGTTTGTTGCAATATGCTTGGGACAACAGTACATTTTCAGGCGGACAAACATTCGAAATTACAGTAGTTACAATTTTCAACAACAGATGGCGCTGCAAGTGATGTGAAAGCTATAGAAGACAACGCAGTCTGTGGGTGCGCCATTCTGTACGTCGTCTTTCTGCTGTAAGCGTGTGTTGTTCACAACGTGCAAATGTGCTGTAGACAACATGATTTATTCCTTAGAACAGAGGATTTTTCTGGTGTTGGAATTCCACCGCCTAGAACACAGTGTTGTTGCAACAAGACGAAGTTTTCAACGGAGGTTTAATGTAACCAAAGGACCGAAAAGCGACACAATAAAGGATCTGTTTGCAAAATTTCAACGGACTGGGAACGTGACGGATGAACGTGCTGGAAAGGTAGGGCGACTGCGTACGGCAACCACAGAGGGCAACGCGCAGCTAGTGCAGCAGGTGATCCAACAGCGGCCTCGGGTTTCCGTTCGCCGTGTTGCAGCTGCGGTCCAAATGACGCCAACGTCCACGTATCGTCTCATGCGCCAGAATTTACACCTCTATCCATACAAAATTCAAACACGGCAACCCCTCAGCGCCGCTACCATTGCTGCACGAGAGACATTCGCTAACGATATAGTGCACAGGATTGATGACGGCGATTTGCATGTGGGCAGCATTTGCTTTACTGACGAAGCTTATTTTTACCTGGACGGCTTCGTCAATAAACAGAACTGGCGCATATGGGGAACCGAAAAGCCCCATGTTGCAGTCCCATCGTCCCTGCATCCTCAAAAAGTACTGGTCTGGGCCGCCATTTCTTCCAAACGAATCATTGGCCCATTTTTCAGATCCGAAACGATTACTGCATCACGCTATCTGGACATTCTTCGTGAATTTGTGGCGGTACAAACTGCCTTGGACGACACTGTGAACACCTCGTGGTTTATGCGAGATGGTGCCCGGCCACATCGCACGGCCGACGTCTTTAATTTCCTGAATGAATATTTCGATGATCGTGTGATTGCTTTGGGCTATCGGAAACATACAGGAGGCGGCGTGGATTGGCCTCCCTATTCGCCAGACATGAACCCCTGTGACTTCTTTCTGTGGGGACACTTGAAAGACCAGGTGTACCGCCAGAATCCAGAAACAATTGAACAGCTGAAGCAGTACATCTCATCTGCATGTGAAGCCATTCCGCCAGACACGTTGTCAAAGGTTTCGGGTAATTTCATTCAGAGACTACGCCATATTATTGCTACGCATGGTGGATATGTGGAAAATATCGTACTATAGAGTTTCCCAGATCGCAGCGCCATCTGTTGTTGAAAATTGTAACTACTGTACTTTCGAAAGTTTGTCTGCCTGAAAATGTACTGTTGTCCCAAGCATATTGCAACAAACGGTGTATTTCTATCGCTGCTCGTTTAGTTTTTATTGCCGTTTCAAATATACCGGTCATTTTTGAAACACCCTGTAAAAATCTAGGGGCCCTGAGGCCGAGACTGTACTTGACAGGGCGCATTATCTCCTTAATTTTCTTAGGCGGACGAAAAATCGATCTACCCAGGACTCTTCCTATTTTGCTGGATGTAGCACCACAAGAAGGAAGAACCGCAGTCGGTGTTTCATCCTGTGAGTGTGCTGTATTTTCACGTTTCCTTTTTTTTTTTTTTTTTTTTTGGAGAACGCTCTGCCTTTACTTTATATCGCGTGCACGTACATCAGATGGTTAATTTCGGATTTTAAGTGGTGCTTGTCAGAAACCGTTTTTGCTCTATATACCAACGTGTTCAAAACGGCTCTCGTCTGAGAAGGATGATGGAAACTCTGTGCATTCAGGTATAAATTGGTATACGTCGCCTTACGGTACACAGAGTGGCCAAGACGCCCGTCCGTCTGTCGTAGTAAGACGTCTAAGAATGGCAGCCTTCCATCCTTCTCCATCTCGACAGTGAACCGGATGCTCGGATGTATGCTGTTCATGTGTTCCACGAATTGTTCCAGAGCTTCTGCTCCGTGTGGCCAGACCATAAAGGTATCGTCAACATAACAATAAAATAAGGATGGACGGAGGGGAGCTGAATTTAATGGACGTTCCTCAAAATTCTCCATAAAAAGTTAGCAAGTGATGGAAACAACGGAGAGCCCAGCGCCATACCGTCCGTCATTTCAAAAATTTGTTACCATGCAGACACACCACTTTGGATTCTCAGCCTTCCCAGATTTAAAAAATAAAATATTATTCACAAGCCGGTGGTATTCCAAATTGACCGTAGGATTTTGTTGATTGAATTGTCGTATTATAGCATTCCATCGCCGATCCTTCTTCTGAAGCTGAGCCATTGTCTTACATTAATGAATATAATATAACTTGTAATTATTTTCTTGAAGAAGAAGCACCGGAAATTCTGCCTTATTATTTACATCCATTTCAGGTGTTATTCCTTCTGTAAATTTTGACAACGCGTCAGCTATAATATTTTCTTTTCCGGCTACATGAATAATTTGAAACTGATATTCTTGCAGCGCCAGCGTCCACCTTGACATGCGAGGATGCAGCAACTTACAAGTTTGTAAAATGGCTAGTGATTGGTGGTCACAATAAACAGTTATCCTTGAGCCATATACATAACAATTAAACCTTTTCAAAGACCAAATAACTGCTAAAGCTTCCAATTCCGTAGTGTTATATGCTCTTTCACAGGTGGATAAAACTCTGCTAGCACATGCAATTGGACAAAAGGTTTTTACACCATCGATGTACCTAATTTGAAATAAACAAGATCCTAATCCCACATCTGATGAATCAGTGGCTAAACAGAATCTGACATTCATATCAGGGTGGTATAACAACGGAGCATTTATCAGTTGATCCTTAATTTCACAAAAAGCCTTTTCACAATCATTAGACCATTTCCATGGTACATCTTTCCTCAGGAGCCGGTTTAGTGCTTCAGAGTTCATTGCTTGAGTTTTAATAAATCGACAAAAAAATGAAGCCAAGCCTATAAAGCCTTTAGTTTTTTTTTTGCTGTTTCTTGGAGTTGGAAAATTTTTATCGCACTAATCTTCGCTTCTGTTGGAAGAATGCCTTTTGCATTAATCATATGTCCTAATAATTTAATTCTCTGTAGAGAAAATTGGGATTTTTTTTTATTGCAAAAATCCTCATAATAAGTTGTACATGTTCCTCCCAAGTATTAGAGGCAATTAATAAATCGTCCACAAAAATTGTTATTCGACTACGTAGAAGCATAGTCCAGCGCAGAAATAAAAACTCCAGAGCTGATATTGAGACCAAACGGAACGACCTTGAACTGATAGCTTCTCCCTCCATATATAAAATCAGTATATTTTCTTGAGTCCTTGTCTAACTGGACTTGCCAGAACGAACTTGTCAAATCAATACTGGTTAAATAGGATACATCTTGAAATTTCTGTATTAACTCATCGATGTTCTCCGGATGTGTGCGCACAGGTACTATAATTTTGTTAATTTCCCTTGCACCTAATACCAATCGAACTTTTCCTCCTGGCTTTGGTACAACAAGCAACGGACAACAATATGGACTGTTCGACGGTTCAATAAGATTCCAGTTTAACATTTTTTTGATCTCTTCCTGAACTGGTTGTTTTAATCGCCAGGGAATGGGATAGTGTGTGCGGCAAAATGTCTTATTGGGCTTAATCTGTAATGTACAAACATATCCTCTAATAATTCCGGGCTTTTCATCGAAAACTGACTCATATTCTGTTAATACACTGCTGGAAATTGAAATAAGAAGACCGTGAATTCATTGTCCCAGGAAGGGGAAACTTTATTGACACATTCCTGGGGTCAGATACATCACATGATCACACTGACAGAACCACAGGCACATAGACACAGGCAACAGAGCATGCACAATGTCGGCACTAGTACAGTGTATATCCACCTTTCGCAGCAATGCAGGCTGCTATTCTCCCATGGAGACGATCGTAGAGATGCTGGATGTAGTCCTGTGGAACAGCTTGCCATGCCATTTCCACCTGGCGCCTCAGTTGGACCAGCGTTCGTGCTGGACGTGCAGACTGCGGGAGACGACGCTTCATCCAGTCCCAAACATGCTCAATGGGGGACAGATCCGGAGATCTTGCTGGCCAGGGTAGTTGACTTACACCTTCTAGAGCACGTTGGGTGGCACGGGATACATGCGGACGTGCATTGTCCTGTTGGAACAGCAAGTTCCTTTGCCGGTCTAGGAATGGTAGAACGATGGGTTCGATGACGGTTTGGATGTACCGTGCACTATTCAGTGTCCCCTCGACGATCACCAGTGGTGTACGGCCAGTGTAGGAGATCGCTCCCCACACCATGATGCCGGGTGTTGGCCCTGTGTGCCTCGGTCGTATGCAGTCCTGATTGTGGCGCTCACCTGCACGGCGCCAAACACGCATACGACCATCATTGGCCCCAAGGCAGAAGCGACTCTCATCGCTGAAGACGACACGTCTCCATTCGTCCCTCCATTCACGTCTGTCGCGACACCACTGGAGGCGGGCTGCACGATGTTGGGGCGTGAGCGGAAGACGGCCTAACGGTGTGCGGTACCGTAGCCCAGCTTCATGGAGACGGTTGCGAATGGTCCTCGCCGATACCCCAGGAGCAACAGTGTCCCTAATTTGCTGGGAAGTGGCGGTGCGGTCCCCTACGGCACTGCGTAGGATCCTACGGTTTTGGCGTGCATCCGTGCGTCGCTGCGGTCCGGTCCCAGGTCGACGGGCACGTGCACCTTCCGCCGACCACTGGCGACAACATCGATGTACTGTGGAGACCTCACGCCCCACGTGTTGAGCAATTCGGCGGTACGTCCACCCAGCCTCCCGCATGCCCACTATACGCCCTCGCTCAAAGTCCGTCAACTGCACATACGGTTCACGTCCACGCTGTCGCGGCATGCTACCAGTGTTAAAGACTGCGATGGAGCTCCGTATGCCACGGCAAACTGGCTGACACTGACGGCGGCGGTGCACAAATGCTGCGCAGCTAGCGCCATTCGACGGCCAACACCGCGGTTCCTGGTGTGTCCGCTGTGCCGTGCGTGTGATCATTGCTTGTACAGCCCTCTCGCAGTGTCCGGAGCAAGTATGGTGGGTCTGACACACCGGTGTCAATGTGTTCTTTTTTCCATTTCCAGGAGTGTAGATTGAATAATTGTTCCCTCTGACTATCCGTTAGGCAATCTGACTGAGCAATTTTCTGTTCGACTGTTTGTCTGAAATCCTTTGCTTGAATTGACTTGATCTGTAGTCGGTACATATTATTATTTTCAGCACAAATTAACTGCACAGCAGCACCACGGAAATATCGCTCATACACTGCCTCCTTTCTCTGTAAGATCAGTGTAACAAATTGATCTTCGATTTTAAAATGCACCTTTCCTTCTACCAAGTCCAACTTGCAATTGCAGGCTTGCGAAGTTCCAATGCCAAGAATACAATCTACTAACAACTTTTCTACTACAAGGAATGTGCATACATTTCCCAATTTTATCTCTATACGCGTTTGTATCTGGACGTTCCGGGATTTTGCTCCCACTGCACCTATAACTCGGCAATTTTGTACTGGTAGAACAGGGATTTTCTTAATTTTACTAATTCTGCGAAACAAAGTTCCGGATACTACGTCTGTAGATGAAGCTGTGTCCAATACAACATTGGTTAAAATTCCTCCCACTTCTGTGATGATCTCAGACACAGGAACCCTTTTATCTTCGACTACACAGGCCTCTAAGTCTCTCGTCAATTCATCTGTCATTAATTCGCCTTCATTATATCTCAACATTGCCACAGAATTAATTTCGTTTGAAACAGGTTTGCCCTTTTGTATTCTCCGGCCGACTTTACGGAGCATAAAGCAGCCCCCTTCAGTTTAAATGTCGATTATTATTTCCTCTTGAATCATCTACTACTTCTGTTATGATTGGTTGTTGTTTGGTTGTGTTATTTGCTTCAAATCGAGGGTCAGAATTTCTGTACGCATTATTATTTTTTGAAAACTGCTGGTTCTGATAATCTCTTGCATTTCCAAACATTGGTTTGTATCTGCGACCTGTTCGATTGTCTCTGAATCTGCCCCTCGCAGCACTGTTATTGAAATTTCCATTTCCGTTGCAATGGTTTCCATTGAATCTCTGACTATTCCTAGTACAACAATTATTAAATCCGTTTCCGTTCCGGTTTGCGTTTGGCGCCTCAATCGCTCTCCTCTGCATAGCCGGTTGTCTCGGCCGACGTTCATCTTCCTCGATCTTATCTATAGTGTCAAACGTAGTCATGAAAGAGTCAAGGTCATGCTCATTAATACACAGCGTTCTATTTCTGATGCTGGCTGGAAGTCGAGATTTTAATATGCCAATCACGTCTTGTAGAGGCATAGGCTTATCCCAATACCGCTATTTGTTTATATATTTCTCAAAGTATTTCTTTAAAGACCCACGTGAAAAGGTTCAAATGGCTCTGAGCACTATGGGACTTAACTTCTGAGGTCATCAGTCCCCTAGAACTTAGAACTACTTAAACGTAACTAACCTAAGGACATCACACACATCCATGCCCGAGGCAGGATTTGAACCTGCGACCGTAGCCGTCGCGCGGTTCCTGACTGTAGCGCCTAGAACCACTCGGCCACTACGACCGGCACGTGAAAAGGAAAAAGGTTCCGGGTATAATACCTCCTGCCTTAAACGTTCTTGTACTCCTTCGGACCAGTATTTGGATAAAAATGCTCGTTCAAAATCTTCATATGTGTCCCAAGTTGATATCATATCAGATGCCCATATACACTCCTGGAAATTGAAATAAGAACACCGTGAATTCATTGTCCCAGGAAGGGGAAACTTTATTGACACATTCCTGGGGTCAGATACATCACATGATCACACTGACAGAACCACAGGCACATAGACACAGGCAACAGAGCATGCACAATGTCGGCACTAGTACAGTGTATATCCACCTTTCGCAGCAATGCAGGCTGCTATTCTCCCATGGAGACGATCGTAGAGATGCTGGATGTAGTCCTGTGGAACGGCTTGCCATGCCATTTCCACCTGGCGCCTCAGTTGGACCAGCGTTCGTGCTGGACGTGCAGACCGCGTGAGACGACGCTTCATCCAGTCCCAAACATGCTCAATGGGGGACAGATCCGGAGATCTTGCTGGCCAGGGTAGTTGACTTACACCTTCTAGAGCACGTTGGGTGGCACGGGATACATGCGGACGTGCATTGTCCTGTTGGAACAGCAAGTTCCCTTGCCGGTCTAGGAATGGTAGAACGATGGGTTCGATGACGGTTTGGATGTACCGTGCACTATTCAGTGTCCCCTCGACGATCACCAGTGGTGTACGGCCAGTGTAGGAGATCGCTCCCCACACCATGATGCCGGGTGTTGGCCCTGTGTGCCTCGGTCGTATGCAGTCCTGATTGTGGCGCTCACCTGCACGGCGCCAAACACGCATACGACCATCATTGGCACCAAGGCAGAAGCGACACTCATCGCTGAAGACGACACGTCTCCATTCGTCCCTCCATTCACGCCTGTCGCGACACCACTGGAGGCGGGCTGCACGATGTTGGGGCGTGAGCGGAAGACGGCCTAACGGTGTGCGGGACCGTAGCCCAGCTTCATGGAGACGGTTGCGAATGGTCCTCGCCGATACCCCAGGAGCAACAGTGTCCCTAATTTGCTGGGAAGTGGCGGTGCGGTCCCCTACGGCACTGCGTAGGATCATACGGTTTTGGCGTGCATCCGTGCGTCGCTGCGGTCCGGTCCCAGGTCGACGGGCACGTGCACCTTCCGCTGACCACTGGCGACAACATCGATGTACTGTGGAGACCTCATGCCCCACGTGTTGAGCAATTCGGCGGTACGTCCACCCGGCCTCCCGCATGCCCACTATACGCCCTCGCTCAAAGTCCGTCAACTGCACATACGGTTCACGTCCACGCTGTCGCGGCATGCTACCAGTGTTAAAGACTGCGATGGAGCTCCGTATGCCACGGCAAACTGGCTGACACTGACGGCGGCGGTGCACAAATGCTGCGCAGCTAGCGCCATTCGACGGCCAACACCGCGGTTCCTGGTGTGTCCGCTGTGCCGTGCGTGTGATCATTGCTTGTACAGCCCTCTCGCAGTGTCCGGAGCAAGTATGGTGGTTCTGACACACCGGTGTCAATGTGTTCGTTTTTCCATTTCCAGGAGTGTAGCTCCCGACCCCTGAATATAACCGGTCACGAAACTAACCTTTTGCCACTCACTCCAACTTTTTGGCAATACTCCCCTAAAACGGGGATGAACATTTTTTTTGTCTGGGTTGTAGATCTGGAATTGACGTTGTTTCAGCATTTCCTCCTTAGTATTTCTTTTACAATTACAGTCATTATGACTACCCCCACAATATTGTGATTGATGTTGATTGCAAAAACGAGCGAGTGCATTAATGTCCCTTTCTGTACTTGATCGGTTAAATAATGTAGCTTCATTGACAGATCTTGTTATGGGTCCATTTGCTTGCGTGGAACGTACTCTGGCTTCTCGCTAACCTTTATTAAATAAAATTTCTGCAGGTTAAATAATGTAGCTTCATTGACAGATCTTGTTATGGGTCCATTTGCTTGCGTGGAACGTACTCTGGCTTCTCGCTAACCTTTATTAAATAGAATTTCTGCAGAACTCTCGGTTATAGATTGTATAGCTGCTCTGACCGTATGTTCAATATTGTCTGAAGAAATGCTTTGCCTTTCCAAACTTAACTGCGAGAATTTTCCCGCGTGAATGTTTACCTTATGATCAACCTCGTCTTGTCTCTCCTTTATGTTATTTATGGATTTATCCAATTTTTGGATGTCCTTCGGAATCTTGTCTTGTGATTGTCTCAAATCCTGCATATCTGCTGACATCTCATTTACTTGTTGCTTTAATTCACCTTGAACTTCAACTAATACCGGAATTACCGCCATAGAACATTGAATCTGTTCTTGTGCTTGAACTATCTGTGGGATTGACTCGACCTGCTCTTTAATAGTTTCAAGCTTAGTAGCAACATACTCGGTTAGCTCTAGGCGTAACTTCTTCGCATTTTCATTACACTGTTGAGAGACTTGCTCAATTTGAGCAGCTAATTTTAATTCTGTCTTTTCATTCTGAATTTTCAATTCTTCAGCAGTTTCATTTAATTTATCATCAAGTTTCTGAAAACTCTCTACTAATTTATTATTTAATTACGCTTGATTAGCTTCTAATTGCTCATTCAACTTTGTTTGATTAGCTAGTATTTGCTCCTGGACTTTCACTTGATTGGCTGCTAATTGTTCCACTTTCACTTGATTGGCTGCTAATTGTTCATTCATTTCCCTTTTAGTCTCTATTTGCGATTCAGTTAAGTCTGTTACATTTTTGGCTAACAGTGTTAACTGCTGCATGATTACAGTCAATGGGTTTATTTCGTCCTGCTCAGATGACATCGAAACACTTAAGCTTTGTTGTGGAGCCTGATTAATGCTGCCGCTAGGCACTACTTCAGTTCAGCTAGCGTCTAATGTTTCACTAACCTCAGAAACAGCTGAGGGCTGTTGTGATTCGCTCTGCTGTTGCATTGCCATTTTATAAGCCGCCCTAGTAAGAACCATTAATACACAGAACAACAAATACATAAAGTCACCTAAACTTTGCATGATACTCACTTATAATAAACACTTCCTATCTAATTTCAACCCAACAGTCACTCAATCAAAAATGGTTCAAATGGCTCTGAGCACTATGGGACTCAACATCTTAGGTCATAAGTCCCCTAGAACTTAGAACTACTTAAACCTAACTAACCTAAGGACATCACACACACCCATGCCCGTGGCAGGATTCGAACCTCCGACCGTAGCAGTCCCGCGGTTCCGGACTGCAGCGCCAGAACCGCTAGACCACCGCGGCCGGCAGTCACTCAATCAATCTGATTCAAACCGATAGACATTTAAATAGTTATTCTAAATTTCTATCTACAAAAATTTAATTGTATATTGTCTGGCCTGAACGACGTTCTCGTAGGTTGTGGCGAAATTGTGACTTCTGGAACAGGCCTCGTCTTCTTTTCTCTCGAGCACATGCAACATAAAATTCACACAATGTTTAAGTAATACTCAAAAATGTGTCCTGTCACAGTGAAGCCAAATTTAATATTTTTTTGTGGGATCTAAAATTTAAAAACCTCTCTCACACCGGCCTGATTTAGCTTCACTGATCACGATAGTAAAAAACATGCGTATATTAAGGGAATTTTCATTCACAAAGCAGGCTTATCGCATTCACACAGTTCGATACTGTTCTATCCAGATTAAATTGAGCTTAACTTAAATTCCATAAGACAGTGAAGCAATTTCGAAGTCTCGGTGCGACGAAAATTGTTAGTCGATCTCAAATGGTTCAAATGGCTCTGAGCACTATGGGACTCAACATCTTAGGTCATAAGTCCCCTAGAACTTAGAACTACTTAAACCTAACTAACCTAAGGACATCACACACACCCATGCCCGAGGCAGGATTCGAACCTGCGACCGTAGCAGTCCCGCGGTTCCGGACTGCAGCGCCAGAACCGCTAGACCACCGCGGCCGGCAGTCGATCTCCTAAAAACATTTGTAATAATTATTAACTTTCCGTGATCACATGGGGAAGACCGGAGATCTGCTGGTAAGACCGTGTTAGCCTATTTATTTGAAGTAATAAACTGGATATCTTGAGCATACAAAACGGCAGGTTCGTCCAGTGTAAATCAGACGTTCCCCACTGATCCCGTGCAACACAGCGTAGTAAGCAGACACTGTCAATAATAATGAGTTAAATAATACGCGAACACACTTACTTTAGTTTAGTTCATGGATTAAATTCCTTCTCATACAGAATCTCATCAAGATGGCGACTAGCTCAACAATACATACATATACATCTTCGTTCTTTCACGGCTAATCGGCAAGCACTCCTTCATTCTTTTCATAAGAGAAAAAAGATAGCAGAGAAGCTATTCCAAGGAGTAAATGGACGCTCCAAGGAATAATAGGGCTTGAAACTACTTTGCATTCATAATCATCGTATATTAAAGTTTAGGAATCTGTAAGATAAGAAGAGATATTTCGAGATATGTACTGAGTTATATAATTTATAAAATTTCTGAAAATACCGCGGAGAGACCGCCGCAAGGGACATTACAAGGTGATCGTCGTTACATGCCGGAACAACTTCATAGTTTCAGGGGGAAAAGGACCCGCCAGCATTTTCAAAGTGTTCTCCAAAGGAACTTTTGTGAACAGCGATACCACATCCAGGCTTACTAAAATGTCATTTGGACCAAATCTAATCTGTTTGCGAGTTTTTGATGTGTTGTTCACACTGGCCGACTGTAGGAGTCATCAACTTTGTTAGGTATTTGGTCAGCTTGTAAGTAGGAGAACCAATTGCACTGACAATAAGTCTCAAGGGAACATTATCCTTGTGGAACTTCGGTAGTCCGTACAACGTGGGAGGTCTAGGAGCTAAGACTCTGAGATTTTTCCTAACATCATCTGGCGGACCGGAATTCTTCAGTAGCTCCACGGTTTTTCTGCCGTACGTAAAAGTTGGGTCCCGTTTAAGACACTAGTACGTACTGTCCAACAATGACGTCATTTTGCTGCGATGTTTTACATATAAGTGCCGTCGCGAAAGACTTCGTTCTCTCACTAGGCCAGAGTGCTGGCGGAGTGATACTGTTAATAGCGCTACTGTTCATAACAAGCTGCAGTACAGCAGCCACAATGAATGTTTATGAAGCAAGACCCTCACGTCCAAATCCAAGCAATGAAGCTACCTACCTATTGACATTTTATTATGACTTCTTTAATGTGAGGAACAGTAAAACATTTGTAATCAGTGAACATAAAGCATTCCCTGTTACTTTAAGAACATATAATACTATTAAAAGTTAACGACACAGTTATCCTAAGACATCCACATTGATACATGCCACTCCTGTGAATATATATATATATATATATATATATATATATATATATATATATATTCACAGGAGTGGCATGTATCAATATATATATATATATATATATATATATATATATATATATATATATATATATATTATTCACGTTTGGGCCCTACTGGACCACGCGAAGTACAATCACGGGGCATTCAGTTATTTTCTTTTAGACTTTCTCTCTGCCCAAATTGTTTTCATTCTCTCGGAATGAGCTCTTTTCCTTTCATCAGACCATGTGGTTCCAGTTTTCTTTGGTTTTTCAGCTTGACCAACTACCCAGTCATGAATTTTTTTCCTAAATAATTTTCTGTCTTGAATTTCATCTTGTTTTTTATATATATATATATATATATATATATATATATATATATATATATATTGGCAGAAACAGCCTATAAATAATTTATATGCTAACGATTATACACACATACAGGGGGTGAACAAAAATACGGAAACTCCAAAAACACAACACATTACCATGCCTCATGCGGTGTTTGAAATACTTTGCGTTCAGAACAGCTTCCATTTGTCTCTGAATGGATATCTTATACCATTATTAATGTTGAACAATGATACCTTTAGGTAACAATGATGGAGGCGGATAGCGATCACAGATCCTTCTGTCCAAATTAGAACACAAAGGCTCGTTAATAATATAGACATGTGGTGGCTCTGCTGGTGAGAGGATGTCCAACAATTACTCCTCGCGCTCAAGAGACCGGTCCTGGACGATGGGAGCTATGTGAATAGGGGCCTTTTCGTCTTGGAACAGGGCCTGACCATTGGGGAACATACATTTTACTATGAGACGGACCGTATCAGCGAAAATGGTTGCAAAATACTTGGCAATAATGCGCCCTTGCAGCGTGACCGCGGGGCGCATGAAATATCACGATATCGTTGTTGTGGTCTTCAGTCCAGAGACTGGTTTGATGCAGTTCTCCATGCTACTCTATACTGTGCAAGCTTCTTCATCTTCATGTACCTACGACAACCTACATCCTTCTGAGTCTACTTAATGTATTCATCTCTTGGTCTCACTCTTCGATTTTTACCCTCCGCGCTGCCCTCCAGCACTAAATTGGTGATCCCTTCATGCGTCAGAACATGTTCTACCAACCGCTCCCTTCTTCTGATCAAGTTGGGCCACAAATTTCTCTTCTCACCATTTAGTACCTTCTCGTTAGTTACGTGATGTATCCATCTAATCCTCAGCATTCTTCTGTAGCACCACATTTCGAAAGCCTCTATTCTCTTCTTGTCTGAACTATTTATCTTCCATGTTTCACTTCCGACCATGACTACACTCCATAGAAATACTTTCAGAAAAACCTTCTTGGCACTTAAATTTATACCCGATGTTAACAAATCTCAGAAACGCTTTCCTTGCCATTGCCAGTCTACATTTTATATCCTCTCTACTTGGACCATCGTCAGTCATTTTGCTCCCCAAATAGCAGAATTCATCTACTACTTTAAGTGTCTCATTTCCTCATCTAATTCCCTGAGCGTCACCCCATTTCAGTAGGCTACATTCCATTATTCTCGTTTTGCTTTTCTTGATATTCATGTCATATCCTCCTTTCAAGGCACTGTCCATTCCGCTCAACTGCTCTTCCAGGTCCTTTGCTGTCTCTGACAGAATCACAATGTCATCAGCAAACCTCAAAGTTTTCATTTCTTCTCCATGGATTTTAATTCTTACTCCAAATTTTCCTTTTGTTGCCTTTACTGTTTGCTCAATATACAGATGGAATAGCATCGGGAATAGGCTACAACCCTGTCTCACTCCCTTCCCAACCACTGCTTCCCTTCCATGCCCCTCGACTCTTACACTTGCCATGTGGGTTCTACACAAACTGTAAACAGCCTTTCGGTCCCTGTATTTGACCCTTGCCACTTTCAGAATTTGAGAGACAGTATTCCACTGAACATTGCCAAATGCTTTCTCTAAGTCTACAAATTCTAGAATATAGCTGCACAAATAATCATCGAACCCGTATTGTTTCAGTCTTGTGACGTAAAGCCGACTAGAAGCTGGAAACAGTGTGAAACAATACTCATCCGACAAAATTAGTTTCTTCCATAACACTGTAATCCATATTTTGTGGTTTCGGCACCACATTTTCCAGTTGCGAACATTTGCATCATTGATAAGCGGTTTTCGAAACCCAGTTCGCGTTGCAATCACCTGCTTCATGAGCTACCTTCGTGTCGTTTTGGTGCTGACAGGGTTCAAGAGTGCGGCATGTAGCTTTTCTGTGATTTTTGCTTAATTTTTGTCAAATCCTCTTCAATGATCGTCTGTCACGACCATTCTACACACACTTTCGTCCGCGTTATGACTTAGCAAGTGATGTTTTTCCGCTTTTTCTGTATGAATTTCTCGCTGTGTTTATCCAACACCTGTAGCTAAATCTAGTTTCTTATCCATGAGTGCCACCGTGCTTCCTTGGAAAATGCGAGTACTGAATAACTCCTGGGACACATTCATCTTATAGCAAGATGCACGTGGCGTCCATATTGCACTCGACTATTAGATTCTGAACAGAACCAAGAGGCAATCGCCAAATCCTCTGAAACAGGCCACACCTCTCCCCGTTGTTGCAAAACAATAATATTTTGTTATCCGACCTCGAGACCTATGCCTCCCTTCATTAGGCGTCTTTTTCAGCCCTTTTTTCATTTAGTAAACCAGATCGCTAGCTTTGCTTATTACTTGAAGTTACAGAGCTTTCGACTTCGCGCCATGCTCCAGTCCCACTGTTACACTGATAATGCCTGCGGAATACGCCACCCTGACGTCGGCCGGAAACTGTTGCCGTCAAAGAGGCGTCGTAACTGGATGGCTCTGTGTACCGTACGCACAACCTTCAGTCTCATTACCTCACACAACACACACACTATCAGCCGACATCAGGAACATGGCGACGAATTTTCGTTTCCATTTTGCGTTCCACAACTTACCACCTGCTTAACTTAGAAAGTGAGTCAACATCTCTTCATAATGAGTGACATATTGGCCGTACAAGTTAGGTAGGGTTGTAATATTATCCATTGTAGAGCGCTGGAGTAAGGATTTCCCTAAAAGAAAGAGACGCATAGTGCGAAAATTTGTTGTTAAATGATAGAGATATTTTATTACTGTTTGCTAGTGTTACATTTTGTACCAAATCCCTGCCCTATGTGGTTTAAGTAATCCTTCACAGTATAAAATGGGTGGCTTAAGCCAGGATATTGGCCTATAGTCTGTTTATCCTGAAATCCTATGTCCAGTTATTAATACCAGCTTCAAATAACATGCTTCGAACCAGTGACTTCTACGCCGAGCACCAATGTATCAGCGTACATTAGCAAACTCATCTTCGAATTTTTCTGTGTTTTCTTTCAAGTATTTGTACGTAAATTTATTTTGAAGACTCCGCTTTTATTCACTACTGGAAGCTTCGCCTTCATTTGCGTCCAATAGTCTCATCATTTCAAAAATAAAAATTAATCATTCAGTTAGCCGAACAGAACAATTCAGTTTCAGCGACTGCTCTGCGGCTACAGCAAAATGCCTTTTTGGATAGAGACAACAACAAGAAGTGTTCCTTGCACCAAAATACGTAGAGTGCTTTCATTTGAATTCAGTTTCAGACTACATATACCGGAACCGTGTTTCACCCTGACCTTCTGATCTTCATAGTCATCAGCAAGCTTAGCGCTCTCTGCTTCGCTCGCGTAAGTTGTATGACTGCACAGATTTTTCTTGTTCTTCTTTAATGGAATTTCCATACCGTTCGTAAATTTGAACATCTTCTACAATCGGATTTCCAAAAACGCTGAAACACGTACGTATTTAAATTCTAACCGAGAACCAGTTTTCATAGATGTAGCTTCAAAAAAGCTTTAGTAGTAATTTAATAACCATTCACCACCTTAGTGGCTGAATTTTCAAAAAATGCCTAAGCACGTATTTTTTTATTTCTGGCCGAGAAATTAAATACCAGTTTTCGTAGTTCTAGCTTCAAAATTATCTAACAGCGACATTATTTCAAGCAATCTTTGTCCCCTCCCCCCCCCCCCCCCTACCACACGACTTCTCCCTCTTAGGGGTGGAATTTCGAACAATCCCTTACTACACGAGGCCTACAGTGTAAGACGGCCATCCTCTCCTAATTTCAATTTTCTATCCTTAACGGTCTGGGCTGGGAGATGACGTGTCAGCCAGTGTATCAGGACATTTCCTTTTATACAGAGAACACAGACAGGACACTAAAACTCTGTACACACTGGCCTGAGTCCGCTTGACTCAACAGATACATTTAAGACGCGAAGCTCACGCGTCGGGAAGGAGAGGTGCCATTCTGTGCCCTTCCAGTTTAGCGACTGAATAGCTCCTCGATGAATAAAATGTTCTCGGGTTTCCAACCGCGCCAATTGCTTAAAACTACACGAGCTTTCGGCCAAGCACTCCTTGGCCATTGTCAAGTGGTATGACTGCCAGTGGGCTGTTGGTGCGCCCTTATATACGCTAGCTGCCGGCTGTGACGTCACTGGTGCCCGTGACATTGCCACACAGGGTGAGTCGCGTAAGACGTAACACCCCCTTTATTCCGGGGGTGATTGCACGTATCGGCATGCGGTTTTCGGCGAATCATAGCGAACTATGGGGCACATACGTTGGTACATGCACAACAATCACAACGTTTATATTGTCCGAGATAATGAGGCAAGTACATGTTTTTTTTAAATGGGACGCAATACTTTTTTTTTACAGTCATTCGAACGCCCTGGAAAAGACGCGTTTAGTGATGTAACGCATTTTGCTGCTGTGATTCAAACTTCGCTTAAAAGAGGGCGGATGAGGATTTACCTACGTAGTGTAGGCTGCGGATGCTGCATGGAGCACGGCAACTCGGCCCGCGGGTCGCGCGGCATGTACCAAAGTATGTGCCCCATAGTCGGCTATGATTCGCCGAACACCGTTTGTCGATACGTGCAATCGCCCCCGGAATAATGAGGGTGTTACGTCTTACGCGACTCACCCTGTAAATGGGCATGTTTTGAGTCAGCGTTCGACGTGCCCTCTTCAACCGTGCGATCGCTGAATCCCACGCAGCGCTGAGCTGCAAGCCCCGTCTATATTCAGGATGTTTGCGGTAATTTTCATTGCAATAGCTTCCTTTATTGAACTGTCCCATAAGCCGTTAGTGCGAGCCACGACAGAGGTATCGTCAACTTTTATGTGGTGACCGTTTTCTAACGCATGCTCAGCTAACGCAGATTTCTCTGGATAGGTTAGCCGATAATACCTCTCATGTTCTTTCCTGCGTTGTTCCACTGTGCGCACTGTTTCTCCGATGTACTCCTGGCCACACCCACAAGGTATTTCGTAGACTCCAGGTGTTCTGAGACCTGTTGCGTCTTTAACTGGTCTCAGTAATTGACGGATTTTCGTTGGAGGCCTGAAGATTGATCGGATCTTGTGTCTTTTCAACAGGCGGCTTATCAGTCGACTCAAAACATGCCCTTATATGGCAATGTCACGGGCACCAGTGACGTCACAGCCGACAGCTAGCGTATATAAGGGCGCACCAACAGCCCACTGGCAGTCATACCACTTGACAATGACCGAGCGAGGTGGCGCAGTGGTTAGACACTGGACTCGCATTCGGGAGGACGGCGGTTCAGTCCCGCGTCCGGCCATCCTGATTTTTCCGTGATTTCCCTAAATCGCTCCAGGCAAATGTCGGGATGGTTCCTTTCACAGGGCACGGCCGACTTCCTTCCCCATCCCTCCCTAATCCGATGAGACCGATGACCTCGCTGTCTGGCCTCCTTCCCCAAACAACCCAACTTGACAATGGCCAAGGGGTGCTTGGCCGAAAGCTCGTCTAGTTTTAAGCAATTGACGCGGTTGGAAACCCGAGAACATTTTATTCAATGTTATCGCCGCGAGACTCTGCATTCAAGCTCCTCGATGGTTATCCCAGTCAGCAACGCCATACTACCTCACCTTCTATCACGAAAAGTACGTAAATTAGGAGATTGAAAACCTGAAAGTCAGTGGCGGTGTGTAACTAGCTGAAAAAATGAAGCAAGTTCACAGCTAAACAGGTGCGTCTGTTGCAGATGGTGATCGAAACTGCAAAAATGTTAGTTTTATGCTCGGAGGAACCAAAGGTATGTGCTAAGGTAGGCAGAATAATGACGGCAAACGTGTACACTAGTCGAAAAGTTTTGGCAGGAATAGCCTGCTTCGCATGTTGAATGCTAAGGAAGGACAGTGAAATACACGTGAGAACTTTTAAACCTGTGCCCCCGAGGGTCGCAAGAGTTGGTCGTTACCAAGACGACTCCCTGCGTGGAGAGCCGTTGCCAGACATATTTTATATACAAGTCTCCCACAGTTCCGCTACAGGGCGAGCTCTCGTTTACAAAACAAGCGACTTTTGACTCCGCGCAGCAGCGTCGGCTCCCCTGCAGAACACTTTTGCGATACAACGCGACTCCCCGCCGTCGTAACGGCCGCCTTGCGCGCACCGTCTGCGCCGCTCGCCTCCCGGAGACAAAGAAGGGCGACCCGCGCAGTGCGACGCCACTCCCAACAGGCGGCATTGTTCACCGGGCGTGACGTCAGCGGGAGCTCCTGGCGGCTACTCGCTGCGCAGGGCCAGGCAGTGATGTGCGGACAGGCCGCGGCGCTTCGCCGCTGCGTTACAGCGCCCAGGGGCGGCACCCCGTCCGTGTTCCTCCCCACAAAACTCTCGGCGGCTGCCGCCGCAGGGTGCCGGAGTCTCTCGTTACCCTCGGAGGACCGAGGGGAGAAGTCGGCTAAATGAAATGTCGCATTAGAGGCGGTAACCCGACTCGGCGCCGTAATAAGCGGGTGGAACGCAAACATTGGCGCGGATTAGTGTGCAGCTTAGTAGCGGGTCTTCCAGCAGCACGTGCAGCACTGACTGGAGAGTGACATGATGCGGACGCCACACACAAACCAATTTTTTTCTGTTTATCAGTTGTTTAGCTAAGCTAATGCAGTGAGCGCTCAGTTACGATCTACTCTCTTCTGCAAGAAGGAACTCAGAACTAAGACTAAGTTATCTGTGCACCGTTCAGTCTTTCGACCAACTTTGTTTTATGGGAGCGAAAGCTGGGTGGAGTCAGATTACCTTATCAGTAATGTTGAGGTTACGGATATGAAAGTAGCTAGGATGATTGCAGGTACTAGTAGATGGGAACAATGGCAGGAGGGTGTCCACAAACGAGGAAATCAAAGAAAAACTGGGAATGAACTCTATAGATGTAGCAGTCAGGGCGAACAGGCTTGAATGGTTACACGCATGGGAGAAGCAAGGTTACCCAAGAGACTCATGGGTTCAGCAGTAGAGGGTAGGAGGTGTCGGGGTACACCAAGGAGAAGGTACCTGGATTCGGTTAAGAGTGTTTTTGAAGTAATAGGCTTAACATCAGAAGAGGCACCAATGTTAGCATTGTATAGCCGGCCGGAGTGCTCGTGCGGTTCTAGTCGCTACAGTCTGGAGCCGAGCGACCGCTACTGTCGCAGGTTCGAATCCTGCCTCGGGCATGGATGAATGTGATGTCCTTAGGTTAGTTAGATTTAGGTAGTTCTAAGTTCTAGGCGACTGATGACCTCAGAAGTTAAGTCGCATAGTGTTCAGAGCCATTTGAACCATTTTTAGCACTGAATAGGGGCTCATGGAGGAATTTTATGAGGGGGACTATGCTCCAGACTGAACGCTGAAAGGCATAATCAGTCTTAAATGATTATGATGATTTGTTTACTGGGGTGTTTCTAGCACCATAGCTGAGCCATTACTGAGCCCCGCAGTCACTCTGGGGTTTGATCCCTTTCTTTTCGCGTCTATGTAGCATTTGTGGCTCTGTGAGCGTAAGCTTTCTTTCTGCGCTTCACATCAAAGCTGAACAAAGATTGAGTAGCTAACGCAAGACGTCTCAAAGCAGAGTGAGGTACAAATTGTAAGTAGGCTGTTGGTAAAGCCTCGTAGCGCTCTGTATGAAAATCACTGACAGTGCTGTATGCAGTCTGTGGCTGGTTTCCATTGTTGGAATATTTGCTATTGTGATGTTGGGCAGTTGGATGTGAACAGCGCGTAGCGTTGCGCAGTTGGAGGTGCGCCGCCAGCAGTGGTGGATGTGGGGAGAGAGATGGCGGAGTTTTGAGAGCGGAAGATCTGGACGTGTCTCCGCCACAAAAAGGAAATTTGTAAGACTGGATGTCATGAACTGATATATATATTATGACTTTTGAACATTATTAAGGAAAATACATTGTTTGTTCTCTATCAAAATCTTTCATTTGCTCACTATGCCTATCAGTAGTTAGCGCCTTCAGTAGTTAGAATCTTTTACACTCCTGGAAATTGAAATAAGAACACCGTGAATTCATTGTCCCAGGAAGGGGAAACTTTATTGACACATTCCTGGGGTCAGATACATCACATGATCACACTGACAGAACCACATGCACATAGACACAGGCAACAGAGCATGCACAATGTCGGCACTAGTACAGTGTATATCCACCTTTCGCAGCAATGCAGGCTGCTATTCTCCCATGGAGACGATCGTAGAGATGCTGGATGTAGTCCTGTGGAACGGCTTGCCATGCCATTTCCACCTGGCGCCTCAGTTGGACCAGCGTTCGTGCTGGACGTGCAGACCGCGTGAGACGACGCTTCATCCAGTCCCAAACATGCTCAATGGGGGACAGATCCGGAGATCTTGCTGGCCAGGGTAGTTGACTTACACCTTCTAGAGCACGTTGGGTGGCACGGGATACATGCGGACGTGCATTGTCCTGTTGGAACAGCAAGTTCCCTTGCCGGTCTAGGAATGGTAGAACGATGGGTTCGATGACGGTTTGGATGTACCGTGCACTATTCAGTGTCCCCTCGACGATCACCAGTGGTGTACGGCCAGTGTAGGAGATCGCTCCCCACACCATGATGCCGGGTGTTGGCCCTGTGTGCCTCGGTCGTATGCAGTCCTGATTGTGGCGCTCACCTGCACGGCGCCAAACACGCATACGACCATCATTGGCACCAAGGCAGAAGCGACTCTCATCGCTGAAGACGACACGTCTCCATTCGTCCCTCCATTCACGCCTGTCGCGACACCACTGGAGGCGGGCTGCACGATGTTGGGGCGTGAGCGGAAGACGGCCTAACGGTGTGCGGGACCGTAGCCCAGCTTCATGGAGACGGTTGCGAATGGTCCTCGCCGATACCCCAGGAGCAACAGTGTCCCTAATTTGCTGGGAAGTGGCGGTGCGGTCCCCTACGGCACTGCGTAGGATCCTACGGTCTTGGCGTGCATCCGTGCGTCGCTGCGGTCCGGTCCCAGGTCGACGGGCACGTGCACCTTCCGCCGACCACTGGCGACAACATCGATGTACTGTGGAGACCTCACGCCCCACGTGTTGAGCAATTCGGCGGTACGTCCACCCGGCCTCCCGCATGCCCACTATACGCCCTCGCTCAAAGTCCGTCAACTGCACATACGGTTCACGTCCACGCTGTCGCGGCATGCTACCAGTGTTAAAGACTGCGATGGAGCTCCGTATGCCACGGCAAACTGGCTGACACTGACGGCGGCGGTGCACAAATGCTGCGCAGCTAGCGCCATTCGACGGCCAACACCGCGGTTCCTGGTGTGTCCGCTGTGCCGTGCGTGTGATCATTGCTTGTACAGCCCTCTCGCAGTGTCCGGAGCAAGTATGGTGGGTCTGACACACCGGTGTCAATGTGTTCTTTTTTCCATTTCCAGGAGTGTATTTAGCTGGCAGTATTGGCGCTCGCTGTGTTGCAGTAGTTCGACTAACGAAGATTTTTGTGAGGTAGGTGATGCATGAAAGGTATAGGTTATTGTTAGCCAGAGCCATTCTTTTGTAGGGATTATTGAAAGTCAGATTGCGCCCCCAAAAAATATTGTGTGTCAGTTTATTGATGATCAGAATAAGTAAATAGAGAAATGTCTGAGCACGTTCAGTTTTGCTCACCTGTTTGAAAAACAAATAACGTAAGAGGTTTACCAGCACTGTCATTTATAAAGATTTTCTGAGGGGATGTTTCAAAATTAGATACGGTTCTACAGCTGCACCTACCGTGAGAAACTGTGCAAAATAGTCTTGTATTCTGATTGGCTGCCATGGTATAAGATAGAGGGATTACCCTAGTGGGCTAGGATTCATATTTTTATTCATTAATGATTACTAAACTATTAGCTCTACAACTTTGCTTCCGCTGTTTTGCAATAGATGGCAGTTGCGCCAAGTGCGGTTCAGGTGGTTGGTCAGAGCTGTAATACAATAAGCTTACGCATCTGTAAATATAGTGCCATAAAAATATTAGTCGTTTTGTGATTGCATTATAAGGTTATTCTCGATTAAGTACGTCAACTTACGTACCCATTTCTCGCCATCTGCGGGAAGTTTTAATTTTCCGATTTATCGTGAAGAAATCTGCGGCTGTGCCTCTTAAAATGCTGGCAAAGACCAATGGTGAGGGAACTATTAGTGGAAGAACGTGCAAAGAATGTTTTCGAAGCCTTAAGAACGGTGATTTTGATGTCGAAGTCCGGCATTGCGGTGGAAGACAGAAGGTTTTCGTAGCTACTGAAACAGACGAAGACAGTCACGGACATCATTATCGACAGCAATTGATGCGTTCGAACCCAGCACTGAAACGTAAATGGCCAAAATACAGCGATAGACACGTAAAGATAATTTTGCAGCAGGTCAGTGCTCAAACCCATGCTGCAAAACCCGTCAAAATATACATGGAAACGTTGAAATCAGAAGTCCTATCCGCCCCGCCGTATTCTCCATACGTTGCTCTCCCTGACTACTACCTTTTTCGATCAGTGGCATACAGTCAGGCTGACCACCCCTTCCGATCATATGAACAAGTGCAAAATTGAATCGATTTATGGATTCCCACAAAAGACGCCCAGTTCTTCCGCCACAGGATTCGTATGCTATCCGAAAGATGGGAGAATGTAGTGACCAGCGATGGGATTCTGCGTTCTGCTTTGATGCGACAAGATTCTACTAAGCCTTTGCACTCCCTGATAAGCCACTACGAATGGAGACAGTTACTTGCCGTCTGTGGTAACACGGAGAAGGGAACCGCAACCACACTCGCTTTGATCTGCATCTACATCCACATGGATACTCTGCAGATCACACGTAAATGCCTGGTAGAGGCTTCATCGAACCACCTTCATAACAATTGTCTGTTATTCCAATCTCGAAAAGCAAGCGGAAAAATCGAATACCCTATATCTTTCCGTACGAGCTCTGATTTCCCTGATTTTATTATGAAGACCGTTTCTCCTTCTGTATGTCGGCACAACAAAATATTTTCACTTTTGGAAGATGATTGAAATTTCGTGACAAGATTCCGCCGCTACAAAAAAGGATTTCTTTCAACGATGTCCGCCCCAAATCTTGAATTATGTCAGTGAAACTCTCTCCCCTGTTTCTCCATAGTATAAAACTTGCTACTTTTTTTTTAACTTTCTCGATTTACTCCGTTAATCCTATCTTGTAAAGATCTGACAACGCGCAGCAGTACTCCAAAAGAGGTCGGACAAACGTATTGTAGGCAGTGTCATTTGTAGATCTATTGTAGATGTGTAGCATCTTCTAAGTGTTCTCCCAAAAAATGGCAGTCTTTGGATCGCCTTCCCGACAAAATTTTCTAAGTGTTCTTTCCAATTTAAATTGTTCGTAATTGTAATCCCTAGGTATTTAGGTGAATTTACGACCTTTAGATTTGATTGATTTGTCATGTAACCGAAGTTTAATTGCTTTTAGCACTCATGTGGATGATGTCACACTTTCCGTTATTTAGGGTAAATCGCCAATTTAGGCACAATACAGATATATTTTCTGAATCGTTTTGCAATTTGTTTTGATCTTCTGATGACTTTAATAGACGATAAACGACAGCATCATCTGCAAACAACCTAAGATGGCTGCTCAGATTGTCTCCTAAATCGTTTATGTAGATCAGGAACAGCAGGGGGAAACGCCACAAATCACTTAGTTTTACTCGATGATTTTCCGTCAATTATCTCTCCGACAGGAAATCGCCAACCAGTCACATAACTGGGACCATATTCCGTAAGCTTGATTACTAGAACAGATTTGAGTTGTTTATTACAAACAAGCTACGACAGATACAAACGCATTGTGCATGTCAAAAAAATGGTTCAAATGGCTCTAAGCACCATGGGCTTAACATCTGAGGTCATCAGTCCCCTACACTTACAAGGGAACCTCCCCATCGCACCCCCCTCAGATTTCGTTATAAGTTGGCACAGTGGATAGGCCTTGAAAAACTGAACACAGTTCAATCGAGAAAACAGGAAGAAGTTGTGTGGAACTATGAAAAAATAAGCAAAATATACAAACTGAGTAGTCCATGCGAAGATAGCCAACATCAAGCATGATCTGATAGCAGCAGCACCGTGGTCCCGTGGTTAGCGTGAGCAACTGCGAAACGAGAGGTCCTTGGTTCAAGTCTCCCTCGAGCGAAAAATTTTTCTTTGTTTTCGCAAAGTTATGATCTGTCCATTCGTTCATTGACGTCTCTGTTCACTGTAATAAGTTTAGTGTCTGTGTTTTTCGACCGCACCGCAAAACCGTGCGATTAGTAGACGAAAGGACGTGACTCTTCAATGAGAACCGAAAACATTTGATCGCAAGGTCATAGGTCGACCGATTCCTCCACAGGAAAACACGTCTGATATATTCTATACGACACTGGTGACGGCATGTGCGTCACATGACAGGAATATGTTGTCGACCCACATAACTCGTACACTTGGCGAATGGGTAAAAACATTCTTCTCCGTTGCCCGATTTAGGTTTTCTTGTGGATGTGATAATTACTCCCAAAAAAGTGATGAAAACATAAGAGTTTGTCACATAAACTGCAACAAATGAATCCAACAGTTTCACAGTCGCTCACTTTTCCTTGTGCTCTGTTAAAACATATGTTATTAACGTTTTCAAATTTTTCCGTGTGTAGACCGTCAAATCCTGCATATGTCCAAGCAAATCTGAACATGTCCTGGAATTTTGGAGAGCGAAGTTGATTATGTGTGAGTGCCTGAACTTTGATAATTGTCTGAAAAAAAAATTAAAATTTTCGCTCGAAGGAACATTTGAAACAAGTACCTCTCGCTCAGCAGCTGCTCATGCTAACCACGGGACCACGGCGCTCCTGAGCGGAGTTTGTCCCAGATGTTGCCTATCATTCACATGGAATACTCAGTTTGTATATTTTGCTTAATTTTTCAGAGTTCCACACAACTTCTTCCTGTTTTCTCGATTGATCTGTGTTCAGTTTTTCAAGGCCTATCCACTGTGCCAACTTATAACGAAATCCGAGGGGGGTGCGATGGGGAGGTTCCCTTGTTAGAACTACTTAAACCTAACTAACCTAAGGACATCACACACATCCATGCCCGAGGCAGGATTCGAACCTGCGACTGTAGCAGCAGCGCGGTTTCGGACTGAAGCGCCTAGAACCGCTCCGCCACACCGTCTGGCATTGCGCATGTCACTGTATAGAGAAAGATTCCAAGTTTTATGTTTGCGCAGACACTACGCCATACACTCAACATGAGCATCCCGCGTTGCTCGAGGAATATCGGAACGAAAGTCCATTTCATTGCACACATAAATCTACAGGTGCCTGTTTATTGAACTGACAGCTTCAACAATTCGATTTCTCAGCTCTTGAAGTGTAGCTACCATAGGTGATACAAAGATTGATGACCTGGGAGGCCAAAACCAATAAACAAGATCAGTGTTGTGGGATGGTCCTGTTCAGATAACGCCGCACCTCAAGGTGAACTGAGGCGAGGCGCGGTCGTGCATGAAAATGAAATCTTTGGAATCCTCGTGAATCTGAGGAAACAACCTTTTGGAGCACGACCAGATATGACATTCTTGTCACACTCTCCTCCACAAAAAGAAATGTTCATAAACTTTGTGAACAGAAACGGCACAACATACGTTCATTTTCGGTGAGTATGTTTCATTTCCGATGAATATGCCAGGATTTTGTGACTCCCAGATTCTTACATTATGCTGGTTTATTTAACCCGATTGATGAAACATAGATTCGTCCGAAAAGATTAGTCGTGTTCTCTACCGCATCCTGGGGAACTGAAATACAAAAATCGTACCTTCTGTTACGGGTCCTGGAACGCAGCTACTCCAGTAACCGGAACATCCAAGACTTCAAACGCAGGCGTCGTTTCAGAACACGCCACACCACTATTTGAGAAAGCTGAAGTTCCTGTCCTACCCGCCTTGTGGTCTTCGGAGGGCTCCGTGTGAATGCGTCTCGGATACACGTGACATCTTCATCAGACGTGCGTTGCGGGCCGTAACTCTTCTCTTTGCATACGCAACGAGTTTCCAAGAATTTTCTACGCCGGTCATAAATCTGCTTGTGCAGAGGCAACTTCTTGCTGAATCGACGGCGGAACACACGCTGCTCTTGAGCAATGGATTTATTTGGCGCAACTTCCAGTACAAATGTTTCCTCTTGTGGTGTAGTCACCGAGTTGCTACAAAAAGACGACGCCGTAGCTGTGTCAAAAATTTGAACCCTACTCTATCCAGTGACAATTGGTCTGTAATAAAGAACTGAAATCTCTTTTGTAATCACCCGCTATTATACTGAACGCGCAAGTTTCAGAGAGGATCGCCGCAACTATTGTAACAGAATCCCTTTATCCCTTTAGCCTCTAGACGGAAAATGCGGTGTGACTTGCCGGAGAAGTAGCGCTCGTGATTTCGAAGGCTGACATTAGCGACCTGGAGAGCAGTGTGCTCCTCCGCCACGTGTAACCTCCCCCTCACTTATCGACCTTAATGACAGTGAAAAATTAAACCGCGTGTACCTAATGGAAATTTGGGAAAAGCAATCGTCACCGAAGTGAATCTGTCGGTAAAGAGGGAGGAAGGGTTACATCTAAATGAAAGGAAAAATGCAAATGATACTGTTGGAAATTAATTTTGAAAAGGGGTAAAGTTAATAAAGAAAGTAAATGTGCGGTGGTAACGTTAACAATTAACTGGCGTTAGTTAGATATTTGAGATTTGGGGAAAATTACGGTCGCCAGTCCTATGGACAACTACTATAATAACTGAAAAAGAAAGGTTATTGCACATATAATTAGCACTAAAAGCGTGGCAACTGAAGGTTGACACGTGTTCTGTGAAAACTGAATGTTTGTCAAAAGTAATAAATTTCGCTACAGTCTGACTTAATTTAGCAAAAGAATTAATAAAACTGGAAAATTGAAAGTTAATTTAGTGGCTGAAATTAATAGTGAACTTTGTTTCTGAAGCGCTAAGAAATTCAATAAAATAAGGTTAGTCCTGGGCTACCTCAACAATCATTTCAAAAGCTACTTGAATCTACGCAATTTAGAAATAAGAGATTTAACTTTGAACTTGAATTAAATGATTCTGAACAATTAACAATAGTAAAATTTAGTACGTACCAAGCTGAGCTGCAGTCACAGGTAAGCTAAAATATGGTAACAAAACTCGCACTCTTAATTTGTGCTTGTGTAATCTAAATATTGTAGCCAGCTATGAATACCTTAACTGAACTTTGAAATTAAAGCAGTGAAATCGAATGATATTACTTTAATGCTGGCGTTTGAATTTCAACGACACTCGAGTTCATTTCGGAAAAGGAAGGGACCCTGCTTGGTAATGCAATTGGGACAATGAGCAACAAAGGTTCATGCTAAGTTGCTGTAGTTAAGTGATGCTAAAGGAATAGTTTGAAGAGCTGAGGACTGCCATACTGTTCTAAAACTTAACGTGCTTTCAAAAATGGTTCAAATGGCTCTGAGCACTATGGACTCAACTGCTGTGGTTATCAGTCCCCTAGAACTTAGAACTAGTTAAACCTAACTAACCTAAGGACATCACACATCCATGCCCGAGGCAGGATTCGAACCTGCGACCGTAGCAGTCGCGCGGTTCCGGACTGCAGCGCCTAGAACCGCGAGACCACCGCAGCCGGCAACGTGCTTCCAGTCTTCCTTGTTGATGCATTGAAGGTTTAAAAGTCGTCGATCGAGGAGGTGACGACAATCACTCATTGTCGGCCGTCGCTGCTGCAGAAGCTGGTTGCTGGCGCGCCTTCTTCTCGACACGGTCACCAGGCGAAACGGGCTCTTGATGTGTGCCGGCTAATGATTACCGTCCGCGCCACCGTGCCAGAACTATCACAGCAAGTCGAGCGCAATTACATGCTGCCAAACCGCGAAAGCGCGGCAACTCGCGGGAGCGTCACTCAACACACCTGCTCCACCGCCCTACTCCAGCCAGACTCCGCTCTGCCCGCGCTCAACGTGGCAGAGTTAACACTACCAAAGATCCTAAACACTTTGGTTCTCCACACGATCTATCGATGTAATAGATCGATAACATAGTTTTCGCAAGGCAAGAACCAGCGTAAAAATACAAATAGTATTTACAGAACAAACCAATTATACATCGACATAAATGCATAGTAAAACAATTACAATATATAAAGACACAGAAATGTCACATCTTCAGGTAACAAAATAAGGAAAAAAATTTATTGTACAATAGATGGAAATAGGAGGATATGCGTTTCCGGCGTTACACACTGATATCCAACTAGTGAGTCTTTGGGCAGAGGGTAAAGCAGCAGTCAACTGGCCTGATGACACTTTCGTTCCGTGAACTTCCACTTCTTCGACGAATCTACTTAAAACAAGGTGTATAAAAATACATACGGCCTTCGAAAATATTTTGTATGGATGAATGGCTCGGAATACCTTCCTTACGGTACTGTTGTCTGTCTTTTCATCGCATGTCGGACATGCTAGCGCACTGAATAGACGCCACGGACAAATCCTGTCGGGTAAGTATTTCTTAGCGCTGCGAGGCAAAGTGCTCCGCTTGCCCGCGCCCTGGAACGAGCACTGGAGAAATCTGCCGAGAGGAACCGGGCGTCCGACGAACGATTCACGCAGAAACCAAATGGAAGAAATTCCGTCGCAGAACCTAGTGTACGGTATCCGCGCACTTTCTTGAAAAGCAATGACGATTGGACGTTAATCCCACCTAAGTCTGCATATACAGGGTGATTCAAAAAGGATACCACAACTTTAAAAATGTGTATTTAATGAAAGAAACATAATATAACCTTCTGTTATACATAATTACAAAGAGTATTTAAAAAGGTTTTTTTTTCACTCAAAAACAAGTTCAGAGATGTTCAATATGGCCCCCTCCAGACACTCGAGCAATATGAACCCGATACTCCAACTCGTTCCACACTCTCTGTAGCATATCAGGCGTAACAGTTTGGATAGCTGCTGTTATTTCTCGTTTCAAATCATCAATGGTGGCTGGGAGAGGTGGCCGAAACACCATATCCTTAACATACCCCCATAAGAAAAAATCGCAGGGGGTAAGATCAGGGCTTCTTGGAGGCCAGTGATGAAGTGCTCTGTCACGGGCTTCCCTTTGCACAAACACCCATCCTCTGTAAACTGTTTATACCAACGTTTAATACACCACCTATCAGGAGGTTTAACACCATACTTCGTTCGAAATGCACGCTGAACAACTGTCGTCGATTCACTTCTGCCGTACTCAATAACACAAAAAGCTTTCTGTTGAGCGGTCGCCATCTTTTAGCATCAACTGACGCTGACGCCTAGTCAACAGCGCCTCAAGCGAACAAATGTACAACTAAATGAAACTTTATAGCTCCCTTAATTCGCCGACAGCTAGTGCTTAGCTCTGCCTTTTGTCGTTGCAGAGTTTTAAATTCCTAAAGTTGTGGTATTCTTTTTGAATCACCCTGTATATTCCGCAGTCCACTGAACAGAGCATCGTGGTGGATAGGCTACCTTCCACCGGTGTTAACGACCCCCTTCTCCTGTACCATTTGTGTAGTGAGAGAGTGAAGAGTGACTATAGACCTGTGTAGACTCTATAAGTCGCCCTAGTCTCTCTTATGTTATTCTTATAATTCATACGAGAGATATTCAAGGTGGCAGCCATCTTCCAGGGATTTCCATTTAAGCTGTTCGACTATTTCTTTTACGGTTTCATAACGGCTATATCGACCCGTTACGATCCTAGTAGTACCACGTCTCTCCATTCGCCCCATGTCCTGTCACTATTCAAACATTACATTGTGAATGAATCATACTGGTGTAGAATTCACTTGTCACTCATGTCAGCGCTTCGTCTGTAAGAATACCGAAGCTTTCCCTTGTTTCTATCTAGGTCCTTGTGGTTAAATCCGTCTTCCCACAGAACTGCTGAAGCTCCTGAATAAATCTCTTCTCGGACGTGTGTGACACAAAAGTAAGAAGCACTATCAGGTTTTGGTTGCTTTGATTTCATAATGTCACATGGGACTATTCTCTAAGATATCTCACGAAGCCAAAGTAAAGTTTTCCGAGTCCAAAAAAGTGTAATAAGAATTACTTTTTGCGTGAATTCAAAAAGTCCTGCAGGGACCTGTTTCGGGATCTAGGTATACTAACTACTGCTTCCCAATACATTTATTCCTTAATCAAATTTGTCATTAAAGATCTATCTCTTTCTCAAACTCATAACACAGTTAATCGAATCAGTATGAGAAAGAAGAATAATCATCACAAAGATTTAAAATCATTTACTTAGGAAAAGAAAACTGTCCAATATTCAGGAATACACATTTTTAATGACATGCCAACAGCCATAAAAACTTTAACCACCATTATAGTTCAGTTTAAAAAGAGCCTGAAAGATTTATTGGTGGTCAACTTCTTCTACTTCACTGATGAGTTTATTAGGAGAGCCATCTGATGTGTATATATTATTCATTATATCAAATTGTGAGAGTATTACGTGTAGTCCGACTTGTTACAAAGTCTTTACAGTAATGCGGCTATTGCAAAGTAGTATTGCAAATTGATTACTCTATTTGATGATACATGCTTGCAGTAAACTAAGAATAATCATGTGTGCCTTACTGTAATGGACATTTACATGATTTCCAAGAAATTTGCTATTAGCTTTTAAACGAAAATATGTTTAAGATGTTTCGAATTACTCCTCATCGATAGGGACCGTATCACCTGGGATATGAGAAAGACGCATTAGCATATCTGCTTTTCTTTGTAAATATTTACTGCATATATTTGTCTTCTTTTCACACAAACTATCCTTTAACCTCCGCTGCGCACTGGAGAAGATTCTGTATTTTCTTTTTAGGTGGTGATTCTATGATTTCCTCGATTTGTCGATCGCTTTAATTGTGGAAATACGTGGGCAATTGCAGTTCCGAGTACTGTGCACCGTTCTGCCGATATTTTTTTTTGTTAATTTCGGGAGTTAACGAGGATAAATTTATCAGCAGTGTTTGGTGGTTATGAAATTCGACTCTTTCTTGTTGATCGTGAAATCCAGAAGTGTGTTTCACTATTTTGAAACTGGTTGAGCAAATTTGTAACCTGATAACTTCCGCTAGCTTCTAGAAAAACTATCTGATATTGCAATAACTGTTTAGATTTATTCCTGATACCAACCCATGTGCTTATTCGTAACTGTGTATCGAATGTTCCACTTGAGCTATATGGCTAATGTTCTGTTATATTTGACGCTTGCTCGTTTAGTTGGTGCTCTGTGTATGTGCCTCCATTGTGGCTGTATATATTTTATCATGGTACTCGATTCGTTCACATTACAAGAAATGTTTCTTTTATTAATCTGAGACTGATCATCATAATTGTAACAGTTTGTTTCAGTTAAGTTTTAAAAGACGACCCAAGACACGATGTTGTAGTGGCCAGGTTGCTTACAAAATCTGGAAGTCACATAGTTCATTACGTCAGTGGTCAAACTAGAGGTGTAGACATGCTTTGTACCAGTACTCTGACTAAGAAATAATAGCCATTTCCAGCACTCAGGTTCGTCATCTCTACAAGGTGTTCCAGAAATGCTGCGACAAACATCTAGGGGTTTTAGGCCATGTCTTGAGGAACTAATCGAAGATAGGAACCCACGTACGAAAATGTCATGTAACGGTGCTGCAGTCCGTCGAAGTAATAGGCGCCGGCGCCTACCACTAGGCCACCCCTTCGGCAGCAAAAGTGACTGTGTATGCTGACGGACTGTAGCTGGACCGTCTCATTGCCACGATCGTCCTTGGAGAAGATAGAGCTACCTGCTGCGTAGAAAGTCCTTGTATCCTATAGATACGATGCTCTGTTGCCTTCTACATCTACATCTACATCCATGCTCCGCAAGCTACCTGACGGTGTGTGGCGGAGGGTACGTTGAGTACCTCTATCAGTTCTCTCTTCTATTCCAGTCCCTTATTGTTCGTGGAAAGAAGGATTGTCGGTAAGCCCCTGTGTGGGCTCTAATCTCTCTGATTTTATCCTCATGGTCTCTTCGCGAGATATATGTAGGAGGGAGCAATATACTGCTTGACTCCTTGGTGAAGGTATGTTCTCGAAACTTTAACAAAAGCCTGTACCGAGCTACTGAGCGACTCTCTTGCAGAGTGTTCCACTGGAGTTTATCTATCATCTCCGTAACGCGGTCGCGATTACTAAATGATCCTGTAACGAAGCGCGCTGCTCTCCGTCGGATCTTCTCTATCTCTTCTATCAACCCTATCTGGTACGGATCCCACACTGGTGAGCAATATTCAAGCAGTGGGCGAACAAGCGTACTGTAACCTACTTCCTTTGTTTTCGGATTGCATTTCCTTATGATTCTTCCAGTGAATCTCAGTCTGGCATCTGCTTTACCGAAGATTAATTTTATACGGTCATTCCATTTTAAATCACTCCTAATGCCTACACCCAGATAATTTATAGAATTAACTCCTTCCAGTTGCTGACCTGCTACATTGTACCTAAATGATAAAGGATCTTTCTTTCTGTGTATTCGTAACACATTACACTTTTCTACATTGAGATTCAGTTGCCATTCCCTGCACCATGCATCAGTTCGTTGCAGATCCTCCTGCATTTCAGTACAATTTTCCATTGTTACAACCTCTCGATATACTACAGCATCTTCCGCAAAAATCCTCAGTGAACTTCCAATGTTATCCACAAGGTCATTTATACAGGGTGTTACAAAAAGGTACGGCCAAACTTTCAGGACACATTCCTCACGCACAAAGAAAGAAAATATGTTATGTGGACTTGTGTCCGGAACCGCTTACTTTCCATGTTAGAGCTCATTTTATTAGTTCTCTTGAAATCACACTAATCATAGAATGGGAACACAAAACAACGGAACGTACCAGCGTGACTTCAAACACTTTGTTACAGGAAATGTTCAAAATGTCCTCCGTTAACGAGGATACATGCATCCACCCTCCGTCGCATGGAATCCCCGATGCGCTGATGCAGCCCTGGAGAATGGCGTATTGTATCACAGCCGTCCACTATACGAGCACGAAGAGTCTTTACATTTGGTACCGGGGTTGCGTAGACAAGAGCTTTCAAATGCCCCCATAAATGAAAGTCAAGAGGGTTGAGGTCAGGGGAGCGTGGAGGCCATGGAATTAGTCCGCCTCTACCAATCCACTGGTCACCGAGTCTGTTGTTGAGAAGCGTACGAACACTTCGACTGAAATGTGCAAGAGCTCCATCGTGCATGAACCACATGTTGTGTCGTACTTGTAAAGGCACATGTTCTAGCAGCACAGGCAGAGTATCCCGTATGAAATCATGATAACGTGCTCCATTGCGCGTAGGTGGAAGAACGAAACTAAAATGAACTCCAACATGGAAATTAAGCGTTTCCGAACACATGTCCACATAACATCTTTTGTTTATTTGTGTGTGAGGAATGTTTCCTGAAAGTTTGGCCGTACTTTTTTGTAACACCCTGTATATATTGTGAATAGCAACGATCCTACGACACTCCCCTGCGGCACACCTGAAATTACTCTTTCTTCGGAAGACTTCTCTCCATTGAGAATGACATGCTGCGTTCTGTTGTCTAGGAACTCTTCAATCCAATCACACAATTGGTCTGATAGTCCATATGCTCTTACTTTGTTTATTAAACGACTGTGGGGAACTGTATCAAACGCCTTGCGGAAGTCAAGAAGCACGGCATCTACCTGGGAACCCGTGTCTATGGCCCTCTGAGTCTCGTGGACGAATAGCGCGAGCTGGGTTTCACACGATCGCCTTTTTCGAAACCCATGATGATTCCTACCAGAGTAGATTTCTAGTCTCCAGTCCTTGGTGGATGACGGCTCAGGAAATGGATTTCCGCCCTCAGTTTATTTTTCTCCTGCAACCCGCTAAATTCTCCAGTGATTATACAGGAGAAGAATAAACTAAAAATGGAAACCCGTGTCCGAAACCGTCATCCACCAAGGCAACAGAGCATCTCGTGGTCTGTCTACAGTGCATCTCCTTCGCTGGTGACCGTGACAATCAGCACACTCATTGGAAATCCTCCAAGACGATTAACACTGGCAGACCGGTTCACGCGCGAAACACGGCAGTTCGTTTACGGCTGTTATCCGGAGCGGCATATCGGCCAGAGGCGAAGCCGCCGCCGTATCAGGAGCTGTGAATATTCATTCCTCGCAGCCGGGCCGGTGGCCGGCGCGTGGCGGCGGCTCATCCACCCCGGCCCGTCACTGGCTGGATAACAATGGCCCGCGGCGAGGCGAGGCGCTCGCCCGATCCTCTTAGGGCCCCGGCAGAGCGGGGCACGCGGCCCGCACGCGGCTGCCGCCTCATTAGCCACGGCGGGGCGAGGGCGGCCGCTGGAGGCTCCATACTGGAGGCTGGAGCCCGGCGGCTGCCCGGAAACAAAGCTGGAGCCGGCCGGCGCGTGCGCGGCCCACACTCCTACACGAGTGCGCGCTTTCCGGACAGTCTGCACGCCGCGCAGCTACCCCCAGTCCAGCTCTACATCTACATCTCTACATCTGTACTAGCAAGCCACCTTTCGGTGGAGGGTACTTCTGATACGACCATAAATCCTCCCCTCCCATCTCCCTCCCTTTTGCCAAATGCGTATGACGCTAGGGAAGAACGGTTGTCGGTAAAACTCCGTGTGTGCTCCAGTTTGATTTTCTCAGTGCGATAATTTCGTCATACGTATGGTAAGGGAAGTAATACGTTCCCCAGCACTTCTTGGAATGTACAGTGTTGGAGTTTTCAATAGTAAACCTCGAAAGGTGTCAGCGCTGGCGTGGGTATACTCTTGTTTTAAACCCACCCTGGTAAGGCTCCCATACCGAAGAGCAATATTCAAGAATTGGTCTTACAACTGATCTATAAACTACTTCTTTCATGAATAAATTACATTTCCTTGATATTCTTCCAAGGAATCTCTCCTTGGCATATGGTTTTCCTTACTCTGTTTTATGTACTCATTCCACTTCATGTCGCTACTGGTAGGTATATTACGGTTGTTTACGTTTTCATTGGTTTATCGCCAATAGCATAATCGAGCAGCAGTCGATTTCTTTCCACACTTCAGCGCAATACGTCACATTTATTTACGTTAAGCATCATCTGTACCGAACATCGATCTTTCAAAAGTCCTCCGTGCTAATAAGCTCGCTGTTGATGGGACGTTGCACTCTAATCTTTCTTTCTTATTTCATGGGACTTCCTACATTTCGTTACTGTCTTCTGGCCTTGCAACTTTCCTATAGACAACAATATCGCTGCGAATGGCGCCATGAAGCTTCCAAGGTTTTTTTTCCATCAGTCTACTGACTGGTTCGACGCGGCCCGCCACGAATTCCTTGCAACCTACGTCCTCAGTTATTTGCTGTATGTATTCCAATTTCCAATAGAGACTGAATAATAGGGGCGGAAGACTACATCCCCGTCTTACACCCTTTTTAATCCGAGCACTTCGCTCTTGGTCGACCACTGTTATTATTCCTTCTTGGCTCTTGTGCATATTGTATATTACCCGTCTCTCCCTATAGCTTACCCCTATTTTTCTCAGAATTTCGAAAATCTTGTACCATTTTACACTGTCGAACGCTTATTCCAGGCCGACAAATCCTATGAACGTGTCCTGATTTTTTTTAGTCTCGCAACGTCAGAATTGCCTCTCTGGTGCCTTTACATTTCCTAAAGCCAAAGTGATCGTCCTCTAACACATCCTCAGTTTTCTGCTGCACTCTTCTGTATATTATTCCTATCAGCAACTTGGCTGCATGAACTCTTAAGCTAATTGTGCGATAAGGCTCGCCTTTGTGAGCTCTTGCTGTCTTGGGAATTGTGTAGATAATAGTTTTCTGAAAGTCAGATGGTATGTCGCCATACTCATACCTTCTACACACGAAGTGAATAGTCGTTTTGTTGCCACTTTCCCCAATGATTTTAGAAATTCTGATGGAATGTTATCTATCCCTTCTGCCTTATTTCATGTTAAGTCCTCCAAAGCTCTCTTAAATTCTAAATCTAATACTGGATCCCCTCTTCTAAATCGACCACATCAGACAAACTTCCCCCTCATAGAGGCCTTCAATGTACCTTTTCCACCTATTCGCTCTCTTCCCTGCATTTAACAGTGGAATTCGCGTTGCACTCTAAATATTACCACCCTTGCTTTTAATTTCACCGAAGGTTTTTTTGACTTCCCTATATGCTGAGTCAGTCCTTCCGACAATCATTTCTTTTTCGACATCTTAACGTTTTTGATGCAGCCATTTCGTCTTAGCTTCCCTGCACTTCCTATTTATTTCATCCCTCAGCGACTTGTATTTCTGTATTCCTGAATTTCCCTGAACATTTTTGTACTTCTTTCATCGATCAACTGAAGTATTTCTTCTGTTATCCGTGTTTTCTTCTCAGTTACCTTCTTTGTACCTATGTTTTTCCTTCCAACTCCTCTGATTTTCCTTTTAAGAGTGGAATTCGCGTTACACTCTTAATATTACCACCCTTGCTTTTAATTTCACCGAAGGTTTTTTTGACTTCCCTATATGCTGAGTCAGTCCTTTCGACAATCATTTCTTTTTCGGAATCTTAACGTTTTTGATGCAGCCATTTCGTCTTAGCTTCCCTGCACTTCCTATTTATTTCATCCCTCAGCGACTTGTATTTCTGTATTCCTGAATTTCCCTGAACATTTTTGTACTTCTTTCATCGATCAACTGAAGTATTTCTTCTGTTATCCATGTTTTCTTCTCAGTTACCTTCTTTGTACCTATGTTTTTCTCTCCAACTCCTCTGATTTTCCTTTTAAGAAATGTCCATTCCTCTTCAACTATACTGCCTACTGAGCTATTCCTTATTCCTGTATCTATAGCCTTAGAGAAAGTCAAGCGTATCTCGTCAGTCCTTAGTACTTCAAAACGGCTCTGAGCACTATGGGACTTAACATCTGTGGTCATAAGTCCCCTAGACTTAGAACTACTTAAACCTAACTAACCTAAGGACATCACACACATCCATGCCCGAGGCAGGATTCGAACCTGCGACTGTAGCGGTCACGCGGTTCCAGACTGAAGCGCCTAGAACCGCACGGCCTTAGTACTTCCGTATCCCACTTCCTTGCGTATTGATTCTTCTTAACTAATCTCTTAAACTTCAGCCTACTCTCCATCACTACTACACTGTTATCTGAGTCTATATTAGGTCGTGCGTACACCTTACAATCCAGTATCTCATTTCGAAATCTCTGTCTGACCATGACGTAATCTGACTGAAATCTTCCCGTATCACCCGTCTTTTCCAAGTATACCTCCTCCTCTTGTGATTCTTGAACAAAGTATTCGCGATTAATAGCTGAAATTTATTGTAGAGCTCAAGTAGTCTTTCTCCTGTCTCATACCTAGTACCAAGCCCATATTCTCCCGTAATCCTTTCTTCAGCTCCTTCCCGTACAAAAGCATTCCCGTCCCCCATGGCTATTAGAATTTCATGTCCCTCTACGTTCTGTATTACTCTTTCAATATCTTCATATATTTTCTCTCTCTCTGCATCTTCAGCTTGCGACGTCGGCATGTGTACCTGAACTATCGTTGTCGGTATTGGTTTACTGTCGATTCTGCCAACAACCACCCTATCACTGAACTGTTCACAGTAACACACTCTGTGCCCTACCTTCCTATTCATACCGAATCCTACTCCCTTTATACCATTTTCTGCTGCTGTTAATATTACCCTATACTCATTTGACCAGACATCCTTGTTTTGTCCCCATTTCACTTCACTGACACTGCTATGTCTAGATTGAACCTTTTCATTTCCCTTTTCAGATTTTCTAGTTTCCCTACCTCGTTCAAGCTTCTAACATTCTACGCCCCGACTCGTAGAACGTTGTCCTTTCGTTGGTTATTTAATCTCTTTCTCACGGTCAGCTCCACTTTGGCAGTCCCCTCCCGGAGATACGAATGAGGGACTATTCCAGAATCTTTTGCCAATGGAGAGATCATCATGACACTTTTTCAGTTACAGGCCACATGTCCTGTGGATACACATTATTGTCATCAATGCAGAGGTTTCCGTTGCCTTCTGCATTCTCGTGTCGACGTTATTCATAAGTTATTTTTTATACACTCTCATCTGTTGCAGCCCAACTACAGTCGATATGATTCTCCCAAATTTAGTTTTAGGTCTCTCTTCCGACCCGTTAAGAACGATGTGTTGAGTTCTCCCTGCAAGGAGTTCCTACACCGAATCAAAAATCTGGTCCGATACCCTGTATCCTCTTATTTTATTTAGCAGACGAAAGTGCGAATGTGTATCTGAAGCCTTTCAGAAGTCAAGGAGAACGGCATCAACCTGGATGTTGTCGTCTACGGCTCTCGACATTTCGTGGACGAACAAAGCGAGCTGGGCTCTACAAAATCTTTATTTACGGAATCCATGTTGATTTTTATTGAAGAGATTTTCTCCAAAGACATAATACGTGAACATAAAACACGTTCCATAATTCTAATACAGAGGTCAGGAATGTAGGCCTATCGTTATTTGCATTTGTTGGAAGACCTTTTTTGAAAACGGGAATGACTTACGCCAATTTTTTCTGTAACACTTGTTGCTCCATCGACCAATGATGCTAGAAGGGGAATAAGTTCTTATGCATAATCTCTCAGTTTCATTGTGGAACGAATTTAGTCAGTTTGCTATTCCGCAATCACTTATCTGAATATCTGCCAGTTCGGCTCTAACGTTTGTCTACATGTTATCTCCATTTCGCCATCATTTCTTTCGTAACATACTCGGCGATCAACAATTACAACGATAAACGTTTATGAAACACAAAATAGTGGCTATTTTGGTATGCTGGATTGCACCTAATCCACCGCTCTGCAAAACTTAGGGACGAACTAGATAAAGTAACATAACATATTAATTACTCGATTGAAATGGACGAAAGGGCGGGAACATGTTGCCAGAGGTCTCCAGTCGCGCACGGAAAGTTGGACGCCCATGGCGTGAGGTCCGCGTGACGACAGCGCCAAATGGGGCTAAGATTTTTGAAATTTTTCAAAACACAGTCAGTGATCTTAAACTAGTTAAAATAAAAATTTAAATCAGTCTTGATCACAATCTTGTTAAAATATTTTTTTATTGGAGTTAGTGACCGGTTTCGACTCTATGAAAGAGTCATCTTCAGACTCTAGAGCGGATGAGTTCCGTCGACCGTCGACGCTCGTGCAGTCTGAAGATGATTCTTTCATAGAGTCGAAACCGGTCACTCACTCCAATAAAAAAAAAATTTTAATAAGATTGCGATCAAGATTGTTTTAAATTTTAATTTTAACCAAATGGGACTGCCTGCAAAACGGGTCAGTTGAACGGACGGGAGTGGACAGTGTATGTCAGTCAAAAAAATGGCTCTGAGCACTATGGGACTCAACTGCTGTGGTCATTAGTCCCCTAGAACTTAGAACTACTTAAACCTAACTAACCTAAGGACATCACAAACATCCATGCCCGAGGCAGGATTGGAACCTGCGACCGTAGCAGTCGCACGGTTCCGGACTGCGCGCCTAGAACCGCGAGACCACCACGGCCGGCTATGTCAGTCAGCCGCAGTGGTATTCTTCACTACACCATGGCCCAGAGACAACGCTTGGATGGTTTGATTTAGGGAAAAATCAATGGGAAACTGGATAAATGTTGATGTATGCAAAGTGTTTCCCAGGGGTTTGGTATTGCTCGCAGCATTGCTTCATGTGCATGGCGAGCGTTGCGATCCACAGGCAGTGCTGCCCGAAAGAAAGGAAGTCGCCGACCACTGTCAACTACAGCAGCAGATGACTGCTGGGTTATACAACAGGCAAGAAGGTACCCACGTCAAACAGCGAATGCAAATCCAATTGCATTTAACAGGACTGTAAGACATGACAATCGCATGCTTCACAGTAGCACGGCGACTGCATGGGGGTGGCCTCTTTTGCCTGTGTGTTCCGTTAACACCCGCAAGTCGGTGACACCGTTTGTGATGGTACCAAGGGCATATGGACTGGACCAACGAGCATCGGGGCGCACGCTCGTCTCGAATGACAGCAGATTCAGTGATTCTGGACAGGGCGAGGGTTTGGAACACATAATGCACCCAGGGACATTGTCTAACATGATGGATTTGGTGGTCTAGACGTTATGGTGTGGAGAGGCACAGTGCTGAATGGGAATACTGACCTCCACATCTTTGAACACTGTACAGTCACCGGTCAACGTTACTGTAACACTGTCACATTATTTCAGTAAAAACAGTCCATCAGTGGCACCCAGTAATGTTGAGCAGGTGCAGACACCAACAAGTGACATCATTCAGCAGAAGCAGTTCCATTAGTGGCACCCAGCAATGTTGAACAGGTGCAGACACCAACAAGTGACATTATTTCAGTAGAAGCAGTCCATCAGTGGCACCCAGCAATGTTGAGCAAGTGCCGACACCAACAGGTGACATCATTTCAGTAGAAGCTGTCCATCAGTGGCACCCAGTAATGTTGAGCAGGTGCAGACACCAACAATTGACATCATTTCAGTAGAAGCAGTCCATCAGTGGCACCCAGCAATGTTGAGCAAGTGCAGACACCAACAAGTGACATTATGTCAGTAGAAGCAGTTCCATTAGTGGCACCCACCAATGTTGAGCAGGTGCAGACAGCAACAAGTGACATCTTTTCAGTAGAAGCAGTCCATCAGTGGCACCCAGCAATGTTGAGCAGGTGCAGACATCAACAGGTGACATCTTTTCAGTAGAAGCAGTCCATCAGTGGCACCCAGCAATGTTGAACAGGTGCAGACAGCAGTCCATAATATTCACTATCACTAATCACACTGTTCATCAGAGTTTATCAGCAGAAATGAAACATGTCCTAGTGGCACCAATCACGTAGAAAAAGTGCAAGTAACAGTCCATAATATTCACTATCACTAATTAGACAGTTCATCAGCAGTAATTAAACATTTCCAGGTGGCACCCATTATGTTGAACAAGTGCAGATAACAGTCCATAATATTCACTATCACTAATCAGTCAGTTAATTATTCATTAGCACAAATTAAACATATCCTAGTGGCACCAATCATGTAGAAAAAGTGCAAGTAACAGTCCATAATATTCACTATCACTAATCAGACAGTTCAGTCATGAACAACAGTTTGAATGCACACACAATTGCTTTAACAAAATTATTATCAATGCTCTTACACTAAACATACAAATCATAATAAACGCACAGAAGATATCTGATAATTGTCATATTAAATATTACAATACACAAATAACAGTAAACCTATAATGTTTATGGGTGTCAGTGCAAGCCACAACAAACAAGTAAAATAATATTTAGGAGATAGATTGGGACCAATTTGGGATTGGGAAAGGAAAACACACAAAACACACTCACTCATTTTTCATCCACATTAAGTACTACTGTGTAATTGAATAGTGTTAACTGTGTAAATGGAATTCTGTCAAAATTTTATGTTCATCATGTGTATCAAGTAGTAGTGGCAGCAATGTATAACAGTCAATAATAGTTAGTCAACGTCATAGTCATCATGTCAAGACCAATGTTTGCCAAGCCAGATCAAAGTACGGTTGTTGAACAACTGTCAGTGTGCCAAGATATGCAAATACTTCCTCTCTCAAAAAAAGTATATACTGCTTAGTGATTTAACAAAGTGTGTGTAGATAATCTTCTTTCTACTTGAGTGTTCTAGTCTGCCATCTTCATCCTCCTTGTTCCACATAGACCAACAAAAAAAAAAAAAAAAAATGTGCTCCTCACTTACTTTACCTCTTATCCACCAAAACTCCAATAATCATCAGCATCACATAATCTTAATACTTCAATAATACCTCTTACGTCGATACGTATAAACCTTATCATCAATATCATCAATAATACCTCTTCAATACGTCGATACATATAAACCTTATCATCAATATCATTTACCTTACCTCTTGTCCACCAAAACTCCAATAATCATCAACTTCACATCATCTCAATAATACCTCTTCAATACGTCGATACATATAAACCTTATCATCAATATCATTTACCTTACCTCTTGTGCACCAAAACTCCAATAATCATCAACTTCACATCATCTCAATAATACCTCAATAATACCTCTTCAATACGTCGATACATATAAACCTCAGCACCAATATAATTTCACTTCCATAAGAACTCTTTCTTCTAGTCAGTCTCCTCGAACAAGTACAGATAAAATCCTAGTGCAAACCTCAATTCATCATATCATGCAATCCGAAGACACAGTGTCCACACACAACCTCTGTGTAATCCACCTGATCCAAATATTCTACTCATTATGAATCATAAAATACATTTTGGTTTCCTTGTTCATCATTAAATAAAAGAAATGCATACATGACTTCTAACAGCCTTTAGTTAGAATAACCTTCAGTAAGTAAGTACGAGTAAGTAGTGTGAATGATCACAATATTTCACAGTGTGTACACCACTTCAAAAATCATGGCAGAAGCAAACATGTGGAGTATTTTTTGTGTCAAGTGTCACTTCCTATTTCAATTGCTCACGAAGAATGCAGTGTAATAACTGTCAATGGTCTAAACATAATGTTGGTGTGTCATGTCGTTAGCTTCCTTCCTATTAGCATAAATTTAAACAGCTTTCATAAAACCTCCAGCTCATGTGACTTCTATGAAGTTTCTTGTACTAATGTCGTTAGTCGAATTATAGCAGTTCATTTTCTTATCTTAAAAATATAAGGCACTGAGCATAAGCAAAAACATGCAATAGCGAGTAAATATACCAGTAGAGAACAGAATGTCAACAAGTGGATGCAGCACAATCCCTACAACGAGGCTCTGCCAAGCAAACAATCTGTAATTAATACCACAGTGTAACCTAAACTCTATGTTCGTACACTGTACATCAGCATTGCTATATTCTAAATTGAAGAGTAGTTATGACAACAAAACAGAAATGTGTAAATATGCAATCCATACGCACAGCAGCAAACATGTATCTTACGTAATAAACAAGTCATTAGCATCATATCAGCATAAGCAAATAAATGTTCATACGTAATCTTAATAAGTAAACATGAAGGTGCAAGCAGATAAATCACAAAGTATAACTTACATACATAACCACAGTCAGCACAATTAATCAGTTGACAATTACAATTTAAATAAATAAGTACAGCAGGCACATAATAAAAAAATATGACATCAGTGAAAAGGCAGTGCAGCCAAGCGATGCATAATATACGCAAGTAATAACACTGTTCATTAATAAAACATTGTCAAAATCAGTTAATGTACGCAAGCACGTCGCTTCACAGGTAAATTCATAGAACATGAAATTTAGCACAAAGTACGAGTCACGTAATCGCCCACAGCCTACTGCCACATTTCGACAAGCACTGCCCACTACGAGTTCTCAAGAATCACTGCCAGTGGAGGCGGCCAAACAAAACTTTCTGGCGCGATCTCTGGTGCTGTGGCTCAGTGTAGCCACCTTTCAGTAGTTCTAAGTCTAGGGGAGTGATGACCTCAGATGTTAAGTTCCATAGTGCTTAGAGCCATTTGAACCTAATAATCAGAATTGTGGTGCAATAATCCTATAGAAAATGCATAAACACTCATATGAAACATACTTTCTTAATTTAACGTGCGTTAGATTTGAATTCTTTGGTTATAAATAGCGTTTGTGGATGTCGTGCTGAAGCGTCAGCCAACATCAGAGTTCTCCAATGAGCGTGATAAAGTGTCTAGGGACGTCCCGATGAAAACATTTACTGTGTTCGTTGCCACCTATACGTAGAGAAGGAGCCCGGGTATCAGAACAGGAGAGGAATTTTGAGGGCTGTGTCTATATCCACGAGTATAGTTCCGTCCAATATTCAAACATTCTCCAGAATGAGATTTTCACTCTGCAGCGGAGTGTGTGCTGATATGAAACTTCCTGGCAGATTAAAACTGTGTGCCGGACTGAGACTCGAACTCGGAACCTTTGCCTTTCGCGGGCAAGTGCTCTACCAACTGAGTTACCCAAGCACGACTCACGCCCCGTCCTCACAGCTTTACTTCTGCCAGTACCTCGTCTCCTACCTTCCAAACTTTACAGAAGCTCTCCTGCGAACCTTGCAGAACTTAGCCCCCAGGCTGTGGCTAAGCCATGTCTCCGCAATATCCTTTCTTTCAGGAGTGCTAGTTCTGCAAGGTTCGCAGGAGAGCTTCTGTAAAGTTGGGAAGGTAGGAGACGAGGTACTGGCAGAAGTAAAGCTGTCAGGACGGGGCGTGAGTCGTGCTTGCGTAGCTCAGTTGGTAGAGCCCTTGCCCGCGAAAGGCAAAGGTCCCGAGTTCGAGTCTCAGTCTGGCACACAGTTTTAATCTGCCAGGAAGTTTCATTCAAACATTATGTTTGTAATTTCGAAGTTGGTCCGACCAACTTGAATGTCACTCTTGCGCCTCTTTTGGCAACATGCATTATTGGAAATGGCTATCAGCAATGGTATCTCTTATTTGTGAACCTATGAACATACCTTCTTTCACTTTTCCGTGACTTCGGAAACTATTGGTACATATATCGAAAACCACTTGAGTTTTTGTCTAGTGATAGCGCGACATGTTTCACGAGTCAAAGCTTTTTAATACAAGTGGCGTGATGCTCGTTACGCTCAACCAGTGGCACACGAAGATCGGTTTTACTTCCTGGTTGCATCCTACCTCTGACACGCCGTTTCTTCTTCAGACACTGGCGCTCCGCTGCATCATTCATAGATTAAATGGCAGTACTTTGTGCATCATGTCTGCACTCCATTATAATACTGATTACTTTCAAATAAAGATACGAATACAAATAATTCTTTTCTTCGTCTCTTTCAGGTCAGCAGCATATCCAACAGGTACTCATTCATATCTGTTCGCGTTGTGTAAGAACATTGACGTCCGAATTGTCTTAGAGAAATCGATTAGTAGCCATCTAATTTCATCGCTGTGATCCACCCAGTCCACGGGAAACTGAAGAAAATATTTTGAAGAGTGCAAACGTAGTGCTGTATGCAGAAGAAAGTTTCATTGAAGTTCCGGCTAAGGTGCTGCAGGGTTTGCACGAGAAATAACAGAATACTATAACAAAATTAGCGACTGTGTCCCACGAGAAATAAGAGTTTGTCAGTATCTTCGAGACACGTCGTGACTGAGTAACACGGTTTTCAGACTGCTAAATAGATAAAAAAAACTTCATTACGAAAAGTAAAAGTCGTATCAGATATCCACAGTTAGTTAATCGGTGTTACTGATTCATCTCAATATACGTTAAACGTGATGACTCTCACATAGTGAAGTTTCAAGGATAGCGTAAGCCTGTGTAAACAACCTAGTGCAGGGATCTCCTTCCAAATCCCTTGACTTATTTCAACCAAAATTGACATACAAACAGCAAGCCTAACGAGTATCACCAGTGTGTGGTTTATAACCTCAGAGCTCCAATTGTAATGTTGTTACTTTAATTTGCTATGAAAGCGGTACTGATAGACAATAAAAGCGGGTTAAAAGCTGTGAGCCGTCTGGGGAAGTTAACCTTGCATTACTGCGCAACTGTTTCACCAGGCATCCAGTCTAGCTTACCGACTTACCAACCAGACTAACATTAATTGTAATCTTTTAATAGTCATACGACAACCGGTGATATATATATATATATATATATATATATATATATATATATATATATATATATATAAAGAGAATTTAAATAAAAAGAAATAAATCAGTTTATATTTGGAAATTTATTTTACCATTGATCATTGAAATTTCAGCATATTAAACGTGAGTCATAACTAGCTGGTGCCTTATTTAGGACTGTGAAAATGTGAGTTTGTAATCTTACGGAACACATCAAATATGGAGCCAAGATTGGGAGACTGCATACAACACTGCATTCATAAAATAACATACGAAGAACGTTGAAACATATGCAAGAGCAAATTAACCACAACCAACCGATTCAATTTTCACCCAAAGAAATTACGTTCATAGCACAATCCTGTCCGTCATGTAATTACCACACACTGGTATACTAAATTCATATTAACTCTTTTTGAAATCTTCCCGAAAAGAATAGCTGAGGGCTACTTTGATGATTACACCACATGCTTCACGTGGTCAACTTGGTTTACTCAAAGAGTGTAACTCCACAGTAATTTTGATAATTAAAATAAATTAGATCGAAAAGCAATTTACAAAAGAAAAACCTCGAACTGGTTACTATCGTCTTACCATTAAACTGATGGGTCAAACAATTGAATAAGTACGTGGTACTGGTCTCACAAAGTACACCACACGGGGGTTGAACATAAAGAAAAGTTGCTATATTGAAAAATATTGTCAAGACGAGACGTTATAATCTCACGCACATTCGCATTTAAGATTGATGATCTTAGAGTTACTGATCAACACGTGGTTCCACTTTACTCACAAAGTAGTGACAAAGCAGCTACCCGAATATATTCTGAACTTCACACTCGAATTACACTGCGTTGCAATTTAAGATAACATTAGATATTTTAGAGCTAAACCTGAAATAAAGGTGATTAAATTTTCAGTTAGGCTGAACTTAAGAAATCCATTGTCCTACGGACTTAGCAGACACGCGCTTAGCCGGAGATCTTACCACTTCAGACGCTCGCCACGGACGGACTGACTTGGTCCCTTTCTGAGGGTGCCTCACAAATACAAACGGAAGTGGCCAGAGGGGCAGCTTCCTATACCAACATGACAACGGACGGACAGGACCATACTAAGGATAGAAACCTCTTTGCTTTTAGAAAGCGTAGCTACCTGTTCCGACGTTGGTCCTACTGTTCTCTAGCCGACAGGCTTGTCTGCTACCCTCAAGCATGCAACTAGAAATACATTTGCTCATTCATCCTCTCACACAGAAGGGAAGGGGGATGACAGTATCTTATCATATACAGTATATAAAAGAAAGCGGATGTAGGTTCCGTATGAGACTGTGTGACATGAATTACATATAAACTGTGTTTTGAAGTGTAGTAGTGTGACAGATCGTTCTCGTTTATGTGTAAAAGTAACACGTTCCACTACTCAGTCTTCTCCCAGATAGTCAGAAACGCCACAGTAAATTTAGAAGAGGAATTTATGCCGTAAATGACAACAGATTTAAGAAATCAAACATGAAAGGAATCCAACAGAGACCTTTCACAATAGGAGCGCAATAACGAGCAAAACCATGATTTTTCCAGTCCGATGCTTATAGGCTGTCCCAAGCGACAGTATGTTTGTGGGGAAAATATGACACTGTCAAATCAACCTGCTTTGCAGGGCAGCCTACGTGTCAGAGGCAAGTAACGGTTTTTCACAGTTTGACATACAGGCTGCCCTGCGTGACAGGCATGTTGTGTTGGCGTAGTATTGGTCTGCTTTATTAATGTACAGTGCATGGTGACCTTTACATTAGGGACAATTAAATGATTTTCATGCCCATGATATGCAGCCTGCTCCGTCTTCTGAGAGTAGTTACCAACACCGAAGCGGCCATTCGGACCCTTCCTTGTGACAGGGCAGAGGAAGTACGCTCTGAAACAGCCAGGATACTGCGTCGAGCAAAACCAACAGCTTGCAACCTGAAGAAAGAAGAGTTACAAGCCTTTAAGAATCTCAACGCCGACAAGAGTGTATTGGTACTGCCGGCCGAAGTGGCCGTGCGGTTAAAGGCGCTGCAGTCTAGAACCGCAAGACCGCTACGGTCGCAGGTTCGAATCCTGCCTCGGGCATGGATGTTTGTGATGTCCTTAGGTTAGTTAGGTTTAACTAGTTCTAAGTTCTAGGGGACTAATGACCTCAGCAGTTGAGTCCCATAGTGCTCAGAGCCATTTGAACCATTTTGTATTGGTACTGCCTGCCGATAAGGGGAATGCGACCGTCGTAATGAAGACCGAAGATTATGAGCAAAAGATTCGAGACCTATTACATCCCACGACGTACCGAAAACTAAACGCAGATCCGACGCACCGCATCACACGGAATACGAATCGATTAATCGATTAACCAAGGCGTCTTCTCTGCTGGCGGACTACAGAGAAACCTGCGCAACACAGAAGCCCTACCACCTCGGCTCTATGGATTACCCAAGATCCATAAGAACAACGTCCCACTAAGACCGAGTGTTAGCGCTCCTGGATTACCGACGTATAAACTGGCAAAACACTTGGCCCCTCTGCTCCAGCCACACGTGGGTAAGATCGACACATACATAAAGGATTCAGGACATCTCATTGAGAAGCTGAAGAGACTGAAAGTGGCAACAAACGACATCCTGGTCTGCTTTGGTGTTGTTTCTTTGTTTACAAAAGTGCCACTCAGAGACGCTCTGGTGCACATCGGTTCCATTTTCCCGCAAGGCATCACAAAGCTCTTCCATGCATGTCTCACCACGGGCTGTTTTAGGTGGAGTGGCGATTTCTACTAACAGCTGGAAGGCGTCGCCATGGGTTGTCCTCTTAGTCCAGTGGTGGCCAACTTCTTCATGGAACAATTCAAAGCACAGGCACTGGACTTGGCATCTTGTAAACCTAAAGTGTGGTACAGGTACGTCGATGACACTTTCGCTGTGTGGAGCCTTGGTGAAGAACAGCTCAGTGACTACCTAAGACACTTGAACAGCCTCCATACAAACATAAAATTTACCATGGAAGTAGAAAAGGACAAAAAAACTGTCATTTCTAGATGTGCTGGTCACAAGGGGTGGCGAAAACCTGGCACACAGCGTGTATCGAAAACCGACACACACGGACCGATACCTGCACATAGTATTGTTCAGAGAAGCTGTAGAAATACAAAAACACGCGAGCAGCTTCAACAAGAAAGAGGAAAGCCGTAAGGTAAACGGATCCTGGCTTCCCGTACTGCAGCGAACGACCATCGCAGGTAGCAAGAGGAGAACCGCACCGGAAATGACCGCGAAGAAGCCCTCGGACGTTGGCGCGCCAGGTACATATAGTCTGCGGCCGCGAGCTCGGCTCCAGTTCACCACCAGCAATGGTGGGTGAAGCTCTGACAATGCCAGCCACTCGTTCTGGCGAAACGTCAGTAAAATCATTAGATGAATGTCAGCCAAGAACCCGAGACAGAAGTCAACAGGCAGTTTGTCAAAAATTCGTGGTCTGGCGCTTTGAAACGGCTTCGGTCGTCTCGCAAGAGCCCTGTTTTACTACTGCGTTGCGTTGTAGCTGTGCTTGGGCTAGTACACCTCGTACTGTCTAAAGAGCCCAGAGGCTGGAACTGGCATGGCAGCACATTATCACCCCCTGGCTGCCTTCCATTGGTGCGGCTGAACTGCAAGTTTCTGTCGTAACGCCAAAATAGTAGCGGCGGTGTGAAAACTTGCAATAACCAACAATGCTGGTTAAGTTAAATTAGTACCCTGGGTTGTTTTTTTAATAAGATTTCTGCTACTAGTCATGATTTTCTTTTTTTTTCATATTTTACACGACGTTTTTCGGGAAATGATTATCATTTTCAAGTGCGCGTTTCTTTGCACTATACCATTTTTATGTAATGTTTTCGAGGTATGACGTTCTTCTTTCCTTTGTTGATTTTAAGTGTTCTTGTGGTCCATTTGTGCAGAGTCTCACACATGTTAAACACCACTCAAAACTTACAGTGCACAGCGCACAGCGACAATAACTTATAAACAAAGCAGAACCTCACACCTCGAAAACATTACATAAAAATGGCATAGTGCAAAGAAATACACACTTGAAAATGGGAATCATTTCCCGAAACGCGTCGTGCAAAATACGAGCAAAAGTAAATCGTGACTGGTAATAGAAAAATTATGTATAAACAAAGCCAGTGTATTCACAGTCGCAGGCTCAAAAAAAAAAATGGAGGAAAGAAAACATTTATAATGGACAGAATCAAAATAAATTATCATACTAATAGAAAACCTTTGAAACTTTTTTCCTCACACACACGTCATCCACCATTACGAACAGCATGTGATAGTAAGCTTCCAACAACTTCTTACAACAGGACGCATCATTACGGAGGGGTATTATGATACCACATCTAAAACTTGGCTGTTTAAGAAACAATATTTTACAGTATTAACACGGATCTGCCCCGAAGCCTTTCCAGAAGCAAGTTGCAATGATGAAGATCAAGGTTGGCCAGTGAAAGAGCGTTTCCAATCAGCTGTGAGGAATAACGTGCACAGTATCAAAATACAACTAGCGTACAACAAAGTCACCGTGGAAAGCCACGGAATCCACAACAAGTATAAAGGGTTATTAACTGAACATTCCGAAAGGACTGGGAACTTCTTTGAGCAGTCCTGTGTGCGGGGCTCACAAGACTAGTCGCTCTCACATTCGTGATCTCCAGTCACAGACATTCTAGCAACCAGGAAAACGCCATGCAGGCCGCTGTACTTGTCTTTATGTAAACTGAAGGTGGAGGGGGGAGAAGGGCAGAGAAACGGGAGGAATCTATTGATGTCAGTTGCGTCGGGACTTCATGAGGAATCTGCGGCGACCAGTGAAAATATGTACTGTAACGGGACGCGAACCCAGGATCTCCTGCTCACTAGGCAGTTGTGTTAACAACTGCTCCATCCAGACACAGAACATATCGCAATTGCACAGACTATCTCGGTACTTTTCACGGCCGACCCACATTCCCATCGAGTGTCACCTATCTGGAGTCCCTATCCACGCCCTCTTTCTTTCTTTCTTTCACTTGCGCCTTTGTCCTGCAATGGTCGCAGGGTCGGCGTGGTTAGAACGGATTTGGCATGGTTAATGTAAAGGGGTGGCCCGATGCCCTTCCTACCGCCTCCCCATACCCCCCCCCCCCCCCAGGACGGAATCAGTGTGCCCCAGCTGTCTGCGTCTAGTCTAAACCATGAAATAGTGCGGAAGTGTTACAAATGTCTGCGTGTCGTGTAACTGAGGCGGGATGTGGGGATCAGCCCGGTATTCACCAAGCGGGATGTGGAAAACCGCCTAAAAACCACATCCAGGCTGGCCGACACACCGGCCCACGTCGTTAATCCGCCGGACGGATTCGATCCGCGGCTGGCGCGCCTACCCGAGTCCAGGAAGCAGCGGGTCTGCCTATCCACCTCCTCTATGCTCACCATTTTGAGATTCCCGCGAGAGATCGAAAGTAACTGTGCACGCACAATGAAGGTGGTGGATTCATGGCCTATCAAGGCGAATCAATTGTGTGAATGCGTGGTGTCTGCTCTTTCGGGCATGGCCGCAAGGATAGGCACCACGCATTCATGAAATTCTCGTGTTTGTCTCACGGTGCAGACAGCCGCTAATTGCCAGCCCGCTCCGCAGGCGTACGCATCTACTCTGGGATGTGCTGCTGCTTCTGAGTAGGAACCAGAACAGACTTCTCGGAACCAGGCAACACCAGGCAGATCGTCCCCGCGTGCTCGGCGCCGCTATCTGTTTACGGCTGCCCACAGCCGCAGCTCCGGCCGTTCCACTGTTCACGGCAATTCAGGAGGACATACAGCTTCGGTCGGCACAAACTGTAGCATTCCTTGCACCGTTAGCCGGTCGCCGCCGAAACCTTCCCCAGCCGCTAACAGGCCCATGTTGCGATACGGAAACAGTAGCGCTCCTAGTGACCTGGCAGTGAATTTCGTACGTGGAAAAATATCGTGGAGAGATTAGTATTCTTACTTTGCGAAATATGAGTGTTACATGATGATGTTTTTCAATTACACTTCATGTGTGGGCCTGGTAGTCTTGTGGTAAATTCTGTACCTGGACACGTATCCGTTACCTTGCGAAGTAATATAGCCTAGAAATCTCTATCAAAACCTAAGATTAAAGTCTTGTAGCTGGGCTACACAGTCATGTAAAATTTTATAATGACGTCGTGCTCTCCTTTTTACTGTAAAATTATTTATTTCTAAAACCTAACACTGAAATTTAGACCATGTTGATTTATCAAGTGGAAATTTGGAAATTTGTGGTAAGTTCCTATGGGAACAGACTGCTGAGGTCTTCGGTCCCTAGGCTTACACACTACTTAATCTAACTTAATCTAACTAACGCTAAGGACAACAGACACACCCAGGCCCACGGGAGGACTCGAACCTCCGACGGAAGGGGCCGCGCGAACTGTGGCAAGGAGCCTCAAACCGCGCGTCGAACCAGCGCGGCCAAGTGGAAATAATTGCCTTATGTCGTCCATGTTCGAGTGTTTTTTAAAGAAATGGCGACGGATTTGACAATAAAAGTTCAAAGAAAACAATTTATCTGTGTCAGTCGCTCTTTATTTTTCTCTCACGGCGCGTGTAAAGAGTTTATACTCTCATCTTCAGGTGGAAAGCGTCCGCCCCCGATGGCTGAGTGGTCAGCGCGACAGAACGTCAATCCTAAGGGCCCGGGTTCGATTCCCTCAGATTTTCTCCGCTCAGGGACGGGGTGTTGTGTTGTCCTCATCATCATCATTTCATTCCCATCGAAGCACAAGAGGCCGAAGTGGCGTCAAATTGTGAAAGACTTGCACCTGGCGAACGGTCTACCCGACGGGTGACCGTAGTCACACGACATTTACATTTGAGGTGGAAAGCAGCGATGTGGATGCAGCTAGTTGTCTTTTTTGGTTTCATTTTGCTACAAAAAGTGTAACAGACAATTGTTATCGTCATACGGCACTAAGACTATACATTTTAAATCTCTTCCAGTGTACAGAACTCTGCCTTTCGTCATAAATAATCATTTTTGACTTGATTTTTCACACAGAAACACGAGCCACTAATGTAATATTGCGCTTTGGAAATGTCAAAACCCGAAAATCATCTGACATAACATGATATACAAGTTGTTTTCATCGCACTGTATTTCCGATTACGACCTTCGGATGTGTATTGCACTCTTAGAATTGCATTGTGAGTGTGTTGTTCGTGGGGCCGAGCGGCTCTAGGCGCTACAGTCTGGAACCGCGCGAGCGCTACGGTCGCAGGTTCGAATGCTGCCTTGGGCATGGATGTGTGTGATGTGCTTAGGTTAGTTAGGTTTAAGTAGTTCTAAGTTCTAGGGGACTGATGACCTCAGAAGTTAAGTCCCATAGTGCTCAGAGCCATTTGAACCATTTGTGTTGTTCGTATTCTGCTTAACTATTGCTCGCATTCGCACTGTTCTGTGGGCTAAAGGATTCCATATTTGTTTTTGTTTCATATAAAACAGAAGCTGGTTTAATCGCATGGTGTTCTGTGAACTCGAGTATATTTGTTACTCTTTACGAAAACGTGTCCGAACTGCTTGGTTGGTTGGTTTGGGGAAGGAGACCAGACAGCGAGGTCATCGGTCTCATCGGATTAGGGAAGGACGGGGAAGGAAGTCGGCCGTGCCCTTTGAAAGGAACCATCCCGGCATTTGCCTGGAGCGATTTAGGGAAATCACGGAAAACCTAAATCAGGATGGCCGGACGCGGGATTGAACCGTCGTCCTTCCGAATGTCCAAACTGCTTGATTTAAATGTAATGTAACTGTATTGCGTGTCTTCTACGTTATTTCTGTTCGCATCCGTTTTTCGTACTGTCTCCCATTTACTGGAAGCGACCGAAATTTTCATTGGGAAGGATGATTCTAGTACAAGGTGATTCAAAAAGGAATTGTTCGTTACAGACAAATTGTGAAAGACAGAAACACATTGCGCCATGTCACTGGATAGACGAAGGTACAACGTCTTATGTTCGCACAGACACTATATCATACACTTAACATGAGCACTATGCGTAGCTCGATAAATATAGAAACGTTAGTCACTTTCGTTCTACACACCAATCAACAGGTCCTTGTTAATTGAATCGACAACTTCAACAATTGCATTTCACAGATCTTGAAGAGTAGTTGCCATAGGAGGGACAAAGACTGTTAGGCAGCGCCAAGGAAACAAAAATCGCAAAGTATGGGATCTCGTGACTTTCGATGCCAAAACCAATGAATAAGTTCCTATCCTGCCCTTCTTGTAGAATTCCGGGACCTCCGTGTGATCGTGTCTCGGATACGCTCGACGTTTTCATCAGACGTGCTTGGCCGACCATACCTTTTCCCTTTGCATATGCAACGAGCTTCCAAGAATTCTATATGCTAGTTATACATCTCCTTGTCCAGAGGCGACTTCCTGCTGAATCATCGACGGTGAAATGCACGTTGCCCTTCAGCAGTGGACTGAATTCCAACACACAAGGTAATATGTCTTGCGGTGTAAACGCCATTTTACTACAAACAAACAACAGCGCAGTTCTATCAAAGATTTGAATTACCCTCTATCCACGGACATACACAATGTTTTTGTATCTTTTACAGTTTCTCTTTAATACACAACTGAAATCAGTTATTTATTTTTTAATCAATCTCGGCATTGATTTCTTTTAAAATATATTGTTTGTAGTGCCTCTTATTAACATGTGAACACATTTGCGTAACTACAGTTGGATTTTTACAGTTGATAGGAAGAACGTTCTAGTCTAAGACTACAAAGCATACTCAATCCACACCTAAATCCAGACAGTGTAAACCGCTTGAAATGCATGGGCCTCAGTGGCAAGAAACACCACCATTCAAAGCATCGATACACACTCATTCCATAAAAATATGAAATAACGATGAATTACAATTCTGTCAAAAGCTACTAAGTAGAGTTCTACATAAAATGCAAGAAAGTACGAAAAAACAAAATGAAATAAAATTAAGATACTTACAATGCATTTATAGCGATCTGTTCACAAAAGAATTCGTAACAACTGTACATAATTCAAAGATTGAGTACAATATACATAAGAAAACGTAAACAGAAACACAGGGTGATGAGACCACCTTCTGCTCTGAACGAAACCAAAACAAATACGGAAGACGTCAAATCACCCAATAAGAAACCGAGAAATAGGATTGATAAACTAGCAGCGCTCCAAGTGGCCTGGCGGTGAACCAAAGTTCTGTTAAACGTTGTCGTGTCCCCATGCTTATCAACTCCAGTGGTGCTCAGATGGGCTACTTCGATGTTCCGCACACGCTCTGACTTGGCGTTAACCACGGACATACATTACTTGGCTGGTAATGTCGTATATAGTATCATTGCTGTCACTGAACCCAGCTCGTTGCGCTTGCCGCCATATTAAGATTTTAAAGGACGCACAAAGAACTGTTTACGTGCTTACCTAACTTACGTAACTGATATAATACATTACCTTTAGAGTTGTGACGTAATGATCGATACATGCGTCGTGTTTGGCTGCAGTTTTTCGCACAACAATTGGTGGATGCAAGGAAAGGAAAATGTCTCAAGGCATACATAGCTAGAAACATCATACGTATTTTTGCTTTTGTACTGTATGTAAGCATAATAGTTACATTACAGTTTTTCTTACCTGCAGTACCTAGCGTGCCTAACACATAGAACGGAACATCCGTCTTCCAGGCGGATACCGTTTATGTTTGTTCCGCTGCAAGTGTTAAAAATCGCCCTGCGGATCTAGCCGGCTACGATTCTCATTTGGTATTTAATCTTAGTGCAGCGAAGGCCACGTGCCTGGTCGTGCGATCTACCCAACAAAACTTGCTACCGTTCCATACACAGGCCGTCTCACAGGTGGATGTCCCATGTAAGAGCAAATACTCACCCGCCTCACAAACTGATAGTCCTGAACTCGCATTATTTGCCTCACAGGAAGATAATTCAACTTAAAGAGTAAGTTCTTTTACAAGAAATTTTTAGTTATCTGACTACGGTACAGCTTGATTTATGCTTAAGTGAACTACCACACACTTACTTTTTAAGCGCGGTTTCAGTTCGTTTTAATGTTGTTCTCTTTCTTTATAAATTACAATTTTCTCGTTCGAAATATTTTCTGTACGTAAGTATGTACTTTATACAGTAAAAAGTTTGATTTAATTCATTATGGCTCATTCGTTTTACCATTGTTTGTTGGTTGACTGTTAGTTTGTGAAGATAGGCAGCTCCTTTTTGTAGAATCATTTTCGTTAATCACATTCAACAAAGCATAGATTGGTTTCTGACTCAGGCTGTTTTTATAGAGTCCAACAGCTGGAAAAATGCCTGCATACGTGGCTACCAGAAGCAGACGAATTATGCAAACGATAGAACCGATGTTTTCCCAAAACTCTGATTCAGAAGTTAATTCCGGTGACACATAGGTTCCTGAAGACACCGATCTGTCAAAGGCAGAACACGGTACTGACTAAGAAATATCCGAAAACGAACTAGATCAGAATGTTTTGTACGAAGACAATGCAACTACTGCTACTAAAGTCGATCAGCACCACCTAACTGAAAAAGCGAGCAAAAAAGGTCCGATGATAATGTGCCACATACGATAAACACGGAATGTCACCCTCCGTATTCACCATATGTTCCAAATTCCTCTGTTAGTTTATCTCAGAACTGCTGAAGTGACTGTGTTCGTTATTTCTTCACAGCTAAAATATTGTACAAGACCGGTAATACTTCCTTTGAGACTGATGGATTATGTTTCTGAAACTGAATGAAAAATTAAAATCTTTGAATTTGAATACTTAATTCATTTTAAATTTTCAGATAAATCCCAATATTCAAAAATGTTATAAAAAAAGCGATATTCGCCTCACAGATGGATGTTTCAGACCAATCCGCCTCCCAGGCGACTGTTCCCGGAAATCACTGTGAAACGATGTTGCTTTCTAAGTGTCAAATACTCTACGTGTATTTTAAAGGGACTTAACAAATCTAACATTAACAGACGTAGATTAATGATGTGTTTTTCAGCAGTTTCCACCGACTTCAACCTTTCTTTGAGTATTGTGCTCGTTATGAATGTGCTTCTATAAGTAGAACGTGTCATTTGTCGTTGATAACAGGTGTATTTATTAATTTGAGTTGTCGTTGATAACAGGTGTCTTTATTAATTTGACTTTACGAAAACTACAGTCTGATTTAAACGTTTGTACGTATAACTTCATATCCTTTTTCTCGGCCCGCATCTCGTGGTCGTGCGGTAGCGTTCTCGCTTCCCACGCCCGGGTTCCCGGGTTCGATTCCCGGCGGGGTCAGGGATTTTCTCTGCCTCGTGATGGCTGGGTGTTGTGTGCTGTCCTTAGGTTAGTTAGGTTTAAGTAGTTCTAAGTTCTAGGGGACTTATGACCACAGCAGTTGAGTCCCATAGTGCTCAGAGCCATTTGAACCATTTGAACCTTTTTCTCGTAACAAGATTCTACAGTTTCCGGAATGAGATTTTCAGTCTGCAGCGGAGTGTGCGCTGATATGAAACTTTTTGGCACATTAAAACTGTGTGCCGGATCGAGACTCGAACTCGAGTGATTCTACAGTGTTTGTGCAAATTTCAACTGGTTTGCAAATATTGGCTCAACTCCAGAGCTCTTCGGACCACCTCGTAAAGCTTACAACGTCCCACTTTTTTTTTTAAACATGGCTGACGGAAGCAACAGTAAATAAACTTTCAGTAACTAATATATACAGCCAACCAGTTGGATAAAGCTTATTATAATAGTGCTTCACCTGGTTTCAATACCGTAAAGGTATTTTCTTTGCAATGAATAAAGTTACATAATTTAGAAAACTATACAGCTATAAGTAAACATTTTGAACTAAACGGTCAAGTGAAATAGTAAAAGTCATCGAAGAAATTACTGCACAGGTTGAAACTTCCTGGCAGATTAAAACTGTGTGCCCGACCGAGACTCGAACTCGGGACCCTTGCCTTTCGCGGGCAAGTGCTCTACCAACTGAGCTACCGAAGCACGACTCACGCCCGGTACCCACAGTTTTACTTCGGCCAGTATCTCGTCTCCTACCTTCCAAACTTTACAGAAGTTCTCCTGCGAACCTTGCAGAACTAGCACTCCTGAAAGAAAGGATATAGCGGAGACATGGCTTAGCCACAGCCTGGGGGATGTTTCCAGAGTGAATGGCAGAAGTAAAGCTGTGGGTACCGGCCGTGAGTCGTGGTTCGGTAGCTCAGTTGGTAGAGATCTTGCCCGCGAAAGGCAAGGGTCCCGAGTTCGAGTCTCGGTCGGGTACACAAATTTAATCTGCCAGGAAGTTTCATATCAGCGCACACTCCGCTGCAGAGTGAAAATCTCATTCTGGAAACATCCCCCAGGCTGTGGCTAAGCCATGTCTCCGCTATATCCTTTCTTTCAGGAGTGCTAGTTCTGCAAGGTTTGCAGGAGAATTTCTGTAAAGTTTGGAAGGTAGGAGACGAGATACTGGCAGAAGTAAAGCTGTGGGTACCGGGCGTGAGTCGTGCTTCGGTAGCTCAGTTGGAAGTTGGCCTTTGGCTGTGCTGCGGTGAGGACGCGCTGTTTGTGTTCCTGCCGCGGAGCGAGCGCTTGTGTTGTTTACATCGTACTCGGCCGTCTCGCGCGTGCCGTACTCAGCATATAGATCACCATGGCGCACCAATACAGAAAATCGACGCTCAAATTTACGTTCCGCAACGAATTTGCACGGCCCAAAGCACTCGAAGTCGAACGATTTCTACGAGAAGAAGTTACAATCCCGGCGACCGACATTCTCGGCATTCACTTGTCCATTGTGAGTAGTATCGTATATGTCAAGATCATCAACGACGCAACATGTGAACGGATCCTTCGGGACACGAAACAGGGCCTCCGTTTCTGCCATGCTGATGGCAATGTGGGGACTGTACACGTCGATTATTCTGGCATGGGACTTCGCACGATCAGAATTTTCGAACTTCCTTTCGAATTACCGGCGGAGGACGTCGTGACAGCGCTGCGCCCCTACGGCACGGTCCGTGATCATATTGCGGAAAAATGGACGCAATTCCAGACATATCCTGTGCTGAATGGAGTCCGCCAGGTCCGAATAGAACTTAAAAGACATGTACCTTCCTACCTGACTATCGGTGGCTGCCGTGCCATCGTCATCTACGATGGGCAACCAAAGACCTGCTCTGGTTGTGGGAAGGAGGGACACCTTAGATCAGAATGTCTCCAACGTCGAATCACGCAACTGCCGCCGGCTGACGCAGACCCGCCATCGCAGCCGACGCTGCTTCCCGTGACTTATGCAGCAGCCCTCACGACAGCTACCACTTCACCACGACAGACGACATCCACTGTTGGGTCGCGGCTCCATCCTCCAAAACAGGGCGACGACGACACACCCGTTCCACAAGCTACGGATTCAATTCCGATGCCGCCGCCCCCGTCGACGGATAACAACATACATGACGATAGCATGGCCGTAGACTCGCTTATTGTGCCTACAGCTGCCTTTTTGCCGGAACGTCGGGAATCTTTGCCGTCGGTTGACACAGAAGGACACTCCAGGAAGCAACGCTCCCCGAAGCGACGGAAGCGGAGGCGTAGAGCAACTTCCGAACGGGATGCGACGCAGCCTCCAGAGGACGAAGACTCCACCTTCAATGACGACGCTACCACAGAGGCAGCCGCCATTTGCTGCAGTGTGGCACCACCGAACGGAACTGAGGACAAACCACATATACCTACAGTGGCAACATCGGATGCCGATATGCAGGACAGATGCTGCCCACCACCTTCTGGAGTGCAAGCACCCATGCCGAGTCCTGAGGACGCTAGGGAAGCAGATCTGGCATTGAGTTCCCCGACGTGGGCGGATGACCACGACGACGACGGAACCATGCAAGTTGCGCCAACAGGGCCCACGCCATTGGCGCCGGCTCTCTAGAAAGGACGGCAGGTGCGGTTTGTGGGGATGCGGAGGTGTCAATAGAGTCAGAAGCGCCATAGGCAATTCCAGTCTTAATGGATAACTTAACACCTGCGGTTCGGCAACAAGCATATCGTATCGCCACGCTCAACCTCAACACGATACGAACGGCAGTGAAGATCCAGTTGCTGCGTGAGATGCTTCGTTCTTCGGATGTTGACATTGCCCTGTTGCAAGAAGTGTATATAGCGGCCCTCCCCGTTTTCTACGGTTACGTGACACATATGTCACCGGCGGACCGGAATGGCAGCGGTACGGCAATACTAGTGCGCGACGGAATTGCCATGGAAGAAGTGACTTACCTTCCGTCAGGAAGGGGGCTGGCGATCACAGCACTGGGCACACGCATCATTAACATCTACGCTCCATCAGGAACTGACCAACGCCGCGAACGATCGCTGTTCTACTCGGAGGATATCGCCCCCCTCTTTATCAGCCGCTACGATCAATATATCTTCGGCGGCGACTTTAACTGTGTGCTCCACCCCAAAGACCAAGTCCCACACTTCTCGACTTGTCAAGAACTTCGGCTCCTGGTTCGTGATCTGCTTCTCACTGACACGTGGGAGACAGTGCACGGTGACCGTCCCGGGCCGACATACCTTACTAGTCACTCGGCCAGTCGCCTAGACCGCATTTATGTCTCACGAGCTCTAGCGCCGGGAGTATTGGACGCCGAACGTTGGCCGCTTGCCTTCTCCGATCATAGCGCTTTCATATGCACACTCACTCTACAACAGCAGCGAATATGGCGCAGCCGAGGACCCTGGAAGCTGAATGTGGCACATCTTCAAGACCCGGAATGCCGTCGAATTATCGCCAAAATATGGCTGGATTGCGAACGTCGTCTTCCCCGATATCCTTCGACTCTAGCATGGTGGGTGGACTGTGCAAAACCAGCGTTTCGGCGTGTGCTAACTCAATTCGGTAAAGATATCGCAGCTTGGCATCGTCACACATTGGACTTTTATTACACGATGCTTCGCGAACTCGACGGCCAACCACCATCTCCAAACCGACAAATGGAAAGCCGCCGAATTAAAGGTCAAATATTGTCTCTTACGAGGAAACGTTTGGAGGGGGTCGTCGTGCGATCGCGACGTCACGACCGAGCGGAAGGAGAAAACCCGTCTATGCATCACATCGTGCTCGACAGCCGCCGACGCCGACAGCAGCTGATCACGGACCTCGTATTGCCAGGTGGTAGGGTCGTACTGACTCAGGCCGCGGTTACGGAAGCCTTTGCAGATCACTATCGCCAGTTTTACGACGAGATGAATACAGAGGAAGAGGAAGCGGACGATCACGACATACTGCAGCACGTGTCGCACACCCTCGACAATGCAACAGCGGCGACGCTGTTAGGTGGAATTACACGGGACGACATCGAGGACGCGCTTAACAAGGGAGCACTCAACAAATCTCCCGGGCCAGACGGACTGCCGCTCGAGTTTTATCGTACTTTCCGCGATCTCATGATGCCCCGATGGATCAGCATGTACCAAGAACTGATGACCCCCGGTTCCCACGTGCCACCTGCATTCGTGGAAGGTCTCCTTATACCGATACACAAGCCTTCCAGAGGTCGGACGGTCGAGGACTACAGGCCCATTACAATGCTCAACTCGGACTATAAAATCTTCGCCCGACTACTCGCCAGCCGCATAAAGCAGGTTCTGCCCCTACTCCTCTCAATGGAGCAAACGACACAGGGCGGAGTGACCAACATGCAAACGGCAACCAGCGAATGCAGGGATTTAATAGCCATCGCCACATGCTGTCGCCTTCGAGCTGCTCTGATCACCATTGATTTCGACCACGCCTTTGACAGAGTTCACCACAAGTTCCTTCTGTCCGTTATGGCCCGCATGGGCTTCCCGCCTGACTTTCTCGACATCTTTCAACGCCTTTTCCGTGGAGCTGCATCCCGTGTACTGGTGAATGGACGGATTGCGGGTCCCTTTCCGATCCGACGGTCAGTTCGCCAAGGATGCCCACTCTCCATGATCCTTTACGCGATCGCACTCGAACCACTTGTCGGAGGGTTGAAAAACAGGCTCTCGGGCATGTCATTGAGGGATCACACTGCAGGATATATGCTGATGACCTTCTATTACTTGTCCGATCTGGTGACGAGGTACGATCGGTGTTACATTGTATCAATCGCTATGGATTGGCAGCGGGCAGCCTCATGAATGTGGCCAAGTCGACAGCGATGCCGATTGGGAGAGGTCTACAGGAGGACGCTTTAGCCCCACTCCCACTAGTTAACAAGATCCGGTTCTTGGGCATAACATTTACACAGGATGTGCGCCGCACGGCTGCAATGAACTATGCACGATTACTACAGGCCATACGCACAGAAGTTCGCCGGAACTTACTTCGACGGATGGACCTCCTACAGCGTGTGGAATACCTCAACCTTCACGTGGCGACTAAGATGATCCACATGGCCCAGGTCCTACCGATATCGACAGCGATGGCACACAGATTGCAAGCAGCGTTTGGATATTACCTTACCGCCGGACACCTATTCAAAGTCCGCTACGAAACACTCACCCTTCCTCCGCGTGATGGCGGACTGGGACTTATAAATGTACGAGCAAGAGCTACAGCGTTATACTTGTGCACAATGATGAAATTGTGGACCCACAAAGATGCTTCCCTTACGGGACGTCTGTTAGAGGAATTGCTGCCGGCGTCTCTTCTGCCACCTGTCACGGTTGCGCACATTACACCTTCACTCTCGCACCTCTCGGCATTTATTCTTGAATATAGTTACGTGCACCCAGACCTTCCCAACACTCGCACTCCCAAGGCGAGAGACGTTTACAGACAGGTCCATACCTCGGAATGTGATAGAGAGGAAGAGCCCTACGACCCTATGGCCGGCAGTGTGGAGAGCGGTCCAGAAGCCGTTCCTCCCCACGCGGGTACGAGCCGCGTGGTACCAGGTGGTGAACGGGAAGTTTGTAACACGACAACGGCTGCACGCTATTGGGATGACGGATTCCCCCCTTTGCCCACGTTGCCACCTCGTGGATACTGACGAACACCGTTTAACATGTGGATCGGCGTTAGAGGTATGGCTGCTAGTGCAGAAGATCCTCGCCTGCTACCTACGTATCGCGCCTCGCACAATTGAGCCACGGCTCCTCCTTTGTCCAGAGGATACTTACTTCCCACCTGCGAAGACTCAGGCTCTCACATGGTTTAAAGGCATGTCCATATACTACCTCTTTCGCGATGACGAGAAGATGGTGCTTGATTACTGGCAATTTCTCCAGGACAGTCATAGCACACTTGAGTGTACACCCCGATACCGACAGCTATTTGCGAACTATTTGCGCAGTGTCTTCGACAACCCCCCTCACAGTTGGGGAGTACCGGGCAGAGGATGACCGCCGACATGGGGCTCCACACGCCGCGAAATGTTGTAACAATTTGGAACATGGAATCTGTACGCCGAGGGGCCATGCACATGGAATGGCGTGCGAGATTTGGTTACATTTTTCTTTCGTTATTATCTATCATCACACTATTTGTTTCAAATTCTTTTTCATAGTTTAGAAGAAACTCTTGTTCTGTTGTTGCTACGGCTGTAATTTTCTAATTTTGTTTGTTGTAACTGAAAGATGCCTTAAAAAAAAGAAAAAAAAGGCGTTGGGTTAGTAAGCGAAAGGTAAAGAATTCAAATCTTGTGTGATGCTAAATATTTTCTACACACACACACACAAAAAAAAAAAGTGGTCAGGGCGGCGGAATGCCACGCCAAGGGGCTTTCATAGCAAATTAAAGTAACAACGCTACATGGGTGGCCAAATAATTCGCTCTAAATGTCCAGAATTGTCTGCGAACCAATCGCGAATAATTCTGACGCGGTTCAAAAACGGCTCTGAGCACTATGGGACTTAACTTCTGAGGCCATCAGTCCCCTAGAACTTAGAACTACTTAAACCTAACTAACCTAATTGCGGCCATAATCACGTCGGTAACCTTTTTACATGACTCACCTGACTACAAACACAGCTCCGCCAATGGAATGCCCTTTTATACCATGTGCAGCTGATACTATCGCCAACTGTATATGTGGATATCACTACCACATGACTTTGTCACCTCAGGGTATGTCTGCCTCAAACGCTGCCGAGCGCGGCGGGACTGAAACGGTGCTCTGTATTTACGGTACACATTTTAGTGAAGATACGGACAAAACATGGGGAAATCCATTGACTTAAACGACTGAGACAAAGGCAGATGATTATAGCCCGGCGGCTGGGAACGAGCACCCTGGTGTAGCTAGTAGGGCTACTGAGTTGAGCGTCTGCGGGAAATATCTGAAAGACGATGAAACTACAAGCACCCGCGGAGGGAATTGCTTGACCTGTACGCCAACATCTGATGCCACATACTTCCGGGAAATGGAAAAAAGAACACATTGACACCGGTGTGTCAGACCCACCATACTTGCTCCGCACACTGCGAGAGGGCTGTACAAGCAATGATCACACGCACGGCACAGCGGACACACCAGGACCCGCGGTGTTGGCCGTCGAATGGCGCTAGCTGCGCAGCATTTGTGCACCGCCGCCGTCAGTGTCAGCCAGTTTGCCGTGGCATACGGAGCTCCATCGCAGTCTTTAACACTGGTAGCATGCCGCGACAGCGTGGACGTGAACTGTATGTGCAGTTGACGGACTTTGAGCGAGGGCGTATAGTGGGCATGCGGGAGGCCGGGTGGACGTACCGCCGAATTGCTCAACACGTGGGGCGTGAGGTCTCCACAGTACATCGATGTTGTCGCCAGTGGTCGGCGGAAGGTGCACGTGCCCGTCGACCTGGGACCGGACCGCAGCGACGCACGGATGCACGCCAAGACCGTAGGATCCTACGCAGTGCCGTAGGGGACCGCACCGCCACTTCCCAGCAAATTAGGGACACTGTTGCTCCTGGGGTATCGGCGAGGACCATTCGCAACCGTCTCCATGAAGCTGGGCTACGGTCCCGCACACCGTTATGCCGTCTTCCGCTCACGCCCCAACATCGTGCAGCCCGCCTCCAGTGGTGTCGCGACAGGCGTGAATGGAGGGACGAATGGAGACGTGTCGTCTTCAGCGATGAGAGTCGCTTCTGCCTTGGTGCCAATGATGGTCGTATGCGTGTTTGGCGCCGTGCAGGTGAGCGCCACAATCAGGACTGCATACGACCGAGGCACACAGGGCCAACACCCGGCATTATGGTGTGGGGAGCGATCTCCTACACTGGCCGTACACCACTGGTGATCGTCGAGAGGACACTGAATAGTGCACGGTACATCCAAACCGTCATCGAACCCATCGTTCCACCATTCCTAGACCGGCAAGGGAACTTGCTGTTCCAACAGGACAATGCACGTCCGCATGTATCCCGTGCCACCCAACGTGCTCTAGAAGGTGTAAGTCAACTACCCTGGCCAGCAAGATCTCCGGATCTGTCCCCCATTGAGCATGTTTGGGACTGGATGAAGCGTCGTCTCACGCGGTCTGCACGTCCAGCACGAACGCTGGTCCAACTGAGGCGCCAGGTGGAAATGGCATGGCAAGCCGTTCCACAGGACTACATCCAGCATCTCTACGATCGTCTCCATGGGAGAATAGCAGCCTGCATTGCTGCGAAAGGTGGATATACACTGTACTAGTGCCGACATTGTGCATGCTCTGTTGCCTGTGTCTATGTGCCTGTGGGTCTGTCAGTGTGATCATGTGATGTATCTGACCCCAGGAATGTGTCAATAAAGTTTCCCCTTCCTGGGACAATGAATTCACGGTGTTCTTATTTCAATTTCCAGGAGTGTACTTCCGGGAAATGTACCGCTGACTTGTCGAGTTCATGACACGCTGAATCCCTACTGTATTGTGTTTCAAAGAGGGACCAATTCACCTTCAGACAGCGGCTCTTAATCTCGCGACTAGCCAGTGAAACTTTTGTCAATGATACGTGATCGTCCACTGGTTATGAGGAACCCGTGTGACTCTTGATCTGGCGCAAGTCTTTCTCAGTGATCGGCTTGCGTGACACATGTCTTAAACGTATCTGTCCAGGGTAGGTGACTGATGAATACATGTACAGTCTAGTGTCATGTTTCTGTTGCTGATGTTGGTGAGAGGCAGAGGGTGAAACCTGATCCTGGCATACAGCCGACTCCCCCCGAAAATCGGCAGGGGCCTTAGCGATCCCATCCGATGGACTAATCACCGACGACAGAATCACGTGCCTTCGTTCCACGTCACACTATAGATAGGTTTTGGAGTTTAACTCAGAGGCCTGGCACAAAAGTCATGTGACCAGCAGCTTGATGCCGACACCTCTCCTCCCTCTGCCGCTCAAATACTGACGACACGAATGTCTTTCACCGCCAGGATTTGAAGCCATTCTCTCTGGGTCAAGTGATATCGTATAAACGGTTCAGGAAGCAGGTAAAAAATGGTTCAAATGGCTCTGAGCACTATGGGACTTAACATCTATGGTCATCAGTCCCCTACAACTTAGAACAACTTAAACCTAACTAACCTAAGGACATCACACAACACCCAGTCATCACGAGGCAGAGAAAATCCCTGACCCCGCCGGGAATCGAACCTGGGAACCCGGGCGTGGGAAGCGAGAACGCTACCTCACGACCACGAGATGCGGACAAAGAAAGCAGGTATATTTATTTTATCCCCGCATAACATAAATCCGATCTCCTAAATATAAAATTATTCTGCGACTTTCTGTGAAAGCTTCGCTGAGTTATTTTGTACTTACATTCCGCATAGTATCTCAGCTTTTAATATTATGCATCTCGATATATGGTGTATAAAACAACATTTTCTAGATGTTCCTACGGAACATTTTTGCAAAATCGGAAAAATAATATGTAGTGCAAGCAATTTTCAAACATTGGAAACCATATTCATGTATCGACAATGTAAGCAAAATAGCGTAACGGAAACAGAGAACACTTCCCTGTTTTGTTTCAGGAATAGAAAGATAAGTATTATAAAATTTGTAAATAATAGATTTCAGCTATCAGTCGTCTTTTGGAATTTTTCAAATGGTTCAAATGGCTCTGAGTACTATGGGACTCAACTGCTGTGGTCATCAGTCCCCTAGAACTTAGAACTACTTAAACCTAACTAACCTAAGGACATCACACACATCCATGCCCGAGGCAGGATTCGAACCTGCGACCGTAGCAGCAGCGCGGCTCCGGACTAGAGCGCCTAGAACCGCACGGCCACCGCGGCTGGCTTTTGGAATTTTTATTGGCAGATCTAGATTTCAGCTAGAAACTAGCCATCCTCAATACACTATCCTGTTTTGGTCAATGCATGTAATGCCTGTTGGTCTGGCTTTTTACACAGTTCATTGAATACTCAATACATAAAATTACTAGCTGACAAATCTGGCATCGCCCAGGTATACACTTTGCCATTTTTCAATTAGAAACGAAAACAATAAAATGAACCGTGTTTGTACAAACTCTTTCAAAAAGGACTTTACAACTTTAAAAATTCATATTAATTTATTGAAAGAAGATATAGCGCTGGGTTCAGTGTTTTTGTAGGGAAACACATCAAGTTTTTTTACCTTAAACTAAAGATGTATGTGGCTTCCGTCTGTCCTGAACACATCCTATTGGACAATTTCTTCCCAAACTCGCTGTAGCATTGCAGGTGTAACTTATAAGTTCAGGCAGAGAAGCCGGCGCAGGAGGTACAAACACGATACTCTTGATAAGTCCACATTAAAAACAGATCGAGTGATGTCAGGTTTGGGGAACGTGGGGGCCATGCAGTTGGCGCATCACAGCCAGTCCATTAAACTGGAAAGCGGTCACTGAGAAAAGCCCGGACTTCAGCCAGGTGAGGATGGTGCAACTTCTTGCATGAAGTAAACATTTCGTTCCTGGTCATCGTCATCGATCTCTGGTATCAAATATTGTTGTAACATATCCAGGTACACTATCGCATTGATCGCTCTCTCGCAGAAGAAAAAGGGGCCGTGCGCTTTCTTCATGCTCAGTGGACAAAAAGCATTCAGTTTAGAGCTATCACGAACATTCTACAATGTTTGATGTGGATTTTCACTGTCCCAAATCCTACAGTTATGTGTGTTAACCTTGTCACCTAAATGGCAAGTCGACTCGCCGGAAGTGATGATTTTCTCCAGGAAATGTTCATCTTCATGTGATCGATTTAACACACTCGCTTGTGCGATCGTCAGTCTGTACAGTTTCAAAAGCAAACGGTTTCTCAGTACACGCCAAACAGTCGTAAGTGGGATTTGTAGCTCGCGAGATGCACGATGGGTGATATTGTAGGGCTTCTGACAAAACGTTGCCTCACTAACTGTACGACGTCGTCAGATGTCTTTGGGCGAACTGATGATTTCCCACTTCTGACGAAGCACCCTGTTTCCACAAAATAGTTATGCCACTCATAAATTGTAGACCTACTAGGAGGAACTTCAGCGTATTTGGAACGGAAATTACACTGAACTGTTGTCGCCGACTTCGATTCTTCAAACCAAAACACACGACTAGCACACTCGGGTCCAGCGAGGGCAGCCATCTTTAACGCAACTGTCGCTAGCGCTTCTTGCGGTGCGATTCGGCACTAGCGAACTACGCGAGACAAAATTTGATATATTTCTCTAAAAACTGACACTACAATCACCTCTGTAGGTGCTATGAATTAATTTATGTGAATTTTCAAAGTTGTGAAGTGCTTTTTGAAACACCCTGAAGTGTAATATGGAAAAAATTTCATTTCTATGTATTTGTGAATACACCTATGAAATGATAAAACAGCCGTACAAAGAAATCTGTATACTGCACAAATATATAAGTACAGTATCCTGAATAGTTCCTGTACGATGGGCGCAGGTGCTTCGCGTGTCTACAATGCTCTTTTGTGAAAGTCCCTATGGAAATGCCCTTTCACAGCTCTATAGACGGTTACTGCTTTCGCTACAGACGTTTGCGGTTCACAGTTGAAAGCCGCCAAAACCACTGCCATGCGTCAGGAATTTCCTCAGGTTGATTCGCTTGTAAAAGTGTATTAGTAGTTACGGATAAATGCGTTAAAACTGCATGCATTATGCTGCATTTTTTTCACATATCTTACTGTTTGACGTCGTGTCTCCAGATCTGCGTGTCATACAATAATACAATTTTGTATGTACATATAGCGGCGTATGTGGATACTGTCTGCAAAATCTGTTGCAAACAGAGGTAGCGGCATGGAAGTGATAAATTTAAACGTGCACAACGCGTGAGTTTTTCACGCATGTCCGCGCTATGATGTTCTACCTCCTGAACTACGAGTATGTTTGGTTCAAATGATTCAAATGGCTCTGAGCACTATGGGACTTAACATCTGTGGTCATCAGTCCCCTAGAACTTGGAACTACTTAAACCCAACTAACCTAAGGACATCACACACATCCATGCCCGAGGCAGGATTCGAACCTGCGACTGTAGCAGCAGCGCCTGGAACCGTTCGGCCACAGTGGCTGGCGCAGTGGTTAGACACTGGACTCGCATTCGGGAGGATGACGGTTCAATCCCGCGTCCGGCCATCCTGATTTAGGTTTTCCGTGATTTTCCTAAATCGCTCCAGGCAAATGCCGGGATGGTTCCTTTGAAAGGGCACGACCGGCTTCCTTCCCCGTCCCTCCCTAATCCAATGAGACTGATGACGTCGCTGTTTGGTCTCCTTCCCCAAACAACCCAACAGCGGCTGGCTAGTAAAAAGGCATAAAATAAAAGCCCACTGATAATGATGCAAATAAACAAAATATAAAACAAAATTGGGTTTTGCTAAAGACGGACCCCATCTAAAAACATATGTATTGTTAAAGCAAACACGGACAAAAGAGCTTCAATGTCAAGACGATTATGTACGGATTGTTATACAGCACGGAATAATGCAGTATTCCAGGATTATTCTAATTTACTGAGGCTGTGGTGTAAATACTTGTAACATGTATTTGATGGCATTAAACACGAATAATATCCATGAATATAGTAAATGCCAACGGAAATGATACGTCAGAGAGCACTATTAAATACTGCCGTGTTAAAAAGCAGAAACTATTTCATTATCTTGAGCGATCAGGTGGCAGAAAATCGTGGTACTTAAACTGTGCTGAAAACTACAGCGTAAAATTCCATAAATGGATGAAAACGTAATGTTTCACGAATCACCGCCCTACAACCAAAAGCTTGATCCGCGTCAATCGCGAGGGTCATTCTGGGGAACGCCAAGGCCTGCCTCCCACGCAGAAAGCTGTGACGGCACCGAGGTTCTAATGAAGACTGCCCGCCGGACTGGGCTGCAATTGCAGTAGTGGCGCAGTGCGGGGGCGGAAGGCGGGGGGGGGGGGGCGTGACTAATTGAACAAGTCGCGACGGCGCACGCGCTGCAGGGAGCCGCTAGTACCGCGGTCGGCCACCAGAGCCGCCACCGAACCCAACACGTCACCACAGAGAGGCAGCTGCTGTTAGCGTTCCTGATTTACACTTCAGGCCGTGGCCGACACGACCGATTTTTTGGACAAAAGGCTGCGGTCTCGCTCGCTTCACCGAAATGAGCCTTATCCAGCAGTGTAAATGGGAAGAAGGTCTCGAATTACCTGCCGATTCTCTCGTTCGCTCTACAGCTTGTGACAAGCATTTTCGGATTGTTCACTGATGGTGTTGTCTCACACAGCTACATATCGTCTCCGAATAATAGTATTGCCACCAGTTTTTCTTGACGGACGTCAGCAACTACAACTATATTTTGCGAATCTCTATAATTCCCCACTGTCAGGAGATTACGTGATCTGAGGCTTTCCTGGCAAATGTGCTGTATCCAAGGTTCTCGGGTGTCCAGCCGGATCCGATCGTCGAAGTTCCACGATATTTCGGCGAATAACCGTTCCGCCATCATCAGGTGGTGCTGATGTTCAAAAAATGTTCAAATGTGTGTGAAATCTTATGGGACTTAACTGCTAAGGTTATCAGTCCCTAAGCTTACACACTGCCTACTTAACCTAAATTATCCTAAGGACAAACACACACACCCATGCCCGAGGGAGGGCTCGAACCTCCGCCGAGTCCAGCCGCACAGTCCACAACTGCAGCGCCTCAGACCGCTCTGCTAATCCCGCGCGGTGGGTGGTGCTGATGGAATCAGCAGCACCTGATGATAGCGGAACGGTTATTCGCCGAAATATCGTGGAACGTCGACGATCGGATCCGGCTGGACACCCGAGAACCTTGGATACATCAGGAGATTACTTGCTGTAGCGTTCACTGACGAATTACCCTGTGAGAGATTGCCTGTATGTGCCTCCATGAACTCTTTATCTCTTAAATTCTTAATTTTTGTGGCCATATTTCAGGAACTCTGACGAAATCTCCACCAGGATGATTGGCAGGTCATTTGAAACACGATATAAACAGCACATCAGGGCATCAAAGTACAGTACAAACCACTCAGTACTTGCAAGGAAGTTAAATGAGCATATGGCATTTTTGGCCAGGAGTCCCCAACTGGGAAATTCGGCCTCTAGGTACAAGTCTTTCCGTTTCACACTACTTATTGACTTGTGTGTCGATGGGGACCAAATGATGAGGACAACACACATACTCAGCTCAGAGCAGAGATAATCCTCGAACCAGCCGGGGATCGATCACCGGGACCGTGTGCTTGAGTGTCAGTGAAGCACACCACAAGACCACGAGCTGCTTACACAACATTTGCAGACCATCTGAAAAAGAATACCATAAGCCAACCGCAGTAAAGAAGGAAGGTACGAACATCACAGAAATCAGTCAAAGTAGACGCCTCCTTACTTCTCAAGAAAACTTCCACCTCCACACAGCACTTAACGACCAAATAAATATTGGAAACCGGGCACTACATAAAATTATTGAAAAATATCAGATAACGAAACCATACTTTCACACTCTCACTCACCATTTAGATTTTCAACCCCATCTCTACTCCATCAGTTCACTTAAACAAATAAATATATTGTTATGTGACTGTCTCTATTTTAAATTTATGACTTTTTCCATGGAGTTCATAGATCCATAGTAACATAATTAAACAATGTAATACATACGTGACGAACCACAGAGGAAGATAACATTTGTAGAACAAGGGAAAGCCAAAATCAGTGCTAAGTTGGCAACATGAATCACACAAAGACACATGGAGGTATGTTTTGCCATCTAGCCAGAACGATGCAAACAAGCAGTAACCACACAACACTGTGTAGTATTTCACATCAATATAGACAGATAGATATAGATGTAGCCCCCCCCCCCCCCCCAATGAACCACAGACCTTGCTGTTGGTGGGGAGGCTTGTGTGCCTCAGCGAAACAGATAGCCGTACCGTAGGTGCAACCACAATGGAGGGGTATCTGTTGAGAGGCCAGACAAACGTATGGTTCCTGAAGAGGGGCAGCAGCCTTTTCAGTAGTTGCAGGCGCAACAGCCTGGATCATTGACTGATCTGGCCTTGTAACACTAACCAAAACGACCTTGCTGTGGTGGTACTGCAAACAGCTGAAAGCAAGGGGAAACTGCAGCCGTAATTTGTCTCGCGGACATGCAGCTCTACTGAATGGTCAAATGATGATGGCGTCCTCTTGGGTAAAATATTCCAAAGATAAAATAGTTCCCCATTCGGATCTCGTTATCAGGAGAAACAAAACTGGCGTTCTACGGATCAGAGCGTGGAATCTCACATCCCTGAATCGGGCAGATATGTTAGAAAATTTAAAAAGAGAAATGGACAGGTTAAAGCTAGATGTAGTGGGATTAGTGAAAATATGTGGCAGGAAGGACAGAACTTCCGGTCAGGTGAATACAGAGTTATAAATACAAAATCAAATAGGGACAATGCAGGAGTGGGTTTCATAATGAATTAAAAAATGGAAACGAGGATAAGCTGCTATGAACAGCTTAGTGAACGCACTATTGTAGTCAAGATAGGACGAAGCCCACACCCACCACAGTAGTACAAGTTTATGTGCCAAGTAGCTCCGCAGATGCTGAGGGGATACAAGAAATGTGTTATGAGACAACAGAAATTATTCAAATAGTTAAGGGAGACGAAAATGTAATAGTCATGGGGGACTGTAATTCAATAGTACACTGCTGGCCACCGTAAATGCAACACCCTGAAGGAAGCATCCGAATCAAGTAAAATTTACACCATGAGTTTGCAGCGATGAGATATGCAACTGATTAGAATTTCAGCGCAGACGCACATCACGCGCGCCTGTGGCGCCACCTCATAGCGCCATTTAAGGCTTGGCGATTTCGACGAGTGTACGTTCGGCACGTGTGTTTACCTTGTGGTTGTTTCACAAGACGATCAGTTATGCCTCGTAGACAACAGCGAACATCTTTTGATCAAGTATCCGAGTTCGACAGAGGAAGGATAGTGGCTTACCGAGATTGTGGATTATCATACAGAGAAATCGCTAGTCGTGTTGGACGAATACCAAACAACTGTAATGCGGATATGTGACCGTTGGATGTAGGAGGGTACGACGGACCGACGTGGTCGATCGCATTCACCTCGGTGCACCACTGCACGTCCTGATAGGCAAATTGTGCGCATGGCAGTGACGGATCGCTCAGTGACATCCCGAACCATAGCACAGCACATTGCGTCTGTAACGCATCATCCAGTGTCTGCGCATACCATTCGACGCCGTTTACAGCAGAGTGGTCTGTCCGCAAGACGTCCATTGCTTCGTCTACCATTGACGCAGAACCACAGACGTCTCCGTCGCCAATGGTGTGATGACAGACGGATGCGGACGGCAGAATGGAATGACGTTGTCTTTACTGACGAAGCACGCTTCTGTCTGCAGCACCACGATGGTCGGATTCGAGTGTGGAGACGCCGTGGAGAGAGGATGCTGGACAGCTGCATTATGCACCGCACACTGGTCTTGCACTGGGTATTATGGTATGGGGCGGTATTGGATATTACTCTCGCACGCCTCTAGTACGCATTGCCGGCACTTTAAATAGCCGGCGCTACATATCCGAGGTGCTGGAGCCAGTTGTCCTTCCTTACCTTCAGGGCTCGGCCACAGCCGTATTTCAACAGGATAATGCGCGACCACACGTGGCACGCATTGTCCAAAGGTTCTTCGTCAATAACCAGATTGAATTGCTTCCCTGGCCGGCTCGCTCTCCGGATCTTCCACCGATAGAAAACATGTGGTCCATGGTTGCTCAACGAGTGACCCAGATTACATCCCCAGCTGCCACACCAGATGATCTTTGGCAACGTGTGGAAGCTGCTTGGGCTGCTGTACCCCAGGAACACATCCAAAGTCTCTTTGACTCAATGCCGAGACGTGTGGCAGCGGTGATCTCCAACAATGGCGGCTACTCTGGCTACTGATTCTGGCAGGAACCACATGTCACAGAGGTCTGTAAACGTAATCATTTGATACTTGGTCAACATGTTATCTACAAAATAAATTTTGTTGCGCTACCTCTTGTCTTTCTTGGTGTTGCATTTACGGTGGCCAGCAGTGTATTTTGATTTATCGTGGCTTTTCCTGTCTGGTTTGTCAATATCAGCCAACAGACAGATAATAATAGGTAATGATAGTAGTATGTGATCAGTTTACACAAACTTTGGCCGTTTGACAATGGCTTTTTGCGTAAGGTCCGTTCATTGTAAGTTTGACCGTTAGTGATTTTTCTGAAACTACTTTGAAACTATTTCTTTATTGGACTTGTAACGTTCCCTGGCATTTTCACAATTTATTTGTAACATATACGCCGATCTGGGCAAGTTATATATATATATATATCTTAATATTACTGAATGTGGTATGAATTATGTTTGTTATTTTTATTATATTTTTTTGTAACATTTCTCTGTATTAGGATAGGAAATTTCTATATTTATTATGTGAATATAAAAGTGTCAGTATTTGCGGTATCAGCGATATTTGCTGGAAATCGATTTACAAAGAAATGTTAATAATCGTAATAGTCGTGCCGTTGTTTATCGTTGGCATGTGGAGACTCTCTGTAGTTGGGGACAGAGCAGCTAGTTGTGTGGACAGAGCCGCTAGAGTGTGGAAGAGTTAGTAGTGTGGACAGAGCCGCTAGAGTGAGGAAGGGTCAGTTGTGGACAGAGCAGCTGAAGTGAGGAAGAAGTGAGGAAGTGTTAATCCTTGATGGCTCTAGCAGACGCGATGTGCAGCTACGCTCGCGCCCATTAGACGCGCCTGATTCATTAACCCGCATTGTGGGCACTAAAGGTTGTGTATGCATCGTGGTTATCCAGCAGAGTTAAGATGTACTTCTTTTGTATCTGTCGGGACTTTGCCGCCTGTAATCAAAGCGTACGAATTAATGTGAGTTGACTTGTTGTTTGGGCTAAATATATTAGTATTCATTAAAAGTGTGAATTATTTATGTAAATGAGCATGCCCACGTCATCTATAAATCACATGCGTAATGTAGTAGGTTTGATCAGTGATAAATGTCGGCTTGGCAATAATTAAGACATTTTCTGTTAATTAAAATATTCTTGTGTTCTATGGCTAGTGCCGGGATAAAAGTCAGTAAAAATATTTCACAAAAAGAAAAACCCACTGCATTCTGGAAAGTGTATGCCAAGGCCGAATGATTTAAGAGACTCAGTTCTTATCCAGATAGTACTATCCAATTAATATGAGTGCACGTAATAATTTCCTTTAAATGTACGTAATCCTTAAGAAAGTAAAATTTGTTTTTTTATTACCACACGTAATGAAGAGAGTGGTTCTACAACAAAGTTCGCACTAAGGCAAATTAACTTTTAAGCAAGAAATAAAATTATTATTTCCTTTTTATTTCTACGAAATTTCAAATCATTCATTCCAGTAATTTCGTTAAAATGGCACCCAGCGTGAAGCTCGATTCAATTTTAAGAGAATATCGTTAAAATGGCGCCCAGCGTGGGGCTCGAATATGCAGTGGCCACGAAATACCCTTGAGATACCTAGGGAATTAATATAGTCGAACTTTGTTGCAGGACATTTAATAATTTTGTCATGTACTGTATGTATTGCTTAACCAATATTGTGTGGTAATACCTGTGTATGATTTTTTGCATGAGAACACTATGTATCCGGAGCTGAAGCAGAGAGCTCATTATTTTGAAAAATTAATAACCTTCCACAATATCAGGGGGCAGCAGCACCCAAGATAGATCACCAAAAGGTAAAGCTACAGTGTAGTTGTCCTGTAGGTAGTAAAGTAGCCTCCGTGCAGTGTCCTCGGATCATTAGTGGTGTGCTTGTTGTTAGTACTTTGTTTTAAAATAACAGGACATTTAAGTAGTTAGTCATTGTAGTATATAGTACGTATGTATTGGGTAATGTCCATTTCTTGTGTGCTTATGTGAGTGAAACCTGAAGTGTTAGGATACTTAGTTCAGATTTTATTTCTTTTGTTTACTATGGTTAGATTGCGTAGTCAGAAAGATATCAACATGGATAATGAGCAACAGTTAGTTAATAGTGATACCGAGTTAGAAAATGGGACACAAAGTAATGTTAGTGACGTAGCTCAGGAAGTACAATGTGAGAATCTGGGGGCAGAAGGGCAAGAAATGTTGCCACTGCCACCCAGTGATTCAGTTGATAGCGTAAATAATGTGCCATCCGCAAGCACTGGGCACGGACCAGAGAGTGGTGTGATGTCAGAAGTGCAATCATTAAAAGATATGTTTGAGCGCATGATCATTTTCCAAGCTGAATTTGTACAAATGCAAGCAGAGCGTGACCAGAGATTGGTAGCTGAATTTGCATGTAAACAAGCAGAGCGTGATAAAGAACGTGATGCCAAACAAGCAGAGCGTGACCGACGCATGTATGAGAGGGACTTGCAGTTGATGCAAGCTTTAGAGGTTATGCAAAATGACATTGTTAACTTGAAACAAAAATATGAAACCATGCCCAAAACGGTGCAAGCATTAAGCGAAGGACTAAATAGTATTCAAATGGCTAATGCCAATATCGTAGAGGAAGTCAGTGTCCTGACTAATAGGGTCGAACAACTAGAACTTAACACAACCCACGTAATTGAGAACAAAGTGATCGAACATGTGCACAAAGTAGAACGTAACTTCATAAAGGAATTAGATGAGAAAGTGCACGCCGCAATTGAGGCCAGAGAGATGGATTCTACTGCGGATGTGCAAGATCTTAAAAAGATAGTGCAAAAGGACATTCCGCTGTGGCAGCGGAGTGTGGACCGCCGTCTTGCCGAAATGGAGCTAAGTTTGCGGCAAGACGATGCGCTGGCGTATGTCACGCCAGCCAAGTCCAACAATGATAGGCATATAAATACAGCAGTACACAATTGTGACTGCAAGACAGGACAGGCAACCGATGTAAGCGGAACAAATAAATGTCATTCCAAAGTAGTGATTGAAGAAAGTCTGATTAGGAACCGACAGTTTCAGATCTTTACAACGGAGAAGAAATCTGTTCACCCTGTAGTGTTTATCAAGGGATTTAGAAACATTTTGCCTAGCGTTTGGAGTCATACCCAGAAAATACAGTTTGTTATGTCTTACATACAGGGAGATGCTGCGTTATGGGCAACCGAAGCAGCTGACAGTTGCGATACATATGAGCAATTCGAAAAGGCATTCTTGGCCAAATATTGGTCAACATGTATTCAGGAGAGATTACGGAAGGAAGTATATAATCCAGAGCCGTATTCTCCACGATTAGGCAATTTGCGAAAATATTTTGAGAAGTACATTAATAAGACCCGTTACTGGGACGAACAGATTTCATCTCGGGATTTGATCAGACTTTTGAAATCACACTTGCCGATAGATGTAAAGGAAAAGCTTATACACGTGCCCGAAGATGATATGGAACATTTCTTGTCTATTCTGGACGCAATTGACCTGATTCAGGAGGACATTAAGGCGGCCTCTGAACAGATTAGAAGTAACGGAAATAGTTATAGAAATGGTAGAAATAACACGCCTCTAACCAGTAATAGAAACGGCGGAGGTAATAATAGGAGACAAGGGTATACACAAAACGGAAATAGAGATAGAGACCGGAACGGAAATAGACCACCGGGGAATAATGATAGGAAAAGGAGGTTCGATGACCGGTATGAAACAGGCCCACCAAGCAGTCATAGATGGAAAAATGCCAGGGGGCCGTACAACACTAATACTTATAATGATGCAAACCGAACTTGGCCACAGAACCAGAGGCCCAGTCCGGACCGGCAAAACGGTGATAGATATGACAATAACCGACCGCCACCACAAAATGCGCCAATTGCGCAGCCGTGGCGGCCGACGCAACACAACGTGCACATAGTGGAGGTCAATGACACAGAGCAGCCACGCCCATCCACTAGCAATAATTCAACAAACTAGATGCGGCCGAGATACGCTCTCCATCGTCGGCTACGGTTTGGAGTGAGAGCAGCCCGACACAAAACAAAACACCGAAAACAACCTGTATCCTTAGGTATAATAACGGGGTACAGATGGGAGATGAATTAATAACCGAACCATCCACGTGCATAAAGGAACACAAGGACAATGTACAAGTGATAATAGAAGTTAAAATTAACAATATTGATGTGCAAGTGGTCATAGATACAGGTGCTACTGTTAGTGTTATGAGTATGGACTTATTCAAGGTACTGGGGAAGGAAAGGCGTATGCTGACTTTTCCCGTGAATAATTGTAGAGTCACTGGAGCCATAAGTGCACAGCGACAAATAATTAAGCTCCAAGTGCGGGTAGAGATGTATATAGGGGAAGAAGCCATAACGAGCTCATTCCTGGTAGTAAAGGGTTTAAAGGTAGCCTGCATTTTGGGGGTAGATTTTTTGAGAGAGGGACGCAATAATAGACCTTTCTCGGGGAAAATTAAGTTTGATGAATGCTGGTAGGAGAATAGAATTTTCCATGCTTAGATCTGAAGAGGTACCTGTACCTAATTGTAACGCCATAAATATAAAATGTAGGAATCAATCGATACTACAATTAGACAATTATTGTCCAGGGCAGAATCTCTATTATCCTGACGTACAAGGTGATCAATCAAAGGCGAATATGGATATATTAGTGAACAAAGTATCACAGTCCGAAAATTTAAATTCAATTCAACAGAAGGAAATAGTACAGTTATTATCTAATTATGCACATGTATTTTCTGAACGACCAGGAGTTGTTAAGGGATATCAATACAAGATCGAGGTAAAGCCTCACAAAACTTACTGTCGAGCCTCATACTCCATTCCTTGGTCCAAGAAGGAAATAGTAGCTAAGGAAATAAGAAAACTGATCGAGTGGGGAATAATAGAACCGTCTTTGTCCCCTTATAGTAGTCCATTGGTGGCGGTAGCAAAAGCTGACGGACAGGTACGGTTAGTACTGGATGCAAGAGACATAAATGAAATCATTGTACCTGTCAGAACTCATCCGGAAAACCTTGATGAGCAACTTCGAAAATTCCATGGAGTGCAATATTTGACATCTATTGATATGAGAAGTTCTTTCTGGCAAATTCTACTTACACCCGAGTCGAGACAATATACTGCATTTATATTTGGGGGAAGAAGCTACCAATTTAGGGTACTACCTTTCGGCCTAAATGTAAGTGCAGGAGTTTTCATAACAGCCCTTGACGCGGTTTTGGGTCCGGAGTTGCTGCAAAGGGTGACAGTATATGTAGACGATCTAGTGATTGCCACTGCCACCTGGGAGGAGCACGTAGAACTACTGAGTAAAGTCTTAGAAAGGTTTAAGCAAGCAGGGGTAACAGCGAATCTTGATAAATCCAAGTTTGGACGTAATCAGATTCAATTCCTAGGTCACATAATAACACCACAAGGCATCAAACCTGACAACAAAAAACTTGATGCAATTCGTGGGTTTCCTAGTCCTAGAACTAAGAAACAGCTCAAGGCATTTATAGGTCTAGCATCCTTTTTTAGACGATTTGTCCCGAACCAATTAATGAATAACGAGTCGTTATTGAGCCTGTTGCGTAAAAATGCGCACTGGGTGTGGACAGACGAATGTCAACGCGCATTTGACGCTATCAAAAACGCCTTGGTGAATGCAAACATATTGCGACACCCAGACATGACAAAAGATTTTTGTATAGCGACAGATTCGTGTTCATACGGTCTGGGTGCTTGTTTATTTCAGTGGGAAAGGAGCAACGACCCCACAACAGTAAAAATAATAGAGTTTGCCAGCCGCACACTAAGCAGCTGCGAGAGAGCATATTCTGCTACCGAATTAGAGGCTCTTGCAGTGGTCTGGGCGGTAAAGAAATTTAACTACTATATCTATGGTAAGGAAGTCAAAGTATTCAGTGACCACCAGGCTCTGAGCTATTTAATGACTTGCAAATTATACCATACCCGCTTGCTAAGATGGAGGTTAGCATTACAGGAATATAAAATTAAAATCATGTACCTAAAGGGACAAGATAATGTTGTGGCAGACGCTTTGTCGAGGCTTCCACTAGGGCAATCCTCAATGTCAAATATTTTAGAACAATCGGAGGAATATCGAATACTCTTGGTACAAGATAAAGTACATAGGAGGGACTTTTTACACATGTGTAAGAATATGTCTATATTGCAGGAAACTGATCCGATCTGGGGAGATATAATTAGCAAAATTAAAGAAGGAACCAATCTTAAAAGTGTTCAGAATTTCAAAATAGTAGATAATATTCTGTATTATAAAACAAGTGTGTCAAATGACCACGGAGTCGTGTGTATACCACAACAGGCTATCCCAGCTGTAGTGTGGCACACGCATTTAGCATGGGGTCACGCTGGGATAGGCAAAACAATAAGGATTTTATCCAAATTCTGTTATTTTAAAGGGATAAGCCAGCAGACTCGCACCATTATCAGGACTTGTCCTCTGTGCCAAAAGGCTAAGTTTCAAAATAAGTCCACAAGGTTTGAACTGCATCCTATTGTGCCTCATCGACCACTTCAATTAGTATCTATAGACATAGCAGGACCCTACCCACGAGCCAGGGGTGGATTGAAGTACATTTTAGCGGTGTATGACCTCTTTTCAAAATATTTAAAAATATACTGCCTTAAATCAGCCACTGCTCGTGGAATAGTGAAATGGTTAGGCAAAGAATATTTTATACAAGTAGGTAAGCCTGAAGCGATAATATCGGATAATGCTTCATATTTTACAGGCCATACCTGGAAAAACTATTTATATGAACAAGATATAAAGCGTATACTAATTTCCCGCTTTCACCCACAAGCAAGTTTAGTAGAGAGAGTATTTGGAGAGTTAAATAAATTTTGCAGGTTATACATTGCATATAAGCACACAAGGTGGCCAGATATGATACATAAGTTTGTCGAAATTCACAACGCAACCCCGCATGCTTCTACGGGGTATCCACCAAATGAGATATTAATGAATAATAATAGAGCTCTGAACGAGTGGCTGGCACCCTTGCCTAAGGTCCCAGTCATTCCTGAGCCTAAGGAAGAGAAGATAAGAAAAGCGGGATGCAACCTTACTAGGTGCGCCCAGAAAAGGACGGAAAAATATAATCGACATGTAACGAATAACCAAACATTTAATGTTGGGGACTTGGTGCTCTTACGCAATCATCCTAAGTCCTCGGCATCTTTGAAACAGAATAGCAAGTGGCAATTGGTGTATAATGGACCTTTTAGAGTAGTAAGTGTGCCACATGAGTGTAGCTATCTCTTAGCAGATCCCCACTCAGGGAGAGTACGGGGACTGTATCCGCGTAAGGATGTAAAAGCATTCCTACAGTAAAAGACTAATAGTCCTATGCGGACACCGTTCCTTTGTAAACAATGAACATTAATAAGGTGTACTAGTGTAGGAGTGTATAGTTATAAGAATATGATTGACTTTTTTCATGTGTGTGGATATTTGTGTTATGTACTCTTTTAATTTGTGTTTAATTTGAGATATTTCTTGGCACAATCCTTTATATTATGTGTATCTATGTGTAGCTGTCAGATTGACAGATCTGAACCCGGAACAATATTAGTAATATAAGGCCCTGAGAACTTTATTATCTCACTAGTGTTATCACAAAATAATGCACCCAATAGTGACCCGAGAGCACCACGGGAGGCAACCTTGTTGTAAATTTATGTAGCGTAAAGAAACTCACAAAGAAGCTTCAATTGAAGCGTGTGCAGATTCAATCAATAAGAAAGAGCTAGCCAGATACGGTCCAAGTAAATTTTCGCCTACAGAGACTTCACTGTGGTTACGTAGGACGTTGATTGTATGTACGTAAATCTTACTCTGGTAAAAGGTTACGAATGTGCTGTTGCAAACAAATTCAGCAGCGGACATTGTAAATAGAAATAAATAAACTTTAACAAAAGTGTAGTATTGTGCGGCAGAAACACAGTGACAGTCACTGATAAAGAACTAGCACAACACGAATAGTGAACCGATAACGGACGGTGGATAAACCTAGTGTCAAATTTTAACTTTTTGTATGTAAAGGGACGCTAGGAAAGAGCGTGTGACTAATGATAAGTCATGACGGTGGAAAATATTGTGTGCCCATAAAAGTGTACTGTGACAATGAAACCTTGTGCGAACCAGACTAGTGAAGGCCTACTGAGTAATAACTACCACTAATTGTGTGCGTTCTTTCCCAGAGCAGGAAATACGGATAGTATACTGTTTGTGAACTTGTTGCATGTTTCCTGGAGCACCGCAAGAAGACGTCGCACGGGCGAGCTGGTATCCAACGCGTTCGGCTATAGCAGCTATGCAGCGGCCACAGCAGCCCGTAGCAGACCAGACAGCCACGCCCGTACGCGCCGTAGCTGTCAACGATGGGGCGGTGACCTACACGAAGTCAGCGCGCCGCGCCGAGCGCCGCACCCCACCGCTCATCAAATACATTATTGGCTTTTGAAATGTTCACATAAACTGAATAACATATTAATGACTTCATTTTGATAAATATTGAACATGTACTATGTACGTCCGTAATTGATATATCCTAGGACAAGTGACCTTGTAGTGTATCACAAGAAAAATAGTGATATTGTGTAATTGTGTAAACCCGTTTGTGACAAACTGCAAAAATACTTCAAATGAAAAACTGTTAATATGGACTATAAACCAACTGGGATGGCTGGGCTCCGGCACAGTTTTGCCCAGGTTTCCTGATTGCCTACGCCCAAATGGGGGAGCCATGTACTTATATAATCCTGGGGCTAATTACAAGAGCCATTCCATAAAACATACAGAGGTATAAAGAACGTTACTGGCACCATTGTGTCAAAGTGTAAAACCTCTTTGCCAAATGCTGCCAGGGGGCAATGTAACGTTCCCTGGCATTTTCACAATTTATTTGTAACATATACGCCGATCTGGGCAAGTTATATATATATATATATCTTAATATTACTGAATGTGGTATGAATTATGTTTGTTATTTTTATTATATTTTTTTGTAACATTTCTCTGTATTAGGATAGGAAATTTCTATATTTATTATGTGAATATAAAAGTGTCAGTATTTGCGGTATCAGCGATATTTGCTGGAAATCGATTTACAAAGAAATGTTAATAATCGTAATAGTCGTGCCGTTGTTTATCGTTGGCATGTGGAGACTCTCTGTAGTTGGGGACAGAGCAGCTAGTTGTGTGGACAGAGCCGCTAGAGTGTGGAAGAGTTAGTAGTGTGGACAGAGCCGCTAGAGTGAGGAAGGGTCAGTTGTGGACAGAGCAGCTGAAGTGAGGAAGAAGTGAGGAAGTGTTAATCCTTGATGGCTCTAGCAGACGCGATGTGCAGCTACGCTCGCGCCCATTAGACGCGCCTGATTCATTAACCCGCATTGTGGGCACTAAAGGTTGTGTATGCATCGTGGTTATCCAGCAGAGTTAAGATGTACTTCTTTTGTATCTGTCGGGACTTTGCCGCCTGTAATCAAAGCGTACGAATTAATGTGAGTTGACTTGTTGTTTGGGCTAAATATATTAGTATTCATTAAAAGTGTGAATTATTTATGTAAATGAGCATGCCCACGTCATCTATAAATCACATGCGTAATGTAGTAGGTTTGATCAGTGATAAATGTCGGCTTGGCAATAATTAAGACATTTTCTGTTAATTAAAATATTCTTGTGTTCTATGGCTAGTGCCGGGATAAAAGTCAGTAAAAATATTTCACAAAAAGAAAAACCCACTGCATTCTGGAAAGTGTATGCCAAGGCCGAATGATTTAAGAGACTCAGTTCTTATCCAGATAGTACTATCCAATTAATATGAGTGCACGTAATAATTTCCTTTAAATGTACGTAATCCTTAAGAAAGTAAAATTTGTTTTTTTATTACCACACGTAATGAAGAGAGTGGTTCTACAACAAAGTTCGCACTAAGGCAAATTAACTTTTAAGCAAGAAATAAAATTATTATTTCCTTTTTATTTCTACGAAATTTCAAATCATTCATTCCAGTAATTTCGTTAAAATGGCACCCAGCGTGAAGCTCGATTCAATTTTAAGAGAATATCGTTAAAGACTTCGTAGATTGAATTAGACCACTAATATTTGCAACAGGGGACCTTTAGCCACGCCAAGACGCCGTTTAATTGCAACAATAGCTAGCAACATAAATGAAACACAAGATTAAATAAAATCACTGTATTCAGGAAATAGTACACTAAATTAAATTACATATACACTTCCATTAATTCTGTTGCTGAGTGTATCTATGGGTACGCCTAGTGAGATTGCGTCTTAATAAAGTAGAATAATGGCGATGTGCCAAATAATTATCTGCAGCGATGGCAGATATGCGTCCGATCAGGACGGCTTCCGGAACAAAAATGGTGCCGTCTTCTCGGCAAGACAATTGAACTGCATAATTGTTCTAATGCTTCAGCCGTTGCACGCCACAATCGATACAACCGCTTATACTAATTAATATCGAAAGTAATTTTTTATTTATATTCTGAACTTACATGTACGTTTTTGCAATATATATATACGCCCATCCTGCAAATTTGCCTTTAAAGAAGGAAAAGTAGTAGGTGAATAGAGACCGGGAGAAAGGAATGAAAGAGGAAGCTGCATGGTAGAATTTTGCACAGAGCATAATTAATCACAGCTAACAATTGGTTTAAGAAAAAAAAATGGTTCAAATGGCTCTGAGCACTACGGGACTCAACTGCTGAGGTCATTAGTCCCCTAGAACTTAGAACTAGTTAAACCTAACTCACCTAAGGACATCACAAACATCCATGCCCGAGGCAGGATTCGAACCTGCGACCGTAGCGGTCTTGCGGTTCCAGACTGCAGCGCCTTTAACCGCACGGCCACTTCGGCCGGCGTGGTTTAAGAAGCATGAAAGAAGGTTGTATACGTGTAAGAGACCTGGAGACACCGGAAGGTTTCAGACTGATTATATTATGGTAAGACAGAGATGTAGGGACCACATTTTAAATTTTGACATTTCCAGGGATAGACGTGGACTCTAACAACAATTTATTGGTTATGAACTGCAGATTAAAACTGAAGAAACTGCAAAAAGACAGGAATTTAAGGAGATGGGACTTGGACAAGGACTAGTACAAGTCCTTGAGTAACACAAGATGTATGATGATGATGACGTCCCATACTCCGAGGAGCGTAGGAGACGATGCGGGAGACCCGCACCGCCGCACTAGGCAAGGTCCTAGTGGAGGTGGTTTGCCATTGCCTTCCTCCGACCGTAGTGGGGATGAATGATGATGAAGACGACACAACAACACCCAGTCATCACGAGGCAGGAAAAATCCCTGACCCCGCCGCGAATCGATCCCGGGACCCCGTGTGCGGGAAGGAGGTATTGAATTTAATCAATGAAAGGAGAAAATGTAAAGACACAATGAATGAAACAGGCGAAAGGGAATACAAACATCTAAAAAATTAAATCGACAGGAAGTGCAAAGTGGCTAAACAGGGATGGCTAGAAACTAATGTAAGGATGTAGAAGCATATATCACTAGGGGTGAAATAGATGCTGCATACAGGAAAATTAGAGAGACCTTAGGAGAAAAGAGAACCACCTGTATGAATATCAAGAACTCAGATGGAAACCCAGTTCTCAGCAAAGAAGGGAAACCAGAAAGGTGGAGGGAACACATAAACAGTGTATAAAAGAGAGATGTACTTGAGTACAATATTATGCAAAGGGAAGAGAACGTACATGAATATGAGAATGGAAAATAGTACTGCGTGAAGAATTTGACACGGCACTGAAAGACTTAATTCAAAACAAGGCCCACGGAGTGGACAAAATTCCGTTAGAGCTACTGATAACCTTGGGAGAGCCAGCCATGACAAAACTCTTCCATCTGGTGAGCAAGATTTATGAACCAGGAGAAATACCCACAGAATTCAAGAAGAATATAATAATTCAACTTATAAAGAAAACAGGTGCTGACAGTTGTGAAAATTACCGAACTATCGGTTTAATAAGTCACGGTTGCAAAATATTAACATGAATTTTTCTCAGAAGAATGGAAAAAGTGGTGTAAGCCTATTTCTGGGAAGAGCAGTTTGGATTTCTGAGAAATTTAGGAACACGCGAGGCAATACTGACCCTACGACATCTCATAGAAGATAGGTTAACGAAAGGCAAACCTACGTTTTTAGCATTTGTAGACTTAGAGAGAATGCTTTTGACAGTGATGTCTGGAACACTCTCTTTGAAATTTTGAAGGTGGTAGGGGTAGCGAAAGGTGATTTAAAATTTGTACAGAAACCTTATGGCAGTTGTAAGAGTCGAGGGCACGAAAGGGAAGCAGTCGTTGAGAAGGAAGTGAGACAGGGTTGTAGCCTATCCCCGATGTTATTCAATCTGTATATTGAGCAAGCAGTAAAGGAAAGAAAAGAAAAATTCGGAGTAGGTATTAAAATCCATGGAGAATAAACAAAAACTTTGAGGTTCGCCGATGACATTGTAATTCTGTCCGAGACAGCAAAGGACCTGGAAGAGCAGTTTAATAGAATGGATAGTGTCTTGAAAGGAGGATATAACATGAACATCAACTAAAGCAAAGAGAGGATAATGGAATGTAGTAGAATTAAGTCGGGCGATGCTGAGGGATTTAGATTAGGAAATGAGACACTTAAAGTAGTAAAGGAGTTTTGCTATTGGGGAGCAAAATAACTGATGATGGTCGAAGTAGAGAGGATATGAAATGTAGACTTGCAATGGCAAGGAAAGCGTTTCTGAAGAAATTTGTTAACATTGAGTATAGATCTAAGTGTCAGGAACTCCTTTCTGAAAGTATTTGTATGGAGTGTAGCCATGTATGCAAATGACACATGAACGATAAACAGTTTAAGCCAGAAGGGAATTGAAGCTTTCGAAATGTGATGCTACAGAAGAATGCTGAATATTAGATGGATATACCACGTGACTACTGAGGTGGCGCTGAACAGAACTGGGGAGAAGAGAAATTTGTCGCACAACTTGAGTCGGAGAAGGGATCTGTTGGCACGACACAATCTGAGGCATCGAGCGATCACCAATTTAGCACTGGAAGGAGACGTGGGGGGAAAAAATCGTAGAGGGAGACCAAGAGATGAATACAGTAAACAGATTCAGAAGGATGTGCGTTGCAAAAAAATGGTTCAAATGGCTCTGAGCACTATGGGACTCAACTGCTGTGGTCATTAGTCCCCTAGAACTTAGAACTACTTAAACCTAACTAACCTAAGGACATCACACACATCCATGCCCGAAGCAGGATTCGAACCTGCGACCGTAGCAGTCGCACGGTTCCGGACTGCGCGCCTAGAACCGCGAGACCACCGCGGCCGGCATGTGCGTTGCACTACTTACTTGAAGATGAAGAGGCTTGTACAGGATAAAGTACCACGGGGAGTTGAATTAAACCGGTCTTTGGATTGAAGACCACAACTAGAACGTATACGAGTATACAGTTGTACAAAGTACTGGGGGATTAGGCAAAAAGCATACAGTGTTTGCTCATATGTATGCGAAAGCAGAATTTTTTTTGTATCGTACTGTTTTTAGATCTTCGTCTTGAGGTTTTCTTCTTGTGGGATCCGCCTTGAGCAAACACATTATTTTCTTATTTTACCTAGAATAGTTTCGCTGAAGTGGCAGCACAGTCAGTAGATTATTTAGAATTTCCTTTCGCGTCCCATGTGCTGTGGTTTTTGTACTTTACAATGTTGGGCCTGTAAAAATCAGATCCCAGCCAAAAAGCAAATTTATTTGTAAGCACACATGGACACAAGTGGTTCAACTCTAGACCAACATTCGAGCACTACGCCAGGTATCTCCGAGTGACAAGCAGCGAAAGAAAAACAACTGTAACGCGAAACACAAAACTTGTAAATATGTTCCATTACAGACTACTGAAGATGTTTTACATGAACAAAACTAAACGCGTTTGGTGAAAAAAAAACATTCATTTTCTTGTAGTTACAGTTCCGGATTTAAAGTACATTCAGTCTATCTCTTTTCTTACATATATTGTACGTTGAAGGCCAGCATGTAGGACGCCGAGGATGGCTGTTTCATGTTTAGATTACACGACACCTTGGCCATTAGCAATCATCGTCTTTCACTTGGAAACCTGTGTAATTAAGGCACGTAAAATATTTACATCTAACTGTGAAAGTCAGTCAAGAAACAGGAAATCCCAAGTGCTTGTTGACACTTAATTGAACACTGTGCAACAATTATTTGCCTTGACGTGGCTGGTTGATCGCCGTCCAAACAACGGATAAAGCAGCTATACATATAATAATATTCTTCCTAACAGTATGAGCTCGAATCCAGAAAGCATGCGAAATCTTAAAACTCTCTTTACATCGCCTTCTACATCGTCCCACTTTAAAATAATACACAAGGCAAACTGTTTTCCACATACCAGAAAGGAAAATTATAAACTCACTCTCTCTCTCTGATGATCACTTACATTGAGTATCTCTCTCTATATGTTTTGAAAGGTCTCTGTTGGATTCCTTTCATGTTAATTTCTTAAATCTGTTGTCATTTACGGCATAAATTCCTCTTCTAAATTTACTGTGGTGTTTCTGACTATCTGGGTGGAGACTGAGCAGTGAAACGTGTTACTTTTACACATAAACAAGAAAGGTCTGTCTCACTACTACACTTTAAAACACAGTTTATATGTAATTCATGTCACACAGTCTCATACGGAACCTACATCCGCTTTCTTTTATATACTGTATATGCCAACACAACATTGACCCATTTAAGATGTCTGACTGCATGTAAGAGAGGGTCTGAAGGCGCCTATCTAGCCGGTGAAATAAATGTATCAAACAAGTTTTTGTTGACTGCTTTTATGCTACTGGATAGACATAAGTTGCCGATGATAACTCCTGGTATCTCTCTCTCCCTCTCCCTCTCTCTCTCTCTCTCTCTCTCTCTCTGTCTCTCTCTCCTGGAAGTGACGTGCCTGAATCCGAACGTACACAGCTATAAGATATGTAAAATAAACTATGCGGTGGCTAAATAAAATTGGTGATACAAAGGAAACGTCTTTGGCCTCAGATACAAAACGCAGCAGCCGTGCGTCGCGCATTAAGAAGTCGCAGTGCCGACAGCCAGCGGCCGTGAAGTCTCCTAAACTCGCGTACCTGATTCCCGCCCCGGCTTCAGGAGCCAATTTGTGGTGAGGCCAGGAGCGCTCTCGGTCACCGCGGAACGGCCCGCTGCCCTGCGCGGCTGGTGAGGACCCGGAGCCGCGCACCCATCAGATACGCTCTCCGGCCACCGCGCATAAACAGCTCCCTATCTGCTCCCAGCTCCCCCCCCCCCCCCCCCTTACCTGTTCCTCTGCCGGTCACACGACTAAGTGACGCGCCCGCACACCCAAATAAACAACGATTCGCCCGCCGCGGAAACGCCTTTAATCCTCAAGTTTACTGGTCGCGGCCGCCGTACGCTTCGGCGTCTCCTGGACGGCAGTTCGGGAGAACTCGTTCTTTACGATCTCTTCCCCGCCACTTCTCCGGCCGATAACGCCAGCTTGTGTCGAAGTTTATGTGGGTTAGCTTCCACCGAGGATTATGTTATCTCTTTCCGCCACGAGTGTAAGCTATACTTCGATCCACCGTGTTTTTCTTTTTTCTCGGAAAGGCATTTTTGTACGAAAAGGATCGACGAGAGACAAAAAATGCAGAATGGTCTCGTTCATTCTACAATCGCCGAGACGGCTCATAACGAACAGAAACATTTGCAAGTTACACACGGTATGTTTCCGATGAAGCTGTAATGCTAGATCAAGTATGTTATAGAACGCAAATGTTAGCTTCACAAACAGCCGGTGTCCATAACATCGCACACGGTACGTCCTTTTGGACAGCTTTCTATGTCAATAATTTCTCAGAGAAGATGAAAAGCTAGAGATGACGAAACGTAACGTGCTGTTTGATTGCAGCTTCTTCAGAAGAAGAGCTGTTTCTTCCACGTGAGTGCTACGAACAACCTATAAATAATTAAAAACGGTTCTCTAGATAAGCAATTACTGCTTCAGAAATCTCTGCCTTACACACTGCTGGCCATTAAAATTGCTACACCACGAAGATGACGTGCTACAAACGAGAAATTTAGCCGACAGGAAGAAGATGCTGTAATATGCAAATGATAAGCTTTACAGAGCATTCACACAAGGTTCGCGCCGGTGGCGACACCTGCAACGTGCTGACATGAGGAAAGTTTCCAACCGACTTCTCATACACAAGCAGCAGTTGACCGGCGTTGCCTGGTGAAACGTTGTTGTGATGCCTCGTGTAAGGAGGAGAAATGCGTACGATCACGTTTCCGACTTTGATAAAGGTCGGATTGTTGCCTATCGCGATTACGGTTTGTCGTATCGCGCCATTGCTGCTCGCGTTGGTCGAGATCCAATGACTGTTAGCAGAATATGGAATCGGTGGGTTCAGGAGGGTAATACGGAACGCCGTGCTGGATCCCAACGGCCTCGTATTACTAGCAGTCGAGATGACAAGCATCTTATCCGCATGGCTTTAATGGATCGTGCGGCCACGTCTCGATTCCTGAGTCAACAGATGAGGACGTTTTCAAGACAACCATCTGCACGAACAGTTCGATGACGTTTGCAGCAGCATGGACTATCAGCTCGGAGACCATGGCAGCGGTTACCCTTGACGCTGCATCACAGACAGGAGCGTCTACGATGTTGTACTCAACGACGAACCTCGGTGCACGAATGGCAAAACGTCATTTTTTCGGATGAATCAAGGTTCTGTATACAGCATCATGATGGTCGCATCCGTGTTTGGCGACATCGCGGTGAACGCACATTGGAAGCGTGTATTCGTCATCGCCATACTGGCGTATCACCCGGCGTGATGGTAGGGGGTGCCATTGGTTACACGTCTCGGTCAGCTCTTGTTCGCATTGACAGCACTTTGAACAGTGGACGTTACATTTCAGATGTGTTACGACCCGTGGCTCTACCCTTCGTTCGATCCCTGCGAAACCCTACATTTCAGCAGGATAATGCACGACCGCATGTTGCAGGTCCTGTACGGGCCTTTCTGGATACAGAAAATGTTCGACTGCTGCCCTGGCCAGCACATTCTCCAGATCTCTCACCAATTGAAGTCGTCTGCTCAATGGTGGCCGAAGAACTGGCTCGTCGCAATACGCCAGTCACTACTCTTGATGAACTGTGTTATCGTGTTGAAGCTGCATGGGCAGCTGTACCTGTACACGCCAGCCAAGCTGTGTTTGAGCGTTTCAAGGCCGTTATTACGGCCAGAGATGGTTTTTTTTCTGGCACTGATTTCTCGGGATCTATGCACCCAAATTGCGTGAAAATGTAATCACATGTCAGTTCTACTATAATATATTTGTCCAATGAACACCCGTTTATCATCTGCATTTCATCTTGGTGTAGCAATTTTAATGGCCAGTAGTGTACTTTCAACATATCAAGAAGAGTTTCAAGAACTTAGGTCTTGGTCACCAGGTGCTCTATGTAAACCAGTCAATAAGCAGTACGTACAATTATGAAAGCAGCTGGTAAGGCATTGGATATGAAAGGCGCAGATGTGACTACGAGTCGCTCTCCAGCATACAAGGTACCGTGTCACGCATGTTCAGCACCACATACAGGGGATAGGCAAAATGATGTGCACAGTGGTAGTAATGGCATGGTTGTGTTTGACGGTCTACAACGCAGGTAAGGTACGTATCGCGCTGGACTGTGGGCGTTTAGTACGAACTGGGCATCAGTGCAGGTTGTTTACGAGCAGTGCACACTTCGTATTTGCATTCAGAGGCCGAGGTCGACGTGCAATGATAGACCTAACAGAGTTCCAAAGAGGGCCGATTGTGGGAGCCCGACTAGGTGGAACATCAGTAACCATGACACCCAACTTGTTGAATGTTTCAAGAGCGACTGTTTCAAGAGTCATGACACCCTGCACAAAACACTGAAAGACAGCATAGTGCAAAGGTAATAATGGGCGCAAATTAAAACTAAATGACAGATATCGTTCTTCGCTAACACGAATTGTGCCAAAACAACACAAAACATACGGCTTCTAAAGTGACTGCAGACCCCGTATCTATCTACACTGTCCGCCGAGAACTCCATAAAACGAATATTCATGAACGAGGTGCTATTCCGAAACCACTAGTAACGACAACCAACCCAAAGAAGCACAAAACATGGTGTCAGGAGCATAAATGCTGGACGGCTGATCAGTGGAAACACGTCTTATGGTCTGACCAATCAACGTTTTCGTTATTTCCAACATCGGACCGGGATTTCTTGATTCGAACGCTTAAGCATGGAGATGGAAGTATGATGGTGTGGACAGCCATATCATGGTATTCTGCTGATCCGATCATTACTTTCACAGGCCATGTTACAGCCAACGATTATGTGAACATTCTAGGTGATCAGGTGCACCCCATGATTCAAATGGTGTTTCCCAACAATCGTGCCATATTTCAGGACAGTAACGCATCCATTCACACAGCCAGCACAGTACAATCGTGATACGAGGAACATGCAACTGAACTGCAGCGTCTTCCATGGCCAGCACAGTCCCTGGACTTAAACATTATCGAGCCCTTATGGGCGGTATTGGGGCGCAGACTGTGGTGTCACCACCAGACACCACATTTGCTAGGTGGTAGCCTTTAAATCGGCCGCCGTCCATTAGTATACGTCGGACCCGCGTGTCGCCACTATCAGTGATTGCAGACCGAGCGCCGCCAAACGGCAGGTCTAGTCTAGAGAGACTCCCTAGCACTCGCCCCAGGTGTACAGCCGACTTTGCTAGCGATGGTTCACTGTCTACATACGCTCTCATTTGCAGAGACGACACTTTAGCATAGCCTTCAGCTACGTCATTTGTTACGACCTAGCAATGCGCCATATTCAGTTACTATAAGTACTTCAAGATCTGAGCAGATAATATTGTGAATCATGTACCGTCAAGAGCGACATTCATCATTAATGGATTAAAGTTAAGTATCAAACTAATTACGTCCGCTTTCTGAATTCTAATTCCTTGTCATGTTCCAGACCTCAAGTCAGTATAGTCCTTCCCTCCTCACGCCAGCCTGCGTGAGCTAAAACGCGTGCATTTCGGCCTCTACTAGGAACACGGTGTTGGCTATTCTGCCAACCCAACGCAGACTCCAGAACAGATTTCTCTCTCCCTCGCCACTACAGGAGTTAGAAGAGTTTCTGATCGAAGAGTACCATAACATTCCACTGGAGACTATACAATCGTTATATGCCAGTATTCCAAGAAAACTCGCAGCTGTATCACGGGAAAATGGGTGTGCAAACCCAAGTAAGTGCAAGTGATCACTTTATTTTGCCTATCCCCTGTATACTCTAGTAACCATAATAACATACTATCTCATGTATTTCATGTAAATAAATCTGTGTATTTAAGCTCTAATTTGGTGTCCTTTATGGCTACAACAAAAGAAGAAAAAAAATTTGCCAATATCGGCGGTTTCTTTTTCATTAAAAAATATCCACTTTCACATCCCTGACGTACCTACTTGCTCATGCAGTGTATGAAATCACGAGTGCACTTGATCTTGCTTCATGGTTTTGGCCACGTGGGTGGTATTTGTTTGTACTTTACTCGTAGCGCACCCGTACTATATCAAAGAGACGTATTTCTTATGACTATTCTTAGATAATACTTACAATTATTCAGCTGACCCAACGTGTTTTGGTATGAAAGCAGTTCCAACATTTGCGGACGCAGTAAAAAATATATAAAATTTCATTTTACTTGATGCATTAATTACAGGATGTATCTTTACTAGTGCAAAAATGAATGCCTATCATTGAACACTGATACTAGAAATGCAGTTATTTTTAAGTTTCACGAGTAAGTAAACAAAATCAACGTAGGACACCATTTACACATTTTCATCACATTATCAGTTGTCTCTATATTCCTGTACCACTTTTGCAGTTACAATATTTATATCTAATTTAGATCTAATTTTGCAGTCATCCATTTCTGCTTAGAAGCACAGTCTTTGATCATTTATTTAGTAAAATCAACTACTAAAGGTGTCCCTGGAAGAAGGAGTAGCAGAACACAAAGTGAACAAACACAAACCCACCATAACCGCTGACAGAACAGAACTGCTCACGAACACCTCGTCACCAGGACACAGCAACCGTGAGGAACATCAGCGCAGTGAAGTATCGACAGAAAGTAACATTTACTGAAGGCGTTCGGTGCCAAACAAGGCCACGGTCTTCAAGCCCAGCTCGGAACGCGTGGTCAGCCCGTCTTCCACAACAACAGTCCTCAGAAAATTGCAGCCCTCCACTGTGGAACAAAATGTGTGGAAACTGCATCAATGACGTCTGAACGAATCTAGCTGGAATGCAGAAAGTATCTCAAACCTCGCCATATTCGTCGCTAACAACATTCAGTTGGTCATATGAAGTCTCAATCATTCAGCCTTGTATACACTCAGGTGACTGAGGTTATGGGATACTGATACAGATGGCAGTAGAATCGCATACGAAAGGTATAAAAAGGCAGCGCGTTCAAGGAGCTACCATTTATACTCAGGTGAGTCACTAGAAAAGTTTCCAACATGATTATGGCGGCGCGACGGGAATAAACAGCCTCTAAAGGCTACGGCCACACGAGCGTTTTTTCCACGCGCGTTTCTGCCAGAATTCACGCAGCACGCGTGGCCACATGGCCGCCTCTCTCACGCGGCGTCAAGCCCAGCGAAACGCCAGTAGTGCTTTGGTGCAAGCTGTGACAACATCTACTGTGTGCAGTTTAGTGTCAATTATCAGCGGAAATACACTCCTGGAAATTGAAATAAGAACACCGTGAATTCATTGTCCCAGGAAGGGGAAACTTTATTGACTCATTCCTGGGGTCAGATACATCACATGATCACACTGACAGAACCACAGGCACATAGACACAGGCAACAGAGCATGCACAATGTCGGCACTAGTACAGTGTATATCCACCTTTCGCAGCAATGCAGGCTGCTATTCTCCCATGGAGACGATCGTAGAGATGCTGGATGTAGTCCTGTGGAACGGCTTGCCATGCCATTTCCACCTGGCGCCTCAGTTGGACCAGCGTTCGTGCTGGACGTGCAGACCGCGTGAGACGACGCTTCATCCAGTCCCAAACATGCTCAATGGGGGACAGATCCGGAGAGTTTGCTGGCCAGGGTAGTTGACTTACACCTTCTAGAGCACGTTGGGTGGCACGGGATACATGCGGACGTGCATTGTCCTGTTGGAACAGCAAGTTCCCTTGCCGGTCTGGGAATGGTAGAACGATGGGTTCGATGACGGTTTGGATACCGTGCACTATTCAGTGTCCCCTCGACGATCACCAGTGGTGTACGGCCAGTGTAGGAGATCGCTCCCCACACCATGAGGCCGGGTGTTGGCCCTGTGTGCCTCGGTCGTATGCAGTCCTGATTGTGGCGCTCACCTGCACGGCGCCAAACACGCATACGACCATCATTGGCACCAAGGCAGAAGCGACTCTCATCGCTGAAGACGACACGTCTCCATTCGTCCCTCCATTCACGCCTGTCGCGACACCACTGGAGGCGGGCTGCACGATGTTGGGGCGTGAGCGGAAGACGGCCTAACGGTGTGCGGGACCGTAGCCCAGCTTCATGGAGACGGTTGCGAATGGTCCTCGCCGATACCCCAGGAGCAACAGTGTCCCTAATTTGCTGGGAAGTGGCGGTGCGGTCCCCTACGGCACTGCGTAGGATCCTACGGTCTTGGCGTGCATCCGTGCGTCGCTGCGGTCCGGTCCCAGGTCGACGGGCACGTGCACCTTCCGCCGACCACTGGCGACAACATCGATGTACTGTGGAGACCTCACGCCCCACGTGTTGAGCAATTCGGCGGTACGTCCACCCGGCCTCCCGCATGCCCACTATACGCCCTCGCTCAAAGTCCGTCAACTGCACATACGGTTCACGTCCACGCTGTCGCGGCATGCTACCAGTGTTAAAGACTGCGATGGAGCTCCGTATGCCACGGCAAACTGGCTGACACTGACGGCGGCGGTGCACAAATGCTGCGCAGCTAGCGCCATTCGACGGCCAACACCGCGGTTCCTTGTGTGTCCGCTGTGCCGTGCGTGTGATCATTGCTTGTACAGCACTCTCGCAGTGTCCGGAGCAAGTATGGTGGGTCTGACACACCGGTGTCAATGTGTTCTTTTTCCATTTCCAGGAGTGTACATTAAACAAGAACGCGGTTCTTGCGGTAGTGCTGCGTTAGTTGTACATAGGCGTCGGAAACGGCGGCTGGGAAAAAAATACTGGATTAATCCCATATTAAGCGACAGATCAACTAAAGAAAAGTTCGTGCTTCTACACAACAAACTGAAGGCAAATCCAGACAAGTTCTTTGAATACTACAGGATGTCGGTTAACTCATTTGAAATGCTTCTGAATATGATTGGAGAGAAAATTTCTAAAAGGAACACGAACAGGAGGGAATGTATCAGTGCAGAAGGAAAACTCGCAGTAACCTTCATTGTACACTGTTTATAGCAATTAATAAAATATTTACTGTCTGTAATTACCTAGATCTGATTTTTGCTTGTTGTCCATTCCATCCCATTTTTCTCCCAGAACGGCCGCTGTAACTGCTCGCCACGATTGTCTTTTGCTTTCTCTAATTTTGTATTCCGGATCCCTTGTATTGTACAGCCATGGATGTTTCTGCACTTCCATGATAATGATTTCACTATCACTGGCACTTTATAAAATACAAGAAGACTGCTACAATGACAACGAAGCGAGGACGACAAAGTCTGTCTGTAAACTGAACGGCGAGCTGCCGAGCAGGGTTGCCAACCATAGAACTTTTTTCTTCGTACATAAACAACTAAAATCTCGTACTTTGGCTTTCAAACCACGTACATTTATCATGCATTTGACATGTTATAAAACCAAAAATTAGACATGTGTGGCTACTTCATTATGAAATACCTACTTTTTATAATATCGCACAACGCATTGTTAGACTGCATATGTTCTTGATTATGAAATACCTATTGAAATATGCCGCTCCACGCATTGTTGCATATGTTGGCATCGCTACGATTTTAGTTCGGTAATTGTCGGTAAGCGTCGGAGGATAGGGCTGAGGTTCCGGACTCTGCCGCAGCGTGTCTCCCGCCCGTGTGGCCAGCGCCCAGCGTGAAAACCACGCAGAACGAATGCACCTGAGAGCGTTCGCTCAGCGTGAACGCCGAAGTTTGCGCGCCCGCGGCGTGCGAAAACGCCACGTGTGGCCAGCCCCATTCAACACGCAGTGGTCTATAATGTCGGCGTGAACGCCGGCAGAAACGCGCGTGAAAAAAACGCTCGTGTGGCCGTAGCCTAAACGCGGAATGTTTGTTGGAGCTAGACGCTTGGAACATTGCATTTCGAAACCGTTGGAAAATTCAATATTTCGAGATCTACGGTGTCAAGAGTGTGCGAAAAAATACCGCATTTTTGGCATTATCTCTCACCACGGATAATGCAGAGGCTCAAGCCTACACATAACGGCCGAGGGCAGCTGCGATTCCATAAAGGTGTAATTCCTAACACACAAGCAACAGTGCGTGAAATAACCGCAGATATCAATGTGGGATATACGGTGAACGCATCCGTTAGGACAGTGCGTCGAAATTTAGCGTTAATCGGCTGTGGCAGCAGACGGCCGATACTAGTGCCTTTGCTAATAGCAGTGCATCGCCTGTAGCGTCTCTCTTCGGCTCATGACAATATTGATTTGACCCTAGAATACTGGAAAACCATGGTCCAGTCATCTGAGTTCAGATTTAAGCCCGCATCTCGTGGTCGTGCGGTAGCGTTCTCGCTTCCCACGCCCGGGTTCCCGGGTTCGATTCCCGGCGGGGTCAGGGATTTTCTCTGCCTCGTGATGGCTGGGTGTTGTGTGCTGTCCTTAGGTTAGTTAGGTTTAAGTCGTTCTAAGTTCTAGGGGACTTATGACCACAGCAGTTGAGTCCCATAGTGCTCAGAGCCATTTGAACCATCAGATTTAAGTTGGTAAAAGCTGATGGTAGGGTTAGAGTGTAGCGCAGACCACACGAAGTCATGGACCTACAGGGTGTTTCAAAAATGACCGGTATATTTGAAACGGCAATACAAACTAAACGAGCAGCGATAGAAATACACCGTTTGTTGCAATATGCTTTGGACAACAGTACATTTTCAGGCGGACAAACTTTCGAAATTACAGTAGTTACAATTGTCAACAACAGATGGCGCTGCGGTCTGGGAAACTCTATAGTACGATATTTTCCACATATCCACCATGCGTAGCAATAATATGGCGTAGTCTCTGAATGAAATTACCCGAAACCTTTGACAACGTGTCTGGCGGAATGGCTTCACATGCAGATGAGATGTACTGCTTCAGCTGTTCAATTGTTTCTGGATTCTGGCGGTACACCTGGTCTTTCCAGTGTCCCCACAGAAAGAAGTCACAGGGGTTCATGTCTGGCGAATAGGGAGACCAATCCACGCCGCCTCCTGTATGTTTCGGATAGCCCAAAGCAATCACACGATCATCGAAATATTCATTCAGGAAATTAAAGACGGCGGCCGTGCGATGTGGCCGGGCACCACGAGGTGTTCGCAGTGTCGTCTAAGACAGTTTGTACCGCTACAAATTCACGAAGAATGTCCAGATAGCGTGATGCAGTAATCGTTTCGGATCTGAAAAATGGGCCAATGATTCCTTTGGAAGACATGGCGGCCCAGACCAGTACTTTTTGAGGATGCAGGGACGATGGGACTGCAACATGGGGCTTTTCGGTTCCCCATATGCGCCAGTTCTGTTTATTGACGAAGCCGTCCAGGTAAAAATAAGCTTCGTCAGTAACCCAAACGCTGCCCACATGCATATCGCCGTCATCAATCTTGTGCACTATATCGTTAGCGAATGTCTCTCGTGCAGCAATGGTAGCGGCGCTGAGGGGTTGCCGCGTTTGAATTTTGTATGGATAGAGGTGTAAACTCTGGCGCATGAGACGATACGTGGACGTTGGCGTCATTTGGACCGCAGCTGCAACACGGCGAACGGAAATCCGAGGCCGCTGTTGGATCACCTGCTGCACTAGCTGCGCGTTGCCCTCTGTGGTTGCCGTACGCGGTCGCCCTACCTTTCCAGCACGTTCATCCGTCACGTTCCCAGTCCGTTGAAATTTTTCAAACAGATCCTTTATTGTATCGCTTTTCGGTCCTTTGGTTACATTAAACCTCCGTTGAAAACTTCGTCTTGTTGCAACAACACTGTGTTCCAGGCGGTGGAATTCCAACACCAGAAAAATCCTCTGTTCTAAGGAATAAACCATGTTGTCTACAGCACACTTGCACGTTGTGAACAGCACACGCTTACAGCAGAAAGACGACGTACAGAATGGCGCACCCACAGACTGCGGTGTCGTCTATATCTTTCACATCACTTGCAGCGCCATCTGTTGTTGAAAATTGTAACTACTGTAATTTCGAAAGTTTGTCTGCCTGAAAATGTACTGTTGTCCCAAGCATATCGCAACAAACGGTGTATTTCTATTGCTGCTCGTTTAGTTTTTATTGCCGTTTCAAATATACCGGTCATTTTTGAAACACCCTGTAAGTTGTCAACAAGGCACTGAACAAGCTAGTGGTGGTTCTGAGCCGTGTGTGGCTCGTGTTCCCGCCATCACGTATTTTACACCCTGTTGTTAACATACTTCCACCTCACTACGTTAATTTAAATTACTACTGTCAGTGAGTTGCTGGTTTGCCTGACCGTGACCGGCACTAGCAGCGTGTATCGATATATCCAGTGTCGTAGTATCTTTGCTCGACTGCCATTACTTCCCGGTCGTTGTCTGTCGTAAGCCAGTTCAGGGGTAGCAGTTCGGGTCGCGAATTCGGGTCTGCCAGTCAGTTGGAACGCGTCTGGAGCGCAGTCCGGACCTCCCAGTCGGGCAGTTGCAGTGCGGCACTAGTGCAGTCGGGTTGGAGCAGCAGTGAGGTCTGCGTCGACATGGCTCGCCCGACCATTGCCGCCACGCGTCACTTAAGCCGGGCCACGGTCTTGGTGAAACGTCGGTCGGTCGTCCTACTGGACGACGCGTTTGGGCTCGCCGATCGTTCATGTGTCGGCTGTGTGTGTGTGCGTCGACTTCCGATTTGTCTTCGTGAGTGCTTAGTTATTGCTAGGTATCGTTCAGGTCTTCGTGCAAGTGTTTGTCAGGTTGTGTGTGTGTTGGTATTATTTCCACTGACGACAATTTTAGATGTTGTCGGCATTCTGCGGGGAGTCGGCCGGTTGCAGTATCAGAGCGTGTGGGGAGCTGTCCGACCGCTACGAGCTTCGTGGTTCACCGACCCAGGACGTAAAAAAAATGGTTCAAATGGCTCTGAGCACTATGTTCTTGATTCGAATTCTAGAATATTTACTTCGTCTTCGTATCCATTTTGATGCATTACCTTGCGAAAATCAAACTGAGATAACATGGTAATACTCTTGTCAATATTGTGTGGATGATGGCCAATAGAGAAAGAGATTTCTACGTTGGAAGCCATTCAGTACAATCTTCAGTACTTGCTTCCGTTCTAAATTACGTTAAATTTTGGAAATTGTGCTTAAACGACGTGTAAAGAAATCAAGTATTGTTCCTTTAGTATCCACGTGCAGCTTCTCTGCGCTGAGTATATTTGCATCTCTTGTTCTTTTCTCGTAAATCAGTTCATTGTAGTATTCCCTTCAGAAATGATACGTATCCAAACGGAAGGAGAACGGATGTATCTCGCGCGAGTGTGGCGCGCGGTCCATATTCCTGTTGGGGCGGGAAATCCGCGACGACTATACGGTCGCGACACTTGATAATTAATAATTGGCTCTGGCTCTGAGCACTATGGGACTCAACATCTGTGGTCATCAGTCCCCTAGAACTTAGAACTACTTAAACCTAACTAACCTAAGGACATCACGCACATCCGTGCCCAAGGCAGGATTCGAACCTGCGACCGTAGTGGTCACGCGGTTCCAGACTGAAGCGCCTAGAACCGCACGGCCACACCGGCCGGCCAGGACGTAAAAGTTGAGTTGTGGTTTCATCTACCCTAGCCATGTGCATTCATGTTGTGTGGTTCATTTCGGTGGTACGCTGTTGGGGAGGCTTTCCTGTGAGCAACACCGAGTGTTTCTATTGCTGAAATTTGGTCGCCATGAGGTGCACTCAACTATATTGGTTGACTACAATTCGAGTGCACCAGCGCAATTTCCTGCCTTGTGGCCGTTAGTGTTCCGGCTACCTGCCATGGCCACTAACATAATTTCAGGCAGCGTCCTTTCCTCACCTGTTGTCGCTGCCCACATTGTGTGTAATTTTGACAGCTAATACATATTTGATTGTGGATAATCACGTTCGTAACCTTCTGTGTTTGAGTTCTCATGTACTGATTGGTGGCAAGCAAGTCGTTGTGTCGGTCGGTCCGTGGCTGTCCCCTGGTTGGGATCCGACGGATCAAGTGTAGCTGGGCTCACCACGTGTCTCACCTAGGTGAACCCGACCTCCCTGGAGGCTTCTGAGTGCCGTTCCCTTTATTGTCCTTCTCACCGGTGTTTAATTCTCTGTTAATAATCTATCATAGCCAATGATTTAAAAAATTCTTGTCTTTACTGGACTTCATGTATTTTGAATTTTGAAAAATCAATTGTGGGCCTTAAGCCGCTTTAAACCTTATTCTTGAAATTACCCTTTAAGCAAAAACATGGCGGCCTTCTGCCTTAAAAGATTATGGTAATATATTTTAAAATTTTCATATTTAATTGTGGCCCTCAGCCGCTTGCATTGCATCTTGCATATGTTTGTTCTATCTACTTTTGCCTTGAGGCTTTCCACACTGTGATATCATATGTATTCTAATTATTTTATTTGCTATTTTAACTGCATTTTTATTTTGTTGATTTTTAAGATTTCTTGTTTGAAGGTCTTCAGCCGTGCAATTATTGCCTTTTTGAAACTCGTAGTTCTAAAGGTTCGGCTATGTGCCGTTTTGGTTTAAAGGTGTTATTAAATTACAATAAACTACAATTTTGTGTGAACCTGACCGACACCTTATTCGGCCCTTTCCACAATCCTAATCACCTGTTCTGCCCTGCCAGTTTAGCGGGCCTCTCACAAGGGGAGGCCGCCAATTGTGAAATTCAGATTCGATTCATACTGCGCATAATAAAAGCTCATGGCCAGAGGTGTAATGTGGCAAAGCACCAAGATGCACTTCTCAGCCGTTGTCGAGAAAATCGACAGTTAAGAGAAACCGTTGCGGTGAAATACTCCCTACGATTATTGGTTTTCTACAGCGTCGTGGCGCAGCGGTAAGCGCTCGGATTCGTAATCCGAAGGTCGCCGGATCGAATCTCGCGCCATGCAATTTTTTTTATTATTAGTTTTTTGTAATTCATATATATAACTTTTAATGAATTGCTTATGGATGTTGGTGAAGGGGAATCGCTCTCCAATTGTACCGCCTCCATTTTTCCGTTTGTTTAACAGGGTGTATCAAAGCTCTCCCGTCCGCACTGATTTTCGACGATGTTATAAGTTGCGCTAGGGACCGCATCTACCTTCTTTCGAAGTTAGCAGGCAACTACGCTGTTATGCGGCGGCTCGTTTCGGCCCATTAAACATCTGTCCTTCAAGTGTAACGACCGAGTAAGGGAGCTTATATTTCATACCTGCCACAGCAAATTTGTGTTCGTGGGGTCTCTATTCTAATTCGAACGTTTGACTTACGCTATCCGTATTCTTTTCGGAATATCGTTTCTAAGTCTTCCGTTAACTACACGTGGTTAACATTATGAAGACAGTTAATAACATTTGTAAAATACAACTTTGTTTGCGGAAAACATAATGATGTTGGAAGTCGCCAGTTTTTCCACGACAAACGACTTTCAACAACTTATTATATGCGTAATTGTTGCAACTGATTGCCGGGAATTTTATATATATATATATATATATATATATATATATATATATATATATATATATATATATATATATATATTTGAATTAGAAAAAACAAATACTAAAAAAAAAGGCTGCATGGCGCGAGGTTCGATCCGGCGACCTTCGGATTACGAACCCGAGCGCTTACCGCTGCACCACGACGCTGTAGAAAACCAATAATCGTAGAGAGTATTTCACGGCAACGGTTTCTTTTAACTGTCGATTTTCTCGACAACGGCTGAGAAGTGCATCTTGGTGCTTTGCCACATTACACCTCTGGCCATGAGCTTTTATTATGGGCAGTATGAATCGAATCTGAATTTCACAATTGGCGGCCTCCCCTTGTCAGTTCCATAATCCAACGGAGCGGATCGCTGACTGAAATTGGTTATGTTCAGGTACTTGGAGACCATTGCAGCCATTTGTGGATTCCATGTTCCCAAACAACAATGGAATTTTTATGGATGACAATGTGTCGTGACATCGGACCACAGTTGTTCGCGACTAGTTTGAAGAACTTTCTGAACAATTAGAGCGAAAGATTTGGCCATCCAGATAGCCCGATACTAATCGCATCGAACATTTATGTGACATAATCGAGGGATAGCTTCGTGCTCAAATTCCTGCACCGGCAACGGTTTCGCTATTATGGATGAGACTCAGAGGGCCATAGACACGGGTTCACAGATAGATGCCGTGTTTCTTGACTTCCGCAGGGCGTTCGATACAGTTCTTCACAGTCGTTTAATGGACAAAGTAAGAGCATATGGACCACCAGACCAATTGTGTGATTGGATTCAAGAGTTCCTAGATAACAGAACGCAGCATGTCATTCTCAATGGAGAGAAGTCTTCCGAAGTAAGAGTGATTTCAGGTGTGCCGCAGGGGAGTGTCGTAGGACCGTTGCTATTCGCAATATACATAAATGACCTTGTCGATGACATCGGAAGTTCACTGAGGCTTTTTGCGGATGATGCTGTGGTATATCGAGAGGTTGTAACAATGGAAAATTGTACTGAAATGCAGGAGTATCTGCAACGAATTGACGCATGGTGCAGGGAATGGCAATTGAATCTCAATGTAGACAAGTGTAATGTGCTGCGAATACATAGAAAGATAGATCCCTTATCATTTAGCTACAAAATAGCAATTCAGCAACTGGAAGCAGTTAATTCCATAAATTATCTGGGAGTAGGCATTAGGAGTGATTTAAAATGGAATGATCATATAAAGTTGATCGTTGGTAAAGCAGATGCCAGACTGAGATTCTTTGGAAGAATCCTAAGGAAATGCAATCCGAAAACAAAGGAAGTAGGTTACAGTGGGCTTGTTCGCCCACTGCTTGAATACTGCTCAGCAGTGTGGGATCCGTACCAGATAGGGTTGATAGAAGAGATAGAGAAGAGCAGCGCGCTTCGTTACAGCATCATTTAGTAATCGCGAAAGCGTTACGGAGATGATAGATAAACTCCAGTGGAAGATGTTGTGTCTAGACCATACAGCCTAGACACAATGCTGTAGCCGATAGGGCACGCAAGGCTAACGCAGACGGGCGTGAAGTCTGGAACATGAGAACTTATAAATGAATAAGAAGAAAAGTACGTAGATGCTGGTTACTTAACATTTAATTAGTCCTTGGAATACATCTCTCTTGAATATTAGTAAGCTATAGGCACTGATACAAATGGCGCCTTGCTAGGTGGTCGCCAGTTAACTTAGCAGAGGGCTATTCTACTGTCTATCTCTCGGCAAATGAGAGCAAGGCTTAGCACGTCCAATCGCTAGCTATGTTGTCCGTACAACTGGGGCGAGGTCTCCTCAGTCTCTCGAGACCTGCCTTGTGGTGGCGCTAGGTTTGCGATCCCACAGTGGCGACACGCGGGTCCGACATGTACTACAGGACCGCGGCCGATTTAAGTTACCACCTAGTAAGTGTGGTGTCTAGCGGTGACACCACATTCCTCCCCCGCAAATCGGCGAACGGTCGTGAGATAAGGCTTTCGCCCGCCGTGGGGAGGACCGCATGTCGACGTATGCGATGAGGTGGGGAGCCTAACAACAGGCGAGGCTGTGCCACCCGCACCCGGCCATTCGGTCCGAGGGGAGCTAGGAAACGCCTGAAAACCTAGTCCAGGGTGCACGTCAACATGCGGTGTATGCGCACGTAATGAGACAGGAGGGGCCGAAGGGTCGACCTCCATTGCGTCGGGGAATCCGACGCGCGATGACGACATCTGGTCCGGAGCGGGCAAGAGGTCCATGGCGGAGGACGGCTGGTCACGGGAAGCGAGCGGCGGCGCGTGACCCTGGGAGGCGCCGGGCGGTTGCAGCGAAGCGTCCACTGCGGGCGGCGCCGGCGGCGGCTGCGGCGGCGGCGCGACGCCATGAGGCAAAAGGGAAGGCAGCGTCGGTAACACCTGGGGATGAGACGAGCCAGTAGATGGGTCCCCAAGGCGCTGACCGGACGGCTCCGTCGCTGAAAGCAGACGGGGAGCGGCAGAACCCAGGCGACGACAGAGGCGCAGCTGATTGAGATGCCGTCGCACCGCACCAGAGGCCCCCAAAACCAAATACATCGCGCGGCCGAGGCAGCGAAGAATGCGCCCTGCGAGCCAACGCTGTGAACCGCGATAGGTGCGATAATAGACAACGTCGCCAGGAGCAAAAGCAGGAGTCTGCCGCTGCACAGGAACCTGATGGGGCGGATGCAGCAAAGACATCAAGGTGCGATGAGAACGACCATGGAGCAATTCAGCCGGCGAGCGACCATCGCGGGGCTGAGAGCGATACGAAGACAAAAAGAGCAACAAAGCGTCCTCCCGAGAATGCGATTCTTTCAGTTTCAACATCTGTGACTTGAAAGTCCGGACCAATCGTTCAGCGGCACCGTTTGACTGAGGCGAAAACGGCGCGGATGTCAGATGTTGAATACCATTGGCCTTGCAAAAAGACTGAAATTCGGCGGACATGAATTGTGGGCCATTGTCGGAAACAATAGTCTGCGGAAGACCTTCAATGCAAAAGATAGCAGACAAGGCTTGGATTGTGGCAGAAGACGTCGTGGAAGACATCCGGACAACAAAAGGAAAATTACTGAAAGCATCGACCACAACCAACCATCGAGCATTCCAAAATGGACCAGCAAAATCGATGTGCAAGCGTTGCCAAGGGGAAGTGGCTTTCGGCCAGGCAAAGAATTGCCGCGGCGGTGCGGATTGCTGTTCGGCACACGCCACGCAAGAGGAGCACATATTCGTAATCGCAGCATCGATTCCGAACCAAGTACAGTGCTGACGAGCAAGTTGTTTCGTACGCACTATACCCCAATGTCCTTGGTGAAGAAGCTTTAAGACAGAGGACTGTAACGAACGTGGGACCACGACTCTGGACTGATCATTATCGGAACGCAACAACAAAACACCACGTCGGACAAAAAGTCTCTCCTTGTGAGCAAAAAAACGACGAACCAAAGGATCCTCGATCCGTGACTTGGACAAGGGCCATTGCGTAGCAACAAAACGCAAAACAGTAGCAAGGACAGGGTCAGCAGCTGTGGCTGTAGCTACACGACGAAAATCAATCGGAAACGATTCGACCACGTCATCGGTTTCCGAATCAATGAACATGCAAGCAAGTTCGGAAGAATCGAATGCTTTATCCTCAGCAACAGGCAAACGGGACAACGCATCAGCGTTTCCGTGCTTAGCAGTGGACCGATACAAGATATCGTAGCGGTACTGCGAGAGAAAAAGAGACCAGCGAATGAATTTCTGCGCTGTACGTGGAGGTACAGGCTTGTTCGGATGAAAAAGCGATGTCAAAGGTTTGTGGTCCGTGATGATTGTAAAGTGACGACCATACAAGAAATCATGAAACTTTGTAACACCAAACACGAGAGCTAAAGCTTCTTTCTCTATCTGTGAATAATTTCTTTGCGCAGATGAGAGCAATTTGGACGCAAAGGCAATAGGGCGATCATGCGAGCCATCCTTGTGCGCAAGCACAGCACCGATCCCGAAATCCGATGCATCTACCATCAACAAAAGGGGTTTCTGGGGATCGAATGGCGTAAGGCACGTATTTGAAAGTAACGCCGATTTCAACTGGCGAAAGGCGCGTTCGCATTCCGTCGTCCAGACGAACGGAACACCTTTACGGCGTAAGCGATGAAGCGGAGCTGAAATGGAAGAAGCATTGCGCACAAACTTTGCATAATAATTAATTTTACCCAGCACACTCTGTAGTTGTTTAACATCCCGTGGCGAAGGCAACTCCTGTATGGCACGGAGGTGCTCTGGACTCGGATGTATACCTTGGGCATTTATGACATGCCCCAGGTAGGGTAAGTCCCGAGCAAAAAACACACATTTGTCCTTCCTCAAGCGAAGACCATTCTGACGCAAGACCTGAAATAATGTTCGGAGATTTTGCAAATGTTCGGCTTCTGTCTTTCCTGAGATCACAATATCGTCCAGATAGTTCGCAGCAGTAGGGACCGACGCACAAACAGTTTGTAAATATTGCTGAAACAAAGCAGGGGCGGATGCACACCCGAATGGCAGTCTTTTGAAGCGATACAAGCCAAGATGCGTGTTTACCACCAAGACGCGCTGGGATTCTGCGTCCACAGGTATTTGCAAGTACGCATCTGCTAGGTCCAATTTTGAAAAATATTTTCCCGGGCACAGTTTGTCAAAAAGATCTTCCGGGCGGGGCAAAGGAAAAGTGGCAGTCACAAGTTGTGGATTCACTGTTGCCTTGAAGTCCACACAAAGTCTCAGTTTACCGGAAGGTTTTGGCAAAATTACTAAGGGTGAGGCCCAGAGAGAAGCCTGCACACGTTCAATTACACCTTGAGATTCTAAATCGGCTAATGTTCTGGCGACCTCATCACGCAATGCGTGGGGAACATTGCGCGCTCTGAAAAATTTCGGTTGCGCGTTGTCTTTCAGTTCCAAATGCGCTTCATAGTTCTTAGCGCAACCAAGGCCCGGTGCAAAAATGTCTGCAAATTCTTCACAAAGACTAGAAACACTGGCGGAAGGCACAGTCTGATTCACTGATAGGACCTGATTTACTACAGACAAATTAAACAATTGAAACAAATCTAAACCAAACAAGTTCACTGCAGTAGAACGAAGAACGTAAAATGAAACAAGTTTCGTTTGTCCCTTGTATGTTGCAAGGAGGCTGCACTGTCCTAACACAGGGATATGCTGTCCTGAGTAACTATGTAACTGAACATTTGCGGCACGCAATGGCGGTTTGCCCAGTTGTTTGTACGTGTCGTGATTGAGCAATGAAACTGCAGCTCCGGTATCGAGCTGGAATGGTATCACTTTGCCTTCAAAGTTTAAGTCCACAAAAAGTTTATTGTCCTGCTGACGACAAGAGCGACTGTCACGTGCAATTTGAGCTGATACAGGTACAGAAGCACTTGCGACTTCACGGGAATTCCGGCGACGTCGACGCACACTGTTTGTGGGACGAACACAGTCACCGTTAGCTAAAGTGTCACTGGACGGGTGGGAATGAACTACATGAATGTCCATGGGCGAAGGTCCACGAGCCTGATTGTCCTTGGTTCGATTCCGGCGCGAAGCAAAAGGCCTGGAATTATTGTGATTGTCTGATCTAAGCTTTTTCTGGCAAACACTTTGAACATGTCCCTTCTTGTGACAGTAAAAGCAAATAGCTTGGCGTGACGGGCAATTTTCACGCGAATATCTAGTTGCACACCGCGGGCATGATTTCACTGCATTTGCGTGCTTACGCGGCGCACGTGTTTGCAAGGTAGGCTGCCGCTGTTGCGACGGGCGCGAGGGCCGCCTAGCGTCCCGTGCAGCGGGCCCGGCGGGCCCGTTAATGTGACACACTGCTGGCGAAGTTTCAAACGATGCCTGAGCAAAGTCAAGTGTGTCTTGCCTATCCAATATGTCTATCACATGTTGGAGGGAGGGATTAACGAGTTTCAAAATCTGTTCCCGTATGCGAACATCAGAAACGTTCTGTGCTATTGCATCACGCACCATAGTGTCTGAATAAGGGAGGCCACATTCACATTCAAAGGCACACTCCCTAGTAAGTCCTTGCAAAGTTGCAACCCACTCCCCATTAGTCTGACCGGCCGTACGTTTTGTACGAAAGAACGAATACCTTTTTGCAACTACATTAACTGTTTCCTTGAAATAGGCATCTAAAGCAGACAAAATTTCTTCGTAGGTCAGAGTTGCTACGTCGCGTCGGGGAAACAATTTCACTATCACACGGTAGGTAGACACACCGACACAAGAAAGCAAAAACGGCTGCCGCTCGTTACCTTGAATTCTGTAGGCTGCTAGATGGAAGGCAAATTGTCGGGACCACTCAGTCCACGACTCTTGAGCTGCGTCAAAGCTACGAAACGGAGGTGCAACAGCGTTGTGTGGCAGCGGTAGCGAAGAAGCGGCGGCTGCCGCATCGGTTTGCAGCGCACGTTGACCCTGGACGAGCTGTCCAAGGGCTTCCAATAACGCCTGCGTCTGCTGATTCTGCAAGCGAAAAAATTCGGACAGTACATCCGGAGATTGTGGCGAAGCCATGACACAAACGAAGTAACACAAACTCTTTTTCTCGTCGCCAATAATGTTGTGTCTAGACCATACAGCCTAGACACAATGCTGTAGCCGATAGGGCACGCAAGGCTAACGCAGACGGGCGTGAAGTCTGGAACATGAGAACTTATAAATGAATAAGAAGAAAAGTACGTAGATGCTGGTTACTTAACTTTTAATTAGTCCTTGGAATACATCTCTCTTGAATATTAGTAAGCTATAGGCACTGATACAAATGGCGCCTTGCTAGGTGGTCGCCAGTTAACTTAGCAGAGGGCTATTCTACTGTCTATCTCTCGGCAAATGAGAGCAAGGCTTAGCACGTCCAATCGCTAGCTATGTTGTCCGTACAACTGGGGCGAGGTCTCCTCAGTCTCTCGAGACCTGGCTTGTGGTGGCGCTAGGTTTACGATCCCACAGTGGCGACACGCGGGTCCGACATGTACTACAGGACCGCGGCCGATTTAAGTTACCACCTAGTAAGTGTGGTGTCTAGCGGTGACACCACAGAAGACTCTGCAGGAGAGACGCTCAGTAGCTCGGTACGGGCTTTTGTTGAAGTTTCGAGAACATACCTTCATCGAAGAGTCAACCAGTATATTGCTCCCTCCTACGTAGCTCTCGCGAAGAGACCATGAGGATAAAATCAGAGAGATTACAGCCCACACAGAAGCATTCCGACAATCCTTCTTTCCACGAACAGTACGAGACTGGAACAGAAGGGAGAACCGATAGAGGTACTCAAGGTACCCTCCGCAACACGCCGTCGGGTGGCTTGCGGGGTATGGATGTAGATGCAAATGTAGATTGGCTCAATATTTCTGCAGGGGACTACCAATGACTTGTTAAGTCTGTGCCACGTCGTTCTGCTGCATTGCGCCGGGCAAAAGCAGGTCCGACACGGTGTCAGGAGGTACCATAAGACTTTTATCGTCTCAGTGTACTTTACCCACCAGCATGTAAGCCGAGTCGTGAGCTCCCTGCACAACAAAGCCTTAGGCATTACGTAATAACCGGATGACCATAATTCACGCAGGTATACAAGTAGAGATGGACTGAGACTGGTGGAAGGTGTCGGTTACGTGTATTATCTTCTTCGTCAATGGGAGGCAAATACACAGGGTGACGATTACTGAACTACATGAAAAAAAAGTTAATTATTTACAAACTACGGCGTGCACAGACATTATTCAACATGCAAATATCGCTACAGATATTCGGATTTGCGTTAGGACTTGTTCGATATGCCTGCCATCATTGGCCATGATGTGGCGCAGACGAATAGTGATATTCTACATGACCCGCTGAAGTGTAACATCTAAGCTGTCGACGATCTACTGAATGGTTGTTTTCGGGTGAGCAATGGTTTTGGGATTATTGCTGTACACCTTGTCTTTAATACAGCCCAGACAAAAGGACTCGCATATGTGCAAATCCGTAGAATATGGCGGCGAAGGAAGGCCCATGGCTGTGCCCCCTGGGTACCCCAGACCCGGAATGCGGTCCCCAAAGTGCTTCTCAAGCACATTAACACTCTCCTGCTTCGACGGTGTCGAGCTCCGTCCTGCATGAACCACATCTTGTCGAAATTAGGGTCACTTTGGATGGTATGAAACCGTCCTACAAAACTTTTACGTACCTATCCAAACGAAAGCGGGGTTCGTCACTAAACCAAACCATGCTCCGCATTATAATACCAATCATGACCCGCGGCCAATGGTGCAGTTTGAACGTACTAACCCAAACCCTTCAGAATCGATAACGATTTTATTCCCTGAAGTTTAAAAACTGTCTCGCTGTATATACTGCACACATAGTAGTAATTAGGTACGCTGCCATCTGTCGCACACGCTGTTGTAATAAATCTCCAACTCTGACCAACTCTTGAACAACTGGAACACAATGGGCAAATATATTATCGACACTACTCAAGCAACCGCATCAACGAGAAATGAAGATAAAGTTCCTCACCTCCAAATGTGGGTAAGGAGTCATTCTGACGTAACTCTCAAAGAAACAGTAAGCGAATTAAGAAAAAGAAGATATTACCATTTACTCAGTAAAGCAAAAAAATTAATAGAAATAAAATTAATCTCAAACACTAACGTAAAACCTATATGTTTCACAGCTTCTTGTACTTTGTTGAAGAATGGCTGAATATATAATAATGTGGTGTGCCTGTATATTTTTTAAGAGAAGGAAATAATGAATGTAGTTAAGTAAGCTGTACGTTAAAAAAAAGTAAATGATCAGCCATATTTTGCACAGAGAATGTCGTTAAACGTAAATCACTAAAGATTAAAATAAAGAAAAATAAATGGTCTGGCGTATTTTTCAGTGACAAAGTGTATTTTAACTGTAAACACTGACATCGTAGCGAGAGAGGGCAATAATGATCGATGGAACATGCAAATAACTAAACTAGTCCGTACTTGTTTCGTTCCACATTCTAGTATCCTAATATTCTGAGTGGTGCCGAAGAATGTTATTGTGTAACGAGAAATAAAAAGACGGATGTACCTCAAGTCAGTGTTCGCAGCTGTAGTACTTCGAACGCATTTGATCTAATCAGATCACGTACTACGTATTCAGTACACCGTAAAAATCAAATCATCGCAAATGTACCACGAAGGACTAGTTCAGTAGTAACTACAAAAACTGTGAAACATAAGGGGCGATTACCGATCAGCACGACGTCACGTGAGTCGCTAGTTCCTAGAAAACTGCGCTCGAGAAGCGTCTTCACTTATCTAGGCGACCAAAAAACGGAGTCGCCGCTCTCGCATCTGCAGATGCACTAGACAACGCACAGGTGGTGTATAGGCAGATCCGGTACGCTCGCGAATTGGACACGACGTTTTCTTAACTGGCGGTAATTGTAATGGCCGCGCGCCAACGGAGCGGAAATATCGGCGGAGTTAAAGAAACGCAGCGCCAGCCTGCTTACCAAACAATGGCTGCACCGTCCGGAGAGTGCAACGGAGGGCAGTGCAGTGCAACGCAGCGTCCGAAAAAACGGGCTCTCAGCTAACGAGAAGCCGCATACCGATACACTTAGCGTGTGTTTGATTTACGGCGGTGCGCGGCGAAAGACAAATCTGAAACCTGCTCGCCCTGTCCGGAGCTTTATGAAGGGGCCGCCACAGCTTGCCGAATACAAGCGTCCATCCATTCATTCATTGTTCTTCTTTCAGGTCTCCTTTCTTCGTATCCGTACGTACTGCCGACGGCCCGTATCTCCTTCCGTTCCAAAGCGGCAGCGGCGAGTTAGTACCCTGGACAAGACGACAGTGCAATTTGTACTCTCCCCAGAAAAAGAAGTGAGGGTTCCTTATACGTTAAGCAGGTGACTTTTCCTCGACAAGCGGCTGTCCGCTTTATTTGATTCGAACGGAACGCTCTGGGAAGTAGAACAATGGCGCCTGTAGCATCTTCAGCGTGACTGCTCAGAATTTTCCGATACGCTTTTGTCTTACGACAGAAATCTAGAAAAAAGGACAATGGCAAGTGAAGGCATCCGAAGGCGAGGAGCTGAAAGTTTCTTTTAAAAATTGGTTATCGTTTTTATTTATTTCGCACTGGCTTGGTTGGTTGATTGTAACTTTGTTGTTGATTAGCTTTGGGTGACTTTGTGCGTTTCCAACTGTGAGAGAAACCAAATGCATCTGCTTGCGAGAAACGTACATGAATTTGGCCCTGTTTTATAATTTTTCTAAAAAAAATGCGCAAACTGATTAAATCGTGAACTTTACAATTAATCTCTTTAATTAAACAAAGTGGTCCCTGTGCGTTAATGATCTTCCAAATAATGCTATTCATGAAATGTCCCTCGCCGTTGATAGTTTACGTAGCAAACTGATACTGAAATGAGGCCGCGTGGGATTATTAGCCCAGCGGTCTAGGGCGCTGCAGTCATGGACTGTGCAGCTGGTCCCGGCGGAGGTTCGAGTCCTCCCTCGGGCATGGGTGTGTTTGGTTCAAATGGTTCAAATGGCTCTGAGCACTATGGGACTTAACTTCTGAGATCATCAGTCCCCTAGAATTTAAACCTAACCTAAGGGCATCACACACATCCATGCCCGAGGCAGGATTCGAACCTGCGACCGTAGCGGTCGCGCTGTTCCAGACTGAAGCGCCTAGAACCGCTCGGCCACTCCTGCCGGCGTGTGTGTGTTTGTCCTTAGGATAATTTAGGTTAAGTAGAGTGTAAGCTTAGGGACTGATGGCCTTAGCAGTTAAGTCCCACAAGATTTCACACACATTTGAACATTTTTGAACTGAAATGAAAATATCTTACCTCGTGATGTAATTACTTTAGAACGCAGTGCTTGCTACTCTCTGTACGCCAGCTGCAAATTTCTAACTACAGTTGCTGAGAGCTTAGTGCAGTGCTCCAAACAACAAGTAAACTACGTTGTACACATCATTGAGTGATACACTCCTTTAAATAGAAATGACTAGGATCGAGTATGTGGATAATAGGATCTTAGGTGAAATATTCCTTTAACGAACTGTTTTTAAATTAACTAAAATATTATTAATTCTATGCAGTTCATGTTACTACACTCATTAACACTGACAAAGGGCAACGTTGATACCAAACTCTTACTCTCACAAATGTTAGACAAATCATTAATAAACATGCAAAGTACATTATACTGAAAATTACTCGATCTTTAATGGAAAATCTAATCTTCCCTGATATGGCTGTCTCATTCAACAATGATTCTAACTACTGGTTGACTGCAGTACCAATAACTAAATTTATTACATTCATCCCTCTTCGTATTCTTTACATTTTAAATCACTAACGAGATACTTCCCGCCTGTTTCACAATATTGAAATACAAATAATTTTCCTTAATATCAGATGCATTTAACTTTAGGTCTACATTGCCCTGCTCGGCGTCTATTTCACTATTACACTAAAAATAAAACTCTCGCGCTCCTCGCTCCCAACCAGAGATGACAAAAAGAAAAATCTTCCAGCGACACAGCTACTCTGACCAAAGGCTTCGCGCTAATAATAAGCGATTCAACATTGTCGCTTAGCGTTTCAGACATCCTAATTTTGTGCAAATTCCAGAAATGCAAGTAGCAAACTCCCAGTAGACCTATTTCAGAGCGTTTTACTGTATGGTTAATAATCATGAGAAACTTTATCTAGCAAAAATACTGAATCTGTACACAGGGGGCCTTAGGAGAACACATTGATTACTGAAGTAAAGATTTGTTTTAAAATTACATATTTCGGTTCCGGGTCACACAAATGCCTACGGTTTACAAATAAGTAATTTTCGGATGATTTGTTTCAAAACGAAATCATCGTTTCCAGTAATCAGGTCGCAGATATGGTTACGTCTCTCTGGACTGCACGTTTATAATTTGACGTGTTACTGTATGACGCATCCAAGTGAGCGTACCCGTCTGCAAAAATTATTTCGATTTTATAATTGACTTCCTCAAAATTTTACTATTCCTCTTCTTTATTTTCAAACATACTTCATGAGGATGGTTATTAGTAAGTCTAAACCAGTAATATTGTAATTAGTGTAACATCAGCATGAAATAACGATTATAAAAAAATTTTAAGCTGATATGTTTTTAATGAGGTGACATGCTTAGATCTACCTTTAGAATTTTTAGAATCTTTAGAATTTTTTTAACATTTTAACTTGTTTCTATTGGAAAGTGAGCGGATATAACAAACGTTGAAATTTTTTTCTATTATAACAAAACAGTCCCTACCGCATAAAGATGTTTATTTATTTACTGGTGCCCTGTTTCGTCCGCTGTTCTGGTCATCATCAGACCGTTTACTCTTTGAAGAGAATAAAATGAATGTACTCTAGAGGAATGGAAACTACAAGTACAAAAAGAACCATAGTACATCAACAAATATTTAAAAGAAAGAAAGGGAGTCTGGTGAAGCTGGCGAAGAGCAGGCGCCATTCTAGGAGGCGTATAACCACTGCTGCATGACATGCAATGTACACCGCTTAAATAGTGGAAGTTCCACCCACCGTCTCCACCATTACATCATTGTCAGCCAATAGCGGTCATACTCGTTAAATAAAGCCTTAATACAATTATTTGTGTACAATATTTACGTTAATGCTGAACATCTTTGCCTCATGGTTGTTACGCATAGGGCTCTATGGAAGGAACAATGCGTATTCTGATACGTTAACGGCTTATTTCCTTTCTTTTTAAGTAATACGTTATCGTTCATGTGGACATGGATTACATTCAAGTTAAGCATTCGATATTATTGTATTTTACTTAAGTGAAATAATATTCTTAACGTGTGTTGTAGGCCCCTCTCGATCTTCTCCAGAAGTAAAAGTATAGTATTGTCATCTAGGCTTGCTACGACATACATGAAAATTACAATGTTATGTAATTACCTAATCTCATCCACAGGAAATCCCGGCGAATCTGCATTAGGTCCAACTTATTGTAACTGGTCTGCTGGAAATCCTTTACAAAATAAGAAACTCTAATAGAGAACGTATGTGCCGTGTAACCCTTGACGAAGTGCAACGTAAGTGCAAAAAACATGCAACCCTATGAAAATCTATGTATATAAAGAAGAGCATCCGTTTGTTTGCAATTCATACAAATCTACAGTTTTATTCCGATCTTGATGAAAATTTGCGCCGTTTACCTTCAAAATAAAAGGAAGATCACTGTCTACATAAGATTACGTAACCTTATTCGAAACATCTATGTATGTAATGTGTAAAGGTGAAAGATTGTTACCAAAAATGTTTAAAAGTTCATGGCAGATTTACTTCAGATTTCTATACGATTTCCTAATGAACATTTGGTCGGACGTAAGCTATACAGGGTGTTACAAAAAGGTACGGCCAAACTTTCAGGAAACATTCCTCACACGCAAATAAAGAAAAGATGTTATGTGGACAAATGTCCGGAAACGCTTAATTTCCATGTTAGAGCTCATTTTAGTTTCGTCAGTATGTACTGTACTTCCTCGATTCACCGCCATGATTTCATTCGGGATACTCTACCTGTGCTGCTAGAACATGTGCCTTTACAAGTACGACACAACATGTGGTTCATGAACGATGGAGCTCCTGCACATTTCAGTCGAAGTGTTCGTACGCTTCTCAACAACAGATTCGGTGACCAATGGATTGGTAGAGGCGGACCAATTCCATGGCCTCCACGCTCTCCTGACCTCAACCCTCTTGACTTGCATTTATGGGGGCATTTGAAAGCTCTTGTCTACGCAACCCCGGTACCAAATGTAGAGACTCTTCGTGCTCGTATTGTGGACGGCTGTGATACAATATGCCATTCTCCAGGGCTGCATCAGCACATCAGGGATTCCATGCGACGGATGGTGGATGAATGTATCCACGCTAACGGAGGACATTTTTAACATTTCCTGTAACATAGTGTTTGAAGTCACGCTGGTACGTTCTGTTGTTGTGTGTTTCCATTCCATGATTAATGTGATTTGAAGAGAAGTAATATGGCTCTGAGCACTATGGGACTTAACATCTATGGTCATCAGTCCCCTAGAACTTAGAACTACTTAAACCTAACTAACATAAAGACATCACACAACACCCAGCCATCACGAGGCAGAGAAAATCCCTGACCGCGCTGGGAATCGAACCCGGGAACCCGGGCGTGGGAAGCGAGAACGCTACCGCACGACCACGAGATGCGGGCAAGAGAAGTAATAAAATGAGCTCTAACAAGGAAAGTAAGCGTTTCTGGACACACGTCCACATAACATATTTTCTTTCTTTGTGCGTGAGGAATGTTTCCTGAAAGTTTGGCCGTACCTTTCTGTAACACCCTGTATATTTTTAGTATGTATATATAATGTATAAGGAAGAAATGTCGTTTCAAAAGATCTCGAAAAGTGCGTGACCGATTTGTTTCAGAGTTCTTGGCTGATTTATTTGAAATGTCTACAGGAGAAACAATTAAGAAAATTAACGAAAAATTAAATGCCTAACAAACGAAACACATCGTGGTAAACGGACTGTAGTTGTTATCGTGAGAATAAATTACAGCGGCGATATCCATGTCGGGGAGTGCGAAAAGTGCTTGGAGAAGCGAAATAAAAATTCTAACTGGCATAAGGCCAATCACTTTGTGTGCAAATATTAAACATCCCTGCGACGCAGCTAGTAAGTAATAATTCGAACGCGGACACGAATACACATGGTGGAGATCGGTTACCCCACGAAAAGACTGAATTCACGCAGTCGAAGTGCAACCAGAAGTTACATGTAATCTACGAGTAGATTATGCATGCAATTTTTCCGTGGCGGCGGTTAGTAAACAGTGAGTTGGAGTATGTAACACTCCTTCCGAACGTATCTCAGAATCAAAATCGTTGTCGGCGGTAAGTTAAATCCTTACCTTCCTTCCTATCGTTTCTTATTGACAACCGCTTCATTTGCAAACAACCTCATGGTGTTTCCGACGTTATCCAGTAAAGCATCGCTCAGTGCTCGACAATACACGATACTACGAGGGCGGTTCAGAAAGTAACCTCCGATTGGTCACAGTGCTGGTTGTGGGGGGAGTAGCGACGCCATCTGTGCGTTCACGCACTCAACACGTCAGTCGGCATCAAGCCGTGGTCGAGTGAACGTCGTACCTGCGCTAGTTTAGTTTTTGTGGCAGTTTGAAATGTGTGCTGCAATAGAAAACCCCGCCAAATGTGAAGTGCGTGCTGTCATAAGGTTTTTTACAGCCAAAGGATATTCTGCAGCAGCTATTCATCGTGAGCTTTGTGCCGTGTACGGACCAAGAGTTATGAGTGAAGGAGTTGTCCGTGAATGGGTACGTTTATTTAAAAGTGGACGAGAAAACGTTCGTGATGAAGAGAGGAGTGGTAGACCATCATTGGTGACTGACGAACTCGTTCAGACAGTTGATGCAAAAGTTCGTGAAAATCGACGTTTCTCAATGTCGGAGTTGTCTACTGGTTTTCCACAGATTTCTAAGACTCTCTTGTACGAGATAGTGACAGCAAGATTGGGTTACCGTAAGTTCTGTGCACGATGGGTGCCCAAAATTCTTACCGACCACCACAAAACTCAAAGAATGGCCTCTGCATTAGACTTTCTGTCACGTTATGAGGACGAAGGAGAACCATTGTTAAACAGAATCGTGACCGGTGACGAAACCTGGATTAAGTACGTGAACCCTGAGACAAAAGAACAATCAAAGATGTGGGCACATTCAAATTCGCCTACCAAACCAAGAAAAGCCTCGCAAGATTTTTCTGCCAGAAAACTGATGGCAACGGTGTTTTGGGATGCCAAAGGGGTGTTGTTGGTTGAATTCATGGAACGTGGTACGACCATTAATCAAGACGTGTACTGTGAAACAATAAAAAAGTTACGACGGGCTATACAGAACAAACGCCGTGGTATGCTGACTTCCGGTATCGTTTTTCTGCACGATAACGCCCGTCCTCACTCTGCTCGCAGAACAACGGCCCTTCTTGAGTCCTTCAAGTGGGACGTTATCAACCATCCACCTTACAGCCCAGACCTGGCGCCAAGTGATTATCACCTCTTCATGCATTTGAAGAAATGGCTCGGGTCACAGCGGTTTGATGACGACGAAGAGCTCAAAGATGCGGTCACAGGCTGGCTCCAGGCACAAGCGGGTGATTTTTATGCAGAAGGAATTTCAAAGCTTGTGAAGAGATACGATAAGTGCCTCAATCGCTATGGAGACTATGTAGAAAAATAGTGCAAAGATGTAGTTGTAAGATGTATATATTAAAATATTTTTATTTAACTTGGTGTATTTTTTTAAATCAACCTCAGGTTACTTTCTGAACGGCCCTCGTATTATGATCCAAAAAGCCGCTGGTGAAAATGCGATCTTTTGGGGCGTCATATCACAGGTCAAGTGTTTTCAAAAGGTCTTTGCCTCGCAACCGTTTGCATACCCATCGGAAGGACGAGAGGAGTGTAGCCATCCTACACTAAAAGGTCAATATTTAAACATTACTCACTACCACGAGCCCAGGAAAATTGAGCAAATCGGTTGGTTCGTTTGCATTAGATGTAGTCTAGGGTGAACCTTAGCCAGCTTACAAAAGCACCATTTGTTCAAGGGCGATTCTTGAGGAAACCCCGAAAACCCATGACTTCCAAGTAGGAAAAGTACCAGAAGTGGGGATGGCCACTTCGATAATTTCTATTCATAGCAAATCGCCGAAATTTTTTACCATGTGTTCTTGGGAGGGTATCATCGGGGAACTATGAACTATTTTTCGGTATCATTATCCGTTACCGAAATTCAGAGGTTCAAATTTACCGTACTTGCTCAGAAAACCGAAAAAACCGGCTTTCAGTCCTATTTTCACCGTGACACGCAGTTAGCTAAACAACTAACCATAGCAAATCGCTCAAGTTTTAACTGTACATTCTTCAGACATTCATCTAGAAACGTCATTTTCCCATTTTTTGAAATCTATACATCCATTATCAAGAGTACCCAAAAAACCATTATCTTTGGGTACCAAAAGTACCAATTGTAGGGACAGCGACTTCCGTAATCTGTATTCATGACAAATTGTTACCACATCTTCTTAAAATAATGTTCTCAAAGAACCGTGAAACCTTTGTGGGTATCATTATACGTTACCGAGATCCAGAGGTTCGAAGTTACCGCAGTTATGCACGTGAAGTATGTACATAATATCCAAAAGAGGCGTAAATGTAGTTTTAACTGATGTATGGAACACATGGCAAAGGTTCTAGGATCTTCGCAAGGGTTCTGAAGTCAGCCAACAACGTTTTAGTCAGCATTTTTTTCACCAATAAAGCTTTTTGACGGGGTGTCTCTGTTCAAAAATGGTTCAAATGGCTCTGAGCACTATGGGACTCAACTGCTGTGGTCATAAGTCCCCTAGAACTTAGAACTACTTAAACCTAACTAACCTAAGGACATCACACACATCCATGCCCGAGGCAGGATTCAAACCTGCAACCGTAGCAGTCACACGGTCTCTGTACACAGGGCACTTCACACCCATACAAATATGCCCGAATTGACACTACAGTGACAAAAAATGGGCTAAAAAGGTTCTTAACATGTGTGAAAAGAACTTAAAATGGCTGCCAAAAATTATGTGCAGCTTGAAAGATTGTAAAGTCAGTAAAATATTACTATTAACATTTTTACTCTCTGAAGATACGAATCATGCCTGGGAGTTGTAGATGAACTGCTGTCGATGGTCGAAGTATCCAGAAAAATGTAAACCAAACGATTTTGTATTAACCTTATATTAATGCGTACTTATTTGCTGTTTATATGTGTCGATTTATATAAATATGTCGAAGTATATAAATAAACTGTTAAAACTTTACTGACCAACAGAATTCGTTTTGCATAACCAGTACACCCTGATGCAGTAGGGAGAAGAAGGGAATCAAATGGGAAAAGTATTATTGTCGGAGCACAAAAAAGGCGGATGTGTTATTCTCTAAAAGACGTCGACACAAAAGTGGGGACCAGCTTCTTCCACCCTCATGTTTCCCTCCCACCAAAAATTTTGAAACGCGGACGTATTCGCGCTTTTTTTTGCTGAAAGAGAGTAGCAGAGAGCCAGTGACGGGGGAAGGTAGAGGAGACAGCTCCAGTGGGAGAGAAAGAGAGAGGAGACAGTGATGGTTGGAGAGAGAGAGAGAGTGCTAGTGAGAGAAAAAGACAGATGGATGAAGTCAATGACACTGGGAGCCAAAGTGAGAGGAGATACTGCTGCTTTGTTAGAGACAGTGGCAGTAAAAGCGACAGACAGGTGGTCGGAGGTGGGAGCAGAGGGAGGAAAAGAGAGAGGAGACAGTGGAAATGAAAAGAACAGATGAGTCGGGACCATACATTTGCTTAAGCGGTCTGATGCCTCCTAGACCGGCGAACTTCTAAAGCGTTACTATAGGGCAGAGCGCATTCTGGACCGAAATTTTAAGCACGTGATTATAGGGAAAAGAAAAGCATAAGGAGGCAATCTACGAGGGCAGTTCAATAAGTAATGCAACACATTTTTTTTTCTGAAACAGGGGTCGTTTTATTCAGCATTGAAATACACCAGATTATTCCCCAATCTTTTAGCTACACAACACTATTTTTCAACGTAATCTCCATTCAATGCTACAGCCTTACGCCACCTTGAAATGAGGGCCTGTATGCCTGCACGGTACCATTCCACTGGTCGATGTCGGAGCCAACGTCGTACTGCATCAATAACTTCTTCATCATCCGCGTAGTGCCTACCACGGATTGCGTCCTTCATTGGGCCAAACATATGGAAATCCGACGGTGCGAGATCGGGGCTGTAGGGTGCATGAGGAAAAACAGTCCACTGAAGTTTTGTGAGCTCCTCTCGGGTGCGAAGACTTGTGTGAGGTCTTGCGTTGTCATGAAGAAAGAGAAGTTCGTTCAGATTTTTGTGCCTACGAACACGCTGAAGTCGTTTCTTCAATTTCTGAAGAGTATCACAATACACTTCAGAGTTGATCGTTTGACCATGGGGAAGGACATCGAACAGAATAACCCCTTCAGCGTCCCAGAAGACTGTAACCATGACTTTACCGGCTGAGGGTATGGCTTTAAACTTTTTCTTGGTAGGGGAGTGGGTGTGGCGCCACTCCATTGATTGCCGTTTTGTTTCAGGTTCGAAGTGATGAACCCATGTTTCATCGCCTGTAACAATCTTTGACAAGAAATTGTCACCCTCCGCCACATGAAGAGCAAGCAATTCCGCACAGATGGTTCTCCTTTGCTCTTTATGGTGTTCGGTTAGACAACGAGGGACCCAACGGGAACAAACCTTTGAATATCCCAACTGGTGAACAATTGTGACAGCACTACCAACAGAGATGTCAAGTTGAGCACTGAGTTGTTTGATGGTGATCCGTCGATCATCTCGAACGAGTGTGTTCGCACACTCCGTCATTGCAGGAGTCACAGCTGTGCACGGCCGGCCCGCACGCGGGAGATCAGACAGTCATGCTTGACCTTGCGGCGATGATGACAGACGCTTTGCCCAACGACTCACCGTGCTTTTGTCCACTGCCAGATCACCGTAGACACTCTGCAAGCGCCTATGAATATCTGAGATGCCCTGGTTTTCTGCCAAAAGAAACTCGATCACTGCCGTTGTTTGCAACGCACATCCGTTACAGACGCCATTTTAACAGCTCCGTACAGCGCTGCCATCTGTCGGAAGTCAATGAAACTATACGAGACGAAGCTGGAATGTTTGAAAATATTCCACAAGAAATTTCCGGTTTTTTCAACCAAAATTGGCCGAGAGAAAAAGTGTGTTGCATTACTTATTGAACTGCCCTCGTAAGTCAGAGAGGGAACAGTGGTGGTGGGATGTACTGTAACTGTAAGTCAATGGGAAAAAAATGAGGCAGTGGGATATGTGTGTGTGTGTGTGTGTGTGTGTACGGTGGCAATGAGGGGAAGATGCTGAGTACTAAAGGTTAACTACAAAGACACATACTGGATACAAGGCTTCAGAATGTTCTGTTTTAAGAGAGCGCCAATATGTTTTATGGTTCCCTTAACAACAGTTTACTAATAGTCTTTAATTACATCTATATCTACATGAATACTCTGCAAATCACATTTACGTTTTTGGCAGAGCGTTCATCGAACCACCATCACAATTATCTATTATTCCAATCTCGTACAGTGCGCGGGAAAAAAGAACACCTACATCTTTCGTTACGAGATCTGATTTCCCTTATTTTATCATGGTGAACATTTCCCCCTTTGTAGGTCGGCGTCAACAAAACATTTTTGCATTCGGAGGAGAAAGTTGATGATAAGACTTTCGTGAGAAGATTCCTCCGCAAGGAAAAACGCCTTTGTTTTAATGATGTCCATCCCAGATGCTGTATCATTTCAGTGACACTCTCTCCCCTATTTCGCTATAATACAAAACGTGCTGCCCTTCTCTGAACTTTGTCGATGTACTCCGTCAATCCTATCTGGTAAGGATCCCACATTGCGAAGCAGTACTCCAAAAGAGGACGGACAAGCGTAGTGTAGGCAGTCTCCTTAGCAGATCTGTTACATTTTCTAAGTGTCATGTCAATAAAACGCAGTCTTTGGCTAGCCTTCCTCACAACATTTTTTTATTTGTTCCTTCCAATTTAAATTGTTCGTAACTGTAATTCCTAGTTCATTAGTTGAGTTTACGGCCTTTATATTTGACTGATTTGTCGTATAACCGAAGTTTAACTGATTCCTTTAGCACTCATGTGGATGACCTCACACTTTTCGTTATTTAGGGTCAACTGCCAATTTTCACACCATTCAGATATCTTTTCTAAATCATTTTGCAATTTGCTTTGATTTTCTGATGACTTTATTGGTCGATAAACGACAGCGTCATCTGCAGACAAGCAAAGACGGCTGCTCAGATTGTCTCCCAAGTCGTTTATACAGATAAGGAACACTTAACTTGGGGAACGCCAGAAATCACTTCTGTTTCACTCCTTGACTTTCCGTCGATTGCTACAAACTGTGACCTCTCTGACAGGAAATCACGAATCCAGTCACATAACTGAGACGATATTCCATAACCATGCAATTTCACTACAAGCAGCTTGTGTGATACAGTGTCAAAAGCCTTCCAGAAATCCAGAAATACGGAATCAATTTGTGATCCTTTGTCAATAGCACTCAACACTTCATGCGAGTTAAGAGCATGCTGTGTTTCACAAAACGATGTTTCCTCAATCCGTGTTGACTGTGTGTCAATAGACCGTTTTCTTCGAGGTAATTCATAATGTTCGAACACAATATATCGACGTTAATGATATGGGCGTGTACCTACCTTTCTTGAATATTGGTGTGACCTGTACCACTTTTCAGTCTTTGGGTACGGATCTTTCGTCGAGCGAACGGTTGTATATGTTTGTTAAGCCTGGAGCTATTGCATCAGCATACTCTGAAAGGAACCTAACTAATGTACAGTCGCCGGCCGCGGTGGTCTCGCGGTTCTAGGCGCGCAGTCCGGAACCGTGTGACTGCTACGGTCGCAGGTTCGAATCCTGCCTCGGGCATGGATGTGTGTGTTGTCCTTAGGTTAGTTAGGTTTAAGTAGTTCTAAGTTCTAGGGGACTGATGACCACAGCAGTTGAGTCCCATAGTGCTCAGAGCCATTTGAACCATTTTTTAATGTACAGTCTGGACCTGAAGACTCGCTTTTATTAAGTGATTTAAGTTGCTTCAATACTTCGAGGATGTTTATTTCTATGTTACTCATGTTAGCAGCTGCTCTTGATTCTAATTCTGGAATATTTACTTCGTCTCCTTTTGTGAAGGCATTTCGGAAGGCTGTGTTTAGTAACCCTACTTGGGCAGCACTGTCTTCGATATATTCATTGCTGTCGCGCAGAGACGGCATTAACTGTGTCTTGCCACCAGCATATTTCACATACGACCAGAATCTCTTTGGATTTTCTGCCAGGTTTCGAGACAAAGTTTCGTTGTGGAAACTACTGTAAGCATCTTGCATTGAAGCTTGTATTAATGTCCATATCTTTTAGCTAAAGTTCGGAGAAAACTGTATCGGGCGCAGGAAGAATCCATAAAATGGCACAAACTTCTGAAGAGCGGCAGGTTTCCTTTAATACAGGATACTTTTCAGCTGGTTTAGCCCACGTGGACTTGTTTGCAGTCTGGCTGTGCGCACAGAACTTTCCCCGCAGAGAGAGGCTTCCGTTCGTGGGCTGAGCGTCCCTGCTACCACGACCGAAGCCGACACAGTTCGCGAATCCACATATGGAACCAGCAAAACCACCGGAAGTTGAGACAAGGCGAGACAAAAAGGGAAAGATGCACCACTTAGGGGAAAAAAAAAAACAGAATGATGGCTCCCCTGACCGAAGGTTGCGTGATAAACCTTTTGCATTTCCTTTATGTTTTCGTCTTCTTTAAAGGCAAAGAGAGAAGATGAAGCGGTAGCCCATCATAGAGCCTATGCCTACCGTCATGTATTTTTTGACTTTCAGTTGTTAAAAAACAGAGGATTTTTTCTGGTACCAGTAGGAGGAAGGAAGGATTCGCGCTCAGCTAGTGAACGAGTGAGTAGCACGCCATTTTTAGCGAGTAATTGTAGACCGCCATTTTGGAGTCGCTTATTTCGTTCTTTTTACCCTTCGCAGAAGATGTCGAAGCACCAAGAGTGCCGTCCACATTGACAAGTGATTTGTAAATCAGCATTCGCCGGCGACGACGAAAACAACGTTTACGCATCATTGTAGTAAGCAGTGCCTCAGTGGCTATTCACTCAAACCAAGTGAATGCGCTAGACAGAACAGTGTGCTATTCATAGCATCAGTCCTGGCACACGCAGCGGATGTGGACTCTTATCAGCTCCCGCTATCGCACCGGAAGTGAATTTTCCAGCAACACACCATCAAGTAATACTAGTGGCGTGTTGCTCCAACACAATTTGAATCGCGCGCAAAAAACAAGACAACCAATCAGAGACTGTGCTCGACATCTATTGAGCAGCCCAGAGAGCATCACAGAGTGCCCCAGAGAGCATCCCAGAGTGCACCAGAGAGCTAAAACACCAAGAAGAATCGCTTCTCGGCTTTTGGCAAGATCAATGTGTAGTATTTGTAGCCCTTAAAATGGCCGTTTATTGACAACTGCTTTCAATGATTGTATAAAGTACAATCACCCACAATGCGACAACCTTCCAATGAAGAAGGACCACTAGCTTTCACCCATAAATGAACGCTGGAATCAGAATTTATCTTACAACGTCTACGACAAGACAAACTCCCGTGAGGTAAAAGGTAGGAACCCTCACTAGCAATAATAATCTCAGAAACAGGTATAGTACGGTAAGCTAAGATTTCCCGAGTTTCAAAGGATTCCAAACCGGCTCTTCCTGCATTGTTACAAGCAACGAAAGCTACAGTTAGCCATCCGTTACCCAAACTGGAGGAAGAAGAAACTTTCTTTAAAGAAAAATTTAAATTAAATTAAGTGAGGAGTATGTATTTCATATGTGCACCGTTTAGAAAAATACAGTATTGCTTTATTAACAGAAAGGTCGTGTGAGTTGTTATTTCAAATAGTACGATAATTACAAGAACTGAAGCCCACCTGTGTACTTTGGAAAATTACGAAGATCCGATAAGCTTAATGGGAACACGGTCAAGACTTCAAAGGTGAACACGGCGACCAAACGAAGCATTATAAAGAATGGTAAGCACAAATCTACAGCGGAGAAAGAAACTACTTCGCCCTGCAAAATAATATGAACTAATACGAACTTATTTCCAGGCATAGCTCAGCTTATTGTGCTTGTCATTCATGCCGAAAAATTAATCTCATTAATTCAATACATTTTAAAAAGCCACGCATTTCAACATTTTATTATCATCCATTCCATTATTTTATTACATTATAAAGTGGCGACCGTGACAGGACAACGGAAATAAGTCTCTTTATTTAGGGAGACAGTATAGTTGGAACGATGGAAACACAGAGCATTCCCCCCATTTATATGCTCGCACAGCCGTAGGTTGAACCCTGTGTTCACGCTCTTAGAGATAAGTGGAATATGATAGCGTGAGTGCACTCTTCGATTTTATACCATATATTCAACGTTGTGGAAGTTTGTTATTATTATAATTTTGAAACCAATTTATGAGATAGGTACTTACCACGTACTGGGAAAAATGCTTTCCAGGTCACGTATTTGTGATCGTTATGTTGAAGCGATGTATTTATCTATTAAAACAGAGAAATTACATAAAATGTTTTAATGCAATAAAATTTTGTTATTATTTTTAAAATCTTGCGCATCTGCTCTCGCTAAAAAGGAGAGTCGCAGCAAGTTATGTTTGGAGTGTGGGGAATGGGGCGACACCACCCATCCCCCAGAACTAAACACTGCATCCGCGCTTGTTTATACGTTGATACCAAGGTTTGTTGTTCGTCTGTGATGTTGCTCGATCTGTACAGTAAAGGAACTCGAAGAAAAATTTCGGGAAGGAATTAAAGTTCAGGACGCAGTAACAAAAGCTCTGATATTGGCCAAGAGCACTGTAATTCTTTCAGAGACAGCAAAAGACTCGGAAAAACACATGAACAGAATGAACAATGTTTTGTAAAGGAAAACATACGCCAAAACTAGTAAAACAGAGGTAATGGCATGAGGACGAGTTTTGTAAGGCGATGGTGAAGTCAGATTAGGAAATGTGATACTAAAAGTAATAGACGAGTACTGTTATTTGGGCAACAAAACAATGATTACCGAACGAGAGTGGATATAATATGCAGACTGGCTCTAGCAAGAAAATCATTTCTGATAAAGAGAATTTGTTGAGATCGGATATACGCTGACGGCAAAAAAAAAAAAAAAAAATGCAACACTAAAAAATAGTTAATGTGGAGTAATGAAATTTCGGGAATACATTTGTCTACATAACATATTCAAGTGATTAACACTGCAAGATCACAGGTAAATGTAAGCGCGAAATAAGCCATTCCAAATATGAAATACCGGTACATTAATAACCGGTGTAATCGCCAGACTGTTGAATGCAAGCATGCAAACATGCATGAGTTATGCTGTACAAGTGCCGGACTCCGGTTTGTGGGACAGAATTCGGTGCCTGCTGCTCTTGGTCGGTCAATACTGGTGAAACATCCACTTTGAAAAATTAATGAATTACTGTGCTGATAAACCTCTTATGTTATTTGATTTTCAAGCAGCTGAGCAAAACTGAACGTACTCAGACATTTCTCTCTTTACTTATTCTGATCAACACTAAACTAACAGACAATTTGTTTTAGTGCAACGCAATCTGACTTTCAATAATCCCTACAAAAGAATGGCCCTGACTAACAATAACCTATACCTTTCTTGAATCACTTGCCTTACAAAAATCTTCGTTACTCCAACTACTGCAATACAGCGAGCGCCAATACTGCCAGCTAAATAAAAGATTCTAACTAATGAAGGCACTAACTACTGATAGGCATAGTTAACAAATGAAAGATTTTGATAGAGATCAAACAATGTATTTACCTTAATAGTGTTCAAAAGTGATAATATACAGGGTGAGTCACCTAACATTACCGCTGGATATATTTCGTAAACCACATCAAATACTGACGAACCGATTCCACAGACCGAATGTGAGGAGAGGGGTTAGTGTAATTGTTTAATACAAACCATACAAAAATGCACGGAAGTATGTTTTTTAACACAAACCGACGTTTTTTTAAATGGAACCCTGTTAGTTTTGTTAGCACATCTGAACATATAAACAAATACGTAATCAGTGCCGTTTGTTGCATTGTAAAATGTTAATTACATCCGGAGATATTGTAACCTAAAGTTGACGCTTGAGTACCACTGGTAGTTTTGAGCGGCTATAACTCTCAGGTTAAAGTGGAGTGAAAAAAACGTAATAACCGAAAACCGGCTGTTTCAGCGGCAACCGCCATTCCTAGTGTGGGCACAGATAATCAGACAGTTTTTTTTTTTCGGCACCCACAAAGAGGAGAAACGCCACACTACTTTACGTCACACTACTTTTAAGTAAGTTGTGCAGTACTTACTGTTTCTAATGTCTTCAACAGGTCATCCAAGGTTTTTCTAAACAAAATTCACGTCTTTGCAACAACATGCTCACAGTTTTGTTCGTAATCACGTATTTCCTTTATTTGATGTCTTAAAATCATCAATCCAATCAGCAACTATACTGTAATCATTATATTAATTCCCTGGTTGTTGTTGTTGTTGTGGTCTTAAGTCCGAAGACTAGTTTTGATGCGGTTTTCCAAGGTAGTGTATCCTGTGCAAGCCTCCTCATTTCCGAATAACTATTGCTCCTACATCCACTTGCACGTGATTACCATATTCATACCGTGGGGTCCATCAACAATTCTTACTTCTAAAAATGGTTCAAATGGCTCTGAGCACTATGGGACTTAACATCTGTGGTCATCAGTCCCCTAGAACTAAGAACTACTTAAACCTAAATAACCTAAGGACATCACACACATCCATGCCCGAGGCAGGATTCGAACCTGCGACCGTAGCGGTCGCGAGGTTCCGGACTGAGCGCCTAGAACCGCTAGACCACCGCGGCCGGCAATTCTTACTTCTCCCCCTTACCAAATACTTCCATCCAATACCAAATGGACTATAGCTTGATGCATCAGTATGTGTCGTATCAACTGATCTCTTCTTTCGGTCAAAATGTGTCATAAATTTCTTTTCTCCTTAATTAGATGCAATATCTCCTTATTAGTTACCTCATCTACCCTTCTGTATTCTTCTGTAGCACCACATTTCAAAAGCTTCAATTTTCTTCTTGTTGAACTACTTAAGAGCCACGTTTCAGTTCTCTATAGTGCTACGCTCCATACAAACACCTTCAGAAAAGACTTCCTAACACTTAAATCTACACTGACGGAAAAGAAATCTCAACACGAAGCATGTTGTTGCAAAGACGTGAATTTTGTTTAGAAAAACCTTGGATGACCTGTTGAAGACTTTAGAAACAGTAAGTACTGCACAACTTACTTAAACGTAGTGTGACGTAAAGTAGTGTGGCGTTTCTCCTCTTTGTGGGTGCCGAAAAAAAAACTCTGATTATCTGTGCCCACACTAGGAATGGCGGTTGCCGCTGAAACAGCCGGTTTTCGGTTATTAGGTTTTTTTCACTCCACTTTAACCTGAGAGTTAAAGCCGCTCAAAACTACCAGTTTTTTAAATAACCTATTTTCGGTTTTTATTCCTATTATTTCCCATAATGAAGGTTGAAATCGAACGAAACTTGAAAGATGTTGACTCTCTCAGTCTGAAGAGAAATAGAATCAAAATATTAAATTACATAGGCAAATAATAGAAATCTTAGTTCGTTGCTTTTCTCGAATAGCAGTGAGTGGTTGAATACTACAAAAAAAATTTATTCTCCTATTGATTACAATTTTATGAAATTCTCAAAACTCAAGTTGTAAACGGGGATCATACGGCTATTTGGACATTACGAATAATCAGTGATAAAGGGCGAAAACTGAGGTGAAGAACTCTGTTTCTCCTCGTAGTTTGTCGGTTTTCAAGGGCTACGAGCAGGTAAAGGCATATTACGTACACAAAGACCTCAGATCAGCTACTTTTCATTTTTATTGTATACTATGAATAAATTATTAAGTTTGTAATTTATTTTTGTTTCCATAGGTTCCTTCCTGCTTTACTGTTTCGCAGACATGGCGCACAAATATTGAAAATGAAGCATTGTACTTACTGCTACGTCACTTAAGTTAGTAAAAATATTTCCAGACTCAGGTTGGTATGATTAAGCAATACAGATTCAGCGATATTGTATATGTCCGGCGACAACAGCGAGAAATTACCGAATGGACCAAGTGGAGGCAAGTCAAGCGCACTGCAAAGTACATGCGTGTCTTAAGCCTCGACACACGGTAAATGACACCATTGTCTCGGACTTACTGTACCAGTTCTTATGCAGCGTGTTTCTTGCCTGCTTCTGTCTGCATTGTTATTAAAATAGTACTGATCGCTTTCCCCATTTTCACGTTTCAACTCCATGAAAATTTTAAAATAAAAATTACTACTATTTTTAAAAAAGGTTTGTTTAAAAGCGAAAGATTTCAACATTGCTGCTATGGTTAATTGATATTTCATTTTTTATTCGGTTATAAGTGAAAAGTAAAAAAAAAAACACCTGTTATAACCGATACCAGGCAAATAACGAGAAATACCGGTTATTCGGAACTAAGATACCGGTTATTCGGAACTAAAATACCGGTATCGGTCTTAACCAGTCGATTTTTCCAATCCCTACCCCACACCCTCGAACTGAGTATTCAAAGATTAAATCAGTTCCAACTCAAGTGGCACTACCTGCGACCGTGGTGTAATATCCAAGTCCCGAAATAGGCATACTGGATATTTAACTGAAACTGTCGGTGTTTTGGCCCTGGATATACATCTGAATGCGTACTTTGATAAATTCTTCCCTGCATGAAACCTAAAGTTCAAGTCCTAAGAGTTTTCGTGAACTCCAAAGAATAACTATCCCTGTCGGTTGTCCTAAACATTTTTCAAATTAATTAAAAATTGCACTGTAAATCATTCTTGAAACCAATAACTACTGTTGTCGTGGTCTTCACTCAGAAGACTGGTTTGCTGCAGCTCTCCTGGCTACTCTATCCTGCGCAAGCATCTTCAACTCCGAGTGATTACTGCTGCCTACATCCTTCTGAATCTGGTTACTGTATACATCTCTTGGTCTCCCTCTACGATTTTTGCCTCCCACACTTCCCTGTAATGTTAAATTGGTGATCCCTTGATGTCTCAGAATGTTGTCAACCTATCCCATCATTTGATCAAGTTGTGCCACAAATTTGTTGTCTCCCCAGTTTTGTTCAGTACCTCTTCATTTCTTACATGATCTACCCAACTAATCTTCAAGATTCTTCTGTGGCACCACATTTCGAAAGCTTCTATTTTCTTGTCTAAACTACTTATCGTTCGTATTTAACTTCTGTACAAGGCTACACTCCAGACAAATACCTTCAGAAAAGAGTTCCTGATACTTAAATCTATATACGATGTTAAAACAATTTTCTTAGGAAATGCTTTTCTCGCTATTGCCACTCTAGTTTTTATATCCTCTCTACTTCGCCCTTCATCAGTTATTTCGCTGCTCAAATAGCAACAAAACTGATCTACTACTGTAAGTGTCTCGTTTCCTAATCTAATTCCCTTAGCATCACCTGATTTAATTCGGCCACATTCCATTATCGTTGTTTTGCTTTTGTTGATGTTCGTCTTACATCCTCCTTTCAAGACAATGACCATTCCGTTCAACTCCTCTTCCAAGTCCTTTGCACTCTGACAGAATTACGTCATCGGCAAACCTCAAAGTTTTTATTTCTTTTCCTTGAACTTCAATTTCCACTCCAAATTTTCCTTTGGTTTCCTTTACTGCTTGTTCAATGTACAGATTGAATAACATCAGGGACAGGATACAAATAGGCCTCACTCCATTGTCAACGACTGCTTCCGTTTCATGCCCCTCGACTCCTAAAACTGCAGTTTGGTTTCGGCACAAGTTTTAAATAGCCTTTCGTTACCTGTATTTTACCTCTGCTACCTTCAGAACTTCAAAGAGAATGTTCCAGCCAACATTGTCAAAAACTTTCTCTCAGTCTAAAAGCGCTATAAACGTAGGTTTGTCTTTCTTTAACCTATCTTCGAAGATATGTCGTAGGGTTAGGATTGCCTGTCGCATTCCGACATTCCTCAGAATCATAACTGACCTCCCCCTAGGTCGGCTTCTATCAATTTTTCCATACTTAGGTAGAGAATTTGATTACTATCATTGAGCTAACCTCATTCCATTAATAAAAACCAAGAAATGCTGGAATACATTTTAAATATATTCTGAAACCTTCGTAATACATGTAACGCATCTTGCATTTTATTGACATCTTTAAATATTCTGTTATCAACAATTTTCTTTAAGACAAGACTGCTCTGGCGCAATATAAGAGCGTTACTTCATTCAGCAAATTACACAAACCAAAGACTGACGAGTTATAACAATTTTATTATTTCTTCGTCAGCAGACATAACGTCCCTACATTTCTTGGCGTCCGATCCATTGTCGCCTTGCTGTTAGCGCACTCACTGACTCGGCGAGGAACTTGCTGCTCAAGCGCTTTAGACCACAGCCTGCCGCCATATTATTCTTCCTAGAACAATTAATACATGGTTTATTTTTCAAGACACGGTTTATTTCTCACTTGTCATTTATGTCGCCGCTGAGCGACATTTCTCTTTCCATCGTCCTAGCCTCATTTCCTATGAGAGGAATGGAAGTAAGGCTGTTATAGAGATCAGAAGGTTATCGTAACTTGATTGGTTACTTATACCTGTCTCGCGTAAAATTATGTTACGCATAGTGCAAATGTAAATTGACTGCTTCCTTACTCCAGTCTTTTGTAAAGTTGTTTGTGTTACGTAGAGTTTGAGTGTATACACTCCTGGAAATGGAAAAAAGAACACATTGACACCGGCGTGTCAGACCCACCATACTTGCTCCGGACACTGCGGGAGGGCTGTACAAGCAATGATCACACGCACGGCACAGCGGACACACCAGGAACCGCGGTGTTGGCCGTCGAATGGCGCTAGCTGCGCAGCATTTGTGCACCGCCGCCGTCAGTGTCAGCCAGTTTGCCGTGGCATACGGAGCTCCATCGCAGTCTTTAACACTGGTAGCATGCCGCGACAGCGTGGACGTGAACCGTATGTGCAGTTGACGGACTTTGAGCGAGGGCGTATAGTGGGCATGCGGGAGGCCGGGTGGACGTACCGCCGAATTGCTCAACACGTGGGGCGTGAGGTCTCCACAGTACATCGATGTTGTCGCCAGTGGTCGGCGGAAGGTGCACGTGCCCGTCGACCTGGGACCGGACCGCAGCGACGCACGGATGCACGCCAAGACCGTAGGATCCTACGCAGTGCCGTAGGGGACCGCACCGCCACTTCCCAGCAAATTAGGGACACTGTTGCTCCTGGGGTATCGGCGAGGACCATTCGCAACCGTCTCCATGAAGCTGGGCTACGGTCCCGCACACCGTTAGGCCGTCTTCCGCTCACGCCCCAACATCGTGCAGCCCGCCTCCAGTGGTGTCGCGACAGGCGTGAATGGAGGGACGAATGGAGACGTGTCTTCTTCAGCGATGAGAGTCGCTTCTGCCTTGGTGCCAATGATGGTCGTATGCGTGTTTGGCGCCGTGCAGGTGAGCGCCACAATCAGGACTGCATACGACCGAGGCACACAGGGCCAACACCCGGCATCATGGTGTGGGGAGCGATCTCCTACACTGGCCGTACACCACTGGTGATCGTCGAGGGGACACTGAATAGTGCACGGTACATCCAAACCGTCATCGAACCCATCGTTCTACCATTCCTAGACCGGCAAGGGAACTTGCTGTTCCAACAGGACAATGCACGTCCGCATGTATCCCGTGCCACCCAACGTGCTCTAGAAGGTGTAAGTCAACTACCCTGGCCAGCAAGATCTCCGGATCTGTCCCCCATTGAGCATGTTTGGGACTGGATGAAGCGTCGTCTCACGCGGTCTGCACGTCCAGCACGAACGCTGGTCCAACTGAGGCACCAGGTGGAAATGGCATGGCAAGCCGTTCCACAGGACTACGTCCAGCATCTCTACGATCGTCTCCATGGGAGAATAGCAGCCTGCATTGCTGCGAAAGGTGGATATACACTGTACTAGTGCCGACATTGTGCATGCTCTGTTGCCTGTGTCTATGTGCCTGTGGTTCTGTCAGTGTGATCATGTGATGTATCTGACCCCAGGAATGTGTCAATAAAGTTTCCCCTTCCTGGGACAATGAATTCACGGTGTTCTTATTTCAGTTTCCAGGAGTGTATTTTTTAACCAATTAACTGTGTCGATCATTAATGAAATACTTCAAAATGGTTCAAATTGCTCTGAGCACTATGCGACTTAACTTCTGATGTCATCAGTCGCCTAGAACTTAGAACTACTTAAACCTAACTAACCTAAGGACATCACACACATCCATGCCCGAGGCAGGATTCGAACCTCCGACCGTACTGTCGCTCGGCTCCAGACTGTAGCGCCTAGAACCGCACGGCCACTCCGGCCGGCAATGAAATACTTCTAAAAGCTGGTCGTCTGGAATGTAACAGAGTATATTCAGTCACTGTTTCCCACTTTCCTTAGCGGTACAGGCTACTGCAGACGAACTGTGAGTTTACATGCAGTTATCTTCTACTTGAGAATACTAAATGCGTTGAGGCCATTTCTCTCACCTCCCCTAGCAAACAGCAAGCTTACCTGAAGACGCGTATTAATGAGAAGATGAGATAAGACGCGGGGGAACACAGGAGCGCATTTCAGAACACGGTACCACAAAGATACTGTCGTCATTACAGCAGAGAACTGTAGGTACAACAAGATTGCCGCAGCAATCAGACCGGAATTGTCGGCGCGTAACAATCGCAGTGTAACATTGTGCGGTGAGACATTTGTCCCGAGGCGCATCTAACGACTGCAATAAGTCCAGCCCTAACGACAGCCCCGGACGTTTCCACAGCAGAGTGAAGTCTACTCGCGGGTTTGCTAATCCTCTAATATGCCTGCTTCTCCACCGTGACACTGGCTTTTCACAAAACGGCGAATAACTTACTTGTAATTGCAAGTACGTTTCTGTATAATTCCACTCCGGGACTCATCCGCCCCGTAAATCGAAACGGTAATTGCAAAAGGGGGCTATAAACGGAATGACTGATAAGTGCTACCCAGCCAGCACGGCGCAGCGATTTGTCGACAAACGTCGAAAGCAAATAATTTTGTATCATTACCGGTGCTTACGCATGGATTTCAGAGACTGCATTATCGACGGCCGCTTCCCCTTCCGAAGGACATCCGCTGGCGCCAGGCGGGTCTCAATTCTCTCGCTGCCGGTGAGTGGCAGCCGCGTGTGAATTACTGCCGTCGACAACCTTAAAAGGAAGAAAAGAACAGGCAGTATTTTTTCTACTGCTGTGGCTTGTGTGAACATCTGTTATTATTTCAATAAAGAATATTTCTCGGAGCACAGCCGTGCGGTTAAAGGCGCTTCAGTCTGGAACCGCGTGACCGCTCCGGTCGCAGGTTCGAATCCTGCCTCGGGCATGGATGTGTGTGATGTCCTTAGGTTAGTTAGGTTTAAGTAGTTCTAAGTTCTAGGGGACTGATGACCACAGATGTTAAGTCCCATAGTGCTCAGAGCCATTTGAACCATTTTTTCTCGGAGCACATAAATTTAAGTAGAGGGGCAGCTGATAAACGGTCAATTTAATAATGGAATTTCAAGTTTTAAAAAAGCTGCTGCACATTGTGGAAATAGTCATAAGAACAAATTTTCCTTTCAGTGCTACTGTATTAGGTTAGATTTAAGCGTGCCCGTTATGAACATCAAACGGAAATACAGATTAACAACTTTGCTTGTGTGGCTATCCTCCGTAGCAAGCATATAAATACTTCTTTTTTAAATAAAACTGCCTTTTCCTGCTGCTAGTTACTTTATTTGTCCCATACGCGTTTCGCCTTTTCTTGTTCTAAGGCATCATCAGTGTGATCTACAATTGTACATTTTTGTTAGTTTCAGATTATTAAGCAGTTCACGTCGCGACTTTTTTTGTCTAAAAGTAATTACTTACGATTTGCTGATCTGCGTTTCCTCACATCTGGTCTGGAGGGCGCACTACCACTTCTTCTACTGCCATATAATCACACCTTCGTGTTCTGGCCCTCCCCACACTGTTCATCATGTTTCTCACTCTTTTTTGTGGTGTACTATTGTTCTTTTGTCACTCCATACAACTATTTCGCCGGACACTGCTTTTCACAACGTAAATATTGCGACCCCATTACGTGTTTCCTCCTCTATCGTATATTTACCTATTTGTCGCCAGTCCAACGAAGTATATGTTCGAGACTAACTTCTGTTCCTGATGTTTATACCGTGTGTGCGTATGAGCGAGAGAGAGAGAAAGAGAGAGGGATGGAGCCGACGTGGTTTTTTTTTTTTTTTTTTTTTTTTGGGTAGGGTGGGCTTGGGCTGTTAGCGAGTGGTTGAAAACTTTGGTGACAGCTGATTTGACTTTTCGTTTCAATATTCTGTGGAGGGACTCATGGATGAGTGAGTGTAAAGATGTTGGGTGCTATTATTACTATATTGGGCAGTATTACTATATTAAACCTTTTTGGCAGCGTTATTCTATTATTTATATATGTGAAGACAGTAACTGTTCTCGAAAGAACAGAATACTGTTGATAACCGTGCAGCTTTTCCCTGGAATAAATGATGACTAACTGAAACCCTCAGCTGCCGACAGGTGTTGTTGATATACCTCAATGTGGACAGCTGAAAATGTGTGCCCCGGCCGGGACTCGAACCCGGGATCTCCTGCTTACATGGCACACGCTCTATCCATCTGAGCCACCGAGGACACAGATGAATAGCGTGACTGCTGGGACTTATCCCTTGCACGCTTCCCGTGAGACTCACATTCCCAACTGTCCACAATTCTACATATGTAATGTACCTTATAGACATTTGCCCATCCACTCATTACTCGCGCACGCTTTGGCGATTCCCGTAAGAGTTTTGGGCAACCTGTGCGCATTCGCACAGACGAAGGTCAATGGGCCGACCGCGGTGGTCTCACGGTTCTAGGCGCGCAGTCCGGAACCGTGCGACTGCTACGGTCGCAGGTTCGAATCCTGCCTCGGGCATGGATGTGTGTAATGTCCTTAGGTTAGTTAGGTTTAAGTAGTTCTAAGTTCTAGGGGACTGATGACCACAGCAGTTGAGTCCCATAGTGCTCAGAGCCATTTGAACCATTTGAACCATTTGAAGGTCAATGGCTGGGTAGCCTTTTAACTATATATGTGAAGACAGTAACTGTTCTCGAAAGAACAGAATACTGTTGATGACAGTGCAGATTTTCCCTGGAGTAAATGATGACTAACTGAAACCGTCAGCTGCCGACAGGTGTTTTTCATATACCTCAATGTGGACAGCTGATGTGAATTAAAATTCGTGTGTGTGTGTGTGTGTGTGTGTGTGTGTGAAATATTTACTGCTGCTAGTTTTAAGTTTATGTTCTTGTGAAGCTTTGTGTGAGACCAAGCTGTCGCTCAAGCCGAAAGAGGGCACAAAAGGGTTTGTGAATTACGATTTCTTCCAAATGGAGGTTGTTACGTTCAATTACGATAAAATCCGTGTGTGAAATAAATACATGTGTTGATAATTAATATCGATTTTACGTATGAATGTCTTGAGAGTCCATACTCTCATATGTGCTAAGCAAGGACACAAAAGGTTTGTAAAGTAGTATGTACTAGAGCGGGAGCCAGCCGGGGTGGCCGAGCGGTTCTAGGCGCTACAGTCGGGAACCGCGCGACCGCTACGGTCGCAGGATCGACTCCTGCCTCGGGCATGGATGTATGTGATGTCCTTAGGTTAGTTAGGTTTAAGTAGTTCTAAGTTCTAGGGGACTGATGGCCTCAGACGTTAAGTCCCATAGAGCTCAGAGCCATTTTTTTTTCTAGAGCTGGAAAATATTGGGTTTTACTGCAATACAAAATACCTGTGTGGAAATATTGTGCGTGTGGTAACTTTAGAAATGATTTCGTGTGAATTATAATCAGATCCAGCAAACACGAGCGTCTCAGTGGCGGAAAAGGTACTCTTAGATTTTGTATTCTTGTTCCAATGCCTGGTTACATTCAGAAAGTGATTTTTAAATCAAAACGTGGGATGATGAGTAATCAAAAGTGGATTTATGTTGAGCTTGGGGCCCTCGTTGTAAGGCTTGATGTGCCAAATGGTCGGTGATACAAAGAAAATTGTTCTCTTGTTTGGCCTCGCGCTAAATTCATCTACATCTACCTTTACTTGATTACTTTGCAATTCACCTTGAAGTGCATGGCAGCGACTTCGTCGAATGATCTGCAAGCCATTTCTGTACAGTTCCATTCTCGAAGAGCGCATGGGGAAAACAAATACTTAAATATTTGCGTGCGATCTCTGATTTCTCTTATTTTATCACGATGATCATTTCTCCATATGTAGGTGGGCGCCAACAAAATATTTTCACACTCTGAGGAGAAAGCGGGTGGTTGAAATTATGTTTTAATGACTGCCACCAAAGTCCGTGTATCATATCCGTAACACACTCTGCTCTATTTTACGATTCTTCAAAATGAGTCGCTCTTCTTTGAACTTTTTCGATGTCCTCTGCCAATCCTATCTGATGTGGATCCCACACCGCATAGCAATACTCCAGAACAGGGCGAATGAGCGTTGTGTAAGCAGTCTCTTTAGTAGCCTTGTAGGATTTTCTAAGCGTTCTGGTAACAAATCGCAATCTTTGGTACGCTTTCCCCACAACATTATTTATGTGATCGTAATTGTAATCCCTATTTATGTAGTTGAGCTTGCAGATTTTAGATTTGCGTGATTTATCGCGTAACTGAAATTTAGTGGATTCCTTTTAGTGGTGATGTGGATGACTGACCACACTTTTCATGACTTAGAGTCAACTGCCACTTTTTGCACCATACAGTTACCTTGTCTAAATCATTTTGCAACTTGTTTTGATCATCTGATGACGTTACATGACTAAACGACAGCATTATCTACAAGCAATCTACGTGGACTGCTCAGATTGTCTCCCAAATCGTTTATGTTGATCAAGAACAGCAGAAGGGCCTGTAATACATCCTTCGGGAACGCCAGGTATTCCTTTTGTTTCACTCAATCAGTTTTCGTCAGTTATTACGAACTGTGACCTTTCTGACTGGAAATCACGAATGCAGTTACACAACTGGGACGATACTTCATATGCACACAACTTAATTAGAAGTCACCTGTGAGGCACTGTGTCAAAAGCCTTCTGGAAATTTAAAAATGTGGAACCAATTTGCCGTCCTCTGTCGGTAGCATTCATCGGTTCATGAGAATCAGGAATTAGTTGTGTTTCACAAGAACAATATTTTTTAAACCAGTGTTGGCTATTTGTCAACAAATCGTTTCCCTCGAGGTGATTCATAATGTTCGAGCATCCTACTGCAATTCGACATTAATGATATGGGTTTGCAGTTCAGCGGATTACTGCTGTTGCCTTTCTTGGGTATTGGTGTGACTTGAGCAACTTTCCAGTCCCTTGGTACTGATCTCTTTCTACGAGCGAGCAGTTGTATTTGATTGCTAAATATGTGACTATTGTATCAGCATACACTGAAAGAAACCTGACAGCTACACAATCTGGATCGAAGCCTTGTCTTTCTTAACTGTTTTAAGCTTCTTCGCAACACCAAAGATATGAACTCCTAAGTAATTCATGCTGGCAGTTGTTCTTGATTCGAATTCTAGAATATTAACTTCGTCTTCGTATCCATTTTGATGCATTACCTTGCGAAAATCAAACTGAGATATTGTGTGGATGATGGCCAATAGAGTAAGAGATTTCTACGTTGGAAGCCATTCAGTACAATCTTCAGTACTTGCTTCCGTTCTAAATTACGTTAAATTTTGGAAATTGTGCTTAAACGACGTGTAAAGAAATCAAGTATTGTTCCTTTAGTATCCACGTGCAGCTTCTCTGCGCTGAGTATATTTGCATCTCTTGTTCTTTTCTCGTAAATCAGTTCATTGTAGTATTCCCTTCCGAAATGATACGTATCCAAACGGAAGGAGAACGGATGTATCTCGCGCGAGTGTGGCGCGCGGTCCATATTCCTGTTGGGGCGGGAAATCCGCGACGACTATACGGTCGCGACACTTGATAATTAATAATTAATAATTGATAATTAATATGCCTTCACCACATGCACCGTGTTATTGTGGAACTGAATCTGAATTTTACTTTGGATGATATCTGTTGTGAAAAAAATGTAATATTGTGGTTATGACTACCGGAAATCAAAGCTAGAAAGCTAGTATGAACTGTCTTGTTCAGGCCTGTTGCTCCTTCGCAATCCGCCGTCTACTGTATTTTGAACTGAAAAGAGAGGAACAATCTTTAACATTAGATCTATCGAGCAATTTTGAGAATGAATAACAGCATGGCTATAGAATGATCCACACCGCATCACCAGCCTCTGAACTCCAATTATTTGTTGGTTTTCCAGTGTATTGTATTGCGCGGCGTGAATGAAAATTAGTCTTGATGGAAACCGCTATTGAATTGTTATGTATTCATTTCGAATTCTGTTTGAGAAAATAAAACTGTTGTCAAATTCAGTATTGTCTTCGCCATTTTATTTCAATCAGCATTTAGTAACCAATCCAACGCACTTGACGTCTGATGGCCCAGTAATGAGAAACAATAGTAACGATCAATTTAAATTAATGACTATGCATTGTGTGAGTGCTGTTGAAGCTACCCCATTTATTTCAGTCATTCAAGTCGTTATCCGTTGCATTGATAAATTCTAATTACATGCTGATAAATAAATTCAGTGTGGGGGAGTGTTTAATTAATTAATTGTATTCGAAAGAACCACTGTTAATTCACCCGAACTTAATCATTAGAAAAAATAACAATGAGCACTGTAAAATTTCATTCGCTCAACTCCATTTATGTATTCATGATCAGATAATGTCTTATGGGGGCATACCACAGACTCTTTCATTTAATAATCTCCATCTCCCGAAACGACGGATACCTTTTAACAGGAAAGCGGAAGCGAAGGTAATAGAAAACGATAACGTTTAGGGAAAAGATGGTAGTGCCGTGCAAAGAGTTCGACTGATGATGCAGGACTATTGACAGAAAGCTCGTAGAGCTTTCAAAACAAGTATAAAGCAACGTAAGGAGGATGGCCCAGGCTGAGTCGAATTTGTAAAAGGTAGAGGAGCCAAGCACCTCGCTTTCTCATGAAACGTTCTGTAGTAACGAACTACATTTGAAGCTACGGAATCGGTACATTTCTCAGATACTAGGAATGTGCCTCGCTGTGTTGTAGTGTAGAGAAACTAAAGGAAGAGACTGAAGGACCGCGATACACATGGCCATTAATGTCGCTACCAGAAAGTAGGCTGAGAGTCAATTATGAGTGGCTTGTTTGTGGGAGTTCTGAGCATAGGGGAGCGCCTTCAACGATACAAGATAGGACCCTTGCGAGGGACTAGTGTACGTCACTGCGGCCTGTGTCTATCAATGGGCAGGAACTAGACAGCAAGCACTTTTCCCCATTGAGAAAATTTCTCTGCTGCACCGCAGGTGGAGACCTGCATGTCAAAACACAGACTGGGCATTTTAAGAAAAGCCTGCACAAACTCCCAGACAGTTAGAAGAAGGTTGGAGTTCTTGATTAGCTAAATGGGTGCGAACGTAATCACGAATTTTTTTCCTGACGTAAGACATTGCACAAACCTCACAGAATCTGATTCTGAAATTATGAGGTTTTAATAGTCTGCTGCAGAACATAGTAGGCGCAGTTGCGCATCATAAGCCCCACCATTGGTGCCAATGCGCTTTCAGTCTTATTCATTTTCTCTCGACGCGATCCTAAAGAGGAATAAGAATCTCGACCACCTACGCAACAGTGGCAAGCTGATTCAGCTGTTCATTGATATAATTCCAACAGATCACAAGCAATCTCTGTTCCGAAAAATCGTAAGCAAGGTCAGCCAAGGGAGTGGGAATTAAAGGCACCGGAAGTAACAGAAGTGTGAAATCCAGCTCTGGACCGTAGTCAACAAGCTTGAAGAGAGTGTGATCAGAAAAGGAGTGCAGATTACAGCCAAGTCTACTCTCTCTTTCTAAAGTTTACGAGGTCAGAGCTTACTTGTTGTCTGACATTTGCAACACAGAAAAAGCAGTATGTTTTCCATAGCTATGAAAATTGGTAATAACTTTGTGTTAAGCAGTAGTATTTTACGTAACTTCTCTTTTCATATTTGTGGTTGCTACAGTTTGTATGTACACTGCTGGCCACCGTAAATGCAACACCCCAAGAAAGACAAGAGGTAGCACAACAAGATTTATTTTGTAGATAACATGTTGACGAAGTATAAAATGATTACGTTTACAGACGTCTGTGACATGTGGTTCCTGCCAGAATCAGTAGCCAGAGTAGCCGCCATTGTTGGAGATCACCGCTGCCACACGTCTCGGCATTGAGTCAAAGAGGCGTTGGATGTGTTCCTGGGGTACAGCAGCCCAAGCAGCTTCCACACGTTGCCAAAGATCATCTGGTGTGGCAGCTGGGGATGTAATCTGGGTCACTCGTTGAGCAACCATGGACCACATGTTTTCTATCGGCGAAAGATCCGGAGATCGAGCCGGCCAGGGAAGCAATTCAATCTGGTTATTGACGAAGAACCTTTGGACAATGCGTGCCACGTGTGGTCGCGCATTATCCTGTTGAAATATGGCTGTGGCCGAGCCCTGAAGGTAAGGAAGGACAACTGGCTCCAGCACCTCGAATATGTAGCGCCAGCTATTTAAAGTACCGGCAATGCGTACTAGAGGCGTGCGAGAGTAATATCCAATACCACCCCATACCATAATACCCGGTGCAAGACCAGTGTAGCGGTGCATAATGCAGCTGTCCAGCATCCTCTCTCCACGGTGTCTCCACACTCGAATCCGACCATCGTGGTGCTGCAGACAGAAGCGTGCATCGTCAGTAAAGACAACGTCATTCCATTCTGCCGTCCACATCCGTCTGTCATCGCACCATTGGCGACGGAGACGTCTGTGGTTCTGCGTCAATGGTAGACGAAGCAATGGACGTCTTGCGGGCAAACCACTCTGCTGTAAACGGCGTCGAATGGTACGCGCAGACACTGGATGATGCGTTACAGACGCAATGTGCTGTGCTATGGTTCGGGATGTCACTGAGCGATCCGTCACTGCCATGCGCACAATTTGCCTATCAGCACGTGCAGTGGTGCACCGAGGTGAATGCGATCGACCACATCGGTCCGTCGTACCCTCCTGCATCCAACGGTCACATATCCGCATTACAGTTGTTTGGTTTCGTCCAACACGACTAGCGATTTCTCTGTATGATAATCCACAATCTCGGTAAGCCACTATCCTTCCTCTGTCGAACTCGGATACTTGATCAAAAGATGTTCGCTGTTGTCTACGAGGCATAACTGATCGTCTTGTGAAACAACCACAAGGTAAACACACGTGCCGGACGTACACTCGTCGAAATCGCCAAGCCTTAAATGGCACTATGAGGTGGCGCCACAGGCGCGCGTGATGTGCGTCTGCGCTGAAATTCTAATCAGTTGCATATCCCATCGCTGCAAACCCATGGTGTAAATTTCACTTGATTCGGATGCTTCCTTCAGGGTGTTGCATTTGCGGTGGCCAGCAGTGTATATATGTGCCTTTTCGGGGCAAATGAGGGGTAACATTGTGCATAGGACACTGCAGCTGGGCACAACTCGTTAATAATTTTTTTCACGGGCATGAGTTTCCTGTCTCGTAGTCACAGGGCGTGATAATCATTTCATGAGCATCATGAGTGCTTTACAAATGTTTTAGATGATGAAGTGCGGCTAGAACAAGCGAGAACTATTGGCGGATCCTGATGAAACCTGTGTTTGTTCTCGTGTAAGGTAGCAAAACGTGAGGTATCTTTCCTCAACCTTTTTTTATTTTCTATTGTTTCTGGTGCAGCTCCTCATTTTATTTTGATTCTCGTTCACATGTTGTGAGATGGTAAATTTTCTTGGGGGGAAACAGTAAGTTTCGGCCATTCGTTTTAAGTGTTTTGAAGGGAGTCGCCTGTGGTGTTTGTCTGGCGCTAGTATTTGCAATAGAATGCTGAGTGATCTTGACCGCACATATGCAAGGAATGGCATCTTCCTCTGTGCCATTTTTGTACGTTCACCAGCCTCCATCTATAACATGTTTAATTTGGATTATGCCACTTCCAACACTTAGTTCACATCTCCCTTCGATCATCATATGCACAGACCTAGGGTAGAGCAATAATAGATTGTTAAACTTAAGATTTTTGGAGGTAAAAAGACTTGTTTATTGTTAGTGAAACGGAGTTTTGATTTTCCTTAATTTGTTGTGAAGTGAGTTAATGATAGACATCAAGTTAACGTTCCCTTTATCAAACTGTTGGTGGTTGCGTATTCACATTCATTCACACACGAAAAAACGTGATGTCAATATAATCGTGCACTGTGGTAAGGTTGTGTACAGTGGCAATACTTGCTAATTGAACCTTACGACTGTTACAGAAATAGCTGCAGGCAGACGAGAGAAGAGGCTTAGTCAGCGGAAGACTTCACTCTCTTGGGACTGCATTGGACAGTGACTCCACCATATGCCAAGATACTAACGGACTACTAACATCTACATGTTGTTAACGCCGTGTCAGTCAGCACATTACAGGTGTCAACAGACATGGGGATTCAGCGTACCTTAAGCCACATAAGTGCCCATTCTTTCAAAGGAGCGCAGTTATATTCAATACCGTGATGTAACTGAATTGTATCTCAGAGAAGGAAAAAAAGGTTTCACTGTTAACATGCGCATTAGACCCATGTAGTAACTAACTATTTTTGTACAGGACACTTTTATGAACAAACGTAGTTAATCTATTTTTTAGGACTTAGGAAATGTAAGAACTGTAAATAAATTTTCATGCTAATTTATTTTACAGCTAACGGCATCGCCCTGCTCCCCAACAGAAGACCAAAGTGTTGCACTGTTGGGTTTGGCTAACATTTGGATGGGTGTCTGTCCTGGTCTGCCAAGCGCTGTTGGCGAGCGGGGTGCACTCAGCCCTTGTGAGGACAACTGTGGAGCTACTTGGCTGACAAGTAGCGGCTGCGGTCGTGAAAGCTGACAATGACCTGGAGAGCTGTGCACTGACCACATGCAGCTCCATATCAGCGTCCAGCGACGCCAGTAAGCTGAAGATGACATGGCGGTTGGTTGCCCACTTTGAGCCACCTGAGGTCTGTTCAGACGAGTTTAGTTCTAATTTTTTATTGTACACACGTGGCAACCGCCGCCATTTGGTGATGTAATACAGGGTGATTCAAAAAGAATACCACAACTTTAGGAATTTAAAACTCTGCAACGACAAAAGGCAGAGCTAAGCACTATCTGTCGGCGAATTAAGGGAGCTATAAAGTTTCATTTAGTTGTACATTTGTTCGCTTGAGGCGCTGTTGACTAGGCGTCAGCGTCAGTTGATGCTAAGATGGCGACCGCTCAACAGAAAGCTTTTTGTGTTATTGAGTACGGCAGAAGTGAATCGACGACAGTTGTTCAGCGTGCATTTCGAACGAAGTATGGTGTTAAACCTCCTGATAGGTGGTGCATTAAACGTTGGTATAAACAGTTTACAGAGAATGGGTGTTTGTGCAAAGGGAAAAGTTTTCTTCGAAGGTGCTACTGTAACTGGACTACAGTATCTGGAGATGTTAGAGAATTGGCTGTTCCCTCAGCTCGAACAAGAAGCACAACAATTCATATTTCAGCAGGATGGAGCGCCACCACATTGGCACTTATCTGTCTGTAACTACCTGAATGTCAACTACCCGAGGCGATGGATCGGCCGCCAGGCAGCCCGTTACAGAGCACTTCATCACTGGCCTCCAAGAAGCCCTGATCTTACCCCCTGCGATTTTTTCTTATGGGGGTATGTTAAGGATATGGTGTTTCGGCCACCTCTCCCAGACACCATTGATGATTTGAAACGAGAAATAACAGCAGCTATCCAAACTGTGACGCCTGATATGCTACAGAGAGTGTGGAACGAGTTGGAGTATCGGGTTGATATTGCTCGTGTGTCTGGAGGGGGCCATATTGAACATCTCTGAACTTGTTTTTGAGTGAAAAAAAAAACCTTTTTAAATACTCTTTGTAATGATGTATAACAGAAGGTTATATTATGTTTCTTTCATTAAATACACATTTTTAAAGTTGTGGTATTCTTTTTGAATCACCCTGTATAAGTAGTGGAACAAAGAGAGAGCGAGTGCATGTCGTTAGTGTGGGTTGCCTACATCAGGGGCAGGTATGCACTCAGAGGCAAACCTATTGTTCTCCTTCGACTGACACGTTCTTAACATATTGTTCTGCTAAGAGGATCATTCCTGATGATTGACAGGCCCCTAACCTATTGTTCCACCCTCCCTACCCTCCCCCTCCCCGCCCACACTGCTGCAAGCACACTTTTAGGTATGAGTTATTGGATTAGCCCATCTCACTCTTATCAGTTTGATTGACTACTTAATTAAATTGATCAATTAATTAACCTCTCCCCCTCTGGTAAACCCCTCCCCTCCCACCCTCCCTCCCAGAAACTGGCAGCAAAAAGACTCAGTTGAACAACTGATCTGTCTTCAACTTTTATAGTCCTGTCTTCCTCAGTTGCGTGTAATATTATAGTATATTGATAATTTTTACTTATGGACCGTCTGACAGCAACTGATTGTGTTTTATTCAGTTGCTGTCAGAAAGTCCATAAGTAAAAATTATCAATATACCGTAACTGATCTGTCATTTGAAGGGAATTCGCTTGCTGTGTTTGGAATATTGTTTAATGACTCTAGACAATGTGCAGAATATTACTTAATTATTTATGGCGGTTTATGGAATATAGTTTATTTAATTAAAGAATTTGTCTGGAAATCGATTGCTGTGTATTGAATATTGTTTAAACAATTTACAAAATCTGTGGAATATTGTTTATTTAAACAATTTAGGGGAATCAAGACAGTGTATGGAATATAAGAAAATTGGTGGCTCTTTCGGAGAGAGGAAGGATCTCATAATAGGAAATTCAAGGGTATATTCTTTTCTTATTAAAAAAATCAGTTTTTGGGGGTTGGATTTCTCTTTCTCGTTATTCTCCGCTGTTTGGAAACATGTAGGGCTTGCAAGAAGTAATTACATGGGGCCAACGTTGCGTAACCTAATGTTCAGCACTGTTTTCTGGGTGTCTTAACTTAATGTTCGGCCCTTTGGCGGCACTTAAACTATTGTTCTGTTAAGTAGTTTTCCATGTCACCCCCATTTCATTAAACTATTGTACCGCCTTTGATACCAAATTAAGTAATTATTTATGTCTTCCCACCATTTTCTGGTACACTTTTCGAATTTCACATGCTTTTGAATGCCATTTTTGACGCATTTTCCTTTGTCATCCACCCCTTAAATGATGGTACAGCGTTTTACGTAAAAATTATCCAAATTAACTTAGTGTTCTGTACTTGAACTGCTGTTCTGTTCCATGTCACCCACTCACGCACACCGTCCCCTTACCTATTGTACCACTAACAACACATTGATATAAAAAATTCATGCAACTTAATTAAATCAATGTTCCTCACATGCACGTGGTAGTTTTTCTTAATTTGCAGCATCCTATTGGTCGGTGAAATCGATGGAATGTAGTTTTAACAAAAGGTAGCTAATAAAAAAACATATGCTAACACCACACACTCACCACACACTCAACGACAACCCTGTCGAATCCGCACATGCCCTCGTGAGTCTTGGTGAACCATCAGCCCCGCGAAGTGACGATACTGCCTCCAGGTGCCGAGCAATGCATATATGTCCACTCGGGTCCCACAAGCATGAGGTGATGGCATCTCTTTCATACTTGAGACATGAGAAATTCCTGTCAAAATACATGTTCATCTAGGTATCATTGCTAGCGCTATACCTCTCTACTTGTGGATACTACTGTCACAGGTTGCACTATAGAAATCTGTTCCAATGCTTGGCAGAATAGTATACAGTGCATTGTTCCTAGCGATCCTAACAGGACAGCCAGTTCATCACTGAATTTACCCTCAAACTGCTGCTGCTGCCGGCTTGGGAGCACCGTCTATCATTGTTTTCTGCAGACGAGACTTTCACCAGCAAAACTATTTTTACAGTTCGTCACATTGCACTGACAGTTAAACCCCACAATAGTTGTCTACAGATCATCAAATACATACGAGACTCACAAAAATATTGGGAACCAGGAACATATTTACCAGTGTAACTACAGATAAATATTACGATTGCTGCTGCAGTCTGACACCGATCGATGTACCGGTAATGTCTCCTCTTGACGGCTGTGCTTCTGGAATGAATCTCAGTATCTATAGCGCCCATAATTTTCCATGTAAAAAACTCTCTCATTCCCTTACGATCATCGATGTGCTGAATCTATACGTCCCCCACGATAGGACACACACTCAGTTTTTCTGGTCGCGCCACAACATAAGCCACAGCAACATTACACTGCAATATACACAAATTTTACACAAAGAGTGCAGTTATCTTTTATATCTGTACAGTACCCGAAAAAATAATGGTATACCTACACTCACACTGGCTATATGTCACGATGCTCCTCAGTCCTAGGAAATTATCTGACAAAGTCTTCGAATCAGCGCTTCTGGAAGGTCCTACATCCTGCCAAAATTCTCTGAAACAAGTGTTATGAAGGACAGGCATCTGGCACTATGTGATAATGAATACTGCACCAGCAGACATAATGATTGGAAAGACATCATGAAGGTGGGTTGGTGTACTGTAATCAACATCAGTATCGATAGAACAACATGGAAACTACGAGGGTACGATTAGGGGTGCCAGTGAGGGGCTGTAATGTTACAGCTATATGGCCCATCCTGTTTGTACACTATAGCAAAAATGGCTCTGAGCACTATGGGACTTAACATCTTAGGTCATCAGTCCCCTAGAACTTAGAACTACTTAAACCTAACTAACCTAAGGACATCACACACATCCATGCCCGAGGCAGGATTCGAACCTGCGACCGTAGCAGCAGCGCGGTTCCGGGCTGAAGCGCCTATAACCGCTCGACCACCACGGCCGGCACACTATAGCAGTTGAACACTATAGCAGTTGAACACTTGCATTGCTGTATTGTGCAGCTGTTTACGAAATGTATCTTTCACCACTTATGTTCAGATATACTCCTCAGTGTGTTGAAATCACAATTTACCATGTCCAATATATCCTTCCATTACGACAAGACATATGTAACTTTTTTTGTTTTTATGTGAATAGTATTTGATTACCTGCCACACACGTATGTTAGAACATAAGCCACATTACCTTTACGTTTAAGCAGCAGCATCACATTACTATCAGCTATAGGTGCATAAAAAAAATTATGATACGTCACGCTTTCATCAGCTGGGTGTCTTTTTTGCACTGCAAAAATGCCTCCCCCATTACATATTCGTCAATGAATAAAGGATGTAATTACAAGTTAAAAAAGCCCTAGAATCTTATCGGTTTATCGATTTCACCACATCCAAGAAACCTTTTGGCATTTTCACTAATAGTAAATCCGGCCAGCATACAGTGGCGTCTTTTTTATATATTCAGATCACCAAGTCGGTGGTTGCATCAGTGCATTCCATGCATAGCTTCCACCACTCAGACCAAGCAATTTTCCCCTGACTAAGAAATCATTGTGAGTGCACAATATACACTCCTGGAAATGGAAAAAAGAACACATTGACACCGGTGTGTCAGACCCACCATACTTGCTCCGGACACTGCGAGAGGGCTGTACAAGCAATGATCACACGCACGGCACAGCGGACACACCAGGAACCGCGGTGTTGGCCGTCGAATGGCGCTAGCTGCGCAGCATTTGTGCACCGCCGCCGTCAGTGTCAGCCAGTTTGCCGTGGCATACGGAGCTCCATCGCAGTCTTTAACACTGGTAGCATGCCGCGACAGCGTGGACGTGAACCGTATGTGCAGTTGACGGACTTTGAGCGAGGGCGTATAGTGGGCATGCGGGAGGCCGGGTGGACGTACCGCCGAATTGCTCAACACGTGGGGCGTGAGGTCTCCACAGTACATCGATGTTGTCGCCAGTGGTCGGCGGAAGGTGCACGTGCCCGTCGACCTGGGACCGGACCGCAGCGACGCACGGATGCACGCCAAGACCGTAGGATCCTACGCAGTGCCGTAGGGGACCGCACCGCCACTTCCCAGCAAATTAGGGACACTGTTGCTCCTGGGGTATCGGCGAGGACCATTCGCAACCGTCTCCATGAAGCTGGGCTACGGTCCCGCACACCGTTAGGCCGTCTTCCGCTCACGCCCCAACATCGTGCAGCCCGCCTCCAGTGGTGTCGCGACAGGCGTGAATGGAGGGACGAATGGAGACGTGTCGTCTTCAGCGATGAGAGTCGCTTCTGCCGTGGTGCCAATGATAGTCGTATGCGTGTTTGGCGCCGTGCAGGTGAGCGCCACAATCAGGACTGCATACGACCGAGGCACACAGGGCCAACACCCGGCATCATGGTGTGGGGAGCGATCTCCTACACTGGCCGTACACCACTGGTGATCGTCGAGGGGACACTGAATAGTGCACGGTACATCCAAACCGTCATCGAACCCATCGTTCTACCATTCCTAGACCGGCAAGGGAACTTGCTGTTCCAACAGGACAATGCACGTCCGCATGTATCCCGTGCCACCCAACGTGCTCTAGAAGGTGTAAGTCAACTACCCTGGCCAGCAAGATCTCCGGATCTGTCCCCCATTGAGCATGTTGGGGACTGGATGAAGCGTCGTCTCACGCGGTCTGCACGTCCAGCACGAACGCTGGTCCAACTGAGGCGCCAGGTGGAAATGGCATGGCAAGCCGTTCCACAGGACTACATCCAGCATCTCTACGATCGTCTCCATGGGAGAATAGCAGCCTGCATTGCTGCGAAAGGTGGATATACACTGTACTAGTGCCGACATTGTGCATGCTCTGTTGCCTGTGTCTATGTGCCTGTGGTTCTGTCAGTGTGATCATGTGATGTATCTGACCCCAGGAATGTGTCAATAAAGTTTCCCCTTCCTGGGACAATGAATTCACGGTGTTCTTATTTCAATTTCCAGGAGTGTACTAGAGTGCGTTCATACGGAGTTACTTTTCACAGGCAGAGCAGGTGGGTGGAAAAACCGCGAAACTGTTGTAGTCTAAGCGCATTTTTCAATTCATGTTGCTAAGCACTGTACCTGTTTAACACTTTGGAGCAGGAGTACGATCACCGTGAGAAGTCAAAATTGAGTTCCTTACGAAAAACAAATGAGGCCGTTAGAGCGTCATGTCTAGAGAACCAACAAACATTTCTTCCGATCGTCTTTCCCCTGCTAGATGCAGACACCACGATCAATGTTCGCTCAAACAAATGAAGGCGCGAAATGTGCAGACGCAGTCAGCTGGACAATTTGCATGGCAGGGAATAATGGTCCAGTGCAAAACACACAACCTTATTGAATCTTCTCAAATTTCCACACGATCACCAAAGCTGTCCAACACATACTTGGCTATTCGGCCGTCTAGAGGACGACACTGTTACGTCAACTACATTCCTGCATCGCAACAGGGCACTCAATTCAGACAGATCTTACCGCTAGCCGGAGACGTGAATCATTCGTCCTAGCAAACTGACCACATATACATTTTACCATTGTACTTACAATTAAATATTAAAATCGTGGATCCAATTTCAAACACTATCCCGGAAATGGCACATTGTGGAGCCACGTCCCAAAATCACTCCAGATATTACTCACAGTGTATCCACACACGAACACTAACTCTGGTCTACTGTGGGTCCTGGGAGCAGTCTGTGACACATGCACGTACCCAGACATACAGAAAACATTACACGCTCTGCAAATGTACAATATGTGGGCTGGAAGCGACTGGATAAGAGCGAGTACAGTGCTGTAGTATGCCTCCCGATCAAAACATTTGTGCTAGGTGTTGGCAGCTTTGCTGCATTTACAAGCAATTTTAGAACACGGAACGAGAGGTTATGTCATGATCGCATGAGTAGAGCAGACATAATATCGATAGAATTGCGAAAAATACGTATAAATTGAGATAATACACCGAAATGCGGGAAAATTAAGGAAGTACTTGCTTGTCTTCTGACTGGCGCAGAACGATTTGTACATGGGAACAAGTATGCAACAGCAAGATGATTCCGAGACAATATCGACATGGAAGCGAAGGGAACCTTCCCTCTAGGCAGCATTCTGCTGTACGTCTATTGAGATACTACTGATACATGCGAGTTGACTACTGTATTTGACGCTTTTCAGGAAGACAGAGAACCATCTCCCACTAAACTTACTTGCATCTGCGTTAAAGGATGACTTAGAGTGGATGGAGCGGTCGGTTGAGGTGGAGTTGTAACGAGGTACGATTTAATGCTAGACATATGATGCATGTAGAGAGAGAGAGGGAGAAGTTGCTGCAGGTCATTTGACCTTTTTATTCTGATGTTCTGTCAGGATGCATCAGTTGTGTGGCATAGTCTGCATTCGACTCGTATACAACTATGTGTTCTGTGTGGGTCTTAGAGCAGGGTCTATTTGCGATCGTTAACAGTAAACCTCTTGGTCATCAGAGGACTTCCATCTCATGTGTGATGACACGTGACCATCCTGTTTCGACACATTCCTCTAAACAAACGAAGATTTATGCGATGTATTCCATTCCCCTGTCGCATCTTGGGTGCAAAATCGATACTTCAGTTTCATAACTAAGTTAGTGAGAGGTGTTTGTGAGACACTGTTTCAAAATGGTTCAAATGGCTCTGAGCACTATGGGACTTAACATCTGAGGTCATCAGTCCCCTAGAACTTAGAACTACTTAAACCTAACTAACCTAAGGACATCACACACATCCTCCATGCGCGAGGCAGGATTCGAACCTGCGACCGTAGCGGTCGCGCGGTTCCAAACTGAAGCACCTAGAAACGCTCGGCCACAACGGCCGGCTTGAGGCACTGTTGTATATATATATATATATATATATATATATATATATATATATATATATATATATACTCCTGGAAATGGAAAAAAGAACACATTGACACCGGTGTGTCAGACCCACCATACTTGCTCCGGACACTGCGAGAGGGCTGTACAAGCAATGATCACACGCACGGCACAGCGGACACACCAGGAACCGCGGTGTTGGCCGTCGAATGGCGCTAGCTGCGCAGCATTTGTGCACCGCCGCCGTCAGTGTCAGCCAGTTTGCCGTGGCATACGGAGCTCCATCGCAGTCTTTAACACTGGTAGCATGCCGCGACAGCGTGGACGTGAACCGTATGTGCAGTTGACGGACTTTGAGCGAGGGCGTATAGTGGGCATGCGGGAGGCCGGGTGGACGTACCGCCGAATTGCTCAACACGTGGGGCGTGAGGTCTCCACAGTACATCGATGTTGTCGCCAGTGGTCGGCGGAAGGTGCAAGTGCCCGTCGACCTGGGACCGGACCGCAGCGACGCACGGATGCACGCCAAGACCGTAGGATCCTACGCAGTGCCGTAGGGGACCGCACCGCCACTTCCCAGCAAATTAGGGACACTGTTGCTCCTGGGGTATCGGCGAGGACCATTCGCAACCGTCTCCATGAAGCTGGGCTACGGTCCCGCACACCGTTAGGCCGTCTTCCGCTCACGCCCCAACATCGTGCAGCCCGCCTCCAGTGGTGTCGCGACAGGCGTGAATGGAGGGACGAATGGAGACGTGTCGTCTTCAGCGATGAGAGTCGCTTCTGCCTTGGTGCCAATGATGGTCGTATGCGTGTTTGGCGCCGTGCAGGTGAGCGCCACAATCAGGACTGCATACGACCGAGGCACACAGGGCCAACACCCGGCATCATGGTGTGGGGAGCGATCTCCTACACTGGCCGTACACCACTGGTGATCGTCGAGGGGACACTGAATAGTGCACGGTACATCCAAACCGTCATCGAACCCATCGTTCGACCATTCCTAGACCGGCAAGGGAACTTGCTGTTCCAACAGGACAATGCACGTCCGCATGTATCCCGTGCCACCCAACGTGCTCTAGAAGGTGTAAGTCAACTACCCTGGCCAGCAAGATCTCCGGATCTGTCCCCCATTGAGCATGTTTGGGACTGGATGAAGCGTCGTCTCACGCGGTCTGTACGTCCAGCACGAACGCTGGTCCAACTGAGGCGCCAGGTGGAAATGGCATGGCAAGCCGTTCCACAGGACTACATTCAGCATCTCTACGATCGTCTCCATGGGAGAATAGCAGCCTGCATTGCTGCGAAAGATGGATATACACTGTACTAGTGCCGACATTGTGCATGCTCTGTTGCCTGTGTCTATGTGCCTGTGGTTCTGTCAGTGTGATCATGTGATGTATCTGACCCCAGGAATGTGTCAATAAAGTTTCCCCTTCCTGGGACAATGAATTCACGGTGTTCTTATTTCAATTTCCAGGAGTATATATATATATATATATATATATATATATATATATATATATATATATATATATATGTGTGTGTGTGTGTGTGTGTGTGTGTGTGTGTGTGTGTGTGTGTGTGTGTGCGTGCTTGACAGACGTGCTGTTTACAGAGTTAGTTTTGGCATGACTTGTAATTGCACATGTCGGACGCTACTGCTATGCATTTATCTGTTTCCTTGTAAGAGGTATTCTCCGTTAGTAACGATCATTTTATATGGGACTGGTGTGAGCATAGTATAATTTCTGAATCGTAATCGGATGTGAAAAGTTGATGCTATACATCTCTGGAAAGCTACAATGTGCACGTATCACACATAACCGGTATGCTAAGGAAATAGTTTTTTTCGTTTTACAGTTTCTTACCATAGTTTATCGTAGTGAAACCTGCAGGAATGGTACATGTCATGCGCTGGAAATATATTTCTTACACTGGAATGTTAAGAGCGCTTCATTCCACAACTGATAGGTTGGAAACTGAAGTGCTCTAACATTATAGCCTGTTTTAAATGCAGAATTGTGTAGTCTTAGGAGTGCGTGTGTTTATGTTCCCTCTTAACATTACCCTCCTGGTACTGATCCCAGACACTATAACAATACTTTAAAACTGATAGCGTAGTTGATTTACGTAAAATGCTTCGAACTCCATCCGTCTGGAGCTCCATCATGCATAAAAACCACCCATTTCTTGTCCTTCTTAACCGTCTGCTATAACATCACAGCACTTTGAAATCTACTACTATACACCGATAAGAGGTGCTAACCTCCTCGACATGGGCACGTCTTGAGAAATCTTGTGCACTTGGATGGGCGAGGACTTGGCAAGCTCCATTCATAGACGATCCGCCAAATATAGTAGTCTACTTCTGGTCAGCCACGGATTAAATCGGAAACGTGTAGGGAAGCAGCCTACTCACGCCGTAATAATTTCACATCAGACTTTCCATTGTGTGCCAGCCAGTCCGCTGTAACTAGCTCTGACGTCATAAATGTTGCGCAATACTTTAAAAATCAAGCAAATAACCTAAAACATTTCTAGCATGTCAGGAGTAATACTAAAACAACATGTGTTGAATATCAGTTCGATAACTTTAGCCATTTTCGAAATTTTGACGTTTTTCTGTACAAATCATTGGCGCAACAGAAAAGAGCTAGAGAATTAAAAATTGATAATTAGATTCATTTTTCATAATTCTTTAATAAAAACAGTCTTCTGGATCTCACAATTTAAGATTTTAGTGGAAATTCATGATTTTCTGGTTTTTGTCTTAAAACTTAAGGAAGCAAGATAGATTAAGTAGGCTAATAAATAAGGCTAGGATGTTTATATTTAAGTAGGTTGGAGATCCGCTATGACTATGAAGATGTGAGAAGTTTCATTTGAATACCTATAAACCTATAGCGATAGCGTATCTCCAAAGGGCCAGTTCAGAGCTCGTCTACTGCGTGCAGTGTAATTAAATTAATTCTCTCGCCCAAAATATTTAACTTAGCCACGTCAAAATTTTATTATCAATACTTACCTGCGTGCTGAATGCACATTTAAATTAAGAGCTTCATCGGCCATCAGCAAGAGAAGCTATGATTTATTCAATGACTTAAAGTGGTGCATTACTAGCCCAGCGGCTAGTCGGGAGAGTCGATTTGATCAGGCGTTCCCTTAGTCGGCCGCACCACGGCTTTATATATAAGAACGCTGCGCGAGGAAGCAAGGCCCCAGTTCTCTCCAGACGCTGAATAACACGCCATCTGTGTCGGGAGTCGTGTCGCGTCGGTACCATTGCTACAAACAGCCTCGGATGCCGTATTAAGTTACTCGAGATACGCGTAACCATGAAATCATTTTCGAGTGAAGTGTTAATTCTGTGATGATTTTCATTATCTAGCTTCAGTTTGCGTATTGTCGTATTTTCACGTGCCGCTGCGGGACAAACATTCTACCATTATTTAGCGTGGCGTTTGATGAACCTTATCATCAAATTATGGCGAGCATTCATTTAAATATTTAATTTGGACAGTTATAGTGGTATCAGCGCATTAGACTCTGAACTGCTCTGTTAGTTAGATTGTGTGGATTCTTTTGTTTTCATCTGTGACTTTCAGAATACAGAACTTTTTTTTTTTCACGACCGTTTTTCATTATAAATCCCAGACAATCTCCTAATTCCTCAGAGCTATAAGCTGCAGCTATAAGTGTGTTTCTCAGATGAAGTGGGCACTAGGAACTCTAATTACAGGCTTCACGTTTTGCTAATCACTTTCTGGTTGCCAATCTTGCAGTTAGAGAGCCAGTGTTGAGAAAGGCAAAAGACAGCATAAATAATAGGAACATTTTTAACAACAATAATTCCACCCGCCGCCGCACATATGGCATCGGCTGGGAAATGAAGTGTTTCTTCTACAAACATTTCTAACAACAATAATTCCACCCGCCGCCCCACATATGGTGCATCGGCCGGGAAATCAATTGAGTAAAGTGAAAGTGATTTTTAAATATTCGGATTCGGGAGTGAAATGCGACACGCAACTGAGTAATAGAACAGTGAAAGTATTACGTGTGCATGTGGACGACGCAATTGGATTAACGACGCATCTGGATTGACGGAGCTGGCACTGAATCGAGCGGCGCTGCCGGCATCGCGAGAAGCCAGTTTCGCCACACCGCAGTCATCCGCCGAAGCAGCCGGAGCCGCGCCTGCAATTGCGGGCCACGCAAACACACAACAGCCATCGGAGTGCCGTCTGTAATTCAGCGAGCTGCGTCGCATCAGTAATCCTGGTACGCAACGCCATACGTCGTGCAGAAGGAACTAAGTTAAGTGAAAAGCTGTTAAAAATTTTACTAACCTGCACTAAAAGACTGTCGGCGATGGAACCGCCAAAAGAAACTGAGGTTAAACTTAGATCAGAACCTATGTCTGTTGAGGGAACTGTAAATTCAGACAACGATTCAAGTGTAAACATGCATGAAAACAGTAATATTAAAGTGAAATATGAAGTATTGTCTCCTGACAGTAGTGTAAAAAGGGGCAATGATTCAACAATAGAGACCCCTGTAGTAAACCAGAAATCAGAAATTGTTAATTTATTGTATGATACTTTATCTGATGAATTAAAAACGAAACAGTCATCAGAGATGATAGAGTTTAAAAAGGATAAGTTAGATATGACTGATCAATCAGAAGTTTCATTTAGTTTTGATGATTCTGGTGTTGGAGCTAGTTTTTCGTCACATGAGTGTGATAAAAAGCCAGCTAGTGAGCAACCCAAAGCTGAAGGGGCTATTGGTTTAAATGTTATATTACAAGCAATAGCTACCAGCAATGCTGAATTAAAGTATGAGATTGTGGTTGCTCAACAATTTTCTGAAATGTATAAAACAGTAAAATCCGAAGTTGCTGAGGTTCGCAAGGACTTCCAAATGGAAGATGCGAAGCTGGAGCACAAGTTAACAGAAAAGATCGAGGTGGAATCTGAACTGTGCTCAGATAGGTTTAAAGATGTTAATATAAAAATAAACATATGTCAAGCAGACGTAGATGCAATCAAAACTGATACTACTCATATTGTACAAAGAGTAGATAATGTTGAAATGAGAATAGAAAATATTAGTACTAACATTGCTAACATTGAGAGTAAAGTAGCTTCAGTAACTTCTGGTAATGGTAGTATACAAGTTGTAGCTGCAAACGCCGCTTTTATCGGGTATCGGAAGTTCTTGCGGTTCGATCCAGATAAAAATATCCACCCGCTAGATTTCTGGAACGATTTTGAGGATGTGATTCCACCAACTTGGTCTGAACGAGAGAAAATCTCATTTGTTACAAGCCATTTAGCAGGTGACGCCATGCGTTGGTCAGCTGATGTTTTGTTGAAGTGTAAAACATTAGCGGAATTTAAAACAGCTTTCATTAATGAGTATTGGTCTAGTAATAAGCAAAATGAAGTGTTGAGAGAATTTTGGAGTGGAAAACGCTTCAATGCAGGCAAGGAATAAATTAAAGAATTTGCTAGGTCATGGATCTCACGTTTGTCACATTTGGGCGAAAAGCTGAAACCGGAAATGATTATACTAGGTCTTGAAGCCAAACTGCCATGGTATTGGCAAACTAGAATTATATCTGCCCCTAGAGACAATCTGGATCGTTTCATTGAATATTTGGAACGTGGAGAACGTGTTGCTGCCAATGAGGAGCAAGCACGTAACAACAGAAATCTAAATAACACGAGTAGTAATTTTGAGAAAGTGCAGAATGGCAATGTAAACATCAGAACAGTAGGTGTTCGCCATCCTAAGAGAGGTAGGAATTGGAGAAATAATTATCAGAACCACCAATGGCATCCAAGTGATAATAATTTTGTTCCAAACAAAATTATGCATGTAAACAACAGTACAGAAAGCAATGCTATGTCAGTTAACTATAATGAAAATAAAGGAAACAGCAGTAGGCCGAGGCAGGAAAACTAGTTCCCGTCTATGAGGAAACTGGCGCTCACCAGGCGGTTACTTTTCCTAAGCCAGTAATTACAATAATTGGTAAGACAGATCAGAATAATCAAACTGAACATGTGGATGAAGTGTCGGTAGCATCTAAGGATACAACAGAAATATTAGATCACTCACAGTATTTGATATATACCGTGTTAGAGACGCTTTCTAAGTGGGAAGAGAGAGAGAAGGCGCAGCAGGGTAATGGTAGGGAAGAGCTACAAAATCCTGAATTGACAGGTGGAGAAGCAGAAGAAATTCATGCTTATATTTACGATGAGAATGATGTGCTCTTATCTAAAGTGCCTGTGCAGGATGTTGATAATGTACTAATAGATTTAGGACAGGAGATAAGTGAGAATGTAGAGGGTAGCCTGTTGGGGGTCGATGAACCCAGTAGCTGTGACCAGTTGTCACTTGAGAAGGAACCTGACGATAATAGTAAAAGTAGTTTAGCTGTAACTAGTGTTATGCCCGGTCTGGAGGCGCAGAATCGCTCAGACTACAGTAATTTGGGTCATGTTCAGCAAACTAAATGTAATGAAGTCGTGCGGTGTTTCGATTTGAAATTAATAGACCGACTGGAAAAGGCAGCTGAAAATGTAATTCAGGAAACCCCTACACACTTTAACCTAAATGTAATGAAGACAGATGTCGATCACTTTAGTTGGAGACAAATCCAAAAGGAACTATTGGATGAGTTTGAGGAACCACCTGTACAACCTAGAATAAGCCACCCTATAATAATAGTGAATATGTTGGGTATCAATGTACGTTGTCTCTTAGACAGTGGAAGTGAGGTGAGTGCGATATCTCAGTCCTTCTTTGATGCATTACCTAGTAAAGACAAGCTTACAGTAATGAGGGTATCAGGACTAAGAATAATTGGTGCTACTGGCAAGATGTCAAAAACGGTAAAGCAAGAAGCTTTGCTGCCCTTTAACATTAATGGTAATTTAATTGATCATCCATGTTTAATTGTAAACAATCTCAGTATTGAGGTTTTAATTGGCATAGATTTCTTGTCAAAATATCAGAGTGTTGTTGACTTTGAAAGAAGCCAGTTAAAAATGGTCTTGCCAATAACCAAAGTAATTACAGTACCTTTTAGTGATAAACATGTAGTAACTAATGATGAAACTTGAGAGCTGCCTACACGAGTTCTGAAAAATAGGAGATATTGGGACGAAGGTGTTAATCTTAGTACAAGTAAGCTAAACACAGAAGAAGAAGAAACAATTATTTTGGACAAAATAGAAGCTAAATTGCAGGAAATCGGTAAAATTTCAGCTAATCAGAAGGAAGAACTGAGACAGGTTCTAAAAAGGCATCATAAGGTATTTTCAGATCGACGTGGCGTGGTCGAAGGTTATGAATGAATGCTGTAGGGAGGAGGTTGTTCTGTAACCTCTACACAGTGTGGCACCTGTGCAGTCCCAGCTGTGTGAGATCTTCTTTCCCATTTCAGGTCTCACTCAATCTTCATCTTTCCTGTCCCCAAAAATTTCGACCTCTTCTTTCCAACACTAAATTTTCCGTTATGATTATCAAGCCAATAATAAGCTAATGAATGCTGTAGGGAGGAGGTTGTTCTGTAGCCTCTACACAGTGTGGCAGCTGTGCAGTCCCAGCTGTGTGAGATCTTCTTTCCCATTTCAGATCTCACTCAATCTTCATCTTTCCTGTCCCCAAAAATTTCGACCTCTTCTTTCCAACAAATTAAATTTTCCGTTATGATTATCAAGCCAATAATAAGCAAATGAATGCTGTAGGGAGGAGGTTGTTCTGTAACCTCTACGCAGTGTGGCAGCTGTTTAGTCCCAGCTGTGTGAGATCTTCTTTCACATTTGAGATCTCACTCAATCTTCATCTTTCCTATCTACCAAGGTTTCGACTCATTCTCTGCAATACAAAAATTTTCCGTCATGGCTATCAAGCCATGAGTTCTGTAACCATTCTATCAACCGATTAGTGAAAAAAAACCTAATGTGACAAACCCAACTGTGACATAAACAACAGAGAAGTATGATGTAATTAAGATATAAAATGTATTTGAGTAACAAGTATGTATAGAACCCTGGTAATATTATAAGTACAAAGTGTTGTTTTATTGGAAATGGTCCCACAATAATATTTAAAAAAGATGTGCAAATTCGTGTACAAGCAGGATCTGAAGTGGCAGTGAAACCTATTGTATGCTGTAGAGCTAACTAATTAATAGTAAAAGAGATTGCTTAGTGTTATGAAAATTATGCAGATAATTTGTAAGAATAGACTCACCTTGTGTAGCAAGGAATGGCAGTGTAATAGAAGTGAGCAATGTTTGTGGTTGAGACGTGAAGGACACGTTCCTGAAGTATTTATAAGGTTGGAGCTGGCCGTTATTTGGTGTAGTGTGTGACAGGATACACCTAGACGTATTGAGGTTATGAGTTGGAGGCGTGAATGCGACCATAGGTACCCTTATGTTAGATGAGACAGAGCAGCTCATGGTGTCCTATAGGTTTAAGGAATTTAGCATTACGCTCGTCCATAATTACTTGATGCACTTTAGTGGTAGGTCGAGAGAGACTACCTGTGGTTTCAGCGTCCGATCGAGTGGAAAAGGATTGCCACGTGAGCAAACTGATCAGCTGCAATACACTATGGATATGAAATAAATGTGCTATCCTGTGCTTTAAATTTAAATGGAGTGAGTATTACTTAAGTTCATACACTAGCAAAGTAAGTAAGTATATAATGGCAGACGTGAAACATTATTGATAGCTCAGCATAAATACACTTCAAAGGAAGTAAGTACACAATTGCAGATGTGGAACTGACACAGCAGCAGAGGACCAATAAGTGGATTTTGTAGTCAACTAAACGTAGTGTGTTTTGAACACTCAGAAATGTACTATTACCGAAAGTTACTCACATGTACAAAAAAGCTGAGAAAACAACCACTAATCAAATATACTCATACTATTTCTAAGAATAAGGTAATCAAAGATGAGTTAGCGAAGTGAATAAAATACAAATGTATCAGGAATGTACTGAGCATTGGTTCACTGTTCCGGCCCAGAAATAATAAATTGAGATTAAATAGGGTTTATGACTGTATGCCTTGAGCATAAATTTTCTCTAGTACGTGACTAGCGGCGTTTTGACCCATTTGTTTATCGATTTTATGACAATTAAGTAACCATGAGAGCAAAATTAAAATGGTTCTGTTAACTTTGTTCCAGTAACATATTGGAAGATAAAATGTATATCCTCATTTCATTGTGACCCACCCTTAGATATTAAGTGAACAGAGTCTGAGGCACTCTTTTTGTTTGTTCTACAGGACAAACCAGATAATGGCAGCCTGGTAGCTGCGTGAAAGGGTGGAGTGACTTGGACACAACTCACAGTGACCCCTCGCCTTTCCCCATGTAATTTAGAGTGAACGTGAAGGACGCACACCATAGCAACTTCCCCTCCTCTAACCTTGTGAATGGAAGTGTAGAACGCCAGCCAAAGCGGCTACAACCACGTGTGTAAAAATTATGTGTGAAATTTTCTTTCAGGTTTAGAAAAGACTGCTAAGAGATAATCATCTGTTTATGTATCATGTTATTTTCTTTGAATTTGTGTATGTAAAAATGTATTTAATGGATTTAAGATTTTCATAATTTTACATATTTTATGTGTTTATTTGTCTAAGGCAATATGTATGCCAAAGTGTTTCATTGATTTTGCTTGAATTTTGAGGGATAATATTGCTTAAGAGGCAGTGAACATGCCCGCAATTTAAATAATTAATGTAGGTAATCAGTTTTCTTTTAATATTTCTACATGTTTACATTTCAATTTTAATTTTCATAGGAAGTTAAGCTGTACTCTTGCTTCCCTTTTTGTAATTAAATGTTTTTCGTTCATTAACATTCATAAACAAAAAAAATTTAAGTAGAGGGTGATGTGGGGAAGCAGCCTACTCACGCTGTAGTAAATTCACATCAGTCTTTCCATTGTGTGCTAGCCAGTCCGCTGTAACTAGCTCTGACGTCATAAATGTTGCGCAATACTTTAAAAATCAAGCAAATAACCTAAAACATTTCTAGCATGCCAGGAGTAATACTAAAACAACATGTGTTGAATATCAGTTCGATAACTTTAGCCATTTTCGAAATTTTGACGTTTTTCTGTAAAAATCATTGGCGCAACAGAAAAGAGCTAGAGAATTAAAAATTGATAATTAGATTCATTTTTCATAATTATTTAATAAAAACAGTCTTCTGGATTTCACAATTTCATATTTTAGTGGAAATTCATGATTTTCTGGTTTTTGTCTTAAAACTTAAGGAAGCAAGATAGATTAAGTAGGCTAATAAATAAGGCTAGGATGTTTATATTTAAGTAGGTTGGAGATCCGCTATGACTATGAAGATGTGAGAAGTTTCATTTGAATACCTATAAACCTATAGCGATAGCGTATCTCCAAAGGGCCAGTTCAGAGCTCGTCTACTGCGTGCAGTGTAATTAAATTAATTCTCTCGCCCAAAATATTTAACTTAGCCACTTCAAAATTTTATTATCAATACTTACCTGCGTGCTGAATGCACATTTAAATTAAGAGCTTCATTGGCCATCAGCAAGAGAAGCTATGATTTATTCAATGACTTAAAGTGGTGCATTACTAGCCCAGCGGCTAGTCGGGAGAGCCGATTTGATCAGGTGTTCCCTTAGCCGTCCGCACCACGGCTTTATATATAAGAACGCTGCGCGAGGAAGCAAGGCCCCAGTTCTCTCCAGACGCTGAATAACACGCCATCTGTGTCGGGAGTCGCGTCGCGTCGGTATCACTGCTACAAACAGCCTCGGATGCCGTATTAAGTTACTCGAGATACGCGTAACCATGAAATCATTTTCGAGTGAAGTGTTAATTCTGGGATGATTTTCATTATCTAGCTTCAGTTAGCGTATTGTCGTATTTTCACGTGCCGCCGCGGGACAAACATTCTACCATTATTTAGCGTGGCGTTTGATGAACCTCATCATCAAATTATGGCGAGCATTCATTTAAATATTTAATTTGGACAGTTATAGTGGTATCAGCGCATTAGACTCTGAACTGCTCTGTTAGTTAGATTGTGTGGATTCTTTTGTTTTCATCTGTGACTTTCAGAATACAGAAGGTTTTTTTTTTTCATGACCGTTTTTGATTATAAATCCCAGACTCTTCTAATTCCTCAGAGCTATAAGCTGCAGCTATAAGTGTGTTCCTCAGATGAAGTGGGCACTAGGAATTCTAATTACAGGCTTCACGTTTTGCTAATCACTTTCTGGTTGCCAATCTTGTAGTTAGAGAGCCAGTGTTGAGAACGGCAAAAGACAGCATAAATAATAGGAACATTTTTAACAACAATAATTCCACCCGCCGCCGCACATATGGCATCGGCTGGGAAATGAAGTGTTTCTTCTACAAACATTTCTAACAACAATAATTCCACCCGCCGCCCCACAAACGGTGCTGCAGTACAAGCAGGTCTTTCAGTACCTAATTTTTATCCTAAGACTGCGAGAATGCTCTGTAACTCCCATCCACACAGAGATAGATCGTAAATTAAGCACTATATTTGAGGTGCTAGAAATATGCAGAGCACTGTCTGGCATACTTTGATGATGTATATGTTCGAGAATTAACAATGAATGGACGTACTGCACAGTCATCTATCTACATTCGCAATTATACTAGCAAAGTAGAGAAGGGACAGTTTAGCTATGATTCTGAAACTGGGAAACATACTGTCGCATCACTGGTCGGTGTTGAAATTACTGCCCGCATCTCGTGGTCGTGCGGTAGCGTTCTCGCTTCCCACGCTCGGGTTCCCGGGTTCGATTCCCGGCGGGGTCAGGGATTTTCTCTGCCTCGTGATGGCTGGGTGTTGTGTGATGTCCTTAGGTTAGTTAGGTTTAAGTAGTTCTAAGTTCTAGGGGACTGATGACCATAGATGTTTAGTCCCATAGTGCTCAGAACCATTTGAACCATTTTTTGTTGAAATTACTGTATTATTGTTAAAGTTCTTCACACCATCAACTATGATGCTTATTATTTCAGTACATCGACAGTGTCTTTCCCATCCTATACGTCCTCTGGTACGCTGTTGGTTACGTCATAATGCTTGACTGACATCACTTGTTTGAGTTGGAAAAAGAGTTTTGGTGGAGGGGCAACACCTTCTCGGTATGGCCAGCGTCGAAACAGTAATCGCTTAAATGACTGCAATATGAGGAATCAGTAGAGACGGAATGCAAAGCCATCAGCTATTCTGTCACTGTGACAGGTGAGTTTCAATGTAGAGGTCGTCAATCATCTTTGGACGGCTGTTTGGAAACTTTCCACAATGCCACCCAGCTCTTCCAGTTTGCTTATATTGTAGCTGTCTTTTATTAAAAATCATCCAGTGTGTATGTTGTGTTACGGTAGCAGCAGTGGCTCAGATGGATAGAGCGTCTACCATGTAAGCAGGAGATCCCGGGTTCGAGTCCCGGTCGGGGCACACATTTTCAACATGTCCCCAGTGAAGTATACCAACGCCTGTTTGCAGCTAGGGTGTCTATTTAATTATCATTTCATTTCTAGCAAAGCTGCATGGTCATCCACGGTATATGTTCTTTCGGGAACAGATACTACCGTCACATATAGTTAAAATATGGCTTCTCGGCCATTGACCTTCTTGTGTGAACGCACACGCTATGCCCGAACTCGTACGGGACTTGGTAGATTAATCTGCCACGAGTAATGAGTATGATGGGCAAACATCTATTAGGCGCACTACGAATGTAGTGGTGTGGACATGTTGGGAATGTGGATCTCACGGGGAGCGTGCAAGGGATAAGTCCCTGCAGACGCAGTATCGCCTGTGCCCTCGGTGGCTCAGATGGATAGAGCAATTGCCATGTAAGCAGGAGATCCCGGGTTCGAGTCCCGGTCGGGGCACACATTTTCAACATGTCCCCAGGGAAGTATACCAACGCCTGTTTGCAGCTAGGGTGTCTATTTAATTATCATTTCATTTCTAGAAAAGCTGCATGGTCATCCACGGTATGTATTCTTTCGGGAACAGATACTACCGTCATATATAGTTAACTTGACTTATACCATGCAACGTCTAGTTTTCTGAGGGAAGCAATGGACCAGAACGTGTTAATGTCAGTTTAGAACCTGAGTCAGACCTCAAAGTCATGGCAGAAAAAAACTAAATATCTGGCAGTATACAAAGCGTGTTACAGCAGAAAAAAAACAATGTTTCAATCAATGACACAGGGTCAGTACTGGTACATAGTTTGGGGACGCACCACAATGCAGTAGCAAAATCATCGTCTTCCCACAAATACCATACTCTCTTTTACACTACCTCATTTTGCAGGAGCAGGCTTCGTTTTGCGCTGACCTTACACATCGCACATTGTTGACAGAGCTACGAGAACATGATCCCATTTCCACAAATGGTCAAAACACGACTCCGTCGCACTAACTCATGTCATCTTGTTCCTACACGGGTTGCAGAATGTGGTGGATATAGCTCCCTCCGACTTCTGCTCTGCTCCGACTTAAACTGGAACGATCACGCGCACAAAGCTGCAGAAATGGCAGCAGTTGTAGGAGGCATAGGGACTATATAAAATTTTACTGCAGCTGATAGGTTCGAAAAAGGTGACGCGTTTCGAGATAAGAGAGTGCCAGAAATATGATTCACTATTGACAGTAATCGTTAAAGGACTTCTCCACAGGATCCAACGCAGGTATGTGGTTGAATGGAAAGACTTGATTCCAAATCCCAGACATCATTTCTACTGGGGAGTGTAACACTAGAGATCTGAAAAGTATTTGTATATTCCTTACGGCCTCAATCTACACACCATCTAAGGTTTGTGATCTTTCTCAAAAAACGTTCGCCTATAGCCCACTGGATATATCGCAGAACCTCTGACTTGGCATCAAGACAGAATACGTTACAAATAATGCAGAAATATCTAGTCGTTGCATGAGGGAGTTCAAATACTGGTTTCATACCACGTTTCTTAGCCGAATCACTTTCAAAATTCCGTGATTTTATCACGAGTTTGCATCGTGGGCTACGTGTAACAACGCTGTTGTTCTGATAATATACACTCCAGCAATCACCGTCAACATTCAGTGTCGCCGTATTTGTTTGGAAAAACGAGTACATTCAGAGGTAATGCCATAAGTCGATTTATAAAGCGGGTATAGCTTTTAAAATGCATACTTGTATACACCTGTAGAATCAAGACCACTAGTGATAATAATAAGATCGTGGTTATCGTGTTTTTTAACATCTGGCGGTTTTTAAGACGATTATACCTCTCTTTCTAAGACACAGTGGTACCACTCGCAGGAACAACTTATGAAACATGTACATCCATCGCTAATTTTCTCTCAGTATTATTTCGTATCATCTGCAATCAATTATTGGCAGAGTATTATACTTACTAGTAGGGGATGAATGATACGTTCACCTTGAGCATCAAGCTCGTACAGTATGTGTTTGTATTCCGACATGTGCAAAGGAAATGACTATGTCCAGTCGTAAGGAAGCTATGGATTTAACGTGGAATAATGTGACAGCACAGGGAAGAGTATGTCAGGTCATAAGAATTGTACAGGTATTTCTATTTCCAGAGCCACAGCCGTCAGCAGGGTGTATTTCTGATACTTCAGTCACTGTCGAATGTCGTCCAATTGAGACCGGGATCGTAACGTTTAATTGTGAGTACAGTGATAAAATATATATGTGGTCAGTTTGCCAGAACGATTCTGTCTATACGTGCTTGGCGCACTGCAGCGGCCTGTGTAGGGAATGATTCACATTTCCGGCTAATGGTAAGAACTGTCCGAATGGAGATGCCTGTTAGGATGCAGGAACGTACAGGGTGTTTCCAAAATGACCGGTATATTTGAAACGGCAATAAAACCTAAACGAGCAGCGATAGAAATACACCGTTTGTTGCAATATGCTTGGGACAACAGTACATTTTCAGGCAGACAAACTTTCGAAATTACAGTAGTTACAACTTTCAACAACAGATGGCGTTGCGGTCGGGGAAACTCTATAGTACGATATTTTCCACATATCCACCATGCGTAGCAATAATATGGCGTAGTCTCTGAACGAAATTACCCGAAACCTTTGACAACGTGTCTGGCGGAATGGCTTCACATGCAGATGAGATGTACTGCTTCTGCTGTTCAATTGTTTCTGGATTCTGGCGGTACACCTGGTCTTTCAAGTGTCCCCACAGAAAGAAGTCACAGGGGTTCATGTCTGGCGAATAGGGAGGCCAATCCACGCCGCCTCCTGTATGTTTCGGATAGCCCAAAGCAATCACACGATCATCGAAATATTCATTCAGGAAATTAAAGACGTCGGCCGTGCGATGTGGCCGGGCACCATCTTGCATAAACCACGAGGTGTTCGCAGTGTCGTCTAAGGCAGTTTGTACCGCCACAAATTCACGAAGAATGTCCAGATAGCGTGATGCAGTAATCGTTTCGGATCTGAAAAATGGGCCAATGATTCCTTTGGAAGACATGGCGGCCCAGACCATTACTTTTTGAGGATGCAGGGACGATGGGACTGCAACATGGGGCTTTTCGGTTCCCCGTATGCGCCAGTTCTCTTTATTGACGAAGCCGTCCAGGTAAAAATAAGCTTCGTCAGTAAACCAAATGCTGCCCACATGCATATCGCCGTCATCAATCCTGTGCACTATATCGTTAGCGAATGTCTCTCGTGCAGCAATGGTAGCGGCGCTGAGGGGTTGCCGCGTTTGAATTTTGTATGGATAGAGGTGTAAACTCTGGCGCATGAGACGATACGTGGACGTTGGCGTCATTTGGACCGCAGCTGCAACACGGCGAACGGAAACCCGAGGCCGCTGTTGGATCACCTGCTGCACTAGCTGCGCATTGCCCTCTGTGGTTGCCGTACGCGGTCGCCCTACCTTTCCAGCACGTTCATCCGTCACGTTCCCAGTCCGTTGAAATTTTTCAAACAGATCCTTTATTGTATCGCTTTTCGGTCCTTTGGTTACATTAAACCTCCGTTGAAAACTTCGTCTTGTTGCAACAACACTGTGTTCTAGGCGGTGGAATTCCAACACCAGAAAAATCCTCTGTTCTAAGGAATAAACCATGTTGTCTACAGCACACTTGCACGTTGTGAACAGCACACGCTTACAGCAGAAAGACGACGTACAGAATGGCGCACCCACAGACTGCGTTGACTTCTATATCTTTCACATCACTTGCAGCGCCATCTGTTGTTGAAAATTGTAACTACTGTAATTTCGAAAGTTTGTCCGCCTGAAAATGTACTGTTGTCCCAAGCATATTGCAACAAACGGTGTATTTCTATCGCTGCTCGTTTAGTTTTTATTGCCATTTCAAATATACCGGTCATTTTTGAAACACCCTGTAGCTGACTTAACTGTATCGTCCTCTAGACGGCCGAATAGCGAACTAATACTTAGTATGTGTTGGACAGCTTTCGTGATCGTGTGGAAATTTGAGAGCATTCAATACGGACGTGTTCTTGCCCTGGACCACTATTCCCTCCCATGTAAATTGACCGTTTGAGTGCGTCTGCACATTTCGCGGCTTCATTTGGTTGAGGAAACTTCGATCGTGGTGTCTGCATCTATCAGGTGAAAGACGAGTGGAAGACACATTTGCTGGTTCTCTAGGCACGATGATCTAACAGCCTCTTTCGTTTTATTGTAAAAAACTCAATCAAATTTGCCTTCTGAAGCAACAGATCAGTCTTGCAGTGATACTACTCCTTCTCCAAAGTGTTATAAAGGTACAGTGCTTAACAACATGAACTTAAAAATGCGCTTAGACTACAACAGTTTTGCAGTTTCTCCACCCACTTGTTTCGCCCGTGAAAATTAAGTCGGAATGACTGCACTCTAGCATATTGTGCACTCACAATGATTTCTTAGAGGAAAATTGGGTGATGTGGGTAGTGGAAGCTATGCATAGAATGCAATGACACGAACTTCGACTTGGTGGTCTGTATATATGATGATGATGATGTCCCATACTCTGAGAGAGCAGGGGACGATGCGGGAGAGCCGCACCGATGTACTACGCAAGGTCCTCGTGGAGGTGGTTTGCCGTTGCCTTCCTCCAACCATAATGGGGATGAATGATGATGATGAAGACGACACAACATCCAGTCATCTCGAGGCAGGAAAAATCCCTGAACCCGCCAGTAATCAGACCCAGGATCCTGTGGGCGGGAAGGAAGAACACTACTGCAAGACCACGAGCTGCGGATATATATATATATATATATATATATATATATATATATATATATATATATATATATATATATATATATATATACTCCTGGAAATTGAAATAAGAACACCGTGAATTCATTGTCCCAGGAAGGGGAAACTTTATTGACACAATCCTGGGGTCAGATACATCACATGATCACACTGACAGAACCACAGGCACATAGACACAGGCAACAGAGCATGCACAATGTCGGCACTAGTACAGTGTATATCCACCTTTCGCAGCAATGCAGGCTGCTATTCTCCCATGGAGACGATCGTAGAGATGCTGGATGTAGTCCTGTGGAACGGCTTGCCATGCCATTTCCACCTGGCGCCTCAGTTGGACCAGCGTTCCTGCTGGACGTGCAGACCGCGTGAGACGACGCTTCATCCAGTCCCAAACATGCTCAATGGGGGACAGATCCGGAGATCTTGCTGGCCAGGGTAGTTGACTTACACCTTCTAGAGCAAGTTGGGTGGCACCGGATACATGCGGACGTGCATTGTCCTGTTGGAACAGCAAGTTCCCTTGCCGGTCTAGGAATGGTAGAACGATGGGTTCGATGACGGTTTGGATGTACCGTGCACTATTCAGTGTCCCCTCGACGATCACCAGTGGTGTACGGCCAGTGTAGGAGATCGCTCCCCACACCATAATGCCGGGTGTTGGCCCTGTGTGCCTCGGTCGTATGCAGTCCTGATTGTGGCGCTCACCTGCACGGCGCCAAACACGCATACGACCATCATTGGCACCAAGGCAGAAGCGACTCTCATCGCTGAAGACGACACGTCTCCATTCGTCCCTCCATTCACGCCTGTCGCGACACCACTGGAGGCGGGCTGCACGATGTTGGGGCGTGAGCGGAAGACGGCCTAACGGTGTGCGGGACCGTAGCCCAGCTTCATTGAGACGGTTGTGAATGGTGCTCGCCGATACCCCAGGAGCAACAGTGTCCCTAATTTGCTGGTAAGTGGCGGTGCGGTCCTCTACGGCACTGCGTAGGATCCTACGGTCTTGGCGTGCATCCGTGCGTCGCTGCGGTCCGGTCCCAGGTCGACGGGCACGTGCACCTTCCGCCGACCACTGGCGACAACATCGATGTACTGTAGAGACCTCACGCCCCACGTGTTGAGCAATTCGGCGGTACGTCCACCCGGCCTCCCGCATGCCCACTATACGCCCTCGCTCAAAGTCCGTCAACTGCACATACGGTTCACGTCCACGCTGTCGCGGCATGCTACCAGTGTTAAAGACTGCGATGGAGCTCCGTATGCCACGGCAAACTGGCTGACACTGACGGCGGCGGTGCACAAATGCTGCGCAGCTAGCGCCATTCGACGGCCAACACCGCGGTTCCTGGTGTGTCCGCTGTGCCGTGCGTGTGATCATTGCTTGTACAGCACTCTCGCAGTGTCCGGAGCAAGTATGGTGGGTCTGACACACCGGTGTCAATGTGTTCTTTTTTCCATTTCCAGGAGTATATATATATATATACCAAAAGGTTTTGTGGAAGTGTTGAAATCGATAAACCAAAAAGACTGTAGGGCTTACTCATCAACATATACGTAATGGAGGGAGGAAACGACACCCAGCTGGTGCAAGTATGGACGTATCATAATTTTTTTTTACACACCTACCATTGACAGTCCGAAATCTTATGCTGCTGCTTGAACGTAAAGGTACCGTGGTTTACGTTCCAGCATACATTTGTGGGAAGTGATCAAACTACTATTCACGTAAAAAAAAACAAAATAATTATGTATGTCTTGTTGTAATGTAAGGACCGATTGCACATGGTGAATTAAGATTTCAACTCACTGAGGAGTATATCCGAACATAAGTGGTGACAGATACATTTCGTAAAGTGTTCAACTGGACATGCTATAGTGTACAAACAGGATGGGCAATATGGCTGTAACGATACATCCCCTCATTGGCACCCCTAACCGTACCCTCATAGTTTCCATGTTGTTCTATCAATATCACACTCCGCTGCAGAGTGAAAATCTCATTCTGGAATAGTGATGTTGATTACACTACACCAACCCACGTCGGTGATGTCTTTCTAAGCATTATGTCTGCAGGTGTGGTATTCAATCACATAATGCTGCACACCTGACCTCCATAACACTTGTTTGAGAGAATCTTGGCAGGATGTAGCACCTTCCAGAAGCGCTGATTCGAAGACTTTGTCAGATAATTTCCTAGGACTGAGGAGAATTGAGACATATAGCCATTGTTAGTGTAGGCATACCATTATTTTTTCGGGAGCTGTGCAGATATAAGAGACAACTGCACTGTTTGTGTAAAATGGCTCTGAGCACTATGGGACTTAACATCTTAGGTCATCAGTCCTCTAGAACTTAGAACCTAACTAACCTAAGGACATCACACACACCCATGCCCGAGGCAGGATTCGAACCTGCGACCGTAGCAGTCGCGCGGTTCCGGACTGCGCGCCTAGAACCGCGAGACCACCGCGGCCGGCCGAGTTTGTGTAAAATTTGTACATATTGCAGTGTAATGTCACTGTGGCTTATGTTGTGGCACCAACACAGAAAATGAGTACTCGTATGTGTCCTATCGTGAGGGACGTATAGATGCCGCATATCGATAACTGCGAGCGTATGAGAGAGATTTTTTTACGTGGAAAATTATTTGCGCTATAGATTCATTCCAGAACCACAGCCATCAAGAGGCGACATTACCTGTACTTCGATCGGTGTCAGACTGTAGCAGCAATCGTAATATTTAATTGTAGTTACACTGGTAAATATGTTCCTGGTTCCCAATATTTTTGTGAGACTTTGATGATCTGTAGACAACTTTTGCGGGGTTTATCTGATGTGTTGGCAGAAGAGCCAACACCGTGTTGCTAGAGGAGGCCGAAATGCACGCGTTTAAGCTCACGCAGACTGGCGTGAGGTCTGGTAACGTAATTATAGTAGCCAAAAATAGTACATAGCTTCTGGAATACTTAACTTTAATCCATAATTGGATCTTGGTGATACATGAATTATAATCTCAATATAAACTGGTAATGGCGCCTTGCTAGGTCGTAGCAAATGACGTAGCTGAAGGCTATGCTAACTATTGTCTCGGCAAATGAGAGCGTATTTGTCATTGATCCATCTCTGGCAAAGTCTGCTGTACAACTGGGGCGAGTGCTAGGACGTCTCTCCAGACCTGCCGTGTGGCGGCGCTCGGTCTGCAATCACTGACAGTGGCGACACGCGGGTCCGACGTATACTAATGGACCGCGGCCGATTTAAAGGCTACCACCTAGCAAGTGTGGTGTCTGGCGGTTGCGTTATAAGGCTTCCGCCCGCCGTGGGGAGGACCCCATGTTGACGTATACGACGAGGTGGGGAGCCTAACAACAGGCGAGGCTGTGCCACCCGCACCCTGCCATTCGGTCCGAGGGGAGCTAGGAAACGCCTGAAAACCTAGTCCAGGGTGCACGCCAACATGCGGTGTATGCGCCCTTAGAGAGACTGGAGGGGCCGAAGGGTCGACCTCCATCGGGTCAGGGCACCCGACGGGCGAAGACGACATCTGGTCCGGAGCGGACAAGAGTTCCATGTCGGAGGACAGCTGGTCACGGGAAGCGATCGGCGGCGCGTGACCCAGGGAGGCGCTTGGCGGTTGCAGCGACGCGTCCACTGCGGGCGTCGCCGGCGGGAGAACAGGCGGCGGCGGCGGCGGCGCGTCGCCATGGGGCAAAATGGAAGGCAGCGTCGGTAACACCTGGGGCTGAGGCGAGCCAGTAGATGGGTCCCCAGGGCGCTGACCGGACGGCACCGTCGCTGAAAGCAGACGGGGAGCGGCAGAACCCGTGCGACGACAGAGGCGCAGCTGATTGAGATGCCGACGCACCTCACCAGAGGCCCCCAAAACCAGATACATAGCGCGGCAGAGGCAGTGTAAGGTGATGTATTCTTTATCATGTGTTCAAAGACAAGTCGAAACAGACCATCTCTTGTGTGATGCTGTCCCTCATGTGACATTGTGGTATTAGGACCTCTCCAGATCAGTAGCTGTAGGGCACTGTACATTCCAGCCATACTATGCACACATCTCGTGGCGATGCATCAGCCGCGCTGAGCATGTAAACACATGTAGGAACAATGCACCCTGAGCTATTCTGGGAAGCACTGGAACACATTTCGATAGCGATGGACCCGCAGCTCTGCGTCATCGTGCCAGCAACCGTGCCTAGGTGAACACGTATTGCGACAGAAATTTCTCAGGTGTCAAGTTTGAAAGGGATGACACGGCCTCATGCATTATGAATCAGCTTGAAAAAATGACTTATTGATACATAACCAACACGGATTCAGAAAATATCGTTCTAGTGCAACACAGCTAGCTCTTTATTCCCATGAAGTAATGAGTGCTGTCGACAGGGTATCTCAGATCGACTCCATGTTCCTAGATTTCCAGAAGGCTTTTGATACCGTTCCTCACAAGCGACTACCAATCAAATTGCGTGCATATGGGGCATCGTCTCAGTTGTGTGACAGCATTCGTGATTTCCTCCCAGAGAGGTCACAGTTCGTAGTGATAGACGGTAAATCATCGAGTAGAACAGAAGTGATATCAGGCGTTCGGCAAGGTAGTGTCATAGGCCCTCAGCTGTTCCTGATTTACACAAATGATCCAGGTGATAATCTGAGCAGCCCCTTAGATTGATTGCAGATGATGCTGTAATTTACCGTCTAGTAAAATCATCAGACGATCAATTCCAATTACAAAATGGTCTAAAGAGAATTTCTGTATGATGCGAAGTGGCAATTGGCACTAAACAAAGAAAAGTGAGAAGTCATCCACTTACGTACTAAAAGAAATCCGATAAATTTTGGGTATATGATAAATCGCACAAATCTAAGGGCTGTCAATTCGACTAAATAGCTAGGAATTACAATTACGAGCAACTTAAATTGGAAAGACCACACAGATAATATTGTGGGGAAGGCGAAACCAAGACTACGCTTTGCTGGCAGAACACTTAGAAGATGCGACAAACCCTCTAAAGAGACAGCCTTCATTTTGCCCATCCTCTGCTTGAATACTGCCGCGCGATGTGGGATCCTTACCAGGTGGATTGACGGAGGACATGGAGAAGGTGCAAAGAAGGCCGGCGCGTTTCGCGTTATCGCGCAATAGGGGTGAGCGTGTGAATGATATGATACGCGAGTTGGGGTGGCAGTCACTGAAACAAAGGCGGTTTTCTTTGCGGCGAGATCTATTTACGAAATTTTAGTCACCAACTTTCTCTTCCGAATGCGAAACTACTTTGTTGACACCCACCTAGTAGGGAGAAGTGATCATAATAAACCAGAGCTCGAATGGAAAGATTTATGTGTTCCTTTTTCCCATACGCCATTCGAGAGTGGGCCGGCCGAAGTGGCCGTGCTGTTAAAGGCGCTGCAGTCTGGTTCAAATTGTTCAAATGGCTCTGAGCACTATGGGACTCAACTGCTGAGGTCATTAGTCCCCTAGAACTTAGAACCAGTTAAACCTAACTAACCTAAGGACATCACAAACATCCATGCCCGAGGCAGGATTCGAACCTGCGACCGTAGCGGTCTTGCGGTTCCAGACTGCAGCGCCTTTAACCGCACGGCCACTTCGGCCGGCCGCTGCAGTCTGGAACCGCAAGACCGCTACGGTCGCAGGTTCGAATCCTGCCTCGGGCATGGATGTTTGTGATGTCCTTAGGTTAGTTAGGTTTAACTGGTTCTAAGTTCTAGGGGACTAATGACCTCAGCAGTTGAGTCCCATAGTGCTCAGAGCCATTTGAACCATTTGAACCTTTCGAGAGTGGAATGGTAGAGAAGTAGTATGAAAATGGTTCGATGAACCCTCTGCCAGGCACTTCAGTGTGAATTGCAGAGCAGCCATGTAGATGTAGATGCTTGCAGGACCCTAACGGACACCTGTGTGTGGCTCAGCAGCTGATAGCCATGTCGTCACTTCGTGGGGCTGCTGTTGCACCCCTGCTCCTGGGGATGCATGTAGGGTCGGCTGGGTCGACGTCGGGTGTCGGGATGTCTTTTTTAATAGTGATCTTTTGTTTAAACTATATTCCAACGATTTCATCGACCAGTAGGATGCTGCGAATTAAAAACAACTACCACATACATGTGAAGAATATATATTTAATTAATTTGCATAATTTTTTATATCAGTGTGGTGTTAGCGGTACAGTAGTTAAGGGGAGGGTTTGCGTGAGTGGGTGACATGTAACAGAACAGCTGGTTAAGTGCAGAAAACTAGGTTAATTTGCATAATTTTTATGTAAAACGCACTACAGTAGTTTAAGGGGGTGAGTGACAAAGAAGAATGCGCCAGAAATGGCATTCAAAAGCATGTGAAATTATAAAAGTGTACCACAAAAAGGTGGGAGGACATGACTAATTACTTAATTTGGTATCAAAGGCAGTACAATAGTTTAAGTAAATGGGGGTGACATGAAAAACTACTAAACGAAACAATAGGTTAAGTGCTGCCAAAGGGCCGAACTTTAGGTTAAGACACCCAGAGTACAGTGCCAAACATTAGGTTATGCTACATGTTTGCCCCATGTAATTACTTCTTACAAGACGTACATGTTTCCAAACAGCAGAGAATGATGAGCAAGAAAAATCCAACCCGACAAACTGATTTTTTTTATGAATAAACAATAAACCCTTTAATTTCCTGTTATGAGATCCTCCCTCTCCATCAAAGAGCCACCAGTTTCCATAAATTCCATACACTGCCTTGAATCCCCTAAATTGTTTAAATAAACAATATTCCACACATTGTCTAAATTGTTTAAACAATATTCAATACACAGCAGTCGATTTCTGGACACATTCTTTAACTAAATAAATAAGCTATATTCCATACACTGCCATAAATAATTAAATAATATTCTGTACATTGTCTAAAGTGTTTAAACAATATTCCACACACTGCAACGGAATTCCCTCCAAATGAACAATTAACTGAGTCTTTTTCCTGCCAACTTCTGGGATGGAGGGTGGGAGGGAAATGGGTTCTCCAGAGGGGTAGAGGTTAATTTATTGATCAATTAAGTAGTCTATCAAATTGATAAGAGTGAGATGGGCTATTCCAGTAACTCAGACCTGAAAGTGTACCTGTGGCAGTGAAGGGGGAGACTCCCTGAGGGGTGAGGGGGGAATAGGAGGGGGAACAATAGTTTAATTGCCTATCAATCAAAAGGAATGATCATTTAAGCAGAACAATAGATTAAGTATCTGTCAATCAAAGGAGAAGAATAGGTTTGGCCCTTGGTGCATACCAGGAATCGTTAGCGCCAGGATTTCACCCGGAACAAGTCCCGCCCACTCACCCCCGATTTTCCCGGTCTTTGTTCGGCGCCGGGGCATCGCTTCAGTTGACCCACGTCGTTTACCGCGTTTGGCTGCGCTTGGAGTGAATGTTAAATTAACATCTTGCTGGGTCCTAAATTTTGCCAGATAGTTAAAAGACACGTTACAAAAAACGTGCACAATTGGCCTCAGCTGTGCCAGGTACTTCCACAGCAAACAAAAAACAATTCTGTAAATACGAGAACTCAGTATTCAGATGAATAGCCTATGAAGAAACATACGTCTATGTGAGAAAAAGCACCCAAAGCTAAAATAGGAAAAACCTACCCTCAAAGAATAATTTGCTTGGAGAAAGAGGAACCACGGTATACTTGACACTTGAGTTTCAGAACTCAGACAGTATACGCCAAACAAGCACCAGTGTTCACTATAATTCCAGAGGGTATCAAAATTACTTTGTTCTTGCTAGATCGATCCAGGCTGTTTTTGCGTGTTATTCACTGAATAGTTTTGCTGAAAAGTTTTAGGGGTGGAAGAAGAGTTGGCACAGCATGAAGGACGTTTTACAGCCATGAAACACTGCAGCATTTATTTCCTCCATAACTGCTCTGTGACAAACATACACATCATCATTATTATTTTTAAAAAATGGTTTGAATAACATTTATGAAATTAATAAATCTTTTGGTTAAAAATAGACAGGACAAAGAATAACGACAGACTATTTTCCTGAGACGTTTGCAACAGCATATAGGACACTAATCACACAGAAACAGGCACAATTCTTTATAACCTCGTTTATAATGCGCAGGTATGGCATTGGAAGAATTTACAAGTTAAAATTCACCCATTACCCCTGAAAATACTAACGAAATATGTCATATAAGCAAATGTCTTACTGCTTTCATTAGGCATTTCTACTTTATGGCTTTAATTTTCGTAAGCTACTATGAGGGCCTACATAAACAAAACGACTTTCACTTATTTCTATATAACGTAGATTTTAGACAACAGAGTTAGTCGACTGCAGCCGTGGCTTTACTACCGACATGACAGATTCAAGACCACTGTTTTCGCGTTGTATGTTTGCTCTGCTGTTTCTCTCAAATAAACGTATTATAACAAGTGAATTAGTTAATGAAAATTTGTCCTTATTGCCTTTAAATAACATCACGTTATTTTTTACTTTCTATTGCTGGCGATGCTTTCAATTCTCTATAAATATTTTTATTTCTTTAATAATGCAAATTTATATTATATTACTATCCAGAAAGACCTAAATTTCTTATCATTACTGAATTTCATCACAGTGTAACATGTGTTGGACTGTGACGATAACAACTTTGATGTAGCTTCCAGTTTGTTGAACTGGCGGCTGTTTAGGGGAGGGCCTTACACTTTGGATAGGCATGGAGAGGGATGAATGGGCGGGACTTGTTCCGGGTGAAATCCTAGCGCTAAGGGCACGTGTGCATACCTGCCCCTGATGTAGGCAACCCACACTAACAAACACACCAGAACGAACTTGGTTCCACTACTGGCATATCTCAGCCTGGTAGCAAGGTGGTTTCTTCCCTTGTAGACGTGAGTCTATATTGCATCTGCAAGAAGCCAATATTATACATGTTATTTGAACTGAATAGGTACTATGAGATCTATAACGTTACGTAAATAATATCAACTTCCGTACAAAAGTAGGGTTGGGCAGTAAGCATTCTGTGCTGCTATTGGCTAACACTGTTGACTTCACTAAGGAACAGTGTCTCCCACGGGAACAGCGCTGTAACGTATGGGCCGCACATTTATGCGACGAAATTCTGGTATATTTTAGTTTCTGCAGAAATAATGAAATGTAAATTAGTATTCTGCTGATGCCAGAATGTTAATGCTACATTCTGTAACTCATCCAGTTTTCAGCCAGACAATATATATATATATATATATATATATATATATATATATATATATATATATATATATATATATATAAACTGAAGCACTTATCGAATCGAAACTTCCAAGAAAAAGCGCAAAGTGTACTTTGTTTTTGCAGTTTCCTATCAAAGTAAATGTTCGAAATGAGCATTTTTCCAAGTTCGTTCTCAGAAACGTTTTAACGAGTAAACAAGATGTATATAACACTCATTTTCATTTTCTAATTATCAGAAGCTTGAAAGAACTTTATGTAATCAGAGAACACAGCTGTTTTCACACAAGAAATTAACACACGTACCTTATATATAGAAATCGTTTTCATTATCTGACGTAAGTAAAACATCGTTCAAAGTAACTGGGTGGTAACTGAAACTGCAGTTTATCCAAGAACGCTTAGTTGACACTGTGGGTATATGATATCCGCGTTTTTCCCGGAGCGAATTTAACTTTCCTGCGAAACGACGCACAAAGTAGTCGACTTGATCCCTGCAACAAACTTCTGAGTTGACTGATCGAGAGTATTTTACCCAGCATTCGGTTGATTTCACGAGACACAACTCCATTTTTATAACTCTCATCATCGTTCTGACTCCGTTTCGTTGTTGACAACTGACTTCGTAGATCCGTGTTACGTGTTCACGGTTTCATGCACTTTTTTCTTCAGACGAGCGTTTCTTCTCTTTAATGTCACTACGGAACTTCGTAAACGGACTTGATCCGAATCATTACAAACAACGTCATTTGTAAATGTATACTTACCAGCACTCTCCTTTCGTACTGAAAGATTTGCTGAAGTTTGTATGCTGCTTCTGTGGATCTCACGTTCTGTGGCATGCGGTGTGCCATCACTGGCGCTGCTGCTGCAAGGCAAATTACGCGATGGAAATGCATCGGTCCTGAACACTCTTTTCCGCTGTAAGATTATCAAAAAATTGTTCAAATGGCTCTGAGCACTATGGGACTCAACATCTTAGGTCATAAGTCCCCTAGAACTTAGAACTACTTAAACCTAACTAACCTAAGGACATCACACACACCCATGCCCGAGGTAGGATTCGAACCTGCGACCGTAGCAGTCCCGCGGTTCCGGACTGCAGCGCCAGAACCGCTAGACCACCGCGGCCGGCTGTAAGATTATCAGTCCCGAACGAAAACTTCTTACATAATCAGTTGCTTTGAAATCACAGGGCACATTTTAGCATTTTCGTCATTCACACCGTTTTTTCTACAGCATTTCAACAGCCTTATCTTCTGCAGAGATTGCTTCGCCAGGGAAAGTATGAAGCACAAGTGTTGCGCATGTGAAGACTACAGCCAACAGAAGCTGAACCGGCCTCGTTTTCACACACTCTGAACACTTTCATTTTGCAAATCACTCGCTAAACAAAAGTAAATAAGCAAAAGCGACAACACACACGCGAAATCACATAGCCTCCAACACACAAATAATGCAGAGAAATGCTCCTCATCCACATAACGATAGAAATGCGGTTGCTTTGCGCGGCGTTTACTGCCTCCCCCTGGTTGACATATTTTGTGGAATATGTGAAGACAGGGACCTTATTTAGTAAACACTTTATGTTACGACAATCGTACTGATTCTTTCACCACTCAACAGAACGACTGTTGATGTTCCTCTTACATCAGTTCTATTCGTTTCTGCAAGACTTTTATTGCAAATATTACTGGAGGAAAATATTTCAAACACATTACTATAAACTAATTTGAATTTCAGACTACAGCCAAATTAACTAACCTAATGTTGCTAAACTATGTTTCTTTACAAAAGAATAATTATTTATTAAATATGCGGCCATTTAAAACGTGTTTTAAGCTTTTATAATAATACACTTTAAACCTGTCATAACGACACCGAAAGGACCGACGGTTTACGGTCGTTACAGCCAATAGGCGCACAAAGCGGGTAGTTTCTTTGTTTTTTTGATATAAATACCATATCTGTAAATTTCAGGCTGCTACAGAATTAAAACTTCGAAAAGTGACAGAATTCTACAATATTTAGAATACAGTATTTTTGGTGAGGGACTGAAAAGGAATTCTTCTTATGTTTATGCAGTACGTACAGCAAAATATCACAGTAAAATGAAGAAAAAAACAGTTAATAAGTGAAGAAATACGTAGCAACAACGTAACCTTTTCAATAATGTCGAAAAAGGTGGTGGATAATGAATGAGACAAAATTTCGAGCTCATTGCACAACAAGCCAGTTTCATCAGCTTTGAGTATATCACGTGGCTTGTAACCTTCACACAACAGGCCATTTCTTAGATAGCCATCCCTCTGTTACGCCATCAGATACACCGGCAGCTTCGCCTCAAATTTTCCCAGCGATAATATCTGATGAGCTTGGAAACTTTGTACCCAAGATGAAGAACAACTGAAGTTCGGATTTTCCACAAGACGCGCAAATTCATTGGCTTCCGCTTGAAGAATAAGTCCACTGATCGGCACGTTATTTGATCTTTGCCACTTAAAGCACGAAAGTAAAGCTGCTTCAATATCTTTGTGCTCAAAACATCTCGCTCGCTTGATTGTTAGAGAATTGTGTTCCAAAATAGACTTTATTTCCTTTGTCTCTCCAAATTATAGAAACAGCGGAGTTGGGACACCCCGTTCTTTCACGATAATGACATTTGTTTTCCCATTTTCTAATCTCCATATTACGTGTGACCTTCCTCTTCTTTGCGACATCCTTAAAGCGACGCTTGCAATGATCGTTTAACACACATACTGATTTCCAACCAACAATATACACAAAACAAGCGTTTTAAAGTAAGTGTTACGGTGTTGTCAATAATCCCCAAATATATAGCAAACATAAATCAACATCGAACGTTGTACCCGATTATATATATACAAAAAATACGTCGTTTTATACGATAGGTGGCAATAAGCGATGTCTTATTTTTTTTTTTAATACAGCGTTTACATTGGTTTTAGAATGGATTATTAGGTCTCGATGTTGTAGCATATAAGTCGCTATAAACAGTAACGACTGTATATTTTATTTGGAACTTTTTAGGATTTAAAAATGTCAAATGAAAGCACTTTCAGCAGTCTAAATTTCCAGTTTTATTTCATTTGTGCAACTAGTATCAGCGTTACATTACGCCATCTTCAGGCCCCTGACCGACTTGCAGGAAGGAAGAATCCCATCTCTTATACAGTCGAAACAGGGACCAGCATTCAGTTACTTATATCCTTAGATTTCTTCTTGTAGTGATCCCTTCGATTATTGCTTTGAGTCGCCAAGTGATGATCGAAGGACCAATGTGTTAGGAAGAACTCTACGGACATATGTAACTGAATTCTGGCCCCTGTTTCGACTGTATGAGAGGTGGGATTCTTCCTACACGTCAGTTCTGGGCTTGAAGATGGGGTAATGTAACGCTGCAACTAGTTGCACAAATAAAATGAAACTGGAAATTTAGACTCCTGAAAGTATTTTGATTTGACATTTACACTGAACAGCCGAGATTCCGCAACCATCTTGTGTAGAGGTGGGCTTTACGAAACTTTTTTACGATTTGGTTAAACATGGCCTCTAAGAAAAACTGTGCTAACTAGTGATCTACACGCAAGTTGTGTCCGTTACCACCAGGTTCACAAGCAACCTTTATTAGAAGTACCATTAGATGGAGCTTCCTCTGTACTAATGTGTGGAAAATAGATATGTGATTAGAGTTTTTCACTGTGAGTGATGTGTAGAATTTTTCATGTATACTTCCGACTTTATTCTTCTATTCTTGAAACTGCTGTAACTTTTGTCATTTGTTTCACTACCAGATAGCCCAAGGGGGCAAAATTAGCTGATAGTTGAAAATCATGAAACGAAGTGTTTATTTTTAAAATAAATACACCATACACAGGACAACTAGTTTGTTTGCATCGGATGTGGACCCACAAGTTAGAAGACTCTAAGAAGACAGATACTGATAATAAAGGAAATGGTGTACGATTAAAGTCTAAAGAAATGAATAAAGTGAAAACTGAAAGAGTGTACAGAATTTACGAAGTTTCGTATCTCAAAGCTGCAACTCGAAGAGTGAAATAAGGGAGTAAGACTATATACAAAGCATTAGAACTATCTCGTACCGCCTACAATACTGCTACAAATTTGTGTTGGGCATGGAGACATTGAACATTCACATATGCAAAAACTGGGCGAGTCGTTTGCATTACCATCCGAAATAGAGTGGCATGTTGTCAACACCACTGATGAGACGCATGATCTGGTTTTTGGATTAACCGTGATAGAAGTAAGAAAACTTCCCTAGGTGGCCGTCAAAATTTAAAGAAAGTTATCGTTTGAGTTTAAGGGAAAGATCTGTTCAAGGTTCCTGATGCAGCTAAGGAGCAAACAACGCAGCAGAGCAAAAGGAACGAGGATCCATTGGCCAAGTGTCTCAGTCTAGCTGAACACAGTCCTCAGTCCAGTCCATCTATCTCCGATTCCAGAAATGTAAACAATATCCCAAAAGCGGTACCCAGTTCACTCAAACAACAACAATGTCCAGGCAACAGGAAAGGTGATATTTGATGTGAAGGAGAGAAAAAAAATAGGTGCATCCTGGACACAATGCACTTTTTGCTCAACACCCTAGCGTTACAGTTGCCAAAAACAACCGACGAAGGAATCTGATGCAATTGGGTGAATAAAACCTTGAACTCAGAAGTTACCTTACTACTGCCGCAGAATTACCTTACCTACTCCAAAACATATATATGATTAAAGTTTGTGTACAATTATGAACAGTGCCAATAATAAAAGCAGTTTAATACCTTTATAAATTGTGACTCACGTACTCAATTACTTAATAAAATTGCTTACGACAACTTTGTTATTTTGCTCTAATACGTGTTGTTGAAAATACTGCCAAATCAATTTACTCTAGCTGTTGAGGTAAGAGACATATAACTTTTAGATTATAAATTCGGAGCCTCGTAATCTCTTATTGTCGAAGTCGGTTACCCTGCCAATGTTAGTCAAAGGTCTTGTTCACAAGTACCGTGAATTCTCTACAAACTTTTCGTATGAATCTTTAAAATTTTCATTCGCTATCTGGGACGTACACTGATTAAAGATTCTAAGAGATAGTTGCAAGGCATTTGTCACCGTTCACACGTCACTAGTTCTTAGGGAGATAAAAGGGATCGCTATAGCTACCTGTAATTTCTAGGTTTTTCACTTGATCGTATGGAAAGAGTGTCTGTTTCAATAAACAATTCTACGATGGCACTGCAAAATGGTATCTTACTTCATGAACGCGAAAATGTCCCAAAAAAATGAAAATTGGATTAAGGCAAGCAGCAATTAGCGATTTGTTCATCGTTTTTCCTCTATTAACTTCTCTCTTTATAACTGGCATTCTCAAAATAATATTCTACGTTTTACCATGTTCAGTTGACTCATTTTATGTGCAAGCATCCACTATATTGCAGTATAAATGTGGTAAAATTCTAAGAGTTTATAGCAAAGCAACAAACTCCTGTACACACACACACACACATACAGGGTGTCACAAAAAGGTACAGCCAAACTTTCAGGAAAAATTCCTCACACACAAATAAAGAAACGATGTTATGTAGAAATGTGACCGGAAACGCTTAATTTCCATGTTAGAGCTCATTTTAGTGTCGTCAGTATGTACTGTACTTCCTCGATTCACCGCCAGTTGGCCCAATTGAAGGAAGGTAATGTTGACTTCGGTGCTCATTGCTCTACAGTACTAGCATCAAGCACATCAGTACGTAGCATCAACAGGTTAGTGTTCATCACGAACGTGGTTTTGCAGTCAGTGCAATCTTTACAAACGCGGAGTTGGCAGATGCCCATTTGATGTATGGATTAGCACGGGGCAATAGCCGTGCCGCGGTACGTTTGTATCGAGACAGATTTCCAGAACGAAGGTGTCCCGACAGGAAGACGTTCGAAGCAATTGATCGGCGTCTTAGGGAGCACGGAACATTCCAGCCTATGACTCGCGACTGGGGAAGACCTAGAACGAAGAGGACACCTGCAATGGACGAGGCAATTCTTCGTGCAGTTGACGATAACCCTGATATCAGCGTCAGAGAAGTTGCTGCTGTACAAGGTAATGTTGACCACGTCACTGTATGGAAAGTGCTACGGGAAAACCAGTTGTTTCCGTACCAGGTACAGCGTGTGCAAGCACTATCAGCAGCTGATTGGCCTCCACGGGTACACTTCTGCGAATGGTTCATCCAACAATGTGTCAATCCTCATTTCAGTGCAAATGTTCTCTTTACGGATGAGGCTTCATTCCAACGTGATCAAATTGTAAATTTTCACAATCAACATGTGTGGCTGACGAGAATCCGCACGCAATTGTGCAATCACGTCATCAACACAGATTTTCTGTGAACGTTTGGGCAGGCATTGTTGGTGATGTCTTGATTGGGCCCCATGTTCTTCCACCTACGCTCAATGGAGCACGTTATCATGATTTCATACGGGATACTCCACCTGTGCTGCTAGAACATGTGCTTTTACAAGTACGACACAACATGTGGTTCGTGCACGATGGAGCTCCTGCACATTTCAGTCGAAGTGTTCGTACGCTTCTCAACAACAGATTCGGTGACCGATGGATTGGTAGAGGCGGGCCAATTCCATGGCCTCCACGCTCTCCTGACCTCAACCTTCTTGATTTTCATTTACGGGGGCATTTGAAAGCTCTTATCTACGCGACCCCGGTACCAAATGTAGAGACTCTTTGTGCTCGTATTGTGGACGGCTGTGACACAATACCCCATTCTCCAGGCCTGCATCAGCGCATCAGGGATTCCATGCGATGGAGGGTGAATGCATGTATCCTCGCTAACGGAGGACATTTTGAACATTTCCTGTAACAAAGTGTTTGAAGTCACGCTGGTACGTTCTGTTGCTGTGTGTTTCCATTCCATGATTAATGCGATTTGAAGAGAAGTAATAAAATTGAGCTGTAAGCGTTTCCGGACACATGTCCCCATAACATATTTTCTTTCTTTGTGTGTGAGGAATGTTTCCTGAAAGTTTTGCCGTACCTTTTTGTAACATCCTATATATATATATATATATATATATATATATATATATATATATATATATATATATATATATATAAAAAAGCGCTCACGCGCTCGCACATGTACACACAGTATGCTTCTCTCTATCAAAACATGCCCCTGAAAGATATATTGCACGCACTTTCAACAGTATTTCGTTCAACCTCACTGGAATTGGAATATTAATCGCGCATAATCGTGATCCGCATCGTAGGTACCTATAACATGGATTCCCATTGTGAATATTGTAAAATTAGCATAAAAGTCTGGAAATTTTTGCAGTAGAGGTGAAGTGACTGACAGTTTCATACATGGAACTTATACCGATAAGCCAAGACATTACGACCACTGCTCACCACGAGGTTGGATCCCGCCTAATGACGCTGTGGGCACATGAGGAGCTATGAAAAGATTGTGAGAGCAGCAGAGATGGATGGGGGATCGCCCTAGCGAAGATATGGGCTGCAAATAGGGAAATCCACTGAGGTAAACGACTTCGTCAAAGGACAGATTATTACTACCCAAAGCCTGTGAACGAGTATCTCGAACACTGCGAAGCTGATCGAATGTTCACGTGCTACTGTCGTGAGCAACTACGAAAAGAGGTAGAGGGACAGTGAAACTACCACAAGGCGCTAAATGGTTGGACTCCACGACTCTTCACAAACCGTGGGTTTCGAAGGCTTGTCTGCTCTGTAACGTAGGATAGAGGGTGATCTGCGGCATCTCTGGCAAAAGAACATAATGCTGGTTCACGCACAAGTATTTCTCATCACACGGTTCATTGTACATTGTTCAACATGGAGCTCCGTAGCGGACTACCCCTACTTATTCACATACTGACCCAACGACGTCTTCAATTAAGATTGCAGTGTGCACGGGACAATCAGGATTCGACCGTCAATCAGTGTAAACGTGTCGGCTCATCGAGTGAACCACATTTTTGCTACATTAGGTCGACGGTCGTCTCCACAAACGCCGTCACGAGGTGAACTGCAGCATGAAACGTGCAGCGCGCAACGGACGCAGACTGATGGCAGCAGAATTATGCTGCGGGAGACATTTGCCTGCGCTTGCACGGGACGTGTGGTAGTAACCGAAGACAAGCTGACAACTGCGTACCACGTGCACTCCTTCATGCTTGATATCTTCCTCGATGCAAAAGTCATCTTTCAGCAGTATAAGTTTCCGTGTTTCGGAGCCAAATTCAGAAATGGTTCAAATAGCTCTGAGCACTATGGGACTTAACATCTGAGGTCATCAGTCCCCTAAACTTAGAACTACTTAAACCTAACTAACCTAAGGACATCACACAGCCGGCCGGAGTGGCCGTGCGGTTCTAGGCGCTACAGTCTGGAGCCGAGCGACCGCTACGGTCGCAGGTTCGAATCCTGCCACCGGAATGGACGAGTGTGATGTCCTTAGGTTAGTTAGGTTTAATTAGTTCTAAGTTTTAGCCGACTGATGACCTCAGATGTTAAGTCGGATAGTGCTCACAGCCATTTTTGACATCACACACATCCATGCCCGAGGCAGGATTTGAACCCGCGACCGTAGCAGCAGCGCGGTTCCGGACTGAAGCGCCTAGAGCCGCTCGGCCACAGCAACCGGCTCTCGGAGCCAGAACGGTGCTACAGTGATATGAGGAGTAGTACAGTTAAGTCACGCCGACGTTTCGACGTCCAAATTCGCCTGATGTAAATCCTATAGAACCCATTTGGGTCGATTTTGGTGGCCATCACTGCGTACACAAATCGGCGGCCAGTTATTTACGCGAATTACATGACCCGTGAGTAGACATCTAATGCCACACACTTCCACGAACCTATCAACAAACTAAATTAAAATTGCTCTATATATGTGTACAGGCAACAAACTGACTGGTGACACACTACCGAACGTTCCTAGGACATGACTCGCAACACGTGGCCTTACAGTTACCGCTGCAGTATTTACTCTCTGTTACAATAAACATCACAACATCATCTCCAGCCACAACCCACGCCCTCCTCACACTGCACGTTAAAGTCTTCACTGGCCCATCGGTGCCCTCGACGCCACGCATACTTTGAAAGAACTGAAGGTCGTCGGACGATGCAGGTAACGACCATCAAGTTCCTGTGCTGTTTGGTCCCTTTGTAACCTCCCCCTCACTTATCGACCTTAATGACAGTGAAAAATTTAAACCGTGTGTACCTAATGGAAATTTGGGAAAAGCAATCGTCACCGAAGTTAATTTGTCGGTAAAGAGGGAGGAAAGGTTTACATCTAAATGAAAGGAAAAATGCAAACGAAACTGGTAGAAAATAATTTTGAAAAGGGGTAAAGTTAATAAAGAAAGTAAATGTGCGGCCGTTACGTTAACAATTAACTAGCGGTAATTAGATATTTAAGATTTGGGTGAAATCACGGTCGCCAGTCCTAAGGACAATTACTATAGTAACTGAAAAAGAAAGGTTATTACACATATAATTAGCACTAGAAGCGTGGCAACTGAAGGTTGACACGTGTAGTGTGAGAACTGAAAGTTTGTCAGAAGTAATAAATTTCGCTACACGCTGACTTAATTTAGCAAAAGAATTAATAAAACCGGAAAATCGAAAGTTAATTTAGTGACTGAAGTTAATAGTGAGCTTTCTTTCTGAAGCACATCGAAATTCAGTAAAATACGGTTAGTCTTGGACTACCTCAACAATCATTTCAAAAGCTACTTGAATCTACGCAATTTAGAAATGAGAGACTTAACTTTGAACTTGAATTAAATGATTCTGAACAGTTAACAATAGTAAAATTTAGTACGTACCAAGCTGAGCTGCAGTCACAGGTAAGCTAAAATATGGTAACAAAACTAGCACTCTTAATTTGTGCTTGTGTAATCTAAGTATTGTAGCCAGCTATGAATACTTTAACTGAACTTTGAAATTAAAGTAGTGAAATGGAATGATTGTATTTTAATGTTGGCGTCTGAATTTGAACGACACTCGGGTTCATTCCGGAAAAGGAAGGGACCCTGCTTGGTAATGCAATTGGGACAATGAGCAACAAAGGTTCATGCTAAGTAGCTGTAATTTTGTGATGCAACAATTTTAAAAGTTTGAAAAGCTGAGGTCTGCCATACAGTTCTAAATCTTTACGTGCTTCCAGTCTTCCTTGTTGGTTGATTGAAGGTTTGAAGCCGTCGATCGAGGAGGTGGCGACAGTCACTCATTGTCGGCCGTCGCTGTTGCAGAAGCTGGATGTTGGCGCGCCTTCTTCTCGACACGGTCACCAGACGAAACGGGCTCTTGATGTGCGCCAGCTAATGCTTCCCGTCCGCGACACCATGTCAGAAACTATCATCGCAAGTCGAGCGCAATTACATGCTGCCAAACCCCGAAAGCGCGGCAACTCGCGGGAGCTTCACACAACACACCTGCTCCACTCGCTACTCCAGCCAGACTCCCCCAGCTCTGCCCGCGCTCCACGCGGCAGAGTTAACACTACCAAAGATCCTACACACTTTGATTCTTCACACGACCTATCGATGTAATCGTTCGATAGCAGTTTTCCCTAGGCAAGACCCAACGTAAAAAAACAAATAATATTCACAAAACAAACCAATTATACATCGACATAAATGCATATATATATATATATATATATATATATATATATATATATATATATATATACAAATAGTAAAACAATTACAATATACAAAGACACAGAAATGTTATATCTTCAGGTAACAAAATTAAGGAAAAAAAATTGTAGTACAATAGATGGAAATAGGAGGATATGCATTTCCGGCGTTACACGTTACAGACATGTTCCACTGTGAGGAAGGACCTTTTTCTTCTAATTCGTCACTCCATCAAGTTTCTTTTGTAATGTGACCTCGGAAACTAGTTGAGATGGAGCTGCCATCACCGACAATGGGATACACGTTAGTGTATAATACCCCCTTTTGCCCTCATGACTCCGGCGACGCGTCTAGCACTGACTCTATGTCTACATCTACATCCATACTCCGAAAGCCACCTGAAGGTGTGTGGCGGAGGGTACCTTCAGTATCACGATCGATTCTCCCTTCTATTCCGGTCTCGTATTGTTCGTGGAAAGAAAGATTGTCGGTATGCCTCTGTGTGGGCTCTAATCTCTCTGATTTTATCCTCATAGTCTCTTCGCGAGATATACGCAGGAAGGAGCAATGCTTGACTCCTTGGAGAAGGTATATTCTCAAAATTTCAACAAAAGCCCGTACCTAGCTAATGACCGTCTCTCTTGCAGAGTCTTCCACTGGAGTTTATCATCTCCGTAACGCTTTCGCGATTACTAAATGATCCTGTAACGAAGCACGCAGCTTTCCGTTGGATCTTCTCTATCTCTTCTATCAACCGTATCTGGTATGGATCCCACACTGTTATTCAAGCAGTATTCAAGCAGTGGGCGAACAAGTGTACTGTAATCTACTTCCTTTGATTTCGGACTGAATTTCCTTAGGATTCTTCCAATGACTCTCAGTCTGCCATCTACTTTACCGACGATTAATTTTATATGGTCATTCCATTTTAAATAACTCCTAATGTCTACTCCCAGATAATTTGTGGAATTAACTGCTTCCAGCTGCTGACCTGCTATATTGTAGCTAAATGATAAAGGATCTTTCTTTCTATGTATTCATGTATTCGCAGCACATTACGTCTACATTGAGATCCAATGGCCATTCCCTGCACCATGCGTCAATTCGTTGCAGATACTCCCGCATTTCAGTACAATTTTCCATTGTTACAACCTCTCGATATACCACAGCATCATCCGCAAAAAGCCTCAGTGACCTTCCGATGTTATCCACAAGGTCATTTATATATATTGTGAATAACAACGGTCCTACGACACACCCCTGCGGTACACCTGAAATCACTATTACTTCGGAAGACTTCTCTCCATTTAGAATGACATGCTGCGTTCTATTATCTAGGAGCTCTTCAATCCAATCACACAATTGGTCTGATAGTCCATATGCTCTTCCTTTGTTCATTAAACGATTGTGGGGAACTGTATCGAACGCCTTGCGGAAGTCAAGAAACACGGCATCTACCTGGGAACCCGTGTCTATGGCCCTCTTGAGTCTCGTGGACGAATAGCGCGAGCTGCGTTTCACACGATCGTCTATTTCGAAACCCATGCTGATTCCTACAGAGTAGATTTCTAGTCTCCAGAAAAGTCATTATACTCGAACATAACACGTGTTCCAAAATTCTACAACTGATCGACGTTAGAGATATATGTCTACAGTTCTTGAAAACGGGGATGACCTGTGCCCTTTTCCAATCCTTTGGAACGCTATGCTCTTCTAGAGACCTACGGTACACCGCTGCAAGACGGGGGCAAGTTCCTTCGCGTAATCTGTGTAAAATCGAACTGGTATCCCATCAGATCTAGCGGCCTTTCCTCTTTTCAGCGATTTTAATAGTTTTTTTATCCCTCTGTCATCTATTTCTATATCTACCATTTTGTCATCTGTGCGACAATCTAGAGAAGAAACTACAGTGCAGTCTTCCTCTGTAACACAGCTTTGGAAAAAGACATTAAGTATTTCGGCCTTTAGTCCGTCATCCTCTGTTTCAGTACCATTTTGGTCAGAGAGTGTCTGGACATTTCGTTTTGATCCACCTACCGCTTTGACATAAGACCAATATTTCTTATATGATGGTGAAAGAACCGGTAAACCATTCTGATTTATAGATATTTATTCACCATCCAAAACTGACCGAAGTTGGTAAGAGCGGGGCCTATTGCGCTCACTCGCTGCTCCGCCCTGCAGACTTTAGCCAAGAGGGCTCACAGGATCAGCGATAAGGAACATCTGAAGAGTGAACTACAAAGCTGCAGATCCATTTTTGGTGTCAATGGTTATGGTATGAAACTAGTAGATAAAACTACGGCGACAAAGAACGAAAGCAATAGAGGACAGCAGAAGGAAGCACAGAACGTCGCTCTATTACCATATGGTCAACGTGTCACTGAACGGGTGGGAAAAATTCTCCGCCGAGCAGGCATCAAGCCGATTTTCCGAATCAGCAACAGAATAAAAGGTGTTCTCTGCACAACGAAAGATGCAGCTGACAAACTACATGCTGCTAGAATTTCCGAAATCAGGTGCGAATGTTGAATAGTGAATGTAGGTGAGACGGGGCGACCCGTCAGCACATGGATATCTTAACACGAAAGATATATCCGACTAAGACAACACACCATGTCATTTGCGGCAGAACACGAGGATGAGTGCGACAAACAGATTGATTTTGGTGAAGTTCGCACACTGGCGAAACAGCTCAAATGGCTCTCACAAGGGAACATCCTCATCGCACCCCCCTCAGATTTAGTTATAAGTTGGCACAGTGGATAGGCCTTGAAAAACTGAACACAGATCGATCGAGAAAACAGGAAGAAGTTGTGTGGAACTATGAAAAAATAAGCAAAATATACAAACTGGGTCGTCCATGTGTAATATAGGCAATATTAAGGGCAGTATGAGACGATGAGCGCCGTGGTTCTGTGGTTAGTGTGAACAGCTGCAGAACGAGAGGTCTTCAGTTCAAATCTTCCCTCGACCGAAAATTTTAACTTTTTATTTTCAGTTTATGTGAAAAACTCTTATGTTTTCATCACTTTTTTTGGAGTGATTATTACATCCACAAGAAAACCTAAATCGGGCAAGGTAGAAGAATCTTTTCACCCATTCGCCAAGTGTACTAGTTAGGTGGGTCGACAACATATTCTTGTCATGTGACGCACATGCTGTCACCAGTGTCGTATACAAAATATCAGACGTGTTTTCCTGTGGAGGAGTCGGTTGACCTATGACCTTGCGATCAAATGTTTTCGGTTCCCATTGGAGAGGCACGTCCTTTCGTCAACTAATCACACGGTTTTGCGGTGCGGTCGCAAAACACAGACACTAAACTTATTACAGTGAACAGAGACGTCAATGAACGAACGGACAGATCATAACTTTGTGAAAATAAAGAAAGCAAAATTTTCAGTCGAGGGCAAATGTGAACCAATGACCTCTCGTTCCGCAGCAGTTCACGCTAACCACGGGACCACGGCGCTCCTCGCCTTACATTTCCCTTAATGTTGCCTATCTTACGCATGGACGACCCAGTTTGTATATTTTGCTTATTTTTTCATAGTTCCACACAACTTCTTCCTGTTTTTCTCGATTGATCTGTGTTCAGTTTTTCAAGGCCTATCCACTATGCCAACTTATAACTAAATCTGAGGGGGGTGCGATGGGGATGTTCCCTTGTCAGCACTATGGGACTTAACATCTGAGGTCATCAGTCCCCTAGACATAGAACTACTTCAACCTAACTAACCTAAGGACATCACACACATCCATGCCCGAGCCAGGATTCGAACCTGCGACCGTAGCAGCCGCGCGGTTCCAGACTGAAGCGCCTAGAACCGCTTGGCCACAGCGGCGGAACAGCCTCTTACTTTCAAGAGGAAGATTAGAGAGGCAACAGAAATAGCCAAGAGACCCGCCGACATGAACAGAGAAGACGGGTACCGACTTTGGACACCTTGGCTGCCAGAAAACACAGCGTTACGGGATGACAGCTCACGTGAAGCAATACACTAAGGCGTGCGGGAGACCGCAAAGGCCGCAGGTATATGGAGTTCTGGCGCGCCTCAGCCGGCACTAGAGAGCAGGAAAACAACGTCGCGTCACAACTGCCGACTGTTATACCATTCGCCTATTACCACCAATCACATGCATGAATGCAAACACCAATCAAAACGTCGGGTTTCTGCCATTGATAAGAAATAATAAAAACACAAATAATGAACTTCTAACATCCCCCCCCCCCCCTCCCTTTCATCCTTAACAGCCGATCAGAATTAGATAACAGCCACGTCAGCAGGTATATAAGAAACAAAGTTTTCTTATTCCGCAGTAAACAAAAAGCTCCCTGAAGGAGGTCACTTTGAACATTGACCGAAACGTCGATAGCTTTCCATACTGTAGGGAAGCAGCCTACTCATGCCGTAGTAAATTCACATCAGTCTTTCCATTGTGTGCCAGCCAGTCCGCTGTAACTAGCTCTGACGTCATAAATGTTGCGCAATACTTTAAAAATCAAATAAATAACCTAAAATGTTTCTAGCATGTCAGGAGTAATACTAAATTAATGTGTGTTAAATATCAGTTCGATAACTTCAGGCATTTTCGAAATTTGCACGTTTTCTGTAAAAATCATTGGCGCAACAGAAAAGAGCTAGATAATTCAAAATTTATAATTAGATTCATTTTTCATAATTATTTAATAAAAACAGTACTTTGGATTTCACAAATTAAAATTTTAGTGGAAATTAATGATTTTCTGGTTTTCGTCTCGAAACTTAAGGAAGCAAGATAGATTAAGTAGGCTAATAAATAAGGCTAGGATGTTTATATTTAAGTAGAATGGAGATCCGCTATAACTATGAAGATGTGAAAAGTTTCATTTGAATACCTATAAAACTATAGCGATAGCGTATCTCCAAAGGGCCACTTCAGAGCCCGTCTACTGCGTGCAGTGTAATTAAATTAATTCTCTCGCCCAAAATATTTAACTTAGCCACGTCAAAATTTTATTATCAATGCTTACCTGCATGCTGAATGCACATTTAAATTAAGAGCTTCCTCGGCCATCAGCAAGAGAAGCTATGATTTATTCGGTAACTTAATGTGGTGCATTACTAGCCCAGCGGCTAGTCGGGAGAGCCGATTTGATGAGGCGTTCCCTTAGCCGTCCGCACCGCGGCTTTATATATAAGAACGCTGCGCGAGGAAGCAAGGCCCCAGTTCTCTCCAGACGCTGAATAACACGTCATTTGTGTCGGGAGTCGCGTCGCGTCGGTATCATTGCTACAAACAGCCTCGGATGCCGTATTAAGTTACTCGGGATATGTGTAACCATTAAATCATTTTAGAGTGAAGTTTTAATTCTAGGTTGACTTTAATTATCTATCTTCAGTTTGCGTATTATGGCGAGCATTCATTTAAACATTTAATTTGGCCATTTATAGTTGCATCAGCGCATTAGACTCTGAACTGCTCTGTTAGTTAGGTTGTGTGGATTCTTTTGTTTTTCATCTGTGACTTTCAGAATATAATCAACTATTTTAGAAAATCGTTTTTGATTATAAATCCCGGACAATCTCCTAATTCCTCAGAGCTATAAGCTGTAACTGTAAGTGTATTCTCAGATGAAGTGGGCACTAGGAATTCTAATTACAGGCTTCACGTTTTGCTAATCACTTTCTGGTAGCCAATATTGTAGTTAGAGAGCCAGTGTTGAGAACGGCGAAAGACAGCATAAATAACATTCTAAATAATGGGAAATGCAGTGTTTCTACATTCATACATTAATATAACATTTATAATTCCACCCGCCGCCCCACAATTGGTGCATCGGCCGGGAAGTGTTTCTACATTCAAACAAATTTTATATAACAGCAACATATATTCCTACGAGCCGCCCCACATATGGTGCATCGGACGGGAAATGCAGTGTTTCAACATGCAAAGAAATTTTATATAACAGCAACATATTTTCCAACATGCTGCCCCACAATACTGACAATGTGGTCACAAACCCAGAAAAATTTTATGGGCTGTGACAGTGGCCACGGAAGCCTAAGTTTATATTTAACTCTGTTGACAGAGCCACAACCAGACTGCTTGCACCGCTTCATCACTGTCAAACTGAAGCAGTCGCACCTGCTGTCACATAGATAATATTGTGGGGAAGGCGAGCCAAAGGTTGCGTTTCATTGGCAGGACACTTAGAAGATGCAACAAGTCCACTAAAGAGACGGCTTACACTAGACTCGTTCGTCCTCTGTTAGAATATTGCTGCGCGGTGTGGGATCCTTATCAGGTGGGATTGACGGAGGACATCGAAAGGGTGCAAAAATGGGCAGCTCGTTTTGTATTATCATGTAATAGGGGAGAGAGTGTGGCAGATATGATACGCGAGTTGGGATGGAAGTCATTAAAGCGAAGACATTTTTCGCCGCGGCGAGATCTATTTACGAAATTTCAGTCACCAACTTTCTCTTCCGAATGCGAAAATATTTTGTTGAGCCCAACCTACATAGGTAGGAACGATCATCAAAATAAAATAAGAGAAATCAGAGATCGAACAGAAAGGTTTAGGTGTTCGTTTTTCCCACGCGCTGTTCGGGAGTGTGTAACCTCCCCCTCACTTATCGACCTTAATGACAGTGAAAAATTAAACCGCGTGTACCTAATGGAAATCTGGGAAAAGCAATCGTCACCGATGTTAATCTGTCGGTAAAGAGGGAGGAAAGGGTTACATCTAAATGAAAGGAAAAATGCAAATGAAACTGGTGGAAATTAATTTTGAAAAGGGGTAAAGTTAATAAAGAAAGTAAATGTGCGGCCGTTACGTTAACAATTAACTAGCGGTAATTACATATTTGAGATTTGGGGGAAATTACGGTCGCCAGTCCTAAGGCAATTACTATAGTAACTGAAAAAGAAAGGTTATTACACATATAATTAGCACTAGAAGCGTGGCAACTGAAGGTTGACACGTGTAGTGTGAAAACTGAAAGTTTGTCAGAAGTAATAAATTTCGCTACACTCTGACTTAATTTAGCAAAAGAATTAATAAAACCGGAAAATTGAAAGTTAATTTAGTGACTGAAATTAATAGTGAGCTTTCTTCCTGAAGCACATCGAAATTCAGTAAAATACGGTTAGTCTTGGACTACCTCAACAATCATTTCAAAAGCTACTTGAATCTACGAAATTTAGAAATAAGAGATTTAACTTTGAACTTGAATTAAATGATTCTGAACAATTAACAGTAGTAAAATTTAGTACGTACCAAGCTGAGCTGCAGTCACAGGTAAGCTTAAGTACGGTAACAAAACTCGCACTCTTAATTTGTGCTTGTGTAATCTAAATATCGTAGCCAGCTATGAATACCTTAACTGAACTTTGAAATTAAAGCAGTGAAATAGGATAATATTGCTTTAATGCTGGCGTTTGAATTTCAACGACACTCGGGTTCATTCCGGAAAAGGAAGGGACCCTGCGTGGTAATGCAATTGGGACAATGAGCAACAAACGTTCATACTAAGTTGCTGTAATTTTGTGATGCAACAATTTTAAAAGTTTGAAAAGCTGAGGTCTGCCATACAGTTCTAAAACTTTACGTGTTTCCAGTCTTCCTTGTTGGTTGATTGAAGGTTTGAAGCCGTCGATCGAGGAGGTGGCGACAGTCACTCATTGTCGGCCGTCGCTGTTGCAGAAGCTGGATGTTGGCGCGCCTTCTTCTCGACACGGTCACCAGGCGAAACGGGCTCTTGATGTGCGCCAGCTAATGTTTCCCGTCCGTGACACCGTGTCAGAAACTAACATAGCCAGTCGAGCGCAATTACATGCTGCCCAACCCCGAACGCGCGGCAACTCGCGGGAGCGTCACACAACACACCTGCTCCACTGCACTACTCCCGCCAGACTCCCTCTGCTCAGCCCGCGCTCCACGCGGCAGAGTTAATGCTACCAAAGATCCTAAACAGTTTCGTTCTCCACATGACGTATCGATGTATTCGTTCGATAGCATAGTTTTCCCTAGGCCAGACCCAGTGTATAAATACAAATAATATTGACAAAACAAACCAATTATACATTGACATAAATGCATATATATACAAATAGTAAAACAATTACAATATACAAAGACACAGAAATGTTATATCCTCAGGTAACAAAATAAGGAAAAAAATTTGCTGTGCAATAGATGGAAATAGGAGGATATGCATTTCCGGCGTTACAAGTGGAATGGTAGAGAGATAGTATGATTGTGGTTCGATGAACCCTCTGCCAAGCACTTAAATGTGAATTGCAGAGTAGTCATGTAGATGTAGAAGGTGTTCTTTAAGTTTGGGAAACAGATGAAAATCAGGTGGGGCCTTGTCGGGACTGTGCGGAGGATGATCGCTGACAGTGAAACCAAAAGCGTCGGATTGCTGCAGATGTCGCAGCGCTCTTGCGTTGTCCGCCACTGCCATACTAAAGGAGAGGGGGTTCCATGTGTGGACGAATTCGAAATCGATTACAACGCGCTGTTTCTTAGGCACCGACATAGTTACGTTACACAGCACCATGTTACGCGCTACAATTCGGAGCCCTCTACTGACAGATGGCTGCAAACACGTTGACATGAATAATAAATACGGACAGTATTGAAACTTCCTGGCAGATTAAAACTGTGTGCCGGACCAAGACTCGAACTCGCAAACCGAGTTCGAGTCTCGGTCCGGCACACAGTCTTAATCTGCCAGAAAGTTTTATTTCAGCACACACTCCACTGGAGAGTGAAAATTTCATTCACGTACAGTGTTAATAAAGTTTGTTTTATTTTATAAAAAAACTTTAAAAGTTTTCACCTAACAGTTCGGTGGCATTATCTTTCAGCAAGCTCTCGTATGTGGTCGTTCCAATTTAAACCGTACTGCACCCATACTCCCAGATATTTTATGGGTATGACTACCTGCATTGCTTGTACTGCTATTGTGTAATCATATAACGGTAGGTATTTGCGCAAATCTATGGGCAATAAGTGACATTTGTTTCTGTTGACGGTGAGCTGCAGGTTTCTACACTGAGTATCGGTCCTTGCTGTTCTTCCTGCATTTCTCTACGACTTCTCAGCGTTGTGACTTCTCTGTGTGCAACAGCATCAACCGCGAACGCCCACGTGAGAGTTACCGGTGTTGCCCAGTAGCTCATATTTTGAACATTAATGGTCCTATAATTCTCCCTTAGCGTGCACCCGCAATTACATTTACGTCCGGAAATTTCTCTCAGCTAAGAATGACACGTTACATCCTATTTGCCAGAAATTCTTCAGTGCAGTCAAAAAGCTAACCTGATACTCCGTACGCGCGTACTTTGTTCACTATGTATGGAAATGTATGGAACGCCTTCCGCATGCCAAAGTACACGGCATCAAACGGTTCAAATGGCTCTGAGCACTATGGGACTTAACTTCTGAGGTCATCAGTCCACTAGAACTTAGAACTATTTAAATCTAACCAACCTAAGGACATCACACACATCCATGCCCGAGCCAGGATTCGAACCTGCGACCGTAGCATCAGTCAGGGCACCTGTAACCAATGCCTTGTGGGTGTCATGGAGGAACAGAGCGAGCTGGGTCTCACACGATCGTTGTTCGCAGAATCCATTTTGACTTCTGTAGAGGAGACTTTCCGACTGCATAAAGGTCATAAAACGCGTGTATATTTCAGCGCTTCATCATGAGGATAAAATCAGAGAGATTAGATCCCACACAGAAGCATACCGACAATCCTTTCCACGAACAATACGAGACTGGAATAGAAGGGAGAACCGATAGAGGTACTCAGGGTACCCTCCGCCACACACCGTCAGGTGGCTTGCAGAGTATGGATGTAGATGTAGAAACGCAGTTAACACCAAACTCAGATAACATTTAATCAGTATTCTGGCAGACTACTGGGCCGTTCTACTCCGTCAGATTACTTTGTTATGTTCTCTGCGATGTTATGTTTTTGCTTTCGTTCATAACAGTGGTCTGCCACCAATAATTTTCGGTTTAAAGATTTTTCTTCTCGGTTTTCAGGAAATTTCTTTCACTTTCTTCATTCTCGCCCAATTTATCATATACCGTATATCCACGAAAGATCAGGAACGAAGTTTTTGGAGAAGTCTCAGAACCGCGTCATACAAAAGAGAAAGCCAGCCGCTGTCTCCGAGCGGTTCTAGGCGCTTCAGTCCGTAACTGCGCTGCTGCTGCGGTTGCAGGTTCGAATCCTGCCTCGGGCATGGATGTGTGTGATGTCCTTAGGTTAGTTAGGTTTAAGTAGTTCTAAGTCTAGGGGACTGATAACCTCAGTTGTTAAGTCCCATAGTGCTTAGAGTCATTTGAACTATTTTTGAACAAAAGAGAAGCAAGAACGCACGCGGATGTATGAGTGATATATGATACAAGCGAGTAGCATTTGGTGACAGAAACTGTTCAGTTCTATGTAAAATGCGACTGCACGCAATTTGAGGAAATTACAGCGCTGCCCACAAGAGTAAAAGAAGACTCTACAACAACAGCCCCAGTTCGTAAAGGAAACGAACACCTACTACACAGAAGTAGGCAGTGGAACAGAACACATCCACTACATATTTATGAAAACATAAACATCGTGATGTAGCTCGCCAGGCTGGGAAAGCCGATGTCTCTTAATACTGCGTTAAGACATCTGGTAAGGAATATGGACCCTACAGCACAGTGTATTACTTTTACTGTACCAGATTTCGTAGACACAATTGATCTCAAAGTGAGTGGATAATCTGCCAACAAAAGCGAAGAAATTCGAGAAGTTACTGAAATAGGTTTTTACCAGAAGAAATGAGTTATTTTCCTTAGACACGTTATGTGAGCACTTTGGGTGGTGGGACCGAACTGCTGAGGTCATCGGTCCTAAGACTTACACACTACTTAACCTAATTTAAACTAACTTACGCTAAGGAGAACACACACAAACACACACCCATGCCCGAGGAAAGACTCGAACCACCGACGGGGGAAGCCAAGTAAACCGAGGCAAGGCGCCTGAGACGAAGCGGCCACCTGGCGAGCACTTTGATGACGCATCTTCATATAGCATGGGATTACAGACTTTAGTGGCCAGATTGTCTAATATATACCCATCATACATAATGGACATAAAAAGAGGGCAGTTAAAGAAGAGCTGCCGTATTGCATGAGGCTAGAAGAGTGACAGAAGAGTTGAAGTTGTAGTTCGTATACTAAGTGAGGTAAGGTCTCCAGTTACCCAATATGTGCCCAGACAGTAACCTAAGGGTGACATTGTATCGCAGCAACAATAGTGTTCAACAAGGCCAAAACAGTGATAAAAATATCAGTTTTAGAGGGAACACACAATCTGTGTAGAAATATTTTGTACACGTGCTTCAGCAGAGAGATGAACTATAATTGTGTATTTTACTGTGAAGACTAGAGGTTAGAAAATCAATCGCAGTTTTTGTTGTCGCATAAGTCTTGTGAATATCCTTGTTTAGGGCGGCTTGCTAGTGTAAATTTTCGGTGTAGAGAAATTTATTTCTGTTTTATAACTAGCTGTCTCAGAGTACAGTGAGAAATCTGCACACCAACTTTTAGTGTTACTTTATTGTTCTTTGCTACATTTTCAAACTCAATAGCGCCATTTGAGAACTCATATATATTTTATACACAGTACGGTATGACTAAGGACTGTGCTTGTTGTGGGCGCACACAAGGAGAGTTGGCTGATGTCCATAAAGAGCTGGAAGCTGTATGGGCTACCATCGACAAGCTTCTAGCTGAAACGTCCCCTTTGAAAAATTGTACAAGACTGTGCTTAAACTGACACACAATATTTTTAGCGCAACGCAATCTGACTTTCAAAAATCCCTACAAAAGAATGGCCCTGACTAACATTAGCCTATACATTTCACAAATCACTTACCTCACAAAAATCTTGGTTACTCGAACTACTGCAATACAGCGAGCGCCACTACTGCCAGCTAAATAAAAAGATTCAAACTACCGAAGGCACTAACTACTGATATGCATAGTTAGCAAATGAATGATTTTGATAGAGAAAAAACAATGTATTTACCTTACTAGTGTTCAAAAGTCATAATGTATATAGCAGTTCATGACAACCAGTCTTACAAATTTCAAAACTCCGCCATCTCTCTCCCCACATCCACCACTGCTGGCGGCTCACCTCCAACTGCGCAACGCTACGCGCTGTTCACATCCAGCTGCCGCTGCCCAACACTACAATGGCCTAGCCACAGACTGCACACAGCACAGCCAGTGATTTTCATACAGAGCGCTACGTGGCATTACCAATAAGAAAATCTAAACAGCCTACTTACATAGCCCCCATGCTCCCCACAAAAAATTTTACAAATTGTTTTGGGCACTGGCCAATACAGATTTGAAAATTTTTTTCATAATTACAGTAAGAAAGATATCAAATGCACACACTTATTAATACAATGTTGGTCAAAAGCTAAAATTTTCTCACAGTCCATAAAGACAGTCCTGATCTTTCATCACAGTAAAATTGCAGTGTTTTTCTCAAAGTCTGAGCAGCAAAAAAGAATGCACACGGAAGTAGTGGATTTCCATGCAGTCTTGAAGAAGTAGTGTTGTCCTTCCAACAGAAGGACAGTGTTGACTCTTGACATGCAGAAAGGTAATGGGCCACAACAGAGCAAACCCACAGCAGAGTCAGTCGAAGTTTTGAAGAATATTGGTAGGTAGGTGATCACAGAGTAGACCTACTGTAGTCCTGGTAGAGATTGTGGTATTGGTGGGCCACCAGAGGTGCAGACCCACTGCAGTCCTTGTAGAAATAATGGTACTGGTGAGTCAGCAAAGGTGTAGACCCACTGTAGACCTTGTAGAAATAATGGTATTGTTGGCTCATCAAAGATGCAGACCCACTGTAGTCCTTGTAGAGATGGCCAGCAGCCATCTGTTGTGACTGTGCAGGTGCACAATCACCATTGAAGAGTCTTGCCGATAATATAGCAAGTCCATAACCACCACTTGTGCACTCACAAAGTTTTTTGGAACTGTCGTTAGAACCAGCAATGCTGTTATCCAGTCCCTTGCTGAATGATTAACACACGTGCAAACACTAACAGTCCCTACTTCTCACATATTGTCCATATACTATGACTAACAGAAACGTGTGCAGTGAAATGGAACTTACAAGTAAATAATATGATGAACTGGTGTCAATTACAATTTTATAACATAAGAATACAATTACAAAGGTACAAAATACATCATTAAAGAACATAACAATACAGATAACATTTGTAGTACAGGCTTTAAAAAAGAATCGAAATAACATATACATCAGTGTTACAGGAATTATGACATAAGTAAATTCATAAAAGATCAGAATAACTTTTGAAACATCAACTTCACACATGAGCATTAAAACAAAACAGAATAAATGATGTCTAAATATCTTTACAAAGTAAATAACATAGTATTTGAAAAATTCTACAACATAAATCTTATTAGCTAAACACATAGAGACAGGAAAAACACAAATATACAAGAGTACACAAACACATAGGGGGATAACACAATGGAAAGGACAGGGTTCGTTTTCAGTGTAACATTTGGTACTGCAGTCCAACCCAAAACTTCATTCCATAGATCTTTCATCTTATTTCAACATTTGTTTTCACCAAAACATCCTATCCAAGCATGCTTTCTGTATTTATATGTTCACATATTTCTTACCTCGTTATTTATTTTCCATTATCTTACATCATTTATTTCCAAGAAAATCCTACCTAAACTTGTTGTCTCTAAACCCTACTTTTTTGTTCATATCCTCTTTCAAAATACTTTTTTTGGCCATATTGTTATAGCTTGTCAATGCGTTTCTTCCAATTCATCACAACTCGTTCTCTTATATAGCCTACCCCATTTTAAGCTAACTTAAATCTACTGAGCTCAGATATATATATATATACTAAGGGACGAGGCAATGCAGCAGCACAAAACAATTAATACAAACAGCAATGACAAAAAAATTCAAATTGGCAAAGTTAGCAGCAGTAAATGTAATAACTTATATCTAAACATGACAAACCCACAGGCAGAAAAACTAGTACACTAAAGACAACAATGCAATTAAGGGAAATGTCTATTCACATCTTAATGTCTATGTAATTAAAGTGGTGCACCACAAGAAGTTATTCTACCAAAAAAAGTACCAAGTAGTTGAAAAGAAAATTCCGTATGCAATTCCTGTGAAGGGAAATGTCTTTTTATGCTCCTTCGTTTTTGAATAGATCATAAAACTATTTACTGGATCTGTAGGCATAAAACATTTATATTAGTACATCTATTAAATTTTATTTTAACCAATGCTGCAGTGCAGCTAGAAACTAGATATTAAACAAAATGAGTTAATAAATACATAAAGCAAGCCATATGGCATTTCTCTCAACTAGCAAGACAATAGCCAAGAAATGTTTCTCATTGTTTCATTAGGCATTTTAGTAAATATCATAAATTAAGAGCTCCACAGTATAATCATATGTTTTCAAGTTTGAGCGTGTCATATTTGCAATGCTTTCGACAAAGAAATGTCAATAGCGAGGATAATGGCCTCTTTTTTTTCTCCACCTGTGCCTCTGAAAGGCACACACTAATGGCTTTTTTTTTCCAGGCAATTGTCGCGCAGCTGGGTGCCCACGACGCATTACGTGAAGGTGGCCACTTAACTTTCTTACCGAAATATTGACAACAGCAGTAACAGTCTCATATAAAAATTTCACAGATAGAGAATTTGCGTTACAAATGTGTAGAAACAAAATCCTATCAATATAACAGAGTCCAAAAAATTTTTGGCGGCATTGTGATACATTCACGCATGTACACACATTTCATAACTCTTAAAGTACGATTCTCAGCTTATTGATCATAAACGTACCTCAACAGCATAATACACATCGTCATCGCAATAATAACATCATAACAGATCAATCACATCTCAGAATCGTTGCAGCTTCTTTCAATAATTTCAAGACCTTCAATAAAGTTATCTACCTCAAACGTACTTCAAAAATCATGATCCCTTACCAAATACATCATTCTAAGCTCTCATAGTATCACAACGGTTCTGAAAAAATATGAAGAGTTCACAAAGCACAGACAAAATACAATTTCATAAGTGTGAAGTTATCAAACTGTGTAATTGCGTAAACATCTGTCACTGATGTAGTAAAAAAAATGTTTGTTTCTCTGTTAAATAATCAGGTAGCTGTGTAGTTTGTGTTGGAGAAATATGGTACCGATGTGTAAAGTTGTATAAGCAAATACCATATTAGCTAGGGCTCCTTGTGCTTGCCACACACATGGTACACAAAGTAAGCGTGTACCCCCCTGAGGATTAATGTAATTATACCCTCAGGTGTTACAGATTACAGCAATGGAATGAAATGTATCACGGAAAACTTTCTTTGTAATTCAAAAATCTTTAAAAATAAATGTTTTAAGTATATAATTAATCACTCAAATGCGTGTCCTGTAGCGCTAAATGTGCGTCTTGCTGTAAGATAATTCTGTGGGAGTGCGGTAGTTATCGTCCTCTGTAAGCAAAGTTCTGCTAAAGTCAATGTACTTACCTCATCATAAACGAAAGTGAAATTCCTTGTGTATAGATATCGTAGTTATTACATACCTTACTGTGATCAACAAAGTACTATAATGTAACGTATTGTTGTGCTACGGAAAAGGCTGTCTTATTGTAGCTATACCACAAAAGTTACTATTAAAACATGTTTTACTTTCCAGAATAATACAGAAAAACTGTGCAGATATAAAACAGATACACCGCAAAAGCAACAATGTAAATTGTGTCACACATTAGTAGCGTCATGATATAATCGTGTAGCTGTCAAAGAAACCAAATACTAAGTCATCTTTAAACTCACAAAAACTATTTCAAATAACGAGTGTCTTTTCAAGTAAACCAAAATGTTGCATTGAAATCTCATTAGCAGTATATATTCTAAGTATGTAAGCCTTATAGTCGTTACGTAATCGTGCAACTAACAAGCAAGAATGTACAATTAACAACACTGTGTCGTCTGTTCACTATAACAATTTATTCGTAATTTCTGTTTAAAAATGTTCCCTAGGTTCTTGACTGGATATTTAACTTCAAACATTGTTGCATGGTAACAGTTTCTTAAGTGTGACAGAGCATACTAGAAATGTGACGTGAAAAGTTTTATGGCAAAGACAAAGTTCAAAAGCAGATTATCTCTCAATAAACGGTTTTACATGTGAAATGTATTGCAGTCCTTTAGCCTTTCTAGTGCGCAGAGTTTCAGCTTCAAAGTAATTATCATGTTGTATACGTCGGTAAGGAATGCTAAAATTTTTCTCAACGTTAGCGTCTATGTTATTTTTCGCTGAGCCAGCCGGCGCACGTGGCTGCCTGCGGTGCGAGTCATTGTCCGTCTCTTTGTTGGCGCGCGTCGTTGTTGGGATTAGGAGACCTAACTTTTACAAATTCACTTTGCCGAGAGGGCCCAGCTCTGCTTGAATCCCGCCAGTTCTGACACAATTCAGGTCTGTCGTTACGATTATATCGTCTGTCGTCATGTCGGTAATTTCTGTAATTAATTTCTTGTCGGTCACGTGGTGGAGAACTTCTCCCTGAGTCGTAACTGCGTGGAGGACCATTGTGTCTGAAGTTATTCTGTCTCCCTTGATAATAATTGTTTTGGTTCCCACATTGTCTGTTTCTATGGTTGTCTCTGTCACATTCATTACGATGGAAATGCGATATTCAACTATTATTACTCTGCCAGTGGTTGTCATATGGGTGGTGTCTGTTTTGGTCACGATTTGCGTTGTAAGAATAGACTTGTCGTGTCCAGTTATTGTTTCTGTCGTCACAGAATTGTGACGGATGTGACCTGTAGTGATTGTTATCCTGTTTTCGCATCCCGCGACTGTCTGTGTCAATTTCTAATGCTTGTAACAGTCCCTGAAAAGCTTCCATGTCGTCTTTGCAACGCCCTGCCAAAATAATATTTCTTAAATGTTCGGGTAATTTGATTAAGCAAATGCGGATGAGTTCTGAAGGGCTGTATGGGTTTGACAGGTACTGATTCTTGTGCAACATGTCTTCAAAATATTTCACAAGACTGGAAAATTCAGATTGTTCGAAATGTTTCATCATTATGATGCTATGTTTTACTCGGTCTTGTGTAGCTTGAGACCAATATGCTGAGAGGAAGGCATGATAAAATTCTCCTTCACTGTGACAATCGTGAATGACAGATCGCATTCTTACAGCTGGTTCATTCTCTAAATAGTCACACATAAATTCTAACCTATGCTCCAATGACCAGTTGGGAGGAAAACAATGAGAGAATTGATGGAGCCACGCCTGTGGATGAATGTCGTTGCCAGAATTCTTAAATGTTTTGAATTTACGTGTAGTAATGAACAGCTTATAGTCAAAATCATGTCGGCGAGTCGCATGTCGGTCATTGTTACGCGTTTCGGCGGTTCCATCTCAAAATTCGGTGCACCTTGCCAATTTCTTTCATAATTTCCGAAATGTGCTGTGTTATTATTTTGTGGCTTTTCCGTATTTCTAAGTCCCTCTTCCCGTGTTGGTGCGCGAGTGTCCTCTGAAATATGTAATTTTTGTATTACTTGTGCCAACTGATCTTGTACTTCCCGGATTTCTCTTTTGTGATGCGTATTAATTTGATTCTGATTTTGTTTGAATTTCTTAATTTGTTCATACTCTTCAGTGTCCGTGAAGGCTACAGGTCTTGTGTCATTCACATCATCATCTACCTTTGTAGATCAGTTAGTGAACTGATCCGAAAGTTCTGCTACTTTCTCCGATAGTGAACACATTTCCTCAGTGTGTTTTTCTGAACCACGTTTCAGAGTGTCCATTTGTGTTGAAATCGAATCTACTTTGTCCTTTAAGTTTTCCTGAGTTTTTGCAAGTTGCGTAACCGAATCGGTAGATGCAACTGAGTCAATTTTAGCTTGCAGGGTCTCATGATTTTGATGAACAATAGTTTGCAGTTCTTTTATGGCTGCTTCGTGATTCTGTAATGCATTTTCATGCCGCGAAAAAATAGGTTGAAAATGCTCACAAATCTGTGTTTTTACGTCATTACAGACTTTCTGACATTTCGATTCGATGTTATGTAACTCAGTAGTTAAATCTTCACGGGTTTGTTCAAGTGTGGTGTCTAACTTCCGAAGATTTTGTTCCATTGTGTCTAACTGTTGCTGTGTTTGTCTCTGGTATTGTTCCACTGTGTCTAACTTTTGAAGATTTTGTTCCATTGTGTCTAACTTTTGAAGCTTTTGCTGTGTTTGTCTCTGATTTTCTTCCATTGTGTCCAACTTTTGAAGCTTTTGCTGTGTTTGTCTCTGATTTTGTTCCATTGTGTCTAACTTTTGAAGCTTTTGTCCCATTTGTTGCATTAATTGTAATAACGATGCACTGGTGTCTGAAACATGTTCCTCAGTGCTTTTCGGCAGTGAATTTGCACCGGCAACATTTACACTTTGACAAGCGGAAAATGTGTCTTGACTCATTTGAGAAAATGGTGAGAAGCCAAAACCTGAGTCTACAGTATTTGCAATATTGTGTTCTGTCATTCCCGATTCCTAAGGCGAGCTGTTGCCGACCGATCGATCGATAATGCTTCCCTGTTCGCTACCTGTTTCACTGTCTACACCATTATTTGACGCACGCTCCATTTCCCTATGCACAATTACCAAATTACTACTTTGAATGTCTATTAATTCATTACACAGCGGTGCTGGTAAGCTACGCTCGTCGTCACTATTATTTCTCAGTTTACTTTGGAGCCTAGTGTTACGTTTTTCAGACGCCATTATTGTCACAAGATTTCACACGATAACACAGAAAAGCACAATTTGAAGAGCAAAAACAAGAAAACACATTAGCATACCACTGAAAATAATATCTAGTTAATTGCAAGCGCCGCTGCGAAATACTTGGTGCAAATTTACATGCATGTCACAACTGTTTTACTGTACAACAATGAAAGACTGCAACTACAAAGGAGATTCTCTCTACAATTACGCGCTAGCAATAAACTAAAGCTACACTAATTACACAAACTACAAGAAAAAATCAGAAGATTCCAGTTAGGTATCCTCGGCTAAGGGTCGACATATGAAATGTCCCCTTTGAAAAATTGTACAAGACTGTGCTTAAACTGACACACAATATTTTTAGTGCAACGCAATCTGACTTTCAAAAATCCCTACAAAAGAATGGTCCTAACTAACATTAACCTATACGTTTCACAAATCACTTACCTCACAAAAATCTTGGTTACTCGAACTACTGCAATACAGCGAGCGCCACTACTGCCAGCTAAATAAAAGATTCAAACTACCTAAGGCACTAACTACTGATATGCATAGTTAGCAAATGAATGATTTTGATAGAGAAAAAAACAATGTATTTACCTTACTAGTGTTCAAAAGTCATAATATATATAGCAATTCATGACGTCCAGTCTTACAAATTTCAAAACTCCGCCATCTCTCTCCCCACATCCACCACTGCTGGCGGCTCACCTCCAACTGCGCAACGCTACGCGCTGTTCACGTCCAGCTGCCGCTGCCCAACACTACAATGGCAGACAACAATGCAAACTAGCCACAGACTGCACACAGCACAGCCAGTGATTTTCACACAGAGCGCTACATAACGTTGCCAATAAGAAAACAAACAGCCTACTTACATAGCTAATGCTCGACGAGATCTGCGACACATTCGGTGCCACTGGAATCCATCCCCTGGTGACCCGCACGTCGCTGCGGCTTCCGATACGCAACATCTGACCGGTCCGTCCTCATTCCAGAGTGGGTGGCAGACAGTGTTGGGTTCACGTGTCACTGGGCGGAAGGCGAAAGAGGAAGCAAGCCGTGCAGCCGGCTCCCTACGTCTTAGGGACAGGTATGAGGTGTTTCCCAGTGTCGATGATAACTCTGAGCGTCGATTTTCCTGCCCAGTCCGGACAAGTACAGAGGGTGGTTATGCTAGTCATTGGGAGCCCCTTAGGGAGATAGCAAGCAAGGCGGGAAAGAATTCCACTGTGCATTCGGTATGTTTGCCGGGAAATCTCATCCGTGATGGGGAGGAGGCCCTGCCGGCGGCTATCGAGCGTACTGGTGCCACTGGCTGCATGTAATGGCACATCTCGGCAAGAATGACGCCTGCCGCATGGGTTCTGAGGCCATCCTCGGCTCCTTTCGGCAGCTAGCTGATTTGGTGAACGCAATTAGAAACGCACGTGGGGTGTAGGCTAAGCTTTCTATTTGTACCATCGTACCCAGGGTTGATCGCGGTTCTCTGATTTGGAGTAGAGTGGAAGGTCATAACTAGAGGCTCAGACGGCCTTGCGACGGTATCGGATGCGAATTTCTCGACCTCCGCTACCGGCTGCAGAATTGTAAGGTTCCCATTAATAGGTCAGGCGTGCACTACACGCAGGAAGCGGCTAATAGGGTAGTGGAGAACGTGTGGAGTGGACATGGGTCTTTTTTTGGTTACAGGACCCCTCCCTTGAGAGCAAAGACGATTTGCTGTTAAATCAGCCACAGCAACCTCAGAGAATCTTGGCACTCCCAGATAAGAGATAGAAAAGATTAATATGATTTTAGCAAACTGCAGGAGGATCCAAGGAAAGGTCCCAGAATTAGTATCGCTTACTGAAGGTTTTAATGTGCAGATATTATAGGGAACAGAAAGCTGGTAGAAGCCAGACGTCAATGACAACGAAATCCTAAGTTCAAACTGGAATGTTTATAGTAGGGATAGGTTAGTTGCCAATGGTTGCGTCGTGTTTATTGCAGTAAAAATTTCGATAAAATCAAGCGATGGTATCACGGATTCAGAATGTGAATTATTCTGGGTGAAATTTAGTATCAAAGCACGGTCAAAAATGGTGATCGGATTCTTTTATAGACCACCTGGGTCAGGATCTGCAGTTGTAGAGCGCTTCAAAGAGAACTTTCTGTTGTGGTTGGCAAGAGAGCCAACACCGTTTTACTAAAGGAGGCCGAAATGCACGCGTTTTAGCTCACGCAGGCTGGCGTGAGGTCTGGAACATGACAAGGAAATTAGAATTTAGAAAAACGGACGTAGCTGGTGGAATACTTAATCATGAACGTCGGTTTTGACGGAACGTGATTCACAATATCAATAGTAACTGATAATGGCGCCTTCTAGGTCGTAGCAAATGACGTAGCTGAAGGCTATGCTAAGCTATCGTCTCGGCAAATGAGAACGTAAGTAGGCAGTGAACCATCGCTAGCAAAGTCGGTTGTACAACTGGGGCGAGTGCTAGGAAGTCTCTCTAGACCTGCCGTGTGGCGGCGCTCGGTCTGCAATCACTAATAGTGGCGACACGCGGGTCCGACGTATACTAACGGACTGCGGCCGATTTAAAGGCTACTACCTAGCAAGTGTGGTGTCTGGCGGTGACACTTTCAGAATATCATTAGTAATTTTCCTGATCGTGCCGTTGTCATAGTGGGTGACTTCAACTTGCCAGGTATAGATCGGGAGTGTTATGGCATCAAAACTGGTGCCAGAGACAGGGAATGTTGTGGCATTGTTCTGGATGTTTTGTCCGAAAATTACCTTGAGGAGCTCGTGAGGGTTACGTCTTAGACCTCCTGGCAACAAACAGACTAAACTTATCGAATCAGTTAACATAGAGGAAGGTATCAGTGATCATAAGGTTGTGACAGCATCTATGAAGACGGTTCCTACAAAGAATGTTAAGAAAGGTAGGAAGATACATTTGCTCAGAAAGGGTGACAGTATACAAATTTCAGAATATCTCAGCAGTCAGCATCAAATATTGAAAGGTGGCTACACTGAGCCACAGCGCCAGAGATCGCTAGAGAGCATTGTTCCGCCGCCTCCACTGGCAGTGATTATTGAGATGTCGTAGTGGGCAGTGCTTGTCGAGGACTCGTAGTAGTCAGTTAGTGTTCAGATGTGCTAGTAGGGAGTGCTTGCTGAGATGTGATACTGAAAAGTTCTTGTTGAGATGTGGTAATAGCGAGTCAGTGTGGAGATATATTGTAATGATTAGAGTGATTTTGGTCAATATATGAAGGTAACGAAACTTGATTTATTTTTCATTATTTCCATGTTTTAAATAATGCTTCATTACAGGTTCAGTCGACAAAGCATCTGGCTTGTGTTCTTGTATTAGAGTGTAATTCTGGTTTTCTTGAGTAATTATGGTATTTTTATTTTCTTTAATTAATTCAGTATAAATGATATTTAAAATTTCTTGTGTTATTGAAGAAGAACCGTGCCAGATGCGTACGTTGAGTCATACTTCCACACACAGAACAGTTACACTTGTGCTTTGGTTTCGTAGGTTTTTATAGTTGCTGGGGACTTAATTAATTAATTGTGTTAATGAAAATTTCCATTCATTCTTTGTTATTGTTCTAAGCAGTCAGATTGCGTAATAATACTAGTCAGGGCCAACCGTTTACGAGATTTCGTAATCGGACAAACAGCTACTAAAGCAAAAATTAAAATTATTTTTATTTCATTTTAATTAAGCCCCCATGCAATATTCGGTATTGAGAAGGATGATGCGGAGAACAAATGGAAAAAAATTCAAAGGCATCTTTCAATATGCCCTAGACAAGTATGTTCAGAGTAAGGTTTTAAGGGATGGGAAAGATCCACCATAGTTTAATAGCCGTCTTAGAAAAGCGCTACGTAAACATAGAGCACTTCAACTCAGATTCAAGAGAAGTAAAAGCCACGCTGACAAACAAAGGCCGAACGAAGCGAAAATGAGCGTAAGGAGAGAAATGAGAGAAGCGTTCAATGATTTTGAACGTAATACGTTGTTAGCCGACCTGAGTAAAACCCTAAGAGATTTTGGTTGTATGTAAAATAAGTGGGTCAAAATCATCTATTCATTCTCTCAGCGACCACACCGGCACCGAAACGGAAGATAACAGAGTGAAGGCCGAAATACTGAATTCGCTCTTCCTAAGTTGTTTCACTGCGGAAGATCGTATCACTGTCCCTCCTTTCAAAAGTCGTGCGAACGTCGAAATGGCAGGTACTGAGATAAACGATGGCTGAATTGAAAAGCAGCTACAATCGCTTAGTAGCGGAAGTGCTTCAGGACCAGGTCAGATACCTATAAGATTCTATAAAGATCATGCGAAAGAACTTGCTTCCCTTCTGGCGGCAATTTACCGTAGATCGTTTGAGCAACAAAAGGTGTCTAACTACTGGAAAAAAGCGCAGGTCATTCCCGTTTTTTAAGAAAGGCCGTAAGACACATCCACACAATAATAGGCCTATACGGATGACGTCAATCTGTTGTAGAATTATGGAACATGTTTTATGCTCAACAATTATGACGTTCTTGGAAAATCAACATCTCCTTTATAAAAATCAACGCGGATTCTGCAAACAGAGGTCATCTACATCTACATCTACATCTACATTTATACTCCGCAAGCCACCCAACGGTGTGTGGCGGAGGGCACCCTACGTGCCACTGTCATTACCTCCCTTTCCTGTTCCAGTCGCGTATGGTTCGCGGGAAGAACGACTGTCTGAAAGCCTCCGTGCGCGCTCTTATCTCTCTAATTTTACATTCGTCATCTCCTCGGGAGGTATAAGTAGGGGGAAGCAATATATTCGATACGTCATCCAGAAACGCACCCTCTCGAAACCTGGCGAGCAAGCTACACCTCGATGCAGAGCGCCTCTCTTGCAGAGTCTGCCACTTGAGTGTATTAAACATCTCCGTAACGCTATCACGGTTACCAAATAACCCTGTGACGAAACGCGCCGCTCTTCTTTGGATCTTCTCTTATCTCCTCCGTCAACCCGATCTGGTACGGATCCCACACTGATGAGCAATACTCAAGTATAGGTCGAACGAGTGTTTTGTAAGCCACCTCCTTTGTTGATGGACTACATTTTCTAAGGACTCTCCCAATGAATCTCAACCTGGTACCCGCCTTACCAACAATTAATTTTATATGATCATTCCACTTCAAATCGTTCCGCACGCATACTCCCAGATATTTTACAGAAGTAACTGCTACCAGTGTTTGTTCCGCTATCATATAATCATACAATAAAGGATCCTTCTTTCTATGTATTCGCAATACATTACATTTGTCTATGTTAAGGGACAGTTGCCACTCCCTACACCAAGTGCCTATCGGCCGCAGATCTTCCTGCATTTCGCTACAATTTTCTAACGCTGCAACTTCTCTGTGTACTACAGCATCATCCGCGAAAAGCCGCATGGAACTTCCGACACTATCTACTAGGTCATTTATATATATTGTGAAAAGCAATGGTCCCATAACACTCCCCTGTGGCACGCCAGAGGTTACTTTAACGTCTGTAGACGTCTCTCCATTGATAACAACATGCTGTGTTCTGTTTGCTAAAAACTCTTCAATCCAGCCACACAGCTGGTCTGATATTCCGTAGCCTCTTACTTTGTTTATCAGGCGACAGTGCGGAACTGAATCGAACGCCTTCCGGAAGTCAAGAAAAATAGCATCTACCTGGGAGCCGGTATCTAATATTTTCTGGGTCTCGTGAACAAATAAAGCGAGTTGGGTCTCACACGATCGCTGTTTACGGAATCCATGTTGATTCCTACATAGTAGATTCTGGGTTTCCAAAAACGACATGATACTCGAGCAAAAAACATGTTCTAAAATTCTACAACAGATCGACGTCAGAGATATAGGTCTATAGTTTTGCGCATCTGCTCGACGACCCTTCTTGAAGACTGGGACTACCTGTGCTCTTTTCCAATCATTTGGAACCCTCCGTTCCTCTAGAGACTTGCGGTACACGGCTGTTAGAAGGGGGGGCAAGTTCTTTCGCGTACTCTGTGTAGAGTCGAATTGGTATCCCGTCAGGTCCAGTGGACTTTCCTCTGTTGAGGTCATGCGGGACTCAGCTCGCTCTGTACCTCCATGAGATCCACAGCGCACTGGACAACGGCGCTCAGGTTGATGCAGTGTTCCTTAATTTCAGTAAGGCGTTTGATACCATCCTGCATTGCCGATTAATGAAAAAAATACGAGCTTACGGAGTATCGGAACAGACCCGCGATTGGATTCAAGACTTTCTTGAAACTAGAACTCAACACGTCGCTCTTAACGGAACTAAATCGACAGATGTAAACACAGGGAACTGTGATAGGACCATTGCTGTTTACAATATATATAAACAGTCTAGTAGAAAGCGTCGGATGCTCTTTATGGCTATTCGCAAATGATGCAGTTGTTTATACCAAAGTAGGAACGCCAGAAGATAGTAAGAATTTGCAGAACGACCTGCAGAGAACTGATAAATGGTGCAGACTCTGGCAGTTGACCCTGTACGTAAATAAGTGTAACATATTGCGCATATATAGGAAAAGAAATCCACTACACTACTGATGGCAAACAGCTGGAGACAGGCCGGCCTGGATGGCCGAGTGGTTCTAGGCGCTACAGTCTGGAACCGCGAGACCGCTACGGTCGCAGGTTCGAATCCTGCCTCGGGCATGGATGTGTGTGATGTCCTTATGTTAGTTAGGTTTAAGTAGTTCTAAGTTCTAGGGGACTGATGACCTTAGAAGTTATGTCCCATAGTGCTCAGAGCCATTTGGACCATTTGAGCCGGAGACAGTGTCTGCCGTAAAATGTCTAGGCGTAATTATCCACAGCGACCTTAAGTGGAATCACCATATAAAGCAGATAGTGGGAAAAGCAGACACCTGACTCAGATTCATCGGAGGAATCGTAAGGAAATGTAACTCTTCCATGAAAGAAGTGGCGTATAAGACGCTTGTTGGCCCGATTCTTGAGTATTGTTCATCTGTCTGGAATCCCTGTCACATGGGTCTGATAGAGGAGATAGAATAGATCTAACAAAGAGCGGCGCGTTTCGTCACGGATTGTTTATATGGCGAGAGAGCGTTACGGAGATGCTAAACGAACTCCACTGGCAGAGGTTACAAGAGAGGCGTTGTGCATCACGGAGAGATTTACTATTGAAATTTCGGGACAGCACTTTTCAGGAGTCAGATAACATATTACTTCTTCCCATATACATCTCGCGTATTGACCACGAGGAGAAAATTCGAGAAATTGGTGCTAGTACAGAGGCTTACCGACAATCATTCTTCCCACGCACTATTCGCGAGTGGAACAGAGTTGGAGGGATCAGATAGTGGTACTCAAAGTACCATCAGCCACACACCATTAGGTGGCTTGCGGAGTATGATGTAGATGTAGATGAAATGTCAAGCGAAAAGGGGAATTGTATCCTGTTTTCCACGTATTTTGAATTTAGTGACGAGATCGACGAGTTTATGTTAGCCACCTAGGACGAATTAATCGTCTGTCTGTTGGTCCATCATGGACAAGGGACATCGGTTGGTTAAGTAACTGTGAATGTCAATGAAATTAACCAACAGCCGTGTAACTTAAGATGTTTGTTGCTGAAGAAATCACGGGCTTGTCCCAACCCTTGGTAAGGTACATTTAGTCTCTGTTGGTCCATTATGGACAGGGAATATTGGCTTGTTAAGCAGCTGTCAATGGCAATGAAACACACCAACAGCCGTGGCTGGCTCTGAGCACTATGGGACTCAACTGCTGAGGTCATTAGTCCCCTAGAACTTAGAACTAGTTAAACCTAACTAACCTAAGAACATCACAAACATCCATGCCCGAGGCAGGATTCGAACCTGCGACCGTAGCGGTCTTGCGGTTCCAGACTGCAGCGCCTTTAACCGCACGGCCACTTCGGCCGGCAACAGCCGTGTAACTTAAGATGTTTGTTGCTGATGATCACAGGCTTGTCCCAACACTTGGTATGGTTCATTCAGTCTGTGTTGGTCCATCATGGAATCCTCATGTGTATTCCGCAGATGCAACTGCATCTATGGCCCAATGAGACGTTAAAAGCACAATATGGGGAGGCTGCAGAGTGTAGAGTCCAAAGATGGTTCTGTGATTTTTTCCAAGGCTGTTACGTAGCACCAGTAGGGAAAACTAATTTAGGTTATTGTGAATGTTCAACATTCTCGGTGACCGAGGATTGCTGTTTCTTCTACATTTTTGTGATAACTGTGCTGTGCACACACTCGTAGGATGACACCAGCCGTGTTCACAGAGCGGCATGCATTCGTTCCCTGTATGACGGGCTTTCAGGAACCTCACCAGCCCTCTGACTCATCTGATGTTAATCCCGTAGAAAATGCCAGAGACTATTTGCGACAATGGGTGGAACGAAGCTGTAAATAGCCGTGCATTCTGGTAGCTGTAGGGGATGTAGTCATCAGTTTGAGGCTTCAGCTGGCTATGCCACACCTGAAGATACTTGTGGACTCTCCTCTGCCATTATCGAGGCTGGTCAGCGTTACACGGTATTAGCGCGATTCCTCCCGGGAGTGGCCAACTTTTTGTCGCGTGTGCTTACAATCCGAGTGCCGCGAGGCCTGTTTACAGGAGTCTGGTTTTTCGGATGCGGGATCGGGCTGCGACTAGGTGGCTGGCGAGCCGCTGAGCCGCGGGCTTTGAAGGGAGAGAGACTTAAAGGCGAGCAGAGAAAGGCGGCCGCGTGTCGCCGCGGGTATTAATGGGCCTGCCGGACAAGGGAGGCCCGTCTCTGAGGGCGTCCACGGCGGCACACGCCCCATTGTGCGCGGCCACAATGGGCCAGGTGCCGGCGGCCGGGCTGCCCCAGTGGACGGCAGCGGCTACCGCACTCCGCACACTTATCGCGGGACGCATCTGCACGGACCGTGGCCGATCCGAGCCGAGGTCTGCCACTGCGAGTCCCACCTTCCTTTATTGAGGGCTCGGGTGTGAATCGAGCAGCCAAGCTGAGTGTTTACGTCCCCGTATCGAAATGTACACTGGCTGCAAATTCAAATGAAACATTCGGACCGGCAGAAATAGCCTGGAATGCATTTGGAAAGCTGAACAGGATTTACTGAACTAACAAGGGAAACCATCGCAATATACGAATACACAGTTCCGCGGCGATATGTACTGATAAAATTTTCTCGAGCTTCTACCTGCGGCCGGCCGATGTGGTCGAGCGGTTCTAGGCGCTTCAGTCTGGAACCGCGCGACCTCTACGGTCGCAGGTTCGAATCCTGCCTCGGGCATGGATGTGTGTGATGTCCTTAGGTTAGTTAGGTTTAAGTAGTTCTAAGTTGTAGGGAACTGATGACCTCCGAAGGTAAGTCCCATAGTGCTCAGAACCATTTTTTACCCCCGCGTCCAGTGGTTTAAAATCCACGAGCTTTCGGCCGAGTTCTCCTCCGCCGTCGTCAAGGGGTGACTATCGAATGATTGCTGCTGCCATCCTTATATAGCCGCGCTGACGTCACTAGTACTCGCTCCAGCGCCACTTGACCATGGCCGAGGATTTTAAACCACTGGACGCGGCTGGAAGGTTCAAATGCTTCAAATGGCTCTGAGCACTATGGGACTTAACTTCTGAGGTCATCAGTCCCCTAGAACTTAGAACTACTTAAACCTAACTAACCTAAGACCATCACACACATCCATGCCCGAGTCACGATTCGAGCCTCCGACCGTAGCGGTCGCGCGCTTCCAGACTGTAGCGCCTAGAACCGCTCGACCACATCGGCCGGCCGCAGGTAGAAGCTCGGCTGGATGGCCGAGAAAATTTTATCCCCATCGCAACCCCTCAGATTTGGTGGTAAAATGGCCCACTGGATAGCCCGTCAAAAGCTGAATGCAGATCTGGCATTAAAACAAGCAAAGCAGAAATAGTGAACGTTCTAGGCTCAAGATTTGCAACGTCGAGCGACTTGCAAGGACCACGGCGTCATAGTTCTGTGGTCACTGTGTTCGTCTGCAAAGCGAGATTTTTCACAAATTTATGAACTGTCATTGACGTGTCTGTCCTGCTTCTCTTGGTAGTAGTCATACTATAAATTGCTTATACACTGAAGAGCCAAAGAAACTGATATACCTGCCTAATACCGTGCAGGGCCCCCGCAAGCATGCAGAAGTGCCGTAAGACGACATCACATGGACTCGACTAATGTCTGAAATAGTGCCGCAGGGAAATGACCCCATGAATGCTGAAGGGCTGTCCGTAAATCCGTAAAAGTCCGAGAGGATAGAGATCTATTCTGGACAGCCCGTTGCAAGGCGTCCCAGATATTCTCAATAATTTTCAATAATCAAGTCTGAGGAGTTTGGTGACCAGCGAAAATGTTTAAACTCAGAAGCGTGTTCCTGGAGCAGTTCTGGAAGTGTGGGATGTTCCACTGTCCTGCGATGGATTTTCCCAAGTCCGTCGGAATACACAATGGACATGAATGGATGCAGATGATCAGACAATATGCTTACCTACGTGTCACATGTCAGAGTCGTATCTATCACTCCAACTGCACACCCCCACACCATTACAGAGCCTCCACCAGCTTGAACAGTCCTCTGCTGACATGCAGGGCACATGAATTCACCGAGCGAGGTGGCGCAGTGGTTAGACACTGGACTCGCATTCGGGAGGACGACGGTTCAATCCCGCGTCCGGCCATCCTGATTTAGGTTTTCCGTGATTTCCCTAAATCACTCCAGGCAAATGCCGGGATGGCTCCTCTGAAAGGGCACGGCCGACTTCCTTCCCCATCCTTCCCTAATCCGATGAGACCGATGACCACGCTGTCTGGTCTCCTTCCCCAAAAAACCAACCAACCACATGAATTCATAAGGTTGTCTCCACAACCCTACACGTCCATCCGCTCAATAAAATTTGAAATGAGACTCGTCCAACTAGGCAACATGTTTCCAGTCATCAACAGTCCAATGTCGGTGTTGACGGGCACAGGCGAGGCGTAAAGCTGTGTGTCGTGCAGTCATCAAGAGTACATGAGTACTCTGGAAGCCCATGTGGATGATGTTTCGTTAAATGGTTCGCACGCTGACGCTTGTTGATGACCCAGCATTGAAATTTGCAGCAATCTGCGAAAGGGTTGTACATGATTTGGCGCCGGCCGGGGTGGCTGAGCGGTTCTAGGCGCTACAGTCTGGAACCGTGCGACCTCTACGGTCGCAGGTTCGAATCCTGTCTCGGGCATGGATGTGTTTGATGTTCTAAGGGTAGTTAGGTTTAAGTAGTTCTAAGTTCTAGGGGACTGATGACCTCAGAAGTTAAGTCCCATAGTGCTCAGAGCCATTTGAACCAACATGATTTGGTGTGAGCGGATTCCTGATATTCACGGAGCACTCGTGAAATGCTCGTACGGGAAAATCACCATGTCATCACTATATCGAAGATGCTGTGTCCCATCGCTAGAGCGCCGACTATAACACCAGGTTCAAACTCACTTAAATCTTGATAACCTTCCATTGTAGCAGCAGTAACAGATCTAACAACTGCGCCAGGCACTTGATGTTTTATACAGGCGTTGCCGACCGCAGCGCCGTATTCTGTCTGTTTGCATATCTCTGTATTTGAGTACGCGTGCCTATTCCAGTTTCTTTGATGCTTCAGTGTAGAATATGAGTCATGTGGTAAGAATATATTACCGTTGCAAGTGAATATTCTGAATAGTGAGGTGTCGCACAGACCTCTCAACAGAAATTAAAACAACAAATAAACGAGTGTGAACTATACAGCAAATAAATTCAAGTGTCAAAACTTCCAAAACAGAAGACAGGAGGCATAGTATTATGTGATACCTGTGTAGAACAAATAGGAGATACAAACGTCTGGAGGTCCCTTCGTTACACGTCGCCGTCGCAGATGAACATTATAACACGATGAAGGCACAAATTTGAATACAGCGAACAGACATGTCAATGACCGGACGGGCATAATTTTGTGAGAAAAAAGAGAAATGTGAGGCGGGAGGGAGATTTGAACCAGGCTGTCTAGCATGTTGTTCTTAGATCATTCACTATTTCTGTTTTGCTTCTTTTTCTACAGTTTAGTGTATGTTCTCCCTGTTTTCATGCTTGATCTGTGTTCATTTTTTGACGGGCTATCCAATGGGCCACCTTAGAACTAAATCTGATGGGGGGAGGAGGGGGGAGGGAAGCGATGGGGAGTCTCTCTTGTAAGCTTCGAGTATTTATGAAATCAAAAGCTTACTCACGAATAGTCCCCTTCACCAGTTTTGACCTAAGGCAATTTCAAAACATTTGGTTTGCCCAGTGAGCAATGTAGAAACCCATTTTGGGACTTATTGGGAAAGAAAAGGAAACAAACTTATGGGTCAGGGAACAGACAGGATTGGGAGACGTGATTATCAACAATGTATTGGAAAATGGAGGTGGGCAGGGTATATAGACGTAAGAAAAGTGTAACACAGCGTAATGGAAGTTGCGTAAATTTCTTTAGAAATATGCGTTTAGCTTACTACAGAAGTGGGGGAGAAACTCTAGAGCTGGTCTTCATCCAGTAGGATATGTCAAATGGTTTATGACAGTTGCGGTAGAATCTTTCAAAGGTTCTAAACGTCATTTCACACAGTTTTTCAATACTTCCCACAATGAGTTCCATTCTATTGCTCCATATTTCCGGTAATTATTTATTTTGGTGTGATTGCCTCTGTACTTCCGTATATTCTGTTGTACAACTGTCCATTTTACCTTTTAGTCTGTCTCTGTATCGTCTTCCATATGTAATACCTCCTCAATCTGTTCTTCAGTACTCTTGTCACGTACTAATTTTAATTTAAATTATTAAATAGGCATTCAGTTTCCAGTTCAGTGTTAATCTATTCAATTTGTACTCGTTTACTGTTTAACTTTGCCATTTTAGTGGTATCACCACTACACTTTCAAAGATGAATTTTACTCTGTGTGCGTACGTCACGGTCGACGTGTTACATCCTTCTCAGTGTTGTTCATGAATGTTTCACCTTCTTTAACGACGACAATTGGTTGAAAGTCTGATAACGGCCTTGTAAGCCCAAAACCGGTTAATATTATAAATGAGTATTGTTGAAAATTCACAACATTGTGCCTTTAATTCATAATTATGAAGTGGTTCTACAAAGAAGCTACAGAACAATTAGTTAGCGGTTAGAAAATACTGGTTTAATATTATAAATGAGTGTTGTTGAAAATTCACAACATTGTGCCTTTAATTCATAATTATGAAGTAGTTCTACGAAGAAGCTACAGAACAATTAGTTAGCGGTTAGAAAATACTGGTTTAATATTATAAATGAGTGTTGTTGAAAATTCACAACATTGTGCCTTTAATTCATAATTATGAAGTAGTTCTACGAAGAAGCTACAGAACAATCAGTTAGCGGATAGAAAATACTGGTTTTTTTATACCTTGCTATTTACTAGACAGAAAAAAGACTGCAAAGTTTCAGGAATTTTATACTCCAAAGAGAAGCCCGACTAATACCAGTCAGACACAGATTTTTATTCAAAGCGAAGGTAGCGTATTGTACAGTATAGTGTGTTAAAATTAATTTCACTATAATACGCTGCGATGTCTCTGTCATATAATGAATTGTAGTACAAGGCAGTTCAGTACATACTACATGAAGCAATGGCGATACGCATCGCTGACGCATGGTAAGTGAAACATCTGTGACTTGACCGCAGACTTCAGCCAGTCCTTAGCGTCCAAACAGAACAGGCGTGTACTTTTTACGGTGTAAAAATACTCGTGCAGCAATGATTTATTATCGTTCCGTACCGTGCGGTACCGTATTTACATCGTACACACTACAGACTATCTTTTTGGCAGCAGCACACCAAGCCACCATTTTAAAAACTTTCAGTTGCCATTAACAGTGATAAGACTTAGCAAATCGAAAATTTGAATTCTTATTTACAGGAAGCTTGAGACATCTTATGGTATATTTTATAAAAATTGACAATATAAACATAGGAAAGAGAACTACATTTTTATTTTATTTTTTTTTTTTTTACGCGAAAAATCTGATACACTTAACCAAAGATATCTCTTTCCCGCTATTTCGTTCACAAGCAGCGGCCTTCGCCAACAGTACCTACTGTATTACTTACTACAAAGTCACAACAATTTGAGACGATGTCGCAGTGGCTGTAGGCAACGGAAGGAGGCGTGCCTTGCCCCCGCATTGGGAGTGTCGAGAGGAGAGGAGTCGCGATGTGAAGGTAGCCTCGGCTGCTTGCCACAATCTTGCCACCAATACCTCTAACAATGTGCACGTCAATAATTTGCGAATAGCGGCAGTTTAAAGCTGACAGAGCTCAGAGATAAATGAATATCTTTGAACTAGAACTGATTTTCTGTACTTCTGGCCGCACCGATGAAAACACCAAGTTACCGTGGACAAACAGTAACTATTCCTAAAACGACGGTGACGCTCGTACCGTATTGACCTTGCTAAAGCCAAGTGAAGTTGTGTGATTGTTGGAGAAAATACGACAGAGATAGCATTGTTGGTGGGTTACCTCTCCATCTTTCTCAAATGCGAGTCCTTCCTATGTGTAGGAGGCATAGTCACTCGACGCAGTCACATATCTCGAATTCGTCGTGAGGGAGTAACGGCACTGAACAGTTATCAAACGGCAGTTTTTAATATGTTTCTTCCGCTAAATAAGCCAACTTGTTTTAGGTACACTGACATTTCCTGTTTACCAATCAGAACCAAACCCACATTCATCCCCATTTATTTGTCAAAAGATAAAAGATCGTGTAACGCAGGTAATTCCCGGCGAAACACAATGCTAGAGAGAGCGAGAGAGGATTCTGAAGCAACTCAACTGCGGTGCGTGAGCGGTTGGTGAACACTTGAAAGGTCAGGAACTGGGAGCAGCCGGCTGTTGGCTGTGAAGAACGATGGCAAAGTAGCCCGTCGGATCTTCCTCGAGCCTCATCTTGATAAAGTCAGTGATAACGGAAGAGCGTGCAAGAACAAGCTGAGAGCTTCCCTCCCGGATACACGGGGCTCTGAACGCCGCTATCAAGGATAGTAGATCTGCAGGCGCAGCTCGCTTCCAAATCTTGATCTAAGATTAATATTTTGAAAAAAGCTGCCTCAACTCCTGTCACTGCGCTTGTACGCTATCCGTGACCTTACTCGCCGATAATCGACTTTCTCTGCTTCATTTTACTGCAGGCAAAGGCTTTGACTGTTGACGCTATCAGTCTCATCTCGCTAGTTCATCAAAACGGCTGTGAAGTGTTTCTAGTTTTAAATCAGATATCTGTCTGTTTTTTCCTGCATGTAACACGGTTTTATTTGTTCGCATTGTCGCGTAATCCCCACCGCGCTTTTGACTTTATATGCAGTTTATGTGGCATAATATGTTAATTAACTGTATACTGCTTATTGTTGCGAGCACAACAGATAAAATGCGATTCTCACTATTAGTTTCTGCAGTTGAAAATATTTTAACTTTGTGCACCTTGATCTATTGCGTGGGGATTCGCATAACTCTAAAAGATTTCCTGCTGTGCACATATGATCTTTAATTTGCAAACTATTTTTATATAACCCTGATCTGGCTTATTAGAAATTGAACACGGTATCATTACTGTAACTAATCATGAAATTAAACATGTCCCTCGCTACTTTCATCTCAGAAATGCACTGAAAATTACCCTTATTATACGTACAGAAGTTACAGTACGCTATGTTCGCTAAACGTAAAAGCTGCAGAGGATTTTTTGATATATGAACGCTATTGATGGCAACGACTAAAGCATGAAACTAAAAATGAAATTTGGTTTTTGTATTATTAGCCAGAACAGGTTTCATCACAACAGTCTTTGATATCACACAAGTAAAATTTTATTGCTCTGATTTGTTTAAATTATTTACTTCACTGATATTGTAATAGCAGTTGTCCATGTCCACCTAAAAATGACATAATAAAATCCACTATTCACATCTAAGGTCCCTGGGAAGCTGAAAGAAATAATTTTAATGTGCCGTTACCTGCCCGCTTAATTCCAGGTAAACTGCTTTCATTCAATTTAATTTGAATTTGCCGCGGTAGCGGCTCCCGCGATCTCTGCACAGCTCTGCGCCATGAAAAATTATAAATATGCTGGAAACGGCTAAAAATGTGGAATGAAATACTGGGCAAGCTAACAATAAATTATTACAAGTAATTTTAACAATTTCTATATTCAAAAATCAACATAAAGTACACACCTTTTTCATTCATCAGCCTGCAATGGCGTCTTTCTCGAACAAGGAACAAAAGAAAGCTTACCAAACATTCAATCGAGCGTTACAGGCTCTTACAACTTTAACGGCTACAAGAAGACAGAGAGAGTAATGTTTTAACCTCCACTATTTAGAGGCAATTTAATATGCATCTTTGTTATCTTTTTTAATTATCATTGTCTGCTTTGATTTCTACACTCGCCGACCACGGACGTTATTTGCAAAATATAGATACATAATTATTGCACAAACATAAAAATGAAAACAAGATTATTTCTCTTTTTTGCAGTCTACATAATCGACAACCGTTCATACAGGAATGAAATAATAATACAGATAATTTTTTTTCACATATATTACAACGATTTTGTGAATGTCTTGCCAGGGGACGTCACAGCATACTATTAAACTCATTTGTATAATTCTCTAAAACTATCGTAATTTCCTTATGATTCATCCTATTATTAATTGCTTAGCTTCTCCAGTCCAATTCACAGCTTTTGTCACCCTAGTGTGTCACTGAACTCCGAATTGTTCTTCTTGAGATCTGAAACGCTTTATTCTGCAACCGAGGTAAAAGGGTAACAGAGGAGATGTAGTTTTCATTCTGTCTGCGTCGCTCTCGTGTATCGAGTTCTGGATGCTCTGAAAAATTAAATTTTTTTCTCGAACCGAGAGAAACTAGCTTCAACATTTTACACAGCTACTATCCATGATTCACTCGTTTCCAGAATTGCATATTTTCCAAAGTATTTCATGCATAAATATGTTGTTGCAATGACAAAATCGTAGACTTACTTACTTTTAATTGGGTCGATCAGCAACCATTACTAGTGCAGTGTCGTTAAAATTGCAACAAAGCAAGAAAAGATATTTCGTGTGTTGGAACATACGAGATATTTACCTGTTTAACAGCGCAGCATGCATTCTGGAGGAATTATGGAAAATAACCACCATGTAAACATAGAATATATGGTTGCTGTCAACAATTTAGTGACACTGGTTGTCCCTGTAAACTGGAACCTACCGGTCGACCAAGCGTGCCACATAAGGGAAAGTTTCGTACGCAGTCCAAAATAATCAACGGTACCTGCAAGCCACGAACTTGAAACACGGCAGAAAAGTGTGTGTAAGATTTCGCGATGGCGGTTACGTTTTAAGCCGTACCGTCTGCAACTCGTGCAACAATTAAAAGAAGGCGATTATGTGTAAAGGTTTTTTTAAATTGCCGCTACCAGTCACCAACTTTGTCAACTATTCTATTACTTATTTATTTAGCGACATGTTTCGAGGGTTATATCTCACCTTCAGGCTAAATGGCATTACAAAAACTACTTTACAATAAGGTCATACTGATGTTACATAGTCTCCTTTCACAGGATGACCACAGCACTTACGAAAAGACTATGGAACATCACTATGATCTTATTGTAAAGTTGTTTTTGTAATACCATTTAGCCTGAAGATGAGGTATAACCATCGAAACATGGCGCTAAATAAATAAGTATTCAGTAGCTGACAAAGGTTGTGACTGGTAGCGGTAATTTTAAAATACCATTACATATTTGTTGAGACAGTAACGGTCGAAAAATAGTCAAAATGGCTTCAAAGGCGATTATGGCCGGCGCTTTCAACTATGCACCCCAATGCAAGAAGCCCTTGCGGATGAACGTTTCGCCTCCGGGCTAGTATTCAGCGACGAAGCAACCTTCCATACATCTGGGATGGTTAATCGTCACAATGTGAGAGTGTGGGCACCGAAAATCCTCATGAAATTGTGGCGCATGGTTAATGTCTCCTATGCAATGTCTCAAGAGAACGGCCTTGCCGCAGTGGAAACCCCGGTTCCCGTCAGATCACCGAAGTTAAGCGCTGTCGGGCGTGGCCGGAACTTGGATGGTTGACCATCCGGGCCGCCATGCGCTGTTGCCATTTTTCAAAAAATGGTTCAAATGGCTCTGAGCACTATGGGACTCAACATCTGAGCTCATCAGTCCCCTAGAACTTAGAACTACTTAAACCTAACTAACCTAAGGACTTCACACACATCCATGCCCGAGGCAGGATTCGAACCTGCGACCGTAGCAGTCGCGTGGCTCCGGACTGAGCGCCTAGAACCGCTAGACCACCGCGTCCGGCTGCCATTTTTCGGGGTACACTAAGTCTCGTGATGCCAACTGAGGAGCTACTCGACCGAATATTAACGGCTCCGGTCAAAGAAAACCATCATTACGACCGGGAGAGCGGTATGCTGACCACATGCCCCTCCTATCCGCATCCTCAGCTGAGGATGACACGGCGGCGGGATGGTCCCAATGGGCCACTTGTGGCCTGAAGACGCAGTGCATGCAATGTCGCAGGTGAGTCTGTATCGGCCGTTTGTCTTCTCACTGAAGACTGTTGATATGTTGTAGATGTGCTTTTCTCCGCAACTGACAGCTGATTCCCAGAATTTCCTCATCAAACAAGACGAAGAAGCTCCTCATTGGAACATCTCCACCTAAGCGATCAACTTCCGCGCCACTGAATGGACTAGATGACTCCCTTCTTCCTCCCCCCCCCCTCCACCTCCACCCCCTCACCTTACCAGGTCGCCTCAACTAAGGCCTTGTGGCTTTTTCCTTCGGAGTATATAAGGGACCATGTTCATGTGCCCTCACTGCCGAGAACCTGGAACAGCCCAGAGAATGCACCGATGTGTGTGACCACTGACAGGATGTTGCTACATAAGGTAAGGAACGAACCTGGATGTCTCTCCTGCGATCAGACGAGCTCTCATACAAGATTTGTAGTATGCAAAATGCAAGCTTGACGAGTTTACGGCTCTGTTATGTTTATACATGTGGTACATTGTAGAACATCGAGCTTAGAAAACTAATGAATAATTTATAGTAGTCATGTATTTCTCTAATCAGAACACAGAAGGAATGAGAAGCGAATAATTTTTCCCGCACTTCATACGTAAATAGCGCGGGAAGAAGCCCTAATTACTAGTACAGGGTGACGTATCGACTGCCATGCATGCACGCTTCGCAAAATATAAATGTATATGTAGACGTAGGGAACAGTCGAATTATATGCATTAAGGTAGCCCGAAAAACAAATCAGCTAATGTGCAAAAAGTTGTTTTTGGAAGGACACTGAAATACTATGTGGTGCGTAAGGAGCAAGAGTACCGCGAGCAGTGCGAACCAAATAGGTGTGCTGGCAGAAAAAAAAAAAAAAAAAAAAAAAAAAAAAAAAAAAAAAAAAGGGTCAAATGGCTCGGAGCACTTTGGGACTTAAAATCTGACGTCATCAGTCCCCTAGACTTAGAACTACTAAAACCTAACTAACCTAAGGACATCACACACATCCCTACCCGAGGCAGGATTCGGATCTGCGACCGTAGGAGCAGCGCGGTCCCGGGCTGAAGTGCCTAGAACCGCTCGGCCACAGCGGCCGGCCCTGGCAGCAAAAATGGCTCTGAGCGCTATGGGACTCAACTGCTGTGGTCATAAGTCCCCTAGAACTTAGAACTACTTAAACCTAACTAACCTAAGGACATCACACACATCCATGCCCGAGGCAGGATTCGAACCTGCGACCGTAGCAGTCGCACGGTTCCGGACTGCGCGCCTAGAACCGCGAGACCACCGCGGTCGGCGGCCCTGGCAGCACTTTGCCATAACCCTCATATTAGCTCCGAAGACGTTGCTTCAGTGTTGTTCACATTTTGTACGCGAACAGCATCCATCCACATCATCTGCCACTTCACCGGCAAATTAAGCAATGGGGCTGCAGAAGACGCACGGAATTTGTAACGGGTCCACGATTCCTTGCTCAGAGATAAACACATTTTCGCCACACAAGCCAATGATAGGCAAGTACCGTGAGCACCAAGTGAGTGGATGTCGTAGTAGGTGGGCGTAGCCTTCTGTCAGTGAGCCTGTCGAGGTTGTTATGATTGGAAAAACTGTCCCGTGATGTCGTATCGGCTGAGAGTGTCCCAGCCGCTGCGTGTTGGCCCTCAGTAAAGCGTTACAGCAAAAGCGTGACACATGATACCACTGATGAGTGTTGAGAAAGCTTATGGAGTGCCGAAAATCAAACGCACTGGACAATAAGGATTGTATGTATTAACCATTGTTACAACGTGTGACGATATACCAAACTATTGACCTGTATTGTGATTAACCATAATTGCAAGTACAGGGTTATTACAAATGATTGAATCGATTTCACAGCTCTACAATAACTTCATTATTTGAGATATTTTCACAATGCTTTGCACACACATACAAAAACTCAAAAAGTTTTTTTAGGCATTCACAAATGTTCGATATGTGCCCCTTTAGTGATTCGGCAGACATCAAGCCGATAATCAAGTTCCTCCCACACTCGGCGCAGCGTGTCCCCATCAATGAGTTCGAAAGCATCGTTGATGCGAGGTCGCAGTCCTGGCACGTTTCTTGGTAGAGGAGGTTTAAACACTGAATCTTTCACATAACCCCACAGAAAGAAATCGCATGGGGTTAAGTCGGGAGAGCGTGGAGGCCATGACATGAATTGCTGATCATGATCTCCACCACGACCGATCCATCGGTTTTCCAATCTCCTGTTTAAGAAATGCCGACCATCATGATGGAGGTGCGGTGGAGCACCATCCTGCTGAAAGATGAAGTCGGCGCTGTCGGTCTCCAGTTGTGGCATGAGCCAATTTTCCAGCATGTCCAGATACACGTGTCCTGTAACGTTTTTTTCGCAGAAGAAAAAGGGGCCGTAAACTTTAAACTCTGATATTGCACAAAACACGTTAACTTTTGGTGAATTGCGAATTTGCTGCACGAATGCGTGAGGATTCTCTACCGCCCAGATTCGCACATTGTGTCTGTTCACTTCACCATTAAGAAAAAATGTTGCTTCATCACTGAAAACAAGTTTCGCACTGAACGCATCCTCTTCCATGAGCTGTTGCAACCACGCCGAAAATTCAAAGCGTTTGACTTTGTCATCGGGTGTCAGGGCTTGTAGCAATTGTAAACGGTAAGGCTTCTGCTTTAGCCTTTTCCGTAAGATTTTCCAAAGCGTCGGCTGTGGTACGTTTAGCTCCCTGCTTGCTTTATTCGTCGACTTCCACAGGCTACCCGTGAAACTTGCCCGCACGCGTTCAACCGTTTCTTCGCTCACTGCAGGCCGACCCGTTGATTTCCCCTTACAGAGGAATCCAGAAGCTTTAAACTGAGCATACCATCGCCGAATGGAGTTAGCAGTTGGTGGATCTTTGTTGAACTTCGTCCTGAAGTGTCTGTTATGACTGACTGATGTGAGTGCATTTCAAGCACGACATACGCTTTCTCGGCTCTTGTCGCCATTTTGTCTCACTGCGCTCTCGAGCGCTCTGGCGGCAGAAACCTGAAGTGCGGCTTCAGCCGAACAAAACTTTAAGAGTTTTTCTACGTATCTGTAGTGTGTCGTGACCATATGTCAATGAATGGACCTATAGTGAACTTATGAAATCGCTTCAATCATTTGTAATAGCCCTGTGTCTAGCCACAATGTGTTGCTGAAATATCGTAAAATATCATGATATCGATTATTGCAGAAAACCCTCTACTTGGTAGTACACTTGCCTGCGAAAGGCAAAGGTCCCGAGTTCGAGTCTCGGTCCGGCACACAGTTTTAATCTGCCAGGAAGTTTCATAACAGCGCACACTCCGTTGCAGAGTGAAAAACTCTTTCTGATGTTTAACATTTTTCAGTAGCAGCATTCTGATTAGAAACGATTCCCAAAACAGCTTAACCCAATTAGCATTTATCTCTTGGGACACGGTCACAGAAAAATTAGAGCTCAGGCTGCTATTCGGTTATTAACAACCGACGAAATGTAATCGAAAAAGTTTCAAATTCTGTCACTCTGTTCCATTAGGTTCTTCCTTCAAACATAACGTTACCATTACAAACAATGGAAAGATGAATGTAAGAAAGATGCATTACTTGGCTGCTAAGAATCCGCATTAGCTGATGGAGGCTAAACATCAGAGGCACTGAAGTATGGACGTTTAGCGCATGATTACTACTTCTTACTTCATAGAAACATACCATTATTTCACCATCGGACAAAGTCGCGTACGGACTACACAGTAATAAGTGTCCAGCGAGCGAGGTGACACAGTGGTTAGCAAACTGGACTCGCTTTCCGGACAACGACGGTTGAAACCCGCGTCCGGCCAGCCTGATTTAGGTTTTCCGTAATTTTCCTAAATCGCTTCAGGAAACTGCCGGGATGGTTCCTTCGAAAGGGCTCGGCCGACTTCCTTCCCCGCCCTTCCCTAATCCGACGGGACCGATGACCTCGCTGTTTGGTCCCCTCCGCAAAATCAACCAACCAAACAACCAATAAACATTCCTAGCGTAGGGATCTAACATTCTGCGTGGTGTCTGTTTGTTCTAAGTCGTGTCTCCCTACCACTTTCGCGCAACGACGCTCCGAACGTGTTTTTTAGGGAATTGACTAGTTTTAACCTGGGACCTGTTGCTGGTAAGGAGGCGCCAGACCACACATGACATGTAGAGTTCAGAAGAGTTCAGTGAGACTAGCGATGATTTAACCAAATACTTAATGATTTCAGTGTCAGCTCCACTGCACTCCCTGTAAAAGAATCTTAATACTAACTAAATTTAGTGGAAGGGGTTCAAGGCTTTCCTATTTTTAGTTAGCTGTTAAAATAACGTCGAAAAAGCAGTGAAGTTTACCACTGGAAATTTTATTCTACTCACAAAACATTGGTTATAAATTGCACTATTGATAAAAGGAAATGTTTTAATACAAGATGATAAAAATCAACTGCGTTCAACAAAAATGTGAACGAATATTCCTTGAATGGGTTTCCAAGTTCTACAATGGATCGAAGGATGACCTACGCCATATCACATCTATAATATAGGTTTAAATTAAGTTTCACGAAAGAGAAAACTATCAAAATGGTCTACAGTGACCCTCAATTATCTTTAATTACTTATCTAACTTGTCGTAAATTACAGTGGCTGATGTGGCTTCTCAATAATTATATAACAGAAAAATCATCGCGTTTCAGATTTTAACTTACGTAGCAAATGTGAATACTATGAGCTTTAATTGACGATCGACACTAGTATTACGCAAAACGGGGATGTAACCGATGAGACTTCTGCAGTTCTGAGTGAAGCTTTATGCGCTCAAAAATGCGGCATCGCGTGCGTACATTACCTTGTCGGTGTTCGTCAGGGGGCGGCGGCCGGCGCAGCTCCATGCATCTTGCCGTCCCCGAAGCAACTCTCTCCTAACTTCTCGTTACTACAATTTACCGAAGTTGGTTTAAAAAAAACTATCTGGCTGTGTTTTCATATGACCAATCAGGATCTCAATGTTAACCTTAAGCTCCACCTACAAAAATTCTGTCTATCCAATGAGAAGCGTTATACTTTTCGTGATGGGGCAATGTTTTTAAAGTTTGCAACGTAACAGAGACGCGAAAAAGTCTCACGCTAAAAGTTGCAGCTGGTGTGGCCCTTTTAGTGTTATCGTAAGATCTATACTGTTCTTCTGGAGGGCTCTAGCTTTTAACATGGGCTGGGGGGTGGTCCTGTCGGTTAGCTGGCAACGTGGGTGTCCGTCCCTTATCGTAGGGCCTTCTAGCTTAACACGGTTCTGCTCTCGGCTTCTGTTCTCGTTTCTCCCCTCGGAACTGCGTCTGTCTCACGGTGGGAAGGTATGACATGCATTTAGGCATTCTTGTGTTAGTCTGTGGTATTCTATTTGCTCATTCGTTACTCGTATTACTTTGGTTGATTTAATGTCACGATTTATTCGGAGCTATGTGACATACTACTGGATTTGCTTATCATGTCAGGGTTTTCATGGAAGGTGTTGGATTTGCCTGACACCTTACAGGGAAGCAACTAAAAGATGAGGAAACAAATAAGTCACTATGTCCGATGGAATCCCAGTTCGGTTTTACAAACGCTCTACGGCACTGGACCCTTACCTACCTTGCATTTATCGCGAATCTCTCGCACACCGCAAAGTCTCAAGCGACTTGAAAAAAGCGCAAGTGACCCCAGTATATAGAAAAGGTAAAAGAACTGAGCCGCAAAATTACAGACCACTATGCTTAACATCGGTTTGCTGCAGAATCCTAGAACATATTCTCAGTTCGAATACAATGCATTTTTCTGAGATTGAGAAACTTATGTTCACGAATGAGCATGATTTTAGAAAGGATCGCTTGTGCAACACTTCAGCTTGCCCTTTTCTCACATGATAGACTGGGAACTATGGATGAAGGGCAACAGGCAGATTCCATGTTTCTCGATTTCCGGAAAGGGTTTGACCCGGTGCCTTATTTCAGGCTGTCAACGAAGGTAGCAATATATATATATATATATATATATATATATATATATATATATATATATATATATATATATATATATGCGAGTGGCTCGAAGACATCTTAAGTAATAGAACCCAGTATATTCTCCTCGACGGTGAATGTTCATCAGAGACGAGGATATCGTCAGGTGTGCCCCAGGGAAGTGTGATAGGACCGCTGTTGTTCTCTCCATACACATAAATGATTTGGTGGACTGTGTGGGCAGCAGTCCGCCGTTATTTGCTGATGATGCTGCGGTATACAGTAAGGTGGCGAAGTTGAGTGACTGTAAAAAGATACAAGGCGACGTAGACAAAATTTCTAGTTGATGTGATGAATACCAACTAGATCTAAATGTGGGAAATATATGCTAATTCGGATGAGTAGGAAGATGAAACCTGTAGTGTTCGGATACACCACTAGAAGTATTTTGCTTGACACAGTCACGTCGTGTAAGTATCAGGTGTAACGGTGCAAAGTGATATGAAATGGAAGAAGCATGTGAGAGCTTTGGTAGGGTTCATTGCGAGAGTTTTAGCAAAATGTGGTTCATCTGTAAAGAAGACTGCTGATGCGACCTACTCTTGAATACTGCTGAGTGTTTGGGATTCGTACTAGGTCGGTTTCAAGGAGGACATCGAAGTGGCTGCTAGATTTGTTACCGGTAGGTTGTGACAACAGAAGAGAACAGTAGAGATAAGAGAAGAGTATCAGGCAAGAAAGAAAGAAGCAAAAAGAGTGGTGGAGGAGGAAAGAAGAAAGTGGATGGAACAGTGGACCAGAATGGTGGAGGAGGATAGAGAAGGTTCAGAAAGGTGTTATATGGGATGATTAAAAGTAAGAGGAAGAGCGGTACGGCAGATTATGCTCGAATGGTGAACAAAAGTGGACAAGATGTAGAGAATAAGGATGAACTCAAGAATATGTGGAAGGAGTATTTTGAAGAACTCCTGAACCCGAATGAAGGTCTCGATGAGGAGGAACAAGCCGAGGAGAAAAAAGAGGAGGAACAGCAAATGGATAAGACCTTACATGGCGAGACGTGAAAGAGGCACAGGGCAAGATGAAGGGAGGGAATTCACCAGGTCTGGATGAGCTAAGTGTACAGATGATGAGAGCAGCAGGAGAGATGGGGATACAATGGCTATATCGAGTAATGAAAATTGTGTGGAGACAGAAGATAATCCCAGAAGACTGGAAGAAGGGAATAATTGTCCCGATCTTTAAGAAGCGAAATAGAAAAGAGTGCAAGAACTATAGGGGGATATCATTGATGAGTCATTGTGCAAAGATTTTTGAGAAAATTTTGGAAGCACGAATTCGGCCAAAATTAGAAGGAAGAATGAGAGAAGAGCAACATGGCTTCAGAACAGGAACGTCCACGTTGGATCTAATTGTTGCTGTAACTGCAGGAACAGCACTATGAATATGGAATAGATCCTCTAATGACTTTCCTGGACATTGAAAAAGCATCTGATAGTATATGTAGAAGCAAAGTGTGGAAAGCCCTGGAGAACAGAGGAGTAGTAAAACAGATATTTGGAGGAAAAGGGAAATGTACCGTGGAAGTGTGAGCTGTGTGAAAGTGGGAGGAGAGAGATCAGCTTGGATTGAACAGAGGCTTGAGGCAAGGAAGTGCACATTCCCCATTACTCTTCATTGTAGTGATGGATGATATTATGAGTACAGTAGCACAAGTAATTGGTGAAAGAAATATGAAATCTGTGGTGTTTGAAGATGATCTGATGATTTGGGGAAATAAGGAGGAGGAAGTAAAAGAGCAGTTGGTCGTATGGGAACGAATAGTACAAGAATATGCGATGACATTTAATGTAAGTAAGAGTGAGATGATTATCACAACAAGAAAGAAAGAGAGAGGAACAACTGGAATAACAACTGGTGGGGAGCAATTGAGGAGAGCGGAGAGTTTCAAGTACCTAGGAATCCTGATACAGGAAGATGGAAAAAACAATAGAAAAATAAACGAGCGAGGGAGAAAAGCAGAGACATTTCGGAAGAGTGTCAGAAGCCTGATGTGGAGTAAGGATGTACCCCAAATCAGTGAAAGGGTTATATACTGGTCGTACTATGTCCCGATCGTGACATATGCATACATTGGTTATGCAAGAAAGAGAGAAAAGCAAAGTACAAGCTAGTGAGATGAAATTCTTGAGAAACAATATTGGAGTGACAAAGATAGACAGGTTAAGAAATATACGAATGTAGGCTTTCATGCCGATGAAATCTTCTCGTGCTTCCATCCCTGGCGAAGATGGTGAAGATTCTCATCATCATCGCCAGAAGATGACGAGAATGACACTCAACGAAACGTCGCAGATTTTCGACGCAGCTACCCGGATGAATGCCCGAGAAGATTTCATCAGGTTAAGAAACGAGAGGATCAGAGAGATAACGAAGGTGGAGCCATTACAGGAGGAGGCAGAGAAATCCAGGAGGATACACGACATGAAACTGGAAGGAGCAAGAGAAAGACCGAGAGACAGATGGCTGAAAGGGTAGAGGATAAGACTGGACCAAGGTCAAGACGGAGAGATGGTGGCAAGACAGAAGACGATGGAGAGGTTCAAAATGGTTCAAATGGCTCTGAGCACTATGGGACTCAACAGCTGTGGCCATAAGTCCCCTAGAACTTAGAACTACTTAAACCTAACTAACCTAAGGACATCACACACATCCATGCCCGAGGCAGGATTCGAACCTACGATGGAGAGGCCTATGTTCCATACAGACCCGACCAGAGGCTGGAAACTGTCCAAGATGATGATGATGATGATGATGAGGTTGTAGCAACACGCGTTACGGAGAACCTTTGGGAACTCAAATGGGAATTCCTCGAGGGAAGGCAACGTTCTTTTCGAGGTACACTATTGAGAAAATTTAGTTATCCGGCATTTGAGGCTAACTCCCGAATGATTCTGCTGCCGCCAACACACATTGCGCGTGAGAACCACGAAGATAAGATGCGAGGAAGTAGGGCACATACGGAGGCATATACACAGTCTTTCTTCCATCGCTCTACTTGCGAGTGGAACAGGAAAGGAAATGACTAGTAGTGGTACCGGGTACCCTCCGCCACGCACCGTACGGTGGCTTGCGGTGTATTGATATACACTCCTGGAAATGGAAAAAAGAACACATTGACACCGGTGTGTCAGACCCACCATACTTGCTCCGGACACTGCGAGAGGGCTGTACAAGCAATGATCACACGCACGGCACAGCGGACACACCAGGAACCGCGGTGTTGGCCGTCGAATGGCTCTAGCTGCGCAGCATTTGTGCACCGCCGCCGTCAGTGTCAGCCAGTTTGCCGTGGCATACGGAGCTCCATCGCAGTCTTTAACACTGGTAGCATGCCGCGACAGCGTGGACGTGAACCGTATGTGCAGTTGACGGACTTTGAGCGAGGGCGTATAGTGGGCATGCGGGAGGCCGGGTGGACGTACCACCGAATTGCTCAACACGTGGGGCGTGAGGTCTCCACAGTACATCGATGTTGTCGCCAGTGGTCGGCGGAAGGTGCACGTGCCCGTCGACCTGGGACCGGACCGCAGCGACGCACGGATGCACGCCAAGACCGTAGGATCCTACGCAGTGCCGTAGGGGACCGCACCGCCACTTACCAGCAAATTAGGGACACTGTTGCTCCTGGGGTATCGGCGAGGACCATTCGCAACCGTCTCCATGAAGCTGGGCTACGGTCCCGCACACCGTTAGGCCGTCTTCCGCTCACGCCCCAACATCGTGCAGCCCGCCTCCAGTGGTGTCGCGACAGGCGTGAATGGAGGGACGAATGGAGACGTGTCGTCTTCAGCGATGAGAGTCGCTTCTGCCTTGGTGCCAATGATGGTCGTATGCGTGTTTGGCGCCGTGCAGGTGAGCGCCACAATCAGGACTGCATACGACCGAGGCACACAGGGCCAACACCCGGCATCATGGTGTGGGGAGCGATCTCCTACACTGGCCGTACACCACTGGTGATCGTCGAGGGGACACTGAATAGTGCACGGTACATCCAAACCGTCATCGAACCCATCGTTCTACCATTCCTAGACCGGCAAGGGAACTTGCTGTTCCAACAGGACAATGCACGTCCGCATGTATCCCGTGCCACCCAACGTGCTCTAGAAGGTGTAAGTCAACTACCCTGGCCAGCAAGATCTCCGGATCTGTCCCCCATTGAGCATGTTTGGGACTGGATGAAGCGTCGTCTCACGCGGTCTGCACGTCCAGCACGAACGCTGGTCCAACTGAGGCGCCAGGTGGAAATGGCATGGCAAGCCGTTCCACAGGACTACATCCAGCATCTCTACGATAGTCTCCATGGGAGAATAGCAGCCTGCATTGCTGCGAAAGGTGGATATACACTGTACTAGTGCCGACATTGTGCATGCTCTGTTGCCTGTGTCTATGTGCCTGTGGTTCTGTCAGTGTGATCATGTGATGTATCTGACCCCAGGAATGTGTCAATAAAGTTTCCCCTTCCTGGGACAATGAATTCACGGTGTTCTTATTTCAATTTCCAGGAGTGTAGATGTAGATGCAGACTGAATAAACCTTAATCGATACACACGGTACCGTACCGAAGTGCTACCGCCTCTCCTAAGGGAAGTACTACAGTGACATAATTACGTGGTACCAGCACGGTGGGTGTTCGGCTCACTACCCGCTTGTGGCTCGGAAAGCGGTCATCCGTATCTGTCCTGGTTCCTGTATGGGACGTGAAAGCATTGTCTGCTGGCCTCCACGCTCGCTTGATGTGACACCAAGGGAGATTTTTCTGTGAGATAAACTCAAAGAAAGCCTATGAACAAGATCAGACGAGTCAAGATGCTTTAAAACATCGCTTAAATGCAATATGTGCAATGGCATCGAAACAGACTCTCCAGAAATCTTCGCACCTGTGACTGATAACGTGTATAGCAATGGATGGTGGGAATTCGTAACAATTGGTGACATTAATGGAATTTTAAGAAAATGCTTATGACCACATTCTTTGGCGATTCTCTTATTGTTGCTATTGCTGATGTAATATTGCAATGTGAGTGTGTGTGGAGACGTTAAATACGTATGCGAAGTTATTATTTAACTGACTTTATACTTCAGTTCCCTATTTTGCAATCCATCCAGTTTGCGACAGGTACCAATCTTTCAGGTCTCTGGAAGAAACAAGAGCAGAACTGTTGCTGCAGGTAAGTAGTGGCTCATCTTGGAACTCAAAATCCCTTGCTTTCAAGTTTTCATATCGGTCCAACCACATGTTGTACAATTAATGTCAGTTTTAAATTAACTTTTCTCTACTGTAATGGCTTAATCCATGGGCAGACCAAGTGCTACATATGGAACGCCAGCAGTCGTGGTCAGCGGCCTACAGAGAGAAGCACTGTCAATCCATTTGCCCACATCTTTGTCATGACACTTCTATGTGCCAATGACCTGGTACTCTGACCAGCCTATAACCCTTAACTTGCCACGTATGATGCACGAGCGTACCATGAAAAAAGCTAATGTTACCCTGTGAGAGGATTTCGAATTTTGACCGCGCGTGCCTCTAGTGGATAAAAGTATCGGACTATAATTTTCAATATGGTGAAATTAACAGAAAAACTAAGCGGACTTTAACCTAGGAATTAATGAAAGCGCTAAAAAACATTTGTGAATGAAAAAAATGAACGGTCACCAGCCCAGTTAGGCACATTAATTGGGAAATAAACGTTTAAGAAAACTGAACATTGGTTATTAAAATTACTTTCGTTAATATTTCCCTTTGAATAGCGCACAGTATACAAACTGACACAGGGCGCTCTGAGCTGTGTGTAGCAACAGTTATCAATAACGCACACACCAGTAATTATACAAAGCAAATTTGTACCAAGCTCGTACTAATAACAGTTACACTCAAGATCATTACTCAAACCAATACTGAAATGTTACTCCATGAATTGCAGAACTAAATGTTGATATGAGGGACTTCTATCGTAATTGACATGGAAGCCGGCCGGTGTGGCCGAGCGGTTCTGGCGCTACAGTCTGGAACCGCCCGACCGCTACGGTTGCAGGTTCGAATCCTGCCTCGGGCATGGGTGTATGTGATGTCCTTAGGTTAGTTAGGTTTAAGTAGTTCTAAGTACTAGGGGACTGATGACCTCAGATGTTAAGTCCCATAGTACTTAGAGCCATTTTTTTGAAATGAAAAAAAAAAACACAAATAAAGATAAATAATATCATAAATACACTGCTTATACTCCTCTACATACATCAATTTCCTTAGAAGCAGTAATAGTCCAGTTATCTTTCTAATATGTAGAGAGTATGATGGGGGCACACAAACTAATACAGTGTCACTAGTCGATCTCTATAATTATTTCTGTAATAAAAGACTAATTCAAACAAAGCTAATCCTTCACTTCACTTGGCGTAGTTCACAATTTACTTTGCAAGACAACAAATTCAACACTGAGCTCAATTAGCTTCGAAAAAGGAACCATTCATGATAGAAATCAAAACACAACTATTTTTAAAATGAGCTTAACTTATTTGTCCTTTTCACCACCTGTGAAGCAGGTATTTTAGACAATAAAATTTACACAATCTGGCACTGTCTTCCTGCAAAACTCTGCAATAAACTAAGAGTACTTTAGCAAAATACTATCTAACTCACTTTTGTGGTTTTAATTTTAACTTTTGCTACTCCTTTTGCATTTGGTGAGCAAAACAAAATAAAAAAAAACCTTGAAACACTTGAATACAAGAATTGTTCATTTAAAACAGGTTACTCGGTTTTAGTAGCACTTAGGAGAGGATCCTGCATAGGTTCGTGATCAGGATAGAAGATATGGTTCCGGATATATATTTATAGCATTTGGATCAGTATTAAAACCACACTCACAAATTAACTGGTCCATGCCCATATACGTAGCTGTATGTATGAAGTTAGTAAAGCAGTGTGAAACTTCTCCTTTGAATGTAAAGAATGATAGTGTTGGAAAAACTTTTACGTTATTTGATTTTCAAACAGCTGAGCAAAACTGAACGTACTAAGACAGTTCTCTCTTTACTTATTCTGAACATCACTAAACTGACACACAATATTTTTAGCGCAAGGCAATCTGACTTTCAATAATCCCTACAAAAGAATGGCCCTGACTAACAATAACCTATACCTTTCATGAATCACTTACCTCACAAAAACCTTCGTTACTCGAACTACAGCAATACAGAGAGCGCCAATACTGCCAGCTAAACAAAATATTCTAACTACTGAAGGCACTAACTACAGATAGGCATAGTTAGCAAATGAAAGATTTTGACAGAGAACAAACAATGTATTTACCTTAACAGTCTTCAAAAATATGACATCCAGTCTTACAAGTTTCCTTTTTTTGACGGACACACGGCCAGATCGTCCGCTCATAGTAAAGTCTCAAAACTCTGGCATCTCTCTCCCCACATCCACCACTGCTGGCGGCTCACCTCCAACTGCCCAACGCCACACTAGCGAATATTACAACAAAGAGTCCAACCAGCCACAAACTGCACACAGCGCAGTCAGCGATTTTCATACAGAGCTCTACGTGGTGTTACCAACATAAAAACCTAAACAGCCTACTTACAAGTGGTGAAGTTTTGGTGGCAAGCGACATGGCAACTAGCTGCACTCACAGCTCTTGATGTTCGAATGCTCTATAAAATCTCTTCTTGGTGTAGGATTTTCAACAGATTAGAGCCGTTCCTTTCTGCCGAGAATACCACATCCACATCCGACGCAAAAGTCCTTTTCAAAGCAGCGTCCAATTACCTGTCTCAGCACCGTCGAAGTGTACCGTGCTACGTTTACAGACGTCTGTGACATGTGGTTCCTGCCAGAATCAGTAGCCAGAGTAGCCGCCATTGTTGGAGATCACCGCTGCCACACGTCTCGTCATTGAGTCAAAGAGACGTTGGATGTTTTCCTGGGGTACAGCAGCCCAATCAGCTTCCACACGTTGCCAAAGATCATCTGGTGTGGCAGCTGGGGATGTAATCTGGGTCACTCGTTGAGCAACCATGGACCACATGTTTTCTATCGGCGAAAGATCCGGAGAGCGAGCCGGCCAGGGAAGCAATTCAATCTGGTTATTGACGAAGAACCTTTGGACAATGCGTGCCACGTGTGGTCGCGCATTATCCTGTTGAAATATGGCTGTGGCCGAGCCCTGAAGGTAAGGAAGGACAACTGGCTCCAGCACCTCGGATATGTAGCGCTGGCTATTTAAAGTACCGGCAATGCGTACTAGAGGCGTGCGAGAGTAATATCCAATACCGCCCCATACCATAATACCCGGTGCAAGACCAGTGTGGCGGTGCATAATGGAGCTGTCCAGCATCCTCTCTCCACGGTGTCTCCACACTCGAATCCGACCATCGTGGTGCTGCAGACAGAAGCGTGCCTCGTCAGTAAAGACAACGTCATTCCATTCTGCCGTCCACATCCGTCTGTCATCACACCATTGGCGACGGAGACGTCTGTGGTTCTGCGTCAATGGTAGACGAAGCAATGGACGTCTTGCGGACAGACCACTCTGCTGTAAACGGCGTCGAATGGTACGCGCAGACACTGGATGATGCGTTACAGACGCAATGTGCTGTGCTATGGTTCGGGATGTCACTGAGCGATCCGTCACTGCCATGCGCACAATTTGCCTGTCAGCACGTGCAGTGGTGCACCGAGGTGAATGCGATCGACCACGTCGGTCCGTCGTACCCTCCTGCATCCAACGGTCACATATCCGCATTACAGTTGTTTGGTTTCGTCCAACACGACTAACGATTTCTCTGTATGATAATCCACAATCTCGGTAAGCCACTATCCTTCCTCTGTCGAACTCGGATGCTTGATCAAAAGATGTTCGCTGTTGTCTACGAGGCATAACTGATCGTCTTGTGAAACAACCACAAGGTAAACACACGTGCCGAACGTACACTCGTCGAAATCGCCAAGCCTTAAATGGCGCTATGAGGTGGCGCCACAGGCGCGCGTGATGTGCGTCTGCGCTGAAATTCTAATCAGTTGCATATCTCATCGCTGCAAACCCATGGTGTAAATTTCACTTGATTCGGATGCTTCCTTCAGGGTGTTGCATTTACGGTGGCCAGCAGTGTATTTTAACAAATCATTTTGCTTTTATACATTACAAAACTCTAAATTTCCTGTCGCAAATCAATGACTTTAACTAACAAAGAATACGCACTCCTTAATTGCAGATACACAGTTACATAATTTTAACCCACTTCTAATCGATATAAGTGTTACAAGTCTCCAAGAAGTTTTCGCAGTTTGACAACAAATGGACGCCGGTCACCAATCGTGTTCCAGAATTTTTTGCAGTGACACACAACGTCGCCCATCCACGTGGTCAAGGCCGGGTAATCTCATTTACACTCCGAGTCAGCCGAGTTCGTCATGACTGGCATGGCAGGGCGAAGCCCAGCGTCTACTATTGTGTCAGTCGCCGTTACGGGTCCACAGACCCAGCCTTGGAGTCCATACTGCAACTATGTCGCCACCGCACCGCGATGCATGGGAGCCCCACGTGTCTGCCCAGTTCAGGAAGCCACTTGGCTGCCAGCCACTCGCACCCGCTCTTCAGCGTTGGTCCAGACTCCGAGTCGGGCAACACCACCTCCGTGCTGCTGGGACACCCCACCCCACCGCACTGCCTGTGGACACCGCCTGGATGCTGCGCTGCGGCAGAGCCACGTGTGATGGCCAGGCCGTGGCTGTCGAGTCAGAAAGCCGAGTCGGCACACTACGTTACAAGCTGCTCGATTTCCTGCCCTCTAGTTACTGCTAGGCTTGTCGCTAAAACACCAGGTTATTATGTGAGGTCTCGTGGTCGTGCGGTAGCGTTCTCGCTTCCCACGCCCGGGTTCCCGGGTTCGATTCCCGGCGGGGTCGGGGATTTTCTCTGCCTCGTGATGGCTGGGTGTTGTGTGCTGTCCTTAGGTTAGTTAGGTTTAAGTAGTTCTAAGTTCTAGGGGACTTATGACCACAGCAGTTGAGTCCCATAGTGCTCAGAGCCATTTGAACCATATTATGTGAGGTTCGAGTCCTCCCTCGGGCATGGGTGTGTGTTTGTCCTTAGGATACTTTAGGTTAAGTAGTGTGTAAGCTTAGGGACTGATGACCTTAGCAGTTAAGTCCCATAAGATTTCAAACACATTTGTACATTTGTATTACGTGAGGACGAAAACACGCTGCCGACCGGTGTGGCCGAGCGGTTCTAGGCGCTACAGTCTGGAACCGCGGGACCACTACGGTCGCAGGTTCGAATCCTGCCTCGGGCATGGATGTGTGTGATGTCCTTAGGTTAGTTCGGTTTAAGTAGTTCTAAGTTCTAGGGGACTGATGACCTCAGACGTTAAGTCCCATAAGTGCTCAGAGCCATTTGGACCATTTGAAAACACGCTCGAATTAATGTACAAATTGGATGGATTAATTAAAGACTTGTTTGTGTTTATTGTTGTACTTGTACACAGCTATTTCTGAACAGTTGTGTGGTGGAGTTAAGATGAATAAATTAATAATGAACTTCCGCATAAGACTGCATTCGGTTTCATGTAGAAAATAGATAATTCCTAAGTTCTAAATCTTTTCATGTTTGTCAAACTGGAAATAGGATCTTGAAGTGCTAAATTCCGTTTAATTCTTCTCTTTTAAACTACGATACCAGCAGGAGACATTGCTAATTATTTAATAACAAGTACACTGTTCTTCTTCTACTGATTTTTATTTCGAAATAATTTTCGGCTTATTGGCTCATTTCCAGGAAACAACCGACTAGCGTCTGCAAGAGACCCTCGTTCTTGGGTAACAAAACGTTATAAGCAAAGATAAAACCACTTGCATAGAGTGTCGCGCATCGAACTTGTTCCTTAATCCTGAAATTACACTTTAAACGATGGATAATTTTCAGCACAATAAATAATTAAAATACACGACATTACAGATTAAATCTGAGTATTTTTCATTTATGCTGTGCAACAAACATTTTACTCCATTGTAAACTAAACTCTAGGTAATGGACAGTGTTATACACAACAATTAGAACATATAATCTTACATTTTTACAGGATATACGGTTACGAAGACATAAGTACAAATGGCTCTGAGCACTATGGGACTTAACATCTGAGGTCATCAGTCCCCTAGACTTAGAACTACTTAAACCTAACTAACCTAAGGACATCACACATATCCATGCCCGAGGCAGGATTCGAACCTGCGACCGTACCAGTTGCGCGGATCCGGACTGAAGTGCCTAGAACCGCTCGGCCACCGCGGCCGGCATGACATAAGTGAGCACTACCAACTTATGTCGAGAAAATACTCAGTTTGACAGTATCTCAGAAAAAAATCCATTTAACCTGTAATATTGTGATCTTTAATTATTTATTGTGCGTAACATAGTCCCTTGCGGAAAGCTTAATTTCAACATTAAGAAACAAGTTTGATGCACAACATCCTTTGCTGGTGATTGTATCTTCACCTACAATCTTTGGTTACCTACGAATCAGCGTCTCTTGCAGACGCTGCTCAGTTGATTCCTGAAGACGGCCTAATAAGCTGAAAAATAGCTCGAAATAAGCAAAAATTAGCAGAACAAACACAGTGTAGTTGTTATTAAATCTTAAATATAGAACTGTTCTACCAAGAAATAACGGACGGATCCATAAATAACATTCCTAATAAGTTAAATTTGAAAAAGAGAAGCTGATATCGATATCTCTGTAATTGGTTGGTTGGTTTGGGGAAGGAGACCAGACAGCGTGGTCATCGGTCTCATGGGATTAGGGAAGGATGGGGAAGGAAGTCGGCCGTGCCCTTTCAGAGGAACCATCCCGGCATTTGCCTGGAGTGATTTAGGGAAATCACGGAAAACCTAAATCAGGATGGCCGGACGTGGGATTGAACCGTCGTCCTCCCGAATGCGAGTCCAGTGTCTAACCACTGCGCACCTCGCTCGGTCTATCTCTGTAATTAATATAGCTATGAAAAGAAATTATATGCCATTTAGAGACTACCTTTACACGCTTCATTTGGTTGGAGATAGAATTGCGACATCTTAAACGGATCAGAAAATATCTGAGAGGAATAGCTTGTCTGATTCAAGCTGTATATTGTAAACAGTAATGGCCCTATAGCATTTTTGGAGTGCTATTCAAATTGCCTTTTATGCGGAAACTAAAAAAAATTAGTGATGTTGGACGCTCCGATCTCGAGAGAGGTTTCCGTTCTAACACATCTCAAAGGTGTTCGAGTGGATTTAGGTCGGGTCTCTGGTCAGGCCATTCAAGAATGTTATTGTCTACAGACTCTTGTCTCACAGATGCAGCTTTATGACAGTTTGCAGAGTCATGTCGATAAAAACAATCGCCGTCTCTGAATTGTTCCCCTACTGTAGGCAGTACACAATACTGCAAAATGTGGTCACAGTTAAACGTTTTCTTAAATTCAATAAGGGAACCACACTCTTACGAAAAATACCTCCATACCCCAACACTACGTCATCTGTACTTCCTGATGTCAGGCAACGCACTGCAGGCATTCGTCACACCCAAATCCTTACATCTGAATCCCACAGAGTATAGCATGATTCATCACCACAAATCACTGGTTTCTAGTTATCCATTCTCCAGTGACATCCCTTCTTACACCATCCCAAGTACCGTTTAATGTTGACTATAGAAAAGTGCACACGAAATACTTGAAATGTACTCGTTGTTGCGAATAAGGGCCACCATCGGCTGAGTAATGAAATAACGGCCATGAAAATTTGTCCCAGGGCGGGATTCGTACCTGGATTTCCCGCTCATCACGAGCGATCGCCTTAACCATAGGCTACCGGAGCACACTTCAGGGCCAGACCGAAAGTTGCAGATGTCTGAGCCATGTTTGGATCTGGCCGTAAAGTGTGCTCGGATAGCCTAATGATAAGGGTGACAGCCCACGATGAACGGGAGATCCAGATTGGAGCCTCGGTCTGGCACGAATTATACACTCCTGGAAATTGAAATAAGAACACCGTGAATTCATTGTCCCAGGAAGGGAAACTTTATTGACACATTCCTGGGGTCAGATACATCACATGATCACACTGACAGAACCACAGGCACATAGACACAGGCAACAGAGCATGCACAATGTCGGCACTAGTACAGTGTATATCCACCTTTCGCAGCAATGCAGGCTGCTATTCTCCCATGGAGACGATCGTAGAGATGCTGGATGTAGTCCTGTGGAACGGCTTGCCATGCCATTTCCACCTGGCGCCTCAGTTGGACCAGCGTTCGTGCTGGACGTGCAGACCGCGTGAGACGACGCTTCATCCAGTCCCAAACATGCTCAATGGGGGACAGATCCGGAGATCTTGCTGGCCAGGGTAGTTGACTTACACCTTCTAGAGCACGTTGGGTGGCACGGGATACATGCGGACGTGCATTGTCCTGTTGGAACAGCAAGTTCCCTTGCCGGTCTAGGAATGGTAGAACGATGGGTTCGATGACGGTTTGGATGTACCGTGCACTATTCAGTGTCCCCTCGACGATCACCAGTGGTGTACGGCCAGTGTAGGAGCTCGCTCCCCACACCATGATGCCGGGTGTTGGCCCTGTGTGCCTCGGTCGTATGCAGTCCTGATTGTGGCGCTCACCTGCACGGCGCCAAACACGCATACGACCATCATTGGCACCAAGGCAGAAGCGACTCTCATCGCTGAAGATGACACGTCTCCATTCATCCCTCCATTCACGCCTGTCGCGACACCACTGGAGGCGGGCTGCACGATGTTGGGGCGTGAGCGGAAGACGGCCTAACGGTGTGCGGGACCGTAGCCCAGCTTCATGGAGACGGTTGCGAATGGTCCTCGCCGATACCCCAGGAGCAACAGTGTCCCTAATTTGCTGGGAAGTGGCGGTGCGGTCCCCTACGGCACTGCGTAGGATCCTACGGTCTTGGCGTGCATCCGTGCGTCGCTGCGGTCCGGTCCCAGGTCGACGGGCACGTGCACCTTCCGCCGACCACTGGCGACAACATCGATGTACTGTAGAGACCTCACGCCCCACGTGTTGAGCAATTCGGCGGTACGTCCACCCGGCCTCCCGCATGCCCACTATACGCCCTCGCTCAAAGTCCGTCAACTGCACATACGGTTCACGTCCACGCTGTCGCGACATGCTACCAGTGTTAAAGACTGCGATGGAGCTCCGTATGCCACGGCAAACTGGCTGACATTGACGGCGGCGGTGCACAAATGCTGCGCAGCTAGCGCCATTCGACGGCCAACACCGCGGTTCCTGGGGTGTCCGCTGTGCCGTGCGTGTGATCATTGCTTGTACAGCCCTCTCGCAGTGTCCGGAGCAAGTATGGTGGGTCTGACACACCGGTGTCAATGTGTTCTTTTTTCCATTTCCAGGAGTGTAGTTGTCATTGTACAGCCGATGGTTGTCCATATTCGCAACTGCGAATATATTTCACGCATTTCATAATGGCTGTAGTCGCCACAGTGCTTCCTCCGTCTGAAGGGACACTGCATCCTACTTCTGAACAACACGGGCACTGCAACATCGTATAGAAATGTGTGGCTGAGCAGCTGCTCGAACGTTGTGTCTCGTCTTTTTCTATTTCCCACGCACAGTTTTGGTGCTAGATGGTCTGTTAGCAACACAATGCAACACACGAGTGAATCTTTCGGTTGATTGCACGTGACTGTTTACAACGCCCTGCGAAATCCTCGACGGTCCCTTTCTGTCCATGAGGTGTGCACGGTGTTGATTTAGCTACGGTTGTTCCTTCGCGTTTCAAATTCACAATCACGTCACTGACCCTCGTCTCGTGCTGCTTTAGAAGCGTTGAAATGCGCCTGATAGATCTGTTACACCGAGCGAGGTAGCATAGTCGTTAGGACACTGGACTCGCATTCGGGAGGGCGACGATTCAAACCCGCCTCTGGCAGTCCTAACTTAGGTTTTCCGTAATTTTCCTAAATCGCTTCAGGCAAATGCCGGGATAGTTCCTTTGAATGGGTACAGCCGACTTCCATCCCCATCCTTCCCTAACCCGAGCTTGCGCTCCGTCTCTAATTACCTCGTAAGGGGCTCCGGAAAGGCTCAAAATCATGAAAAGTTCAATTTTTACTTTTTTGCGTTTTCTGAATCTGCAGAATCTTTTAATAGATATATAACTTATTCAATTCCGAAGACTACAACTATTTTTAAATTTTTTTTTGAAATGTGTTCTACATGGGCGTGACCCACTGTGGCGCTGTTAAACTGCTGTCAAATGGTGTTATTATTAACGTCCGTGTTCATCAGGTACATTTTAGTGATGTGAGATAAAGTATGTGTTGTGGCTAACCTGTGATGGTTCAATATATATCGCTGGTGTGATTGTCGATTGTTTCATGTTTATTTACTCTGTCGTTATCTCGAAAATATTCGTAATTAATTCTGTTTCTTGAGTCTCTGTTTTGTTGAAGTATAATAATGAGTAAAAGTAAAGTTATTAGAAATCCTCTGAAGGCTTTTAAGAAAAGGAGAAATGTTGGAAAGCCAAAGGTATGTGTTATTACTGTAAACAATAAAGACGATAACCAAGTGAGTGAACCTAACCTCTCAAGTACACCTGCCCATAGCAGTCAAAGTGGGAAAGAAAATACTTCACAGAAGAAGCTTGGTTCAATGAGTGAAAACTATGAATGTTTTATGGGCGAATCGGATGTGAATGAAATACTTGATATGTCGGTTCTCAAAGGAATTTTTTCAAACTGTGTAAGATGTATTCATTGTAATGAAGTTGGTCTGGAACTCTCCATAATAAAGCACGTAGGACTTGCTAGTGAAATACAACTGAAATGTGATAAGTGTTCATACATGACCACCTTTTGGAACAGTGTTGCAGTAACTGCAACTGAAGAAAATGGTAGCAAAATCTACGAACACAACATTAGATTTGTTTATTCCTTGCGTTCAGTTGGTAAGGGTGCTACTGCAGGTGCAATTTTCTGTGGCATCATGAATCTTCCAAATCCCCCAAACAAGTTTACGACCTATAATAAATTAATAGGGTCTAAAGTAGAAGATGTCTGTATAGAATCTATGAAGAACGCTGTGGAAGAGGCAGTAATGGAAAATAATGGTAACAGAGATTTGACTGCAGCGTTCGATGGTACCTGGCATAAACGGGGACACACATCTCTTCATGGTGTAGTATCTGCAACCAGTATGTATACAGGGAAAGTTTAAGATGTAGCAGTAATATCAAAGTATTGTAGATGTCCACAAAAATATAAAGGTAGACATGAAAAAAATTGCAAAGCTAACTATAGTGGCAGTAGTGGAAGAATGGAAGTGGCTGGTGTTGCCAGTATATTCCAGCGTTCTGAGGCGTGTGATAAAGTGCGATATGTTAATTACCTTGGTGACGGTGATTCTAAAAGTTTCAAATACGTTCAAGGACTGAAGCCCTATGGTGATGATGTTGTAGTGCAGAAATTGGAATGTATTTGACACGTACAGAAGCGAATGGGAACAAGACTTCGGCGACTGAAAGCTTCGTACTAAATACAAAAACTCAGTGATGGTAAAGGGTTGGATGGGAAGGGAAGGTTAACTGACAGTGTAATTGACAAAATACAGAACTATTATGGAATGGCTATTAGGCAAAATACACAAAGTGTCGACGAAATGAAGAAGGCTGTTTGGGCACTTTTTTTTCATACTTCTTCAACCGATGAAAATCCCCAACATAGCTTGTGTCCCAAAGAAGAAGACAGTTGGTGTAAATATAACAAAGGATTGCTAACTGGTGAAGTGTACACTCATAAGCATAGTCTGCCTCATGCAATAATGGAGGTGATAAAACCTATTTTCAGAGACTTAGCAGCACCTGAACTGTTGAAAAAGTGTATTCACGGAAAAACTCAAAACCCCAATGAAAGTGTAAATAGTGTTATATGGTCGAGAATCCCCAAGACTGTATCTGTTGGAATAGAAACACTTCACTTTGGTGTGTATGATGCTGTTGCGACTTTCAATGATGGCAACATTGTAAGGTGCAAGGTATTTAGAAATATGGGAATGAAGATAGGTTCTAACATGGTACGAGCGATGCTTGCTTTAGACAAGGAACGCCTTCGGGCTGCAGACAGGGCTGTAAAGAGTCTAGAAATACAAGCAAGAGTAAACAGGAGGAGGAACAAGAGGAAGCTGGAGGAGGAGTTTGCAGAGGATGAAGATAATCCATCCTATGGACCTGGAATGCACTAAAAAGTTAATCCAATCTTTGTCGCTCGATTCCCAAAACTTTTATTTTCTCATACTAATTACATGTTTTCTATGGATCTTCCAAACATATTTGTTTCAAACTTTCAGTAAATGTTACACAGTACCTTCTGCATAATTTAACACAGCCTTTTTCCAAAAAACTGTATATTTTTGAATATATAAATAAAAAATTGCAAAAAATGTTGTGAATTTTCATTGCAATTGAAAAAAATTTAATCATCTTTAATAACTGAACTAAAATTTTGTAAAATCCCTGTGTTAAGTTGTAGCCCATATTCCAATAAATAATCTGTAAAAAGTTCAACTTCTTACCTCAAATACTTTGTGAGGAAAGATGTAATTTATAAGCGTTATTTTAACATTGCAAGTATAGGGCGTTCCGGAGCCCCTTAAACACTAACCACCACCACCACCTTCCCTAGCCCGATGGGGCCGATGATCTCGCTGTTCGGTGCCCTCCCCCAAAACGAACCAACCAGCCAAGACCTGTTCCTCAAGTGACATCTAACGAATTCAATAACTGTGCTGACAGACGCATTCTGTTGCTAATGGTTCTCTGCTGACAGCATAATACTTCTCGCGTCGTTTTACGCTGACCTGTCATAACATCTAATGGTTAATTGCAAGTCATACGGGGTGTTCAAAAAGTCTCTCCACAGTGCCGTATGATTGTTAACCGCGCGTGCCGCATGCCACATTGAATATACCGAAATGAAACTCAGTGAAATACAAGTTATTAATTAATTGAATATTCATTTTTACTTACAAATTTTCACATTAAATGGTGTTGTTGAATACACAGTTCAATTCGTCTAATCATGTATCCAAACACAAGCTGTATCATTTCTTCTGTAACAGAAGCAGTGAAAGTGGATATTGCAGTTTTCAATTCATCGATGGATTTTGGACGGTTTTTATAGACAGTTGCCTTCGCTGCACCCCAGAAGAAAAAGTCAGGTGGAGTTAGCTCAGGCGATCGTGGACGCCAAAGTCCCTGTGAAATTGTGCGATCACCAAAAACATCAGCAAGCAGTGACATTGAAACGCGAGCTGTATGCGCGGTTGCACCATCTTGTTGAAAATAACCGTTCAGTATTTCACCTAACACAAGTTCTCCTATGAATGGATACGGAATATCACTACAGTATCGTTGGGCGTTTATTGTTTCGTTGAAAAATATGGGACCCACAATGCGACGTTTAGAAATGTTAATCCAAACTCCTATTTTCACAGAATGAAGTGGTTCCTCATTAATACACAATGGATTTGGAGTACTCCACATACGAGAATTTTGCGAGTTCATGTACCCGCATAAACGGAACCACGCCTCATCACTGAAAAACGTTTCTTTAAAAATATCCCTCGTATTCTGTTGAACGAAATCTTTGAACCATTGACAATAATGCAGTCTCTTTCCATGATCAGTATTTTTCAGTTCTTGAACGACTGTCACTTTGTATGGGAAAAGTTCTAATTTTTTCCTTACAGCTGGGTGGGCCGTTCCGACACTAACATCGATTTCCTGGGCGAGTTTTCTTACTGACTTGCTCGGACTCATGGACATTTATCGGAAATATCGAGTAGTTTATCCACCGAAAAAAACGCTAGGACGACCTCTTCTCGGTGCATCTCTCACTGAACCCGGACATCGAAATTTGTTAGTAAAATGTCGCACAGTATCGCGATGTGCGAGTGCTGTCTCCGGGAAAACTGAATTAAATGTTTGACGAAATGAAACTGTGTATTTACCGCCAGCTTTCAACACTTGTTCGGCTAAAAACACACGTTCTTCAATGGCTAGCATTTTAACAGTGACAAAAACGAAACAAACGAACGAAGGAACTAAAACGTTCACGTCAACACGTAACGACACACACCAACGATACTACTGACGCTGGCTGAGATAAGCGAAACAGTGGAATGTTGGGAGAGTCCACTTGAAGGGAAGTAACCCAGGCAGGCGAACAACCATACAGCAAGCGCGGCTAACAGTCATACGGCACTGCGGAGAGACTTTTTGAACACCCCGTATAAGTAGTCCGGATATTTAGTTCAACAAAATGGAAGGAATATTCTTAATGAAACGTTTTTCACTCATGAGGCGCGGTATCATTTATTCGGGTACATGAACTCGCAAAATTCTCGTATGTGGAGTACTGCAAATCCATTGAGACAAGTGTAATGTGCTGCGAATACATAGAAAGAAAGATTCTTTATCATTTAGCTATAATATAGCAGGTCAGCAACTGGAAGCAGTTAATTCTATAAATTATCTGGGAGTACGCATTAGTAGTGATTTAAAATGGAATGACCACATAAAATTGATCGTCGGTAAAGCAGATGCCAGACTGAGATTCATTGGAAGAATCCTAAGGAAATGCGATCCGAAAACAAAGGAAGCAGGATACAGTACACTTGTTTGCCCACTGCTTGAATACTGCTCACCGGTGTGGGATCCGTACCAGATAGGGTTGATAGAAGATGTAGAGAAGATCCAACGGAGAGCAGCGCGCTTCGTTACAGGATCATTTAAAGTGCGCGTCATTTACGACGGCGGTCGAGTTTAGGTTCGTTCTGCGCATCTGACGTCACAAAACACAGTCAGCCAATGAACAGAGAACGACGTTGCCAGAGCTCGACTGCAGTGCAGAGCACGGACGAGTGTCTTCAGTTTTAGAAACGTTCAGTCATAAATAAAGTAATTGAACAAAACCAATGTCTTGATAGCAGACTTTCTGTAAAAGAAAGTTTGGAAAAACCATTCTTTATACCAACTGTTTCATATTCTATTAATTAATTAAACCAAGCCTCCTAATTCAGGCGATAGCAAGGAAATTAATTCTCACTAACCGCTTTTTCGCAATAAAGAACAGCGGCAATTGTTTATTTCCTATTTTACTTCGACGAGACGTGAGTAATTCATAGTGATACCAACTGTGTTTGTCGGTATTTTGCTTGATTCTTTAAAGTACTCAAGGAAGTCCGTTACACGACGAGCTGCGTTGCGTAATGGTTAAGATATTTGGCTGCTAAGCAAAAATTCCGAGTTCAAATCTTTCTTACAAATCTTTCTTTATTTAAAAATATTTACTTCACGAAATTTATTCGTTCGACTGTAATTTTCTGAAATTTCTAGTGGCAACTAAAATCGACCATACGGAAAGTATACGCTGTGGACTTGTACCTCTGCAAACTCTTCAAAATTTCGTGCAATGGTTTACTACATTTAATGCTGCACAATAACTGCGTTGAACATGGAAACAAAATTATGTCATTTATGGGGGGAAGGTATCAGTCAAGAAGATGTGTAAAAATCAAATCTTTGGGCCAAATAGTTTTTGTGAAATCGAATGATAAGTGTGTCAAAGCAGTCGGAACACCATGTATCTGCACAGGCGAGCAGTGCAGTGATGACAAAATCGGGCACAGCGCGGAATGCGGGGAGCACGTCTCTGAAGCAGCGAAGGGTTAATGCGGCCGTGGTGGCTTTACTTCATAAACTGCGTGCTCCACCCTAAACGTAAGTTTGCGAACTATACTATACTATGGCGCTGCTTCTCTTGGCGCGTGCAACTGGCAACACAGCAATCTCCCACGTCTGGGCGGGCATGACTGAGCCGCCAAGATAAAAGAATTGAACTATAGTAATCGCGAAAGCGTTACGAAAATGATAGATAAACTCCAGAGGAAGACTCTGCAAGAGAGACGCTCAGTAGCTCGGTATGGGCTTTTGTTGAAGTTTCGTGAACATACCTTCACCGAGGAGTCAAGCAGTATATCGCTCCCTCCTACGTATATCTCGCGAAGAGACCATGAGGATAAAATCAGAGAAATTAGAGTCTACACAGAGGCATACCGACAATCTTTCTTTCCACGAACAATACCAGACTGGAATAGAAGGGAGAACTAATAGAGGTACTCAAAGTACCCTCCGCCACACACCGTCAGGTGGCTGGCGGAGTATGGATGTAGATGTAGATACGTGGATAACGCGTGTTTTCATGAATGCGATAGATGTCATTTCACGCTAGTGGAAAGAACGTTACCGAAAAGTGGTGCGTTTTACAAGAGCTGACTTGGGTTGTTTTTGTGGTGGTCTTCAGTCCTGAGACTGGTTTGATGCAGCTCTCCATGCTACTCTATCCTGTGCAAGCTTCTTCATCTCCCAGTACCTACTGCAGCCTACATTCTTCTGAATCTGCTTAGTGTATTCATCTCTTGGTCTCCCTCTACGATTTTTCCCTTCACGCTGCCCTCCAATACTAAATTGGTGATCACTTGATGTCTCAGAACATGTCCCACCAACCGATCCCTTCTTCTAGTCAAGTTGTGCCACAAACTCCTCTTCTCCCCAATTCTATTCAATACCTCCTCGGGCCGGCCGAAGTGGCCGCGCGGTTCTGGCGCTGCAGTCTGGAACCGCGAGACCGCTACGGTCGCAGGTTCGAATCCTGCCTCGGGCATGGATGTGTGTGATGTCCTTAGGTTAGTTAGGTTTAACTAGTTCTAAGTTCTAGGGGACTAATGACCTCAGCAGTTGAGTCCCATAGTGCTCAGAGCCATTTGAACCATTTGAATACCTCCTCATTAGTTTTGTGATCTACCCATGTAATCTTCAGCATTCTTCTGTAGCACCACATTTCGAAAGCTTCTATTCTCCTCTTGTCTAAACTATTTATCGTCCACGTTTCACTTCCATACATGGCCACACTCCATACAAATACATTCAGAAATGACTTCCTGACATTTAAATCTATATTCGATGTTAACAAATTTTTCTCCTTCAGAAACGCTTTCCATGCCATTGCCAGCTACCAACCGATCCCTTCTTCTAGTCAAGTTGTGCCACGAACTCCTCTTCTCCCCAATTCTATTCAATACCTCATCATTAGTTATGTGATATACCCATCTAATCTTCAGCATTCTTCTGTAGCACCACATTTCGAAAGCTTCTATTCTCCTCTTGTCTAAACTATTTATCGTCCACGTTTCACTTCCATACATGGCCACACTCCATACAAATACATTCAGAAACGACTTCCTGACATTTAAATCTATATTCGATGTTAACAAATTTTTCTGCTTCAGAAACGCTTTCCATGCCATTGCCAGTCTACATTTTATATCCTTTCTACTTCGACCATCATCAGTTATTTTGGTCCCCAAATAGCAAAACTACTTTACTACTTTAAGTGTCTCATTTCCTAATCTAATTCCCTCAGCATCGCCCGGCTTAATTCGACTACATTCCATTATTCTCGTTTTGCTTTTGTTGATGTTCATCTTATATCCTCCTTTCAAGACACTGTCCATTCCTTTCAACTGCTCTTCCAAGTCCTTTGCTGTCTCTGACAGAATTACAATGTCATCGGCGAACCTCGAAGTTTTTGTTTCTTCTCCATGGATTTTAATACCCACTCCGGACTTTTCTTTTTTCCTTTATTGCTTGCTCAATATACAGATTGAATAACATCGGGGATAGGCTACAACCCTGTCTCACTCCCTTCCCAACCACTGCTTCTTGGGTTAAGTCCCAGATAATCCATATAATGGACACAGGCTGCGAGAGAATTTTTTAAGTTCTTAGCGGACAAGGACCTAGCAAATAATCTAACCCATAGGTAAATGGGAACAAACACTGTGCTACGCTGCCGACAGTGGTGTGAAATTTCGCTGAGAGCGGAGAGAGCCTGCAGCCAACCGCCTCGGCGGCGACGCCTTTGTCGGTGCACGTGCCCCCGGCGGCCAGTGGCCAGCGGGCACAGCGGACGGGGACCAAAGAGGCGGCCGGCCGGCCGGACCCCGCGGCCAGCTGCCGGTCATTCGCCATTGTCCGGCGGACACAGACGTAAACGCCGGATTTACGAGCCGCCGCCGCCGCCGCGGCCGCCCGCCGTTCGCGCCTCCCCCGCACGCCTGTTTGCGGCCACCGGCTCAGCCGATTATCCGCTCGAATGTTCCTTTCACAGCCGGCTTCCGGCACGGGGTTAGCACTGTCAAAAGCGCTCGAGGAGGGTCATTTGTAATGCTTCCTCGGCGCTGTTACACTTCTATTTGCGCTAAAGACCTGGACGGACTGCTCTGCCCAACTCACTCCTCCTCGAGAGCGTTGGGCGGTTCCCTTTTCCAGCAGCTCGACCAGCCCACATTCGCTCGATTTCCAGTCGTGTCCAGGGTGCCTATTCTGTTTCTTTCCGCTATTGTGCCGATCGTTTCGGTACTCAAGAGCATCGAACGGCCTAGTACTCGAATTAGAGCCCCAGCATTATTCAGTATTCATTTCGGTAGCGATACCGTTCGGGTCTAGAGAACCGAAGCGCTGTTGTCGGTTCGCGTCGCGCAAGCCAGTCAAAAGCAAGCTGCCGCAGATCCGCGCGTGCGCACTGCAGCGCGCACAGGGCCACGAATCAACTCCGACTCAAAGGAAGGCCTCGGCGCTTGTTCGTGACGTCACGTCAGCTAGGCACGGCGAACGCCAGGTCTGTTGCAGGCATACTCATAATGGTGATGTCTCCCTCTCTGACAATGTGAAACTATTGGTGGTAGTTCAACACACATTGTTCTGAGAGATTTCTGCAATCAATTAATTGTGCAATTCATTACACTTCTTAACAAATAGTGTACTCCTGAACTTAAATTTCCACCTGTTTTAAGAATTGACATACAAAAACAACTTCATGGTCCAGCAGCAACAGAATTCGTGCTTCTTTACCTTATTTGTAAATCTGAGGAAAGTACGTTTGTACTGGGATGCTTTTAGAAGAAACTGTGAACATACTGGTGCGCTTCTTTAGGTATCTTGGTTGACTATGAGGTGAGGAAAAAAATGGTTCAAATGGCTCTGAGCACTATGGGACTTAACATCTATGGTCATCAGTCCCCTAGAACTTAGAACTACTTAAACCTAACTAACCTAAGGACAGCACACAACACCCAGCCATCACGAGGCAGAGAAAACTTCTGACCCCGCCGGGAATCGAACCCGGGAACCCGGGCGTGGGAAGCGAGAACGCTACCGCGCGACCACGAGATGCGGGCTATGGGGTGAGGAGCACTGAATGTTAATGAAATATCTTGCGATTGTACACGTTGGGGGAGGAGCTGGGGGACAGAAGAAGAGGCAAAAGAGAGATACTCGTTTTATCAAATAAAATTTTTTTATCTTATAAAGTTTCTCCTTTCAGTTGCAAGAGGGGAATATTTATCTTTTCTAATGTGCATGTTTAAAAAAGTTTAAGCACAACAGTATTTTCGATGTATGAAGCTATTTTGTTTCCTGTTTAGAATTCCTTTCGTTGAAAACGACTGTAATCTAATGACTGGCAACAGTTGGACATTTACACATGTAAATTAGTTCACATTTCCAGTGACGATGTCAAACGAAAATAAAGAAATAAACAACAGAAACGAGTTCATTGTAAGGGGGTTGGGGTAAGTTTCGATAACAAAATGGATCAAGTAAATATAGTTCTACATCTACATCTACATCTACATTTATACTCCGCAAGCCACCCAACGGTGTGTGGCGGAGGGCACTTTACGTGCCACTGTCATTACCTCCCTTTCCTGTTGCAGTCGCGTATGGTTCGCGGGAAGAACGACTGTCTGAAAGCCTCCGAGCGCGCTCTAATCTCTCTAATTTTACATTCGTGATCTCCTCGGGAGGTATAAGTAGGAGGAAGCAATATATTCGATACCTCATCCAGAAAAGCACCCTCTCGAAACCTGGACAGCAAGCTACACCGCGATGCAGAGCGCCTCTCTTCCAGAGTCTGCCACTTGAGTTTGCTAAACATCTCCGTAACGCTATCACGCTTACCAAATAACCCTGTGACGAAACGCGCCGCTCTTCTTTGGATCTCCTCTGTCAACCCGATCTGGTACGGATCCCACATTGATGAGCAATACTCAAGTATAGGTCGAACGAGTGTTTTGCAAGCCACCTCCTTTGCTGATGGACTACATTTTCTAAGGACTCTCCCAATGAATCTCAACCTGGTACCCGCCTTACCAACAATTTATTTTATATGATCATTCCACTTCAAATCGTTCCGCACGCATACTCCCAGATATTTTACAGAAGTAACTGCTACCAGTGTTTGTTCCGTTATCATATAATAATACAATAAGGGATCCTTCTTTCTATGTATTCGCAATACATTACATTTGTCTATGTTAAGGGTCAGTTGCCACTCCCTGCACCAAGTGCCTATCCGCTGCAGATCTTCCTGCATTTCGCTACAATTTTCTAATGCTGCAACTTCTCTGTATACTACAGCATCATCCGCGAAAAGCCGCATGGAACTTCCGACACTATCTACTAGGTCATTTATATATATTGTGAAAAGCAATGGTCCCATAACACTCCCCTGTGGCACGCCAGAGGTTACTTTAACGTCTGTAGACGTCTCTCCATTGTTAACAACATGCTGTGTTCTGTTTGCTAAAAACTCTTCTATCCAGCCACACAGCTGGTCTGATATTCCGTAGGCTCTTACTTTGTTTATCAGGCGACAGTGCGGAACTGTATCGAACGCCTTCAGGAAGTCAAGAAAAATAGCATCTACCTGGGAACCTGTATCTAATATTTTCTGGGTCTCATGAACAAATAAAGCGATTTGGGTCTCACACGATCGCTGTTTCCGGAATCCATGTTGATTCCTACATAGTAGATTCTGGGTTTCCAAAAACGACATGATACTCGAGCAAAAAACATGTTCTAAAATTCTACAACAGATCGACGTCAGAGATATAGGTCTATAGTTTTGCGCATCTGCTCGACGACCCTTCTTGAAGACTGGGACTACCTGTGCTCTTTTCCAATCATTTGGAACCTTCCGTTCCTCTAGAGACTTGCGGTACACGGCTGTTAGAAGGGGGGCAAGTTCTTTCGCGTACTCTGTGTAGAATCGAATTGGTATCCCGTCAGGTCCAGTGGACTTTCCTCTGTTGAGTGATTCCAGTTGCTTTTCTATTCCTTGGACACTTATTTCGATGTCAGCCATTTTTTCGTTTGTGCGAGGATTTAGAGAAGGAACTGCAGTGCGGTCTTCCTCTGTGAAACAGGTTGAATGTAAAATTTCCGAAGCTTGCAATGAGGCAAAGCATCTTCTCATATTGATCTACGTTTGTTTCGACAGACTTCAGTAATACAGAACTATGATCTTCATTTGTAGCTTTACGATAGTAAGAAAATCTTTCATCTAAATAAAACTGCAGAATCCAAAACAATACAAAACATTTCGTCCAGAAATAAGAGATTTATAGTGATAAGCACGCCCAGGCGTTTCCGCCTGCAACAGACCTGGCGTTCGCCTTGCCTAGCTGACGTGACGTCACCAACAAGCGGCGAGGCCTTCCTTTGAGTCGGAGTTGCACGAACACAAGCCGACTAGCAGGCGGCACAGACGCGCTGTTCTTCGAAGTACCGAAAATTGTGTTTAACGCATGACGCTGCATTCCACCGAGCTGACGTGCCCACCTTCATCGCTCTTGCCTCCTCCTTAACAGTATCAGACGCAGTATATCCATTTCCATGATTCTCAGCTGGAATGCGTAGAAATTTTTAGTTTCCCTGACCGTATGTTTCCAAGCATGCATAATAACGACAGCGTGTTTGACTGTATTCTGCAGATTGTCGTAAATGCCGCATTATGTCATCTTATTCTCATTCACACTGTTTTGGATTTTACGTTTCGGAAAATGAGTTAGGAATAGTGTGTAGTACCACATTGTACTAATACATCTATAAAAACACCCGAAAAATTGACTCTGAGAGTTTCAAAGAATAAGAAGATAAACAGAATGTGGTTACTACTCGCTCCTAGAGATCCAGATGATTAAGTAGCCCACTTCCCTATATGATACTTCAACGATTTGAGTCTTAAAAACAAAATTGAAAAAACGCATTTTCGAGAGCTCCTGCAGTTCGTCGAAGTTTATAACATGCATCTCATGTATGAAAATGTTTCGTATATGCTGCTACAGTCTAAAAATATTACGGCGGAGATCTTTCATCTCTGTCTACTGCTGCTGAGGATTCTATCGCAGATAAATACTTGTGACCAGCAAGATTATGAAGGTGACTGTTGCTAGTTACATTCCCAGTAATTTAAGTTGCGCTCTTAGATTCCTGTCTAACCGCATACTCGGAAATCGCTACGTATTCGGAAAAAATTGTGAATTATTTCTGACAAGAAAAAAATATAAAGGTCGCTGGTCGGTTGTTTCACTCACAGCAATTTCTTCTCCAGAAATTTCATATTTCGTTTTCTAAACACACAGAAATCATGAAATCATTACTGAGGAAGTGCGCTCTTACATGTAAGGAATAATTAATATTGCAGAAAAATGTTAACTTACACGAATAACAATGTCTCAGAACGTGTTGCATATATGAACAGGAAAAAAAATAATTTTTCTACCCATCCGTACGCGAACCCGCGTCCTGTCGTGCCGCATTCCAGCGCGCTAACCACTTGGCGACGCTAAACGACAAAGACATGCACTTCAAATCTCTGACTATTGCGTCGAGGAACGTAGTCTGACTTCGCTGCCAAACGGTGCTGCGTAAGTCATAAATGCGTGATAGTTTTCCAATATCAGGCGTCACATAATTGCTTTCCATTGCTACTTGAAAGTTGTAAACACATTTAGATAGTTATTAGCTAAACGATTTGTGGGAAAAAGTACACAAAGTCACTAGTAACGTCAATTCACACTCATGTAATATACGTAAGCAGAGCCGATGTCTTGATATTTCATGATCTTTAAACTCTTATTTGCATAAAAATAACACGTATTTTGAGAGAATATTGACCGAAAACGTTTTTTTCTTGACGTAATCATTCATAGTAACAACCTAACCTAACCATATTTCTAACAAAGGAAAATAGTCTATTATAAACTCACTTTCCAACTGGATGCGTCCTCTGGTGATTCTTTAGTAACACAACCACTAAATCCAAAGCTAAAACCGCTAAATATGTTTAAAATAACAAATTATAGCCCGCATCTCGTGGTCGTGCGGTAGCGTTCTCGCTTCCCACGCCCGGGTTCCCGGGTTCCATTCCCGGCGGGGTCAGGGATTTTCTCTGCCTCGTGATGGCTTGGTGTTGTGTGCTGTTCTTAGGTTAGTTAGGTTTAAGTAGTTCTAAGTTCTAGGGGACTTATGACCACAGCGGTTGAGTCCCATAGTGCTCAGAGCCATTTGAACCATATTTTTAAACAAATTATAGGTGTACATAAACCACAGATCACCGATCGACAGGGCTACACCGAAATCCAAAACCTCTCGGTTCAAGTGTCGTAAAATCGGTGAGAGGACCGTTCGGTAACAGGTCTCAGAAGCTTACTGAATAGGATATTTGGATAAAGAACCGAAAATGACGTCACTACCGAAACGAACCTACTACATCGATCGATATGAACGATACAGGATAGAACCCAAGGTTACGGTTTGCTTCTCCATACAAACCTAGCGACCGGCGCATGTGATTAAAACTACACAAAGCTGTTAAGCTTAGAATTCGTGGCAACATCGCGCAGTAATGTGCCAATGTCCATCGCTCCGGCGATTTGAATTAGCGTGCACTTCGGGGCGCTGCTCGGCAAGAAGCTTCTAGGCTTTTGAGTAAGCGCCTTCTGTGGAGGACATGCTGTGCGCGGCTGAAGGAGCAGGCTGTCTGTCAGCTCTGTGACTAGGTGCGGGGCCGCGAGATACACGGGCCCTGCAATGAACTTGTGACATCACACCGGTGGCGGATACAGAAAAACCTCGAGGAGTGGACACTAAAGATATCTTGAGCTACCTTTACTTTTACCGTAATAAAAAGTGATCAAGTCACGTTCCAAGTTTAAGAAAGTTTTATTTAAGCTGATTATACACATGTCACACAGATCAGTTTGGATTCCGTAGAAATATTGGAACACGTGAGGCAATACTGACCCTACGACTTATTTTAGAAGATAGATTCAGGAAAGGCAAACCTATGTTTCTAGCATTTGTAGACTTAGAGAAAGCTTTCAAACTCTGAAGGTGGCAGAGGTAAAATTCGGGGAGTGAAAGGCTATTTACAATTTGTACAGAAACCAGATGGCAGTTATAAAGAGTCGAGGGACATGAAAGGGAAGCAGTGGTTGGGAAGGGAGTGAGACAGGGTTGTAGCCTCTCCCCGATGTTATTCAATCTGTATATTGAGCAAGTAGTAAAGGATACAAAAGAAAAATTCGGAGTAGGTGTTAAAATCCATGGAGAAGAAACAAAAACTTTGAGGTTCGCCGATGACATTGTAATTCTGTCAGAGACAGCAAAGCACTTGGAAGAGCAGTTGAACGGAATGGACAGTGTCTTGAAAGGAAGAGTATAAGATGAACATCAACAAAAGCAAAACGAGAATAATGGAATGTAGTCGAATTAAGCCGGGCGATGCTGAGGGAATTAGATTAGCAAATGAGACACTTAAAGTAGTAAAGGAGTTTTGCTACTTGGGGAGCAAAATAACTGATGATGGTCGAAGTAGAGAAGATATAATTGTAGACTGGCAATGGTAAGGAAAGCGTTTCTGAAGAAGAGAAATTTGATAACATCGAGTATAGATTTAAGTGTCAGGAAGTCTTTCCTGAAAGTATTTGTATGGAGTGTAGCCATGTACGGAACTGAAACATGGGCGATAAATAGTTTGGGCAAGAAGAGAATAGAAGCTTTCGAAGTGTCGTGCTACAGAAGAATGCTGAAGATTAGATGGGTAGATGACATAACTAATGAGGAGGTACTGAATGGAATTGGGGAGATGAGGAGTTTGTGTCACAACTTGACAAGAGAAAGGGACCGGTTGGTAGGACATGTTCTGAGGCATCAAGGGATCACAAATTTAGCATTGGAGGGCAGCGTGGAGGATAAAAATCGTAAACGGAGACCAAGAGATGAATACACTAAGCAGATCCAGAAGGATGTAGGTTGCAGTAAGCACTGGGAGATGAAGAAGCTTGCACAGGATAGAGTAGCATGGAGAGCTGCATCAAACCAGTCTCAGGACTGAAGACCGCAACAACAAGAGAATGCCATCTAATGATATAAAAAAGTTACAATTGTGGTTCTCTTCCTTGAATGATGGATTTTAGGTGGGTCGACGCTTGGAGCACTCAACAGAAAACAGCATTAACATTATATTTCCAGTTGTAGCCTTTTCTTTTCAGTAATAACATACACATTGAAACACACCACAGAGACACCCCAAATGCATACTCCCATGGCCATGGCATTACTCTTCTATCCTAAAATTCATCATATCACATGTTACAGCCATGTATTTGTACGCCGCAATGTTGAAAAATTTCTTTTTACTGGAGCAATGCAGGTAGACAAGCAAAAATGTGCAAAGCAGCATAGTCAGAAATAGGATAAACAGGTAACGCTTGCATCACAGAATCGCATCGCAATCAAGTGATCACTCTCACTCTTCACTAATTTTCACACCTGCACTTGCTACAACTAGGACTTTTTACTTATTCATTCTTCAGTCTCAATATTTCTGCTTCTGAATGTAAACTAGCTTTCTATTCGGCGAATAGTCCGTATTTATAACGCTTCGTATCTAAGGTTCAAAAATGGTTCAAATGGCTCTAAGCACTATGGGACTTAACATCTGAGTCATCAGTCAGAACTAATTAAACCTAACTAACACACATCCATGCCCGAGGCAGGATTCGAACCTGCGACCGCAGAAGCAGCGCGGTTCCTGACTGAAGCGCCTAGAACCGCTCGGCCACCGCGGACGGCTGTCTAAGGTTCTCTGTACAAGAAAAACCGTAGAATATTCGCGACTTTTCTCGGATAAATGCCAGACAGAGTATCGAGATCAGTAGAATGGCAGCGACTTTTCTCTTAGGTATGTGTTAGCTATCTACGTGCCAGGCAGCAACGTATAAAACGCGATAACTCGGACACGCGTGCGATATGGGAAAGTACAATTACTCGATAACTCGATTCAGTCGAGTCGGCTAACGACAGAAACGAACGAATAGCGTGCGGGCTGACTGGCGGGGGCGGCGTGGGTGGCAATGGGGGCGGCCCCGCAAGGGGGAAGGCGATAGCTCCGCGCGTTCCCCATATGTAGCCGCCACTGCGTCACACTGGGCTTGTTCGCCACGATTCGCGAACGCTCCGTGCAGGGCCCACGGGTAATCAATACTTGATTGAAATGTATCTTCTAAATGACTTGACATTATTTTACACAAGTGGTAACACGGGGGTCCAGTGGATCCCCATGACATGTTGATGTTGCCAGAAACGTATAACATTAATAACTAGGTTATTTAATACTAATTGTCCGCCGCCGGTAGCTGAGTGGTCAGCTCTACGGACTGTCAATCCTAAGGGCCCGGGTTCGATTCCTGGCTGGGTCGGAGATTTTCTCCGCTCAGGGACTGGGTGTTCTGTCGTCCTAATCATCATCATTTCAGCCCCATCGAGGCGCAAGTCGCCGACGTGGCGTCAAATCGAAAGACTTGCACCAGGCGAGCGGTCTACCCGACGGGGGGCCCTCGTCACACGCCATTATTATTATTAATACAAATTAATGTAGAGACAACTATATAAATTGCGAAATTGAATCAGTTAATGCTTAGTTCAAGAAATGATGTATTTTATTACAGTAAATAAAAGATAATACCTTCAGTTATGTTTACACAATATTAACTGAATATTCAGTGTTTCAACAGTCTCCATTTGGTGACTCATTACAGTTACCATTACACAGGGTGATTCAAAAAGAATACCACAACTTTAGGAATTTAAAACTCTGCAACGACAAAAGGCAGAGCTAAGCACTATCTGTCGGCGAATTAAGGGAGCTATAAAGTTTCATTTAATTGTACATTTGTTCGCTTGAGGCGCTGTCGACTAGGCGTCAGCGTCAGTTGATGCTAAGATGGCGACCGCTCAACAGAAAGCTTTTTGTGTTATTGAGTACGGCAGAAGTGAATCGACGACAGTTGTTCAGCGTGCATTTCGAACGAAGTATGGTGTTAAACCTCCTGATAGGTGGTGTATTAAACGTTGGTATAAACAGTTTACAGAGAATGGGTGTTTGTGCAAAGGGAAAAGTTCTGGACGGCCGAGAACGAGTGATGAAAATGTAGCACGCATCCAGCAAGCATTTGTTCGCAGCCCAGGAAAGTCGACTCGCAGAGCTAGCAGAGAGCTGCAAATTCCACAATCAACTGTATGGAGAGTCCTACGAAAAAGGTTAGTTATGAAACCTGAACGTCAACTACCCGAGGCGATGGATCGGCCGCCAGGCAGCCCGTGACAGAGCACTTCATCACTGGCCTCCAAGAAGCCCTGATCTTACCCCCTGCGATTTTTTCTTATGGGGGTATGTTAAGGATATGGTGTTTCGGCCACCTCTCCCAGCCACCATTGATGATTTGAAACGAGAAATAACAGCAGCTATCCAAACTGTTACGCCTGATATGCTACAGAGAGTGTGGAACGAGTTGGAGTATCGGGTTGATATTGCTCGTGTATCTGGAGGGGGCCATATTGAACATCTCTGAACTTGTTTTTGAGTGAAAAAAACATTTTTAAATACTCTTTGCAATGATGTATAACAGAAGGTTATATTATGTTTCTTTCATTAAATACACATTTTTAAAGTTGTGGTATTCTTTTTGAATCACCCTGTACACTGATCACAGACGGTAAGAAAATTTTCATGCACATATGTTTCCACACTGATGACAAGTAAACTGAGTTTTTACATCCTTATTCCTAGGCCAGATGAGGCACCTCCTTTTCGCTGGTGGCACTTCTTCTTGTGCTGGTTTGTCATTAACGGCAGATGTTGACCCCCCATCCAATACTGCCCTCTTCTTTAGCTGGTCTTGCACCAAGCCAAATCCAATTTCCTAAAGAAAATCTTTTCTTGCCGTTTTAATTATAAGTATCTGAATTTTCAACAACTTGTTTGGCACTATCTTGTAACGAAGGTGTTAATGTGGAGGTCTAGAAGCTTCCCAGTCACTAAGTAAATGCAAAATGCCAATAACAATGAGCAGCACAAGAATGAAAAACTGGTGATCGGAAATAAACAGATGTGAGAGAGTATTGCTAGACGGCAGGCTGTGTTGCCTACTTTGTTCATATAAATTTAGCTATACTAAAAGTGCTGGGGATCGGACACCATGTTAACAATTAAAGGTTAAACACGCAGTCCAGCGCTGGTCTGAAACAGTTACTCGCTCCTTGGACACGGCTCGTGGAACTCGTAAGACGTGTAGTGTTACGTGCTCTGACGTACGCGCCACAACCTGTCTTTCTCGGGGAGCAGCCGCGAATCCTCCCGAAACGAGGTAGGAAAGCAGGTAACAGGACCGAATCCTCCCAAACTGACACAATGCTACAGAGCATTGCGTGCGCTGATGACCACAGCTGCATGCGGCCACTTCACAGTTCGACGCGACGGAGCACTGTCTGCCCACGAATGCTCCAGAAAAAAATGGTTCAAATGGCTCTGAGCACTATGGGACTCAACTGCTGAGGTCATAAGTCCCCTAGAACTTAGAACTACTTAAACCTAACTAACCTAAGGATAACACACACATCCAGGCCCGAGGCAGGATTCGAACCTGCGACCGTAGCGGCCGCGCGGTTCCAGACTGTAGCGCCAGAACCGCTCGGCCACCAGCGGCCGGCGAATGCTCCAGATGTTCATTATGTTATCAACACGCTGAATGTGGAAACCACAGAGGGGACAAAGTGTTTATTAGAAAATAACACCGAGAAAAAAGTGATTATATTTTGTGACTCTGCAAACCTTAAAACATTAACGCAGTGTGAATCTATATATGTTGATGGTACATTCAAGTGCTGTCCAAATCTTTTTTGTCAGCTGTTTACAATACTTGGGTTAGTTAATGGCCATTAAATTCCATTGGTTTTCTCTTTATTAAATGACAAGAAAACTTCGTCGTATCAGTATGTATTTCAAAGCGTTGTTCATAAATGTAGTGATATAGGTTTGAACTTTTCGCCATCAACAATGTTTTCTGACTTTGAAGAGGGCATAATGAAAGCTTGAAGTGAGGTCTGGACATATTCAAGGATGCAAATTTCATTTAACACAGGGCTGGTGGCGAAAAGCCGGCCGAAGTGGCCGTGCGGTTAAAGGCGCTGCAGTCTGCAATCGCAAGACCGCTACGGTCGCAGGTTCGAATCCTGCCTCGGGCATGGATGTTTGTGATGTCCTTAGGTTAGTTAGGTTTAACTAGTTCTAAGTTCTAGGGGACTAATGACCTGAGCAGTTGAGTCCCATAGCGTTCAGAGCCATTTGCTGGCGAAAAATACAAACATTGCGGCTTGCACATGACTACTACGCAAAACATGCAATTGGAACGATTCTGTCGTACATATTTGGTTTGCCCATGCTGGCTCCTAATATGGTTGGCGACTGTTTTGTTCACGATTTAATGGCAGAGATACCTGCATCGGAAAAATTACAAGCCTTTTGTGACGTACAAACCTACACAGAAGAGAATGCACTCTTTCCTCCATTCAAGTGGGCAGAACTAAGTTGTAACACACAGCGAATAACTAATGCTTCCGAAAGTTTCCATAGTAAATATAATAGTTCTACTCCTCCAGTCCTGACATTTACCGATTTCTTGAAGTACTGTAGCAAATTCAGCTCGATTCTAAAATTGCAATAAATTCGTCGAAAACGAAGAAAAAGGAAAGAAATTGCCCACACTTGAAATTTATGGAACAGCAAGTAGCAAATTTCGAATCGTGTTCAATCCACAATAATTTTGTGCCTGTGTCCCAGCTCTGTGGTGGCTGCGGGTGGCAAGTGCCGACCGTCTAGCCAACCCCTAGCTACGACACTGGCAACCGCGCACGGTCTTATGGTAAAACTGTTAAAACTCTGCTTCTGGGCTGCTTATAAAGAATGTACCAGATTTTACATTAGACCCGCAACAATATAAGTGTCAAAACAGCATCCAACTTCGTGCATTACTTTTGCATAATGCGAGTAGAAACAGGCACGCAGAATAAATTATAAAAAGATTTTTTTCTGTCAATTGCGCTTCTTCAAATTAAGTTTTCTTAAGTATCTCGTCGCATTATATCCCACACGTGACCGATTGGTGGCAAGTCCGGAGATCGTGCTGGCCAGAGAAGTTGCTGCACGTCTTACTGAGCACATTGTGTATCACGGGCAGCGTGTGTGTCACATTATCCTGAGATCATAAAATGAAAGCAGTGCTTTTCCCGATGACCTGATGTTATGGGGAAATTGCGAGAAGGAAGTGCAAGAGCAGTTAGATGCATGGGAGGCAACGGCAGCACAATATGGAATGCATTTCTCTGCAAAGAAAAGTGAAATAATTGTCACAACAAGGAAGAAGAATAGGCCAAATGTGGATATAACTTGTGGAGGGGAAAAACTACAAGTGGTAGAGAACTTCAAGTACCTGGGAAGCATGATTGAAAGTAAGGGGGGAAACGCAATGGAAATAAATGAAAGGTGCAGAAAAGCAGGGCAGTTCTACAAATGCATTAGGGGGCTTATTTGGAGCAAGGAGGTGCCACAGATATCCAAGGGAATTATATACCGAACCTACTTTGTCCCCATATTGGCATACGGAAGTGAGACATGGGTAATGCACAAAAGCGACAAAAGTAGAATACAGGCTAGTGAAATGAAGTTCCAGAGAAGCAGGTTGAGTGTAACAAGACGAGACAGATTGCGAAATGTGTATGTGAGGGAAAGACTAAAGGAGGAACCAGTACAGGACAGGATAGAAAAATCAAGACTGCAGTGGTATGGACACATGAAGAGAATGGATGAGGGAAGAATTCCAAAGAGGATGTTTGATCTGCAACTGGAGGGGAAGAGGCCCAGAGGAAGACCAAGAGATAGATGGGTGAAGGGAGTGAAGGAATGTGTGACGAGAAGAGGAGAGAACTGGACGAAGGTGGAAGAGGGGGAATGGTGGAAAGACAGAACACGATGGAGAGGCTTGTGTTCCCGACAGACCCAGCCAGTGGCTGGAAACTGTCCAAGATGATGATGATGATGATCTCCTATATTCAGACAACGGACACGTATCAATTTGTTGTATGTATAGATTTGCTGGAAATGTAGCCATAATTCATAAAATGAACACTGAGATGGAATATGTGTTGCGAAATAATGATTTGCTATTTTAATAAATTAATTATGAAGAAATCAAGGCTATAAATGAGTCCAGTTTCTAAAAATAAATATCTAAATAAGATAAAAGATAAAACTTTTAAACATACTCACAATACACGCGAAAATCTTTTACATCTTCTACTGTAACTTCATATGCTTTCCTTTGCCTGCTTGGAGTATTCACAACGTTTAGAACTGCTACCTGCTTCAAACGGGAGGATTCGGTCCCATCGTTTTTCAGATCCTTGCGGGTTTTTGAGGATTCAGCACCATTTTTCTGGCCACGGGAGGATTCGGGGCTGCGCCCCTTTCTCGTGGACCTCGCTTTGTTTCGCTTCTTCGCGGAAGTAGAGTTGTTGGGCTCGGACTAACGGTTCAAAGTGTTAATGGTTGGTAACTGTGGTCACATCGTGATCCGCAATTTTTGCTCCGTGAATTCAACACCACTTTTTAAACTTTTGTAGTCCTTAGTTTCGTATAATATCTCCCTGTCTCTCTCTCTGTCACACACACACACACACACACACACACACACACACACACACCATTCTAAAAAGTATTATACAACAAAAAAACATTATCACCTAATCTGCCAAAACAAATACTGTTTCACACACACACACGCACACACACACTAAACAGATGACACACATCACAAAAGCACATTCAATAGCTGACAATAACATTCGACAGTTGGCAATAACATTGAACAATTAGCAACACCAACCAAAACAAAAAATTCAAAACGAGTGTTCAGTTTCTACTGCGGTGAAGTCTGCAAACACAATTTCAAAGCAGAACAGAGGTAACAAAGGAACAAAAATACAGCACGTGCATCAACAGCCACGAAATCTGAAAGCAGAACTTCAAGTTATTAGTTCATCATAGAAAAATAAAAGTGCCAGAACTTTGTATAACCTAATATACAGCGTCGTAAATATAAGTCAAATAGTACGAGCAAAATGTATCTAGAATTCCGGGCCAGTGAAGACGTCTGGCAAAGATTAAAGGCGAAACGCAGATGGCAGAAAAATTTCGTTGAACTGTAATTACAGTGTCCCAAAGTAAAAATTATCGGAATACCGTAAATCCGCATGACTTGTCTGAGTATCCGTTTAATAGGATGGTACTGCAATAGTACGCTTGATCGTTGATTCAAAATGCAGATACCCGGTTACTGGATGGAGACCGTTCATTTATGTTCACTTTGATTGGTTTGTGTCGTTCCTTATGTCTGCTATTCAGTGTTAATTATTGTTAATTATTGAGTTAACTTGGCGTCTTGAGTAGGCACGCTCTGGTGGGGGAAATTGCGATTGGCGTACAGCCGAATTTAATTCCTTTGTTATTGTTACTGCGAGCGCCATAGGTTCGCGTTTTGACGAGGGTTCACTAATGGTTTATAGAGAATCTGTTATACTGAAAATAAGTGGTACTGCGTGCACAGTGACCAGGAGCGGAACTCTGTGGAAGCACCAAACTAGCTACGGACTTTGTATCGTGGGTCATGTTGAGAGGCACCCACATGCCTTGCTCATACTGTGGCATCAAGCAGTCAGGCCTGCAAGATGAGTGGTCTGCCAAGCGAGTGGATTCATTCTTATTTATCGAGTAACATGAACTCTATTACTCACAATTAAGTTACAAGTTATCCTCCTATATGATTAATACGCAACGGAGACACGCATCTATCAGTAATTTACAGAACTCTGACTGTACACTACGCACTGGCAATACCACATTTTCTTTTTGTCTTTTATTTAACGGCTTTTGTCAACACGTGGCCACCGCACTGAATAGGAATGGCGCACACATTATAAATTCGGGACATTATGACAAAATACATTTCGAAGGAAAAGTCCACCAATCGTTTTCTTTTCACTATCTTATTTATTCCGATAAATTCTCTAACCCAAACACACAAATTCTATAACCTACAACAATAACACATGAGAAATTCCGCCAAGTGGGCATGGCTTTACATTGGTGAATCTCTATATTATGGTCTCGTAATTATTTAACGCTACAGTGCACTTTCTGGATAGGATGGTGGATCGTTTATTATTTCTCGCACTTCGACTCTCACAATCATCATCACGAAACTATCCTCCAGACCGAGCAGTACAGAAGGAACAAGCATAACCCATTAATCTTTTGAAACTACCTTGCTACTCTCCCATGCAAACCACACATACCCAAATTACATGACATACACCACACTACGACATGGAATATGAAATACTACACAGAGAATAGTCACAAAATTATCACTTTCAGCTTTCCCACTTCAATCAATATTTATCCCAGTTTCACACGACACTGCCCCACTTCGTAATTCTACTTTCCTACTATGAACTCTGGAGATATATGCACGTCTTCCTGTGCAATGCAAGCCAAGTGCCGTTGCTGGATAGACGGCCGACTCACCTTGCTTCTCTCTCAGAGTTTGAATCTAGCGTCACACGGAATCATATCACGCAAAGTAATATTAAGAACGTATTCATCACACACGCGAGTCCTCAACTGATACCATGGACGAGTACTTCTCTTTATCTTTTGTCTCATACACAGTTTGAGACTCACACAGTACTCACCACGTGGAAGTACTCGTCTCTAATTTCAAGTCCTGCACACGCCATTTCTTAAATATTTCAACTTATGGTACACACGCTATTTCTTAAATATTTCAACTTATTGTACACACGCTAGTAATTCAGCTTAACTTAAGCACACGGAAGTATTTCAACTTATTACTACACGTGGTTTCATTGTGACCGTTGATCACTTCCGAAGATTACTACAATCCCATTAATATTACCTGCCTGACATTTAATTCTCCCCACAAAAGTTCCTCAAATAGAGAAATTATTATTTCAAACTACTCTTAAATATTCCACATGCATACCATGTCTCCACTCTTTTGTCTTTACGGAGCACAACTAAAACAGGTCTTAACAGCACAAGATCCAGCGGCAGAGTGCTGAAACATGGCCGTTCTCCAGGTCCTATCGCACCTCTGTCGAAGTGGGGGAGCACCTTGCTACCGTATTGGTCAGCCATATTTCAGGCGCTCAAAGCTCATGTAAATTTCATCTCTTTGGTCCCACCAAAGGTGGCCAAAGGATCGTCTCAAAGATGATCATATATTCACATTCACTATCTGCGGTTAGCAGACGACCATACATTCATTCATTTCACAGATCTCACCAAACTGGATGTAGGGATTTACTTTGTGGGAGTGCACATGTGATCAATTAAATAAATAAATTGTCATTCTTTCCCACACTGGTATCCGGCTGAGTTATTTTACAAAAAAATGTGTTGTTCTGACAAAAATAATGAAGTATGTTGTACCTATTTTCAATGTCGGGCGGTACTGTACCCTTTCAATGTGTACCATAAACTGGCGCGGAACAAAGTCAGTATTGTCTGAGTCTGTAGCCACGTGCTAGCACGGACTGCGGCCCACGTCAATTGTCCCAACGTTGTCACAAGGTACTGCTGTTATTCTGTTTGTCTGGCTTGTGGCTAATACCAAGCCGTGGGTCATTCTCTGCACTCATTGCTATGACGGTGTCCTATTGTGACGTCTTATACCCTTGTGGCGGAACGTGATTACAGATTTTATGCATGTGAAAGATTGTACACCACCAGAAAAAAAATAGTTCAGCCTTTTAGACGTTTCCAATCCACTCAAGACTTGTCGCAACAATGCATATGGAGCACATGAAATGATTACATTTACAAATCAATAGCAGAAACCGTTCTGAGGTACACGGTATCGACCCATACTGAAACACCCATATTAGTACGTGGTGTAGCCTGTACCAGCGGCAATGCAGGCGCTGACTATGGTATCCGATCGATCGTACAAACAGCGAATACTGTTCTGTCAAAGGTTACGCAATGCCTGCTCAAACTGTTCACGTAGTTCTGTAAAAGTTGTTGGCTGACGAGACGCACGACTCGCGTGTCGTCGCATTATATCCCACATGTGACCGACTGGTGGCAAGTCCGGAGATCGTGCTGGCCAGAGAAGTTGCTGCACGTCTTACAGAGCACATTGTGTATCGCGGGCAGCGTGTGTGTCACATTATCCTGGTGGAACAACACATCACCTTCCTGTTCAAGGATGGCACAGGATGGGTCCAACAACATTCTGCAGGTACCCAACGTCCCCAAACAACACAAAAGGTCAACGAGAGTTGTAGCTTACCGCACCGTAGGCCATAAGGCCTGCTGTGAGGCCAGAGTATCTTGGACGAATGCATTCTAAAAGACAGTACTCATCAGGTCTCCGTTGCATGCGAGCTGGAAGAATCTGCTCTCTTCACTGAAAATCATGGCGCGCCATTCCATCTTCCAGGTGATTCTCTTCATAACACCATAGCTCTTATGCTGTACGGATTTATTTTGCTTTTTTGCTTTTGTTTAATGTTATAACATTGAGTATCTGTAAATGTGTTTGAATCGATAACACAAAATTGTACACTCCTTTCTTTGTTAAAACTTTTACGTCGTGGTTTGATTCTATGCAATGTAGTATGTCTGTCATTTAAATTCTTCGTCTCATTTGGAGGGAACAAAACTTACTGTATATAATTGTAATTTTGTGTGAATAATTTTTTGTAGAAATGTCAATATGTGCAAATGTTCTGTTTTATTTAAAATGTTTGTTTGCTGTTATGTAAATTGCTGATCCTCACTTAGGGCTCTTAGTGGGTTTGTATGTAAAAGGTGTAGTGGTTCCCCTCGGGAACGGAACTGTGTAGCGCGCGCAAATTGTGGTTGGCCTAGGTAGAAAAGGTGGAATTGAGAGTCAGTCGGGGACGAGCTACGAGTCGGGGACGAGCTACCTAACTGTGCACTGCCATGTAAAAATTGCATATTGTGCTGGTTCCGAGAGAGGCTTTTCCTGCCACTTTCCAATGCCTCGGATGGATGGATAAATAGCTGGAACTATTCTGGAATTTGTATCTATCATCGCCACCAAGAAATGACAGAGTCCAGCAATTCTACCTGCAATTCCACCTACCAACATGCAATCGCCACCTCATTGCGCAATCACTGTAATGGAGCACTATAGTAATGTACAGTGAAGGATCAGCTTAATGAATGTGTTAGTGTGCTCAAATATAAGGTAATTTATAACTGAATTTATGTACCTACCTTGATTTTTCTCCTTATCATAACACCTCTCAGGTTCCTCTCCGTTTTAACTAAAGTGATTTCCGAGTGTCCTTACTGAAAGAACATTAAAGACCAGTGTTTTACTAATTAATGCCTCTTGAACATAGTAAAGAGAAAGTTAAAGTTAATGTGGCAAGAGAGTGAGTAAAAGTTAATGATGCTTGCTGAAAATAATTTTCCTAGTAAAACAGCTTATTAACGTGTTGTTGCCAACTTCAAATTAAAAGTTCTTAAGACTGAGGCTTATAAAGTTTTGCTTAGTAAATGATCACATTACTGCCTGTTGTAAATCGCAGAAGGTGAGGCAGTATCTTACATATATGTTAATTTTGTGTCTCACTGTAGTAAAAGTAGAACACTGCAGTTGTGAAACGTTATATACTCATGTTTGCTAAGTGTTTGTCTCTCTTGTGTATTAGAAGTGCATATTAATAGTATAAAAGGATCCACAGTTTGTCTATTGTGTTAATGCTCGCTAACAAGTAACGGAAAGACCACTAATTATGAAAACCATAATTTCTTCATTCAAATGATAGTGAGAAGCAACCTGTTAGTCGATTCCAATTAACTTCCATTTCAAATAGTAAAGTATTTAACTGAGAGAGACTTAACCTATGTTCAATTTATGATCCTGGAGGGAATGTTAATAGTAATGTTATAAAGACCAATCAGTCTGTGTAAGCCCTGAAAGTAATATTGTGTTTCGGTATCTGTTATAATTTTGCAAATAGTTTGTGCTGCTCTAACTGTTAGTTTCAACCTTAACGTAAACATATGTATGTGTCAGAGTTCACTGCACTCGCGTGTGACAAAGTATAGGTTGTGTTTATCCATTAAAGTTACTAATAACTATTTTCTTGAACGAGATGTTAATCATTCTCTTGCCTAGTTAGGCTGGCGACCGTTTTTCTTTCTCAGTTAAACAGTGCAGATAGGCAAAATTTTGTTTGTTACTGTTCAAATATTTACGAAGTTGTGACTTTCGTTTCCGATAAGCCACCTCCGTTAGGTACAACACGGTCAACATAACAAAATTCCTCTCAGAGGGTGACACGGCTCTGTTGCTTTATACCATAATTGCTTTAACAAGATAGTTTTATTTCACAACCTACCTCCAGCTTCGGGGTTATGGTATAGCAGTAGCAGACAGGAGTGTTATATGTTGACGGTACCAGTCGAACCGTGCACGCCGATGCTGTGGCGTGCGGAAAGCAGGCTAGAGGTGTGCATACCCATGCTCGCATTGCTAATAACCGGTTCACAACAGTTCGTGTTAACACGTTTGCTCTCACAAGCCCTCTTATCTGTGCTGTGATAGCCTCTGCTGCACTTACAACACGACGATCCTGCCTGGAGTCTGTGCTGCGTGGACGTCCACAACTTCGTTGGCGGGTGTGAGAACGTTCATGTGACAAGTAATACCAGCATCGTTGCACGACTGACACAGGACGTCCTGCTTGTGTAGCAATTCTTCGAAAGGACCATCCCACCATTCGGAAGGCCACAGTTTGAACCCTTTCAGACTTACGAAGTTCACCATAGCAAGCACGAATGCTTCACCCTGTCATGGTTGCCTGCTTGTTTCACACGTTTGCACCACACTTAGCCTTATGACTGTGAGCATTCCATATTAATGGGTGGACATAAATGGCGCTATCCCACTACGTCGTCTGTTGGCGGAGGACGTTGAAACAATTATCAGTACATCTACTATCCCCATGGTGGCATATTCCATCAACGGACCAAAATCGACGTTATTTTTTCAGGTGTACTGGGAGATGACATGGGGGAGTCGCTGCTACAACCTTGCGACTCTTGACTAAAAATTGGGGCGAGATGCGAATACAAGAACACAACAAGAGAGTTCTCTTAGCCTCTCTCACCTCAGTTCTCCACAATCCTAACTACACGTGGTGCCCAGTGGAATATTGGGTAACCAACCCCAGCGGGAAACTGGGTCAGCGAGCCAACAGAGTGTGGAAGACAGTGGAAGGCAACGGGAAACTACCACTGGAATTATTTCGCTGGACTCTCATGGGATGGATCTCTTTGTACAATACTACACAGGTAAAGCCTCCCCTCAATCGGATCTCTGGGAGGGGAATACAACGAGGACTCCGGAGATTAGGGCAAATGGAAAAGGAAGGAACGAGAAGAAGAAGGAAGACTTGTTGAGGACTAGGACTTGGAATGTTTTAACCCTTCTCCAGGAAGGGAAATTAGACAACGCCAGACATAAAATGTCAAGAAACAAATTGAATGTACTCGGAATATCTGAGGTGAGATGGGGTAGTTGTGTAGAAATAGAAAGTGAGGACTTCTGATTGTACTATTCAGGTGAAGATAAAAATGGAATGTATGGGGTTGGAATTTAGATAGGAAAAAGACTGAAGGGCAAAGTTATCAAGGTTCAATATGTTAGTGGAAGAATAATAATGATGAGACTGAAGGGGAAAAAGAAGGACTTAGTTATCATCCAGGTCTATATGCCAACAAGTAATCATGCAGATGAAGAGGTAGAAGAATGTTATGACACGACAGAAAACTTAGCAGAGAGAGAAAAGAAATGCATGTATTCTTATAATGGGTGATTGGAATGCGGTAGTTGGTGAAGGACTAGAAGGAAAAGCTCTGGGAAAATTTGGATTGGGAGAAAAAAATGAGAGAGGGCAAAGATTGTTGGAATACTGCAACGAAAATTCCGTGGTTGCTGGAAATGCTCTATTTGATAAACACAAAAGACGACGGTATACTTGGATATCTCGATTTGACAACAAAAGGTATCAAACTGATTACATATTGATACAACAAAGATACCGAAATTGCCTTAAGAGTGTCAAGAGCTATCCAGGAGCAGATATTTATTCAGATCATACATTAGTAGTAGCTGAGGTTCTACTTAAATTGAAAAGAACCTGGAAAGAACGAAGAGAGAGCACATTAACTTTGAGAAAGTGAAAGACAAAAGCAATTGTGAAAAATCAGAGAATGCATATTGTGAAATCATGATGCAAGGACAGGGAGCGGAATGCACAGAAAGAAAATGAGATCGTTTTATAAATGGGATGAAAAAGGTACCCAAGGAAACGCTTGGAGTCAAGGAGAGGAAAAAAGGACAGAAAGAATGGGTAACACCAGATTCGCGCCTTTTGGACGACGCTACCTTGCTGAATACCCGAGAAATTTTCAAGAACACCAGATATGATAACCAAGATGGAATGCTGTAAACACAGAAGAAGGGAAGCGCAACTACAGGAGGTTAAATAATGAATTAAGAAGGGAGACAGAAAAAGCAAAGGAGAAATGGCTGACAGAAAAGTGTGACAAGATAGAGAAATTAGAGAAAGAAGGCAAATATGATTTGATGTACAAAGAATCAATGGATTTGACATTCAGAGAAAAGAGAAATAACAATGGACTAAAGGAAGTAGAGGCAGCAGACGGTAAAATGGCGAGCGAAACCCGAGAAATAATGAGAAGATGGGAAGAATATATACAATGGCTATACAGTGCAGAAAGCCGACCAAGTAAAGAAGACCTTGGGATAGAAGAATAAGATAAAGTAGCAGATGATGACAAAGGAAGTGCAATACTAACTAGTGAGATTGAAGAATCTATGAAGGAGATGAAAAATGGAAAGGCAATGGGAATTGACGAAATTCCCACGGAACTGTTAAAGTCACTGGAGGAAGAAGGGAAAAAGGAGCTGATTGAATTGTGTAATCGAATATACATGACAGGATAATGGTCAAAGGACTTTACAGAAAAGAAAAAGAATGGTAAAAAGTATGAGGAACATAGAACAGTGAGCCTGATATCGCATGCAGCCAAAGTCTTGCTGAGGACGCTCAACAGAAGGCTGTATGGAAAGGTGAATTGAGTAATAGGAGATGAACAGTTTGGTTTCAGGCGAGGAGTGGGAACTAGAGCTTCCATTGAGCTACTGATACTGATAGAGGAGAGGTACATGGACAAGAAAAGGAAGGTGTATGTTGTGTTCATTGATCTTGAAAAGACTTTTGATTTTGTCAGATGGGACAAACTGATGGAAATACTAAGCAAACATGGAGTTGACTGGAGAGATAGACGGCTAATTAGATATTTATATTTGAAACAGAGAGCAAGAGTAAGAATAGGAGGTGTTATGAGTGAAGAAATAGAACTGGGAAGAGGTGTAAGATAAGGTTGTTTATCACCAACACTGTTCAATATATATCTGGAGGAAATTATTAGTGAAAGTCTTGATGGAAGGAGAGGAGCTTGTACAGGGGGTCGGAGAGTGGAGTGTGTAAGATTTGCAGACGACATGGTTGTGATGGCAGAGAGTGCAAGAGAGTTGGAACAATGTTAGATTATCTAAACACAAAATTAGAAGAATATGGAATGAAGAGTAACAAGATGAAAATGAAAAGCATGGTAATTGGAGGAAAGGGGAGAAAACGCTGTATGAAAATTGTGGGAGAGGAAATTGAGCAAGCGAATAATTTCAATTACTTGGGAAGTGTAATAATGGATGATATGTATTGCTCAACAGAAATTAGGAAAAGAATTGCGATGGCAAGAGAAGGATTCAAGAGGAAACAGAAATTACTTTGTGGACCACTAAACAAAGATCTGAGGAAAAGACTTGCCAAATGTTACATCTGGAGCGTTGCACTATATGGTGCGGAGACCTGGGCATTGAGGAAGGAAGATGAAAGTAGAATGGAGGCATTAGAGATGTGGTTATGGAGAAGAATGGAAAAAGTTATATGGGAAGACCGAGTAAGGAACTATTGGAAGAGTTGGAGAAGAAAGAAACATGCTGAAAGTTATTAGAAAGAGAAAACGGAACTGGATTGGATATTGTTTGAGGAGACATTGTTTATTGAAGGAAGGAATAGAAGGAATGGTGGAGGGAAAAGGGGGAAGAGGAAAAAGAAGATATAAAATGCTGGACATATAAAAGGGGACAATATTCAGAAATGAAAAGACTGGACGGACAAAAGTGGAAGAGGCTTAACCCATGACAAGACCTGACGTAAGGCAGAATACCATACTACTACTAATTTTTTTGGCAGTTTATTTGTGATTATTGCTCACACTTGTTTTCCCGACACCACCAGTGCGACAATTGCGGAGAAATGCGCTGTTAACGGCAGTGCCCGTGAAAGTACGAGTATTACACGTCTTATGTACACTCCTGGAAATGGAAAAAAGAACACATTGACACCGGTGTGTCAGACCCACCATACTTGCTCCGGACACTGCGAGAGGGCTGTACAAGCAATGATCACACGCACGGCACAGCGGACACACCAGGACCCGCGGTGTTGGCCGTCGAATGGCGCTAGCTGCGCAGCATTTGTGCACCGCCGCCGTCAGTGTCAGCCAGTTTTCCGTGGCATACGGAGCTCCATCGCAGTCTTTAACACTGGCAGCATGCCGCGACAGCGTGGACGTGAACCGTATGTGCAGTTGACGGACTTTGAGCGAGGGCGTATAGTGGGCATGCGGGAGGCCGGGTGGACGTACCGCCGAATTGCTCAACACGTGGGGCGTGAGGTCTCCACAGTACATCGATGTTGTCGCCAGTGGTCGGCGGAAGGTGCACGTGCCCGTCGACCTGGGACCGGACCGCAGCGACGCACGGATGCACGCCAAGACCGTAGGATCCTACGCAGTGCCGTAGGGGACCGCACCGCCACTTCCCAGCAAATTAGGGACACTGTTGCTCCTGGGGTATCGGCGAGGACCATTCGCAACCGTCTCCATGAAGCTGGGCTACGGTCCCGCACACCGTTAGGCCGTCTTCCGCTCACGCCCCAACATCGTGCAGCCCGCCTCCAGTGGTGTCGCGACAGGCGTGAATGGAGGGACGAATGGAGACGTGTCGTCTTCAGCGATGAGAGTCGCTTCTGCCTTGGTGCCAATGATGGTCGTATGCGTGTTTGGCGCCGTGCAGGTGAGCGCCACAATCAGGACTGCATACGACCGAGGCACACAGGGCCAACACCCGGCATCATGGTGTGGGGAGCGATCTCCTACACTGGCCGTACACCACTGGTGATCGTCGAGGGGACACTGAATAGTGCACGGTACATCCAAACCGTCATCGAACCCATCGTTCTACCATTCCTAGACCGGCAAGGGAACTTGCTGTTCCAACAGGACAATGCACGTCCGCATGTATCCCGTGCCACCCAACGTGCTCTAGAAGGTGTAAGTCAACTACCCTGGCCAGCAAGATCTCCGGTTCTGTCCCCCATTGAGCATGTTTGGGACTGGATGAAGCGTCGTCTCACGCGGTCTGCACGTCCAGCACGAACGCTGGTCCAACTGAGGCGCCAGGTGGAAATGGCATGGCAAGCCGTTCCACAGGACTACATCCAGCATCTCTACGATCGTCTCCATGGGAGAATAGCAGCCTGCATTGCTGCGAAAGGTGGATATACACTGTACTAGTGCCGACATTGTGCATGCTCTGTTGCCTGTGTCTATGTGCCTGTGGTTCTGTCAGTGTGATCATGTGATGTACCTGACCCCAGGAATGTGTCAATAAAGTTTCCCCTTCCTGGGACAATGAATTCTCGGTGTTCTTATTTCAATTTCCAGGAGTGTATTATGGTGAAATATACCAGGAATTTGCAGTTTCCCATTTCATTGTGAGCAAAGAACTGATGATTTTGTAATGTGTGATAAAGTACAATCGGCGCGGCCTTTAGATGCTACTGTAGATGGCAGTGTTGTACTTTTAAATTACAAGTACTAGTATAAGAAAGTTCCTTGCGACCAAGAGTGCTGCCCCTAATTCTAAGTGAGATGTAGTATACTGATTAGGTATCTAGTGTAAGTGGTATCTATCGATATGTAGCACTGTTATGCTGTCATGCTTTGGAATAAAGCTTAACACGCGCTAAGGTTTCCACAGCGCTTAGCATCGTAATGTTAAGGTGGTGGTGTGTGTTGCATCCTGTGATTATTGGTGACCAGAGTTCATAAGATGTTACATGTGGCGCAAATTGTGTTGAGGGGTAGTTCTCATCGATGAGGATAAACCAGGTAAAAGATGAATCGAATTCACTTATCATATATTAATGCGTAAGTCTGTTAAAGGAAAAACTCAAGCAGTGATATTAATCATTAAATTTGAGTGCCTATTATCACTTGAGTAAGATTTCATCTTCTGAGTAACAGTCAGTTTTAAAATTTTTTCCATTGAATAAAACCTGTGGAATTTCAAGAGTTTTCTTAAAGGGTATGTAGTTTCTTAATATTGCGTTTATGAAAAATTAAACGGAAAATTCCTTCAGAAGATCTTTCATATAAAGTTATCTTTTTTTATATGTATCTCAAATAGTGTGTTGTCTGTAGTGTTGTAAGTGAGCCTTGGCTCTCATACGGATTTCAGTTACAGCAAGGTCGCAACTGGCGAAACGAGATACCTGGCGTCGCCTTCCAAGCTGGTGATTCCGCAGCCTCGAAGGAATCTTCACTGTAGCTTCCGAGGTTACTGTGCATTTTCGATAAATGCCATTCCTCTCCACCTCGTCAGTTACTAAAATTCCAGCCCTCCACCGTCGCCACCCCCCCCCCCCCCCACCACCACCACCAGCACCACTAAAAACCCATGGTCGTCTGCAGGCGCCATGCTACTGTCTTCCGCATGAAAGGCACGGAATTTGGAGCGAACAACTTTTACCCATCGTATTGCTGCACGCAGCGACAGTCACTTGTTAGCCTCAAGGATCTGCAATCATCTATCTGTCTGTCTGCTAGCGCGCTACATCACACTTTATGTTGTTGGGCAAATGATCAAAGATACTCGTTGCTGAATAATGTTCTCCTTTTTGAGCAACTGGCAGCTTCAATAACGGATAGGAAAGGTCATTTTTCCCTCTAGCTTTGTACATATGAACATCACTGTTCTTTGTGAATTGAGATGGATTATTTGTAACGCATTTCATTAGCGAATATATGCACTCTGATGGTGTAGTTAAAATACCTAACTCCTTGAAAAGGTGCCTACATAAAGTCCTTGGGTGAACACCACCAATTATTCTCACTGCTCTCTTTTGTGCACTCAATACTTTACGAAGAGCGAAAGAAGCTGAACTTAGTTGTTTGAGTAGCTCATTAATATGCTTCTTCCAGTTCAAGTTGTCATCAATGTGAGCACCCAAAAAATTGGAGAAATCTACCCTATTAACTGAGCCCTGTTGATAACCTACATCAATTGTGGGTATGACTATTCGGCGTACAGAACTGGATATGGTGCGTTTTTTCAAAATTAAGGGAGAGTCAAATTTCTGAGAACCACTTAATAATTCTTTGAAAGCTATCCTTAACAATATCTCCAGCTGCTTTTTCTGAATTGAAATTAATTATAACACTCATGTCATCTGCAAAAAGTACTAGTTCTGCGTGCTGAACGTTAAGTTGGAGGTCATTCACATGAATAAGACCTAAAATTGAACCCTGTGGGACTCCCTTTGTGATAACTCCCCATTCACTAGAATTTATTGCTCTCCCAACATTATTTTTGCTATTCAGCACAACTTTTTGCTTTCTGTTCATTAAGTATGATTCAAACCAGCTGTATTTATAGCCTACAATTCCATAAAACCTGAGTTTTTCTAAGAGTGTGACATGATCCACGCAGTCAAATGCCATGGAGAGATCACAAAAAATACCAACTGGCGATAATTTCTCATTTAGGGCTTTTACTATTTGATGGGTAAATGTGTAGATAGCATTCTCAGTCGAGTAAACCTTCCGGAATCCGAACTGTGAAATGCTGAGTAAATTATTTTCACTTAAATGTGAGACTACATAACTTTTTCTAATATTTTGGAAAATGAAGTCAGCAATGAGATTGGTCTATAATTATTTAAGTCACTCTTGTCCCTTTTCTTATGTAGAGGTTCGACAATTGCGTATTTCAATCTGTCTGGAAAATTTCCCTGTGCCAGGGAAGCATTACATATATCGCTAAGCACTCCACTTATTAAATTAGAACAACACTTCAAAATTCTGTTATAGACTCCGTCAACACCACATGAGCTCTTGTTTTTCAGTATATTTATAACTCCCGTAATTTCGGTGGGGGATGTTGGTGCTATTTCTAAAGGCCTAGAGCCCTGGGGAATGACATTTTTAACATATTTTTTTGCTTCTTCAACTGAACCCCTTAACCATACTTTTGCTGATACATTCAGAAAGTGATTGTTAAAAATACTTGCAACTTGTGAATTATCACTCGCAACATCATCATTTAGCTTTCTTACTATGGTATGCTGTGCACTGTCAGGCTGCCCCGTCTCCCGTTTGACAATATTCCATATAGTTTTAACGTTATTATCCGCATTATTTCTGTCAGAACACATAAGCTTCTTAACTTCCTAATGACTTTCCTTGAAATACTACAGTATCTTTTGTAGTAAGCAAGTAACGTCGGATCCGGACTTATTCTGGCCTGTCCATATACTTTCCTCTTCCTCTTAGACGATATCTTAATTTCCTTAGTAATCCATGGCTTACTTGACTCTGTAATGGCTTTTTTGGATAACGTTTCAGGAAAGCAATTCTCAAATATTGAGACAAATTTACGGTGGAATAAATTGAATTTGGCATCGGCATTATTTTCTGTGTATACTTCATCCAATTCTACCCGTTCTAGGCTGCACTTAGAGCTCTGTATCCTATTCGCATTGATAAGCCTCCCTGCCTTGTATGAACCTGCCTGAATCCTGTAAGGTGCTATATGTGTTATTTCCATTAACTGTGTATCATGATCAGATTGCCCATTAACAACTGGGTACACATTAATTGTTTCTGCCTGAGCACTGTCTATGAAAATTTTATCGATAAGTGACCTACTATCTTGCTGCACACGAGTTGGAAAATTTACAACAGATACTAGATTGTAACAACCAAACAAAGATTCTAGCTCATTTTTCCTATGCGTTTTTTTTTTAAGAAATCTACATTAAAATCACCACAAACCACTAACTGCTTCTTTTTGTCTGACAGGTAGCTCAATAATGACTCAAGATTTTTCATGAATAGCTGAAAGTTACGTTGAGGGGATCTGTAGATTGTTACAATTACTATAGAAGTATATTGCAGTAGCAACTCACAAGCACATGCTTCAAGGACCTGATCTACACGAAAACTATGTGTTTCAATATTTTTGACTTTGTGTCCCGTTTTTATATCAGTAGCAACTCCTCCTTTTTCCATGTTGACTCTACATGAATAAGATGTTAATCTGTAATCCCTTAAATTTATCTTCTCCATCCCTGCGGTTACATGGTGTTCAGAGAGACACAAAACATCTATACCTTCAGAATTTACCCCATTTTCTAGGCATACAAGAAGCTCATGTATCTTATTTTTTAGTCCTCTAGTGTTCTGATGAAACACACAAATTTTATTTCTTTGGATACTGCTATAGACATTATGGCACTGTTCTGTTTTAATCTCTTTCAATACTCTCTGTCTGTAACCTGACTCTAACCTAAAAAACGTGTTCCTCTGACTCCAGTAATCACAGGTTTTTTTGTCTTGTGTGTATGTGGCCCCCCTTACATTTTCTGCCAGAACATCAACTAAACTATCCCTCCCCCTCCTATTCAGGTGCAAGCCATGACTAGTGTAACACCACCTCCCAATTGCATCAACAGACACAGCGCAGATATGAGATTTAGTTTCTGCCAACAGTAGCCCCCCCCCCACCGGCTCTCTGTTAACACGGTTGACGGCCGTATTAACCCAGGGCTGCTCATGACACTGCAAAACATCCACAAACCCCACACGAGTGTGAGCTGTTGCTGCACCTATTACATCCAGGTCACACATAATACTATAGTCCGAATTGCTAGCCAGGCTGTTTCCTGCTCCTCCTACAGTAAGAACATGGTCCTCACCATCAAAATCTTTGCACAAGGCCCCCAGGTTTTCTGTAACCTGGCTAAGCTGAGCACTAGGTTGCACAATGCTTGTGACCTGGTACTCGACTCCTAGCCTATCCTGTAGCAACTGGCCTACACCTCTCACATGACTGCTACCTAACAGCTGGACCCTTTTATTTCTGCTTGACTTTACTCCCGACCAAGCATTACAATTGTTACTACGAGTCTGCTGCACCCTACTTTGCTCAAAAACTGTTTGAGGCTCTTCTGCGTCAGGTAACAAATCAAACTGTTTGCTCACTGGAATCTGAAAAGTGATTTCTTAGATTTTCTCCTTCCGACTACGACTTCTTACCTGTTCCCAGCTCCCATTGTCTCTTTCCCACTTCAACCTATCTAATTCCAAGTACACAATTTCTAGTTAAGCCTGAAGGGCACAAATCTTTTTCTCCCTGGTTCCACGATTTTCTTGTCACGGCTATATAATCTACAACTCCATTGGCGAGCCTAATCTGGCAATATAACAGCTTCCCCGCTACAATCTCCCCAGTAAAACACCAACCCACAATCCTGACATTTCACTCCCGTGCTCACTAATATACGAAAACATCCACATTTGTCACACAGGACGGCTGATTAAACAATACAAATTACACTACAAACAAACAATACACGTACAAACAATACAAATTACACCTAAAAAAATTTCCCAACACCAATTAATAATTAGCAGAAAGTAACTTAGCTTGCGGTGAGGTGAGCAGAGAACTTCTGGACGTCAGGCAATATAGCAGCAGGCGAATGCAAACAGCGCGAAGTTAATTGCTGGCGTAGGTTAATAGTGCCGGAAATCACGAAACGACTAAGAAACTGAAGAGGCTCGATATTTTCTAACGGTAAATTTGGACAGGCGCTATCGCTGAATTATCTATAAATACTCTAATGGAAACAGAACCACCACTTAACGACTTTACTGCACAATATGGTAAATTAACTGTACGGAAGTACAGAAACACGGAAAACACGAATGCAAACTATACACGTACGATACTCCTCACAATAAAGCTACACAGACACTACCCGGAAATTATTGAATAATCACATAACTTACTGCGGTCAATAACGAAAGCAAACCCACGTCAAAAGCTTGCGCTTTAGAACAGTTATCTTTACACGAAAACTACACAAGTAAAAACGAAACCTTCGATATGTAGATCACAATAGATACTAATTAACTTATTTAAGCTACAATACTGCCTTAATAAATTGTTTTCCATGAGAAAACACCGATGTGCTCTGTCATAGAATAAGGGTCCACTTCTAACCCCAACCATTTATTCTAGTGACGCTAACGCATTCACAGGGTGTTTTTGCTGATGCCTGACAAACGTGAAAAGGGGTGTAGTGTCAGAACTTCACAGGAGAGAATTGTCTACTAGGACCTACGTTTTCCTTTGTATTTTCCGGATGTAAACACGTCATTTGTAAACGCAGGATCTTGAGACCAAATTGCACATGTCCATTGGTGGTCTGTCCAGTTGCTTTTTATTTCTTTGCACCACTAAATCCTCTCGTCTACATTTTCCTGATCTTCACGATATTTGAGAATAGCAGTCAAACTTGAATGTCGTGTTTACACGTCTACTGTCACATTGACTCTTTGTGCTGTGTTATATGGTAAGTTAAAGCTCATGGGTTGGAGACCAGAATGTTTTACTGAGGGTGGTGCTATTAGAAGTGTTGTGCCCTTGTCTTTCTGCGACTTAGAAACTGACCACCTAGGCAGCTATAAAGGTACCTATAGTTTAACGCTGGCTCGGAACCAAAGTGCAACTTACGAACGCATATAACACTTTGTTTGATTTCGTACCTTGATACAGGAAGCAAGATTTATTACTCCGCATCTGTCCTTATGAGTAAAATAAGTGTTATTTTACTTCCATTGATATACTGAGGAGACGCTCTGATGGGTTGGACAGTTTCCTGATAAATGCACGACGGAAACGACGGAAAAGCTAAAAGCCATTCGTACAGCTGCGTCACAAAAGACTCTAGGAAAGAGATTTTCGTTACTGGGTGTTCATTTCATTTTGCAACCCTTAATATGTCCAGTTCCTCGAGTCCAATGTTGTTGTTGTTGTTGTTGTGGTCTTCAGTCCTAAGACTGGTTTGATGCAGTCTCCATGCTACTCTATCCTGTGCAAGCTTCTTCATCTCCCAGTGCTTACTGCAACCTACATCCTTCTGAATCAGCTTAGTGTATTCATCTCTTCCTCTACGTTTTTTACCCTCCACGCTGCCCTCGAATGCTAAATTTGTGGTCCCTTGATGCCTCAGAACATGTCCTACCAACCGGTCCCTTCTTCTAGTCAAGTTGTGTCACAAACTCCTCTTCTCCCCAATTCTATTCAATACCTCCTCATTAGTTACGTGATCTACCCATCTAATCTTCAGCATTCTTCTGTAGCACTACATTTCGAAAACTTCTATTCTCTTTTGTCCAAACTATTTATCATCCATGTTTCACTTCCATACATGGCTACACTCCATACAAATACTTTCAGAAATGACTTCCTGCCACTTAAATCTATACTCGAAGTTAACAAATTCCTCTTCTTCAGAAACGATTTCCTTGCCATTGCCAGTCTACATTTTATATCCTCTCTACTTCGACCATCATCAGTTATTTTGCTCCCCAAATAGCTAAACTCCTTTACTACTTTAAGAGTCTCATTTCCTAATCTAATTCCCTCAGCATCACCCGACTTAATTCGACTACATTCCATTATCTTCGTTTTGCTTTTGTTGATGTTCATCTTATATCCTCCTTTGAAGACACTATCCATTCCATTCAACTGCTCTTCCAAGTCCTTTGCTGTCTCTGACAGAATTACAATGTCATCGGCGAACCTCAAAGTTTTTATTTCTTCTCCATGGATTTTAATGCCTACTCCGAACTTTTCTTTTGTTTCCTTTACTGCTTGCTCAATATACAGATTGATAACCTCAGGGAGAGGCTACAACCCTGTCTCACTCCCTTCCCAGCCACTGCTTCCCTTTCGTGCCCCTCGACTCTTATAAGTGCCATCTGGTTTCTGTACAAATTGTAAATAGCCTTTCGCTCCCTGTATTTTACCCCTGGCACCTTTAGAGTGCAATATAAAACGTAATTTTTCAATAAAACTATCTCATCTCATATAGATTCGAATAAGAAATCGTCTTCCAAACAAACAGATTTTTTTCGTCGATTACCCAAATGACTTGAGATGGATGCCAGGACAGTTCCTGTTATTAAGGCTATAGCTCACTTTTTTCTCAAACTCCGGCCATTCCTTCTCCATTATCGATATGAAACTGAGTAAAATATGTAAAATCAGTATTAAATAATACACTCCTGGAAATGGAAAAAAGAACACATTGACACCGGTGTGTCAGACCCACCATACTTGCTCCGGACACTGCGAGAGGGCTGTACAAGCAATGATCACACGCACGTCACAGCGGACACACCAGGAACCGCGGTGTTGGCCGTCGAATGGCGCTAGCTGCGCAGCATTTGTGCACCGCCGCCGTCAGTGTCAGCCAGTTTGCCGTGGCATACGGAGCTCCATCGCAGTCTTTAACACTGGTAGCATGCCGCGACAGCGTGGACGTGAACCGTATGTGCAGTTGACGGACTTTGAGCGAGGGCGTATAGTGGGCATGCGGGAGGCCGGGTGGACGTACCGCCGAATTGCTCAACACGTGGGGCGTGAGGTCTCCACAGTACATCGATGTTGTCGCCAGTGGTCGGCGGAAGGTGCACGTGCCCGTCGACCTGGGACCGGACCGCAGCGACGCACGGATGCACGCCAAGACCGTAGGATCCTACGCAGTGCCGTAGGGGACCGCACCGCCACTTCCCAGCAAATTAGGGACACTGTTGCTCCTGGGGTATCGGCGAGGACCATTCGCAACCGTCTCCATGAAGCTGGGCTACGGTCCCGCACACCGTTAGGCCGTCTTCCGCTCACGCCCCAACATCGTGCAGCCCGCCTCCAGTGGTGTCGCGACAGGCGTGAATGGAGGGACGAATGGAGACGTGTCGTCTTCAGCGATGAGAGTCGCTTCTGCCTTGGTGCCAATGATGGTCGTATGCGTGTTTGGCGCCGTGCAGGTGAGCGCCACAATCAGGACTGCATACGACCGAGGCACACAGGGCCAACACCCGGCATCATGGTGTGGGGAGCGAGCTCCTACACTGGCCGTACACCACTGGTGATCGTCGAGGGGACACTGAATAGTGCACGGTACATCCAAACCGTCATCGAACCCATCGTTCTACCATTCCTAGACCGGCAAGGGAACTTGCTGTTCCAACAGGACAATGCACGTCCGCATGTATCCCGTGCCACCCAGCGTGCTCTAGAAGGTGTAAGTCAACTACCCTGGCCAGCAAGATCTCCGGATCTGTCCCCCATTGAGCATGTTTGGGACTGGATGAAGCGTCGTCTCACGCGGTCTGCACGTCCAGCACGAACGCTGGTCCAACTGAGGCGCCAGGTGGAAATGGCATGGCAAGCCGTTCCACAGGACTACATCCAGCATCTCTACGATCGTCTCCATGGGAGTATAGCAGCTTGCATTGCTGCGAAAGGTGGATATACACTGTACTAGTGCCGACACTGTGCATGCTCTGTTGCCTGTGTCTATGTGCCTGTGGTTCTGTCAGTGTGATCATGTGATGTGTCTGACCCCAGGAATGTGTCAATAAAGTTTCCCCTTCCTGGGACAATGAATTCACGTTTCAATTTCCAGGAGTGTATTTATAGCAGATATCGAGAACTGTCTGGCCGCACAGCATGTGATGAAACAAGCGCTGTATCGTTTGTGGGATACAGAGGCGAGCGAGTGTGGCGGGACTAGAATGCCGGACATTTGCCACACTTGCCCCTTCGCCAGGTAGCTTGAGTAGCGATCCCTCAGGTAAGGGACGCCCTTCCTCGTACTTCTGTCCGCTTTCAAACCGCTGTCGCCACATCTTACTCGATACAACCAGTACGCAAGGGACCTTCTTCGACATCTTGACCAATTACAGAGCTTCTTTTCCGAAATCGAAATATTTATAACTTTTGGGGAAACGAAAGCAATATCGGCGATTATGTCAGTATGTAATTAGTTCTGCCAAGTATAAATGTAGATCCCTCCGTCTGTATGGTAGCTTACTGATTGCGATAGAAACAGTCCATCGGCAGGGGAGCAACAAGAAAGGAACGCTGTAAAGAGAATGCGAATGTACGCTAATCATTTCTTTTTGATCACTGCATTTGTGCCTACTTTAATTACTACAACTGCGTGCCCGAAAGACAATAAGGAAAGAAGAAATGGAAATGTGAATGTTTGAAAAGAAGAACGACATACTCGATATTAATTTACTCTCTAAAATCCGATATCCCTTGCGGCAAAACATTAGTTAATAAAGTGTAGCGGGACAATGTTCAAAACATGACTGAAAATACGTTCACTAAACATAGATAAGAACATCTATGATTGACATGTCATCTTAAGTCGACGTACAATTTTAAAATATTAGAAATAAGGAAATGAAGTAATACAGAATGCTATGCTTGTAACGTACGTTGTTGTTCTACATTGTTTAGCTCTGGTATTTACAGGGTCACAGAGAAAGCATCCTAGGTTTTGGAGGGAAACGCCGTAATTGTGATGATCTGCACTACAACAGAAACAAGAAGCACAACTTAACGAAAAATAATGTAATGTGTGTTTCAGCACGCAAGCGACATTGAAGCAGGTAGTTCCTATGACTTAGTATGGGCAAAAGTTATATTCGACAACCGGAATAAATTAATAACTGGCTCCTTTTACCGACCTCCGGTCTCAGATGAAACAGTTGCTGATCAGTTCTCATCACAAATAGGTACGCTACTCATACAATTATAGTTGGCAGTGACTTCAATCTACCTTCCGTATGTTGACGAAAACACATTTTCAGACCCAACTGTAGATAGAAAACAACTTCCGTAATTGTGATTCTTGAGTTTCTCCCGGCGTATTTGATAATCAAAATATCCACGGGTGTACTGCCGGTCTACAGTGTCCAACGGGCACAATATTTCGGCGATCATACATGTCGCCATCATCAGGTGAACTGACGGACTGAGCTCCTGTGAACGTGCCGGCACGGAGATCCGTACACTATGGCTGCTCAGGTGGAACTGGGTTCGGTCGCGGCGGCGGCAGATTTAAATACCCTCCGCCCGCGGCGCGCTCACTCCGCCGTCCGCGCCCCGCGCCACGGTCGCGCGGTGGAACAGATTGCGACGGCGTCTGAGATGACGTCGGTGTGATGGCTCCGTCCGCCGTGGTCGTCACAACTATACATTTGCTCGATTTACTCTTGATTAACCCAATCGCTGGTTCCCAAGCCTTGCTAAGATTATAGCCACAGTCACGATTTATGAGGTCGTCATTGGTGCGAATTTCGATGGCCTCTCTAACAACGCTGTCCCAGTATCTCGACGTCTGTACCAGAATCATCGTGCGATCATACTCCATAGCGTGATTTTCCGACAAACAATGTTCAGCGACCGCCGACTTGCTCGGATACATCAGTCGAGTGTGCCTCTGGTGTTCACGGCATCGATCCTCGACGGTACGCATCGTTTGACCAATATACGACTTGCCACATTGACACGGAATCTGGTACACGCCGGCCTTCCTCAAACCGAGGTCATCTTTGGCGCTCCCCACCAGTGCACGAGTTTTATTCGGAGGACAAAACACCGTTCCGACCCGGTGTTTCTTCAAAATGCGGGCGATCTTTCCCGAGAGTGCGCCTGTATATGGGATAAACGCAGTGCCTACCTCCTCCCTCGTGATTTCATCCATATCCACAGGTTGTGCTGTAGTGGTTGGGCGGAGAGCACGTTGAATCTGCCACTCTGAGTACCCATTTTTTCGAAATACAGTTCTCAGATGTTCCAATTCCTGGGGTAGACTCTCTGCGTCAGAGATAGTGCGCGCCCTATGTACTAGAGTTTTAAGTACCCCATTCCTCTGTGAAGGGTGGTGGCAGCTGTCTGCGTGCAAATACAGATCAGTGTGCGTTGTCTTCCGATACACCCCATGACCTAGGGTGCCGTCAGGCCTTCTCTTGACCAAGACGTCAAGAAAAGGTAGTTTACCCTCCGTTTCAGTCTCCATAGTGAATTTGATGTTGGGGTGTATGGAGTTTAGATGTGTAAGGAAGTCAAGGAGTTTATCCATACCATGTGGCCAGATGACGAAAGTGTCGTCCACGTAACGGAAAAAGCAAGTAGGTTTCCATTCGGATGACGACAGGGCTTCGTCCTCGAAGTTCTCCATGTACAAATTCGCTACCACCGGTGAGAGTGGGCTACCCATGGCGACTCCCTCCGTCTGTTCGTAGTATTCTCCATTAAAAAGAAAATACGTGGAAGTCAAGACATGCCTAAAAAGTTCAGTGGTCTTCTCGTCAAACTTCTGACTAATCAATTCTAGTGACTCTCGCAGGGGTACCCTCGTGAACAAGGAAACGACGTCAAAACCCAGTTCCACCTGAGCAGCCATAGTGTACGGATCTCCGTGCCGGCACGTTCACAGGAGCTCAGTCCGTCAGTTCACCTGATGATGGCGACATGTATGATCGCCGAAATATTGTGCCCGTTGGACACTGTAGACCGGCAGTACACCCGTGGATATTTTGATTAACTTCCGTAATTGTTCCAAATGCCTTTTTAAAAATTATTTTGAACAATTAGTTCAAGAGGCCATTGAAATTGTAAATGGTTACGAAAACACATTTCACCTCTTAGTCACAAATAATCCTGAGCATCACGACGGATACAGGGATTAGTGAACACAGTCGCAGCAAAACTCAATTCCGTAACAAGGAAATTCACCAAAACTAAACGCGAAATATATCTATTTATAAAAGCAGCTAAAAATTCCGTTGACGTCTTTCTAAGAGACAGTCTCCAATCCTTCCAAACTATGTAAGTGAAGACCACATGTGGCTTAAGTTTAAAGAAATAGTATCAACAGCACTCGAGAGATTCATACCAAATAAATTAATAAGAGACAGAACTGATCCCCCATGGAACACAAAACACGACAGAAAGCTGCTGCAGGAGCACCGAAAAAGGCACGTATAATTTAGACAACACAAAATCTCCAAGATTGCCGGAGTTTTACTGAGGCTCGAAATTTGGTGCGGATTTCAAGGCGAGATGCATTTAATAGTTTCCGCGACGAAAGTCTCTCTAGAGATGTGGCAGAAAATCCAACGAGATTCTGGTCCTATGTTAAGTAAACCAGCGGAAAGACTCAGTAAATATATTTACTACGCGACAGCGATGAGGAGGAGGGGGAGACAAGAGACCCAACCCTTCGGAGCAGGTAAAACCGTGGCAAATGTCCGGCGTGGCAAATGTCCGCACACCGCGGGACTTAACCCCAGTTCACTGCTAGTAGCGCCACGTCACCACAAAGCGTCTGCGCGTAGCGCACAAGTATTGTACCATAATTAAGAATAAAATTACAAGTTAAAATTGTTTTATCAAACTTTATGAACATATACTTCAATGTAATAATGTTTTAAATGACAGCGAAAGGTCTCTGTTGGATTCCTTTCATGTTAATTTCTTAAATCTGTTGTCATTTACGGCATAAATTCCTCTTCTAAATTTACTGTGGCGTTTCTGACTATCTGGGAGGAGACTGAGTAGTGGAACGTGTTACTTTTACACATAAACAAGAACGATCTGTCACACTACTACACTTTGAAACACAGTTTATATGTAATTCATGTCACACAGTCTCATACGGAACCTACATCCACTTTCTTTTATATACTGTATATGATAAGATACTGTCATCCCCCTTCCCTTCTGTGTGTGAGGATGAATGAGCAAATGTGTTTCTAGTTGCATGCTTGAGGGTAGCAGACAAGCCTGTCTGCTAGAGAACAGTAGGACAACGTCGGAACAGGTAGCTACGCTTTCTAAAAGCAGAGAGGTTTCCATTCTTAGCATGTTTCTATCCGTCCCTTGTCATTTTGGCATAGGAAGCTGTCTCTCTGGTCACTTCCGTTTTGTATCTGGGAAGCACGCTCGGTAGGAGCGCAGGTCAGTTGGTCCGTGGCGAGCGTCTGAAGTGGTAAGATCTCCAGCTAAGCGCGTGTCTGCTAAGTCCGTAGAACAATGGATTTCTTAAGTTCAGCCTAACTGAAAATTTAATCACCTTTATTTCACGTTTAGCTCTAACATATCTAATGTTATCTTAAATTGCAACGCAGTGTATTTCGAGTGTGAAGTTCAGAATATCTTCCAGTAGTTACTCTGTCACTACTTTGTGAGTAAAGTGGAACCACGTGTTGATCAGTAACTCTAAGATCATCAATCTTAAATGCGAATGTGCGTGAGATTATAACGTCTCGTCTTGACAATATTTTTCAATATAGCAACTTTTCTTTTATGTTCAACCCACATGGGGTGTACTTTGTGAGACCAGTACCACGTGCTTATACAATTGTTTGACCCATCAGGTTAATAGTAAGACGTTAGTAACCAGTTCGAGGTTTTTCTTTTGTAAATTGCTTTTCGATCTAATTTATTTTAATTATCAAAATTATTGTGGAGTTACATTCTTTGTGTAAACCAAGTTGACCACGTGAAGCATGTGGTGTAATCATCAAAGTAGCCCTCAGCTATTCTTTTCGGGAAGATTTCACAGAGAGTTAGTATGTATTTAGTATACCAGTGTGTGGTAATTACATGACGGACAGGATTGTGCTAAGAACGTAACTTCTTTGGGTGAAAACTGAATCGGTTGGTTGTGGTTAATTTCCTCTTGCATATGTTTCAACGTTCTTCGTGTGTTATTTTATGAATGCGGTGTTGTATGCAATCTCCCAATCTTGGCTCCATATTTGATGTGTTCCGTAAGATTACAATCTCACATTTTCACAGTCCTAAATAAGGCACCAACTTAGTTACGACTCAAGTTTAATATGCTGAAATTTCAATGATCAATGTTCAAATAAATTTCCAAATATAAACTGATTTATTTCTTTTTATTTAAATTCTCTTATATATATATATATATATATATATATATATATATATATATATATATATATATATATCACCGGTTGTCGTATGACTATTAAAAGATTATAATTAATGTTAGTCTGGTTGGGAATTTGGCAAGCTAGACTGGATACCTGGTGAAACAATTGCGCAGTAATGCAAGGTTAACTTCCTCAGATAGCTCACAGCTTTTAACCCGCTTTTATTGTCTATCAGTACCGCTTTCATAGTAAATTAAAGCAACAACGTTATAACAGGTCTTAGAGTGAAAACACCAGCTGTTTTCAAAAATATACCGTTTTAAGAAAAAAAATTAGCGGCACTAAATAATAATAACAACAAATACGAGGTCTCTTAAAGTTATAGTTCAAAGGTAACGATATACTGTCAGTTCCACTCTAAAAATTGTAGAACGCAAAATTGTTATGCAAGCAAGCTGAAACGTTTTCTGTAATTTCAACCAGCTTACCTACATGCGTGTAAAAATTAAAAATATTCCAAGTTAATTCATAACTTTGTCATCAAATATTGTGTGTGTGAGAAATGACCGTTGAGAGACTGCTACCGTGTGCAACAGGCGGATGACAGCAGATGTTCCCTTGGCCGTCCGCTGCGCCACGTACAAAAATACAACCCGAGAGACGAAGTTTCTTTCTTCACACCCAGCCACTGTAAGATACGCGTCTGTAAAATGCGGGATTCCGCGCTGCCTTGGATGACATCAGAGACGGGCTATTGCAAAACGCTGATTTTCTGTAATAATTGATAGTGAAATCGCGATGACTGTACACTGTCGTGGATCGCTTAGCATTTCGCTAAAGTAGCTGTTAGGGTGCCGTCCGTGACATTTACAAATCCGCGTGGCAAGTGGTGACAATTACACTACTGGCCATCAAAATTGCTACACCACGAAGATGACGTGCTAAAGACGCGAAATTTAACCGACAGGAAGAAAATTCTCTGATATGCAAATGAGTAGCTTTTCAGAGCATTCACACAAGGTTGGCGCCGATGGCGACACCTACAACGTGCTGACATGATGAAAGTTTCCAACCGATTTCTCATACACAAAAAGCAGTTGACCGGCCTTGCCTGATGGAACGTTGTTGTGATGCCTCGTGTAACGAGGAGAAATGCGTACCATGACGTTTCTGACTTTGATAAAGGTCGGATTGTAGCCTATCGCGATTGCGGTTTATCGTATCGCGACATTGCTGCCCGCGTTGGTCGAGATCCAATGACTGTAGCACAATATGGAATCGGTGGGTTCAGGAGGGTAATACGGAACTCCGTGCTGGATCTCAACGGCCTCGTATCACTAGCAGTCGAGATGCCAGGCATCTTACCCGCATGACAGTAACGGATCGTGCAGCCACATCTTGATACCTTAGTCAACAGATGGGGACGTTTGCAAGACAACCACTATCTGCACGAATAGTTCGATGACGTTTGCAGCAGCATGGACTATCAGCTCGGAGACCATGGCTGCGGTTACCCCTGACGCTGCATCACTGACAGGAGCGCCTACGATGGTGTACTCAACGACGAACCTCGGTGCACGAATGGCAAAACGTCATTTTTTCGGATGAATCAAGGCTCTGTTTACAGCATCATGATGATCGCATCCGTGTTTGGCGACATCGCGGTGAACGCACATTGGTAGTGTGTATTCGTCATCGCCATACTGGCGTATCACCCGGCGTGATGGTATGGGATGCCATTGGTTACATGTGTCGGTCACCTCTTGTTCGCATTGACGGCACTTTGAACAGTGGACGTTACATTGGCTCTACCCTTGATTCGATCCCTGCGAAACCCTACATTTCAGCAATATAATGCACAACTGCGTGTTGCAGGTCCTGTGCGGCCTTTCTGGATACAGTAAATGTTCGACTGCTGCCCTGGCCAACACATTCTCCAGATCTCTCACCAATTCAAAACGTCTTGTCAATGGTGGCCGAGCAACTGGCTCGTCACAATGTGCCAGACACTACTCTTGATGAACTGTTGTATCGTGTTGAAGCTGCATGGGCAGCTGTATCTGTACACGCCATCCAAGTTCTGCTTGACTCAATGCCCAATCTTATCTGGGCCGTTATTACGGCCAGAGGTGGTTATTCTGGGTACTGATTTCTCAGGATCTATGCACCCAAATTGCGTGAAAATGTAATCACATGTCAGTTCTAGCATAATATATTTGTCCAATGAATACCCGTTTATCATCTGCATTTCTTCTTGGTGTAGCAATTTTAATGGCCAGTAGTGTATTTCCCCATTTGTGACGAGCATTTAATTTAATTTGAGTATCAGTAGTCAGGGCGGAAGACAATTTGGTAGAGGTCGCCTCTGAACTGCTCATAGTGTTGTTTAGGATAGAGAGATTTACTGTCAGTAAGAGCATAATGATTAATTCATGTAGTGTGTGAAAAACTTAAGCAAATATTTATATCAGTTAGAACTTAAAATCTTCATTTATAATCACAGACCTGATCCCGATAAGAAAATAGGGAATAGAAACATTTCTTTCATTGGGCTGGACAAGAATGTGTACGCGCAGACTGGAAACTATGGTCAGTATGTTCTCCATCGGTTTCTGGCTGACCACAAAATTAGTTTCCAGGCTCTCGTAGAAAGGCGTCGAATCAATTCGTAGATCTTATCATTTATACCCGCCGCGCCACATGCAAAGAAGCGTATTCCAATAGGTTTCCGTATTGTGTATATCCTTGGGTCGACAGAAGAGTGTGAAAATCTATACAAAGAGTACTATGAGAGTAACGACCATTAAATAACATATGAGTTGCTGAGTAACACGACACAGCAAGGCTGTTGAAACCCCAGTCTTCCGTGCATAAGGCAGGAAACTTGGTATCCGGTCAGAGAACTAGGTGATAGCATCCCAAAAGATCGCACATATGATGCTGCTACCTCCAACCATGTTGCAGTGAAAATTTTGTCCACTTCCAGAACTCCTCAAGTACGAGCACATACCTTTTTAGCTAAGAATAAATTATAGGTACACAATACAGATTGCAAAGCTGAATCTGAATACTTTCTACCATGCAGCATAGAACGAGTCACGACTGCCGTAAAAGAAATGAAACCATGGAAAACTCAAGGTTTGAATAGCATTCACACTGAAGTGCTCTTTCACTGTGGGAAGTTTGTGGAAAAGTGGTTCGCTGAGTTATTCACAAACATTCTACAAACGGGAAACATGGAATGAAACGAGTAAAAGTCACTGCCTTACAAAATTCAGGTAAACCAAACGACAAACCTGAAAGTCATAGAACCATAGCTTTATTTCGTATACTATAAGATCTTGGAAAGAATGCGTACAACAGAATATGTCACAAGATCTTAGAAAATATACGCGTTGAACAGGCAGGAATCGTACTTAACCGGAGCTGCGCAGATGGAGTTCCGTAACAAACAATCTTCATAGAAGCTGCCTTCCAGAATCGAGAGAAATTGTCAGTCGCATTCGCTGATTTGACAGCTGGATATGATACTGTCTGGCGGAAATGTGTCATATTGCAACTCCTACGAATCATAGTATGCCTAAAAATTGACAGTCTCATCAGTGATATGCTCAGCAACCGATATTTCCAAGTACTAATGGATAACAAGATGAGTTCACAGATGAAGAAATCTGAACAATGGGCTACCACAAGGATTCGTCTTGACCCCTCTCATGTTGACTTTGCACATATCACATTTGCCTGGAACCAAATCAAAAAAGTATGGGTATGCTGATGACCGGGCACTCATAACGAGACATAGAGATCTTGAAGTTACCGTTTCCGTATTGAACACTGATCTATCAACTATTGGCGAATATTTCCATAAATGGAGTTTCAGTCAAGTGCCACTAAGACAGAAGGCTTATAACGCTCCTGTCTGCTACTGCTATACCATAACCTTAAAGTAGGAGGCAGGTCGTGAAATATAATTATCTAGTAAAAACAATTATGGTATATAGCAACAGAGCAGTGTTACCCTCTGAGAGGAATTTTGCTAGGTTGACCGTGCTGTACCTAACGGGAATGGCTTATCGAAAATGAAAGTCAGAATTACGTAAATATTTGAACAGTGCGAACAAAATTTTGCCTATCTGTACTGTTCAACTGATAAAGAAAACGGTCGCCAGCCTAACTAGGCAAGAGAATGATCAACATTCTCGTTTAAGAAAATAGGTATTAGTAATTTTAACGAATAAACACAACCTATACTTTGTCACACGCGAGTGCAATGAACTCTAACACGTACATATGTTTACAGTAAGATTGAAATTAACAGTTAGAGCAGCAGAAACTATTTGCAAAATTATAAGAGATACCGAAACACCCTATTACTTTCAGGCTTTAAAGAAATTATGTTTTTTTTATAATTAGTGATCTTTCCGTTAATAATTACCCAGCAATAATACAATAGACAAACTGTGGATCCTGTTATGTTATTAATATGCACTTCCTATACACAAGAGAAACATACACTTAGCAAACATAAGTATATAACGTTTCACAACTGCAGTTTTCGATTTTTACTACAGTGAAACACAAAATTAACATATACGTAAGATACTGACTCACCTTCTGTGATTTACAACAGGCAGTAATGTGATCATTCACTAAGCAAAACTTTATAAGCCTCAATCTTAAGAACTTTTAATTTTGAAGTAGGCAACAACTCATTAATAAGCAGTTTTACTAGGAAAATTATTTTCAGCAAGCATCATTAACTTTAACCCACTCTCTTGCCACATTAACTTTAACTTTCCTTTTACTATGTTCAAGAGGCATCTATTAGCAAAACTCTAGGCTTTAATTTCTTTCAGTAAGGACACTCGGAAATCACTTTAGTTCAAACGGAGAGGAACCTGAGAGGTGGTATGATGAGGAGAAAAATCAAGGTTGGTATATAAATTCAGATATAAATTACCTTATATTTGAACACACTAACACATCCATTAAACTGATCCTTCACTGCACATCATTATAGCATTCCGATGGAATGATTGCGCAATGTGGTGGCAACTGCATGTTGGTAGGTGGAATTGCAGGCAGAATTGCTGGACTCTGTCATTTCTTGGTGGCGATGATAGATACCAATTCCAGAATAGTTCCAGCTATTTATCCATCCATCCGAGGCATTGGAAAGAAGCAGAAAAAGCCTCTTTCGGAACCAGCACAATATGCATCTTTTACATGGCAGTGCACAGTTTGGTAGCTCGTCCCCGACTCGTAGCTCGTCCCCGACTGACTATCAGATCCACCTTTTCTACACTGGCCAGCCACACTTTGCGCGCGCTACACAGTTCCGTTCCCGAGGGGAACCACAACAACTTTTACATACAGAATAACTAAGAGCCCTAAGTGAGGATCAGCAGTTTACATAACAGCAACCAAATACATTAAATAAAACAGAACATTTGCACACACTGACATTTCTACCAAAAATTATTCACACAAAATTACATTTATGTATAGTAAGTTTTGTTCCCTCCAAATGAGACAAAGAATTTAAACGGCAGACATACTACTTTGCATAGAATCAAACCATGACATCAAAGTTTGTACAAAGAAAGGAATATACAGTTTTATGTTATCGATTCCATCACACACATTTACAGAAGCTCAGCGATGTAACATTAAATGAAACAAAAGCGAAATAAATCAGTACAACATTAGAGCTATGGTATTACACATGCCCCATGTTTCGTTGAAGTTTCCTGTAAGGGATACTTCAAGGAAACATCTGTAACACCTAAGTGGTGTTGGGTACAAAAACAAAATTATACCATTGAACTTCAAAAAATGGTTCAAATGGTTGGTTCAAATGGCTCTGAGCACTATGGGACTCAACTGCTGAGGTCTTAAGTCCCCTAGAACTTAGAACTACTTAAACCGAACTAACCTAAGGACAACACACACATCCATGCCCGAGGCAGGATTCGAACCTGCGACCGTAGCGGTCGCGCGGTTCCAGACTCTAGCGCCAGAACCGCTCGGCCACCAGCGGCCGGCATTGAACTTCAGTTGGGAGAAAAAAAACATATATACACTAAGAAATTACATTCATTTCTTCCAAAACATTTTCAAAAATAAGACAATTACAGTAATTTTCATTTTCACACTGCTTTCCGGATACTAATTTTCATCATTACACAAGATACCTTTGAGCATGTTCATTCCATACACATACAGTTCAAGTACCAGACAACCAGCACACAAACTAATCTACATATTAGTAGAATGGGTATAGCCTTCAAATAAAATAAAAGAATGGACACATATACAATAACACAGAACGTTTTAACTTAACAAAACAGAAATTTGTCTTTCAATATTTTTAAAGGAATGTAAATATTCACAGACACATAAGCATACTGATGATCATAGTACATTACACAAGGTTCAGCAATTAATGAAATATTGAAATTTTCAGTTTGCATCCACATATGCACAAATATTTACACCAACAGTTATGAGAACCTTTCCCAAATGACTCTTTAAATACCAAAGTAGCTTTGCAAGGTTTTTTCAAAATAATTAACATTAAGGCTGCTCTTCATTAATAACAGTCCAAAATGTTTGTAGCACATGAACACACTAACATATTCAGAACCTATCTTTAACTATCACTGCTGTGTTTTAAAACAAGACAGTCCAAAACTTTAAGTTATTAAAAAAACTAGTATCAAAAACATCTACATCCATTTGAATAAGAATGGATATATATTTTATAATAACTTTTCACTGACTTCAATAAGAATAATCAGTTCATAACACATTGACCAATAAACCTAACTTACTTCACTGCTTGCCTCAGCATAAGCAGTCCATGTTACTCATTCTGCCTATTATTGGTTTGGCAGTGTTTGTATATAAACATTTAGACACAAAACACAATTTAGATTAAGAACACTAAAAGACACATTTTTAAATTAATACTCTGCCCCATCCTCTAGGTTTGGCAGTCTGTGACCACTTATCAACTTCTTGCCCCATAATGGCAAGTCCTTTGGCTACTGTTCACACAGCATATTTGGTAGCCCTCAACTTCAGGACCACAGCATTTTTATTCTTTTGTATTGTTTTGCTGCCCAACAACATACTTTTGAGCAGTTTATTGTCACCATCTTTGAGTTTTTCATCATTCTGTCATACTTTTGGTACAAATTGCCTTAATGGTATAAAACATAAAACCTGCAACTTTGAAACAGCAATTAGACACTGGTAACAAAAACCATTTCTTTTCAAATGACAACATCAGGTAATATATACATTAATCAAGTAAATTTTAAATGACGTTTTTTGGTATAAGGACATGTTCAGGAGTTATTTGAGAATCCCAGATTTGTGGTTTTTTTCCCCACATTCTTACTCATCAATATTTCATTTATAGTCAATATTTAGTTTAATTATTTTTCCACACATTTAGGTCATCAGATATGTCAAGATCAGAACAATAATTTTACATCCTATTGCAAGTGATTTCTGCCCACTTTTGGCGGCCCTAGACACATACTTCTCATACCTATTTTCACATACATTAGTCAGGTTTATCTCCTCAGTTCTAAACACAAATATTTTTTCAACATCATATTTATCCCTACTTTCAAAAAACATTTACATTTCGTTTACCTTGTTTTCAGTATTCTTACCTTTTCTCATTCATATTTCTCTTTCATTACATTTTTCCTTTACAATATCCACTATATTTTCATTATTCTTGGTCATTTTCTAGTGTACCCAATTTAATTATTCATTTACTTGTTCACAAACAATACACAGTATCTTACCTTATTTCCACACTTTTCAGTCTAGTCTTACAGAGAAGAAGGAAAGAAGATAGTAAAAGTTCTGAATGATGAAGAGGCAGGTTGGCAGCACGAAAAGAAACGAAAGTAGTGCTGGCAACGACTGAGGTACCTAGTGCTCGTCAGGCACTTGACAATGCAAAGAGTGCATGTCCCCTGAGGCTTCAACAACCCTCGTCTGAGGATATGTATCTTTAAGTAAACCACATACTGCAAACATAAGCCTTTTCGGATTTTTAAGTATATTAGAAATAAATTATTATCTTGTGGAGTTCTTTGCACTTTCATTAAGTTACCATAAGCATCATTATTCCTAAAGTTTTAAGGATTGCCACACTACATGCCCCTATCTTCATAATTAGGCTGGCAACAATATGTATTCAATTGAAAATAAACAGTTCCTAAGCAAATGACAAACAGTGCACTACAGTAAATAAGTAACAAACTTCCACAGGCCTGAAGGTCAACAAAACAATAATTCACTTTCAGGTAACACTCAGATACAATAATTATACTAAATTCATGCTTTATATTAACAGTATATAGACATACAGCATCCTGCCCGCAGTCTCTTTATTAACATGGCAGTCTTTTATGGTTCTTAAAACAGTCACTTAAGTCTGGTGGTTTTTTAGGCCTCCTATTTTCTACATCTTTCACTAACCTATCCAGATCTTGCCAGCGTTTTGTTTCATCAGGTGGCTTTTTAGGTTTTGAAATTTCAAAGTCTTTAGCAAGATACAACATCTCCTGTCCTGCTATTATTTTATCAGATGGTCCTTTTTGTTCCTGTAATTCACACTTAGTTAAAACATTTATTAAGGCTTGCCCCAGTATAGTATCATCTGGAGGTTCCTGCAAATTATGCACCTGTGTTACATTACTGAATAATTCCTTCGGTTTTGGCCCAGTTCTACTTTCTGTATCTTGCTTTGGAAAAATGTCACTAATTTTTTCGTACCCACTTTCAGTAAAAGTATATTCACTTTCGTTTACACCTAAAAATTCATCTTCGCTAGAGTCATCACTACTCTCTTCCTCTTCTTTCGAACAATAGGGAAAGTTAGTATATTCGTTCTTATCTGTACCCATATACCCTTCACCATCTGAACTAACACTGATTTCATTTTCGTCATCAGATTCGAGCAGGAAAGCAACCTTTAAACAGTGGAGCAGTTCAACATTCGATGTTTCAGCTATTTTGTTTTTTAAATTATTTTCTACACAATGCACATCGTTTGGACAGTCAGGCACTTCTGTTATATCACTTTGAACGATTTCAGCCTTAACTTCATACTTAGTATAATCGTCATATACTTCGATAACCTCCATTTCTTTTTTCCTTTGTTATCATTCTCAGGTAATCGTGCGAAATTCATACTAGACCCTTCTGCATTAGAATTACAGAACACCTTTCCATCAACAATAACTTCACCTATACTGCTTATAATCTCATGTTTACTAACGTCCTTCTCTACATCATTTTCACCTATTATTAATTGTGCACACGTCTTTTGCGTGGCATATTCTACCTTCCTTTTCTCTTTATTCATCATAACCTGCCCCATATCTACGTCTTTTACCTCATACACATCATTAACAGTTCCAATATTCCCCTTTTCACTCGCCTTTTCTGGCTCCCTTTCATTCTTTAATAAAGTCTTTTCGCACGATTCCGATACTGAGTTATCCTTCTCATATGACATATTAACTTTATTTTCATTTCTACATTCATCTACTACTGAAACCGGCCAACGGAAGTGTCCGATCCCGCCTCTTCTGTTTCTCTCTACGGCAGCCATCTTGTTCTGACGTCTGCCATTTGTGTGAGCTGACAAGTGCAATGTACGGTGCTCCAGCAAGCGCTGGCCCGAGCACGAACGGTCACGTGACTTCGCACTGAGAACGCCACTATGTATCACTCCGCGCCCGTCTTCCATAGGCGCGTCCTTAACCTTCCTGCCCCGTAGTTTACATCTTTCCTTCTCGAATCTATCATTTGACATCTTTTCTTTGGGCCCAAAACCGGTTTCCGCGTGAATCCGGCCCGTAACACACGCGGTTTTCAGTTTTCCTTATCGTCTCTAGTTTGGAAATTCCGCGCCATGTATCCTCTGCCGCGCGTCGTATAGTTTCCTCTACTTCTTGCGCGACCTCTTTGAATCGTGTTTACACGAAATCTATCGTTTTCAGGTCGTTCATTTTGGTCATTACTTTCTCGCAAATAATTGTTGTTATTGTGGGGACGAGATTCGCGATTTCTTCGCCAGTGATCTTCATCCTCCACCCTTTCCAAAAACGCAGAAAAACTCCTGTGGGTACTCCCAACATACCGTTTAGAATCCTCAGGCAGTTTCTGCCAAAGAACCCAAACGATCTCGGCTTCAGTCCTCCTTGCTTTTAAGTGTATCAGTTTTCTATACCACTATTCGCAAAACTCTTTCATGGTTTGTCTACCCCTGATGTCATACAACCTGGCCATTAGAAACTCACGCCACAACTGGTCTTGTTTTTGTTCTGACCAGTATTCGTCAATAAATTTTTGCTTAAAATTTTCAAAAGACATCTGGCTTGTATCCAGATTCAACCCCCAACTTTTTGCTTCTCCCGTTAGTGCACTGATCACAACATTGATTTTTTTCTGGTCAGTCAAATATTCAGGAAAATTTCTTTCGCAATTCTTTACAAAATCAAGGGGGTGCCAACCGTTATGTCTCTTTGCAGGGTCGAATTTTTCCTCGCCCTCTAATATTTTACTGAAAGGCATTTTTTCAGTGAAATGTGTAGGTCCTGATTGTATTTTTCTTTCCAAGTCATACATTTTGCCTTGGATTTGCGAAGTGTTATGTTCACACTTCTTTTCGCACGTAACAATCTGTTTGGTTAATTCTCTACTTGTTTCTGTTACAGACTGTTTAATCTGTGCAAATTCCACGTTACATTCTGTTTGTATTTCGGATTTAATACCGAATACCTTTTCATCCACTTTAGTACAGACTAAGGGTTCTATTTGATCATGAATTTTAATTACTTCAGTGTCAAATCTTTCGTTAATGTCATCAATTTGTCCTTGTACATTGGCAATATTGCCATTGATGATAGTAATTTCGCTTTTAATACTTTTGATTTCATTACTCACTGTTCCTACCCTTGAGTTGACTTCTTCAATTTGTTTACTAAGTCTGGTACCCTGCATTTCTATTTGTTTACTTTGTGCTGCATTTTGTTGCCCCAGTGTTTTTTTTTTCTTTATTGATTTTCAATTCCCCCCGAAGGGGGCGGGCTGGCAGCAGCTTACTACGTTGCTCTACAGCCTACAGACTTTTTTTAAATAAAGGAAGAAGAAAGAAACAAGGTAAAACAGGCGATAAAATGGTGATTTAAAGTGTAAAATGGCGTAAAAATGCGTAAAGTTAAAACAGAAAGCAAAAGGGGTTGGCAATGTAGATAAAATACACAGGAATCAGACAAGTAATATAGTAGACACACAATTAAAAAACACGGCGACAGTCTGGTTTCTGTTCGCAAGAGATAAAAGGCACACCCAGCGACAGTATGATGGCCGTTCGCAACAAGTCCCAAAAAACACAACACGGAACACTCTGTAAAACATGCACTGTAGAACACTCACTAGAGAACACTGCACGACAGTGGCAGCACAAAGATGACACTCCCGAGCCAAAGGCAGATGGGGGGGGGGGACCTGCAGGAGGGGGAAATACAAGGAGGGTGGAGAGGAAAAAAAACGAAAAGGGGGGGGGAACCAAGGAGGGAGAGGACTAATAAAGGGGGAGAAGGGCAGACACGAGAGGGAATGAGAGGAGGGAAATGTAAAAGGACGTGGGGGAGAGAAGGGGGCAAAGAGAGGGGAGATGGGGAAGAAAGAGGATGGAAGGGGGGGAGAGGGAGCCCGGGAAAAGGACAGAGGAAAGGAGGGGGAGTGAGGATCAGAGTTGATAGGAGGGATAAATGGAGGGGGAGAGGGCATCATCCAAGAGGGGGAGTTGATGGAAGCCACCCTGGGAAAGGAGATGTAGGGTGTAGAGATGGAGGGTAAGGGGGACACAACGGTGAAAACGTGGCAGGGGGCGGGGATCGGAGAAGAGAGGAGAACCAGGGGGTGAGGGGGTTCAAGAAGGCGGGAGGTGTAGAGGGTACGGATATGTTCGAGGAATAGGAGCAGATGGGGGGAAAGGAATGAGATCATAGAGGATCTGCGTGGGGGACGGGAGGCATATACGGAAGGCAAGGCGGAGTGCATGATGCTCAAGGATCTGGAGGGACTTATAGAATTTGGGGGGGCAGATATCCAGGCAGGACTGGCATAACAGAGGATGGGATGGATTAAGGATTTGTAGGTGTGGAGGATGGTGGGCGAACTCCCAAGTCTGGCCGGAGAGGAGTTTGAGAAGTCAGAGGCAGTTTGGATTGGATGGAGCGGAGATGAGGGATCCAGGTGAGGTGACGGTCAGTGGTGAGGCCAAGGTAGGTGAGGGTGCGGGTGAGGCGGACAGGACGGGCGCAGACAGTAAGGGAGAAATCCAGGAGCCGGAAGGAGCGAGTGGTACGACCTACGATGATTGCCTGGGTCTTGGAAGGGTTGAGTTTCAGGAGCCACTGGTTACACCATGCAGCAAGTAGGTCAAGGTGATTCTGGAGAAGGCGTTGGGACCGTTGGAGGGTAGGAGTGAGGGCGAGGAATGCGGTGTCATCAGCATATTGCAAGAGGTGTACTGGAGGGGGGGGTTGGGGCATATCTGCCGTGTACAGGAGGTAGAGGAGAGGGGAGAGGACAGAGCCCTGGGGCACACCTGCAGAGGGGTAGAATGTGTAGGAAGTGGCATTATGGATGGTAACATAGGAGGGGCGGTGGGAGAGGAAGGAGGCCACTAGATGGATGTAGTTGATAGGAAGGGCGTAGGTTTGGAGTTTAAACAGGAGACTGGGATGCCAGACAGGGTCCAGGGAGACAAAAATGGCGGAGCGACGGGAGTTAAGCTGGAGGGAGAGGAGATGAGTGAGGCGGAGGAGTTGGTCATCAGCAGAGAAGGAAGGTCGAAAGCCACATTGGGTGTTTGGGAGGAGGTGGTGTTGCCAGAGATGGTGATGGATGCTCCGGGAAAGGATAGATTCCAAGAGCTTGCTGAACACCGATGTGAGACAGATAGGACGATAGGAAGAGGCATCAGATGGAGGCTTGTTGGGTTTGGAGAACGTCAGGATATGGGAGGTTTTCCACATGTCGGGATAGAAGCCAGTATCAAGGATGACATTGTAGAGGATGGCAAGGATTGAAAGGAACGAGGGAGGGCAGTGTTGGAGGTGGTGGTAGGTAACACAGTCGTGGCCGGGAGCAGTGTTGCGTTTGGTGCGGAGTGTGAGGCTGATGTCCTGGGTAGGAATGGGAGTGTTAAGTTCAGACGGTGGTGTGTGGCCCAAGTACTGGAAGCTAGGAGCAAGGGGAGGAACAGAGGTATTCGTACGGTCCATGACATCAGGGAAGAGGGAATAATCAAAGTGGGGATCATCTGGGATGGAAAAAACATCGGAGAGGTGGGAGGCAAAGTGGTTGGCCTTACTGAGGTTGTCAGGAAAGGGACAGTCATTAAGGAGGAGAGGGTACTGGGGGGTAGGGCGGTTCCCAGTAAGGCGGTGGAAAGCAGACCAATACTTGGAAGAGATTATGGGGAGCGTGGTGTTGAGTTGTGTACATGTCTGGTGCCAGGCACGGCGTTTCTTCGCAGTAAGCAGGTTGCGGATGTGACGTTGTAATTGCCGGTGGCGGGTAAGTGTATCCCGGTCACGAGTGCGAGGAAAAGAGCGGTAGAGGCGGCGGGACTCTCGAAGGAGAAGGACGGCCTGTGGAAGCAGGGCGGGGTGGTGAGGGTGGATGGCTTTGGTGGGGATATGGGTGGCGACGGCGTCAGACAAGGTCTGGTGCTGGAAGGCAGCAGCACGAGAGATGTCATCAGGAGATTGGAGGGTAAGGTCGTGGCCGTCAACCTGGGTGTGAATGGAGTCCCGGTAGGCATCCCAGTTGGCACAGGAGTAATCATGGACAAGTTTAGGAGGGACGTCAGGGCGAGGAGCGTTGCGGGGATGGCGACCAGTAGTGATAGTGCGGAGAACAGGAGCATGGTCACTGCCAATGAGGTCAAGGACATCTGCGGTGATGCGCCCAAGGAGGTTGGGAGGGACAAGGACCACATCAGGAGTGGTGTTGGATTCGGGTCGGGTGTGCTGAGGCAGGGGAACCAGGTCGCCCTGGAGAGTGGTGAGAATCTGATGCCACTGCTGGAGGTCAGCAGGATCACGGCTGTGGATATAGAGGTCGGCGGCAATCATGTAGGTGGAGAAGGTGCGGTCAATGTGGGCCAGGAAATCGTACGGGATGGGGGTGTGAGGGCAGACATAAATGGTGGCACAGGTGATGGTAAGGGTGGGGAAGAAGACGCTGAGGGTGAGATGCTCGGCAGGATTGTTAAGGAGAGGTTGGGGCCGGACAGGGAGGTGCTTGAGGTGGCCTATAGCAACTCCGCCACACGCCAGAGGGTACAGGTTATCGGTGCAGTGTAGGGTGTAAGGAGCCATGGAGATGGAGATACGTGGTTGAAGGAAGGTTTCATTTAGGACGAAGGCATCCACGCGGTGCTGATGGAGGGTGTGGAGGAAGAGGAGTTTGTGGGTGGGCAGGGAGCGAATGTTGTGGTACAGGAGACGGTAGGGTTCGTGTACCATGGGAGGGGAGAGTTAGACGAGGGTGGTGAGGGGGGTGAAGGTGAAGTGGGCCTGGTTGTGGGAGTATGTGGCATAGGTGGTAAGATGGAAGATGGAACGGGCAGCAAGGCCGATTTGGGAAAGAGTGTGCGAGCACTGGAAGGGGTGGATGTTTTGGAGCACAATGGTGGTGAAACAGATGATGTCCTCAGCAGTAGGGGGAGGGCAGAGCGAGTTGTTGGGGTGGATGGGGTCATCAACAGGACGGACAGGGACGGTGAGGTCAGGGGTGACTGGTGAAGGTTTCGCTTTACACTTTGAGGAGTAGGTAGGAAGTGGTTCATTGCAAGTGTTGCAGGAGGGGGGAGAGTTGAGGTTGGGGCAATTCTTGAGGAAGTGTGAAGCTTTGCAGTGGGGACAAGTAGGGGGGTTCTTGCAGGCAGAGGTAACGTGGTCGTTGTAGGTGAGACAGCGTTGGCAGCGGTAGGATTGGACTGGGGAACGGGAGGGGTCCACCTTATGACGGCGATTGTAGATGAGGGCTCCCTCGGTGAGGAGGCGGTCAATGGAGGAGGAGGATTCGGTGAATATCCGCATGAGAAAAGTCGGCCCGGCATCATTGAAGATGCGATGGGCCGAGCGGATTTCAATGTCGGGCCGGGAGTTGAGTTCCGCCAACACCTCAGCCTCCGTGATCACAGGGCTAACCTTCGTGATCACAGCGGTGAAGGTTGGCGGACGTCGGGGAGGTTGAGGTTGACGGGGAGAGGACGGGGTGTGGTAGGGGCTGAGGGTTGCACATTGGCCAAATTGGATACAGGGGATGCGGGAGAGGAGATCGGTGTGGAAGGAAGCATTGGGGGATTTAATGAGGACCGAGTCCTTGCGAGGAATCAGAAGGGAGATGGGGGCATTGGGGTAGTATTTCCGGATGGCGAGGGTGAGGGAGCGGGCATCAAGGAATTGAGGGTCAGGATTGGAGACAAAGGTGTGGGTGGCAGGCGTGGTGGGGGTCAGAGCCGCGTCCATGGGTGTGGGTGGGTCACGGGGAGTGGGGGATTTTTTGGAGGAGATTTCGGGGGAAGGGTCAACATTCGGGCGCTTTGAGGGTTTCGTGGTCACGACCGGGTGTAGAGGGGGCAGGGGGACGGGTTGCAGGGGGAGATGGCGGGGGGCAGGACCAAGGACCACCCTGAGCAGCGGATGACGCAGACGGAGGGGGCGTGGGTGTCATAGAGACTGTGGAACGTCGAGCCAAAATCCGTGCTGACTTGGAGCCCGTCGGAGGCGGTGCAGGGAGCGGCGGAAAGTCAGTAGCTGTCGATGGGGCGACAGTGATAGGGGAGGAGGAGTTGGGGGTGGTTACAACCGAAAGTGGCGCAGGGGTGGGGTGGACAGGGAGAGAAGGAAGGATGGGAACGGGGGTGGAGGATGAGCTCCATGTGATGGTGGTTGGAGCAGCGGAGGGAGAGGTGAAAATGATAGTGGTGGTGGGCTGGAACATGGTGGCGGCGCGCGAGAAGGGCGGCGGCGGCGGCGGCGGCGAGGAGGACCGGACGGCGAGCAGTAGTGACGGCGAGCAGACGACACGACAAGGAAATGGCGGGGATCTTCCACGTCGAAGATGCACCCTGAGAGTAGCCCAGGCAGTGAAAGTCTTCGATGAAGAAGAAGAAGAGAGGGAATCCAACCCTCGAATGTGTTGCCCCAGTGCTACGATTTGTGCATTAATATTGTCATTTTGCGCAGACAGTATTCTAAGCAAGTCAGTTTTTTTTCCTTTATTGTTATTTTAAACCTGTACAACAGGCAGGCTGTCAGCAGCATTCTACGCCGCTCTTCAGCCAGAGGATACACAAAGAGAAGAAACACTGAGAAGACACAGAAGTTACAGGACGGTGGGCAATAAAACAGTAGACACATAAAGACAAACACGGAGCCGTTCACACTCGACGATAATCCACACTGCAAAGTGTTGATACGACGTACAAACACTGAAGAAGACGATGGCACTGGTGAACGATGAAGTGTGACGGTGAACACTGAACACTAAACATGACAGCACACACGAAACACTGATGGCGGTGATCTCCAGTGCGCGAATGTCCACTTAGCATGTGCGAGTCCGGGGACCTGCCAAGAGGGGAACGGGGGTGAGGTGGGGGAGAGGGGAGAAAAAGGATGCCAATGGCTGAGGAGACGGGTACAGGAGGAGAGGGACAGGGGAGGGGAAGCCAAGGGGAGGAGGGAGGAGAAATGGAGGAGGGAGGGAAAAGGGAGAGAAGGGAGGGAGGGTGCCCAGAGTAGCAAGCACAGGAGGAGGGCGCGAGGATCAAAGTTGGTAGGAGGGGTAGATGGAAGGGAGGAGAGCATCATCAGGGAGGGGGAGCTGGCGGAAGCCACCTTGGGAGAGGGTAAGGAGGGTGGAGAGCTGGAGTGGGACATGCGAATACAGGCGCGGCAGCGGGCGGGGGTGGGAGAGGATCGGGGAGACGAACGGGTGAGGAGGATCAAGTTTGCAGGAGGTGTACAGGATCCGTACCCTTTCAAGGAAAAGGAGGAGGTGGGGGAAGGGGATGAGATCGTACAGGATCCGCGTGGGGGAGGGGAGACGGATGCGATAGGCGAGGCGGAGAGCATGACGTTCAAGGATTTGGAGGGATTTATAAAAGGTAGGGGGGGCGGAGATCCAAGCCGGATGGGCATAATAAAGGATAGGGTGGATGAGGGATTTATAGGTGTGGAGGATGGTGGAGGGGTCCAGACCCCACGTAGGGCCGGAGAGGAGCTTGAGGAGACTGAGTCGGGAGCGTGCCTTGGCTTGGATTGTCCGGAGGTGGGGGGTCCAGGAGAGGCGACGGTCGAGGGTGACGCCAAGGTACTTAAGGGTGGGAGTGAGGGCGATAGGACGGCGATAGATGGTGAGATACAAATCAAGGAGACGGAAGGAAGGGGTGGTTTTGCCTACAATGATCACCTGGGTTTTGCAGGGATTGACCTTGAGCAACCACTGGTTGCACCAAGCGGTGAACTGGTCAAGATGGGATTGGAGAAGGTGTTGGGACCACTGTAGGGTGGGGGCAAGGGCAAGGAAGGCGGTCTCATTGGCAAACTGGAGAAGGTGGACGGGGGCTGACGGCGGCGGCATGTCCGCCGTGTACAAAAGGTACAGAAGGGGGGAGAGGACGGAGCCTTGGGGCACACCGGCAGAGGGGAAAAAGGTGTAGGAATCTGTGTTATGGATGGTGACATAGGAAGGACGGCGGAAGAGAAAGGAGCCGATCAGACGGACGTAGTTAATGGGAAGGGCGAAGGTTTGGAGCTTGAAGAGGAGACCGGAGTGCCATACGCAGTCATAAGCACGTTCGAGGTCCAGGGAGAGGAAGATTGCGGAGCGACGGGAATTAAGCTGTTCGGAAAGGAGATGAGTGAGGTGAAGGGGAAGGTCACACTGGGTAACGGGAAGGAGGCGGTGCTGGCGGAGATGCTGGTGGATGCGTCGGGTGAGGATAGATTCCAGGACCTTGCTGAAGACCGAGGTAAGGCTGATGGGACGGTAGGAGGAGACGGCGGACGGCGGTTTGCCAGGTTTAAGGAACATGAGGATATGGGAGGTTTTCCACAGGTCGGGGTAGTAACCGGTGGACAGGACTACATTGTAGAGCCTGGCCAGGGTGCAGAGGAAAGAGACAGGAGCTTCACGAAGGTGACGGTAGGTGACACGATCGTGACCAGGAGCGGTGTTGCATTTTGTGCGGAGTGTATCAATGACATCCTGTGTAGTGATAGGGGCATTGAGTTCCGTGTGTGCAATGTTGTCCAAGTACTGGAAACCAGGAGCGAGGGGAGGGACAGAGGTGTCAGTTCGATCGTGGATATCCGGGAAGAGGGAGTAATCGAACTGGGGATCATCGGGGATGGAAAATACATCAGAGAGGTAGGAGGCAAAGTGATTGCCCTTACTAAGGGCGTCAGGGAAAGGGTGATCATCAAGGAGAAGAGGATAATAGGGGGAGGGTTTAGTTCCGGTAAGGCGACGGAAGGCCGACCAGAACTTGGAGGAGTTGTTTGGTAGGGTAGCATTTAAACGGGTGCATGTCTGTCGCCAGTCCCGGCGTTTCTTAGCCGCGAGCAAATTACGAATGTGTCGCTGGAGTTGCCGGTGGCGTCGTAGTGTGTCCGGGTCACGCATGCAGAGGAAGGCACGGTAGAGACGACGGGATTCACGGAGGAGGTGGACGGCCTGTGGGGGTAAGGTAGGACGGTGGGGGTGGACGGCGACAGTAGGGACGTGGGCCTCCAAGGCCTCAGACAAGGTCTGCTGGAGGAAGGAGGCGGCATGGGTGACATCATCAGGGTGGTGGTAGGTGAAGGGGTGGCTATCGACCTGGGTGGAAAGGGTATCCCAGTAGGCATTCCAGTTGGCACGGGAATAGTCATGGACGTACTTAGGGGGAGGGTCATTACGAGGGTCGGGGTGGGGGCGACGACCGGCTGAAATGGTGAGGAGGACAGGGAGATGGTCGCTACCAATAGGCTCCAGGACATCCACCGTTATGCGGCCAAGGAGGTTGGGGGAGGAGAGGATAACATCAGGAGTGGAGTCGGATTCGGGACGGGTGTGCTGGGGGATGGGGATGAGGTCGCCTTGAAGGGAGGAGAGGAACCGATGCCACCGCCGTAACTGGGCAGCGGAACGACTATGGATGTTGACGTCGGCGGTGATCATGTAGGAGGAGAAGGTACGGTCGATGTGGGAGAGGAAGTCGAAAGGAATAGGGGCGTTGGGGCGGACATAGATGGTGGCGCAGGTAATGGTAAGGCCGGGGAAGAAGAGACTAAGGATCAGGTGTTCGGTGGGGTTGGGAAGGAGAGGTTGGAGCCGAATGGGGATCTGGCGGTGGTGACCAATGGCAACTCCGCCACGCGCAGTTGGGAGGGGATTATCGGAGCGGTGGAGGAGATAGGGTGAGGTGTGGATGGAGTGATGGGGTTGGAGGAAGGTTTCATTGAGGAGGAAGGCATCCACGCGGTGGGTGGAAAGGGTGTGCAGGAAGAGGTTCTTGTTGGCGGGAAGGGAGCAGATATTGTTGAAAAGGATACGTTGCTGTCGCGCCATGACAGCGATTTAGACGAGGTTGTCAAGACGGGAGAAGGTGAAATGGGCCTGGTTGTTGGAGTAGGTGGCGTACATTTTGAGTTGGAAAATGGAACGGGCGGCGAGGGAGATCTGTTGGAGGGTGTGGGGGCGCTGAAAGGGATGAACATTCTGAAGAACGATGGTGAGGAACCTGATGATGTCCTCAGCGGTGGGGAGGGGGATGAAGGGAATTGCCAGGAGGGGTGGGGGCGTCCAGAGGACAGACAGGGATGGTGAGTTCAGGAGTGGTCGGACGGGGTCGGGCTTTACACTTTTGGGAGTAGGTGGGATGGGGGAGATTGCAGGTATTGCAGGAGGGAGGGGATTGAAGGTTAGGGCACTGCCGGAGGATGTGCGCTTGCCAACAATGCGGGCAGGTGGGGGCCTCGCGGCACTCAGCTGTTGGGTGTGCGTTATAGCGCAGACACCTCTGGCAGTGCAGGGATTGAGGAGGGGAACGGGAGGGGTCGACCTTGTAGCGCTGGTTGAAGAGGAGGGCACCCTCCTTCAGGAGATGGTCAACGGAGGGGGCGTCCTCGGAAAAAACCCGCATAAGGCGAGTGGGGCCGGCCGAGTTGAAAATGCGGCGGACCGCCCGCACCTCCAGCGTGGGATGCGCCTTGAGCTCCGCCAACACCTCCTCCTCCGTGATCGACGGACTGAGCCGAGTGATCACGGCAGTGAGGGTTGGTGGGCAACGCGGGGGTTGGGGTTGGCGGGTAGGAGATGGAGAGGGAGCGGGGGTGAGGGAGGAGTTGGGGCCAAAACGGGTGATGGGGAGGCGGGAGAGGATGTCAGTATGGAGGGTTGGGCTGGGGGAGGAGATGAGAACAGAATCCCGTCTGGGAGTGAGGAGAGAGATGGGGGCACCAGGGAGTGTTGGCGGAGGAGGAGGGAGAGATTCCGGGCCTCGAGAAGGGAAGGATCAGGATGGGAGAGGAGGTATTTGTATAAAGAGGGGGGAGAGGAGGAGGAGGAGGAGGAGGAGGCAGAGGGAGCAGGGCCAGGTGGGGAGATATCCATAGCACCCTGGGGGGGGGGAGGAGGACGGGGCGGGGCCTTTTTGGGAGCGGAGGAGGTGGTGGTGCCACTAGGGCGTTTTATGGTGGCAGAAGGGCGGGTGGTGATATGAGGGACGGGAACTATAGGGAGGTGGTGGGAAGGGACAGGTCCCGGCGTGGACGCAGCAGTCGGCGCCAGAGATGGTGACGGTGAAGGCGAAGGCGACGGCGACGGCGACGGTGGCGGCGGTGATGGCGAAGGTGATGTGGAGAGCTGGGCGTGGACAGTGGCCCGACGGGCCACCACCCTAGCTGGAGCGGCAGTGACAGGCTCGGGGAGTGGGGGGAAAGGATCAGATCGAGAGGAGCGGGAGGAAGAAGCTGGAGAGGGGGCGACAAAGAGCGAGGGCGAAGGGAGAGTGAGAAGAGGTGGGATGGAAGGAGGGGGGGTGTGATTGGGCACACCATGTTATAGTGGTGGTGGCGGCGGAAGGGGAAGTATAAACTATGGCTGTGGTGGTAGTGGTGGCGGTGGTGGTGGGGGCGGACATGACGACAGGGAGAAACAAAAACGCACAGGACGAAAAAGAAAGGACACAAACTGGGGTCAGACGAAGACGAAGACGGACGAAGACCAGGGACGGCGACGGCGACGGCGACGGCGGGTAGCAGGAACGCCGTAGCTGCTGCTGCTGCTGCTGCTGCCGCGGACAGGGCCGGGGTTGCTGCTGCTGCTGCTGCTGCTGGCTGGCTGGCTGGCTGGCTGGCTGGACCGCTGCTGCTGCTGCTGCTGCAGGAGGACTGGCTGGCTGCTGCCGGCTGGACCGCCGCTGCAGACCGGGACCGGGACCGGGACCACTCCTGCTGCTGCTGCTGCTGGACTGCTGGACTGCTGGACTGCTGGACGGCTGGCTGGCACCTGCAATACACCTAACGCTTCGATTAGAACCGAAAGGTCAATCGAAGGGCGGTATCCTTCCGGATTACGGCCGAAGATGAGCAAGTCAGTCAGATCTAGTGTCTTTTCACTTTTAGGTTCTACTGCCTTTTCGTGTTCAGATCCTACACCCCTTTCTGGTTGTGGTGATTCAAACATATCCCTCGATTCATCAGCATAGCCACTGTCTTCGACAACATCGCCTACATTGTCTTGCTTAGTACGCGCGACGTTCATACCTCCGCGTGAAAACGTACGTTATTTAACTCGCGCGTAATGTCATCTGTTGGTATGCTGCCTGAGCTGCTCTCCATTGCATTCTGTTCTCGCGTCTCTAAATTTATTTCTAGTTTCCTGTCCATTTTAGTTGCTATTAAGTATTGATATCTTTGATTTTCAATTTAAGCTGAACTTTCACTAACAGTTCTGTCAAATAAGTTACAGGTTCGTGCCGCTGGACGTTTTATGTTCACTCTATGTTTGTAAGATACTAACTACTTATAATTTTTTCCGTCTGTAGGTGCAAGCTGAACAACGGCCTGTCACGCGGCGCCACGGAGAACGCTCCTGTCTGCTACTGCTATACCATAACCTTAAAGTAGGAGGCAGGTCGTGAAATATAATTATCTAGTAAAAACAATTATGGTATATAGCAACAGAGCAGTGTTACCCTCTGAGAGGAATTTTGCTAGGTTGACCGTGCTGTACCTAACGGGAATGGCTTATCGAAAATGAAAGTCAGAATTACGTAAATATTTGAACAGTACGAACAAAATTTTGCCTATCTGTACTGTTCAACTGATAAAGAAAACGGTCGCCAGCCTAACTAGGCAAGAGAATGATTAACATTCTCGTTTAAGAAAATAGGTATTAGTAATTTTAACGAATAAACACAACCTATACTTTGTCACACGCGAGTGCAATGAACTCTGACACATACATATGTTTACGGTAAGATTGAAATTAACAGTTAGAGCAGCAGAAACTATTTGCAAAATTATAAGAGATACCGAAACACCCTATTACTTTCAGGCTTTAAAGAAATTATGTTTTTTTTATAATTAGTGGTCTTTCCGTTAATAATTACCCAGCAATAATACAATAGACAAACTGTGGATCCTGTTATGTTATTAATATGCACTTCCTATACACAAGAGAAACATACACTTAGCAAACATAAGTATATAACGTTTCACAACTGCAGTTTTCCATTTTTACTACAGTGAAACACAAAATTAACATACACGTAAGATACTGACTCACCTTCTGCGATTTACAACAGGCAGTAATGTGATCATTCACTAAGCAAAACTTTATAAGCCTCAATCTTAAGAACTTTTAATTTTGAAGTAGGCAACAACTCATTAATAAGCAGTTTTACTAGGAAAATTATTTTCAGCAAGCATCATTAACTTTAACCCACTCTCTTGCCACATTAACTTTAACTTTCCTTTTACTATGTTCAAGAGGCATCTATTAGCAAAACTCTAGGCTTTAATTTCTTTCAGTAAGGACACTCGGAAATCACTTTAGTTCAAACGGAGAGGAACCTGAGAGGTGGTATGATGAGGAGAAAAATCAAGGTTGGTATATAAATTCAGATATAAATTACCTTATATTTGAACACACTAACACATCCATTAAACTGATCCTTCACTGTACATCATTATAGCATTCCGATGGAATGATTGCGCAATGTGGTGGCAACTGCATGTTGGTAGGTGGAATTGCAGGCAGAATTGCTGGACTCTGTCATTTCTTGGTGGCGATGATAGATACAAATTCCAGAATAGTTCCAGCTATTTATCCATCCATCCAAGGCATTGGAAAGAAGCAGAAAAAGCCTCTCTCGGAACCAGCACAATATGCATCTTTTACATGGCAGTGCACAGTTTGGTAGCTCGTCCCCGACTCGTAGCTCGTCCCCGACTGACTATCAGTTCCACCTTTTCTACACAGGCCAGCCACACTTTGCGCGCGCTACACAGTTCCGTTCCCGAGGGGAACCACAACAACTTTTACATACAGAATAACTAAGAGCCCTAAGTGAGGATCAGCAGTTTACATAACAGCAACCAAATACATTAAATAAAGCAGAATATTTGCACATATTGACATTTCTACCAAAAATTATTCACACAAAATTACATTTATGTATAGTAAGTTTTGTTCCCTCCAAATGAGACAAAGAATTTAAACGGCAGACATACTACTTTGCATAGAACCAAACCATGACAGCAAAGTTTGTACAAAGAAAGGAATATACACTTTTATGTTATCGATTCCATCACACACATTTATAGAAGCTCAGCGATGTAACATTAAATGAAACAAAAGCGAAATAAATCAGTACAACATTAGAGCTATGGTGTTACAGGCTCAACGTTTCACCCAAACAACAAGACGCCAACCAAGAGCTCACAGTTCATCTAAAGGATAGCTTACTCAGACATTACAGAAATCGAAAGTATCTAGCTGTCACGCTTGTTAGAACGCTCAGTTACAAACAACATCTGTTAAGAACAGATGCCAAAATCAAAACTCGGATATCATCCAGAAACTGAAGGGGATCAGCTGCATCAACACTCCATACTTCAACTTTGGGATTAGTTTACACTTTTGCTGATATTGCTCACCAGCCTGGATGAGTAGTGTTTACACAAGACTTGTTGATACAGAGCTCAACCATATCAAGCGTCTTATAACTGGTGGCGTCAGATTCATACCTACTTTCTGGTTACCCATTCTTGCAAGGAGAGGTCCTCAGGGGTACGATAGACTTTTTGAAACTATCTATACGTTGATGTACGTTACGATCCCATGTGTCGCACACTGGCAGCCATTTATGTTGATGGGCCCTCCTTTACGAGTAATTGACGAAAAAAAAATTTGGAATTTTGTGTGACCCTCAACATCGTTAAAAAAAATTACATAGTCTAGTCGTGTTGTGTAATGGGTCGGGTAACGGGCTCATATGCAGGAGGTTGCGGGTGCGAATCTCGTCACTTTTTTATTTTTAAATCTTTATCGAAATGGCTTTGATTATCATTTTTATTCAATTAATTGATTTAAATGTACTTTTATAATTCCATTTCCTTGTCACATAATTTTAATCACAATACCAATTTCTTCATTTACTCTCATTTTTCTTGCTTTCATTCTTTCTCCACTTGAAATATTTGTTCATGTGTTTTTTATTTATTTTATGTATTAATTTCGATTTAATTGTTCTTGTTTCATCACCCTGTTTTTTCGTCCACATCTATTCGTTATATCTATTTATCATTTTGCTTGAATTTCGTTTCACTTATAAATCCTGACTTTCATTTAAATTTTCATTGTGTTATTTTGTCCATAGTGTAGTAGGTATTTGTTATGTTTTAAATGTTTGTATGACGAATACCGTACAAAAAATTGCACATCTGGTAACAAAAATACATTTTCACACCACTGCACAAACATAAATAGATTCTTTCGTCTATTGTTTTTTAACTTATATCTCGAAATTTTAAAATAACTGGATATTATAATGGATAAATATAATTAAATTTGTATTCACAAAAACTCCTATTGGAAAAAGAATGATATAAGAAAACGAAACAGTTCATACAGTGGATAGAACGATGCGACAAATGAATAGAAATATAAAATTACAATTAAACCTATTCATTGAATAAAAATAATGATCGAAATAATTTCAACAAAGATTTAAAAAATGAAAAAGAAATTGTTCCGCCTGACGATATTAAAAAACCCACAATCTATCCTGCATGTGAAGCTGTTATCTATTGCACCACATAGTCATACTGTAGAACGCGCTTTTTTAACGTTATTGAAGACCACCCAGAATTCAAAAAAACAATTTTGTTCGTCAGTTACTCGCAAATGAGTACCTACTAGAATGGATGGCTGCAGTGTGTGTGTGATAACTGGGATCTTAACCTACATCACCATATAGATAGTTTCAAGAGCTTCATACCACCTCCATCTCTACAGCGGCAAAATGCACTGTATGGGAGTACAAAAATTGCAGAAAAATCCTGACCCTCCTGCTCACGCAGACATTCCAAGCATCAGCAAAGGAAGGCTTCGTTCTCGTCACGCACCCTTGGAAACTGCAAGTATGTTAGTTGGAAACGTCTTTAATACCAATCACTGCTGGAGACGCACATAACAAACCAACTTAAGATGCCAAGCATATCGACTAAACCGTCTGACTCTGAATTGCGACGCACGGTCTGGTCGATCCTTAACCGAGTAAGAACCAACACTGGAAGACGTGCCGCGTCCTTGTACAAGTGCAAAAAAAAGAACTTCTCCAAGTTGTGACTGTGACGCTGAAAAGCAGACTGTTCATCAAGTCATTCAAGAATGTCCTCCGAGAGCTTTCCCTCGAGATCCAGCGGAGTTACTGGAGATGAAGGAGGGATCAACAGACTATATTCATAGCCTGAATATTAGTTTATTTACAGTTAAAGATAATTATACTATTATTTTCTGTGATATATCCGTACGCTAAATAAATAAATGAATAGTAAATAATACGATTGAAAGACATATGTTTGTAGGCAGACGTCTGAAAAAGTGTATTCGTACAGGAAAGGGAAATCACGAGTGTTGATGCAATATGTGGAGACCGTATGAAACAGTGAATTTGTAAGGACAATTCATTTTGCACCAGATGAGGAGTAGAAGCCAAATCTTTTGGTTATGATGAATCGGATCTAGTAATTCAACACTGATCATCTTTGTCCTCTCTTCCTTTGGACAAAAAAATGTGTCTTCTTCTGGCTGTTGAAACCCCCACTCGGCAAAATATATAACGGAGGAAGATGTATTTCACTTCATAGGAATATATCATCTGAATTAACTCCAATGAAATGAAATGGCTCGAACCTACCGAGATGCATAGGACATACCCCGAGTTCCTCAAGAACGTGTTCGAGCCGTTTTAGATTCCATGACACGATGTTTAAAGGTCCTAACTACCGCTCGCGATGGGCTACGCGTTATATAGAAATCCCCAAATCAAATATCGTGATCGGTACCAAAAACGAAAGTGCAATACTGTAACTTCTACGAGACAGATTCCTTAGGTAGCTAGTCCTTGGTATAAGTAACTAGTCCTTGGTATAAAGCCCATTTCATTCATATGTATTTCTGTTGATGAAAATTTCGCAAACATTTGTGTAATAGGTGACCTATCCAGAATGTATAGCATGCACATACATCAACAAAAGCAAGACGAGGATAATAGAATGTAGTCGAATTAAATCGGGTGATGCTGAGGGTATTAGATTAGGAAATGAGACGCTTAAAGTAGTAAATGAGTTTTGCTATTTGGGGAACAAAATAACTGATGATGGTCGACGTAGAGAGGATATAAAATGTAGACTGGCAATGGTAAGGAAAGCGTTTCTAAAGAAGAGAAATTTGTTAACATCGAGTATAGATTTAAGTGTCAGGAATTCAGAATGAGATTTTCACTCTGCAGCGGAGTGTGCGCTGATATGAAACTTCCTGGCAGATTAAAACTGTGTGCCGGACCGAGACTCTAACTCTAGATCTGCAAGGTACGCAGGAGAGCTTGTGTAAGGTTTGGAAGGCAGGAGACGCAGGAGAGCTTCTGTAAAGTTTGGAAGGTAAGGAGAAGAGGTACTGGCAGAAGTAAAGCTGAGAAGACAGGGTGTGAGTCGTGCTTGGGTAGATCAGTTGGTAGAGCACTTGCCCACGAAAGGCAAAGGTCCCGAGTTTGAGTCTCGGTCCGGCACACGGTTTTAATCTGTCAGGAAGTTTCATGTCAGGACGTCGTTTCTGAAAGTATTTGTATGGAGTGTGGCCATGTATGGAAGTGAAACGTGGAAGATAAATAGTTTGGACTAGAAGAGAATAGAAGCTTTCGAAATGCGGTGCTACAGAAGAGTGCTGAAGATTAGATGGGTAGATCATATAACTAATGAGGAGGTATAGAATAGAATTAGGGAGAAGAGAAATTTGTGGCACACCTTCAATAGAAGAAGCGATCGGTTGGTAGGACATGTTCTGCGGCATCAAGGTATCACCAGTTTGGGATTGGAGGACAGTGCGGAGGGTAAAAATCGTAAGGGAGACCAAGAGATGAATACGCTAAACAGATTCAGAAGGATGTAGGTTGCAGTGATGGGAGATGAGGAAGCTTGCACAGAATAGAGTAGCATCAAACCAGTCTCTGGACTGAAGACCACCACAACAACAACAACAAGAAATATATCTCCTTTTCGTACTGTAATTCAAATTCCCCAACATAAGACAAAGACGATTACTGTAATGTTTTAGAATAAAGTTATCTATAAATTAGCTGGCTTGCTACAGAGAAGAAAAAAAAATACAATAAACGATTCTTCTTCTCGAAAATGAAACTAAAAACACTGGCGTAATAATCTGACTGAGTAGTAATAACATAATACACTCAGAATAGATTTTGTTTTTAGATAGTACGAAATAAGAAAATACTTTAGACAGTCCGACATCTGGGAATAATTAGTTTGCAATTGTCAGCTCTTGAAAAGGCTAAAGGAATCCCGCAGAATCTAACCAAGGTAGAGTAAGTTAGGTACATGACAATGCACAAATGATTAGGGTTACAGAATTGTATACTGTTTCTGACTTTATGAAATAAGTATTGCATCAAGCAGTATTTTAAACTGTATAATTAGTGCGGCAGGTATTCTAATAAGCTGACCTCTGCCAGTTTGTGAAGTTCAAAGTTTCTTGGAAATAAATACAGTATGCGATGATGAACAAGTTGTTAGCCGCAGAGTCAATTGTGAGTAACGGTTGATAGAAAGAAATTACCGCAGCGATTCGCGGTGTTATTGACGACGCGGAGCTTTGAAGCAGAATAACTTAAGTGACGCTGTAGGACGTAACATAGCATTTAATATTCTGCGGAGGCCATTAAGCGCAACTTCTGAAATATACATTAAACGCCATTAAAATGTATAATGCGAAAGAACGGCCACCTGTCCACGGTAAGACCTAGACAGCACCTAGCTGAAATAATAGGAGGAAAATGCATATATTCATTAGAGAAGGAACACATAAATCGCAGCTCCCTTGTACTAGACTGGCCAAGTTATTTATGCCGCTTTTCCCGCTTTCCAGATAGAAATATTTTTGATCGAAGAAGATATAGTGCTGCATTAAAAGAGGAGGCAGTAAATTTAAGCTCGACATCACAGTACCTTACGAGAGAAGGTATCTCTGCCGCGATCAGAATCGGCGTCTTCAGAGTACATTCAGAAACGTAAAACGAAAGCATCGACGCCTATTTCTTTTTCTTGCAGACCACGGCGTTTCGTCTTTCACTAGTGTTCTGATTCGAGTTAAAAAAAAAGTCAAGTTCCTCTATTCACCTTTACGCTCCATATACCTGAAATTCCCTAGAGGAAAATAAACCACTGTCCATTAAAATTGCTGCACCACGAAGATGACGTGCTACAGACGCGAAATTGAACCGACAGGAAGAAGATGCTGTGATATGCAAATGATTAGCTTTTCAGAGCATTCACACAAGGTTGGCACCTACAACGTGCTGACATGAGGAAAGTATCCAACCGATTTCTCATACAAAAACAGCAGTTGACCGGCGTTGCCTGGTGAAACGTTGTTGTGATGCCTCGTGTAACGAGGAGAAATGCGTATCATCACGTTTCCGACTTTGGTAAAGATCGGATTGCAGCCTATCGCGATTGCGGTTTATCGTATCGCGACATTGCTGCTCGCGTTTATCGAGATCCAATGACTGTTAGCAGAATATAGAATCGGTGGGTTCAGGAGGGTAATAAGGAACGCCGTGCTGGATCCCAACGATCTCGTATCACTAGCAGTCGAGATGACAGGCATCATATCCGCATGGCTGTAACGGATCGTGCAGCCACGTCTCGATCCCTGAGTCAACAGATGCGGACGTTTGCAAGACAACAACCATCTGCACGAACAGTTCAACGACGTTTGCAGCAGCATGGACTATCAGCTCGGAGACCGTGGCTGCGGTTACCCTTGATGCTGCATCACAGACAGGAGCACCTGCGATGCTGTACTCAATGACGAACCTGGGTGCACGAATGGCAAAACGTCATTATTTCGGATGAATCCAGGTTCTGTTTACAGCATCATGATGGTCGTATCCGTGTTTGGCGACATCGCTGTGAACGCACATTGGAAGCGTGTATTCGTCATCGTCATACTGGCGTGTCACCCGGCGTGATGGTACGGGATGCCATTGGTTACATGTCTCGGTCACCTCTTGTTCGCATTGACGGCACTTTTAACAGTGGGCGTTACATTTCAGATGTGTTACGACCCGTGGCTCTACCCTTCATTCGATCCCTGCGAAACCGTACATTTCAGCAGGATAATGAACGACCGCATGTTGCAGGTCCTGTACGGTCCTTTCTGGATACAGAAAACGTTCGACTGCTGCCCTGGCCAGCACATTCTCCAGATCTCTCACCAGCTGAAAACGTCTGGTCAATGGTGGCCGAGCAACTGGCTCGTCACAATATGCCAGTCACTACTCTTGATGAACTGTGGTATCATGTTGAAGTTGTATGGGCAGCTGTACCTGTACACGCCATCCAAGCTCTGTTTGACTCTATGCCCAGGCGTATCAAGGCCGTTATTACGGCCTGAGGTGGTTGTTCTGGGTACTGATTTCTCAGGATCGATGCACCCAAATTGCGTGAAAATGTAACCACGTGTCAGTTCTAGTATAATATATTTGTCCAATGAATACCCGTTTATCATCTGCAATTCTTGGTGTAGCAATTTTAATGGCTAGTAGTGTAGTATCCGCAAATACAGCAATTCACGTTCACTAAGTACCTGTAACGTCGACAAAATTAGAAAATTCAGTGATAAGGCCAGGAATCCATTCACTGCTCATCGCACGATCGACTACCGTCAAGCTCGAACGAGTGTCAAAATATTCGTATTCCAAAGATCTTCTTTACGATGTATTACAGACTTTGTAACGACCGTTTTCGGAGAATCCAGTTAGCGTAAGTGCGCGACTTCACGACTGTATGTTTGGACCATGAAGTAGTAACAGACGTCCTGTCTTTTTCTCTCCTTTTAATTTTATTTCATTTTTTCTAAACTTTCACTCTACGCGTGCCTAACCCTAATCTCGCGAAGAGTAGCTCTTTAAGATTTGCTCTAAATCTTCCATAGTTTTGGCTGGTGGCTTTATGTGGACTGCAAACCTTGGCACTGGAGAGCAATAAAACTTATCCTTACCGTTAAATTTTGTTTCAGTGCTTAAAATGTCTCTCCCTGCAATAAGGTAAACAAATGTGTAGATAATTTGAAAGTTTTCGTCCACCTTTCTACACTTTCCATTTTTATTGCCACGACTTGGTCTCGTACCTGCTGCATTACGGTCTCAGCGTTTCATCTCCTGCCCTCTCAATGCTTCGAATTCTTTTTGTTGACATTGTCGAACGCTCTTTAGTAGCACCATAAAAACCATAAAGCTCCCTAGTTTCTCGTCTTCTTCCTTAGATCCAAGAATTAAGTCACAATTGCGTCTCCGATACATTTCGTGAAGTAAAACAGGTCTACGTAGAACCATTGCTTAAATTACCTCCTGCTCTTATGCATACTGCTTTTAAACAACTTTAACAAGAAGCCTAAAGTAACTTAATTTTGTATAGTACTATTTCTGCGTTGGTACCCAATTTCGGAACAGAGGACTTCAATATACGCAAGTGTGAAGGCGCTCAACCTCGACATACTCGCATTCGATTATGGTGGTGGGAGAAATTTCAGCAGATGTATTTGTTCATTAGAGGAAAGAGTAGTGGCATATAGTCCCTGACCAGGAGAGTTATTTATTTAACCGTATTTGGTTACAGCCATCAGACACTCTCCTACATCGCACCAGAGCTTCACGCATACAGTACCTTTTTTACATCATAGTTAACCAAAGAAATAACAATTTTAATATGACAAATAGTATTAAAATGATATGAGTGTCTATAGTGACAACGTGAGTAAACAATACGGACGGTTAATTAATAAAGATAATACTGGCAGTACAGGTTGATTAAAATTAAACTTTCAAACCGCTGTAGAAATAACATCACTGATCAGAATAAAGTCAAGTTGCAACGGAATATTATCGGAGAAGGGAGAAAGCATATGACAGAAGAAAAATAAATAGTTATAAAATGTAGCAATAGATGGTGCTGTAAACATCATAATTTAATAGTGGTCGACTACAAATAACAAATAAATCATACAATAACGCCTAAGATGTATGATGTTAAACAAATTGTACTACTCAGCGTGCATGGGTGCACAGGTGTGATGCTGTTACTTACGTAAGCCCATCCACCACGGCAAGGTTATATCACTTCGGATGGGAAAAATCTGGTTTCGTCCTGAGGCCAAAAACCGCATAAAAAGCATCGCTCACATCGGCTTTTAATAGTCATGAGATCAAAATGGCATAAAAAGCACCAATAAAAATCAAATCGGATTATTAATTTCCGTGACTGGCGCAAAACATGTTCAGTATGCTGTCCACTGTTTTCTGCAACAAATTGAAATCAAGTAAGAGCATGTTCCACAACCGATCGAAGTATTTCCGGTGTCACGATCAGAATGTGTTGCGCAGTGCGTGCCTTCAATGTACGAGGGCAGTTCAATAAGTAATGCAACACATTTTTTTTCTGAAACAGGGGTTGTTTTATTCAGCATTGAAATACACCAGGTTATTCCCCAATCTTTTAGCTACACAACACTATTTTTCAACGTAATCTCCATTCAATGCTACGACCTTACGCCACCTTGAAATGAGGGCCTGTATGCCTGCACGGTACCATTCCACTGGTCGATGTCGGAGCCAACGTCGTACTGCATCAATAACTTCTTCATCATCCGCATAGTGCCTCCCACGGATTGCGTCCTTCATTGGGCCAAACATATGGAAATCCGACGGTGCGAGATCGGGGCTGTAGGGTGCATGAGGAAGAACAGTCCACTGAAGTTTTGTGAGCTCCTCTCGGGTGCGAAGACTTGTGTGAGGTCTTGCGTTGTCATGAAGAAGGAGAAGTTCGTTCAGATTTTTGTGCCTACGAACACGCTGAAGTCGTTTCTTCAATTTCTGAAGAGTAGCACAATACACTTCAGAGTTGATCGTTTTACCATGGGGAAGGACATCGAACAGAATAACCCCTTCAGCGTCCCAGAAGACTGTAACCATGACTTTACCGGCTGAGGGTATGGCTTTAAACTTTTACTTGGTAGAGGAGTGGGTGTGGCGCCACTCCATTGATTGCCGTTTTGTTTCAGGTTCGAAGTGATGAACCCATGTTTCATCGCCTGTAACAATCTTTGACAAGAAATTGTCACCCTCAGCCACATGACGAGCAAGCAATTCCGCACAGATGGTTCTCCTTTGCTCTTTATGGTGTTCGGTTAGACAACGAGGGACCCAGCGGGAACAAACCTTTGAATATCCCAACTGGTGAACAGAGATGTCAAGTTGAGCACTGAGTTGTTTGATGGTGATCCGTCGATCATCTCGAACGAGTGTGTTCGCACGCTCCGCCATTGCAGGAGTCACAGCTGTGCACGGCCGGCCCGCACGCGGGAGATCAGACAGTCTTGCTTGACCTTGCAGCGATGATGACACACGCTTTGCCCAACGACTCACCGTGCTTTTGTCCACTGCCAGATCACCGTAGACATTCTGCAAGCGCCTATGAATATATGAGATGCCCTGGTTTTCCGCCAAAGGAAACTCGATCACTGCCCGTTGTTTGCAACGCACATCCGTTACAGACGCCATTTTAACAGCTCCGTACAGCGCTGCCACCTGTCGGAAGTCAATGAAACTATACGAGACGAAGCGGGAATGTTTGAAAATATTCCACAAGAAATTTTCGGTTTTTTCAACCAAAATTGGCCGAGAAAAAAAATGTGTTGCATTACTTATTGAACTGCCCTCGTAGCTAAGTTTGCAATAGGAACACTGAACACAACATCTTTCAGATAGCCCCCACAGCCAGAAGTCACACGGATAAAGATCAAGTGATCGGGACGAACAGGCTGTAGGCAAATTGCGACTGATGATTCTAGCATTTCCGAAATGGCACTTCAGCAGCTGCTTAACTAGATTTACAGTGTGCGGAGGTGCGCCATCTTGCATAAAAAGAATCCCATCCACACATCCACGCTATTGGAGAGCTGGAATGACGTGGTTGCGCAAAAGACACTCATAGCGCTTACCAGTGACGGAACAGGTAACAGGACCGCAAGCACCCAGCTCTTCGAAAAAATATGGCCCTATGATAAATGATGACGTAAACTCGCACCAAACAGCGAAGTGGTACTGGTTGATTTGCGTGTGGATTTTCCGTTGCCCATATTCGACAATTCTGTGTATTGATATACCGGTCAGATGGAAGTGGGCTTCGTCTGTCTACAAAATCTTCCACGACCAATCATTTTCCACTTCCATGTGAGCAAGAAATTCTAAAGCAAGGGTCTCTCTTGCTGGCAGGTCAACAGGAAGCAACTCGTGTACATTGATAATTTTGAATGGATAGCAAAGAAGGATGTTTCGTAGGATTTTACACATTGTGCTGACGGGAATGTCCAATGTTCGGGAAATTCTCCGTGCACTACACGTTTGCACGCCACCACTCGCCTTCTCCTGCATTGCTATGGCCACCGCTTCCACTGGCGCCGAATCAATTCGATTCCTCCCTCTACCAGGTTGCACAGCAAAAGAACCCGACTTTTCGAATTTCTGAACCATTTTCTCCAGACCCACGGCAGTCATCGGACTAACGCCTTTTTTTTCAAACCTTTCAGTGTCCGGAATTTCAGCAGAGCGACGTCTGCACAGTCATCATTCTTGTAATACAGCTTTACAAGCAGAGCGCAATCCTGCATTTGGACAGTCATGGCGAACGTCGTAGCCGCGAAAGGAGGAAAAGCTGTGTACGCGCCTTACTTATACCAACTTGAAAGGGTCGTGCGCATGACAGGCGTTTTGTTTTACGTACTGTGACACATACAGCGCCATCTATTGATCAATTTTCACACTATTTTTTTCCTTCTGCCATACGTTTTCCCCGTTCTCCGATAACATTCCGTTGCAGTTTGATGTCATTCTGATCAGTGGTATTGTTTATACAGCGTTTTGAAAGTTTAACTCCAATTATAACCCCCTGTACTTGTTCTGCTGCTGCCGCCACCAATAAAGATATTAGTTTCTTAGGAGAAGAAAAACTTCTTAGACAAGAACGCAATAAAACACAGTATTATGGATAACCGGTTTCGGTAAACTATGTTATCATCGGCAGATCTCCGTACAGGTTATTAAAAACATCTTGTGCCAGATGCACACAAAATATTTCCATAAAATCTCCAGATGCACGACATATGACATGAATGATGTGTTGGCACGTGAAAAGTAAAGTCTTATGGCTCCCTACTAGGCATGACGTGTTATCATACGGATACAGTGTTGTGGCGATTTGTGAACATGGTAATTTTAACTTTTACTTTTGACATGCCAACACATCATTCATGTCATACGTTGTGCATCTGGAGATTTAAAGGAAAGATTTTGTGTGCACCTGGCACAAGATGTTTATAATAACCTGTACGGAGATCTGATGATGGTAACATAGTTTAATGAAACTGGTCATCCACAGTACAGTGTTTTATTGCTACTTGGCTACGAAGATTTTTCTTCTCCTAGGAAAGTAAATACAGATCGCCCCTTCACACTCGGTATCAGTAAACTAATGAAGATATTACTAATAACAATAATGACAATAATAACAATAATGGTAGTGGCAGAGATAAAAAGAACTTATAGGTGTAAAAAATTCATGGTTTCTGATATAGCGAGTTCTGGGGAAAGGAAATTTAAAGAGACTGCACCAGGTAAGAGTACTGGGAAACGAGGAGGATCTGGCTGGAAAGAAGGCTTACTTGGAGAATGGTAATTATTATCGTTGTTATAATAGGTGTGTCATTGTGTTCTGAGACTGGACATGTTATTCAGCTCTATAAAGTAATGCTGGAGGTTATTCCGAGAGTTCGGTTACTGCTACTGAGAAGGACTTCGAGAAAGTGACTGAATGATGGAGTGGGACAGAAAGGGTATTGCTCTGATGGGAACGGGCGTTTCTGCCATGTTGTTCAGATATGAGCGATACGGACGAGGAGAGAAATGGGGGACAGTGTACGTTGATAAGGCAGCAGGGTATGGAAATCTCTGCATTTGACTGTGCGCAGTCAGGATAGCTGTCCATATGACGGTGAAATATGATGAAGGAGTCGAACATCACAATATGATAAACACAGGCATTCATTCCTGTTCCAGGCGCCCTGAACTTTCTTGAGGAAAGCCTAGCAGTATAACGTTGCTGTAAACAATAACTATGTAGGAATCAACATGGATTCCGGAAACAGCGATCGTGTGAGACCCAACTCGCGTTATTTGTTCATGAGACCCAGAAAATATTAGATACAGGCTCCCAGGTAGATGCTATTTTTCTTGACTTCCGGAAGGCGTTCGATACAGTTCCGCACTGTCGCCTGATAAACAAAGTAAGTGCCTACGGAATATCAGACCAGCTGTGTGGCTGGATTGAAGATTTTTTAGCAAACAGAACACAGCATGTTGTTATCAATGGAGAGACGTCTACAGACGTTAAGGTAACCTCTGGCGTGCCACAGGGGAGTGTTATGGGACCATTGCTTTTCACAATATATATAAATGACCTAGTAGATAGTGTCGGAAGTTCCATGCGGCTTTTCGCGGATGATGCTGTAGTATACAGAGAAGTTGCAGCATTAGAAAATTGTAGCGAAATGCAGGAAGATCTGCAGCGGATAGGCACTTGGTGCAGAGAGTGGCAACTGTCCCTTAACATAGACAAATGTAATGTATTGCGAATACATAGAAAGAAGGATCCTTTATTGTATGATTATATGATAGCGGAACAAACACTGGTAGCAGTTACATCTGTAAAATATCTGGGAGTATGCGTGCGGAACGATTTGAAGTGGAATGATCATATAAAATTAATTGTTGGTAAGGCGGGTACCAGGTTGAGATTCATTGGGAGAGTGCTTAGAAAATGTAGTCCAGCAACAAAGGAGGTGGCTTACAAAACACTCGTTCGACCTATACTTGAGTATTGCTCATCAGTGTGGGATCCGTACCAGATCGGGTTGACGGAGGAGATAGAGAAGATCCAAAGAAGAGCGGCGCGTTTCGTCACAGGGTTATTTGGTAACCGTGATAGCGTTACGGAGATGTTTAATAAACTCAAGTGGCAGACTCTGCAAGAGAGGCGCTCTGCATCGCGGTGTAGCTTGCTCGCCAGGTTTCGAGAGGGTGCGTTTCTGGATGAGGTATCGAGTATATTGCTTCCCCCTACTTATACCTCCCGAGGAGATCACGAATGTAAAATTAGAGAGATTAGAGCGCGCACGGAGGCTTTCAGACAGTCGTTCTTCCCGCGAACCATACGCGACTGGAACAGGAAAGGGAGGTAAAGACAGTGGCACGTAAAGTGCCCTCCGCCACACACCGTTGGGTGGCTTGCGGAGTATGAATGTAGATGTAGATGTAGAACTGGAAGTGTAAGTGTTTGTACAAGTTTTTTCCCATGAAGATGGAAGAGATTTTTATATTTTTGTAGGGCATGGAGAGACGCTGGTGCCTTCTAGTATACTGAAGTTACGTGCGCAGTTCAATTCAGATTTTCATCTATTTTCACTCGTAGACTCTTTGCTCAAGGAGAGAAGTTGATATTTGTCCCATTTAGGCTTCAAGATGGCAGGGATTCTCGGCAATTCGGGCTAATGAGCCTAGAATGAGCAAACAGCACCGAACGTAAATACAACTGGAAATACACGTGGTACAGTACTTGCAGTAAGAGAATACTGATGACACACCTTTGACAATGAAGAGAATGTAGGACCTAATATTGAACCCTGGGGAATGCCTGATGTTAGCGGCCTCCATCGTGACTTTATGGTGCCGGAAATTATGCAATGCTGGGGAGATGTCACGTATGAGAGAAACCATAGCACTGAGTTTGGCAAGAAACTTAGGCTGCTAAGTTTATCAAGTAAAATTTCTAATTCAGCACTGTCAGAGGCTTTACTGAAGTGTATGAAACAAACAATAGTCGCCTCCTATGCATCCACAGTCATCTGTTACCTGCTATTTCTTTAGTCGGTTAATGTAAGGGCAAGGCTGAATTTTGCATTTCTCACAGGTTGCTGACTGTGTTTCGCTTCTGCTTGTAAGCAGTGTGATTTTCAGGCTTGGGGGGCAGTTTGTATGCCCAATACAATTCATGAGCTGTTGTAGTTCTTCAGCTGACCTGCAGGTATCCTTTTCACTTTTTCGGTCTTTAGGTGAGCATGTTTGTCATATAGTTGAGTAAGTTTATTTGTAAATCCATAAAGTTTTTCGTTTACATTAGATAAGCGAATAGAGGACATTCCCCAAACTATTTCTTGTCTCTTAATTGCAAGCTGAGATAAGTTAATGCATATGAAGTCTCGGTATATGGTCATCTTTGGTTTCTTTCTGGGAAGTTCTAGCGAGTACGTCATCTAATTTATGTTATAAGCAGACATGTGAGATGCATATATTTCAGAGGTACGAATTACTCTGTTTGACGATTTCATTACAGATTTATGTATGAGACTATGACTACTGGCATATTTAAAGAAGAAAGCATCCGCTTAAATTTTACGCTGGAAGGACTGCTGAATTAAAATATATGTTAGTGTCACCAGGTATGATTATATGAAGCGCTTATTTCAATAGTGGTACAAGTCCATTTTTGTTCATTTTCAGATACAGAATCCTTAAGTTAAATGAGCGCTGAAAAATCTGCAGTTGACATACCAGAAATATTCAAGCATATGGCTTCTTTCTAGAGATGAACCTTTCTTTCTGTCTGTTTGGATCATTAATTTCAGAAGCAATATAGGCAGAAAAGGGGAGGTAATGGACTTGTACCACTATTGAAATAAGCCCTTCATATGTCGATTTGCCCATGTAATGGATTTAAGCTCGAATGTCTCTATCGTGTGAAATGTAGTGGAGTTGTATGACATGATAATGCAGTCAACAGTCAGACCAAGCGTAAGGGTGGTACTGAGCTGTGCATGCGTTACTACTGTATAATAGAGTCCGTTTAGTTTCGTACTTGCAATGTAGCATTGTTCTTTATTTTTTTCGTTCATGACTGTTTTGCTATCGCTTAGGTGCTCACTAGAGCAAAATGTATCTCTGTTGCCAAGTCAAATTCACTTTTCACGAAAGCAAATGAAGCGTTCAGAGCCCGTAAGAAGAGCGCTTGCATCTGTGTCTGGTTTCGTACAAAATAAATACAATCTTTACATCATTCTGTGTTTTCTCAGAACGCCTGACATGTACCACTGATAACAGCTTCGCGCGCCAAAACAGGTTGTTGTTTCGATATGTATACAAAAAAGAGGAAAAGTGCAACTGGTGCTAGCACGTTATTAAACATCAATACCACAGCTACGGACCCTGCCTCATAATGTTCCATATGCTGCACAAGAATTTCATCGTTACGTAGCCAAGATCGCATTAAATACTTTTTTAATTTAAGAGAGCTGGTTTCACCAGTCTGTGCTGTCTTCTTCAGGTCTGCAAGAAATTGCATTTATATTGAATATGTTTCATAGGCTAAGCTGCACCATACAATATAAAAGTTTTTGATTGGTATTTTACAAACCGGAAGTGGACCTGTACATTTACATACCTTAAAATCTTTTTGTTATGAAACATATTTTACAACAAAAAGATTTTGAGCAATGTAAATGTACAGGTCCACTTTCGGTTTCTATAATATTAATCAAAAACTTTCATATAAAATGTTACATCTTAACTTGTGGAACATATCCCATGTATCAGCAAGGTATTACAAACCTGAAGTACAAACAGCGTAGTCTTTTGAAACCGGTAGCCTTGAAAAAAATATATTTTATGTTTTACAGACTGTAGAATAGTTTTTAACAATTAAATATATCACCCTAAAATCTCTCAAAATGAGGAAATTCAACAATTTAATCATTTCAGAATATCATAACTCATATAATGCTAGTATATGTTAAAGAGCCAACTCATAAGCCGAGAAAGCGAGTAAGAGGAGAGATTTGTTTCGTGTATAATTCTGGCGAGACTACAAAGATATTCTCAGCGCTGCAATTTCAGATTAGTCAGTCAACATAACACATACATTATAATTAATTTGGAGTCGAATGATAGTGAGTTTAACTCATACTAATCGTCCAACATTTTTATTTCATGAAACAACGTCAACAACAGTAATACAAGAACAGCCGAAACGACAAAGAAGATGGAAGCCATGACCAACAACAAAGATGAAGCGATCGAAGGGAATAAGAAATACGCAATCTGACATTTCAGTTTACTGCAAATTTCAGCATTAAGTTTATAAGCCATTGTGGCAGAAACTTTTATTCCCTCATTGCTGAAAAAGCATAACTGGGCAATAAATTTCAGCTGAGGTACAAAAGACATTGTTGTTGGCGAATGCACATGCAGTAGCAGACATTACTGAATTGCAACTTTGCTGAAATTAATTACTAATGTAAGAGTATTAATTTGTGAGATTGAGACAATAGGGTGTATTATGAATACAATCAAATTTTATTAATTTGTGTGAGACCTAAATAACAACTGGAATACAAGGATTCGCATGAATAAATATCTAATCTAATGTGAATTTTGAAATTTTCTGTGGGAATTGAATGTTCAAACAAATTTCGGGCTTGCATCCGGTAGTCATTTAATTCATCGCACGGTATCTCGACTGGGTACCTGCCAGTCATTTCCAGGAGAGCCTTTCGAAACACCTTGCGATGAATTAAATGACTACTGGCTGCAAGCCCGAAATTTGTTTGAACAATTAAGTAATCCGATCGAACAATGAAGCACTTAGACTTAGCAAAGTCGACGATGGAACATTCAGAAGAGGGGTTGAAAGCTAAAGTCAGCAGCATGACGGACTCACAAAAAGAATTTACAGAAGAGCTTAGATAATATCAAAAAAAGAACTGACTACGAAAGGACAAGTTATATCAAAATATAACTTTCATATCAATGTGATAGAACACTCTTGACAAAAAAATCAAGGAACACTTAGAAAATTTAGAGAAACCGCTTTACAAACGAAATTTGGCAGCTGGGTACAAAAGTAGAACGAACAGTTTGTAAAAATGAGGAAAAATTCAAAAATTGGTATGAACATCAGGGCAAAAAATGTTTTGATTGACGAAAGAGACAAGCTAAAGTAACTGTGTTACGAAATTTAGGAAGTTTATCAAAATCATATGCTACAAGTATGTAGCAGTAAGTTCGTTATACAGTGCGTTATACAGTGACAGAGAGGAATGCATATGTAAAATTTCTGAAAAAAACACAGGCGACACAGTAGAGAGTTAGTACAGAACTAAAATTAGTCAAGAAAATAGTTGTGTCAAACATGTAAAATGTCAAACCAGATATAAAAAAAGACAAAAAATCAACCAAAGAAATAAAGTTTGTTTTCGAACCCCCCAAGGTCTATGATTAAACAACATGAGATTTGTAAGCAGAAATAAATCAACTAACGTTGGAAAATGCTTTAGAAAGTAGTATGCTATGATGTCAGAAGTTTTATAAGTTATCCCAGAAAGACATGCATGGAATTTATAAAATCATTCCATGGTTTATTTCTGCAGAATTGGATATGGAACCATGAAATTAGATTTAGCAGTCGTTATATGCAAGTAGAAATTACATTATGGGTAAATGAAGCCACTCTACTTGCCACACATATGGAGAATGTGAAAGAGCTTTTAGTTAAAACATTGGTTGCACAAAAGATAGCTAAGTAAGAAGATCATTCACGGAACTGTACAACAGCAGGAAAGGTACAATCTGCAAGTATTTAAAAAATACCTAAGCAATATAAAATACTGGGACTTTTTGTCGAATCCTGAATGGCAAATTTCCATTGAACATCAGGGAGATATTGTTAATGCTGTCAGACTATGACTTTTTTACGGTTCTGAATAGCACAGATAAGTTATAGGAAGATCAAAGAGCCTTAACGGGACAAAGTTGCTGACACAATACGTCTTGGTTATAAAAGTCTGCATTCTGGCTGTTGAGAAAACGCCCCACCTCTGAAATCATCTCATCATAATTCTTAAATACCTAAATGATAAATAAAATTAGCATATGGCATTGTTAGCCAGGAGGCTCCATTCGGGTAAGTTTGGCTGCCTAGTGCAAGTCTTATTCAGTCGACGCCACATTGGGCGACTTGCGTGCCATTGATGAAGGTGAAATGATGATGAGGACAACACAACACCCAGACCACGAGCGGATCAAATCTCCATTCCGGCCGGGAATCGAACCCGGGTCTGCTTGGGTGGGAGTGAAGCACGTTACCACCCAGCTAAGTAGGCGGACTCACTCAGTGATTTATTCATCTGAGGAAAGAGGAAGAGGTAACTGGGTGCCATGTCAGGAGAATACAAGGGGCGAGGCAAAACTTGACAGTCCAAAGAGGAGGCATGACTGGCTTCTTTTTTTTTTCAGAATGACCTAGGGTGTAGCAGAGGAACAAAGTCATCACATTGGTAGTGACACTTCATCTCGACTGCCCGCCCCCCTCTCGCAAGCTGATTAGGAGACTTGCTTAGTATGCTACTGCGATGAGCTGCCCTCTTATGGGCATTATCAGCATCACACCATGATAGACCCAAAAACACTCAGCATCACCTTACCCAGTGATGGTTGGTTTTCGCGTTTTTTGGTTGTGGCCAGTACAGTTATTTCAATTATTTGCTATATTCCTTTGTCTTGGAGTCACAATAACGCAGCTGCAATGTTACCATTATTGCCTCCCTACGGCAGGCCGTCTGAATAGTTGTCAGTAGGAATCCAACGGGTGGCGATCATTGTGATGTCCACAATAGGAAAGATATTGAAAACTGGTCTATGACTGGTGTTTCACTTTTACCGGTCTCGTCTCGATTGTGATACACCCACCTTCAAGCACCTGGTCCTCCGTTTCTCTTGCGAGTTCATGTTCTTGCCACATGTACTTGAAAGTACTAACCAACCTAGAAACATACTACTCCTAATAGTTATAATTATTAGTCTATGAATGACATAGATATTGATGTAATGCTGTTCAGTACACTGTCCTCAGACACCTGTAAATATATATATATATATATATATATATATATATATATATATATATATAATCTTTTATACAAGCTACACCCTGTGTACGTGTTTTTCTTATTGATATTAATTTTAGAAGATAGTTCTAGTACACAAGTGTACCTTTCTTCTTTAACGACTGCACAGAACAACAACTTCACCAGAACCTGCGCAGCACGTCGCTAGGTGGCAATGTGCATCGTAACCATGTGCATCACACATAGACATCACAGAGGAATGGTCGTAAATATTGGAGCAGTTCTTCATATCCACAAGGATCGCTTCCCCAACAGAAGACGCCCTCATCACAGTACTTTTACTGAAGACCACGTAGAAAACATCAAGTCGTAAGATTTGTGATGTGTATGTGGGAAGACTGTTCGACACAGAAAATAATCCACCAACATACTGATGTGTGTACATCTCAAGGTAAAAAAGAAACTCCATCCCAACAGGCATCGAAGGCCCAACAGTACCAACTGGCCACCGTGTCATCCTCAGCCCTCAGGCACATCTTTGGATACTGCATATAAAAAAATCAACACTTATAGCCTTTACACCTATATCGTCATCATGTTGATGGTGGTAGACCTGACATAATAAAAGCTTTTTTTTGGGTTAAGTGATCCGTGGATTTAGCAATGAACCACTGATCAGCATGCATACTATAAGCCGTACTGTAGAAGCAGGTCACGTATCTGTCTGGAGTGTATTGAAAGAGTACATCCTAAATGTGTACCAACTTCAAAGAGTGCAGGTTTTAAGACCAACTGATTATCTACATTCGAACAGTATGTGCAGTGGTTCATACATCACAGAGTGAATGATGTTGCTTCGACACAAATCTTTTGCTTAGAAATGAGGCCTTCTGAACACATGATGGGCTTTTTAACAGCAGGAATAAGCACTTCCGGGACTATGAGAAACTGCTGCTAGATTGCGCCAATAAAGGTTATCTTTTAACACAAGGGAAGGAATTATGGATAATTTTCTTCTAGGATCTTTAATACTGCCACCTAGGTCAACTGTTGCACCCCACGAACAGTTCCTGCAGACATGACATCCACAATTCCTGGACAATCTGCAGCTTGCTGTGCGCAGAGGTCTGGTGCCAGCACAGTGGAGCTCTAGTACTCTTCACTGTTCATGCACGAGGACAGCTAACTGACAATTTGAGTGAACGTTACCTATTGCATGGCCAGCAGTAATAGAACAAAGTTCGTACAACCCTACTCTGCATTGTTGCCAAATTTATTCAAGATGGCGGATCCAAGATGGCGGCGGTAGATATAGCAACATCGCAATGACGCTATGGCGGAAGTTCAATCTTTGGCGCGAAAATAGGTCAACTGGGCTACCTCCACTAACCAACCCCCTTCCCCATTCCCCCCCCCCTCCCCATAAAATGCCAGGAAGTTCACATTATGGTGGGGAAAAAGGTCAATTGGGCTACCTCCACTAATCTAAGAAAATGCTGGGAAAATACATCACTTGGAATGCCTCAACTAATCTAAATCGTCCGACCGCCACCTCTTCCTAGGAATTGGTGGTGAAAGGACTCAGCCATTGCTGGATAGGATGGACATAAGTCTTCATTTTTAGTCTTTATTTAAACAATCAGCTCCATCCTGTGTCTTCACCATCAGGTCCAGAGTCCAACTGACCTAGTACACAGTACTGCTGCCAGAGGGCACTGTTATCGCTTCTGTGATGTAATCAAAGATGGCAGTCTGGGAGGGAAAATGGTGGGAAAAGGACTCAACCTGTGCTGGGCTGCTGGATAGGATGGATGTAAATCTCTTTTTCGCAGGAGGTCTTTATTCAAACAATTTGAGACAGTAGTTCCATCCAGTGTGTCCACCATGAGGTCTGAAGTCCAACTGACCTAGTACACAGTACTGCCACCAAGTGCATTTTCATCCCAATGCGATCTGCAGGAAAAATGATGGGAAAATGACTGAGCCTCTGCTGGACTGCTGGAGAAAGGGAGGAGTGTACTCTAAGTATTTTGGAACAGTTTATTTAGAGACAGATTTCACATAGTTTATTTATTACACTGATACAAAACACATGCACTGGCATGCTTGGGGTCGCAGTACACAGCCTACAAACCTGAAAACTACTCGTAAACCACCGAAATAATGTAGTACACTGATGTACAGACATGCAAACAACTCGTAAATTGTCAAAATAATGCATGTGTAATGCTCTGCAAACATGCTTGCTAATTGTAAACTGTTGAAATAATGCATTGAACAGCCTACAGAACTGCAAGCTACTCGTAAATCTCCGAAATAATGCAGTTCCTTATGTGTAGAAACGCTCACTAATTACAAACTGTCGAAATAATGAATACCATTTATTTATGGACGGATTTCAGGTAGATTATTTATCACACTGATTCAAAACACGCACCTCAGCGTGCTTGAGGTCTCAGTAAATAGTCTACAGACTTGCAAACTACTCGTAAATCAAAGAAATAATACAATACACTGACGTGCAGGGACGCAAACAAATCATAAATTGTCAAAATAATGCATGTAAAAGACTCTGCAAACACGTTTGCTAATCGTCAACTATCGGAATCATACATTGCTCAGGCAGCACACCTGTTCACAAAATAGTGCAACAGACATAAAAACAACTTGTAAATTGTCAAAAGATAGTGCATGTGTAATGCTATGAAACGCACTCACAACACTTAAACAGCCAAAAATAATACAGTGGACTAACACTCATTGCATGTAAAAAAACGCTTTCGAACTATCGTCACCCGCTATGTATCAGTGAATCGGCCACTACAGAACTCCAATGCATGCACAGCAGATGGCGTGCTCTTGCTGGTCCCATACTCGAGACGCCTCTGGGCTGCTCAAGTGTGTTTGCCGTTGCTGGCAGGATACCTCTCTACTTGTGGATACTGATATCACAGGTCGTGCTACAGAAATCTGTTCCATTACCTCCCACAATACCACAGGGTGCATTGTTCCTAGTAATGCTAATGGGACATTCAAGCTGCCTCTAGCTGTGCACACACTGTCCTGGCTGACGCATGGCCAAAAAATGTTTGAGGAAGTGACTCACCATTCCTGGCGCATCTAAAAGGCTCTCAATGTTATACTGACATCACAAGGCTATGTAAATATGAGCCAAGTCTACCTCTCGGAAATTGTAAAGTGTTGCAGAAATAGTTAACGGACGCTTTTGTAGGAGCTTTGGTGATGTCTCTGCTTGTCTGCATGGAAATTCTTGTCCTAACTGAACTTGTTTACGAAAATAGCCCAGAATAACACCGATTGCATTAACCCTCACGGTCCTAACGTGGCACCCCATCCATCACATGTTACCCTGCCAGCTTCCAACAAAGATCTCAAAACGCAAATGTGCTCACCACTATGTAGAGGCTCGTATATCCCAGCACAAAGGATGTCTTGGGTGTGAATGGAGCAATATGATTGGATCCTACTGAACTTAACTGCCAAATTACTGATGCTGCCAGTGTGGAAAAACTTTCTTCCTTGTTCTTTCTGCAGACGAGACTTTCAGCGGCAAAACTATTTTGTACAGATCGCCATATTACACTGACAGTTAAACACAGCAAAGTGGCCTACAGAACGTCAAATACCGAAAGACCCTTACTCAGTGACACTGCTCCGCCACTGAGGATAGAAGATTGAATAATAGAGCGTGAAGCCGATCTCCAATCCAGCAATATATCACCATGTTCAGAGTCGATGTGGTAAACGTACAAATCGTATCCTGCGCCATACAAAATCTCCCCTTTTGCATCATTCATAAACCTATCAACCGTCACACACTCGTACATTTACTGCGAAGACAAATAGCACCGTATATACTCCTTGCAGCACTAGATATTTTCCCACAGACAATGGTCACAAATCATCAGCTTTCAATGCGTGACCAGAGTGCCCTCAGCAGACCAAACTATTGTACAAAGGCTGGTTCAGTTCCCATCGGCACAAAGGCGTCACCATTCCTCATCCCAACCTGCTTGCTTGGTTGTTTTCTACACCATTCTCCAGACTCTGGGATTACAAGAATACATGTATTTTCACATGGTTTGCCAGAATATTATACAATTTATGTGATACTTCACGATATCAAGCACATAGCCACATCACTTGCATAGCAGTATCACTCGTGCAACATAATTACGAAGATTTAGACTGGAAATTATTTCTCTAGAAACTCGAAACTTTAGCGAAGTGGAGTGTGCTGTAAACCACTCAGTAACTAGAAACTGACCCCATCTGCAAAGACCTTTATGTGAAAACTCGAAAAAACTAGAGGAAACTGATATTTCCACACGTGAATAACGATGTCGGTGATGTAACAGATTCCAAATCATCGCTATAATTTACAAAGTCAACTAAGGTGTTTGTCCTGTCTATAGAACCAGGAAACATTCATTCCACCTGTCTTTCAGCTGCTATATATGCACACCACAAACGATGTTCTCTCAACTAATTAAAGACGGGAAATGTGAATAAGCGGACAATCAGACAATTTACATGGGAGGGAATAATCGTCCAGCGCAAACACATGTCAATATTGAATCTTCTCAAGTTTCCCCATGGTCATGAAAGATGTACAACACATATTAAGTATTAGTTCGCTATTCAGCCGTCTAGTGGACGACACCGTTAAGTCAGCTACATTCCTGCATCGCAACAGGCCTCTCCATTCAAACAGCTCCTACTGTTAGCCGGAGAGGTGAATCACTCGTGCCACAGGTCACTGGCACTGCATGCCAAGCACGCATAGACAGAACCATGCTTCAAACTCTATCTGTCTGGAGCTCCATCACGCTAAAAATCACATGTTTCTTGTTCTTCTTAACTGTCTGCTATTACATCACAACACTTTCAAATCTGTTACTATACATCGGTGAGGAGTGCTAACCTCCTCAACATAGGCGCATCTGGAGAAATGTTGTGCACTTGGATAGGCGATGACTTGGCAAGCTACATTGATTCAAGAGATGCAGAATGTAGCAGTCTCCTTCTGGCTGGCTGCAGATTTAGTTATGGTCCTGCAGGTCAGGTTGGTTAAAGACAGTGCGAGGGGTACTTTCAGTCTCTAATTTTGTCCTAAGACAGCGAGAAAGTTCTATGACTCCCATCCACATAGATATAGATCGTAAGTTAAGTACAATGCTAGAGGCGCTAGAAATATGCAGAGCGCTGTCTAGTATACGAGGGCAGTTCAATAAGTAATGCAACACTTTTTTTTTCGGCCAATTTTGGTTGAAAAAACCGGAAATTTCTTGTGGAATATTTTCAAACATTCCCGCTTCGTCTCGTATAGTTTCATTGACTTCCGACAGGTGGCAGCCCTGTACGGAGCTGCTAAAATGGCGTCTGTAACGGATGTGCGTTGCAAACAACGGGCAGTGATCGAGTTTCTTTTGGCGGAAAACCAGGGCATCTCAGATATTCATAGGCGCTTGCAGAATGTCTACGGTGATCTGGCAGTGGACAAAAGCACGGTGAGTCGTTGGGCAAAGCGTGTGTCATCATCGCCGCAAGGTCAAGCAAGACTGTCTGATCTCCCGCGTGCGGGCTGGCCATGCACAGCTGTGACTCCTGCAATGGCGGAGCGTGCGAACACACTCGTTCGAGATGATCGACGGATCACCATCAAACAACTCAGTGCTCAACTTGACATCTCTGTTGGTAGTGCTGTCACAATTGTTCACCAGTTGAGATATTCAAAGGTTTGTTCCCGCTGGGTCCCTCGTTGTCTAACCGAACACCATAAAGAGCAAAGGAGAACCATCTGTGCGGAATTGCTTGCTCGTCATGTGGCTGAGGGTGACAATTTCTTGTCAAAGATTGTTACAGGCGATGAAACATGGGTTCATCACTTCGAACCTGAAACAAAACGGCAATCAATGGAGTGGCGCCACACCCACTCCCCTACCAAGAAAAAGTTTAAAGCCATACCCTCAGCCGGTAAAGTCATGGTTACAGTCTTCTGGGACGCTGAAGGGGTTATTCTGTTCGATGTCCTTCCCCATGGTCAAACGATCAACTCTGAAGTGTATTGTGCTACTCTTCAGAAATTGAAGAAACGACTTCAGCGTGTTCGTAGGCACAAAAATCAGAACGAACTTCTCCTTCTTCATGACAACGCAAGACCTCACACAAGTCTTCGCACCCGAGAGGAGCTCACAAAACTTCAGTGGACTGTTCTTCCTCATGCACCCTACAGCCCTGATCTCGCACCGTCGGATTTCCATATGTTTGGCCCAATGAAGGACGCAATCCGTGGGACGCACTACGCGGATGATGAAGAAGTTATTGATGCAGTACAACGTTGGCTCCGACATCGACCAGTGGAATGGTGCCGTGCAGGCATACGGGCCCTCATTTCAAGGTGGCGTAAGGCCGTAGCATTGAATGGAGATTACGTTGAAAAATAGTGTTGTGTAGCTAAAAGATTGGGGAATAACCTGGTGTATTTCAATGCTGAATAAAACAACCCCTGTTTCAGAAAAAAAATGTGTTGCATTACTTATTGAACTGCCCTCGTACTTTGATGATGTATATGTTCGAGAATTAACAATGAATGGACGTACTGCACAGTCATCTATCTACATTCGCAATGATACTTGCAAGGTAGAGAAGGGGTGGTTTATCTATGAAACTGAAATTGGGAAACATTCTGTTGCGTCATTGGTCGGTGTTAAAGTACTATAAAATTGCTAAAATTGTTCGCACTATCAGCTGTGGTGCTTATTATTAGGGTACATCGACGGTGTCTTTTCCATCTCATCTGTGCACTGGTACGTTGTTGGTAACCATGTAATGATTGACTGACATCACTTGTTTGAGCTGGTCAAAGAGTTTTGTTGGAGGGGCAACACCTTCTGGGGATGGCTAGCGCTGATACACTGAGTGCGTAGATGACTGCAATATGAGGAATCAGTCGAAATCGAATGCAGAGCCATCAGCTATTCCGTCACTGTGACAGATGAGTTTAAATGTAGAGGTCATCAGTCACCATCGAACAGCAGTTTGGAAACTCTCCACAATGTCGCCACACTCTTCCAGTTTCCTTATGTTGTAACTGTCTTTTATTTAAAATCATCTAGTGTGTGTGGTGTGTTATGGTAGCATCTGTAACAACATGACTTATTCTGTGTGACGTCTAGTTTTCTGTGAGAAGCAATGGATCAGAACATGTTAATATCAGTTTAGAACCGGACACAGACGACGAAATCGTGGCGAAAAAACAAAATGTATGGTAGTGTACAAAAATGTGTTACAGCAGAAAAAGCAATGTTTCAAACAACGACACAGGGTCACAGGGAGGGTCTTTTCGACTTATAGTATAGTTTATGAGATACGTTCATCTTCCTACAGTACAGGCCATGCAACTTTACACTGGTCCATCCAATGGATCAATAGCTGTATATTTAATAGGATCATCACATGTGCTCGATAACGGCATGCAGGTAGTATTTGTTTTGGATATATGGGAGGAGAAAGATGCAGTAAAAATCTTACTGAGTTCTCTATTGCATGAAGTTAGTGGAGCTTTTATAGTTAGTAATTTTTTTTTCTTTTGGATGGTACAGAGTAACGAAGACAGCATGTTGGGGTGATAGACGTGAATGACCCTGAGGAACACGCATTTGCCTCGGACAGCAGTACTTGTATGTAGTTTGGGCACACACCACAATGCAGTAGCAAAATACTCGTCCTTCCCCCAGTTCCCATACTGTCTTTCACACTACCTCATGTTGCAGAAGCAGGCATCGATTGGCACTGACATTACACATTGTACACTGTTGTCAGAGCTATGATAACATGTACCCATTTCCACAGTCCTGTCGCACTAACTCAGGTCACTCGCCAGCTGATGTGGCCGAGCGGATCTGGGGGCTTCTTTCCAGAACCACGCTGCTGCTACGGTCACAGGTCAAATCCTGCCTCAGGCATGGATGTGCGTAATGTCCTTAGGTTAGTTAGGGTGAAGTAGTTCTAAGTCTAGGGGACTGATGATCTCAGTCCCATAGTGCTTAGAGCCATTTGAACCATTTTTTTCAGGTCACCTTATTTTTACATGGGTTGAAAAAGGTGGTAGATACATGTCTCTCAGACTTCTGCTCAGTTCCTAAATAAATTGGAACGATCACATGGGCATAGCTGCTGAAATGGCAGCAGTTGCATGAGGCAAAGGGACTATCTAAAATTTTACTGTAGCAGGCATGTTCGAAAAAGGTGACTCATTTCGAGATATGAGAGTGCCAGAAATATGATTCACTAGTGGATGTAATCATTAAAGGACCTCTCCATCGGATACAATGCGGGTATGTGGTTGAATCGAAAGACTTGATTAAAAAATGGTTGAAATGGCTCTGAGCACTATGAGACTTAACATATATGGTCATCAGACCCCTATAACTTAGGACTACTTAAACCTAACTAACCTAAGGACTTCACACAACACCCAGTCATCACGAGGCAGAGAAAATCCCTGACCCCGCCAGGAATCGAACCCGGGAACCCGGGCGTGGGAAGCGAGAACTTGATTCCAAAGCATAGACATCATTTCTACCGGAGAGTGTAACACTAGAGATCTGAAATGCCTCTGCACATTTCTTAAGACCTCAATCAGCACACCATCTACTGTTTGTGATCCTTCTCAATCAACCTTCGCCTCTAACCCAGTGGATATATCACAGAACCTCTGACATGGCACCAAGACAAAATGAGTTACTAATACTGGAGAAATATCTAGCAGCAGCATGGAGTTGCAAATACAGTTTCATATCACGTTCCTTCGCCAAATCACTTTCTAAATTCAGTGGTTTTATCACGAGGTTATATCTTCGGCTATATATAACCGCACTGTTGGTCTGATATTATAAACTTCAGGTTTCACCTCCTATATTCAGTGTCCCAGTATTTGTTGGGAAAAACCACTCCATTCGAAGGTAATGTCATGCCTCGATTTATAAAACCAGTATCGGTATTAACATGTGTACTTGTGTGTACCTGTAGAACGAAGACAGCTTGTGACACTAATATAGCCAATGCGATCGTGCTTTTTTAACATATGGCGGATTGTAAGATGATTACGCCTCTCCTAAGACACAGTGGTACCACTCGCAAGAAAACCTATGAGACATGTCCACCCACTGCTGATTTTTGGTCAGCATTATTTCGTATTGCCGGCAATCAGTTATTGGCCAAGTATTATACTTAGTAGTAGGTGATGTGTGATAGGATCACCTTGAGCATCAGGCTTACAAAGTATGTGTGTGTTCTGATATGTGCAAAGGAAGGTATAGATTTAATGTGGAATACTGTGACAGCAAAGGGAAGAGTATGTCAAGTCATAAGAACGATACAGATATTTCCAGTTACACAGCCACAGCCGTCAGTAGGGTGTATTTCCGATACTTCACTCATTCTCGAATGTCGTCCAATTGAGACCGTGATCGTAATATTTAATTCTAGGTACAGTGATAAAATATATATCTAGCCAGATTCCTTGGACCATTCTGTCTGGACCAGAGGCCTGAGGCGGGAATGATTCACGTTTCCAGCTAATTGCAGGTGCCTCCCTAATGGAAAGGCCTGTTGGGATGTAGGAATCTAGCTGACTTAACCATGTCGTCCTCTAGACGGACGAATAGCGAACTAATACTTAGTATGTGTTGGACCGCTTCCGTGATCACGGGGAAATTTGAGAAGATTCAATATGGACATGTGTTTGCTCCGGACCATTATTCCCTCCCATGTAAAGTGTCTGATAGACTTTTTATTTACATTTCCCATCTTTATTTAGTTGAGACAACATCGATTGTCGTGTGCGCATATAGCAGGTGAAAGACAGGTGGAAGAAATGTTTGCTGGTTCTCTAGATATGACAAACACCTTAGTTGAGTTTGTAAATTATAGGGATGATTTGGAATCTGTTACATCACCGACATTGGTAATCGCGAGAGGAAATATCAGTTTACTCTGTTTCTTTTTTTTTTTTTTTTTTTTTTTTCACGTAAAGGTCTTTTCAGACAGGATAAGTTTCTAGTTACTCAGTGGTCTACAGCACGCTCCACCTCACTAAAATTTCGGGTTTCTACATAAATAATTTCCAGTCTGTATCTTCGGAATTATGTTGAATGAACGATACTGCTATGCAAGCAATATTGCTATGTGTTTGATATCGAGAAGCATCGTGTAAATGGTATAATATTCTCGTAAACCACGTGAAAATACATGTGTTCTTGCTATCCCAGATTCTGGAGATTGGTGTGGAAAACAAGCAAGCAAGCAGGTCGGGATGAGGAACGATGACGCCTTTGTGCCAAGGGGACCGACCCATTCCTTGTACAACTATTTGGAGAGTGAGTTGGGTCCACCGAGGGCACTCTGACAACGCGTCAGAAGCTGATGACTGGTGACCATAGGATGCGAAAAAATATCTAGTGCTGCAAGGAGTATATACAGTGCTGTCTGTCTTTGAGGTATATGTACGAGTGTCTGCCAGTCAACAGCTATATGAATGACGCAATAGTGTCCATTTTGTATGGCGCAGGATAAGATTTGTGTGTTTACCACATCGACACTGTATGTGGCAACATATTGCTGGATTGGAGCTCGGTTTCCTTCTCTAATATTCAAGCTCTGTCCTTAGTGGCAGAGCTGTGTAACTGAGTAAGAGTGTTTCCACATTTGAGATCTGTAGGCCACTTCGCAGGGTTTAACTGTCAGTGCAATATGGCGATCTGTACAAAATAATTTTGCCCCTGAAAGTCTCATCTGGAGAAAGAGAAACTAGGACAGTGCTTCCACACCAGCAGCGTCAGTAATTTGGCAGTTAAATTCTGTAAGAGCTGATCATAATGCTCCATTCACTCCCAAGACATCCTTTGTACTGGGACAAACAAGCCTCTACATAGTGGTGAGAACATTTGCGATTTTGGAGATGTTTGTTAAAAGCTGGCAGGGTAGCATGTAATGGACGAGGTGTCACATTATGACCATGAGGAAGAATGCAGTTGGTGTTATTCTGGGCTATTTTCGTAAACAGGATCCGTTAGGGCAAGAATTTCCATACAGACAGGCAGAGACATGACCAAAGCGTCCGTTGACTATTTCTGCCACACTTTACAATTTCCGAGAGGTAGTCTTGGCTCTTATTCACATAGCCATGTGACGTCAGTATAACACTTTAGATGCGCTTGCAATGGTGAGTCACTACACGAATATTTCAAGGCGTTGCATCAGCCACGCTGGGTAGGTAAACACATGCACGGCTATAGGCTGCTCACATGTCCCCTTAGGATCGCTAGGAGCAATGCATCCTGTGCTATTCTGGCAAACGCACAATGTGCTATTCTGGAAAGCATTGGAACAGATTTCTATAGTGCAACCTGTGATGTCAATATCCACAGACAGAGAGGTATCCCACCAGCAACGGCAAACATGCGCGGGAGGCGCAGAGGCGTCCTGAGTATGGGACCGGCAAGAGCACGCCATCTGCTGTGCATGCATTGGAGTTCTGTAGGGGGCCAGTTTGCTGATACGTAGCGGTTGACAATAGTTGTAAATCATTTTTTTACGTGCAATGAGTGTTCGTGCACTGCATTAATTTCGCCTGTTTAAGTGTTGTGAGTGTGTTTGCATAGCATTACACATGCATTATATTTTGACAATTTACGAGTTGTTTTCATGTCTGTGGCATTATTTTATGAACAGGTGTGGAGGCTGTGTAGTGCATGATTTCAGCAGTTGACTGTTAGCGAGCGTGTTTGCAGAGCCTTTTGCATGCATTATTCTGACAATTTACGATTTGTTTGTGTCTCTGCACATTAGTGTACTGTATTATTTCTTTAATTTACAAGTAGTTTGCAGGTCTGTAGACTATTCACTGGGACCTCAAGCACGCCACGGTGCGTGTTTTTATATGAGTGTGATAAACTACATGAAATCCGTCCCTAAATAAATTGAATGCATGATTTCGATAGTTTATAATTAGTGAACGTTTCTGTTAATAAGGAACTGCATTATTTCGGTGATTTACGATTAGTTAGCAGTTCTGTAGGCTGCTCAATGCATTATTTCGATAGTTTACAATCAGCAAGCATGTTTGCAGAGCATTATACATGCATTATTTTGACAATTTACGAGTTGTTTGCGTATCTGTACATCAGTGTAGTTAATTATTTCGGTAATTTACGAGTAGTTTTCAGGTCTGTAGTCTATGTATTGCGAGCCCAAGCACGTCAGAGCATGTGCCTTGTATCAGTGTAATAAATAAACTATGTGAAATCTGTCTCTAAATAAATTGTTCCGAAATACATAAAGTAGACTCCTCCCTCCCTCCAGCAGCCTAGCACAAGCTTAGATATTTTCGCTTCATTTGTCCCTCAGACCGCCATGGGATGAAAGCGCTCTTGGTGGCAGTACTGTGTACTAGGTCAGTTGGTCTCCGGACCTCATGGTGGACATACTGGATGGAGCTACTGCCTCAAATTGTTTGAATAAAGACTTCCTACGAAAAACAGATTTACGTCCCTCCTATCCAGCAACTCTGCACACGTTGAATCCTTTTCCAACCATTTTTCCCCCCAGACCACCATCTTTGATTACATCATGGAAGGGACAACAGTGCCCTCTGGTGGCAGTACTATGTACTAGGTCAGTTGGACTCCAGACCTGATGTTGAAGACACTGGATGGAGTTACTGCCTCAAATTGTTTAAATAAAGACTGAAAATAAAGACTTATGTCCATCCTGTCCAGCATAGGCTGAGTCCTTTCCTCGCAATTCCTAGGAAGAATTCTTAGGTTAGTGGAGGTAGCATAATTGACCTTTCTTCACCACCAAAATTTGAACTTCCTGCGATTTTCTGGGTGAGGGGAGAGGGTGGGAGTGGATGGGTTTAAGTCAGTGGAGGTAGCCCAATCGACTTATTTTGCCGCCAAAATATGAACTTCCCATCATGATGTCATTGCAATGTTGCTATACCTAACTCCGCCATCTTGCATAAATTTGGCAACAATGCAGGTTGGGGTGACACGAACGTTGTCCTACTACTACCAGTGTGTTCGCCTGACTTGATATTACTTGATTATTTTCTTTGGGAACACACCAAGAATATGGTTTGCGTTACTGAAATTGCCACTACAGCTGAGCTGACAGCACAAATTCACTGATGGATTCCAATCCAATCCTGACCTGTCCTCAACAATTGAACAGATATTGATACGATGGTGTGCAGCATGTATTGAGGCCCAGGGGAGGTTGTTTGAGCTATTCGTGTAACTTACTGTCAGAATATACCTAATAATAATAAACAGTAATTTTGGTGAAGTTGTTGTTATTTGTTATTGTAACCGGAAGAACTTGTTAGAGAGTGATTGCTCCAAAATAAAAAGTGACCCTGTTTGTGTGACCCATTATTCCTCAAAGTTTCTCAGTGAGAAAGACGCTGTATATTGACTTTTGTTATGTGGGATATGTTTTTCGTAGATTTTGCTACATCTAATTTCGACTGGTTTTTGAGCGGTTTTTAAAGCAGCCATCGATCAGCGTCACTTTCATTCAATTCTGGTGTCCTGGGACGTCAATACTGTGAAGACCTGTTGCCGTCATCAGAGCGCAACAATTCATAATTTTACTACAGGATAACCTCTGATGCATGTCTTCGTACAGTTGGTTTTCACCACAGTAACGGTAAATATTACGAGATGTATACTAAGATGGTATATGTTCTTTCGGACATGTCCGAAGGAACAGATACCATCGGTGACCATGCAGCTCGTTAGAATGAAATTACAATGAAATGAATACCGTTAGCTGCTTACAGGCGTTGACATACGTCAACGGGGACAGTTGAAAATGTGTGCCCCGACGGGGACTCGAACCCGGGATCTCTTGCTTACGTGGCAGACGCTCTATCCATCTGAGCCACCGAGGACACAGAGGATAGCGCGACTGCAGGGATTTATCTCTGGCACGCCTCCCGCGAAACCCATTTTTTTTAAAGTTACAATCGGCCGCAAAAATAAAACCGCAGTGAAAATCCAATGAAGCTTTACGCGATGTGTTACACTGTGTCTGTAGTATGACCGTCGATCGCGTAACGTCGCACTTTCGCGTTATGGGCGAACACGGGGCACGTAAAGATGCCTAGCGCAACGGAGTTTCCTGCCAAGTTTGAAGTGTGTCTTCTCATGTGATCTCTACATTCTGAGGCATTACGCCCGATTTCATGGTGCAGGCGGTCAGGGTGGGCAGCGAGTGTCAACCAATGGTCTCGTTCACCGAGTGGATCAGGCGGTTCGAGAATAGCATCTATGAAGGTCAATTCAGAACAATCGAAGAGGAATATTATGATCGGGCATTGTCCTTTTTCATGAGAATGGCTCAGCTACACACAGCAACTACAATAAACACGCTCCTGCGGAAGTCTGATGGGAAGTGTTTGATCATCCACTATACTGCCCGGACTTGGCTCCCTCTGTTTGCTGCTGCAGGTGCGACTGCCCGTTGGCAGGCACTGTGCAGCAATGCATTATCAACTAGGCACGACAGTTGATAGTCAAGGAAACAACAGATGCGCACGAGGACCCTAAAAGGTCACAGAGAATACACGAAAATCCAACAGAGATCTTAAGAATAAGTAAATGTGATCCTCTGGAACAAAGATGACATTCGCTCGTAAAAACCTGGTAGGTAAATTTGGATAAGTATTATAATGGTCAAAGTATCTACAAAAATCTGATGGAGTCATTCCACACACATCAAAAAATAGTTTTGCGTTACCTCGGTTCCGAGAGTTACGGAACCTGTACAGAAAATTGGAACAGAAATCAACACAAACATCATTTCCGCCCTTTTTATTGCTCGTGAAAACGACGCATTGCATGTTGTACCACCATAAAGCGAGACCTTTAGAGGTGGTGGTCCAGATAGCTGTAAACACTGCTACCTCTAATACTCAGTAGCACGTCCTATTGCATTGATGCATGCCTGTATTCGTCATAACATACTATCCACAATTTCATCAAGGCACTTTTGGTCCAGATTGTCCCACTCCTCAACGGCGATTCGGCGTAGATCCCGCAGGGAGGTTGGTGGGTCGCGTCGTCCATAAATAGCCCTTTTCAATCGATCCCAGGCATTATCGATAGGGTTCATGTCTGAAGAACATGCTGGTCACTCTAGTCGAGCGATGTCGTTATCCTGTAGTAAGTCATTCACAAGATGTGCAATGTGCACGATGGGGGTGCGAATTGCGTCAATGAAGACGAATGCTTCGCGAATATGCTGCCGATATGGTTACACTATGGCTGGGAGGATGGCATTCACGTATCGTACAGCCGTTACTGCGCCTTCCATGACACCAGCGGCGTACTTGACCCCACATAATGCCATTCCAAAACACCAGGAAGCCTCCACCTTGATGCACTCGCTGGACAGTGTGTCTAATGCGTTCAGACTGGCACCCACATGCCTTCCTCATACTGTGGCATCAAGCAGTCAGGCCTGCAAGATGAGTGGTCTGCCAAGCGAGTGGATTCATTCTTATTTCTCGAGTAACATGAACTCGCGTACTCACAATTAAGTTAAAAATTATCCTCCTGTATGAATAATACGCAACGGAAACACACATCTGACTATCAGTAATTTACAGAACTCTGACTGTTCACTACGCACTGGCAATACCACAATTTTCTTTTTTTTTTTTATTTAACGGCTTTTATCAACACGTGGCCATCGCACTGAATATGAGTGGCGCACACATTATAATTTCTGGATATTATGACAACACACAATTCGAAGGAAAAGGCCACCAATCTTTTTCTTTTCACTGTCTTATTTATTCCGATAAATTCTATAACCTAAACACACAAATTCTATGGTTCAAATGGCTCGGAGCACTATGGGACTTAACATCTATGGTCATGAGTCCCCTAGAACTTAGAACTACTTAAACCTAACTAACCTAAGGACGTCACACAACACCCAGCCATCACGAGGCAGAGAAAATCCCTGACCCCCCGCCGGGAATCGAACCCGGGAACCCGGGCGTGGGAAGCGAGAACGCTACCGCACGACCACGAGATGTGGGCACACAAATTCTATAACCTACAACAATAACACATGAGAAATTCCGCCCAGTGGGCATGGCTTTACCTTGGTGATTCTCTATCTTATGGTCTCGTAATTATGTAATGCTACCGTGCACTTTCTGGATAGGATGCTGGATCTTTTGCAATATCTCACACTTCGACTCTCACAACCATCATCACGAAACTTTCCTCCAGACCGAGCGGTACAAAAGGAACACGCATAACCCACTACCTCTGAAACTACCTTGCTACTCTCCCATGCAAACCACACATACTTAAATTACATGACATACACCACACTACGACATGGAATACTAAACACTAAATAGTCACAACACTATCACTTTCAGCTTTCCCACTTCAATTAGTATTTATCCCAGTTTCACACGACACTGCCCCACTTTGTAATTCTACTTTCCTACTATGAACTCTGGAGATATTTGCACGTCTTCCTGTGCAATGCAAGCCAAGTGGCGTTGCTGGATAGACGGCCGACTCACCTTGCTTCTCTCTCAGAGTTTGAATCTAGCATCACACGGAATCATATCACGCAAAGTAATATTAAGAACGTATTCATCACACACGCGAGTCCTCAACTGATACCATGGACGAGTACTTCTCTTTATCTTTTGTCTCATACACAGTTTGAGACTCACACAGTACTCACCACGTGGAAGTACTCGTCTCTAATTTCAAGTCCTGCACACGCCATTTCTTAAATATTTCAACTTATGGTACACACGCTATTTCTTAAATATTTCAACTTATAGTACACAGGCTAGTAATTCAGCTTAACTTAAGCACACGGAAGTATTTCAACTTATTGCTACACATGGTTTCATTGTGACCGTTGGTCACTTCCGAAGATTACTATGATCCCATTAATATTACCTGCCTGACATTTAATTCTCCCCACAAAAGTTCCTGAAATAGAGAAATTATTATTTCAAACTACTCTTAAGTATTCCACATGCATACCATGTCTCCACTCTTTTGTCTTTACGGAGCACACCTAAGACAGGTCTTAACAGCACAAGATCCAGCGGCAGATTGCTGAAACATGGCCGTTCTTCAGGTCCTGTCGCACCTCTGCCGAAGTGGGGGAGCACCTTGCTACCGTATTGGTCAGCCACATTTCAGGTGCTCAAGGCTCAGGTAAATTTCATCTCTTTGGTCCCACCAAAGGTGGCCAAAGGATCGTCTCAAAGATGATCATATATTCACATTCACTATCTGCGGTTAGCAGACGACCATACATTCATTCATTTCACAGATCTCACCAAACTGGATGTTGGGATTTATTTTGTGGGAGTGCACATGTGATCAATTAAATAAATTGTCATTCTTTCCCACACTGGTATCCGGCTTCGCTGTATTAATTGAAATTGAGTTATTATTAGAAAAAAATGTGTTGTCCTGACAAAAATAATGAAGTATGTTGTACCTATTTTCAATGTCGAGCGGTACTGTACCCTTTCAACGTCACCGCCGATTGTCTGGTTGATGGCATACACGACACTCATCGGTGAAGAGAACGTGATGCCAAAGCTGAGCGGTCCATTCGGCATGTTGTTGGGCCCATCTGTACCGTGCTGCATGGTGTCGTGATCGCAAAGATGGACCTCGTGATGGACGTCGGGAGTGAAGTTGCGCATCATGCAGCCTATTGCGCACAGTTTCAGTCGTAAAACGACGTCCTGCGGTTTCACGAAAAGCATTGATCAACATGGTGGAGTTGCTGTCAGCGTTCCTCCGAGCCATAATCCGTAGGTATACCGCAAGGATAGGATAAACGCCAATGGTGGAGGAGTATTTATAGCAGTAAAGAATTCAATAATATCCAGTGAAGTTATTAGCGAATGCGAATGTGAAATAATCTGGGTTAAGTTAAGTATCAAAGGTGGGTCAGATATGATAGTCGGATGCTTCTATAGACCACCTGCATCAGCAACCGTAGTAGTTGAGCGCCTCAGAGAGAACCTGCAGAACGTCGTGAAGAAGTTTCGTGATCATACTATTGTAATAGGGGGAGACTTCAATCTACCAGGTATAGAATGGGATAGTCACACAATCAGAACTGGAGCCAGGGACAGAGACTCTTGTGACATTATCCTGACTGCCTTGTCCGAGAATTACTTCGAGCAGATAGTTAGAGAACCAACTCGTGAAGCTAACGTTTTAGACCTCATAGCAACAAATAGACCGGAACTTTTCGACTCCGTGAATGTAGAAGAGGGTATCAGTGATCATAAGTCAGTGGTTGCATCAATGACTACAAGTGTAATAAGAAATGCCAAGAAAGGAAGGAAAATATATTTGCTTAACAAGAGTGATAGGGCACAAATCGCAGAATATCTGAGTGACCACCATCAAACGTTCATTTCTGAGGAAGAGGATGTGGAACAAAAATGGAAAAAATTCAGAAACATCGTCCAGTACGCCTTAGATAAGTTCGTACCGACTAAGGTCCAAAGCGAGGGGAAAGATCCACCGTGGTATAACAATCATGTACGAAAGGTACTACGGAAACAAAGAAAGCTTCATCATAGGTTTAAGAGTAGTTGAATCATAGCTGATAAGGAAAAGCTGAACGAAGCGAAAAAGAGCGTAAAGAGAGCAATGAGAGAAGCATTCAACGAATTCGAACATAAAACATTGGCAAACAATCTAAACAAGAACCCTAAAAAGTTTTGGTCATATGTAAAATCGGTAAGCGGATCTAAATCCCCTATTCAGTCACTCGTTGACCACGATGGCACCGAAACAGAGGACGACCGAAGAAAGGCAGAAATACTGAATTCAGTGTTCCGAAACTGTTTCACTGCGGAAAATCGTAACACGGTCCCTGACTTCAGCCGTCGCACGGACGCCAAAATGGAAAATATTGAAATAAACGATATCGGAATTGAAAAACAACTGCTATCACTTAGTAGCGGAAAAGCATCCGGACCAGACGAGATACCCGTAAGATTCTACAGTGATTATGCTAAAGAACTTGCCCCCTTTCTATCAGCAATTTATCGTAGATCTCTGGAAGAACGTAAAGTACCTAGCGACTGGAAGAAAGCGCAGGTCGTTCCCATTTTCAAGAAGGGTCATAAATCAGATGCGAATAATTATAGGCCTATTTCGCTTACGTCAATCTGTTGTAGAATAATGGAACATGTTTTATGTTCTCGTATTATGACGTTCTTAGATAATACAAATCTCCTTCATCATAACCAACATGGATTCCGCAAACAGAGATCATGTGAAACTCAGCTCGCCCTATTTGTCCAAGAAATTCACAGTGCCGTAGACACTGGCGAGCAAATTGATGCCGTATTCCTGGACTTCAGGAAGGCATTTGATACGGTTCCGCACTTACGTTTAGTGAAAAAAATACGAGCTTACGGAATATCGGACCAGGTTTGTGATTGGATTCAGGATTTCCTAGAAGAAAGAACACAACATGTCATTCTTAACGGTTCAAAATCTGCAGAAGTAGAGGTAATTTCGGGAGTACCGCAAGGAAGCGTGATAGGACCTTTATTGTTTACAATATACATAAATGACTTAGTTGACAACATCGGAAGCTCCGTGAGGCTATTTGCAGATGACACGGTTGTCTACAAGAAAGTAGCAACATCAGAAGACTCGCACGTACTCCAGGAAGACCTGCAGAGGATTAATGAATGGTGCGACAGCTGGCAGCTTTCCCTAAACGTAGATAAATGTAATATAATGCGCATACATAGGGGCAGAAATCCATTCCAGTACGATTATGCCATAGGTGGTAAATCATTGGAAGCGGTAACGACCGTAAAATACTTAGGAGTTACTATCCGGAGCGATCTGAAGTGGAATGATCACATAAAACAAATAGTGGGAAAAGCAGGCGCCAGGTTGAGATTCATAGGAAGAATTCTAAGAAAATGTGACTCATCGATGAAAGAAGTAGCTTACAAAACGCTTGTTCGTCCGATTCTTGAGTATTGCTCATCAGTATGGGACCCTTACCAGGTTGGATTAATAGAAGAGATAGACATGATCCAGCGAAAAGCAGCGCGATTCGTCATGGGGACATTTAGTCAGCGCGAGAGCGTTACGGAGATGCTGAACAAGCTCCAGTGGCGGACACTTCAAGAAAGGCGTTACGCAATACGGAGAGGTTTATTATCGAAATTACGAGAGAGCACATTCCGGGAAGAGATGGGCAACATATTACTACCGCCCACATATATCTCGCGTAATGATCACAACGAAAAGATCCGAGAAATTAGAGCAAATACGGAGACTTACAAGCAGTCGTTCTTCCCACGCACAATTCGTGAATGGAACAGGGAAGGGGGGATCAGATAGTGGTACAATAAGTACCCTCCGCCACACACCGTAAGGTGGCTCGCGGAGTATAGATGTAGATGTAGATGTAGATGTAGCGGTCATTCACTGCAGCAGTAGCCCTTGGGGGGCCTGAGCGAGGCATGTCATCGACAGTTCGTGTCTCTCGGTATCTCTTCCATGGCCGAACAACATCGCTTTGGTTCACTCCGAGATGCCTCGATACTCCCCTTGTTGAGAGCCCTTTCTGGCACAAAGTAACAATGCGGACGCGATCGAACCGCGGTATTGACAGTCTAGGCGTGATTGAAAAACAGACAACACAAGCCATGTACAGTCGTGGACAAAACGAGCGAGACCCCTCGCCTTTTCGTTATGCTGATCCGCACGGCTTTAAAGTCTGCTACACAGCATAACAGGCAAGGCGACGAAGTGCTACCAACATACTATACGCAGGCGTGAAATTGACAAACTATCTGAACTTTTTTAGACTGTATTCCATAATTTCTAAGACTATATTAATGCTGATTAGTGTGTTAAATACAACACGTAAACATAGGACAGAACTGAAAGAAGAAACGCTAATTTGTATGAAACGGACGAATAAAAATGAATTTCAGCTTATCCAGATAACAGACAAAGAACCCCAGACCGTTACGAATTAGCAAAATATTATCCGCATTCGCCCGCGAAACGGTCTGTGTCAACGTTCAGACCGGTCATACTGGATTACCATTGCTGACCTACCATGAAAGTGTGCAAATTTAGCAATGCGTGAAGATTCATAACGAAATTCACTTAAACATCATTCAGTGCCACACTTAAGTCAATTCCATTATTGACAGAAGCGGAAAAAGGAGGCAGTATCATGTATGAAATTCTACAAGAGTGTCATATTGACATCCACAGAGCGCCAGTACAGAATAAAGGTAGCGATAAATCGTATTGGGTGCGCGAGAATTTCTTAAAATTGCTTTACTGATATTCTACCTGCCTCCATAGAGATTAGAACCGAAAACAAACCAGACCTTCCTTTCACTATGCTAGCAGACAACCTAGGCAAACAGCCCTCTATTATTACCCCAGACATGAACAAGCCGGCAATTTCGCAATAAAAATCTGCAGTTTCTGTTGCATAGAGCTTTCTGGACTCAAAAACATGAATTTTCTTCCTTTATGTCACCACTTATGCGACAATCATTCGGGATGATTATCGAAATAACAAATTACTGTTATTAGAGAGTAAATTTTGTAGGATAATTCTGCACCACCCCAGGAAATAAACGGCTACATAGCTGCCAAACGTATTCTGCATTGTTTCGAATTCTCCACTAGACTCGCCACAGCCAGAAAACGTTCATTAGCAGAAGTGTTTCTTAAGCTAGCTAGCAATGAGAATGTTCGTACTTCTAAAACGCGGTGGCATTAATACTGGGATGTGAATTACCACGTGTATAGGCAAATACATTCTATTTGCATTCCTGTAAACGTGATTTGGATCGAAAACGTAGCTACGACTAATATGCTTATGTATCGACAGCAACTAGAACATTTCGAATAAAGAGTAGCGGGTGTTATTTATGCGGCCCTCATCTTCAGTGTTTTCGTTGTTAGGATTTCGTCACCTAAACCGGTAAAAACGGAACCCTACTAGTCTCACTTTCTTGACCGTCTATCGGTCTACCCAACCCTTAAAACCCGTTTACCTCCAGAACGGGTGGACATAATAAGCGGAAATGTATCGCACTTCTTGCTGTAACCGGTCCCTTGCTGGTGTAAAAAAGTGAGCTTCTATGTCAACGCAATCAAAAGATACGACGGTTTATGTAAAGAAAATTTACGCGAAAGGTCAAAAAATGGCTTCAAGAACTATGCGACCTAACTGCTTAGGTCATCAGCCCCTAGACCTAGAACTACTTAAACCTAGCTAGCCTAAGGGCATCACAGACATCTATGCCCGAGGTAGAATTCCAACCTGCGACTGAAGCAGCCGTGCGGTTCGTCACTGAAGCGCCTGGAACCGCTCGGCCACCGCAACGCGGCGAAACCCTACTCACCTCATGTATAATGATAATATATACTGTCTAGTGAGGATAAACTGTATTCTCCAGCAACTCAGATCGTTTGATCACGGAACTTTTACGAAGCTACATTCAAACTTTGTCGAAGTCGTCTGCAATATCCATTACAAACACCCTAGGAACTTCGTATGCGATATCCACTTCTGAATACGCTGGCAGATAATGCAGTACTATAACAAGTAGGTGGGAACTTATTGTTATTGGTCCATGCATGACACTTTATTTCAATATCACTTTAACGCGCCTAGGTGTTCGTATATGGCTGAAATTAATGAACAAAAAGTAAATAAAGAGTAAACAACTTCGATGTTCAGATCAAGTGAAAGTCACATGTCGTAATTACAACATAATTTCGTTGTTACATCTACATGACTACATCAACAGGATTTCTTTGCAATCCGGACTTACGTGCCTGGCAGAAGGTTCGGATTATTTCTCTACCGTCCCACTCATTAACAGTGTGCGGGAAAAGGGACTACTTAAATCTTTTCTTGCGAGCCTTGAATTACATTATTACTATGGTTTCTTCTTGTGTAAGTACCCTAGGAAATAATGTTTTGGCATTCAGAACATATGGTGGTGATTGAAATTTCGTGAAAAGATCTCGTGGCAACGAAAAACGCATATGTTTTCATGAATGTTACCCCAACTCGATTATCAAATCTGGGATCCTCTCTCCCCTATTTCGTGACATTACAAAGCGTGCTACCGTTCCTTGGACGTTTTTGCGTGCACAGTCAATCACGTCTGTCAAGGATATTATAGCAGTGGACGGACAAACGTAGTGTAGGCAGTGTTTTCTGTTGGCCTGTTGCGTATTCTTAGTGTGCGGCCAATAAAACGCAGTCATTCGTTTGCCTTCCCCACAAAAGTATGTTTTCGATCTTTCCAGTTTAAGTTTTACTGGGTACTGAGATGAACTGACAGTGCTTCGACTTGTGTTTTGTCATGTAACCGAAAGTTAATTATTGTTATTGGACGCAGCTTTCGTGTTTAATGTATTCCTCAGTCAACAACAGTAGACTCCTCGTACACCACACATAACTGTTTCAAAGTATTAAATTGTTACTGATCTTACCATGTTGCAGTGGTCATCTTAACTTGCCGTTTTGAAAAAAAGGAAAATATTTTAGCGAAATGTAGCAACTAAGAAGCGGAGTATCCAAACAAACAAACGTTTCCGGTTTAAGTAGTTGCAGTAGGTCTACTACACAGTAACGTAAATTAGGAGCAAAGTCCATAAGTAGATCCTCATCAGGAAAACCAGCCCTCATAATGCAAAGTGCAACTACAACAAAGAAAGTTTCCAAACATGTCAATGAGTAGTCGAGGAAAGTGGACGCATTCTGTCTACTGAATCCCAACGCACGCAATTTACGAGGGGGCACGCCAAGTGTCAGACCCCGATCTTGCTTTTAACTACGCTCATTGAAAGAGGGGACAAAATAAGCTTAAACTCTACCGCTTCTGAGAAAACGACGGTCAAAGTGTTCAATGCGTTGTTGCTATAGTGTAGATACCGCTTAGCGGTTAAGGATTCAACTGAAGCGGTGGCTCTGCGGCTACCATAGCGACTTCGGAACTTTGCGCTGCGAGTTCGAAACCCGGTTTTTCCTTTTTTCCCCCCTCACTCTCTGAATTATCTACGAATGTTTATTCCAATTTATGATGAAACACTGTTGTCGTTATTCGTCAGTTAATTTACTGTGTAAAGAAATAAGTTAAAAAGGGAACACACAGTGCGTAGTGGGGCGATCACTCTGTTGTAGAAATAATTCAGAAGCCAAGATCGCTTAAATACTGTCTACTGGATAACCGGTTTCAACACACTAAAGGTGCCATTATCGGATCTAAATGTAGATTAACATTGATAAACCATTTGGATATAACGATACATGAGGCAAACGAGATGATTTTATATCAGCTTGTCTCATTCGTTTATTATTTTTTTAATTCATTAATTACACATAAAGTTAATTGTCGAGTAATGACAACATTATTTCAACATAAATTAGAAAAAAAACATTCGAAGATAATTCTGATAGAGAGGCAGGAAAATAAAATAATTAAAAAACCCAATATGGTCTCGAACACGGGAATCAATGCTAAGAAGGAACGACGGTAGCCACTTAGCCACCGCTTCAATTGCGTTCTCGGCTGCAGAAGGTATCTACACTAGAGCAACAGCGCGTTGATAACTTTGGCCGTCGTTTTCTCGGAAACGGTCGAGTGTCTGCAGATAAGCCGAAACACAAGTTCGCTTATTTTGTCCTCTCCTTCACTGACAAGGGGAGGCCGCCAATTGTGAAATTCAGATTCGATTCATACTGCGCATAATAAAAGCTCATGGCCAGAGGTGTAATGTGGCAAAGCACCAAGATGCACTTCTCAGCCGTTGTCGAGAAAATCGACAGTTAGAAGAAACCGCTGCGGTGAAATACTCTCTACGATTCATAATTTTCTACAGCGTCGTGGCGCAGCGGTAAGCGCTCGAGTTCGTAATCCGAAGGTCGGCGGATCGAATCTCGCTCCATGCAACTTTTTTTTTTAGTATTTGTTTTTTGTAATTCAAATGTGTGTATAAACACACACACACATATATATATATATATATATATATATATATATATATATATATATATATATATATAATTCCCGGCAACAGGTTGCAACAATTATGCATATAATAAGTTGTTGAAAGTCGTTTGTCGTGGAAAAACTGGCGACTTCGAACATCATTATGTTTTCCGCAAACAAATTTGTATTTCACAAATGTTACTAATTGTCTTCATAATGTTAACCACGTATAGTTAGCGGAAGACGTAGAAACGATATTCCGAAACGAATACGTATAGCGTAAGTCAAACGTTCGAATTAGAATAGAAACCCCACGAACACAAATTTGCTGTGGCAGGTATGAAATATAAACTCCGTTAATCGCTCGTTACACTTGAAGGACAGATGTTGAATGGGCCGAAACGAGCCGCCGCATAACAGCGTAGTTGCCTGCTAACTTCGAAAGAAGGTAGATGCGGTCCCTAGCACAACTTATAACACCGTCGAAAATCAGTGCGGACGTGAGAGCTTTGGTACACCCTGTTAAACAAACGGTAAAATGGAGGCGGTACAATTGGAGAGCGATCCGCCTTCACCAACATGCATAAGCAATTCATTAATAGTTTATATATATATATATATATATATATATATATATATATATATATATATATATTTGAATTACAAAAAAATAATAATAAAAAAATGTTGCATGGCGTGAGATTCGATCCGGCGACCTTCGGAATACGAACTCGAGCGCTTACCGCTGCGCCACGACGCTGTAGAAAATTATTAATCGTAGAGAGTATTTCACCGCAACGGTTTCTTCTAACTGTCGATTTTCTCGACAACAGCTGAGAAGTGCATCTTGGTGCTTTGCCAAATTACACCTCTGGCCATGAGCTTTTATTATGCGCAGTATGAATCGAATCTGAATTTCACATTTGGCGGCCTCCCCTTGTGAGCAAAGTTTCGGGACAATCAGCCTATGACACTTGGCGAGTTCCCCTCACTCGTCGAGTCGCTTCTTACGCCCGGCGAGAATTATGTATGCCTCCGAGTAAACTGCGCCACATGGAAACACGGCGAGCGGGGATAAACACGTTTTCCTTCTTATAAGGCAACCCTCTACAGATAAAATTCATGAAGTGTTCTTCAGGTTGCCTCCGATATTTCAGAAATGTTTCTTGCGTCAGGCCTGCCGCATATGCAAAACGTAAACATTTCATTTCATGTAATATTTATCAGGATAAGACATGACAAGAGTGGACCAGTCCCTTCTGAGAAAAATTAGAGATTTTAAGTTGCTCCACTATGTAATGACACGGGTACGGGCTTGCGATCTCTCTTTTATGCCATCGATTTCCGTGTTACACATACTTGGCCACTGCGTTGTGGCTGCCATCGTGGAGGAGGCAGTCTGTTTCCTGCCAGCGCTGTTTCCGCAGCCAATATTAACCGCGACGAATCATTCAGTCAACGCTAAATGGCCCATCTGGCTGAGGCAGACAAGGGCGCTATAATAGAACTCCATGCAGAGGGATCTACAAATGCCGACATAGCAAGAACTATGGGTCTTCACAAGTCGACGGTAGCCAGGTGGATCAGACGAAAGGAAGAGAGTGGTAACTTGAATGGGAGGCCTCATGGCCGTCGCCGAAAAACAACGCAAGCTCAGGATCAGCAGATACGCCGTTTCAGTGAGAACCACCCATTTGTCAACGCACGACAAATTCAGCAAACTTTGGGTCTCAATGTTAGCAGTAAGACCGTCACTCCTCGTGTAAGGGAAGGTGGACTGAGAGCAAGAAGCGCTGCTGTGAAAGAGACATTGACTGTTTCCCAAAGAGAAGCTTGCCTTGCTTTTGCTACTGAAAATGGCGACAAACCTCTCCAGTTTTGGAGGCGAGTGATTTTCACGCACCAAAAAGTTTTCTCTACGGCATCATCCGGAAAAGTACTAGTTTACCGGCCTAAATGTGCTAGGTATAATCGAAAATATATTTACAGTTGCCGAAGGAGTGGCAGGTTGTCGGTGCCGGCCGGTGTGGCCGTGCGGTTCGAGGCGCTTCAGTCTGGAACCGCGTGACCGCTACGGTCGCAGGTTCGAATCCTGCCTCGCGCATGGATGTGTGTGATGTCCTTAGGTTAGTTAGGTTTAAGTAGTTCTACGTTCTAGGGGACTGATGACCACAGATGTTAAGTCCCACAGTGCTCAGAGCCATTTGTAGTCGGTAACGGTATGGGCGTGGATATCGGCCGAAGGGTGTGGGCTCCTGTGGGAAGTGGAAGGAAGATTCGATGCGCGCAATTACATATCAATTCTGGAGAACGTGATGTTGCCTGCTGTGGCAGCAAGATTTGGCGATGATCAGATCATGTTCCAACAAGATCGCTCGTCTATTCATATGGCACGTGTGGTTAAGAGGCGGGTCGACGACCATAGTAATATTACTGTAACGGAATGGCCACCTAAAGGAGCTGACACGAATCCCATTGAGAATATCTGGGCAGAAATGGTCAGAGTAATACGAGAAAAGGGCAGTCACCGTCGACTCGCCGACAGCTTTCTGATGTGATTCATGACGCTTGGAATGAGTTACTTGAATCTCCTAGTTATGTGGCTCGAGTTGTGGGCTCAATGCCGAACAGACTTCGAGCTGTTGTGGAAGCCAAAGGAGGCTTCACCAATCAGCTGTTTCAAGCTTTGTTTCTTTCTTCTTCGTCTTTTTTTTTTTACTTACAGACGTATATTTTATATAATTTCAAGGAAACGCAGTAAATGGAATGTGGACTGATTTTTGAGGCTTCATTTTGTGACGGCTAAACAGTGCTGCATCATGGGACCCGCTATTTGTCCACATGTGGCTGAACATCAGAGGTGTAAAAAATTTTGAGGTGCCGAAGTTCTCTGGAAGAATAACGTCTTTTAGACAAGGAGATGATTTTTAGTTCATTTCATTTTAACCATTCACACTATGATTTGACATTCTAATCTTTGATTTCATTTTATTATTATGTATCTTTTCTCCAGTGAAAGTCAACGGTAGTAAGTTTCAAGATATGAAGAATAACTGGAAGTTTCTAATTTGTGGAAAGCGTATTTAACAGTTAATATTTTCGACAAATCTGTAGTTATAGGACATATTAAGAAGCGAGTCAAAAATGGCATTGTGGAATGATCAGGTTGGTCTCTAAAGGGTAACGACGATAAAATAGCAAATATGAAACTATGGGTAACAACTATTGTTGATGGTGAGGAGCCATAATCGATATGTCACTTTTCCGTAATTGTATTTCTGAAGTTTATCGTCAATCCTAGGACTGACACCGATACTCTGTTTTACGTAAAGAATACAACCTTCAAAATTTATTTAGCAGCGCAGAATATTAAATCACAGTTTATAGATCAGGAACCTAATCCAACTGCCTTTAATTTTATTTTCACGGATGACATTGAGACAGTAAATAACAAGAGAAATAAGAAAACTCTCAGAATCAATATAGAGAATTCAAGTATCATGTGAATTCAAAAGTTTGCTATAATAGCGATTAATTGCTTTTTACAGACCCCTTCATGCCTACGTTTTCCGTCAGACAGACAATGTTTGAAACTAGGACTAACGAGGTAAACAATTTTTCCACAAATTGTCAAATTGGAAGTCGGAGAGCCAGTTACATAAATTACGATGACAACAAACGTTTTTCAAGTAAACTGATCACAGGAGGCATCCAACGCATTTATTGTGAGTTACATGCACAGTATGTAAACTGGCAACGCCACCAACACACAATACCACTAACAAGGGAACATCCCCATCGCACCGCCCTCAGATTTAGTTATAAGTTGATACAGGGGATAGGCCTTGAAAAACTGAACACAGATCAATCGAGAAAACAGGAAGAAGTTGTGTGGAAGTATGAAAAAAATAAGCAAAATATACAAACTGAGTAGTCCATGCGCAAGATAGGCAACATCAAGGATAGGGTGAGCTCAGGAGCGCCGTGATCCCGTGGTTAGCGCACGCAGCTGCGGAACGAGAGGTCCTTCCGTCAAATTTTCCCAGGAGTGAAAAGTTTAATTTTTATTTTCAGACAATTATTATCTGTCCGTCCGTCCGTCCGATGCGAGGTAACCGCGCCGTAGTATGATGACGCTACACCTAAAAAACATCGTAAGACATGACGTCAGTCGACTATAGCGCACGGAAGAGAGAGTATTCCTGCTAATGAGGCTCCCTGGCTGGCAGTTAACTGTTCGCTACTTTGGACGAGAGTGCATTAAATACGTGCGATGCATTGCGTGGGCAATATGAATCCAGCAAATATAGCTCGTGACTCCAATAACAATGTCAATGAATATTTTCCGAACTGTAAGGCATCGGAAAGTTCCTTAAGGGATCGAACGATTGTCGAACATTTGTATGATTATTTCCTACATTTGTTGAATAACAGTACGTGTGGTGATGACTGTCTGAAAATAAAAAAAATCAAACAACTAACCCGAGGGAAGACTTAAACCAACGACCTCTCGTTCTGCAGCTCCTCACGCTAACCACGCGACCACTGCGCTCCCGTGCTCAAGCTATCCTTGATGTTGCTTATCATGCACACGGACTACTCAGTTTGTTTGGTTTGAATATTTTTTTCATAGGTCCACACAACTTCTTCCTGTTTTTCGAATGATCTGTGTTCAGTTTTCAAGGCCTATCCACTGTGTCAACTTATAACTAAATCTGAGGAGGGTGCGATGGGGAGGTTCCCTTGTTAGCTATGAAACAACTGTAGCAAAACGGAGCATCCTCGTTATCCATGTGATGGATAAGACGACTAATTCGCAACATAAATGTCAATGTAAGCATCAGTTTCTGTTGGAACGTGCTTCCCGGACCAAATAACATACATTTCCTACGTCTTCAATGCGAATCATGTAGCAAATGTAATTTAAAGGACATAAAAATATCGAGTGAATTTACTAAAATAATTATGAACCACTTGAATTTGCATTCAACAGGCAATGTTCAGAAGTCTGGTGTAGGAGTACTGCATGCTCTAATTCGAAACAACAAAAATCAACAGAGTAACTATTATTGAACGTCATCAGGTCACTCATCGAGCATTCCTATGCAGTACTGTTACTGGTGACGTGTTATGATGCCTTTATCGTTAACTTCCTAAGAAGAAATGAAAGGCTGAGCCCCACCAAAAGACGTAAACTCGAGGAAAGAGTTGCGTGAACATATTATTTTACATCTGATAAATCCAAAAGTGTGTTTTGGGCTACGAATTCTGCCCCCAGGGTGTGTGCAAAACAGCTGGAATTTGTTGCCAACAACTGAGACACCTTTCGGTCACAGTGTAAGAAAATCGAGCAACAAAACTACATCACCTGTGCTACTGCGTGATAACGCACTATGTTGATTTGAGAAACAAAACTATCCAGGAGATTGATAGGAAAGTCGTCTCTCAGGCACATTTGTATTGATAGGGAAGTCCTCTCTCAAGCACTTGTCCCTCTCGTCATATATTTGTAAAATTTTACCTTTCCCACTCTAGATCGATCAACCGTCAAGGCAATTCATTTCTAGACGAAAATACTTTTAAAACTACTCTGGTTTATTGACATCGTTAGAACAAGTAGGTTTCTACAGGCGTAGAATTTGTAAACAACTTTAGCATTGTCATATCGTTTTAGATATCGTGAAAGAAAATTCTGCTGCTAATTAATTTCTCTTTGATAATTACTGTTGCGTTTAGTAAACTAATGGAAAATGCAATTAAAATATTCACTGTACTAATACAAACTAAAGTCAGCTTAATACAGAAACATCACGACGGCAGTCTATCTTAATAAAGCATTAAGTTTCTGTGAGACAATTGGGCTTATTTTAACACGAATTAGTAGGATATTACAGACTTTAAACTTAGAAAAGATCTGTATTTATTTCATTTCCTGTAAGTGTTATGAAAATGGGGCTTTTCATAGATAAAATTATGTATTCACAACAACAACAAAATGTCGGCAGAAAACAAAAGTGGCATTATGAATCTGGCAGTACCGTAAGGTTTTCACTCTGACACTAAGAGTTACTGAAAGTAGCAAGAAGAATTTTGCTCGAGCGTTGTCTTACGATTCCCTTATTAAGTTTTTATCTGCCTGCTTGTAGCTGTGCTACAAAAGAATTAAAAATCTGCCTTTCAGCAAGTCTCGAAAGGCGAACAAAAGCAGCTTGCACCTGGTTACTAAGCATGTTACCTGGGGACTGGTTTTTTCTTAAAGCGGGAAGACATCCTTTTGTGGTTCAACTGGCAAATGTCAGTCAGACGTGTGACGTTAGTCTAAGCGTTTCGGTGTGTTGAATTTGTACCAATGATTTTTCTACACGTTTTTTCTGTCCCAAATAGAGTTGAAGTCTCCCATTAGTATTTTCACGTCATCTTGGTGAATTTTGCTCATGGTATTTTCGAGTGTGTTCCAGAATTTTTCAACATTGTCGATGTTTTTCTTATTTTCGATGTTGGTGGGTTCAAATGGTTCAAATGGCTCTGAGCACTATGGGACTTAACATCTGAGGTCATCAGTCCCCTGGAACTTAGAACTACTTAAACCTAACTAACCTAAGGACATCGCACACATCCATGCCCGAGGCAGGATGCGAACCTGCGACCGTAGCGGTCGCGCGGTTCCAGACTGTAGCGCCTAGAACCTCTCGAACACTCCGGCCGTCGATGTTGGTGGGGACACGTGCATTGATGAGTGTATATGTTTTACTGGGGCTCTGAATGACCATAGTCATAAGTCGCTTGTTGACGGGCCAGCCGCGGTGGCCGAGCGGTTCTTGGCTCTTCAGTCCGGAACCGCGCGACTGCTACGGTCGCAGGTTCGAATCCAGCCTTGGGCATGAATTTGTGTGATGTCCTTAGATTAGCTAGGTATAAGTAGTTCTAAGTTCTAGGAGACTGATGACCTCCACTGTTAAGTTCCATAGTGCTCAGAGCCATTGGAACCTTTTGATCGTCGATCGGTGTGATTTCTTTGACAGAGTTGATAGATCGGTGTTCGAGAAATGCAATGCCGAAGATTGGTACGCCTTTCGTTACCTTTTGTTGTATTCTGCTCTTGAAGATGCAATGGTTTCCCTAATGCACGGTTTCATTGTCAGTTAGTCGTGGTTCTTGAAGTGCAAGGATGAGAATTTTTTGTCGGTCCATTTCTTTTGTGAGATTATTTAGTTTTCGTGTTTGGATCAAGGTATCGATGTTTACTTTTAAATGCATGTTTTTTGCTTGTAGGGAAATTTACCAGAGATCTTCGATATTCTCTGTCGTGCTAACCTGGACTCCCCAGAATCCGAAAATCCAACTGCCGCCTGTCGACAGCCGGGTTGTGTACCACCTGGGATAAAGTTGACTTTGCTTGCATAGTTTACGTTTGCTTGTGTTTCATTGGTTGTGCTTGGGTGATACCAGGACCGGACAGGACCAGAGGGTGTTGAAGCCTTTGAAAGCAAATATTTTCAGCCAAGCTCATTGAGCTAACACGGTGACCAGAGTAACGGTGATTTTCACTCAGACGTGTCTGGATTTTGCGTTCAACGGATTGAGTAGCCGTTCAGGATTGTGTTAGTATTTGGTTCACCCCTAGTATTTGATTTCCTCGGTACCACCCATATGGGGGAGGGTTTCCACTATCCGCCACACGCGATTATTATTATTATTATTATTATTATTGTCATTATGTCTCAGCAAATCCCATATGGTGTATCTTCCCACCACTGAAATAGATGTGTATTGTTCGATTCAGTATTTCCATCACATAAATGTGGTTTATAATTACGTTACATTGCTACTAGTAGACATATTTCTCACTTTTTCTTAGACAGTTGCTACCTGTTACTCCATCATAGGAATTTATGTGCGAAGCATTGTTGAAATACAGACGTTCAAATTATCCGATTTCTGTAATTTCATTTCGATACCAGATCGTTCTAATCGGATTCAGCCAGGTAGTCTTAATGTGGATATCCGACCACGACTGTCATCATATGATAGACTGTGTAAACCACATTCTTTATCGGACTGTTGAATATAGATCACTTATCTATGACAGGACCTGAATTCTTAAACACTGTGGAAAATAATAATCCGATGTGCTTATTACAAATACGTTATTCCAATATAAATATGTGAACTAACGAGATAACAGTTTATTTACAGGAGCAGAACTAATGTTCAAATGTTCAAATGTGTATGAAATCGTATGGGACTTAACTGCTAAGGTCATCAGTACCTAAGCTTACACACTACTTAACCTAAATCATCCTAAGGACAAACACACACACCCATGCCCCAGGGAGGACTCGAACCTCCGCCGGGATCAGCCACGCAGCTCATGACTGCAGCGCCCCTGACCGCTCGGCTAATCCCGCGCGGCTACTAAAAGTATACTCGTCCACAAAACCCATGTGGACAATTATCTGATAATCGGTCAAGCTTTGCTTTGTCGCAGCTCTTTAGGATACAAGTCCATTTACTTTCAGGCTCTTACATACAATTCTTGCAATGCAAGGTAATTGAAAAAACTCATCCACAAGACGCCAACTGAGGAACTGACTGGTGCATGTGTTGTTCAACACACAGTAGTTGTCACCCTCACTGGAATCAATGAGTGTGTGCGTGTGTGTGTGTGTGTGTGTGTGTGTGTGAGTGAGTTTTCGTGTTAATGCACAATCTGAATCAATACTATTAACATCAGACAGACAACCGGGCATCAAATATGACTGTAAAGTATGTTAATGCGATGGGAAGTTACAAACTGAATTTTCACCTAACCCACGTCCTGCATATTACGTTAAGTAAGATGTATTAACTCCATAGTATCGTTAGCAGAGAGTGCGCTCTTGTTGTCGAGGCCTGCGACAAGCGCAGCGATCAGCACTGCCCAATGCCGCCGCGATTTGTTTATGTTGGCTGAGCGTGGACACTGCAGCAGACGCTTCGCCATAAACAGAAAGAAATCACCTTGGCTCTGACTGCAGTGAGCGGATATCACTGCCTGCGTGTTCTTATAGTAACCAACGTGAGACTCTACTCACAGGTGCCATGGAGCAATTGCAACGGGTATCATGTCATTAGTCATGAGAATATTAACCAGTGATGAAATGTCCACTCTATTTGAATCCTAATAAAATAGGAACCTTCTCACAAAGGAATGTGAGGTGATATCAAAATTTATCCAACATACAAAAATTAACTGCAGGGCTTTCATGTATGCAGTAGTAGCCGCGCGGGATTAGCCGAGCGGTCAGGGGCGCTGCAGTCATGAGCTGCGTGGCTGATCCCGGCGGAGGTTCGAGTCCTCCCTGGGGCATGGGTGTGTGTGTTTGTCCTTAGGATGATTTAGGTTAAGTAGTGTGTAAGCTTAGGTACTGATGACCTTAGCAGTTAAGTCCCATACGATTTCACACACATTTGAACATTTGAACATTAGTTCTGCTCCTGTAAATAAACTGTTATCTCGTTAGTTCACATATTTATATTGGAATAACGTATTTGTAATAAGCACATCGGATTATTATTTTCCACAGTGTTTAAGAATTCAGGTCCTGTCATAGATAAGTGATCTATATTCAACAGTCCGATAAAGAATGTGGTTTACACAGTCTATCATATGATGACAGTCGTGGTCGGATATCCACATTAAGACTACCTGGCTGAATCCGATTAGAACGATCTGGTATCGAAATGAAATTACAGAAATCGGATAATTTGAACGTCTGTATTTCAACAATGCTTCGCACATAAATTCCTATGATGGAGTAACAGGTAGCAACTGTCTAAGAAAAAGTGAGAAATATGTCTACTAGTAGCAATGTAACGTAATTATAAACCACATTTATGTGATGGAAATACTGAATCGAACAATACACATCTATTTCAGTGGTGGGAAGATACACCATATGGGATTTGCTGAGACATAATGACAATAATAATAATAATAATAATAATAATCGCGTGTGGCGGATAGTGGAAACCCTCCCCCATATGGGTGGTACCGAGGAAATCAAATACTAGGGGTGAACCAAATACTAACACAATCCTGAACGGCTACTCAATCCGTTGAACGCAAAATCCAGACACGTCTGAGTGAAAATCACCGTTACTCTGGTCACCGTGTTAGCTCAATGAGCTTGGCTGAAAATATTTGCTTTCAAAGGCTTCAACACCCTCTGGTCCTGTCCGGTCCTGGTATCACCCAAGCACAACCAATGAAACACAAGCAAACGTAAACTATGCAAGCAAAGTCAACTTTATCCCAGGTGGTACACAACCCGGCTGTCGACAGGCGGCAGTTGGATTTTCGGATTCTGGGGAGTCCAGGTTAGCACGACAGAGAATATCGAAGATCTCTGGTAAATTTCCCTACAAGCAAAAAACATGCATTTAAAAGTAAACATCGATACCTTGATCCAAACACGAAAACTAAATAATCTCACAAAAGAAATGGACCGACAAAAAATTCTCATCCTTGCACTTCAAGAACCACGACTAACTGACAATGAAACCGTGCATTAGGGAAACCATTGCATCTTCAAGAGCAGAATACAACAAAAGGTAACGAAAGGCGTACCAATCTTCGGCATTGCATTTCTCGAACACCGATCTATCAACTCTGTCAAAGAAATCACACCGATCGACGATCAAAAGGTTCCAATGGCTCTGAGCACTATGGAACTTAACAGTGGAGGTCATCAGTCTCCTAGAACTTAGAACTACTTATACCTAGCTAATCTAAGGACATCACACAAATTCATGCCCAAGGCTGGATTCGAACCTGCGACCGTAGCAGTCGCGCGGTTCCGGACTGAAGAGCCAAGAACCGCTCGGCCACCGCGGCTGGCCCGTCAACAAGCGACTTATGACTATGGTCATTCAGAGCCCCAGTAAAACATATACACTCATCAATGCACGTGTCCCCACCAACATCGACGGCCGGAGTGTTCGAGAGGTTCTAGGCGCTACAGTCTGGAACCGCGCGACCGCTACGGTCGCAGGTTCGCATCCTGCCTCGGGCATGGATGTGTGCGATGTCCTTAGGTTAGTTAGGTTTAAGTAGTTCTAAGTTCCAGGGGACTGATGACCTCAGATGTTAAGTCCCATAGTGCTCAGAGCCATTTGAACCATTTGAACCCACCAACATCGAAAATAAGAAAAACATCGACAATGTTGAAAAATTCTGGAACACACTCGAAAATACCATGAGCAAAATTCACCAAGATGACGTGAAAATACTAATGGGAGACTTCAACTCTATTTGGGACAGAAAAAACGTGTAGAAAAATCATTGGTACAAATTCAACACACCGAAACGCTTAGACTAACGTCACACGTCTGACTGACATTTGCCAGTTGAACCACAAAAGGATGTCTTCCCGCTTTAAGAAAAAACCAGTCCCCAGGTAACATGCTTAGTAACCAGGTGCAAGCTGCTTTTGTTCGCCTTTCGAGACTTGCTGAAAGGCAGATTTTTAATTCTTTTGTAGCACAGCTACAAGCAGGCAGATAAAAACTTAATAAGGGAATCGTAAGACAACGCTCGAGCAAAATTCTTCTTGCTACTTTCAGTAACTCTTAGTGTCAGAGTGAAAACCTTACGGTACTGCCAGATTCATAATGCCACTTTTGTTTTCTGCCGACATTTTGTTGTTGTTGTGAATACATAATTTTATCTATGAAAAGCCCCATTTTCATAACACTTACAGGAAATGAAATAAATACAGATCTTTTCTAAGTTTAAAGTCTGTAATATCCTACTAATTCGTGTTAAAATAAGCCCAATTGTCTCACAGAAACTTAATGCTTTATTAAGATAGACTGCCGTCGTGATGTTTCTGTATTAAGCTGACTTTAGTTTGTATTAGTACAGTGAATATTTTAATTGCATTTTCCATTAGTTTACTAAACGCAACAGTAATTATCAAAGAGAAATTAATTAGCAGCAGAATTTTCTTTCACGATATCTAAAACGATATGACAATGCTAAAGTTGTTTACAAATTCTACGCCTGTAGAAACCTACTTGTTCTAACGATGTCAATAAACCAGAGTAGTTTTAAAAGTATTTTCGTCTAGAAATGAATTGCCTTGACGGTTGATCGATCTAGAGTGGGAAAGGTAAAATTTTACAAATATATGACGAGAGGGACAAGTGCTTGAGAGAGGACTTCCCTATCAATACAAATGTGCCTGAGAGACGACTTTCCTATCAATCTCCTGGATAGTTTTGTTTCTCAAATCAACATAGTGCGTTATCACGCAGTAGCACAGGTGATGTAGTTTTGTTGCTCGATTTTCTTACACTGTGACCGAAAGGTGACTCAGTTGTTGGCAACAAATTCCAGCTGTGTTGCACACACCCTGGGGGCAGAATTCGTAGCCCAAAACACACTTTTGGATTTATCAGATGTAAAATAATATGTTCACGCAACTCTCTCCTCGAGTTTACGTCTTTTGGTGGGGCTCAGCCTTTCATTTCTTCTTAGGAAGTTAACGATAAAGGCATCATAACACGTCACCAGTAACAGTACTGCATAGGAATGCTCGATGAGTGACCTGATGACGTTCAATAATAGTTACTCTGTTGATTTTTGTTGTTTCGAATTAGAGCATGCAGTACTCCTACACCAGACTTCTGAACATTGCCTGTTGAATGCAAATTCAAGTGGTTCATAATTATTTTAGTAAATTCACTCGATATTTTTATGTCCTTTAAATTACATTTGCTACATGATTCGCATTGAAGACGTAGGAAATGTATGTTATTTGGTCCGGGAAGCACGTTCCAACAGAAACTGATGCTTACATTGACATTTATGTTGCGAATTAGTCGTCTTATCCATCACATGGATAACGAGGATGCTCCGTTTTGCTACAGTTGTTTCATAGCTAACAAGGGAACCTCCCCATCGCACCCTCCTCAGATTTAGTTATAAGTTGACACAGTGGATAGGCCTTGAAAACTGAACACAGATCATTCGAAAAACAGGAAGAAGTTGTGTGGACCTATGAAAAAAATATTCAAACCAAACAAACTGAGTAGTCCGTGTGCATGATAAGCAACATCAAGGATAGCTTGAGCACGGGAGCGCAGTGGTCGCGTGGTTAGCGTGAGGAGCTGCAGAACGAGAGGTCGTTGGTTTAAGTCTTCCCTCGGGTTAGTTGTTTGATTTTTTTTATTTTCAGACAATCATCACCACACGTACTGTTATTCAACAAATGTAGGAAATAATCATACAAATGTTCGACAATCGTTCGATCCCTTAAGGAACTTTCCGATGCCTTACAGTTCGGAAAATATTCATTGACATTGTTATTGGAGTCACGAGCTATATTTGCTGGATTCATATTGCCCACGCAATGCATCGCACGTATTTAATGCACTCTCGTCCAAAGTAGCGAACAGTTAACTGCCAGCCAGGGAGCCTCATTAGCAGGAATACTCTCTCTTCCGTGCGCTATAGTCGACTGACGTCATGTCTTTCGATGTTTTTTAGGTGTAGCGTCATCATACTACGGCGCGGTTACCTCGCATCGGACAGACGGACGGACAGATAATAATTGTCTGAAAATAAAAATTAAACTTTTCACTCCTGGGAAAATTTGACGGAAGGACCTCTCGTTCCGCAGCTGCGTGCGCTAACCACGGGATCACGGCGCTCCTGAGCTCACCCTATCCTTGATGTTGCCTATCTTGCGCATGGACTACTCAGTTTGTATATTTTGCTTATTTTTTTCATACTTCCACACAACTTCTTCCTGTTTTCTCGATTGATCTGTGTTCAGTTTTTCAAGGCCTATCCCCTGTATCAACTTATAACTAAATCTGAGGGCGGTGCGATGGGGATGTTCCCTTGTTAGTGGTATTGTGTGTTGGTGGCGTTGCCAGTTTACATACTGTGCATGTAACTCACAATAAATGCGTTGGATGCCTCCTGTGATCAGTTTACTTGAAAAACGTTTGTTGTCATCGTAATTTGTGTAACTGTCTCTCCGACTTCCAATTTGACAATTTGTGGAAAAATTGTTTACCTTCTTAGTCCTAGTTTCAAACATTGTCTGATAGAAAATGTAGGCATGAAGGAGTCTGTAAAAGCAATTAATCGCTATTATAGCAAACTTTTGAATCCACTGGACACTTGAATTCTATATATTGATTCTGAGAGTTTTGTTATTTCTCTTGTTATTTACTGTCCCAAAGTCATCCGTGAGAATAAAATTAAAGGCAGTTGGATTAGGTTCCTGATCTATAAACTGTGATTTAATATTCTGCGCTGCTAAATAAATTTTGAAGGTTGTATTCTTTACGTAAAACAGAGTATCGATGTCAGTCCTAGGATTGACGATAAACTTCAGAAATACAATTACGGAAAAGTGACATATCGATTACGGCTACTCACCATCAACAATAGTTGTTACCCATTGTTTAGTATTTGCTATTTTACCGTCGTTACCCTTTAGAGGCCAACCTGATCTTTCCACAGTGCCATTTTTACTTGCTTCTTAATATGTCCTATAACTACAGATTTGTTGAAAATATGAACTGTTAAATACGCTATTCCACAAATTAAAAACTTCCAGTTATTCTTCATATCTTGAAACTTACTACCGTTGACTTTCACTGAAGGAAAGATACGTAATAATAAAATGAAATCAAAGATTAGAATGTCGAAGCATAGTGTGAATGGTTAAAATGAAATGAACTAAAAATCATCTTCTTGTCTAAAACACTTTACTCTTCCAGAGAACTTCGGTACCTCTCAAAATTTTTTCAGCTCTGATGTTTAGCCACATGTGGAAAAATAGCGGGTCTCATGATGCAGCACTGTTTAGCCGTCACAAAATAAAGCCTCAAAAATCAGTAAATAAAACTATTCATGTACAGTTGCTCCGAATCGCATATACCAACCGCCCTTTGCTGCGACAACTACTCAAAGTCTATTGGGTATTTGATTTTGTTCTGCTTTTTCGGGCCTCCTTACCTCTCCTTCTAGCCCAACCTTTGTTCTGCAATTACGTCTTCATCGGGGAGCTTCTCCTCAACATTTTTATTTTGTGCTGAACTGTTTTGTACCCTTCTTGCATACACACGTGTGTCACGTATTTTATAGAGACTGAATGAATATATAAGGTGAGTATTTCTTCTCTTATCAAATTAAATATTACATATCTTGCTGTGAATTAATTTGTTTGTCCCCATTCCACTTATTGCGTTTCCTTGAAATTATATAAAACATAAGTCTGTAAAAAAAAATCGCGTATAGCCTCCTTTGGCTTCCACAACAGCTGGAAGTCTGTTGGGCATTGAGCCCACAACTCGAGCCACAGAACTAGGAGATTCAAATAACTCATTCCAAGCGTCATGAATTTGCTGATTTGTCGTGCGTTGACAAATGGGTGGTTCTCACTGAAACGGCGTATCTGCTGATCCTGAGCTTGCGTTGTTTTTCGGCGACGGCCATGAGGCCTCCCATTCAAGTTACCACTCTCTTCCTTTCGTCTGATCCACCTGGCTACCGTCGACTTGTGAAGACCCATAGTTCTCGCTATGTCGGCATTTGAAGATCCCTCTGCATGGAGTATTATAGCGCCCTTGTCTGCCTCAGCCAGATGGGCCATTTAGCGTTGACTGAATGATTCGTCGCGGTTAATATTGGCTGCGGAAACAGCGCTGGCAGGAAACAGACTGCCTCCTCCAAGATGGCAGCCGCAACGCAGTGGCCAAGTATGTGTAACACGGAAATCGATGGCATAAAAGAGAGATCGCAAGCCCGTGCCCGTGTCATTACATAGTGGAGCAACTTAGAATCTCTAATTTTTCTCAGAAGTGACTGGTCCACTCTTGTCATGTCTTATCCTGATAAATATTACATGAAATGAAATGTTTACGTTTTGCATATGCGGCAGGCCTGAGGCAAGAAACATTTCTGAAATATCTGAGGCAACCTGAAGAACACTTCGTGAATATTATCTGTAGAAGGTTGCCTTATAAGAAGGAAAACGTGTTTATCCCCGCTCGCCGTGTTTCCAGGTGGCGCAGTTTACTCGGAGGCATACATAATTCTCGCCGGGCGTAAGAAGCGACTCGACGAGCGAGGGGAACTCGCCAAATGTCATAGGCTGATTGTCCCGAAACTTTGCTCAGTGAAGGAGAGGACAAAATAAGCGAACATGTGTTTCGGCTTATCTGCAGACACTCGACCGTTTCCGAGAAAACGACGGTCAAAGTTATCAACGCGCTGTTGCTCTAGTGTAGATACCTTCTGCAGCCGAGAACGCAATTGAAGCGGTGGCTACCGTCGTTCCTTCTTAACACTGATTCCCGTGTTCGATACCATATTGGGTTTTTTAATTATTTTATTTTCCTGCCTCTCTATCAGAATTATCTACGAATGTTTTTTTCTAAGTTATGTTGAAATAATGTTGTCATTATTCGCCAATTAACTTTATGTGTAATTAATGAATTAAAAAGTAATAAACGAATGAGACAAGCTGATCTAACATCATCTGGGCTGCCTCATGTATCGTTATAACCAAATATTTTATAAATGTTAATCTACATTCAGATCCGATGATGGCACCTTTAGTGTGTTGAAACCGGTTATCCAGTAAACAATATTTAAGCGATCTTGGCTTCTGAATTATTTCTACAACAGAGTGATCGCCCCACTACGCACTGTGTGTTCCCTTTTTAACTTATTTCTTTACACAGTAAATTAACTGACGAATAACGACAACAGTGTTTCAACATAAATTGGAATAAACATTCGTAGATAATTCAGAGAGTGAGGGGAAAAAAAAGGAAAAACCGGGTTTCGAACTCGCAGCGCAAAGTTCAGAAATCGCTATGGTAGCCGCAGAGCCACCGCTCCAGTTGAATGCTTACCCGCTAAGAGGTGTCTACACTATAATAACAGCGCATTGAAAACTTTGACCGTCGTTTTCTCAGAAGCGGTAGAGTGTAAGCAGATAAGCCGAGACACGTGTTCGCTTATTTTGTCCCCGCTTTCACTGAGCGAAGTTTCAGCAAGATCGGGGTATTTCCTCGGGAACACAGGAAGAAACCATAGTAATAATGTAATTCAAGGCTCGCAAGAAAAGATTTAAGTGGTCCTTTTTCCCGCACACTGTTAATGAGTGGGACGGTAGAGAAATAACCCTAACCTTCTGCCAGGCACGTAAGTCCGGATTGCCAAGAAATCCTGTTGATGTAGTCATGTAGATGTAACGACGAAATTATGTTTTAATTACGACATGTGACTTTCATTTGATTTAAACATCGAAGTTGTTTGCTGTTTCAAAGTGGTTCAAATGCCTCTGAGCACTATGGGACTCAACTGCTGTGGTCATAAGTCCCCTAGAACTTAGAACTACTTAAACCTAACTAACCTAAGGACATCACACACATCCATGCCCCAGGCAGGATTCGAACCAGCGACCGTAGCAGTCGCACGGTTCCGGACTGCGCGCCTAGAACCGCGAGACCACCGCGGCCGGCTCGTTTGTTGTTTATTTACTTTTTGTTCAATAGTTTCAGGCATATACAAACACCTAGGCGCGTTAAATTGATATTGAAATAAAGTGTCATGCGTGGACCAATAACAATAAATTCCCACCTACTTGTTATAGTACTGCAGTATCTGCCAGCGTCTTCAGAAGTGGATATCGCATACGAAGTTCCTAGGGTGTTTGTAATGGATATTGCAGACGACTTCGACAAAGTTTGAATGTAGCTTCGTAAAAGTTCCGTGATCAAACGATCTGAGTTGCTGGCGAATACAGTTTATCCTCACTAGACAGTATATATTATCATTATACATGATGTGAGTAGGGTTTCGCCGCGTTGCGGTGGCCGAGCGGTTCCAGGCGCTTCAGTGACGAACCGCACGGCTGCTTCAGTCGCAGGTTGGAATTCTACCTCGGGCATAGATGTCTGTGATGCCCTTAGGCTAGCTAGGTTTAAGTAGTTCTAGGTCTAGGGGCTGATGACCTAAGCAGTTAGGTCGCATAGTTCTTGAAGCCATTTTTTGACCTTTCGCGTAAATTTTCTTTACATAAACCGTCGTATCTTTTGATTGCGTTGACATAGAAGCTCACTTTTTTACACCAGCATGGGACCGGTTACAGCAAGAAGTGCGATACATTTCCGCTTATTATGTCCACCCGTTCTGGAGGTAAACGGGTTTTAAGGGTTGGGTAGACCGATAGACGGTCAAGAAAGTGAGACTAGTAGGGTTCCGTTTTTACCGGTTTAGGTGACGAAATCCTAACAACGAAAACACTGAAGATGAGGGCCGCATAAATAACACCCGCTACTCTTTATTCGAAATGTTCTAGTTGCTGTCGATACATAAGCATATTAGTCGTAGCTACGTTTTCGATCCAAATCACGTTTCATGTTTTTGAGTCCAGAAAGCTCTATGCAACAGAAACTGCAGATTTTTATTGCGAAATTGCCGGCTTGTTCATGTCTGGGGTAATAATAGAGGGCTGTTTGCCTAGGTTGTCTGCTAGCATAGTGAAAGGAAGGTCTGGTTTGTTTTCGGTTCTAATCTCTATGGAGGCAGGTAGAATATCAGTAAAGCAATTTTAAGAAATTCTCGCGCACCCAATACGTTTTATCGCTACCTTTATTCTGTACTGGCGCCCTGTGCATGTCAATATGACACTCTTGTAGAATTTCATACATGATACTGCCTCCTTTTTCCGCTTCTGTCAATAATGGAATTGACTTAAGCGTGGCACTGAATGATTTTTAACTGAATTTCGTTATGAATCTTCACGCATTGCTAAATTTGCACACTTTCATGGTAGGTCAGCAACGGTAATCCAGTATGACTGGTCTGAACGTTGACACAGACCGTTTCGCGGCCGAATGCGGATAATATTTTGCTACTTCGTAACGATCTGGGGTTCTTTGTCTTACTGAAACAGTTAAGTCATCTCGATAAGTTGAAATTCATTTTTATTTGTCCAGTTCATACCAATTAGCGTTTGTTCTTTCAGTTCTGTCTTATATTTACGTGTTGTATTTAACACACTAATCAGCATTAATATAGTCTTACAAATTATGGAATACAGTCTGAAAAAGTTCAGATAGTTTGTCAATTTCACGCCTGCGCATAGTATGTTGGTAGCACTTCGTCGCCTTGCCTGTTATGCTGTGTAGCAGACTTTAAAGCCGTGCGGATCAGCATAACGAAAAGGCGAGGGGTCTCGCTCGTTTTGTCCACGACTGTACCTCCTTCCTGGTGGAATGACTGGTACTGATCGGCTGTCGGACCCCCTCCGTCTAATAGGCGCATGGTTGTTTACGTCTTTGAGCGGGTTTAGTGACATCTCTGGTCAAAGGGACAGTGTCTGTGATACAATATCCAGTCAACGTCCATCTTCAGGAGTTCGGGGAACTGGGGTGATGCAAAAAAAAATTTGATGTGTGAATATCCCCTGTGTTTAATAATAATAAGTGACATCTGGGCATGTCCGAGGCAATGAGGCACTATACGCTACATATATAAACGAACGGAATCCGGCAGGAAGTCAGCAATAAATACAGTACGAAGCACAAAATTAGGTCCGGCGTTGTGTTCTTGGCACAAAAGGTGATACAGCGGGGAGGAGTCTGCGTGGTGCTGCGGATATTTCAGATAAGCGATTTTATTTAGCTAATGGCATATAACACATCATATAGAAAAGACATAAAAATCATAAGACACAGAAATAAAGAGTAGTCACAGTGTGTAACATATGGTTGTAGATATAAAAGTGTTTAAAAATAGTGTATATAACAAACAAAAGTTCACAAACAAACATCCAGATTTGTGACATAGTCTATTGCACTTTCAGTCGGGGTCAGAAACTCATTGGGGTCTCCTGCAAAACGTCTCAGAGGGCAATCTTCCACGATGTGACGAATCGTCTGCCGGTCCGCACCGCAGTCACATCTGCCGTTATTTGTCCGAATTCGATTCAGGGTCGTCCAAGTTTTCCTTGGCAAATTGAATCCTGGTGGTTGGACATTGATGCATGGCATATTCTGCAGGTTTTGGGGCACAGAGTCTCTCCACCGCATTTTCCAGAGGTTGCCATAATCCGGGTTAAGAGGATGCGTATTTTTTGCCTTTTTTAAAGAGGGGTGTTTTGAGCGCAATCTGTTCATCTCCAGGGCAGGAACATCCTTATGGATTGGCAATCTCTCGTTGTTCAGCACTTTTCCATACGAGCGTATGAGAGCGTTCTCTCTGCGCAGGTCCGGTGGGGGAATGTTGCTCAGTATAGGTAGCCAGTGTAAAGGCGTTGGCTTTATTGTTCCTGATATCATCGTCATTGCGTAGTTTAGTTGAGCATCGATCAAGCCTGTGTGTTTACTGTTTAGCCATACCGGTGCGGCATATTCTGCTGTTGTGTAGACAAGTCCCAGAGCCGAAGATCTCAGTACAGCCGCGGAAGAGCCCCACGTGGTCCCACATAGCTTCTGTATGATATTATTTCGAGTTTTAAGTTTTTCGGCTGTATTACGTAGGTGTTCCTTGAATGTTAGGGTTCTGTCAAAGGTGACGCCTAGATATCTGGGGTAATTATTATGGTTTAGCTGCCTGTTTTCGAAATGAACGTTGAGCTTTCTTTTTGCTTGGGCATTGTCGAGGTGAAAGCATGTCACCTCCGTTTTTGTCGCGTTTGGCCGTAATCTCCACCTTCGGAAGTAATCTCCCAGCTTTGTTAGATCCGCAGTTAATGTGTTTTCCGTTGCCTCCATTGATCTGCCTCTTGCAGCTATTGCCCAGTCGTCGGCTAGTTCGCGTCCGTAGTAGAATACTACACGTGCGCCCTGGATAACGCTAAATGAACTAGCACTAAAGGCAACCAGATAATCCAGATAATCCTGTGCTGGATCTCCTGGTAAACACATCATGAGTGATACCGACCAAATGAAATCAGATAAGCGAAATTTGATGATTCGCCAGAAGCGACCTATTTTCTGATTCAAAACGTCAACATCGGGGTTATCAATGAGCTTATTTTCCCATGTGAGGTCTATTTTAGCTTGGGTCGAACCACTACCAGCGCCGTCTTCCAAGATCTATTCTCGCATTCTCCAGGCTAGAAGAAGGTGCTCGGACTGGTCAGTATTCATGAGCAATTACAACTGTTGGATCTCTGCGGAGTCCCCTTCGTTTCAGTTTGATTATACGGGGTGGTTATGATTAAACTTTCGCTGCTTGTGAAGGCCCCCACGAGAGAAGAGGGAACATAATGAAACTTCGTGGAAACATTTGTAAGGACATGCGGAAGAGAAATAACGAATATACCAAAGAAAGGAACACATTTTAATTTTCAAATGACAGGGTAACAACTGTTAATTGTGTACCATGTTTACGTTCCAAGTTACAAATGTTGCTCAATGTGACAACCATGAGCAGAGACGACAATCTGGAATGGCACTAGAGATTGCTCTTATGCTGACCGAAACATCCCAAGTGAGATGCTGGCTATCTCACTGGCTAGGCTCATCTTTAGCCTCCAACGAGAGTTAGTGGCCCACTGATAAACCCTGTCCTTCAGGTAATCACACAACTAGAAGTCACACCGGTTCAAATCTGGTATCTCGTGCCCATCCAATTTGGAACGATCGGTCAGTGATCTGGTTTCCTCCCAATGTGTTACGGAGCAACCTAGTGACTTCGCGCGCAATGTCAGGTGAAGTTCCATCGCGCATCGGGACAGTTGAGTCCAGAGCACCTCTCTCCCGTAGAGCAGGGACCAGATGTTGGAGAAGCATATAACAGTAACGTGTGCCTTCCACGCAGCGTGTCCTTGGTTCTTGAGGTCCGAGTTCCGTTCCAGTACCGGCGGCTAAAGGCAGATCATGACACAAACACTGCTAAGAACGCAAATCCTGCAGGGCACAGTCTGAAAGTCATTCACATGGATACCCATACAGTAAACAGTTTTACATCTACATTGGCTGAAGTTGCGAAAGTATGATTATAGCCACCATGTATATTTTTGAAGAGGCCAGAACTTGAGATTCAATTTCAGCGTGGACCTTTCCATTACCAGCCTTGTCTTCCAAAATCGGTTCTCACTTACACAATGCTAAATAATGTGTACTTGGCTTGGTGAAAATTCTTAAGTGATCTGGAGCATTCTGTAGAGCTGAGTTCCATAAGGCCTATGTTCTTTTAATAGGCCAACAGTTTGCGTTTCGTTTCAGTGTGGACTGTACCGCCGCTAGCCTTGCTTTGGAAGACCGATTGTCGCATACTGCAGGCTAAGGAAATGAGTGATTTTCTTGCTCAACGTTCATGAGCTGTTAGAATCGTACACTGTCTGGAGTGTTCCCTGTATTGTGGTTCAACTGCACATTTTTGCAGTCCAGCAGTTTGGCAATCGTTTTAGCTTGAACCACATAGTTATCACTGCCGTCTTTCCGTATAAATTCTCACTTCCTGCATAGTAAAAATGGTTCAAATGGCTCTGAGCACTATGGGACTCAACTGCTGAGGTCATTAGTCCCCTAGAACTTAGAACTAGTTAAACCTAACTAACCTAAGGACATCACAAACATCCATGCCCGAGGCAGGATTCGAACCTGCGACCGTAGCGGTCTCGCGGTTCCAGACTGCAGCGCCTTTAACCGCACGGCCACTTCGGCCGGCCCCTGCATAGTAAACTGATCAGTAGGTAGCTTGGTGAAGATTCATAAGCAGTTAGAATTGTCATGTCTCGTCAAACTACACCGTATTCAAATTCAGATACATATTTTTGTAGATGCCTGAACGATGTGCAGAACGTGAGGGACGGTGTCTAGGGAATGTGACTGACAGTGGATAGACTTCGCTGTGTGCTACATTCGGTACCTTATCAAGTCTCGTCAACTGTTACGGCGACAACAGTTATATGTTTAAAATTTTGTATTTGTGGGGACCCACAGCCCCCAGTTGCTTAATCAACGTAAACGTGGTCCGTAGTAAGCTGTAAAGCGATGTTGATTTAATCGTGCGACTAGTTAATTTCTACTAAAGGCCATTGTCAAGCACCTGTAAAATCAACATGAAAAAGCACTACATTGTCTACATACATCGCCACCTATAAATAATATTTTACATACCTCACATGATAATAAAACACTAATGTACAAATTTCTTGCTTACATTTGTAACATCTGTATTTCATGTCATTTTCAAATCAGTCTTAATCACAAGTAAAAGACAGCCATATTACGTCATTTTACGAAAGGATCCACTCTGCAGTGATATTTTTTAAGATCATATTCTGAAGTTTGCTCTATGTACACCTACATGGTAACTGACACCGGCTGGTTACAGGCTGTCGCAGATACATTTTCTTCCAAAGGGTCTTAAAGTCTTTGAATGAACATGTATCTGCGATACTGTGGATCCTTTCGTAAAATGATGCAATATGGCTACTTTTTACTTGTAATTAAGAGTGATTTGAAAATTTCATTAAATACAAATGCTACAAACGTAAGTAAGAAATCTGTACACGAATGTTTTATCTTACAGTGAGGTGTGTACAGACAATGTAGTGCTTTTCCATGTCGGTTCTCCTGGTGCTTGACAGTGACACTCACATCTTTGTCGAAATTAGCTAGTCGCCCGTTTAAATAAACATCGCATTACACCCTACTTCGGGCCATGTTTACGTTTATTATGATTATACACCGAAGCGCCAAGGTAACTGGTATAGGCATGCATCTTCAAATACAGAGATATGCAACCAGGCAGAATACGGCGCTGCGGCCGTCAACACCTATGTAAGACAAGAAGTTCTGGCGCAGTTGTTAGATGATTGCTACAATGGCAGGTTATCAAGATTTAAGTGAGTTTGAACGTAGTGTTGTAGTCGGTGCACGAGCGATGAAGTAGGGATTTTCCCGCACGACCATTTCACGAGTGTACCGTGAATATCAGGAATCCGGTAAAACGTCAAATCTCCGACACCGCTGCGGATGGAAAAAAATCCTGCAACAATGGGATCAACGACGACTGAAGAGAATCGCTGAACGTGACTGAAGTGCAACCCTTCCAAAAATTACTGCAGATTTCAAATCTGGGTCATCAACGAGTGACAGCGTGCTAGCCATTCAACGACTCTTCATCGATGTGGACTTTCGGAGCCGCAGGCCTACTCGTGACTGCGCGACACAAAACTTTACGCCTTCCCTGCACCCGTCAACACCGATGTTAGACTACTGATGACATGAAACATAAGAACGTAGTCTTCCGCGGCCGGTGTCATAGTGATTAAAATTCTTCTGGGTATTATGCAGCGTCATTGCTAAAAATAATAAACTAAAACCGACGTTTCTGCCGAATTGCAACGGCCTTCCTCAGGGCACGACTCAGTCGATTTTAGTTTATTATTGTTGTTAGTTTTTAGCAATGACGCGGCGTAATACCGAGAAGAATTTTAATCACTAGGAAACATATTGCCTGGTCGGACGACTCTCGTTTCAAATTGTACTGAGCGGATGGACGTATACGGGTATGGAGAGAACCTCATGAATCCATGGACCCTGCATGTCAGCAGGGGATTGTTCAAGCTGGTGGAGGCTCTGTAACGGTGTAGGGCGTGTGCAGTTAGAGTGATATGGGACCCGTGATGAGTCTAGATACGATTCTGACAGGTGACACATACGTGAGCATCTTGTCTGATCACCTGCATCCATTCATGTCCATTGAGCATTCCGACGGACTCGGGCAATTCCAGCAGGACAATGCGACACCCCACACGTCCAGAATTGACACAGAGTGGCTCCAGGAACACTGTTCTGAGTTTAAACAATTCCGCTGGCCAGCAGACTCCCCAGACATGAACATTTTTGAGCATATCTGGGAGGCCTTGCAACGTTCTGTTCAGAAGAGATCTTTACCCCCTCGTACTCTTACGGATTTATGGACAGCCCTACAGGATTCATCGTGTCAATTCTCTCCAGCCCTACGTCCAACATTAGTTGAGCCCATGCTAGGTCGTGTTGCGGCACTTCTCAGTGCTCGCGGGTGTCCTACACGATATTAGGCAGGTGTACCAGTTTCTTTGGCTCTTCATTGTATGTTGCTGACTTCCTGGTCAAGTCAAATCAATAGCATTTATTATGAAGACTGCTAAACTTGCGTGACGTCAGGATCAAGTTGGCTCTCCGTTTGTTCGGTGAGCGGCAGTACTGTGCACCAGACTCAGCTGAGACGCGGTTCTATCCTCTGCGCTGGCTGCACTTTCTACATCTACGTATATACTCCGCTAGCCACTAAGCGGTGTGTGGCGGAGGGCACAAGGGTACAATTCGCGCCAAAGTCATATCCTCCCCCCCCCCCTCTCTCTCTGTTCCACTCGCAGATAGCGCGAAGGAAAAACGACTGTCTGAACGTCTCAGTGCGAGCTCTAATTTCCCTTATCTTTGAATTATGAGTATTGCGCGATTTGAAAGTTGGTGGTAATAATATATGCTCTACATCCTCGATGAAGATCGGATTTTGGAATTTAGTAAGCAGCTCCTTCCGTTTTCCGCGTCGTGTGTACCACTTCAAACTTTCTATGAGATTTGTAACGCTCTCGCCGTGGCTTAATGTACCAATCGCGAATCTAGCCGCTCGTCATTGGACATTCTCAATCTCCTGAATCAGACCCAACTGGTAAGGGTCCCATACAGACGAACAATACTCTAAGGCTGGACGAACTAACGTATTGTAAGCAATTTCCTTTGTTGAGGTAGTGCATCGCTTCAGGATTCTACCAATAAACCACAATCTAGAGTTCGCCTTACCCGTTAATTGTGTAATCTGAGCGTTCCATTTAGGATCATTTCGAATAGTCACACCCAGATACCTGACGGATGTTACCACTTCCAAAGACTGGGCATTTATTTTGTACTCGTAATCTAATGGGGATTTTCGCTTTGTCATACGCAGTAGGTTATACTTAATACACTCCTGGAAATGGAAAAAAGAACACATTGACACCGGTGTGTCAGACCCACCATACTTGCTCCGGACACTGCGAGAGGGCTGTACAAGCAATGATCACACGCACGGCACAGCGGACACACCAGGAACCGCGGTGTTGGCCGTCGAATGGCGCTAGCTGCGCAGCATTTGTGCACCGCCGCCGTCAGTGTCAGCCAGTTTGCCGTGGCATACGGAGCTCCATCGCAGTCTTTAACACTGGTAGCATGCCGCGACAGCGTGGACGTGAACCGTATGTGCAGTTGACGGACTTTGAGCGAGGGCGTATAGTGGGCATGCGGGAGGCCGGGTGGACGTACCGCCGAATTGCTCAACACGTGGGGCGTGAGGTCTCCACAGTACATCGATGTTGTCGCCAGTGGTCGGCGGAAGGTGCACGTGCCCGTCGACCTGGGACCGGACCGCAGCGACGCACGGATGCACGCCAAGACCGTAGGATCCTACGCAGTGCCGTAGGGGACCGCACCGCCACTTCCCAGCAAATTAGGGACACTGTTGCTCCTGGGGTATCGGCGAGGACCATTCGCAACCGTCTCCATGAAGCTGGGCTACGGTCCCGCACACTGTTAGGCCGTCTTCCGCTCACGCCCCAACATCGTGCAGCCCGCCTCCAGTGGTGTCGCGACAGGCGTGAATGGAGGGACGAATGGAGACGTGTCGTCTTCAGCGATGAGAGTCGCTTCTGCCTTGGTGCCAATGATGGTCGTATGCGTGTTTGGCGCCGTGCAGGTGAGCGCCACAATCAGGACTGCATACGACCGAGGCACACAGGGCCAACACCCGGCATCATGGTGTGGGGAGCGATCTCCTACACTGGCCGTACACCACTGGTGATCGTCGAGGGGACACTGAACAGTGCACGGTACATCCAAACCGTCATCGAACCCATCGTTCTACCATTCCTAGACCGGCAAGGGAACTTGCTGTTCCAACAGGACAATGCACGTCAGCATGTATCCCGTGCCACCCAACGTGCTCTAGAAGGTGTAAGTCAACTGGCCAGCAAGATCTCCGGATCTGTCCCCCATTGAGCATGTTTGGGACTGGATGAAGCGTCGTCTCACGCGGTCTGCACGTCCGGCACGAACGCTGGTCCAACTGAGGCGCCAGGTGGAAATGGCATGGCAAGCCGTTCCACAGGACTACATCCAGCATCTCTACGATCGTCTCCATGGGAGAATAGCAGCCTGCATTGCTGCGAAAGGTGGATATACACTGTACTAGTGCCGACATTGTGCATGCTCTGTTGCCTGTGTCTATGTGCCTGTGTTTCTGTCAGTGTGATCATGTGATGTATCTGACCCCAGGAATGTGTCAATAAAGTTTCCCCTTCCTGGGACAATGAATTCACGGTGTTCTTATTTCAATTTCCAGGAGTGTATTATTGAGAGATAACTGCCAGTCATTACACCACGCGTTTATTTTCTGCAAATCCTCTTTGATTTGTTCACAACTTTCGTGTTCTACTACTTTTCTGTACAGTACAGCATCACCGGCAAATAGTCTAATGCCCCTGTCAATTCCATCAACCAGATCGTTTATGTAAATCGTGAAAGGCAGCGGACCTTTTACGCTACCCTGGGGCACACCCGATGTTACACTTGTTTCTGTTGAAGTCTCCCCATTTAGGACGACATACTGCTCTGTGTCTGTTAGAAAACTTTCTATCCAACCGCATATGTCATCAGACAGACCGTAAGCGCGCACTTTTTGGACAAGCGATAGTGCGGAACTGAGTCGAACGCCTTTCCAAAGTCGAGGAATATGGTATCAACCTGCAAGCCGGTATCTGGAGCCTGTTGTATATTATGCACAAGGAGGGCCAGCTGTGTCTCGCATGACCGCTGTTTCCTAAAACCGAGCAGATAAGCTTCTCAGAGTCTAGAGAGGTCATTATGTCTGAACACAAAATATGTTCCATGATTCTACGACAAATCGTCGTCGGTGAAATTGGCCGGTAATTACGTGGATCCCATTTTCTACCCTTTTTATATAGTTCTATGACCAGGGCTTTCTTCCAGTCCCGTGTAACTTTCTGCGGTTCCAGTGATCTCTGATAGATGATGGATAAGAATGGTGCTATATTTGTAACACAGTCAACATAAAATCTACGGGGATACCGTCTGGAGCAGATGCCTTCCTGGCGTCTAAGGATCTTAACTGTTTTACAATCCCATATAGACTATACACTATGTCAGCCATCTTTGCTTTTGTTCGATAGTTGAAAGGGGGAATTATGCTGCAGACCTCTACCGTAAACGAGTTTTTGAAATCTAGGTTTAGAATTTCGGCCTTCTGTTTATCATCATCTGTTACATTACCTGTACTGTCAGCAAGAGAAGGTACTGATTTATTTCTAGCGTTCATAGATTTTACATATGACCAAAATTTTTTGGAGTTACTTTTAGAATCTGCAGATAAAATATTGCTTTCAAATTCGTTAAAAGAATCTCTCATTAACCTTTAGACAGCTGCTTTCATTTCGGATAATCTCTGTCAGCGAGGCAGTGACTACGTTTAAAACGACTATACAAAATTCTCTGCATTCTCAGCAACTTCCCAATATATTTGTTCAACCAATGGGGATCCTTTCCATCCCCTGTTTTTTACTAGGCACATGCTTCTCTAGCATATGGTGGACAATACCTTTAAATTCCGACCAAAGATACTCAATATCTTCGTGTCCCCCGGTGAATGCTTGGAGCTGACTATGAAGATATTCATTAATTTGCTTTCCCAAACAAGAAAACTCTACAGTGTTTCTTTGGGTTTTTTGCAACTTCCACTGACATAGAAACCACAACGACATTAAGGTCGCTAATACCTTCTTCTATATTCATTCCTCAAAAATATCAGGTCTGTTTGTTGCCAAGATATCTAATATGTTCCCATATCGAGTTGGGTTTCTAACCGATTGCTCAGGGTTGTATGTTGAGAGCGCTCCTAGAATAACTTCACACGAGTCTTTGCTTCTGCCCCCTGTGATAAACGTGTAATTTTCCCATTCAATGGACGCCAGATTAAAGTCTCCACCTGTAACTAATGTCATCATCATCATCATCATCAGACAATTCAATCATTAAATGATGTGGCCTCTTCGAGTCGTGGATTCAGGTAGGGTTTAAGCAGTCTTCTCCAAGTGGGACGGTCTTGGGCAGTTCTCTGCCAGGTGTTACCAGCAATCTTCTTGATGTCTTTGTCCCATCTGTCTGGTGGTCTCCCTCTAGGCCTCCGCTGCTCTCTCGGACTCCACTCCAGTACTAGCTTCGTCCATCTGTTGTCTTTTCTTCTTGCGACGTCGCCAGCCAACCGCCATTTCAAGGAACCTACTGTCTCTAAGATGTCATTAACCTTCGTCACAGACCGGATGCCATCTGCCCTTTTCCTATCCTTTCTTGTATAGCCCATCAGTGATCTCTGCATAGCTCTCTGTGCTGTCCTAAGTTTCCCTGTTGTTAATGAGTTCAGTGACCATGTCTCGCAGCCATACGTCATCACAGGAAGAATGCATTGATCAAATACTGCTTTCTTCAGATTAACTGGCATTTTTGATCCGAATACTTTTGAATTCTTCCAAATACTTGCCAGCCAAGCTTGATGCGTCGATAGATTGCGGGCCTTCTGTCTCCCTTCATATTTATAATCTGGCCAAGGTAGACATATTCACTGACCTCTTCTATTAGACTGTCCTTGACTTTCATATCTCCAGCTGGGATGTATAATGTATAATTTGGATATTTATTTCCTATGTACCCAAGACTTTCCCTGAAACGTTCTGCGACGTTGCGGATGCTGGTTGTCTATAAAAACATCCTAATACAATGGTCACTCCTTGTCTGATTGACAGCTTTATCCAGACTGTTTCACAGTCCGACCCAGTATCGATCTCAACCGCGTTTAAACAACTTTTAACTGCAATGAACACTTTGGGGCGATGTGCGCGCACTGAGAGTGCAGAGAAAGGGCGCGCACATTAGGCCACCCCGGTTCGCCTCCTCGCCTGATGAATAATGCAGCGGCAGCGGCAGGAAAGCTCGCCCGCTTTCCCCGTCTCGCTCCGGCTGCAGTGGCCGCGGCCAACAGGTACGCGGGCTCGCACCAAGGTCCCCCCAGCACACGAGGAACCGTGTCACGGCTGCATCGTTCGCGGCCGCCTCCACCTCAGTACCGGGCCGGTGTAGGCGCGACGCCTCTCTACCCGTGCACTACAGCGTAGAGCAGTCATCTGGTGACTGCTAAAGTGCGCGTCATTTACGACGGCGGCCGAGTTTAGGTTCGTTCTGCGCATCTGACGTCACAAAACACAGTCAGCCAATGAACAGAGAACGACGTCGCCTGAGATCGACTGCAGTGCAGAGCACGGACGAGTGTCTTCAGTTTTAGAAACGTTCAGTCATAAATATACACTCCTGGAAACTGAAATAAGAACACCGTGAATTCATCGTCCCAGGAAGGGGAAACTTTATTGACACATTCCTGGGGTCAGATACATCACATGATCACAGTGACAGAACCACAGGCACATAGACACAGGCAACAGAGCATGCACAATGTCGGCACTAGTACAGTGTATATCCAACTTTCGCAGCAATGCAGGCTGCTATTCTCCCATGGAGACGATCGTAGAGATGCTGGATGTAGTCCTGTGGAACGGCTTGCCATGCCATTTCCACCTGGCGCCTCAGTTGGACCAGCGTTCGTGCTGGACGTGCAGACCGCATGAGACGACGCTTCATCCAGTCCCAAACATGCTCAATGGGGGACAGATCCGGAGATCTTGCTGGCCAGGGTAGTTGACTTACACCTTCTAGAGCACGTTGGGTGGCACGGGATACATGTGGACGTGCATTGTCCTGTTGGAACAGCAAGTTCTCTTGCCGGTCTAGGAATGGTAGAACGATGGGTTCGATGACGGTTTGGATGTACCGTGCACTATTCAGTGTCCCCTCGACGATCACCAGTGGTGTACGGCCAGTGTAGGAGATCGCTCCCCACACCATGATGCCGGGTGTTGGCCCTGTGTGCCTCGGTCGTATGCAGTCCTGATTGTGGCGCTCACCTGCACGGCGCCAAACACGCATACGACCATCATTGGCACCAAGGCAGAAGCGACTCTCATCGCTGAAGACGACACGTCTCCATTCGTCCCTCCATTCACGCCTGTCGCGACACCACTGGAGGCGGGCTCCACGATGTTGGGGCGTGAGCGGAAGACGGCCGAACGGTGTGCGGGACCGTAGCCCAGTTTCATGGAGACGGTTGCGAATGGTCCTCGCCGATACCCCAGGAGCAACAGTGTCCCTAATTTGCTGGGAAGTGGCGGTGCGGTCCCCTACGGCACTGCGTAGGATCCTACGGTCTTGGCGTACATCCGTGCGTCGCTGCGGTCCGGTCCCAGGTCGACGGGCACGTCCACCTTCCGCCGACCACTGGCGACAACATCGATGTACTGTGGAGACCTCACGCCCCACGTGTTGAGCAATTCGGCGGTACGTCCACCCGGCCTCCCGCATGCCCACTATACGCCCACGCTCAAAGTCCGTCAACTGCACATACGGTTCACGTCCACGCTGTCGCGGCATGCTACCAGTGTTAAAGACTGCGATGGAGCTCCGTATGCCACGGCAAAGTGGCTGACACTGACGGCGGCGGTGCACAAATGCTGCGCAGCTAGCGCCATTCGACGGCCAACACCGCGGTTCCTGGTGTGTCCGCTGTGCCGTGCGTGTGATCATTGCTTGTACAGCCCTCTCGCAGTGTCCGGAGCAAGTATGGTGGGTCTGACACACCGGTGTCAATGTGTTCTTTTTTCCATTTCCAGGTGTGTAGTAATTGAACAAAAGCCATGTCTTGATAGCAGATTTTCTTTTATAGAAAGTTTGGAAAAAGCATTCTTTATACCAATTGCTTCATATTCTATTAATTAATTACACCAAATACGCAATAAGCCTCCTAATTCAGGCGATAGCAAGGAAAGGTGTTTGTATCATTCTTACTAACCGCTTTTTCGCAATAACGAACAGCGGTAATTGTTTATTTCCTATTGTACTTCGACGAAACGTGAGTATTTCATAGTCATACCAACAGTGTTTGTCGGTATTTTGCGTGATAGTTTAAATCCTCCGGGAGATCTATTGCATGACGAGCTGCGTTAGCATAATGGTTATAGTGTTTGGCTGCTAAGCGAAGGTTCTGAATTCAAACCTTGTTCGGTGCTTAATATTTTCTTTATTTAAAAACAATATCGAAGTGTCTTACTTCATAAATTTTATTCGTTTGAATGTAATTTTTTGAAATTTCTAGTGGCAACTAAAATCAACCATATGGAAACTATACGCTACGGACTTTTACCTCTGGATACTCTTCAGAATTTCGTGCAATGGTTTACTACATCTAATGCTGCACAATAACTACACTCAACATCGAAAGAAAAATAAGTCATTTATGGGGGGGAGGTATCAGTCAAGAAGATGTGTAAAAATCAAATTTTTGGGCCAAATAGTTTTTGTGAAATCGAATGATAAAGTGTGTCAAAGCAGTCGAAACACCATGTATCTGCACAGGCGAGCAGTGCAGGGATGACAAAATCGCGCACAGCGCGGAATGCGGGGAGCACGTCTCTGTAGCAGCGAAAGGGTTAATGCGGCCATGGTGGCTTTACTTCATAAACTGCGCGCTCCCCCCTAAACGTAAGTTTGCGAACTATACTAAGGCGCCGCTTCTCTTGGCGCATACAACTGGCAACGCAGCAATCTCCCGCGCCTGGGCGGACATGCGCGAACCGCCAAGAATTGAACTATAGTGCTGGGCGACAACAGGAAACGCGGCACAGAATGCAACACGACAAGGAGATTTGCACAATGAGTCACTCTGGCAGACTGAAGAAAAGTAATAGGTCTATCCTGTTACTACAATACCAATGAATTACAATAAATTTTGGGTGACTTGTTGATAAAACGAGGCGAACAGCGTTGCCGCAGTTGTAACACCGGTTCCCGTCAGATCACCGCAGTTAAGCGCTGTCGGGCTTGGCTAGCACTTGGATTGGTCACCATCCGGGTGTGTCGAGTGCTGTTAGCAAGCGGAGTGCGCTAAGCCCTTGTGAGGCCAATTGAGGCGTTACTTGTTTGAGAAGTAGCGGCAGGGTCGCGAAAAATGACAACTCACGGGAGAGCTGACAGCATGTCCCTCCGTATCTGCAACAGGGACGCCTAAGAGCAAAGGATCACACGGCAGCCGGTCGGTACCATTGGGTCTTGACGGTCTGTTCGGACAGTGTATGTTAGCTTTTTTTGTTTGTTAACAAAATGACATCTAGTGAAAAAGTCTTAATTGACACTCTAATACAGTTTTTCCCCCTGATTGGTAAAATGAAATTTTCTGAGGATAAAAAAATAAACGATTCGATTCTGTTTCAGTCTCTAAACTAAATGAGTTTCGAAAGATCATTACTATTGTCACCATTTTGTAAGACTCTAATATTGATTATATAAGTTATCTGAGCCGTGGTAAAAATTGCTGTTTAGAAGAGCGCGCCGGAGCGCGTAGGGTGAAGCAGTCGCCTGAGGCAATCGCAGCTTTGGTGTCTCCCTCTGGTGGGGAAGGCGAAATGTTGCCTGTTCACGCGCCTTCCTTCGTCGGTTGAAACGGCTGGCAGCGGACGGTTCGGGAGAGCGATTTGGGGATGCTGCGCCAGGTCTTCTCGAGAAATCGCAGTTTATTAGAAGTTAAGTGATTGGTGATATGTTGTTTGATTTACTCTTGTTAAATTCTACTAGTTTTTTGCTGAGGTCACCAGCCGTTTTGCTTTGGAGTCGTCCTACCATTCTTCTCCGTTGCCCACCCGCGGGAAGGTGGTTGTTATAAATTGGGTGGTCCGTTTTTCCCTTGTGGAGTAGGGGTGGGTTAGAGCAACCTGCGGTTCGGGTTGTTCGGTAATCTCCCTATTAATCTACGTTACGTTAGTAGCTGCCTCTGTCATGTTTGTCGGATTTGGCACGTTAACGAATTTATTGCTTGGAATGTAACGGCCTAATACCTGAAATATGTTTTGATCTTTGGAAACTTTGATATTATTGCCTATGATCTTGAGAGGCGGTATCTGTGTACTGTAGAGCATCTTGTTTGGCCAACCTCGTAGAATTTTATATAAGATTGCATTTCATGGGCTTTTATTTAAATGATCATTTTAGTATATAAAGTTGCCACCCTTTCACCGTAAGACTTTTCTTAGAAGTTAAAATCAAGATGCACCTTCGGTGGCAAGGTTAATATTTTAATTGATAGTGTTTTGTACCATTTCCTTCCATACTACGGTGAGTGCATAGTTTGTGTGCTTGTGTAAATTGTTAAAACTCCTGGTTTAAAGTTATCTGGTGTGTTGCAGATTTGCACCAGTGTAGTCTTTCAGAGGCTGTTGTGAGCGGTCGTAACCACGGCCGTGTCAAAAGGTAGCGGTAAGGTACTCTGCTTGAAAGCTCATACAGTCAAAACTTGTTTCTTTCTGCCTCTGAATAAATTGTGACTGATATTTAGAGGGTGCTTTCTGATTATAATTTTAAATCTGTTTCTTTTTAAAAAAATGCTTTTAGGCACTATTAAAGAGAATAAAATTCCCATTTGTTAAAAGGAATTTGGTTATGATTTCATCAGTTACTCCCTGGCAACTACTTCCATGCTTACATAGTATGATTAAATGTGTTAATGTTCTTGATGAATCGCTACTAAATAAAATAAATTCTTAAGAATATTGTTTGAAAATAAATCACGGTTCATTATCAGTAATTACTTTTTCTCAATTAGTACGATTAATATGGTGGAGGTTACAGGTTACTCACATAGTCCATCCACTACAAACATACATCGCTTATGATAGCAATGATAGCAGTATATTCTTTTTGAAACTCCTAGTATTTAGAAATATTATGTAAAATTTGATTTTGAATTTCCCTTTGACTGAGCACTCAACAAATGCGACGTCTGTCTTGCAAAAATCTATATCATAGTTACCCAGAAACAGTATTTACAGTCAGTCACATTTCATTCGCTGCTGAATAACAACCGCATATAGACCTACACTGCTATACGAACACAAGTTGCTCCTAAATGATTCCTAACGTCATCTATCTACCTTGCATTAGCTTTCGTCTTTTCTCATGGAATACAATTAATTGTTAGGCATAGTTTGCTCCGTCTACAATTGATTCGTATAGCTGCATGTCCTGACAAGCTCCATTTCATTTTCATTATAGTCATAATTGTGACTTCCAGCCTAAAATGTTTCCTGATTCATTTGTCTGCTTGGCTCGCTCTTCGAGTGGTGCACCATTCCGCACTGGTACACCAAAAATATCAGACAGCTTTACTCACGGCGAAATCATTGACATTTACAAAGACAATAGCATCTTACTGCCATTCTATCATGTCTCCACGTCTGCCTACTTGCTACGCAGATTTCGGGCAATCCCCTGCCTCCTCAATGCCATGACTTGCATCAAGGTCTAGGGTCACGTGATTGCCTGGTACCCGTTCTCCATCATCTACACCACTTACTCTATGTGTTCGGTTGGACGATACTTGTTAACATTGACTGCAAACTATGAAACATAATCAGCATTTGAGCTGCGACCCACTGCCGTTGCTGCCTGGGGGTAGTTTTCATAGGCACAGTTGGGCTGGCCGACATTCTAAATGCGACAAGTTTACTGCTGCTCGTCCGCCGTCAGAATACTCATTAATCTTCGTGTTTTGCTGTCAAAGATAACACAGATCGTTCTAACGCATAGCGCACTAGGCTAATTTGGAAGTGACCCATTGAAAAGCACCTTACATATCACATTAAGAAACATTTTATTTGTAACGAGAAGACAAACCAACGAAAACAAAATTGCATCTCGGAAAACACCAGAGAATGCGCGTCCTACGCCTTTTGGCAGGGACGCCCTGTCCGGCATGCCGGTAACGACAGCCTCTTCGGCAAGCGCAGAGCGTGGCTGTAGAGTGGAGGCTTACCTTCCGTTGTTGGTTGGATGGATGATTTGGGGAAGGGGAATAACAGCGAGGTCATCGATCCCATCGGAGTAGGGAAGGATGGGGAAGGATGTCGGCCGTGCCCTTTCAAAGAACCGTCCCGGCATTTGCCTGAAGCGATTTAGGGGTGATCACAGAAACTCTAAATCACGATGGCCGGACGTAGGTCTGAACCGTCATCCTCCCGAATGCGAGTCCAGTGTGCTAACCACTGCGCCACCTCGCTCGGTGCTGAATGTTTATCATTGCCATTGGTCACTAACCGTCACTGGTCACTGACCCTCACTGATCACTGACCCTCACTGATCGCTGACCCTCACTTATCACTGACCATCTAATTACTGACTATCTCTGACCACTGACCGTCTTTGATCACTGACCATCTTGATCACAGACCATCTTGATCACTGGCTGTCATTGATGACCAGCCATCACTGAACATTGACCATCATTGATACCTGCCATCATTGATCACTGGCCATCACTTATCATTGACCATCACTGACCAAAGTCCATCACTGATCATGGACCATCGCTGATCATGTGCCATCATTGAGTATGGACTATCATTGATCGCTGACCATCATTGATCACTGAACATTATTGTTCAATACCCATTGTTGACCAATGGAATCCATTTTTATGTTTCAGATGAGTTCAAAATGGACCACAGAAGATCTGAAATATGGTAAACAAGCACTTGTTGAAGGTTCATCGATTGGAAAGGGCAATGAAAATTTTAAAATACATTTTAGCAAATTACATATCTGAACAAAGAAAGCAAATGAATCGGAACAGAAGGTAAGCCCTACTTTCTTCGACGTATGTGTTGAAAAATCCATGTAACGAGCTCCTGTAAACTAACATTATCCATTTTTATGTTTTAGTTGGGTGCAAGATAGACTGCATAAGGTTTTAAAATGGCAAAACAAGCTATGTCTCAAGGTTTATGGATAGCAAAGGCCGCTGAAAATTGAAAGATACCTCTTAGCACAATGCGAATTATATTAAGGAGAGAAAACGAATCAGACAAAGCTTAGTACGAAAATGTGAACACCACATTAAAACATCTGAACCTACAGTGTGTTTAAAGATTCAACATCTCATCAGACTCTGAGCAAAAATGTAGAACAACAGCATTGATGTATTCTCTTACGATTACTTAAAAGAGTTATTAATGAGATACATTTCTAAAATTCAGACCCTAAGTCAGCACTGCGTAATGTAGGATGCAAAAAATCTTACCAACTTTTTTCAGAGTGGAAGAAGATGTGAGCACTTGAACTTCTCATCAGACTCAGTGAGTAAAAATGTAAAAAAAAACTATGTTTATGTAGTATATTGCCATTACTTAACACAAATATTAATAAGTCATTATTCTCCATTTCAGGCAATAATCCAGTTTTGCCTAAAAAGTCTCATTAGGTTTTAGCAGAGGAGAGAAACATGTGGTTCAAGAAGTATGCGCTTCAACTCCCGATCAATCCTTATCTGAGACTGGTACAACTATTTCGACAGAAGACAGATGAAGAAATTAAAAACATTGTACATATGAAAGTAGAAGAAGAAGACGAATATGATGGTGACAGGGATGATGATGAAACAGAAGGTCAACTGGCAGCATCTTTTTTTGTTGAACCTACAGCCAAAGAACAAATGCATACGTAATTAAGAATACGATTAGACTTCAGCTACAGTGATCACTCGACTACTGCATGGAATCCGGGTTCGAGTCCCGGTCTGGCACAAAGTTCCCTGTGTCACTAATGATATATATGTTCATATACGCTACTGCAAATACATTTCTTACTATTTCATATAGCTGTAGCTCATAGCAGCGTCTATTCCTACATACGTGCCTGTGTAGCGCCCTGTAAAACACAGACACTGTAAAATAGAAAAGCCATCACAATATTAAATAAGTCTCTTGTTGTGCGAATATCTCAGCATTTGTGTGAGTGCAGGATGTGGACAGACGCTGACGCACGGAAGTTTGGGTCGGTCATGGAAGCGTACTCCGATAGCCGTTCTTTCCCTGTGATAAATGGATTATCAGACCACGATGCACAACTGATTAACATACAAAACTTAGCAGGGTGTACAGTTCAGAAACCATAAAGTATAAGGGTAAGGCTGCTCAACCCGGTATCTATAAAGCACTTCAGCTAAAGTTTAAGAAATGTTAATTTGGGAGACGTATATAATGAGCAAAATACCAGTGATAAATGGTAAATTTATATCCCTGGTTGAACACTGCAACCCCCAAAAAAATTACTAAATGTAACACCAAACAGTTTTCAAAGAAACCGTGGATCACTACACGTATTAAAGTGTTTTCAGAAAGGAAAAGAAAATTATATGAGGCAGCAAGAATTAACAAACACTCAGAAGTAATTTTACACTATAAAAATTCTTGTAAAAGTTGTCAGAAAATCAAAAAATGTGTATATTAGAGACGAAATTAACAACTCGGGCAATAAATTCAAGCCGGCCGTTGTGGCCGTGCGGTTAAAGGCGCTTCAGTCTGGAACCGCGTGACCGCTACGGTCGCAGGTTCGAATCCTGCCTCGGGCATGGATGTGTGTGATGTCCTTAGGTTAGTTAGGTTTAAGTAGTTCTAAGTTCTAGGGGACTGATGACCACAGAAGTTAAGTCCCATAGTGCTCAGAGCCATTTTTTGAATAAATTCAAATCAGTATGGAATGTTTTTAGAAAAGAGACAGGAAAAATAAACACTGGGGTAGGTAGTATTACCATTAAAGAGAATGCGACCATCTTCACCAACAGTACACAAGTAGCTAATGTATTTAACAACCATTTCTTAAAGAGTAGGTGAGAATAATTCAAAAGAAAAAGTCAAGCAATAGATGGAAGTGTCAGTTTTGAGAAATCCTACTCGGATTAATTTTCATCTAACAACCTCTTGTGAAATAAGGAAAATCATTAAATCTTTGAAAAATAAATGTTCTGTTGGAGTAGATGACATATCTAACAAGATATTAAAACAGCGTGGAGCAGTTACAGCTGATGTTCTGAGTCACATCTGCAATGCATCACTAACTCAAGGTATTTTCCCAGACAGCTTAAAATATTTTCCCAGACTGATTAAAATATGCCATTGTCAAGCCCTCTACGAAAAAGAGTACACCACAGATGTCAATAATTACTGGCCAGTATCCTTGCTCACAGCATTTCCAGAAATTGTCGACAAAGTAGTGTAGTCAAGAATGGTTAGCCATCTTAGCAGCAGTGGGATAGTAAATCACAGTTTGGATATCAAAAATGCTGTTCCACTGAGACAGCAATGTATAATTTCACTGCCCACATAGTAGAGTCTTTAAATAGTAAAATGTCACCAGTAGGAATTTTCTGACTTATTCAAAGCGTTTGACTGTGTGAACTGTGACATTATGTTACAGGTTCTATGGTATAAATAGAACAGCATATGAGTGGTTTAGGTCATACCTACAGAACAGGAAGAAAAAAAGTTTCTTTATATGGTTTAAGTGATTTAAGGATGTTTCTCACTTCATCTAACTCGGGTGAAATTACATTAGGCGTTCCACAGGGTTCGACCATGGGTCCCGTTCTGTTCTTGACATAGGTGAATGACTTTCCTTCCTATCTGAAACAAGAATCTAAACTGACACTGCTTGCTGATGATACGTGTCTTTGAAAAAGTTATTGATTGGTTTTCTGCTAATGGGGTTGCTGTGAACTCTGAAAAATACAGTACATCCCATTTTCTACTGTCAGGAGTACAGTTCCTTCAATAAATATAGCACACCAACAGAAGTCAGTAGCCAAAGTAGAGCATAATAAGTTGTTGGGTGTACATTTAGATGAGAATCTTATTTGTGAAATTGATATTTTGGATCTCCTAAAACCACTTGATTCAGCTGAAAGGGTACAGTACCGCCCAACATTGAAAATAGGTACGAAATTCTTGTCAGAACAACACATTTTTTGTGTAAAAGTAACTCAATGTCAATTAATACAGCGAAGCCAGATACCAGTGTGGGAAAGAATGACAATTTATTTATTTAATTGATCACATGTGCACTCCCTCAAAATAAATCCCTACATCCAGTTTGGTGAGATCTGTGAAATGAATGAATGTATGGTCGTCTGCTAAACACAGATAGTGAATCGGAATATATGATCATCTTTGAGTCGATCCTTTCGCCACCTTTGGTGGGACCCAAGAGATGGAAGTTACCAGAGCTTTGAGCGTCTGAAATGTGGCTGACCAATAAGGTAGCAAGGTGCTTCTCCCACTTCGACAGAGGTGCGAGAGAACCGGAATACGGCCATGTTTTCGGCACTCTGGCGCTGAACCTTCTGCTGTAAAGACCTGTTTTTTTTGTTGTGCTCCGTAATGAAAGTGTGGAGGCATGGTATTGATGTGGAATATTTAAGAGTAGTTAGAACTAATCATTTCTCTTTCCCAGGAACTTTTGTGGGGAAAATTACAACGTGAGGCAGGTAATTTTAAGGGGATTGTAGTAAACCAATGGTCACAATGAGCCCACGTGTAGTTATAAGTTGAGATACTAGCGTGTGTACAATAAGCTGAAATATTTAAGAATTAATAGCGTGTGTACAATAAGCTGAAATATTTAAGAAATAGCGTGTGTATCATAAGTTGAAGTATTTAAGAAATATCATTCCGTGTGACGCTAAATTTAAACTCTGAGAGAGAATCAAGGTGAGTCGGCCGTTTTTCCAGCAACGCCACTTGGCTTGCATTGCACAGGAAGACGTGCGTTTATCTCCAGAGTTCACAGTAGGAAAGTAGAATTACAAAGTGGGGCAGTGTCGTGTGAAACTGGGATAGATATTGATTGAAGTGGGAAAGCGGAAAGTGATGATGTTGTAACAGTTCTTTGTGTTGTATCTCATATTGTTGTGTTGTATATGTCATGTAATGTGGGTATGTGTGTTTTGCATGGGGGTAGCAAGGTAGTTTCGAAAGATTTGTGGGTATGCCTGTTCCTTCTGTATCGCTCGATCTGGAGGAAAGTTTCGTGAGGATGATTGTGAGAGGCGAAGTGTGAGGTATAATAAAAGATCCACCATCCGATCCAGGGAGTGCACTGTTGCGGTAAATAGATTACGAGACCATAGTATAGAGATTCACTAACGTAAAGCCATGCCCACTGGGCGGAATTTCTCATGTGATTTTGTTGTAGGTTGTAGAATTTGTGTGTTTAGGAATAAATCAGATAGTGAATAGAAAGAGATTGGTGGCCTTTTTCATTAAATTGTATGTTGTCATAATGTCCCGAATTTATATAAAAGCCGTTAAATCAAAGACAAAAAGTAAATGTGGTATTGCCAGTGCGTAGTGTGCAGTCAGAGTTCTATAAATCACTGATAGTCAGATGCGTGTTTCCGTTGCGTATTATTCATGCAGGAGGATAATTTGTAACTAAATAGTAAGATACGAGAATTCATGTTGCTCGATAAATTAAGGAAGAATCCACTCGCTTGGCAAACCACTCATCTTGCAGGCCTGACTGCTTGATGCCACAGTATGAGAAAGGCAAGTGGGTGCCTCTCATAATTTCGACCCTGCCAGGATTATTGCTTTTAAGATTTTTTTTATTTTTTGATGGAATATATTGTGATAGCGCTAAGAAGTAAAATTTTTTTTGTTTGCAATTTTTTTCTGGATTGGTGAGGATCTTTTATTTTTTTTAATTGCTATATCGTACAAGGCTGGAAGATCGTGGTATAATTTTTTTTGCGTAATGTCCGTAGTAACTAGGTCGCAGTCTAAAAGTGTAGTCACCATGGAGAATAGCGATTCTGGCGTGAACGTAGCAGTGCAGCAGGAAGTAGCTTCTGACCATGTGTTAACGAGCGAGAAAGACAAACACTCGGAAGGGGTTGAATTGTTCACTGGACCGCTCCTGGGTGATCCTTTATGCGGCGGGCTTTGTCCACAAACGCGGGCCTTTCCCGACGACGCGGGCGAGCCGAGATTAGGACAGGTATGCAGTGAAAGTGCAGCTACTCTTAGCGAGGCTACGGTTTCACAGGCGAACGAGGTGAGCGCGTCGAAAGTTGCAAATGACGATATGATGCTACAGTTGTTACAGAGTTTGGTGAGAGATAATAAGGAGAGAGATAGGAAGAATGAGGAGAGAGATAGGGAGAATAAGGAAAGATTTGAAGCAACTAACGAAAGATTAGAAGCAATGAATAGAGATATTAACGAAAGATTAGATAGAGATAATAAGGAGAGAGATAGGGAGAATAAGGAAAGATTTGAAGCAACTAACGAAAGATTAGAAGCAATGAATAGAGATATTAACCAAAGATTAGATAGAGATAATAAGGAGAGAGATAGGGAGAATAAGGAACGATTTGAAGCAACTAAGAAAAAATTGGAAGCAAATAAGGAAAAATTAGAGGCAATGGATAAGGGAAATAAAGAGGCAATGAAGAAGCTACACACAGTTATCGATGAGCGTCTGTCCGCAGTTAATAATCGGATAGATGATGGGGAGAAGAATCTGGGTGCGGTGAAGCAAGTATGTGATGCCGTGAAAGAAAAAGCCGATAATCTGGAGGTACGAATAAGTGCAATAGAGAGCGATATTACAGAACGTAGGGACGTGTTGCCGGATGAGCGAATCAAAGAGATAGTGGAGGACTTACTTGCAGATAAACAAGGGGCATTAGACAGCGTGGAAGCTCAAGTCACCCGACAGGAAGTGGCGCTAAATAAACACAGGGAAGAAGTTGCGGAGGTAGTGGTCAGAATGAATACGATTAGTGCAGATACAGAAAAGATCAGTACAAGAGGCGAGACAGGTTCTGACAGTACGCAGCGAGAGGTTTATGCCGATCAGGATGAGATACAATCACCATTACAGTTTAAAGAGGCACAATTAGAAAGAAGTAGGAAACATAGTGAAGAACTAGCACAGTTGCAATTAGCGTGCAGTAGCGAAGGTGACGCACCACCAGGTGGATTGCAGAGGGAGAGTGAGATAAACTCAAAAGGCGAAAATAGGCAGAAAGAGCAAGACGAATTCACAGAGTCAGAAGAACGGTTGTGTCAGATAAAACAGGTGGCAAACCCAACTGGGTATAGTCCAAGGCTGTCTGAATTTCACGATTCATTACCTTCATCGAGGGGACTGCTCCGCAAAACGAAGTTTGTGTATAACTATTTGAGGGACGAGGCAAGAGCGAAAATGGAGGAAGACCTTAAAGACTGTAGTAGCTATTTAAATGAATTCTGGTCGAAAAGTAAGCAGGACCAGGTTACGCTAAGCATATTGATGATGCAAAATCGTAACGAAGGTGGCATAAGGGATTCAGTGTCATGCTATCAGGAGATGTTCAGACGAAACAGGTACTTGGATGTGACATACGAACCAGCGGAGTTCATTAGGATCCATATAACGAAGTTGCCAGTGAAATTGCGCAGAGGTATAGTGATGGCAGGCAGAGGCTTAGACGATTCCGCGTCATTTCAACACTTGGGTAATGAGAGTGATATCGTGAACGGAGACAGGTCAGATAGTGTCGAGGGTAGAAACTATCTGAATGACAGGAGAGCATGGAATCCGGGTATTTCTTTCATGTCGTAATAGATTGAAGAATAGGAGAAACTAATCCAACATATCAGCCCTTAATATCTTGCTCTAAAACACATGCAGCTGGCACTGAAAATTGTCTATGTAGCAGACAAACTCAACTAATATGTAGGAATGAAAATACCATACTTCTGATCAGAGAATAAAACGGCAGTAATGGAATCTGTTAGGCTGGTATCTCAGTAAAATTTGCAACTTTTTATTTCGAACAGTAAAGTAAAAGAGCGGTTTCTTCAAAGAATCCAGTTGCTAAAATGTTATGTAATAATGCCAATGAGTCCAGTTTAATTAGTGTGATTTGACTATTGTAGATACTAAACACGTAATGTAAGAAGTAAACATTGTGATCGAAGTTTTTAAATTAGATGCCATCTGATCTATAGTATGTCATTGTCGTGGTGACAGTTATAATGAAGTGCTGTGTATGGTTGTTCGGAATCTGGTGTTAGTGAGAGAGGCCACTAGCACCTAAGTTTCTAACACTTGGGCTGCCCAATTCTCCCAGCTTGTATATTCTCTGCACACATTTAATTTTCAAGTAAGCACATATTCCTAACTAGGAAATTCTTTACTGTGTGTAGTGGACCATTCAGAGTGAGGCGGATTGTCCATGAAAATGCTGTATTGATTGAGACGATCAAAGGAAAACAATCGTGTGGGCTTCATCACATTTCTAACATCAAATTATGGAAAAGTTAAGGATAGATCTAAGGTAGGCAATTTATGGTAAATAGTCAGTGTATTTATTTGTGGTGTGTAACGTTGTGCAGGGTCAAGTCGAACGTAAGAATTTTCAGGCGGGATGTCAGGAAGTATGACGGAATAGACTGGTCAAATGAGTCATGAACAGGAGTCGACAGAGTGGTGTATGTACGTATTTTTTGTCATATGAATGAGGATCAAGCAGAAACGACGTGATGATTAATGAGTGAATAAAGATGGTAGATAGAGAAGCGACGTGATAAATAGTAGTGGATAAAGGTGGTATATGAGGAGAAAAGCGACGTGAAGCAGTGTGATTAATAAAGAGAGATTCGACGTGATGAAAAAGTGGTAAATAAAGGTGAGTAGAATTGAATAATGTGGAGATGTCTTAGATGTATGTTACAGAGAGGCCTGTGTATGCTGCGATAGAGATTGATGCCAATGGCGAAGGAAGACCAGGAAATGATGGAGTAATGGACGGACGGAGAGCCGAAATACGAATGAAGAGATGAGGACAACTGCACAATGTGAAAGGACGTAAAGGGAGTATGAGACCCCGATGGTGAACGTTGTGGAATACTGACGTAAGATGTAATATAGGTGTAGATCTAATTCTTAGCATAACAATTGCGATTTGAGAAAAATAATATTTTTTGTTGTTGTTGAAGCCTCGTACCAGTATAACTAATCAAAACGGTACCAAGAATGTGTGCAGTTATTTTTGCAGGTTGATTAATTTGTGTATTTTTTGTTCTTAGATGAAATGTCGCAATTCTAAGTTGGTGTTTAGCAGAATGATTAATGGGTAAAGCGAATGCGGAGGTAAGCCGATGGAGAGAGGTGCCAGAGTGAAAGGACGAATTCGGAGACAGGAATGCTATCTCCGAAACAGCTTCATGTGTTATGTGGTTGAGTATAAGGGAGCAAAGGTATGGTATGTTGTAGTGAGTGTGGTGGTGTTAAGGTTAGCTGACTTCTACACCTATTCTGTTAGTGTATTAATGGATTGAATGAGAAGGAAAATGTGATGTCTGGTGAGTGAGAGTCGTAGAGTAGTGTGATCAATGCGCACACTCCTGCAAAGGGGATGCTACCGATTCGTAACCAAAACATTATTATGTATTGTTTGATTTGGATGAACCTCGATGGCAGGTCAGGATCTGACATCATGTGGATGGTTCATACGTGTCCTAGAAATGTTGTTATATATAATAAAATGTAAAATATGTAAAGAGATACTGATTTCAGTCTGTCACAAGCACAAAGGTGCATTGTATGTTGTAGATTTAGAGTCATCAGTTTCTAAAATGTTTGTTGTGTTAGGATGTTAAAGTAGTTTACTATTTAATAACATGGGGTAGGTAATTGTGAGCCTTGTGGATTATTCTTATTTTTTGTTAGAGCACTTTCAAGGGGTATTAATTTCAGTCTGTCACAAGCACAAAAGTTCATTGTATATTGTAGTTTTAGAATACAGTTTCTAATATTTTCACTGTGATACGATGTTAGAGTAGCCTACTATTTGATACACTTTCATGTTTTGTATGAGGGACGACAGGTACAATGAATAGCACGAGTGTGGGCTGTCTATAGAAAAGGGATGGATAAGTGTTGATGTTGTATGGGTAGAAAACTAGGGTGTATAATTTTATGTTTTTTAGAACAAAGATTCTTTTATTACCAATGTATCTAATAGATCATACATGTAATCAATGAGTATTTAAATAATGTAAGAATATCCTTTTGTCTGTAATGTTGCGAGATGCACAGAAGGTCTGGCTAATTGGGTGTCGTAACGCCCATACCGCTAGCGGGCCGAGCTGACGTTGCCTTGGCGACGGGCGACACAGCCGCGGCACTCCCCACTCCACTGTCGGACGAGGTACACTCCACGCGCCCGCTACAGCAGGTCAACGGCCTGGGGCGACACGCACGTATCACTGGCCATTCATGAGTTCCGCCACCCTTAGGACTGGGGAAGGTATCCCGCGGAGGCAACAGCGGGTGGTTTCTTCTGCTCAACGGCGCGCGCAGCGGCGCTACTGCAGAATGGACGAGGCGCGGCAGAGCCCGGCGAGCATTTTTTTTTACCAGCAGCTAATAACTAGTACTGGACTGTGGAGCCGTGAAACAAGATGACTGCGACTTTCCATAATGTGGAAAGTGAAGGACTGGTGTTTCCACGTTGTGAGTGGGGGAAAAGATTTTGTCTGTAGCAGACAGGACGATTGTTTTGTTTTGTCTTGACCACTGAATGGTGGGATCCATAAACTTTTGACAGTGACTTGTTAAGTGTGCTTTGTGAATTGCATGTGGGACACTTGGTATACTTAGAGGACAGTTGTCGTATGGTGAACAATTATTGTATGAAGGCAAGAAACTAGAGTGGGACATTGACATTTGCGTCTGTAGTAGGAGACATTTCTTGAATTGGCGCGGGAATAAGTGCTGTTTGTTGAAACTTACGACTTTTAATTACACCATGAACTGAAAGGACAGAACCGTGGGTAATAGTAGTTGTAGGGCCATTTTTTGGACGAACAGATTCGTGTGGATGCTACTCTGAGAGTGACTATGACATTTGTGTTTAATGAGAGATACAGTTTACTGTTCAGTGCGTGTTCAAAATGCCGAATTGAGTGACTCAAAGACTTTCGTCCGGGTAACCATGGGAGAGCTTTGACACCGAGACAGTGGTTCTAGGAAAACTATCAGCAACTTTTTGACCCCAAGAAAATCACAGAATGAAATGTTTCCGTGTGACTCGCAAGATAGGGAATAATGTATTTGTAATTGTGTAAATGTTTTTTTTTATATGTTTCATTCCTGAAGGGACAGCAAGCGTAATTGTATTTTATTAATATTTGTGTTTAGAATAGTTAGTGTTTTTTTTTTTTTTTTGTTTGTTCTGGGTTATCAAGTTCACGTAGCATGTTTATTAGAATATTTGGTACAATGATGCTCTAATTATAAGCCAGTGGCGTAATACTAACGTAGCGGTTCATGTAGCATTGATCAGTAAGATTGTCACAGGGGACAAGAGTTTGCATTGCACAACAAATATCGGAATTAACTGATGTATTTTGATGTCGTGCATGGTAATAATCTTGTTGGTGTTTTGACTGAAGCCACTTATTTTTATTATCACAGTGGTGATATTTCACATTAAAGTGTAACGAAGGCTAGTCGAAATGCAAGTTCTTGTCGTCTATATGTGTGACAACAGAGAAATGAACAGTAGAGTAAGATAAGAGAGCTACTGGTAGATTCAAGCACTTATTGCTAACTATTTATTGCGAGTATTGATCAAAGTTGATGGACTGACTAGCTCAGCAGCAGGTATTTGTACTGATGGATATAGGATAAGGTTAAACTCACTGTCGAGTAGCTGTGGCAATTGTTTAGGTGATGATAGTTAATGAGGTATGACATGATGTCTTAGACGAACTATATTACGTAACCAGTATGTAACTTGTGGTATATTTCATTGTTTTTCTTCTCAGTTTTTATTTCTCTGTAGGTTTGAGGTATATTTTAGAGTAATGGTATGGATCCTGACATTCTACGATTAACTAGTGTACGAATTTCTTTTTCTTTTGTTGATTTTGTTTTGTATTTAGACTTTGCTGTGTAAGGGTTTTTACAGCGCAATTTATGAATGTCAGATTACTTGCTCTGTGTTTGGACGGTGAGCTATTTAAAATTTCATGAGTACAATTAGTATTTTTTTTATTTGTTTTAGAATTATTGAAATTTGGATTACTCATAAAAATAACGAAGATCCCAGTAACTAAAGCAAATTTTTATCTCAATATTATTTTTTCATTTCTATGATGTGATGTTTAATTTGTCATGTGGATTGTTATATATTTGTATGTGTACGTTACTCCGGATTGTGGAGAGTACAATAATGCAACAACTGTCAATAATTTGGTCGTCTATTTGAGGTCACCAGGGGCTAAGGTCTCCTCCTGGTTATTTTGATGAATTGCTACGTTTGTTTTAATACAGTTTTCTTAAAAAAAAATGTTCGGAACTACCCTCGCATTGCAAGGATAGTACCGTGCCATTTTTTTCTGCATGGGTAGCCGGTGGTGAAAGGGTACAGTACCGCCCAACATTGAAAATAGGTACGAAATTCTTGTCAGAACAACACATTTTTTGTGTAAAAGTAACTCAATTTCAATTAATACAGCGAAGCCAGATACCAGTGTGGGAAAGAATGACAATTTATTTATTTAATTGATCACATGTGCACTCCCTCAAAATAAATCCCTACATCCAGTTTGGTGAGATCTGTGAAATGAATGAATGTATGGTCGTCTGCTAAACACAGATAGTGAATCGGAATATATGATCATCTTTGAGTCGATCTTTCGCCACCTTTGGTGGGACCAAAGAGATGGAAGTTACCAGAGCTTTGAGCGTCTGAAATGTGGCTGACCAATAAGGTAGCAAGGTGCTTCTCCCACTTCGACAGAGGTGCGAGAGAACCGGAATACGGCCATGTTTTCGGCACTCTGGCGCTGAACCTTCTGCTGTAAAGACCTGTTTTTTTTGTTGTGCTCCGTAATGAAAGTGTGGAGGCATGGTATGGATGTGGAATATTTAAGAGTAGTTAGAACTAATCATTTCTCTTTCCCAGGAACTTTTGTGGGGAAAATTACAAAGTGAGGCAGGTAATTTTAAGGGGATTGTAGTAAACCAACGGTCACAATGAGCCCACGTGTAGTTATAAGTTGAGATACTAGCGTGTGTACAATAAGCTGAAATATTTAAGAATTAATAGCGTGTGTACAATAAGCTGAAATATTTAAGAAATAGCGTGTGTATCATAAGTTGAAGTATTTAAGAAATATCATTCCGTGTGACGCTAAATTTAAACTCTGAGAGAGAATCAAGGTGAGTCGGCCGTTTTTCCAGCAACGCCACTTGGCTTGCATTGCACAGGAAGACGTGCGTTTATCTCCAGAGTTCACAGTAGGAAAGTAGAATTACAAAGTGGGGCAGTGTCGTGTGAAACTGGGATAGATATTGATTGAAGTGGGAAAGCGGAAAGTGATGATGTTGTAACAGTTCTTTGTGTTGTATCTCATATTGTTGTGTTGTATATGTCATGTAATGTGGGTATGTGTGTTTTGCATGGGGGTAGCAAGGTAGTTTCGAAAGATTTGTGGGTATGCCTGTTCCTTCTGTATCGCTCGATCTGGAGGAAAGTTTCGTGAGGATGATTGTGAGAGGCGAAGTGTGAGGTATAATAAAAGATCCACCATCCGATCCAGGGAGTGCACTGTTGCGGTAAATAGATTACGAGACCATAGTATAGAGATTCACTAACGTAAAGCCATGCCCACTGGGCGGAATTTCTCATGTGATTTTGTTGTAGGTTGTAGAATTTGTGTGTTTAGGAATAAATCAGATAGTGAATAGAAAGAGATTGGTGGCCTTTTTCATTAAATTGTATGTTGTCATAATGTCCCGAATTTATATAAAAGCCGTTAAATCAAAGACAAAAAGTAAATGTGGTATTGCCAGTGCGTAGTGTGCAGTCAGAGTTCTATAAATCACTGATAGTCAGATGCGTGTTTCCGTTGCGTATTATTCATGCAGGAGGATAATTTGTAACTAAATAGTAAGATACGAGAATTCATGTTGCTCGATAAATTAAGGAAGAATCCACTCGCTTGGCAAACCACTCATCTTGCGGGCCTGACTGCTTGATGCCACAGTATGAGAAAGGCAAGTGGGTGCCTCTCACAGCAACGTTTGCAATCAGAATAATTGCTAATTTTGAGGATATAGAAATTAGCAAGCTAACATACCTTGCATACTTTCACTCTTTGATGTCATACGGAATAGTATTTTGGCGTAACTCAGCACTTAGGCAAAAAGTATTCACCGCTCAAAAGAAAGTGGTTAGAATAATGTGTGGGGCTCATAGTCGTACATCTTGTAGACATCTCTTTAAGAGATTAGGAATTCTTACGACAGTACATTTACTCTGTAATGACACCGGTTCTCTACAACATGGACCAGTTTAAAAATAACTGTGGCATTCATGATTATAATACCAGAAGAAAGAAAGAGATACACTATCCTGTACTTAACCTATCTTTGGCACAGAAAGCAGTAAAATATGCTGCTGTAAAACTTTTCGATAAATTACCAGAGGAAATAAAATGTCTGACAGACAGCAGTAACAGTTTTAAAAATAAATTTAAATCATTTCCCCTTGGCCACTCTTCTATACCATAGATGAATTCTTGAATAGGAATAAATAAATCTATTGGTATAATATATGCATTCTGTGCCTTTAAAGAGACGGGGTAGGTAATAAAAATTTTAAGCTTTAAAAAAATCGTGTGTGCATTTCTTATGCACTTGACACGTTCCACATCATAATGGTTACCCTGAGATTGATCAATGGAACACGTAACTAACTAACTAACTACTAACGACCCACTCACGTGATGTGTTAAGTCCGGGGTTGAGTCCCGATACGGCAGAATTTTTCGTCTCATTAACTGCGAACATGTGAGGCAGTAGCAAGAGTATTTAAGCGGTGCAGACACGGACGGGGGATCACCCTAGCAAGGATATAGGCTGCAAATAGGGAAATCCATTGAGATAAGGGACTTTACGAAGGGCAGATTGTTATTACACAGATCCTGTGAACGAGTATCCCGAAAACGGCGAAGCTCGTAGAATGTTCACTTGCTACCGTTGTGAACATGTACGGAAATAGGCAGAAGGACTGTGGAAGTACCACTAGGCGTTAAATGGTTAGACGTCCACGAATATTCACACTACTTGAGGTTCGGAGGCTTGTCTGCTCTTTTCGAAGTAAGACAGATGGTGATCTGCTGCATCTCTGCCGAAAGACCACATTGCTGGTGCACGCACTAATGTTTCGGGTCACACCTTTGATCGTACATTGTTGAACATGGAGCTCACAAGGGGAGGCCGCCAATTGTGAAATTCAGATTCGATTCATACTGCGCATAATAAAAGCTCATGGCCAGAGGTGTAATGTGGCAAAGCACCAAGATGCACTCCTCAGCCGTTGTCGAGAAAATCGACAGTTAAAAGAAACCGTTGCGGTGAAATACTCTCTACGATTAAAAATTTTCCACAGCGTCGTGGCGCAGCGGTAAGCGCTAGGGTTTGTAATCCGAAGGTCGCCGGATCGAATCTCGCACCATGCAGGTTGTTTTTTTTTTGTTTTTCTTTTAATTCAAATTTGTACACACACACACACACACATATTATATATATATATATATATATATATATATATATATATATATATATATAATTCCCGGCAATCAGTTGCAACAATTATGCATATAATAAGTTGTTGAAAGTCGTTTGTCGTGGAAAAACTGGCGACTTCGATCATCATTATGTTTTCCGCAAACAAAGTTGTATTTCACAAATGTTATTAATTGTCTTCATAATGTTAACCACGTATAGTTAACGGAAGACGTAGAAACGATATTCCGAAACGAATACGTATAGCGTAAGTCACATTTGAAGAACAGATGTTGAATGGGCCAGAAACGATCCGCCGCATAACAGCGTAGTTGCCTGCTAGCTTCGAAAGAAGGTAGATGCGGTCCCTAGCGCAACTTATAACATCGTCGAAAATCAGTGCGGACGGGAGAGCTTTGGTACACCCTGTTAAAAAAAAACGGAAAAATGGAGGCGGTACAACTGGAGAGCGATCCGCCTTCACCAACATGCATAAGCAATTCATTAATATATATATATATATATTTGAATTACAAAAAACTAATAATAAAAAAAATTGCATGGCGCGAGATTCGATCCGGCGACGTTCGGATTACGAACCCGAGCGCTTACCGCTGCGCGACGACGCTGTGAAAAATTACTAATCGTAGAGAGTATTTCACCGCAACGGTTTCTTTTAACTGTCGATTTTCTCGACAACGGCTGAGAAGTGCATCTTGGTGCTTTGCCACATTACACCTCTGGCCATGAGCTTTTATTATGCGCAGTATGAATCGAATCTGAATTTCACAATTGGCGGCCTCCCCTTGTCAGAGGCAGACCACCCCTATGCGTTCATATGCTGACCCAACGGCATCGTCAGTTACGATTGCAGTGGGGACTGGGCCATCGGGAATGACCGTCGATCAGTAGGAAGATGTCGGCTCTTCGGGTGAATCACATTTTTGTTAGACCGATGGTCATCTCCACAAACGCTGTCATCGAGGTTAACGGCGGCTCGAAACGTGCAGCACGCCACGGACGCGGGCTGCTGGCAGCAGTATTACGCTATGGGAGACATTCTCCTGCGCTTGCATGGAACTTGTGGTAGCATTACTGTGACAGCTGCGAATCCTCTGCATCCCCTCATGCTGCATCCCCGACGCCGATGTCATCTTCCAGCAGTATAACTGCTCGTGCCTCGGAGCCAGAACCGTGCTGCAGTGGTCTGAAGACTACGAGGGTTGTTTTTTAAGTAAGGGCCGTTCGCACGTATAGTCCCGTAGTTCGCGCGGACGCCGCAACAAGCCACCGCGCCACTTGCCGGCATCCTTCCCGTTCACACTGATGCAAGTTGCAGCTCTGTAGCTGACGTGTACGCATCGCTGTGCTACTTTATAATGTTGACGATTATTGAATCGCCCGCCGCGTGTGAGATACGGTCAGTGATACGTTTTTTGACCGCGAGAAGCCTATCAGCTGCAGAAATTCATCGTCAGTTAACAGAAGTTCACGGCTTGAATGCAATGAGTGAAGGTAAAGTGCGTCAGTGGGTTAGAGAGTTTAAAAATGGCCGTCAAAACGTCCATGACGAAGAACGCTCAGGCCGGCCCTCTGTGATCACTGATGATTTGGTGGCTGCAGTCGAAACAAAGATTCGTGAGGACAGAAGAGTCACAATTTCCACTCTTTCTTTGGAATTTCCACAAGTTTCAAGATCGGTTTTGTACAAAACTGTGCCTGAAAACCGAAACTTTAAGAACCTGTGTTCTCGGTGGGTACCCAGACTCCTCACAGAGGACCACAAAGGGAAGAGATTTGCCACTTCATTGGACTTTTTGATTCGTTACGAGGAAGAAGGGGATGACATGTTGAGTCAAATTGTCACTGGAGATGAAACATGGGTATCCCATATCACTCCCGAAAGCAAGCGACAATCGATGGAATGGCGACACACAACCTCACCCGTCAAGGTCAAAGCCTAGAGACGCTGTCAAAGCGCAACATTATGGCAACTGTGTTCTGGGACCGGCGCGGTGTTTTGCTAGTGGACTTTATTCCACGAGGAACGACAATCAACCCAGATGCCTACTGTGCAACTCTAAAGAAGCTCCGCAGAGCAATTCAAAACAAAAAGGAGTTTTGCTCCTGCACGATAACGCTAGGCCTCACACCTCTCAAAAGACTCGGGATTTGATTGTTTTTTTTTTTTTTTTTTTTGGCTGGGAAGTTTTGGACCATGCACTATACAGCCCCGACCTGGCTCCTAGCGATTTTCACTTTTTCCGGTACCTGAAACACCATCTTGGCGGGCAGCGCTTCAATGACGATGATGAAGTGAAAGCAGCCGTGAACTCATGGCTGTCGGAGCAGGCGGCCGAATTCTTTGAAGAGGGAATTAAAAACTTAGTTGTACGGTATGACAAGTGCTAAAATAAACAAGACAACTATGTAGAAAAATGGGTAAAAGTGTGTAGAATCAGAAAATAAAAGTTTTTTTACAAAAGTATTTGTATCTTTTTTTAAAAATAAAAACGGCCCTTACTAAAAAACAACCCTCGTATTACAGTGAACTCACGTTGAAGTCTCGGCGACCAAATTCACCTGGTATAAATCCTATGGAACCCATCTGGGTCGTTATCGGGTGCTATTACCGCGTACGCAAATCAGCTTCCCGTTATTTACGAGAATATCATGACCTGTGCGTAGGCATCTAATGCTACATACCTCCCCAAACCTACCAAGAAACTGTCAGATCCCTGATACGCAGAATCAGTGATGCATTTCCCTAGAAAAATGGACAAATAAGCTATTAAACAGGTGGTCATAATGTTTTGACTCATCAAAGTATTTCATACTGCTGTAGATCGTAGCTTCCTTTCGACACAATCACTGCAAAATAGCAAGCACGGTTGACAACATTTTCGGTATTTATGCATTTCAGATACTTTGACATGTTTTTGATAAATATTGCAGGTACTTTTTAGTGCAGTAGTAGTAATACTAGGCTATGATTGGAAGAGAGGACAGAGAAGTGTGTGACATCTTCCTTGATGAAGACTTCAGATCGCTCAGATATTTTTGAGGGCACAGCCCAGACTTCGTTAATTATAACTGGATCTTGCATTTTAATTCAAGATCCTGATTGGAGGAGAGGAGAGAGAGGTGTGCGGCACTTTTTTTATATATAAATAGTTCAGGTCATTCGCATACTTTTGAGCACAGCACACGTAGGACTACATTGTAATTGGCTTTTGCATTTTGATACTAGGTTTTCTCTGGAGGAGAGGAGATGGACGGATAGAATACATATGCAGACTGTGTCTATGCACCATTTTACAATGTAATGCATCTCTTTAACCTTTGAGTCAGTATAACATTACGTCAGAGATATATACACTCCTGGAAATGGAAAAAAGAACACATTGACACCGGTGTGTCAGACCCACCATACTTGCTCCGGACACTGCGAGAGGGCTGTACAAGCAATGCTCACACGCACGGCACAGCGGACACACCAGGAACCGCGGTGTTGGCCGTCGAATGGCGCTAGCTGCGCAGCATTTGTGCACCGCCGCCGTCAGTGTCAGCCAGTTTGCCGTGGCATACGGAGCTCCATCGCAGTCTTTAACACTGGTAGCATGCCGCGACAGCGTGGACGTGAACCGTATGTGCAGTTGACGGACTTTGAGCGAGGGCGTAAAGTGGGCATGCGGGAGGCCGGGTGGACGTACCACCGAATTGCTGAACACGTGGGGCGTGAGGTCTCCACAGTACATCGATGTTGTCGCCAGTGGTCGGCGGAAGGTGCACGTGCCCGTCGACCTGGGACCGGACCGCAGCGACGCACGGATGCACGCCAAGACCGTAGGATCCTACGCAGTGCCGTAGGGGACCGCACCGCCACTTCCCAGCAAATTAGGGACACTGTTGCTCCTGGGGTATCGGCGAGGACCATTCGCTACCGTCTCCATGAAGCTGGGCTACAGTCCCGCACACCGTTAGGCCGTCTTCCGCTCACGCCCCAACATCGTGCAGCCCGCCTCCAGTGGTGTCGCGACAGGCGTGAATGGAGGGACGAATGGAGACGTGTCGTCTTCAGCGATGAGAGTCGCTTCTGCCTTGGTGCCAATGATGGTCGTATGCGTGTTTGGCGCCGTGCAGGTGAGCGCCACAATCAGGACTGCATACGACCGAGGCACACAGGGCCAACACCCGGCATCATGGTGTGGGGAGCGATCTCCTACACTGGCCGTACACCACTGGTGATCGTCGAGGGGACACTGAATAGTGCACGGTACATCCAAACCGTCATCGAACCCATCGTTCTACCATTCCTAGACCGGCAAGGGAACTTGCTGTTCCAACAGGACAATGCACATCCGCATGTATCCCGTGCCACCCAACGTGCTCTAGAAGGTGTAAGTCAACTACCCTGGCCAGCAAGATCTCCGGATCTGTCCCCCATTGAGCATGTTTGGGACTGGATGAAGCGTCGTCTCACGCGGTCTGCACGTCCGGCACGAACGCTGGTCCAACTGAGGCGCCAGGTGGAAATGGCATGGCAAGCCGTTCCACAGGACTACATCCAGCATCTCTACGATCGTCTCCATGGGAGAATAGCAGCCTGCATTGCTGCGAAAGGTGGATATACACTGTACTAGTGCCGACATCGTGCATGCTCTGTTGCCTGTGTCTATGTGCCTGTGGTTCTGTCAGTGTGATCATGTGATGTATCTGACCCCAGGAATGTGTCAATAAAGTTTCCCCTTCCTGGGACAATGAATTCACGGTGTTCTTATTTCAATTTCCAGGAGTGTATGTGTATGTAAATAATTTAATTTCTCACTATTTTTACAACAGAGGTAAATATCTTTCGGAAACAATGCATATATTTGACTTAACTCTAAAGGTTACGTAATTTTTTACTAAATATTTGGCGCTAATTTTTGTACTACGTTCTGATTGGTTGGAGGTAGGGAAGTATACGCCAGAAAAAATGGAATCTGATCTTATTTTTTAAATAATATAAATACTATGCTTTAGTTGGTAGGACGGAGGAGGAGGCATAGAATATAAAGCACACAGTTTGTCTATTTCCACCAACTACGATTTTTAGTACCGAACTGTTATAGGAGATAGGGGGTGGGGAGTGGGAGACTGTTTTAAATTTTCTATCGACACAACTGGGTCATTTCCACTATCTTAGATTTTTTATACTGCGATTGGGTGGAGATAAGGAGAGGAGAGAGGATGGAGAACGAGTATGGGTTCCCACTGATATGCATGATACAGCAGGCTGACGGGAGAGAATGAGCACAGAGTTCATTGTTGTAAGATTTCCCCTACTCTCTCCCTCTTTCCCTATGACATCACGTGCTTTTACCAGAGTACTGACAAAGAACTGATTTGTGTGTGAAATGGTGGTAAATTAAAATTTTTGTGGGAAATTTAAAATCTGGCGTGAAATTAAAAAATTGTAGGGATATTAAAGAATAACCCAATCGTGCTACAGGGTTTTGCCCCCATTCCTATGTTGTCACTGTCGAAGAAGGGTTGAAAATTCAAGAATCCAAGATGGCTCATTGTCGTACTGGAATTCAGGATGGGTGACTGGGGATACTGGCCCAGTCTGCATTGTTGTGAGTGTTCCCCACCGAAACGTAGTACTTTTCTTTCCCTTAGAGGTCCAAACCTGTGGCTTTGGAACAAATGGCAATGTCACCCCCCCCCTCCACCCTTGTAACAGTTTCTAGGGCGAGAGGTGTTTGTTCCCCCTGTGCAGATCCAAACCTGACTCATAGACATGTTTTCTTCAAGATGTTACTCAGTGAAACGTGTATGGTTATTTTTGTAACAGTCAGGTCACTTACAGAATTCCTGTCTACTGCTTTTCCTGGCACCAATTCCTCTAAGATGGATTTTTCCACTCCCGCTATCTGACACTACAGACACTGCAGGGAGGGAAAGGACTCTTCTTGCCGCCACCCCACCACCCCACAATGCTCCCACCAACAGCGGTAGCTAACCAAGTCCACATGCACTGCGCCGCAGGGCAGCCATAGCATCAGCTGCCAGCTTAGAGGCTCTGCGCCTCCCTACACTGGACTGGGCCACTGGTGCTGCGAGGAAACGCTTGCCTCCACCACAATTAGCTACACCCCAAATACAGTAGTATCAAGCCAGCCACTGTACCTGCTGCTCTCGCTCCACCGTGACCCGCGCTCAGCGGTCTTGCCATCCAACTAAAGGTAGATCTTAAAGACCGCCGCTCATGCAGCATGAGACGTTACATCAACAGCCATTCGCTCTACCCTGCTACCGACCCGCAGCTATCGCTCCCCATCCTCCGCTCATGGCTCCATCAAACACAGAACAGTTTTAGGTCGATTATCGGTGGTCCATCAGATTGCAGGCATACGTACATTATCATGTCCCTGCTAATCCATTCAGATGGTCCGCTTCGAGAATGTAAAATACACTTTCGAGAAAACTGTTCGAGTCCAAGTCACTGTTACTTGAAGCAACACTGTCAGTTCTTGATTGTAAGTAACACTGTATAACATAACATACTATTCATATTGGACAATGTTATACTGGAAAATCAGGTTCAAATACACCTACTTTGGCCATCATAGAGGCAATTTCGAAGTACACTACTGGCCATTAAAATTGCTACACGAAGAAGAAATGCAGATCATAAACGGGTATTCATTGGACAAATATATTATACTAGAACTGACACGTGATTACATTTTCACGCAATTTGGGTGCATCGATCCTGAGAAATCAGTACCCAGAACAACCACCTCAGGCCGTAATAACGGCCTTGATACGCCTGGGCATAGACAGAGCTTGGATGGCGTGTACAGGTACAGCTGCCCATACAACTTCAACACGATACCACAGTTCATCAAGAGTAGTGACTGGCATATTGTGACGAGCCAGTTGCTCGGCCACCATTGACCAGACGTTTTCAGATGGTGAGAGATCTGGAGAATGTGCTGGCCAGGGCAGCAGTCGCACGTTTTCTGTATCCAGAAAGGACCGTACAGGACCTGCAACATGCGGTCGTTCATTATCCTGCTGAAATGTACGGTTTCGCAGGGATCGAATGAAGGGTAGAGCCACGGGTCGTAACACATCTGAAATGTAACGTCCACTGTTCAAAGTGCCGTCAATGCGAACAAGAGGTGACCGAGACATGTTGTAACGCCGGAAATGCATATCCTCCTATTTCCATCTATTGTACTGTAAGTTTTTTCCTTAATTTGTTACCTGAATATATGACATTTCTGTGCCTTTATATATTGTAATTGGTTTACTATTTGTGTGTATATATATATATATATATATATATATATATATATATATGCATTTATGTCGATGTATAATTGGTTTGTTTCGTAAATATTATTTGTATTTTTACGCTGGGTCTTGCCTAGGGAAAACTGCTATCGAACGATTACATCGATAGGTCGTGTGAAGAATCAAAGTGTGTAGGATCTTTGGTAGGGTTAACTCTGCCGCGTGGAGCGCGGGCAGAGCAGTTGGGGTCTGGCTGGAGTAGCGAGTGGAGCAGGTGTGTTGTGTGACGCTCCCTCGAGTTGCCGCGCTTTCGGGGTTTGGCAGCATGTAATTGCGCTCGACTCGCGATGATAGTTTCTGACATCGTGTCGCGGACGGGAAGCATTAGCTGGCGCACATCAAGAGCCCGTTTCGTCTGGTGACCGTGTTGAGAAGAACGCGCGCCAACATCCAGCTTCTGCAACAGCGACGGCCGACAATGAGTGACTGTCGCCACCTCCTCGATCGACGGCTTCAAACCTTCAATCAACTAACAAGGAAGACCAAAAGCACGTAAAGTTTCAGAACTGTATGGCAGACCTCAGCTTTTCACATTGTTCCATTTGCCTCGCAAAATTACAGCAACTTAGCATGAACCTTTGTTGCTCATTGTCCCAATTGCATTACCAAGCAGGGTCCCTTCCTTTTTCCGAAATGAAACCGAGTGTCGTTGAAATTCAGACGCCAGCATTAAAGTACTATCATTGCATTTCATTACTTTAGTTTCAAAGTGCAGTTAAAGCATAGCTGGCTACAATAGTTAGATTACACAAGCACAAATTAAGAGTGCGAGTTTTGTTAGCATATTTTAGCTTACCTGTGACTGCAGCTCAGCTTGGTACGTACTAAATTTTACTATTGTTAATTATTCAGAATCATTTAATTCAAGTTCAAAGTTAAATCTCTTGTTTCTAAATTGCGTAGAGTCAAGTTGCTTTTGAAATGATTGTTGAGGTAGTCCAAGGCTAACCGTATTCTGCTGGATTTCGATGTGCTTCAGAAAGAAAGCTCACTATTAACTTCAGTCACTAAATTAACTTTCGATTTTCCGGATTTATTAATTCTTTTGCTAAATTAAGTCAGAGTGTAGCGAAATTTATTACTTCTGACAAACTTTCAGTTTTCACACTACACGTGTCAACCTTCAGTTGCCACGCTTCTAGTGCTAATTATATGTGTAATAACCTTTCTTTTTCAGTTACTATAGTAATTGTCCTTAGGACAGGCGACCGTGATTTCCCCCAAATCTCAAATATCTAATTACCGCTAGTTAATTGTTGACGTAACGGCCGCACATTTACTTCCTTTATTAACTTTACCCCTTTTCAAAATTAATTTCCACCAGTTTCATTTGCATTTTTCCTTTCATTTAGATGTAACCCTTTCCTCCCTCTTTACCGACAGATTAACTTCGGTGACGATTGCTTTTCCAAAATTCCCATTAGGTACACGCGGTTTAATTTTTCACTGTCATTAAGGTCGATAAGTGAGGGGGAGGTTACACGTGGCGACCTGGTGACAGGACAATCTTCAAAATTGAGGTTGTTCTGGACACGAATTTTGCATTGTGCAAATCTCGTAACAAAGTACTGGTTACGAAATGGTCGATACGTCAGCGAGAATATTAGTCTGAGGAATCCTAATTAGATTTGAGATTTGTTATTTATATTGAAAATTATTAAAATGAGTGAAGGCAACAATTACCAAAATTTGGTAGACTTGGGTACGGAACAATCGGTCGAACAGTGGGAAACACGCACCGCGGTACCCATTGTTCAGGGGCAGGCGGCTAGCATGAAAGACGCGACCGCCGAGACGCAACAAAGAGCAGAAATGGAATTCCAAACATTAGAAAATGTTTCGGAATCGGAAGTGAAAATCAAATCGGAATCCCTTGATGACGAATACGGGGGGACAATTAAAGAGGAAGCCGCTACGGAAGTAAAACCGGTAGTTTCCGGGAATTTAACTGATTTATTGAATGTTTTGATTAACGAAATCAAGGCTCAGTCTAGCAAGATAGAAACTCAATCGGCAGAAATTAAAGCTCAGTCTGAAAAAATTGACAGGAAGCTAGACAATCAGAACAAAGCTATTAATGTTGTTAACAACAATGTTGGAATTGTTAACACAAAAGTTGATAAAATCAAAGAAGATATTGTTGTGACTAATACCGAAATCGGTAATCTTAAACAGGAAATGATAGGCGTTCAGGCGGAAATTGCGAGCATAAATACGCGTTTTAATTCCGAAATTAGCAGAATCGAGAAAAGTGTAGGAGACGCAGTTGCTCCGATCATCGAGAATAAGGTGACGGAACAAATTCAATTAGTGAGAAAAGACGATCAACAGAAGGTGGAAACTTTAAAGGTTTTAGTATCCGAAGTAGATACCACAGTGAGGAAGCAGGCTAATACCTGCGAAGAGAAAAAGAGGGAAGTGGAAACGCTTGCGACAACCACTTGCCAAGTGATTACGAGAGTGTCGGAATTAGAAAAGAAACTTGAAGAAAAACAGAGCTATGTGCCAATCTGTGCACATAGTTCGGAATTGTTGACGAAAGTGGAGCGGTTCGACCCCTTGAAAAAAGGCGGTATACACGCGACGGATTTCATTAAAAACTGTGAAAGAGTTTTACCCAGATCATGGACTAATGAGAGAAAAATTAATGCGGTTATTGATGTGTTGGCTGGTGATGCCAAGCGTTGGGGCTTAAACCTCAACATTACGAACCTGACCTTTGACGAGTTTAAAAATTTGTTTCTGGCTGAATACTGGTCAGAGCAAAAACAGCAAAGTGTCTGGCGTGAATTTGTCGTATCGAGGCCTTTCGATGCGAATTCGCGCGGCTCGATGAAGGAGTTTTGTGAGGGCTGGATCCGCAAGTTGGAATATTTGCGTGATCGCCGCACGGAATCCGAAATAGTCTGGGAACTCTACAAGAAGCTTCCAGATGATACAAAACGCTACGTAGGAAGCAATTACAGGACAATCAATCATTTCCTGGAAAGAGTTGAGGACGAGGACAATTGGCGCAATAATCGCGATACTGGTAGAGGCCGTGGTAACAACAACGGGTACCACAGCAACCACAACAATCATAACTATGGGAATAATGCATACCGCAATCTTGGCAGCAATAACAATAGTGGTTCGGGCCGTAATGACAATCGATACACTGCAAATAATAACAGGAATGACGGAGACCAGTATCGTACTAACGTGATACGGACTTCACAGAATAGTAATAACGCAAGAGGGTGTGATCAGCCGCCTCAGCAGCATCCGGGGACCGTATCTGCTGGGACGAGACAGGGAAACCATTAGCCGCGCCGGTGAGGGGCCGACCGGGCGTGGAGAAATTTTGGCGGCCCAATAACAGGAGAAAACCCAGGGGTCGTCGTTATGAAAATTCCGTGTGGTATAATCAACGGCGGGAGAGTGTGCCAGTGTTAGGAGAAAGGAGTGCGCCCACAAGTAGTAAATCAGCTGTATACACGGCAGTAGGAAGTACATTCACTGTCAGTGAGAACAATTTAAGTAGTGTTCCGGAAATCGATTATAAAGTGGCAGCTGTAATACCGACAGCGAAACTGGAGATTGAGTTTAAGAATGATTCGCAAGTGTTGAGAGAAGATCAGATGTCGGATAAAACGTCCGTCATCGAGCGAGGGGATGCAGAGAGGGATGAGGTCTGGTTAAGGCAGTTCGGTCGCTTATACGAGGAACTAAGAGATTATAGGGGTCTGTATGGGAGAAGCGTTTATGGGGAGCGCGGGCAGGATTTGCCGCGTCTCGTCCCGCAGGAAGATAGTATTTGTGAATTGATAGAAAGTTCTGGCCCTAACCGGCAGACTTTACTAGAAATAGTTGATGTTAATGGGGGGCACGAGCAAGGTTCGTCGTGTTTCGTCCCACAGGAGATGGATGTTGAAGTAGTAACGGAAAGTTCTGGCCCTAACCGGCAGACTTTACCGAAAGTTATAGTGGTAGAAGTAGCCGACCCATCCGACGCAAACCTCCAGTTTAAACATTGCGAAAGTATTAAGGAGAAAGATTGCGAAAATTTTAGTGATAGCCGGACACGATTGGTAGAAAAGCACATAGATTACAGCGTATATGAGGTTAGGGCTGACGTTATACGGTCAGACGGTAGCAATGTGGGTTTCGCAGATCCAGAGGAAGTAATTGCAGATACTACTGGGCACATTCCTCCAGGTAGATTGGCGGATGAGATCAATCTGGCCAATATGGAATCAACGAAGGTGACAATTAGTGAAATGATAGCAGGGCAACACTCACTAGTTGACGAGTTACAGGAAAAGGTTTCGGTATTGGAGGCGAAGCTACAGACTAAGCCTCAGGACAAACGTGTTGAAATTAAAACTGTATGTGAACAGAGGCTGAAAAAGCCCCCAGATAAGCCGGATTTAGGATCAAAGCCGGATGGTTTCTTCTGGAATGACCTGGATATAGACGAGGATTTACTGTGGGAAAATAAAGAAACAGTCGAGGACAAGTGTAGACAGATAGTAGTGTCTGCTAATATGCACGGCCTACAACTAAACGTGTTGATTGACACCGGTGCAGAATTGAGTGCTGTATCTGGAAAAATATTTGAGTCACTGAAAGACAGACCGGGCATCGTAGTTATGCCAGTAACAGGGGTGAAAATTATCGGTGCTACTGGGAAGGCCAGTAAACCGGTCACAGAACAGGTATTTGTCAAGTTCGAGATATGTGGGGCACGATTTGAACAAGAGTTTGTCGTCGTGCCAGACTTAACTACAGAAGTAATTATCGGGTTAGATTGGCTATTAAAGTACCGTGCAGTGATTAACTGCGAAAGCAAAACTTTGACATGTACGTCACAAGATAAAACAATAGTAGTTAGTTTTGACGAGGCAGGAGACTGTGTGCATAGGCAATACCAGCCTATACACATTGTTAACTGGCCGGATGACATTGATGTAGGAATGAATTTGAACTACCGTAACGTGAGGAATCTCAGCAATGACAGAAGTAAAAGTTTAGTGGAAGAGATAATCAAATTCCCTCCACGGATTGACATTAGTCTTGGTGTGAAAAAAGATCGTTTGCGAGAAGTAATGAAACTAAAAGTCGATGTTCGCATACGTCGTCATGACGCTAAAGCGCGTTTTGCTAAGTTTGCAATCGGAGACTTAGTTCTTGTAAAAGCTCACGAGAAATCGAGCGAGATAGACAATGAAATCTCTAAATTTAAGTTTGTTTATAATGGACCATATAAAGTCATTGGTATACCTCACACAAATGCTTATTGCTTAGAGTATCCAAGCTCTGGAAAACTATTAGGTATACAGAACATTGTAGACCTGAAATTGTACCAACCAAGGATTGATTAATACCACCGAAAGGGTAATTTGTACAATATGTAATATAGAGTGTAAGATTTAAGGATGTGCCATGTTGCAATGCTTTTGCCTGACCTAGAGGTCATTAAAGAACTTGTAATTAACAAGTAATTAATTTTTGATTAGACGTTTTAACCAATTGAAAAATCCAAGCTGCTAGTTTAAGTTTTCAGCTGAGTCACTGTAGATTAAGGAATGTAAATATGCTTTTGTAACTAGCTGTCAGATTTCATGAATGTGTGTTTTACTAGTAATTGCCGATGTACTTAGACGCTGTTTTAAGTTTCAGGCTAGTACATGCGTGTGATGATGGACAGTGTTGAGTTATCCACTGTGATGGTATTAAGGGACTCCTTGAGATTACTCGGGAGTGAGTTTTCCTAAAGAATTCAGTGAAACGGACGTTCTGGAAATGCCGCTACACAGGCGAGTGAGATCAAGCGTGCCGCACAGGCGGGCGCAACAATACTGGCAAGGTGGAGCCGCTGTCGGCTCTCGGGTCGCTGTCGGCTCTTGTGCCGCTGTCGGCATTCTTTGTACTTGCGAGTACGGAAGGCGGAGTTGTTTTTCTTCCCGGACAGCTGATATGAAAGAATTCTGCTGTCAATATTTATGTTTTTGTCGATCTACTGTATATTATTTTCTTGTTTAGCGTCAAGTGCACACTCATGACGAGAATATTAATTATGAAAAGTTTATATAAAATATGTATTCTGTGTAATTAATTATTAATTTGCGTATTTTGATATACCTGTTTTCTATGACCATGTAATCTGATTAATTTTGTAAATAGTATTCCATTTCTTGATACTGCTAGGAATTTAGATTTTTAGAATAGCTAAACCATTTTCTATGCTTTCTATGAATTTTAATATGTTGTCAACCTGTTTTATTTTGTGCAAGATGACAGAGTGGAAAAAGATTAGGACTGTCTCCACTCAATTTTTATGGTCTAAAAAATTGATTTATGCTTAATTAGACGAATGCTAAATTTTGATGATGTTTTGAGCATATGCATTTCCGCTGTTTATTTTTTGGGACATTTGCTGAGTCTGTTTAGGTTACACGAACATCCTCAGACAATGTGGGGCACGTGTAACGCCGGAAATGCATATCCTCCTATTTCCATCTATTGTACTGTAAATTTTTTCCTTAATTTGTTACCTGAATATATGACATTTCTGTGCCTTTATATATTGTAATTGGTTTACTATTTGTATATATATATATATATATATATATATATATATATATATATATATATGCATTTATGTCGATGTATAATTGGTTTGTTTCGTAAATATTATTTGTATTTTTACGCTGGGTCTTGCCTAGGGAAAACTGCTATCGAACGATTACATCGATAGGTCGTGTGAAGAATCAAAGTGTGTAGGATCTTTGGTAGGGTTAACTCTGCCGCGTGGAGCGCGGGCAGAGCAGTTGGGGTCTGGCTGGAGTAGCGAGTGGAGCAGGTGTGTTGTGTGACGCTCCCGCGAGTTGCCGCGCTTTCGGGGTTTGGCAGCATGTAATTGCGCTCGACTCGCGATGATAGTTTCTGACATCGTGTCGCGGACGGGAAGCATTAGCTGGCGCACATCAAGAGCCCGTTTCGTCTGGTGACCGTGTTGAGAAGAACGCGCGCCAACATCCAGCTTCTGCAACAGCGACGGCCGACAATGAGTGACTGTCGCCACCTCCTCGATCGACGGCTTCAAACCTTCAATCAACTAACAAGGAAGACCAAAAGTACGTAAAGTTTCAGAACTGTATGGCAGACCTCAGCTTTTCACATTGTTCCATTTGCCTCGCAAAATTACAGCAACTTAGCATGAACCTTTGTTGCTCATTGTCCCAATTGCATTACCAAGCAGGGTCCCTTCCTTTTTCCGAAATGAAACCGAGTGTCGTTGAAATTCAGACGCCAGCATTAAAGTTCTATCATTGCATTTAATTACTTTAGTTTCAAAGTGCAGTTAAAGCATAGCTGGCTACAATAGTTAGATTACACAAGCACAAATTAAGAGTGCGAGTTTTGTTAGCATATTTTAGCTTACCTGTGACTGCAGCTCAGCTTGGTACGTACTAAATTTTACTATTGTTAATTATTCAGAATCATTTAATTCAAGTTCAAAGTTAAATCTCTTGTTTCTAAATTGCGTAGAGTCAAGTTGCTTTTGAAATGATTGTTGAGGTAGTCCAAGGCTAACCGTATTCTGCTGGATTTCGATGTGCTTCAGAAAGAAAGCTCACTATTAACTTCAGTCACTAAATTAACTTCCGATTTTCCGGATTTATTAATTCTTTTGCTAAATTAAGTCAGAGTGTAGCGAAATTTATTACTTCTGACAAACTTTCAGTTTTCACACTACACGTGTCAACCTTCAGTTGCCACGCTTCTAGTGCAACTTATATGTGTAATAACCTTTCTTTTTCAGTTACTATAGTAATTGTCCTTAGGACAGGCGACCGTGATTTCCCCCAAATCTCAAATATCTAATTACCGCTAGTTAATTGTTGACGTAACGGCCGCACATTTACTTCCTTTATTAACTTTACCCCTTTTCAAAATTAATTTCCACCAGTTTCATTTGCATTTTTCCTTTCATTTAGATGTAACCCTTTCCTCCCTCTTTACTGACAGATTAACTTCGGTGACGATTGCTTTTCCAAAATTCCCATTAGGTACACGCGGTTTAATTTTTCACTGTCATTAAGGTCGATAAGTGAGGGGGAGGTTACAATGTAACCAATGGCATCCCGTACCATCACGCCGGGTGACACGCCAGTATGACGATGAGGAATACACGCTTCCATTGTGCGTTCACAGCGATGTCGTCAAACACGGATGCGACCATCATGATGCTGTAAACAAAACCTGGGTTCATCCGAAAAAATGACGTTTTGCCATTCGTGCACCCAGGTTCGTCGTTGAGTACACCATCCCAGGCGCTCCTTTCTATGATGCAGCGTCATGGGTAACTGTAGCCAAGGTCTCCGAGCTGATAGTCCACGCTGCTGCAAACGTCGTCGAACTGTTCGTGCAGATGGTTGTTATCTTGCAAACGTCCCCATCTGTTGACTCAGGGATCGATAGATGGTTGCACGACCCGTTACAGCCATGCGGATAAGATGCCTGTCACCTCGACTGCTAGTGATACGAGGCCGTTGGCATCCAGCACGGCGTTCCGTATTACCCTCCTGAACCCACCGATTCCATATTCTGCTAACAGTCATTAGATCTCGACCAACGCGAGCAGCAATGTCGCGATACGATAAACCGCAATCGCGATAGGCTACAATCCTATCTTTATCAAAGTCGGAAACGTGATGGTAAGCATTTCTCCTCCTTACACGAGGCATCACAACAACGTTTCACCAGGCAACGCCGGTCAGCTGCTGTTTGTGTATGAGAAATCGGTTGGAAACTTTCGTCAGCACGTTGTAGGTGTCGCCTCCGGCGCCAACCTTGTGTGAATGCTGTGAAAAGCTAATCATTTGCATATCAGAGCATCTTCTTCCTGTCGGTTAAATTTCGATCTGTAGCACGTCATCTTCGTGGTGTAGTAATTTTTAAATGGCCAGTAGTGTACATAATCAGATCAACTACAACCCATTTATTGAAATTGTGTAAATAATAGGTGTAGCACAACAATTAAACCATTTCACGATGCCAATTCAAACTGCTAATATCGTAATCGATGTGGAAGGCTTTCTTAATGTACTTTTGTATTTAAAGGCATCACTCTTTTCGCCTTCACGAAGGAGGGAGAAATTAGCACAACATTTGCAACAACTTAGCTGCAACTAAACCTTTCAGAGCCATAGACGTAAAAGTGGGACAAGTCTGAGTCGGTATCGACTGGGGAAAGACAGAACGATTTCTGAGATCTAGTGACATTACTTCGGAATTTCTATCATACAGATTAAATTGTTTATAGACACATGGTATCTACAAGAACTCCTTTCTCGAAGACCTACAAAGATACACATGTGCTCAATTGAAAGAGAATAATTGTGGCCACCGTGACATGTGTATGCTGCCGGCAGATGCTGGAACAGTACTGGTTGAAATCTACCTCCACCACCGCTCCACCAGACTCTCCAATTTAAGACATCCCAGCACTCAGTCTTTGCTGAGCATTGACGTGCTACATCTGTGCCCAGCATCCAACATCATCATAAAGTGCTCAGGTAGTAACAGTGGTAGCAGCAACAAGTGTGCTCGTTTTGAGAGGGTTTCCAATGAGGTCAGTGTCATTGAATCTCTTCAATGATGAGACATTTGCTGCTTTAGTGAAGTGTTGTAGAGGACAGGATTCTTGAATGTAAATACCATTAATTTTCTATGTATGTGTGTATTTCTGTCTGTATTTTCGTTTACATTGTTGCAGGTATGCCATCACAGGAACCTGACGTGACTGTACCATCCCAGGATCATGATGATTGTGTATCTCTCTTTACACGTGTGTATCTGCATTTCTTCACCCATTTTCTTAGCCAGTATCATTCTTGCTGTTAGAGAGTTGCATAATATCCCGGCTCCCATGCCATCTTCAGCAACACCAGCAAATGAGATATGGGAGATAAACATTACCCTATGTATTAAGCTGCTGGGCACACCAGCACCAGAGCTTGATAATGATAGTGATAATGATAAATGTAATGACGTGTGGCTAGTACCTCCCGTCGGGTAGGCCGGTCGCCTGGTGCAGGTCTTTTGAGCTGTCGCCACCTCAGCGACTTCCATGTCGATGAGGATGAGATAAGGATGATTAGGACAACACGACACCCAGTTCCTGGGCGGAGAAAATCTCCGACCCAGAGCTTTTACATAAGTACATGTTTTTCTTGAGTGTATATGTATGTGAGTTTGTGCGTGTGTGAGTGTGAGCGTGTGTGTTCGTGTGTGAATTTTCTGATTCTTATAGACAGTTGTGATGTCTCAGAAACGCTCAATGATTTGGAGCTGTCACCCTGTCATCGACACCAGTTCTGTCAGGAGAACTGAGGCCTACTGCAGCTATGACACATCACACAGCGCCGTCAATATCAGGATCACCACTATGGCAAGCAGCAGCATCATCGTCACCACCGCCATGAGCAGTAGCACCATCATCACTGTACCACTAGGATGCAGTCTCCATAGTATTAGTGGCGATCAGTGATCGCCCAGCAACAGCTCCTCCACCCATTCTGACGATGAAGGTCAGGATGTTCAGATACGTCTCACAGAATTATCATTTTCATTGAGAGAGTGTCTTGCTTACCTGCGTCTGTAGAACAGTCAGGTTCCTAGATCCGATACTGCCTGTTGTGGAAAGGGAATTCTCCAAGATCTTCCATGATCCATGGTCCCACCATTAAGTGCTATGCTATGGTATACTCCGAGTTCACACTTCCACTTAAGGACGATATAGAGTGGCAGCTGCAAGTTCTGCTGTGTCCTGCCTACTCGTCGAATTTGGGGTGCGTCAGAAACCTGCTTTCTCGGATCGCTACACAAGAATTCGAGCAAATCGTGTTAATGACTTTTTATTGTTGTTGTTGTGGTCTTCAGTCCTGAGACTGGTTTGATGCAGCTCTCCATGCTACCCAATCCTGTGAAAGCTTCTTCATCTCTCAGTACTTGCTGCAACCTTCATCCTTCTGAATCTGCTTAGTGTATTCATCTCTTGGTCTCCCTCTACGATTTTTACCCTCCACGCTGCCCTCCAATGCTAAATTTGTCATCCCTGGATGCCTCAGAAGATGTCCTACCAACTGGTCCCTTCACCATGTCAAGTTGTGCCACAAACTCCTCTTCTCCCCAATTCTATTCGATACCTCCTCATTAGTTATGAGATCTACCCATCTAATCTTCTGCATTCTTCTGTAGCACCACATATCGAAAACTTTTATTGTTTTCTTGTCTGAATTATTTATCGTCCATGTTTCACTTCCATACATGGCTACACTCCACACAAATACTTTCTGAAAAGACTTCCTGACACTTAAATCTATGCTCGATGTTAATAAATTTCTTTTGTTCAGAAACGCTTCCCTTTCCATTGCCAGTCTACATTTTATATCCTTTCTACTTCGAGCATCATCAGTTAATTTGCTCCCCAAATAGCAAAACTCATTTCCTAATCTAATTCCCTCAGCATCACCCGATTTAATTCGACAACATTCCAATATCCTCGTTTTGCTATTGTTGATGTTCATCTTATATTCTCCTTTCAAGACACTGTCCATTCCGTTCAACTGCTCTTCCAGGTCCTTTGCTGTCTCTGACAGAATTACAATGTCATCGGCGAACCTCAAAGTTTTTATTTCTTCTCCATGGATTTTAATAACTACTCCGAAATTTTCTTTTGTTTCCTTTACTGCTTGCTGAATCGGGGAGAGGCTACAACCCTGTCCCACTCCCTTCCCAACCACTACTTGTCTTTCATGTCCCTCGACTCTTATAACTGCCATCTGGTGTCTGTACAAATTGTAAATAGCCTTTCGCTCCCTATATTTTACCCCTGCCACCTTCAGAATTTGAAAGACAGTATTCCAGTCAACATTGTCAAAAACTTTCTCTAAGTCTACAAATGCTAGGAACGTAGGTTTGCCTTTGCTTAATCTTTCTTCTAAGTCGATTAGTAGACTTATTATTACAGTAAGATAAATGGCAATACTTAACTTTGAGATTTTACAATAGTGTGTCTTGAGTAATGGGTGGCAGGCAAATAAGAAGTTTTTTTTCAGTATTCTCAACTCCTAATACAAGTGAAACAATACAGTTCTGGCTGGCCGGGGTGGCCGTGCGGTTCTAGGCGCTACAGTCTGGAACCGAGCGACCGCTACGGTCGCAGGTTCGAATCCTGCCTCGGGCATGGATGTGTGTGATGTCCTTAGGTTAGTTAGGTTTAATTAGTTCTAAGTTCTAGGCGACTGATGACCTCAGAAGTTAAGTCGCATAGTGCTCAAAGCCATTTGAACCAATAAGTTCCTAAGTCGCTGCTGTAGAGCTCGTAGAACTCTTCCAATGGGCCGCGTCCAGGCGGCGCGGCGCTTGTGTTCTCTCCGCCTAGAGGCCGCTGCTGTCTCGGTGTCGTCCTAGAGAGGGTCGGTCACGTGCTAGTGGCTGACGTCTTCTTCACAACCCTCTCTACTCTAACGTTCCTGACCGTCGTGCCGGAGCTTGACTTTTATACAGGAACAAGTTCACTCCTCCACTTACTGGCTATACATTGAATGGCACCTCAATTGCTGAGTGGTTTCGTGATTTTGACGTGAAGCTCATATAGACTTGGCTCTCTGAATTCCAACATAGAGATCTGGGTAAAGTTCTCTGAACAGTTGTGTAGGATCCAGTAAAGTGTTCCTTCCAGATCGGCCTTCCAGAGGTTATATCTAAAAACGGGATGTTATTAATATCCAAAGTAAAGCATCATACTGCTTTCTGTGATCACTTCTGGCTTTTGAAGAAAATTATTAGAGAAACGCAATCGTCCAGAATAGTACCACCTGCATATTACAGGTGGTATTAAATTCTCCATGAGCACTCAGAACAAACTAGTGCCGGATAAAAAGCATGCGCTACCTTCTCTCCTCCGAAGAGTCAAACTGCAATGGTAAACGACTTCTTTGTCCTAGGTGCCTAAACTTGTTTGAAATAAGTGAGCAATTAACACAGCGTGTAGTGGATTGGCCTACCAAGAGCCCATTACATGTTGTAATGCCTGCTGAGAAGATAAACGCATAGAATTTTCTCTGCTAGGAGCAAATACCCTATGCGTATGCACTAACTTAGAATGTTTTCTCAGTTCTGTGGCCGACTGTGACGGCAATCCTAGTGTCTCACGTACCATTCTCACAGAATGCAGCATAACTTTTGCAGGTCAATGTCAAGTTGTATGTGCATATGATCCAAGTCAATCATTCTGACTCGTACATTGGGATAATTCTGTGGATTGATTTCTCTCTAATCTTGAAAACCTTGCGAGGGAAGTTGGGGTATTCACGACCATATCGTTCCAGTGACTGAAATGCAGGAGGATAAATTACTGTACAAAAGTGAAGCTGATAGTTATATCTGTGAGCAGCCATTATATAAAGGGGTGGAAACACCACGTGGGGATCATTGCAATCTAATCAGCAAATTCTGCAGTCCTGCACACACTGTATGCAACGTGAATTACCAACTCCCTAGACACGTACCCATTTTCATCAACAGCTAAGGTGGGTATGATTTTCACTTCCTAGCCAATCCCTTGGCTGATTATGGAATGAGCAGAGGTCAGGTTATTGCTCTACCTGACACCACTGAGAGGTATATTTCGTTTTCAAAGAGAATCATCAATAAAATTACATTGAGTTTCCTCGATTCACTAAGATTCTTGCAGGCACCTTGCAGGGAAGCAGCCTACTCACGCTGTAGTAAATTCACATCAGTTTCCATTGTGTGCCAGCCAGTCTGCTGTAACTAGCTCTGACGTCATAAATGTTGCGCAATACCTTAAAAATCAAGCAAATGACCTAAAACTTTTCTAGCATGTCAGGAATAATACTAAATTAATATGTGTTGAATATCAGTTCGATAACTTAAGCCATTTTCGAGATTTGGACGTTTTTCTGTAAAAATCATTGGCGCAACAGAAAAGAGCTAGAGGCTTCAAAATTTATATTTAGATTCATCTTTCATAATGATTTAATAAAAACAGTACTTTGGATTTCACAAATTAAGATTATAGTGGAAATTCATGATTTTCTGGTTTTCGTCTCAAAACTGAAGGAAGCAAGATAGATTAAGTAGGCTGGTAAATAAGGCTAGGATGTTTAGATTTAAATAGGTTGGAGGTCCGCTATGACTATGAAGATGTGAAAAGTTTCTTTCGAATACCTATAAAACTATAGCGATAGCGTATCTCCAAATGGCCAGTTCAGAGCTCGTCTACTGCGTGCAGGGTAATTAAATTAATTCTCTCGCCCAAAATATTTAACTTAGCCACGTCAAAATTTTATTATCAATACTTACCTGCGTGCTGAATGCACATATAAATTAAGAGCTTCATTGGCCATCAGCAAAAGAAGCTATGATTTATTCGGTAACTTAATGTGGTGCATTACTAGCCCAGCGGCTAGTCGGGAGAGCCGATTTGATCAGGCGTTCCCGTAGCCGTCCGCACCGCGGCTTTATATATAAGAACGCTGCGCGAGGAAGCAAGGCCCCAGTTCTCTCCAAACGCTGAATAACACGCCATCTGTGTCGGGAGCCGCGTCGCGTCGGTATCACTGCTACTAACAGCCTCGGATGCCGTATTCAGTTACTCGAGATGCGCGTAACCATGAAATCATTTCAAGTGATTTTCATTATCTAGCCTCAATTTGCGTATTGTCGTATTTTCACGTGCCGTCGCGGGACAGACATTCTACCAATTATTTAGCATGGCGTTTGATGAAATACTCTCATCAAATTATGGCGAGCATTCTTTTTAACATTTAATTCGGACATTTATAGTTGCATCAGCGCATTAGACTCTGAACTGCTCTGTTAGTTAGGTTGTAGGGATACTTGTTTTTTATTTGTGAATTTGAGAATATACTCAACTATTTTGGAAAATCGTTTTTGATTAGAAATCCCGGACAATCTCCTAATTCCTCAGAGTTATAAGCTGCAGCTATAATATTCTTCTCAGATGAAGTGGGCACTAGGAACTCTAATTACAGGCTTCACGTTTTGTTAAATCGCTTTCTGGGGGCTAAAAAGTAAATAGAGAGCCAGTGTTGAGAACGGCGAAAGACAGCATTAACAACTTGCTAATAGCCAGAAACTGATTTTACATTCAAAACTTTTATACAGCAAACGAATAATTTTCTCCCACTAACTCGCCGCCCCACAACCTCTACAGAAACTTCCTGAAACGATACTTCGATAGACCTTGTATTCCACTGAAGCTGCATTACCCAATGATACTACGTTTCAGTTCGTAACTAAATGAAGTGTTGTTCCCAGACGAATATCTGGATTCGTGGGAGAAACTCAACGAAACTGCACTCACCAACACAACCACTTTCTCCAACAAACTTTGAGGGACTGCCATATCGGATGCGCAGTATGGGCTTGTGGTGAGTATACGGTAGGAGATCGATATCCCTAATTTAAATGAATATGCAAAACTTTATATGTACACAAATACATCCTCACTTGCAGATGTTGAAATATAAACACCTACACATAAACATTAGATGCAATTAGTGCTAGCTCTGCTCCTAATCAAGTGGCTGCTGGAACAGCTACTGCCTGACCCAGGTAGCTGAGGTGGCAGTGGGTGGTGCTGTCTCGCAGTGCCTGCGATCCAGCTCTTCTCCTCCACCCTCTAAATGGTGTAGAATGGTGCGGGGTGGCGCTGGGGAATGAGGTGGAAGGCCCTCACCCTCCCAATGAGATGTTAAAAATATAAACGTAGTACAGGCAGATAGATTCATCTTAGAGGAATTGGAGTTAGAAGAACCAGTATGCAGAACTTGTGTAAGTAGCCTGACTGTTATAAAAATAGCCATACATATACGGGTGAATAATAGCTTACGGAAAACATGTTAAGCAGATCAGCAGACTTGGTACCCTTTGTCTGACATACAGGTTTGGACTTGCAGGGAAATGATCACCTTCTGTCCTAGAACTTGTACAGCAGGAGAGGATAGCCTTGTTCTTTGTTCCAAAACCTCTGGCTTACGCCTATTGAGGAAGTAAACATCCTTTGTATCAGGAAGAAATCTGACCACAATGTAGCTGTGCGAGTATCCCTAGTCAACCTTCTTGAATACAGTATGACAATTCATTGTGTCGTATATTTTTAATTTCCCACTAATTTATACTTAGGACAACTGCCCTACTTCCACAGTGACATCATAGGAAAGGGTGGAGGGGGGGGGGAAACCCCATAGCACAGCTGAGGTATTTTCGAATTTCTCTGGATTTTTCGAATCTCCCAAAAAAAATTTTAATTTCCTGCCACTTTATAAATAGGGTAATTGGCCTTCGTCAGGAATCTGCCAGCAGCACATGATGTCATATGGGGAGGGGGAATGTGGTACTCTGTGCTCGTTGTCTCCCAGTCTACCTGCTGGTGACATGACTGATAACAGAGATGACGTCACTGATAAGAATGATGACGAGGTTAGATCAACGACCTCAATACGCCAGCAGTCCGAATGTAAACAAAATGGTCCATGAAGTTTGTACAAATACTATCCCTAACGTAAAACACAGTAACTTTTATCTTGGGAAATGTGATTGTGTAGGAACAGCATATGTTAACCTATATTGTTTTGAGCAAATGGTTAGGGTTTTACTAAATAATCAATTCTGTGTGGTGGTAATCACAGCTGTTTGTTACACAGCATTTTTTTCTTCAGCTACTTCTGCCTATGCAATCCTTAGATTAGTTAACATTCAACGGTTGATTGTAAACAAACGTATATTTTTACAAATAAATGGCCTTGATGGTCGTTAGGACAGACACATACCTGTGTTTTAAAATAATTTTTATTCATTTTTTTGATTTTCGAACCGTTCTCATACATTAAAGTAGTTTTAGAATGTCCTTCGCTTGCACCACCCGCAAGAGCGTAACGACCACGTTTCAATTCAGCCGTCCATATATTAAGTGTTCAAAATTGCATACACTCCTTATAAACTTTCACCAGTTTTCTATTAATTTCCGCTGTTAATCATTCAGGCAAAACAAATAATTTTATTGCGCGTCCAGTTTATCCATCTGAACAAAACAAGCATTACTCAGCCACTTTCAAAAACCGTATAACCTAACCTATTTTGTATGTCAAATTGACACATTACTCAAATTACTGCAGTACACGTACCAGCCTATGAAAACTGTATGTAACAGGTTACTTTTCATTTTACTGTAATATAGTGGAGCCTCATTAGTTAAGACCCGTAACGGTCACGAAATTCCCAAAATTAAATTAAACTCGACATCGGAGAGTTCCTGGCAGTTTAAAATACTATGCTGCACCGAGACTCGAACTTGGGACACTTGCCTTCCGAACGCAACTACAGTGCCGATTGAGCTATCCGAGCATAAATCACGGCCATAACTCGAAGGTTTACTAATGTCGAGAGCTGCGCTACTGCAGTAAATGGAGACTATTACCATAATAGCGGCCTATCGAACTCCAAATTCCACAAATAAGTACACTTATTTTCAATAGAACCTTGCAGGATATTCGGAAACGGTGCACCACTCTCGCCTTAAGTAATCTCTCCCTTCGGACGGATGCACTTACAATACAACAAGTATTGGAAGATAATTATCTGTTTAATGTGTCACAAATTACAGTTTGAAAATTCGAAAAGTATATCGATACGACGATTGCACGACAAAGCACCAAGTGACGTGGCACCGTACATACGTTCTTGGCTCATTCAGGTATCCTTGTATTCCGTATATTACTTACGGCGAATGATCGACAAATTCCTTAAACAAGACCACGGCCGACATGCTTCCGCATTCCTGTTCAAATGAATTAGTGCACCAAGTCTTATTAGTGTCGCATCGATGGAATGTTAAACTCTCAGCTCCCCCTTTTTTTTTTAACTAAAATCCAATTTCCATTCACCATCTCCTAGCCGCGTATGAAATACGAAATTACAGAAACACTGTTCTTCCTCATATTATTCAGTTTCCTTGCTTGTAACAGTTCCTGAGAGAAATAAGGAAACAATATTCCACTGAAATTGTACGAATTCCGGGTAAACTTAATACATAAAAGAGATCTGTATTCCAGTATTCTCTGAACTTTGAATAGTAATTAGGAAACACATTTTAGGAAGTTACTGTTTCGAAAATACGTTCAATCATATGTCGCTCCGTTTATCTATCAGTAAAAGTCTGCCATATCCGTCAAAGTTTGTCACGGAAAAAAAAAAAGAAAAGGAAGACAGACAGACCGAGAGAGATAGAGAGAGGGAGGGAGAATTATCGATCGTTCATCAGTATAGAGCACTTAGTTCTGCTGTAGGCACTGTCTCCTAGGTAAACGCAACGACTACTGTCATTCGCATTTCTTTCCAGAAGCGTCCGCTGCTGACTACACGTACATTATTTTAGTTACTGCGTAGGACGGGTTCTGCTAGTCTCATATTGCTCGCTCGACCATACATCTTAAATACCACATTGGAAGTTCACTAGGCAAAAACATCATCTTGACTCTTCACAAAAAAAAAAAAAAAAAAAGTGGACGGCCTTATAGATTTTGCGGTAGGATAAAATGAAGAAATTCAGCCAGAACCAATCCTGCTTTATTATGGACGCATTTCCTCGATTTTACAGCAGATTTTGCAAGCAAATGTGCGTGAAAACTTGTAACACTAATATTATATGCATGTGTTATTCCATCAACTAAAAATTTTGTAAAATACGTTAACATTGGTACTGGCTTTTGTTCACAATATGAGATTAACTGAAGAAAGTTGTGGTTGTACATATTCCGCTTGAGACAAGAAATGGGCCACTCTTACAAGAAACTTTTCACTTCCGAAGATTATTAAACACTTATTAGTCACAGCTATGCGAATCAGAATCTTTTAACACCAGCAAGGCACAGCAGACCTCTTTATAAGTTTCTTACAACGTTGACCGTAATACACTTTCTTGAGTTCTGAAGTTAACAAGGATAAAATTCAGGGAGCCAGACGCCATCCAGATGTCAGACTTCAGTTGTTATAAGAGTCGAAGGACTTGAAAGGGGGGCAGTAATTGAGAAGAGAGTGACACAGAGTCGTTGCTTGTCTCCCATGTTATTGGATAAGTATATTGAGCAAGAAGTAAAGGGGGGAAAGAGAAATTTCAAAACTGAATTAAAGTTCAGGGAGAATAAATAAAAGCTTTGAGGTTTGCTGACGACATTGTAATTCTGTCAGAGAAGCCAGAGGACTTGGAAGAGCCCTTCATCCGATTGCACGGTATCTTGAAAAGAGGAGTCGAGTTAAATCAGATAATAGTGAACTGATTAGGAAATGAGACTATACGAAAGTAGCAGTCGACAGCTGACGATGCCCGAAATGAAAAGGACGTCAAACTGCAGACTGGCAATACCTCGCTAAAACTTTCACTAAAAAGTGAAATGTATTAACATCATTACAAATTTTAGTATTAAGAAGTCTTTTCTGAAAGTATTTCTCTGGAATAGGCTTACGTCGAAGGGGACGTGAACAATAAACTCTACAGACACGAAGAGAGTGGAAGCTTTTGTAACGTGGCCTTACAGAAGAATACTGAAGATTAGATGAGTAAATTGCGTAACTAATGAAAAGGTTCACAATCGAATAAGCGAGAACAGAAGCTTGTGTGACAGGTTGGCTAGCAGTGACAGATTAAATCGACACATTATGTAGGGTGCGGTAATTAATGAAAAAAATTAAGCCATTTACCTTGCATAAACTAGTGTGGAGAGCTGCATCAAACCATAATGTCTGATAATAACTAAGTAGAAAAATCAGAAAGGAATGCATAACAATTTTTTTACATTGCTTTTACAGAAGATAATATTTTGACATTCACAACAGAGATACCATACGATCGTTTCTATTTCATACCTAGAGACATGACAAACTAAGGAATAAGGATGCGTTTTCTTTTTTTTGGAGGTCTTCTCTTATTGCACTGCGGCTTATTTTTGAAAAGAACCGTATGAAACCACAATTGAAATGAAAAACTGCTAAGAATCTAGAGCAATTTCGATATCAAGAACGTGTTTATAACTTAAAAGTAGCTAAATACTGTAATATAAAAGTAAATTCATAATTAATTCATCATGTGTTTAATATATAACTATAGTAAGAAATAAAATATGAATCAAAAGTCACTCAAGATACTTCAAAAATGAAAGACGTGAAACGCGCCACGCTAGCAAATTCATAGCCTTTCTTTCAGGTGCAGGGACGGACTGTACCCTCTAAGAAAATATTAGCATCCCATTTCGTGACCAAGGTGCATAAAAATTATGACTTTATATGTGTATGACAGACTCAAATAGGTTTAAGCAAGTGTGGATTTGGCTGTAACCAGGGTTGAGAAAAAGCCGGTATTAAAACAAATTAAAAAATTGGGTAATACTGGATTTTATTGGGGTTTTCGATTTTTTGTCGCATTGACGATCATGATTAGGTAGTTCGATTTAAGTTCCGATGATTATTTTATTCAAAACACTAATCCATTCTTACAACTACTTTATTAGATCCCTTTTCTTACCCCGCCAGCGCTGCATCCATTGACAGAATCTCCTCCACCTACAGGCTTGTTTGGCCAAAGGTAAGAAATAATGTAGGAGGGAAAAGAACACAGGGAAAAAATTAGTGAAGATGTACAAATTTCTGCATTGAAACTAAATTGTGCTTTACAGTCATTATGATTGTATATAAAGTTAAAGTTTGTTTTATGGAACTGTAAATGTTATTTAACTGTGTTTGTTATATTGCCAGAAAAGCTAAAACACAATATTAATAAAATAAATTATTGCGACAGTGAATAGTTGCCTTCAATGGCTCTTTTTAATTTGTGTAAGACTAACTATGTAACGTTTTGTATCTTAATTAAATTTTCATAATGAATTATAGTTGGGTTTTATTGGTTTTTTAATTGACTTTTCTTTTAGAAAACTTAAGACTTTTTTGGGTCGGGCTAAATTTGAACCCGGGCTGTATACGTTTGAGTAATATCTAGAGAGAAGGATGTCTTTTGGTTTTAAAAAAAATCCTTAAGTTCCACATTTTACTGACACGTAAGAAAGACTTGATATATCAATAGACGTCACCACTATATTCATAAACATTTTTATTAGGTGTGGTACATGCACGATACTACATGCTATAATCTGGACTTTCGGACAGCAAATGCGTTCCTGGCGATGAAGATACTGAAGCAAAACATGGAGAGTAATCAGTGGATCGTTGCATACTTGAATCAGTGGATGGATCATGCTGAGGTGAGACTACCTAGGGAAGACTAGGGCACAGTGAAACGAAAAATACGAACTGAAACTTCCCCATTGAATGTAAAGAATAACTGTGCTGGTAAAACTTCTACGTTACTTGATTTTCAAACTCCAGAGTGAAACTGAACGTACTGAGACTGTTTTCTCTTTACTTCTTCTGATCATTACTAAACTGACACACAATACATTAGCGCAACGCAATCTGACTGTCAATAATCCCTACAAAAGAATAGCACTGACCAGACAGTCCTGATCATTCATCACAGTAGTAATTACAGGTTTATGCACAAAGTCTGAGCAGTAAAAGAAAATGCACACGGAAGTAGTGGATTTCCATGCAATCTTGAAGAAGTAGTGTTGTCCTTCCAACGGAAAGAGTACTGACTCTTGACATGCAGACAGGTAATGGGTCACAACAGAACAAACCCACAGCAGAGTCAGTCGAAGTTTTGAAGAATATTGGTAGGTAGGTAATCACAGAGTAGACCCACAGTATTTCTTGTAGATATAATGGTATTAGTGGGCCACCACAGGTGAATACCCAATGTAGTCGTAAAGATTATAGGTTTGGTGGGCCACCAATGGTGCAGACCCACTGTAGTCCTTGTAGAGATGGCCAGCAGCCATCCATTGCAACTGTGCGGGTGTACAATCACCCTCGAAGAGTCTTGCAGATAATATAGCAAGTCAATGAATCAACACTTGTGCAATCACAAAAATAATTTTTCAAATGACCAATGCTGTTAACCAGTCCCTTGCTGCATTTTCAACACACGTGTGAGCACTAACAGTCCACCCCCCCCCCCCTTTTTTAACTTCTCACATATTGTGCACATACTATGACCAACAGAAATGTGTGCAGTGAAATGAATCCCTACTATTTACTTAAGTTGATGAACTGGTGTCAATTACAATTTTATAACATGAGAATACAATTTCAAAGGTACAAAAAAACATCATTAAGAAACATAATGATAACATTAGTAGTAAACCAGGCGTTACAAAAGAATAGAAATAAGCATATACATGAGTATTATAGGAACTGTGACATAAGTAAATAAATGAAGAAATGGGAATATTAATCTGAACATGAAATTGACGCATGAGTATACAAAAGAAAATATAACAGAATAAGTAATATCTAAACATTTTCCAAAGTAAAGAACAGTTTGTATTTGAGGATAACAGTACTCCTCATCATAGTAAATGCAGCTTAGTATTAGAAAAATTCTACAACATAACTCTTATCCGATAAACACACACAGACATACAAGGGTACACATGAACACATAGCGAAATAACACAAAGGAAAGGACAGGGTGTGTTTTCAGTATAACATTTGGTACTGCAGTATCTATCATATTTCATTTTTAAACAAAACTTGCTTTACTTCTCGGAGATCTCCCTTAGTTCATCATTATTCCAAAACGTCCTATCTATGCATGCTTTCTGTAATAGTATTTTCACATATTCGTTATCTCCTTACTTTTTTTCAAGAAAATCCTACCTAACCCTGTTGTCTCTAAGCCCTTATTATCTGTTTATTTCCTCTTTCAAAATATTTATACCTTATTGTGCAATACTCATTTTGGCCCAAATCTTTTTCATATAGCTTCTCAATGCATTCTTTCCCTATTCTTCATAGTTTGTTTCTTATATAATATCCCCTCTCTTAAGCTAACTTAAATCTACTGAGCTCAGATACAGAAACTAAGGGATGAGGCACTGCAGCAGCATGAACATTAACACAAACAAGAATGACAAAAAAAATGCAAAGTGGCAAAGCAAGAAGCAATAAATATAAATTGGGAAAGCAAATGCAACATTATTACTAATATGAGCCGATACGTAGCAACAAGAAAAATAAATCCATAGTAAAACTGGCTTAGCAGAGTAATACAAACTGAAATTCAGTAGGACAATGCCTGACAGACAACAGCAGTTAACTATACCTAAACATGAGATAGCTCAAGCAGAAAAAATATTACAGTAAAGATAGCAATAAAGATAAAGGAAATGTCTGTTTACACCTTAATACCTGTCACATCTTAACACTAGAGTGATGCATCACAACAACTTATTATATCAAACAAGTTACGAAGTCATTGAAAAAAATTATGTATACAATTCCTGTGAAGAGAAATGTTTATTTACATCCTAACAACTACATCAGTTCTCCTTCCTGTACTTCATTCATTTCCTCGTGCTCCCTTTTTTTTAGGAAAGTAGATCATAAAATTATTATTTAATGAATCTGTGGACAGAAAACATTTACATTAGTACATCTAATATTTTTTTCTTTATTTTAAACAATGCTGCAGCGCAGCTAGAAACTAGATAGCAAACAAAATAGGAAAATATACACAAGGCAAAGTATGAAGATGTCATTCACTAGCGATATGGCATTTCATAAAGCAGTACAAAGAAAATCCCTCAACTAGATAGACAGTAGTCTCATCATTTCATAGGCATTTCAGTAAATATCAGAAAGTACAAGATCCAGAGTGTAATCATATGTTTTCAAGTATGAGTGTACCGTATTTGCGATGCTTTCTACAAAGAAATGTCAATAGCGAGGTTAATGGCCTCTTTTTTCTACACCTGTGCCTCTGAAAGACACACACCAATGGTTTTTTTCCAGGTGACTGTCGCGCAACTGGGTGCCCACAGCACACCACATCAAGGCCACTTACCTCCCTTAACGAAACATTTACGACAGCAGTTGCCGCTACAGTGACAGTCTCATAGAAATAACAAATATTCACATGTTGAAAATTTACATTAGAAGTGTGTAGAAACAAAATCTTATATATAATAGTATCCAAAAAAAATCCGTTGGTATTGTGGTACTCACATTCACGCAAGCACTCACCCTTCATAATGATCACAACCACACCTCGACCTCACAATACACCTTAATCAAATCTCAAAAACATCTTAGCTTTCTTCGATAATTTCAAAGTCTCTGAAAAAATGCTCTCTTAGTATCACAGTGGTTTCTCAAGTAAATGTTAACAGTTCCCAAAATGCAGACAAAATACAATTTCATAAGTGTGAAATTATCCGTGTACTTAAATAAACATGTGTCACTGACATAGTAAAAAATGTTTGTCTCACTGTTAAATAATCAGATAGCTGTGTAATTCTGTGTTAGAGAAATATGGTACCGATGTGTAAAACTGAATAAGCAAATACAATATTAGCTAGGGCTCCTAGCGCTTGCCACGCGCTTAGTACACAAAGTAAGCATACTCCCCTGAGGGTTAATGTAATTATACCCTCAGATGATGAAATATGTCACTAAAAACCTTCACTACATTATTATAATTCAAGAATCTTTCTAAATCTGTTCCAAGTACAAAATTTAATCACTCAAATACGTGTCCTGCAGCACTAAACTGTGCGTCTTGCTGTGAGATAATTTCTGACATTACTTAATGGTAAAAATGTGCCAAGTGTCGTAGTTATCGTCTTTCATAAGCAAAATGTACACATACTGAGACTGAGTCACCTGTTCCCTATAAAAATGCACTCGTAAAATTACTGTCTTAATAACTTCCATAGGTTCTTGACTGGATAGTTGACTGCCAAACATTGTTGCATGTTAACAGTTTCTAAATGAGACAGAGCGTACTAATAATCTGAAGGATAAGTCTTATAGCAACGACCAAGTCAGAAAGCAAATTATCTCTCAAAAAATTGTTTTACATGTGAAATGTGGTATAATTCTTTACTTTGCCTAGTACGCAGAGTTTCATCTTCAACGCAATTATCATGTGGTGTACGTTAGAACCTGTAAGGTCCATTGTATATCAGAAAGAATTTGTGACTCAAGTGTTTCTCCATGTGACAATGAATGAGCTTCAATGAGAACTTTCCGACCAATATATAGGTTCTTTGCATTTTCTTTACCGTGTAGTTTTCTCCTTTTGTCTGCAGCAGAATTAATATTTTTAATAGCCAAATCAGTTATGTATTTGTGTCGAAGTTTACTTGTATTCGGAAAAGGTACAAGCTCTCTAATTCTCTTCGGTGGTTCTTCATTCTTCAGTACAAGAATAGGTGGTAAGACAGTGGAGTCATAAGGCATTTCATTCAGCAAGTTTTGAAATAAGTGTAAATATCTGTCCCAATATTGATGGTTTCTGTGACAATAAAGTCTGCAAAGTTTGAAACTTCCAGGCAGATTAAAACTGTGGGCCCGACCGAGACTCGAACTCAGGACCTTTGCCTTTCGCGGGCAAGTGCTCTACCATCTGAACTACCGAAGCACGACTCATGCCCGGTCCTCACAGCTTTACTTCTGCCAGTATCTCGTCTCCTACCTTCCAAACTTTACGGAAGCTCTCCTGCGAACCTTGCAGAACTAGCACTCCTGAAAGAAAGGATACTGCGGAGACATGGCTTAGCCACAGCTTGGGGGATGTTTCCAGAATGAGATTTTCACTCTGCAGCGGAGTGTGCGCTGATATGAAACTTCCTGGCAGATTAAAACTGTGTGCCCGACCAAGACTCGAACTCGGGACCTTTGCCTTTCGCGGGCAAGTGCTCTACCATCTGAGCTACCGAAGCACAACTCACGCCCGGTCCTCACAGCTTTACTTCTGCCAGTATCTCGTCTCCTACCTTCCTAACTTTACGGAAGCTCTCCTGCGAACCTTGCAGAGCTAGCTCTCCTGAAAGAAAGGATACTGCGGAGACATGGCTTAGCCACAGCCTGGGGGATGTTTCCAGAATGAGATTTTCACTCTGCAGCGGAGTGTGCGCTGATATGAAACTTCCTGGCAGATTAAAACTGTGTGCCCGACCGAGACTCGAACTCGGGACCTTTGCCTTTCGCGGGCAAGTGCTCTAACATCTGAGCTACCGAAGCACAACTCACGCCTGGTCCTCACAGCTTTACTTCTGCCAGTATCTCGTCTCCTACCTTCCAAACTTTACAGAAGCTCTCCTGCGAACCTTGCAGAACTAGCACTCCTGAAAGAAAGGATACTGCGGAGACGTGGCTTGATTTTTTTTTTTTTTTTTTATAATCCTTTGAAAATGGTTCAAATGGCTCTGAGTACTATGCGATTTAACTTCTGAGGTCATCAGTCGCCTAGAACTTAGAACTAATTAAACCTAACTAACCAAAGGACATCACGCACATCCATCCCTGGGGCAGTATTCGAACCTGCGACCGTAGCGGTCGCTCGGTTCCAGACTGTAGCGCCTAGAACCGTACTCCGGCCGCCATAATCCTTTCAGACAGAAACAATGTGGTGAGTACAATGAAATAAAAACAGGTTTAATTTTATGATTCCGAAGCATGTGTGACCAAACAGCAGATCCGAATTGCGGTCCGTTATCTGAAATGACTTTAGCAACATGTCCTACTTCACGTAAGAAATTTTTAACAAGGGCGTTGGATACAGAACGTCCAGTGGCCTTATGTAATGGTGTCAAAGAAACAAAGTTTGAAGTAAGTTCAACAGCTACTACAACGTACGAAAATCCATTCGACGTTCTAACAAGGGATCCCAAGAGATCAACAGCATCAAATTCTTTTAATTTAGTAGGATAGGAAACAACGGAGCACAATGTGAGATGGTAGATGGTTTAACTTTTTGACAAAGTTTACAAACAGACAAGACTCTTCGAATTCTCTTTTCCATATTGTTAAAATAACAAGTCGTTCGAAGAATATGATAACATTTTCATTGACCAAAATGTGCGTAGCTGAAATGAATGTACCAAATGAGCATGTTAACAAAATCGTCATGAATGCGAAGTACCCATAGCTTGAAGAGTATGTTGTTTCTAACCAGATAATAATGCCGAATCTGCGTGTGTGTCTTTTCATGCCATTTACTTTTGATATCTTTCCAAATCGGATCATTATCTTGTTCATGAGCAATGTACTTTAAAGGTGTGGTGATGAGGTTTTCAAAAGCGACTTTCTGAATGTAAGGAATACTGAAATTTTTCTCGAGGTTAGCTTCCGTGTTGCTTTTCTCAAGCCCAGCCGGCGCACGTGACAGTGCGTTCGAAACAGTGTTTTCCTTGCGGGGAATGTAGACTATTGTGAAGTGGAATTCTTGCAGAAACAATGTCCAACGTTTTTAGCCTATCATGATTATATTTTGAAGACATAACAAATTGTAATGCATGATGATCACTGTATACTTTTACTTGTTTACCAGACAGAAAGAAACGGAATTTGTTAAATGCCCAAACGATAGCTAAAGCTTCTAATTCAGTGACGGAATAATTCTTTTCAGATTTTGTTAGTATGCGGCTAGCAAAAGCGATGGTTTTCTGAACAGTAGTTTCATTTTCTATGGCTCGTTGAAATAAGTGGGCACCAAGACCAACTTTAGAAGAATCCGTGCTAAGGCAGAAATCTTGTGACAGATCTGGATGAGCTAGTATTGGCGCGTTAAGTAGCGATTCTCTCAAAGAATTGAATTCCAACTGTGCTTGTTCGTCCCAGTTCCAAATAGTATTTTTTCCAGTAAGAGAACTAAGTTTTGGTATTACTAGAATTGGCATATTCAGAAAACGACGGTAAAAGTACACGAGACCTAGAAAACTGTGGACTTGTTTTTTTGTGGAAGGAACTGGAATGGCTCTGATTGCTTCCAACTTTTCAGGATCCGGTTGCATGCCTTCATAAGAAATAATGTGTCCCAAAAACTTCACCTGTGTCCTACCGAACTCAGACTTTTCCAAGTTAACTGTAATTCCAGAGTCTGCAAAAATAAGTAACACACTGTTGAGGATGTGATTATGTTGTTCCCATGACGCTTCTGCTATTAGAATATCGCCCACATATAAGATGATGTGACGTTTTAAGAACTCAGGTAATATGGAATTTACCCCACGAATGCATGCTGCCGAAGAAATGTTCAGTTTCTGAAATTGATAACAAGCGCCGAAACAGAGAAAAGCTGTGTATTTTGTACATTCTGGATGAAGTTCGATCTGATAGAAGCTGGATTTAAGGTAAATAGATGACAGCACTTGTACACCATTAAAATTTTGAAGAAGTTCTTCCAACGTTTGTGGCCTGTCTGTTTCAGGAATGATGATGGTGTGTATTTGTCTCGAATCTAAGACAAGCCTGATAGATCCATTTTTCTTCTCAAAAACATGTAATGGATTGTTGTATGAGCTTACTGCAGGCTCAATAACGCCCTCGTCAAGCATAGATTGTATTTATGTTCTAACACTGTCCCTATAATGTACCAGAATTACGTATGGTCTAACGCAAAATTTTGTATGCTCACCAACACGAAACTGGTATTGAAATCCTTTTATTGTTCCTATTTTGTGGGTATAAACTGTGGAATGTGCTTGTAAAATGTCAAAAATATCCTGCCTATCAGTGTCATTACAGTTCTCAATTGTGTGAATTTTATTCTGAATTAAATCGTTAGTATCTAATACGTCAACAATATCATCCCTGACAATACATGCAAGGTGATTGTCAGTGTCAAGTTCTGTCGAAAGTTCCGAACTGTTGTCTAATAAGAGGTAAAGCCGATTCATTTCCTCGTCATGCTTTGAAAGCCAATCTTCAAATTTCAAAGCTAATGACTTACCTTATTTCTCTAAAATTATTTCAGCATCGTGAAAGTTTAAACTTGCTTTGTATTCATCAAAAAAATCTACTCTCAATATAATTTCCGTAGACAATAATGGAACAATAAGAAAGTTCATAGTGAACCGGCGGCATTGACAAAAGAATTCTAAGTTAGTTTGCTGGCATACATCTACACTTTTTCGAAAGACTGCACCCTGTAACTTAATCTTACGAAAGGGTAGTGTGGGGCTATCGTTCGATTTGTTGCATTTGCTAAAAGCTGTTTCACTAATTACTGAAACGGGACTGCCTCAGTCAAGTACTGCCGTAAATATCACGTCACTTACTGTAATGTGAATTACAGGATATGCAATGTTGTTCTGTTTTACGTCATGTTCCTGGAGTAAGATGTCCCTAATGTCTTCCATTTTTACGTAATCACTAGCCACGGCAGCTAAGTCGTCAGCTTCATAAGTACGTTTTGTGGGTCCCAACGGTGTGAGTCATTGTCTACTGTCTCTTTGTTGTCGTGCATCGTTATTGGGATTTGGAGACCTAACCTCTACAATTTCCACTTGTCGAGAGGGTCCTGCCCTGTTTGAATCCCGCCAGTTCTGACGAAATACAGGTCTGTCGTTATGTCGGTAGTCGTCATAGTTTCTTGTTTGTCGGTCATGTGGTGGAGAATTTCTCCCGAAATCGTAACTGCGCGGTGAACCGTTGCGTCTGAAGTTATTCTGTCTCCCTTGATCATAATTATTTTAGTTCCCATATTGTCTGTTTCTCTGATTGTGTCTGTGATAGTCATTACTGCGGAGATGTGATCTTTCCCTGTAATTATTACTACTCTGCCAACGGTTGTCATACGGGTGGTGGCTGTTTTGGTCACGATTTACGTTGTAAGAATAGCCTTGTCGTGTCCAGTTATTATTTCTTTCATCGCGGAATTGTGACGGATGCGACCTGTAATTGTTGTGTTCCTGTTTTCGCGTCCCGCGATTGTCAGTGTCAATTTCCAATTCTTGTAAGAGTCCCTGAAAGACTTCAATGTCGTCTTTGCAACGTCCTGCCAAAATAATATGTCTTAAATGTTCTGGCAATTTGATTAAGCAAATGCGGATGCGTTCTGAGGGGCTGTATGGGTTTGACAAGTACTGATTCTTGTGCAACATGTCTTCAAAATATTTCACAAGGCTGGAAAATTCAGATTGTTCGAAATGTTTCATCATTATGATGCTATGTTTTATTTGATCTCGAGTAGCTTGCGACCAATATGCTGAGAGGAAGGCATGGTAAAACTCTCCTTCACTGTGACAATCGCGAATGACCGATCGCAATCTACCAGCAGGTTCATTCCCTAAGTAGCCACACAAATTCTAATCTGTGCTCTAATGACCAGTTGTGAGGAAAACTGAGACAATTGATGAAGCCACGCTTGTGGATGAATGTCGTTGCCAGAATTCTGAAATGTTTTGATTGTACGTGTAATAATGAACAGCTTATAATCAAAATCATCATGACGGCGGGTAGCAAATCGGTCATTGTTACGTCGTGTCGGCGGTTCCATCTCAAAATTCGGTGCACCTTGCCAATTTCTTTAATAACTTCCGAAATGCCCTGTGTTATTATTTTGTGGCTCTTCTGTATTTCTGAATCCTTCTTCCCGTGTCGGAGCGCGAGTCTCCTCTAAAATAAAAATTCTTACATTATGTGTGTCAACTGATCTTGTACCTACCATATTTCTCTTTTGAACTGTGTATTAATTTGATTCTGATTTTGTTTAAATTTCTTAATTTGTTCATACTCTTCTGTGTCAGTGAAGGCTACCGGTCTTGCGTCATTCAGATCATCACCTACCTTGGTAGATACGTTAGAAAACTGATCCATAAGTTCGGCCATTTTCTCCAATAATGAACTGATTTCCTCCGTGTGTTTTTCTGAACCAAGCTTCAGAGTGTCCATTTGTGCCGAAATCGTATCTATTGTGTCCTTTAGGTTTCCTTGATTTGTTACAAGTTGCGTGACCGTATCGTTAGGCGCAACTGAGTCAATTTTAGCCTGCAAGGTGTCGTGATTTTCATGAACAACAGTTTGCAGTTCTTTTGTGGCTGCTTCGTGATTCTGTAATACATTTTCATGACGCGAAAAAATAGGCTGAAACTGCTAACAATTTTGTGTTTTTACATCTTCAGAAATTTTTTGACATTTCTATCCTATTTTAAGTAACTCAGCGGTTATATCTTCACGCGCTTGTTCAAGTGTTTCTTTAATTTGTTTCTCATTTTGTTCCATATGTTGCTGTGATAGTTTTTGACGTTGTTCAAGCATTGTGTCCAACGTTTGAAGCCTTTGTCCCATTTGTTTCTTATTTTGTTCTGTTTGTTTTTGATTTTATTTGTTTTTTGCATTAATTGCAATAACAATGTATTAGTGTCTGGAACCTGTTCCTCTGTACTTTTTGTTAGTCCGTTTGCACAGGCCTCATTCGCATTTTGAAAAGCAGAAAAGTATCTTGACTTGATTGAGAAAAGGGTAATGATGCAAAACCTGAATCTACGGTATTTGCAAGATTTTGTTCTGTCTGTGTTGCCGATCGATCGATCGACAGTACTTCCCTGTTCACTAATGGTTTCGTTGTCTATACCGTTATTTACTGCCTGTTTCATTTCCCTATGCGCAATTACCAGATTACTATTTTGAATAATTGTTAATTCATTACACGGTGGTGCTGATAAGCTACGCTCGTCGTCACTATCATTTCTCAATTTACTTTGGAGCCTAGTGCTACGTTTTTCACACGCCACAATTGTCACAATATTTCACACGATAGGACAGAAAAGCACAATTTGAAGAGCACAATAAGAAGACACATTAAAATAGCACTGAGAACAGTATCTAATTCCCTACTTGGTGCAAATCTGCCTGCATGCCACAACTGTTTTACTGTACAACAATCAAAAACTGCAACTACAAAGGAAATTATCTCTACAATTACGCGCTAGCAATAAACAATAACTACACTAATTACTCAAACTACAAGAAAAAAATCAGAAGATTCCAGTGAGGGATCATCGGGTAAGGGTCGACATATGAAACTTCCTCTTTGAATGTAAAGAATAACTGTGCTGGGAAAACTTCCACGTTACTTCATTTTCAAACTCCAGAGTGAAACTGAACGTACTGAGACTGTTTTCTCTTTACTTATTCTGATCATTACTAAACTTACACACAGTATTTTAGCGTAACGCACTCTGACTTTCAATAATCGCTACGAAACAATAGCCCTGACTAACAATAACCTATACCCTTCATGAATCACTTACCTCACAAAATTTTCGTAACTCGAACTACTGCAACACAGCGAGCGCCAGTACTGCCAGCTAAATAAAATAATCTAACTACTGAAGGCACTAACTACTGATGGGCATACAGTTAGCAAATGAAAGATTTCGATAGAGAACAAACAATGTATTTTCCTGAATAATGTGTTCAAAAGTCATTATATATATATATATAAAAATTCGTGACATCCAGTTTAACAAATTTCCTATTTCTGACGGACACACGCCAGATCGTCCGCTCATATTAACATCTCAGAACTCTGGCATCTCTCTCCCACATCCACCACTGCTGGCGGCTCACCTCCAACTGCCCAACGCTATAGGCTGTTCACATCCAACTGCCCAACACTACACTAGCGAATAACTTCCAACAATGAGTCCAACCAGCCACAGACTGCACACAGTGCAGTCAGCGATATTAATACCGAGCGCTACATGGCATTACCAACATAAAATCTAAACAGCCTACTTACAGAACCTATCTGTAAATCAATTTCTATATTTATTGTAATGTTATGTACAACTAAATTCTTAGTGGTACAAAACAAATCATTTTTATAGCTTAGAATTTTCGTCCACAGTTCTTTCAGAGTAGACTCCTAAACACAAGACGTAATTACATCAATGACGAACGGTCTTGACTTGGAAATATCTCTTCTTTGTATTTTGCAAATTTTCTTGTGATTTCTTCTGAGTAAGTAAGCATATCACAAAACATACGAACTAAAGTGACTGACGCTGGTAACTAAAATCACATGTACAGAATCAATGTAAACCATCACACGCTCTGCTACGCGGCTGGATAGGAAACGGGCAGCTGATTTTGGGTGTGCCCGTAGTGCACAGGTTGTTCCGGGAAAGGCCACATACCCCACCAAGAGCACTGCTCGCTCGTGAGTTTACCGACAGACTACACGTGTATTAACTCGAGTGTCTATATGCTTCTCTGTACCTCATAGGTGGGATACACCGAACCAGTAATGGAACACAAGTGACAAATATAACTTTTGATTCTTTCTTCTAAGAAAGCAAAATTGAATTAATTTGACATTTTATACACGAGATTTCAGTAATAATTTTAAACAAAAATAATTACAAATCATAAAATTAATCTCATATTTTACTTTGATATTCAGAAACTAATGTATCACTATTAGCTTCGATAGAAACTGTTGCAATTCTCAGGGCGTTCTCTAGATTTACTTGAGATTCTAGTTCTATTTTTACTCTTTGTATGCTTTACTCTTGAAAATAAATGTTTACAAACGTACGTGATTCCATACAAAGATGAAATTTATAATGCACAACTCTGCAACAAGAGATATTTGTCCCTTGGCACATATGATTTGTATAACTCCAATAAAGAGACACGATCAAATATTTTTTTAGCTGTATGTGAGACTGCAACTCAGTGCACTCCATCTGAAAATCTTCTGGCAACATATCAGTATCGTTTGTAAAGGGCGTCGCGTAAATACAACAATTTTCATTATTTTTTTCGAAAATACTGAAAGCGATTTTTTAATTCTTGCGTTAAATCGAAAAGTGTGTCTGCGTATTTCTCTCGTCTTTAGGATTATGATGCAGTTCACCATAATTTTACATAAACCTAATTTCATGGATTTTTTTTTACCGATTGTGTGATAGATGCTCTCTTCTTTGGCCGCATTGATAGTTGCTTTGGGCCTGCCCTAAGCCATTATATTCCCGTAATTTTCTACTCATTCCAATTTGGAGGATGCACTATTTAATTAATGAAATTACGATGAAATCCACACCTATAGCTGCTTACAGGCGTTGATAAATATCAACGGGGACAGCTGAAAATGTGTGCCCCGACGAGGACTCGAGCCTGGGATCTCCTGCTTACATGTCAGACACTCTATTTTTCTGAGCCACCGAGGACACAGATGATAGTGCGGCTGCAGGGACTTATCTCTGGCACGCTCCCCGTGAGACCCACATTCCCAATGTACTGTGTAACGTCCCCTTAGAAAAATTAATGAATTTCTGTGCTGATAAACATCTTATGTTATTTGATTTTCAAACAACTGAGCAAACCTGAACATACTCCGACATTCACTAAAGTGACACAGACTTTCAGTAATCCCTACAAAAGAATGGCCCTGACTAACAATAACCTATACCTTTCATGAATTCTTACCTCACAAAAATCTTCGTTTCTCGAACTACTGCAATACATCGAGCGCCAATACTGCCAGCTAAATAAAAGATTCTAACTACTGAAGGCACTAACTACTGATAGGCATAGTTAGAAAATGAAAGATCTTGATAGAGAACAAACAATGTATTTACCTTAATAGTGTTCAAAAGTCATTATATATATATATATATATATATATATATATATATATATATATATATATATATATATATATATATATATATATATATCAGTTCATGACATCCAGTCTTACAAATTTACTGTCTCTGTCCAGATCATCCGCTCTCAAAACTCCGCCATCTCCCTCCCCACATCCACCACTGCTGCCGGCTCACCTCCAACTGCGCAACGCTACGCGCTGTTAACATCCAGCTGCCCAACACTACAATAGCAAACAACAATGCAAACCAGCCACAGACTGCACACAGCACAGCCAGTGATTTTCATACAGAGCGCTACGTGGCGTTACCAACATAAAAACCTAAACAGCCTACTTACAACTGTCCACACACTGCAGTTTTGCCGGCCGAAGTGGCCGTGCGGTTAAAGGCGCTGCAGTCTGGAACCGCAGGACCGCTACGGTCGCAGGTTCGAATCCTGCCTCGGGCATGGATGTTTGTGATGTCCTTAGGTTAGTTAGGTTTAACTAGTTCTAAGTTCTAGGGGACTAATGACCTCAGCAGTTGAGTCCCATAGTGCTCAGAGCCATTTGAACCACACTGCAGTTTTAGTGCCCCTGCGCACTATACTCATTACTCGCGGCAGTCAATTTACCGAATTCCGTAAAGAGTTTGAGCAATATCATCCGCACAGCAGATGATCATTGGCCGGTATGCGTGACCTGTATGAATATGGTATCCGAAGGAACAGACACCATAGGTGTCCCCTGTCCAGTAACCAGGATTTCACAGTAATATCACTCTTCGAGAGCTGCAAAATCACCGATGGTATCTGTTCTTTCGGACATGTCCGAAAGCACAGATGCCATCTTCATATATTCGATTAATGGTTACCATTTCATATGCTAGCTTCCTACATTGTTCAATTGAGAAGACAAAATATTATTGAGCTTTGTAACACACTATTTGCTAGAGTCTTCTCTCGCCGTAGAAAATATCTACTATGTTCATAATTGGCCCTAACCATAAATTTCATCTGTTCATCAGTATGTATCTTCGCTTTATGCGCACATATGAAGAGGAATGGATATCTCACTGTTTTCATTCTAGCAGCTTTACCATTACCCATTCGTTTCTTTGCAGGTTTGAATGAACATTTTTGAACAAATCTGAATGGTGCTATGTATGTAGTCCTTTCATTGATGAACCATTTATCACAACTTCACAAAAAAATGTATCACAGTTCATGCTGTAGTGTAGATACACGTATTTCAGCATTTGTTTTTTCTTTTAGTCTCGTCGGGTACACTGATACGTTTCACTGTGGCCCATTAGTTCACGGTTCAGTATGCCACACGTGTTTGGTAAATTGAAAATATATTGTAATACAATAACTAGCTGGTGAAGGTTAATGCTGTGCACTTCTGTTTTCATTTTGTCTGACGTTCTCAAATACATAACACAATATTCCAAAGCCACCAGGATATACCGCAGGAGAAAAATTTAAGACGAGTCAAAAATTTACTTTCTACTGCTAAAAAACGCACTGCGACAACAAAGCTCTGTGTTGTGGCAGCCATTTTGAAACTGGATCGCAACAGCTACGTAACTCCAATCTTAGCTGCTAGGAGGGCAGCCACTCAAATCTCAATATTTTCTGATGGTATTGTTTGACCGTAGCCCATGTTTCACAGTGCCCCATCATCGCCTAATAGAAAGCCAGTGAGCAGGGAACCTGATGGTACTCGTCTGAAACACCGTACGTGTCTGCAGCGCGCAAACATCTGCAATCCCCGCTCCGACAGAAGTTCCAAATGATACAGTAGGTTAGTTAGGTTTAAGTAGGGGACTGAGGGCCTCAGACGTAAAGTTCCATACTGCTTAGAGCCATTTGAATCATGTGACTGTTCTAGAAACTCGACTGTGCACTAGCGTGCGGCACAGTAACAGACCTCTGAAGAGCAAAAACAAGAGACAAATGAAATAAGAATAGTCCTGCCATATCAAAGTCGTATGTTTGTAACAGATTAAGGTATAAATTATAACCGCGCTGTCTCGGGCGTTCTGTCACGGCCCGCGCGGCTCCTCCCGTCCGAGGTTCGAGTCCTCCCTCGGGCATGGGTGTGCGTGTTGTCCTTAGCGTAAGTTAGTTTAAGTCAGATTAAGTAGTAGTGTGTAGGCCTAGGGACCGATGACCTCAGCATTTTCAAAATTTTCTAAATTATATGGCTAGTCGCTTCGTTGCTCACCCACATTAACACCCATCATACCAGTAAAGTAATGCTGTGATGCAAAGCTGTAAACGAGGATTTCAGTTGGAAATTCTTTTTATGATATTTCAAAACTCCTTACTGTAGGCCTTAATGTTGACACAGAAAGGCGTGATCGTTTTTCTCTTTACCACCAAAAGCAACTGCAATTGTCCCACGGAAGCTACCATGCCGTCAGATTGCTTTCTTGGATTTTCAATACCGGTAACCTTTATCGTTTCCTAATATGTTTACCAAAACATGAACCATTCAAAATGGAGAACTACACATCCCGCTGCTTGCTTGCGGTGCAGAATCCTTTGTTTTAGGCCAACAAATGCTTCTAACAAGAGAAGAATGGAAATGTCAAGTGCTCTAAGTGTTAAATCTCACATTTGTTAGGAGAATAAAAAAAAGGATGAATCTACTTTAGTACATATGTCATTCGTATCTAAAAATTTTGGAAGATATTCTGGTACCAGTCCAACCACTGCAAAAAATAATTAGACAAATCAGAAAATAAATAACTTTATAAGAACGTTCTAGGTGACGTGTGGGGGACTTGTAGGTCCTAAGTACAAATGAGAATGTTTTGTTTTCAAGTGACATTAATACTGAGACGCTACGCTTTATTTCTGATAGCAAAAGTTCAGGAATACAGTAATAATGCTTAGCTAGCGGAAGTGTAGTCAATAAAAATAATTTTTCATAACTTTTAAATTTTTTACAAGGGAATAAAAACATTAAATTCACGAAAAAATCTCTCAGTCTTGACTTACATTTCTTACACAACTCTGTTCTTGGGATCAGATGTTGCGAAGTTTACTGTAGAAATCACTGTGCTGGTGATGAAGTAATAGCAACATCGCACAAGTCTTTCTGTTTTGCAAGTGATAAACATGATTGATCTTCCAGATGAAGAACCCCACAACATACATCACCTATGGTCTATCCTCTTTCGATAACGTTGACATTTTCCTATTCTTCTGTTCCAGAGTAAGGATTTTTAATAGCTGCTTGAGATGGACGAATATTAGAACGTTTCATCAGATAACATTTGGAGATCTACAGGCTTGCGTTTACAACGGTGTTTCAGCAGGATCTATGAAGTCAAGGAATCGAGGTGTATGTATCGAGATTACATGAAACGACAATTTTGCGTAAATCTCAGAAACAAATGTCATCATTATCTTTCTTCTTTTCTCTGTAGCTGCAAAATCTATCACGAAACCCAGAGTAGCTCCTTCCGTCACAAAGATGTTTTACTGGCACAACGAACATTTATATGCACTCTGCTTACTACACCGCTTGGTAATAAGTCTCTGCACAATCTAGATCTGTTTGAAACATTTTCTCCATAATTTAGCGCTTGTAACAAGTATAAGGACATGTAGCAGCCTACCGAGAACATAATAGCGCCGAAAACGCGTTTTGTGAAAAAAAAATCACTTAGAATATTTGGCATTTCCGAGACTGTGGGATGATAAACAAAGCCCAGATAAAGGAAATTCTACTCACAGGAGTTTTTCAGGAAGCACCTGTGCAGTAATCGACTAGGTGCAGAATATTTAAAGTTTGTGCTCAGATTAAGGTTTCACTTTCCGTCTACGAAGTGGACTCTAGAGACGATTTACAAATTCGAATTGGACCGTGCCGGAACAGCACTATAGGATGTTTCATTGAAAATGAACCACTTCGGTGTATGGCTTACGCTATTTAAAGAAATAGCGAGACAGGTCTGAACCCTGCTATGCTCGAATCGGAGCCAAAAGGCTTAAACATTGCGCTAGTTCGCAGCAAGATAACAGGTACTACACCAGCGACGGGATGTTATTGAAAACGTTAGCTATTGAGTCTCCGCAACGAGTTCCTCAAGGTTATAAAGAGAAAAGAAAGGTTAGAGTTCAGCGTCCGGTCGACATCTAGGTCATTAGAGACGAATTGGGCAGGAATGGATATGGAAACATCCGAGACCCTCTTTAGGAACCATCTGTCGTTCGCCTTACGCGATTGAGGAACAGTTAGAAAATCTGAATTTAGATGATCGGACGAGGATTTCAAACGCTGTACTCCTCAGCAGAAGCACAGTGAATTATCATTACCACCTCACTTGGTGCTGGAAGTAGGAATTATAAATATACATGCTTGTGGAATATTGTACAGTGAGTAACACTGCATCATCAAATATACAACCAGTCACTTTTAAAAAATCATTTAGCTGACCTTTAATTGTGATATGAAGAGTCACGGTGTCAAAAAGTGTCCAGCTGAAAAACATCCGTTCTCTTAAACATATTCTAAATAAAAGGATTACAGATTTTTTTTAAAAAATCTGAATTTCGGTCACTGCAATAAAAGAAACGAACCAGAAATCAAGTATGGTAAAATACTCTTGTCCTAAGGATTTATCGTATTATTTCAAGTCTTTGTTTATTAACTTTGTAATTTTTATTGAAATAGCGTTACTGTAGTCGCAAAGCAAATGACATTATCCCGCTGCAAATTTCCGAGTTTAATACAGAGAGTGAAATTACGAAGTGAAACTCGAACTTCAAAGTAACCGATAGAAACTGTAACATTATGTGATTGCCCTAGCATTTTAAATCATTCACTAACAGAGCAGTCGCTCGGCAACAGCCCTAGTTAACAAATAACGTTGCGAGAATGAAAAAAAAAAACGAACGTATTGTGAAGTGACGTGTTTATTGTGGAAGTACCGTCAGAGATGCTGTGAACTATTGACTTTGAAAGCCGCTGCGCGAAAGGCGGACAAAAGAAGAACTTTTTTTTTACACATTCTTTTGATGTACGAGATATTCTCGATGAACAGTTACTCACTCTTCTGTCTCTTGTAATTTGTGTCGGACACGGATGTCTTGCCACCGTATTATTAATGTTAAAAAATATTATTTTAGTGTAATGTGAAGGTACCATACTGCATAGCAGAATATTTATGTGAGAAGCTATATTGTGCGACGTGTATCTGGAAATGTCGAAGGATGTAAGTTCGTTATCTACTGATTGACATAAATTCAAAGTGAAATGGAATTTGTGTATGGACTAATTATTTAGGATAGAACCTATGTCTCACTACTTCATGACCATACGTATTTAATTTTCTTTTATGTTTCTGCAAAGTTTGATGGTTCACAGTCACGAATTGTTTCGTCGAAATCGGACGGAAGTTGCATACGGCGAAATATTTTCTCCGCACCTTATTCTACTGATAAATGCATGATAAACTTCGGTCCCTTAGGAAATTCATGTTGAGCTATCCAAAAACAATTATATTTTCAACAGTCATTTACCATCCCCTCCAAAGCAACTTTCGACTGATCAGACGATTCAACAAGAACCAGCAGCACACAGTCGGCGTAAAATTCTTGACCAGTAAAGGCCTAAAATACAACATATATCATTATCTGCTTTTCTCTGCAAATATATTTCCACCGCCGCTTATAGCTGTATGTTAATGCACAAAAGTAAACATATTGTTATAATTGGCGCCTCTGAACAGGGACACGAATTAAAAAGCTCGTGTACTGCTCAAAGGAATAAAAAATTTTCAGTAAGATACGCATTGTGGAAATTTTCATAAAGAATTGTAGCTAATCTTGTGCTTTTGATTTGTTACATGGATCAAACACCATCCAATAAAATTTCCATCGAGCGAACAAACAAGAGAAGGCAATCAGAGAAATTTGCCGAAAAGAGATTTTTTGGGACATAATTTGTGCGAAAATCTTGTTACATCGCCGAAGGCAGCCATCAGCAACGTAAGTTAAAATTCTGTCAGCCGTAGCCAAGCTTCCTTAGTTTCAGCCGTCATTAATCAATTTGTGACGATCTTTAGTAGTTGCAGTAGAAAATTTGCTTCAAATCCAATAGTTTGCATTTAGTAGATCGGGTATTTCTTTAACGATTGCTTAAATTCCATTGTTGTGTGTTGTATATCAGTTCTTTTTAAATGTCCGCTGCCTGTTCACGGAACTGACCAGTATTAATTTTCATTTATTTTGATTCGTGTGCAGCTTTCTTTACGGTCTAGAATAGTCACTTGTTCTCGTGACGTGCAACTCCCGACATTCCGATCTTGTGACATAACAGTGACAACCAACTCGCTACCAATAAATTCTCTGTCGACAGCTGACGGCTGTAGCTCAAACGAACTCCATTGACTTACTGTTTGTAAATAAGTGAGCTATGCCACACGATAAAATATCATCTCCAGATTCAAATGAACAGAATTAAACGAGTGAAGTGTCGCGTCGCTTACGGTCCCGAAGGATAATTAGTAGGGCTGAGACACCAATCGAAACAACTGTAGAAAGTGAAGAAGGAAATATTATGGATTTTGATGCCTCACACCATAATGTTACTGAACTAGACTATGTCAACACATTTTCTGCCACATGTACTCGTAGTAGTAACACCGGTTACAAGGGAAGCAGGTGAAAGTAAGGGGTAGTGTCAAATGATACAGGACGGAAATCGCCAAATGAAAGAGGAAAATCGTCAAATGGTTAATTCCATTAAAAATGATTTAAAAGAAGAAAACCGCCAAATGTTAAACTCTATTCGAAAGGACTTGAAAGACGAAAATCGTCAAACGAAAGAAGATTTGATGGAGGAAAATAGACAAACGTTAGGCTCACTTGAAGATAAATTTTCCACACTAAGCGAAGAAATAAAAACTGTTAGAGAAGACGTAGTCAACGAAGTAGCAAATCAGGTTAAGGATGCAGTTTCTTAAACGCCAAGTGCAATAATTTCCGAACTGAATGACACTTTAGCTAAAAATGGGTCAAATGGCTCTGAGCACTATGGGACTTAACATCTGTGGTCATCAGTCCCCTAGAACTTAGACCTACTTAAACCTAACTAACCTAAGGACATCACACACATCCATGCCCGAGGCAGGATTCGAACCTGCGACCGTAGCAGTCACGCGGTTCCGGACTGAGCGCCTAGAACCGCGAGACCACCACGGCCGGCACACTTTAGCTACCATGCAAAGGGAGACAGCTGACATCCGAGACATAACCAAAATCTTGAGTCCTCTGTAACCACGGTTAATCATAGATTAGACAGAGTAACTACGCAGGTAGAAAAACTAACCGAGGGAATGTCAAATTTGACCCTGGAAACTTAAACAAAAGTAAAAGAGAAGCTAGTCATGAGAGAGAATTTAGAGAAAAGTATGAAAACTGGATTGCTGGAAAGGACAAATTTGTCGAAAATAAAATTAACAAAGACCTAGTAGAGAATGTGAAAGGAACCACTCTTAGTATCTTGGCAGCTCCTGGAAGCTCCGGAGATACTGTAATGTTTGAACTCGGTAGCATTAGGCGTACTCTTCAGCAAGAAATACCAAATTGGAAGCAAGAGGTAGCGGAACAACTAAATAATTTGAAGGCACAAATGAATAGTAGTTCCCGAATACAGAGACCGAATTATCCTACCTCTTTAGTCTCAGAGGAAGAACATGAATTATTTCGGCAATTCCGAATACACTTCACCACCAAATATTTCAGTTATCACCAAAACCAAGAATCTGACTAAGTAGTACAAATGATGAAGGAAGAAAGCATGATAAAACATTGTGTTTTTAAAACCTTTAACCCGGAAAAACGAAATATACACCCACTGTTTTTCTTCGTGGATTCTCAGGCATTTTTCCAAATTCGTGGACCGATAGACCGTATCCAATTACTTACCGGATATATAGGTGGCGATTCGCAATATGGGGAACCGAAATGGTTGATAAGTGTCGAACATATGAGGAGTTTGAGCACTGTTTCCTCAGAAAATTTTGGAGCGAAGGTGTTCAGAAGCGCCGTCGTAAAGATGTCTATAACGTGGAACAATTTGATCCCAGGAATAGTAGCCTGAGAATGTACTTCGAAAAATATCTTGGCAAAATCCGGCATTTGGATACCCCTTTTAATAGTAAAGATTTAATTATGATCCTCAAGTCTAAATTACCCATATCAATTCGTGAAAAGCTGATAGCCATACCAGATGATGACCCAGATCGATTTCTGTCGATATTAGATTCCCTAGACCTGATTTACGAGGACATGAAAGCTAACAAACCGCGGAACACTCCACACAATTTCTGGCCACAACATTACGAGAGTAAGGGCTATGAAAAGCCAGGGAACGGTTACAAAAATAGTAACGATTGGCAAAACGGAAATAAAGGCAATGGGAATCCGTACAAAAGGAACAAACATAATCAACACAACCGATTCAATCCTATATATAACACGACTGGTAACCAGTACGGCAATCAACCGTATAAGCAGAGGTTTGGAAATGGTTTCAGTCGAAAGGGTTGGCAACAGCAATGGAATGCACTGTACTCGCACAGCCAACATTCAAATTACGGGCAGCAACAAACAGCTCATAACGTCCACTGATACCAACACAACTTCGCGCCTAGTAAAAATCAACCGCAGGGAATGTATAGAAACACACAGTTTAACGGCAAGCCACAGTGTGAAGGTGAATTTCACCGTAACAGTTCCGGAAATCATAATGGTAATAAAAATCATCAGACCCCGCGAAGGCAGCACAGAGAGTATCCCTGTATTTTTCGCGAACGCGGAAGACAGTAACACATATTGGACACCAGAACAAACGCAACAACACTTTAACATGAGGTTTGTACATAATAGTAATTTTGTTCCTCAGTGTTCTCATAATGTCAGATTGGTCGAACTTCCTAATGATGAAGGCCAATCAAAACCACGCAAACAGGAAAACTAATTTCAGCATCTGAAAGCTCCCTAAGGGATGCTGTGAGACAGAATGGGGGCTACCACTTTGACAAAGAGACTAACCATGACGTACTTGTACTGAGATACAATGACGGAATTGACATGACAGGGGAATTATTACAAGAGAAAGAGACGACTGATGGTGACGAACCGATACATGACCAAGTGCAAGCTTTGAAAAATCCTACTATAGCAGGAATTTTGACGACTGCAATTTTAGATACGGGTGCAAATATTAATGCTATGTCCTTATGTTTCTATAAGCAAATTAGTACATTAATTAAAATTCCAACATTACCCGTCCAAGGATGTTCAATAGAAGGAACCATCGGTTCACAGACACAAAAGGTCAATGTACAAGCTTGGGTACCACAGGAGATTAATTATTACCCATCAAATGTATTTTCCTCGTTGTCAACAATTTGGCAGTGCAATGTCTCTTGGGAATGGATTTTCTAAGACGATATAAAGCCCGAATAGACCCTTATACTGCCGTTTGCACACTGTTAGTACAGCGGGCAGAAGTAGCACTGGACTTTGTGAAAGAAAGAGTAAAAAACTTTGGCACTTGTAATAGCATTAGATTACAAAGGATAGGCAGAAGACCTCCTTGTCGTAATCATTTCAATTTGTTCTATAGTAATTGTGATATATTTAATGATACCATAACAGTCAGTGACTTAACTCTGCGGAGGAAATAACCAATAAGACCTCAGAATCAACAAGAATCAACAAAGTTATCCTAACCTCAGAGACAGGAATTATTCAATTTGTTGTCACAATATATCGACGTATTTTCCAAACGACCTGGTATTATAACGGATATGAATATACTATGGAAGTGGTGCCGCACCAAACTCTGTCGGACGACATACCCCATACCGTATGCAAGGTGGGAAGCACTTCGCAATGAAATTAAGAAAATGCTGAGCTGGAAAGTCATAGGATATTCTAATTCGCCATATAGTAGCCCCTTGTTGACGATTTTGAAACAGGACAACACTTGACGGGCGAAACATAAATAAAATTATTGTACCAGTACGATCGAGACCTGGAACGATTGAAGAACACCTGCAGAGATTTTATGGAATTAAATATTTGAGTAGCATTGATCTGAAGATGTCATATTGGCAAGTGAAACTAAATCCTAACTCACTAAAATATACGGTATTCATCTTCGCCGGCAAATCTTATCAACTTCGGGTCATGCCTTTTGGATTGAATGTTCGTTCTGAAGTATTCATCTCTGCCCTAGATCATGTACTTGGTCCAGATCTTCTTGATGAAGTCACTCTCTACGTTGATGATCTTTTAATTGCTACTAAAAACTGGAAAGGTCACATTGAACTAATACAGAAAATGTTGCAGCGATTCCTGGAATATGGAGTCACTGACAACTTGCAAAAGTCACACTTTGGCCGAGCCGAAATCAAATTCTTAGAACACGTCGTTTCATCTGACGGATTCCGTCCTGATCCGGCTAAGCTAAGCGCAATTAAAAATGTTCCTATCCCATTTTCAAAACGACAACTTAAAGGTTATCTCGGACTCACTTCGTTCTTCAGAAGATTCTTACCAAAGCAAGTGCTGAACAACCCTCATTTATTGAAATTCTTAAAGAAAAATACTCAGTGGAATAGGACTGACGACTGTCAAAAGGCATTCCTCGATATCAAAGAAGCTTTGTTAAATAGCAACATTCTTCATCATCCAGATATGGAAAAGAAATTTTGTGTGTCATCTAACGCAAGTTTTCAGGGATTAGGCGCATATCTCTTCCAGATCCATGAAGCCAATGGAAAAGAAGAAACCAGAGTAATTAGTTTTGCTAGTAGGAGTCTCACAGAAACTGAACGATCCTACTCTATTACTGAATTGGAAGCTCTTGCAGTAGTTTGGGTTTTCAAGAGATTCAACTACAACATCAATGGCAAGAAAATCAAAGTTTATTCTGATGATCAGGCTCTTAGTTTTCTTCTGACGTGTAAACTCCTACATCCACGCTTAACGAGGTGGTGTCTTTTCTTGCAGGAATATAATTACTAAATAATCTATGTAAAAGGCAAAAGGCGCATATCCCTTCCAGATCCATGAATCCAATGGAAAACAAGAAATCAGAGTAATTAGTTTTGCTAGTAGGGGTCTCACAGAAACTGAACGATCCTACACTATTACTGAATTGGAAGCTCTTGCAGTAGTTTGGGTTTTCAAGAGATTCAACTACAACATCAATGGCAAGAAAATCAAAGTTTATTCTGATGATCAGGCTCTTAGTTTTCTTCTGACGTGTAAACTCCTACATCCTCGCTTAACGAGGTGGTGTCTTTTCTTGCAGGAATATAATTACGAAATAATCTATATAAAAGGCAATGATAACATTATTACAGATGCTCTATCTCGCATGCCTGAAGGCTTTTCTGACAGTACTGAACTTTTGGAAAAATGTCAAATTACAGAATTCTTTTGATGAAGGATCCAATACATCGCAAATATTTTCTTGATCTTTGTAACCAGATTGTCTAGTTGCAGGAAACTGATCCAAAATGGAGACGTGTGAAACAGATCCTCGAAACTAATCCTACCCATCGCATGTGCAAATATTACAAATTGCATACTCCAGTTCTTTTCCACCGAACATCGTTGTCCTCAGAAAATTAGCTAGTACGCATTTCGCAGGAATATGTAGAACATTTACTCTGGTATACACATATTTCATGGGGACACTTTGGTCGAAAAAAGTGTAAGCGTAAAATAGCAAAGTACTGCTACATCCCTAAGCTTCATGGCAGAATTCACAAGCTCTTGAAACAGTGTCATTTGTCAAAAGGCAAAACCTTTTAATCTTTCGAATACACTGCTTTAGAATCCTACAATCACAGAGAAACCTAGACAAATCCTAGGCATAGATTGGGCAGGACCACCCCCACGAGGTCGTAGAGGACTAAGGTACCTTGTAGCTGTCACCGATCTATTTACCAAACATTTGAGATTGTACGCTATGAGATCTGCAAACACTCAACCAATCATCAATCGTTTAGAACGTGACTACTTTCCTAGATTCGAAAGACCTGAATAAATTCTCTCAGACAATGGGTCTAACTTCGTTTGCAAAAGACGGTGACTTTTCCTTGCTCGTCATCGAATTAGACAAATCCTTATCTCAAAATTTAGATCCCAGTCGAAGCCGGCTGCACGAGTCTTCAAGGAGTCTAATCGTTTCATTCGTACGTATGTAATGAATCAGCAGACTTGCAGGGTTGACTATGTGTCACCTTTCGAGTAAATTGTGAATAATCTACCGCATCTGTCTACTTTTTTCACTCCGAGTGAGTTGATGTCTTCTGACCAAGAGAAAAATGAATGGATCAATTCAATTCCTAAGTGTAACAACACAAGCGCTAATTTAGACGCCAGAATAAGACAAGCTCTAATGACATTGACCACCCAAGTCAATTTACAAGAAGGCGTATGACAAAAATAAGGTGTTAACCTAAAAAGTAAGCGAAAAGCTCTTGCTAAAAACTCACCTTAAACCATCGTTCCTCTCACGCAAAAATCGAAAATGGCAAAGTTATTTTGAGGGACCTTACGAGTTCCTTCGTATACCGTACACAGGTTGTTATCTGATTTCTGATTCCACAAATGGAAAAATAAAAGAATTATACCATCACTCTGATCTTAAAAAGTATCATGCTACAAAATAAGTCAAGAGAAAGCTTTATAATGGCAAGAGACGGTTAGCAGCTAGTAACTAAGTGAAAACTGATCTGACTTCGTTAAAAATGCTTAGGATAAACTACACGACAGTGAGCCTGTCTTGCTATAAAGCAGAGAATTTAAAATGTTATCTTGAGCCATAATTTATGTACAGACAAACTGATGAAATATTCTTGTTTAACAAAGAAAGTGATAGACTCAGAGAACTCTAGTTTTAAGATTTGGTTTTAAGCATATAATATTTATGAGAGAAAAATGAAATATAAAGCGAAGGATGTGTCTATGGTAAAAAAATGAAAATAAAACGTAGTATGTAAGAAATTTTTTTAAAGTTCAAGGAGCAATGATCAAAAAAGGAAATTTATTTTCGTCAAGGACAAGGATCGCTTGTCAATTAATGGTTCATGATGCCACTAAAAAGGAAAATAAGTAACTAGTCTCTAAGTCAGCGATGTCTAAATTAAGTTGTAATGTACATATAAATCTGAACAAGTTCATCTCTGCATTAAAATAACGGTATGTTTACGATGCATGTGAGTTACTTGTTAAGTACCAACATGACAACGAAAGCGCTATCCTTCAGCTAGATAAACAGAGTAGCATTAATTGTAATTGCAATACGCAGGTAAGATTCATTTAAAGCCAAAAGTGAAATAAAATACCAAGCATAAGAGTGTAAGAGACAAGTAGAAGGCAATGAAGACTTGAGGTCATATACAGAGGTCAATGCAGCGCAACACAAGCAGGTGTCAAAGCGAGAATAAGATGACAACGAAACCGCCAGTAAAATAAAGCAGGTATTTCTTAATTACAGCGCGTACGCAGACGTGCGACGGAAAGAAAGATTAACTTCTAAGTCATAAGGAACAAGGAGTTGTTTGCTATATTTCTTCTTCTATGTACTATTATATCTATGTCTTTCATCTGAATTTGTGTAAATATGCTAACCCGTCCCGTAGACTTGACGTCACAGATTGAGAAATGCGGTTGACGTGGAAGGCTGCCTTGGCAAACGATTTTCAAAAGGAAACGCGTGTACGAAACCGGGAAAAGCTAGTTTAGAAATGTCTTTGCTTTTTCATTTAAGGTCAATCCGAGACGCGAACTGCGATCGCGATCAAGAATTTGAATATTTTCTTGAATGGTATTTTGTTCTCATGTGAGACGGCGATCAAGCGTGACTGATGGATCCTTGCATCTAGTAAAAAGGAAATTTTTGTGGAAATGACAGTGAAAACTTAAGCGAATCTAATGAAGAGAAAGAACGAGTCAAACGAATCCAAAAAAAATTATTGCTAACAAATCGGAGAAACTAACGTATTGTGACTGTTAATCGAAAGCGTAATTAGTCTTAGAGAAAGATGATGAATAACGTAAAGCGAAATGTTAAGATCGTTACCAACAAAGCAACAGAAATTGAAATGGACATGATAATTGAAGCTATCAATTAGCAGGCTTCAAAGTGAGACAAACTATTTGATTATCAACTGTAAAAAACATTTTGTGTACATAGTACTGTATAAGTGAAGGCTTAAAATGCTGTGGAAGTTTGCCACAGACATGAAGCAATACGTCGTTGTTATAAATAAGTGATAATTTCATTCACGATGAAAATAATAAGTGTTAAAACTGCAGATACGCCGACGGACAGTGATACTCCGGTTGTGTAACCGAAGGCGGTGATGTGATTCAGTGCAGTGCATCGAAAACCAAGTGTGTTAGCTGATTTGCAAAGTGAGAGCACTAGCCTACCTTAAAATCTTCAAAATAGGCTGGAAAATGTGCAGGCAGGGATGGTTTCAATTGAGTCTCTGTCCCTGGTAATCATCGTCCCTCCGCACCAACTCAGCAAACCACAAAATACCACAACACCATCGACGCAACGTGTCCACTGAGCCGTGCGCGGGAAGGCTGATTCACCGCGAGGCGGCTAGTGAGCACCTGGAGGTGCTATTCAGCACTAACAATCAGTCTGTGCCAACGCCCATCGACGCAACAAACGAGTTCAACTTAAAGTGATGTACCAGCACAGCACTCCCGCTGTAGTTCAACGAAACGGACTTCCCTTGAAAGCCGCTCCCAAAATAAAAGACTCTTATATGGGTTCACAACATAAAAAAATGTAATTCCGTGAATTAAATGCAAACAGCCAAACCTCATGCGAATAGTGACAAAGTCAGATTCCTATTAATCCAAAGTCCTAAAATTAGATTTAAGCTTAATTCTTAGACTAATAGGTATCTATATTTTTTTGTTACATGTAACGTGTGTACCTAACGTGCGAGCGAGACTCGACCAACAGAGCTGATGAAAAGTTTTCTTCTCGGAGAACGCAAAGTAGCAATCCATCTTCTCTTCATCTGGAGAAGAATCAATTTTAACTTACCTGTCAAATACACAAATAATGAAAGCGTAAAAATCATGACAATTAGTAAGCATTGGAAGATGGACACGTGTAAGAAATTCCATGTGTGAGAATTATATGTGTATAAATAGATGTGTTTTCTTGCCGGCCGCGGTGGTCATGCGGTTATAGGCGCTCAGTCCGGAACCGCGCGACTGCTACGGTCGCAGGTTCGAATCCTGCCCCTGGCATGGATGTGTGTGATGTCCTTAGGTTAGTTAGGTTTAAGTAGTTCTAAGTTCTAGGGGACTGATGACCTCAGATGTTAAGTCCCATAGTGCTCAGAGCCATTTGATGTGTTTTCTTTCAGGAGCAAAGATCCTATGAGCTCTGGACAATAACTTGAGGCCACAAAGATGGTCCTTATGATCTCTGTAAAGTGGAATATAATGAGCATAACGTATAATCTCCATTGTAAACTGTAGATTTACTGTCTTAGTTTTTAAACTTTGTGTATCTTTACCTTAAGAATTGTCTTTTGTCTCAGAATGAGAGATCACCATATTTGTGTAATACTAATATTCAAATGACAGAAATACTATGTTTATACATGTAAATCCGTAAAGTACGCAATCCCATAATGTTAACGGCGACATGTGGATCTTGGTAATCTCCTTGATTTCCAAGATTCCCATGGAAGGCAATGTAACATTATGCGATTGCCCTAGCATTTTAAATCATTCACTAACCGAGCGGTCGCTCGGCAACTGCTATAGTTAGCAAATAACGCTGCGCGAATGAAAAAAAAAAATAAAAAAAAAACAACGTCCTGTGACGTGACGTGTTTATTGTTGAAGCGCGAAAGACGGACAAAAGAAGAACATTTTTTGAAACATTCTTTTGATGTACGAGATATTCTCGATGAACAGTTACTCACTCTCCTGTCTCTTGTAATTTGTGTCGGACACGCATGTCTTGCCACCGTATTATTATTGTTTAAAAAATATTATTTTAGTGTAATGTGAAAGTACCATACTGCATAGCAGAATATTTATGTGAGAAGCTATATTGTGCGACGTGTATCTGGAAATGTCGAAGGATGTAAGTTCGTTATCTACTGATTGACATAAATTCAATGTGAAATGGAATTTGTGTATGGACTAATTATTTAGGATAGAACCTATGTCTCACTACTTCATGACCATACGTATTTAATTTTCTTTTATGTTTCTGCAAAGGTTAATGGTTACGGTGAGAAAATGGGACTTAACATCTGAGGTCATCAGTCCCCTAGAACTTAGAACTACTTAAACCTAACTAACCTAAGGACGTCACACACATCCATGCCCAAGGCAGGATTCGAACCTGCGACCGTAGCGGTCGCGCAGTTCCAGACTGTAGCGCCTAGAACCGCTCGGCCGGCCGGCTGTTAGGAAATTGTGCAATTAGTAATAACACGTATTTTCATGTAAGGATACATTCATAGTAGTCTGTTTTATTTCATACGATAACAGCGTACGCTTTCTTGTGGAACTGACTGTGCATTAGAATTGGAGTAGAAAGAAAATAGCTAAATTTCTTGCACAGATCGCGAAACAACGAAAAAATAAAAACAAATGTAATTTTATTTTAATGTAGACTGTTATACGTTTTTCCCGATTTCTCTCCAGGTCTCCCAGAAATTTTTCCAATTGAAAACATTCAGCTGAGTAATTTTCACCCCAGGAGCAAAACGAACAAAACAAGTAAAGAAGTAACCAAACAGATCGTTCCTAGTGTCAGCTGCGATCGAGAGTGCATACAAGAATTATGATTTCTGCAGTTTTTCCTTTGTAACTGTACAAAATATTTTTCTCTGAAAACTTTTCTAGGACCATGAGGAACAAAACCCATCGTCCGAATCGTGAGTTATGCTCTTGAGTTAATACAAAAACACCACGCAAAATAGTAATTTCAGACTTTCCCGAATTTTCCAGTTTTTCAGGAAACCTGTCCAATTTCTCTTTCCATATAATTTTATTCGAACTTGTACGAACACTTAAAAGAAAAAAAAAAAGGTAGGCAAATCGATCCAGCCTTTCTCAATTGATGTGCTCACCAAGTAACAGAATTTAATTTTTATTTGCATAGACAAAACTACCACGCTCTATCCGTGAATGGAGCGGGAAGAAATTTTAATAAACCGCACAACAAAAACTTTGCGTAGGAACGTACTTTGAAGGGATTTACAGGCTTTAAATGTTGTTGTTCTTGTTGTTGTTGTGGTCTTCAGTCCTGAGACTGGTTGATGCCGCTCTCCATGCTACTCTATCCTGTGCAAGCTTCTTCAACTCCCAGTACCTACTGCAACCTACATCCTTCTGAATCTGTATAGTGTATTCATCTCTTGGTCTCCCTCTACGATTTTTACCCTCCACACTTCCCTCGAATACTAAATTGGTGATCCCTTGATGCCTCAGAACATGTCCTACCAACCGATCCCTTCTTCAAGTCAAGTTGTGCCACAACCTTCTCCCAAATTCTGTTCAATACCTCCTCATTAGTTATGTGATCTACCCACCTAATCTTCAGCATTCTTCCGTAGCACCACATTTCGAAAGCTTCTATTCTCTTCTTGTCCAAACTAGTTATCGTTCATGTTTCACTTCCATACATGGCTACGCTCCATACAAATACTTTCAGAAACGACTTCCTGACAAATCTATACTCGATGTTAACAAACTTCTCTTCTTCAGAAACGATTTCCTTGCCATTGCCAGTCTACATTTGATATCCTCTCTACTTCGACCATCATCAGTTATTTTGCTCGCCAAATAGCAAAACTCCTGTACTACTTTAAGTGTCTCGTTTCCTAATCTAATTCCCTCAGCATCACCCGACGTAATCCGACTGCATTCCATTATCCTCGTTTTGCTTTTGATGATGTTCATCTTATATCCTCCGGCTTTAAATGTAGAATAGCGAATTCCAGCCACAAATGTGAAGGAGTGTCTGACCATGTGTAGTTTTGGCACGTCTGGAAACAGGTGTAGGAACCAGTTGAGGTAGGTGTGTGGTGTGGCGTAGAGTTGGAAAGCGACTAGCTGGCGATGCGGCTGCAGCGGGAGGCGGCCGAGCGTCAACAGGCGGCGAGCAGCGAGGAGGAGAGTTCGTCCGTCGTGCGCCGCCGGTTGGGCGCGCTGGCTGCCGGCGCTCCGGTTGCGGGCAGCGGCCGCGAGGGGCGCGCGCGTCGGCCGCTCAGCTGTGGCGCGGCCCGCCGGCTCAGTTGTTTGCGCACAGTTGACATGCGCGCGCCTACACCTGCAGTGCTGTAGCAGGGAGACGTGTCGTGGCCGCAGCGCGAGTGTTGTGCGTCGTCCTCCCCGGGTGCGTTAGGGTGGCCGCGAGTGCGTGCGGCGGACTGCTGCGGTGCGTGCCACAGACTGCGCTGCAACGAGGGCACGCACGCGCACCACACATGGGAGTCTTCGAGGACGCGCCGGACCAGCTCGGCATGCACTGGGTAAGGAGGCTGCGTCCCGTCGCTTCGGCGATTGTTGGTGTGTCGTCGATTGTGGTGCTGTGCGCCGACTGTGTTGGTGACGTAGGCGACGCAGGACCCGCCCCTGTCCGTAGCGAGATAATTAGCTCTGCGGTTCAACTGCCGAAACATTTCCGTACTGAAACTCTCACATCTCCAAAATAAACAAAATCGTAGGCGAAAGAAATCGATAAAAGTGGAGGAAATCCAAACGTTTCCCGTAACGCCAACGGCTGCTTCGGATCAGTTTCTTCTGCGTACGGCGATGTAACCCCGCCTCCTTGTGTTACTCGTACTGTATAGTAGCATCCGATGGCCGAATAACTGCTGGAGGTTACGTAACTTTAACACAACAGTCCATAGTTCATGAGATGGAATTTCGTCCGACTTTGCCACTTTTGTTTATGTGTAGCAATCAAGAAGCTTCGTCTTTGTGGGAACTTTATTCACAGACACAAATCACATTCGTGTTTCGTCCTCTGCGACGATAGAAGAATAAATATAAACAAAAATTATTTTTATTTACATTTCTGTCACACCATCTGTTTTGCAAGAAACAGTTTTTACAATAAGTTAAGTGTGGCCGTTTCACAATTCTGCTTTCTTTTTTTACAGCGTAACGGTATCGAAAGGAAAATGTACCTGTTACGGGGTTTGCGATAACTTTTTATCGCAGTATTTGTAGAAAACAGCGCTATGCGCTACGTGGGTTGTAACAATTTTGCCTTCATTTCTGCAAGGAGTGTTCGTAACATACCTCAGATATCACCACGTTGAGTGCGAGATTTATTTTAAAAGCTCTTTATGCTGCCAGCGTCATTTCGTCAAGAAGTATACTTTCAGTTAAGTGCGTTGTAGCAAACTGCAGTTCATAAGTGCTAATTCTTCTCGTCGCAATGCGTAGATGTTCTCCGCCGAATGCGACTGATTGTTGTTAGTTGTTGTTCGGCGTCTTTTGTTTCTGCGAAGTAACTCTGGAGACTTGTTAGATACCAAATTTTAGTCAAACTAGGTACACACTTGACGAATGACCAACTGACAACAATGCCACGATTTCTGTTTGCTACCTGCGCTCTTTCCACGTGATTGCTCCACGCGATTTTTCCTCGAGCATAGTAACTGCAGAAAATTCTCGTCAAAATTAGAAACATGCCAGGCCATTGATTTCTATTTGTGCCACCGGCGTTGTTTGCCTGGCTGTGTGGCAAGCTATACATATTTTGCAGGTGTTCATGTTCGATACACGTATGTACGGAGACACGCATTCCCGTCATGAGATGTATGCCCTATTTACATTGCCCTGATACGTCTAGGTAGTAGGTACATAGAGTGCGTTTCCCACTGTTCACCACATGAGTCGGTAAATCAACTTTGAAGTGGCTTTCGCATCTCTCGAGCTGAAGCTGTTTGTAGTTATTTTATGTCATCAGTTACACAAAAACGAATAACTGCTGATGTGGTGACCTTTGGCTAAACAAAGGAGATGTTTCGCGAAACAAACCTGTACGAAGTAGTAGCAGCCGGTTAAAGCTACGTGTGAACTGCATATGATAATCCTTTCAGGAGTTCAGGAGGTTAAATGGGAATATCATTAATAACCCCAAGGTAATCTGAAATGAGACCTACTGGCCCTACTATTACAAAAAAAAATCACGTTAGCCAACCAGAGTGTAATCTAGACTTGCGTTGTGTGGACCTGGTATCTTATAGTACATCCACAATGAATAAAAATGTCGTTAACAATTTATCCTGGTAATGAATACACTGAAATTTCATTTTCGGTTACCAGTTTACCTTGACATCCCCAGACATCAGAATATTTACTTCAGCGCTGGCAGATAACGTGGTGACCGTCGCATAATAATTATACATGTTCCGGCGCCCGTGGCGGTAACGAGTTTGCGTGTGCAGGAGATGTGTGACGTTTGACATGGTTGAACAATGTTTTAGTGTGAAGCCAATTTGTGAGAGTCTCACAACAATTATATTGGCTGCCTTCTCTCCGTCAATAGCTAAGTACAAGAAACCAGCGCATACCGCAAGCATCGCGAATAATTACACAATGCAGTTTCTTTACGGTGAATAACCTTGTCTAGGCCGCGTAAAAAACAGGTAATAATAATCGATGTCCGATCAAGAGACAATTTGTGTGTAAAAACAGAGAATATCTAGGAACTATGTCATTATTTTACCATCCGGCTATTACGGGGGAAATATTTGTTTCCATAGTGACTAACACCAAAGAAAATTTGAGGTACTAGGTTCATATTTTTGATTCAAAAATATCAAACAATTAGATACGCGTTTCAAAAATTATTACAATCCGTGATTGGTTTAGAACGATGTAGAACTTTTTGAAAAGCAACTTGTAGCTCTGTTGTATATACAAATAAGGGGAATCAGCTAAACGGTCCCTTACCTGCGTTTTAAATCCAACGCCGCTACCGTTGTGTTAGTCCGTAATTTTTCAAACAACACAAAGTTCCAACTTATTTTTATTATTATTATTATTTCTTGCAGTACTTGGAACTCTACGTATCTTCCTGCTGTAACAGCACAAGTAGATTGTTGTGTGCTGATTTACTTGAATTAATTATCGAGTGTGACACAAATTTTCTTCTTCGTATACTATTGGTTGTACAAGTGACAAGGCAAGCCGTTTGCAGTGTAGTTCTTCTAGAGTCAGACGAGAGTTAAGCCTTGGTGGGTTTATATAAGCATCTCTACAGTACTGTGTTCGTCCTTGCTGATAATATTTTCGTACTATCAAACACAAACGCCCTCGCTTACATCCGACACTGCTGCATAATCTGCAACTAGAGCGCTGTCCATAGCTTTCGGTGCAAAATAGAAATGACGGCAATAGTTTTTAGTATCAGCTAAGAGAAAGTACATGAGATCTAGTAAAGAACTGGGAATGAATAACAAATAAAATAAATGATTTTAGTTTTTATTTCTCAGGACGAATGACTTGTTTCTGAAGGAGTGCTACGTTTAAATGAATGTTTGCTTGAGATTTATTTCCGGTTTTGCTGTAACTTATAAAGTCAATACTTTGTGTACTCTGCTTCCCGATTGTCTTCCACGGTCGTACTAGTTCCCGTGTTTCCTTCATAGCGACAAAGAGTTTTTTAAACGTTTGACGGATAAAGACTGTGTACGTGGCAAACACATCAGATAAAAATGACTTACGGTAGCTTATTGTGAATTGTGGAATACCCTACGAATTTACATGAGTGAAAATTACAATAGTCTGATTGCTATAAATCTTTTAAAAATAATTTAGTTTGATAGAGAACTGAAAATGCTTTAGACAGATAGAAAGGTGTGATTAGAGTTAATTTTGGTAAGTGAGAAATAATTTGGAAGTATGTTTTTTCTATCGCTACTCACAGGAATTATTATTTAACACAGATATTCTGAACTTTCAGATCACTATAGACGTTTATTTATTACGGGTCGAAGGAACGCTCATACCGTCCTTTGTTGAAAAAACTTGAGAGCTAGCAGTTTGTGTAAATATGTATACATACCAGTGCTTCGCATATTTGTGTCGTATCGTGTGCTATCCATTGACAATTCTGTGAGGTTGGTGACTGGTTCATTCGCGTATAAAATACCGCGCTGATGGCGTCTGTGAAACATCGAGATATGGATCTGTGAGGGACTTCCTGATATTGAGTTCATTTGGTGCACTTTTGTAAACGAAACAAACACGAGATTTGCGACTGCTGTGAAGTATAGAGTGCAAAGGCCGGTTCGGCCAGTTGTTGACGATAAAAAAAATTCTATTCAGCAATATCTTTGCCTTACAAAAGGGCATGCGAGGTATGTGGATAGAGTTCATTTACTGTGGTTTGGTTATTTCGAGGGAAAACGCGTTGCAAACCTAGCAGTTAGCGTTCGATTCCAGGCCCGTCAATGGGATTTTATTTTCCTTATACAAGTTCAGCGGCTCGGGGTTTGATCCTAGGCTGCTAGGGCGGTTTTTTTTTTTCACTTTGCCCCGTGACAGGGTTTTAAGTATTTCAGAAATATTGAATTACAAGGTGGATATGCTGTCGCGTTGGATTGTTGACTGCGTGTGACAGTTCACGGTGTCATTCATATGCTTAGAGTACACTTGTAAGAGCGGTTCTTCCTGCCCATCAGTCTGGGATCCTCACCAAATTGGATTAGTGGAAGAGAGAGAGAGAAGATCCAACGAATAGAGGCCTTTACGGAGATGCTGAACGAACTCCATTGGCAGATGCCACGAGAGAGGCGTTGTAGCTACAAGGGATTTGCAGTTGAAATGCTGGAAGCGTAAGTCCGGGGAAGAGTCAGGCAACGTACTACCTGCGCTCAGCTATATATCTCACAAAATGACCACAGTGAGGAAATCGCTGAAGTTAGAGTTCTTACGGAGGTTCGTCGACAGGCATTCTTTCCACGCATCATTAGCGAGTGAAACAGAAAATGTGGTAAATTATATATCAAAAGTAGCCTCCGCCATGCGCCGTAAGGTGGTTTGCGTAATACAGGGACGTAGATATACATGTTAGAGGCACCCAAAGGCGTGCAGTCTCCAGTACGACCGTTTCTACTAAACGAACACCTGGTTCACAACTTTTAATTACTGTGTCCAGTGTATTACGAATTTGTCACATGCTACCATATCAAGCTTGAAGAAGGAAAGTAACAGGGTCGTTGGAGTTTGAGCTACCACCGACGTTAAGATTAATACACACGGGCTGTCGACCAGGAATGAACGAAGATATAAGAAGGAATCGGTAGGTGCATTGGCCAAGGAACCATTGCAGTATATGCCAGTATAGATTTAGGGACTCCAAAGATACATTACATCCGGACGGCCGTACGGGGATGTGAACCTCTGTCCTCTCGAGTAATACTGGCAGACTACCTTCGTCGCATGGCGTGACCGGGCACTGAATGTCCACACCGGAAGCTGCCGCTGTCCGGGTACCATTTGGCGCTGTTGCGTGTACTCGTCCGTCGCCGGCTGTGGGCTGGCAGCAGGGGTTGCGTGCCACAGTGAGCGCTTATCAACCAGGAAATGCGCCGCCCAGGCCACGGGAACGGACTCTTTCAAAAAGTGTCCGTCCACTACACCCCAATACCGCTCTCTTTGTGGAACGTCCGGGCGCGGAACGCGAAGAAGGAGTAAAAGGAAAGAGGAGAAAACGACGACGGAGGAAACGGATGTCGTGCAGATGATCATCTGTAGATTCTACGGAAAGTCACCGATAACGCAATGGGACGTGACTTATCGGGCAGCAATCGCGAAGTCGCCCCCCCCCCCCCCCCCGCTCCCCCCCTGTACTTGTGTGTGTCACGCCACATCACTGCCACACCGTTGCTGCAAAAGCAAAACGCCCGCCATACCAAAACAGCTGCTGCCGTTTAGGGAAGCGACCATTCGATGGGACCACATGTTTACATTTTCTTTCGCCCACATAACACCCATAGTCGCTACATCACCATCTCGTCTCTCCGTGCAGTATTACACTTCTTTCGAGAGCCTTCCAAAAACGCTGTTTTGTAATAGCGTTACCAATCCAGACAATATAATTTTACGTAGTTGTTCTCCCTTCATAGCACACATTGGCAGTTCACATGCCTGCATCACTGCTCTCTAAGGATAAAAATGGAGGCTGACATTATTTAGTTCATTATACGGATTGAGTGTCCCGCAGAAGACAATATTATGCTTATGTTTCGTAGAAAATTATTAACGATTGGTAACCTGTTGCTGCAAAAATATAATCAGAGACATAAAGTTCTACACAGGTTCTATCTCTTTTTATCCAACCAGTTTTTTAGCCTGTATGTAAATAAATTTCTTCAGGCGGCATATAAGACATTTATTCACATACAGACTAAAAAAGTGCTTAAATAATGTAATTGACAAAATTTTATTTTACACGGGTAAAGTGCACAATTATTTTTTCATTCTTATATTTATTTCTTATGCCTCAATTTCGAGAAATTCACGAGTGAGGGTAGTTCACAGCCACAGAACTTTACACTTTAATATAATTGCAAATATTACGAAGTATCTGTGTTTCAATTATAAGTACAGTTATCTTACTGGTCTTCGTTACTACTCGAACACTAAAAACTTTTGCAATTGCTGTCAACTACAACAGGTATGCGCTCTAATTCTTGCCCCCACTGGGGCTGTTGTAAAAGCAATCATTCAGAGGTTCCGTACTTTCTCAAAAACTATAGGGAGTGTGGCCTTTCATTGTTTGTGCGCCGGTTGGGAACATTTGAATCAGATTCGCAACTGTATTAACAGCGAGGGGAACCTAGCTGGTGTATTGATTATTTTAGTTTATAATACACATCAGTGGGGAATTACGTCGTCTGGGATAAAGGATGTCCTCTGTTAACCACATCAATTCTTGTACACCAGATTTGTTATTTTACTCCGTTTCGCAAAAGTCAAAGACTCGAATCTCATAGACGCGTTTACACTACCTTACAGGAAACATTCAGAGCGAATCAGAGCGGTACGTTTATTTCGGTAAATCTTTCTGCTCAAATACTTCATAATATTTGCTGATTATAGACGTATATGATAGCTCGTCTTGCTTCGTTATTGTGGTCTGTGAGCTTTACATCACTTTACCAAGTCCCTGTTGGCACAGTCTACTGCATATCACTACATTAGTGACAATAGTTATCATAACTACTAATTCTTCATATCATTTTCAGTTCTCGGTATGAGCATCAAGTTATGCCACTTTGAAACCCACACGCTCAACAGGGGCAACGTTTGAACCCGCGACCTGTACCCGTGGAACAGTGGCGCTAGTCCGAAATAATAAATGAAATCCAGCATTCCGCTGCCGTAATAAGTAGCTCGGCGGGAGCTACTCGGAAAGCACAAAGCGAGTTGAAATTCAGCTCTCACGAAAAACATTAGGGCGTGCTGCGCGGCCCGAAAGCAGTAACTGTTTCCACCTACTCGGACCGTTGCTGTTACGAATGGACAGCACGGATATGCATAAGTGCGGGCAGCCGCTGCACAAGTATTGATACATCTCCGGCATTCGTGAGCGGGAAGGAAATACCTGGCGCAGCCCGTTATTACCGCCGAATTACCCGAAATTACCGCGGCTGCGAGGCAGTTACCTCACCACGGCCGTCTCTCGCGGCACCGCCGCGGACCTCCCTCCGCCCGGTCGCTGATAACTCCTTCTATCGCGCGTCACGCAATTTAGCAAACGTATGTCACCATTACGTCCTCGCTAAGTTGTCTAGCGGGACGGTTGCCTCAAGTCAACTTCTCATTTTAGAGGCGTTTCTTTGTAGCCTTCAACAGATTACGGGACACGTATTATTCTTTCCGGGATGCACCTCTACGTCGTTCCTGGAAAACTGAAGCGTCCAGCGGCGCTAATTTTCAGCTAGTGTTTTTTTTTTTTAGTTTCTTTACATATCTGTAAACGTATTACGAGGTGACAACATGCAGTCAGGTTGTCATTACGACGTTTTCCTGTTTCACATTTCCTTCGTCTATTTGCACCTATGAACGTATGTGTAACAGATACAACAGCAACTGGATAGTGATAAAATGTCAGTGTTTTGTTACGTCCCATTGTTTTTTTAAATAATTCTAGCTGGGCTACAATTGTTATACATATTAGTTGTGAGCAATCTCGGTGAATAGTATTTTTACTATTATTTGGGTACTTTTACAGTCTTCTGATTGTTAAATTCCTATTTTTTTTACTATAGTTAAAACAGTCAGCAAAATTAACTTTACAGGCGCTTTTTGAAAAAAGATTCACTTCTAATTTCTTTATACTTCATTCTCAGATCATTTATTCTTCTAACATCTGTTGTTACCTTTACGAAATAACAGTTTTAACTCAGGCCTGGTTAATGAAAATAATACATATTTGACATAGTAATATGTAGAATTTTATTTGCATAATTGGAGCTAAATTGTAACAAACATGGAAATGCAATTGTGATTACTATCATCAGTAGTGATATTTCATCGTCATTTCAATGTCCCCAGTCACACCCTACTTGATAATATTCTACATAGGAGTGTAAACCGGACGAGAAAGAGCGTAAAATTACAACCGCAAGATTACAAGGAAGATCGACTTTTCGAGTCGAATCTGGATCTATGGCGTTAACTTGTTTACCTTTTTTGTGCTACAGTAAAATGTACATAATGTACAGTACAGGTATAGAAAAGTAACTAATTTTAGCGTCTGTCTGTTCGACCACCGCCACCTAGTGCACTTTTCATAAACTAATTGTGGTATCATTGCTGTAAGTTAGATGTTCAATACTTGGACCTATTCAGTGTGATTTGCGTAGGAGCAATGAAAAGAAATATCCCGCCCTGAATTGTGTGCAACACTTGAAACAATTAATAACATTACCAAAATTCAGTCACTTTCCAAAGCTTCATTGTTTCTGAAGGCCTGAAATCATAGGAAAAATACCAAAATTCAGCCCGTACTTTCGCTAATAAATTCTTGAAGCTAAATTATCCGATATATTATATAAAAGAAACGTGTTATTAAAACATGTAAAGTAGTGATACTAACCACCTCCCATTTAAATTAATGACAAATATTTTGCAGTAATTAATGTGTGTAAGTGCATGAGACTGAACAAAACCCTTTAACGCATGTCACGGCTAGATTCTTGTGATTGTCGTTAGAGCTATCGAATTCGTCATTCCTATGACAAATACGTTCCTCGATTCGGTCTGCTAGCTCGATTGATTTTGTGACGAAGCATTCGTTCTTCCGAAATGACTTTCGAAAAACGTGAAAAATGTATGCCACGTGTGACATTCCACCAGGCTGCGTTTCCATCTCATCTCACCGAATGTAGTTATTAGTGCAGAGTGTTAGTTTCTTATTTATTTGTCACTCTGTCACCTAACTGTCTACAAAGAATTTTCTTACCGTATTCGTACCATAGGAGATACGCTTCAACATGAACATTTTGTGTTCATTTCATCTCTTCGTCGTGTATTTTTAAATGTATGAAATACTCTTTTTTTAAAAAGAAAAAAAGAAAAAGCGAGCAATGGACGAGGCGAAAAATGCCGCGGAGTAGCAGACTTTTTAACAAACCACTGTCACCGGACGGGGACGGAATAGTGATAGAAATAATGCTGCCTCCGAAAACAGTGGAAGCCACTCTCCGCGCACAAAGCAGCTTTTGACGCAAAGAGCGGCGCGCTTCGTGTCAGCCGCTCTGCCGTCCCTGGGGATGCCCTCACAACCCAAAAGCACTTCTAGACACCGTCCCGCGGATTAAATTTACCACGCGTTTAAAATTAAAGCGGAATCTGCGGCGTTTGGCCGGCCAGGCCGGGCGGCGAGCGACGCCTCTGTTTGAACTGCGCCTCCGCGCTGCGTTGAGCTTTGCGGGGTCCCGCGCTACTGGGGCCACGGATTACCTTAAGCACGCCGGCGTACTTCGACGCGACTCGAAAAATTGCCCGTTCTCCGGAGGGCGCTGTGGCGGTCTCAGAATAGCGCACGTCCGCCGCAAACGGAGCCACTGCTGCGACGAGCGGCGAATTCCAGCTTCGCGGCTTCTCAGAAATTGTTAATCCTTTGTGAAGCACTGTTGCGACGTACGGGAAAAGCAAAGGCGGACAATTTTGTTCCGTTTGTTACATCCACTTTTGAGTCTTTGATGCTACACGTAACAGCGGCATTTGTTTTGTAGTGGAATATAGGCGCTTTGCGACCATATAGTTGTAATTGCTTGCAAGAATACCGTCAATATTTTCAAGTTTTTGTAGCAGCTATCGACCAGATACGCAGACAAATGACACAATACCCAATGACGCTGAGCACTTTAACAGTAAATGCAAAGCAAAAATCGATTTAAGCTCGTTCTCTAGATGCACGTCTTCTCCCATGTTAGACGCCGAGAGTTCATTGGGCCGTAGTTCATTGGGAACGTATTCGGGTGCAACTGGGGCTCAAATCTAGGGCGGACTACGTTGATGGGAATTTTGGTTGTTTCACTGAACCCCTAGTTACGTGCTGAGTGTCATATCGTTTCACACTGCGGACTCTTAACACGTAATGATTTCGAACCCAATCAGAGCAGTAACACTGAAACCACAAAAGCAAATTCTTTTTTTGACCAAAGATGACTACTATGCATTTTTTTTAAATAAACAGTGTGTGCTCCACGTATCCGACCTTTTCCATATTACTGGCGGATAAATCTATGGATGCTCGTCGCCAAAGTATTACTACATTTTTTCCACCTGAACGGAAATTAACGTAAATGTCAGTTTTCATTCCGAAGTCAAGTAGAATGAATGTGTAATAACATCCACAAAAAAAGATATTGTACACTGCCTAACGAAAGCCCTAGCAAATTTTTATGCTGTGTGGATAATGGCTACGGATCTCAATCAGCGATTTCCCAGTAATGACGTGTGTGTGTGTGTGTGTGTGTGTGTGTGTGTGTGTGTGTGTGTGTCAGTCAGAAATTTAGTACACCTTCTCTCGACGAATTTCAATATTTTACTATCAATATTCTCCAATAAAAACAGATCAGGCGCATCTTTTGAAGATAGTGCTTCCTCAGATATATAAAAATGAGACTTTTCTTGCTACGCGAAATAAAAATATGTATTTCTGTAGCCAGTAATGTTGACGAATTTCGAAAAGACGTTACAACTTGAAGGTGTTAGTTGCTTTTAAAACCGACACCTAGTAAATATGATTTATTTTTCTAAGAGCGGCGAGGACGTAAGTTCTGCATATCACTGTGAATAGTGTGCCGTTATATACTTTCCATTGCAGTTACACTAAAAATTCTTTTTTTTTTTTTTTTTTTCTTTATAGTTCTGTTCCCGGAAGAAGCGGTGGGAGCCTTTACGTTTCGACAAACCTGAAATATTTCTTTTCGGCATAAATTTTGTATTTTTTCAAATGGAATTGCAAATTTTGCTGCATCGGTTTAGACGTATTTCAGATCGGATTTTTGTGAATACATTCATTGGATACTGTATTACTTATTGTGACGTGTAGAACTGGGAATGACCATCGCTGTTTACTTTATGTGAAAATTCGAATTGTTTGCAAGTACTAAATTGATTGGGAGTGCTCATTTCCCCACTTTAAAAAGAGATGCAAAGGAGGTTTATGGGTTAAGCATTCTTTGGATGTCTCTCATCTAGTATTCTGCAGGAGAAAAATAAAGAATTTAAAAGTGTGAGGCAGATCTTCTTTAGTGCAAAGTTTTCTGTGCTCTTACTGACATACTCATGACGTACTAAATTATGTATCAAGGTTTCAGGTAGCGATGACAACCATTTATGTCAATCGAGAAACTGCCGTGTAGTAAGTACCGTGGAGTACTTCACGATTATGGCTAACAACTGTCGCTCCATAAAATAATTCGAAGAAAACGATCGAAGTGAAAGAGGTGTAAGATATCCTTCGTGTGCAAAATAATTTGTACCCTTCACGTAAATAAAAATATCCCAAGAGATCCTACACAGTATTTGAAATCTCTTTTTGTAATTTTCAAGATGAGAATTCTCTAAATGCAATATATAAATTACAAATGTAACCAGAACCTAATCGGATTTCTTCACGAGTGTAGCATCTAGTCAGTTTTTGTCAAATTCGAAAGGTACGAATCGTAGAAATCGTTAATTTTCTCATATCTCTTGCTGTTCTTCAATAAGTCACCTAACTGTGTTCGTAATGTGTCGCTTGTTCTTATTCCATAATGTATTAAACCTTGCCAACATTGTTATTTCTAAAGCAATGACTTCTTCTACAAGCCATTTTCTACACTGTGTTCAGGATGTACGCTACTGTAATCTGTAATCCATAGTCGAATGTGCGTTAATAATGATATTACATGTGCGTGAGGAATGATTTATTCATATCACGATGGGTCAGTAATAATAACTTTCTAATAAATTTTCCCTCACTCTTTTCCCTTCTGTGCAGAGATAGTGACGTTGGACAGAGTACGTGGCCAAACGATAATTTCCTTGTACCTATCAAAGGGTGGAATCCTATAATAGGTTTAACTACAAGACAGATCATGTGATAGTATGAGTTCATTGTTGTGTGTTTGATACTGCCAGGTATGTCTACGACATTCAGTTTCTGCTCAGTAATCGCCTTCTGTAATTTAAGAACTAATATGAATAATATTTTCAGTAGATTACTATTTTGCCCGAATTTGGGTTGTTATTGCTATAGTTTATCATTGGATATGACTTTCTCATAAGTAGCAGATTCAAGTGCGAATATTCTAAGATAGCAACTAACTGCATTAACGAAACATTTAATCGCTCTATCACACTTCTTCAGGACTCCACGAAATTGTGTGACTATGTAGTACTGACCACACAAGATAATTCATATCGTTCTGTCAGTCAGGAACTCATTACAGTCGCAGTATGCGGCTAGATATCCGTACTTATTTTTTTTTCCTTTATTTGTCAGGCTTGGGGAATGGTAATCAATCAGAACTTTTCGGAAGATAAAATGTAGGGATGATGCCGACAGAAATATGAAATCGTCTCGATATACTGACCTCAAATATTCAATGAGAATGCAACACGGCTGTTGATTTTTCTGCCCGAGTTATCGTCTGTTTACTCTACAGTTACCGGATTCAACGTCGGCAAGGAAGGACAAGGGGAAGTTCAGATATGACGTTTATCAGTTGTTCCAACACACTGACAATAACACCTGTGCTACTGGTATTATGGCTTTGTGGCGTCTTTGCTTGGGGCCTCAGCAGTAGACATCTGTATTTTACGGGTCCGTGTTTCGAACGTGGGTCAGCTCACCTTCAGGACTTCATATTTGTTGATATCCTCCGTATACAGTACTTTTACCTTTGGCGGAAAGATTCACACCTTTGTAATGTCAGCAGCACACGCATTCTGTTACGTCATGGCGGCCGAAAATTTGCGTGGGCTACCGATTTTTATGTTAGCTGACAACGAGACACGTGGGAGTAAAACTTTTAAAATTTTGTATGCCGTCTGGACTCTAGATATGAGGTATTAGTGTTCTTTAGAATGACCGCCTCCTTTTAGCGCAATAATTCGCCACTTACAATTTTCTTCTACACTCTTTTATGTCTTTCAGTTGTTGCGTGTGCGTGTGTGGGCACGCAATTTTGGTTTCTAGACGGCTGATACGTGTTCATTAATTCATGTTGTAAAGTTCATGGTTCAACTTTACCCACACCCGTGCCATTATAAACTAGTAGAGGGGGGGGGGGGGGGCGCTAGAGATCAGGATGTCATCCGCCGAAAGAAATCTACGATCATCAACATCATAGACAGCAACATCTTCGATTTATAATATTTTTAATTTTTTTATTACAGCAGGACCCACTGCCGAAAAATTGCTGCATTGACTGTCTTAACTTGGATTAGAATATCACTTCATTATGCCTTCAGTACTGTACGGTTTCAAGTACACTGTCATGTGTGTGGTACAGTCCGTCAAACAGACTTACGTCGGTTACACTTAGAGCGTAGCCTGACCGTACACTGTTAGAATGCAGCTGCGTGGCCGAACTTACAAATAAACAACATGGCAACGAGGGTTCTTGGCGGATTATACCACACACTTGAAAACAGATACACAGCCCAAACAGAGCAGTATCGAAGTAGGCAAAATATAAGTGTGCGACAAAATTACTCAGGGAACTTGAATCGCAATCCTTGGAAAATAGACGACGTAGTTTTCGTGGGACGATTTTGGATAAATTCAAAGATGATTGCGCTGCCACCGTCTAAATCACGTACCGATCACTGGAAATGTGTGAGAAGTTCAGAAATAGGCATTTTTCCTTTGCTTACTACGTCACTAGAACACAGACGTAAATTGATAGTATTGATATGATGTTGCCACTACAGGCACTGTGCGGTGGCCTGTAAATGTAGATGTACACAATTGTGATTGATGAGAAGAACGTCGAATTACAATCTGGTTCGGATTTCCCTGTAACTGGCATTTCAAATGTCGAAGGACGGCAACGACATGCGACCTCAAGGCTACACCTAAAAATGCACTGCCGTATTCAGACCGATCTTAGAATCTATGACAGCTATGGCTAGATATTTCAATAGTAAAATGACGCGTCTAAAACTTGCAGGTCCTGTTGTCAGAAATCACAATTCTCGCAGCCTGTGATTGGAACACAGTGTACAATTGACTTCCGACAATCCAAGGATCAAGTGACCTAACAGCACGTTCGAATAACTGTAACTTAGATATATGTAAGGTTGACTGGCATAGATGGGATGAGAGAAATGTCGAAATGAGAGATTAAATTTAAAACATAGCATGGTAGCTGGAATAACATTCGTATTTCTATACAAAACAAAGTAGAACGTAGATGTTAGAACTGAAATTAAAAGAAAGTTTAATTTTATGTACTTAATTATTATTTACTTATGTTACCCGTTCAAATGAGAGGGACATTCAAGTTTATGAGAATTCATCTTCATGCTGAAGAAAGTATGTAATCACCGGACGTATTTCCTTCACAAATCTTGTTAACGGTAAAGTCTGAATTCATGTCTTTTAAAGTTAGTATGAGACGTTTCGCGTGAATGTTTCAGTGACCGAGTCAACAGCGAATGACTTAGACCTCTTAGTGCTGATAACCTCTGACAGTTATGTTTTGTCCTCTGCATTGACTACTGAAGCGACTTCAACAAGCATTTTTAATGTCGCGGGAAGTCATCATACCGATTCCACTTCTCCTTTCCGTTTGATACGTTTTCTGTAACCCTACACTTCTGCTTCCGTTTTCTCGACGGTGTCATGTCAGACTCTCGAAAGTTTTCACAGCTTCCACTTTTTTTCTGCGAACTTAAATACTAGTCTTTAGGGTTCCTACAATAATCGGCATAAACGGAACCTTTGTACGATCACATTGTTATCAATGTCACATATTTTCATACCTGCAAAGTCGGCTCAACAAAACCAACAGGGTTGATTCAGAATCATTAAAGTTGTCAGGGAGCAAGACTCCACAGTAGAATCAAAGGAAAAAACACATAAATTGTTAATTAGTTATTATATCAGACGAAATATCTATACATATAATAAAATTTCACCGAATCCTCGGTGCATGAGTTCTGCTCACACTTATCGGTATTTTTATGTATTTGTTTATTTGTAAACAGCACTGGAAGAACTTCTCCGCACAGTATTTTTTTAAGTTAAAACTTAAAAATCTTGAGTGCAAACAAATACTTTTCTCTTTCGAAGTCATATTTGCTACTGTTTTATGTACTGTAATAAATTAGGCTCAGTTGAGAAAAGGGACGAGGGTCGTGGAGAGTTGATTGATGGAACAGCTATCTGAACAATTAACGAAACAATTCGGATCACCCTTTGTTGCCGGCCGAAGTGGCCGTGCGGTTAAAGGCGCTGCAGTCTGGAACCGCAAGACCGCTACGGTCGCAGGTTCGAATCCTGCCTCGGGCATGGATGTTTGTGATGTCCTTAGGTTAGTTAGGTTTAACTAGTTCTAAGTTCTAGGGGACTAATGACCTCAGCAGTTGAGTCCCATAGTGCTCAGAGCCATTTTTTTTCACCCTTTGTTGGATAGCTGCTCATTTAGGGTGTGTTTGTGCGGCGGTTTGTCATGTCAGTCGCTTCGGTTTACCGAGTGTGCATAAGCAATACTTCTTCCGTACCATATCGAAGTTTCATTTTAAAAGGACTTCTACAACTAGTAGACTGGATTCGGATAATCGAAAATACGGATAACTGAAATATGAAGAAAAACGATTTTTGTATTGTTAACTCTAGAAAGATAATCTACGTCGTCTGCACGTGGTGACTTTCCAGGTGTTTATTCAAAACAATAGAAACAAATTGAACTTAAGAAAATCAGAAAAATCCAAAGTTTGTTAGGAGATTACGGACATTTTCGTTCGTACGTACATAATTACTAAAAGTTACTGAAATACTACAACCTCGATCAAGAAATACTCAACAGAAGTCGCATAGGACAGTAGTTCAATTTTGTTATCTGTTATTTGGCGTAAACAATATTTTCTCGACGTTACTGCTACATCACGAATCCGTTTTAATGTACTAAATTCACTGTATCACACACTGCTTGTTTCTCGAGCCATTTGAAAGCTGTTTCCAGAATCATGAGGTGGTCCTGCATCCACTTTTTCTTCTGTTTCATCTTCTTGCATTTCCTGTTGTTCTGTTTTCAAAAATTTCTTTATCCGACGCCATCTGGAAAACCCTTATCATTACTGTCACAACCGAGCCACTCTATCATACTATCGGCATTACATTTCTGGCATATTTACTTTGGTCATTAGCTCATTTATATCTCCAAAGAAAAAGCATCCGTATCGGTTATTGAATTTTTGAGCTGCCATTTTAATATTCTGTCCTAAGGTACGTTCAGAGTCTTCCTTTCAATCAAATTTCACACCTCTAAAACAATGAAACAACACTCCTCTGTTTGCTTGAAGGATGACGGTACGACTTCTACGTTATCTTCATCAACAGGTAACAATCTTCCTGTGAACGGATTCGTGATGTAGCAGTAATGTCTAGAAAATTTCCTAGTGAGACGGTTCCGTGTTTCATTAACACTTGGGTTCCGTGTTTTATTAACACTTTACTCCATAGTTTGCAGCAAGGGTGCCAGTTTAGGAGGCAAAACTTTTATTGTTAACATTCCATTTTTCTGACGGTGCAGCCGAAGGGTTGGGTTGCGCATTATTCAGTTAAAGTAGGACTTTTCTTTGTTTACCAGACTGCAAATAGATCTGCTCGCGATTGACAATCCGGATAGTTCCGAACCCGTATAATCGAAGCTCGGATAATCGAGTCTCCACTGTAGTTCGATTAGCTGTGTTTCGAATTGGCCAGGAGTCGAATGTATCCAGCGTTCCGATCGACCTGAGAGCGGCCGTCACGCAGCGATTTGCCGTCGCGGTGCGATGCGCGCGCGTGTCGCCCGCCGGCCGGCGGCGGTGGCGGCGTCGGCGAATGCGCGCGGCGCGTGGCGGGCGGGGACCGTGGCGCCGCCTCCCGGCAGCATGGCGACCGCGCCTGCGGGCCGCCGGCGCCGCCTACCCGGCCGGCGACACGGGCGGCGGAGGCGCCGAGCGCGCGCCGGACCTCGGCAGAACGCCACCGTCAAATGGAGCCGTGTCGACACTACACGCGCAACGTCAACACAACGTCCCCGTCAAATGGGGCCGCGTTCATTCCAAACGCAACGTCCCCGTCAAATGGAGCCGTGTTGGCTCTGAACGGATCTCCCACGCTGTGTCACCGTCAACTAGAGCTGTCTGTACTTTATACAAATAAACCTGATGTAAACATTACGCTATGTATTCTTCCCCGTTTGCTCATTGGATTTCGTTTCACATGGAGCGGAAGCCTAGTTGTCTCGATTACAGACAAGTGCATTAGACGCACATCGACTTGCCGATAACACAGGACAACAGCATTACCGGCGCGCTCTAATAGGACAACTCTGGCCAGCCAGCTAGTCTAACAAACTTGCAGTGAAGAGAGCAGTTGCAGTTACGACTTACAGAGAGACTAGCAGAGAAGCAATATATTTTCGAATGTCAATGAACTTTCAAACAAAATAAAATAATATACGGAAAAACTCCGGCAGTACGCTTCCTAGGGGTTCAGACAGAAAACATAACATGTTGTTCTTAGCTAACATAGCATCGTAATTAAAAACGAGAGTAATTTTTCTCGTGAGCGATGTGTGGCGTGTAAGTGTCTTGTACGGATTTCACCCTGTAGTTAAACATTGAAAACACTGAAAACATTAGTTACAGAACTTCTTCCATATCCGAATCCGAGAAATACATTTCAGTGCTGGAACTGTTATCTGCTGCGTTGATAACGGGCCGGCCAACAATAGAATACATTAAACCATCGAAGCGCCACATTTTCTCGTATTCCGCCAGTGTTCGGCAGTGATGTGTAAAAAATAATTCATGCATTACTTCTACGACGTCTGGTTTGTTATGGGCGCTTTTGGCCGTGAACTAAGAAAGATTGTTCGCTTCCCTCCGGGACAAAGGGGAAGGTGCCTTGGCCACTGCGTTGTTCCCGGTTGTAAGAGAGGGGAGTCTTTTCTTGTTTGTATTCCAGTAATGACAACTCTTGGAGGTGTGCGAATTGTGCTGATCAGCTGCTATGATATAAATTTCTAAGGGAAGTAACATGGATTCATGGATAAGAATTATAGAAATGGCCATCTTCAGTCGCGGTGCATGTTTGTAACAAGGAATATGAAATTAAATTAAGGCTATTGGAATGCAACGCAATGAGTAGAAGAAGAATGAGGTTCAAAACATTTAGTAAACATTTTTGATCTTTTCTCATATTGCGCAGTGCATTTAAATGTAAGTACAGTTACCGTTATTAACCAGTTAATAATGCGTTCGCACAGACAACACAACAACCCTTCGTCAGACAATTACAGTGCCTCAGCTTTGCGGATTCTGTGCATCGCGGCAATTTGAAACAGAGAACAGTCGACACGAAGTACTTCGGATGATGCCGACGTCTTACGTGTGGTCAGGGGGCCAACTTACCGCACCCTCACTCTGCCTAGTGTGTTGGTGACTTATTTAAGTAGACTTATTTAAGTAGGTAAACAATTTATAATAAAATCCGTACATATTCGGCCGGAGGTTGCCGCCGCACATTGTCAATATTGGCTCTTGAGCAGAAAAGTTTGACGCGCACTGCTCTAGACTGATCGTGTAACACAATTTCACAGTCAAATGCAGGAGTCTTGACGCTACACGGAACATCTACACGCTCGCCATCAAATGGAGAAGTGTACACACTACACGCAACGGCAACACCGTCTACATGTGTGTCTACATGATTACCCTGCAATTTACACTTAAGTGCGTGGCAGGGGGTTCATGGAACCTCTTTCATTTTCTCTACGAAGAACATCTACGGGGATATCTTGCAATAATTGATTCTAAAATTAAAATGGTAAAACGTACAGAAAGAATCGGACACGTTACTCATCTAACAAATTTTACAATTTTACACGTACAAAACTGTGCATTGTATATTGCAGGATAACTTGGAAATGGCGAACTGCCGAAACGAGGCTCGTCGTTTATGTAAATAACGAGTTAATAAAATCATTGTGCAGTAGAAAACAGGTAAATATTTAATATATCATCTACTGACCTAGTACATGCTGCGGGCCCATCTGAAAAGCAGCTTTTGCTATTTCTCTACCGTTCCACCCTCAAACAGGACGTAGGGAAAGTGAACAACCAAGTCTATCCGTTGTGCTGGTTCTGATTTTTCTTATGTTATTACTATGGTCATTTCTCCCTATGTAAGTGCAAGCCCGCAAAATATTTTTTGCACTCCGAGTAGAACGTCGGTGATCGAATTTTCGTGAAAAGATCTCGCAACAACGAATAACGCCTTCTTCTTAATGACCGCCACCCCAAGACGTCTGTTACACCCTTGATGCTCTCTCCCGTGTTTCGCGATAATTCAAAACAAGCTCCCTTCTGTAACCTTTCTCGATGTCCTCCGTCAGTCTTATCTGGTGTGCATCCCACACCACACAGCAATGATCCAGAAGAAGACGACAAGCGAAGTGTAAGAACTCTGTTTACTAGACCTATTGCATTTTCTATTTGTCCTGTCAATGAATGGCAGTCTTTGGTTCGCTTTCCCCACAGTATTATCAATGTGGTCACCTCAGTTTAAGTTATCCTAAATGTAATCCCTAACTATTTACTTGAATTAACAAATTTTTACATTTGTGTGATTTGTCGCGTAATCGAAATTTAGCGGATTCCTTTTAGTAGCTCTTGTGGATGAAATCATACTTTTCATTATTTAGAGTCTACTAACACTTTCACGCCATACTAATATCTTCTGTAAACCGTTTTACGGTTGGTTTTTTTATCTTCTGATGACTACTAGACAGTAAACGACAGCATTATGTGCAAACAGTCTAAGAGAGCTGCTCACATTGTCTTCAAAATTGTTTATATACTAGATGATGAACAACAGAGGCTCTTTAACACTTCCTTGGGGAACACCAAATATTACTTCTGTTTCATTGGATCACTTTCCATCAATTCCAACGAACTGTGACCTTACAGGTAAAAAATTTCGAATGCAGTCGCACAGCAGCGACGGTACTCCAACGCACCGAAAGATAGGAGTGAGGTTAAGCCACACCATCCGTCGTCGCGTTGTATGCAGAATTAGGCATATGCCTGTTCCATCTTCACAAAGTCAATGTCCGACGTTTCCTTGGTCGACCTTCCAGTTCATTTACACGTCGTTGCCGCATCTCCGTTTTACTAGTTATTTCCTCATGATCATTATATACATCAGTTCACATCCAGTATCTAATTTTGTATTAAATCTTGCCATTAATTTATCTGTTTTACTAGTTGTGACATCTGTGACTGCGTATTATAATACTTTTAGAAAAATACAGAAATTAGTCACTTTTTTGTATATTTTTATTTGTCCGATTACGCGTTTCAGTTGGCATAATATACTTATTTAAATCTTCATTGGTGTCCCGACTGCATTTAAGATGTTGTAGGCTCCTTTCTGTAATACGCCAATTGAAGATGGGCGAAAGCCTGAAACGCATATTGAAATAATAAAAATACATAAAAAGTGGCTCGTTGTATTTTTTAAAGTAATAAATATCTTCTCTCCTCAAGAATCTCGTCTCTGCTGCTTGTATTTTGCTGTCATATTTTGTTTATTTATCCAACTCTCGCTTCCATACAGCAGTAATGGTATCGCCGTAGGTTTTTTTATTAAATCTATTTTTTGTATATTTTCGAGTTTTGTAGTCAAGTATTCTGTTTATTGTTCCACGTATTGCTTGAAATTGGTGCAGCTTTTCATCCGTATCAGTGGCATAATCATGAACTCCTGTCGCAAGCCTAATATTTAAAATGTGACAGCTGTTCAATTACGCTGTTGTTAATTAATATCTCCAAGCGTATTGGGCACTTACCTTCAAAGGCCATAAGTTTCGTCTTATGTAATGAAATTTTGAGATTTAATTGTGTAAATATTTGGCTCAGCAAATGTACTGCTAACTGGAGCCATTCTTCGTTTACTTGTGTTTCTGTTAGTGATTCATTGTCTACGAATATTAACGCACTTAAATAGTGATATAATTCAATTTCTGCATAATTATCCGATTTCCAGTTTTAAAGGATGCTGTTGATGTAAATAATAAAAAGAGTGGGTAAAAGGCTAAACCCCTGTCTCACTCCCTGATTGATTTTTATCTAAACATCCGTGCAATGCTTAACGCTATATCGATCAGAATTACAGAGAATGAATGGATCGTTCAAAACTACTCTTTTACATGTTTAATAAATGTCAAATATGTGGCCGTTTAGTCGCACTAACAATGTCTAAGCGATACTCCATTTGATGCCGTAAATTCGGAAGCATATGTGAAATCACCGACGCGAGAGCATTTTGAGTCCGGGAATTGCTTTCGGCAAAGACGGCACATGCACGTGGTCTTTTACATAGCCCCTTAAAAAGAAATTCATTGGAGTTGGGTCCAGAGATCCAGGCGACTATGTCCTTTATGAAAGACCCAACGGTTCAGAAGATGTTAATTTAAAAATCGGGTGGTGCTCCATCCTGGTGAAAGATAAATTCGTGGAATCCGTGTCAAGCTTTGGTATCAGCCGTTGCTCAACATGTCCAGATGAATGTTTGTTGAAACACAAAGCTTGATGAAAAAAAAGTCTTAACACATTTACTGTAGGGGACGGAGTCGCGCTGTTCTTGAATTACACACGAAGGATTTGTTTGTACCCCATATTCGAATGTTGTGCAGATTAACCACGCGACTTATGTGGAAGGTTGCTGCAGTAAATATTTGTTTCTTCGCCGTTTTCCAGCACGGCGTAGCATTTCTGTAATTCTTATAGATGTAGCTATATGTGTTAAAACGTTACAGTTGTTTTTAACCATTATGTTCATTTTGAATTGTCCTGCACTATCAGTGTTAAGAAGCTATAAGTGATAGAGTATTAATGACCAGTGCAAAAATCTGATGTGTCGACAAAGTAAATTTTTCGCCCACAGTTGGAACATGAAGGATTAGGCAAAATGTCGTAAAAACACTTAAAAACGCAGACACTTATATGTCGGGGAAAATGGGCGCCGTATGTGCCCGAATACAAATCGAACTAGAGTATAATTTTGTGGGGGCGGGAAGGGGGGGGGAAAAAAAGACAAACTTAGTGAAGAAACATTTATCACGCATTACCCACTGAAAACGTTGTCTCATATACAGTGATTAATGTCCAAACACTGGCAATAATTTTGCTCCCTTTTGAAACCAGATCGTGCACTACGTCACGGTGATACGATACATCCTAACTCTTCGCAGCCGAATTTTGCTAAAATGTGCTTTTTATATTTAGGCCAATGCGGTGCGCAGAAACATATAGACAATGTTCAGCATGTCATATATGTCTATTCTGTTTTCTTTCTGGATACCGCGTACGTCAAAACAACGGTATTTTTCTTCTTCCGTTTTCAAGGTTAAAACAGATTTCATATGGAAATAGTTTCCTCAATTTATACTACGACTCATGCACAGGGCAGGCTATTTCTTCCTTCAGTTAATTGTGAAACCAAAATAATTTTTCACTTTATTTGGACTCTTTGGAAAGCTATATCTCACAGAATCTTCGCAAAGCGTCACGAAAAGAGAGAAGAGAATAAAATATAAATAAGAAGACGCTTCAGCACATAATTCAGCACTGTATCATGAGACTGTGGTATGAGAACAGACGGCGCAAATATTCTCCCCTCCCCATTCCCTAAAGTCAACGTCGAAACTCCGTACCTGACAAGGGAACCTCCCCATCGCACCCCCCTCATGTTTAGTTATAAGTTGGCATAGTGGATAGGCCTTGAAAAACTGAACACAGATCAATCGAGAAAACAGGAAGAAGTTGGGTGGAACTATGAAAAAAATAAGCAAAATATACAAACTAAGTAGTCCATGGGAAATATAGGCAACATCAAGGACAGTATGAGCTAAAAAGCGCCGTGGTCCCGTGGTTAGCGTGAGCGGCTGCGGAACGAGAGGTCCTTGGTTCAAGCCCTCCCTCGAGTGAGAAGTTTACTTTTTTTATCTTCGCAAAGTTATGATCTGTCCGTTCGTTCATTGACGTCTCTATTCACTGTAATAAGTTTAGTGTGTGTTTTGCGACCGCACCGCAAAACCGGTGCGATTAGTAGACGAAATTACGTGCCTCTCCAATGGGAACTGAAAACATTTGATCACAAGGTCATAGGTCAACCGATTCCTCCACAGGAAAACACGTCTGATATATTCTATACGACACTGGTGACGGCATGTGCGTCACATGACGGGAATATGTTGTTGACCCGCCTAACTTGTACACTTGGCGAATGGGTAAGATTCTTCTACCTTGCCCGATTTAGGTTTTCTTGTGGACGTGATAATCACTCCCAAAAAAGTGATGAAAGCATAACGGACGGACAGATAATAACTGTCTGAAAATAAAAAATTAAAATTTTCACTCGGGGTAATACTTGAACCAAGGACCTGTCGTTCGACAGCCTCTCACGCTAACCACGGGACCAAGGCGCTCCATAGCTCACATTTTCCTTGATCTTGCCTATCTTCCTCATGGACTACTCATTTTGTATATTTTGCTTTCTTTTTTCATAGTTCCACACAACTTCTTCCTGTTTTCCCGATTGATCTGTGTTCCGTTTTTCAAGGCCTATCCACTGTGCCAACTTATAACTAAACCTGAGGGGGGTGCGATGGGGAGGTTCCCTTGTGAGAACCCTCGATGTTGACGCCCCGTTCCGTGGACGGTCTGTGTGAATCGCCATTTGAAATGTATTGTGAAATGTTTTGATGTTCCGTTCTGTGACGTCCACTGAAGATTGAACTTAATGCTAGGGTTGTACTGAATTGATTGCGTCCATGGGAGGACAGACGTTATTTTCGAAGTGAGGGTGGAGCGTGGCGCCTGGCCTTTCTTTGTTGCTTGTTTCCCATAATTCCTTCTTCGCGACATGTCTATCTAGTATTTTCGATTGTGCTTACTGTCTCATATCTTTCATTTGCCCTATGCACTGGAATATATCTATGTTTCCCTGCGAAGTAAATCACGCCACAGGGCTGCTCCCGTCGCTAGACACACACGTGTTTCCCAAACGCTATTCATCCGTGCCCTTTCGTCCAGTACAAATATTGCAATATTTTCAAACATTATAACTGTTAGGACCTCGTCCTTCCTTCTACACCACTACAATTTTCTAACAATTTGCAAGTTATTTACTCATCCGTGAATACATCCATCTGACGATTGGTCTGCTAAGCTACCTAACGCTCAAATAAACATTCCAAGGAAAAATCTTTAATTAACACCTTACTCGAAGTATTCAACAGTGTTTAAATTGGACAAGATGAAGAACAGGCTGACGTACTAAGTCTACCACCCAAATCAATCCAGTAATTAGATTTTCGTAAAATTTCCCATTCAGCCGGCGGCGACGCCTTTCTGAGCGCATGTGACCACAAGGGGTTAAAGGTCTACTAGTAAAGTGTGTTAAGTTTCCGTTTCGATTCATTTTGTCGTAGGTGTGCGTTCCGAAAGATCGCGGAATGAATTGATTAGTAGCCTGCGAAATTATTATTACAAATTGCACTTTAATTTACAGTAAATCTGTTTGAACAAAGCACGAAGGCGGTTTCCAGCGTAGTGACAAAACGTTGTATGTGTTGTGACAATTCAACATTATATTTCAGGTCCAGCATATCCTAACGGTTGGCGCTGATGTGATTACATGCCACTGTATTTTCATGGATTTAATCATCATAAATCTATTCATTTCATTTCAGTTGATTTAATTTAATTGTGTACGTTAATCTGGAAGTGTATGAAGTTACTGTTCGCAGGCCAAATAGTATCAACAGTGTATGTACATTACTTCAGTCATTCGCTGCCCTCCAAAGATATCTACAGCCCCACTTTCTGTCGTGTAAACGTTGCCACTACAATGGCGTCTGTTTACTGAAAATGGTGAACTTCGCGATTACGATTGCAGTCTGATAGACAGTGGCGTTAGTGATGCTTTCCTCACCGATCGAAGAATACCGCGCACGATCACATAGTTTCAGTGAAATAAATCATCACTTTGCTGTTATACTTGTAAAAAATAGCAGCATTTTATAATACATACCTCTGACATGATCACCAGCGCCAACGACAGTGTACAGTAACGTGGTGCATTAACGTACGGGTGTTCGAAGTCATTGTGTAAACCTCTCTGACTACTGACATAAAAGTGGCAAACCAAGAAACAACATCATGTTAAAATTAGGGAGAGCAGTAACGTTTGACAGTTGAAAAAGGAATGATTAAACTGGTTGTGACTATCAGAAAAGTAATGAATGTTAAAAATTTCAGTTACCCTGCCAATCCGACTAGCTGCGAGAAAGCCTAAGAAGAAGCATTGAATCAAATTGATACACTATTTAAGACGGAATTTCCAAGGATAAATAACCGCAATCGAAAACGAGGCAGGAGGGTGAGTAGCGACGAGTTAAACTAAGATGTGAGATTATATAAGAAGGTCAAAAAACACAGTTATTAGAAACTGATTGCCGCAGAGATAACAAGGTTTCTTCAAGACTTCAATACTGACATGCAACCAGGGATCAGGTTCCTCAAGGTTTACGACGGGAGGGAAGTGGAATTTGGACAGATCAAAAATGGGAGATGATGAAGCGAGGTGGATTTCAAATGTGTATCGGAAGACACTTAGCAAACGATGTGATGGGTTATTGGGCGTGTGCTGAGGCATGTACCAAAACACAAGTTGGCGTTGGAGAGGTGCTGGGGCGATTGTGGCTTTGCCGAGATGAAAACGCAAAATAAAGAGACCGACAGAAGGATTAAAATCGATCTAAATACTAGCAAAAAATAGGTTGTTTTTATTTTAATGGGTGCTGTGAATAAGTCGCTATCATCATCAGCAGAGCACTTAACTTCATGTTGCCAAGATGCAGCCCAAGACCCCAGATAATGTCTGAGCAGAATCTCACGGCACCATTACTCAGTTTGGTGCATGTAAAGCAAATGGGTGACGATTTAGCGACTAATTTTGTGAATTACCCAAGAGCGCCTTTCACACATACGCATTAGGATATATGTGTAACATTTCGTGGGCGTGTTGTATTTCGGCAGTGAGAATTGTGTATTGTGATTAATTTTGAAAGCAATTATCTTTTCACATAAATATTGTCATTGATATTTTGTGCTTCCCATCAATATTACAATTTGGAATTACTTTTGTTGGTAATACATGTGGGCTTTGAGTTGAGGAAGTGTCATAAAAACAAGTAAAACTAAAATAGACAGACATACGCAGCACTGCCAGACACGAGTGGTTTTTACGTTTCAGAATCTCTTACAGCGATTGCATTTCGTACCACAGCCAAATCCTCTAACTACACTTTCACACGAAATGCCAGCTGCCATTTTAACAACATGGGGCAATTTCTGCATTGTGATTCAAATGTGGTTACTACAAATGGCGACCCTGAAAGGGGGTCATGCGCGCGCGCGCGCACACACACACACACACACACACACGAAAATCTGTAAGGTTGGTAATATTTAAGATAGCATTTTTCGAATGAAAATTACTTCTCATCAGTCTTATAAAACGCTCGCAAGAATTAAAGCTTGAAAGGCTTAGGTCTGGCCATTAGTTGCTACGAATGCCGTGAGCACAACTCTCGTTTTAAGCACAAGGTATGTTGGCTTAATCGACTCCTGTTTTTCTCCAAAATTTTGATTTCTGTTTTTAGTTCTTGAGTTCTTGGAATGAATTTTACTTCGCGAAACCAAGAGGAAGAGGAAGAGGAAGTAGCCGAATTGCTGTGAATAAATTCTGCTGAGAGACTGCCAAAAATTATTTGGACGTCCAGGTTGAGTGTAGTTTACATATCTCACTTTCATCTTGTGAAATATTGGTTTTAAAACTACTACCTTTACCATTGCCACCTTTTAATATTCGATTTTCACCGAAATTCTTTGTAGGCAGAAGTTAATACATAATTACGCTTTTCCTGTTTGCCAATATTACTAGTTCCTTATCATTAAATTCGTACCTCTGTTATTTAATTCCTTTCCGGCCAATAACCGCAGATGAGCTTGTATCTATCTTTCAAAAACACGCACAACTATGTTTATGATGCTCTGCGTTAACCTCCAGTTCCGTAAAATATAACACAGTGAAACTAGCTCAGGAAATTCTACATAAATTTGCATTCTATCGTTTAATGCAAGTAACCGAAAACTTACGTTGTTAAAAGCTCCGTCAATGACAGCTGCAAGTTTCTTTCCAGTTCCAAAGAAGCGAGATTAAAAAATACCTCTTAGCGCAAAAATCTCTACTCCATAGAATAGGAATAACCGCAAATTTCTTTGGCAATACACTAATAGCAGTTGAAGTTCAGTGATACATGGGCAAAGAAATAGTTCGCATCCGCTATCGGACGATCCTCGCCGGCAACTGAATGCGTCCCGGTAGTATTTTCACGCAATAATTTAGCTGCCGATGCCTGCAACTCCGCGTTGTACTGTTTGCCGAGCGAGGTGGCGGAGTGGGAAAACGACGTATTCTCAATGGGAATGGCTACGGTTCGAATGCCTCATCGGCCATCTGCCATCCATATTTAGGTTTTTCTTCTCTAAACCGATCATGGCAAATCGTTCCTCTGAAACCCACAGCCGATTTATTTCCCGCCGTACAACAATCCGCGCGTGTTCTTCGTCTCTAATGACAGTCGTCGACGGAACACGTCAGTCACTACTATTCCTTCGTTTATCATTGTTATAATGATAATTACGCTGTTCATATCTAATGAAACTTGGAAAAAACTCCCTTGTTTCGTGTTCACTGCCCTGGCCACATGACTTACCAAACAGGATGTTTAATCTCCGTATTTAGGACCAATATTTTATTTCTATCACTAAATGCAATGAAAAATTCAATACTCCTTAGGTTCTTCAGTCATTTATTGTATGAACTGAAAGTGCGAAAGGTCCGTGGTTTCAGTCTGACTGTTCTCATTTCATAAAATTATTTTCATTGTTTTGTATTTATCTGTTTTTAATTCTGTTCTATTCATAAAATACTCCCACACCGTTACTCCACCTATTTGTTCTATAAAAGTTAAAGAGGTTGTTATGGAACTCAAAAAGTACTTCCACTAATTTCTATGAATTTTCTTTTCTTCTCCATCCGTATATTTTGCAATGAACCGTTTTATTTGTTGTCATGGTACTGTCCAGGTTTCAGACTGAAGTATTATGTTTGTTTTTTTCGTGTACTCCTGTTTTTCTTTTAGTTCTACTGTGCTGCCTTAGAATTGTCTTGACGCATTGTTAGTAATTAAAATAGCAGTTTTCTTCAGTGACTACTACAGTGGAAAAAAATTCACATGCTGAGCATTCGAGGAAAATATAGTTCTCTTCCGAGAAAATGTTGTGTTTGTTTCAGAGCAAGTTTAACTGTTTCAGTAATCTGCCGAAATCAACAGAAATGCATGAGTATTTTTCGGTGTTAATATTATCTCTATATACTTGGATAAATTAGTGAACGCTGTTCTCATAAGGCAATGAAATATACAGACGTTTGTTAAAAAGTCATTAAAATCACATATTGTAATGAAGTGGTGTGAATTTAACTATAACATATAGTACCAAAGATATTAACTGTTTCTGTAATTTATGATGTCTGTAAAATGATGAGGTTGTATACTTCTCAAAACCCAATTTACAGCTGCACGATGATTGCGAAAATAAACTGCTGTTTCACTGAATGAACTACGGGTAATATAGTAAGAAACATTGAACAATTGATTTTAGCAGCAAACAACGGTTGCTGGAAACTATTAACAAAACTGTGTAAAATTAAGAAAAAATGCAATCTCGCTGCTTCATATTTGCTTTATATGCTTCTGCTCTCTCTGTTTCCCGATCTGTGGACTACTCTTTCTCTGATCTGGCTGAACAGGAAATGACGACTTCCGCCACAGTGAACAATCGTTTGGTAGAGTACTCTAATTCACGGATCTAGATTCAGCAGAGTCATTCAACGCCGAGCGGGTTTAAGTCTAAACAACTGAAGGCTGCAGATAAGTTATCGGATTTGTTTTCATTACGTATAAACCAATAACTCTCTCTCAGTCGGAGCTCGTTAAGAAACGATTAGCTCCAAGAAACGGAGCAGTAATTTTCTGCCGCCGCGGCGGTCGGGTTGCCACTCGATTACGCTCCATTTCGTTCGCGACTGGCAATTTGTTGGCAATTAGCACTCCATAAATGGATATTCATTTATAGCCGCTAGTTCCAGAGCGCCATTTCAATTGAATTTACTGTTTCCCATATTTCCCTTTTAACGGGGGACCGGTATCGAGCTTTGAAATCGGCGAGCTTTCTTCCAGAATAACAGAATCTGCGGTGCTGGCGAATGGGCGTTACGCATCGCCCACGAAAGCGGCTGCTGGGTAATTGTAGGCGGCAGTTGGAAGTTTACCGAGTAGATTACAGTGTTGACATTTCGTTCTGTCTCCGTCACGGGGCACAGACTTTTAGCAAACAGCACAAAACGTCCTATTTATAGTAACTTAGGACCTAGTGTTACAAAAACACTACTCCGCACATGAGCACATGTTTCTGATATCGGAATTTGGAGAGCGAGGAGAAGAGTTCTTATCCTGGCTTACAGATGGCGTTGGTGTCAATAAAACTTTTTGTGTTGTTAGTATCTGTAGCCAACAATCTAACTCAAGTGCCAAATTTTTCTGCGGCATCGTTTGACTCAAATAGTATTTTAAATTTAGCCGTGTCTGGTGGTTCATGAAAACAGTAGTGGGTATTCTTGGAAAAACGAGTCGGCGAAACAAATACCCAGTCTGTGTGTTGCATTCAAATGGGTAAAGTGTAATAGCATCCCAATAAATAATTATTTGTTGTGAAACGTTTATCGGAAATTCATCTTAACAGCAATCAATGCCTTCTCGACTAAAGGTTCATCTTGCCTTTCAGAAATACTATTTTCTTTCACTGAAGATTCTGCTGCAAGCGCGAAAGCAGTTGGAAGGAGGTCTCTTTTGGCAAAATCCTAAGAACAGAAAGTACTGGAATTACTATTAAAATCGATTCATGTTGCATTTTGGTAATGCTTTACCGACAGATCTATCATTTGCTGCAAAATAATAGCTAAGCGAAAGGCTTTTTATTTTTGTCCACTGATATCGAGACATGGTCAAATTATACAGGGGATGTTAGTTCAATCTTTATTTTGACTTAAACATTTCAGCAGTTTTCAGTTACCGCAACTGTAATTACATGCGTCGAACGATTTCCGCAGGGAAATGATGTATACAGTGTATAGGACTCCCCATGTGACCGCCTTCATATAGTCAGTGTTTCGATGCAAACAGGGAAATTACATAGGCCTAACATGCCATCAAGGATAAACACTGTTCCCATGAACGTAAAACTATGTCAGGAATGAAGTCGAAAGTACGTCATAGGATAGCGCGCGGTCACACAGTATTTCAGAAATAATTTACTTGTGACTATCTGGGTATTTTGTGTTGATTTGGTGATAAATTTCATCCTCTGCGTTCAAACTAATGAAATGAACTCATTTCTGTGTTTGATCAACAAATTCCAACAGCAGTACTCCTCGCAAAACAGCGAAATTTGTAAAGAAAAGTGAGTTGCAGGGCAGTGCGTTTCAACTGACGACCACAGCAACCTCCAACCCACAGAAAGGGAAAAATCACTATACCTCCTAGGCAACTAGGCGCATGATCCATCACATTTATCATCAATTTTCGTGTTAGTTTCTAACAAATAAATATCGCAGCAGAAAATGACTAATGTAACTTGTAATAGTTTTTCTATCGCATTTTCATGAGTTTTACATTTCAAATGTGCGAATGTATCGTTTACGAACGAACTTTCGTTATCCGATGGTCGGTACCATTGTGTGCTACTTTCGCCACTATTACCGTGTTTCGCGTACGGTTGCTGATGGATAGTTAATGCATTTCTTAATTGCCTGATGCAAGAACGAAAGGTGGAAACTTACTGAAGAAACTCATTGGCGTTGCTTAACACATTCGACGTCGTAGAAAAACACTACAGCCAGGATGTTTCATCAGAGCGAACACTGTTTGTCGTATGTTATTAAAACAATGCTTCGACTGTCGTTTTTGATATAGCATTTGCGTAAGAAAGGGAAAGAAAACAGTACACTTATGGCTACTACTACCGAAAATGTTTGAAACAGATGAAATTTATTACGAGGCAACTATTCATCATCTTCAGATGTTCATTCGACTGTTGAGACACTCTAAAACAGCCTTTCTTAGTGGAATCAGACATTAGCTACTGCTCCCCCCCCCTCTCTCCCTGCCATGTGTTGCCCCGCCCCCTCCCCCACATATCACCAACTTCAGCACGTAACTAAACTGTAGAGTGAAAGACTTTTCTAGGAACACTTTTGTTTTTAAAATGATGAAAGATGCATGATATTTAGTTTTTGTATGTGTGTCTGTGTGTTTTAGAATGTATGACGAAGGAATTCGTAGTGCATTGCAAGTGCTACCCACAACTATTCCTCAGAAAAGAAAGCTAATTATCCACAGTAAGGGTAGACACTTGTTAGAAAACATTGTTCCCCTGCATTACACCTCTCCATTGCGGCACTTGCTTGACCCGCACACTGCAACCCCATGTAAAATCAAACAAGTTCAGATGTGTGCGCTATACTTACTGTTCCTAAATCAATTCATTGCTTTACTCCTGGATTCTGAATTGGCTGAAATTTGACGACTTCAGGTTGTTGATGCTTTGTGTCTGACCACTCTAATAATAAAAGTGTCTACAGCACAATAGTAGCACTTTTGTAGTCGTGTTGTCAATTAATTCATTAATCTGTTTCGAAGCGAGTAATGAAGCAATTTCTGGACTACTGAAGGTATTATCTAGAACTTGGAGAAGACATTTTCTTGAGATATTTAGCGTTTGTTACGTATGGGTCTCACTTTTATCATCAGCGATGTATGGAATGAAGTACAACCACATGTGTGTAGTGGGTGGACTGTGTTAGGAATCTGTAACCTCCACTGCATTAATGCTACCAATTGCGAAAAATTAATTAGTGAGAAATTATATAACAAATATTAGAGTCTTACAAAACTTTGATAATAGTAATGATCTTTTGAAAATAATTTAGTTTCGTGACTGTAACACAATCGAATCGTTTAGTTTTACTCCTCAGAAAATTTCATTTTACCCCTCAGCTTGGAAAATATTGCTCTAGACATGTAATAAAGGAGTCTCTTCATACATTGAGAGAGGAAGTTCAAATGAAATGCTGTGAAGAATGACAGACCAGATGGAAGAATAAACAAGGACGTTGGATTAAGTTGCAAAACAACCAACAGCCACTCGATAAAGCAAGACACGTACAGAAAGACGTTCTCAAAGCAGTTTATCGCCCTACTTGGGAACTTGCAAGTGATGAGACAGTTCCAGCCATGGAGAGATGGTAAGTCAGACAGTGGCACGTCACATGGGGAGGAGATGATCTAGAGTACTACACAAGAAGCACGCAGTTAGAACGGCTTTGGTAGAACCGCGGTTGGCGCCGTCTAAGGGACCAGCAAGTAGCTCTTTACCACCATCTCGACACGTTTTAACAAATCGTCTTTTAGTGTACGCAACGCACTATTTTTCTTTATTTATTTTATTGAGCAACCTTGGTTTGCGTGTGAGCTAAATGTTTGCCACTTTACGTTCCCTTACCTCAAACGCGCTGATTTCGTGGTGCTGTGTCAAAAAATGGCTCTGAACACTATGGGACTTAACATCTATGGTCATCAGTCCCCTAGAACTTAGAACTACTTAAACCTAACTAACCTAAGGACATCACACAACACCCAGTCATCACGAGGCGGCGCTGTGTCACATATGTTTTGGTCCGCATCGTTAATGATACACTTTTATATTCTTGCGTTGGTTTTTGGGCTTCCTTTGGTATGTTTGCTTGGTAAAGCATTGTGAAACTAGCCTTTAAGTATCTTAGAACTAAATTAATGCTATCACAGAAATAGAATCTATAAACTCGTGTCATGGTTCATTCACTCTGGGCGAAGAGATCTATCCACATCGATGTCACCACAAATGTTTCACCAAACATTTTAGAGAGACCGTATTACGTTCTTTGTAATCGAATCTGTCGATGACTTGTCCCCTTGATAAGCTGATAATTTACTTGTACCAGTGTCTGTTCTCTGATGTGTTCAATTTCCTGTAACACAATGTTTAATTTTGGCGGAATCGGAAAAATTTTAAAAATCGTAACAATTTAGATGTGTCTCACATTCTGTAGTAACACTGCATAACACCAGAATCTAGGTCTGGAGAGAGGTGGGCTCGTGCCCACGTGACTTACTGCATTTGGGAATCTAGTACGTTAATCCTGTATAGGGATGATCTCAAGTTATACTTGATTTATTTGGCAATAGTTCTCTTAGAGAGGGTGGAGAAACTGCTCTACAAGAGTCACTATCATCATCATTACGGGTTTTACGCGTAAACCAGTAAAGCAAACGATGGAAAACGAAATAAAATATGCGAGTGTAGTCCCTAGACGGTAGAAAACAGGAGCATAAGGTAACTCTGGACTGTAAATGATACCTACATGAAGACTGGGATCCCAGCCTAACATCATAGATGATAATTAAGTGACTGAGGAGCTGTCAGATTACCAAGAAATATTATATTTAACATCCGTAAATGTAGCCGTGACGTGAGTAGGTAAAGCCCTTAATTTAGTCGAAAAAAAGTGCCGAAAACACTAACAGATGACGTACTAATTCAAAATGTACAACATGATGCAACATGTTATTACTTGCGTTATAGATATCCAGTGCGAAAAAGTTTCAACATACTAAACAGAAAGTGACAGAGATGTATGAAGAAGCCGGTCGGAGTGGCCGAGCGGTTCTAGTCGCTAGTCTGGAACCGCGCGACCGCTACGGTCGCAGGTTCGAATCCTGCCTCAGGTTTGGATGTGTGTGATGTCCTTAGGTTAGTTAGGTTTAAGAAGTTCTAAGTTCTAGGGGACTGATAACCTCAGCAGTTAAGTCCCATAGTGCTCAGAGCCATTTGAACCATTTTTGTATGTAGAAGCTGATAAATATATGACCTAGATAAGTTAGCTAGGAAGAAAACATAAATTCAGAATAGCAGCATTACGTCAGTATTCTATACTGTTATCATCACTATTGTCTAACCACAGTTTATGTTTTTACTGTAGAAAAGAGAACATCATTACTATGAAGCAACTCGGGAGTAAGTCAAATATTTATACTGGGCTAGGTGCACTGCGAGTTGCATATATTTCCAGATAAGTCACCCGTAATTCTATAATAGATGGTCAGTACCTACTCCGAGTGTCACATCCGAACAAAGAGTGTACTTAGGTCTCTTTCAAATGTTTGCCGAATCATTTGTGGCAACATCGTTGTGGGTAGACCTCTTCGTCTGGAGTGAATGAAACTTGACATTAGTTGATAGGCAATGTTTTATCAATAACATTAATCCAATCCATAAGGACCCTAACAGTTAGTTTCAAAATGCGTCACGAAACAAACATACCGGAGGAGGAGTACAAACCAAAAGAAGTGAATAGTTAAGCACTTGGACCAAAACATGACACGCTGTACAACGCTGCGAACTCGTTACCTTGAGGCAAGGACATGTAAGCTGGCAGACACTCAGTTCATATGCATGTATCGGTTGTTCAACAAAGTAAATAAATCAGAAAGCCACTGCACTTTATATACACGTTTGTGTAGGCAAGTAGATTTGAAATAATCTTCGAAAGAATTTTTAAGATATCGTTAATTTCTTTACGAAGCAGTAGCAATAGGCCGTGTAGGCTGTGAAAGCAGTCGTCTAACTATAAAAAATGTTGAAATGTGTGTCAGTTCCTAAGCGACCAAACTGCTGAGGTCATCGGTCCCTAGACTTACACACTACTTAAACTAACTTGTCAGTGGGAGGACTCAACCTCCGGCGGGAGAGGCCGCGCAATCCGTGACATGACGTCCCAAACCACGCGGTCCCCCTGCGCGGCGTCTAACTATAGGTTGGCTTCGAGTACGGCATTGTTTTGTATGCCAAAATGGTCTCGTAGTTATAGTCTTGTCGTTTTCCAATATGCGAAACTGTTCTCTCCCTGATTTACTCAGGCAACAAACATTTTAAACTGGAATGTAGACCGTTGTCCGACGCCAAGTACGTACGCGAAAGTACTGTCACAGGAGAAAATCCCATTAAGATGTCCAGAAGATCAACTGGAAGACGAATGCAGGACGCGAACTATATCTTTGGTAGTAGTGAAAACATCTTTAGCTGCATTTATAGGTCTTGTTTTGTTTGTAATATATTCTGATTTTACACTACAACATTTCATGCCCTTTTACGATGGCAGGCGGTCATATTGATACCAGGTAATCTCCGTTATATCACTGTATCATACAAGAAAATCGGTGCTCACTGTGCTGAACTTTCTTTCCCGCTTACGCAGCTCAAGTGCTGACGCCGTACGCGATATAATCAAGAGAGAAGGTTCAGAATAGCCAACATGGAATGTCGTAGTGGAGATTACCTGGTATTCACATGAGCACCTGCCATCGTAGAGGGCCTGGAATGGTGTAACGGAGCACCAAAGCCGACTGCTAAAAAATTAAGACCTATAAATGCAGTGGTTGGGAAGGGAGTGAGACAGGGTTGTAGTCTCTCCCCGATGTTATTCAATCTGTATATTGAGCAAGCAGTGAAGGAATCAAAAGAAAAATTCGGAGTAGGTATTAAAATCCATGGAGAAGAAATAAAAACTTTGAGGTTCGCCGATGACATTGTAATTCTGTCAGAGACATCAAACTACTTGGTAGAGCAGTTGAACGGAATGGATAGTGTCTTGAAAGGAGGATATAAAATGAACATCAACAAAAGCAAAACGATGATAATGGAATGTAGTCGAATTAAGTCGGGTGATGATGAGGGAATTAGATTAGGAAATGAGACACTTAAAGTAGTAAAGGAGTTTTGCTATTTGGGGAGCAAAATAACTGATGATGGTTGAAGTAGAGAGGATATAAAACGTAGACCGGCAACTGCAAGGAAAGCGTTTCTGAAGAAGAGAAATTTGTTAACATCGAGTATAGATTTAAGTGTCAGGAAGTCATTTCTGAAAGTATTTGTATGGAGTGTAGCCATGTATGGAAGTGAAACGTGGACGATAAACAGTGTAGGCAAGAAGAGAATAGTAGCTTTCGGAATGTGGTGCTACAGAAGAATGCTGAAGATTAGACGGGTAGATCACATAACTAATGAGGAAGTATTGAATAGGATTGGAGAGAAGAGAAGTTTGTGGCACAACTTGACTAGAAGAAGGGACCGGTTGGTAGGACATGTTTTGAGGCATCAAGGAATCACCAATTTAGTATTGGAGGGCAGCGTGGTGGGTAAAAATTGTAGAGGGAGACCGAGAGATGAGTACACTAAGCAGATTCAGATGGATGTAGGTTGCGGTAGGTACTGGGAGATGAAGAAGCTTGCACAGGATAGAGTAGCATGGAGAGCTGCATCAAACCAGTCTCAGGACTGAAGACCACAACAACAACAACAACAAATGCAGCTACATAAAGATACAGTAACAGCTGTCTCCCCACATATGTCGGAAGAGGGGTGTACGGAGATTCATTTTACGAGTCGGACACTTCGAGGTATCGAACCAAACCAATGGTAAGAAACTCGGTGCCAATAATTGCAGGATTTTGCCGTAATTGCTGACTGTTTCGCAACGTCCCGCGTTCCTACGAAGCGGCGACGCTTTCGTAAGAGCGAGCGAGACGGCGCATAATGGGGCCCGGGAGTCGGTAAGAGCCGATCGTGGGACCGTCGCGTCCACCCGCCTGTCAGCCGCGTGTTCCCCCCGTCACGACACGCCCGGCATAATTTACGAGCCTGCGCTCCAATTCCACAGATGCGGAGGTAACGAACGCAGCTCGAACGAACGGGCGCGCGCGCGCACCTGGTTTGTATGCCGTCCGAAGATATCCGTCCGGCGGGGCTGACATTTCTAGACCAGACGCCGCCTAGAAAACGGGCCGCGCACAGCTAGACGCTGGCGGACTACCGCGACGCGAATACTAATGGCGCCGGCGTCGCAAATCGCGCAGAAAATTGGCAGCGGACGGCGCCGACCTGCGGGGGGGACTCGCGCGCCCGTTTAGGAGGGACAGCGGCAGACGCATGCGCATCGCATCCGCCGGGAGACTCCGCTCCCAGCCAGAATGCCTGGCAGCTGGCCGCTTTTACAAAGCCAAATAAAAACAGTCGGTATTCTGATCGATAGTGCTGAAATAGATCTCTTCTTTTTTCCTCTCCCACTCACCTCTTTTTTTTACTCCTCTAAACCCACCACTTTTGTGTGTGTCTAGTTTTCTCTATCGCCCCCAGCCCTCTCCCTTGCTCAGCCTCTCTCTCTCTCTCACCCTCCTTTCTCTCGAAACAAAACAGAAGAAAAGAAAGAAGGAGTAGGAAGAGGAGCGAGGTCCGCCGGAACGCGCGGCCACATTTCTTCGGCCCGTCCCGGCCACCAGGCAATACGTTATCTGGAGCAGGCGGGCCGGGCTGTGGAGGGGCGCAACGGCAACACCAGCCGGCGCCCGGTTCCCCATCTGCACCGGCGGTTTTAAAGTACTGGATCCTCCCGGCTCCGGCGCTATTGTATTCAAAGTGGCGTTTCCTCTTTCTTCTTCCCCCTCCTCCAGCTCTTTTTTTGTGCCCCCACTGTTCGATTTTCCACTCTCCACCTTCTCTCGCATGCTGCGATTGCGATTGGATGCGCTGCGACATTCCCCCGTCTCCGTCGTCGGCCGGAATTCGGTTCCCCCTTTCCACGAGGGGGCCCGACCAATCGAAAACGCGTCCGCGCGTGCGTCGCCGTGGCCGTCCGGACTACCGCGGGCGGATTCTGGAAGGCTACCACGGGCAGCGCAGTGGAGTGGAGGGGGTTTTAAAAGGACAGTTCCGGGCCGAGTAACGAGGCCTGCAGACGGCGACGAATGCGGAAAACGGATTAAGTGCTCTGAACGTCTGCGTGACATGCGATCAATGCCGTCCAGTGTTAACAGTCTGAAGCGCCCCGTTGACGATGAGCTATACAATGCAATACAGAGGTCGCGCATATTAAAATACACGGTGGTTATGATTAAACTTTTGCCGCTTCAGTCAGTTAAGACCGAGAACTACACTGATAGGCCAAACAGTTTTTGGAAGGTAGGAGACGAGGTACTGGCGGAAGTAAAGCTGTGAGGACGGGGCGTGAGTCGTGCTTGGGTAGCTCAGATGGTAGAGCACTTGCCCGCGAAAGGCAAAGGTCCCGAGTTCGAGTCTTGGTCCGACACACAGTTTTAATCTGCCAGGAAGTTTCAGTATGACCACTGCCCACCGTTACGTTGAATGCCGCCTGCTGGCGTCGCCGGCACGTGTGACGCTGTAACGAAAAAGTGTAAGCGTATCAGACACGGACGGGAGAGCACCCTAGCGAAGATATGGGCTGCAAATGAGGAAATCATTCGAAATAAGGGACTTTGACAAAGGGCAGATTACTATTACGCAGAGCCTGTGAACGAGTGTCTCGAAAAAGGCGAAGCTTGTCGAATGTTCACGTGCTACTATCGTGAGCAACTGCGGAGAGGGGCAGGGCAGTGAAACTATCGCTAGCTGCTAAACGACTGGACGTCCACGACTCTTCGCAGAACGTGGGAGTTCGGAGGCTTGTCTGTTCTGCAAAGTAAGATAGATTTGTGGCATCTCTGCCGAAAGAGCGCAATGCTGGTGCCTGAACAAATGTTTCAGAGCACATCTTTTATCGTCCTTTGTGGACCTCAGTTGCAGAACACCTGTACTTGTTCACATGTTGAGTCAACGACATTTTCAATTACGATTGCAGTCGGCACGTGACCATCGGAATTCGACCATCGACCAGTTGAAACGTGTCGGCTGTTCGGATGAACCACATTTTTGCTGCATTAGATCGACGATCGTCTCCACAAACACCGTCATCGAGATGAACGGCGGATTGAAACGTGCAGCACGCCTCGGACGAGCAGTAATATCCTATGGGAGACATTCCTCTGCACTTGCATGGGACCTGTAGTAGTAATCTAAGACACGCTGACAGCTGCGAACCACTTGCATCTCTTCACCCATGATGTCTTCAAAAATGTTCAAATTTGTGTGATTTCCTAAGGGGTCCCTAGGCTTGCACAATATGTAAACTAACTTTCACTAAGAACAACACACACACACACCCATGCCCAAGGGAGGACTCGAACCTACGGCGGGAGGGGCTGCGCAATCAGTGACATGGCGCCTCTAACCGCGCGGCCATGATATCTTCCTTGACGGTGTTTCAGCAGTACAGTTATCCGTGTCCCGGAGCCAGAACAGTGCTGCAGTTTGAGGAGCATTAGAGTGAACTAATTTTGATGTCTCGGCAACCAAATTCTCCTGATGTACAGGGTGATTCAAAAAGAATACCACAACTTTAAAAATGTGTATTTAATGAAAGAAACAAAATATAACCTTCTGTTATACATCATTACATAGAGTATTTAAAAAGTTTTTTGTTCACTCAAAAACAAGTTCAGAGATGTTCAATATGGCCCCCTCCAGACACTCGAGCAATATCAATCCGATACTCCAACTCGTTCCACACTCTCTGTAGCATATCAGGCGTAACAGTTTGGATAGCTACTGTTATTTCTCGTTTCAAATCATCAATGGTGGCTGGGAGAGGTGGCCGAAACACCATATCCTTAACATACCCCCATAAGAAAAAATCGCAGGGGGTAAGATCAGGGCTTCTTGGAGGCCAGTGATGATGTGCTCTGTCACGGGCTGCCTGGCGGCCGATCCATCGCCTCGGGTAGTTGACGTTCAGGTAGTTACGGACAGATACAGTTGATTGTGGAATTTGCAGCTCTCTGCTAGCTCTGCGAGTCGATTTTCCTGGGCTGCCAAAAAATGCTTGCTGGATGCGTGCTGCATTTTCATCACTCGTTCTCGGCCGTCCAGAACTTTTCCCTTTGCACAAACACCCATTCTCTGTAAACTGTTTATACCAACGTTTAATACACCATCTATCAGGAGGTTTAACACCATACTTCGTTCGAAATGCACGCTGAACAACTGTCGTCGATTCACTTCTGCCGTACTCAATAACACAAAAAGCTTTCTGTTGAGCGGTCGCCATCTTAGCATCAACTGACGCTGACGCCTAGTCAACAGCGCCTCAAGCGAACAAATGTACATCTAAATGAAACTTTACAGCTCCCTTAATTCGCCGACAGATAGTGCTTAGCTCTGCCTTTTGTCGTTGCAGAGTTTTAAATTCCTAAAGTTGTGGTATTCTTTTTGAATCACCCTGTATATCCTATGGAATCAAGCTGAGTCGCTATCGGGCGCCCGCACGTCACACGCAAATCAGTGGCCCGTTATTTATGCGAATTACATGACATGTGCAGCGACATATAATGCCACATACCTCCACAAACCTACTAAAAAACTGTCGCATCCCTGACACGCAGCCGGCCGCGGTGGTATTGCGGTTCTAGGTGCGCAGTCCGGAACCGCGCGACTGCTACGGTCGCAGGTTCGAATCCTGCCTCGGGCATGAATGTGTGTGATGTCCTTAGGTTAGTTAGGTTTAAGTAGTTCTAAGTTCTAGGGGACTGACGACCAAAGATGTTAACTACCATAGTGTTCAGAGCCATTTGAACCATTTTGAACCTGACACGCAGTCTGAGGCGACTTGTCATGGTCCGCGGGGCTCCCTCCGTCGGAGGTTCGAGTCCTCCCTCGGGCATGGGTGTGTGTGTTGTCCTTAGCGCAAGTTAGTTTAAGTATTGTGTAAGCTTACGGACTGGTGACCTCAGCAGTTTGGTCCCGTAAGACGTTACCACAAATTTCGAAAAAAAATTTTCCTGAGACGCTGAGTCAGTGGTGTATTTCCTTCCACAGATGGACAAACAAGGTATTAAGCAGGTGGTCATAATGTTTTGGCTCATCAGTGTATTTGTAATATGGTTACCAAACTTTATAGGAATGATGTTCAGACTGCGCGCTGCAGGATTTGCGTTGCTAGTGATGTTGCTGTCATAACTTGGTACTGATGGGCGACGTAGGGATGGAACACAGGCATCAATGTACATTATAGTTGCAGACAGTTAACGTGCGCCTGGACAAAGTGAGCAGCGCGTTATTCGCAAAGATGTTTTCTCAAAACAGCAGCAATGGTGACGTTGCTCTTCACGAATATCGACACATTAAACGAAAAAGGAGAGAGCTCTATTCAAGCGAACAACGAGGTATCTCAAATAGATTCCAAATTTCTTGGTTTCCAGAAGGCTTTTGACTCCGTAAAAAAATGGTTCAAATGGCTCTGAGCACTATGGGACTTAACTGCTGTGGTCATCAGTCCCCTAGAACTTAGAACTACTTAAACCTAACTAGCCTAAGGACATCACACACATCCATGCCCGAGGCAGGATTCGAACCTGCGACCGCAGCGGTCCCGCGGTTCCAGACTGTAGCGCCTAGAACCGCTCGGCCACTCCGGCCGGCTGACTCCGTACCACACGAAACACCTCTAATCAGAATGTGTGCTTAAGTTTTACAACTGGATTCGTGATTTTTGGTCAGAAAGGTCATACTATTTATTAATCGACGAAACATTGTTTAGTAAAATAGAACTGATTTCCGACGTTCGTCAAGGAAGCGTTATGGACCCTCTGCTGTTCCTAATTTACGTAAAAGATTTAGGTGAGCAGCCGTCTTAGATTGTTTGCAGGTGATGCTGTCATTTACCGTTTAAGTCGTCAGAAGATGAAAACCAGTTGCAAACTCAATCAGACACAATTTCTGTATCGTTCGAAAGCTCTTAATTGTCTCTGAATAAAGAAAGTGTGAGGTCATCCTCATGGGTACGAAAGGAAATTCGTTAAATTTTGGTTGCACGCGTTTTTCGTAGCGACGAGAACGAAATTTTAATCTCCCTGTCCCCTGAACTCGAAAATATTTGACTGTCGTCGACCTACATAGAGAGAAATGACCATCGTAATAAAATAAGAGGAATCAGAACTCGTACTGAAAGATCAGAGTATTCATTTTTCCCGCGCGCTATTGAAGAGTGGAAAGGTAGAGAAATATTCGCAAGGTAGTTCGAAGAACACACTTACAAGTTTGAATTTCAGAGAGTAGATGTAGTTTCTGTCTGCGCACAGGTGTGCCATGTGATTCGGAAGTTCCAATTAACTGGCGATTTGGAATTTGCTCCTAGTAGAGGCCGACGGCCAGTTGCCCCATAAATTGTTGAATAAGTTGCTGTTGCCATGGCTGGTTCCAGGCTGTTGTGGATGCAATGTTTCTTTCTACCTTTTTTTTTGATTTATTGGATCTGGACCCTGCCCATACAGCCATCACAACACTGGAAGTACTACTCTACAGTTTGTTGTAACAATTCAGAATGTTGTTAAGGCTTTCGTGGCCACTTGTTGACAAACTGCCTATTGGCTTCTGTCTCGGGTTCTTCGGCCGACGTTCATGTAATGATTTTTCTGACGCACTGAATGAGACCGACCACGTTATAAAATTCGCCGACATGGAAGTTCTGGCTGTAGAGAAGCACTATCACACGCGCTTGTTCAGAGAAGCTGTGGAAATCCAAAAACACGCGAACAGTTTCAACAAGAAAGAGGAAAGCCTTAAGGTAAACGGATCCTGGCTTCCCGTACTGCAGCGAACGACCGTCGCAGGTAGCAAGAGGAGAACCGCACCGGAAATGACCGCGGAGAAGCCCTCGGACGTTGGCGCGCCAGGTACATATAGCCTGCGGCCGCGAGCTCGCCTCCAGTTCACCACCGGCAATGGAGGGTGAAGCTTTGACAATGCCAGCCACTCGTGCTGGCGAAACGTCAGAAAAATCATTACATGAACGTCGGCCGAAGAACCCGAGACAGAAGCCAATAGGCAGTTTGTCAATTCAGAATGTGTATTAGTTGTAGTCGTACCGTGATACCAAGCCACAGACGTTTAACAAATTACATATGCCGACATAAAACAACTTTTACGTTCACAGTATAATGAAACTAGTAAACAAGGCAAAAATGTAACACAGGATACACAGAGGTAGCATGCTATGAAATCGTACTGCTAACATAATAAGGAATGATAACTGCGCTGCCATTCTTTCACTTTCAGATATTCCCAATTCAGTCGATATTAATGACTATGTATCTAAATTAGCAATAACATCTTCTTTTATATGCCCTGTAAGAATTATTTCATAGGTTGTGTACAGAGAAATGAATATTTGTATAGATCTACTAGTACCATCTAAACAGAAAAGAGAACCAAATTTAGATATTACAGCCATATGTGTGGATACACCAGTATTCAGACACATACATATAGGAGGTACATAGTGTGACACATTTGTGGGATGAACGTTCCGTATCCTGCTGAGTATTACGTGCGAATATAGTCAGTTAATTGTGCTTTTGTCTTCCCTGGCATTCTAATTGCCAATAGCTTTAGATTAGCAGTACAAAGATCTATATTCGTATGCTGGCACTGTTGATGAAATCATACAGTGTTTTGTACGTTGCTGTATCGCTACATGCTATCAAAGTTTGGAAGCTGTTTGATGATCGAGAGCCCGAAGATTACTTGTACGTACGTTTATGTGATACGTGTTTCGAGGACATTGTAGGAATGTATAGTTTGGATCTTCTTCATTTTCGCGAACATATAGACGGGTTGCTTTTATGTAGAGCCAATATGAACAACATTTGTAACCTGGAACGTAAACATGGTACGCAATTAACAAATGTTAGCCTCTCATGTGGAAATTAAAATCTGTTTCTTTCAATGGTTTATTCCTCATTTGTATTCCGCGTGGCCTTACAAATTTTTCTACCGAGGTCCTTGTCCTGCGATCACTCGCTTTTCATGGGGCGAAAGTTTAATTATAACCACCTAGTAAATGTATCTGCAAATAGGTCGGTCAGCCTCCGACAACAAACGAAGATGCCACTGAAACGGGGCAGGTCATATCTGTTATACTGCGCAATTCGTTGCTTGGTAAACACGCAGTTTTCTTAAGAGCAACGAGTTTTTACTGGTGAACACCATTTTGACAGTCGTTCGTATGCACGTGTTGACGCACCTCGTAGCAAATATCCAGATACGACAGCGCGCATCAGTTAATTTTATCGGCATTAATCGCGCGTTCCCGTGATTGCGGGTCAGTGGCAGACAGGATGAGAATTGAAGAGCGGCCATTTTTACAAATGCGAAACGTGCTGAGATGAATATGATTCTGCGATCGCCTTCAAGCAGACTAATTCTTCGATCTCACATTCGTGTGGTAGTGCTCTTAAAGAGATGTAGAAGTTAAAATTTCGTGCACACTATGTTCGTAGTGCGCAGGAATTTAAGGCCTCGGTTAAAGAAAATCTTCCAGAATATTGAACATGGTTTAGATCTTTTGTTGTCGTCCAAGTAATCGCGCAGTTAGGCGCAGTTTCACCTTAATGCATACCTGAATAATCAAAATACAAGACTTTGGGTAACTGATGATGGTCGAAGTAGAGAGGATATAAAATGTAGACCGGCAATTGCAAGGAAAGCGTTTCTGAAGAAGAGAAATTTGTTAACATCGAGTATAGATTTAAGTGTCAAGAAGTCATTTCTGAAAGTATTTGTATGGAGTGTAGCCATGTATGGAAGTGAAACATGGACGGTAAATAGTTTGGACAAGAAGAGAATAGAAGCTTTCGAAATGTGGTGCTACAGAAGAATGCTGAAGACTAGATGGGTAGATCACATAACTAATGAGGAAGTATTGAATAGGATTGGGGAGAAGAGAAGTTTGTGGCACAACTTGACCAGAAGAAGGGATCGGTTGGTAGGACATGTTCTGAGGCATCAAGGGATCACCAATTTAGTATTGGAGGGCAGCGTGGAGGGTAAAAATCGTAGGGGGAGACCAAGAGATGAATACACTAAGCAGATTCAGAAGGATGTAGGTTGCAGTAGGTACTGGGAGATGAAGAAGCTTGCAGAGGATAGAGTAGCATGGAGAGCTGCATCAAACCAGTCTCAGGACTGAAGACCACAACAACAACAAGACTTTGGGAACCTAAAATACATATATCTTCGCTGCAAACACTTCCCATTGTTAGAAAATTGGAGTATGGTGTGCCTATTTTCTTCAAGACCACAGTGAGAAGTGTTCTGTACCAAGACATCATTACACAGTTTATTTCACTTATTGAGACAGAAGAAAGTTATTGTTGGCTGAGGAGAATGCTATTTGTCACACATCTAACGGTCATTTCTTAAGCGAGCTTTTTTTGTGATCGAATCTTCGTTAAAGGGTTATGGCTCCCACGTTCTCCCCGATTTTAGGGCTCTAGACTTTTTTCTGTCGGCTGATTTACAACAAGGATCTATAAAAACAGGCTTCTCGGTTGGGACTAAAAATTGACGTAATAGCAGAGATACCGTCAGTGTAAACGTACTCTGCAAAAGTTACCGAACGGTACGATGATTTCATCCTCATTATCCAAAGTGACCCTCATTTCGACAATATGTGGTTCATGCAATATGGCGCTCGACCCCATCGAAACATGAGAGTGTTTGATGTCCTGCAGGAGCACTCTGGGGATTCGATTGGCCGTCATATTCTCCGGATTTTTTTTGGGCCCATATTAAAGGCAAGGTGTACAGCAATAACTCCAAAACCACTGCTGAGCTGAAAACACAGTCATTAAGGAGGTCATCGACAGCATCGATGTTCCGACGCTTCAACGGGTCATGCAGAATTTCGCTATTCGTCTACGCCACATCATCGCCAATGACGGCAGGCATATCGAGCACGTCATAACCTAAACCCGAATATGAGTAACGACATTTACACGCTGAATAAAGTGTGTTCACGCAGTAGTTTGTAACTAATTTACGTTTTTTCATATCGTTCAATAATTGTCACCCTATATGAACACGGTGAAACGAGTTTGTGCATGCGTTACTAAACAGAGCAACTATTTTGAGCAATTGATATAGACGTTCTGTATGATACGTCTATACTGATCGTCCTGTAATATAGGTATTATCATTTCAAAAAATCATAACTTGTGAGCTATTAGATACAAAGCATCGTGGTTTGTTGTAAAACATTCATCAGTTTTCACAGTTATGCCAGAATTTTAACATATGCCCCATTCGTTGGTCGTAGATCAGCAAAGGGATATTGGGGTTCCGCCTATGTACTGATTGCTTCGTTGCTTCGAGCACGAAGCGTAGCATTGTCATTGACTGATATTGTGTGCACGCGATCATTAATGTAATCCCACACAAGAAGTATAATGACGTGACGTCGGGAGAGCTCGAGGAAGGTCTTCGACAATGACGGTCTTTTTAACGTTTCTGAACCACTTCGTTATGCTTGTTTTTGCCGGTGGTGCCCTCCCATACGGGAGTCGATTATTCGGCAGAATTGTTGTCACAATTTGGATTCTGCATACCACTGACGCACATTGCGCCTTCATATCGCCTGCCACTATTTTCATGCACTTCAAGTCAAATCTGCAGCAAAGCACAAAAAAATAAAAACTTTGAGATCTTCTAACAACAAAACACGATTCTCTATCTCTAATAGTTTCCAACTTATCATTTTTGCAAATGTTAATAGATTCAATGGATGGACTGGTTTTTGGACAGCTCCATATCAGTCAGCGAACTTTGTGAAGGCCGTTGTCGGGGACTCACAATTCTACCTCTGCCAACTCTCCTCGTATACTCCTTCATGGGATCTATTGCTGACAGTATTGACTGATTCACTCACTCATTCACTCATCCATCCATTCATCCATCCCTTCCACCCATGCATCCATTTATATTAGTAAACCCCTATCCTAGAACCCGGATTTCATCTGCAGGTTGCTTATTAATGGCTTCCAGGGGAAGAAAAATTGATTTTCAGTTTTGGGCGTAATTATTGACCTAAATTCGAAACTTAAAATGCTACCACAATCCATTCATTAAGTGGTATAATCTGAAGTTAAAATTTTAACACAGTAAGAGTTAGGAACCGTGTGTTTTTCTTGGGGTACCCGGCCGCTTCCTAAATATTTAAAGTTGTCCACAATTTCAGTATCCTGTCCTTTAATGTTAATTTGTCCCTTGCCTTCTTTGTCTCCTCTGATCAGCAGCGTCGTCTTGCTTTTTTATAAATAAATAAACAAATAATAAACTGAAACTCTGCGCCTGCTTGGAGACTCTAACCAATTTATGAAGTCTGTAACAGGTTGTGTCATGCGATGAAACGAAGAGGAAATACAAAGTACAGGTCAGGAACAAGGTTTATAGGAAACACTCAGCTGAATGCAAGTTTCTAATTTTCATATTCATACGAAAGCTGGTTTGAACTCCGCAATGCTCAGTTACGCGTTGTTCTGGTGGATACGGTACCTCATTGTTTTCCTCTTACATTAGAATGGACTGACTCAGTCAGTGGCAGTGGTACCTATAGATTAACGCGGACACCTAACCACGGTTCAGCATAGCGTTATTTACATTAACCAATCACTGGCTGAGGTATTTGCCTTGACGCGACAGAAAAATTTTGTGTATGTCCTTTGCAAGACACGTGGCCTAAGGTTTGTAAAAATCTACAATTGCCGGAACCTTAGTCAAATTCTTCTACTAAGGCAATGTTACAAAATAAAGGTTGATATGCAAGAAGTATTCAACCTGTGACAGTCATGAAACGTTTAGGTTTAAACATCTGCCGTAACAGAAAACTTGTGTAAGATGTCAGCAACCTAGTTACAAAATGTTAAAGACATATTTCTGGGAATATTTAGAGATGAAACACGGACGAGAAATACGAATGTTCTAAGGCGGCGTGTTTATCTAATGTATGGTGCTGCATGGAGCTGATAATACAATTTGTTGATGTGCTAGGTAAACGCATTTTTTAAAAAAATATCTGGACAAAAAGATGCGCCATGGTACGATGAAATAATAGAGTACTTGTCCAGAGTTGCAGCGACCGGTAGCGCAGCAGACACCATATGCAGAAGCTGCAAGAGCTGGCCGGGCAGTTGTAGGTCAAGAAGAGTGCGCCCAGTCGCCACCGCGCACTGCCGATCGTCTCTAAAGCTGATAGTAGACGTCGATGACCATTAGGGCTGAGTGACAGCCTGTCAGTCAACTGCCAACTGTTCTACATTGCCTGAAAGATTAATGGTGTAGATACGCGCGGGCCCAACTTGTATTTACATGTCATGAATCGTCAGCAGGACTCTGCAACACACACAAGTGTGCCATTACGGCCGAGAAAGTTGTAAGAGTTCTAACATCACAGATAAAAAATTAAATTAATTGGAAGACGGGAGTAGCTATCCAAGAAATTCCATTTCCTTATCAGTAACTGCTGCTTCTTACTAAAGATCCTTTCGTTCGAGAAGTACCACAACATATCCTGGCGTTATTGGTCTTTTGGTTTGAACGAGGTTCACTTGCAGTGTTGCATTTACTGTCCTATGTTCAGTACTTCTTAAGGATTCATAAGAATTTACTGAACTCCTTGCAACATTATTTTTACGTCCTGTTCCAGTGTTAAGATTCTGAGACGCAGACTTCTTTTGCATCTTCACCTTGTTTTAAGGAGAAATAACATATTGTCGCGTATAATATCAATTTAGATAAACTTTTCTCTGCCAGAGTGGCAGATTCTCCACAAGGGAGAGCAAGTAAAATAGGCTACAACAGAACTGTTTCAGACACAGAGTGCCCGCATCTCGTGGTCGTGCGGTAGCGTTCTCGCTTCCCACGCCCGGGTTCCCGGGTTCGATTCCCGGCGGGGTCAGGGATTTTCTCTGCCTCGTGATGGCTGGGTGTTGTGTGCTGTCCTTAGGTTAGTTAGGTTTAAGTAGTTCTAAGTTCTAGGGGACTGATGACCATAGATGTTAAGTCCCATAGTGCTCAGAGCCATTTTTTTCAGACACAGAGCGTATATTGAGACAAATATGGTTAGTGTGCCAATATCCCTGTCAGTTTCATTACGTTTCTTCGGAACATGGCGGTGATCTGGAATGCGTGACGGAAAGGTGTTGCGAGAGTGTGTAAAAACTGTATTTCAGGATTATTTTCAAGTTCTGTTGGGTAGCAGTGAAATCATTAGATTAGGTGGAGAGATTGGTTGTCGCCGTCTTGAATGAGGTATACTGCCATGTTTTTGAAGTTTTTAGGAAAATAGAAAGAAATTCATCACAATCACAATCGTCAAACAAATATCTTAGAAAATACTACGCAATCTCGGTAGGAGTGGCAGCGACTTGAAGATAGTGTCCTGTCGTCCTTTCTCAGCATAGGAAACCCGTCCGTAATAACAGTGCATAAATCTCTGAGTTATTTCTTTTTCAAGGAAGGACAGAAACTGGACGGGTTCATTGGCGTGTTCGAGTAAGCGAAAAATCGCGATGTCGTCATCTTTGCTCTCTTCGTTGTCTTTAATGTTTATCAAAACCTACAAATAATTTTTAGCACTTAATACGTACTTTTCGGTAATAGGCTATTAAACAGAGTAACGGCTGGTCCCGGCGGAGGTTCGAGTCCTCCCTCGGGCATGGTTGTGTGTGTTTGTCCTTAGTATAATTTAGGTTAAATAGTATGTAAGCTTCGGGAATGATAACCTTAGCAGTTAAGTCCCATAAGATTTCACACACATTTGAACATTTTTTGAAACAGAGTAATGTCTATCTCTTGCTCTGCTAACACTATTTCACATCCGTATGTGAAAAGATTTAGCTATTCATGATTTTCCACGCTGATTACAGTCGCCAAATGCAGTTCTTGTCACTGCAGCGTTGCTTCAACCTAAAAGTTAGAAAAAGAATGGTTCAAATGGCTCTCAGCACTATACGACTTAACTTCTGAGGTCATCAGTCGCCTAGAACTTGGAACTAATTAAACCTAACGAACCTAAGGACATCACACACATCCATGACCGAGGCAGGATTCGAACCTGCGACCGGAGCGGTCGCTCGGCTCCAGACTGTAGCGCCTAGAACCGCACGGCCACTGCGGCCGGCAAAAGTTAGAATGTAAAGATTTGCCAGTTGTGTGATTTCTACTCTGGACGTGTTCCCAATTTTACTGTTTCCCTTATTCGATATTTGAGACGAAGAATGGGAAATCTGTCTTGAATGTTTTTAAAAATAAAGTGAAAACGGACAAAAATGAACTCCCAGATGACAGTGTAACGCAAAAAACACGGCAACATTTGCACGAGTACTGCGCAGCTATATACTAGAAGCGATATTACATTTTCAAATAAGGTTGGAATTAAATGCTCTATCGACATATTCGTTATTAAAGATGGAGCGTACCACCTCAGACTGCATAAAGATTAGGAACCTTCACTTCATTCCTCTCAAGCGACACAGAAACAGAATTGAAACAATATCAGGTGGAAGAGCGGCGATTTAAAATGTGCATCTGCCGGAAAACGGTGCTGCAGTTCCAACTCTTACAAGAGACGGCAGGCGAAAATGTTAAACGAGCACCGTTAACAGGAAGACAGTGGTAAGGGCATACGCCCTGCACGGTCCGTGAAGTATGGGATCATGTTCTGCGGTTCAGTACCCATAGTCGGCTTAAATATCAGGTAGTAGTAGTACTACTACTAGGAGCAGTAGACGTCATAGTCGTTTTCAGTCCGAAGATTGATTTGATGTCGCCTTCCACGCTAGTCTATTCTGTGCCAGCTTCTTCATATCTGCAAAACTACTGAAACCCCAACTCATTTGAACCTTCTTGCTGTAGCCAGTCTTTGCTCCTCTTCTATAAGCCTTACCCGCTACATTTCTCAGCACTCTTTGGTGCCTCGGTGGTTATTCCATCAACCAACTCCTTCCTTCAGTCAGAGTGTGCAATAAGTTTCTTTCCTCCCCAATTCGGTTATTATCTCCACATTAGTAATGCGATGTACCCATTTCATTTTCAACATTCTTCTGTAGCACATTTCAAAAAGTTTGATTCACTTCTGGTCTGAACTGTTCAAATGGCTCTGAGCACTATGGGACTCAACTGCTGTGGTCATAAGTCCCCTAGAACTTAGAACTACTTAAACCTAACTAACCTAAGGACAGCACGCAGCACACAACACCCAGCCATCACGAGGCAGAGAAAATCCCTGACCCCGCCGGGAATCGAACCCGGGAACCCGGGCGTGGGAAGCGAGAACGCTACCGCACGACCACGAGATGCGGGCGTAGTGTTAATCGCCTACGTTTCACCTCGGTACAAGGCTACACTCCATAAAAACAGTTCAAGGAAAAATTTTTAACGTTTAAATTTATAGTCGATGTTAACAAATTTCGGTTTTTGTGAAACGCTTTGCTTGCTCTTGCCAGTCTGCACTTCTTTTTCGTTTATACTTCTGCTTTGGTCAGTTAGTTTACTGCCTGAATAGCAAAACTCATCTACTAACTTTAATTCCCTTGTCTAATACCTTCAGCATGCCCCAATATTCCATTACCTTCGTTTTACTTACGTCGATATTCAGCTTGACGCTGAGATTCATCCTCGTCGTCATCATCATCATCATCATCATCATCATCATCATCATCGCCGAGCTTCATCGTCGTCTTCTTCTTCTTCTTCTTCTTCTTTAACAGTTTCCAGCCCCAGGCTCACTCTGTTTGCAACATAAAGCTCACCATCGAGTCCTGTTTTCCCAACATCTTTCTGCATTCACTCTGCTCCAGCCCTTGCCACTTTTTTCAGCACACTCCTTCACACTTTTCAGACATCCATCCGTTGGTCTTCCTTTTGGTTGTTTCTTTCGCATATCGATTTCATGTGTCTTTTGGGAATAATCTTGTTTCCCATTTTCTTTAACCGCTCATACCATCTTAGCCTTCATGTTCCTCTTCCAATACTTTCATTATCATTTCATTCTTCATCCTATCTCTCGTTCCTACTCCTGTTCTACTTTTGAGGAGTTTCAATTCACATGCCTGTAATCTGCTCACATATTTTCCTTCATTCCTGACGCCGAGATTAAATACTATTTAGTATGTGGCAGCAGAGAATGAGAAAAGGAAAAAGGTCAGTGGGAACGTGTTCGTAAACAGCCACGTGCTACAGGACAGTCGGTGTGCAGCCACCGCATACGGAGTTTCGCGGACGATAATTAACCCGCATGTCAGTGACGGCTGCAGCGGTGTTTTGCGATGCGGTTTGTCGCGCGCCGCAAATGGACGGACGCGCGCATTTACCGCTCGGGAGCATTATCTCGCGGCTGGGCGATGTGTTCCGGCCGTGTGATAGCCAGCTTCCTCAGAGGACAGCCACCGCAGCTTCCTGGCCGCACAGCAATACGCCGGATCTCTTCCGTATACGATCCGCAGCTGCCGAACCTGAACTGAGTGCGCACGGTAACATTAGACCATCGTCTGCAGCTGCAGCAGTTTGACAGCTACTACTGCATAACAGCCTGCTCTAGACTTTTCTATCCACTACAGTCTCCAGCTGCAAGCATCCACGCTGCTACTGAACATTTTCCTACTATCATCTTTCATTTTTCCATTAGGTTGTCGTCTCTGTCTCTTAACACCTCTCAGAACCCATCTAATAATTTCATTCCTCCAGTTACCCTCCGTTAACCTGGATATACGTCCCTTTCAATCCCTCTTCATTTCCGGCCGGCCGCGGTGGTCTCGCGGTTCTAGGCGCGCAGTCCGGAACCGTGCGACTGCTACGGTCGCAGGTTCGAATCCTGCCTCGGGCATGGCTGTGTGTGATGTCCTTAGGTTAGTTAGGTGTAAGTAGTTCTAAGTTCTAGGGGACTGATGACCACAGCAGTTGAGTCCCATAGTACTCAGAGCCATTTGAACCATTTGAACCTCTTCATTTCCATTAGAGTCGTAGTTACGTCTGGCTATTCTACGCTGAGGTGACAAAGGTCATGTGGTAGCGATATGCCCATACTACAGATGGTGTTGTATAGCGTACATAAGGTATAAAAGGTCAGCGCACTGGACTCGGAAGATTCATGTAAAAAGGTGTCCGACGAGTTTATGGCCGCACGACAGCGTCTGAACGCGGATTGGTAGTTGGAGCTAGAAGCATTGGATACCCTATTTCGGGAATCGTTAGGGCATTCAATAATCCGAGATCAGTAGAGTCAATAGTGTGCCGAGGACACCAAATTTCAGATATCACCTCTGATCACGAACAACGCAGAGGCCAACAGCCTTCACTTAACGACCGATAACTGCGGCGTTTGCGTAGGGTTGTGAGTGGTAACAGATAAGCAACACTGCATTAAGTAACCGCAGAAATCAATGTGGGGCGTACGACGAACATATCTGTTAGGACAGTGCGGCGAAATTTGGCCTCAATGGGCTATGGCAGCAGACGACCGACGCGAATCGAATGCCTTTGGTAACAACCCGACATTGCGTGCAGCGCCTCTCCTGGCTCGTGATAATATCGGCTGGAGCGTAGACGACTGGAAAACCGTGGTCCGGTTAGATGCCGTCCCGATTTCAATTGCTAAGAGCTGATGGCAGGGTTCGAGTGTCACGCTGACCCCCACGAAACCGACGACCCTGTCAACAAGGCACTGTGCAAGTGGGTGGTGGCTTCGTAATGGTGTGGGCTGTGCTTGCATGGAATGGACTGGGTGCTCTGATTTACTTGAGCGTATCATTGGCTGGAAATGGTTATGTTCGGCTACTTCGAGACCGTTTGCAGCCATGTGTGGACATAATGGTGCCCAACGAAGAATTTTCGTAGATGGAAATTTTTGGAGATTTGTGGTAAGTTCCTATGGGACCAAACTGCTGAGGTCGTAGGTCCCTAAGCTTACACACTACTTAATCTAACCTAAACGGTAAGGACAATACACACACTCGCATTCACGAGGGGGGACTCGAACCTCCGACGGGGGAAGCCGCGCAAACTGTGGGAAGGCGCCTCAGACCGCGCGGTCATGGATGACAATGATACAAATGGCTCTGAGCGCTACGGGACTTAACATCTATGGTCATCAGTCCCCTAGTACTTACAAGGGAACCTCCCCATCGCACCCCCCTCAGATTTAGTTATAAGTTGGCACAGTGGATAGGCCTTGATAAACTGAACACAGATCAATTGAGAAAACAGGAAGAAGTTGTGTGGAACTGTGAAAAAATAAGCAAAATATACAAACTGAGTAGTCCATGGGCCACATAAGCAACATAATGGACAAAGTGAGCTTAGGAGCGCCGTGGTCCCGTGGTAGCGTGAGCAGCTGCTGAACGAGAGGTCCTAGGTTCAAGTCTTCCCTCGACTGAAAATTTTACTTTCTTTATTTTTGCATTTTTATTATGCTATTGATGAAATATCTAAAAAAAATTTAAATAAGCGCATTTAGCACATTTATTTAATTTCATTTTGCCAAATGAACTACATTATCGATGAAGTTCATAATGAGACTGATAAATGAAAGTATCTCAGAAATTATATATTTGGCCTGCTGAGCTAAAGCAATAAAGACAAGATACGATGGGTAACTCTCGATCACTACCTTACACTTTGTCTTCTTGGAATTGTTTGCTGTAATTACTCACCCATTAATTTCTGACGGCGCTGCCTGTTTATGTCGTACGTGCTGAAGAAGCTCGCAATCACTGACGAGGTGTGACAAACATAATTAGCCTCTGAGCTATAGCTTCACAAATTATCCGTAAAGCCTGTAAGCAGCACTGTCTTTGGTATCTGCCATGTACGACATTAAAGTTTACGGTTTCCTCTCCTCCTCATTGCAGTCATTAAGAATTCTCTAATGGTCGTAAATTAATCAATGCGCTACCAATTGCGTCTACGTCATTATCGCAAGGATCGCAGCGGCACGTCTGAATTAGCGATTTCTATTGACATTTGCTATCACTTATGTGACTTGCCAAGAATAATGGTGCGCTTTTAAAAGCCTTGCTTTTTTTTATCGTTACCTCTTGTTTAGGAATACCTTTGTGCGCGGAAAGTTATAAATCTATTTTATGCGGTGTTAGCGGGAAGTTATAAATCTATTTTATGCGGTGTTAGAGTCTGTTTCCAAATCTTAAACACAAAGAGCACGCAAGAAATAGCCGTCTCATAGAAAATTGCAGAAGTAAAAAGATCGAAAAAGATATGTCCTATTAAGTTTAATTATTTGTGTTGAACTTTCACTAATTCCAAAATGTTTTTCGGTGGAGTCTGCGCATCTAGCACGTTTCTAAGAGCCCGTTCCCTATCAGTAAAAGTCACCGCCAGAGCATTCGGTTATTCTGCGTCAGGGACTTCAAGCCAATTTAAAATACCGTTGCGAAGATCAACGTATTAGGTTGCACATCCAAGCGTAGGCACTCTTCGTAGTTAGCAACGATAATTTCTTTTTATCCCTTGAAATGACATCAGTGCTTTTTAACGTTAATTTGAAATTTGTTGGCTTCAAGAACCATAGTATAACCATAAATCAAGCATGAGAGGTCCAATTAATAAACCTTCAGTTACACTACTACAATAGTGACCGTACTGTGCTGATTAATTTATCTAGAGAACCTCATTATTTTTAAAAACCGTTGTAATTCTTAGATGAATGGACAAAATTTCTTGATTTTGAGCGAGGTAAGATACGCTAACTTTTCGGTTTGCCCTAGTTTCAGTACACAGTTACAAAGAGAAACGAACATCTGTTCGAACTTGCAGAACACCACTGTTATGTCCGAGATTATGAAACGCTGCTGATTAGTATCGAAGAGCTGATAGGTACAGTGGATGACAAACAATGAGTTGCAATACGTACGTGCAATTGAAACAATAATTCCTGCGCATGAAACAAATCGTCACAATGGAACGATAACGTGATAGGATGAGGAACAGTGCTTACATGTGCGAAGGAAGTTGTAAAAGAATCGTATGACATCAGAGAGAGGCATTTAGAGTGGAGAATCACGCCAAACCCTGTTGCAAACTGATGGAAGGGTTTTGTTTTGGCGAGTGCCTAGAGGGCATTACCCACCGTCGTGTGTAGCGCCAACAGCGAGTGAGGAGGAGACGGTGCTACGGTAGCGGATCTCTTCTGTGGTTATGGTGTGCTCCCCCTAATTGCGTTCAAGAAGACGCTAAATGAGAAAGAGTTTGAACACGTGTAGAGCGTTGGGTATTGCGCACAGAGACGATGTATCACCATGAGAATGCACTCTGTCATAAAGCGGCATCTGTGAGGCAAGGGCTTGTGAACAATAACATTCCTGAAATAGACTGTCCTGCCCAGAGTCCCGACCTGAAACCAATGGAATAGCTTTGGGACGAGTTACTGCATCGGCTTCTCCCTAGACACCAGCGTCCATCATCACGATCTCCTATGGTGTTGGCCCTCGAAGGAACATGAACTGCCATTCCCACACATCATTCAGACACATCATTGGAAGTGCCTCTAGTACTGATCAAGCCGCCATATTGGTGGAGGGCGGACTGTCGCATCTTAATGTCCACTGGGAGGTGTCCGCATACTTTGATAAGATAGTCTGTGGTTCGTCTTAGACGAAATCGAACCCGAGCCTCCGGAAAGGGGCCGTGCGACAGAGGCGCCCGTGCCGGCGGTGCTGGGGGAAGCCAGACGGGTGCAGCGCGCTGCCTCGTGGAGCGACGCGACGGCGCAGAAGCCGCCGTGATGGATCGGACACGCCGCCGCCGCTGCCTGTGTGGGTGACTCCCACGCTGCGGCTGGCCGGCGTCTGGACGCGGCTGCGAGGTAGCCATCACCAGGCCGTCGTGCTCGGGGAAACTCCGACTTCCGCCACTCCTGTTATCTACATCTACATTTATACTCAGCAAGCCACCCAACAGTGTGTGGCAGAGGGCACTTTACGTGCCACTGTCATTGCCTCCCTTTCCTGTTCCAGTCGCGTATGGTTCGCGAAAGCCTCCGTGCGCGCTCGAATCTCTCTAATTTTACATTCGTGATCTCCTCGGGAGGTATAAGTAGGGGGAAACAATATATTCCATACCTCATCCAGAAACGCACCCTCTCGAAACCTGGACAGCAAGCTACAGCGCGATGCAGAGCGCCTCTCTTGCAGAGTCTGCCACTTGAGTTTGCTAATCATCTTCGTAACGCTATCACGCTTACCAAATGACCCTGTGACGAAACGCGCCGCTCTTATTTGGATCTTCTCTATCTCCTCTGTCAACCCGACCTGATACGGATCCCACACTGATGAGCAATACTCAAGTATAGGCCGAACGAGTGTTTTGTAAGCCACCTCCTTTGTTGATGGACTACATTTTCTAAGGACTCTCCCAATGAATCTCAACCTGGCATATGATCATTCCACTTCAAATCGTTCCGTACGCATACTCCCAGATATTTTACAGAAGTAACTGCTACCAGTGTTTGTTCCGCTATCATATAATCATACAATAAAGGATCCTTCTTTCTATGTATTCGCAATACATTACATTTGTCTATGTTAAGGGTCAGTTGCCACTCACTGCACCAATTGCCTATCCGCAGCAGATATTCCTGCATTTCGCTGCAATTTTCTAATACTGCAACTTCTCTGTATACTACAGCATCATCCGCGAAAAGCCGCATGGAACTTCATTTGCATATATTGTGAAAAGCAATGGTCCCATAACACTCACCTGTGGCACGCCAGAGGTTACTTTAACGTCTGTAGACGTCTCTCCATTGAGAACAACATGCTGTGTTCTGTTTGCTAAAAACTCTTGAATCCAGCCACACTTCTGGTCTGATATTCCGCAGGCTCTTACTTTGTTTATCAGGCGACAGTGTGGAACTGTATCGAACGCCTTCCGGAAGTCAAGGAAAATGGCATCTACCTGGGAGCCTGTATCTAATATTTTCTGGGTCTCGTGAACAAATAAAGCGAGTTGGTCTCACACGATCGCTGTTTCCGAAATCCATGTTGATTCCTACAGAGTAGATTCTGGGTTTCCAGAAATGACATGATACGCGAGCAAAAAACGTGTTCTAAAGTTCTACAACACATCGATGTCAGAGATATAGGCCTATAGTTTTGCGCATCTGCTCGACGACCCATCTTCAAAACTGGGACTACCTGTGCTCTTTCCCAATCATTTGGAACCTTCAGTTCCTTTAGAGACTTGCGGTACACGGCTGTTAGAAGGGGTGGGGGTGGGGGGGAAGTTCTTTCGCGTACGCTGTGTAGAATCGAATTGGTATCCCGTCAGGCCCAATGTTGAGTGATTTCAGTTACTTTACTATTCGTTGGACACTTATTTCGATGTCAGCCATTTTTTCGTTTTATGTGCTGCAGTGAAAAAAATCGAAGGTTGTACTTTTTTTAAGTGAATTATTTTAACGGAATAGAGAATCATTGAGTAATGAAGTACAGTACAAATACAAAAAAGAAAGGGTTGAATGACACTCTTGTCTGGAAGACTCCCAGCGGATAGAGCTGACACAAGATAACGTGGCGCCGGTTCGGAATCTCGCCACAAATGCTGGTTGTTTCAATCCTGATGCTCCGAACGGGCGGCCGCATTAGCTGTCAGTCGCCGGAAGACCACCACACTTGCGAAGCGTTTCGTTTTACTGCACAGCATGGCAACACCTTCTTCGCGCTCCAAATGCATGAGGACAGTTCTTATAATCAGTCACTTACGATTATACTGAACGCCATTAAATTTTTGTCGGTAGAGGCAAACGAGCGAGCAAATATCCCATTAAACCTGTGCTTGAGAAGCTTGCAGCAACCCCTAGCTGGTCCAATCCCTCAATAAAGTGTATACAAAAAGAGGGAGGAAACATAGCTACTAGGGCATGCTGAACAGTGATGCCTGCAAATTTGTTACGTGAAAACGCTTAAAAATTATTAATAAACTTTATTAACATTGTACATCTTTGTTCTCCATGTCTATACAATTTTTTCAATATAGTTACCTTGTCAACGAACATGTTTCTCTGAACGAGAGACTAGTTTGTTGATATAGCCATTGTTGAATATTTGAGAACTTTCAGCATTGCAGCGCGTTAGCAATCGTAAGTATGGAAATAATTATAAAAAATCCGCCTCGATTGCACAAACTACCTGCTGTTTACCTAGGTTTCAGCGTCGGTAACCACGCCTTCTTCAGAACAATTTTATAAAACAGCTTGTCTAAATGGGCATAGTCAAAGGCTAAAATCAACACCTACAGCGGCAAAAAAATAATAATTATCATTATTATTATAAAAACTCCGCCTCGATTGCACAAACTACCTGGTGTTTACCTAGGTTTCAGCGTGGGTAACCACGCCTTCTTCAGAACAATTTTATAAAATAGCTTGCCTAAATGGGCATAGTCAAAGGCTAAAATCAATACCTACAGCGGCAAGATCCCATAAATTTTTTATTTTTTTACAAATACGCGGTACATATGTACCAAGTCAATAATATTACTTTGTGTGTGCTGCCTCGCCCCAGCCAACGTACGATGGTCACAGGCTCTTCACCTAACTCTTGCCGCTGTAGGTGTTGATTTTAGCCTTTGACTATGTCCATTGAGGCAAGCTGTTTTATAAAATTGTTCTGAAGAAGGCGTGGTTACCCACGCTGAAACCTAGGTAAACACGAGGTAGTTTGTGCAATCGAGGCGGATTTTTTATAATTATTATGTTTAATATTTGTTGACGGAGCCACAACCTCACGTGTGCTCGCACCGCTTCATCAATATGAAAATGAAGTTTTGAAGGTGTTTTTTAAGTTTTGGAAACAGATGAGGATCGGATGGGGCCACGTCGGGATGGTGGGTGACAGCGCGCTCAAGACGTCAAACTGATGCAGGTGCCGCAACGCTCGCGTGTGGTCTGGCATTATCGTGCTGGAGGGGAGAGTGTTCCATTTGCGGACGGCAAGGTACTCGATTGTAGCAGGCTGTTTCTGACGTACCGACAAAGTTACGCTGCGTGCTGCCACGTTACCTGCTGCAATTTGGATCCCTCTAGCTGCAGAGGGCTGCAAGTGTGTAGATGTGAAGAATAAAGATGTAGAATGTTAATAACGTTTGTTTTCTTTAAAAAGCTTTATGCATTTTCACATAGAAAATTTCGAGGCATTACTTTCCAGCACGCCCTCGTACATCTACATCTGCCCAAGGACTCACTGTTTCGGAAAGACGCCGAGAAAAAGGAAGAAAATTTAATTTTTAGAAGTGATTGCCAAAGAGGTTATCAGGAAACGTCGTTCGCGGTGCCACGTTTTTAACCCTTTTTTCTTGACATTTCCTTCTGGCAGTGTATTCACTCTTAAGAGTTACATGTAGAATTATTGGTCGTTAATATGTTAATACCATCGCTTGAAGACTCGCTAGATGGTGCAGCTTGCAAGTTATATGCGATATGCGTATGTGCTTCCCCTTCACCTAAGACGCCATCTGCGCAGGTATGTGCTAAATTATTTTGTGCGCATTCTCGTTTCATAAACATAATCGGAAAGTGTTTTGTCCATCGTGCGCGACGTCCTCTTCCCTCGCGGTGTGTGACTGTTGTGTCTGTAAGTGTGTGTACTGAGTGTTGTTGAAAGTAAAGACTGTATGTTAACTGAAGAAAAGGGTGAAACGTGATGCCAGCACATAACCTACTTTCCTCTAATAGCCTCAAGGAGGCCGCCAAGTATTGCATCCTCATCAACAGTATCACACGCCCTCACTCCATGGGGCACTGCGCTGGGATTTGGAGTTTAATTCACAATATTCGTGCAAAGTCCGGTGATGAGGGATTTTACTCCACCACATCTCCTCCCCTCGCCGATGGCGAAAATTTCTGCTTCGATTAGGATTTCTCCTATAAGTCGAGCGCCAAACGCACATGCCTGCATTAGCGACCTCGGCTAGGGAGGTGTGTAACATTAACACACGGCGTGTTCCAGATAAGATGTTTTGCTCTGTAACTTACAAATTAATAAGTGAAAGGAGTATCTACTCTTTTTGCGGAGCTAAGGATATACCTTATTCAGTTAGTTTCCAAAGTGCTGCAGCAACAAGTAGTAATTTTTTAAATAGATTACTTTTTTGTATCGATGGCAAGTGTTACTTGTGAAACCTGTGCCACTGTACTATTCGCCGCACAGATGTTATGCTGGTATCAACGGACTGCAGAAATTTCTCGTAAGTGCGCATACGGATCGTGGTATACTGCAGCTTCAACACTTCCCTATCCTCATTTTTTGCTAGTCTTGGTGCCGTCTCGAAACTTGTTTGTCGAAGCCATTTTTCATCTTGTAAGGGCGTAGCTAGCGGCTGATGGATTTCTTCGACGAAAATATATCTCAGGATCTTTTTTTAAAAGCACTCCGCAGGGAGAGTAGCGTTTACCTCTCTAAATGAATATTCTTTTCCCGTGTTATTTTGTACCTTATATCTCATCCAAAACACCCTGTATAAGTTACCGTTCTACAAAGAGAGAATGCATTTTGAACAGTTCTCGTGTATCAGACCGGGCAGCGTCGTAATGCATTTCTAATCGTATAGTGCGTATGATTTTGTCGCCATGAAACTGAGAAAAAATTCTATACGAAAAAAATTCATGAAAATCCATAGGCATACCTGTATCCACGGCCTCAGTTTCCATTCCCCCCCCCCCCCCCCCCCGCCCCCGCTTCCCTTGATACATTAAGTTCCACTCATGCAAGTGCTCTAACACACTAGTAATTTCAACTTAATTGGTCAAGGGGTCATCAGTTTAGTGTTGGAGGGAAATATGAGGGTAAAAGTTTTAAAGGGAGACCCAGAGATGAATACAGTAAACAGGTTCAAATGGATGCAGGCTGCACTGGATATTTGACGAGACTTGCACAGGATAGAGTAGCATGGAGAACAGCATCAAACCAGTCTTTTTACTTAAGACCACGCCAGTAACATTGTTCATATATTGTTAAACGATTTCATTTTTTGTTAAATGCAACTTTTTGTGCCAAACCAAAAAAGTAATACTCTCCTTTCTAAAAGCGTTGTGCTTCGTCATCTTATGTACCCTCACTGTGTGTGTGTGTGTGTGTGTGTGTGTGTGTGTGAGCGCGGACCTGATAACGGCCAAAGGAATGGAAAGTCGGTTCGTGATGAAATATTACATTGCCAAATATCTGGAAAGTATTTCCTATTTAATACTGTTGCCTTGTTCTGTTAATCGCTGGGGGAAAATTCGGTTAATATTTTTTAAAAAAAGTTCGTTGTACCAGCCAAAACATATATACCTTTTTGGGCTTCATTGAACCACTCCGCACTTGAAGAAACTATTGGGTAATTATTTGCGTTTCATAGTAAGATTTTCTGCTGCTGCTGCCGTCCAGCAGAAGTTTGGTTTAACTTCTTTTGTGATATTTTGGCCTGGTATTTGGGTAACGGTCGGCTGGCTGTTCCCCCTTGTCGATCGTGCAGTAGTAAATCACGGGCGACCGAACTTGTGCGACAGCCGTCCCATGTACCTTCCGCTGGATGCCGCCGCGGCCGTCCGCGCTTGTCAGCCTGTTCGAGATGTATCGTTCACCGGCGCATTTCCTCTCTCGTTTTTCGTCCGCGTTTCTTTCTCTCTTTCGTTCTTTTTTTTTGTGCCCCCCTGTCCACCAGGCGTCTCCGTATTCCCTTCCCCCTCGGTCAGGGGCGCGCTGCGATCGTACCCCGAGATAAAGACGTTTGGTAGTGGTGAGAAATAGACTCCTTCAACACTTCCACGGGCCACCAGAGCTCTTTGTTTTTGGGAGGGAAGGCGGGGGCCGGATATCTTACTCCACGGCGTGTCGTTTTAACTAAACTCCGCGATGTATCATCTGAGGTCCTCAAAGTCCCCGATATGCGGAGCCATTAGATTGTGGATTCGGCTCCAGTGGACCTCCAGGTAATTGGGAGGGAAAGAGATAAGGGAAATTCATAACCTGTCGACACTGCCGTATATCTCAAGGTTCTCTTCTTCAGTCCATTAAATAAAAAAATGAAAGGGATGCTAATTTCAGCTGGACTGCACTTAAGGTGGAAGATTTGCAAATGATGTCACATGATAAGAGTTGGAAGCAATGATGTCTCAATAGTCCTTGTTTGGAGGCAAGTGACGGTGAAGGACTATTATCACATTCCTAAATAGTGCTCTAGACTACAGCAGAGTCAGCCTTGTCTAACACAGACGGCTATTTGCTGAAATTAAGGCTCGAGAAGACGTCCTGATGTCTTTATGCGCTGTCATTTTTCACTAAATTTATTTGGTGCAGCTATGATCGAAGTTACTAGTTTCAGATGTTTAGCAGAGAAAAATTTAAGTATTAAATCATATAAGTTTGCTCGTCTTATTGGAGTAATCTTCTGCATAAAAGTAACAAGTTGGTAATTTAAGACAAGCTGCACAAATTTATTACCTGTATTTGTTTTTCCAGCGTGTTAAAGGAAAACATGTTCTCAGTTTCAAGCACGTTAGTCTACATTATCACACAGCCGAAGCAAACGTACATACAAGAAATGGAAATTGTAATTATCTAGAGATATTGGAACAGTACTAAGAAACGTGTCAGAGGTTTGACTACGCATTGTTTGTTCATCTCGTCTGCATACTCTGCAAGTCACAACAGTTTTTAGCAGAAGCTACGTTTTTCAGTTCTCTGTATTAAGAAATTTCACACGAGGATGACTGTCTGAATAATTACTGCTTACAAGTATTACTTGCTTACACGGGTATAATTCGTAGTCTGCCTTCTCCATACCACAGGAATGGTTTATTTGCGCTAAGTAGTAGTATGCTGCGCTCTAGAAACAGTTTTCTGAACATTCCACATAGCGTTTTCCAAGTTACTGCGGTGTGTTCCTTGAAATAATTTACATTTCCTGCCCTTGCCTTATATGTATTATATGTCTGACCGCAGTTGTTATTTCAACAGTAAGTGACCTCTTTCATAGAGATACTCCTGTTCGTCAATATTCTTTGCATGAGTAGAAGTTCGCCATTTGCTTTACCTATAACTGAGTCTAATTATCTTCCCTCTTCATATCCACAGACATTCATGCTCCTACCTATCTGTGTAGCTGCCTACAGTTATTATTTACCTTTTACGTAGTTACCACTGTGGGAGTGTTGTCTACCGGTGACTGCACTTTAGTACAGATTCTGTTATTCTCTTGTAAAGTCGAGTCAGTGGCAGAAAATACTGGGAATGTAGCTTGAATTTTTCTAGAATTCTTTGAGACCGTGAGAGACAATAAGGTAGATCCGAAATTGGACGTCCACATCGAGTCGAACGAAGAACTGCACACGGACGGAATGGACAATTATGGAAGCTAGAATTGGCTTCTGTGCTTGTTTAAGTGACTAACACAGAATATGACTGACGAAAACTACAGAAACTTAGATCAGGAGGGTCTGTTGGCGATTTGAGTTCGACCCTTCCGAATTTAGTCCAGTATCTGAAATACTATGCCGCCTCGCTGGGTACTTAGCATAAATTTTCTTCTGTGGCAATATGCCCTATTTCCATCAATTACTATTTATTATTGTATTGTAGTACAGTTTCTTGGTAACATCATCCGCTACCCAACAAATTACTTATACGAGGGCCGTTCAGAAAGTAACCTGAGGTTGATTTAAAAAAATACACCAAGTTAAATAAAAATATTTTAATATATACATCAAACAACTACATCTTTGCACTATTTTTCTACATAGTCTCCATAGCGATTGAGGCACTTATCGTATCTCTTCACAAGCTTTGAAATTCCTTCTGCATAAAAATCACCCGCTTGTGCCTGGAGCCAGCCTGTGACCGCATCTTTGAGCTCTTCGTCGTCATCAAACCGCTGTGACCCGAGCCATTTCTTCAAATGCATGAAGAGGTGATAATCACTTGGCGCCAGGTCTGGGCTGTAAGGTGGATGGTTGATAACGTCCCACTTGAAGGACTCAAGAAGGGCCGTTGTTCTGCGAGCAGAGTGAGGACGGGCGTTATCGTGCAAAAAAACGATACCGGAAGTCAGCATACCACGGCGTTTGTTCTGTATAGCCCGTCGTAACTTTTTTATTGTTTCCGTTGCCATCAGTTTTCTGGCAGAAAAATCTTGCGAGGCTTTTCTTGGTTTGGTAGGCGAATTTGAATGTGCTCACATCTTTGATTGTTCTTTTGTCTCAGGGTTCACGTACTTAATCCAGGTTTCGTCACCGGTCACGATTCTGTTTAACAATGGTTCTCATAACGTGACAGAAAGTCTAATGCAGAGGCCATTCTTTGAGTTTTGTGGTGGTCGGTAAGAATTTTGGACACCTATCGTGCACAGAACTTACGGTAACCCAATCTTGCTGTCACTATCTCGTACAAGAGAGTCTTAGAAATCTGTGGAAAACCAGCAGACAACTCCGACATTGAGAAACGTCGATTTTCACGAACTTTTGCATCAACTGTCTGAACGAGTTCGTCAGTCACCAATGATGGTCTACCACTCCTCTCTTCATCATGAACGTTTTCTCGTCCACTTTTAAATAAACGTACCCATTCACGGACAACTCCTTCACTCATAACTCTTGGTCCGTACACGGCACAAAGCTCACGATGAATAGCTGCTGCAGAATATCCTTTGGCTGTAAAAAACCTTATGACAGCACGCACTTCACATTTGGCGGGGTTTTCTATTGCAGCACACATTTCAAACTGCCACAAAAACTAAACTAGCGCAGGTACGACGTTCACTCGACCATGGCTTGATGCCGACTGACCTGTTGAGTGCGTGAACGCACAGATGGCGTCGCTACTCCCCCCACAACCCGCACTGTGACCAATCGGAGGTTACTTTCTGAACCGCCCTCGTATATTTATGTAAACTATTATGAAAATTATCTACATGTACATGGACACTCTGCAAATCACATTTCAGTGCCTTGCAGAGGGTTCATCGAACCGCCTTCACAATTCTCTATTATTCCAGTCTCGTATTGAGCGCGGAAAGAACGAACACCTATATCTTTCCGTACGAGCTCTGATTACCCTTATTTTATCGTTGTGATCGTTTCCCTCTATGTATGTCGGTGCCAACAAAATATTTTCACATTCGGAGGAGGAAGCTGGTGATTGGAGTTTCGTGGGAAGATTCCGTCGCAACGAAAAACGCCTTCTTCTAATGGTGTCCAGCGCAAATCGTTACAGTGGCACACTCTCCCATATTTAGCGATAATATAAAACGTGCTGTCCTTCTATGAACTTTTTCGATGTACTCCGTCAGTTCTAACAGGTAAGGATCCCACACAGCGCAGCAGTATTCTAAAACAGGAGGGACAAACGTAGTGTAGAGTCTCCTTAGTAGATCTGTTACATTTTCTAAGTGTCCTGCCAACAAAACGCAGTTTTGGTTAGCCTTTCCCACACCATTTTCTTTGTGTTCCTTCCAATTTAAGCTGTTCCTAATTGTAATTCCTAGGCATTTAGTTGAATTTACGGCCTTCATATTTGACTGATATATCGTGTAACCGAAGTTTAACGAATTCCTTTCAGCACTCATGTGGATGACCTCATAATTTTCGTTATTTACGGCCAACTGCCAATTTTCGCACCATCCAGATATCTTTTCTAAATGGTTTTGCAATTTGTTTTGATCTTCCGATGACTTTATTAGTCGATAAACGACAGCGTCATCTGCAAACAACCTAAGACGGCTGCTTAGCTTGTCTACCAAATCGTTTGTATAGATAATGAACAGCAAAGGGCCTATAACAGTATCTCGGGGAACGCCAGAAATTACTTCTGTTTTACTCGATGACTTTCCGTCACTTAGTACGAACTGTCACCTCTCTGACAGGAAATCACAAATCCAGTCACATAACTGAGACGATATTCCATAAGCATGCAGTTTCACTACAAGCCGCTTGTGTGGTAAAGAGTCAAAAGCCTTCCGGAAATCCATAAATACGGAATCGACCTGAAATTCCTTGTCAATAGCATTCGACACTTCATGCGAATAAACAGCTCGATGTGTTTCACAAGAACGATGTTTTCTGAATCCATGTTGACTTTGCGTCAATAGACCGTTTTCTTCGAGGTAATTCATTATTTGCTCTTTTCCGGATACTGAACGAGGTTTATGGTAAACAGGGTGTAAACATAACAGTTTACAACGTACCACAGTGATGCAGCGGAAGTCGAGACAAAAAAACTGATATAGGACATTTGTGGTCTACCAGGGATTGTGTGAAAACCGGAACAGAAAAGAATCGAAGCACATGAGATGTAGTGCTACAGACGAATGTTGAAAGTCAGGTGAACTGATAACATAAGGAATGTGGAAATTTGCGCAGAATCAGAGAGGAAAGGAATATGTGAAAAACACTGACAAGGAGAAGCGAAAGGATGATCGGACATCTGTTAAGACATCAGGGAATGACTTCCATGGTACTAGAGGCAGCTGTAGAGGGCAAAAACTACAGAGGAAGAGAGAGATTAGAATGCATCCAGCAAATAATTGAGGACGTAGGTTGCAACTGCTACTGACACAGGACAGGACAGAAATTCGTGGCGGGCCGAATCAAACCAATCACAAGGCTGATGGCTTTAAAAAAGGCCGGGGGATTCTTTTTCTTCATTTCTTGCTTTCTACACCTTCGACAACGATATTTTAATGTGAAAAACGCCACATTGCACCGGGGCACAGAGCCACCTTGAAATGGATCAACCAGTTCTATAGTTAGTTTAGCATCTCCTGTTAGTCCTTTTTGGTATGGGTTCCACATGTTTCAAAAGTAATGCGAGAGTGTTCCGTAAGCAGTCTGCTTTGGAGACGCCCTCTACAATTGTGTTCTTGAAACATACTGCTTTACAAACTTGGAATTAGATTTCTTTTTAATTTGGGTCTTCCATTTTTTTCCCGGAAGGTTGCACTGTCTTACTTCAAAGTCTCAGTCTCCATCGTAGTCCCATGTTACTGGCAACGTTATGGAGTGTTTTTCTTATCGAACTTGCATCTGTGTGCTGAGCACAATCAGTTCCTTCACTGGCGTTGTCCTTCTCACGCACCGAAAAATATGACGCATACGAGGGTCACTCCAAAAGAAATGCACCCTGTTTTTTTTTTTTTTAAATCCAACTTTTATTCTACATGTTTGAAAGTTTTACAGTGTGTAGATACATTTTTTAGGAACAATATTTTCATTTCTCCACATAATTTGCATTCCTCTCAACTGCCTTACGCCATCTTGGAACCAGCGCCTGTATACGCCGCACGGAAAAATTCTGGACCAACCTGTTGGACCCAATGTTTGGCAGAGCGCACAAGGGAGTTATCATCTTCAAACCTTGTTGCACGAAGAGAATCTTTCAGTGTCCCAAAGAGATGATATTCACATGGAGCCAGGTCAGGACTGCAAGGCAGGTGTTTCAGTGTTGTCCATCCGAGTTTTGTGATCGCTTGCATGGTTTTTTGACTGGCATGTGGCCATGCATTGTCGTGCAACAGCAAAACATCCTGCTTTTGCCGATGTGGTCGAAAACGACTCAGTCGAGCTAGAAGTTTCTTCAGTGTCGTCACATATGCATCAGAATTTATGGTGGTTACACTTGGCATGATGTCCACAAGCAAGAGTCCTTCGGAATCGAAAAACATCGTAGCCATAACTTTTCTAGTAGAAGGTGTGAATTTTTTTTTCTTGGGTGAATTTCCATGATGCCACTCCATTGATTGCCTCTTCATCTCTGGTGAAAAATGATGAGCCATGTTTCATCACCTGTCACAATTCTTCCAAGAAATTGATCTCCACCATTCTCGTACTGTTCCAAAAGTTCGCTGCATACCGTTTTTCTTGTTTCTTTATGAGCCACTGTCAACATCCTGGGAACCCACCTGGCACAAACCTTTTTTAAAGCCAACGCTTTCAGTATTCTGCGAACACTTCCTTCCCCTATCCCAACATAGCGTGACAATTCGTTCACTGTGATGCGTCTTTCAGCAGTCACCAATTCTCTAACTCTCTGCACATTGGAGTGTGTGCGCAGTACGAGGCATGCCGCTGCGAGGACAATCCTCAATATTGCCGTGCCCGCTTTCATCACGTCACCTGCTTGCCCACCGACTAACTGTACTGCGATCGACAGCAGCATCTCCATACGCCTTTTTCAATCTCTTGTGGATGTTTCCCACTGTCTCGTTTTCACAGCACAGGAATTCTATGACAGGACGTTGCTTCTGACGAACGTGAAGTGTAGCAGCCATGTTGAAGACATGCTGTGACGGCGCCACTCACGGGAACAGGTTGAACTAAGTTTGAAAACAAGCGGGAAGAACGTATCTACACACTGTAAAACTTTCATACATGCAGAATGAAAACTGTATTTTTACAGAAATAGTGTACATTTCTTTTGGAGTGACCCTCGTACATCTCGGCAAATCTTGCGACAACGATGTTCTGGTGGCAACGAAAAGTTTCGTGGATCCATTTAGTGCTTGATGCACGTACCTGAAAACTGGCAAAACTCTTTCAAAACTTCGAAACTACGAAATCCATGTTGAATATTACGTCTGCGAAAGGACGCCGTACTATGAGCATATTGCAAAGACTGCAGAGACATCTGTCGGTTCTTACTGAGCGATCAGACAGACTTTCTTATGGCGCAGGAACGTTAACCAGTCAGCAGAGCCGGTAGCGCAGCGGGCGGTCTGGGTGTTTCGCGCCATCGGCTGCTCCTCTTGCAGGGAGCCACTGCTGCAGGTCACCGCACGGCGTGGGACCGACCCATCCCGCCGCGGGCCGGGGTGCGGGCGCGATTATTTATATCGCCAGCGAGATCAAAGAAGCTGACAAATATTTTGAGCAAGCTCTTTATCCTGTAGCAACCGGCATTTCCGGCACATTGTTTTTGCCGCCGCGGCCAATTAGAAATGCCAACTTCAGAGAAATGCGAGCTATGCCGCTGACCGCGGAGGTGATCTGCCGCAGCTGGTATGCTGGGCCGCGCGCTTTTTCCACTCCCGACTGCGACGAGACTAAATTGATAGGACCCACAGGAAACAACGGCGCTTCCGTTGTTTTGAGTGGCGAAGGAATGTTTTTGACTTCCCTGTGTCAGTAGGTTTCCAGGCCTCGACTGTTATGGCTGCGAAAGATCAGAACCCAGTCGATGGGCTGTGTTATACCGGCTGTAAACCTAAGTAATGACATATGCCAAAACTGTTTCATCGTGCGCTTTACAAGTAGCAACTCGTGTCCAAATAAGCTAATACATTTTCGTCTGTAGTAAATCGAGGTTAACACAGTTCCCTTCTCGCAGTGTTAACTTCTATATTTGTACTTTGCAAACCATCATACGGCTTGTGTTGAAGGGTAAATGCTATACGAGGGTCGTTCAATAAGTAACGTCCAACATTTTTTCTCAGAACATATTTATTGTTAAGAGTCTGAATTTGGTGAGCCGGCCGCGGTGGTCTCGCGGTTCTAGGCGCGCAGTCCGGAACCGTGCGACTGCTACGGTCGCAGGTTCGAATCCTGCCTCGGGCATGGATGTGTGTGATGTCCTTAGGTTAGTTAGGTTTAAGTAGTTCTAAGTTCTAGGGGACTGATGACCACAGCAGTTGAGTCCCATAGTGCACAGAGCCATTTGAACCATTTTTTGAACCTGAATTTGGTGACAATATACAACATGTCTTGTCCATGACCTATTTTTCTACGTAGCCTCCATCACGTTCTATGGCCGTACGCCACCGTTGTGGAAAAGCATGTATTCCCTGCAGGTAAAAGCCCTTGTCCTGCAGGCACCATGTTTTCACTGCATGACTGACACTCTCGTCATCTTCAAAGTGTTTTCCCAGTAGAGAATCTTCAAGCGGCCCAAAGAGATGAAAATCCGAGGGTGGCAGGTGTGAAGTTTGGGGTGGATGTGTTTCCGGGTACTCAGACTTGTGTGTCGGAGTACATTATCGTACTGGAGCAAGATTTCTGCTGGATCTTTATCTGATCGAACCCGTCGGAAACGGTTCCACGTTTATTCATAAACTTCACATATGCCTCTGAATTGATGGTTGACCTTATTGGCATCACATCCACGAGAATGGCCTCTGAATTGATGGTTGACCTTCTTGGCATCACACCCACGAGAATGACACTATTACAATCCCAGAAGACTGTCACCATGATTTTTCTGGCAGAAGGGGTTGTCTTGTGGTGAATGAGGATGACGCCACTCCATAGACTGCCTTTTTTGTTTTCGGCGCAAAGCAGTGCACCCAGCCTTCGTCCCGCGTAACGATCCGTGAAGGCCTCTCCGTCGTTCTCAAAACGCTCCAGCAGTTCAGATGAAATGGCCTTTCTTTGAATCTTGTCGTCCTCTGTGAGCGTTCGTGGAACCCATCTTGAGCACCTCTTTGAATATCCGAGAGTGTCCATCATTGCAGACGCAATTCTGATGCTGACCGGCAACGGTAGAGATAATTGTCGAGCTGTGATGCGCCAGTCGGCACGAATAATGGAATCCGCACGATTCAGAATGTCTGCAGTGGTGGCTGTGACAGGACGTCCCTAGCTTGGATAATCGTGGACTCTGTTTGTGCATTTCCTGGGACTGTAGCTTTCTTTACCCATCGCCCAACTGTACTCCTATCAACTGTAGCATCGCCATACACTGCACACAAACGTTTGTGGATGTTCACCACGGTTTCTTTTTCTCCACACAAAAATTCAAGCACGCTGCTTGTAACGTGAGTCCAATGTAGACGCCATTCTGAAGATGTACTATGGCTGTGTCATCTGCCAGAACGGTTCGAAACTTCACCGGCGTACAGAACAAACATCAGATGTGAAGCACCAACAAGGACGTTTGTCTACGTATATTAATGGATTTTTTTTTAAAAAAATGTGGGCATTATTTATTGAAGAAACCTCATAACAGAATAATTATGCCACCTATTCAGTTTCCGGTAATATTTGCCAAGGTGACTGGAAGTGGTGTAGTACATTGTCCCACTTGTAAAGTAACATTTATTTAGTTCAGAGATCTGTTTCACGAGTAACCGCTCTATTTTCAGTAACTGTATTATTTAGTACTCCTCTGTGTACAAGCCCTGAATTCTGTTATTTTACTCTGACGGTCATTAAACCAGATGTATTTTGAGAGAAGTAATATGTTTTTTCGTTAATACTGGTTCGTAGGTTCTTGGAATTCGAGAGTAAGACATCCCGCCAAGCGCAGCATAGTTCTCGCACCGTGTCCCATTGAAGTCACGTAAGAATTTCTGTGATGTTCTCATGGTGACTACAAGCCTGCGGTTTTAATCTTATCTTTTTCTTCAGTTAATCTAAAACAGCAGAGGTCGCTGGGCTGACGAACAACATTCGAAATCTCATCTAGAGGTTCTATATAGCTTTCTACGTTGAGAAAAATAAACTTGTACACGATTCTTTCGACAAATTTAAGTCTGTCGCTTAAATTTTCCACGGTTGGTGGTGCGTAGTTTTTCCACCTTAAATTGCTCCAGAAACCTCCGCGAACCACATCAAAGAGCTACAAAAGTTATGTGGCAACTCATTTACACACTGTCTCTCGATTTGCTATTTTTTTAATGAACAAGATTCTGAAATCATGGTTGTTCATTACTGATGATTCTTGAAAAGAAATTTTCATAAATCGTACCATTGCTTGTCGGATTTCCTGTGGTACACCTTTATTTTGAGAAAAACCAGAAGAGGAAAACATATGGGTTAATGTTCCAATTTCGGAACTGACACATTTGACCACCTTCGTGACTTTCTGGAAATCTGTTCGACATTATACAAAATCCAAGTCTTCCTGTAGGAAATAAAGCATACTGTATGAATGTTCAAAATATTCAAATGTGTGTGAAATCTTATGGGACTTAACACTAAGGTCATCAGTCCCTAAGCTTACACACTACTTAACGTGACTTATCCTAAGGACAAACACACACACCCATGCTCGAGGGAGGACTCGAATCTCCGCCGGAACCAGCCGCATAGTCCATGACTGCAGCGCCTCAGACCGCTCGGCTAATCCCGCGCGGCCTGTATGAATGAATGTATATCTAGTGATATACTAAACGAGCTAGACAGTACATCTAAGTGACACAGATTGTTCACAGTGTCATTCAACATATGTGGATAGATGGATTGCTTTGGCCGGCCGGTGTGGCCGTGCGCTTCTAGGCGCTTCAATCTGGAACCGCATGACCGCTACGGTCGCAGGTTCGAATCCTGCCTCGGGCATGGATGTGTGTGATGTCCTTAGGTTAGTTAGGTTTAATTAGTTCTAAGTTCTAGGGGACTGATGACCTCAGAAGTTAAGTCGCATAGTGCTGAGAGCCATGTAGGTCGAGTTGTTTCATGAAAGTCACTCGCATCACTGAATTAAATTCTGGAGTGCTATCGGAAGAGGCGTGATGCCCTTTAGTCTCCAGGGCAAACCAACTAAATTCAGACTGACGAAATAATATGCCTGCTTATCACGAAGTGAAAGTCTGTAACAATCTTTGTCCCCGACATTAGTGACACAACCCTCGCCTTTTTGTGCAGCGGTCAACTTTTCTTTGTCAGACGTGTGACCACCTGTTGTGGTCCGGACTGGTCAAGCTCTCTGGCCCAATTTCAGATAAATTACGACACTACTCGTACAATTTGAGAGCTGATAGACAGATAGTATAGCATTTTGGATAAAATGAAATCGGTCGACCATACTGCGTGCGGGACTCAGTTTACTGTGCGAGCGCCACGTAGCTAACGGGCGGCTGACAGACCACCTGCTGTTGGGGTGAGGGTTCGACGATGGAAACTGCTTTCCAGTATGCGCACAGTATCTCGAATAGTAACGGCTGTCATAAGGTACGCCAGATGCCTCCAAGCCTCGAACTTGTCCCGAAGGAGGGATTGCATTAAGGGCGACCCACGATGCTGCTGCAGCAACGACGGTAGTCAGTTCCCGCCCCTATGCGTGTGAAACCGGACGCTCCGTCCTGGAAACTACTGTGCTGGCTCGTTAGCGAGGGGATGGAGGAGGGAGCCGTCAGAGAATTATTATTGCGGCAATAACACATATCTGTGGGCGCGCACAGCCCGGGGAGGCGGGGAGTTCGGCTCGCAGAGTTATGCGCGCGTAAGGCGAGGCGAGGCGGTGCGCCGCGGCGGTCATCTGTCTCGGCAGACGGGGCACGTCTGCCGCGGATGTATGCGGCAGCGCGGTGCGCCTGACGCTAGTGTGCTACCTAAAACTTGTACGCTTCCCCCAGGAATGCGCCTGATACCATCCGCGCCGTTTGTTAGCCTCGCAGCGGCCGCTCGCTGCGCACGGCCCGAGTAGCAACTCTATAACAGCCCTCCCCGCCGCGGCCGGCTGCGTCTCCACGTCTCCCTCCCGTACGTAACGTGGCGCCTTCATTCCACCTGCACAGTGGTAATTAGCAGCGCCGTCTCAGACCTACAGCATTTTCACCCTGTGTGTAAAGTGGTCACCCAACTTTTCTTGGTGATATGACTCTGGTAAGCTTAACATGTAAGTAAGGATTGCTCTGGGTGTTCCTCCGAGTTTGTTGTTACCCGATTGCAGTCTTCTTTGCTCTGAACACATGATGCCCTATGGAGTCCAATCGCATACGATTACCATGGCAACACAGGCACGATAGCTTTCGCCACTTGTGAAGATTGGTTCAAATGGCTCTGAGCACTATGGGACTTAACATCTATGGTCATCAGTCCCCTAGAACTTAGAACTACTTAAACCTAACTAACCTAAGGACAGCACACAACACCCAGCCATCACGAGGCAGAGAAAATCCCTGACCCCGCCGGGAATCGAACCCGGGAACCCGGGACTTGTGAAGGTGGCAGGTGTAAAATACAGGGAGCGAAAGACTATTTACGTGCGGTAGCGTTCTCGCTTCCCGCGCCCGGGTTCCCGGGTTCGATTCCCGGCGGGGTCAGGGATTTTCTCTGCCTCGTGATGACTGGGTGTTGTGTGGTGTCCTTAGGTTAGTTAGGTTTAAGTAGTTCTAAGTTCTAGGGGACTGATGACCATAGATGTTAAGTTCCATAGTGCTCAGAGCCATTTTGAAAGACTATTTAGCTGGCCGGTGTGGCCGAGCGGTTCTAGGCGCTACAGTCTGGCACCGCGTGACCGCTACGGTCGCAGGTTCGAATCCTTCCTCGGGCATGGATGTGTGTAATGTACTTAGGTTAGTTTGGTTTAAGTAGTTTTAAGTTCAAGGGGACTGATGACCTCAGTAGTCAAGTCCCATAGTGCTCAGAGCCATTTGAACCATTTTTGAAAGACTGTTTACAACTAGTACAGAAACTTCCTGTCAGATTAAAACTGTGCGCCCGACCGAGACTCGAACTCGGGACCTTTGCCTTTCGCGGGCAAGTTTTAATCTGCCAGGAAGTTTCATATCAGCGCACACTCGGCTGCAGAGTGAAAATCTCATTCTGGAAACATCCCCCAGGCTGTGGCTAAGCCATGTCTCCGCAGTATCCTTTCTTTCAGGAGTGCTAGTTCTGCAAGGTGCGCAGGAGAGCTTCTGTAAAGTTTGGAAGGTAGGAGACGAGATACTGGCAGAAGTAAAGCTGTGAGGACCGGGCGTGAGTCGTGCTTCGGTAGCTCAGATGGTAGAGCACTTGCCCGCGAAAGGCAAAGGTCCCGAGTTCGAGTCTCGGTCGGGCACACTGTTTTAATCTGCCAGGAAGTTTCATATCAGCGCACACTCCGCTGCAGAGTGAAAATCTCATTCTGGAAACTAGTACAGAAACCAGATTGCAGTTATACGAGTCGAGGGGCACGAAAGGGAAGCAGTGGTTGCGAAGGGAATGAGACAGTGTTGCAGCCTACCCCCGATGTTATTAAATCTGTGTATTGAGCAAGCAGTAAAAGAAAACAAAAGAAAAATTTGGAGAAGGAATTGAAATACATGGAGAAGAAATAAAAACTATCGATGTTTGCCGACGGCATTGTAAATCTGTCAAAGACAGCAAAGGACCTGGAAGAGCAGCTGAACGGAGTGGACAGTGTGTTGAAAGGAGGATATAAGATACACATCAATACAAGCAAAACGAGGATAATGGAATGTATTGGAATTAAATCATTTGATGCTAAGGGAATTGGATTAGGAAACGACACACTTAGAATAGTAAATGAGTCTTGCTATTTGCGAAGCAAAATAACTGATGACGGTCGAAGTAGAGAGGATATAAATTTTAGACTCACTATGGCAAGGGAAGCGTATCTGAAGAAGAGGAATTTGTTAACATCGAGTATAGATTTAAGTTTCAAGAAGTCTTTTCTGAAAGTATTTGTATTGAATGTAGCCATGTGTGGAAGTGAAAGGTGGACGATAAACAGTGTAGGCAAGAAGAGAATAGAAGCTTTCGGAATGTGGTGCTACAGAAGAAAGCTGAAGATAAGATGGGTAGATCACGTAACTAATGAGGAGGTACTGAATAGAATTGGAGAGAAGAGGAATTTGTGGCACAACTTGACTAGAAGAAGGGATCGTTGTGAGGCATCACCAATTTAGTACTGGAGGGAAGCGTGGAGGGTAAAAGTCGTAGAGGGAGACCAAGAGACGAACACATTAAGCAGATTCAGAAGGATGTAGGTTGCAGTAGTTATTCGAAGATGAAGAGGCTTGCACCGGATAAAGTAGCATGGAGGGCTACATCAAACCAGTCTCTGGACTGAAGACAACAACAACAACAACAACACTTGAGCCAATGTGGACGGAAATCTAACTTTTTACGAATGATGCTCAGACTTCTCGCTGCAAAGTTTTGCTTTGTTACCAGTGTTAGTGTTACGAGTTCCCGTTAGGCACCGCTACTGGTACGGCGACGTACGATTAAAACACAATTTAATTTTATCCATATTTGCAGCTTCAAATGTGCATGTATTCAATATGCTGAAGGTATGAATTGAAAAATGCATTCAGTCACATCTTTGCGTGTTTTATTCAGTACACGATGCATTTAGGACCCAGTGGGTCCATCATCAGGTTAATTCGTCTTAATACATGCTTTATTTTTTATCTTGAATGAGATGAAATGCATTTCCCTGTCTCGAAGAGGTTTGAAGTTACGAATTTCTTAAGTCAAACGTGGAAAGTGTCTGCGAAATAGTGGAAAACATCTCTTGGATTATTTGGTATGTTCATGTTTTCCACTATTTCACACATACTTTCCACGTTTGACTTACGAAATTTGTAACCTAACTTCGAACCTTTTCGTGACACGAATTTCATTTCACCTCATTCAAGAGAAAAAAATGAACCATATATTAAGACGAATTAATCTGATGATAGACCCACAGGGCCGGCCGCGGTAGCCAAGCGGTTAAAGGCGCTACAGTCTGGAACCGCGCGGCCGCTACGGTCGCAGGTTCGAATCCTGCCTCGGGCATTGATGTGTGTGACGTCCTTAGGTTAGTTAGGTTTAAGTAGTTCTAAGTTCTAGGGGACTGATGACCTTAGAAGTTAAGTCCCATAGTGTTCGGAGCCATTTGAACCCACAGGGTCTGAAATGCATCGTGTACTGAATAAAACACGAAATGTTGTGACTTAAGGCGTTTTTTAATTCATATCCCCAGTAGATTAGAACACAACCATCGATGTGCATTATAGTTGCAGTCAATCGACACGGGTGTGGACAAGGTGAGCAGTCGTAACGCTGTTTTTTTCGAAACAACAGTAGTGCTGCTGTTCGCGAGTATTGACGCATTAAAGAAATGTGGAGAGGTCCTTTTTCTGCATCGGGGCTGAAGAACATGATTCGGGAGTTCGAATTAACTGCCGATTTGGGAATTGTTCCTGAGAGAGGATGCTGATAACGCTGTCTCTCACGATTACGTGGCTTCTCCGTAACCTTCAGTGATCAACAACACCTGATGCTGTCCACGCCACCTATGCACTCTACCAGGCCTGGTAACAACACTGGCGCAGTTCTAGCTGACAGAGAACTGCAACTCTCATCATTTATATACCAGCCGATGTTACATACGTGTACCAACTTGCACTAACATTCACCCATGTCTGGTGTGTTTCACTTTTTTGCCCGGCAGTACATGCTGTATGAGACTCAAGATCATAATTTAGGTATCGATACAGTGTTTAGTTAAATCAGGAGAGAAATTCGCAAAAAACGGCCTTTTTTTCTGTTCTCGAACACGCCCATTAGTCTGGTGGATAGCAGCAGCCGTGTGAGTCTGCGTATAGGCCGAACCCCCGGAGGCGCATTTTTGCAGAGAGGGCGCCACGGGTCCGCTGGCAGAAGAGAGCTTCCAGCGCCGGTCATGGGGCTATTCATAGAAGCCGGGCACACGCACGGCACGGGCCGGGAACGAAATTCCCTGTACAGGGAACACCGTGCGATCTGCACATTGCACTAACTGGCGTTAAAGTTTCCACAAAGAAAACAAGACATGAGAAATACACCTGCATACAGTTACATCGTTCCGAATATAGCTTTGCACAGCAGTATGAGCTTTGACGAGCGTTCCTGGCGAACAGAAACTACATGCTAGACCGTGACTCAAACCGGGTCTCTATGTTTCATGACCTAGTCTCTGTATTTCATAAGCAATACAGTGACAAACAAGTAATCTTTACATGCCACGTTGTCCGGCCCGAAGCTTCAATCATGTATCACATGTCTCCTGTGCCGGAGTGCAAATGTGGAACTTGGGAATAACGAAGGAGGTAGCGGCATTTTGTAGCTCTCTATTGGTAAGTGAAAAATATGTGTATGATTCAGCAGAGGTTTACCGCCAGTAGCGCACCAATTAAATTCCGTTTCCAGATTTCGGGGACTTTTAGTAGGACCAAGACGGTTACGTTTAACATAGGACCTCGTATCCGGAAACATACCGTTTTCCCGCTACCCGCAGAATACGGCAATACACGTTCAGATATCGCGCATTTTCGGTGTCACTCACTAGGGTATTATGTACTTCATTCACCCATCACCTGATGTCCCATGCCCACTACAGGTTTGTCTGCATACCACTCAGTTGGTTTTGTGATCTGCTCACAGGGCTTCATACTTGTTCTTGTGCTTGTGGTCTTCGTTCATGCCGGCCGGAGTGGCCGTGCGGTTCTAGGCGCTACAGTCTGGAACCGCGAGACCGCTACGGTCGCAGGTTCGAATTCCGCCTCGGGCATGGATGTGTGTGATGTCATTAGGTTAGTTAGGTTTGAGTAGTTCTAAGTCTAGGGGACTGATGACCTCAGAAGTTAGGTCCCATAGTGCTCAGAGCCATTTGAACTTTTTTTTTTTCGTCGTTCATGCAGTACTATTGCACAGTAGTAATTCGACACTACAGCACAGAATTCAAGCTGTACTACCTTTAATTTTTGGTGTGTGTCTTGTGACCATGGTAAACCACACGATTGCGGAACATGCCGACATGATGTTATTGTACGGTGAAGATCGGTGCAGTGGGAGGGCTGTTCGTCGGTTGTATGCGGAGGGTTCTCCACATCGTCACACACATTCGCACTCCCTCTTTAGAACAGTGTAACAGCGATCCTCGGAGACGAATACATTCACCACCGTCAGGCCCCACCGCGGTGCTCCACGGCGCGGCTGCGCACATAGTTTGAACAAAATGCTAAACGTTAACCTACTCTCTCGGAAAGGATGCAGCGCATTATAAATCTGATCATTCCCATCCGCTAATGGTACTACCTTCACTGTACCTTACCTCCCGACTGCCACCATCACCTCCCGACCACTATACGATGTTTACAATTTAATAATAAAAAAAAGGGTTCAAATAGCTCTCAGTATTATGGGACTGAACATCTGAGGTCATCAGTCCCCTAGACTTAGAACTACTTAAACCTAACTAACCTAAGGACACCACGCACATCGACCCGCCCGAGGCAGGATTCGAACCTGCGACCGTAGCAGCAGCGCGGTTCCCGACTGAAGCGCCTAGAACCGCTCGGCCACACCAGCCGGCCAATGTAATAAAATTCGTTAGAATAAAATCCAGTGACCACTAAGCAAATGCCCACATCGCTGAAGTATTTTCGCTGTGCAAACCCCCCTGTATAGCACTGCAGTAAGTAAATTCGGCTAGTGGGAAGTACTTAGAATATTCACACCGAGCCAGGTGGCGCAGTGGTTAAACACTGGACTCGCATTCGGGAGGACGACGGTTCAATCCCGCGTCCGGCCATCCTGATTTAGGTTTTCCGTGATTTCCCTAAATCGCTCCAGGCAAATGCCGAGATGGTTCCTTTCAAAGGGCACGGCCGACTTCCTTCCCGGTCCTTCCCTAATCCGATGAGACCGATGACCTCGCTGTCTGGTCTCCTTCCCCACAACAACCCAACCCCACACACACACACACACACACACACACACACACACACACACACACACACACACTTAGAATATTCAAATTACCTTACGTCTACGTAACATAGTGCTGCTCAGGGAAGGTCAATGACGTCATTGTAAAGCAGGTTGCGCCAGTTAACGTAATCAGTTGTCCTTACCTGTTCAGTGTAAAGTAAGACAGCCAGTTTGTCTAAGTGTGCGATTGCTAATCACATTTCCCACTTCTGCGCCTCCCAGAACATTACCACAAAGTGTAAAAGGTATATTATTACTTAAGATTATTACTGAACTATCGGAAGACTCTAAGAAAGTTACAGAATGTGATAGAATTCAGCGAATACGTAATAGGGAAAAAGTATCCTCGCTTGATAATGCTCCCTTTGTTTCGGTCTGTTAGATAAGGCGCTTACCTCACACTACACTAGAATCCACGCCCACAAATGTCAGTCCTGAGGTAGGCAAAAACCAGTCGCAAAGCATGCCCCTTCGTTCGTAGCATTGATGGTTGAACGAACAGAAACTGCTGCGCTAATCGTAGTGGGATGAAATAAATATTGTCAGTGACATCGCCATTGTCACACATGAACTTACATCTCAACTAAAAGGATTCTGGACTGAAAATTTTCTGGATGCCCGTGGTCGTTTTGTGGGATTACATACAGACGTACGCATTTCGGAATGACACCTGCTGTAGACAAAATTGTAATTAAAATGCAAAAGAATTTGTAGTTCCGTGACTGAAATACGAGATTCGCTGTGTTACCAAGTGTTGGCTAGTATCAATTATCGACACAGAAATAACCTACCTGGCGCAAAAGCCTACGAAGAAGAAGAATTAGACGAACAACTGGTAGCAAACATCTACATCGCGTTCAAACTGTTAATTAGATAAACAATGAACACGAAATAGTAAGATATTCTAAACACAAAGATTGTGCTTCGTCAGATATTGAGGGCTAAGAAGGACCCGGAGTGGTTCAGTTAGCTCAGACGGGATGTTACTATGAATGCGCAGATAGCTGGAAAACGAAAGACTAATAACTGCTACGCATTCAGTCGTTAAGAACGTGCAACTACGTTTATAGTTACTGGACTCTTAGGATAATATACTATCGGAAAAAAGGAGTTATGCGAAATAAACGGAAGTTCTTAGGCGTGTTTATTATATCTGAAAGACAATGTGTATTCAGATTTCGCGCCAATCGCATAAGAGTGGCGATAGCCAAGCCGCTATGAGGATGCGAAGCAGGTTAGCTTTACATACAGGTTGTAACGGTCGTGAGCGTTAGGCACCTTTGAGCTGGAGCATGGTAGGTTGATGTTAGTCTAGATGCCATTCAAGACGATAAGTCACCACCTTACTGAGTTTGAACGAGGCTGTTTAATAGGGCTAAGAGGAGCTGGATGTTCCTTCTGCGATATTGCAGAAAGACTTCGCAGGAATGTAGCAACTGAACATGTTTTCTGGTAGAGATGATTACGAAAATGTACTGTCGCAGGGGGATTGGGTTCCGAATGGGACCCTCCACACTGTAAACCACGGATTTTGATGCGCTTCAATATGTTGTAGAGGCACTTACCGTGGGTACCTGGCTATCCGGTTTTTTAGCGACGGCCCTTGGTTTTTGAGAAATTCGATTTTTAAGTTCATTGCGCGCTTTGTACGAGGGCAGTTCAATAAGTAATGCAACACATTTGTTTTCTGAAACAGGAGTTGTTTTATTCAGCATTGAAATACACCAGGTTATTCCCCAATCTTTTAGCTACACAACACTATTTTTCATCGTAATCTCCATTCAATGCTACGGCCTTACGCCACCTTGAAATGAGGGCCTGTATGCCTGCACGGTACCATTCCACTGGTCGATGTCGGAGCCAACGTCGTACTGCATCAATAACTTCATCATCCGCGTAGTGCCTCCCACGGATTGCGTCCTTCATTGGGCCAAACATATGGAAATCCGACGGTGCGAGATCGGGGCTGTAGGGTGCATGAGGAAGAACAGTCCACTGAAGTTTGTGAGCTCCTCTCGGGTGCGAAGACTTGTGTGAGGTCTTGCGTTGTCATGAAGAAGGAGAAGTTCGTTCAGATTTTTGTGCCTACGAACACGCTGAAGTCGTTTCTTCAATTTCTGAAGAGTAGCACAATACACTTCAGAGTTGATCGTTTGACCATGGGGAAGGACATCGAACAGAATAACCCCTTCAGCGTCCCAGAAGACTGTAACTATGACTTTACCGGCTGAGAGTATGGCTTTAAACTTTTTCTTGGTAGGGGAGTGGGTGTGGCGCCACTCCATTGATTGCCGTTTTGTTTCAGGTTCGAAGTGATGAACCCATGTTTCATCGTCTGTAACAATCTTTGACAAGAAATTGTCACCCTCAGCCACATGACGAGCAAGCAATTCCGCACAGATGGTTCTCCTTTGCTCTTTATGGTGTTCGGTTGGACAACGAGGGACCCAGTGGGAACAAACCTTTGAACATCCCAACTGGTGAACAATTGTGACAGCACTACCAACAGAGATGTCAAGTTGAGCACTGAGTTGTTTGATGGTGATCCGTCGATCATCTCGAACGAGTGTGTTCGCACGCTCCGCCATTGCAGGAGTCACAGCTGTGCACGGCCGGCCCGCACGCGGGAGATCAGACAGTCTTGCTTGACCTTGCGGCGATGATGACACACGCTTTGCCCAACGACTCACCGTGCTTTTGTCCACTGCCAGATCACCGTAGACATTCTGCAAGCGCCTATGAATATCTGAGATGCCCTGGTTTTCCGCCAGAAGAAACTCGATCACTGCCCGTTGTTTGCAACGCACATCCGTTACAGACGCCATTTTAACAGCTCCGTACAGCGCTGCCACCTGTCGGAAGTCAATGAAACTATACGAGACGAAGCGGGAATGTTTGAAAATATTCCACAAGAAATTTCCGGTTTTTTCAACCAAAGTTGGCCGAGAAAAAAAATGTGTTGCATTACTTATTGAACTGCCCTCGTATACCCGTGACATTACATATATTCTGAGCAAGCCAGCGTAGCGCAGCGGTAAAGGTTCACCGCTACCGCGCTGGAGGTACTGTGTTCGAATCCTTGCAATGTACTGTTCAGAAGAGATCTCCACCCCCTCGTACTGTTATGGCTCAGAGAGAGAGAGAGAGAGAGAGAGAGAGAGGGCGGGGAGGGGGGGGGGTTAGAGGGAATATAGAAATTCACATTGCGGCTTAACGGCCCGTCGTCCTATCAAAGGCTTTACAGTACTAATTTAAGATAACGCTATTTCATCCAAATACAGGGTGACAATTATTGAACTATACGAAAAAAACGTAAATTAGTTAAAAACTAGGGCGCGCACACACTTTATTCATCATGTAAACGTCACTACACATATTCCGATTTATGTTATGACATGTTCGATGTATCTGCCATCATTGGCGATGATGCAGCGAAGACGAATGGCGAAATTCTGCGTGACCTGCTGAAGTTTCGGAACATCTATGCTGTCTATGAGCTCCTGAATGAGTGTTTTCAGCTCAGCAATGGTTTTGGGGTTATTGCTGTACACAGTGTCTTTAATATAGCGCCGGCCGAAGTGGCCGCGCGGTTCTGGCGCTGCAGTCTGGAACCGCGAGACCGCTACGGTCGCAGGTTCGAATCCTGCCTCGGGCATGGATGTCTGTGATGTCCTTAGGTTAGTTAGGTTTAACTAGTTCTAAGTTCTAGGGGACTAATGACCTCAGCAGTTGAGTCCCATAGTGCTCAGAGCCATTTGAACCATTTTTTTTAATATAGCGTCACGGTCTGACTGGTTCAGATCCGGAGAATATGGCGACCACTCGAGGTACTCCAGTGCCAGAATGCTCTTCCCAAAGTGCTCCTCCAGGACATCAAACACTCTCCTGCTTCTTTGGGGTCGAGCTTCGTCTTGCAAGAATCACATCTTGTGGAAACCAGCGTCACTTTGGATAATGGGGATGAAATAATCTTCCAAACACTTCACGTACCGTTCGGTAGTCACCTTGCCATCGAGGAATATCGCACCGATTATTCCGTGACTGGTTATTGCACACCATACAGTCACCCATAGAGGGTGAATTCTCGATCGCCAAATGCGAATTCTCAGCCCCCCACATGCGCCAATTTTGCTTATTGAGGAGCCCATCTAAATGAAAGTGGGCTCCGTTACTAAGCCAAACCGTATTCACATACTAATTCCCATCATGCCCCGCAGCCAACCGTGCAGTTTGAGCGACCTAACGCAAACCGTTCAGAAGTTATGACGAGTTTATTTCAAATAGTTCGATAATTGTCAATCTGTATGTTTTGAAAGTGGATGGAAGATCTGCATTTAACGACCCATCGAAGAAGAGGTTACCCAAGGAAGACAATAAGGTCAGTCTGGGAAAGCCAGTCGGTTGTGATCTTTTGAAAGGAACTAACACTGAATTTGTCTTCAGCGATTTAGGAAAAATACAGATGACCGGGGGCTCCATGGCAGGAAGACGATTTGAACAGTGCCTTATCAGTTTTCAACAGAGCAGGCAGTCATCTAACGAACTGTTGTACAGGACAAACGATCCAGTTAAAAGCGGAAACACAATAAGAAGACATCTGATTCCTCCAGTAGAGCTTCCGTCTGCTACCTAAGATGTAGTTATTACCACTAACGAAGTGAATCATTGTAATGAGATGTAGACAGTGTCCTTCAACGAATTATTTTACTTGTGTAGAGTGAACTACACACGGAAATCGTAATTAACCACGGAAAAAATAAAACACATGAAATGACACACAAGATCACTGAAGGCGTCTATGGCAATTAGGATTTATTAATTTGACTGTGGCGCAGTCAATGTAGCGCACAAATGTTAGGCTAAGACAAAGACTAATAGGAACACAGGTGATTTAGGTTGCTGTTTCCAGATTGTAAGTTCAGTTAATTATTTCAAAGATCCTGAAGTTCGTTCCTTGCCGCAATATACAGGGTGATTCAAAAAGAATACCACAACTTTAGGAATTTAAAACTCTGCAACGACCAAAGGCAGAGCTAAGCACTATCTATCGGCGAATTAAGGGAGCTATAAAGTTTCATTTAGTTGTACATTTGTTAGCTTGAGGCGCTGTTGACTAGGCGTCAGCGTCAGTTGATGCTAAGATGGCGACCGCTCAACAGAAAGCTTTTTGTGTTATTGAGTACGGCAGAAGAGAATCGACGACAGTTGTTCAGCGTGCATTTCGAATGAAGTATGGTGTTAAACCTCCTGATAGGTGGTGTATTAAACGTTGGTATAAACAGTTTACAGAGAATGGGTGTTTGTGCAAAGGGAAAAGTTCTGGACGGCCAAGAACGAGTGATGAAAATGTAGCTCGCATCCAGCAAGCATTTGTTCGCAGCCCAGGAAAGTCGACTCGCAGAGCTAGCAGAGAGCTGCAAATTCCACAATCAACTATATGGAGAGTCCTACGAAAAAGGTTGGTTATGAAACCTGAACGTCAACTACCCGAGGCGATGGATCGGCCGCCAGGCAGCCCGTGACAGATCACTTCATCACTGGCCTCCAAGAAGCCCTGATCTTACCCCCAGCGATTTTTTCTTAAGGGGGTATGTTAAGGATATGGTGTTTCGGCCACCTCTCCCAGCCACCATTGATGATTTGAAACGAGAAATAACAGCAGCTATCCAAACTGTTACGCCTGATATGCTACAGAGAGTGTGGAACGAGTTGGAGTATCGGGTTGATATTGCTCGTGTGTCTGGATGGGGCCATATTGAACATCTCTGAACTTGTTTTTGAGTGAAAAAAAACCTTTTTAAATACTCTTTGTAATGATGTATAACAGAAGGTTATATTATGTTTCTTTCATTAAATACACATTTTTAAAGTTGTGGTATTCTTTTTGAATCACCCTGTATATTTAACGTGGTGTTCACATCTGCCAAGTTACATGTGTGTTAAAAACAAGCGTATCGTAGGACACCGAAGAGCAAGAGACACTGTAATTGTCGCTCAGCTGCGAAATGTTATGTTCTAACTTACATACGGAACGAAATCTCTTGTACTGCGTACCGTTAACCGATCAACAGCTCTCTGATCGCTAATGATGAACGCGAAAATAGCGTATCCCCCCCCCCCTTCGGTTCTAATTTACTAGTACGTACAGTGAAGTAGTTCCGTAAAGGCGCAAACAGTAGTGATCTAACACGGGCAGGAAATGCAAACGCAGCGGTAAGAATTGCGAATGTTTCACAAAAGACTGAATTAGCATATTGGGTGCTCACACACATGCCCGATGACAGCTGTACGTGATACACAGTAAGATGTTAAGGTATCTAGTAAGTAAAGCGATAAGGGCAGAAAACATGCCTTTACAACATTCTGTCATCCTAAATGTGAATGACAGCACTGACCGGCGCTGAAATGGGACAAAGAGACATATTTCTTTAGATTTCTGTGTAACAGGTCTTCAACGAAGCGGTGACAGAGCACCCTTTAAGCTTAGATATTAGTGTGTCAGAGAACAGAAAAGCCAGAAAGTGAATTCGATGAACACAGTGGTTTGGAATCACTTAATAGTCGTATACGCTATGTGATCAAAAGTATCCGGACACCTGGCTGAAAATGACTTACAAGATTTCCTCACAAGGGAACCTCCCCATCGCACCCCCTCAGATTTAGTTATAAGTTGGCACAGTGGATAGGCCTTGAAAAACTGAACACAGATCAATCGAGAAAACAGGAAGAAGTTGTGTGGGACTATGAAAAAATAAGCAAAATATACAAACTGAGTAGTTCATGGGAAGATAAGCAACTTAAGGATAATGGAAACGCAGGAGCGCCATGGTCTCGTGGTAACGTGAGCAGCTGCGGAACGAAAGGTCCTTGGTTCAAATCTTCCATCGAGTGAAAAGTTTAATTTTTTATTTTCAGTTTATGTGACAAATTCTTATGCTTTCATCACTTTTTCGGGAGTGATTATCACATCCACAAGAAAACCTAAATCGGGCAAGGTAGAAGAATCTATTTACCCATTCGCCAAGTGTACAAGTTAGGTGGGTCGACAACATATTCATGTCATGTGACGCACATGCCGTCACCAGTGTCGTATAGAATATATCAGATGTGTTTTCCTGTGGAGGAATCGGTTGACCTATGACCTTGCGATCAAATGTTTTCGGTTCCCATTGGAGAGGCACGTGCTTTCGTCTGCTAATCGCACGGTTTTGCGATGCGGTCGCAAAACACAGACACTAAACTTATTACAGTGAACAGAGACGTCAATGAACGAACGGACAGATAATAACTATGCAAAAATAAAGAAAGTAAAATTTTCACTCGAGAGAAGACTTGAACCAAGGACCTCTCGTTCTGCAGCTGCTCACGCTACCACGGGACCACGGCGCTCCTAAGCTCACTTTGTCCATGATGTTGCTTATGTGGCCCATGGACTACTCAGTTTGTATATTTTGCTTATTTTTTCACAGTTCCACACAACTTCTTCCTGTTTTCTCAATTGATCTGTGTTCAGTTTATCAAGGCCTATCCACTGTGCTAACTTATAACTAAATCTGAGGGGGGTGCGATGGGGAGGTTCCATTGTCAGTAATATTCATGTCTGGGGAGTTTGATGGCCCCCGGAAGTGTTTAAACTCAAAGAGCTTTCCTGGAGCCACCTTGTAGTAATTCTGGACGTTTTAAGTGTCGCACTGTCCTGCTGGAATTTCCCAAGTCTGTCGGAATGCACAATGGACGTGAATGGATGTAGACGATCAGTCAGAATGCTTACGTGCGTGTGACCTGTCATAGTCGTATTTAGACATCAGGGGTCCCATATCACTCCAACTACTCACGCCCCACACAATTACAGAGCCTCCAACTTGACCAGTCCCCTGCCGACATGCACGGTTCATAGGTTTATGAGGTTATCTCCATACCCATACACGTCTATCCGCTCGATATAATTCGACACGCAACTCGTCCGACCAGGTGACCTATTTCCAGTCATCAACAGTCCAATGTCGGCGTTCACGGGCTACAGGCGAGGCGTACAGCTTTGTGTCGTGCAGTCATCAAGGGTACACGAGTGGCCTTCGGCTCTGAAATCCCATATCGATGATGTTCTGTTGAATGGTTGGCACGGTGACACTTGTTGATCGCCCAGCATTGAAATCTGTAGCAGTTTGCGGAAAGGTTACACTTCTGTCACGTTAAACGATTCTCTTCAGTCGTCTTTGGTTCCGTTCTAGCGGGATATTTTTCCGGCCGCGTCGACGTCGGAGATTTGATGTTTTAGCGGATTCCTAATATTCACTGCACACTCGTGAAATGGTCGTACGGGAAAACCCCACACTCCATCGCTACCTCGGAGATGGTGTCCCATCGCTCGTGCGCCGACTGTAACACCACGCGCAAACTCCCTTAAATCTTGATAACCTGCCATTGTAGCAGCAGTGACCATCTAACAACTGCGCCAGACACTTGTCTTATGTAGACGGTGCCGATGGCAGGGCTGTATTCTGCTTTTTTACGTATCTCCATATTTTAACACGCATGCCTAAAGCAGTTTCTTTGGCACTTCAATGTACATATGCACGCCGCCCACTGCCACATGGAAGAGTGAAACTTGGAGGGTTTAGACAGTACATGAACATTGTTCCGTAGAGTGTTTCAGCGACTTGCCTCAGTACACGAAGATACTGGCATCCTTTTCACGTTGCTGTGAATCGAGTCAGAGACGGACAGCGGTACTGAAACGGTATGTGGTTAGAAAACGCCCTTCCTTCCGGTAAAATCAGTTTTGGGAGGCGGCACCGGTAGGCCAACTTATCTTCGAATTAGCTCTTCATTTCGCCTCACGAAACTGTGTGGACACCATTCTAGTTTTCCAGCCAACATAATACAGGGATACAATATAGGTCCTCTGTGCAGTAGTCATCTACGTTAGTTAACTCCTTACTTAGTTACGGAGGCAGACAGATAACTATATGTACTTTGGAAACACCACAGTAATGATAGGTTTAATAAGATACTTTAATATAGTTGTAGTAGGAGTAGTTGTTGTTGTTGTTGTTGTTGTTGTGGTCTTCAGTCCTGAGACTGGTTTGATGCAGCTCTCCATGCTACTCTGTCCTGTGCAATATTCTTCATCTCCCAGTACCTACTGCAGCCTACATCCTTCTGAATCTGCTTAGTGTATTCATCTCTTGGTCTCCCTCTACGATTTTTACCCTCCACGCTGCCCTCCAATGCTAAATTTGTGATCCCTTGATGCCTCAAAACATGTCCTACCAACAGATCCCTTCTTCTAGTCAAGTTGTGCCACAAACTTCTCTTCTCACCAATCCTATTCAATACCTCCTCATTAGTTACGTGATCTACCCACGTTATCTTCAGCATTCTTCTGTAGCACCACATTTCGAATGCTTCTATTCTCTTCTTGTCCAAACTAGTTATCGTCCATGTTTCACTTCCATACATGGCTACACTCCATACAAATACTTTCAGAAACGACTTCCTGACACTTAAATCTATACCCGATGTTAACAAATTTCTCTTCTTCAGAAAGGCTTTCCTTGCCATTGCCAGTCTACATTTTATATCTTCTCTACTTCGGCCATCATCAGTTATTTTACTCCCTAAATAGCAAAACTCCTTTACTACTTTAAGTGTTTCATTTCGTAGTTATTCTTCCATTAAGCTACCGACGGGCGGCTTCTGTGCGAGGTCACGAGGCACAAGGGCTTTCGCTACACGCAGTTCTGACTGAACCAACAGGATACTTCCCAACGGTTTCTGATAACATCGCAAATTAAGCGGCAAACCTGTTGCGCGCCTTCTGGCGGAAGAGCACGGCGGAAGCAGGCAGATAAGATTCGGCGAGCCGACCTAACGACGGAGGAGCGCGCGGCTGTCGGCGCGGCCTTGCCAAGGCAGGAAGAAGGGAGGCGCGCCGCGGTTTTAAGGAGCGTTGAGGCTACTCGACTAGCGTGCGCGTCCACTGTTGGGCGAAACAAGTGGAGCGGCGCCGCCTCAGCTCTCGCTGCCTGCCCGAGGCTGCTCCTGCCGGGCCCGCGCTCTGGTGACAGACCGTCCGATCAGCGTCGCGCTTGACTTCCCTCTCCCCCGTCATTGAACTGGCCGCAGCTTGCCGTCTCGGCTATTGCAAAATAATTCGACACTGCTTACAGCCTGAAATCCTATATTGCACCACATACTCTGTCTCGAAAATTCTGTCTCGAAAATTCTGTCTCGAAAATTCTGTCTCGAAAATTCTGTCTCGAAAATTCTGTCTCGAAAATTCTGTCTCGAAAATTCTGTCTCGAAAATTCTGTCTCGAAAATTCTGTCTCGAAAATTCTGTCTCGAAAATTCTGTCTCGAAAATTCTGTCTCGAAAATTCTGTCTCGAAAATTCTGTCTCGAAAATTCTGTCTCGAAAATTCTGTCTCGAAAATTCTGTCTCGAAAATTCTGTCTCGAAAATTCTGTCTCGAAAATTCTGTTTCGAAAATTCATGGAAGTTGCTGTGTGCCAGACTAGGGACTAGCAGATTAGCTGAATTTAAGATCTCAGTTCCTTAACAACAATATGGCTGTGAAGAAGACAATCTGTTCGTAGTACAGTCAGTTCCACAAGAAAGTGTACGCCGTAATTTTAAATGCAACGTCCGCAGCGACATCTCTCGTAGTGGTCTATGAACTGTACTCAGCGCACTTCTGCACAGTGTACAGATAAAGAGTGTCAGAGTTGAATGTCTTGTTTTGTCGATTGCAAAAATGGTTCAAATGGCTCTAAGCACTATGCGACTCAACATCTGAGGTCATCAGTCCCCTAGACTTTGAACTACTTAAACCTAACTAACCTAACGACATCACACAATCCAGGCAGGATTCGAACCTGCGACCGTAGCAGCAGCGCGGTTCCAGACTGAAGCGCCTAGAACCGCTCGGCCACCGCGCCCGGCTCGACCAAGTGCAGCACGCGTGGAATTCCACACGACAAACTGACATCTAGCACCTGTATAACAGAATGCTTACACGTTTGCAAGCTTGCATTCAACATTCTCGCGGTTACACCTTTTATTAATGTACCGAATTTTCACATTTGCAACGGCTTGTCTCGCGCTTACATTAACCTGCGATCTTGCACTGTTAATCACTGTACATGTTATCACTGTTACCTAGATAAATGTATTCCCGAAATGTCATTACTCTACACTAATTTCTACTCTCAGCGTAGTTACACGACGAATGATTCAGACATGACACTACTAAAAGCGAGATATAAAATAAATATAAAAAACACATATCTATCGTACAAAATATCAGTACGTTATTGACACAGTATCCTAACATAATCGCATTTAATGCAACTCAACTTTTTCGGGTTGAGAGCATGTCTACACAAGATGTCGCTAGGGGAATTTCTGTCTTAAACAATACATGTATTAAAGATTATTGTTGTGCCCTGTATGTGGTGTACATACACTCCGCCTCCGTCTTTATTTATACAGATCACAAAATAGAGATTCCTTCAACTGTTTTTGGATCAGGTGTAATGTTGTTGCTTTAATTTGTTCTGCAAGCGGTGCTGCTATTCAAGACCATAAAAGTGGGTTAAAAGCTGTGAGCTGTCTGGGGAAGTTAACCTTGCATTACTGAGCAACTGATTTACCAGGTATCCAGTCTAGCTTACCAAATTCCCAACCAGACTAACATTAATTATAATCTTTTAATAGTCATACGACAACCGGTGATATATATATATATATATATATATATATATATATATATATATATATATATATATATATATAAAGAGAATTTAAATAAAAAGAAATAAATCAGTTTGTATTTGGAAATTTATTTTAACATTGATCATTGAAATTTCAGCATATTAAACTTGAGTCATAACTAAGCTGGTGCCTTATTTAGGACTGTGAAAATGTGAGTTTGTAATCTTACGGAACACATCAAATATGGAGCCAAGATTGGGAGACTGCATACAACACTGCATTCATAAAATAACACACGAAGAACGTTGAAACATATGCAAGAGGAAATTAACCACAACCAACCGATTCAATTTCCACCCAAAGAAGTTACGTTGGTAGCGCAATCCTGTCCGTCATGAAATTACCACACACTGGTATACTAAATTCATACTAACTCTCTGTGAAATCTTCCCGAAAAGAAATAACTGAGGGCTACTTTGATGATTACACTACATGATTCACGTGGTCAACTTCGTTTACACAAAGAGTGTAACTCCACAATAAATTTGATAATTAAAATAAATTAGATCGAAAAGCAATTTACAAAAGAAAAACCTCGAACTGGTTACTATCGTCTTACTATTAACCTGATGGGTCAAACAATTGTATAAGCACGTGGTACTGGTCTCACAAAGTACACCCCACGTGGGTTGAACGCAAAGAAAAGTTGCTATATTGAAAAATATTGTCAAGACGAGACGTTATAATCTCACGTACATTCGCATTTAAGATTGATGATCTTAGTTAGAGTTACTGATCAACACGTGGTTCCACTTTACTCATAAAGTAGTGACAAAGCAACTACCGGAAGATATTCTGAACTTCACACTCGAATTACACTGCGTTGCAAATTAAGTTAACATTAGATATTTTAGAGCTAAACCTGAAATAAAGGTGATTAAATTTTCAGTTAGGCTGAACATAAGAAATCCCTTGTCCTACGGACTTAGCAGACACGCGCTTACCACTTCAGACGCTCGCCGCGGACAGACTGACCTGGGCTCCTGCCAAAGGTGCTTCCGTATACAAAACGGAAGTGACCAGAGAGGCACCTTCCTGTACCAACATGACAAGGGACGGACAGGACCATACTAAGAATAGAAACCTCTCTGCTTTTAGTAAGCGTAGCTACCTGTTCCGACGTTGGTCCTACTGTTCTCTAGCAGACAGGCTTGTCTGCTACCATCCAGCATGCAACTAGAAATACATTTACTCATTCATCCTCTCACACAGAAGGGAAGGGGGATGACAGTATCTTATCATATACAGTATATAAAAGAAAGCGGATGTAGGTTCCGTATGAGACCGTGTGACATGAATTACATATAAACTGTGATTTAAAGTGTAGTAGTGTGACAGATCGTTCTTGTTTATGTGTAAAAGTCACACGTTTCACTGCTCAGTCTCCTCCCAGATAGTCAGAAACACCACAGTAAATTTAGAAGAGGAATTTATGCCGTAAATGATAGCAGATTTCAGAAATTAACCTGAAAGGAATCCAACAGAGACCTTTCAAGGTGAGTAATGAGATGAGCTCATCCATGAAGCTTCCACTTCTATTTGTTGTCAAGTGCACACCTTGTGCTACGAGTAATAGTGATACGAAATTGTGAGGCCACCCAAAATGGTTATGGTTTAACTCATTTGATGAAGTATCGGCTGTTGGCGTTTTGATTTCGTCGTGATCCCACACAGATTCTTATTCTGCTCAAGCAATTGTGAGACCCAAGACTAGCTGCATCAAAACTTTTTGTTCTGTTTAGCTCAGTGAAATCAGACCATATGAGGGATTGTGCCAGGCAGATGAAGATATAAACTTCCAGGATTCCAGTCATGGTCTTTTCTAACGTTGATAGTGACACTTCTTGTCGGTCGTAGTATATACGAAAAAATGTCGAAGTATCGCCGTGCTTCAAACTCCTCATTAACTGTCTTTCGTTCCTATGTAACCACTTGCCCCCCCCCCCCCCCCCCCCCGATATGACGTTTCACGACTTGGAATTAACGTCAATGGGATCAGGTACAGCTAGGCATTGTGGTATTCCCGATTTCCATCTGTGTTAAGCATTGATCACAGTTATCTACATTTTCAATCTGTCTGTTGAAGGCACAACTAGATGCCTCAGTTTCCTCCTTCTTTTTTGAATTATGGTGCTTGTCTGATTTCATCAGCTGTCTAGCTTACATTCTTTGAAGGGTGACTTGGTTCATTTTTTCCTTTATAGATTTGACCCTCAACTGTCATATTTCTTTTGTCACTCACTGAACGTGGCAGTACATTAATATATTTATTTATATATCTATTTTAATCTTATGTAGTTCTCTTCAGCTTTAATTTTTGCTATGGCATTTCACAGTCTGTCGGTTCATCTCCGCTCCATTTGCTCCGTAATTACACTTCCATGACTTTCCTTTAAGATGCTCTCATTTCCTTTTTGTAAGAACTTCGCGTCGTTCGTCCACCTCGATAGCTGTGTGGTCAGCGCGGCGGATTGCTAACCGAAGGGCCTGGGGTCGATTCCAGACCGTATCGGCAATTTACTCCGTTCGGGGAACTGGGTGTGTGTCGTCATTACGTTCGTATCTTCGTAACCGAAATTTCACTACTGAGATGGCTGTATGGTCATATCCCGAAAGCTAATAAAAAAAAAAGGCTTCCCGTTTCCAGAAATCAGTCAAATTGAATATAGCAGAATTTTTTATATTGCCTCTCACTGCATATCAGTTTACTAGAATCCCATTACGGTAATTTCTTATCGTAACTGCTTTAACATCTTATTAGTCAAAGTATCATTGCATGAAGCTTATTAATCTACAAGTTGTCTATCGTTGAGAGAAACAACTTGCGCCAAGGACAGCTCTTGTCATCCATATCGTTCCCATAGTTTATAATCGACTTATATGGTAATTAGTAATACAGTTGGTTCGTGGTTCGTCTGCCCATTTTCAGAACATTTCTGCTTTTTTAAAAAGCGTTTTCCTGCCGATTACTGTGACTGAAAAAGACCCGTTCCGTTTTTTGTACGTAAGGAACTAGCGTAGCGAGAACAGTTGTACGACACGTGTATTATCTGTAACCTTAAAAAAACGAGGAAAACGTGCCTAATGGGAATAACAAAGACAGCTCTACGCATGTGCCAACTGTAATTTAAGCGGTAGATAATTGTTTTGAGAAACAGATACGACGCTATCACTAGACTCATTCTGTTCTTCTACTTTTGTAGGTGAAAAATAATCTACAAAGCTATTGAGTAATGTAATGCTTAAAGGGAGGAAACCGCTTTATCCTTAAAGATATGTCTTTCTGAGCCGTAGGCATCGACCAAGCGAACCGTCTCTGCAGCTCATAGCACTGTAAGGGCGGAGAAGTCAAGTAACGATATATGCGTGACCCGGAAGGTTATCTGTTTGAGATTACATTCCTAAAGGCTCCTGGATTTTTCTCCGAGGAGCAGCGATATCTTTTTGAAGTCGTATAAAATTACAAGTTTGCTCAGCGGAATGATTGTGAAATTTTTTTTCTGATTATTTAAATGAAAATTAAGCACTTTTACGTCTTCAGCTTACATCTAATAGTTACACATATGTGTGTGATTGTGTGTGTGTGTGTGTGTGTGTGTGTGTGTGTGTGTGTGAGAGAGAGAGAGAGAGAGAGAGAGAGAGAGAGAGAGAGAGAGAGGGGGGGGGGTTAGGAAAAGTCTCTCTTCCCGTCTGAAGAATCAGAAAAGCGTTAATACCTCGTACACACATCTGCTAGATTTGATCCTCGTTTTCCCTGTCCCCTTTCTCAAATATACTTCTTTCCTCGCATTACATCTGGCCTACTACTACTACTACAACAACAAATAATAATTCTTCAAGTACCTTTTCGTCAAAGAGCATTGGCGATCAGTGTCTGGCTTCAGTGACAGTGGTCCAGTCCTCAATCCAAACCAACGTTGTTCAGCCTTAATGTTTTACGTCTTTGATAACGTCAGCCATCAAACGTTTTTTGAAATATTAATTGCAACAGGCGGCATTTATTTATGCGTACTATATGGCCAAGATACTCGGGATTTCGTCTCTTGATGGTACTGAGAATTTCAAAATCTTTCTTCCTATACCGAACACTGCTATATTTGTGACCGCATCTGTCTACGGTATCCTTAACATCCTTCGCTACGCCCACATTTCAGATGTCTCTAATTTATTATCTAATACTGCGGTAAGTGCCCATGAGTCAGTTCCCTAGGGTAGGATACTGAACACGTGGCATCGAAGCAGTGGAGTAGGACGTATAATACTTAATGTCGCAGCTAGTCAGAACTTTGTATACTTTCTGGAAAGGTCTTCTGGTCTCATCAATACTGTGGCGAATTTTTTAAGGGAAGTCCGACATTTCATTTATTTGACTGCCTAAAACTTTTATGATGAAACCATTTCGATCCTGTCATTACCGAGTGCAAGAACGCCCTGAATTTCATCTCGGTTTCTGCTGACAACCATCCATTTTGTCTTCTTGGCCGTTAAAAGTAACCCAATGGCATTGCCCACTTCCAGCAACAGTGTTCAGTAGTTCTTGCTGATCTTGCAGCCTTGTTGCAAGTAAGATGTCATTATCTTACCTGATGATGTTCTTGATCGATGGTTGTAATGCGTCAGGGGTGAAAGGAACTGAATGAGCACTTATTGTCAGCAAACCAAACCAAACGATTGACAAGTTCGTCCAGTTTATTCTCTACTGAAGTACTCAAGACTGAGAGGTACCACATCCCAAATCGAACAAGATGCACGAGTGGGCCAAGTGTTCCGGTCCAGACTGTATACCAATTACGTTCCCTTCAGTGTATGCTGATGCAATGGCTCCATACTTAACTATCGTATACAACAGTTCGATCGACGAAAGATCCGTACCCAATGACTGGAAAGCTGCACAGGTCATACCAACATTCAAGAGAGGCAGTAGGTGTAGTCCCCTAAATAACAGGCCCACATCGTTAAAGCCGATATGCAGTAGGATTTTGGAACATGTATTATGTTCGAACACAAGAGAGTGGTCTATAGACACGCAGTCAACACGGATTTAGAAAACATCGTTCTAGTGAAACACAACTAGCTCTTTAATTTTATCCATATTTTGCAGCTTCAAACGTGACTGTAGTCAATACACTCGAGGTATGAATTATAAAACGCCCCCTTCAGCTCTTTATTCGCATGAAGTGTTGAATCCTATTGACTAGGGGCTTCAAATTAATTCCATAAGGCTTTTGACACATGTACCACACGAGCGGGTTGTGGTCAAATTGCGTGCTTATGGAATATCATTTCAGTTATGTAATTCGATTCGTGATTTAGTCTCAGAGAGGTCACAGTTCGCAGTAACTGACGGAAAGTCATCGAATAAAACGGAAGTGATTTCTGGCGGTCCCCAAGGTAGTGTTAGAGGGCCTCTGCTGTTCCTACCTATGCCGGCCGCGGTGGTCTCGCGGTTCTAGGCGCGCAGTCCGGAACCGTGCGACTGCTACGGTCGCAGGTTCGAATCCTGCCTCGGGCATGGATGTGTGTGATGTCCTTAGGTTAGTTAGGTTTAAGTAGTTCTAAGTTCTACGGGACTAATGACCACAGCAGTTGAGTCCCATAGTGCTCAGAGCCATTTTTTTGTTCCTACCTATATAAACGATTTAGGAAACAACCTGAGCAGCCGTCTTAAGTTGTTTGTAGATGACGCTGTCGTTTATCGTCTAGTAAAGTCATCAGAAGATCAAAACATACACACGAGTGCTAAAAGGAATCTGTTAAACTTCGGTTGCATGATAAATCAGTCAAATTTAAAGACCGTAAATTCAACTAATTACTTAGGAATTTCGATTACGGCCCCCTTAAACTGGGAAGAACGCATAGAAATGTTGTTGGTTCAAATGGCTCTGGGCACTATGGGACTTAACTTCTGAAGTCATCAGTGCCCTAGAACTTAGAAATACTTAAACCTAACTAACCTAAGGACATCACACACACCCATGCCCGAGGCAGGATTCGAACCTGCGACCGTAGCGGTCGCGCGGTTCCAGATTGTAGCTCCTAGAACCGCTCGGCCATCCCGGCCGGCAGAAAATGTTGTGGGGAAGGCAAACCACAGACTGAGTTTTATTGGCAGAACATTTAGAAAATGTAACACATCTACTAAAGAGACTGCCTACACTACGCTTGTCGGCCCTCTTCGGAGTACTGCTGCACGGTCTGGCGTCCTTACCAGGTAGGAGTGAAGGAGTATATCGAGAAAGTTCAAAGAAGGGCAGCACGTTTTGTATTATCGCGGAGTATGGGAGAGCGTGTCACGGACATGATTTGGGATGGCCATCCATCAAACCAAAGGCGTTTCTCGTTGCGACGGAGTCTGCTCATGGAATTTCAATCACCAACTTACTCCTCCGAAATCGAAAATATTTTCTTGACGCCGATCTACGGAGTGAGAAAGGATCATAATAATAAAATAATGGAAATCAGAGCTCGCACGGAAAGATGTAAGTGTTCGCCTTCCCCGCACGCGAATATTGAATATGAGTAGGTGCTACAATGACCGTAGCATCTACATCTGTTCAGACAGCCAGGCAGCCCTGAAATCATTGGCAGCTCCTGCAACAAGATCTAAGATTGTTGCAGATTGCCACAGGGCTCTGGTGGAGCTAGTGGGAAGCAATAGGGTGTACCCAGTGTAGGTCCCTGGCCACTCGGGGAACTGTGGCAATGGATAAGCCGATAGACTGGCTAGGATGGGGGCCACAGCTCCATTTATTGGACCGGAACCTGTCTTGACAATCACCAAGGCTATGATCAAATTACCGGCCGGAGTGGCCGAGCGGTACTAGGCGCTACAGTCTGGAACCGCGCGACCGCTACGGTCGCTGGTTCGAATCCTGCCTCTGGTATGGATGTGTGTGATGTCCTTATGTTAGTTTGGTTTATGTAGTTCTAAGTTCTAGGGGACTGATGACCTCACATGTTAAGTCCCATAGTCCTCAGAGCCATTTCAACCATTTTATGATCAAATTAGAACTACGGAACTGGCTTAGGAAACAGCACGTAGGACCAAGGCCCATAAACAAAATCATGGTAAGTTAATGATGCCCAAGCCATGTTTTAAAAGAAGCTCTGTAATCCTGGGATTGAACAGGAAAGAGATCAAACTCATGATTGGACTGATGACCGGCCATGGGAACTTCGGAAAACACCTACACCCACTGGGTATAATGGAAGAGGACCCTAAATGTAGGATCTGTGATGAGGGTGAAGAAACTGCATCACACCTAATCTTTGAATGCACGGCATTGGAGAGTAAAAGATACAGAATCTTCGGGACAACTAGACGTGAAGAAATTGTGTCTAACAAAAAACTGGTAGAGGGACTCTTTTTTTGAAATAAAGAATTCTTTGTTTCCATAATAATAATTATACAAAGTAACCCACCACCTTAATGATTAGTGGGCTTAATTTTCTTAATGTTATTATAATAGCAGCTACTACATATTTAATTTACTACAGACAGTACTATATATTTTTTATTTATTGGGCAGACTACTTCCAGTGTTAGCATAATTTCTAATAACTACGAGTGATTAGTGTTAACTGCCTGCAGCGTTGCATATGTGCCAGTGTTAATATAAACCTACTTGGGTGCCTGGCTCATAGAGCTAATCCCTATGAGCATGTCCCTGGCACAGGGCAGGCAAGGAGTTAATTATCGCTGCAGGTTCCTAATCTACTATCATATTCTATTTAACTAAAATCTACTACCTATTCTACGTCATAGTCGGTGCGTTTGTCAAGTTCGTGAAGTGGATCACCCCAGTCCCTCTAGTCCTGCACGTGGCGGATTCCAACTGTTAAGTCGACCTATCCACGAACAGGCGGTACGGGATCGGAGTGCTGGACGCGATTGGTGATTAGCAACTAGTCACGAAAGTCTCTCAGGAAAGTTTTTGTACTTTTTGTGATACCTCGTTGGCTAGCGTGTTCAGTCTCTGAAAGGTCTCTTCTTGTCTGAGTAGGTCATAGGTGTTGTTACTTGGTAGCTGTTGTCTTAGGACTCCTTGCACTATTTAAGAGCACTGGTTGGCTTTACTAGATATACAGGAAGCGATACCGCACAATAAACTTAGTTTCGGTGCGGGCAGTGGCGGGTTAGACCTAAGCTGGTTTAGCTCTCCTGTTCAAATCAAATCAATCCCCGCGCGGAAGGACGACTGTTCAATCCCGCGTCCGGCCATCCTGATTTAGGTTTTCCGTGATTTCCCTATATCGCTCCAGGCAAATGCCGGGATGGTTCCTTTGAAAGGGCACGGCCGACTTCCTTCCCCATCATTCCCTAATCCTATGAGACCGATGACCTCGCTGTTTGGTCACTTCCCCCAAACAACCAACCAACCAACCAACCAATCCCCGCGCGCTGTTCGAGATTGGAATATTACGGAACTATTATGAAGGTGGTTCGATGGAGCCTCTGCCAGGCACTTCAGTGGGTTTTGCGGAGCACCCGTGTAGATGTAGATGTAGATATGAATAGCCAGCTGACGTGCCAGGATCGAGCAGTCGGCGCGGGGAGAGGCGGCGCAGCGGCGGCGACGGCCGCGCCACACGTGGGACGCCGCTATCGTCCGCGTCCGCTTCCTCGGCTTCGAGTGCCAGATAACGGGCTTCCGCGCCGGACCTGTCGCTCTGCGGCGCCGGCTGTCACGAGGCGGTCCAGCCTGTCCTGGAACTGGTATTTGGGTCCAGAGTCCTTCCGTCGAATGTACAGGACGCCACCGGCGAGTTTCCTCATACCTTTACCAATCTATGTGCCCCTCGCCCAGATAAATTACTGGTCTTCGAGAGGAGTCGGATTCGGACCACCTCTAAAAATGGATACCGTTTAGTTAGTCGGGTTGCAAAGAAAATGGGCAGTGATATCCACAAGGAATTCTTGGTAAAAGCCCGAGGTATGTGATTGTTACTTTGTATTACGACAGCTGTAGACATCGAAGACATTGTTTTGTTGACTGCTTTCAAGGAGTCAGCAGGTCGTGGTCTAGTGACTAGCGTTCCTGCCTCTCGATCGCGGAGTCCCGCGTTCGATTCCCGGCCGGCTTGGAGATTTCCTCCGCCCGGGGACTGGGTGTTTGTGTTATCTTCATCAGTTCATCATCGTTCATGAAAGAGGCGACACGAGTGGTCTAAGGCGCTGCAGTCATGGACTGTGCGGCTGGTCCCGGCGGAGGTTCGAGTCCTCCCTCGGGCATGGGTGTGTGTATTTGCCCTTAGGATGATTTAGGTTAAGTAGTGTGTAAGCTTAGGGACTGATGACCTTAGCAGTTACGTCCCATAAGATTTCACACGCATCTGAACATCAAAGCGGCGACATTGGACTGAATAAAGATTCAGAATTTGTACAGGCGCTGATACCGCACAGTTGAGCGCTCCACAAACCGAACCATCATCATCACCTTTCAAAGAGCACGTAGAATCACTGTTCTTGTTCTTCACATGACTACTTCGTCCTGCTGCTGTGGGTGTGTCATCGCTTTTCTGGCCAAGTGTTTCTCAAATGGTTCAAATCGCTCTGAGCACTATGGGACTTGACTACTGAGGTCATCAGTCCCCTAGAACTTAAGACTACTTAAACCTAACTAACCTAAGGACATCACACACACCCATGCCCGAGGCAGTATTCGAACCTGCGACCGTAGCGGTCGCGCGGTCCCAGCCTGAAGCGCCTAGAACCGCTCGGCCACACCGGCCGGCCAAGCGTTTCTCAGTCTCAGCCTTCTTTGTGTTAAAACTTGTATCCATTTTGGATGTGGAACACTGTGACATCATGAATAAAGGTTTCCATAAATTACTGCAACCAGTCCCCTTTTGTTTTATTCTATTATGCCTGAAGTAGTGCTGTAGGGAACTGACACCATGAAACGTGGACGGCTGTATATCGTAGGAGTACGAGGCGGTGGAGATGTGAACAGCACGTTGCTGTGTGTCCCAGATATTCTCAATAATGTTCATGTGTGGAGAGTTTGGTGCCCAGCTGAAGTGTGTTCTTGGAGCCACTCTGCAGCAATTCTGGACGTGTGGGGTGTCGCATTGTTCTGCTGGAATTGCCCAAGTCCATCGGAATGCACACTGGACATGACTGGAGGCAGGCTATCAGACAGGATGCTTATGTACGTGTCACCTGTCAGAGTCGTATCTAGATTTATCAGGGGTCCCATATCACTCCAGCTTCTCACGCTCCACACAATTACAGAGCCTCCACCAGCCCTGGCGATATGTACGGTTCATGGATTCATGAGGTTGTCTCCATACTCGTACACGTCCATGCGCTCGATACAATTTGAAACGAGACTCGTCCGACAAGGTGACGTACACTCCTGGAAATGGAAAAAAGAACACATTGACACCGGTGTGTCAGACCCACCATACTTGCTCCGGACACTGCGAGAGGGCTCTACAAGCAATGATCACACGCACGGCACAGCGGACACACCAGGAACCGCGGTGTTGGCCGTCGAATGGCGCTAGCTGCGCAGCATTTGTGCACCGCCGCCGTCAGTGTCAGCCAGTTTGCCGTGGCATACGGAGCTCCATCGCAGTCTTTAACACTGGTAGCATGCCGCGACAGCGTGGACGTGAACCGTATGTGCAGTTGACGGACTTTGAGCGAGGGCGTATAGTGGGCATGCGGGAGGCCGGGTGGACGTACCGCCGAATTGCTCAACACGTGGGGCGTGAGGTCTCCACAGTACATCGATGTTGTCGCCAGTGGTCGGCGGAAGGTGCACGTGCCCGTCGACCTGGGACCGGACCGCAGCGACGCACGGATGCACGCCAAAACCGTAAGATCCTACGCAGTGCCGTAGGGGACCGCACCGCCACTTCCCAGCAAATTAGGGACACTGTTGCTCCTTGGGTATCGGCGAGGACCATTCGCAACCGTCTCCATGAAGCTGGGCTACGGTCCCGCACACCGTTAGGCCGTCTTCCGCTCACGCCCCAACATCGTGCAGCCCGCCTCCAGTGGTGTCGCGACAGGCGTGAATGGAGGGACGAATGGAGACGTGTCGTCGTCAACGATGAGAGTCGCTTCTGCCTTGGTGCCAATGATGGTCGTATGCGTGTTTGGCGCCGTGCAGGTGAGCGCCACAATCAGGACTGCATACGACCGAGGCACACAGGGCCAACACCCGGCATCATGGTGTGGGGAGCGATCTCCTACACTGGCCGTACACCACTGGTGATCATCGAGGGGACACTGAATAGTGCACGGTACATCCAAACCGTCATCGAACCCATCGTTCTACCATTCCTAGACCGGCAAGGGAACTTGCTGTTCCAACAGGACAATGCACGTCCGCATGTATCCCGTGCCACCCAACGTGCTCTAGAAGGTGTAAGTCAACTACCCTGGCCAGCAAGATCTCCGGATCTGTCCCCCATTGAGCATGTTTGGGACTGGATGAAGCGTCGTCTCCCGCGGTCTGCACGTCCAGCACGAACGCTGGTCCAACTGAGGCGCCAGGTGGAAATGGCATGGCAAGCCGTTCCACAGGACTACATCCAGCATCTCTACGATCGTCTCCATGGGAGAATAGCAGCCTGCATTGCTGCGAAAGGTGGATATACACTGTACTAGTGCCGACATTGTGCATGCTCTGTTGCCTGTGTCTGTGTGCCTGTGGTTCTGTCAGTGTGATCATGTGATGTATCTGACCCCAGGAATGTGTCAATAAAGTCTCCCCTTCCTGGGACAATGAATTCACGGTGTTCTTATTTCAATTTCCAGGAGTGTATTTCCAGTCATCAACAGTCCAATGTCGGTGTTGACGGGCCAAGGCGAGGCGTAAAGCTTTGTGTCGTGCAGTCATCAAGGGTACATGAGTGAACCTTCGGCTCCGAAAGCTCTTATCGACGGTATTTCGTTGAGTGGTTGACACACTGACACTTGTTGATGTCCCTGCATCGAAATTTGCAGCAATCTGCCTAGGGGTTGCACTTCTGTCACGTTGAACGATTGTCTTCAGCTACCGTTGGTTCCGTTCTGGCAGGATCTTTTTCCGGCCGCAGAGATGGCGGAGAATTGATGTTTTACCGGATTCTTGATATTCACGGTACACTGGTGAAATGGTCGTACGCGGAAATCTCCACTTCATCGCTATCTCGGAGATGCTGTGTCCCATCGCTCGTACGCCAACAATAATACAACGTCAAAACTCACTTGAATCTTGATAACCTGCCTTGTAGCAGCAGTAACCGACGTAGCAACTGCGCCAGACACTCGTCTTATATGTCGGCCGCGGTGGTCGATTAGTTGTAGGCGCTTCAGTCCGGAACCGCGCGACTGTACGGTCGCAGGTTCGAATGCTGCCTCGGGCATGAATGTGTGTGATGTCCTTAGGTTAGTTAGGTGTAAGTAGTTCTGAGTTCTAGGGGACTGATGACCTCGGATGTTAAGTCCCATACTGCTTAGAGCCACATGAACCATTTGATGAAATTTTCCATTATTCACTCCAACCTGTGTCTTTTGTAACGGCTGTTAAATTAGAATGAGGGATCCTCTGCGGTGGTTGGTAAACCGCAGCGTAAAAATGGTTCAAATGGCTCTGAGCACTATGCGACTTAACTTCTGAGGTCATCAGTCGCCTAGAACTTAGAACTAATTAAAACTAACTAACCTAAGGACATCACACACATCCATGCCCGAGGCAGGATTCGAACCTGCGACCGTAGCGGTCGCTCGGCTCCAGACTGTAGCGCCTAGAACCGCACGGCCAAACCGCAGCGTACTTCGGACTTCTTGAGATGTATGGAAAGTAGGCAAAAAGTATGTTAACTTCCTAGGTATTTGTTGTGTGAATATTACACTTTCCAACAGAACAATTCAGAAGGAGCTGATTTTTGATAAAATATTCTCAGTCTATTTCTCGCATGAGGTCTGAGTATAAATGCGAGCTTTCATGCACACGGCACAGACTGTACACTGTATGGAAAGGAAAGAACGAAAATATATTAGGGTGTAAATTCTTCTCTACACAAGGCCAGATTCGACAAGACTGGAGAAGGCAATCGGCAGATCCTGACAAAAGTATTCACCTCAAGCGATTGTGGGAAACTACGGAAAACATGTATGGATGGGAATTGTAGACCTCCCCCTTGCGTCACGTCTTCTCGTCACATGACGGGTTTCTACTGACGCCGATTCAGTTACTTACTACATACCTTGAGGTATTTCAAATCGACCACTAGCGTTCGAATTGAAAATAATAACAGGGTAGATTTCAGGTAGCCTGTTCCACTAGCTTGTCCCGAAAGCCTGGAGCTCCATCTTCAGACATTCTTAGAATTAGTTGCAGACGTGAACTCTGGATACAATTTGTAATGTGTGATCGCATAAAGGTGCAACGTGGCTTCAGTTAAACTGGCAGGATAAATCAGTTTCAAGGTTGGAGGCAGGGAAAGGAGCATGTATAGTACAGCACCACTGCATTCAAAATATCCTTCGCGTTGAGTACAAGGTTACAATTACCTCTACCTAGTCTGTAATTATATTCTTAAATATTTTCCAAGATCTTAGTGTTTCGTAGCAGAAGAAATGTGTTACATGATTAATATTAATGTTTCATAGTTTTCTAGTAATGGGGCTGCATTATGATGGAAAGTTCCACCGAATTTGATATGAACTGGAGGATAGCTTAGGTTCTGTACCAAACGACAAGCTTTTGCGACTGACGTAATTTTAATTTTAAAGTACCTCAAAAATTTACAACGTGGAAGCTCCATTCGAGGTTCGGACATCATACAACAGTTCATTTTTGTAACTACACTGGGCCACTTATCAAAACTGAAGTAGTAATGCGTGCCAGGAATAGTTCGTCCTTACGAAACGTAACTTCTCATCAATATTCAGTAGGGAGCTAAAGAGCAAGTGGCAGGTGCGCAGGTGACGGCCTAGTCCTGATAACGCGTCTCCTTTAGCTTGTTCCTACAGCTCAGGGCCACACTGCTAAAGTCGCAGCTCCCTCAATAATTTCAGAAAACTGGCACTAACTGCTTTGCGACAGACATTCAGACATTATTGTTGTCTGTCTAAATTTGTGTAAGCCAATCACTACAGTTGTCGCACGATGGTCGATGTGAGTCGGGGGCAGTTTCTTATTTTACAGCCAAACCACCAGCACAAATGGAAAGACTTGAAGTAAGTTAAACGTGAAGGAGTGGTCGATTGTGAAGGAAGGAAGAAAGAAATATTTAACCTCTTGTAGACCCATGAATAAAAAGGTTGCTGAAAAATATCAGTGCTTCTCTAAACACTAATCTGTAATACAAGCAAACACTCCTGCACCCCCCGACTTCTTAACTGACGTGTCATGCCACTTGTATGAGAATTACACTTTAACGCAGTATCCAAACGAAACTCCAACTTACAATTATTTTCTATTCTGAAGCCGCTCACGTAGTGTGTTGTATGAACATCGGTAAGAGGTCACAACTGGGTCCAACGGCACAGATGTGGGAACCTGTACTATTACGTTCCCAGAAAATAAATACAAACTTTAGAGTGTAAAACAATAGCCGCTACCAGTCACAACAGAAAAACAGGAAAAAATCACCTTCTATTGTGATCGGTAGAGGTTATTATTCTACAACCGATAAAGGAGCAGTCACAGAGTTCAACTACATCTATTACGGATAAAATATATTAAATACAAGCTAATAAAATACATTAAATACAAGCTACGAATTCCTCTCCAGTCCTAGCCCCTTTATCTCAGAGTTGCATTTGCAACCTACGTCCTCACAGCTCCCTCTAACTCTATGGAAGTCATTCCCTGAAGTCTCAACAGATGTCCTATCATCTTGTCCTTTCTCCTTGTCAGTGTTTTCCACATATTCCTTTCGTCACCGATTCTGCGCAGAGCCGGCCGCGGTGGCCGTGCGGTTCTGGCGCTGCAGTCCGGAACCGCGGGACTGCTACGGTCGCAGGTTCGAATCCTGCCTCGGGCATGGGTGTGTATGATGTCCTTAGGTTAGTTAGGTTTAAGTAGTTCTAAGTTCTAGGGGACTTATGACCTAAGATGTTGAGTCCCACAGTGCTCAGAGCCATTTGAACCATTTTTTTTTTCTGCGCAGAACCTCCTCATTCCTTACCTTATCAGTCCACCTAACGTTCATCTGTAGCACCACATCTCAAATGCTTCGATTCTCTTCTGTTCCGGTTTTCCCACAGTCGTCTATGTTTCACTACCATACAATTCTGTGCTCCAAACTTGCATTCTCAGAAATTGTATTACTCAAATCAAGGCCTGTGTTTGAGAGTAATAGACTTCTCATGGCCAGGAATGCCCTTTTTGCCAGTGATAGTCTGCTTTTGATGTCCTCCTTGCTCCGTCCCTCATTGGTTATTTTGCTGTCTAGCTATCAGAATTCCTTAACTTCATCTATTTCGTGATCATCAACGCTGATGTTTAAGTTTCTCTCTGTTCTCATTTCTGCTACTTTTCATTACTTTCGTCTTTCGTCGATTTACTTTCAACCCATATTCTGCACTCATTAGACGGTTCATTCCATTCAGCAGATAATGTAGTTCTTCTACACTTTCACTCAGGAGAGGAATGTCAGCAGCGAATCGTATCATTGGTATACTTTTACCTTGAATTTTGATTCCACTCCTGAAACTTTCTTTTATTTCCATAATTGCTTCTTCGATGTACAGCTTGAACAGTAGAGGCGAAGGACTACATCCTTGTCTTACACCCTTTTTTAACCGAGTGCTTCATTCTTAGGCTCCCGCTCTTGTTATTCCCTCTTGGGGGCCGGCCGCTGTGGCCGAGCGATTCTAGGCGCTCCAGTCTGGAACCGCGCGACCGCTACGGTCGCAGGTTCGAATCCTGCCTGGGCGTGGATGTGTGTGATGTCCTTAGGTTAGTTAGGTTTAAGTAGTTCTAAGTTCTAGGGGACTGATGACTTCCGATGTTAAGTCCCATAGTGCTCAGAGCCATTTGAACCATTCCCTCTTCGGGTTTGTACAAATTGTTGAAAATGGCTCTAAGCACTGTGGGACTTAACATCTGAGGTCATCAGTCCCTAGACGTAGAACTAATTAAACCTAAATGACCTAAGGACATAACACACATCCATGTCCGCGGCAGGATTCGAACCTGCGACCGTAGCAGCAGCGCGGTTCCGGACTGAAGCGCGTAGAACCGCTCGTCCACAGCGGCCGGCGTACAAACTGCATATTACCCGTCTCTCCGTACAGCTTATCCTCATTTTTTTCAGAATTTCGAACGTCTTACACCATTTAAGATTATCAAACGCATTTTCCAGGTTTACAAATCGTATGAACGCGTCTTGATTTTTCTTCAGTCTTGCTTCCATTATCAACGGTTACGCCAGAATTGCTTCTCTGGTGCCTTTATCTTTCCTAAAACCATTTGAATGTCATCCAACACATCGTCATTTTTCTCAATATTGCCGGCCGCGGTGGACGGGAGGTTCTAGGCGCTTCAGTCCGGAACCGCGCGACTGCTACGGTCGCCAGTTCGAATCCTGCCTCGGGCATGGATGTGTGTGTTGTCCTTAGGTTAGTTAGGTTTAAGTAGTTCTAAGTTCTAGGAGTCTGATGACCTCAGATGTCAAGTCCCATAGTGCTCAGAACTATTTGAATCATTTTCTCAATATTATCGAATAGTTAAAGAAATTATGTGATAGTCTTTGTAAGGATATCAAGATAAAATTTTTGTACCTCACCGAAGCTGATCGCATCAAGGGAGACATGTTTATAGAATCTTCAGTGCCACACGGAAAGTTGAAGATGTGTAGTCCTCGGAGAGCACCCGGCCAGAGACCTTGGTGCGTCCCTAAAGACGTCCTTGAAATGACACTTTCGGTCCGCAAGCTGCAACAGTGGGCGGAGCCCGTGTGTCTTTAGGACAGTAGATTTGTGTCACCCGCGAGTTGGCGTAGCTTTGTTTGCCCATCGATGCGTGTGTGTGTGTGTGTGTGTGTGTGTGTGTGTGTGTGTGTGTGTGTGTGTCCGGCGGTCAGATCGCCACTGCTGGCAACGCTGCGGACCGCCTGCCAACTTGACCCGCGCCACAAAAGACGCTAGCGGGCGGGCCGCCGGACCAGGCTGCGGCCACAGCCACCGCGCGACGCTTCCGAAAAAGACGACCGCTCGTCGAAACACATTGCCGGCGCGCGTAATGGATGCGGTCCGCATCGGGCAGCAGCCGCGATTAGGCCGGCCAGATAAATGCGTCGTACAAATTAACTTGCGCGGCGCCCATTGTCTCGCGCTGGCACGCAGAGGACCGCGGGCAGAGTCGCTGCCGCACGCCGAGGGCCGGGGTTCGACCTCTCTCCCCACCTCAGCGTGCTTCACGATCCTTGCTCCTGTTCTTCTCTCCCCTGCATCTCAACTGCAGTGCACTGTAAACATACACTGCACATCTTTCACACCTTCGGCAATACCGAACGGTTCAAATGGCTCTGAGCACTATGGGACTTAACATGTGAGGTGATCAGTCCCCTAGACTTAGAACTAGTTTAACCTAACCAACGTAAGGACATCACACACATCCATGCCCGAGGCAGGACTCGGTGACCCACTGCAGACTCCTAACTAAGGTACGAACATATGGGATTGGTTCCCAAGTATGTGAGTGTGTGGTGTGCGTACTGTGAGACCTTCGGTACACACACCATCAGATTATTTGACTTGTCGCTGTAACGAAGTAGGCGAGTGTCAGCAATATGTCTCTTGGTCTTATCGTGGCGTGTTTATCTTCTGCCGTTAGGTCAGACGATAGAAATGCCACTTGCACGCTTAGAGTAGCAGATTGACGGTGACCAACTTTAAACAGAACTTGATTAATTTTCACACACATTTATTAAAATAATAACAATCATAAACCTTACTTAACTTCATTCTGTATGCTATTTACAATTGACAATGAAGTTCAAAAAAATGGCTCTGAGCACTATGGGACTCAACTGCTGTGGTCATTAGTCCCCTAGAACTTAGAACTACTTAAACCTAACTAACCTAAGGACATCACACACATCCATGCCCGAGGCAGGATTCGAACCTGCGACCGTAGCAGTCGCACGGTTCCGGACTGCGCGCCTAGAACCATCTGAAGTTCCTTTGGTCTTGGTACGTTAATTTTTTTCTCACATATCTCTGATACTTGACAAGGTGTCTAGTCGTTTATCTTCATGGCTATGTACAGGAATATGATAATCTTATTAGGTGCAGACTGAAACTTGACTATAGACTGGTACAGACTAATGTCGACTGGTATAGACAAATGCAGACTGACTGATCGGAGGTATGTACACTCGTTATAATACCTCTTGCGTTCATGTATCACTGCGCGAGTGTGATCCGCGAGGAGAAAAGGTTCTACATTAGCAGCGATCTCATTGGCTGCGTTACATATTAATACGCGGATCGGCGGAAGCAGAATTTGGTCCGTCTCTAAGACAGCGCCATCTCGTAGAGCGGAGACGGACGAGCGCTGCGCCTGCGCTGTTGTGCTTAGCGGTGCGCGCTCTAGTGGGAGAGTTGTGTACGCGCTGACTACGCGGAACTATGTACTCAACAGAGTGGTTCGAAGACTTCCTAACAAGGGAACCTCCCCATCGCACCCCCCTCAGATTTAGTTATAAGTTGGCACAGTGGATAGGCCTTGAAAAACTGAACACAGATCAATCGAAAAACAGGAAGAAGTTGTGTGGAACTATGAAAAAAATTAGTAAAATATACAAACTGAGTAGTCCATGCGAAGATAGGCAACATCAAGAACATACTTATAACTAAATCTGAGGGGGGTGCGATGGGGAGGTTCCCTTGTAAGTAATAGAACCCAGTACGTTGTCCTCGATGGTGAGTGTTCATCGGAAGTGGGGGTATCATCTGGATCGCCCCAGGGAAGTGTGGTAGGTCGGCTGTTGTTTTCTATCTACATAAATGATCTTTTCGATTAGGGTGCATAGCAATGTGCGGCTGTTTGCTGATGATGCTGTGGTGTACGGGAAGGTGTCGTCGTTGAGCTACTGTAGGAGTATACAAGATGACTTGGACAGGATTTGTGACTGGTGTAAAGAATGGCAGCTAACTCTAAATATAGATAAATGTAAATTCATGCAGATGAATAGGAAAAAGAATCCTGTAATGTTTGAATACTCCATTAGTAGTGTAGTGCGTGACACATTCACGTCGATTAAATATTTGGGCGTAACATTGCAGAGCTATATGAAGTGGGACAAGCATGTAATGGCAGTTGTGGGGAAGGCGGATAGTCGTCTTCGGTTCATTGGTAAAATTTTGGGAAGATGTGGCTCATCTGTAAAGGAGACCGCCTATAAAACACTAATACGACCTTTTATTGAGTACTGCTCGAGCGTTTGGGATTCCTAACAGGTCGGATTGAGGGAGGACATAGAAGCAATTCAGAGGCGGGCTGCTAGATTTGTTACTGGTAGGTTTGATCATCACGCGAGTGTTACGGACATGCTTCAGGAACTCGGGTGGGAGTCTCTGGAGGAAAGGAGGCGCTCTTTTCGTGAATCGCTACTGAGGAAATTTAGAGAACCAGCATTTGAGGCTGACTGCAGTACAATTTTACTGCCGCCAACTTACATTTCGCGGAAAGACCACAAAAATAAGATAAGAGAGATTAGGGCTCGTACGGAGGCATATAGGCAGTCATTTTTCCCTCGTTCTGTTTGGGAGTGAAACAGGGAGAGAAGATGCTAGTTGTGATACGAGGTACCCTCCGCCACGCACCGTATGGTGGATTGCGGGGTATGTATGTAGATGTAGATGTAGAGGAGTCGAACCTGCGACCGTAGCAGCAGCGCGGTTCCGGACTTGAGCGCCTAGAACCGCTCGATCACAGCGGCCGGCTCGGAAATACCATTCTCGAGTTCGTTATGAAGATCTGAAAATGGGTCTCGGCCCGAGAGTAGTCATCGAATGAATAAAAAGTAAAAATTTACAACTTGGACTGGCTTTTCATTCTGTTACTTCTCTGAATGTTCAAATAGCTTACAGGAATGCATTCGAGTAGACTTCTCGGCAACCGCCGTTATTTCGACTGGTGAAGACCTCGTCATTTCCAAACCACAAATGCTACGAGACATCGCTGTGCAAGGCAACTTAAACCCTTGGTGTGCGGGGCAATGTCACCAAGAGACCAATATTCAGCGTATGGAAAAGAAACCAACCACCAACCATCCATCCACACACACACACACACACACACACACACACACACACACACACACACACACACCGTAGACTGCTAACACCACCACACATTCCGGATATACAAAACGCCAGACGTATCGACATAAAAATATTAACTAATTACGAGCCGAGCGGTCTAAGGCGCTGCAGTCATGGACTGTGGGGCTGGTGCCGGCGGAGGTTCGAGTCCTCCCTCGGGCATGGGTGTGTGTGTTTGAGCTTAGGATACTTTAGGTTAAGTAGTGTGTAAGCTTAGGGACTGATGCCCTTAGCAGTTAAGTCCCATAAGATTTCACACATCTGAACTAATTACGGGTGAGCAGGCGCGGCTAACAACCAGACCTCCAGATGTCAGACACTCGGGTCGGAACCAAACGTTGTTATGTCGATAAGAGTATCAACCAAAACTCCGATTTAGTTCGTGCTACGTGCTGTCGCCCAGCAGAACGGGCATAAACATTAATTAAAAGTAACACCAGAACTACGGAGCAAAAGCGTATCTATGAGCAACTAATACTTTTTGCTTCCGTGGAAAAGTTCGTACAGCGTTAGCTTCTCGTGCCAAGCATCCCGAGTTCAAACCCCAATGACGAAAAAAAATTTTTTTTTACTGTATTACGCGTGAAAGTGTTTTATGGGACTATGTGTTTATGACACGTAAATGGGCTGTTTGGATTTTACAGCAATGCTCTCATGGCGACCTGCTTTCGCTTCGTTTCTTTTGAAGTAGTAAACCTATGGAGCGCAATTATAGTTTCACAGAATATACAGTTAGAACCGAAAAACAAAGAAACAATTACACTGCACGTGCAGAAGTAATTGTAATTACATAAGATCAATAATAAGTACATAACAACCAGAAGAAGGGATCGGTTGGTAGGACATGTTCTGAGGCATCAAGGGATCACCAATTTAGTATTGGAGGGCAGCGTGGAGGATAAAAATCGTAGGGGGAGACCAAGAGATGAATACACTAAGCAGATTCAAAAGGATGTAAGTTGCAGTAGGTACTGGGAGATGAAGAAGCTTGCACAGGATAGAGTAGCATGGAGAGCTGCATCAAACCAGTCTCAGGACTGAAGACCACAACAACAACAACAACAACAACAACAACGTTCAACTTACGAAGTGAAAGCAGAATGTCAAAAGAACGTTACTACGAACTCCGAAAAGTCCTTTTACATATTAGGAAAGTGTTCTCGCAGTGTTTGAACGCGGAACGTTTGGTACGACGACCGAACACACTACCTTCTCGCCCACGCGATAGATACAGTACAGTTGCTCACAGATACGCTTTCCCTGTGATTCGTAGCTCTGATGATACTTCTGATTACCGCTTACGCATGGTCTACTGGTCGACAGCACACAGAACGGACTAAACCGGTGTTTTGTTTGATACTCTATCGAGATACAACGTCTGATACCGATCTGAGTGTCAGACATCTGAAGGTATGGGTGTAAGTGACGCAGTACCTTCCTGAGCGCGCACTGCTAAAAGGATGTATGTCGCGGGAAAATGCTTTAACCACGGAACTGAATATATTCGTAGAATGCATCTCAAATGCAAAGTGTTAGTTTTACTATTGTATTTCGATGTTCGTTTACATTAAATTATCTTCACTCTGTAGTTAAAGAAACAAACTGAGAACTGCGCTACTCGTTAAGTGTTTATTAACAAAAGAAAAAGTAGGCTTATATCAAGAAAGCAAAAATAATGACTAATAAGACGCATTGCTGCCATCCACATATAATTTAGCGGAAACGTACCTCGAAACGAGTAGTGTCCCGCCCGGTTGCGTGTGTTAGCACGCCGCTTCCGGGATTTGTGGAGCTGCACCGGCCCTGAATCGAATGTGCCCGGCGGATTAAAGGCGAGGGCTGGTGTGCCCGCCAGTCTGGGTGTGGTTTTTAGGCGGTTTTCCACAGCTGATTAGGTCAATACTGGGCTGGCACCCACATCTCTTCGCACTTACAAGATTCGCAAACATTTATTCTATAGTTCGCACGGTTTCACATGGGAGGCATTCTGGAACACAAATTCCGTCCAGCGGGAAAAGGGGTGATGTGTGCGTAGGTAGGGCATCCGGCCACCTTCCACCGCTAACTCTACCACATCTAGAAATTAACGTTGTCTTTGTGAAGATTGGGTATAAAGTCAGGATAAAGTAGGAAGAAGAAGAAGAAGAAGAAGAAGAAGAAGAAGAAGATCGAAACTAGTGGTACCCACCAACAAAGTAAAATAAATACTACACATGATGTGACTACCATGCCAGTTACTACATAAACATACTGTATGTAAATGTTCATTACACCAAGGCCATGCTCTTGAAATGCGTTGTGCAGATCATAAATGCCGAAATAAAATAAAGACTGTCATTTCAAATATGGCAAGTACACATACTTTTCCTACGCTTTAAACTTTATGGTCGCGGGTAATTAGATTTTTCATTCTTGACTCTATCAAATAAGCTGCAATGACTTCCTACTTGCATCTAAATTGCACTCAGTCTGGGAAGACTAAAGAAACATTAACTCTTCATTTCACAACGTGAACAGAGAATGGAAAGATATAAACATTTTTTTCTGTAGAGCGCCATAACTGAGGCGATAAATACTGTCTTGCATTCGTTCACGTTCAGAATAAAACGTCATTAATTTCGTAGTAATAGCTCACTGTCAGTATCGGAGCACACTGCAGTGAGAAGTTGTCATTTTCTGTTCTCGTTGGTAAGGTGAATCATGCGCTCGTGCTAAATTCAAAACGACAAAGTTGTTTTGTCACAGTTTACTCAAAGGGTAATTTTTACGTGGCCCTGCTTCCTACGTAAACAGTCCGATGTGTAAGCTATTGATTTATTGTCAGAGAATCATTTTTCACGTTGCGATCAAAAAGAAAAATTTCCCCAATTTTATAGATTATTGGTCGCATAAAACTTAAACTGAAAGAATCAGTACGGGTTGCTTGTGCCGCACGGGGATGCAGCATGGTCTCAGGCACCTTTCCACGGTTCGCGTGGCTCCCACTCGTCGGAGGTTCGAGTCCTCCCTCGGGCATGGGTGTATGTGTGTTGTCCTCAGCGTAAGTTAGTTTAAGTTACATTAAGTAGTGTGTAAGCCTAGGGACCAATGACCTCAGCAGTTTGGTCCCATAGGAACTTTCCGCCACCACCAGAGTCCTTGTGCGCGTGACTAATGTTAGAATATCTCAGGTTTGTTACTATTCACGTAGACAGATATTATTCTCCTTCTTCAGTGGACTGACGTAAATGGGAAACTTAAGTAACTGAGTTGTAGGATCGTACGCCGGCCGGTGTGGCCGTGCGGTTCTGGGCGCTTCAGTCTGGAACCGCGTGACCGCTACGGTCGCAGGTTCGAATCCTGCCTCGGGCATGGATGTGTGTGATGTCCTTAGGTTAGTTAGGTTTAAGTAGTTCTAAGTTCTAGGGGACTGATGACCACCGATGTTAAGTCCCATAGTGCTCAGAGCCATTTGTAGGATCGTACATGAAAAAGTATTTAGCAGTTTAATGGACTAAATTTGTTATTGGGGAATAACGAACGAGGAAGTAGTCTCATAATTGTCTCTGAGCACTATGGGACTTAACGTCTATGGTCATCAGTCCCCTAGAACTTAGAACTACTTAAACCTAACTAACCTAAGGACATCACACAACACCCAGTCATCACGAGGCAGAGAAAATCCCTGACCCCGCCGGGAATAGTCTCATAATTACGGCTCATATTTTTGAAGTATCTTCTTGATATAAATTCTTCAGGTCTTCCTACGGAATGACAATTATCGAACTACATATATAAAAAACAAGTAAATTAGTAACCAACTACGGTGTGCTTACACTTTGTTCAACATTTAAACGTCAATAGAAATATTCGGATTTAGGATGACATGTTTGATATCCCTGCCTCATTGGCTATGATGTGACGCAGACGAACAGCGAAATTCTGCATGACCCGCTGAAGTGTCGGAAAATCGATGCTGTCGATGACCTCCTGAATGGCTGTTTTGAGCACAGCAATGATTTTGGGATTGTTGTACACCGTATCGTTAATATAGCCCCACAAGGAGTCGCGTGTGTTAAAATCTGGAGAAAATCTAGGCCCATGCCAGTGGCCCCTGGGTACCCCAGAGCCAGAATGCGGCGCCCAGGGTGCCCCTCCAGGACATCACACTCCTGCTTCGATGGGGCCAAGCTCCGTTCTGAATGAACGACATCTTGTCGAAATCAGGGTTACTTTGGACAATGGGAATGCAATCATCTTCAGGTACCTTTCGGCAGTCACCGTGCCATCAAGGAATATCGCATCGATTATCGCGTGACTGGTCATTGCACACCATACAGTCACCTGTTGAGGGTGAACAGACTTCTCGATCGCGAAATGCGGGTTCTCAGTCCGGCAAATTTTGCTTTTTGGCGGAGCCATCCAAATGAAGCTTGGTTTCGTCACTAAAGCAAACCATATTCACATTAAGGTTCGCTAAACCAAACCATATTCACATTAAGGTCTTGGCGAAACACGCCCGATGTTCCATGGTAATGGGACTTAGTGGCTGTTGATTCCGACCAGTTGGGCAGCTCCTTTGATCGATTTCCTAGGGCTGGTTTGAAACACAGCGCACGTCTACTCCATGTTTTCAGGCGTTTTCACCCTTCTTGGACGATCTACGTAGCACACTGTGACATTATCTTCACCTTGAACTCGGTCGCAATCTCCCTTGCCGGCCGGTGTGGCCGAGTGGTTCTAAGCGCGCGACCGCTACGGTCGCAGGTTCGAATCCTGTCTCAGGCATGGCTTTGTGTGATGTCCTTACGTTAGTTAGGTTTAAGTAGTTCTAAGTTCTAGAGGACTGATGACAGATGTTAAGCCCCATAGTGCTCAGAGCCAGTTGAACCATTTGAATCTCCCTTGAAGCTGCAGTTGGGCTTTTGTTATTACTCACATAGTAGACTTCAGAAGCGCTATTACGCTCAGGCACGTTGTACCGTGACATTTCACGTGCAAATAACCGACAACAACAAGATGCTTGCGCATGCGCATATTAATTCCCATTATGCCCCGCGGCCAACTGTGCAGTGTGAGCGTCCTAGTACAGGGCGTTTCAAAAATGACCGGTATATTTGCAACGGCAATACAAACTAAACGAGCAGCGATAGAAATACACCGTTTGTTGCAATTTGCTTGGGACAACAGTACATTTTCAGGCAGACAAACTTTCGAAATTACAGTAGTTACAATTGTCAACAATAGATGGCGCTGCGGTCTGGGAAACTCTATAGTACGATATTTTCCACATATCCACCATACGTAACAATAATATGGCGTAGTCTCTGAATGAAATTACCCGAAACCTTTGACAACGTGTCTGGCGGAATGGCTTCACATGCAGATGAGATGTACTGCTTCAGCTGTTCAATTGTTTCTGTATTCTGGCGGTACACCTGGTCTTTCAAGTGTCCCCACAGAAAGAAGTCACAGGGGTTCATGTCTGGCGAATAGGGAGGCCAATCCACGCCGCCTCCTGTATGTTTCGGATAGCCCAAAGCAATCTAACGATCATCGAAATATTCATTCAGGAAATTAAAGACGTCGGCCGTGCGATGTGGCCGGGCACCATCTTGCATAAACCACGAGGTGTTCGCAGTGTCGTCTAAGGCAGTTTGTACCGCCACAATTCCACGAAGAATGTCCAGATAGCGTGATGCAGTAATCGATTCGGATCTGAAAAATGGGCCAATGATTCCTTTGGAAGAAATGGCGGCCCAGACCAGTACTTTTTGAGGATGCAGGGACGATGGGACTGCAACATGGGGCTTTTCGGTTCCCCATATGCGCCAGTTCTGTTTATTGACGAAGCCGTCCAGGTAAAAATAAGCTTCGTCAGTAAACCAAATGCTGCCCACATGCATATCGCCGTCATCAATCCTGTGCACTATATCGTTAGCGAATGTCTCTCGTGCAGCAATGGTAGCGGCGCTGAGGGGTTGCCGCGTTTGAATTTTGTATGGATAGAGGTGTAAACTCTGGCGCATGAGACGATACGTGGACGTTGGCGTCATTTGGACCGCAGCTGCAACACGGCGAACGGAAACCCGAGGCCGCTGTTGGATCACCTGCTGCACTAGCTGCGCGTTGCCCTCTGTGGTTGCCGTACGCGGTCGCCCTACCTTTCCAGCACGTTCATCCGTCACGTTCCCAGTCCGTTGAAATTTTTCAAACAGATCCTTTATTGTATCGCTTTTCGGTCCTTTGGTTACATTAAACCTCCGTTGAAAACTTCGTCTTGTTGCAACAACACTGTGTTCTAGGCGGTGGAATTCCAACACCAGAAAAATCCTCTGTTCTAAGGAATAAACCATGTTGTCTACAGCACACTTGCACGTTGTGAACAGCACACGCTTACAGCAGAAAGACGACGTACAGAATGGCGCACCCACAGACTGCGTTGTCTTCTATATCTTTCACATCACCTGCAGCGCCATCTGTTGTTGAAAATTGTAACTACTGTAATTTCGAAAGTTTGTCCGCCTGAAAATGTACTGTTGTCCCAAGCATATTGCAACAAACGGTGTATTTCTATCGCTGCTCGTTTAGTTTTTATTGCCGTTTCAAATATACCGGTCATTTTTGAAACACCCTGTACAAACCGTTCAGAAGTTATGACGATTTTATGTCATAGAGTTCAAATACTGTCACCCCGTATGTTCTGTATTAAACGTAATGAGTAATTGCAACAAAATATTCATAGCGACACACAAATACTGATTCCTGCTCTTACTGCTTGTTCACCAGTGCAGGAGGTGTTACGCGGAAGCGCTGTGCGAGCATGTCCGTGCGTCGCTCCATTGCTGAAAACGTCTGCCGTCGGTGAAACTGGTGCGCAGGAAAATCGGACGGAGAATAAACCCTCAGCGTTCTGTTTTTCCTTTCTCTCTCCCTGGAGCAGCTTCCCCGCTCTGCGAGGCAGAGAGAGAGAGCTCGGGACTGCATCTTTCGCCGGCATCGGGAGGCACTCATTTGAATACAACTCTGAGAACACTTGTTCAACGTCGCGATGCCCGCCGGATAGGCGGCGGCCCGCGCGCGCCCGTCTCGCGTTGCGCCTCGGATTCTGCGTCTGTTAAAAATCACGCATCTGCGACGCGCGGGCCGCTCCTGGCAGGCTCCCGAAGTCACGTGCTCGCTGCGACTACACTCCCAGCCGCCTCACCACACTTCAGACCTCACCGTGACATTAAAAAGAAGCACTCTATGCTCCTCGTTTCGTTTTCAGACTGGAGCTGCAGAGTATTTAAGCTAGAAATAAATACATAAGGCCACAATTATGTACTACATTCTAAAAATCTACACAGGTGAAGAAAATTTCGCACACTCGGGCTTCTAGAGCGATTCCTCACACAGTAGCAATACAAAAATGCCTTTCACAAAATTTCGTCCTGCGCTTATTTCTGGCAGTTGGAGATTGGCAATCTGGCAACACTGTTCAAATGGCTCTGAGCACTAGGGGACTTAACATCTGAGGTCATCAGTCTCCTAGACTAAGAACTATTTAAACCTAACTAACATAAGGACATCACACACATCTATGCCCGAGGCAGGATTCGAACCTGCGACCGTAGCGGTCGCGCGGTTCCAGACTGAAGCGCCTAGAACCGCTCGTCCACTCCGGCCGGCTGGCAACACTTTTATCACATGTGCGGTAACTACGTTTGTCAGCATATACCGATGATTCTGTGCAGTTGGTGCAGTGAATAGGTGCAGTGAATATTGTTTTGGATTAGGATGTAGAAAGTCGAGGGTTCGATTTTGGGTCGAGAGGTATTTGTTTCTATTTGCCAGTTTCGTTCTGCCATATGATACTGTAATATACACCGTTTTATAAGCCACACTGTTTCCATACTTGATGATCTACATCTACATCGATACTCTGCAAATCACATTTAAGTGCCTGGCAGAGGGTTCATCGAACCACCTTCACAATTCTCTATTATTCCAATCTCGAACACCTATATGTTTCGTGTGAGCTCTGATTTTCCTTATTTTATCGTGGTGATCGTTCCTCCCTATGTAGGTCGGTGTCAACAAAATATTTTCGCATTCGGAGGAGAAAGTTGCTGATTGGAATTTCGAGAGAAGATTCCGTCGCAACGAAAAACGCCTTCTTGTAATGATTTCCAGCCCAAATCGTGTGTCATTTCTGTGACACTCTCTCCCATATTTCGCGACAATACAAAACGTGCTGCCTTGACAGTAATAATAATAATAATAATAATAATAATAATAACACATGGAGATACTTACTCAATATCATGCCTTGATCAGACTCAATGTTAAAGGCATTTAGTGGTTCCATGGAGATAATACATACAAAAGGTAACCAAGTTTAGAAATTATTTGCAAAGCACGTTGCTATCCCTATTGGCGACGTAAGGCCATAACGTAACGTAATGGACTTGAACGTGGCAAGAATAATAGTTGGTACTAATCGATGGGACCATTGGAGGAGGTTACACGGAAAATACATTTGTAATCTAGCAGATGCTGGGGCGCGAAACAATTCGCGTCCACGACGTGCAAAAGGCTGCTTTAAAAGCTGACCAGGGAAAATGATTGTACTTCCATTTCTGTGTTCCTAGAACGTAAGTGCAGATGTTTTGTAGAAGACGGTCTGTAATCGCTGTAAGACGATTAACATGTCAGATACCACGCAGAGTACGTTTAGCAAATAAAAACAAATATGCCGCCACCCAGGATCGAATCTACGACCTCCTGCATGCTAACCCGGAACGCTATTCACCGCGCCAACTGCACAGAACGACTGCCTTTTGCTCACAGTTAACCGTACATGTGAATGTGGTGTCGCCAGATTGTCAGACTTTAACGTCCATTAACGGCCGAAAACACGCATAGGACGAAATTTTGTGAAAGATTTTTTGTTGCTAGTATGTGAGGGATCGTGCTGCGAAGTCCGAGTGTGCGAATTCTTCTTCACCACGTATAAATAAAGACTTATTTCAGGATATTTTGTTTATGTATTTTACCCATTTGCTAATAACACACCAGCTTCGTCCACAATGCGCTACACACTTACAGTGGCTTACAAAGAAAATTCTTGGATCTCACAATGTTTACAGATTAATTCTTACAGTAAAGTCAAAACAGCAACCAGCCACTGTTAACAACATTACTTATTAAAAACAAATAGCGTCGTTAGAAGTTCATGTGGCCATTCACGTTTAAAATTACATATCGCCTGTGTTGTACATGTGATGTCGGCTGGTTTCTTTGGTGGTTGGTTGGTTGGTTGATTTGTGGGGATGGGGCGAGGACCAGACAGAGAGGTCATGGGTCCCATCGGATTAGGGAAGGCCGTCCCCTTTCAAAGAAACAATTCCCTAAAACGATTTATGGAAATCAGGGAAAACCTAAATCGGGATGGTCGGCCGCGGGTTCGAACCGTCATCCTCCCGAATGCGAGTCCAGTGTGCTAACGACTAGGCCACCTTGCTCGGTGCGTTGGATAAGAGCTGGCATCGTTTTATCTTAGCGACATCGAAGGTGTACCACATTAGCGAACTGTTGACTGCTTTTGAAGCAGTTCGTATGTTGCCGAATAATATGCAAGAGTGAACGTTCCTGCACTTTGAAGTTACCGACAAATAATTCGACCACAGGGAAGTATATGTACAAAGATGGCGATTTACGAAAACGAAATGTTCCCAAATAATGCAGCTGTCAGAAAAATTACGGTATGTACATAACCGTTACAACAGAAGGTTCGTAAGGTATAAATATTTCACTATACGCAGTTTACAGTAAATGAACGTTAATTCTGACCAATATAAAAATAAAGTAAAGCAGTTCATCATAAAAATATTATGTAAACAGATGTTCTGTTTTTACTTTATTATTAAGAATTAAGCAGAATTTTTAATGGTTCAAATGGTTCTGAGCACTATGGGACTCAACTGCTGAGGTCATTAGTCCCCTAGAACTTAGAACTAGTTAAACCTAACTAACCTAATGACATCACAAACATCCATGCCCGAGGCAGGATTCGAACCTGCGACCGTAGAGGTCTCGCGGTTCCAGGCTGCAGCGCCTTTAACCGCACGGCCACTTCGGCCGGCGCAGAATTTTTACACAGCCACAGTGTGACAACGTCAAGTTACAACTGAGCATTCACATTTCCTATATATACAATTGTTGTCCAATGCGTCATTGATGAACGTAATACTAAAAGGCAGTGGTTCTGCCAGATCGCAGAATAACAGATGAGTTACTTCTAAAATATAATTAAATGTGATGCTGATAAGTGGTGTACGAGTAGGATTATATATACAATCCGTAAGGAGTTATTCTGACATGAGACGTGCTGTATCACATACTAATCCTAGAGGATATGTCAACTAGAGTAATACAAATAGTATATTTCTGTAAAATAGTATAATGGTATAAAACTGACAATATTCTGAGAAAAAGTACATGTTGCCTTCTGTAGCTGTAGATTTTCGTATTCGATGGACGTAAAGCTCTGGAGACATAGCGAGATACCCCCAAGCGAAATTTTAAAAGCAGTTTATCAGTTTAATTTCTGTACTTTTTCTTTATAGTTTGTTCCTGATCAACTGTGATTTATATCGATATATTTGCTGTTAACCGTATTGTTTCAGCTGCTACCTTCAGTGCTACATTGTAAGAGGTAATAATATATTTATATGGAGGATATTCTATTGCCGGCCGGTGTGGCCGTGCGGTTCTGGCGCTGCAGTCCGGAACCGCGAGGCTGCTACGGTCGCAGGTTCGAATCCTGCCTCGGGCTTGGGTGTGTGTGATGTCCTTAGGTTAGTTAGGTTTAAGTAAAGTTCTAGGGGACTTATGACCTAAGATGTTGAGTGCCATAGTGCTCAGAGCCATTTTTTTGATATTCTATTTATTACACGAACAGCTATTGACATACATGATGACAGGTTTCATGAAGTAGTGAATAAATTAAATACAGACTGCATAAGCTTAAATGAAGGTTCCTATTTACATTAACGAAACGTTTTGTTGATACAGATTAAAGGGTAAATACAGTAATTGTAGTTGGTAACGCAGACGGTACACACACTTGCAGGGAATGACGGTAGGTTCTTCTTAGTAACAACAGTGGGCACTGGTTTCGCAATGGCAAGCTCTGTCTCATTACAGTCTGACTTCACCTCTCTCCAAACCACCCACAAAGCCAGCGAGCACCAGCTCCCACCAATAATACCACTCTTGATCTCATCCCCTCCTATGATACAATGTTAAGTTAGCAACAGAGAGAACATGTACTTCACAGCGATTATTTTATTTTCTCGAATAACCTAATAGCAGTATTACTGAGCCACGCAGTGAGATCACGAACACATTTGCGTCAAGGAGGAATGAAAAGGCGGCGGCCTGCGACTACACACATCCCCTGCTAATGGAATCAGCGGACAGTAACAAGCAATTTGTCGAGGGAAATCATTTACAAATATGATTGCTTCATTTATGGGACGGGCCACCGGGCAGCGTTCCAAGAGGCGCCGTGCTCTGCTATGCCCTGCTGATAGGCGCCGAGTCGGCCTCTCTGGCCAGTTATCTCTCTCTCCCAGTCGGCGCCAGCACCTTTTTCTGCCTCACTTCACACTCGGCGTCGGCGCTCGTCTCTGCATCTTCACCATAATAATTGGCCATTGGACGTGTGCTGCATATTTACCGCCGGTTGATGACCTACAAACGCTTTTTTATTGGAAATTCGTGACCGTATTGCGCCCCTTATCGAGGAGCCGTTCTACGTACGCTATCAGCAAACTGAAACAATAAATCTCAGCGTCGCCGCATATGTTCCGAGCGTAAATTGCGTCGTTTTATTTCAGGAGGTTTAGCGCGGGCACGCCAAATCTATTTATGGATTTACTCATTGTTGTTGGCCCAAAAATAATTCGTTATCGCGTTGGATAGAGCCGTAACGATGAGTTATAATTTACTCGTACCGCGCGCTGCGTTCTCTCTCTGTCCCTCTCGATCTCTCTCCCTTTCTTTTTTCCGTCGATGCTTGAAGCAATCCTGTGGCAGGCCGCGCAATACACTTACTGAGGCCGAGTGGGCAGATACTATCTTTTCATTCGGAAAACCATTCCGAGCAGCTCGCTGCAGACAGAGGGAGACGGCTGTTTGTATCTGTCCGTTCTTTAACCCACGCCGCCCCGCCGGACAACCCTCCTCCAGATAAGGCCGGCTTTCTTCCTTTTTCTTTGACCGCTTCCTGCAATCGCCGTTTCCATTTCTAGGCGGATGCTGACCCTGGAACTAGATCTGAAATAAAGGCGAGAAGATTGGAGGTGAGGGAGAGAGGGGGGGAGGGGGGGGAGGGTGAAGAATTCGCGAAAGCTGCTGATAGACCGCTAACTTAATGAAACATTCTCAGGATGGAGCGTGATGCAGATCGCATCTAAAGAAGAAAAGGACGGGGCGCTGCCTTTTGTCTTATTACGTTTTGCAGACTTGCGAGTTTGGTCAGTTTCATTCCGGCGGTGCATTCGTCAACGCCACCTACCATTAGTTAGGTAGATATATCAGAAAGCCACACCTAGCAACTGTAATGTAATGTACATTGCATCCATCGACAAGGGTTGCCCAGAAAGTAATGCACCGCGTTTTTTTTCTCAGCCGAAAACAATGCTACGAATGCGAAACGTTACGTGTGTATTATCTCCTGAGTGAGCGCGCCAACTTTACGTCACTTCGACAGATAGCGTAGCTGCAGCACTGTTTGAAAGTTGTGTCTGTAGGTGATATGCGTTACAAGCCACGTGCCGTCGTAGAATTTCTCACTGCAGAGAAAGAAACTGTGGGGAACATTCACAAAGTCTGTGGAGCATCTGCTGTCGACAACAGTACAGTTGCTGGGCGCGGAGGGTGAGGCAGTCAGAAGGCGGTTCGGCGGAGCGCCACGATTTGCAGCGGTCGGAGGGACCATCCACGGTCGTCACAGCCATGTTGCAGCGAGCTGATGTTGTCATGGTGAGGATAGACGCCATTCGTGGAAGACATTTTGAGGACGACGAGGAGGTGATTCACACAGTGAAGCATTGGCTCTGCCACCAGGACAAGGATTGGTACCGACAGGGCATACACGCACTTGTTTCGCGCTGCAGGAAGGCCATAGAACGGGATGGAGATCACGCGGAAAAATATGGTTTGTAGATAGAACACCATTCTTTCGTGTGTCTAATTGTCATTATGTTCAATAAAGAATTGTTGAAGAAAAAAGTGCATTACTTTCTGGGCAACACTCCTACTTAAGCTTAGTTACAAATATACAAGGATTGTGTAGTGTATTTTTGGCTGAAAATGTGTTAATATACCTGTGGTTTTCAGCCACACTGGAGTTTTTATCATCCAAGTCATCATCTGTAAATGGGGAATTCCGAACACGGAGAGAGGTTGTCTGATTGCAAGTTCGTAGAACAGTTGCGTCAAATTTTCATTCGATGTACGCAGTGGGGCAAATTTTGTGCTTGTTTTGTAGAGTGTTCATCCTCAACCACCAGTATACACATAAATCAGGTCTTTTAAAAAACGTGTCACATATTTCTACAAGACATAGTATTGGTCAAAACTAGAAGAAAACTTTTTATAGTGATAGGTTTACAACTGTTGAGATGACGGGCCGATCTATTCTCTATTGCCTATCTCGTACGTGGAAGAAGTCACTATTGGCAGCACTTCATGTGGTTACCCTGCATCAAAATACAGCCTTCAACCATTCTTCGCAATGAATCACACATCTTTCAATACACTTGGCTACATTCTACATGCGTCACACGCCGCCGTAGTCACAGGCTCTTGTAATGCCTGCAGATTGTCGATAGGTTAAATGTGACCGTAGCCGGAACACCAGCGTAGGGAAAGGGCACGGTGCCGGACCAAATCGACTAAGAAACTCCGCGCTGAGGTACTGGCAGTCGATCCGTAGAAAATGGGGGCGGCCCCGTCACGTGCAACCGCAGATTTCTTATGGCAAGGGTAACGTTCTCGAACAGCGTTGGTAATTCATCGGTCACATATCAGTGATACACATCACTTGTAAACCTGTAAAGTGTTCGGTCCTATGAGCCTGTCTGTACAGTCACACTGCTGCAATCCAGATGCCTCACCTCCATTAGTGATGAAGGATTTGCATCTGACCACACGTGCGTGTTGAGGTATTTTACTGTGTTCCCTTTTGTGAATCCAGTCTACACAACCGAATACATTACTTGTCACAAGCAAAACGACCTGCATCTAACAGGCATTGGTTCCCGGACATATAACTTCTCCTAGTTTTGACCAATACGATCTTCTGTAGGAATATGTGACACTTTTCTTAAACTACAAATTTGTTTGTTGGCGTGGTCACCTTCCATTAAAGCTGATAAATTTCAATTATTGTTGGGTTTTCCGTCTTAAGCTTAATAACATATAATATCTTTTGCGCCAGAAGCGTTTCGCACTTATCTATAAAGCACTTTCAGTTTTCATACTGTATTAAATGTTACGCCAGTTTTGGAAATAAATATTGTTGTTAATCTATAAATACTAAAATGTAGAAACGTAATATACACACATCAAAAAAAGTTTTGCATCACCCCAGTTCCCAGAACTTCTGAAGACAGACGTTGACTGTTCAGATATGTCACTAAATCTGCCCAAAGATGTAACGACCACGCATGAGCAGCCTATTAGACGGAAGGAGTCCGACAGCCGATCAGTTCCAGTCATTCCACCAGGAAGGAGGTACACGGCTCGTGTTGTCTGTAGTTCAACCATGCCTAGACGGTCAATACCATGGTTCGATCGCGTCCGCATTGTTACTTTGTGTCAGGAAGGGTTCTCAGCAAGGGAAATCTCCAGGCGTCTCGGAGTGAACTACAGCGATGTTGTTTGGACATGTAGGAGATACAGAGAGATAGGAACTGTCCATGATATGACTCGTTCAGGTCGCCCAAGGGCTATTACTGCAGTGGATGACCGCTACCTACGAATTATCGCTCGGAGGAGCCGTCACAGCAACGCCACCATGTTGAATAATGCTTTTCGTGCAGCCACACGACGCTGTGTTACGACTCAAACTGTGCGCAATAGGCTACATGATGCGCAACTTCACTCCCGATGTCCATGGCGAGGTCGATCTTTGCAACCTCGACACCATACAGCTCGGTACAGATAGACCCAACAACATGCCGAATGGACCGCTCAGGATTGGCATCACGTTCTCTTCACCGATGAGTGTCGCATATGCCTTCTATTAGACAATCGTCGGAGACGTGTTTGGAGGCAACCCGGTCAGGCTGCAAGCCTTAGGCACACTGTCCAGCGAGTACAGCAACGTGGAGGTTCCCTGATGTTTTGGGGTAGCATTATGTGGGGCTAACGTACGCCGCTGGTCGTCACGGAAGGCGCTGTAACGGCTGTACGATACGTGAATACCATACTCCGACCGATAATGCGACCTTATCGGCAGCAGCATATTGGCGAGGCATTCGTCTTCATGGACGACAATTCGCGTCCCCATCGTGCACTTCTTGTGAATGACTTCCTTCAGGATAACGACTTCGCTCGACTAGACTGACCAGCATGTTCTCCAGACATGAACCCTATCGAACACGACTGCGATAGGCTGAGAAGGGCTGTTTATGGACGACGTGACGCACCAACCTCTCTGAGGGATCTACGCCGAATCGCCGTTGAGGAGTGGGACAATCTGGACCAAAAGTGCCTTGATGAACTTGTGGATAGTATGCCACGACGAATACAGGCACGCATCAATGCAAGTGGAGAAGGTCTCGCTGTATGGTAGTACAGCATGCAATGTTAGATTTTAATGAGCAATAAAAAGGGCAGAAATGATTTTTATGTTGCTCTCTATTCCAATCTTCTGTACAGGTTCCGATACTCTCGGAACAAAGGTCATGCAAAACTTTTTTTGATGTATGTATGACAGCTCTCGTAGCCTTGAGGGCGCAAATTTGTCATTTAAGTGATAGGAGCCGTGTGCTCTCTTGGGTGTTGTCTGGCTCGACGATATCCCTATGTCTGTCACACCTCATGTGACTCTCTTCTTTGTTGAACCTCTGAGAAAATTTTGTTAGTTTCTTTCTTGCATTGTGCCTTATACTTTTGGCAACTGTTGCTCTCCATTGGACAGGTAATTTAAGTTTTTGGACGCGCGTTACGGTGTAGGTGACTTCGGTTTCGAATTTCGCCAAGCTGATGCACTTTTAAGAGTGCTGGGATGGTTCCTTAAATAAGACTAAAGGCGATATTCGTCCGAACTTCGTCCAATCCGAGCTCGTGTTACGTCGTCACTGACCCCACATACATAGGTGGACCGTTAAAACCTGAGCTCTGGGGCGTGTGGAGTCGACGTGCTAACACTGCCCGCAGTCGAGCTAAGGGCATTGCAAACAAAGCACCGGCGCAGCAGTGCGTGCTGGGGCGCGAGCGTGCGCGCTATCACGGTGTCTTGTCGAACACAGCCGCGCCGCGCGGCAACAGGTGACCGTGCGCGCGTCTGCTCGTCCGCCCCCCCCCCCCCCTTAACTTGTTGCGCCAGCCGGCCAGCGGCCAATAATTGGCGCAAACTGACGCCGCGAATACACTCCACTTGCACGGGAAACTCCCCATCGCACCCCTCTCAGATTTAGTGGTAGTAGGGCCTAGCGGACGACCCGTCAAAAACTGAACACACATCAAGCATAAAAACAGCAGGAAGGTGTTCTGAACTGTGAAAAAAAGAAAAACAAAATGGAAACAGTGAACGGTCGAAGAGTAAGAAATGTAATATAAGGCAGCTGGGAAGATAAAGGGGCTAGCGGTAAAGGTGCCTGCATGGTAGCAGCATTAGAAAATTGCAGCGAAATGCAGGAAGATCTGCAGCGGATAGGCACTTGGTGCAGGGAGTGGCAACTCACCCTTAACATAGACAAATGTAATGTATTGCGAATACATAGAAAGAAGGATCCTTTATTGTATGATTTTATGATAGCGGAACAAACACTGGTAGCAGTTACTTCTGTAAAATATCTGGCAGTATGCCTACGGAACGATTTGAAGTGGAATGATCATATAAAATTAATTGTTGGTAAGGCGGGTGCCAGGTTGAGATTCATTGGGAGACTCCTTAGAAAATGTAGTCCATCAACAAAGGAGGTGGCTTACAAAACACTCGTTCGATCTATACTTGAGTGTTGCTCATCAGTGTGGGATCCGTACCAGGTAGGGTTGACAGAGGAGATTGAGAAGATCCAAAGAAGAGCGGCGCGTTTCGTTACAGGGTTATTTGGTAACCGTGATAGTGTTACGGAGATGTTTAGCAAATTCAAGTGGCGGACTCTGCAAGAGAGGCGCTCTGCATTGCGGTGTAGCTTGCTGTCCAGGTTTCGAGAGGGTGCGTTTCTGGATGAGGTATCGAATATATTGCTTCCCCCTACGTACACCTCCCGAGGAGATCACGAATGTAAAATTAGAGAGATTCGAGCGCGCACGGAGGCTTTCGGACAGTCGTTCTTCCCGCGAACCATACGCGACTGGAACAGGAAAGGGAGGTAATGACAGTGGCACGTAAAGTGCTCTCCGCCACACACTGTTGTATGGCTTGCGGAGTATAAATGTAGATGTAGAGGTTTAGCTACCCTCTGTAGTAAAAAAAAAAAAAAAGAGGAAAAAACTGAGAGAATGGAATGAAATATGAACTTGAGCTGGTGTCATGGGATGTCCGCTCCGAACAAATGCAACGAATAATTACGAACAAAATGATACTTAAGGAAAGAAAGAAAAGCTGGTAATGGTATTGACTACCAGGTGGGCGAGCCGTGTTAAGACCTCCCTCGTGTCATTTTTTTTTTTTCCCCGCTGTTCGCCGTATTCAAATTTGTGCCTGTGTCGTGGCATAATGTCCGTTTGCAGCAGCGAGGTGTAAGGTAGGGGTCTATAATGACAGTTGATTCTGCTCTCTTAGCAGCCGAAAGAAAGTAGGTTTCGAATGTAAACCGCAAACATTTAATGACAAGGCGACTAGTCAACCGAATCCTCCACCGGAAAAGTCTGGAGTGTCATACACTGCGTTAGTACGTCGTATGACTCGCTTATCGACGCACTTAATTTGTACGACTGGTAAGTGAGTGAGATATGCCTCCTTGCCCGATATGGGTGTTCGCATGAATGTGAATGTGATCACTCCCAAGGAAATGATGAAAACATAATAGTTTATCACATAAGCTGCAACAAATGAACGGAACAGTTTCACAATCACGCTTTTTTTTTGTGGCCTGTCAAAATATATGTTTTTAACGTTTTTGAAGTTGCGTCCTGTTTTGGAACTCTTGTCTCTCGATTTGCTTTGCTGTAACATTGTTCATACCCGTTTATTTGTTGTTTCCATTTCTGTGAGACGCCTATGTGAGCCTGCTCTCACTATTGATCACATTTGTTGATGGTGTTAGGACAGCAACCAGCCACAAATTTACTTTGAGTTCCTTTATTCAAAGGAAACCGTTACCGGTTTCGAATCGTTGCGATTCATCATCAGACGGTTTACACGCTTTCTTTCTACATTTGGTGTGTTTTTATAGATTAATTGTCGTGAAACGTCGGTTTCGAGTGTTTGTTTCCATAACGTTCATCCAATCGTTATGGAAACAAACACTCGAAACCGACGTTTCACGACAATTAATCTATAAAAACACACCAAATGTAGAAAGAAAGCGTGTAAACCGTCTGATGATGAATCGCAACGATTCGAAACCGGTAACGGTTTCCTTTGAATAAAGGAACTCAAAGTAAATTTGTGGCTGGTTGCTGTCCTAACACCATCAACATTTGTCTTCAAAAACAGCCACGGTCTCCAACATGTCATCATATGACAAAATTGCATTGATCACATTTACTTGCGGCGGTAACGTTTTCCCCATATGACTCATTACATAACTAGTGCATAGTATGATAACTGCCAAGACTACAGAAAGAGAACAAATATTTTCAATGACCAGACGGACAGTTGATAATGCTATGAAAAAAAAAAAAAAAGATTGCACTCCGGAGTTCTGAACATGTCTCGCCCCCTTGGCAATCCAACACAGTGACCACTTCTCCACGACGCCGCTGCTCTTTCAGGCTGCCTTTATTGAACTTCTTGTTCTCGGACCGTTCACTATTTCTATTTTGCTTCTTTTTCACAGTGCAGTACACCTTCTTTCTGTCTTCATGCTTGATCTGTGTTCAGGTGTTGACGTGCTATGCACTGGGTCATGTTACCACTAAGTCTGAGGGTGGTTGCGGTGGGAGGTTTCCCTTGTTAGTTCTTAATTCGTATGCATAATCTACGGAATCTTATAGATGCAGAGAACCACTTGAGAGACTGTGGTAATCTGTGCTGTACAAGATGCCCTGACGTCATTGTGACACATGATACAGTGATGTGGATACATCGTGCACTTGAAATGCTGTGATTACTACTCTTCCCGCGGGGAGCTAAAGTGGAAGCGGCATCTGAAGAGACTTGGCGGTTTTTATGCTTAACGGTACAACTGTTTACACCGGTAGACCAAATCAAATGGTTCAAATGGCTCTGAGCACTATGGGACTTAACATCTGAGGTCATCAGTCCCCTATGACTTAGAACTACTTAAACCTAACCAACCTAAGGACATCACACATATCCATACCCGAGGCAGGATTCGAACCTGCGACCGTAGCGGTTCCAGACTGAACCGCCTAGAACCGCTCGGCCACACCGGCCGGCTTGGCAGACCAAATTGAAGTGACCGTGCTGGCTACAGAAAACTACGATCGGAGAAACGTAGCTGATTGGCATTCAAGATTGTCATATTCCTGTGGAAACCCACGTGTTAACTTCTGAGCTACTGTGGGCGAGAGTCTCGTCGCTTTGCCGGCCGAAGTGGCCGTGCGGTTAGAGGCGCTGCAGTCTGGAACCGCAAGACCGCTACGGTCGCAGGTTCGAATCCTGCCTCGGGCATGGATGTTTGTGATGTCCTTAGGTTAGTTAGGTTTAACTAGTTCTAAGTTCTAGGGGACTAATGACCTCGGCAGTTGAGTCCCATAGTGCTCAGAGCCATTTGAACCATTTAGTCTCGTCGCTTTGAGATCTTTCCCCACATAGGTAGAAGGATATTTCGACAGACACCAGTAGGTGCCTGATTTGCGACGTTTAGTTCGGTGGTAGAATTTGAGTATTGTCTTAGTGCAATCAGATACATAGATCAGATCAGTGGTGAACCAGTTCCTAAAGAAAAAAAATACGTTACTTTTTTAAAGACATCGAAAACTTAATAGTGGAGGTACAGAAAAGGAAGTAAGGGAGAAAGATGTGGGTGAAATGTCGCGTCCACGACGTAGTGGTTAGAGATGAAGCAAAAGCTCGGAGTTGGGCATTTCAGCCGTATCGCCTGGACCAAGTATGCTCTCCCTCAACCGCGTACAGCGAGCCTCGCTTGCATGGTGTTGCGGACGTAGCGTGTGGTTACCGGTATTTTACTTGACAAGTTGTGTGATCTGGGACATTAATAGGTAAATGGCTCTGAGCACTATGGGACTTAACATAGGCGGTCATCAGTCCCCTAGAACTTAGGGCTACTTAAACCCAGCTAACCTAAGGATATCACACACATCCATGCCCGAGGCAGGAGTCGAACCTGCGACCGTAGCGGTCGCGCGGTTCCAGACTGAAGCGCCTAGAACCGCTCGGCCGCCCTAGCCGGCCATTAACAGGTAACTCTCGATCAGATGTATACTGAGGTGCATATGAGAATGTGGCGTGAGGTCTCGAAATCGATCGTACAATAAAACTTGTAACGCCACGAATACAAACGGATGGTATTTTTGTTATTGTTATGGGTCCGAATACTTTCCAAACTATCCTATGATAAGGAAATGTGATTCTGCCTTGAGCAAGCGTCGCTGTTCTTGTTTTACTACCCATACATGTTTCGGAGAAGTATCTCCGCCTTCAGTGGGTTTTATTTATTATCTGGTCAACAATATAAACAGAATTTATGGTTAAAAATGGTTCAAATGGCTCTGAGCACTATGGGACTCAACATCTGTGGTCATAAGTCCCCTATAACTTAGAATTACTTAAACCTAACTAACCTAAGGACATCACACACATCCATGCCCGAGGCAGGATTCGAACCTGCGACCGTAGCAGTCGCGCGGTTCCTGACTGAGCGCCTAGAACCGCTAGACTACATCGGCCGGCCAGAATTTATGCATTAAGGTATTTATCAGATTTTGAGATAACGATATTTACATAAGCACTGAAAGAAACATTAACGAGAAATATACACTGTAATAGTGCACATTGATGTTCACAAGTTTGTTTGATATTTTCAGCACAGCTGCAGTTTTTGCCTTCCATTATGTCATCTGCAATTAAAGTAATTTCTCATTTTTAGGGCTAATATAATATTGTCGATTTTTAGTTTTATTTTTTCCCTTTTTCTGTTGTACTACTGTTATATGACGTTGTTTTGTAAACAAAGATTCGCTGTTTTACTCTTCAACTGACGTTTTTTAGATTACAGTACTATTTTTCGAAAAAAAATTGAGACGTGTGCTGCACAAATATAACTGTAGATGAGCAAATAGAACCTAAATTTAACATTATTGTGACTTTAAATAGTTTCAGAATTTTGGTCTTAAATACTAAGCCACTACAAGACAAAGACATTAAACACCACTGCAAACTGGGAATCTCCGGAAGGCACTGTGCAAATGTTGGACAAATTTAAATGCCTGGGAGAATTTATAACAGCAAGGAACAGGAGCAAGGAGGGAATAACAGATAGGATAAAGAAGATGAGGTCAGCCTTCTGCATGATGAGAGAGATATACAATAAAAAGAATATATCCACAGAGGCAAGGATAAGCCAGTACAAGGCAACAGTGAGGAATGCAGTATTATATGCTGCTGACAAGGGAACCTCCCCATCGCACCCCCCTCAGATTTAGTTATAAGTTGGCACAGTGGATAGGCCTTGAAAAACTGAACACAGATCAATTGAGAAAACAGGAAGAAGTTGTGTGGAACTGTGAAAAAATAAACAAAATATAGAAACTGAGTAGTTCATGGGAAATAGGCAACATCAAGGACATTGGGACCGCAGGAGCGCCGTGGTCTCGTGGTAACGTGAGCAGCTGCGGAACGAAAGGTTCTTGGTTCAAATCTTCCATCGAGTGAAAACTTTAATTTTTTATTTTCAGTTTATGTGACAAACTCTTATGTTTTCATCACTTTTTTGGGAGTGATTATCACATCCACAAGAAAACCTAAATCGGGCAAGGTAGAAGAATCTTTTTACCCATTCGCCAAGTGTACAAGTTAGGTGGGTCGACAACATATTCCTGTCATGTGACGCACATGCCGTCACCAGTGTCGTATAGAATATATCAGATGTGTTTTCCTGTGGAGGAATCGGTTGACCTATGACCTTGCGATCAAATGTTTTCGGTTCCGATTGGAGAGGCACGTCCTTTCGTCTACTAATCGCACGGTTTTGCGATGCGGTCGCAAAACACAGACACTAAACTTATTACAGTGAACAGAGACGTCAATGAACGAACGGACAGATAATAAGTATGCAAAAATAAAGAAAGTAACATTTTCACTCGTGGGAAGACTTGAACCAATGACCCCTCTTTCTGGAGCTGCTCACGCTACCACGGGACCACGGCGGTCCTGAGCTCACGTTCTCCTTGATGTTGCTTATGTGGCCCATGGACTACTCAGTTTGTATATTTTGCTTATTTTTTCACAGTTCCACACAACTTCTTCCTGTTTTCTCAATTGATCTGTGTTCAGTTTATCAAGGCCTATCCACTGTGCCAAGTTATAACTAAATCTGAGGAGGGTGCGATGGGGAGGTTCCCTTGTGAGAACAATGACACTAGGAAGAAATGGGGCAGAACAACTAGAGAAAGAAAAGAGTAAAATACTGAGAAAAATACTAGGTTCCAAAAGAGGTGGAGAGAGGTGGACGCGAAGACCTAGAGAAGAATTGTACCGGAACATGAGAACAATATCCGGGGAAATCAGACTCAAAAGGGCAAGGTTTGCAGGGCATGTAGTTAGGATGAGTATGGACAGAATGACGAAGAGAGTGTGGGAAACAACAGGGAGGACAAGGGAAAAGACAGGAACCAAGTGGATTGTTGAACTTCGGAAGGACTGGTTGGAATTGGGGATCAAGGTCGAAGGAAAGGAAAATTGGAGGAACAAATATACACCGACAAATATGCCGGAGACCAATGACAGAGAAGAATACAGGAAAAGATTAGAATGTCACCAATGGATCCGCCAGGAGAAACGGAAACTGAAGATCTCGGAAGAAGAGCGGGAGAGGAGAAGAGAAAGAATGAGGAGGTTCTGGGAGAAGAAGAGAAAAATGCAGTCCACGAAGGGGCTACCCGTGGTCCTACAGAGGCCGTAATGCAAGAAGAAGAAGAAATCCGGTGAAAAAAATAATTTTATAAAGGCAAGGAGCAGGGTTAAAGAATAGCTGACTGAATCACAATATCGTCTGAACTTTAAGTTCTTATTTCTTCTCCCTGATCTTGAATTGCATTTCCTTATAGTTCAGTGATTTCCTTCACATGTTGTTCAATGTTCAGACTGAATAACACGGGGGGAAGGCTAGCACTTTCTCGCGACAGAAAGGCGCCTTCTGTGCGAAAAGTTCTGGCATTTGTTGGCATCTGGGAGCTGCTGCGGCTGTTTCCGTTTATCACGGACAATTACGCCAGCGCCGACATTAGCTAGAGCGGTGACCGGCCGATAGGGGCGCTGGCAGTCCATCGCAGCCGCCGACGGCGTTACGGCGCTCCGAGGCGCTTGCGCCACAAATTAGGCGATACGGGCCGAGAGTGGCCGCCCGCGAGGCGCGCCTGCGCCGCCACATGGCCGGCGTGGGCGGTTGGGGGGGGGGGGGAGGGGGAGGGGGGGCTGCGCATTAGCGGCGGCCGGGAGACACCTCCCCAGAGTGCTCCGCTTCATTCAAGATACCGGCCCGGCGCGGACAGCGTACTCAATGGGCGGACAGCCGCATAAAGTCGACCGGCCGTAATAGCCGCCTGTCCGTCTCGCGGCGACCCACATAGCGGGCACCTCGCGACAAGGTCGACGAACTTCACGCGGGTCTGGACATATCTACATCTACATCCATACTCCGCAAGCCACCTGACGGTGTGTGGCGGAGGGTACCCTGAGTACCTCTATCGGTTCTCCCTTCTATTCCAGTCTCGTATTGTTTGTGGAAAGAAGGATTGTCTGTATGCTTCTGTGTGGGCTCTAATCTTTCTGATTTTATCCTCATGGTCTCTTCGCGAGATATACGTAGGAGGGAGCAATATACTGCTTGACTCTTCGTTGAAGGTATGTTCTTCAAACTTTAACAAAAGTCCGTACCGGGCTACTGAGCGTCTCTCGTGCAGAGTCTTCCACTGGAGTTTATCTATCATCTCCGTAACGCTTTTGCGTTTACTAAATGATCCTGTAACGAAGCGCGCTGCTATCGTTGGATCTTCTCTCTCTCTTCTATCAACCCTATCTGGTACGGATCCCACACCGCTGAGCAGTATTCAAGCAGTGGGCGAACAAGCGTACTGTAACCTACTTCCTTTGTTTTCGGATTGCATTTCTTTAGGATTCTTCCAATGAATCTCAGTCTGGCATCTGCTTTACCGACGATCAACTTTATATGATCATTCCATTTTAAATCACTCCTAATGCGTACTCCCAGATAATTTATGGAATTAACTGCTTCCAGTTGCTGACCTGCTATTTTGTAGCTAAATGATAAGGGATCTATCTTTCTATGTATTCGCAGCACATTACACTTGTCTACATTGAGATTCAATTGCCATTCCCTGCACCATGCGTCAATTCGCTGCAGATCCTCCTGCATTTCAGTACAATTTTCCATTGTTACAACCTCTCGATACACCACAGCATCATCTGCAAAAAGCCTCAGTGAACTTCCGATGTCATCCACAAGGTCATTTATGTATATTGTGAATAGCAACGGTCCTACGACACTCCCCTGCGGCACACCTGAAATCACTCTTACTTCGGAAGACCTCTCCATTGAGAATGACATGCTGCGTTCTGTTATCTAGGAACTCCTCAATCCAATCATACAATTGGTCTGATAGTCCATATGCTCTTACTTTGTTCATTAAACGACTGTGGGGAATTGTATCGAACGCCTTGCGGAAGTCAAGAAACACGGCATCTACCTGTGAACCCGTGTCTATGGCCCTCTGAGTCTCGTGGACGAATAGCGCGAGCAGGATTTCACACGATCGTCTTTTTCGAAACCCATGCTGATTCCTACAGAGTAGATTTCTAGTCTCCAGAAAAGTCATTATACTCGAACATAATACGTGTTCCAAAATTCTACAACTGATCGACGTTAGAGATATATGTCTATAGTTCTGCACATCTGTTCGACGTCCCTTCTTGAAAACGGGGATGACCTGTGCCCTTTTCCAATCTTTTGGAACGCTACGCTCTTCTAGAGACCTACGGTACACCGCTGCAAGAAGGGGGGCAAGTTCCTTCGCGTACTCTGTGTAAAATAGAACTGGTATCCCATCAGGTCTAGCGGCCTTTCCTCTTTTGAGCGATTTTGTTTCTCTATCCCCCTGTCGTCTATTTCGATATATACCATTTTGTCATCTGTGCGACAATCTGGAGAAGGAACTACAGTGCAGTCTTCCTCTGTGAAACAGCTTTGGAAAAAGACATTTAGTAATTCGGCCTTTAGTCTGTCATCCTCTGTTTCAGTATCATTTTGGTCACAGAGTCTCTGGACATTTTGTTTTGATCCACCCATCGCTTTGACATAAGACCAAAATTTCTTAGGATTTTCTGCCAAGTCAGTACATAGAACTTTACTTTCGAATTCATTGAACGCCTCTCGCATAGCCCTCCTCACACTACATTTCGCTTCGCATAATTTTTGTTTGTCTGCAAGGCTTGGCTATGTTTATGTTTGCTGTGAAGTTCCCTTTGCTTCCGCAGCAGTTTTCTAACTCGGTTGTTGTACCACGGTGGCTCTTTTCCATCTCTTACGATCTTGCTTGGCACATACTCATCTAACGCATATTGTACGATGGTTTTGAACTTTGTCCACTGATCCTCAACACTATCTGTACTTGAGACAAAACTTTTGTGTTGAGCCGTCAGGTACTCTGTAATCTGCTTTTTGTCACTTTTGCTAAACAGAAAAATCTTCCTACCTTTCTTAATATTTCTATTTACGGCTGAAATCATCGATGCCGTAACCGCTTTATGATCACTGATTCCCTGTTCTGCGTTAACTGTTTCAAACAGTTCGGGTCTGTTTGTCACCAGAAGGTCTAATATGTTATCGCCACGAGTCGGTTCTCTGTTTAACTGCTCAAGGTAGTTTTCAGATAAAGCACTTAAAAAAATTTCACTGGATTCTTTGTCCCTGCCACCCGTTATGAACGTTTGAGTCTCCCAGTCTATATCCGGCAAATTAAAATCTCCACCCAGAACTATAACATGGTGGGGAAATCTACTCGAAATATTTTCCAAATTATCCTTCAGGTGCTCAGCCTCAACAGCTGCTGAGCCAGGGGGACTATAAAGGCATCCTATTACCATGTCTGAGCCTGCTTTAACCGTGACCTTCACCCAAATCATTTCACATTTCGGATCTCCGTCAATTTCCTTCGATACTATTGCACTTCTTATCGCTATAAACACGCCTCCCCCTTCATTGTCCAGCCTGTCTCTGCGGTATACATTCCAGTCTGAGTTTAGGATTTCATTACTGTTTACGTCTGGTTTCAGCCAACTTTCTGTCCCTAGTACTATATGGGCGTTGTGGCCGTTTATTAATGAGAGCATTTCTGGTACCTTTCTATAGACGCTCCTGCAGTTTACTATTAGCACATTAATATTGTTATTCCCTGTTGCATTTTGCCTACTCCTACCTTGCCGCGTCTCAGGAGGCGTCTTGTCGGGCCTAGGGAGGGAATTCTCTAACCTAAAAAACTCCCATGTGCACTCCTACCTACGGGGGCTACCAGGGTGCAGAACGAAGAGAGATACACTACCCTGAGGTGGCAAGTGGGACAGCGATATTCACATACGCACGCAGACGGCCTTAATATCGCGTTCTCAAGGTATAAAATGCCAGTGTATTGGCGGAGCTGACATTTTTACTCAGATGATTAACGTGGAAAGGTTTCCCACGTGGTTATGACGGTGAGACGGCAATTAACAGACGTCGAACGCGGATTTCTAGATGGAGACATTTCATTTCAGAGGCCATTAGGGAATTCAATATCTCGAGATAGTGTCAAGAGTGTGCCGAAAATATCAAATTTCAGGGATGACTCCTCACCGCGGACAACGCAGTGGACGATGGCTTTCACTTACCGACCGAGAGCAGCGGCGTTTGCGTAGATTGCTCAGTGCTAACAGACAAGCAAATTATGCGAAATAACCGCAGAAACCAGTGTGGGGCGTACGACGAACGTATCCGTTAGGACAGCGCGTCGAAATCTGCCGTTAAAGCGTGTGCCTTTGCTAACAGCACGACATCGCCTGTAGAGCCTGGGCCGTGGCCTTATCGGTTGGGCCCTACACATCTGGATAACCGTGGCATACTCAGACAAATCCGTGTTTCAGTTGGTATGAGCTGGAGACGCGGTTCGAGTGTGGCGGAGGCCCCGTGAAGCAATGGACACGTGATGTCAACAAGGCGCTGTGCAAGCTGGTGGAGGCGCCGTAATGGTACTTGGCTGTGTGTACATGGGTTAGCCGACCGGGATGGCCGAGCGGTTCTAGGCGCTACAGTTCACACATCAACTAATCGATAGAACCCTGGGTTCGGTGTGGGACGGTGGTGGGGTGGGTGGACTACTGTGGCCTGTCGTGGGGTGGTTCAAATGGCTCTGAGCACTATGGGACTTAACATCTGTGGTCATCAGCCCCCTAGAACTTAGAACTACTTAAACCTAACTAACCTAAGGACATCACACACACCCATGCCCGAGGCAGGATTCGAACCTGCGACCTTAGCGGTCACGCGGTTCCAGACTGAAGCGCCTAGAACCGCACGGCCACACAGGCCGGCGTTGTGGGGTGGAATGAGGGCTATCGCGGGACGAAGCCTCGTTTCTACGTCCCCGGTTTAATACAATACAACACAAACTAATCTGTGGTTATAAATCGCTTGCAGAATTTCAGCAACCTTCATCACTTCCTCTCACACGCTCCTTACTCCATCTTTTTCACTAACCGTTAGTCCTTGAATAGTTAAAAATCCTCATTTTCACACATTCGATGTCCATAAAAGCTCATTCTCTCTCTCTCTTTCTTTCTTTCTTTCTTTCTTTCTTTCTTTCTATCTTTCTCTTTCTCTCACTCTTACACAGATATTGATTCTCTGAGCAGGTAGCGACGTAGGCTGCTGCTTGGGGCTCCAAACTGAGAGGTGAAGTGGTGGATACAGTGGGTATCACAATTAGTAACGAAGACTGACACGAGTGGAAGTGTGTGAACGAAAACTGGGAAGGAAGGGCCGCTAAATTTCAAGTCGCTTGTGTGGAAGTACGTTCTGGAACCGGCCCTACTCTGGACATATTTTGTGTAACATAGACAATATTAGTTAAGAAAACGGAAAGAAAGGAACAAATAAATAAACACGCCAGGGAAACAGCGTCACTACAAACTTCGCCGACGTAAAAATAATATATTTCAAGAGGGTTCCAACGTAAAATAAAATGCAGTGTTTCGGCTAATAGAGTAGTCACTATCAGGATTCCAAAGCTACTCACATAAACGTTGATTTTCACAGTATCTGATGAGCTGAAGATGTGTGGAAAATTACGTCTACGTTCTTTGAAGCGAAAAGTCAGTGTCAAAATTTATATGAAGCTTCCTAACAGATTAAAACTGTGTCGAAATAGGACTCGAACCAGGGACCTTGTCTTTGGAGGACAATGCCCTTATTGACTGAGTTATCAAAGCACGAAACCGCGACCCGCTTTCACGCTTTAATTCCGTCAGTACCTTCCTACCAGTGCTCTAATTTCGTATGAGCTGCCCTACGTGTTTTGCTGGATTGGCTTTCCTCGAAGATGTCCCGTGTACACTTGCAAAAACAGCGCTACTTCCACTGCACAGTGAAAGATGCGTTCTGGAAAATTTATAAGGTCTGGCTGTTCCGCGTTGTGACAGAGATAAGGTATCGCGACACTTCGTACACTAATAATTACGTCGACGCTATTTATTGTAAAGCTTGTCGTTTTCGTAGTTTCCGGACTGTATAACGGTGCACAATAGGGCAATAGCAGTTATTTCGCCCCCTGACTTGTTTGCTGCGCGAATCATTGCCGATTTAGGTTCACCTAGCTCTTCCAAGGGTAGTAAATGAATTTCGATGTTGTTCCTAATAGTAAAACCGAACAATGTGTTGCGAGTTTAGGACGATGAACGGGTATTCAGGGTGACAGTGGATCTACCTCCGTTCTGTACGTGTTGATAGATGTTTTCCGTGAGATGCCGTAATTAGGCCAGACAAATCCCGGGACGTTTCCTTTAATAATCCTCGGAATTATGTTTTCCCATTCTCGAAAACCAAGCTAGTTCTCCGCCTCCCTACGTTCTCTAGGTGTACTGAACATTGTACTTTCTTTCTCCATTTCCTAAATTTTGTTCTTTAAGCTTAGATCCAAAATTTTCTGCAGGCCTGAAGACGACACTAAATCTACTTTTGTCAATTACTTCATTACTTTACACAGAACAATGAGCTAATTCCTTTAACAGTGGATAGCCTACAGAAAAATACTGCATCGATTTACTCGATTGCCCTTCAGATGTAATGGCTGGACTAGTTGACAGTCCAGGACGGGTCATGGGCTCAAATACAGTCTTTTTTGTGTCACAAAACTTTGTGATGATCCGTGTCACAGTCTGTACATTCTAATTTAATGTCGTCAACATCCGAGAAAACTATAGTGGAGATCTCTTACCAAACTCAACGAGGAGATTCTGTGACTGATTTCGTATCGTCATCATCACAAACGCTACACTACTCTTAACACGCTGTCACCGGTGTCATTTACAGTAAAATAGGCACGTGTGACAAGAACAAGAAATCTCTACTTTGGTGGCTCGAGAGCTTCGAGCAAATAGAGCCGTAAGATTTATTTCCTACACCTAACTGCTCACTCAGGCTGAGCTTATATAGGAGGCGTCAGATTCATTTCATTAAACGTTTCGGAAAGACCGAACATGGCGAAGAGTCCGTCTCTAATTAATGACAAGTTCCTGGGAAGACACCTTGAGGCAATTCCGCTACTCAGCACATTAAATTGAGCTCAGATCTTTAGCCAAAGGGAACACTTTGCACACAGGAGTGTTGTTTGCGATTTACCAACGACAGTAATGCCCCTACGGTGTCTACGAAAGCTAGTTACATCTTCCTTGAGATATCTTTCCAATCCTCCCAAACCACCTCGTCTGACTCTACTATAACTGACACCCGAATATTTGTTTTTCCATGAAACTCCTAGTTTATTTCTCATCTAAGTCAATCACAGATTAAAGTGCGGGGACAAATTTAGATGAAAGAAACTGTTTTTCGTCTACAAGCGTTTTCTTTGGAGAGCTGATCGCTCCTGGAAACGCTACGGTGGTGGCACAGAAAATATCCAAACTGAGTTTAGGCCACACAGTCTGTGAAGTGGATGTTTGAACGGCTTTGTTCACGTGAACGGCCTGCTGTCGCCTTGTGCCATTTGTTGCTCCACACCAGGTAGCCAGCCGACGCAGCATTCCGTTAACCCCTCCCCAACGGGCTCAACAGCTAGCTCGTTAAGAGGGTGGCTTCACTTATCGCCCGAATCGGTGAAAGCGAGTTACTGTTACTTCTGTAGCGTTAAGTCCCATTGTGCCAACCAACTGCTCTGTCTCCTGGAAAAACTCCTGAAGTAAGCTTGCTAAATCCCCACAAAGGAAATGAGTGAATGTTAAATTAGGCAGTACTTTGTTCAGCAGGTAGGTAAAAGGAGCGATAAACTGAATGATTAATGTGCAGAATGACTTGTTAACATGTATTACATTAATATTACATATTCTGAAAGCAGCTTACAGTTTCGCGCTACAGAAAAATATTCACACATCATTTAAACAGCCTGGCTCGACAGTTTTCATTAATACAATTTGTAGCTGCCTTCATTCCTTGGTAATATAAACTCATCCGCAGCTTGCGGACTTACCATTTACATGTGGTGATTCTACATCACCAACTTAAATACAATACAAAAGAGGATACTTCCGCTCATCACTTTCATTTAGTAAGCTGAGTGAACTGCATTCCTTGTTCATGACACCCCGCGGTAATTCATTTACTATCGAACAAATGCCCCAAGATTTCTTTTATACGGCTCGGTCTAGTACATCCGTAGCACACAGCGCTTCGGTCGAGTTCCAGGACGACTGATGATAAATGTCCCATTGCAGGAACCCCCGCAACTAATACGTTGGGTTATCCCGCCGCTCTTTCCTTACACTACAATGGCACGGTCGGCGTTCCCACGCGATAGTTACTTGCCGAGGTGAGTTCCTTCGCGTTCGGACAACAACCCAAGACTCCTCCGCCTCCTGCTTCGCTAAACTCCTCGGATTCGCCGCAGAGGACGTCACCCGGCTCATCATCAAAGGTTACATGATCGCTGGCGATACAAAATGTGTCGCCTAGTGACACAAATTATAACACTTTCCAGATGGGCCTCATTCAACGAGGTTGGCGCAACTAGACGGCTGCTTTAATGCACATATTCCGACGAACATAGCGCTGTATGTATATATGCCATAAATTCATGTGATATCATTCGAAACATGGAATCTGTTTTAACTATTCGTAAAAGATTGTTAAGAGGTAAAAAAGAATGAGATTTTCACTCTGCAGCGGAGTGTGCGCTGATATGAAACTTCCTGGCAGATTAAAACTGTGTGCCCGACCGAGACTCGAACTCGGGACCTTTGCCTTCCGCGGGCAAGTGCTCTACCATCAGAGCTACCGAAGCACGACTCACGCCCGGTAGTCACAGCTTTACTTCTGCCAGTATCTCGTCTCCTACCTTCCAAACTTTAAAGAAGCTCTCCTGCGAACCTTGCAGAACTAGCACTCCTGAAAGAAAGGATATAGCGGAGACATGGCGTAGCCACAGCCTGGGGGATGTTTCCAGAATGAGATTTTCACTCTGCAGCGGAGTGTGCGCTGATATGAAACTTCCTGGCAGATTAAAATTGTGTGCCCGACCGAGACTCGAACTCGGGACCTTTGATTCGCAGGAGAGCTTCTGTAAAGTTTGGAAGGTAGGAGACGAGATACTGGCAGAAGTAAAGCTGTGAGTACCGGGCGTGAGTCGTGCTTCGGTAGCTCTGATGGTAGGCAAAGGTCCCGAGTTCGAGTCTCGGTCGGGCACACAGTTTTAATCTTCCAGGAAGTTTCAAGAGGTAGTACAATTCGCAGATTTAGAAACATTTTTACCGGCCATGTTTTTATTCCGAAAAAATGTACATGCCGCTCTTACACACAATTTGCCCAATTGTGGTATGTTTTGAAACGTGCGAGCATACAAAGAGCTACATCACAATTTATACACCAGCTGGACAATTCTTTTCCGCACGTTTGTCTTTTCTGCTCCTTAGTGACAGAGCAACAACATACAAGGCATTGTATTCGAGTACAGATAGGTCAGAATTCGAACACTGTGTGGATAGCACAGTCCTGAGATCCTTTCTTATCCTGTCTACATAGTTACCGATAAACTGAAGAAAGTACAATGACAGCTACGTAGTTGCACGCATTGCACGAGCAGCAGTCGGGCGTCTTCCCTCTGGAAAACTGCCGCTGCACGAGTCCTACTCGGGGTCTCTTGCGAAACTGTTAAATTAAGAAAATAAAATAAAATATTTTCTGTGCAGACAGGTATAGAGGCTGATGCGCAAATCTCCCTTTGCCCAACGGTTGTGTTTAATTCGAGGGTTAGGACGGACAGGAAAAGGCACAAGCAGAATTGTAAAGAACAGTCTGACGGCGCTTTTGGTATTTAAATAGGTTTTTCAGAACTAACACTGACCACCCGGAGCATTATGAACACCGACCTGCTGTTGATATAAACCCGTTCAGGCGGCAGCAGTGTCACCTGGTGGAGAATGACTGCTAGTCAGACGTACGCACGGTGCACGTGGCATCAGCGGACGTGGTGTCCGTGTGTAGAATGGGGAAGGCGTGTGATCTATCTGAGTTTGTCCGAGAGCAGATTATGATGTCTCGGAGGCTCGGCAGGAGCGTTTCGGAAACTACACGACTTTTCGGGTGTTGAAGAAGTGCTGTGGTTAGTGTCCTCAACACGTGGCGAAACCAAGCTGAAACTACGTCCAGAGGTCTTGATGTCTGGCGGCCACCTCTCATTACAGATGTCCACGTCGTAGGCTGGGAAGACTAGTAAAAGAGGACAGGCAGCGAACTGTGATGGAACTAACATCAGACCTTAATGCTGGGCGGAGTGCACAGAACACTCGAAACAATGGGCCTGAGCATGTGCCAATGTTAACACCACGACATCGGCAACTACGACTGAAATTGGCACGTGACCATCGGCACTGGACGTTATAGCAGTAACAGCGTCACGTGATCCGATGAATCCCGAATCCGTCTTCTTCCAGAGTAACAGCTCTTTGACACATCCACTGGGAGACGAAGACAAACCGGCAGCAGCTCCGTTATGCTCTGGGAACATTCGTGTGGGCATCCATACCTTCAGTGGAGCTCGTGCAAGGTACCACAACGGTCAAGGAGCATCGTGCACTGGTTCCAGACCTTGTACACCCCTTCATGAAGATCAGTTTTCCCAATGACAATGGCATTTTTCAGCAAGATAATCCGTCGTGTGACAAGCCTAGGACTGTGACGGAGTGGTTCGAGGAACAAAGTGGTGAGGTCCAGTTATGTGCTGGACCCCAAACTCGCCAGATCTGAGCCCGATGACACAGTTTACCTCATTTCCGCTGTTATCCGGGCCAAATGTGGACATACCGGCTATTAGGTAGGTGGTCATAATTTTCTGGTTGATCAGTGTATGTTCCCAAGTGCATGAAAGGTAAGTGTGTAATCAGTACGTATTACAAATTTTGATTATGACAATGACACAGGAACTTTTCACGCACAAACTATTCAAACTGCTGAAAGGGCAGTGGAGATACTTATGTAGTAATTGAATAGTAAAGGAAGAAGGGGGGGGGGGGGGGTACTGAGCTTCGGTGAACGGATAGTAGAAGAAATTCTGTGCTGGACTTCAAGGGCTAAGAAATGACCGACTTGATTCGCTGACAGAAGGTAGACAATCCGAGAAAACATTAAGGTGCGACCGTGGCTGTGTGCAGTTGGAAACTGCAACGCAGAGAAAAGTCTAGAAGAAGCCTCTACCCAACAGTGGAAGGCAATGGCTGATGATGATGACTAAGAAGATGTTATCGGAGTACTGGAAAACTGTAAGAATATCAGAAATTTTTCCAAATTTGTTCTCTTTTTCAGAGATTTCCAATCAATATTATTTAAAAAAAAAAATGGCTCTGAGCACTAAGGGACTTAACATCTATGGTCATCAGTCCCCTAGAACTTAGAACTACTTAAACCTAACTAACCTAAGGACATCACACAACACCCAGCCATCACGGGGCAGAGAAAATCCCTGACCCCGCCGGGAATCGAACCCGGGAACCCGGGCGTGGGAAGCGAGAACGCTACCGCACGACCACGAGATGCGGGCTATTATTTTCAGCAATAAACCATAGAAGTGTTTCTGTTTCATTCATTGATAAATGCTGAAGTAACACAAATGATTATTCTACTGCTCTCTTATTTTTCTGCCACCTTGCATTGTAAAGTTTTCTGAGGTTTAGCGTAAATTCCCTGTGTCTCGCGCCAGCCCCCGTGCTTTTCGTGTTAACATACATGAGAAGCAGTTGACGGTGCGACTAAGTCGCTTCCTCGGTGAAACATTTCTGCCAGTGGCAAGGTATTAGACATGTAGCCTACTGATGAGGACAGCGATTCAAAGAATTCTTAAGCGGTTCTCTGAAAATGAGCTCTCCGTAAATATTGTAAAACACACAATATCCAGTTCTGTACAACAAATGGTGTCATACTAACAACTGGTGTAGCACATGAACAGCAGTCACTCAGCACCGTAGATTGCACCAAATGACTGGGTCTGTGATGCGTTACTCCTCTCTTACACCGTCAGCCACTGGCGCCTTATGAGCTTCCTCGTGACGCTCTCGCCTTTACTAACCGAAGTCGTGATGGAAAAGACAAACAAAATTGTCGGCATGTCGAACTAGACGTTTAGTACTGCAGTATGGTTAAACACAGCTTCAAGTGCTCATCGGAACGGAATATTAATTTGTCATGAAAGTTCGAAATTGCTACCGTTGCAAACGTGTTCCTGGAGAGTGTTTCAGTCCGAAATCTTCTAGTTGTTATGAAATGTTGTGTCCGAGAAGTCACTTTTTTTTTTTTTTTTGTTCTATCGAATTGACATATCAAAAGTGTTCTTCACACGAAGTGTGATAAATTTCTTGCGACATTTTACCTGTGCAACCGACACTATAGGACGGTTGTCAGAAAGGAAGTAAAGCAACATGCTGAGCGGTTGTGAAGAGATCTCTACTTGAGGGCACACAAAGCGATGAAGAAGGGAAAAAATCAGCATTGTCTTGGAGGCACGATGCACAGCTCTTGAGTGACCAGGACGGACCCCTCAGAAGAGAGGCAAAAAAGAAAAAGCAGGAATCCCACGTCACGCTCCCTGTGAGGTTTCTCACACTCGGCAGCGAGAGGAGGCCCGAGTGCCGGAGGGGCATCGATTAAGCTACCTGTTTCCCCGCGACATTGTTCGGCCGCGGCGCCAGCCGATTCATCGCCAGTCCGGAGTTGCTGATTCACCAGCGTCGCCCGCCAGCACTCCATCCCATATTCTTTCCAGTCACAGCTTCGCTATACTCGTTCTTAGCCAGCTGCAACACCACCCGTCAGTCACTCACGATAAACACGCTCTTGTACACATAAAATTTTGATTTTTATGTGTGACTGTGGATAAAACCAACCGAGACCAGATTCGTGTAGTTCTCATGACACATCTCCGATCGTAGTTTTTGTGAGGTTTCCTCGTTAGTCGCCAAATGCCGGAACTAAAAGTCGTGATCTACAAAAACCCCAACTGTGACCCGCTCTGCCCACACTCGAATCCTGCGATATTGGCTGAGAAGTGCTGCATCCCATGAACTGGACAACACGCTCCACTCCTTCGAGCAGAGAATAAAAAAATTCCCCTCCCCCCCCTCCCACACACACAAACGAAAGATGTCATTCGCTGTCATTCGCATGCCTACACTCAAAGGCGACATTATTAGACTTATCGTTTTCGAGTCTGCATAGATAGCAGCGTTTCTCAACCTTACAGTATTGGCGCACCAATTTTCAACACAATTTTTATCGCCCAACTCCCTCCTCATAACAAAAGTAATGCACCGTATTTCCCTTTTTTTTTTTCAACAATTCTGTATTGAACGTAATGAGAATTACACACATGAAAGAATGGTGTTTTACCGACGCATCCTATTTTTCCACGTAATCTGCATCCCGTTCTATGGCCTTCTTCCAGCGCTAAACAAGGCCAATTTGAAGTGCGTTCATCTGAACCGCTGGAGAGTTGGGTGTCAGGATTGTTATTTTTTCTGCAAAGATTCGCCTCATTTGAAGGCATTCAATGTGAAATAGACTCTTTTTTTATACTGTTGGATACACCTTAGTTTACTTCTAATAATAAAATACTGAAGTATTTAAAAAATACTGACTTACAAAATAAAAATAAATATAAAACATATATTACCTGACCCTGCATTTTGTTTCGTTTCACCTAAATCTTTTCGAACATCAATCGCTCTACGGCTTTCCTTGATAGTTGCTGATTTCAGGTATGTCACGACCGATCCACTCCACATTACTGGAATCATTTCTAGACGCTGGTGACTTAGATGTCAAACGCCTGTTAGATCTTCCGCCATAAACGAGAATATCGCGGTATTTTCTTTTTTTCCCCTCAATTTATCAAGTCTTCCTCTCCAGTAGGTATCCAGCAGTCCTGCGTACTCACAGATTGTACGGAAATGTTGGGATTCCACTGCTCGTACTGTGTGTACTACGGCATGAAATGTCTGTGTAGCCAAGAAGATCTTTCTTTTGACGGGTGTGCAGGTACGAAGTCTTACACTTGCAAATGAGCATGATAACGAAAATACAGTCGCAATGGTTAAAATTTAAGGCAGTCACCAAAATATTGTTTTTCAAAACTTTCTACATGACTGTGAATTCTGTTCAAGAAAAAAAAGTAAAATGTAGGTTCTTAATCGTTCATCTAATTATTCATCAACATTCAATTATTGTTACATTCTTAAACGAATGTATTTTGAAATGTACTGAATAGGATCAACGTACTTAGCGAACGAATATTCATAGCTCCGAGGCTCTGGTCAATTTTGGACGCTTGCGCGAGTGTACGTTGCCTCAATCTATGTTTTGTGAATGCTGTTGTCTCAGCCAGTAACAATGGACGAAAAAAGTCCAAATCAGACGTGGCTGCGACGCTCGGTTGAGCTAAGTCTTAATACACAGTCCCCCGCCAGGGCATGCATTCTTCTCGCCCGGGTGCCTCTCGGACGAAAAGCGAAAACCGATGTCACCCGAGCATAGCAGCAGCCTGTTTTGCTCATCGAGAGGCCGTCCTGAGCACCCGAAGAGCCGGAGAGGGCTAGTCCTCCTCGTGAGGAAGGTAGTAGACATTATCTCGGCTGAAGGGCGCGTATTGGTGACTCACCAGTATAAAACTTCACGTATCAGAGCAACACGACGTAGTGTCCCAGAAGAAATGGTCAATAGTTACAGATATTACAGGAACGATTATTCGAAGCAGAAAAGTCTAATAAACACGGGCTCTGAAATGCATAATTCAAGAGCTGTGAGCACTTGTTTCGTAGAGAGATGTATTTCACAAAGCAAATATGAACGAGTGCTCTCAGCTCTAAAGGTATACACTTTAGAGCGTATGTTTACTGAATATTTTTGCTTCGAAAGATCGTTCCTGTCATATCTCTGGATGTGAACCTTTTATCATTTGATACCCTGTATATTTTTCTCGTCTCCATACACATAAAATTACAATACATTATCCGCCCCCGTTAGCTGAGTGGTCATCGCGACGGAATATCACGCCAAGGGGCCCGGGTTCGGTTCCCGGCTGGGGCAGGAGATTTTCTCCGCTCAGGGACTGCGTGTCGTGTTGTCCTCATCATCATTTCATCCCCCTCTCCGACAAGCAAGTCGCTCAATGTGGCGTTGAATGCAATAAGTACTTGCCCTCGGCTGCCGAACTTCCCTCAATGGGGGACTCCCGGCCCACAATGCCGTACGCACATTTCCATTTACAATACATTAGCCGTGCAATGTTTTACAGTTTTCTTATGTATTAATCTCTTTTATTATTTCTCTTATTCCTCCCTACGCTAACTTTTAGTCTCATATTTCTCGGCTCTCCGGCATTAAGAGAGGCTCAACACTTTATATCGGCAAAATGATTTTAACACCACTGTCTGTGGGCTAGCGTTTCGTCCTTGATGAGTCCCGTATTTCAGTCATGATATTTAATTTCGCCAGCAAATTTGTGGCACATAGCTATTGATAAAAGCAGCAGCATAATTTCTAAACTATGTTTAAAGGTATTGAGGGAAAATTACTGCGTCAATTTCACATCAAATTTTAAATTAGTGGTTACCTTATGTAACGCAGATAAGATCCCTAACTATTTTATGCTCTCTGTCTGAGCGTCGATGTTTAGTGCGACCTCTGCTGACTGTAGAATTTCGCTAGTAAAATGAGTAGCCAAAAATTTAATCATGTTATGCTATTACGAACATGACATCTGTATATTTAAAACGAGGTACCCAACTTCAGTAAAAAACTTTAGTAATCAGAAATAGCAAGTTTACAGATTCGAAGTATTATCATAACAGAAATGGAGAGTAAGTATGCTAGCCCAGGCTAAGGTATTTATTTACGTACTTTCTGCCTCTTTCGTTGTTGCTGTTAACGATGATGACTTCGGGTTGTGGGGCGCTCAATGACCTTTTTCGTTCAACCAAGGTCATTAAATAAATATTTATAAAAACTCGTTTGTCTCGCAAAATTCACCTCCTTCACCAAAATTCCTCCCTTCCTAAACCTACATGCTAGCTCACAGCAGGACCATTCTCATAACTTCTTCTCTACCAAACACTTGCAGGCAAGTAATAGTTTTACCGAATGAAATACCTATAATTGTCAGCAATTCTGATCAGTGTATGAAAGCGATAAAATGTTATGTAGGCTATGCTTGCAGCACTAATGAATACTCTTCGCTGAACCAAAACGCTAAAAATGGTTCAAATGGCTCTGAGCACTACAGGACTTAACATCTGCGGTCATGAGTCCCCTAGAACTTAGAACTACTTAAACCCAATTAACCTAAGGACATCACACACATCCATGCCCGAGGCAGGATTCGAACCTGCGACCGTAGCAGTCGCGCGGTTCCGGACTGAAGCGCCTAGAACCGCTCGGGCTCCCAAAACGCAAAATTACGTTTCTGTATAATATGGATACCTCTGTGATCCATGAGTCACGCATTTATCGGAAAATTTCACAATCAGTGTTTCATATATACACAGCTTTTTATTTATGTTCCGTGTTCATTTTTCAAATTTTCCCCCTGTTTCTCATGGCGTGGTCTCCTGCTCGTAATTTATTATCTTGTTATTTCTATGCTTAAAAGGAGGCCGAACGGCAATCGGATTTTTAACTTTTTTGTTTATATGCTACGTGAAGTTTAGAACTCAATTCTCAAATACCCAAAGCGCATCGATGCAACTTGGCTTTCTTGTTCTCCGAGAGCTTTAATATCCTAATGTAAAGCCGAATTTTTGCAGGCAGTATGGCTTTGTGTAGAGTATTTGCCTGCCATGTAGGCGGCCTTGGTTCGCATGCTTGCCAATGCAAATTTTTAAACACGATTACATGTTCTTAGAGCATTTACGTAACACAATACGTACAGATGGAAAAAAGTTCTGTAGCCCTCGAGACTGATAACTGCTGGTTCGCGTTTCGTATCGGTCGCTATTTTTTATCGTTTTGCTCCATTCTGTTCGAGCACCTACATCATTTCCGTATACAATCCATCAAACATATGCTCATTAAAGCATGTATAATTGTCATTTTTATGAAAACTGCGCGTCTTCGTAATTATAATTACATAACACCCACAAAAATCCAGTTTCCAAATATAAATTCTTAATTACCCATATTTTATGGAAGATTTTTACTGAAGATCTTTTACATAAAAATACAAATTATTTTTTTTTCAAACTGTATGTATTTTACTGTCAAAATAAATGCACGTGTAACATACACTTTTATTTAAAAATTAATCACAACCAGTAATCGAACCCAGCCGTCCACATGGCAGGTAAGCAATCTACCACAGAGTCAGCCTGCGGATGGAAAAAAAGTGAAGTTGATGTAGGAGAATAAGGCGGTCAAAAATTTTGAGTATTGCACAGAAAGGAGCGATGGAATTCTGAACTTCCGGTACGAGAAAAAAAGAATCCCAGAAATCTGATTCCCGTGTGTTGTGCCCGTTAGCTCCGCCTTTTTTTTTTTTTTATTGTGCACGTAAACATCCCAGTGCCAAAACCTGGTCTCTGGTACTATATTGTGTGTGTGCTGTTCGTATTATGCAATGTACCTTCCGACATGCATGCATGTCTGAAGGAACGACTCCAATGCTCTTCTGAACAGCACACAGACTGCAATATAGTATTTACCCGCCGACAGCGGTCAAGCGACTTTCAATTAAAATGGTTCCCCTGTACCAGAATATACATAATGGATGTAGGAGTGCAGGTTGTTGAGGAAATATGGAAGTTTTGAGTCCGGCCGTGAGTCGTGGTCGAATAGCCTAATGGTGAGTTCAAATGGTTCTGAGCACTATGGGACTTAACATCTGTGGTCATCAGTCCCCTAGAACTTAGAACTACTTACACCTAACTAACCTAAGGACATCACACTCATCCATGCCCGAGGCAGGATTCGAACCGGCGACCGTAGCAGTCGCGCGGTTCCGGACAGCGTGCCTAGAACCGCTAGACCACCGCGGCCGGCCCTAATGGTAAGGGGACCGCTCGCGGTAAGCGGCAAATCCGGCACAAATTATCGTTGTCGTCAATCCATTATACGGCTGATGGTTGTCCATATTCGCAACGGCGAATACGTTTCGTGAATTCTAGTAAGTTAATATATGTCAAGAGAACACACAGAAAAGGTAAACCCGAGGATGGCAAACCACTTTTTTTAGTCTAACCAGATAAACAGTCTTCAAGACGACCGTAATATCCTGTTTGCCGTTCAACAGCTGGACTAACAAGAATTACAGAAGATCTCAAAAGGAACATCAACCGCTTATGAGTCATACGATTCGATAATAATTCTTAGAATGAATCGTGTGAGTCGCTGCAGATTCCCAGTACTTCACTATCTGAGTGGACTCCGCTATCTTGGGGACTCTCCAGCGAACAGATTACCCGCTGATTGAGGTCTCATGCTTGGTCGTTATGTCTTCACTTAAGCGATTTCATTTACAGACCGGTAACATATGAAAGAATTATAAGGTAAAATTTTTAGTGGAAAAGCTGGAGAAGAAGTAACCGTACCAGCGACGAAAATTGGATCCATGTCTTACTGGCAGCATAATAGCTGCAGATAATAATTTGCTACGTGACGCGCAAAATAAACGGCAAACAAGTGCGTCATCATAGAGAAGACACCGAATAAACAGAATGCTTGTAGTAAAATTGTATTTATCGAGTTGCTTCCGTCCACTGTACGCAACGTTATCTTCATCACTTGATTTACTGTATGCATCATGATTACACGGGCCAATTAGTTGAAGAAATACGGCAGCTAATTGCTTTTCTTTCGCCGAAACTGTTGGTGTGTCTATTGCATAAATACATAGCAATGTAATTTAATATTGTCAGTGTGTCAAACATGTTAATCTACCATTCTTTACATAAAAAATGATTCAGAGACAAACCCAATTGCATGTTAATCAATTCATGCACGCAGACAAATGCCTGGCAATTCAAGAAGGATTTTTACGTTGTGTAGAATGCTTTCCTCATTAACAGGTTGAATGCTAATGCTTAAACTAATGATATACTATTCACTTATATTTCATCGATAAAATGAAATGAGCGTGTGGCATTGTTGGCAGGGAGGCCACATCCGGGGTAGTTCGGCCGTCGAGTGCAAGTCTTATTTCAGTCGACGCCACATTGGGCGACCCGCGCGCCGACGATGAAGACAACACAACACCCAGTCCATGAGTGGAGAAAATCTCCAACCCAGCCGGGAATCGAATCCGGGCCCGCTGCATGTGAGGCAAGCACGTAGTCACTCAGCTAAGCAGGCGGACATTTCATCGATAATTACTGTACACGCACCGCATGCAGTACACACTACGGATACCCATATTTGTTTGACATCAGGACCACGACGAAAGAGATGTTTCGATATTAATCCGTGTTTTTCATTTGTCGTTTTGAAAAAAGTACATATGGCTTAAAGTAGAAGACACCATTAACTGCTGCACGAAATAACTAATGCGTAAATATAACATTCAATTCTGTACACTGACAGACGAGCCAAATAACAGAATAATTAAAGAAATTAGTATGTGAAAGTCGGAGATGCACGAAATAACTAATGCATAAACATAACGTTTAATTCTGTACACTGACAGACGAGCCAAATAACAGAATAATTAAAGAAATTGGTATGTGAAAGTCGGAGAAACCATAGAGTCACAATCATCTGTTTATTTCCTAAACACTACATTTCCTGAAACAACTGTTCTACTGTAATATGGAGACAACCCCTTGGGGGTAAGACAAGGCAGCAACCTGTCTCCACTGTTGTTCATATTATTTATGGATCATATGTTGAAAACAATAGACTGGCTGGGTGAGATCAAGATATGTGAACACAAAATAAGCAGTCTTGCATATGCGGATGACTTAGTTGTGATGGCAGATTCGATTGAAAGTTTGCAAAGTAATATTTCAGAGCTAGATCAGAAATGTAAGGACTGATGATGAATGGTATGAAGATTAGCATCTCCAAAACGAAAGCAATGTCAGTGGGAAAGAAATATAAACAGATTGAGTGCCAAATAGGAGGAACAAAGTTAGAACAGGTGGATGGTTTCAAGTACTTAGGATGCATATTCTCACAGGATGGCAACATAGTGAAAGAACTGGAAGCGAGGTGTAGCAAAGCTAATGCAGTGAGCGCTCATCTACATCTACATCTACATCTATACTCCGCGAGCCACCTTACGGTGTGTGGCGGAGGGTACTTATTGTACCACTATCTGATCCCCCCTTCCCTGTTCCATTCACGAATTGTGCGTGGGAAGAACGACTGCTTGTAAGTCTCCGTATTTGCTCTAATTTCTCGGATCTTTTCGTTGTGATCATTACGCGAGATATATGTGGGCGGTAGTAATATGTTGCCCATCTCTTCCCGGAATGTGCTCTCTCGTAATTTCGATAATAAACCTCTCCGTATTGCGTAACGCCTTTCTTGAGGTGTCCGCCACTGGAGCTTGTTCAGCATCTCCGTAACGCTCTCGCGCTGACTAAATGTCCCCATGACGAATCGCGCTGCTTTTCGCTGGATCATGTCTATCTCTTCTATTAATCCAACCTGGTAAGGGTCCCATACTGATGAGCAATACTCAAGAATCGGACGAACAAGCGTTTTGTAAGCTACTTCTTTCGTCGATGAGTCACATTTTCTTAGAATTCTTCCTATGAATCTCAACCTGGCGCCTGCTTTTCCCACTATTTGTTTTATGTGATCATTCCACTTCAGATCGCTCCGGATAGTAACTCCTAAGTATTTTACGGTCGTTACCGCTTCCAATGATTTACCACCTATGGCATAATCGTACTGGAATGGATTTCTGCCCCTATGTATGCGCATTATATTACATTTATCTACGTTTAGGGAAAGCTGCCAGCTGTCGCACCATTCATTAATCCTCTGCAGGTCTTCCTGGAGTACGTACGAGTCTTCTGATGTTGCTACTTTCTTGTAGACAACCGTGTCATCTGCAAATAGCCTCACGGAGCTACCGATGTTGTCAACTAAGTCATTTATGTATATTGTAAACAATAAAGGTCCTATCACGCTTCCTTGCGGTACTCCCGAAATTACCTCTACATCTGCAGATTTTGAACCGTTAAGAATGACATGTTGTGTTCTTTCTTCTAGGAAATCCTGAATCCAATCACAAACCTGGTCCGATATTCCGTAAGCTCGTATTTTTTTCACTAAACGTAAGTGCGGAACCGTATCAAATGCCTTCCTGAAGTCCAGGAATACGGCATCAATCTGCTCGCCAGTGTCTACGGCACTGTGAATTTCTTGGACAAATAGGGCGAGCTGAGTTTCACATGATCTCTGTTTGCGGAATCCATGTTGGTTATGATGAAGGAGATTTGTATTATCTAAGAACGTCATAATACGAGAACATAAAACATGTTCCATTATTCTACAACAGATTGACGTAAGCGAAATAGGCCTATAATTATTCGCATCTGATTTATGACCCTTCTTGAAAATGGGAACGACCTGCGCTTTCTTCCAGTCGGTAGGTACTTTACGTTCTTCCAGAGATCTACGATAAATTGCTGATAGAAAGGGGGCAAGCTCTTTAGCATAATCACTGTAGAATCTTACGGGTATCTCGTCTGGTCCGGATGCTTTTCCGCTACTAAGTGATAGCAGTTGTTTTTCAATTCCGATATCGTTTATTTCAATATTTTCCATTTTGGCGTCCGTGCGACGGCTGAAGTCAGGGACCGTGTTACGATTTTCCGCAGTGAAACAGTTTCGGAACACTGAATTCAGTATTTCTGCCTTTCTTCGGTCGTCCTCTGTTTCGGTGCCATCGTGGTCAACGAGTGACTGAATAGGGGATTTAGATCCGCTTACCGATTTTACATATGACCAAAACTTTTTAGGGTTCTTGTTTAGATTGTTTGCCAATGTTTTATGTTCGAATTCGTTGAATGCTTCTCTCATTGCTCTCTTTACGCTCTTTTTCGCTTCGTTCAGCTTTTCCTTATCAGCTATGATTCGACTACTCTTAAACCTATGATGAAGCTTTCTTTGTTTCCGTAGTACCTTTCGTACATGATTGTTATACCACGGTGGATCTTTCCCCTCGCTTTGGACCTTAGTCGGTACGAACTTATCTAAGGCGTACTGGACGATGTTTCTGAATTTTTTCCATTTTTGTTCCACATCCTCTTCCTCAGAAATGAACGTTTGATGGTGGTCACTCAGATATTCTGCGATTTGTGCCCTATCACTCTTGTTAAGCAAATATATTTTCCTTCCTTTCTTGGCATTTCTTATTACACTTGTAGTCATTGATGCAACCACTGACTTATGATCACTGATACCCTCTTCTACATTCACGGAGTCGAAAAGTTCCGGTCTATTTGTTGCTATGAGGTCTAAAACGTTAGCTTCACGAGTTGGTTCTCTAACTATCTGCTCGAAGTAATTCTCGGACAAGGCAGCTACGATCTACTCTCTTCTGCAAGAAGGAAGTCAGTACCAAGACTATGTTATGTGTGCACCGTTCAATCTTCCGACCAACTTTGTTGTATGGGAGCGAAAGCTGGGTGGATTCAAGTTACCTTATCATCAAGGTTGAGGTTACGGATATGAAAGTAGCTAGGATGATTGCAGGTACTAGTAGATGGGAACAATGGCAGGAGGGTGTCCACAATGAGAAAATCAAAGAAAAACTGGGGATGAACTCTATAGATGTAGCAGTCAGGGCGAACAGGCTTAGATGGTGGGGTCATGTTACACGCATGGGAGAAGCAAGGTTACCCAAGAGACTCATGGGTACAGCAGTAGAAGGTAGGAGGAGTCGGGGCAGACCAAGGAGAAGGTACCTGGATTCGGTTAAGAATGATTTTGAAGTAATAGGTTTAACATCAGATGAGGCACCAATGTTAGCACTGAATAGGTGATCATGGAGGAATTTTATAAGGGGGGCTATGCTCCAGACTGAACGCTGAAAGGCATAATCAGTCTTAAATGATGATGATGATGATGATGATGCAGTGTTTTCAAATGTATTTGTGAGAAGGGTCGTCTATGAGACATTCACTAGGCCTATAATACTGATGTTTATTAACTTCTCTTATCAGACTTGTTTCGGTTCTATTTTTCGTAAGTTTTCCATCATATCCACATTTCTGTTGCCTCTGGTCAGGTCTTACTTTGCGTCCCCAGTGTGCAGCTTTCATATTTCCGCCTCCGCAGCTGAGTGGTCAGCGTGGCTGGCTACCATGCGAGGACGCGGGTTTGATTCCTGGTATTACCACGAATTTTTCATGGTCGGGAGATTCGAAACGGAATGGATTCAGCATCTTAAGGAGCTACTTGTTTGAGAAGTAGCGGCTCCAAGGACACGAAAACTGATAACGGTCAGGGGAACGGTTTTCTGAGCCCACACCCCGCATCCATTGGCGGAGGACGACATGGCGGTCAGTTGGTACCGATGGAACCCCTCAGGAGTTAACGTTTACAGCCTTGTAGGCTATTCGAGAATTCCTGTTACAAACTTCTAGGACTTGTAGAGGGGAGTGAGTACATATAATTCTGAATAGGAACCCATGCCCGGAAATACACCGTTTCCATTCTACGAAGATTTCAATTCAGGTGTGTAACTCGTCCACTTCTGATTGAGGAATTGAATCAGGCGTGACGCAGTACAATTATTAGGTAACAATTCGAAGGGAAACATAATGGAACATCCATTTGTCACTTAAGCACATTTGTTTGCATTGACTCTTAAACATTACTTGTTTGCGTTATTTCAAAACAGAAAAGAACCCAGTATACTGTACGTCGAGAATAGTACCGATGCATTACAACAGCGGCTCGATGTGACGACCACCAACGTTGTTACACACATTGCACCTACGTAGCATGTTGTGGTACACACGATCCATCCCACCTGACGCCTCTTCAGTTTCTAGTGCAGCGTCCAGAACTTGGCGCCAGCAGATCTTCCTCTGTCTCTACAGGAGTCTCGTAGATTAAACTTTGCACACGATGCTAAGTGACTTCAAGTGACCGTCTGACGTATGTAGTGGTTGTTAGCTTGTTTTCAAGACAAATGATTTTGCAAAGGATTTCCGAAATCCTACATTTGTGTGGTTCTCACTTACATGATCATTTTTGTTAGCCATAGGTTATCGTTTTTGTAATGCTATTCCTCTCATCAGTTTTAATAATAACATGACACCTTGTAATTATACTGCCGAGACAGCATAGCTGCTTCGTTTGATTAACTTTAGTTCTATCAATCTTTATCTTTCTGTTTTCGGCGTTACCTTTCCTGAATTCGCAACTACAATTATTCACCACTAAATTTGATACAATGTACCTTTTGAGTGCTGAATTAAATTCCTTTCCCTTTCCATTTCATGGTTTGTATGGCTTCTTCACTACATCCAGGGTGAACATGAATAAAACCGACAAACTCCCTCATATCCATGTTGGGAACAAGCCGAGATGGTGTTCGTGTAGGCAAAGCGTATGGAAACGGTCGAAAAGCAGAACCCGGTTCTCCAGATCTCATCTGCGCGCACTCCGCTGACTCGCTGCACGATCGTTTGTGTGAAAGGAGCCATGATCACACAAACGACAAAGAAGGGCTTGAGATGTGGTTGATGTCTGTTAGGGTGCTTCTTTTGGTATGGACGTGCAGCCTCACGACCTTTCCGTCTGCTTGGGCGTACGTAAACGACATCTCTTCCTGTTCCCGACATGAATAGCGGATCATTCTGCTGCACACAGCACGCTACGTTAATCACACAAGAAACACACGGTACGTGGACAGAGGAACTTCCATTCGTCAGTGCCATGTACCGTTGCAACGATGCATTTCCGTACAAATGTTCGTAGGACCTTTTTTCTTCCATTTCCAGTAAGGAATCCGTCCCTGCAGTATGTCGGTTTTATTCGTTTTCGGCCTGTATAATAAACCGATATGAGGGCAAAGGACAACCAAGCGCCAGACATTTTCTGATTTTAGCCCCCTTTTTTTGTCCCATTTGCAATAGTTTTAGTGCTCAAATTTTTTTATGGTTCACAAATTATTCTTCAGCCCTTCCATTGGTTTAAGAGTCACAATTCTGAAAGCTATATATCTCGTTATTTATAGTCTTATTCCAGCAACACACACGAAGAAATGAAGTTTAAAAATGAATTTCTAAAATAATTCATTGCCTCAGCCTTCATTGTTACAGGTCTCCTGCGGCGTTCTGTACTAGTCACAGCAACTGTATTAGCCATTCAAATTGCAACACTATAATATAATATTATTGGATTCCCCTAAATACGCACCTTTAGATCTTTAATACTGTAAGTTATAAATCACTGACCGTATAAGCAAGCATTGCATAAGTAGTAATTACGCGTTACATACGTAATGTAGAGGATTATCGATCTGAAGATAACTGTCAGTTGGCGAAAACTATAACAATATCTATGCTTTTCAGGCTACGGGGTGGCACTTCGGGCAAGACAATGTACAGGCATTCGGGGAAAGCGGAGTTCGAATATGTGTCGGGTCATCCAGGCCTAGGTTCTTCATAGGTTTCAGCAAACCGACTTATACCAGAATGATTCCCCTGAATAGTCGATTTCCTGCCCAAATTTAGTTCGGCCTGCGTATTCTGTAATATCTGTAGATGCTACGCTACAGCCTAATCTAAGTTCCAGCATGTAGCAGTACGAACATGTTTGGCTGTCTACCTACCTGATGCGTTGATCTAATCTAGACGGCTGAATGAATGATGTTAACGGAAAAATTAGATAGTAATCGTGGTAGTTCAATTGATCGTTAGTCTATAAGCCATAAATATTCTCCTCCTCATTTGTCTAACGTCTTCAGGAGCTCTTCGTACATGCAACCAGAGGCGTGCAGTCTACGTCTCACATGTTTAACAAGTAGCGGAATAATTACGCCCGACGAGCGTGAGTGGATTACGTTACTAACTTAAGAGTACAATTTAACTCTCGTACACGTTTAGGGGTATTCGGATAAGTCCATCGCTAATGCATCCTGTCGAGTGTCTCCGATGACAGATACGGCGACAAGAGATTGCTGCGTACAACTACAAAAGAAGAGACGCGGCTAAACAGCGAATAAGCGGAGCGAGCTCGGAACTAGCCGCGCGCCGGCCGTGCCGGGGGATGCGCGCTTATCGGCTCGGAATTACGCTTTGTTTCACTTTCTCAGCGTTAAGTTGTTGTCTCCGGTGATACGGAGAAAATCGAATCTGAAAATGTCAGAGGCGTCGTGATGGATGACCCCGTCTGCGCGGCGGGTCCCCTGGCGGTGGGGCGGCCTTGAGCCGAGACTCGGGCAGGCCGACCTTTGCTCACCAGGTCGCTACACCCGCGCCCCGCTCACAGCGCCGCTCCGCACACTCCGATCGGCCACGTCCAGTTCTGGAGCGAGCCTTTTCCAGCGGTTCCTTCCTTCCCTGCGTCTCACCAAACTATAAGAGCAAAATTAAAATATTGTTCCTCACAGATGAAGTCGATATCAAGTTTGTATTTGTTTTTTAGTACGTGCTGCGCAATAAGTGAAGCGATAGCTTGACCTGCTGAATAGCTTTGGTAAGCCTCCTCTTAAAGGTGCGGAACGATTTGAAGTGGAATGATCATATAAAATTAATTGTTTGTAAGGCGGGTACCAGGTTGAGATTCATTGGGAGAGTGCTTAGAAAATGTAGTCCATCAACAAAGGAGGTGGCTTACAAAACACTCGTTCAACCTATACTTGAGTATTGCTCATCAGTGTGGGATCCGTACCAGATCGGGTTGACGGAGGAGATAGAGAAGATTCAAAGAAGAGCGGCGCGTTTCGTCACAGGGTTATTTGGTAACCGTAATAGCGTTACGGAGATGTTTAATAAACTCAAGTGGCAGACTCTGCAAGAGAGGCGCTCTGCATCGCGGTGTAGCTTGCTCGCCAGGTTTCGAGAGGGTGCGTTTCTGGATGAGGTATCGAATATATTACTTCCCCCTACTTATACCTCCCGAGGAGATCACGAATGTAAAATTAGAGAGATTCGAGCGCGCACGGAGGCTTTCGCGAACCATACGCGACTGGAACAGGAAAGGGAGGTAATGACAGTGGCACGTAAAGTGCCCTCCGCCACACACCGTTGGGTGGCTTGTGGAGTATAAATGTAGATGTAGATGTAGAAAAGTCGATATTCATTTGAGCAAATTTTCACAATGTGACAAACAGAAAATCTTTGTCTTATGAGAGGCTCATTCCAACGTCGAAAGTTATCGACATGAACGAAGGACGTCCCAAAACTCCAACCACAGATGGAAGCACCGAGTACTGGACGATCGATGATTACAGTCGAATGTAACAGCCGACATTCAGCCACGTTATTCTATGTGGTGGAGTATGTTACGCGGTGAGAAAAGCGCATTGAGGGATCCTTAACCATTCTTCGACGATTCACAACTGGAGTTCACCAGTTTTAGGGGCATTGCAGTGGCAAATAGTTTTATGGTCCTTTACGCTATACTACTGAAGAGCCAAAGAAACTGGTACACCTGCCTAATATCCTGTAGGGACCCGGGCACGCAGAAATGCCGCAACACGGCGTGGCATGGACTCGACTATTGTCTGAAGCAGTGCTGGAGGGAACTGATACCATGAATCCTGCAGGGCTGTCCTTAAATCCAAAGAGTAACGTTGCAAGGCATCCCAGATATGCTCAATAATGTTCATGTCTGGGGAGTTCGGTGGCCAGCGGAAGTGTTTAAGCTCAGAAGAGTGTTCCTGGAGCCACTCTGTACCAATTCTGCACATGTAGGGTGTCGCATTGTCCTGGGGTGTCGCATTGTCCTGCTGGAATTGTCCAAGTCCGTCGGAATGCACTACGGACATGAATGGATACAGGTGATCAGACAAGATGCTTACGTATGTGTCACCTGCCAGAGTCGTATCTAGACGTCGTCCGACCAGGCAACATATTCCCAGTCATCAATAAATGGCTCTGAGCACTATGCGACTTAACTTCTGAGGTCATCAGTCGCCTAGAACTTAGAACTAATTAAACCTAACTAACCTAAGGACATCACACACATCCATGCCCGAGACAGGATTCGAACCTGCGACCGTAGCGGTCACGCGGTTCCAGACTGAGGCGCCTTTAACCGCACGGCCACACCGGCCGGCAGTCATCAACTGTCCATTGTCGGTGTTGACGGGCCCCGGGCGAGGCGTAAAGCTTTGTGTCCTCTAGTCATCAAGGGTGCTCGAGTGGGCCTTCAGCTCCGAAAGCCCTTATCGATGGGATTCGTTGAATGGTTGACACGCTGACACTTGTTGATGGCCCATCACTGAAGTATGCAGCAATTTGCGGAAGGCTTGCATTTCTGTCACATGGAACGATTGTCTTCAGTCGTCGTTGGTCCCGTTCTTGCAGGATTTTTTCCCGGCCGCAGCGATATTGGAGATTTGATGCTTTACTGGATTGCTGATATTCAAGTTACACTCGTGAAATGGTCGAACGGGAAAATCTCCACTTCCTCGTTACCTCGGAGATGCTGTGTCCTATCGCTCGTGCGCTGACTATAACACCACGTTCAGGCTCCCTTAAATTTTGATACTCTTCCATTGTAGCAGCAGTAACAGAGCTAATGATCAGCCAGACACTTGTTGCCTTATATAGGCGTTGCTGACCGCAGCGCCATATTCTGCCTGTTTACATATCTCCGTATTTGAATACGCATGTCTATACCAGTTTCTTTGGCGCTTCCGTGTATAGCTCGACGAACATCTCCTTGGTGGGCTGGAGTTTGCTAAGAAGATCAGTGTCGAAATGAGGCCATTTCCTAAATTAATAATACACGGTCAGAACGCGCAAAGCCGTATTAAGACTCGGGCGAATGAGAGTTTCATAAGACATTTCTTTTGCGAATAAATTACGTTTCTTAGGAGTCTTCCAGTGGACCTGTAAAGTATTTGGAAGACACTGATGAGGGTGTTCTGTGTGTTCAATATGGACGTTGATCTCGGGGGTCCCCTTCTAATCATGATAAAATGATAAACATGACACCGCAATATCCACACAACCATTACTTTTAAAAATGACACCGCGGTATATACACACCCATTACGGCCCCCTACACTTGAAATATAGATCTCACACGCCATGTGCAAAGGGGCTATTGTGGGGGCATGAGGGGAGGGGGGACGAATAGACGAAAACCCTTTCCAGTTAGACATCTCTGAATGTATACACAAATTGAACAGGATACTAGGTAACGCTTTCTAATTATGAACAGACTCCGGCCGGCCGCGGTGGTCTCGCGGTTCTAGGCGCGCAGTCCGGAACCGTGCGACTGCTACGGTCGCAGGTTCGAATCCTGCCTCGGGCATGGACGTGTGTGATGTCCTTAGGTTAGTTAGGTTTAAGTAGTTCTGAGTTCTAGGGGACTAATGACCACAGTAGTTGAGTCCCATAGTGCTCAGAGCCATTTGAACAGACTCCTTTTTCCTTTATAACTAGATATTTCTTTTCGCTAGCATGCTTTAAAAGTCGCAACGTGCATAATACGATCGCCGATGGGTGAACTTTACCTTAGATCATTGTTTCAGTTGTAGGAAGTCGTGTTGCAGGCGACCGTGGAGGTTACGCCATGGCGGGCTGACAACTGAGTGTCCAGTACCTCAGCGGCATTTAAGTCAGAGAGACGTGCAGCTTACAGCCTTGAGTAGCCGTAAAGACGAGTTGTATTTCGTCTTTCTTACGTTGTTGCAACGGAAACGTGGCGGTACGAATGGGGTCACCAGCCCATTCGGTGTTGACAATGGGCCTGTGGGTGGTGCTCGAAAAGCTCATCGCTGTATAGAATATAGATGGCAAGGCAATGGGACTGCAAGCAAAGAAAACATGGCCGTGCACTTGAGAGACCAATGGAGCAACCACGAGGTTAACGTGCATAGTGAAAGTAGCAGCACTTACATGCACAAGTTTAGAATAAATTTGCAGGAGACAGTTTGTCTCCATTTAGTCATTATACTTATACTTCAAAGGCCAACTACTGTTTCATACGGTACAGCATGAACTGAAAAAGAAACTACTTTGTGCTATCGGTATAATCACAGCCTACGAGGCAGCTGATGGACCACTGCTTCATCTTATTCTTTTGGCGTCATTGGACGCCAATACTTGACGGACATGTAACTCTCACACTAGTTTCCAAGACTTTTTAAACCGGTAGTATCTCTGGCCCTCCATTTAGCTGCTCAGCTATTCTCGCGAGTCTGGACACAGTTCTAGTTCTCCTAACAGGAAAAACCATTAGCGCTGAGAAGCCAGAATGATCTTAATGCATGCCCAGGCAAAGAGTCTTTTTTTGCCTGGGACAGGTCTAAATGTTTAGGCAAAGGCCTTTCGCTATGTTACAGTGTTATAAGGACCAGTATACAACGGAACCGTTGGACAGCATTCAAAACAACGTCACATCTAGGAGAACATAACGTCGCAGTCCTACAGAACAGTTATCCTAATTTATATTTACTGTTCAGAAGAAACCTTCTTCAAATCTTAAGCATGTTCACTACTAAATTTATAGAACTTCTTGTTAAAAGGTGCTCTTCGTATATTTTTATCACCGGCCTCTGGTGGCCGAGCGGTTCTAGGCGTTTCAGACTGGAACCGCTACGGTCGCAGGTTCGAATCCTGCCTCGGGCATGGATGTGTGTGATGTCCTTAGGTTAGTTAGGTTTAAGTATTTCTAAGTTGTATGGGACTGATGACCTGAGATGTTAAGTCCCATAGTGCTCAGAGCCATTTTTTAAAATATTTTTATCATATGTTCGCTTTTCACTGCTTCAGCAAGTTGCAATGAGCAAAGAAGTTTTCCCATGGATCAGAAACTTAGTATTTGCTTACACGTTGGTGGTTGCTTGATTTCTTTACCATTTCAAGATTAAGGATCAGTTTTATGTCGGTACTAGGATCTCGTTTTCCTGGTGGTCTGTGCGCATGAAAATGTTTTTTGTCGTATTGTCGACTGTAGAAACTGGCTCTCAGATCAATGGAAGCCACCTACAATACCTTCTGACTAGTTAATCACAGGTCTTGAAATTACTTATTTTGGAACAAAAGCGTCTACATTAGACGTTAGAAATATCAGTAAAGGAAGAGAATCATTTAAGTATTAAAAGAAAGCAACTGTGACATTGTCATGAACAAGCACAGTGATCCAGGAAGTACAGAAATTCTGTAGTTAAAACAAGTATCACAAACAAATTGTCGTCGGATTATCGATTTCGATCCATAATGACCACCTTCAAAGCTGATTAAAATAGGAGGAGTCTTATATTAGCCTAATACGTCATTTTGGCTTAGTCTTTTTAGGACAATGTAAGGCTTCTTCTGTTTTAATCAGATCTGAAGATGGTCATAAAAAGGACCAGAATCGGCAGTCGGACAACAGTTTGTTCGTAATCACTGACTGGAATTATGGAAATTGAAAATTACAACGTGTATGATTTTTTAATATGTTTTGAAATTCGAAGCATTTGCGGAGATAAAATTTAAGTCGTCACTTAAATGTTTGTAAGGGATTTATGGAAGGGTTCAAAAGTAGATCTGCATGCTGTCAAAAATTATTACAGACAGCTGTAGTATCAGGCTAGCCAACGTTTTTACTACATTTGTGGGCTAATAGGGAGGTACTTCATGTTTTGTCGCGAGAAGCTAGACGGAAACGCTTTTATTCAGCCATCACAATATTCATCCCGGTTGAGCGAACGAGGAAAAACTGGAATCGGAATATGGTTCTGCCACAACTAGAGACTACTGCACCACAGGGAGTCTAAAGCAGGTGAATACGTTACCACCGAGTTGAGACGCTTATCGCTTTGGCGCAGCACGTTCGGCTAAAAAAGAGGCGTAAATAATGTACACCACGATGACGCCGCTTCAGCTTGCAGAACAGGTATTCTACGTAGTGGTCGCTGGGCAGTGCGAAACGGCTGTGAGAGGCGGGCTGTAGAAGGGGAAAGCGACAGCAGAGGCTCCTAGGAGCACGGCGCGCTGCAGCTGCAGGTGTTGGCCGCGGCAGCTGCGGCCGCCCGACGTTGATGGAGAGGGCGGGCGGCGGGCGCCGGGATCGATCACTCGCAACAAGTCGACCGATGGGCCGACCGGCCGGACCACTGCCGGGCCGTTGTGACACTGTCAAAAAGCGGATCCTCCTCAAAAGGGTTCGGAGCGGCCGGCCGCCGACTTTGACAGGTATTCAGGGCGTCCTTCCTCCGCCTGCTGCCTGCCCCAGCTCGGCTCACAACAGTCCGAGCTGTGCGGCGAGAAGCCACGCCCGGTCTCTACGAGGCGCGAGCTAGTCGAACGGAGGATCGATCACCTACTTCAGTCTCGTACTGTATTCAAAGTAGACAACAGCTCAATTTACTCGGCGCTATAATTTCAGTATATCTGTTGTGGATGACGAACTGCGACTGTGACTTAAAACAGCACTGCACCTACCTACACTTGGAAAACAACATTATTTTCTTGTAACAACTCCATCTGCTGATGAGCGTGCAGTGGCTTGCAAACTTGTTTATGGTTGAATAAATCGTATCAAAAAACAAAGAAAAACGACTGTTCGCTTATTTATTATCGGGTAAATTAAATTGTCAACACAACTGTTGTTGTGGTCTTCAGCCCGAAGACTGTTTTGATGCAGCTCTCCACGCTACTCTATCCCGTGCAAGCCTCTTCATCTGCGAGTCTACTGCAGCCTACATCTCTGCTTACTGTGTCCATCTCCTGATCTCCCTCCACCATTTTTACCCTCCCCCTCCCCCACGCTTCCCTCCAGTACTAAATTGCTGATCCCTTGATGTCTCACAATGTGTTACCAACCGGTCGCTTCTTTTGGTCATGTACCACAAATTTCTTTGCTCCCCAAGACTATTAGTCACGTGATCTACCCATCTAATCTTCAGCATTCTTCTGTAGCAGCACATTTCAAAAGCTTTTATGCTCTTCTCGTCTAAACTATAAGTTTCTTAACTTGATGATGTTTAGCCTCTCCGTTAAATGTAAACCGATTCCATCTTTCGTGTCGTTAAAACTACTGCTAGGATTATATTACAACTATACGACAGGAAATAATGTAACGACTGATTACATAAACTTCTGACTGGAGAACAATTTCGACTTCAGAAAATGGACCGAGTGGAGCAAAACTAGGATAAAATTAATGAAGTCCAGTGAAGATCTAAATTAGTGCTAGGCACGCTTTGCAACCGCGTTGTAGAGATATCGACACGACTATCGTACCTCGACCACCGTCGTTAATCGTACCTCATGCATACAAGGCGTTTCGCGCTGTAAAGTAGAAGAAGACGCGTCTTTCAAATTTTTCCACACCAGCAGAAGATTGCTACTACAGTCAACTTGAGTCATTACAAGAACATAACTGAACACACAATAAATGATGACGTAGCTCTGGTCAACAGACTAGTGCTTTTCCTGACGTTTCTGTTAGGTTTTCCTCCTCCTTCTGGCATCGAGATTCCACAGCGCAATATTATCCGTCCCTGTGAGAGGTAAGAAGGCACTGATGCTGTACACTTGTGTCTGTGTATTATAATGTTAAATGAACATAGTAATAAAAAAACTACTGAATATCGTCGTGTACAGAACTCTGTGTTGTGGTGTCTTCAATAATAACAGCATAGTGACTGTAAGAGGATCACGGCCTAAGTAAATATTTTCTTGTGACACCAAAAGAGACCTACTGCTACGCTTAATGTGATCAGCGATGCTGCACTTAAGCATAATCAATAACCTTTTTAGGATAATTTATTCTTCTTTTTAACATATTTGTTGGCGTACAAGTAACTGGCATACCTGCAGAAAGTTGTTGTCGAATACTTCTCAAGGGACCAAACGCGGTGCGCAGTGGATAGTACAGTGTACTCGCATTCGGGAGAACGACACAAATCTGCGTACGGACACCCAGATTTAGCTTTTCCGTTGTGTCCCTAAGTCGCTCCAGACAAATGCCGGGATGTTTCCTTCGAGAGGTCAGGGCCGTTTTCCTTCCTCATCCATGAAGTATTCCGAGCTTGCCCTCCGTCTCTGACGACATAGTTGTCGACGGGACGTTAAAATCTAATCGTCCTTCCTCTCTTTTCAAGGAAGCAATGCGCTCAGACACCGTTTTCGTAGAAAAATAAACTACTGCTTTGAAATGTACAAAAATGCTTAGTTCTTCGAAAGATTTTTTGGAGGACGGTGTCATTAGATTTAGCCGGCCGGAGTGGCCGAGCGGTTCTAGGCATTACAGTCTGGACCCGCACGACCGCTACGGTCGCAGGTTCGAATCCTGCCTCGGGCATGGATGTGTGTGGTGTCCTTAGGTTAGTTAGGTTTAAGTAGTTCTAAGTTCTAGGGGACTTATGACCACAGCAGTTAAGTCCCATAGTGTTCAGAGCCATTTGAACCATTGGACTTAGAACGGAACCGTGCCTGGTTGTCAGCATCAGTTTTGTCCAAATTTAAGGCGTGTGTAGGGTTCGGCCATAGACGAAAGTGAGAGAAGTGGGGTCTCCTGATGGCCAAGCGTTTAGAAGCAAATAGCAGTTTGCATGGGGGCTTAATTAAAATAGAATGCAAATAATTTTAATTTTTTGCTTTAGTAGCTGTCTGTTCGATTACGAAGTCTCGTAACGGTTGGCCCTGACTAGTATTATTACGCAATCTGACTGCATAGAACAACAACAAAGAATGAAATGTAAATTTTCATTAACACAATTAATTAATTAAGTCCCCAGCAACTATAAAACCTACGAAACCAAAGCACAAGTGTAACTGTTCTGTGTGTGGAAGTATGACTCAGCGTACGCATCTGGCACGGCTCTTCTTCAACAACACAAGAAATTTTAAATATCATTTATACTGAATTAATTAAAGAAAATAGAAATACCATAATTACTCAAGAAAACCAGAATTACACTCTAATACAAGAACACAAGCCAGATGCTTTGTTGACTGAACCTGTAATGACGCATTATTCAGGACATTGAAATAATGAGAAAGAAAAGAAAAGTAGTTTGTTACCTTAATTTATATTGATGAAAAGCACTCTAGACATTACAATCTCTCCACACCGACTCGCTACTATCACATCTCAACAAGAACTTTTCAGTATCACATCTCAGCAAGCACTCCCTACTAGCACATCTCAACAAACACTCTCTGCTACGAGTTCTTAACAAGCACTGACTACCACGAGTTCTCCCAAAGCACTGCCCACTACGAGTTCTCAATAATCACTGCCAGTGGAGGCGGCGGAACAATGCTCTCTAGCGCGATCTCTGGCGCTGTGGCTCAGTGTAGCCACCTTTCAAGTTTTGGAGTGGGACGGACGACGCATGAGCTATTTACGTCAGCGTAGCAATTGGCGGAGTGGAAAGGTTACAGAACGGTAATCGGAGGCTCATGGGATTGGATCTCTATCTGGAAACTTTATTTTCAATTTTTACTTGCTTACACTGCAAATAAACCGAAATGCTCAACATATTTTATTTTTTATTTTCATATAAGGCATGAAAAGGAAAAGCAAATGAAAATATGAAAGCCGGCCGCGGTGGCCAAGCGGTTAAAGGCGCTACAATCTGGAACCGCGCGGCCGCTACGGTCGCAGGTTCGAATCCTGCCTAGGGCATGGATGTGTGTGATGTCCTTAGTTAGGTTTAAGTAGTTCTAAGTTCTAGGGGACTGATGGCCTTAGAAGTTAAGTCCCATAGTGCTCAGAGCCATTTTTTTGAAAATATGAAAGGGCAAATAAATTTCCGAGAAGGAACTGTACTTACAGCGTCCACGAGGACTCTACAAATAATGTTCCAAGAAGGGATTGTATTTAAAGCGTAAAAGATACCGTTAGTTTCTTTTTGACCTTCGAGCAGCGCTATGCCTGGTTTGCTGCAAACGGTGCGATGAGAGAGAACCGTTGACGAATGTACACCCAGTTATTTTTCTATAGTAACCCAAAACAGCAATACAATTGTAACAATGCAGTACTTATATTGTGTGCGAAATGCCGAGAATATTACTCCTTCCCTTGCTTTACGAAGAGTAAAGCCTCAGGACGTGCAGTTTAACAACTGCAGAATAATAAAAGGATGTCATTTTATATACGATCTTCTCGTGTACATCTTACAATCAATTCCTGGAATTTTATTTGCTATTCAAAATATTCCTTTTCTTTTTCTTTTCATCCTTTTTACGAAAATACAATATATCGCGCATTCCTTCATTTAATTTGCAGTGTAAGTAATGTAATAATTGGGAAACATAGTCTCCGCATAGACTCGATCTTAGGACCCTCGGATTACCGTTCTGTAATCTTTCCACTGTGCCACTTGCTGCGTGGAAACCCGGTTAATGTAAATGGTTCATGCCTCCGCCGACCAGCGCCGAAAAATCCTATTTCCTCGTAAACGGTCATCTGGAGCTCTCAGTTCCACCACTTTCATTTCTGGCCGAGCCCTACACAGTCCATAAATTTGGACGACATCTATGATTATTAGACGCGTTCGCCTTGTTAGTAAATGTGAAAGTGAGACACTATGTCTGTGGTAACACTGTCAACCTGGCAGAAAGCCAAAGGTATGTGTCTTCTACTTAGACTTCGTGTGCAAAAATTGCTCTGTTCTGATTTTATATCTCATGATGTAACAAAATTCAATACTTCTATAACGATTCCTGATATCGGAACAAAGCTGATCACTCGAAAGAGAAAAAGAGATGAGAAATTGTGAGATACAGTGTGGATAAAATAGAAACTGGCTAAGTGTACATTTAATGTGTGCATCAAATCTAAAACTAGAAGTGTCTACATACAGAATATTAGGTAAAATAAACTATGAAAGGTCAGCTACCTCACGTAAAGGATTGCATTCTCTGCAACGTAATAACAATCCAGCCGTGGGAGGATGAATCCATGATTCTCATCCTAAACCATAATCTCGTTCATTAAGTCGTCGCAAGATAAATCGTACACACTACGCACTGGTCATGACAGCACGAATGAGAAAACGAGTGGGTTCAGTTTGTCTTCACAGAGAGTTGATACGTTGCATCTGCGGCTAATATGACGCCTTTATACCGCAATAAATATCTCAGCTGTATGGAACATATTAATGCTTGCTGTGTAGAAGCTGTGCGGCAAGGCCAGGAAAATTATCAGCAACGAATTACGTATGGAGGCAGACATTTAAGATCGACGTACTATGAACCTGTGAAACTGGAGCATGAAAGACATACTGACTTTGGTATTCAGTCATAACGCTAATCAACACTGTATTACGTTTTTATGTCATACAATATGAAGTCTAAAATGTAGTTACTGCGAGTCACATCACACCTAACACTGAAAAACAGTATGTGCATTCATACACAACAGTGGCATCATTCAGATGGACGCTAGTGTAGACACTGTTGGTCAAATATACATTGGGAGCACCTGCTAATGAGAATCTCTAAACGGGCAATACGTTGTTAACAAATCATTATGACTTGTTGCCCATGTCAATTTGCTTGTAATGCAACAGCTAACAGTTTGCGCACCTTACTGTCAATACTAATGCTGCTAAAATTAGTTACTTCTGTTACTTTATGGACATTCCCAGAGGACCATCGTAAATACTAACAATTTGGTTCTCATACGCGGTCTACTATCCTGATCCACAAGATTCATTCGTTGGATTGGCAACGTTTTCCAAACCACGTTTACTGTCGAGGAGCAAGGCAACAAGTGAACTAAGCAAGTAAATACGGCTCGTTACCCGCGATTACCTATTACGCACCCAGGTTAATTGGGATACTTCTGTCAAGCATAAATCACTTCTCTTTCCACGTTTTTTTCCCAGTTCTTACCAAGCAGTTGCAGAACACGATTCTTTGCATCTTATTTCAGCGAGACTGGAGCGTGAAAAATGGGTTCACATGTGGGAATACTTACGGGGAAGGGGGTGGGGGGTGGATTGGATGGAATATTACCAGTTCCGACATCCTCTTGCAGAATCATCCCGGAAAGAACAAATTTAACGCTATACTTTTCTGACATCTCAAACGGATCACCCTGTATTTTCATATGTTCTTACTACGTCGCTTACGTACACCTCAGACATTTTAACTTCAGTTCAGTTGCGTGACTTGGCTCGATCTTCAGTAGATTTCGAATGATTGCCTTTGCCTCTTTCCTTTTAATCATTGAAGGCATTGGTGCAATAGCCAGACACGCCCACTTTTGGTAGAAAATAAGATTTTATAGTCACTGCATAGTTTGAAAATCGCTTGGCCTTACGGAGCGATAATGAAACTTGTCCATGGAACCAATTCAGAATAATATAGGAAACGGACTTTTCGCCGGTGGATGTTGGGACGTAAGAACCAGGCAAGTCAACGACCTGCGCGTCACACAGTGGTCAGATTCTGGCATGCAAAACACATCGGGGAATTTAAAAAAAAAAAAAAAAAAAAAAAAAAAAAAAAAAAGGTTCAAATGGCTCTGAGCACTATGGGACTCAACTGCTGTGGTCATAAGTCCCCTAGAACTTAGAACTACTTAAACCTAACTAACCTAAAGACAGCACACAACACCCAGCCATCACGAGGCAGAGAAAATCCCTGACCCCGCCGGGAATCGAACCCGGGAACCCGGGCGTGGGAATCGAGAACGCTACCGCACGACCAGGGGGAATTTCAGTGATTGATGTTACACAATATCTATTTTTACGCTTCTCGTTCAGCTAAAATAAATGTTTACGTCTAACATTAACGGTGCTGATCGCTAGAAGTTTATCATTTCAAAGTTTAGTTTCTTTTAATACCACGCTGAACATACGCTTGTAATTCGCTCTAAAGTAATACACCGCATTTTTTTTATTCAACAGCTTTTTATTGAACATAATGAGAATTACACACACGAAAGAATGAGTTCCATCAGCTGTAGAATGGAATGACGACAGTGAAAATATGTGTCGGACCGGGACACGAACCCGGATTTCCTGCTTCTCGCGAGCGGTCGTCTTCTTTTTTTTTGTCGTTGCATACGTCACACGACATCCGTTAAATTTCGTTTTTTTTATGATCCTTCCCCTCAGTTTTTTATTACGCAGGCCAACCAGCTCTGACAGAACACACTGAGCTACCGTGCCGGCACCATTTGGCTATCCGTGCACGCCTCACGGCTAGACCCAGACTTCCATATGTCGTCAACCATACGTCTACGAGCTATACTCCCAAACCCATTATGTGTATTCCTGTACTGATCAGACGGTGTCGGGTATGCGACTTTCAAGCACAACGTCATTACTCGCAATTGCGAATTCATCTGATGCGTTTCACACAAACGTTAACAACGACGGCTATGAAAATTACCATGGGACTATAAGCAGCAGCTAAGAGCATATTTTACTTTATTAGAAGGAAGGTCAGCGTTGGCCGTCATATTGATGGTTTATTGACAGCAATATCGATTTTCAATCACATAGTGATCATTTTCAGTGCTGTGGTGTACAAATTAAACTCATAGGCACTGGTGTCAGGTTGTTATCAGTAACTAAAGGTAATAATTTGTACACCACTGCACTGAAGATGATCACTAAGTGATTGAAAATCCATTTTGCTGTCAACAAACCATCAATATTACGGCCAACGCTAACCTTCCTCCTAATTTCACGTATATGGTCGTTCTGCCAATCAAGTATATTTTACGATATTAATGCAACCGCAGTGACACAGGAACACTTGTTTTCCTTCCTGAAGCAGTTTGTCTTCTGATACAACTTCGCAGATTACCTCCTGCATTTTACTGCGTAACTTGTGTGTCACCCTGTGGGTTGCGCTGTGCGCCGTCAGTACAGGACGTCCCACAAATCCCTCCTCCCCTGCGAACGTCGTCGCTCGCTATGCACGCAGCTGCTGGCACGTCGAGTTTTCCGTGGAAGTCAGCGGCGGTAACGAGGCCTTGAATATTCAGACTCGGTACCTGGTCTGTCCTTCGTGGTCTCAACAGACATACCGAAGTCGCTGAACTAACAGAACAGATTCCGGGAGCTGCTGCATCTGCATGCGAATGAATGCCAATGCAGGAGACATCGTCCGCCATCCGATCTCTTTCTGTCCGTTACCGGCAGGGCAACCACAAAGAATAACGTCCAGAATGTCTTCATGTTTCTCCTTAATTTTCCAATATCTTCCTCCTCCTCCTCCTCCTCGTCCTATTCATTATCATTACTGATAATACGCTCCTCATCCTCCTCCTCATCTTCGCATTAATTAGTTCGAATACCATCCGTCATGACGAGGAATATTTCTTAGCAAATGGCAGTCACCAGTATTGTGGAGGTATTTGTGAAGCACTATCGTAAATTTTTAGATCGACGACCCATTATTTCTACTGTGAAGCCATTACATCATGGTATCTTGATTCCTTATGCAAGGCAAAAATACAAGGGCGTGATATATCGTAAAGCTTTTTAAGTACAACAAACGTTATTAACATTCTGCATCTGTATTCTTCATGCCTACATGTTTGCAGCCCTCTGCCACTACAGGGCCCCGAATTGTAATGTGTAACACGACGGTGTGTAACGTAATCGTGCTGGTGCATGAGAAACTCGTGCTGTAATCGACTTTCGAAGAGTCCGTCCACACATGGAGTACTCCCTCCTTCAGCACGACAATGCCAGACCATACACGAGCGGTCCGACTACTACAACTATGCCTTGGGTCCACCGTCGTCGATCATCCTCCATACAGTCCCGACCTGACCCCATCCGATTATCACCAGTTTCCAAAACTTAAAAAAAAATCTTCTAGCACCTCACTTCAATAGTGATGAAGCGGTGCCGGCAGAGGTGATGTGGCGCCGTCAACGGAGGCAAACATTCAGCAGTGAAGGTATCAACAAACAGGTCACTCATTGGGATAAATATGTTCGTCGTCAGGGTAACCACATTGAGAAATGTGATAAATGAGTATGTAGACATGAAGAATAAAGATGTAGAATGTTAATAATGCGTTTAACGTCAGTACCATTCTGACGATATCAGTGTATTGCGTGACAGGTGGAATAGTTTTGTTCTCCCAGGGATCGCAATAAGCCTACATCAGGTGTCCTGCTTCCAGTGGCGGCTCGTAGGTATGGGTTCTGGCAGTTCACAAAATTTTGTATTTCAGATAAATATCAGAGGGGAAAACAAATAGCATCTGCTGTATAACAGTTGTGCTTATCAGCATATATATACTTCAGCCGCTGTCAATAATAATAATAATAATAATAACACTAATCATCATCTTGGACAGTTTCCAGCCACTGGCTGGGTCTGTCGGGAACACAAGCCTCTCCATCGTGTTCTGTCTTTCCACCATTCCCCCTCTTCCACCTTCGTCCAGTTCTCTCCTCTTTTCGTCACACATTCCTTCACTCCCGTAAGTCCAACCCCTCGTCCAAGTCGTGGGAGATGGGCAACGGCACAAAGTAGGGGACTGCCTATAGGGGCGATGTACAGCGGGGACTTCGTGTGCCCCACGACCGCTACGGTAGCTGGGAAGGCCCTATGGGAACCCTGAAACGTGACGGCTAACGGGGCTCTGGTGAAGCTGCGATAGGCCTAGCAAGCCAGTAGTGGATAAATCAACTGCTTTTAAAAAGGGAACATGCCTCGGATGTATCAATAACACTAATAATATGCATAATTATCTGAACAAAGGAAGAATTGTTTTGTGGATTTTTTTGTTTTGTGCGAGATTAAGTACAGTTTATGGCAAGAACGAAATAATGTTTATGCTGTCGCTACTCCCGGTTTGAATTTTGGGAGGTTTCGTGCTTTTTTATTTTTTTGGACAAATGTACAACGAATTAACCTCCGGGCTGAAAATCAGGCATTCTTACGTTGCACCCACACAACTTAGGGTTATTATACAATTCTTTTTTAAATGTTTGCTTGTAGTCTCGCTTAATTGATCTCTTCACTTTCTCAGACGACGGTTCTGGTCTGGGATGCCTCTTTTACTTTGCGGCTAACTTTTCCTGGCAGTTCTCTTTTCTGTTAGCACAGAAAACAACCAACTCCAACCACAAACAGCTGTTTGCGGAAATTATTAATTTCAAGTAGTACTATCTGCCAACAAGATCACTTGACTAGAATGCAAATGAGGCACTGAGGGCCAAAAGCACTCCGTCTTCGACTCCACCATAATTAGTGAATATTAGATAAACCAGTGAGACAGCCTTACGTGAATGTTCAGATGAGGTATAAAGTGGGCCTACAGTACGGATAAACTTGACTCACCATAAGATCGATATGTCAGACGCGTGAATAAATGATACAGTCTCACAATCGACAGTGATATTCTCTATCGTTTTCAGCGCCTCAAATGGAGTACTGTATGATAAAATCCAAAAATTAATGTCCTATATCTCATTCAGAAGCCCACAAAATAGGTTCTTCTATCAGAATAACTATGACATATACTGATGATCAAACTAATTTTAGTATATAGTGAGTGAATTGGCATATCTGTGGAGTACGCTACCACCTACCGGGATTTAGGCTAAATGAACGTGGATAAAAGTGTGCTGTAGTGTGCTGCCACCTGGTGGCATTGACGTAAACTTGTAGTTGCGTGGTAAGGGCTAGTGCACGCCGTGAACCGTGCACATTGTAGATCAAATCCATACGTATTTGGCTTGTAGGGCAATTACGTCACGCCAGTTGCACATGCGCAGAAGCTCCTTAAATCGTGCACAAGTAAAGATGTGCTTGCGACCCTGTTGCAAGGTTTCAACGAGTCTTAGAGAAGAAATGTATCACAACGCGGTAGGTCTAGTGCCGTGTATTCCAAATTACCGCATCTATGTTACGTTTAACCACATCAAAAAACAAAATGTTCAAATGTGTATGAAATCTTATGGGACTTAACTGCTAAGGGCATCAGTCTCTAAGCTTACACACTACTTAACCTAAATTATCCTAAGGACAAACACACACACCCATGCCCGAGGGAGGACTCGAACGTCCGCCGGGACCAGCCGCACAGTCCATGACTGCAGCGCCCTAGACCGCTCGGCTAATCCCACACGGCTAACCACATCAAAGAAAAATAACCTGTAAATCCGGAAGGTGTAAAAAGTTAAGGTGCTCACGTGCTCTTGTGCTCTTACACAACAGCCGCAGCTGCCTTCTTCGAGTGTTAATGTTGCGCCGGCATACTGCTCGAGTATAGTCGCAGAAAAGCAAAGACGATGTCGTTCGTCGAGGCAGATGTACACTCACGACACCGAAAACTGACTCCTACGAGGACTGGAAGAGAATGACAAAGAAGCCGTTCCTTGTTTGGCTAGGAATCGCAAAGAAATTCAAGGAACAGCGTTTTATATTTTGGCGCTTCCAGTCGTATGCGAGTGTGGCCGTTTTGACTGTCTCCAGTGTTGGACCGGGTCGCATCGCAGGGAGCTGCGGAAAGACCAGAGTGGGGAAATCACTCGTGGTATTTGTTACACACGAAATTCCCTGAACTGTGGAAATCAACAGGACAGGAGGCGCCCGTCCCTGGGGAAACCCGCCGGGTGGAAGTGTCCGCCGAGCCCCTAATCCTGGCGGCGCTACCTGGACCGCCCTTTGTCGAGAGCTCCTGAAGACCTGCTCCAGCCGCAGTGGCGTCGAGTGCCCGCCTCCTGCGTCCATTGGCGGCCGGCCAGCGTAAACACAAGCCATTGTCACACCTACCCTCGCCACGTCATTACATGGCCAGCGCCGAGGCAGGTACTTGCTTTGTGTGCCTCCTGCTATATTATTTTTCTGTTTCGACGGTCTGCTGCCTAACATCTCTCTCTCGACATTAAGCAGGGTCCCATGCAGCTCATTTACATCTAACCACAACATGCGCTTAGTGAATATTCGTACAACATTCATAAATCAGCTTCTGTTTCCGACCACTCAAGATTCATTACCATCCACAAAAAAGCGGTGGAAGAATAACAATGCCTTGTGACATTATGAAAGGTAAGCGGCGCCACTAGGATAGTACGAAAACTTCCTTCCTACACATAAATCAGAATCCACGATTTTCTTTGACCCTCGGCACACAGTCGCTAAGAATGTTTTGAATGGTTCTAACCGAGCGGGATTAGCCGAGCGGTCTCAGGCGCTGTAGTCGTGGGCTGTGCGGCTGGTCCCGGCGGAGGTTCGAGTCCTTCCTCGGGCATGGGTGTCTGTGTTTGTCCTTAGGATAATTTAGGTTAAGTAGTGTGTAAGCTTAGGGACTGATGACCTTAGCAGTTAAGTCCCATAAGATTTCACACGCATTTGAACGCATTTGAATAATTCTATACAGATTGGAAGTTTACTTTTCTGTTTATTTTTGTAGCGCTTTACAGTTTTGGACTAAGATCATTTTAAATACCCTGTTATAAATTATTATATAAAAGACCCACATTTATTCAAAAATGAGAGCACACGATATAAAATTCTGTTCGCTGTTAAAAGAACAGATTAACTATTTAGGCTGTGGGAAGTCTGCTAATGTCGTAATGAAGCTAAACTTGAAGTAATAAAATTGATCGGCTCAATAACAGAAAATCTGAAGGATGCAGGAATACATAACCTGATAAATGAGACAGAAAGAAATCAGGTAGATTTTTTTTAAATTTAAATTTACTGCCTCTCGGTGTGCGCCCATTGAGCCATCTCAGTAACGAAAAGACGATTCGGCATTGTACTGGATACGATTGTCTTGTCAGTTACGGCGATACAAACGTAGGGACATGACAACGCCAAATCCCCCACCGGAGAAAATCTCCGACCCTGCCGGGAATCGAACCCCGGCCACTTCGGCTGGCAAACCGCCGCGCTCACCACGCTACTACCGTGACGGACAGGGCTGCAAACCCACCACCATACGGTTGACCCGGCAGCAAAATTCTACAACAGCGGAACAACTTGGCCCTTTGACGCTGCAGCGCACAGGACGGTAGGGCCCAAAGTGAGTAACAACGTCAGACCCTCAGGACAAAGTCTGCAGCACAACTGAAGGTGTCAGAACACAAATCACTGACTCGATGTAGGTTCTACAGGAAATAGACAAAGCTATATTAATGGAAGAAATGGAAATTCACAACCACCTTAGAGATCAGTCTGAAAATATTACGAAATAAAAAACCTCTCCATAACTGTTTACGTTATACGACCAAATTTTACAGCACCGTTATCATAATTACGCAAGACAGACGCTCTACATAAGGTTATGAAGTTGCCTTAATATATTTTTGTTTTAATACATGGACATAAAATACTACCATACGTTTTATTGTCGCCGGTAGATCGTACACCGCTCTACTTACAAAGTCATTAAAATAGGCGCACTATGAGATGGGTTTGGAATATCTGTGAGGCATCTGTCTACCACCTTATCAACTATGCAGTATATCATTGGAATGCGTTCTTTGTAACAGCACCTTCCGCTGAATTGCCAACATCTGCCACTGCAATTTTTTTGTTTTCAGACAGCTAACTAATGTATCTAATACGTTATTCCGTCTACCACAAATGACATACTATTTACTCATTGTTTTTAACTAAAAATGATGTGAAAATCTTATTTTGTTTTATAAAAGCTTTTCACAGGGTGCTTGAAAACAGTCTGAGGCCGAAATTGCACAAGAATGCGAAAACAAACTAGAAATTAAGATTTGCAGACAGTGTGAAATCATTTAAGAAACCGTAATCCACTCGGTGACGTAGCAGTGACGTGATGTTGATCATGTCGCAAAGTAAATTTTCATCTCCAGATCTACGAGGTTATAACCAAAATAATGTCGTCGTTTTTCACCAAATGTCGACAGTTTCCATATCTGTAGTCTTCAGGTATGTCAGGTGTGATCTCGGTGCTCGCTTTCTGGAGTCCGACCAATCTTTCTTATCTTCAACTTCTTGTTCACGAAACAGCGCCCACTGTTGTAGAATTCTATTTTCTTTTCCTTACAGACTGGACAAGCTGCACAATAACTACGATTGTTTTTCACTTCCGGGAGAAGTTTCATTGCAGTTATGTCCCAGTGTCCTCTGTATAGGACTGACGCTATGATTTACCGACGAGATCAAATCAAAGCAAGCTCCGGGTCTCGCTTTACTCAAAATCAGAGCCTCCATCCCTGTTGATTAAATCACCTGACCCTCTAATCTCTATCACCCTCATATTACACTAAGTCAGTGCCTGCACTACGATCGTAGTATCTCCTTATTTCGTCTTGACAGTTGAGGCAGTTATCGTTGACGGATGATTCAGTTGGCCATTTGAGTGAGGTTTAACAGTGGTATGTATTTGTTCTGTAGTTTATATTTCATCCGACGTACGAAATGTCACTCTGGAATGAAAGTGAGCTATACTTCAGTCTGTCCGAGAATTAGACTATCTTCAAATCAACACAGGAGATCTTTTTAGTTTTGCCGAAGGGTCTGTTCTACTTCAAGCACTTTATTATACATCATCGTTCCTGTCGGCACTGAATTATTCTGTCTTCAGACTCCGATCATGATTTATTTACTCATGATATACAGCAACAGCAGACAAAACAATCGTCAACACACGCCTTGAAGTGCTGAAACTAAATGATTTTATTTGTTTTTAATATCATTGCGTCTGTGGATCTCGAAAAACTGTTGAACCATTTGTATGACATCGTCTCACAACGGGCACCGTAGGTCGTAAACCGAGAATATGCTGTTACTTAATTGCTGAAGTTGTAAGCCTACCTCTGTCACATAAACGTGCACGCACAGTGGATGAGGTCTTACTGCATATTCGCGTTTCGATAAAGGATAACGCCGAGACTTGTTGGCCAGCTGGGAATATGGATCCCTGCAGGAGGAATTCGACCGCAGCCGTCTGCGTGATCGACAGACGGAGCTTTCATCACGATCTGTAATTGCCGTGCCGACCTTGTACTACTGCTCCATCGCGATCAGCTTGACTGTTGCAGAATCCCCTTCACCATAATACCATTTTAAATGGCTTGGAAAGGACACTATCCAGCATTTGCGTCGCGGCTGAACTATTGGCCCCAATTCTGGAAATGTCATTCCAAAGCGCAGCAATTCGGTGTCATTGCTCTGAATGTTGACATCATTCCATCTGAAGCAGAAATCATGGAGTTACTGAAAGGATTTTCTGTCTGTAATATATCTCAACAGATAAACTCACATATTACTATCGTAGGAGCGTGCAGCAATACACAACGAACGTGAAATTTTTCTGTCAAGGTGGGTGCCCTTGACTGACGCAGATGTTCGCTTCTCGACTCTTTATAGGCGAAGCTAGATTGAACTCATCAGCATATAATGGTGATTTGGATTTCCTGTCGATCCCCAGGCAATACGGTACAACTGTCAGAAAACTACGTTTTAAAGAACCATTTCTCATTTCTTTATCCATATTTATTTCACTAAGATCTTCGTCTTTTAACTCCTAGAAGTCTCCCCCTTAGTGCTCATTGTTACTCTTCTATCGTCGTTAAAAAACTTTATTGTTTCATTTTGTTTCTACGCATGCTGTTCTTACAGGATAAGGCTTAAGGTAAAGGATCTGTGAAAGTTACATGTAAAGACTTCATACTTTCAATTCCTGCTTATTGGCAGACATAAAACTTTTCTTGTCACCTTGAAGGAGGCGCTGATTGTGTCACATATAATAAAGTTAAACAGTAGTTTGGTTAATATTTAATGTGCTCATTTTGTGGAGAACGAACAGAGAAGATGTTTCGCGTTTAGAGGGGCTGAGATATGTAGCTAATGAAACGTAAGTATTCGTTATACAGCACTGTGTATTTGACCAGTTTGGAGATTACTGTAGGTTTACTAATGTCGTTAAGTAAAACAGCTGCTGGCTGATCAAGTTTTTAATTTACGAGACTGTTGTACTATAACTCTTCAGGGCATAGTGAATGATGAACGTAACCGTGCAGTAATCGACGGTCTATTGCCCTATGTTTCACTTGAAGCCGACACTTTGCAAAAATAGTAGGCTAGGAAAAAATGAGTTCGCCCCTTCCTTTCACACCCCTCCCACATAAAGAAGCAAATATTTTCGTAAACTGTCAAACCAAGACTGTTAAAATAGCCGATAACATCGATGCATGACGTCGCATAGTTCCCTTATGTTGACGAGAGATAGTCGTAAAGTTTTGAAGTGTCACCTTGCAAAAATGAAGTTGCGTGTATAATTTTGTGTTAGTTAATAGGGACACGTGAGCAGTCAGAGGTACACGTGAACAGTCATGACAGACATCGAGATCCGTGCGCCACAATACCTTACTAAGGTGCTAGGAGAGCCGAAACTGGCGCCGATTATCTCGACTTAATAAGTGAGGTCCTGTAACGGCGTGGGGATCTCAGTATATGCCATGACTTTTCACGTGAACCTATAGACCAACTAAAGCTTCCAGCTTTTTAACAAAGGTTTAATTACGCAGCACTATTCCTCGAGGTGATAATAAAACTTTATTTCTGCTCCCCGTAACAGTGTTATGTGACGTATCTCACTGTACTACACAGAGTGCTTCTGGTCTGTCCCGTTCTCATATTAAGGAAGAACAGGGTTCGTATCCCCAATATTTTCCGAGTCAAATACCAGATTGTAATTTTTCGAAGTCCAGTTCTAATGACCCCGTTCTCGACGTAGCCTCCTTGGTTCGAAATAACCTCGACCAATTGTTTACCTCACTCGTTTTCAAAGCAATTTAGCGTGTCATCTATAATGATTCCGTCACCGACAGGACGTTAAACTTCAGTCACTCTGCCTTCGTTGTTAGCAAGAATGTCAGCAGCGGAATTAACGTCGGCCAAGTTGCTGCTACACTCTCGCAGCCTCGCGTGCTGTGGATGTCTCACTACGTGGGGCGTCATCGCGTAGTTTCGTTTGTGGCGGCGGTGACAGCGCCACAGACCGCGCAGGCGGTTGTTTCTGCTGGTCTGACAGGTCTAACGGTAGCATCACGCGTACTCCAAGCACAGTGTCGTCCCATTCAGAATGCGGGCTCGTCCCTTTAATGAAAACTCGCTGCTCCAGTTTTTTACATTCAAGCGTGCTCGGGGCGGTCAGAAGAACAAAAATAAACCGGCCCGTTCCTGTCCTCATTTGACTCTTTTTTCGTACGTTCTACGGAGAACTTGTACTTAGGTTGGCAACGTGTCTAATTAAAACGGCGAGGCCTACGGAACGGGCCGCGTCGACATTCCTGGCGGTTAATGCTCGCGGCTGTCTGTCAGCTGTTCGTCAGGGAGCCCGGAAGCCGACACGGACCACACGCGCTCCTCAAGCGCCCGGGACCTTGGCGCGTGTAACGAGCCACCACCTCCCCGTTTCTGAGAGACGACTCCGAATTGTCCTCTCTGAGCATCGTGGCTTCTGGAATAACGACAATTATAGATCTCCCTGAAAGCAGATATCCGCAATAATACAGGGTGTATCAAAAGAATCATCCGATTTGGCACCTCAGTGTTTCTGAGACTGATGAACATATACAGGGTGATTCAAAAAGAATACCACAACTTTAAAAATGTGTATTTAATGGAAGAAACATAATATAACCTTCTGTTACACATCATTACAAAGAGTATTTAAAAAGGTTTTTTTTCACTCAAAAACAAGTTCAGAGATGTTCAATAGGGCCCCCTCCAGACACTCGAGCAATATCAACCCGATACTCCAACTCGTTCCACACTCTCTGTAGCATATCAGGCGTAACAGTTTGGATAGCTGCTGTTATTTCTCGTTTCAAATCATCAATGGTGGTTGGGAGAGGTCGCCGAAACACCATATCCTTAACATACCCCCATAAGAAAAAATCGCAGGGGGTAAGATCAGGGCTTCTTGGAGGCCAGTGATGAAGTGCTCTGTCACGGGCTGCCTGGCGGCCGATCCATCGCCTCGGGTAGTTGAACCAATTTCAGACGATAAGGTTTCATAACTAACCTTTTTCGTAGGACTCTCCATACAGTTGATTGTGGAATTTGCAGCACTCTGCTAGCTCTGCGAGTCGATTTTCCTGGGCTGCGAACAAATGCTTGCTGGATGCGTGCTACATTTTCATCACTCGTTCTCCCTTTGCACAAACACCCATTCTCTGTAAACTGTTTATACCAACGTTTAATACACCACCTATCAGGAGGTTTAACACCATACTTCGTTCGAAATGCACGCTGAACAACTGTCGTCGATTCACTTCTGCCGTACTCAATAACACAAAAAGCTTTCTGTTGAGCGGTCGACATCTTAGCATCAACTGACGCTGACGCCTAGTCAACAGCGCCTCAAGCGAACAAATGTACAGCTAAATGAAACTTTATAGCTCCCTTAATTCGCTTAGCTCTGCCTTTTGTCGTTGCAGAGTTTTAAATTCCTAAAGTTGTGGTATTCTTTTTGAATCACCCTGTACAATGAAGTTTGCTTTTTGATGAACGGGGCGCTCAAAAAGTTTTTTTTTCATACTTTTTAATGGGTGTTAAATATGCCCCCCCCCCCAAGAGATGCACGGCATATGTCAATGCGGTATTCAAATTGTTCCACACTGCAGCGAGCGTGTCTTGAGTTACAGCTTCCACAGCTGCTGTTACGCGATGTCTCAGTTCATTCATTGTTGTTGGTAACGTAGGCACATAAACAGAGTCTTCTACAAACCCCCACAAGAAATAATCACATATAGTCAGGTCCGCTGATCTTGGAGGCCAGTAACGAAGGCTGAATCATTTGGTCCAGTACGACCGATCCATCGTTCAGTAATCCTTTGATTTGAAAATTTCCGCACTTTCAGACCCAGCGTGGGGGTGCCCCATCCTAGTGGTAAATGAAGTCGTTTGAATCAACCTCCAACTGTGGGAAAAGAAAGTTCTCAAGCGTAGCGAGATATGTGCTTCCTGTAACAGTGCTCTCGGCTAAGTAAAATGGACCATCCACTTTTTCCCGTAAAACTGCACAAAACACCTTCAATTTTGGAGAGTCCCTTTCATGTTGTACAACTTCATGTGGTTGTTACGTATCCCATATTTTCACATTATGACGGTTTACCTTCCCATTTAAATGGAATGTTGCCTCGTCACTAAACACTAAGCGTGGAAGAAAACTGTCATCCTCCATCTTGCCAAGAACGAAGTTACAGATCTCTACACGTTGTACTTTGTCACCTTCACGAAGAGCGTGCAGTAGCTGAATTTTGTATGGGTTCATGTGTAAACGTCGACGCAACACACCGCCGACGGTTATCGGGGGGGGGGGGGGGGGCATGTCGAGCTACACAGCGAACGGATTTCTGCGGACTGCTTGTGAAACTATGCCGGATGCGTTCGACGTCTGCGTCAGACACTCGGGAACGGCCCGGCGATTTGCCTTTACACAGACAACCTGTTCCTCGGAATTGTTCTTGCCATCGTCCAATGCTCTGTGCTGTAGGAGGGTCCACACCATACTTAGTACGAAAGTCGCACTGAACAGTTCATACTTACCCGAACTGCGCAAAACATAGAACACAAAACACTTTCTTATATTTTGACTAAAGTTCAGTCTTGATCACACCATTTATGTTTCAATGATATAGGTTTCGGTTATTTTTACATAACCATCATCAGACCCATGGCTCCCTTAGGATGGTAGGCGCAGCTCTCCTCAGCTGCTGCTCAGTTGACTTCGTAGCAGCTGAGGAGGGGTCCGCCTACCATCCTAAGGGAGCCATGGGTCTGACGATGGTTATCTAAAAATAACCGAAACCGGTTACTTATATCATTGAAACATAAATGGTGTGATCAAGACTGAACTTAAGTCAAAATATAATAATCTATTGATCACTATTTTTAGTAGAACTGAAGTGGGTGCACATTGCTGCTACCTAGCGCAAACCATGTAAAGCTCAAGCGTTTACTCCTTCCAACAGTACGTTGTTCACGCACATAACTCAAATAATATAATAGTAGTGATTTTTTTAAATCGGATGACTCCTTTTCATACATCCTGTACTTTCTAGTTAAAAGTTGAAGGTGCGCAACATATTTCGCAGACAGTATTCACATATGCTGCTGAATGTACCTAGGCAAATACATCATTCTATGAGACATAGTTTGAAATATTGACGTCATAAACTGTTCCATATGTGAAAAATTGCCGCACCATGCACGAAGTTTTGAATATTTGTTCTTTACTAGTAAGACATTCGTACAGTCCAGTAACATTAAGGAAATCTGACACCTGTCAGCGCTTTTGACACCTTTCAACTGCGAAGCGCAGACGGTTGTAGGCGAAAACAATAGCCGTCTGTAGAGCTATGAAGAGGCGTTGCCGTAAACACGTTTACAAAATGCGTTGAAGACAAGCGAAGCAGCTGCGTTCGGGGGTCATGTTTCTTAATCTGCATACTGTGCTTATACATTTGTGCGCTATGCGTATTTGTTTTTATGACTCGTAATTTCAAAGGTGTTTTCACGAACACGTCGAAATGAAAGTTTTTCGATGCTTCACTACGAACAGTTCATTTTTTATTTTCGTTCCAAATATAGAAATTAGCAAAATAAATACGAGGGCAATCCCCGGTCTGTCATCTAATAATAATATCTGTTCTAAGTCATTATCAGTTCACACTTCAGGCGAAGTGCCAGTATATTGGCATCGATGTGTCTATGCAGTAATGGTAGATGCTTTGTTGAGATCTGCAAGGGGTAAGCTTGTGACACGTGCTCTATTGTGACGTTGTAAGTAATTACATGCACATCTTACTGCCATCGTACCAGCAGTTCCTTTACTCCTGAGTTCTTCCTGTTTCGTGTGTTGTAACTGAGGTTACAGATACAAGTACCGAAAGCTGACACAGAGGGCGCTCTAGGATACTCAAACAAGCTTTCCTTCCACCAATACATGCCACACACTCCAAATTTCACGGAATTCCTGTTGCGTACCTTGCGGGACTAGCACTCTAGGCAGAAGCTGTATTGCCGAGTCACGGCTCAGCCATAGCCTAAAGAGAGAAAATTTATTCTGGAAACAAGTCTGTTGCGTGCACTGGATTTACATTGGAATGGGTTCGTACCTTTGGTTGACTCAACAATCTTGTGTAAGCCTTTCGAACAAAGGCCCTGCTTACCTTTCTTCGTTTCTCTATAATTGCAAAATCTTTGTCACAGTTCAAAAAGCTATGACCACCTACCAAGATTTGTGTCTTATATCTTGAAACCACCTCAGGTTGGGCATTAATTAAATGGAGTAGACCCGGGCGCATGCTTGGAACTCCAGAGGAAGTACTGCTTGATACAAAGACCATGCGACATTTAGTGACGGTTGTCTGAAAATTTTTTTCCAAGATTGTGCAGTGAAACAAGTCAAGGGACATGTAAAACAGTACCAAGAAGACAATAGCATCAAAACAGGTTTTTGAAAAAATAGCACTTGGTACGTCTGACATTTCCATTGTTCGTATAAGGTACGCCCAATTGAAAAGACCTTCGCAGCACCGTAGGTATATGGAATCTCTGTAGGCGAATGTTTTTACCGAGAGATTGTGTGTGTGTGTGTGTGTGTGTGTGTGTGTGTGTGTGTGTGTGTGTGTTTGGGGGGGGGGGGGTTACTGTATTTCCACTTCCACTAGCGGAATCAATAACATCATTACAATTTTCTAATTTCTGGAGGGTTGTTTCCGCCGTTCTTTGCATGATGGTTTTCTCCCTGTCGGCACGAAAAACAGTTATCCAGTTTCTTCGCGCAGAAAGGAAGCATGCTTCACAGATTTATGGCAACAGGAAATAGGTGTATGGAGAGCAGTTCGGTGGTGTCAGCATTATGAGGCAGGATGACTGTGCAAGACTCTCGAACTCCTTCAGAAATTTCGATGAGAGGTCCTGGAACATACCCCTCACAATTCCGGTATCTCCCCTACGATTCGCATATCCTCGGCCCCTTAGAACGAACTCCGAACGGTCAGAGGTTCACTTGTTGGAAGGAAGTACAGGACATCGTGAAAAACTGATTCCATCAGCAACCCAGAAGTTTCTACAGTGAAGCCTTCCTATCAAGGCTGTTGATAAGACATTGATATATCGATATACGAGGCCTGTTCAGAAAGTAAGCTCCGATTGATTGCCAAATTGAAACCACAGTGAACATCAGAAATGTTTTACTTGTAACAATTAGCTACACCTTTCAGCTACTTCTCTACGTAGTCGCCGTTCTGACTTAGACTTTTGTCATAGTGTTGTACCAACTTTTCAATAGCCTCATCATAGAAGGCAGCCGCCAGTGCTTTCCGCCAATTCTCCACGCTGGCCTACACCTCGTTGTCTGTGTCAAAATGTTGTCTTCAAAGACAGCGGTTCATGTGACCAGAGATGAAACTCAGGGGGAGACAATTGCGGACTGTATTGTGGGTAATCTCACATTTCCATTTGAAAACGATGCAGGAGCATCTTCATTGCCCCTGCAGAATGCGGCTGAGAATTGTCTTGAAGAAGAAACAGCACGACAGTTATGTAATGTTAGCTGCATAGCTTCAGGCGAAATTTCTCACCAGGCCCTCGTACTTGGCGGCAGACACTATTTTCTAGACATCTTTACGCACTCACTGCGAGCTCAGAAATGAGAAGAGCGACGTGATGCTAACTGGGGTTATACTAGAGACACTACCCAACACATCTGTGCAAAGCTTTATCGGATTTTCATAGTCGTTTCCATTTCGCGACCGATCGGAGCTTACTTTCTGAACGCCCCTCGAATTTTCCTAAATTTATCGATTTTTAAGGGCGATACATTTCCACCGAAATATCGATAGATCTGTATCACAACGGCAATATCGAGCGCCGGTGTTTTTATTTTATACCATACTTTTTTTCACAATTTTCGGGAAATATTTAAAATTGTTCTTTTGAAATTGTAATAGGACATGATTTTACTTTCAATGTGTGAAGGATTCTTACTACTTTCTGAGCTTTTATTACGTCAAATCTTTCTCTATAACTGTGTGAAGCAAGTATATGCGGCACAAAAGAACAACATCGGTGGCACTGAAGGGGTGGCGGTGTGAATTGAATAACAAGATTTCCGATGTGAAGAAACAGCCCACAAGTTGCGTTGAAAAACAATTTTAACGCACATAGTGTGCTATTTCTTCACATCGACATTTTCGAAAACGGTTGCCGAAAATCACCAACAAATATCTAAATGACAAGATTGGTCTTTGCGGAGGGCGGAGACGTGAGAGGGGAAATGCTGACGTAATCGGCGCTCGGCGCTACCAACAGAAACTGCAACGTTTAGCTTCACCACGCAGTTTTGACCCTGCAACTGCTAGGTCGCAGGCGTTTGCAGAAATGGAAAAAAAAGTGGGGAAGTCGACATGAAGTGTTCCGGACAAATCCGATATGTCGCGAAACCGGACTATGGACCCATCGAACCCGTTTTATAGTTACCATTGTTAGCAAAGTGCTTATCAAGAAGCTTGAGCGTGCGTCGCTTTCCTTTCAATTGTTGGTCTGAGGAGGGGTAGCCAGGCTGATATCGTATTGATTTGCAACATATCTAATAATAAATCAATACTTAAATATACGGCTCTAAAACCGGAAGTATACTTAAGATGTGCTGCCGATAGTCGTACAGGCGGGTACGTCGATTCAGTGTCTGCTGATGTATCAATATATTTTTCGGTATATCTAGAGCCGACAGAGACATTTACTTCACTATCGATATATTTAAAAATATCAACAATCCTACTTCTTATGCGCTCGATTCCATATATTAATATAAATAGCAATTATGTATAGTTGTATTGTCCCACATGAACTGTAATTGTAATGTTGTTGTTGTGGTCTTCAGTCCAGAGACTGGTTTGATGCAGCTCTCCATGCTACTCTGTCTTGTGCAAGCCTGCTCATCTCCGAAAAACTACTGCAACCTACCTCCTTCTGAATCTGTTTAGTGTATTAATTTCTTGGTCTCCCTCTACGATTTTTATCCTCCACGCATCCCTCCAATACCGAATTGGCGATCTCTTGATGTCTCAGAACGTGTCCTAACAACCAATCCCTTCTTCAAATTGAGTTGTGCCACAAATTCCTCTTCACCCCAATCGTATTCAGTACCTCCTCATTAGTCACGTGATCTACCAATCTAATCTTCTGCATTCTTCTGCAGCACCACATTTCAAAAGCTTCTATTCTCTTCTTGTCTAAACTGTTTATCTTCCATGTTTCACTTCCATACATGGTTACACTCCATACAAATACTTCCAGAAAAGACTTCCTGACGCTTAAAACTGTACTCAATATTAACAAATTTCTCTTCTTCAGAAACGCTTCCCTTGCTGTGGTGTGCGTACTGTAAGACCTTCAGTACACACACCATCAGATTACTTGACCTGTCGCTCTAATGAAGTAGGCGAGTGTCAGCAATATGTCTCGTGGTCTTATCGTGGCGTATTTATCTTCTGCCGTTAGGTCGGACGATAGAAATGCCACTTGCACGCTTAGAGTAGCAGATTGACGGTGACCAACTTTAAACAGAACTTGATTAATTTTCACACACATTTATTAAAATAATAACAAGCATAAAAATTACTTAACTTGGTTTTGTATGCTATTTACAATTGACAATCTGAAGTTCCTTTGGTATTGGTACGTTAATCTTATTCTCACATATATCTCTGATAATTGACAAAAGTGTCTATACATTTATCTTCATGGGTATGTACAGGAATATGGTAATCTTATTAGGCGCAGACTGAAACTTGATTATAGATTGGTGCAGACAAATGCAGACTGACTAATTGGAGGTCTGTACACTCGTTATAATAGCTCGCGCATTCATGTATCTGCGCGAGTGTGATCCGCGAGGAGAAAAGGTTCTACGTTAGCAGCAATCTCATTGGCTGCGTTAAATATTAATACGCGGATCGGCGCAGAATTTGGTCCGTCTCTATGGCAGCGCCATCTCGTAGTGCGGAGACGGACGAGCGCTGCGCTTGCGCTGTTGTGCTTAGGGGGGCGCGCTCTAGTGGGAAAGTTGTGTACGCGCTGACTACGCGGAACTATGTACACAACACTTGCCATAGCCAATCTACATTTCATATCCTCTCTACTTCGACCATCATCAGTTATTTTGCTCTCCCCAAATAGCAAATCTCATTTACTACCTTAAGCGTCTCATTTCCTAATCTAATTCCCTCAGCATCACCTAATTTAATTCGACTACATTCCATTATCCTCGTTTTGCTTTTGTTGACTGTAATATTGTTGATTGTAATATTGTTATTAAAATTTATTTACACGTAAATGATATTGTTGTTGTAATACAGGGTGATTCAAAAAGAATACCACAACTTTAGGAATTTAAAACTCTGCAACGACAAAAGGCAGAGCTAAGCACTATCTGTCGGCGAATTAAGGCAGCTATAAAGTTTCATTTAGTTGTACATTTGTTCGCTTGAGGCGCTGTTGACTAGGCGTCAGCGTCAGTTGATGCTAAGATGGCGACCGCTCAACAGAAAGCTTTTTGTGTTATTGAGTACAGCAGAAGTGAATCGACGACAGTTGTTCAGCGTGCATTTCGAACGAAATATGGTGTTAAACCTCCTGATAGGTGGTGTATTAAACGTTGGTATAAACAGTTTACAGAGAATGGGTGTTTGTGCAAAGGGAAAAGTTCTGGATGGCCGAGAACGAGTGATGAAAATGTAGCACGCATCCAGCAAGCATTTGTTCGCAGCCCAGGAAAATCGACTCGCAGAGCTAGCAGAGAGCTGCAAATTCCACAATCAACTGTATGGAGAGTCCTACGAAAAAGGTTAGTTATGAAACCTTATCGTCTGAAATTGGTTCAAGCACTGTCTGCAGCTGATAAGATTAAAAGAATCGATTTCTGTGATTTTATCCTTGCTCAACTGGAAACAGATGAATCTTTCGTTTCAAAGATTGTGTTTAGTGATGAAGCAACTTTCCACACTAACGGGAAAGTCAACCGTCACAATGTCTGTATATGGGACACTGAGAATCCGCGGGAAACAACTCAGTATGAACATGACTCGCCTAAGGTGAACGTTTTCTGTGCCATTTCAGCCAATAAAGTTTTTGGTCCCTTTTTCTTCGAAGGTGCTACTGTAACTGGACTACAGTATCTGGAGATGTTAGAGAATTGGCTGTTCCCTCAGCTCGAACAAGAAGCACAACAATTCATATTTCAGCAGGATGGAGCGCCACCACATTGGCACTTATCTGTCCGTAACTACCTGAACGTCAACTACCCGAGGCGATGGATCGGCCGCCAGGCAGCCCGTGACAGAGCACTTCATCACTGGCCTCCAAGAAGCCCTGATCTTACCCCCTGCGATTTTTTCTTATGGGGGTATGTTAAGGATATGGTGTTTCGGCCACCTCTCCCAGCCACCATTGATGATTTGAAACGAGAAATAACAGCAGCTATCCAAACTGTTACGCCTGATATGCTACAGAGAGTGTGGAACGAGTTGGAGTATCGGGTTGATATTGCTCGAGTGTCTGGAGGGGGCCATATTGAACATCTCTGAACTTGTTTTTGAGTGAAAAAAAAACCTTTTTAAATACTCTTTGTAATGATGTATAACAGAAGGTTATATTAAGTTTCTTTCATTAAATACACATTTTTAAAGTTGTGGTATTCTTTTTGAATCACCCTGTATTGTTGTTTGTAATATTGTTATTAAAAATTATTTTCATGTTATTGTAGTCTCCTTTTCATTTGCATACAGCTTGTATGTAGATGGAGATTAATTTTCTTTTAATCGTCGGCTTTTACATGACACCATGAGTATGTCACTGCAACTTGAAAACAGCACAGTTATAATCCAACGCGTAACTTTTGGCTGTAACTATACACGGGGGGCGACTCACGGCGGAGGGGGACAGCCGTACTCCGCGAGCAAGGCTCCGGGACCACCCGCGCCCCGCCAGTTGCCAGCGCCCGGCCAGAGACGCGAGGAGTGCGGCCGTTGCCGCAACGGAACGGCGCGCCGCGCCGCGCCGCGATCGAATATTCCGATTGTGCAATGCCGGCCGGGAATTCTTGTGGGCTGGCGATGCCCTCTTTAGCCGCTCCGCCCGTTGCCTCTCCGGACGGACGCTAACAATTTCGTAAACGATTTCCCTATCCGCGCTGCGGCCGGCGCGGGAGATAGCCCCGCTGTGCTCGCCGCCCGAATCTCAGACCGGGAACGATTACGTAATGGAAAGAAACTGTCTCGGGAGGGGAGCGGCGGGCGAAAAACGAAGACCACGACACCTCGTCCGGCCGGTGTTCATAAATAAATTGTACATATCGCCGGCGAGATTTGTTAAGAGCGCTCACGATTCGGTAATAAATAAGGGGGTTATGTACAAAAACTGCCGGCGCTGCTCGAGTATTTGTGGAAGATCGTAGGCATAACGCTTATGCACGCGCGCACAGAGCGCAGAATGCGTGCCCGCCACATAAGCGAGGCATCAGATAAACAGCCGGACGGTCCACTGTTGTTTACATTACTGATTGGCGCCTCCTCTTCCCCCACCCCACCCCACCCCTCTCGACTCTTTTTGATAAAGCTCCCACCCGCGTTCGCCAAACAGAATTAGTCTGCACCTAATTATCGCCACTGTTAATAGCCCGATTTTGTTTGCTGTGTGGTGGTGTAAAAGGGGCTGATGTTTCTGTTTGTTCGCCTAAACGGCTGGTTGTATAGGTATATACGGCGATTTTTTTCCGCGCTGTGTAGCTTTCATAGGCTTAGCAAAGAGATACCGCTTGTAATTCTGTTTCCGATAAAAACTTTTATGTCATTAGCAATCGAAGTGCTTTACTGACAAAACTGCTACCAAATAACCAAATTAAAATGTATTTATTTCAGCTCTTTTCCATAATGAATTGAGAAAAATGATAAAAAAAGTGATCGATTTGTAGTTGAGGTGAGCCATTATCAACTACATCACGACACTGAAATACACCATCATTTATTGTACGTTGTCTTGTAAATAGAAATCTATGTCTTCTTGGACGAAAAGCCTAGGTGAATACATAGAAGTAACCACTGTCTTAGGTTTCCGTGAATTCCATTGGCTTCAGAATAGAATGTTGTGCTGGTGTAGGAAGTAGGGCTTTCGGCAATAAAATAGAGTTGTGTGGTATTGCTGGCTGGGGTATCGTTCGCCCGCCAAACTGGAAAGTGTCTCACTTCGCGCACTGTGGCGTCACGTACGTACTGTATGATGAACGAATCTCTTCTGTGTCACTGGCTGCCACGAGTGCATGCAGCGTACAATACACAGTTCCTGTCGTTGAAGAAATCTGGAATAGAGCGGTTACGGGTCATGGCGCATAGCCTTCTTCTCTCGAAAAGCACCGTGGGGGACATCGAGCCAGAGCGTCGTATGCTTTCAAAAATGTTCAAATGTGTATGAAATACTATGGGACTTAACTGTTAATGTCATCAGTCCCTAAGCTTACACACTATTTAACCTAAATTATCCTACACACACACACACACACACACACACACACACACACACACACACACACACACACACACACACATGCCCGAGGGAGGACTCGAACCTCCGCCGGGACCAGCCGCACAGTCCATGACTGCAGCGCCTGAGACCGCTCCGCTAATCCCGCGAGGCTCGTATGCTTTCACCTAAAAGTATTTCCTAGAAACGTTTCAAATTTAATCGATGACCAAGATTTGCACACTCTACCTTCATATTGAGTGATACCACTCTGTTTCTCTTTAGAGAGCTACAATAAGAGGCAGGTAGTTTCGAACGTGAACCCTAAACCCAAACTTACTTGTTATAGTGGTTGTCAGTTGGCAGTTCATTTATCAGGGCTTTCCTTTGCAGTTGATAACATTCATCTTCCTTCCGATGCAACAAAAATTAAAATTCAACATGTACCTCAGATAAAGTTTGTTGTTGTCGTGGTCTTCAGTCCTGAGACTGGTTTGCTGCAGCTCTCCATGCTACTCTATCCTGTGCAAGCTTCTTCATCTCCCAGTACCTAATGCAACCTAAAGTTTATTTTTAAAAAAATCTCTATGCCAAGTATTAAGAGTAGAATTAACTAATTACGCAACTGTCAATGAAAGCATCGTTTGAACGTTACTGGCATGTTAGACTATCTCAGTATTACGACACAATAATAAAATCGAATTCAGCAATCGACTCTGTACTAATGAAGTGTAGAGTTTGCCGACTGTCGCTCACGAAAGGCGTAATTTATAACTTTAATATACGTCACACTATCGTATTTGTCGAAAGGCAGTTTCTCTAGTGAGCTTAAGACATTCTTAAATATGCATGACCGAGCGAGTTGGCGCAGTGGTCAGCACACTGGACTCTCATTCGGGAGGACGACGGTTCAAAACCCGCGTCCGGCCACCCTGATTTAGGTTTTCCGTGATTTCCCTAAATCGCTTCAGACAAATGCCGGGATGGTCCCGTTGAAAGGGCACGGCCGACTTCCTTCCCCATCCTTCCCTAATCCTACGGGACCGATGACCTCGCTGTTTGGTCCCTTCCCGCCAAATCAACCAACCAACCAAATATGCATGTAGCGTTCGGTTGTTAGTAAGATTCTGTGACCAATACAAGACACTTTTGACAAGATCGTTTTGTAGAAATTTTGAATGATTGACTGTTCAGGTGGTATTGTGAAGCACACAGTTTACAATACATGTTGTGAGAGGGCAGATGCCAGCCATTCTTATTGTGAAATTGTCATTTCAATGCCACAACGATGACGATAAAAATTACAGCGATAAAAACACCTGTGCCTCAACAGTAATCCAAATTCCAATAATTTTTCTGCTTTGACAGTAAGTGCCCCAAGTAGTAGTTGGAGAGACAACAGCATAACGTCGCGAAGGGAGCGGTTTCCCATTCAGCAGCTGACTAGTGACTTCTTTATCGAACTTTATGTGTGGCTACACTCTTTTGCGTGACAATACCTGTAAGAAAAAAAAAGTTTTAAATTTCTCTAGAGTATCTGCGTTGCAAAGTATTACGGTAGAACATTACTTGCTGAGTAAACAAAATTGTCAACTACGTATGTGGCATGATTTCAAACCTAGCAGAACAGAATAATCTACATATTCCGCGGACCACCGGGTTAATTGTGCGCCATCTCACTTCTCTCCTTTGCTATTCCAGTCGAGTATGATCTACTGGAAGAACAGTTGCTGGCAGGCCTCTGCGTCAGCCGAAATCTCTTTATCCGTTCACGGTCTTTCCATACGGTATACGTAGCTAGAAGCAGTATGTGCTTGACTCATTTAGTAACGTACCCTCTCGGAATTTCGATAGTAAAACACTCCCAGATGCAGAACGCCGCTCTTGTAGCGTCTACCGCTGGAGCTGGATGAGCACCTCCGTGAGTCTTTCAAACTTACTAAGTAAGTCTGTGACAAACGTGCTTCTCTTCTTCGGTTCTTTTCTATTTCATCTATCAGTCATATCTGGTATCGATGCGAGGATGACGAGCAGTATCCAAGTGTTGGTCGAACGACGGTTGTGCAAGCCACCTTCAGTGGGCTACGTTTCTACATCTACATCCATACTCCGCAAGCCATCTGACGGTGTGTGGCGCAGGGTACTTTGAGTACCTCTATCGGTTTTTCCTTCTATTCCAGTCTCGTATTGTTCGTGGAAAGAAAGATTGTCGGAATGCCTCTTTGTGGGCTCTAATCTCTCTGATTTTATCCTCATGGTCTCTTCGCTAGATATACGCAGGAGGGAGCAATATACTGCTTGACTCCTTGGTGAATGTATGTTCTCGAAACTTCAACAAAAGCCCATACCGAGCTACTGAGCGTCTCTCTTGCAGAGTCTTCCACTGGAGTTTATCTATCATCTCTGTAACGCTTTCGCGATTACTAAATGATCCTGCAACGAAGCGCACTGCTCTCCGTTGGATCTTCTCTATTCTTCTATCAACCCTATCTGGTAGATAAGCATTCTCCCAATTCCCTAAGCATTCTCCCAGTGAGCCTCTGTCTGGCATCTCCCACGTTTATGTTTATGTAGTGTTGTACTTTAAATCGCTCCGTAGGCATACTCCTAGATAGTTTATAAATGTGCCTATCTCTAGTAATTGTTCTGCAGTCGTTTGATCATACAATGCTGGGTCTTATTGCTTATTTATGTGTTACATTTGTTGGTATTGAAGGTCTGCTGCCAGTCCCATTACCAAGCGTCGATGCTCTGCACGTCTACCTGCATTTCGCTACCATTTCGTGGTGTTGAGATAGCTCTGTATGCAACAGCAGCATCTTTAAAAACAGTCATGGATCTTCCCACGTTGTCCACTAGGTCATTAATACAGGGTGCTCAAAAATTCAGTGACAAAACCGACCGAGATTACGACGGAGGCAACAATGTGTATATTAAGAAACCAGGCGTCGGAAAGGCACACCGAGTTGGCACTAACCATGCGCAAGTACGCCCGTTGAGAACGAGATAAACAAAAAATATCTTCTTCAAACATGGTTACACCAAAGTTGATTTGGGGTATGCAGCGTTATGGTATACTGCTGTATCATTGCAGTGGCTGCTCGTTGTGTGATTTTCATACCACGGAGCCCTACGTGCGGAGATAATTGCGAGACGTGCACTTTGTTTACGCTGCGGCGAAGAACCGTCACTTGTACCATCATTAATCTGTACTTTCACCAATCGATGGATCTTACGTGGAATACTTGTATATTTAACCTGAAAGATTGCCACAACTCATGGCGTCAGACTTCTTTCTCTGGTGCTACATGAAACGCGAAGCATATTGCTGCCCTTGTTGACTCAGAGAAGAAATTAGTTTAAAGAGTTCTTGCTGTGGCCACACAGATACAGCACAGGCCACAAATTTTCTCTGTAACACCGGACGCCCTGCTATGTTGATGTCGGCTCTGCACTGAACGTAATGATAATCATTTAGAGCTTTTATTGTGGTATTTAGATTAAAGTTCAGTCTTGATCACGTTATGTCTGTTTTAATGAGTAACCGGTTTCGGTTTTTTCTATAAAACCATCTTCAGACCTGTGAATAAATTTTAAGAAATACTAGATACCAATCTTTAAATGAATGAAAAAGTCTAATGATGTCAAAATTTTTAACAAAATAAAATAAAATTAGTTATACCCATTGGCTCCTTTGGGCTGGTAGGTGGAGCTCCCCTTGCTGCTGTGCAGTCAACTGATGGTTATGAGTGCTGAGCACGAGCTTAAATATGCAGAGGCTCCGCCTACTTCCTGTCACACTACTTCATAACTGCCAATCAGCGTTCATAATATGACGCCATCGTCAAAGTATAAAAGTAGGAAATACACTAATAACATAAAATTGATTCATTTAAATATCTGATTAACAGATAGTAGTTGTGTCTACAACTTATTTATATTTTGAATAAAAACAGTGAATTACGAATATAAATAAGTTGTAGACACAACTACTATCTGTTAATCAGATATTTAAATGAATCAATTTTATGTTATTAGTGTATTTCCTACTTTTATACTTTGACGATGGCGTCATATTATGAACGCTGATTGGCAGTTATGAAGTAGTGTGACAGGAAGTAGGCGGAGCCTCTGCATATTTAAGCTCGTGCTCAGCACTCATAACCATCAGTTGACTGCACAGCAGCAAGGGGAGCTCCACCTACCAGCCCAAAGGAGCCAATGGGTATAACTAATTTTATTTTATTTTGTTAAAAATTTTGACATCATTAGACTTTTTCATTCATTTAAAGATTGGTATCTAGTATTTCTTAAAATTTATTCACAGGTCTGAAGATGGTTTTATAGAAAAAACCGAAACCGGTTACTCATTAAAACAGACATAACGTGATCAAGACTGAACTTTAATCTAAATATAACAATTAATTGATCACTGTATTCCAGAAATGTTTACCAAAATTGTGCTTTTATTGTGGCATTGAACAGAACGATAAAGGGCTTAAACACATGTAACATTTGGCACAGCTTACAATTTTGTAAATGCCTTAATCTCAAATTTACTTACCATTGTATATTTGGATACATCATCATGGCACTCGACTCCTTAGGTGTTAGAGCCTTATTTTCAATGATTTATGTGCTCATTTTCGCAAGTGTTGCTTTCTATTATTTTCTGTGCTCCGATGCTGATGTATCGAAATGCGTAATGCTGACTAAATTAATTTGCGACCAAGAAATTTCCAAAATTGTATTTTCTGCCAAATATGAATGGTCGCTTGCTTTAAATATGTAAGAAGTCCTTAATATTGAACGTACATTTAACGTTGTATTATTCTCAATCACACCCAGCAACCTGCCGGATACTCCGTACTTAGTTACATCTCCCGTATACTATTTGAACAATTTTGCTACCGAAATGATGAGGAACGAGTCAGTTCACAGGATATGTATGCAATTTTTACTGGCTACCAGTTTTTAAGAAAAAAAATTCGTCAGTGAAATAGGTGTTATCCGGGATAAATGGTTGCAAATTAAATTTAAAACTAGCTTCACTACCTGACGCACATGTGTTACTGGGTATATAATCGAAAATTTTGGTGACTGCATATTGAACTCCTTTCTGAGCCAATGAAAGCTTTAACCAAGGATAGAAAAGCTATTTTCCCGTCAATATCCGACACCTGGTTGTTTAACGGAGTGTGTTGCTGTTCAAATGGCTCTGAGCACTATAGGACGTATCTGAGGTCGTCAGCCCCCTAGAAAAGAACTACTTAAAGCTAACTAACCTAAGTACATCACACACATCCACGCCCGAGGCAGGATTCGAACTTGCGACCGTAGCGGTCGCGCGGTTCAACACATGCGACTAAAACCGCTCGGCCACACCGGCCGGCTGTGTTGTTGTGTCCGGTATCATATCCGTTACCAGAATGAGATTTTCATTCTGCAGCGGAGTGTGCGATGATATGAAACTTCCTGGCAGATTAAAACTGTGTGCTGGACCGAGACTCGAACTCGGAACCTTTGCCTTTCGCGGACAAGTGCTCTACCAACTGAGGTACCCGAGCACGATTCACGCCCCGTCCTCACAGCTGTACTTCTGCCAGTACCTTGTCTCCTACCTTCCAGACTTTACAGAAGCTCTCCTGCGAACCTTGCAGAACAAGCACTCCTGAAAGAAAGGATTTGCGGAGACATGGCTTATGTTTCCTAGTTCTGCAAGGTTCGCAGGAGAGCTTCTGTAAAGTTTGGAAGGTAGGAGACGAGGTACTGGCTGAAGTAAAACTGTGAGGACGGGGCGTGAGTCGTGCTCGGGTAGCTCAGTTGGTAGAGCACTTGCCCGCGAAAGGCAAAGGTCCCGAGTTCGAGTCTCGGTCTGGCACAGTTTTAATCTGCCAGGAAGTTACATCATATCCGTTTGCGCACGATTTATGAACACATTGTGCCTATAACGATAAGTAATAGTCCTATAACGCTCTCATGGCGCACGCTAGAAGTTACTTTGACTGAAGAAAATTTCTCTCCGTTAAGAATAAGTGATATTGCAACTCAAAAATCTTTTGTTGCCGTGAAAATTACTAAATTAAAACTCGCTCTCACATACAAAAAAGTTGGTGCGTGTTAATTTGGAATCTGGTCTCGGAAACGCCTGGAAATCTGAGGGATATCTACTGTCAGAACAAAGTCGGCAGCCTGCATTAAGTGGATTCGTGACTTACACGACGCTTGAGAGTAATCACAATTTGACTTTTATGTTCACTGTTCCTGCGCAGCGTATCAGGGGTGCGATATTGATGGCGCGTCAATGCGGAGGGCCCTACGCGTCAAGTGCGAGGCTTTTCCCACGTTCGACATGTGCTCCCCGCGGATTATAATACGGAGGTGGCGTGTTTGCGCCGGTTCCCAGCGCGCGGCGCGGCGGGGTGGGGAGTGAGTGAGTCGTCCGCGGGCGGGCCTCCGACGACAGTGTCCACAATGCGGGCTTTGAGGCGGTGCGCGGCGCGTTTATAGAATAACTTGCGGGGGTATCAGCGGCCGCGGGGCGCCGCGCATTCAGCCGCCACAATGGGCCCGCCGCCAGCGGCTCATTCAGCTCGCGCCACTTGAGCCTCCAAACACCGTCATTGACTCGGCAGGACGCGGCGGGCGGAAGCCGTGGCCAGGCCGGCCGGCGTTTCTGAAGCGATACGCGAAATGCGGCCGAGCCTCACTGCTCTGTGCTCGACTTGGTGCGTGTGGGCGATAGCTCTCCGCTCCGGCGCACACCCAGGGTTCTGTTCCGGCGTGAAAGGCGATCGCCGGGTTTGCGGCTGTTTGCGAATGCTGTGTGTATCTGGCGGAAACCTCTTGTTACCTCTCCACAGGCCACTCGCCCGCGGTACTGGACAACAACTCGCGTCGAGGCTGGCACGGGGTACTCGTGCGTACAACTTGCTGGCTTCACATCTGCCCATTGTGCAGTTGAACAAACCACTCTTGTCCTACTTCATCACGTCACCTGCATCTACATCCATACTACACATATCACCGTATAGTGTGTGCCGGAAGATACCTCTTGCACAACCACCATTTCCCCCCTTCTCTGGTCCGTTCGCGAATGGTGCGTAGGAAGAACCCGACTGCCTATAAACTTTAATATTGTGGTGTGCGTACTGTAAGACCTTCTGTACACACACCATCAGATTATTTGACTTGTCGCTCTAACGAAGTAGGCGAGTGTCAGCAATATGTCTCGTGGTCTTATCGTGGCGTGTTTATCTTCTGCCGTTAGGACAGACGATAGAAATGCCACTTGCACGTTTAGAGTAGCAGATTGACGGTGACCAACTTTAAACAGAACTTGATTAATTTTCACACACATTATTAAAATAATAACAGGCATAAAAATTACTTAACTTGGTTCTGGATGCTATTTAAATTGACAATCTGAAGTTTCTTTGGTATTGGTACGTTAATCTTATTCTCACATATATCTCTGATACTTGACAAAAGTGTCTATACATTTATCTTCATGGCTATGTACAGCAATATGGTAATCTTATTAGGCGCAGACTGAAACTTGACTAGAGACTAGTACAGACAAATGTAGAACTCGTACAGACTGGTGCAGACTAGTGCAGACAAATGCAGACTGACTAATCGGAGGTCTGTACACTCGTTATAATAGCTCGCGCTTTCATGTATCACTGCCCGAGTGTGATTCGCGAGGAGAAAAGGTTCTACGTTAGCAGCAATCTCATTGGCTGCGTTACATATTAATACGCGGATCGGCGCAGAATTTGGTCCGTCTCTATGGCAGCGCCATCTCGTAGTGCGGAGACGGACGAGCGCTGCGCCTGCGCTGTTGTGCTTAGCGGGGCGCGCTCTAGTGGGAAAGTTGTGTACGCGCTGACTACGCGGAACTATGTACACAACACATATAAACCGAGCGAGGTGGCGCAGCTGTCAGCACACTTGGCTCATTCAGGAGGACTCTGGTTCAATCCCGCGTCCGACCATCCTCATTTAGGTTTTCCATGATTTCCCTAAAGCGCTTCAGGCAAATGCCAGGATGGTTCTGTTGACAGGGCACGACCGACTTCTTTCCCCATCCTTCCCTAATCTGATGAGACCGATGACCTCGCTATTTGGTCTTTTCCCCTGAAATCAAAACCCCCGTCCCCCACCCAAACTGTAATATGAACTGTAATTTCTTTGATTTTCTGGTCCTTGTCATTTCACGAGACGTATGTGGGAGGAAGTAATATGTTACCCGACTCTTGGAGTTTCAGCACTACTGCTGTCCCTCATGCTCTCTTAACAGCGACTACCAATGCACTTTGCATAGCTCCCCATAACGCTCTCGCACCGACAATTAATCCCGACGGAGAGAGGTGGTGCAACGGTTAGCACACTGGACTCGCATTCGGGAGGACGGTTCAAACCCGCTCCCGGTCATCCTGATGTAGGTTTCCCGTGATCTGCCTAAAGAGCTTTAGGCAAATGCCGCGCTGGTTTTCTTGAAAGGGCACGGCCGACTTCCTTCCCTAATCCGGTGGGACCGATGACCTCGCTGTTGGTTCTAGGCGCTTCAGTCCGGAACCGCGCGACTGCTACGGTCGCAGGTTCGAATCCTGCCTCGGGCATGGATGTGTGTGATGTCCTTAGGTTGGTTAGGTTTAAGTAGTTCTAAGTTCTAGGGGACTGATGGCCTCAGATGGTAAGTCCCATAGTTCTCAGAGCCGTCTTTGAACCTCGCTGTTTGGTCCCTCTCCCAAATCAAGCAACCTATCAATAACTCCGATACGAAACGTGCAACTCTTCTAAAATCTTTCCTATCTGTTCTGAAAAGTCGTCCAGAACCGGCGGATCGTTTTGTAAGCCATTTTTTCTGTGGCTTATAGAAGTTGTAGAGGGTACTTAGTAGATGAAGTTTTTATCAGAAGCCCATGCCCGAAAATGTACCGTTTGGACGTAAAATCAATTTGTGCATCGGATCACTTCGGAATCGCCCGCCCCACGGTATGCACATCCCGGAGATACTGGACTCTGATATCTGTGCTGTAGGAGTACATGGCATGGCAATGTTTCCAGTATCTCTCCTCGGGTTCTCTTCTACCGGACTTCAGCGCGGCTATAAAGAGCCACAGTAAACCTATCTAGTTCCGAACAGTTTCTCTCAGCAGTGGTTGTCGGACGAAGGTGTCACGTGATGTCATAATTAGAAAAGGGGCAGATGACAGTGTTGTCTTATCTTGTGTGTGTGTGCGCGCGTTGAAATGGGAGATCTGATAGCGAACCGATCTTCAAATTTATTCTATACCCAAACGGTACATTTCTGTTCATGCGTTTCGTATCAACACTACGACCGCTAGACGTTTGTAATAGGAATTTCAAATCACTCTGTATTTTGTAAACAGTAATGATCCTATAAGATTCCCTTGAGATACACTGGAATTTTTTACATCTATCAGTTTGGTCCTGTCGCGAATCCTACCACAAATCTGCACCGATAGTCCGTAGGCTCCACTCACAGTAGCATGACCACCGCGTACGTTGGACGCCAACGACCATTCACATCCAATTTGCTACTGTGAGGAGGCCACAAGCGTTCATCACGTTGCAGCGATCAAATGGGTGGGCAGGAGCCGCACTCCATGAAATGAACAAGGCAAACGCGACCTCAACTATTGGAAAGATTATGCACAGTAATTTGTTGGCTGAAATTTCGATTCGTCTGTTTTGATACGCTGTAAAGCATCAAAAAACAAATGGCGGATGCTATGTAGATCTCTTACATCAAATATATCAATAAATACGCGAGATGCGACGTTGATTCTTTAACAACAAAAATTATTCATTCACCAGAATATCAAAAGGTGCCCTTGCAACGGGAAAACTTGAAGATTTAGTGTACGAACTGTGGGAGCATCTACGATATTGACCAGACTCGGCAGCCTCTTGCTTCCACCTATTAGTAACAAATTGAGGGCTAGAACACGTCAAGTGAAAGGTTGTGGTAACAGTCCAAAAAACTTTCGCCACAGTGAAAATCAGCCAACACCAGATGTACAGGACAAACTATGTGTAATTTTAAACGTGAACAGTCGTCTGTTTGTAAACCTGTCGTTTCGATAGTCATAACGGCTCTAATTGTTGTCAAGAAATAGCATTATTAAAATGATTACTGCATTTTCTAAAAATAAACTTGTATTTGTATATAGCCACAGGTGCACCACGTCAAGTTTCGACAAATTAGCAACTTTATGTGATTTGCTCTTTGTATAGTTGCTAGTCTTGAAACAGTCTTCTAAATTATTTTGAACATTTCCAGTCAATAACGTCTTACGGAATAATTTTCTCGGGTAACCCATAGAAAGAAAATACTCCTTGCATAAAACTAACGGCAAGAACAGTAACACGTATATGGTGTTCTCCTGCAGCCATCTAGCAGGTATGTCTTCAAGCAGGCATTTTAACTGTGCCTTCACAATATAGGTATTCGCTAATGAAACCTGTTGTAACCAATCAATCACAATTTGAGAAGAATGGTGGTATAACTACAACACTAGAGGAAAAGAATTACTTTTTACTCCCGGAAAATGTCAGTCGCTCAGAAAGGCGTTCAGTATGTTTTAAAGTGAAATCCGTTCGATCACGGCATAATAGACCGGAACGTTTTATTAATTGTGAGTTCAATATCTATCAACAAATATTTTTGATCTGATGCCCAGTAACACAGAGTTCGAGCGGGCCGGAGTGGCCGAGTGGTTCTAGGCGCTACGGTCGTCGGTTCGAATCGTGCCTCAGGCATGGATGTGTGTGATGTCCTTAGGTTAGTTAGGTTTAAGTAGTTCTAGGGGACTGATGACCTCAGAAGTTAAGTCCCATAGTGCTCAGAGCCCTTTGAACCATTTGAACAGAGTTAGACGGGTAGCAAAGTAAGATTGAAATCTAACCTAAAAGAAGGAAAAAAATTTTAAGTGTAGCTGCATGAATATGACTGAATCATAATATTTTCGTTAATGTTGATACCAATCATGTAAACATACCCATAAAGTCACTCGTTCCACGTCATTTCGGTAAAAAAAAAAAATAAAAAAAAATAAAAAAAAAAAAACTATTCAGATGGGTTATGGAAATTGTAACTAACAAAATCTGGACCTTAGAGAATCGCTCTGGAGGACTGGCATTTATTTATTGACTAGAAAAACACTGGCCAAAGTGCCTGAAACGGAATAGTGTAAAAAAGCGGCTGAAAACTACAGCTTTTTTACCGCCAGAACCTGAAATATTACCTAGGTGCCTCTTGTAAACGCTGGAAAAAAATAACTTTCAGTCCAGCTGTCGTTGGTGAGTTGTGAAGTTCAACGCATAAGTGAAATGTCAGGCTTAGGGGAAAAGAACGGCGGCGTGCGACAGAGGGCGTCGTGCATCGCCACAGCGGTAATCGTGTTGTGACTGATGAAGTGCGGTGACGGCTCGTGAATGCCGGTTTCGCCGTTGTGAGCACCCTCTGCCCTGCGCCACGTACCTGGCGCGCCCGGGCCGGGCCGCCGCACACAGCACACAACTGGGAACCCCCCCCCCCCCCACTAGCACCAACCCACTGTGCCCACTGACCCGTGCGGCCGCGGGTGATCATTTGTCAGAACGTATATAATGTAGTCCAAAACACGCAGGGGAGCCGCTCTCCCCCAAGGGGCGCGCAACTGCAACGAAAATCACTCCGGACGCGGGAGTGCATAAGCCTCTCGTCAAGCAGAAACACCGTGACGATGTGAAGCGGGCGCTGGGGATCCCTGGCCACAAACCGTGACACGGTGAACTTTTGACGTTCTGCGGCACCGTTCAAAAGACTGACTGACGAACACATTACGACGTCTGCCAACACGGTTCCCCATACAGGAATAAAGATTATGAAGTAAAGAAGATTAGTTAGCAATGCGGAGGTTAGTTTAAAACCAGCAATGCTTTTCCAACGTTGATTCCATTGAAGGTGATAGTCGCCTTGTGTTTCTGTGACATGAGAATCACCTAACTCAGCCATTACCCAGGTACTGTATATTCTGTACGTACAGCGGCCATGGCAGAACCAGACTTCTCAGCCGAATACTAGGCGAACTACTATAGGGGCAGACGGAGTCCCAACGGCGAATATTTGAAAGGCGACCTCCCGAAAACAGGTCAAAATCGGGGGATGTGAGCTATTTTTTATTTACTCCTGACGACTGAGTCAAAAAACATGAAAGCCTAGTGTATGTGAAAGTGTATTTGTTTGTGTGTGCGCCGGCCGGGGTGACCGAGCGGTTCTAGGCGCTACAGTCTGGAACCGCGCGACCACAGTCTGGAACCGCGCGACCGCTACGTTCGCAGGTTCGAATCCTGCCTCGGGCATGGATGTGTGTGATCTTCTTAGGTTACTTAGGTTTAAGTAGTAGTAAGTTCTAGGGAACTGATGACCTCAGAAGTTAAGTCCCATAGTGCTCAGAGTCAGTTTTTTTGTTTGTGTGTGCAGAGAGTTAAATCGATCATACGTGCAGTGTGAATAGGAATGACCAAGAAACCAACTGTTTACTTTGCATTCTACGCTGTCGTTTCTCTCTTACGCGAAACACTTCCAAAACTGAAAGCCACTACACGAGCCACAGAAACAGCTTTAAAACCGAACGGCGGTTGCTTAGAGAAATGTTTATCTCCGATTCAAGCTTTACAATCGTATTAAATCTTAATCCACCGCTCCAGTTAATATTTACGAAGAAAAATTATCACAAACCTGCAAACAGCACCTGTCAGGAACACTGGAATTTGGGTGAAGAGTAAAAGTGATTTACGATACAAGCAAAATTAGTCATAGTAAATTGCCGTTTTTACAGGAAATTCTTTGTGATGAAGAGGATATCATGTGGGCACGAGTTTTGGAGAAGCCTACCAAAAGTGGACAGAATTCCTCCGACGGCAAAATACATCGGTCTCAATACTGGGAACACTCATTGTATATTGAAAGTTTACTGTGGCTGCGTGGTCGATATTCACCAATATTACGTACTGAAAACATAGATGAACATAAATTCTGTGAAACGCATAGTTAGATTTTCAGTTTGTTAGCTGTAGAGCAGAGGAGCGACAAATGAATGGAAAAGTTATACTGTCTCATCATATTTGCTACTGTTGCCCAAATTTGGTGCTCTTATGAAAATATGAGTGATCCGGATAAAGCTACCGGAAAGAAAATTTTTTCCTTGGTATCCACATAGAACAGCATCAAATCTAAAGATTACTAGTATTTTCCCCGTCGGTTTTCATGTGGTTCTGTGTCTAATCTCTGTCTCAAATGATGTAAACTGCTCTTTGAGAACACTCATAGTATTCGTCAGGCTTTTAGGCGTGGTTGGTGGTATGGCCATTGCTATTCGAAAGGTGGAATTTGACTTTGCTGTGTCTAATTGTGCAGAAATATCTACAAAGAATGGGATGTTACTTTTCATGCAACATATGTTACATATTCACTCAGTTTGTGTACGTTGATTGTGAGCAGTCGTATACTGTGTCCGTTCGTAAGCTTTCGCAGCCTGTGTGAGTTTCCATAAAACTCTTCGGGGTTGTAGACCGCGTCTTATTCTTGTACCATCAACCAACGTCTCAGTCACTACGTAGTCTTTGTCACTGTATGTAACGTAGTAATACCACTTGCAGTAACTGTCGACACTTTGGTTCAACATTTCGTAATTTCAGCCATTTTCGGAGTAAATTAGGAAAGATAACATCGAACAGTGTACTACCGGTCAGAATCTTAGACACACCAGAGATAACATGAGAAGCACTTTCATTAACTCCTTGAATGACTCCCTTTACATCATTTTACGAGGTCCACATTGCTCTACGGGGCAAGGTGTCTCAATCTTCAGTGCACTGGTCGCACATGTGTGATAAACGGGGTTCTGACAGCCATGCGACCATCTAGATTTAGGGTATAGTGGTTTCCCCTAAATCAGTTCAGAAAAATACCAGATCGGTTGCTTTCGAAAGACCACGGCCGCTTACGTCCCCCACCATCATGACCTGAGTATCGTTTCTAAAGGAAGAGTAATAAGGGTTTAACGAGAAAGATACACTCCTGGAAATGGAAAAAAGAACACATTGACACCGGTGTGTCAGACCCACCATACTTGCTCCGGACACTGCGAGAGGGCTGTACAAGCAATGATCACACGCACGGCACAGCGGACACACCAGGAACCGCGGTGTTGGCCGTCGAATGGCGCTAGCTGCGCAGCATTTGTACACCGCCGCCGTCAGTGTCAGCCAGTTTGCCGTGGCATACGGAGCTCCATCGCAGTCTTTAACACTGGTAGCATGCCGCGACAGCGTGGACGTGAACCGTATGTGCAGTTGACGGACTTTGAGCGAGGGCGTATAGTGGGCATGCGGGAGGCCGGGTGGACGTACCGCCGAATTGCTCAACACGTGGGGCGTGAGGTCTCCACAGTACATCGATGTTGTCGCCAGTGGTCGGCGGAAGGTGCACGTGCCCGTCGACCTGGTACCGGACCGCAGCGACGCACGGATGCACGCCAAGACCGTAGGATCCTACGCAGTGCCGTAGGGGACCGCACCGCCACTTCCCAGCAAATTAGGGACACTGTTGCTCCTGGGGTATCGGCGAGGACCATTCGCAACCGTCTCCATGAAGCTGGGCTACGGTCCCGCACACCGTTAGGCCGTCTTCCGCTCACGCCCCAACATCGTGCAGCCCGCCTCCACTGGTGTCGCGACAGGCGTGAATGGAGGGACGAATGGAGACGTGTCGTCTTCAGCGATGAGAGTTGCTTCTGCCTTGGTGCCAATGATGGTCGTATGCGTGTTTGGCGCCGTGCAGGTGAGCGCCACAATCCGGACTGCATACGACCGAGGCACACAGGGCCAACACCCGGCGTCATGGTGTGGGGAGCGATCTCCTACACTGGCCGTACACCACTGGTGATCGTCGAGGGGACACTGAATAGTGCACGGTACATCCAAACCGTCATCGAACCCATCGTTCTACCATTCCTAGACCGGCAAGGGAACTTGCTGTTCCAACAGGACAATGCACGTCCGCATGTATCCCGTGCCACCCAACGTGCTCTAGAAGGTGTAAGTCAACTACCCTGGCCAGCAAGATCTCCGGATCTGTCCCCCATTGAGCATGTTTGGGACTGGATGAAGCGTCGTCTCACGCGGTCTGCACGTCCGGCACGAACGCTGGTCCAACTGAGGCGCCAGGTGGAAATGGCATGGCAAGCCGTTCCACAGGACTACATCCAGCATCTCTACGATCGTCTCCATGGGAGAATAGCAGCCTGCATTGCTGCGAAAGGTGGATATACACTGTACTAGTGCCGACATGCATGCTCTGTTGCCTGTGTCTATGTGCCTATGGTTCTGTCAGTGTGAACATGTGATGTATCTGACCCCAGGAATGTGTCAATAAAGTTTCCCCTTCCTGGGACAATGAATTCACGGTGTTCTTATTTCAATTTCCAGGAGTGTATCTTCGTTCCGGAAGCCATATTGCGGTGTGTGGTGGACGTTATCTTCTGTGCCACTAATATTTTCCCCTTTCTTTGTTTCATTCTCTAATCGTGGGAAGAACGACTATTGATCATCTTCCGCTTGAGCTCTAATTTCTCTGATTTCTTTTCGTCGTGGTCATTTCGCGAGACATGCGTGGGAGAAAGTAATATGTTGCACAATTCTTATTCAAACGTATTTTCTTGGAATTCGAACAGTAACCTTCTCCAACACCTTTCCTGTAGCGTCTGCGACTGAAGTCTCTTGAACATCTTCGCAATACTCTCAAACATACTAACCGCCCCCGAGACAAAATGCGCCGCTCTGCAGTGTTAAATCTTCTATATCTATTCTGTTACTCTTATTTGGTAAGTGTCCCAGACTGATGAACAGTACTCTAGAATCGGTCGAACAACTGTTTTGTAAGCACTACTTTCGCGGCAGAATATAGCTTCTTAGGAATTCCGGCTTGGGTATTTGGTTTTCTAAAATTTCTTGTATATAGTCATTACAGTTATCTCACTCCAGACAGTTACTCCTAGGTATTTTACGTTCGTTGCTATGGCCGGTATTTTTTTCGCCAATAACTTGAGCGGGCAGTCATGGCAATAGGTTATACGTACTCAAGTTCAGGGTCAAGCAATAGTTCTTGACCTACCGTCGATTCTCTGCAGATCATTCTTCATTTAGCACAGATGGAGCTCAAACTCATGTTATGTAAGGATGAGAAGAAATTGGCCATTTTCTTTTCAAAAGAACTATCTCGACATTCCTCTCAATCAATATAAAGAAGCCTGATTGAGGATGACCGCATTGCGAAATGAGTCTTCGTCAAAAGCGACCCCGTCGTCGAACAGGTGTCAAATCGCGATGTGGTCGTTTGCTGTCCTTTCGCATTATGACGCATACACTGTGCCGCATACAGGTTTATCGACACCGGAACGGTACTTAAGGAAACCGAACGCCAAGTAATTGACTTACACGGTGATTGCCACTGGGGTGAAGCCACACGGGGCGTGCGTGCAAGCGGCTTCCATCAATCACAGGCTGAACGCCCCCCAGCAACAGGTGGCATTTGGGTGTAATTTGTCCTCGGCTGTCCACATGAGCGGCGCCAACGCGCGTCCTCAGTTATCAGGCTGCCTGGCTTGAATCTGGATGGGTTGTGGAGTGTAACATCCCGTCAGCGACGATGTCGTTCGTGAAACAGCATTACAGAAATGGCGCAGGAGGCCGCGCGGGATTAGCCGAGCGGTCTGATGGACTGCGCGGCTGGTCCCGGCGGAGGTTCGAGTCCTCCCTCGGGCATGGGTGTCTGTGTTTGTCCTTAGGATAATTTAGGTTAACTAGTGTGTAAGCTTAGGGACTGATGACCTTAGCAGTTAAGTCCCATAAGATTACACACACATTTGAACAAATGGCGCACGAACGTGGCTGCGTATTTCTTGAAGGAATCATTTTGATATTTGACTGAAACTATTTAAAGCAAATCGCAGAAAAATCGTTACATTAGGGCACAGTTGAATACTACTGCAGGCACCATATGGTTGTCGGGCGTTATTACACACTCCGTTAGAACAGAGAACACTAAAAGTGAGGTTGTAAAATAAATGTTAGGCCGTGCCTATTTTCTAATCTGTTTTGTGATTTCATCTTGATGTTCTTAGCAACTTCGTTATGGGCGAGCGGTTCTAGGCGCTTCAGTACGGAACCACGCTGCTGCTACGGTCGCAGGTTCGAATCCTGCCTGGGGCATGGATGTGTGTGCTGTCCTTAGGTTAGTTAGCTTTAAGTTGTTCTAAGTCTAGGTGACTGATGGCTTCAGATGTCAAGTCCCATAGTGCTCAGAGCCATTTGAACCATTCTTAGCAACTTCCGCGTGTTATGAAAATGCGACAGAACATTATCGAATAATTCAGTTACATTTCATTACCTATTATTCTGCATTTCATGGTTCTGGACGTACGAGTGTGTGCTGAGAAGTAATGTCTCCGAATTTTTAATATGAAGATTCTTGAAGGTTTCTCAATAAAAAATTTGCTTTCTACGCCTTTATTCTTCAAGTGAGTGTATTTATTTCTCAACATATACTCCATGGCGACGAACACCTTCGTCCCACCGAGAGACAATACCTCCAGTGTAGAATATCTGACTTCGTTGACGGGGCCACAACCTCGACCCCGGTTGCACCGCTTCATAACTATCAAAGTTAAGTCCTCGAATGTGTTCCTTAAGCTCTGGAAACAGATAAAAATCGGACTGGGCCATGTTGGGACTGTGTGGAGGATGATCGATGGCAGTGAGCCCAATGCGTCGAGCTGCTGAGAATGTCGCAGCGCTTGTGTCTAGTCTGGCGTTGTCATGCTGAAGGAGAGGTTGCTCCATGTGTGGACAAACTTTTTCGAATTCCGAACTCGATTACAGCACGCCGGTTCTCACGCACGTGCATAGTTCAGTTACACACCGCCATGTTACACGCTACAGTTCTGAGCCCTCTAGTGGCAGAGGGCTGCAAATAGGTAGACATGAAGAATAAAGGTGTACACTTGTAATGACATTCGTTGTATTTAAAAAGCTTTAAGAATTTTGACGTAAAAACTTCGGAGGCATTACTTTTCAGCACGCCCTCGGCGTTGCCAAAAAGTTAAAAAAACGTACATTGCTTGACAGGTTCCGACCTTCTCCATCTCTCGTCCCCATTCGTTTCTTATAAGAACAGAATAACAGTATATGGCAGTTTGTGGAGAACTTAATCTAGGTGTACTCATTTTCAGAAGTAATGGTGCAGGCCATACGATCAATGTATTGTTGTGAATAGATTTTGATGTAAAGCAGGGTCGAGAGAGGGAGAGTAGTTAGACTGCGTTAACGCGCCGCTAACGGATTCGGGGAGTTAGCCGACACCGGATCGAATCCGTTCGGAAAATCAACGACAAAGGACGGCGTGCCGGTCATCTTGGCTGTGGTTTGTGGTGTTTAGGTGGTTTCCATCAGCCAGCTAGGTAAACACTGGCCAGTTGCCCACGTCCTGCCTCCGTTATACGATAGGCAGACATTTTTAAAATTATTTAACACGCTTGAAGATCAGATTTGCTCCATACGCGGAAAGGTGGGGTACACGAGATCGGTCCGAAATGCCATGGCCAGCGGGAGGGGGGAGGGGGGTGGGTGAGTGCTCAGGTTAGGGAGAGCATTTGGCTAATCAATGTCACGCTAACATTGCTTCAGCCCATATATATCAGTGCCGACCCCGTATGGAAACGGTACAAGGCAAGAAGGATGAAGATGAAGCAGTTAAACATCTTTCCTTGAAAAAGCCCTTATATGGTGGAATTTACGTTTCCTTCTGCATTTCCGAACGACCTCTCGCATGGTGGCTTATTATTACTTTCAAACATCGCAAATACCTGCAGACTGTTATAACGTCCCTGGCTACAACGCTTTTTAAATAGTATCAATCTAAACATACAGATAACTGTTGGATGAATCCCAGATATACGGACAAGTCATGCATCTTTAATAGGAGAGAAAATTACACTCCTGGAAATTGAAATAAGAACACCGTGAATTCATTGTCCCAGGAAGGGGAAACTTTATTGACACATTCCTGGGGTCAGATACATCACATGATCACACTGACAGAACCACAGGCACATAGACACAGGCAACAGAGCATGCACAATGTCGGCACTAGTACAGTGTATATCCACCTTTCGCAGCAATGCAGGCTGCTATTCTTTCATGGAGACGATCGTAGAGATGCTGGATGTAGTCCTGTGGAACGGCTTGCCATGCCATTTCCACCTGGCGCCTCAGTTGGACCAGCGTTCGTGCCGGAGGTGCAGACCGCGTGAGACTACGCTTCATCCAGTCCCAAACATGCTCAATGGGGGACAGATCCGGAGATCGTGCTGGCCAGGGTAGTTGACTTACACCTTCTAGAGCACGTTGGGTGGCACGGGATACATGCGGACGTGCATTGTCCTGTTGGAACAGCAAGTTCCCTTGCCGGTCTAGGAATGGTAGAACGATGGGTTCGATGACGGTTTGGATGTACCGTGCACTATTCAGTGTCCCCTCGACGATCACCAGTGGTGTACGGCCAGTGTAGGAGATCGCTCCCCACACCATGATGCCGGGTGTTGGCCCTGTGTGCCTCGGTCGTATGCAGTCCGGATTGTGGCGCTCACCTGCACGGCGCCAAACACGCATACGACCATCATTGGCACCAAGGCAGAAGCGACTCTCATCGCTGAAGACGACACGTCTCCATTCGTCCCTCCATTCACGCCTGTCGCGACACCAGTGGAGGCGGGCTGCACGATGTTGGGGCGTGAGCGGAAGACGGCCTAACGGTGTGCGGGACCGTAGCCCAGCTTCATGGAGACGGTTGCGAATGGTCCTCGCCGATACCCCAGGAGCAACAGTGTCCCTAATTTGCTGGGAAGTGGCGGTGCGGTCCCCTACGGCACTGCGTAGGATCCTACGGTCTTGGCGTGCATCCGTGCGTCGCTGCGGTCCGGTCCCAGGTCGACGGGCACGTGCACCTTCCGCCGACCACTGGCGACAACATCGATGTACTGTGGAGACCTCACGCCCCACGTGTTGAGCAATTCGGCGGTACGTCCACCCGGCCTCCCGCATGCCCACTATACGCCCTCGCTCAAAGTCCGTCAACTGCACATACGGTTCACGTCCACGCTGTCGCGGCATGCTACCAGTGTTAAAGCCTGCGTTGGAGCTCCGTATGCCACGGCAAACTGGCTGACACTGACGGCGGCGGTGCACAAATGCTGCGCAGCTAGCGCCATTCGACGGCCAACACCGCGGTTCCTGGTGTGTCCGCTGTGCCGTGCGTGTGATCATTGCTTGTACAGCCCTCTCGCAGTGTCCGGAGCAAGTATGGTGGGTCTGACACACCGGTGTCAATGTGTTCTTTTTTCCATTTCCAGGAGTGTATTTTGAAGCTCCACACTTTTTCCGCTTTTCTCTTCAGCTATACACAATTCCATTTTCATTATTCATTTAACTCTAATTTCCGGTACTGTCTTTTGAGAAACATCCCTCAGAAACAAATTGTTGTAACGTTAAGGACCTCTGTGTCGGCGAGGCAACCACTCGGAATTGCAACCTCTCGACATCCTGTTGTTCTCTTCATCTTTGCTATAAATCACTCGATCATGCACAGAGTACAAAGATGCACAATTCAGTATAGTGTAGAAAATAATGTATGCTTAAATGAAATTTATTTTATTCAATTACGAGATTTTCCAATGCTTTGTCCAAGTCAGAAATAGAAAGTGGACTGTGAGTGACCCAGAATCTCTCTATCCTTAATCGTTAGTTATTTGGATCTCAATTTCAGATATATACTTACACATACAGTACGTTCACGGAACTCTGGACAGCACCTTATATTAATTAAGTGCATTTTTTAAGTCTCGTGGAAAATCCCAGTGAATTTGCAGAGAGATTTACAGAAGCAAACGCTGACGTGAGAGGGCAGTGAGTGTGGTGTAATCCGCCTGAAGGGCACAGGAAAGACACGGCAGGAAAACGTGAAGCAACGTGAACACGAGCTGCTCCTGTACGGCTGCAAGCGAGCCCGTATTCGGCATACCGGTCCCCGCCATGCCAGTGGAGAACATCGCAGCCTTTGCTTGTGGCGAAAATGTAGCTGGAGTTAATGAGACGAAGGAAAAACAAACAAAAATTTAACATCCAGAGAATGAAATAGTGCGCTACTTCCATTCGAGCTGGAAAACAGCTCATAATTCATGGAAACAGGGCCGAGTGTTTGATCCAACAAATGGAGCGTGTACTCGTATTTCGAAGCAGTTTCACGGTACAGCGATACCCTTACATTTTCTAGGATTCACTGAGGCGTAATACGGTTAATGATTTTCTATACTAATACATTTCAACGCTTGCCATCTTGTGACGAACATACGTGAGTCTATCAAGCATTTGGTAAATCACCTGCGTTTCATTATATAACAATGAAATCGAATGTTTAACACTATGATATTGTAACTCTGTTTTTACCTTTGACTACTTCCCTGTATTAAAAGAATAAATATGAAGGGAGATAACATCCATATAATTTTTAAAGCAGCCTGGCAATCCAAGAAATTATGAGCTATAGCTTTCCTTGCGATTCACGCAATAATTTCATAAAACTTTTACTCTATGGTCTTAAAAATCTTCTACACGCTTTCCGTCGATGTGATTACATTTAGGTTTAGGAAGTTAAGTAATAAACAAAATATTACTTGTTTCCATCGTTCACAAGATAATTTAAAATGAAGTAATGTTGGATATCTCCATCAGTTCCTATGAAACCAAGCACAGGTGTCCAACACAGACAAGGACAATTGCACTTTCTCCTAATAGTCATGGTTAAATTTTCACCATAACAGCTAACGAATGGTAAGAGTGTATCAGAACATCCTTGTATATCGCTAGTGTGCAATCGTATACGGATGGACAGAAATTCATTTCCTATCTAGGCATTCAGTATTACGTTTCCAATAACTTCCCGACAGAATTAACGCAAATCCCAGAATGATTCTCTCGAAAGTACGTTTCCATTTTCTCTAATCTTTCCATAATCCAAGAGGGACGTCTAACAATTATCATAATTCCTCCCGTATTTATCACTTCGAAAGACATCTCATCTGGAGACTCTAGTTTTGATACCACAGTAACGTGAAATTAGATCCATTTCGGCTGATATGACAAGTCTGCCATGAAATACGAATTTCTTAGTCTGTTACAAAGAGCATAATATTTTTGATCCTCTGTGATGCTCTGTTATTGTGCCAGAGTGGAGAGAAATATTAAGATAAACGGGGGCGGACGATCACCTGTTCGCCTTTCCTTTAGAGAGCATGAACCCTGAGGAAAGCGATCAAGATTAATGTGGACAAGGAACAAAAGTAGAGATGAGTCTTAACATATCTGAAGTAACAGCTTTTTTTACACTTACCCTTTTATTTTTATTTTTGTCAGTGGTCGCCCTTGTGCAGAAGCGTTCATGTCATCGAAGTACTGACTTGCGCGTGAAGCTCTACTCCCGTTCGTAATTCGGTGCAGCAGCGTTTCTCAGCCGTGAGTATTCGCGGCCCTATTTTTTTCTAGGTTTCTATTCTTACTTCAAGGAAGAAGAAAGAAAAAAAAAAAAGCTCGCAATCTGTGAACCGCCCGCCAAACCCGCTGGGCTGAACAGGTGATTAGGATTGTGGAAAGGACCAAATAAGGTGTCGGTCAGGTTCACTCAAAATTGTAGTTTATTAAATTAGTAACATCTCCAAACAATAAATCTTAAAGTAACAAGATAAATCTCAAGTGGTAAAAACATGCAGTTAAATTGTAAATAAAATAATTATATACGAGGTGCGGCTAGAAAAAAACCGGACTGATGCTGGAAAAAACATTTATTTACAATTATTTACAATTTCATGTTATCTCCTTCAATGTACTCTCCTCCTCGGTCTCTACACCGTTCCATACGAATTTTCCACTGTTCATAGCAATGCTGCAGATCATTTTCGGTAAGTCCATACATTACTTCCGTCGCTTTTTCTTTTACTGCTTCAACAGTCACAAATCTAGTTCCTTTCAAAGCTGACTTGACTTTAGGGAAAAGAAAAAAGTCACAGGGGGCCAAATCAGGTGAGTAGGGTGGATGATCTAAGATGGGAATGTTGTGTTTTGCCAAAAACGTCTTCACTGACAACGCACTGTGAGCTGGGGCATTGTCGTGGTGAAGGATCCATGACTTTTTTCTCCACAAATCGTTCAGTTTTCACGTAGGGTAGCTAATGTAGTAATGCTGATTCACTGTTTGTCCCTCTGGTACCCAATCAATGTGCACAATCCCTTTGATGTAAAAAAAAAATCATCATTGCCTTGAATTTCGATTTTGACATTCGTGCTTTTTTTTGTCGTGGAGAACCAGGAGTTTTCCAATGCATCGATTGGCGTTTAGTTTCGGGATCGTAAGTAAAAAACCACGATTCATCGCAAGTAATAACATTTTGTAAGAAGGTGGGATCACTTTCAATGTTTTCCAGGATGTCAGAACAAGTCATTCTTCGGCGTTCCTTCTGTTCAATTGTGAGACACTTTGGAACCATTTTTGAACACACTTTGTTCATGTTGAAACTTTCATGAAGAATCTGCCTAACACTTTCTTTGTCAACTCCTGTTAACTCAGACACTGCTCTGATTGTTAAACGGCGATCTTGTCGAACAAGTTTACCGATTTTTTCAATGTTTGCATCAGTTTTTGCTGACAATGGTCTGCCAGTGCGAGTGTCATCACTGGTGTCTTCGCGGCCATCTTTAAATCGTTTAAACCACTCAAACATTTGTGTTCGCGATAAACAATCATCGCCGTACACTTGTTGTAACATTACAAACGTTTCACTTGCAGATTTTCCTAGTTTGAAACAAAATTTGATGTTAACACGCTGTTCTTTCTGTACACTCAACATTTTCCGACGCACAGACAAAACGTCAACTACTTAAAACAGACGCCACGGGCAGACTGAGTGCAGGAGGCAGATGAAACTCGAGCAGTAGGCGGAGCGAGAGTCACGTGACAGGCCACGCGACTTTCAGCCTTATTGCATTCGTTTTATTGTTTCACCAGTAGTAGTCCGGTTTTTTTCTAGCCACACCTCGTATAGCGAGGCTGAGAGACTCAATGCAAGGGTGAACAGACCAACATAAACAAGATTCTAAAATTCAAAAGTACATAAAAGCCAGTAAAACAAGAATTTTTTGAAATCATTGGCTATGATAGATTATAAACAGACAAACACCTCGGTCTGCCCTCGTTCACTTAGGTGAGACAGGTGGTGAGCCCAACTACACAGCCACGGGCCGACCGACAAAATGACTTGCTTGCCACCAATCAGTACATGAGAACTCAAACACAAAAGGTTACGAACGTGGTCATCCGCAATGAAATATGTATTAGCTGTCAAAACTACACGCCATGTTGGACAGCGACAACAGGTGAGGAAAGGATGCGCAGAAAATTCCGCTGGTACACTTGAATTGTAGTCAACCAGTATAGTTGACTGCACCGCATGGCGGACAAATTTCAGCAGTAGAAATACTCAGTGTTGCTCGCAGGAAAGCCTCCCCAACAGCGAACCAGCGTAACGAACCACACAACTGAGCCCAGGCTCCTTGCCGCTAACGAAGTGATTGCTTTTGGTTGGTTGGTTGTTTGGGGGAAGAGACCAAACAGCGAGGTTATCGGTCTCATAGGGTTAGGGAAGGATGGCGAAGGAAGTCGGCCGTGTCCTTTCAAAGGAACCATCCCGGCATTTGCCTGGAGCGATTTAGGGAAATCACGGAAAACCTAAATCAGGATGGAAGGACGCGGGATTGAACCGTCGTCCTTCCGAATGCGAGTCCGCCGGCCGAAGTGGCCGTGCGGTTAAAGGCGCTGCAGTCTGGAACCGCAAGACCGCTACGGTCGCAGGTTCGAATCCTGCCTCGGGCATGGATGTTTGTGATGTCCTTAGGTTGGTTAGGTTTAACTAGTTCTAAGTTCTAGGGGACTAATGACCTCAGCAGTTGAGTCCCATAGTGCTCAGAGCCATTTTTTTTTAATGCGAGTCCAGTGTGCTAACCACTGCGCCACCTCGCTCGGTGATTGCTTTTGGTGACATCATTTGCAATAGCGACTGCGCGAATTGACGGTACCTCGTAAAGAAAGAGTAGCTGATGCTACTGAGGACTCGGCCGCGAGCATTTCCGACGACTTCTTGGTCTCTTATTCGTGATGGCATTCAGACAGGCAAGGGTGCTGTCGATTGTTGCATACGAATGCGAAATGCCTGCATTGTGCGTTTCCGCAGAGTGGGTAGTTGCAACAAGTACTCTGTCCTGGGTCTGTGAACCACGAAGTTCGTAGCGATCGGACAGCTCCCCACACGCTCCGACACTGCGCAGGAACCGCCGGCGGACCCAGCCGACTGCACCGCGCTGAGATAACTTCCCTCGTCCGCAGCAACCGACCGACTCCCGCAGAATGCCGACAACATCTAAAAAAGTCGTCAGTGGAAATAACGCCAGCCACACACACAACCTGACACTTGCACGAACACCTAACCGGTAGCCAACAGTAACTAAGCACGCACAAAGACAAATCGGGAGTCGATGGACACAGACACATTCGACTCGTGAACGATCAGGGAGCTAATACGCGTCGTCCGGTAGGACGACTGACCGACGACCCACCAAGACCGTGTCCCTGCTCGAGCGATGCGCGGCGGCAATGGTCGGGCGAGCCGTGCCGACGCTGACCTCACTGCTCCAACCCAACTGCACTACTGCCGCATTGCAACTCCCCGACTGCCGGGTCCTGACTGCGCTCCAGCCGATTCCAACTGACTGGCAGACGCGAACTTGCAACCCGAACTCACGACAGACAACGACCGGGAAGTAATAGCAGTCTGGCAAAGATTCTACGAGCGGATATACCGATACGCGCTAGCGCCGGTCACAGTCAGGCAAGAGCAGCAACTCACAAGGGAACCTCCCCATCGCACCCCCCTCAGATTTAGTTATAAGTTGGCACAGTGAATAAGCCTTGGAAAACTGAACACAGATCAATCGAGAAAATAGGAAGAAGTTGTGTGAAACCGTGAAAAAAATTAGTAAAATATACAAACTGAGTAGTCCATGCGCAAGATAAGCAACATCAAGGAGAGCGTGAGCTCAGGAGCGCCATGGTCCCGTGGTCGGCGTGAGTAGCTGCGGAACGAGAGGTCCTGGGTTCAAGTCTTCCCTTGACTGAAAATTTTACTTTCTTTATTTTCGCAAAGTTATGATCTGTCCGTTCGTTCATTGACGTCTCTGTTCACTGCAATAAGTTTAGTGTCTGTGTTTTGCGACCGCACAACAAAACCGTGCGATTAGTAGACGAAAGGACGTGCCTCTCCAATGGGAACCGAAAACATTTCATCGCAAGGTCATAGGTCAACCGATTCCTCCACGGGAAAACACGTCTGATATATTCTATACGACACTGGCGACGGCATGTGCGTCACATGACAGGAATATGTTGTCGACCCACCTAACTTGTACACTTTTAGCGAATGGGTAAGAAGATTCTTCTACCTTGCCCGATTTAGGTTTTCTTGTGGATGTGATAATCACTCCCCAAAAAATGATGAAAACATAAGAGTTTGTCACATAAACTGAAAATAAAAAATTAAAATTTTCACTAGAGGGAAGACTTGAACCTAGGACCTCTTGTTCCGTAGCTGCTCTCGCTAACCATGGGACCACAGCGCTGCTTGACTCCCTGTGTCCTTTATGTTGCATATCTTCGAATGGACTACTCAGTTTGTATATTTTACTAATTTTTTTCATAGTTCCACACAACTTCTTCCTGTTTTCTCGATTGATCTGTGTTCAGTTTTTCAAGGCCTATCCACTGTGCCAACTTATAATTAAATCTGAGGGGGTTGCGATGGGGAGGTTCCCTTGTCAGTGACTGTAGTAATTTAAGTTGTGAGGTGGACGTACGTTACAAACAGGGTGTAAAATACATGATGGCGGGAACACGAGCCACGCACGGCTCAATCTGCTAGTAGCTTGGACATTTAAGGCTTGAACGAGTATGGCCGCCGTAATGAGGCCGAGCTGTGACGCGGCGCGCTTCGCGTGTTCCAGCAGCAGCAGCACCAGCAGCAGGCGGCCGGCGCAGCGTACGACCCGTCGCGCGATCTGTCGCCCAACCTGCCCCTCACCTCGTGCGACTCGTCCTCCATGGGCGACGCCGAGGCGAGCAGCAGCGGCTGCAGCACGCCCTCCTCCTCGTCGGCGGCGTCGCAGCTGAGCGCCGGCCGGCGCGGCCTCGACGACGCGTCGTCGACGCCGCCCCCGCAGCCGCCGTCGCAGGCGCCGCAGCCGCCGCCGGCGACGCCGCAGGCGGACGCGGTGGTGTGCGCCGGCTGCGGCAGGCGCATCTGCGACCGCTACTACCTGCTGGCCGTGGACCGGCGGTGGCACGCCAACTGCCTCATATGCTACGCCTGCCGCAGGCCGCTCGACGGCGAGGGCACCTGCTTCGCCAAGGACGGCTCCATCTACTGCAAGAAGGACTACCACAGGTAGGACGCCGCCTCTGCCTACTTATAAGCGGCGCCATCGAGGGAAGAGAGGATCGCCATTCCCTTTTCTCACATCGTCTTAAATATTTCCGCACTGGGATGCTCCAGAACAGGTTACCGCAAGTGTTGTAAGATCTACCGGATGATCAAAAAGTCAGTAAAAATTTGAAAACTGAATAAGAAGTTCAAAAAATGTCCGACAGATGACGCTTCATCTGATCAGAATAGCAATAATTAGCATAAGAAATTACGACAAAGCAATGATGACGTTCTTTACAGGAAATGCTCAATATGTACACCATCATTCCTCAACAATAGCTGTAGTCGAGGAATAATGTTGTGAACAGCACTGTAAAGCATGTCCGGAGTTATGGTGAGGCATTGGCGTCGGATGTTGTTTTTCAGCATCCCTAGAGATGTCGGTCGATCACGATACACTTGCAACTTCAGGTAACCCCAAAGCCAATAATCGCACGTACTGAGGTCTGGGGACCTGGGAGACCAAGCATGACGAAAGTGGCGGCTGACCACACGATCATCACCAAACGACGCGCATCTGTCGGACATTTTGTGCATCTGTCGGACATTTTGTGAACTATGTTTTTTTTCCCTATAAAACCCCATGCCATTCCAAGCATGTGTGTCAATTTGTACCTGTCTATCTACATTATTCCGTGATTTATTCAGTTTTCAAATTTATACAGACTTTTTGATCACCCGTACCTACTACCTGCTCGATTACAAAAGTATCGACAATGATACGAAACTAATAACAGATGTTTCGATCAGTAATTCGTCACTGATTTCATTATGAATGCATCTACGTCTTCAGAAATTAGATCGTTACAATTTAAATCTAAAAGGTTCCGCAGAAAAAAATTTTCCTTACGCTCAATAGCGAGATTAAGAACATTTTTTTACGCTAGCGTCGCCTCCGTGTTATCAAATGCAGAAGTCGCGAGTATATTGAATTTCCGCACTAGTGCCATTTCCGACAGGGTTACAGTATATCGAACGTACTGCACGAAATAAACGAACTAATGATGTGTGTTGCTGCTTTTACAAGAGCAAACGCCCGAAAACTACAGTGCAAAGCTTTCTATTTTCCGTTTCCTTCTTGATTCTCCTACTGTTTCCTTTTTATTGCTTATAGCAGAGAGACCGTTTCTTCACATACAGGGTGATCAAAAAGTCAGTATAAATTTGAAAACTTAATAAACCACGGAATAATGTAGATAGAGAGGTAAAAATTGACACACACGCTTGGAATGACACGGGGTTTTATTAGAACAAAAAAAAAGTTCACAGATGCGCTGGACAGCAAAACTGCTACCGTGACGGGTGAGAGGTATGCCGATATGTTACAGAATCGCATCATCCACAGCCTGGCTGATGAACACCTGCTGGAACGTACGATGTTTATGCAGGATGGTGCTCCACCCCATACTGCTAGGCGCGTGAAATATCTCTTGCACGCGTCGTTTGGTGATGATCGTGTGCTCAGTCGCCACGTTCGTCATGCTTGGCCTCCCAGGTCCTCAGACGTCAGTCCGTGCGATTATTGGCTTTGGGGTGTCCTGAATTCGCAAGTGTATCGTGATCGACCGACATCTGTAGGGATGCTGAAGGACAACATCCGACGCCAATGCCTGACCATAACTCCGGACATTTACAACATTATTCCTCGACTACAGCTGTTGTTGAGGAATGATGGTGGACATATTGAGCATTTCCTGCAAAGAACATCATCTTTCCTTTGTCTTACTGTGTTATGCTAATTATTGCTATTCTGATCAGATGAAGCGCCATCTGTCGGACATTTTTGGACTTTTGTATTTTTTTGGTTCTAATAAAACCCCATGTCATTCCAAGCATGTGTGTTAATTTCTACCTCTATATCTACATTATTCCGTGATTTATTAAGTTTTGAAATTTATTCTGACTTTTTGATCACCCGGTATTTCCGCAACGGGATGCACTATAACAGCTGCTCGATTACAAAAGTATCGACAATGATACGAAACTTGCCAAACTAATAACAGATGGTACGATCAGTACTTCGCCACTAAATTCCGTTATGAATGCATCTACGTCTTCAGAAATTCGATCGTTAAAATTTAAATCTAAAAGGTTCCGCAGAAAAAATTTTCCCTTACGCTCGATAGCGAGATTAAGAATTTTTTTTACGCTAGCGTCGCCTCCGTGTTCTTAAATGCTGAAGTCGCGAGTATACAACCTGGTCCATTTACAGTGACCAGGCCAAATATCATAGCGACCGGGCTAAATGTATCACGAAATAAGCATCAAACGAAAAAACTACAAAGAACGAAACTCGTCTAGCTTGAAGGGGGAAACCAGATGGAGCTACAGTTGGCCCGCTAGATGGCGCTGCCATAGGTCAAACGGATATCAACTGCGCTTTTTTTTAAAAGTAGGGACCCCCATTTTTTATTACATATTCGTGTAGTACGTAAAGAAATATGAATGTTTTAGTTGGGCCACTTTTTTCGCTTTGTGATAGATGGCACTGTAATAGACACAAACGTATAAGTATGTGGTATCACGTAAAATTCCGCTAGTGCGGACGGTATTTGCTTCGTGATACATTATCCGTGTTAAAATGGACCGTTTACCAATTGCGGAAAAGGTAAATATCTTGTTGATGTATGGCTATTGAGATCAAAATGCCCAACAAGCGTGTGCTATGTATGCTGCTCGGTATCCTGGACGACATCATCCAAGTGTCCGGACCGTTCGCCGGATAGTTACGTTATTTAAGGAAACAGGAAGTGTTCAGCCACATGTGAAACGTCAACCACGACCTGCAACGAATGATGATGCCCAAATAGGTGTTTTAGCTGCTGTCGCAGCTAATCCGCACATCAGTAGCAGACAAACTGATTTTGGAAATTCTATAGACTGGTATAGTGTTATCTGCACATCACGAGTTCCAATTTGCCTACAAAAAAGTATTTTCAATTTTTTTTATCATTTTGTCTGTGTCTGTGTCCCGCAGTGTCGGCGTGGTTACAACGGATTTGGCGATGTTAGTTTCAGGGAACCTACCCGAGTCCAGGAAGCAGCATGTTAGCGCTCTCTGCTATCCTGGCGGTCCACTTTGTCTGTGTCACTAATTCTTACAAAAATCTTGACACTACTGTTTGCAGGAAGTCATTGTCATCGAAAAATGTCGATTTAGTAGTTTCAAAAAGTTTCGTTTAACTTTTTTTTTTTTTTTTTTAGTTTTGGGCGAATGTTTCCGTGGATATTCATATGGCATTTGTCGATGACAAACACTTGCTGAAGCTAGTGTCATGAACATATTGGTATTAACTAGCAATCATGACTGAATACAAATATTATTTTGCTTAGTCAGGAGCGTGCACTGTAGCGTTCTATTATTTCGAGGGACGGATTAATTTTATGTTGGATTGAGAGGTAAATAGCAGATTAAGTGTTTTAACTGGAAATGGAGTGGAACCTTATGCACGATAGGTATCAGCCGACAGTCACCGAATTTAATGACGAACGAGACCCGACACGGCACGGGGCAGACAGCTCGAGGCTGCAACAACAAACAGAGATAGATTGGCCGCGCCGGGCCGTCCGCGGGCGCGCAGTACATTTTTAGCAATCGCGATGTTGCGGTATCAGGGGAACAGGATCGCAGACCCGCCAGGCCGCCGTTTCCAGGCAGCGGCCCGCCGGACCGAGATCTTGCATGCGCGCGCCGCACTCGCTCTTCCTCGTCCGTCCGCGGAGATAGCGTGTTAAATGGAGGGAAACGGCGCCGGGCGCGCCGTGTGTGTGTGGGGGGGGGGGGGGGGGCACGCGCGCCGTCGCTATGTCCATCACCCCCCTCCCCCGCTATCCCGATCCTTCTGCAGCCCGCGTGGCGGCCCCCGGGGGGCCCATTGTCCGCGCGATGCTATCGCCATCGTGTTTGTTTTTCCATAATGCGCCGAGCCGACAAACGCCCGCCTTGTTATTACCGACGGCCGAGCCGGATCCACGGCCGCTGTGGCTGCGGCGGACGCCGCAAGAAGCGACTCGGCCAGCGCAGCGCAGCCCGGGCCGGTCCGCCAGCGCCCTCTGATCGGCATTGTCTCGAGGCGCCCCCCCCCCCCCCCCCCTCTCTCGCTCTACTGCGGCTGCGGTCGCGAGTTACGGTTGTTACGGAGGAGCGCTCCTTTATCAACTGCACGCTTGCAGGTCGCTCGCGAGGGGATTCCGCCGCGGCCGTTAACATGACTGTCCCGTGCCGCCGTGACTGAATTCGTGGAAGCGCACACCGCCAAAGGCTGATTCAGCTGTCGCATCTTAGTGTCCAAATGTTTCACATTTGCACCTTTACTGCGCACGACAGAAACTATACAGACGTGAGACGCGCAGAGGAAAAGTTGAGACACACACCTGCAAGTCAGAGGAGTGTCTCTCCTCAAGGCAAAACCAAATCCGAGGAAATGTTTTATTCTTGGGTTGGGTAAAAAGTAGTGGCAACGCTGCTACAATTCATACTAGACTTTTCGGTCAGAAGTTCACCGTATTGGCCGGCCGGAGTGACCGAACGGTTCTAGGCGCTTCAGTCTGGAATCGCGCGACCGCTACGGTCGCAGGTTCGAATCATGCCTCGGGCATGGATGTGTGTGATGTCCCTAGGTTAGTTAGCTTTAAGTAGTTCTAAGTTCTAGGGGACGGATGACCTCAGCTGTTAAGTCCCATAGTGCTCAGAGCCATTAGAACCATTTTGAACTAAAGGGTGTCAAAGTGTCACTAACCACAGATGCGCTTTACACACTAATGCTACATTCATTTATGTAGTTTTTCGTACACACACACACACACACACACACATACACACACACACACACACACACACAGAGCTGTATCTTCATTGTACAACTCTGCAGATCAGCTACTCGCGTGAGAAGCGGAACGCGAACTTAAGACCATTCGGTTTGTGATGGGTAACGACCCTACCTGAGGTCACTAAAGCCTCGGACAGTAGTCTCAGATGTGAGATCCTGTCTACTATCTATCCGCTAAGGCACTTCTTTTATATGTGTGTGTGTGTGTGGGGGGGGGGGGGGGCCTTCTAGAGCTTTCTGCGTGTGTGGATCACCCGACCTTAATCAACAGGTATTCTTCTCATGGAAGAACCTTTGAGGGCAGAACTGAACTAGAATTTGAAAGGAAATCGGCTGTCTCTTATTCGAATGAATCATGCCAGAATTTGCCTTTTGTCATTTAGAGAAGCAACGCGAAACCTAAATCTGGACGTCCGTTTGCGGATCTGATGCTCCGTTCTCCCAAATGCGAGTCTTGTGTCTGAAGTACAGGGCGTTTCATAGAGCGTGAACTTAAACTTTCCGAACTGTGTACGAAAGAAGTGATGCAGACGTATATGCACTAATATGCATCTCAAAATAAAAGACACAAAATGTACCCAAAATACAGCATTTTTCTATGAATCTGAAGAGGCGATAATACGGATAAAGTTTTAGCTCAAAGGTATTATAAAACACATTCACTTTCTCTGCGTAATTGTTTCCGGAATGTTATACTGACTTATTTTTACTTAGGCACGACCAGGAACGTCATCATTTATGTACACTAGGAAAGAGGACACGACGTAACAAGAAGAAATTGAAAATACAGAGACCTAGCTTCGGGAAGAACTGAAGGCCTTTACGTGTAATCACTTCCCAGCGGAAATCAAGTAGCGGCCCGCTCCTCGGGAAGGCGGGTCGGCCTCTTCAAGGTCGTGCAGCCAGAGATTCCCGTTACGTCACAGAGAACACGGACGGGATGACTTCCTCCTCATGCCACGTCGTCTGTCAAAATTACCATAATCGCCGCGTCAGTAATAATCACAATTATAATAATCGTATGTTAATACGCCGGTCGAGTAGCTGTTAGATTAATCTAAATTCAGAGTGCTCGTTAATGGGATAGGGAAGAACCAGTTCCTCGTATCGATTCGGAGGCGATCGGGAAATGCCCCGCGTTACGCACGGAGTGCGCTACGGCGCGGCGGCTGCGGCCCGCCGCATCTGATGGGAATTTCAAAATTAAATTGATTAATCTACAATGTAAAATAAATTGTGATTATTAGGTCGCTATTAAAGTAAACATGCCCGCCGCTGTTTATTATGGTAACCGTATCCGAGAGTACCTGATTTCTGTTAAGTATTACACGTTTGAGAGTAAGCGGGCAGAATACATAAAATCGCTCGCTGCACCAGCGGTAACGAGATTCATGAGAGTAGTATTTCTCTTCCTGTTCCGTAATTTGAGAATCCTCTTGAATCACTTGCGGTCATCAAAGAGCAGGTTTGTTCGTTTTAAAGTCTTTCTCGTTCATTGTCTTTCCCCGGATTAGTTTCTGGAAGTGGCGCATGAATGAAATACCACTCCCAAAAGAGTCATTAATAGAGTCGACCTTAAGATGATAGCTGAAAAGTATTGTAAGAGGTTTGATATTATTAGATATCGGGGGTAAGGAGTTGTTTTTCGTTTATGGACATCCTTAACAGGCTTTTCTCCCCTAAAAAGATTTCGTGATCTTTTCCACCGTACCGCCTGCTCTACAGTTCCATGCCTAACGTCATGTTTTTATCAAAAAACAATAAAAAAAGCATTTGATTTCAGGAAAATTTCTATGATTTGGATAATATTGTTTTCCAGTAAAATTCGGTGACAAAAGCACAAGAAAATGTAAATCTTGAAACGACTGCTGTCTAAATCAGTAACTCTATCGTAAGGACCTGTATGAATCATTTGCTGATGTAGTAATGTACCATAACGATGTGACTGACTGACGTCATTTTGCCAGGGTATTCTACTACCAGCGGGTATGATTTATACTCTGTTGAACAGCGTAGCCGGTTAACCACGATATTCTCTACAATTACTTTAAACTGAATTTTAGGATTGCATTGTACGATTACAGACTAATATTGTCTATGACTTTGATACCTTTTCCTGAACACGATGAAATAATTTTTTGCTAGCAGATTGCGAAAATCATTTAATATGCAGTTGTACAGTACTACAGTATGTCGTACTAGCAGACACGAAAATTTATATTGATGACGGCCAATCATTATTTTTTTAATTTGCAGTTTGCGGAAAATTAAGTATGCCGCACTGTTGAATGTCCAGATATGACTAAACATTATTTTACTTAAAAGAAACGGCTTAATTTCATATTTTGATCTGAATTTTCTCCTTACGTCTTAGGATCAGAGAACTATGTAACACTCCGTTATCTCACTTGATTTATCACTCAACATTTCAAGATTTGTCATTTCCTTGACTTTTAGTTTACTCCTCGCAGGTGTAAATGCAAGTAATCAAGTAGAGTGGACATATCTGATGTTAATTTTACTCTGAGAGTGGCTGAGAGTCCTGGAAGCCGGCCGGCCGTTGTGGCACAGCGGTTCTAGGCGCATCAGTCTGGAACTGCGCAACCACTACGTCGCAGGTTAGAATCCTGCCTCGGGCATGGGTGTGTGTGATGTACTTAGGTTAGTTAGGTTTATGTAGTTCTAAGTCTAGGGGACTGGTGACCTCAGATGTTAAGTCCCATAGTGCTCAGAGCCATTTGAACCTGGAAGCCGAAGTGATACTACTCGGTCGTGGACAGCTAAAGCTTTGCACTTCCGTCCTGGTACAAACAGTACTTAAGCGTCTTACACCGATTAATGTCGTACTTTGACAATGTGTTAACCAGCAACGTGCTGCCATGTTACTACGTACGTGTATGTGCGTCTACATGACCTTTATCCAATTCACACTTAACGTGCTTGGCGGAGGGTTCATCGAATCACTTTCAGAACCTTGTCTACCATTCCACGCAAGAACAGCATGGGAAAAATGAGCATTTAAATGTTTCAGTGCTAGCCCCTATTTTTGTTATTTTATTACGATGATCATTTTTCTCTATATAGGTCGGCGTCAGAAAAATATTTTCGCATACGGAGAGGAAGGTGGTGACTGACTACAACAGACTGCTTAATAGTCTTCGCTTCCAGCCGCAAAATTCGGGCGCCATAAGCGGCTTGTCGTCAATTGGGACAACCCTTAAAGTGTTTTTGCCGACTGGGTGTATTTAGACGTTTCAGTTACAATGTGCTACAAATCTAACCAACTGCGGTCCGCTGACCACAGTGCTCGAGCGGTTCTAGGTGCTTCAGTTCGGAACCACGTGGCTGCTATGGTCGCAGGTTCGAATCCTCCCCCGGGCATGGATGTGTGTGATGTCCTTAGGTTAGTTAGGTTAAAGCAGTTCTAAGTTCTATGGGGCTGATGACCTCAGATGTTAAGACCGATAGTGCTTAGAGCCAACTGCGGTCTCTGAGGTCGATATACTTAACTAAATTTGTAGATGAAATTGGTAAAAACCCACTTTTTAAAAACCTGTCTTCGGTTTTTCCCACATTCACACCATATCTATACATGGGACGATTTAACTTCTTGCTAAACTGAAACGATCAAAGATAAAATGGGGATGATGCTTGTTGCTTTCTCCGACTTAACAGTTTCGCAATAAGGAGCCTAACTATCTGAAGTCCAGCTGCCCAGTTATTCCTCCAAGTCAAAATCTGTAGTTGCAGAACTGAAACCTGACAAGCTACAGTCATTTTTCTCTCAGTTCTGTCATTCTGTAGCCGGCCGGCGTGACCGAGCGGTTCTAGGCGCTTCAGTCTGGAACCGCGCTACCGCTACGGTCGCAGGTTCGAATCCTGCCTCGGGCATGGATGTATGTGATGTCCTTAGGTTAGTTAGGTTTAAGTAGTTCTAAATTCTATGGGACTGATGACTCAGAAGTTAAGTCCCATAGTGCTCAGAGCCATTTGAACCATTTGTCATTCTGTGCACTGTCCCTCGGAATAAAGAGACGAGTGGTGATAGAGAAAGAAGAGCTCAAGTTCGTTGCGTGTTTGCAGCTACGCTGCGTCTTCATAATTCTTTTCGAAGAGCGGATCGAAGATCGTTTGTTTCGTTCATTTCACTACCACCAGTCAAGTCAGGCTTCAGAAATATCAATTTCTTCTATTAAAACTTCGTACGTGGCTGCTTTTCCTTCTTTTCACGCAGTATGATTAGCAGAAGTTATAACCGAAAGTTTCGGAATATTCCAGCAGCCTTCAGTAGAAGGTAAAACACCGACTCCCTCTCTCTCTCTCTTTTTCAGGGAGGTTATGTTGACAACAGGTGGAGGTTCAAGTGACGTAACGACAAGTCTGTGCAAACTGTGCGGTTACCGGAGGGAACTGCGCAGTTGTCGTAGCAAAAGGCGAGTGTCTCTTCCAGACGGCGGACGACCTGTCTGATTTGCTCTGTTATCCGATAATAGTACAGTTAATCATACAGACATGACGTCACACTGATAAAGTCCACAGTGAAACTTACAGTCTGTATGCCCATTTGTCTACTGTATACGGACAAAAAATTTACTATGTTGTTTCGTGATGAAAAACCTGAACAATTCGGTGTGCATTTGCACTGCATAATAAACGTAATGAACCTCCTTACCATCAGAGTAGTGTGTAGCGATAACCATGGACCCTTCCAGGAATATCGATAGTGAGCTATGCTACTTGAAATACACAACCACTCACTATTCATAAGGCTTTATTTACGCCTAGACGAGTTTGAGACATAATGGGTTGTCATAGTACATTTATATATTCACCAACACAAAGCTTTTGTCGACTGCAGCTGCGTTTCATTCTTAACTCGTAGCTCCTGTTTCCACATTCATATGCGTGGCAAAGACATCTCCAGCTTCACTGATGCAGCGCAACATATGCTGTATGGCCGACGGCCAGGGAACCAACCACCGATACCGTGGGTAAATTAAGAGTAACCCACTGTTCTGCACACTGCATTCTTTTTCCCGATTCGATTCCTACGATTCAATCTCACATTGCGAATCGATTACTACGATTCGTTCACGATTCATTCTAGTCTTCGATGGCACGATTCTTACGGAATGCAAAAAGTTCTACATCTTACTCACAGATGGCAGGACATGTCTAAAATTGTCAATGGGGTTAGAATCGAACTGTGTCATAAGATATGCCACAAATAGTTCATTTATGAGTAAACATGCAAATGACGTTGCAAGTGTGATTCTCGATTTATACGTGTAATGTCTTAATTGTTGAAAGGTCACGTTTGATTTGATTGCATCTATTGTTTTATTTCAGTATGCCAGAAAAGAGGACTCGATTTGTGCGGAAGGTGGTGCAAAATTACGTGGTATGCCAGTTTGGTTGTGTGGCTTGAACGTATTTAACTACAGACCTCTGTTTTATAGTAAGAAAATCTAGCAGTGAGGCAGACGTGGTTTGCCTCATATCATCCTAAGTTTTCCTGTGCTAAATGTCTTTCCAAGTCCACATCACCCTTGTAATTCATAACGCAGCTGACAGTCCTCCCACACAGCAAATTTAGATTAACTTTAATTTCTTCTAAATACAAAGCATAGGTATTTTGCTTTTAATTTGTCTGAGAACTTGCCGCTGTCACTGCTATTTACGTAAGAAGACGACATACTTCTAAACAATAGGATTCAATCCTATACCGCGACGTTACTTCACTAACATTTAATATGAATCTGAACACGGTAACATTCGAAAACTAGAATTTTAAAGACGGTATTACACGGCGATCCGTCAAGAAAGGTATTGGTTAGAGAGCTTACATTCGCTCTGTAATATTGGTCTAGTGCGACAGCCATTTAGTGGCGGCACTGGTGCAACTAACAGAATTAGCAAATTAGCAGTGAAGTAATGTCGCTGTATACGATTGTATCCTACACTTTAGAAGTATGTCGTCTTCTCACATAAATAGTAGTGGCAGAAGCAAGTTCTCAGACAAATTAAAAGCAAAATACCTATGCTTTGTATTTCGACGAAACAAAAAGTTAAGCTACATTTGCAGTGTGTGAGGGCTGACAGTTGCTTTATTGTGAAATATAAGGTGCTGTGGAATTGGAAAGAGCACAGAAAAACGTAGGATGATATGAATCCGCCCATGTGCACTATATAGGGATAGTAAATGGGAAATGCCTTTACGCTCGTTCCCGTCAGCCACCGCCAAATGTCAGCTTGGTTTTCACGAGTAATATTACGGCCCACGAACTTCGTTTGTTCGTTCCGAGCTTCCTTTGTTCACACGCATCCTCCACTTGACTGCCACCTGGCGGTCGTAATCATTCGGCACGATTCGGAAGTTGCCTTCGAAGCATAGCGTACTAAGAATCGATGAATCGTTGGAACTTGGAATCGTCACGACTCGGAAACACGCAATCGTTCTTACGATTCTTTTGAACGACGATTCGTCCGTATCACGATTCGATTCTTACGACTCTTTATTTAGGGTCGTTCAAATGAACGACTCATTCACGAATCGCCACAACTCTACTGCATACTGTTTAGTTTCTTAAGCTGCCTCTGCTGGGCACACCGCACTGACTAGACGCTAAGCAGGAAAGCCACGTGACAGCTGCTCGGAGCTCGGCTGACCTGAAGACACGCGTGTCCCGACGTGAGCACACGGCGGAGGCCTGGTTACCACAGTGGCGGCTGAACGAGACCCGGGCCTCCATAAACGACGGCAGCGGACCGGAACAGTTGAAACTCGGGACATGCACGTTGCCTACACAGCCGCGAAAGGCGGAGCGGCGAACCGAATGCGAGTTAGTTTTGCCGCCCGGCGGGTCTCAAATTCGGGCCTCCACGGCTACGTCACGCAGCAGAGCTTTATGCTCTCTCTCTCTCTCTCTCTTCCCCCCTCTTTCTTTTTCTCCCTCTCCCATCTCTCTCTCCATAAACTTGCTCGCACGCTCTTCCTCTCTGCACGTCCGGTCTTTTGTCTTGTGGAAGACGTAAAAGGTGGGGGGGATTTTGGGCGTGTGAGTCCGCCGCGCGCACTTTTCTTTGAACGCGCCAAGACCGGCATTTATTTTTCTTCCATGCCCTGCTATTTTGTTTCTGTTTCTATTTTTCTTTAACTCAGCTCGTCTTTGAAGGCAACTTTTTCTTTGTGGGGCGAACTCGGTCTCTTCTCTGCGATAGGCTGCTTATTTTTTCTGTGGGTCTATTTATTTTACAGGCCTTCTCTTTTTCTGCACGAAGTCGCTTGCACGCGCCTGTGTGTGTGTGTGTGTGTGTGTGTGTGTGTGTGTGTGTGTGCACGCCTTTAAGCAGTTACCTTCCCGTGTGGTGGCCTTCCAATGAACAGGTTATTTACGTTGCAATTCACTTGTCATCCTGGCTCGCCTTTCTACTTCGGAGATCTGTCCGAACGCCGTTTATTTCCACTTGTCCGTATGGCGATGCTCTTCCCGATAGATAAAGTTTGTAATAGCGTCTTATTCATCTTCTGACATCAAAGATGGCTGTCATGCCGCTCCTCTCTAGTGAGTGGGCAGTGCCTTTGCTCACCGTGTCTTAAATTTCAAGTCGCTGGCGAAAAGTGGTGCATTCACATTGCGTTCAGTTACAGGCAGTTAGTTGACAGTGCCGTAATGGCACTGTTCTGGGCGGTAGTCTCCGTGTAGCGTGACTTGTTGAAGAGTACGGCCCTTCTCTCTCTCTCTCTCTGTGTGTGTGTGTGTGTGTGTGTGTGTGTGTGTGTGTGTGTGTGTGTGTGTGTGTGCACGCGCGCCCGAGCGCGTGCGTGTGCGTGACTTGGACATCGTGCATTCCGTCGAGATTTCTTCGACTCAGTGCTCACATTCACTTTATTTCTCCCTCTTCAACATACGATTTTAAAAATACAACAAAGGTTCACGTCCATTGATAACCTGTCGAACCTTTGTGTATCATATAATAATCAAATAGTGTATAGTGCACTACTTGCGTAAGTAAACTGCCAAGAATGTACTAACAGAATTTATTTACAAAAACAAAATTTTCTTCCATCTCAAAGGAATATTGTAAGAAACAAAAAAGTGATCATAAAAAACGAGGATATTCAAGAAAGAAGAGTAACACCATAAACGGCTATAGCAGTTGTACTTACACTGACCTGTAAAACATCAACAGCCAAAAGAATAAGCGCACATCAGAGGACAAAGGAGTGAGACGACAGTAGATCCATCTCTATTACTTAGAAGTGGCAAACACAGTAATAGAAGGAAATGCCAAAACAGAAATCCATAGCCCTTCAGACTTCAGAAACTGTAAGAAAGAGCATTCACATGGTTAACACGTAATGGAGAAAATGTTACTGTGAAAGTTGGGCTTCGTTTCTTATCCCCTTACTGCAGTATTTTAACAGACAGATCAGATTTGTCCGTAATACACCTCAGTGATGTAAAGGTTGGTTCAAATTACTCTGAGCACGATGGGACGTAACTGCTGAGGTCATCAGTCCCCTAGAACTTAGAACTACTTAAACCTAACTAACCTAAGGACATCACACACATTCATGCCCGAGGCAGGATTCGAACCTGCGACCGTAGCGGTCGCGCGGTTGCAGACTGTAGTGCCTAGAACTGCTCTGACACTGCGGCCGGCTGATGTAAAGGAAGTGAAATGCTATCTACGATATTTTAATTCGCCGATTCAGACAGGTCTTGCCCCCCTTCTTGCAGCGGTGTACCGTAGGTCTCTAGAAGAGCGTAGCGTTCTAAAGGATTGGAAAAGGGCACAGGTCATCCCCGTTTTCAAGAAGGGACGTCGAACAGATGTGCAGAACTATAGACCTATATCTCTAACGTCGATCAGTTGTAGAATTTTGGAACACGTATTATGTTCGAGTATAATGACTTTTCTGGAGACTAGAAATCTACTCTGTAGGAATCAGCATGGGTTTCGAAAAAGACGGTCGTGTGAAACCCAGCTCGCGCTATTCGTCCACGAGACTCAGAGGGCCATAGACACGGGTTCACAGGTAGATGCCGTGTTTCTTGACTTCCGCAAGGCGTTCGATACAGTTCCCCACAGTCGTTTAATGAACAAAGTAAGAGCATATGGACTATCAGACCAATAGTGTAATTGGATTGAAGAGTTCCTAGATAACAGAACGCAGCATGTCATTCTCAATGGAGAGAAGTCTTCCGAAGTAAGAGTGATTTCACGTGTGCCGCAGGGGAGTGTCGTAGGACCGTTGCTGTTCACAATATTTATAAATGACCTTGTGGATAACATCGGAAGTTCAATGAGGCTTTTTGCAGATGGTGCTGTGGTGTATCGAGAGGTTGTAACAATGGAAAATTGTACTGAAATGCAGGAGGATCTGCAGCGAATTGACGCCTGGTGCAGGGAATGGCAATTGAATCTCAATGTAGACAAGTGTAATGTGCTGCGAACACATAGAAAGATAGATCCCTTATCATTTAGCTACAAAATAGCAGGTCAGCAACTGGAAGCAGTTAATTCCATAAATTATCTGGGAGTACGCTTTAGGAGTGATTTAAAATGGAATGATCACATAAAGTTGATCGTCGGAAAAGCAGACGCCAGACTGAAATTCATTGGAAGAATCCTAAGGAAATGCAATCCGAAAACAAAGGAAGTAGGTTACAGTACGCTTGTTCGCCCTCTGCTTGAATACTGCTCAGCAGTGTGGGATCCGTACCAGATAGGGTTGATAGAAGAGATAGAGAAGATCCAACGATAGCAGCGCGCTTCGTTACAGGATCATTCAGTAATCGCGAAAGCGTTACGAAGGTGATATATAAACTCCAGTGGAAGACTCTGCAGGAGAGACGCTCAGTAGCTCGGTACGGGCTTTTGTTAAAGTTTCGAGAACATACCTTTACCGAAGAGTCAAGCAGTATATTGCTCCCTCCTACGTATATCTCGCGAAGAGACAATGAGGATAAAATCAGAGAGATTAGAGCCCACACAGAAGCATACCGACAATCCTTCTTTCCACGAACAATACGAGACTGGAATAGAAGGGAGAACCGATAGAGGTACTCAGGGTACCCTCCGCCACACACCATCAGGTGGCTTGCGGAGTATGGATGTAGATGTAGATGTAGAACCTGTGGCTCTACCGATTTATTGTCGATATTTCCGTATAGTACTTTAATCCAGAGCACGGCAACTATTTTTTTATGCATTTAAAAGTAGTGTATCCGTTGTAGCACCTCAAACGAAGTAATTATTAGTACTATAACTGGAAAGTATTGCGAAGTATGGCACCGGGAAGATCAATATTATATCTTCGTTCCCATTTCTTGCATGCATAAGTTAGTGTAATGAATGGCAGCTCCCTTTAAATATGTATAAATGCAAAGATAATACCTATACCAAACAGAGAGAATCCGGTAATAAGATAGGAGATGAACATCTTGACCACGAATAAATACTTAGGGATAAAGGTAAAGAGAAGGCGAAAGAAAGGCTTCGTTTTGTTGAAAGGGTTCTGGAAAGTGCAGTGAAGAAATTCGCGCACAAGATCTTTATTCGACTAGTTATATAAAGCTTTCTTCAAGCATATGAGGTCCTTATCAAATAGACGCAACAGCAAACAGCGGAAAATCTCACGGACGCCCTGCTATGTATTCGAGGAAGATCGTACGGCCGCGAGGGATTAGCCGAGCGGTCTAGGGGGCTCTGCAGTCATGGACTGTGCGGCTGGTCCCGGCGGAGGTTCGAGTCCTCCCTCTGGCATGTGTGTGTGTGTGTGTGTGTGTGTTTGTCCTTAGGATAATTTAGGTTAAGTAGAGTGTAAGCTTAGGAACTGCTAACGTTAGCAGTTAAGTCCCATAAGATTTCACATACATTTGAACGTTTTTGAAGATCGTACGACCAATCTGCTGCCACGGCTGTTTATAGCTCCTGCGTGAGTGGATCAGGACAGATAACTGATGATAAAGGCACTACACTTCCCTACGTCACTGCCTGACAAGGAAATTGAAGCATCAAAAATGGGAGGAGAAAATGAAATGAAACTTCACGCGTGGAGAGGGAATGTGATTTTATTTCAGTGATGACAGTATCGAGTCACATTTAGGAAGAACTTGGATAGTATGGTCCCACTCGTCAGTATGGCGTTCCACCCCCTGTGACCTGGATGCATCCAGTGATTCGGTCGGAAAGTGTGTCATAAGGCCGACGGATCCTCTCCTGAGGTAAGCTGGCTAACAACAGTTGTAAATGGTCCTTCATATCGTAAATACTGGCAGTGGGCTGGGGTTAAAGTCCGAGGTGATCCAAAGCATGTTGTGCACGGCATCTTGCCATACAGGTGAGTCCCTCTACATCACAGAGCATGGTACTGTTGAAATCTGGCGCATGAGAGGTAACACACATAGGTGCAGAATGTCCACGGTGTACCGCTGTGACGTCACTACCAGCCGTGACCTGAAGTCATACCCGATTGCTCCCCACCCATGACACCACTGTGCTTCTCCAAAATACTGCAAGAATGGGACCTCTCCCCAGGTCGCCGCTGTACTATCTACGGATGGTCACCCGGAGTAGTATTGAGCCGCGCATCATCACTGAACACAATGCAACGCCATTCATCAGTAGTATCATCATTAGTACGTGCTTCCCCGTAGGCATGCCAAACGCAACCGGTTGTGTTGTGTTAATGGCAGGCCACGCGTGGGGCGGTAGTACCGTACCTTGGTCCGGCTGCTACCTGTCTGCGACCAGTGGTGCGGCATGAGACGGAACGCTGCAGTGGTTCATCATATGCTCTCGGACGCCAGATGCAGAAGTCAAAGGGTTTCCACGTGTCTGGAGCACAACACGGCAATAGTCCTTTGCAGTGATGAGAAGTTGTGTACTGGAAGCTTGACGATTCGTATACCTGCTCTCACGTTCCTATGCAGTTCACGCTGCTGTCACACCTGTATGCCCATAAATGTGGATATTGCACGACCCGATCAGCCGGCCACATGGGGACCCACAATGACGGCCCTTTCAAAAATGTCGGGTGCTGATAACGCTGTCTCACATGAGTACGCGGTACTTCAGTTATCATTCAACATATGACGCTACAATATGTAAGCTACCAGGTCTGGTAACAACACCAAACAGGAACAACACTAACACAGTGTGGTGGCCGTTACGCGTTCTACAGAGAATTGCATGCCTCTTCACTTACGTACCTGTCGATCGTGATTCGGAGCTACAATGACTTGCAGCCGCGTCTTTTCTGTGAGGCAGTACACGTAGTGCTCTAAAGAGTGTTGACTGTGGAAGCTCACACTGGTGAAAGCATACGACAAAGAAAGCAAAAACGTTCCAGTCAACACTAGTCCGCCCGCAGACGTGTCGTTCGCAAAAATAAATACGAAATGTTGCCTAGATTGTACAAAAACTTTTCGATTAAGTCACATTCTAACTGGGCTCTCATTTCACCCATTTACAGTTCGCTGCCCTAGTTCTTCGACAGCCTCAGCAGGACTGCTGTGCGCTTCACTTTCGAGATAACGCGAGACAGAAAAGTCCAGAGGGTTGAGGTCAGATGGTGTTGGAGGCACGACCTACCAGTCATGGATGATAATGACGCGTCTAATATCATCTTACCGGTATATAACTAGTAAAACTTGCGTCTTATCATGCACTGCCAAATTTCCAAACCATGGGCCTCGGGGAGAAATTTTTTGCCTAGTGCTATTATTTTACCCTTTGTATATACGGTGCTGAAAAAAAAAACACCTGCAACGACCGTGTTGAGTGGCACAAGGCGCTGTAGCGTTAGCAGTAGATTTACCACGGTCATCGGCGATCAGGTGGCATTCAGGATGCCTGTGTGTTTTAACTCTGCAGGACCGAGCGAGGTGGAGCAGTGGTTAGCACACTGGACACGCATCCGGCCATCCTGATATAGGTTTTCCCTGATTTTCCTAAATCGCTTCAGAGGGATGTCGGGATAATTCCTTCGAAAGGGCACGGCTGATTTCCCTCCTCATCTTTCCCTAATCCGAGCTTGTGCTCCGTCTCTGATGACCTAGTTGTCGACGGGACGTTCAACACTGATCTCCTCGTCCTGCTTTAACTCTGCAGAAAGTAGGTGTGCTGAGTTTAGAAGTTAACAATGTTTGCAACATTCATTCTAGGACACAATCGTGCCCAACTGACGAGTACTGTTGAACAGCGTCAGACATTTGAACAGGTTCGCATTGTGGACCTGCGAAAAGTTGGACGGGGGTATCAGCGGATAGCTGCACATGTTGGTAACAATGTATCGGCGGTGTATCGCTGACTTCAGCGGCGGTCTGTGAAGCATTCCCATAGCTGTAGACCAGGTTCTGGACGTCCGCGTAGTACAGATGAGTGTCAGGACCGCCGCATTGTGTGCGCAGTGGTGGCAGGAAATAAATCTGGGCACATGTTACACCTCTGTATCACCGAGGACCATCGCAGCCGTCTGCTTACAGCAGGACTGTGATCACGTGTGGTTCTGGTCAGGATACCACTGACCCAACGACACCCCCAAGCACGCTCATCTGGCGTCGCGGAACAGTTGTCTGGAGAGTGGAATGACATCAGCGATAAGAGCAGGCTCTGTCTGCATCCGAGTGATGGACGTCCACGTGAATGGCGTAGACTTAGTGAGCCGCTGGTTCCAGAGTGCATTCGCCCACGACACACAGGTTCCACCCGAGGCTTCTTGGGATAGGGGACCATCACCTACAGCTCTTGGTCGCATTTACTGGTAAACTAACCAGTGCACAGGCTTTTGTCCCCGTATGTAAATTGAAGGTGGATAGGGGAAGAAAGAAAGGAAAGGGAGAGGACAACAGCTGCAGATACACTCCTGGAAATTGAAATAAGAACACCGTGAATTCATTGTCCCAGGAAGGGGAAACTTTATTGACACATTCCTGGGGTCAGATACATCACATGATCACACTGACAGAACCACAGGCACATAGACACAGGCAACAGAGCATGCACAATGTCGGCACTAGTACAGTGTATATCCACCTTTCGCAGCAATGCAGGCTGCTATTCTCCCATGGAGACGATCGTAGAGATGCTGGATGTAGTCCTGTGGAACGGCTTGCCATGCCATTTCCTCCTGGCGCCTCAGTTGGACCAGCGTTCGTGCCGGACGTGCAGACCGCGTGAGACTACGCTTCATCCAGTCCCAAACATGCTCAATGGGGGACAGATCCGGAGATCTTGCTGGCCATGGTAGTTGACTTACACCTTCTAGAGCACGTTGGGTGGCACGGGATACATGCGGACGTGCATTGTCCTGTTGGAACAGCAAGTTCCCTTGCCGGTCTAGGAATGGTAGAACGATGGGTTCGATGACGATTTGGATGTACCGTGCACTATTCAGTGTCCCCTCGACGATCACCAGTGGTGTACGGCCAGTGTAGGAGATCGCTCCCCACACCATGATGCCGGGTGTTGGCCCTGTGTGCCTCGGTCGTATGCAGTCCTGATTGTGGCGCTCACCTGCACGGCGCCAAACACGCATACGACCATCATTGGCACCAAGGCAGAAGCGACTCTCATCGCTGAAGACGACACGTCTCCATTCGTCCCTCCATTCACGCCTGTCGCGACACCACTGGAGGCGGGCTGCACGATGTTGGGGCGTGAGCGGAAGACGGCCTAACGGTGTGCGGGACCGTAGCCCAGCTTCATGGAGACGGTTGCGAATGGTCCTCGCCGATACCCCAGGAGCAACAGTGTCCCTAATTTGCTGGGAAGTGGCGGTGCGGTCCCCTACGGCACTGCGTAGGATCCTACGGTCTTGGCGTGCATCCGTGCGTCGCTGCGGTCCGGTCCCAGGTCGACGGGCACGTGCACCTTCCGCCGACCACTGGCGACAACATCGATGTACTGTGGATACCTCACGCCCCACGTGTTGAGCAATTCGGCGGTACGTCCACCCGGCCTCCCGCATGCCCACTATACGCCCTCGCTCAAAGTCCGTCAACTGCACATACGGTTCACGTCCACGCTGTCGCGGCATGCTACCAGTGTTAAAGACTGCAATGGAGCTCCGTATGCCACGGCAAACTGGCTGACACTGACGGCGGCGGTGCACAAATACTGCGCAGCTAGCGCCATTCGACGGCCAACACCGCGGTTCCTGGTGTGTCCGCTGTGCCGTGCGTGTGATCGTTGCTTGTACAGCCCTCGCGCAGTGTCCGGAGCAAGTATGGTGGGTCTGACACACCGGTGTCAATGTGTTCTTTTTTCCATTTCCAGGAGTGTATTACGCGGTTTCAGCGACGACGAGTGAGAATGTGTGCCGGACTGGGATTCGAACCCGGGACCTTCTGCTCACTAGGAAGGTGCGTTAATCACTGCACCATCCGGGACACAGCAACAATGGTTCAAATGGCTCTAAGCGATGTAGCACTATGGGGACTTAAGATCTGAGGTCATCAGTCCCCTAGACTTACAACTACGTAAACCTAACTAATCTAAGGACATCACAAACAACCACGCCCGAGGCAGGATTCGAACCTGAGACCGTAGCAGACGCGTGGTTCCGGAATGAAACGCCTAGAACCGCTCGGCCACAGCGGCCGGCGGGACACAGCATTATCGCAACTGCGCGGATTATCTCGACACGCTTCATGGCCTATCCGCATTCCCAACAGGCGCCACCTATCTGAGATTCCCACAGCAGGTGGGGTAATTAGTTATATGAATACGTGTTGTCTGCTCTTCCAGACGTTGTCCGAAGGAACAGACATAACTTTATCCCCGTGCACGGAGGCGACGTGCTTTTTCGGCAGCACAAGCACGCACGCCTACTGCTGCTACGCAACGTCCTTTTCGTGGTGTACAACAACTGACCTGGCCTGCAACATGGCCAGATCTCTCCCCAGTTGGACATGTATAGCCGTACTCGTTCTCCAGAGCCTGCAAGAACCTTAGCCGAACTGGCCAAAAAGAAAGGTGAATGGGACGATCTATCGAAGGATGCCATTCGGCAGCTTTATGATCGTTCGCTTGCGAGAAAACACGGCTACGTCGTCGCCAGAGGGCGGTACATTGCCTATTGATGCGATTATTCGGGCACCCTTTACTATGACGTTTCTGTTTCACTTGGCCTGAATTTGTTATTGTACACTCTTGCAACGAGGCACTAAATGTCAACTCACTTATCAATAAGATGACCTTGCCCTTGAAAGTGTTGCATTTTCTCCCGGCAGTAACGTGTCTTCACATGCGATGAAAAATGTATTGGTAAGGATAGATCTCCTGGCTCACATACGCAGACATCGTGTTTTGTAAAAGTAATGCCAGAAACAGAACCGAAATATTGTACTGGTGATGGATGCAACACTGTGCGAACCTAGGTTCGAAGCCCGCCCTCTAACTGGGAAGTGAGCGGCTGCGCCCCGTTACGGGCCGCGGTATCCGGAGGCGCATGATTAATACGGTGGCGCCCCCTGGAGCCAGCTCGCCGGCCCTCCGCAGTACAGCACCGCCGCGTCGCGTCGCGCCGCCACCGTACCTCCCACGAGGCGGACGGCCCGCCCAATACGTCTTGCTCGGTCGCCGCATTAATCAGAGAGAGGGGCAGTCCCAATTACACGAGCCCGCCGTCCATTTACATAGCAGATACACGTGATTAGCGCCCTTAATGCGCGCGCGCAGCGGCGGCGGCTGCGGCTGCGGCGGCCCGTACGAGATGCGAATCCTCCGTCCCACGCCGTCTGCGGGCGTTTTTTGCGTCGCAGTCGGGCATCGAAGCCGCCGACACCGAGACGCGGGGCGGCAGCCGCCGCCGAGCTGCGTCCGACCTGCGGCGCCGCCCACGCCCGTCTGCTGCTTATCTGTGCATCCTTTCCTATGTTTTTTGCATTCGATGTGTCGCATTTTAGGTCTGCGCAGGAGCCACTCAGTAGAGGAAAGGCAAATGGACCTGGCTATGTTCCTACATCTTCATCTACAACTATACTCAGCAAATGACCGTGAAGTGTATGGCAGAGGGTACTTCTCATCGCGGCACATGTTAGGGTTTCTTGCAATTCTAGCACGATACTCAGGGGTTAATGTTAGCGAACTGCTCACCGAAAGGAGCTCCTCGAAACTTTGTAAGTAGACTGTAACGGGATAGTTTGTCCCCATCTTCAAATGGATGCTAGTTCAATTTTTATTCGTGACGCACTCCCATGTGACAAACAGCTTATCACCACACCTGCTGCCCTTCTTTGTATACGGAAGCAAAACTATGTGCACTTGAATGACTATATGTACGTACATTGACGGACAAAAAATCACGCCGGCCAGAGTGGCCGAGCGGTTCTAGGCGCTGCAGTCTGGAACCACGCGACCGCTACGGCCGCACGTTCGAATCCTGCCTCGGGCATGGATGTGTGTGATGTCCTTAGGTTAGTTAGGTTTAAGTAGTTCTAAGTTCTAGGAGACTGATGACCTCAGATGTTAAGTCCTATAGTGCTCAGAGCCATTTGAACCATTTGAACCAAAAAATCACGCTGAGCACTATGCTCGAGCCTCTGCTTTGGAGAACTACCCCCAAGCGTTTCGCACCCTCAAACGACGGATGGAAAGTCCTCTCCTTCATTACACGCCACAGTGAACCCTATAACGACCCATTTGCAGAGTGGAAGCTCCTCAGCGCCCTTCCATATGGCTCCAACACAGGTCCTGGGCCGGATCGGATGCACAATCAGATGATTAAACACCTCCCGTCTGACTACAAGCGACAGCTCCTCGTCATATTCAACCGGATCTGGTGCGATGGCTTCTTTCCATCGCAATAGTGGAAGAGCATCATCATTGCGGTGCTCAAACCCAGTCAAGACCCGCTTGCTGTGGGTAGCAACCGGCCCATCAGCCTCACCAACTTTCTTTGCAAGCCGCTGGAACGTGTGGTGTGTGGCCTGCTAGCTCCATGTCAGGGCGGTTTCCGCCAGGGTCGCTCTACCACTGATAATAGTGTGTCCCTCGAGTCTGCCATCCAAACAGCCTTTTCCAGACTTACGTAAAGCAACCGACACGACCTGGCAACATCATATCCTTGCCACATTGTATGAGTGGGGTCTCCGGGGCCCAATCCCGATTTTTATCCAAAGCTTGCTCCGTACTTCCCATGTCCAAGTTGGTGCTTCCAATGGTTTCCCCCATATTCACGAGAATGGATTAGTATTGAGTGCCTCTATTTTTAGTGGCTATTTCTAGCAGCAGCTGTAGGGCCGTCGGTCTCACTTTCTCTATATGCGGATGACTTCTGCAATTCGTACTGCTCCTCCAGTACTAGTGTTGCTGAGCGGCGCTTCAGGGAGCCATTCACAGGGCACGGTCATGGGCTCTAGCCCACGGCTTCCAGTTTTCAGCCGCGAAGTTGTGTGTCATGCATTTCTGTCGGCCTCGCACCGTTCCACCAGAACCAGAACTTTACCATAATGACGATCCACTCACTGTTGGGGAGACATATCGATTCTTAGGCCTGAGTTTCGACACCCGATTGACTTGGCTACCTCACCTTCGTCAGCGTAAGCGGAAGTGCTGGCAGCACCTCAATGCCCTCCGCTACCTGAGCATTACCAACTGGAGTGCAGATCGCTCTGTGCTGCTGCAGCTCTACAGAGCCCTCGTTCAATCCCGCCTTGACTATGGTTTACGGTTCGGCGGCGCCCTCAGCGTTAAGTTTACTCTATCCAGCGCACCACTGTGGCGTTCGCCTGCGATGGGAGCATTTACAACGAGTCCGGTGACCCTTCAGTCTGAACTAGAGTCCTTCCTCTTACCACCTCTCCTCGAGGTCAATTCACGTACACCTCCGTGTTGTACACCTAGGCTGCAGACTCTTCTGGACCTTTCGTATGGCCCTAAGAACTCCGTTAGCCCTGGGGCTCTCCGCTATCGCTCTGCAACGCTACGCCTGAATATTTAATCTATGTGACTGTGTCCAGCAGCGCACCAGTAATACTGTATTCAAATTTTACAGGTTTGTTCTTCCTACACATTCTCATTAACTTACACTTTTTCTACGTTTAGAGCACGCCGCCAGTGTACGTCACACAACGACGATAGCTTCCGGTACACCCCAGCGTCATCAGCAAACAGCCGCAGAATTGTGCTCACCCCGAGCCTCCCACCATTTATACGTATATAGAGAGAAGACGAGCGGTCCTATCACACTTCTTTGGGACACTCCTTACAATACCCTTGTTCTGTGAACACTCGTCGTCGAGGACAACATACTGTCCGGATTTTTGGTCGGCTCATTCTAAGGGCAGGGGCTTCGGAGTGAACTGGAAACTGGGGAATTTTTAATAGTTATTCAAATTCCTTCAGAATGTCATTCTGACTTCGCAGATTTGCTGAGGCAATGAGGCTTAGAGTCGGTTACCAGTGAAGAGAAGTAGGCTTGACACGTCCTGTTATACGCCTCATTGCTGTATTTAACTGAACACTGATTTTTCTGACATGTGAACTATTAAGTCCTACGCAGCATTGTATTCGGCAGTTGAGCAGACAAGTCCTAAGGAAGAACACCCTAATGTTCTGTACTATGTTATTGGTTCTGTACTATGTTATTGCGCGATCTCTTAGCTTTGCTTCGGTGTTTTCTCTGTTTCTCTTATGGGACAAGGTTCTGTCTGGATAATATTGCTCGATTCACCGTATCCTATCCCACTGTGACAGTATCATCAGGTTCTTTTTCTCCACCCTTAACAAAATGTCATATTTACTTCATGAAATCTTGGTGTCAAGACTCGTTGAATCTCATTCCGCGCCTCGTTTCAGTGGAAACGGCTCTTGAGCGGTAACAAAGAATTTCAGTGATGCGTCTACCCGTTGACGCATCCAGCGCGGCAGGTGGTCGGTGGGTGTGCTGCACTGCAAGCGCCCTCGTCCATTGCGAAGCACCTGCTTGCGAGATGACAGCCGCGTACCCGCCTCCTGGTAAAGAAAGACTGCCATCTGCGAGGCGCACGGGACCAGACCCTGCTCAACGGTAATCGTGTTCTCGAATGTTCTCCAGTCACGTTAAAAATGCACAACGAGGATCCAACCACTACGGCCACAAATTCTGGAGCCTTCATGCGAAGATGACACCTGTTAACACCATTAGCGAGAATGTTTCTGAAAACAGTCCAGTCAGAAGGACATCGCACAAGCTCAATATCATGCACCACAGAGAACAGTTTACTAAACAGTTACCGTTAGCTGACTCACTACCGAAAGTGTGCAGTAGCCGCAGGACGGAGGACGTAACTTAAACTTTGATTGCGCTTATTGTTGAGAACAGAAAAAGTAGTAATTTGTATGTCAGCACCACTTCGCTAAGTTAACAAATTCAAAAAATTGCAGTGAGCACCGCACAAATTTTGTAGTTAATACAGGGTGTTTCTCCTAAGAGTCATCGTCACATTTTCTCTGGTGCTTGGCAGATATGTGCAATTTTGTTGTTGCAGTGTATACTCGTAATCTGGCCAGACAAACAGTGCTCATCACGACTTTCTTACGTCGCCCAGTGTCGATGAAAAACATCGGTTCGTTTCCTGTTACGAGTAAAATTACTTTTACAGCGTAGTTTTACGTGCCCATTCGGTAAAGTGGTCCCATATTAGTCTCGCACGATGTTCCTTTTATAGGTATGTATCAAAGGCACTAGAAAAACGCGTTGGATAATGAACACTCCAGCAGCGACTTCTGTGGGCTGACTGCTACCGTCATAATGCAGCGATGCTCAGTCGCTGATGGACTATTGATTGTTTCTCGTGTTTTACTGTCGCTGTTAATACAGGGTGTTTATAAATGAGTATCGGGGTTTTAACGTTTTGTAATATTTATTGTATTAAACTTACAGTTACAAATGATATGTCAAATGAAAGAGCAACTCAAACAGTTTTTCCAAGAACCTTATAAATGTTCGATGTGAGCACTATTTGTCACACGACACACATCAAGTCTATAGCCGAGTTCTTCCCAAACGCTGATAAGTGTATCTTCAGTGATTGTAGCAACAGCTGCTTCAATTCGGTTTCTTAATTCAGGGAGGTCTGCTGGTAGCGGAGGCACGTACACACGATCCTTGATGAAGCCCCAAAGGAAAAAAGTCGCATGGCGTTAGGTCGGGCGAACGTGGAGGCCATGCAAAGCAAGCCCCGTCATTCGGCCCCTTGTGGCCTATCCAGCGCTTGGGTATAGTGAAGTTCAACCAATCTAGCGGATTGCGGCGGAAACATTGCGCGCTGCGCATACGCACTGGTGCCAAACACAACTGTTTGAGTTGCTCTTTCATTTGACATATCATTTATAACTGTAAGTTTAATGTAATAAATATTATAAAGCGTTAATTATAAACAAACACCCTGTACGTACCGATAAAACGAATATTGCACTAGAATAACTTAGGACCGCTCTGCCGAATGGGCGCCTGACAATCTCGGGTTAGATACCCGACATTTCTATCACTGTAACGATTTTTGTTACTGAAATGACTCTTGATTCTGCTAGAAGTCATGTTTGCCTTACGTGATAAAGAAAATCAATAACTGCTGCTATTGATTTGAGAAACTTTTTTTGCTCTATAAACAAACATGGTTTAGTAATTAGCTGTGATGTGCGTGAGATGGGAACATATCCTGACATTTGATTGAAGCAGGCACCCTTGGCTGTTCTGCGGACTATGCTCACAAGAAACATATCTTTCCCTACAGTGCTCTACGAGACAACATTTTACACATGAAGAAATTTAAACACATGTTTTACAACATGAACATAAAGACATCAAACTCCTCTCTTTCAGTGACATGTTAAATCAAGTCTTGATATATTACTTAAATATTAGAAAAAGTAATATTATCTTTTTCGGAACATATTTGCAATAATAATTCATAAACTGTCGCTTTTCGAATAACATTTTTCTAATAAGTCGCTGAATTTTAAAGTTTTGACAGTTACTTAGCTCGCTTAGATGTTTACTCCTAGATACAAATGTGCTTAACATATACTGCAATTTTCTGCTCTAGTTCGAAGCGGCAATCGCAAAAGCACAAATCAGATATTTTAATGCAACCGTTAACACTTATCTTTTTTCACGTATGTTACTGGTCAGAACGAATAATTGCCGTCACGAATGGTACATCTACTTGCGTAAAAATTAGTACGAGAAATATTCTAAAACATGTTGTTAATACTCTAGTATTTCTTGGCGTGACAGCACTACCAGTAGTAGTAGTATATAGAAAATAACTTTCAAATTACATCAGAACATTCTGATATGTTTTATGATCGCAATGAGAGTATACAGTCATGTTTCGATGGTTCGAGTATCCAGTTAATATTATGTGATAATTTTATGTCTTTTAGATCGTGGAGTGTTGGCACGGGCAGACACGCAGTTACTTTAAGACTTTACGAAACGAGTTCGAGCTCTATCGCCACACAGACAGCTCTTCAGCCGCTTCGGTACACAGTGTGATGAAACCCTGATCAGTCTAGGATGCTTGTTACGTGGTATGAAGATAAAGTTACCGTGAGGAGAATGATTACACTACATTATTACCAAAGTGAGACTTCTTCAGTGCAAAAACGTCAATCTGTGTTCGTCGCAAATTAGAAATAATAGCACTCTACGGACTTCGTTTCATCTGCCTGGCAGAAGAATGGCAACTTTGGAAATATAGGGACGGACTATTCTGCAAATTTTGTTCCTGTTTCGTTATCCTGTGTGGTAGGCAAGGAAAAACACACGCGTGATGATCTTGCTGTCTAGGTTATCATTTTACGCCCTCCTAATCGATTCGCGAATGAAGCGCGCGAAGAGCGATTATGAATATACACCCGTACAAGCTCTCGTCCATTTAATTTTCTAAACTCTCCAAAATTCAATTTACGTGACGCACGTAGATTTCTGGAGAGTCTCGCTGTGGAGATTATTGAATGTTTCTGCGATGCTCTCTCGATGGCTAAACATACCGGAGACAACTGTCTGGTAGTCCAGGTTGGTATCGTTTGGACCAACGAAAATTACGCAACAGTAGAGAAAACTAGAGTTCTGCAAGTGATCTCTTCAGCATTCTTTATTGCCATCTCATTTTTCAAATGAATGTATGTGGTATCTGCTATAATGACAACTATATCGACATCTTTATTCATCTTACATTATTCACTATGGACATCCACATATTTTAGAAAGCTGTGAGCGATTCCAGAGACTGGTTAAACGGAACCAGGGCATGGATAAATGCTTCTCGGATTTCTTGCTGCGTCAGAGTCATATGTAATCTCAAGCTTTCGACGACCTCTTCTGTCTCCATCGGTAGGCCATGTCGTTCTTCAGTTGGCCGAATTATGTTATGGAGCGGTCACGAGGTCACGGATATTCCGCATGTTACGATACATGTTACGATAGTGTGTCATTCGCTCAGGTAGCCGCTCGTTTTAACGCGACCACAGGGGTCAGTGTTCCGGCCAGCCTGTATGTATTTTTATGCGTTTTCCCACTTCCCATTAGGTGAATGCTGGACTCGTTCCTATATTCCACCTCAGATTCACGCTACGCAACAATATAGAACAACCCTTTCTCACACTTGCATACTATATTTGTTCTATTCGCAGACAGATTGGGTATAGCGGTTCTATTCCTAGGGGAGATGGAGGGGGGGGGGTGAATAGGAGACTGACGAAGTGATGACCTTCGCTGTTAGGTCTCGTTAAATACTTATTCAGCATCAGTGGATATTATGTCGATGAGTGTGATAGACACGTTGGCGGTGATGCTGATGTAATTGATGGTGAACTACTCAGTTGATTTCTCTGTAGCCTTTCAGTATCAAGCGCGCGTTTTCATCTATCACTAAAGATATAGCCGCAGTCCCGGTGAAAGTTGGTTTTGTATCTTTTGATCTCAACGGCTTCTTTGAGGACACAGTCTTGGCAGGAAGATGTACGGGATATGATTTCCGTTTTGTCAAACACAATCTTATGGTTGTTCATGAGATAAAGTTCGGCAACAGCAGATTTGAGGAAATAGTGATATTTATGACCTTGGTGCTCTTTGCAGCGTTGTGATATCGTTCGTATTGATTGACCAATGTAACTGCTGCCGCATTCAAAAGAAAAAGAGACCAAGGCTCTCTTTTCAGCTTTCTTGGATAGTTGAATTCCGTGTCTACCCAGGATTCTGACTATTTTATTTCTTGTAGCACCGGAGAAAGAAAAGAGTGCTATAGTCTGTATGTATCTTTTGATGATTATCTCCGTGTTTTCGTTTATAGAGACGACTTACTCAGTATCTCCTTCACTATTGCCGATCTGTCGCAATACAGTTTCCACGTATCTGATCTCGCAGTTAAGCTGACCCTTTCAGAAACAATTTCAGCTCCGTGTATCATCGGGTTTAAGACAGCCATATCGACTGGGAATGGTTGGTATGACCGCGGCTTATGTTATGGGTGCATAACAACTGCCATCACCCAATTTCCCTGTAACTTCTTTCAATGGAAGAGGCGTCAAAATAATTGAACATATATCTCGGCTTATCCGTAGATATTCGACCGTTCCTGAGAAAATGACGGCCAGATCTTACGCCTTAATTACACGGCTTTTCGCACACTAGTGATTTAACCAAATCGATGGCGTAGTGGCTAGCGTCACGGTTTCACACTTGTGCCCCGTGTGCGAGACGCAGTTTGTAATTTTATTTTATTTACCCATGTTCGTGGAAAAATTTTACAGAAATGTTTCACATCAAATGAGGGAATACAAGGGCGTTACATAAACTACAAAATTTCAGTTGCGTTTTACAATAAGTTTCATACATTTATTATATAAAATGCTATTTTCTGTTTTTAAATTGTGGTACTTTTAAATTTCGTTTCTATATATATATATATATTCTTATATTAATTCTTACATTTCATTCTTATATTTATTCTTCGGGAAAATGTGGTGCATTTTCCCTTGGGTGACAGCGGTAGTAGGAACGTTGGGAACATACAAATTATGAACACTACGAGCAATCCGCGAAGGCAGGTATACCTCAGCGTCATTTCTTCGTATGAATCACTGGAAATAAATGCCGTTCACATTGCTGGAGATTTCACACGTTGATACTTATTTTGCGGTAAACCACTCATAATCATGTTCCCCAAAATTGGTGTTTACAAGGAATACACTAGGAATTTTACCGAAACAATTCTTACTCTTTTATTTATTTATTTTTGAATTTAGTGCCGGCCGCGGTGGCCGTGCGGTTCTAGGCGCTCCAGTCCGGAGCCGCGCTGCTGCTACGGTCGCAGGTTCGAATCCTGCCTCGGGCATGGATGTGTGTGATGTCCTTAGGTTAGTTAGGTTTAAGTAGTTCTAAGTTCTGGGGGACTGATGACCACAGCAGTTGAGTCCCATAGTGCTCAGAGCCATTTGAACCATTTTTTTCAATTTAGTCAACAGAAAGACAATTAGCAGAAGAATAAGGACAACGTTAGTTCAACATGGAAAATATTCGTGTAGTAATCTTTTACGTACGTGGGTGTATAAATGATAAACAAAAATAAAAACAATATTCGGGATTCGAACATGTGCTGCAAAACTGCGAAGCCGCAAAGCTGGCCACTGTGCCACCCCTTCCGTGGAACTTACCGTGCACTACGAGGTGCACAGAGTACTACTGATTAGCCGAGACCCGTGTTCGCGTATTTTGACTCCTCTTCCACTGAGCAAAGTTTGTGGGAAATCGAGTTATGGCACTTGCCGTGTTCTCCTCGTTAGCAAAATTACGGAGAACAAACATATCTGAGCACCTTCAACAGGAACAAGTACGAGTGTTACCTAGCGAGACCAGCACGCGATTGTCAACTTGTCAAACAAGAATCTTGACGAACGAATCATCTCTGCGCTGAGCAGAGGTTTGAACTTCACTTCTACGCCAAATAGATTACCTGTTTCACTGTTGTTGTTGTGGTCTTCAGTCCTGTGACTGGTTTGATGCAGCTCTCCATGCTACTCTATCCTGTGCAAGCTTCTTCATCTCCCAGTACCTACTGCAACCTACATCCTTCTGAATCTGCTTAGTGTATTCATCTCTTGGTCTCCCTCTACGATTTTTACCCTCCACGCTGCCCTCCAATGCTAAATTTGTGATCCCTTGATGCCTCAAAACATGTCCTACCAACAAATCCCTTCTTCTAATCAAGTTGTGCCACAAACTTCTCTTCTCCCCAATCCTATTCAATACCTCCTCATTAGTTACGTGATCTACCCATCTTCAGCATTCTTCTGTAGCACCACATTTCGAAAGCCTCTGTTCTCTTCTTGTCCATAAGAGTTATGATCCATGTTTCACTTCCATACATGGCTACACTCCATACAAATACTTTCAGAAACGACTTCCTGACACTTAAATCTATACTCGATGTTAACAAATTTCTCTTCTTCAGAAACGATTTCCTTGCCATTGCCAGTCTACATTTTATATCATCTCTACTTCGACCATCATCAGTTATTTTACTCCCTAAATAGCAAAACTCCTTTACTACTTTAAGTGTCTCATTTCCTAATCTAATTCCCTCAGCATCACCCGATTTAATTTGACTACATTCCATTATCCTCGTTTTGCTTTTGTTGATGTTCATCTTATATCCTCCTTTCAAGACACTGTCCATTCCGTTCAACTGCTCTTCCAAGTCCTTTGCTGTCTCTGACAGAATTACAATGTCATCGGCGAACCTTAAAGTTTTTACTTCTTCTCCATGAATTTTAATACCTACTCCGAATTTTTCTTTTGTTTCCTTTACTGCTTGCTCAATATACAGATTGAATAACATCGTGGAGAGGCTACAACCCTGTCTCACTCCCTTCCCAACCACTGCTTCCCTTTCATGCCCCTCGACTCTTATAACTGCCATCTGGTTTCTGTACATCTGTACATCTGTTTCACTGTATCGTACCTGAAATAAATAAAACGTAGACTTTTTACTTATTTTCACATTTCAGGGGCCACTCTCCGCGAGATCGATGGAACGCGTAAATTACGTAATGTAAAAACGGTCGTTTTATTAGGTGTATAAAGTTCGAAATGAGTGACATATTTTTGCTTGGCGAGCTTCGGAACAGCGCCGGTAGGATTCCGGCAGGCGCCACGGCATTCGCAGAGCGCTGGCGGATGGACAGAGTCTCAGAACTCAGCTCCTCGCGTCCTGCTTTATCCGCGCATCGAGGCATTGTGGCCAGCCGAACAATAGCGCCAGCTCTGCCCCGGGCGCCTAATAACTTCATCAGGACGGCCTCTGCGGGCGCTACTTGCTCACCATTTACCGCTTTCTTCACCCACGAAAACGTTCCCAGCTGTGTTTTGTGTTATAAGAAAAGCGTCGCTACCCTTGTTAATGCAATGTCAGTGCTATCCCCGCTTTACATTGCAACCTCTACGACTTTTGTTCCTGCTGTTGCTGAACACCTTGTTTTCCGTTGAAAGTTGCAACAAAATCTCTCTGTGATAGAATTTCGGCCAGTTCTCTTGCCGGCCTTTTCTTGTGGGCGGCCATTACAAATTCTTGTGAATGTATACAGGATGCTTCTCCGCCAAACCGCTTAAGGTATAGGAGGATCGTGGTTAATATACTATTAATGGATAATCCGTTTCATTAATGGTAATTGAATCAAATGATCGACTTCGAAATTACACAGTTTAATCTTCAGACGTACTTGTGCCAGACAAACCCAACTGACTATGGACGTGAAGTAAGCGATCCAGAACATTACCACATCGAAAAGTACTACTGTATGCATAAATTAGATTTTTCCCGACTTAAGCTTTCGTTGGACGGGCATGAAACGTGTGTTCGTCCTTCATAATGGGTGCACACAACTGATGTATCGTAGGCTTGTAGTAGAACTACCTATTTTTGATGTCATTACGTTTTGAATAATTTTATTTACTTCGTTGTTCTGACTGAAGTGAACTGCCACAAGGACGTGTGAAGATTAAATTGTATAGTTTCTAAATAAATCGTGTGAATTAAATATCACCGATGAAGTAGCTGAGTGGATTGACCAGGTACAGTACACTAATAAAATACTGACGACTGTCTTAGCGTTCCATCCGAGAAGATGAATCACACAAAAAAGATAATGGTGTACCACCATAGATACGAACCTTGAGAAGAGACTTTCGAAACCACACGGCAAATATGGAAAGAGGGGGAAGGCGGGGGTCCGGCCCTTTCGCGGAAAATTTTGAAAATTAGAAGCATGATTTAGACTAACACTTCCGTGTTTCATAATATTAGTATCTGAGTTTGATACAGTACTTAGACCTACTTTCATAATCCACACTTGCTTTTTTATTGTGACCATTTCCCACTTTAATTTTTTCACTTTGGTTCTTAATGCAATCGACATGATAAATAAACCCGTGACCACTAGTAGTTGGAACATCTACAGAAGTATCCACCTTTTTTTCGTATTCGTTCGGAATATCATTAGCAGTGTTTAATTTCGCATTATAATTTGTATCAGGCTTTTCTTTATGGCTCAAATGGTTCAAATGGCTCTGAGCACTATGGGACTCAACATCTTAGGTCATAAGTCCCCTAGAACTTAGAACTACTTAAACCTAACTAACCTAAGGACATCACACACACCCGTGCCCGAGGCAGGATTCGAACCTCGACCGTAGCAGTCCCGCGGTTCCGGACTGCAGCGCCAGAACCGCTAGACTTTTCTTTATGGAAATATATATATATCCGCTTTGGAATTGATATCTGCTTTTAGCTTTATTATAGCAGGTGGAAAACTGCCAGAATTCCTCCTGTTATGGGATGAAACATGAAAAAGGACAAATGTAATCCAAGAACTAGCCTAAGAAACGGTATTTCATACAATATTTTAACACAGTCTTACGAAAAACTATAACGTGAATTTCTCTTCTTTATGAATAGTGCTGAAAATATTCATCTTCCTAAAATAGAGATGTTCTTATTTGTCTAAATTAAGATTGAGATTTCTCTTTTTCTATTTCTGTCATAAAAAAATGGTTCAAATGGCTCTAAGCACTATGGGACTTAACATCTGCGGTCATCAGTCATCGAGACTTTGAACTACTTAAACCTAACTCACCTAAGGACATCACACTCATCCATGCCCGAGGCAGGATTAGAACCTGCGACCGTAGCAGCAACGCGATTCCAGACTGAAGCGCCTAGAACCGCTCGGCCACAGCGACCGGCGCTGTCATAAAACCTGAAGTTAATTTGAATAGATGAAACACTAAACGAGAATTTTTCTTGATTACCATACCATAAAACAAAAGATAAAAAGGATAACGTCGTGTTAAGAAGAAGTTATTACTAGCCTGCTTTGGCCAGTATATTCATATAAAAGTCTGCTGCAGCGTCTGCTTGGGACCACCATGGAAACTGGTTTCTTTGGGAACAGCGTAGTGAACCTTGAAAGAAAATGAGAAAAATTGTTTTACAGGAGCCAAAAAACCTAAAAACGAAGCAGTTTTATGTACGTGCGCTTTCACGTGCTTTCAATATTCTTGCGGCGCCATTTAAGTCTCCGCAGAGGCCTTCAACCAGTCTGTAGACTTATGACCGAACCGTGCGCTGTGGTCATAAACATAAATGTCTAGAAAAGTTAACTGTTGAGATAAATGAATAAGGGGAAAAAGTTAAGAGCGACGGACTGTTTATTGACCGCGCGTGATCGCGTAAAGTTTTACTGAATTTCACTTGTAGGGAGTAAGTTGACCTTGAAATGAAGAAGATAGAAAAAAAATTGTAGAGGATCGCGTGCGAGAGGGAAATTTGCCGGTCGATGCCATAACCGTTGCTCGGTCTTCCGTCATAATTCAGCGGAGCCAAGGCGCGTGATGAACCAGCCGAGCGCCCAGCCGTCAGTAGAGACCGCGGGAGTTTGGCGGGGCGTCCGTCGGTGGCCGCTCTCGTCGTCTGTTACACCGTGTCGCCCGGACGAGGCCGGCGCGACAGCTGTCCAATCCTGTACGGCTTTCGTCTCCTCTTCTTTTTCTCTTGGACGCGGTAGTAGGCGTGGGTTCGAGTCCCCAGACCGGTTATTCAGCTTCCGAACGCGAGCAGCTTCCAAGGCGTGCTCCTCAGCGGCTACTGCGAACACACGTCTCAGGCCGTTTGCCGTCCACATACGCGTGTGAACACGTTCGCACATACCGATACACACATCTGCTGCGCTGTAGACAGTATTCTGTGCGTACAGGATGAATAAATCACTCGATTATTTATTGTGAAAGGTTGGTAGTGGAGCGTGAGGGAGGAGGTTCAGATGGAGGGGGGGGGGGGGCGGGGGATTACGTTACTGCGACGGACTCGGAGCACACGCAACTCCCGGTGTACGCGTCCGGTTGTGTGTAGTCGTGTGTAATTAGAGCGCGAGATTGCAATTACAAGAGGTACTCGTGTAACTATCATCAGAACATCGGCACGGAACGCGTGGCTTCAGACCCACAACGGACTGTTCAGCGCGTCCAGCGCGAATTCGAATACACTTGTCCTTTTAGAACTGTGACACAGCAGTATGTGAAACGAAATAGCAACACAACATAAAACAGATTTAGAAAGAAGAATTATGTGCTGAATGGAATGCACAGTCTAATGAGTACAAAATATGAATTGAGAGTAAATCGAAGAAAGAGGAAAGTAACAAGAAGTAGCAGAGATGAGAACGGCGAGAAACTTAACATAAGGACTGATGGTCACGAAGCAGATGAAGTTAAGGAATTCTACTAAGTACTCAGAAAAATAACCAATGACGGATGGAGCAAGGAGGACATCAAAAGCAGACTCGGACTGGCAAAAAGGACATTCCTGGCCAAGAGGGGTCTAATAGTTTCAAACATAGGCCTTTATTTGAAGAAGAAATTTCTGAGAAAGTGCGTTTGGAGCACAGCATTCTATGATACCGAAACATGAACTGTCTGAAAACCGGAACAGAAGAGAATCACAGCATTTGAGATGTGGTGCTATAGACGAGTGTTGAAGATTAGGTAGACTGGTAAGGTGACGAATGAGGAGTTGTTGTTGTTGTTGTTGTTGTTGTTGTTGTTGTTGTTGTCTTCAGTCCTGAGACTGGTTTGATGCAGCTGTCCATGCTACTCTATCCTGTGCAAGCTTCTTCATCTCCCAGTACTTACTGCAACCTACATCCTTCTGAATCTGCTTAGTGTATTCATCTCTTGGTCTCCCTCTACGATTTTTACCCTCCACGCTGTCCTCCAATGCTAAATTTGTGATCCCTTGATGCCTCAGAACATGTCCTACCAACCGGTCCCTTCTTCTTGTCAAAATGTGCCACAAACTCCTCCCCAATTCTATTTAATTCCTCCTCATTAGTTATGTGATCTACCCCTCTAATCTTCAGCATTCTTCTGTAGCACCACATTTCGAAAGCTTCTATTCTCTTCTTGTCCAAACTATTTATCGTCCATGTTTCACTTCCATACATGGCTACGCTCCATACAAATACTTTCAGAAACGACTTCCTGACACTTAAATCTATACTCAATGTTAACAAATTTCTGTTCTTCAGAAACGCTTTCCTTACCATTGCCAGTCTACATTTTATACCCTCTCTACTTTCACCATCATCAGTTATTTTGCTCCCCAAATAGCAAAACTCCTTTACTACTTTAAGTGTCTCATTTCCTAATCTAATTCCCTCAGCATCACCCGACTTCATTAGACTACATTCCATGATCCTCGTTTTGCTTTTGTTGATGTTCATCTTATATCCTCCTTTCAAGACACTGTCCATTCCGTTCAATTGCTCTTCCAGGTTCTGCGTATAATCGAAGAGGAAAGGAATATGTGGAAAACACTGACAAGGAGAAGGGACAGGATGATAGGGCATTTGTTAAGACGTCGGGGAATGACGTCCTTGATAGATCTTATTATACTAAGGATTAACAAAACTATCAGGAAAAACTAATAATTAACCTTGAAGGTATAAAATGAACTGCCATATGAATAAAACCAAGATAAGAAGTAAAAGAAGTTAACCTACAGATTCCGACCATCAGTCGTCTGGTTTGCGCGAGTGCCCTGAAACGAACTTCAGGTCTGCTCGCACGGTAGCAGGAGCCTGTTGCTAATGTTAGTAGCAGTGACATGTTTTGATTATTATTTTCTCTCTTTTAATGAACTCTATGTAATCGATTTTTGCTCCGAAAAAGTAATGTATTCAAAAGTACGTCTACGTCCCACAATTTACTTAGCACATCATAGTTTGGATTCCAGAAAGGTTGCCCGACTGAGAATGGTATTTATACATTCACTCATCAAGTAGTAAAAGCCTTAAATAATAATACAGTTGGCATTTCATTTGGCATTTCTTGTGATCTCCCCAAGGGCTTCGATTGTCTAGATCGCGATACTCTCTCAGAAAAACTGAAGTTTTATAGAATTGATGGCTTTACACAAAGCTGGTTTGGACCATACTTGACAAATAGAATGCAAAAGGATGTGTTGAATAATTCAGTAAGCGTCGGAAAGGTAGAAAATTTTAGTGAATGGGATAAAATAATGGAGTATCGCAAGGTTCAATTCTGGGGCCACTCCTATTCCTTAAATATGCGAACGACCTTCCACTTAATATTCAATAAGCAAAACTGGCACTTTTGCAGGCAATATTATTATTGTAATTCGTCCCGTTATACAGAAAGCAGTAGAAGATCTAGTAAATGATATTTTCCAAAGAATTATTTAGTGTCAGTTATTATTGGTTTCACGGTTTTGAGCTTGCAGTAATTTAATTAAAGAGAATTTTAGGGCAGACGCGTTTCGCCCTTATTTACAGAGCATCCCCTGTGGTCATTCTGCAAATTGGATACATATGTTTGTAAATTTTTGGTTGTTTTAGATTAAAAACAGCATTTTGTGTATAACGTTGGCGTACAAATTACTCTAAAACAACCAAAAATGTACAAATATATGTATCCAATTTACAGAATAACCACAGAAGACGCTTTATAAATAAAAGCGAAACGCATCTGGTGTAAAGCTCTCTCTAATGAAATTGCAATAAGCTTAATCAGGGGCAACCAATAATAACCGATTTTAACAGCTTCCGCGGAAGACGGCTATTCAAAGAAAGAAATTAATGCGTGGTTTTCGGAAAATGGACTTTCCTTAAATTTTGTAAAATCACAACATACAGTTTCTTACAACAGATAGAGTCATACCAGTAACTGATGCAGCATATGAGCTGGAATCAATAAATGGGTGGAATGCTCATAATTTTTGGGTGTACATACTGATGAAAACTTGAAATGATTGAAGCATATTGTTGAGCTTCTCAAACAATTATATTCATCTACTTTCGCTCTTCGTATAATTGCTAATCTTGTAAGCAAATTTTGCATACTTCCACTAAATAATGTCGTACGGAATACTTTTCTGGGGTAACTCATCACGAGAAAGAAAGCGAGCAGGAAGAGTAACATGTGATGTTCACCCTCGGGCGTCATGTAGGTACCTCTTCACAGAGCTGGTAATTTTAAAAGTGCCGTCACGATACACATTTTCGCTAGTGAAATTCGTCATAAATAATCTACCACAATTTTAGAACAGTGATACACATACCTACAACACTAGAGGGAAAAATGGCCTTTATTACCCATTGTTAAAACCGCCAGTGGCACAGAGAGAAGTTCAACATATAGCAATAAAAATTTTTGATCATTAATAACATAAAGTGTCTGACAGGCAGCGAATCAAGTTTTAAATCCAATTTAAAATAATATCTCCTGAACAACTGACTCGTTCCACATCATTTCGATAAAAGAATCGTTCAAATGGTCTATGGAACATCTAACTAACTAACTGGTTTTATGCCACTGCACATGTCTTCCAGATACCAAAAACTGCGTTGTTGAGCGCCCAAGTACGGTCCAAGCACATTCACTTCCCATCCTATGATACAAATGTTTCGTCATTTCTAGTTTAATTTCAGGAGCTCAGCAGAATTACGTCTCATTCATTTTTACTGTTTCTCTCCCAACTGAAATGCCCCCGCGGCTATAAATGATCCCCAAAAAAGTATTCGCTCAACTCATCGATTATTGTAGGAGATGACAAGGCGTTCGCTGATTCCAGACAAAGAATACAAAAACAAACAGCTTTCGTTGACGCCCACGAATAGTTTAGGTCGATAAACTGACGACCAAGTATCCAGTCCCGATAACAACAAAGCCTTAAGATTTTATTTGAAGGAGCTTCGCGACCAGCCGTCTAAATATTGTGACGGATCCCATATGCCATTAATTACACAAGTAACGATCATAATTTTGTGGTACGTCGAGGAGTCACTGTGTTAGTATCGGTAAGCAGCACTTAACCTGGAAACCATGCTAGACTCTTTGTACTGACTCTTTGAAACTATATGAGGGGTTGTCGTCATCGAGCACTTCCTTCAGTGTAGTTATTTCTACTTCCGCTTTTAGTTCACGTCGACGTGACCACGACGGTCGGGTTAACAGACCCTTCCGCGAAGCGGGCCAAATGACAGCCTCGGCTGCTCGCTACTTACTGTGATGGCACAGTACGCCAACATTTCTCGCAATGTGGCTGATGTCCGCTGTCTCCACAGCTGGCGGCTACCACGCTCACCTGCACATCAGCATTGATTACGCGCTTGTTCCTGCTATGTTGACTTTAGGAGTGTCAGGAAACTGTGTGGCCCTGCACGAATAGGAGCGACATGTCTCTTTTATACTGCGTAACAGCAGAGACCTACAAAGAGGCTATAAAAGAGCAATGAACTTTATAGTACAAGTCTTTGTCAACGACACTTGCCCAAAACTGGTACGAACAAGTTAATTTAGAATACAGAATCAGTACAGGAGATATGTAAAGTCATTAAACTTTCACTGCTAATAACGTTTGTAGCTGGTAACATTGAAGAGGGAGTTAGAAAGTAATACAGAAAAGGATCTAAACTTCGTTAATTAATGTCATCAAAGATCGTGATGATTTACCTTCACAATACGACTGTTCAAGGCGGCTGTGTACTCTTATGAGGTAAATGTAGCTTTTCGTATTTTATGCTTGTTTGAGGAACCTTTCACTTTCTTTAACAAACAAGTCTCGACAGACGTCTGTTTATGTCGTACGGCTGCAGAATCATGACCTTGTGCATCTCTTGATCGTAACGAATACTTCAAGTCGTAGGCTACAGTATAATGAGACCGCAATTATAAGAGTCGAAGAATATGAATGGTAGATAGTATTGAGAAGAGAGTGAAATGGTGTTGTACCCTCTCACCCATGTTATTCAGCCTCCGCGTAGAGGAAGCCGAGGAGACATTCAAAAAAGGAGTTGAAAGTTAAGAGGAAGAAATAAAGGGATTGAGGTCTGCAAATGAAATTATAATTTGGTCTCAGACGGCAAAAGATTTGGAAGATCAGTTGAAAGGAATTGTTAGGTTTCGAAAATAAATTAGACAACAATGAAATTAATACAAGGTTAATGGAATGTAGTCGAATTAGATCGGATGATGGTGAAGTTACTGAATTACGCCATGAGACACTAAAAGTAGTATGTGAGATCAATTTGGCCATGCAAATAAGCGAGACGACTGAAGAGGATATGGAATGCAGGCTGCAGTATCAAGAACAGCATTCTTTGAAGAAGAGAAACCTGTTAACATCGAACACAAATTTTACTGGTAAGAAGTATTTTTTGAACTTTTTTGTCTGTAGGAAAGTCTTCTGTGGAAGCCATCCTTGGACGATAAGCGGTCCAGACAAGAAGAAAGTAGTTACTTTTGAAACGCGGAGTTAGAGAAGAGCACAGAGAGTAGATGGGTAGATCGCATGACTAACGGAGAGGTACTGAATCGAATCGGAGAGAAAAGAAATTATGGGACAACTTGATTGAAATAAGAGGTAGGGTAACCGGTCACGTTTTGAGGCGGTCAGAAATCGTTATCTTTAATTTATGTGAAGGAGGAAGCTAGGATTAAAAATTGTGTATAGCGAAACCAAGATGTTACTGCGGTAAACATATGTGAATGTAGATTGCCGTACTTATTCAAAAATGCAGAGACTTGTCGAAGATAGTAAGGCTTGGAGAATTAAATTAAACTTGTCTTCGGACTGAAGACCGCAACAACAAAAAGAGCTGTGTTTAGTCCACTTTCCTCCTTAAGTCCTGACGCTAATGTAACTTGTAAAACAGAGCTCGACATGCACACAGCGTATTCGATTTCCGAGGGCGGAAGAAATTTTCGCCACTAGAATTTCTCCGGCATAGGACACTGAGGTCCTCAGGTACGGGCGCTAAGCTCGGTAGCTTCCTTGTCGCTATGCATCGACAGATAGCTGCATCCTCTCCCTTGAGAGCGGAGAGACACATGGATTCATCAGTCAGCTACCCTTAGCTGTCAAAGTTGCGAAAATACGCTCCCACTGAATCAAATTTAGAAAGTATTTCTCATGTAGACTATTGAAACCTTATGGAATATCCCAGACAACAATGCCATTCGTCATTTATATCTATACATATAAAAGAAAGTCGTGTTGGTTACACTATTTATAACTCAAGAATGGCTGGACCGATTTGGCTGAAAATTGGTGGAGAGGTAGATTAGAACTAGGAGACGGACATAGGATGCTTTTTATCCCGTTCGACCGCTATAAAACGTGGTATAACAAAAACGCATCTGGTATGGAATAACAAAACGCAAATGTCAGCTAAACGTCAATATAAAACGTGGTATAACAAAAAGGCATCCTACATGGAATAACAAACATCATTACTAACTCCAAAAGTAATGAATAGTTGAGTGAGCGAGCAATTTTAGCGGCTAAGAATAAAGATGTACGAGTAGATGATCTAAACTACATAATTCAGAATGAGATCATTGGTAAAATGCATTCATTCAAATCTATTGACTGTGTAACAAATGAAGATGAAGCCACCAAATGAAGATGAAGCCAGCAACTATCTAATTGAATTTTTAAACTCCTTGGATGTGCCTGGCTTACTACCGCACAATTTACGCCTAAAAGTTGGATCCGTAGTAATCATGCTACGAAACATAAAAGCAACCAAAACTGTGCAGCGGTACGCGTTTGGTGGTAAGTAAATTTATGAACAATGTTATTTACGCGACGACACTCAAAAGAAAATTCGAAGGTTAGGAAGTTCTCATTCCGAGGATCCCGATGATCCCAACCCATATGCCGTTTAAGTTTACTTCAATTTCCGATCCGTCTTGCCTTCGCCATGACCATTAACAAATCACAAGGCCAGTCCTTGAAAGTTAGTGGTTTAAATCTGGAATATCCATGTTTTTCACATGGTCAATTACATGTGGCATGTTCACGGGTCGGAAGACCATTTGCGTTTTTTGTTCTTGCGCCTGATAATAAAACAAAAAATGTCGTGTATCACAAGGTACTTAATTGAAGAGTGGAAGCTATCCACAAAAAAACATAAAGAATAAAGAATGATTAAAATACTTATTTTTTATTTGTATTTGCTAATAAAAAATTGAACTTAACATCCAAAATCTGATTATTTATTGTATTTATTGGCTTTAAGGCGGAACATAGTTCGTCAAGTCAGCTAGTTTTTAATATTTTATCATAATGTAAAATAAAGCTTATTGATCAGCTAAATGAGAGGTCATGAGAAATGGGATATATTATGTGTAGTTCTAGAAAGAAGTCAGATTTCGCTAATAGACGTTGCGTATTTAGTCTGGAACCATTCCGAAATGGATACATTGGTATTGGTGCTCGTACTACAGACGGGAAAGGAGGGTGATTTTTTAAGGTGGGACTTGTTGGTTCAGTGTTCTTATGTAGATACCTCTAGCTAATTGTTGCCGTTTACGACCACCACAGTGCTGTTCGTGTGTGTTCTACCACGTGACAGACAGGCAACCGAATTAGCCAGCGACCAACACCGCATTAGTAGATTCTTTCGGTTCCGGAAACCGCAAATTACGCACCTGCGATCCCGGTGCGTCCCAAAAAAGCAGATAGCGTACCCTATGAGAAACATCAAAAAATTGTCAACTACGTAATGAGGCCAGAACCCGTGTGACGCCGCTGCCGCCAGATCACGCACCCCGCAGAGCAGTGTCGCCTTGAGGTCTCACTCGTAGCGTGGGTTAATGGCGCGCCGAACGCTGTCGGCAGGTAGGCCCCGGCGGCGGACAGCACGCCAACCCCGGCGACAAAAACGCGCCAGACCGCGACTCGCCCCTTATCGGCGGCAGCTGGCACGCCTTACGGAAGTTCGCGTGACGCCTCCCTGAGCTTCCGTGACAGCGACCGCTCAGCTGACGCTTCTATTGAAAACGCGCTGGGTGCCCCCCCCACGTAATTGGCCGAAATATTACGAGGTCGGGTGAACGCAGGAGCATTGTTTGTTGAGGTCACAGCTGAGTGACCACGCACGTAGAACACGAAAGGCGGGGCTAGAAGGAAAAGTAATATCGTGCCACGTTTCAGCTGCGTGTGAGCAAATGAAGAAAAAACGATGAGGAGTCACCGGAGTTCACTCCCCTAGAAAGGCGGGAGGCAACCGATTCGTAGCGAGCCCTGCATCTACATCTACATTCATACTCCGCAAGCCACCCAACGGTGTGTGGCGGAGGGCACTTTACGTGCCAATGTCATTTCCTCCCTTTCCTGTTCCAGTCGCGTATGGTTCGCGGGAAGAACGACTGTCTGAAAGCCTCCGTGCGCGCTCGAATCTCTCTAATTTTACATTCGTGATCTCCTCGGGAGGTTTAAGTAGGGGGAAGCAATATACTCGATACCTCATCCAGAAACGCACCCTCTTGAAACCTGGCGAGCAAGCTACACCGCGATGCAGAGCGCCTCTCTTGCAGAGTCTGCCACTTGAGTTTATTAAACATCTCCGTAACGCTATCACGGTTACCAAATAACCCTGTGACGCAACGCGCCGCTCTTCTTTGGATCTTCTCTATCTCCTCCGTCAACCCGATCTGCAGCCGACCGTTCATTGACACAGCTCGTTTACTCAGGTATTCACATTTTCCTGGATGTGAAAATGATTCAGATAATACAACGTGATACAAAATATTTCCGGAAAATATTAATGAAAATTCTTTCGTGCTACAAAGATGTTATTCTGCACCATCACCGCCGTGGTAGTGCATTTGTGAGCAAATTACCTATTCGAACTTTTCTGCCACTTTTGGAATACATTCTTGGAGTTCGCCTTAGTAAGTTGTGCGATCCTGCTTAAATCTCGTCCACTGTATTAATTATTTGCCTCTTCAACTTGATTTTTATCTTGGAGAAGAAGTCACACAGAACAAAGTCTCGTGATTACTTTGAGGAGGTTATACAACAGAGGGGTGTAAGCGCGAAAAAGTTTCATAAAGGTTTCAAATTATGTATGAAGTTTGTTGTAAGTAGTAATCAAAAATACTGGATGAGTATACACTACTGCCCATTAAAATTGCTACACCACGAAGATGACGTGCTACAGACGCGAAATTTAACCGAAAGGAAGAAGATGCTGTGATATGCAAATGATTAGCATTTCAGAGCATTCACACAAGGTTGGCGCCGGTGGCGACACTTAACAACGTGCTGACACGAGGAAAGTGCGGCCGGTCCCGGCGGAGGATCGAGTCCTCCCTCGGGCGTGGGTGTGTGTGTGTTTGTCCTTAGGATAATTTAGGTTAAGTAGTGTGTAAGCTTAGGGACTGATGACCTTAGCAGTTAAGTCCCATAAGATTACACACACACACACACACACACACACACACACACACACACACACACACACACACTGACGCTCACGTATTTTTTACTTCCGTGGTTCCGTTACAAAAGCTAGCTTCAGACGACAAATCTGACCAGCAACTAGTCGTTTGGAAGAACCCAATGACTTCTTCACCCCGTTACTGCAGACCATTGAAATTGTAATTTTTGAAAGAAACCGTGCATTCAATTGTTGATGAAAAAAAATATCGTTGATAAGCAGATAGCATCTCTCGTCACATTAGCTACAGTAACGGAGGGTATTAACGTTGATGTAAAATATGACTTGTTGTTTACAGTGATAGATGGAAAGGTGAGAAATGACTATTACTGACATTAAATCTGTGCAAAGATGTTATTTATGTAATTTGACGTCGAAAAATTTCAACAATTTACAATTGGTGGAACAAACAGAATGTGATAGCTCGAAACTAAATTTAGGAACTTCTTCCTTATACGCATGGATAAGGTTTATGAAATGGATGCTTCACGTTGCATATAAACTGAATGAAGGAACGAGTAAATGGCAGGCGCGATCAGTGCATGAAAAGAAAGTAGTTGAAGATCGTAAGGAACAAATACAAAAGAAATTTAAAGCTGCTTTAGGTTTAAATATCGATATGCCTAAGCAAGGATTTGGCAGTACAAACGACGGCAATACTGCCCGACGTTTTTTTGAGAACGCTGCCTCAGCAGAAATTTTGAATTTGGACGAGAAATTGGTAGCAAGTTGCAAAGTAGTTTTGCAGACAATGACGAGCGGTTTCACTGTACATATCGAAAAGTTCAGGGTTCATTGCTTAGACGTCGCGAAACGATATGTTGAGCTATATTCCTGGTACCCGATGCCAACATTCCTACATACCGTTTGAATTCATGGCTTCGCAATAATTGAGTGTCTTGCCAATCGGACAACTTTTCGAGGACGCTCAGGAAGCGAGGAACATGGACATTCGTCGGTACCGCGTAAAATTTTTCTCGAAAATATACGCGAGAGAAGACAATGTGTGTCGTTTTTCGTCGGCTTTTTGCATCCTCGGACCCACTCATTTTTCAAAAATTGAAAATGAAAAATAGTGCACCATTACCTTCTGATGTACTAGAACTTCTGCTGAAACACCAGAAGAGTATATCAAAAATAGTAGCTTTCCCCCAGCGGAAATCGAAACATGTTCGAAGGCTCCATCTGACCCAGATTATGATTTTTAATTAACCCAATGTACTGTATGGAATTACGTACGTATAATAAAATAGAAATTTATATATTCTACAAAATTGTTTTTCATTTTGGAATGCCGGCAGAAGTGGCCGTGCGGTTAAAGGCGCTGCAGTCTGGAACCGCAAGACCGCTACGGTCGCAGGTTCGAATCCTGCCTCGGGCATGGATGTTTGTGATGTCCTTAGGTTAGTTAGGTTTAACTAGTTCTAAGTTCTAGGGGACTAATGACCTAAGAAGTTGAGTCCCATAGTGCTCAGAGCCATTTGAACCATTTTGGAATTTTAAATGTCATGCATCTAATATCAAATTCGTAATCAGCGACTCCGAAAACCCAATGGTGCAAATTTTAGAACCGATGAAGTGATAATTTTCCCAATATATCCGCCATTTTGAATTTCATAATTTTGATGCTAAATTCGTAATCAGCGACCTCGAAAACATGTTGTTGTTGATGTTGTTGTGGCCTCAGGTCTGAGACAGGTTTGATGCAGCTCTCCATGCTACTCTATCCTGTGCAAGCTTTTTCATCTCCCAGTTCCTACATCCTTCTGAGTCTGCTTAGTGTATTCATCTCCTGGTCTCCCTCTACGATTTTTAATCTCCACGCCGCCCTCCAATACTAAATTTGTGATCCTTTGACGCCTCAGAACATGTCCTACCAACCGATACCTTCTTCTAGTCGTGCCACAAACTCCTCCTCTCACCAATTCTATTCAATACGTCCTCATTAGTTATGTGACCTACCCATCTAATCTTCAGCATTCTTCTGTAGCACACAAACGACGGCAATAGAGCCCGACGTTTTTTTTGAGAACGCTGCCTCGACAGCAGAAATTTTAAATTTGGACGAGAAATTCGTAGCAAGTTGCTACATATTGGGGCAAATTTTCGGATCGATAAAGTGATTATTATTCCAAAATGTCCCGCCATTTTGGGTTTCATAATTCTGATACCAAATTCGTAATCAACGACCCCAAAAACCTAAAATTGGAGATTTTGGAATTATTATTCTCACTTTTCGACTTTTGGCCAGGGATTACGCCGTTCTGAACCTCTGAGCGCCGGTGGCGCCGCCACCAGTGTTTCGGGGAGAGGAGCGGTCGCCGGTAGGACACAGGTAGCCAGGTAGCGGGGTCGCGTGGGAACGGAGGCCGCCCGCCCCCTCCCTCAGCTTTCCTTCGTTTTTCCAGCGGCGCCGCTGTTGCCTCGCGGCCAGCAGCGAGGTGTGTAATTGAGCGCGCCACGCAAATGCAAGCCTTCCTGGAAGACAATCGCCGCCGCCGCCGCTGCCGCGTGTGTGTCTCGGGGCTTGGTACGGCGTCGCGTGCGCGACGTTGCTTCAATCCCGCCCAACCCTCCCCCCCCTCCCTATTCCCCCACTCAGTCAATATACGTGAAAAAATTGGTTCGTGCCGTATCCCTGAGGTCATATAAGTTATCCACATCTAAGTTTCATGTATTTTATTTAAGGTGAACCCGAACTCCACAGACACAGTTTCTAATGTAGATAAGGGATAGATATATCAAGTGGGATATTTTTTCCCTCCTATCAGGGACTCGTGGTCTCTGGTGTTGTCACGTTACAGAGCTAAAACAGATATTATTTATGCTATTTGTTACCCAAGTTACCTTACGTTTCTGTCCAAATAGCGACAGCGAAATAGCGTGTGATAGACAACCACCAAAAAACGTGCAGCACAAACACAGAGTGAGTATGCACAGAATCAAAATCGTGACGTGATTACCGCCGCTGAGGAACAGCTCTCAATGGCCTATATTCCATTGCATTCAGTGAACCTACACACCAAGTATTTATCTGTCAACTCTTAATCAGTAAACTGGTCTAAACTGCTTGTTGTTGTGGTTTTCAGTCCTGAGACTGGTTTGATGCAGCTCTCAATGCTAATCTATCCTGTGCAAGCTCCTTCATCTCCCAGTACCTACTGCAACCTACATCCTTCTGAATCTGCTTAGTGTATTCATCTCTTGGTCTCCCTCTACGATTTTTACCCTCCACGCTGCCCTCCAATGCTAAATTTGTGATCCCTTGATGCCTCAGAACATCTTCTACCAACCGATCCCTTCTTCTAGTCAAGTTGTGCCACAAACTTCTCTTCTCCCCAAACCTATTCAATACCTCCTCATTAGTTACGTGATCTACCCACCTAATCTTCAACGTTCTTCTGTAGCACCATATTTCGAAAGCTTCTATTCTCTTCTTGTCCAAACTATTTATTGTCCATGTTTCACTTCCATACATGGCTACACTCCATACAAATACTTTCAGAAACGACTTCGTGACACACACATCTATACTCAATGTTAACAAATTTCTCTTCTTCAGAAACGCTTTCCTTGCCATTGCTAGTCTACATTTTATATCCTCTCTACTTCGACCATCATCAGTTATTTTATCCCTGCCACCTTTAGAATTTGAAAGAGAGTATTCCAGTCAACATTGTCAAAAGCTTTCTCTAAGTCTACAAATGCTAGAAACGTAGGTTTGTCTTTCCGTAATCTTTCTTCTAAGATAAGTCGTAAGGTCAGTATTGCCTCACGTGTAACAGTATTTCTACGGAATCCAAACTGATCTTCCCCGAGGTCGGATTCTACCAGTTTTTCCATTCGTCTGTAAAGAATTCGTGTTAGTATTTTGCATCTGTGCCTTATTAAACTGATTGTTCGGTAATTTTCACATCTGTCAACACCTGCTTTATTTGGGATTGGAATTATTATATTCTTCTTGAAGTCTGAGGCTATTTCGCCTGTTTCATACATCTTGCTCACAAGATGGTAGAGTTTTGTCAGGACTGGCTCTCCCAAGGTCGTCATTAGTTCCAATGGAATGTTGTCTACTCCGGGGGCCTTGTTTCGACTCAGGTCTTTCAGTGCTCTGTCAAACTCTTCACGCAGTATCGTATCTCCCATTTCATCTTCATCTACATCCTCTTCCATTTCCATGATATTGTCCTCAAGTACATCGCCCTTGTATAGACCCTCTATATACTCCTTCCACCTTTCTGCTTTCCCCTCTTTGCTTAGAACTGGGTTTCCATCTGAGCTCTTGATATTCATACAAGTGGCTCTCTTTTCTCCAAAGGTCTCTTTAATTATCCTGTAGTCTAAAGTGCTTATATCTCTCTTAATGTACAATAGCGCCGCAAAAACAAACCCGAGACGCACACGATGAGGAACGAATGCACATTTTAGAGCGAAGAATACAGTGGGCGTTACTGTTGGCAATACGAAGTACATCGAGTGAATGGAAAGAGGAGGGGGGGGGGGGATCAGAGTTTAGCATCCCGTCGACAAAGAGGTCATCATGATGGAGAAGGAAAGCGGCCGTGCCCTTTCGGAGGAATCATCCCGGTTAAAAAAAATGGTTCAAATGGCTCTGAGCACTATGGGACTTAACATCTGAGGTCATCAGTCCCCTAGAACTTAGAACTACTTAAACCTAACTAATCTAAGGACATCACACATTCCATGCCTGAAGCAGGATTCGAACCTGCGATCGTAGCGGTCCTGCGGTTCCAGACGGAAGCGCCTAGAACCGCTCGGCCACAGCGGCCGTTAATTCCGCGGGGGTCGTACTATTCTGCTCCACACTGCTGCTGACTTGCCTGAATTACGTATCCAAGCATGCAAGCGGGTTTAGGGGAGCCACTCAACGTTAAGCACAACACTGTCCTAGGTCTGGTACGAACATCTATATTCCGAGACGATAAGATATCACAGGTTGCACTGTTTAGATTCTAACTCATAACTGCTTATCCCAGTTAACATTCTTGATGATTATCTATCCACAATATCACTTGGACGAGCGTACGCGTAACCGAAGCGACGCGGGTGATTGTTAATGATGCGGAAGCCGAATGATCGAACGAAAGTTCTTACGCCCGTCACGCATACACAGATATTTGGTACCAGTCCTCCTTGACATTAGTAATGATATAACACTGTTCATAGGGTTAATTTTTCAGTTCTCATTTCTCACTTGTACGAGCTTGCGCGTAACCGCGTCCTCACGCTCGCTACAAGACACTGGCAGTTAACTGCACTCTTTTATGGTAACTAATTTTTACTGATTCACATCAGTTCATTCTGGGAGACCGAACACGGCGCGGATGATTGATGCTGTGCGACACGCAACGAGAGGATACACAAATACGTTATCGGCGGCCCTGCTCATGTTTAATTACATCATTACGCGTCTTACCTCTGAATCACTTCCATATTTCATCACCTTACTGTAATAGCACTTGTAGTAACACTTGAACTTCGATAATAACAATGCCTCGCACATGCAGAGCAACCCACAACACAACAGTTCCGTGTTCGACTCTGCAAATGCGCTGCCCGCAAAGATACTCCGCAGCTAAGCCAGCGATATGACAGTACGCTTACACACTGCGCTGCATCGTGAATGGATTGAGTTTGTTTTCATTTATGATACACAGCGCATCCCGTCGACATTTGCAATGATGTGCGTATGTTTTAATATCTCTCCAGATATAGAGATAAATGGGGGTAAGAAATCACTATGTAAGGAGACATCGGGGGGGGGGGGGGGGGGGAAAGGCCTCTTTTTAAAAACTACTCAGTAAATATCCCTGAACAACCACCGAAATGTTGTCGGTGGAGTTCGGATTCACACTGCAGTTACTCTAAAAACAACAAACGAAGGTAATATAACTACAAATTGCCTCGTCAAAAGAAGTCAGGTTCGAGGACAAGCATTTGAAAATATTGAAATTTGAACGTTATGACCGGGAGAAAATTATGTGCACAGCATCTGAGCGTTTGACATTCATACGTAAGACAGATCATAATTCGTACTAAATTTTTGTTAAAAGTACAAATGTGAAATATCGATATCTCTGCGGTGTTGATAACATTGATTACCCAGTTCAATTTACAGAGAAGTTCACACAAACGGCGTAAATGAAACAGTAATTTGTGGCTATTCCGGAATTTGTACGTGATGTTATACATTATCTAAGGCGGTTTAATTAAGCGAGAAATTCCCTCGCATCATAATGTTGTATCCATATTCAGTAGTGTATTATAACACAGTGTCTGTGGGAAGTTTTAACTGTTATTCAATATTAAATATTAAGAAAGACGAATTTCACAAAGACTATCCCTACAAGAAATATATTTGCTTGCAGCGTGTGGACTAATGTCGATTCTGCTCATAACAGCGTAGTCCAAGATAGTGCAATAAGGTGCAACTCTTTCACATATACAGGGTGAGTCACCTAACGTTACCGCTGGATATATTTCGTAAACCACATCAAATACTGACGAACCGATTCCACAGACCGAACGTGAGGAGAGGGACTAGTCTAATTGTTTAATACAAACCATACAAAAATGCACGGAAGTATGTTTTTTAACACAAACCTACGTTTTTTTAAATGGAACCACGTTAGTTTTCTTAGCACATCTGAACATATAAACAAATACGTAATCAGTGCCGTTTGTTGCATTGTAAAATGTTAATTACATCCGGAGATATTGTAACCTAAAGTTGACGCTTGAAACCTCCGACAGCTGCAACATACATCACGTTTCTACAGAATGATCTGCCAACGTTGCTCGAAAATGTCCCACTGGAAACGCGTCGACGTATGTGGTATCAGCATGATGGTGCACCTGCACATTCCGCAATTAACACTAGGCTGACCCTTAACAGGATGTTCGACGGGCGTTTCATAGGACGTGGAGGACGCATAAATTGGCCAGCCCGTTCTCCTGATCTTACACCTCTGGACTTCTTTCTGTGGGGTACGTTAAAGGAGAATGTGTACCGTGATGTGCCTACAACCCCAGAGGATATGAAACAACGTATTGTGGCAGCCTGCGGCGACATTACACCAGATGTACTGCGGCGTGTACGACATTCATTACGCCAGAGATAGCAATTGTGTGCAACAAATGATGGCCACCACATTGAACATCTATTGGGCTGACATGTTGGGACACACTCTATTCCACTCCGTAATTGGAAACGGAAACCAAGTGTGTACGTGTACTCACCCCTCATGGTAATGTACATGTGCGTCAGTGAAAAAGACCAATAAAAAGGTGTTAGCATGTGGACGTAATGTGCTGTTCCAGTCTCTTCTGTACCTAAGGTCCATCACCGTTCCTTTTGGATCCCTACGTAATTCGGTGCTCTCCGATACACACGATCGAACAGCGGAGGAGTGGTGCTCAAGCGTCAACTTTAGGTTACAATATCTCCGGATGTAATTAACATTTTACAATGCAACAATCCTAGTACCTACCCTTGGATTAGTACCTTAGAATTTGCAGTCTGAGAGCCTCAAACGTCTCAAAATAAGGGCCGATATAGAGTAAGGAAACATATTGGTCAGAAATTTATTATAAGATACTGAACGATGCACTCCCTTCTCATTTATGCACATAGCCATCGTGGTTATCCTAACAATGTTGATAGAGTGCATTATTTTTGAATTCTCTGAACACAGTTGAGTCGCTTAGTATGTCAGTCATTCCAGAATTACAGTTTTGAAACCTTTCCTCTCTTCAGAACGCCAAGTGACAGGCCATTCCTGTCGCTTACGAACAGACAGAGTCAGATAATGGCGGTAGGAGAGGTAAGTTTCCAAAACCGAACTGTCTGAATACACTATACTGTATTTAGTCGGTATGTATATAACTGTCATGACTTAACACAATTTCAGACTGGTTTTCCGATCATCGGCTCTGAACGACAGATGCTGTTTGCGCAATTTAAGACTCGTCCTATCTAATTAATGTTGCTAAGATTCTCGGCGGATATGTCGTTGAAATTATACAATATTTTTTACGGAACACCACTGAACGAGCGGTTCTAGGCGCTACAGTCTGGAACCGCGCTGCTGCTACGGTCGCAGGTTCGAATCCTCCCTCGGGCATGGATGTGTGTGATGTCCTTAGGTTAGTAAGGTTTAAGTAGTTCTAAGTTCTAGGTGAATGATCATCTCAGATGTTAAGTCCCATAGTGCTCAGAGCCATTTGAACCATTTGTCCTCATCAACATCACCGACACCTAAATCGCCCAATATGGAGTCACCTGAAACAGGACTTGCAACCCGACGGCCGAACTACCCTGGACGGGGTCTCCAGGCCATCAATGCCACACGATCATTTCATTTCATATACTCGCCCTCCTACCTGTAGGCATATTAGATGACCCTTCCTCGACCTTTTCTGAATGGCGATTATCGTATCCGCCAGGTCATTTTGTCAAACAAACGCAAGAACAGCGCGAGAAACTGGTTGCGCAGATATGTGTACAGTAGTGCGCCAACAAAAGCTGGTAAGATGTAACGAGTCATGCTTTCTATCCTGTGGACTGTTTGCGTGACGCATGGCTCGTAGATTTCCACTTATCCTGTAATTTACTGTCGGTTACATTCGTGCAGCGGCATGACTCCAGTAACGTTTACTGAACGTCCTCGAAGCTGCGCTGCAGAAAGGTTGCAGACGGACAGTAGCGCTTGCTGATGGCTGCTTCCATCCGCAGCTGGTCTGGTAAATAGCTTTATTGCATCTGCGTGAGGCGACTTTAGGCGGCAGTTTGTTCGCGGGAGCGACGGCAGTTTGCGGACGCGCGCCGGGCGCTGGGAACCCGCTCTGCTTCCTCTGGCAAACCGTTTGCCCGCCCGGGCACTTTGGGAAGGAAGTTTCGCAGCGGCGCGCTCATCAAATGGAGATGTACGCCGGCCGCGTCTGCGCCGGGAGGGCCGCAATCGTATTCCACTTTGCGCAATCAAATTCAGATAGACGGCGCGGCGGAGGCCATTTGGACGCAAATGTCAACGGCGCGATACGGCCCGCCGCAGCGGCCGGCCGCCACGGGGATTAAGCGCTGCCCGCGTACGCTCGCGGCGTGCCCGCGTGTTTTCAGCCGTAACACCGGATGGAGCAGCTATCATTTTCGAATATGTGTAGCACCGAGGTTGTGCCTCGCTTTACCCGCTGCGGGATGAAAATACCTTCTCCGAAGCGCCGCTAAAACTCTGAAATCGTTTTTAATAGCGGATTAAAATAAAGCATTTTTAATTTGTAACTCACGTGACTTCCGCTCCAAAGGTCATTTTCCAGCAGTAGAACTCGCTGGAGAAATGCGGGCGTCTATAACAGTCATGAGGCAATTCGCTTATTACAAAATACTACGTTTGGAACGTTACCAGACTTAGGACTTATAAACCCATGAAACCAAAGGCGTGTTACCGTTCACGATATAAGAGAGAAGATTACCCAAGTATGGAGATTGAAGGTGGAATCAAACCTGTCTAAATTCCTTGGACTTAAATACAAATTAAAGGAAACAACGTAAATCAGTTAAAAATTGAAGTTAGTGGTTTTTCTGAGTCATTCAGGTGAATCGCAAACTAATCTTCAAATTAGTTCCAGACGGATCTTAAATTATTTCACCAACTACTTTAAGCAGACAAAAAGAGATACCTCGCATCCTACGATACAAACAAGACAATAATAACATTATTTTTTTTAAAGAACGGGTTTTGTGCAGGAGGGCAAGGCTTCAACGCAGAACCAATGTTTACTTCAACTGAAATCAACGAAAAGCTCCAACGGTTTCATATCACGTTGTGTAACACTTTTCTTTTTCACATTTGTTCTTCTCTATTTCTTGTAACCGAGCGAGGTGGCGCAGTGGTTAGCACACTGGACTCGCATTCGGGAGGACGACGGTTCAATCCCGTCTCCGGCCATCCTGATTTAGGTTTTCCGTGATTTCCCTAAATCGCTTCAGGCAAATGCCGGGATGGTTCCTTTGAAAGGGCACGGCCGATTTCCTTCCCCATCCTTCCCTCACCCGAGCTTGCGCTCCGTCTCTAATGACCTCGTTGTCGACGGGACGTTAAACACTAATCTCCTCCTCCTCCTCCTCCTCTATTTCTTGTAAACTGAACTACTAGTGGTTGTCGCCGCTCGGGGTAACCGCGCGGTTTGGGGCGTCTTGCCACTATTCGCGTGGCTGCCCCTGTCGAAGGTTCGAGTCCTCCCTCGGGGATGGGTGTGTGTGTTGTCCTTAGCGTAAGTTAGTTTAAGTTAGAATAAGTAGTGTGTGAGCCGAGGGACCGATGACCTCAACAGTTTGGTCCCATGGGAACTTAACACCAGCTAATGGTTTCAAACGCGCGTCGCGAAACGTGCCTGTTTCTATGTCAATATGATGCTTTATGCATCGTTAAGCTTAATATCTGTTCTTATTGTCGTAGTTGAAATGGAACGACCATTGCATGACTGAGCAAATCATTTAACTAGAGAAGCTCTTATCAAAGGCTCATGTGTTGCAACGTTAGTCAATAATTTATTTTCACATCACCCTTGTGTTATTTACACAATTTGCTCATATGGTAACATGCTGCGTCTTCCATTTATAGTTCACTAACCATCGAGTATCGTGATAACTAATTAAATTACTGCGAGCACCTGCAAGCAATTAAAGTCACTGAAAGAGACTAGAATCGGAGGATACAGTAGTCCGTGTTACTGACTGCTATGTACACTCACAAAAATCGTAATATCAGACAGCAATAAATATTAATAGCTGACACGAGTAAGCCGCTGTAGCATATGACGGAGGGTAAATCGCACCAACATTATAATTTTCTTCCTATTTCATATTAGTATTGAGCGAATTAAACTGACTGTGTATATGGGTCTCTACGCATCTTAATTCTCGTATATTTTTCTCACGAACCGTACGCGAGGTATGCGACGGTGGTAGCATAATAGTTCCAGTGCCCTCTTCGAATGCAGGCTCTGTTTCACAAGGGCTTCGGAGACCAACGTAATCTTTCTTCCACTGATTCGCGTTTAATTTCCCCGAGACTTTCTGTCATACTTTTGTGTGAGCTATGTTGACCTTTTACGTCGTCTCTGCAGCTTTCAAAAATGGTTCAAATGGCTCTGAGCACTATGGGACTCAACTGCTGAGGTTATTAGTCCCCTAGAACTTAGAACTAGTTAAACCTAACTAACCTAAGGACATCACAAACATCCATGCCCGAGGCAGGATTCGAACCTGCGACCGTAGCGGTCTTGCGGTTCCAGACTGCAGCGCCTCTATCCGCACGGCCACTTCGGCCGGCTCTGCAGCTTTCGATGTGTTCTGTCATGCCTACTTGAAAAGACTCCAAACGCTGGAACACAACTTTCTACGCGCTTCCACAACGATCTCACATGCGAATTAGTTCACAGATCCAGTGAATTTTCGCGGAACCATTCCAACAAATCTAAGTTTACCGTACACATTCTCGAATACTGATTGTATGTGATACTTCACGTCGCTTCTTAGCAATATCCTTAAATGAGTCTACGATATGACAGGCTGAAGATGTTGTCCACTAATCTTGTAATCAGATACCATCGATTTCTTTCTTTTTGCGACAGGCACTTCGTTCAAAAATGTTCAAATGTGTGTGAAATCTTATGGGACTTAACTGCTAAGGTTATCAGTCCCTAAGCTTACACACTACTTAACCTAAATTATCCTAAGGACAAACACACACATCCATGCCCGAGCACTTCGTTACATTTAACGACATTTAAAAGAGAACTGCTATTCATGCACCACGTGAAAGCTTTGGGCAAGTCTTTCTGCAGTTCCTTACGACAGCTCATCGGCAATACTTATCCGTAGACAACAGCTTTGTCAGGGAGCAACCTTACAGTATTGCTCATCCTTTCTGATAAACATTTACGTATCCTGCAACTATTTAAGTTCCTATTACGCTTTCTCGGGAGACATCTGATATTGCTTTTGTTTGTGTGGAGCGTGTACTGTCCAGTATAACGTACTCTGTTCTATTGGTCAAATATTCTTCGACACAGTCACATATCTGCAAAGATTGTATGACTGTATGTTGTTAGATAATTTCGTAATCGATTTCGAAGCAAAGTCGACCGAGATATCTAACAACAAACTCGCTGAACCTAACAGAAATTTGTTTGAAGTGAATTTAATTTTTTCGTGTGCATACTATATATTTAGTTTACCGAGCGAGGTGGCGCAGTGGTTAGCACACTGGACTCGCATTCGGGAGGACGACGGTTCAATCCCGTCTCCGGCCATCCTGATTTAGGTTTTCCGTGATTTCCCTAAATCGCTTCAGGCAAATGCCGGGATGGTTCCTTTGAAAGGGCACGGCCGATTTCCTTCCCCATCCTTCCCTCACCCGAGCTTGCGCTCCGTCTCTAATGACCTCGTTGTCGACGGGACGTTAAACACTAATCTCCTTCTCCTATATATTTATGATAACAGTATAACATTCTTGATTGATTGCTGATCCCATTGATACCACCAAATCCTTTCGAAAGCGTATGTTTGGACTCCTGTCAGAAATTCATATCTCGAATATTGAAACCAATTTAACTGACCACCCCATATTTCGCTATAGCGAATTGAGGAACGATAGCAACTAAAGACCACAGTCGGATAACAGGTTTCATAGGAGTTTTCCAAAATTTTATCGTATAGGAACAAGGAAAGCTGTTGTGTTCAAGTAACGTTCATTCAGCAGTCGCCGAAGGGCAAGGATGATGTTTTATATATGCAACTGCAATCCAAACGAATAAGACGAATTAATATTACTATAATATAAATCAGAATATTAAATATTCCATACTTCAGATATATTACGGGTTTGTAAAATCGAAATCGAAGAACAGTTTTGGCCTCAACACGAAAATTTCTTCAAGCTGAGCCACTACACATAAACTTCTAAGTTAAAACTAATATAAATGAAAATAGAGTTAGCCTTCAGAGAGTTTAATTCTATTATTAAGTACAATTTTAGTTGTCATAATGTGATATAACATCCTGTAAACTGGTGGGGAGACGGATGTCTTTAAATAAATTTTGCTGAAGTAATTTACTTTTGTCTTAGTCTCCAAAATTGATTTATTTTTACCCCTGACGCATTTCGCTATATAGCATTTTCAGCTCTCGATGGGTACACAGTAATTAGTCAGTGTTTGGCTACTGATTTTAATTGTTGACTAGGTACAGCGTATCTAATCAAGACCTCAAGATTTTGTATAGTGAAACGAGTAGCCGGCCGAAGTGGCCGTGCGGTTCTAGGCGCTGCAGTCTGGAACCGCGAGACCGCTACGGTCGCAGGTTCGAATCCTGCCTCGGACATGGATGTGTGTGATGTCCTTAGGTTAGTTAGGTTTAAGTAGTTCTAGGTTCTAGGGGACTAATGACCTCAGTAGTTGAGTCCCATAGTGCTCAGAGCCATTTGAACCATTTTTTTTGAAACGAGTAGGGAGTGAAAGCAAACAGTTTTGGCGGCTAAAACAAGAGTAAATATTATTTGAGCTAACCATGGTCGCAGGTACATTGAAGGACACGATGTCCACAGTAATGAATATATTTTGAGTAGACGCCGCTAGATCACATAGATCTGCAATACTCTTAATTTTTGTGAATGCCAATGAAATTAAGGATGGGAACAGTGTAAAAATAAGTCCAACACCAGTCATGAACGACTTCTAGAAGTTGTTTACACTAGAAATACGGCGCTGTAAAGACGTGTTTGAGTTTATTAGTATTTACATGATTACACATGAACATCAACAAGAATAAAAACATCAACAAGAGTAAAGGGAGGATAATGGAATGTAGTCGAATTAAATCAGGTGATGCTGAGGGAATTAGATTAGGAAATGAGACAATTTAAGTAGTAGATGAGTTTTGCTATTTGGGGAGCAAAATAGCTGATGATGGTCGAAGTAGAAAGGATATAAAATGTAGACTGGCTATGGCAACAAAAGCGTTTCTGAAGAAGAGAAATTTGCTAACATCAAGTATAGATTTAAGTGTCACCAAGTCCTTTCTGAAAGTACTTGTATTACGTGTTGCCATGTATGGAAGTGAAATATGGAAGATAGATGGTTTAGACAAGAATACAATAGAAGCTTTCGAAATGTGGCGATACAGAAGAATGCTTCCTTAATGAGGAAGTACCGAATAGAAGTGGGGTGAAGAGGAATTTGTGGCAGAACTTGACTGAAGATGGGATGGGTTGTCAGGATACGTTCTGAGGCATCAAAAAATCACCAATTTAGTGTTGGAGGGAAGTGTAGAGGTTAAAAATCGCAGAGGGAGGCCAAGATTCAAAATGGTTCAAATGGCTCTGAGCACTATGGGACTTAACATCTATGGTCAGCAGTCCCCTAGAACTTAGAACTACTTAAATCTAACTAACCTAAGGACAGTACACAACACCCAGCCATCACGAGGCAGAGAAAATCCATGACCCCGCGGAATCGAACCCGGGAACCCGGGCGTGGGAAGCGAGAACGCTACCGCACGACCACGGGAGGCCAAGAGATGAACACATTAAACAGATCCAGAAGGATGTAGGCTGCAGTAGCTACTGGAAGATGAAGAAGCTTGCACAGGATAGAGTAGCATGGAGAGCTGCATCCAACCAGTCTCTGGACTGAAGACAACAACAACACATGGTTACACAAGCTGACAGCACAAGTGACCTACAGGACCGGAGATCTCGAGTCGATTGCAGCCATCATCGCATCGATGAAAGCTGCGAGTAGGGTTTGTGGCGTTCTTGTGCTACACTGGCTGGAGGGCCCAGGGTATTTTTTTCCCATATCGGCCCCCGCCACAAACTTCGTTAACAATCGACGATGTGGTGCAGCGTCGAACGTCTCACTAGTTTCGATGTTGTTATTCACTTCACACGGAGCCAGCAGAATGTTGGAGGAACACTTGTCGGTCAACCGAGAGACCGTGTGTTTTGCTCGCCTTGTCAGTGAGAGGCGCGGACCAGCAAACCGTACTGTGGCTGGTGTTAGGAAAGCTGGCCCACCTGGGAGACGCGACACAGCGGTGCGGGGAATGTGGCACAGATGGTGGTGATATGTGGACCGTGAGTGTGTGACCCCGGCGGGCGAGGGCTTCTCAGCGCGCCGGAGAAACGCTTCTCCGTGGCTCCGTGTGAAGCCCGAGCTGTCTGCCTCGCAGCTCCCAGCGTGCTGTCGGGTACTTGGGCTAGGTCCGCTGGAGGTCTCACCGAGAGACGTGGAATACGAATCGTTTACGTCCGTTTCGTCGGTTTTGATGCGAGACCTCACACCTGGTGAAATGGCGCATTGATAATGTCAACTAAAACGATGGTGAATTTTAATGCACTGATTATATGAGTTACCGGAAACGTATGGTATGTTTCCAGATTAAATGTGGCATCACATTTCTCAGTTCTGTATAGAAATTATATGGTAGCATGCAACTTGAACTGATGGGGAAACTGAGGAAGCGGAAGAACAGAGTCGCTTCTGGGCTGGCTGGTCTTGTATTGATAATACACTGTAAGGCAAAAGGAAACGACGCACCAAGAATAGGACGCAAAACTGTGGATACGATGTACACGTGCATGCAAACAAATGATTACAATTCAGAAAAAACTGCAGGATTTATTCACGAGAAAGACTTTCAAAACATGAACAAGTCACTAACGTGTTGGTCCACCTCTGGCCCTTACGCAAGCAGTTACTGGATTTCGCATTGACAGAGTTTTTGCATGTGCATCTTAGGGATATCGTGCCAAATTCTGACCACTTGCCTCGTTAGATCGTCAAAATCCCGAGCTGGTTTGGAGGGTCCTTCCCATAATGTTCCAAACGTTCTCAGTTGGGTACAGATTTGATGTACTTTCTGGTCAAGGTAGAGTTTGAAAAGCTTGACCAAAAAAGAAAAAAAGTAGAATCTCTCGCCGTTGACGAGCAGCCGTTATCTTGCTGGAGTGTATGTCCAGGATGGTTTGTCATGAAGAGCAACAAAACGGGGCAGAAATATCATAAACGTACCGCTGTGCTTTAACGTGCCGCGGATGACAACCAAAGTTGTCCTGTTATGAAAAGAAGTGGCATCCCAGACCATTACTCCTGGTTGTTGGGTCATAAGGCGGGCGACAGGTTGGTACCCCACCGCTGTATAGGGCTTCTCCAGAAAGGTCTTCGCTGGTTTGAAGCAGCACTCATCACTGAAAAAAACTGGATTCTAGCCACTCAGATTCTAGTCCTAAGACGTGTCAGGACACGCCCTGGACACCTGTAGGATACCAGTCTTCCTGTCGCCCATCATTCGGCTCGACAGCCAGGACTGTTGGTCCGTGATGTCGCTTCTTTTCCTTGCAGGGTTTCTTTGGTTGTCATTCGAGACACCCTTACAGAATAACTGTAAATCGATGATATTCTACGCCCCGTTTTGTTGCCCCACATGACAACCCATCCTAGGTTTACATTTCAGCAAGATAACGCCTGGCCGCATACGGCGACGTCTTGCCACGACCTACGTGGGACACCAAAGTTGCCGAATCTCTCCCCAATGGAGAACATTGGTAGCGTTATCGGCGGGAGTCTCCAACCAGCTCGGGATTTTGACGATCTAAAGAGCCAGTTGGACAGAATTCGGCACGATATCCCTCAGGTCATCCAACAACTTTATCAATTAATGCCAAGCCGAGAAACTACATGCATAAGGGGTGGATGTGGATCAGTGCGTTACTGATTTCCCCAATTTTTTAAACTCTTTGTCGTGAATAAATCGCCGGCCGAAGTGGCCGTGCGGTTAAAGGCGCTGCAGTCTGGAACCGCAAGACCGCTACGGTCGCAGGTTCGAATCCTGCCTCGGGCATGGATGTTTGTGATGTCTTTAGGTTAGTTAGGTTTAACTAGTTCTAAGTTCTAGGCGACTAATGACCTAAGAAGTTGAGTCCCATAGTGCTCAGAGCCATTTGAACCATTTGCCATTCGTGAATAAATCAACAATTTTTTCTGAAATTGTAATCATCTGTTGGTCTGTACATGTACATCACGCCTTCCGATTTGCGTCCCATCTACATCTACATCTACATCCATACTCCGCAAGCCACCTGACGGTGTGTGGCGGAGGGTACGGATAACTGCTTCATGATGCGTCTTTTTTTCCTTATTAGTGTGTTTGGAAAGGTGGACAGGTGACTGACAAGAGAATGGCACATAACGTGTAAAAACCACTTTCTAGGATGTGGGAAGCGATGAACAATCAGAACATCCGCAAATGTTAGGTTACCAAAGGAGTGAGACAAGGATGCTTCTTACCGCGTACCCTCCTTAAAATATTTTTGAACGAAGTACTGGAAAAGGAAATGCTAAAATATGGGATTTAAAATAGATGAAGACAACATGTTCTTCCTAAATATCACTGACAGTTTTTTTTCCGCGGAAGAGGAGGACGTATGTTAAATGTCAAGAGAGCTTAAAGGAGAATATGAGCAGTGGGCTGTAAATATAAACTTCGCAAAGACAGTATACTTTGCCGTCGGTGGTATAGGAAGGGACCCTGTTGTGTATGAAGGGACTAAAGTAAAGTGTAGTGGGTCATAAATGTTTAGGGACAATCATGTCATACAAAGGTGGAAGCAGCTAGGTAATAAAACACAGAATAGGAAAGGCAAAGGTGACCATTAGGCAGCTGCATTCCATTATTTCGAATAAAACGCGTCAAAAAATTTGAAAAGGAGGATACGCAAAACTATGGTTGAGATCATTGCTCTGTGTAAGCTCCAGGGTCAGTGAAAAGAAATTAAAAGCAATGAAACTGGATTTTAGGAGACTAAGTTGAGAAGTAACTAGAAGAGACTAAATGAGAAATGAATTGCTATGAAAACAGATGGGAGTTACGAAGGATATTGTAGACACAGTTGAAAACATATTCCTAATATGGTATGGACATCTCAGATTAGTGCCAGAGGAAAGATGGCCTTGAAAAATACACCACTGGAGGCTTCCACGACACACACACACACAAAAAGAGGAAAACTCATGCAAGAATCCAACTGGCAATATAGGAGATGGAAACTTGGATGCGAGAGACGCTGCATGTTTTACAAAACTCGAAGAAAGACGAAGATGAAGAAGAAGGTAATGTAGCACTCCATGGCCACCCAAAATATTGAAGCATGGTTTCATGTACATTTTACGGACAAAAGTTGATGAAAAGGTAGCCAGAGTAACACCTGACCTACCATCTACGTAGGGCGGAAATTTCTAGTCACCACAATCTTGTCCTTACCAGTGCGTTAAACAGCAGGAGTACTGCATAACTCTGTTTCTATCGTTTGCAAAAATCAATAGCTAGTAAGTTGATGGGTTGATGTATTCTATGAGGCGAGGCGGGATTCTACCTACAATTTTTCCAATGGAGGTTATGTCTTCATAAAATGGCGTCACCGCAGAGGAAATAGCGAAATGTTTGTTTTTAAGTGACTTATTTCCCATTGTATTCTGTGTACTCACAACATAATTAATTAATGGAGATCAATAGCAGGTGCCGCCAAAAAAGTATTACCCTTACTCAAAGACTGTAGGAGCCAGAAATCATTCCTGCGGAAGATTTATCAATTCTCTTTAATCGCGTGAAATTTATCTCCAGGAGAACATGAACCTACATCGGCGAGTCAATGTTGTCTTTTTAAGTATTCGTGGTACTCGTACGGAATAACACGTTTCCCACCTATTTTGTGAGAAAAGTTCCTGTGTGAAGACTGGTATGGTCCGTACGAGTGAGAGTAGTTTTAAGACTTAATGAATGTCTGAGAAGAGAACATTGTTGTATTACAAAGGAAATCATAGACGCTTCAGTAAATAAAGAAGAAACACCATTTGTCCAAAGACAATAATTTATAGTTTGAATAATTTATTAAATATATGGGTTACCACGTAACACGATACATTCTGTACACTGGCGTATTTCATTTCTGTACAACGTCAAGGTGAGTCCAAGTCAGTTAAACGAGTAGCCATATTTTCGAATGGCTAATGAGAGAGAGCCAAGGAAATGCGATTCCCAGCCGTATAGAGAAGAAGTCACGTGATAAATTGTACGCCGCAGCTTTCAAAATGCCTTCTGAAGCTTGCCGATGTGTTCCTAATCGCGCTCACGAATGGCAAACCGGCTATCGGCGTGGAAGAAAGAGGCGTACTTGATACGAAACCGAACATACTCTGTCATTTACGTGAAAGAAAAAGCCGTCCGCACATTACGCACACGCACGCGATCTGCACATATATACGTCCCGGCGGGAGAGGAATGGATGAAGCAAGCCGACAGCGCCCTCTATTCTACGATTTGCCGCGCCTGTCAGATGTTTGCTGCCTGAACACGCTTCGCGGCCGGTCGGCCCCCTGTAGCTCTTGCGTAAGTCCACAGCCGACAATTGTACATACGGAAATGGCAGTAAGGGGTGCCCCCCCCCCCCTTCCATGGCCGTCTCCCGTTTTCGCTCGGTCACTTCTACACAAAATACAAACACACACGAAACGGTAACTGAGGTCGAGGCAGTCTTTTTTTTTTTTTTTTTTAAGGGAAAAAACCCGCAAAATAGGCTGCTTCCTTTGCGTTGCTGTTGTATGCGGTGAAGTATGGCGCACGACGGTGTACACGGAGCTGTAAATTTTTTCCTCGTCCGTACATTCCTCTCGCCGTATGTGTCTCGTGTTGTCATCCTTTGAATGTCAGAAAAAACTGCGCGCTCCTGTCTCTTCCCTGCGGAACAACTAGGGCGCAGTACTGGTTGCAGAGCGATTATATCCTTTGTTGTATGATTCAAACATACGCCCGAAGAAAATTTACGCTCATTATTTGAACGAGCTTGCTGCCTCATCCTTTAGTATGACCTCTTGTTTCTTTTAAACCCTTTCTATGCTAAAAAAATATTTTTAATATAGGAAAACCGGGAAACAACGGCTACCATACTACTTTAAAAGAAGTAGCCGCTATAGTAATAAAACGACCCCTCAGGGAGTAGTTCCTCCCATTACAATCGCACGAGCAGTTATTTCATTACAAAAATTCAGTTTTATATTGTTGTTTTCATGTTTGGAGAGAAGAGAACCATTTGTATGAATATCAAGAGCTCAGATGGCAACCCAGTTCTAAGCAAAGAAGGGAAGGCAGAAAGGTGGAAGGAGTATATAGAGGGTTTATACAAGGGCGATGTACTTGAGGACAATATTATGGAAATGGAAGAGGATGTAGATGAAGATGGGAGATAAGATACTGCGTGAAGAGTTTGACAGAGCACTGAAAGACCTGAGTCGAAACAAGGCCCCGGGAGTAGACAACATTCCATTAGAACTACTGATGGCCTTGGGAGAGCCATTCATGACAAAACTCTACCATCTGGTGAGGAAGATGTATGAGACAGGCGAAATACCCTCAGACTTCAAGAAGAATATAATAATTCCAATCCCAAAGAAAGCAGGTGTTGACAGATGTGAAAATTACCGAACTATCAGTTTAATAAGTCACAACTGCAAAATACTAACGCGAATTCTTTACAGTCGAAAGGAAAAACTGGTAGAAGCGGACCTCGGGGAAGATCAGTTTGGATTCCGTAGAAATGTTGGAACACGTGTGGCAATACTAATCTTACGACTTATCTTAGAAGAAAGATTAAGAAAAGGCAAACCTACGTTTCTAGCATTTGTAGACTTAGAGAAAGCTTTTGACAATGTTAACTGGAATACTCTCTTTCAAATTCTGAAGGTGGCAGGGGTAAAATACAGGGAGCGAAAGGCTATTTACAATTTGTACAGAAACCAGATGGCAGTTATAAGAGTCGAGGGGCATGAAAGGGAAGCAGTGGTTGGGAAAGGAGTGAGACAGGGTTGTAGCCTCACCCCGATGTTATTCAATCTGTATATTGAGCAAGCAGGAAAGGAAACAAAAGAAAAATTCGGAGTAGGTATTGAAATTCATGGAGAAGAAGTAAAAACGTTGAGGTTCGCCGATGACATTGTAATTCTGTCAGAGACAGCAAAGGACTTGGAAGAGCAGTTGAACGGAATGGACAGTGTCTTGAAAGGAGGATATAAGATGAACATCAACAAAAGCAAAACGAGGATAATGGAATGTAGTAAAATTAAATCGGGTGATGCTGAGGGGATTAGATTAGGAAATGAGACACTTAAAGTAGTAAAGGAGTTTTGCTATTTAGGGAGTAAAATAACTGATGATGGTCGAAGTAGAGAGGATATAAAATGTAGACTGGCAATGGCAAGGAAAGCGTTTCTGAAGAAGAGAAATTTGTTAATATCGAGTATAGATTTAAGCGTCAGGAAGTCGTTTCTGAAAGTATTTGTGTGGAGTGTAGCCATGTATGGAAGTGAAACATGGACGATAACTAGTTTGGACAAGAAGAGAATAGAAGCTTTCGAAATGTGGTGCTACAGAAGAATGCTGAAGATAAGGTGGGTAGATCACGTAACTAATGAGGAGGTATTGAATAGAATTGGGGAGAAGAGAAGTTTGTGGCACAACTTGACTAGAAGAAGGGATCGGTTGGTAGGACATGTTTTGAGGCATCAAGGGATCAAAAATTTAGCATTGGAGGGCAGCGTGGAGGGTAAAAATCGTAGAGGGAGACCAAGAGATGAATACACTAAGCAGGTTCAGAAGGATGTAGGTTGCAGTAGGTACTGGGGGATGAAGGAGCTTGTACAGGATAGAGTAGCATGGAGAGCTGCATCAAACCAGTCTCAGGACTGAAGACCACAACAACAACAACATGTTTATAGCTCCCACATATGGATGAAATGAGCGAATTGTGAAACAATTCAGCATGTGTGTTACCATTGATGTTTTGCGAGAGATATTTTGTTTAACGATAGGGGAAGAACACAAAGTAAATTGCTATAGTTCTCTTAAATGAAGACCTTCTGATGTGAATTTTTAAATAAGTCATACAGAAACTGTTTACTATACCTCAGAGCTTGCAAGTGTAGGACATGTGTCGTCTACTTTCTTTACCAAACCAGTATCCATAGGCTGCCTGATGGTAACTTTTCAACTATGAGACCTTGGCAGGACTTCGTATCTAGCATGACACATCGTCTCACATAATCTGCTGTTATCACGTACATAGTCTCGCCACAGAGGAAGCATTGAGGGCCGTCTGTAGATTAGGCCCAGCAGAGTCCAGTCAGTGCCTGCGAAAAATCTCTTCCCACCACATTTTGGTAACATGGATACACACACCTAGCATTTAAACTGATGCATTGTGCGTGCTGGACAGAGCAGTAGAGTGTGGTGCAAAAGATACAGGAATACGAACAAAAGAAGACGGAGTAATTTTATTGCTCAAAATAGAATTCAGGTGTGCTGTTGTGACTATGCCAGCACAAAATTGAGAGAACCATGTGTGGTAGTCCCGATGCACCCAACGTTGGCAGGGCGAGACACATGAGTACAAACAATGGAACTTTAGCAATCTTGTTAACGTTGGAAAATTTGCACAGAAAAAACCTTCAAATTCGAATGATTACAAGGGAAACTAATGAAAGCTATAATGTCTGACAAAAATTGCAAAATATTCTTATACATGATCATTAACTATATATAATTTGTTCCTTAATCCTCGAAGTAATGAGATGCCCAGAACACTCTAAAGAGTGTGCAGTGCGGCACGTTACTTTTTTACCGCCCTGCCAGTGTCCAGCAATGTTCATTTGTCTAGCTAAAAGCTGTAGTAGAAAACACTAGACCACTACTGTCTATTGCAGGTCGCAACATACATAGAATTGTCCAGTAAACGGGATGTGGCTAGCTACTGAAATAAAAGTTTTAACTTGGCAATGTAAATTTTCAGGTGTATTTTTACGATAAAGATCACAGTATTAACTGCCAAGTCCGTACTAAGTGGCAACACAATGTGAAGTTCACACACACACACACACACACACCGCAATTACACACGTAGCCAGTTTATGGTATTTACACCCGTTACCGAAGTTAATAGAGTTCACCGGATCGTTTAGTTATGAAAATGCTCGCTCAAATGTTGTGCACTCTGCTCTACACGTAATACCTGTTCCAGTCTTAGATCGCACAACACGCCACGCGGTTTTAACTAACCGTCAAAAGCAATAATTTTGATATTCCGTCAGAAATTCCACACGACTTCCACTATACCGTTCACTTGGATACACTTTGTACTACTTCGCGAACTCGTAATTAGCATTTTTCCGCGATTTTACAGTACTTTCGTCGGAGCTGCTTTCAATGAGATGTTACTACTTCGAACCCTCAGCCCCCGACTCCCCTAGATCACACCAAAGGCTTTCTTCCCAGCATAGATTGGCGCGAGTCTGCATTTTTCTGATTGGCTGATATCACAAACAGCAAATCAGTTTGCAGTATTATCCCGCGCTTTACTTCAATGACCAATCATAGTAAAACATATCTTTCTATGGCAATTGCTAAATAAATAAATTTAGAAAAGTATCAAATATAAAATTACTCCTTCTGAAATTATCGTTAATTTGTGTTCTACTCGCGATTTATTAGTACCATAAATTGACTGCACATTTAATTATAGTAAATCCCCTGTATATATTAACTGGTACTTCGTGAATAAACAAAACAATTTTCATTTACTTCTGTTCTTCTTCACTCATACAACACACACACTGCTAATTACTACACATATAAAACAATTATAATTATGCAAATACATTAAATATTAATCAAACATAACTTTACAACATTGTTTTGACTACAACTGCTAGCACTGTCCGTCAACTGCTGACCTCTGCCGCCTACTAGTATAACTACGTGCAGCTCTGTAACTCAGGTCCGTGTCAGCTGGTGACATCTGTCGATGACTCATGCCTATAACGATATCGTCCTAACAAGTGACAGGAGCGATGCGAAGGCGCTACGCCTCAAGTGTCAATGTAAGAGTCTTCCAGCTGCAAACTCATTCAGTTTAACTCTTTCTGTTAGCAATTCTTCGTGCTGTTATTACCGATAAACCCGCGAACATCTTTGTCGTCTCTCATGAACGACCAAAATAAGTAATTCTGCTGTTTTATTAGTAGTGAGCTTCAGTATGAAATTTCTTTTGTGTGCCCATTTCACCCCTACTCTGAGTGAATGTACTTCTTCGGTTTCTCCGGAATTGGTTATTGGATGAACTGCCGGAACCTGATAGCATGCGTGCACAGTAGTTGGACAACAAGCAGAGGCAGCGCTGATGGTAACTCCATTTGCTTGTCGAAACATAGAGCGTCTAAGCTGCAACGATCTGGCGTTCGCGCGACTACTTACAATTCAAAAGAGAGAATATTTATAACGGTATCCATCAATATTAGTGAGAAAAACATTGTCCGGGAACATTATTTGCCTTCGGCCCACAGTTCTCAGTCGGCAGAAGTGGAACCACTGTATGAACAGCATCTTCACGCATTAAATACCGTAGCGCCATTGTTGGATGTTGATTCTTAATGCTGTTTATTTTTGGGATTGATATTTGTATCTTGGCAATAGGCTGCATATCATTAAGCGCCTTTGTCCCTCTTAAATCATACAGGATACGTAAGCCGAAAGCGAGCCAGTCAGTTTGCATAGGAAATCACTGTACAGCAGTGTTTACATAATAACATGTATTCTCATCCACAACGTTTGTAAAGGTTTTGAGTTTTAATTATACGGAATGATACAAAATTATTAGAAAGCATCTATCATTGTTTAAACATGCCCCAGTTGTTCTAATTTTTCGGTGTGTTTCTGTAAAACTACACTACTGGCAGCACGTTTCGAATTATTGATTTTCACCCTTCGTTTCTCGATTTGGTCACCCGACATCTGAACAATGAAAGCATCTTTGTCAACTACTCGTTTACTTTAAAATTAGTAATTATTAATTTTATTATAGTGGGAAACTGCCTGCACATTCTGGCTTTTTCAGAGCTCCCAAACCAGAATGACCTTACGAGTAAAAAACACCATCATAACCATCACCATTACTACTGTCCTAGGAGAATGTCTATCACTGCCAACTTAGCTTTGGCTCTGAGCACTATGGGACTTAACTTCTGAGGTCATCAGTCCCATAGAACTTAGAACTACTTAAACCTAACTAACCTAAGGACATCACACACATCCATGCCCAAGGCAGGATTCGAACCTGCGACCGTAGCCGTCGCGCGGTTCCAGACTGTAGCGCCTAGAACCGCTCGGCTACTCCGGCCGGCCTACTTAGCTTTCTCCATTCTATCCTGTTCTCCGTAGTCCTTTTAGTTTAGCAATAAGCTATTAGTTCATATATTCTCTATTTTTGACATTGTCGTCTAAACTATCGTTCACTATACCGGTTACTCTTACCGAATACCTCGCCCATAATTTTTTTTATTTCCGTCTAAACTATCGTTCACTATACAGGTTACTCTTAGCGAATACCTCACCCATCATTTTTTTATTGTCCTTCGTCACTGCCTTCCCTGAAATTTTTAAAAGCTACTCAATCCTTACTTCCAGATCACCTCCTTTGATTTTCTTCCAGATCTGCATTTTGAAATCATACACTAAATGTTTTTCATGCCTTCATAATGGCCATGTAAGACTGCTCTCCATCCGAAACTTTTTGCTAACCAACTCTTATCTTTTTATCCAAATTATATTAATCATAGGACGTGAGTAAATGTGGTGCAGAATATCCTCTTAAACGAGAAATAAAATTGGATTCAGGTTTTACCAATCACGGTATTATTCTGGACACTGTCGACTTCGAACTCTGGTCAGTAAATCAATATATTTAAGTTAGTGACCTGTCAGTAAAAGTTTTCTTTCTGTAGACTCTCCCTGTAAACATTCATTAAAAGTAATCACTGGACAGTTCTTAAAGCTACACGTGAATGGATCTGAAATTGAAATGTATTCACTGATTACCATAACCTCGTACGCGCTCCCCACTGGATTAGAGATTTGATAATATTTTTTTCACTTCCACGAAAGAGTTTTCAGAAAAATTCCTCCCAGCGCGCTGCGGTACGAAAATATTGCCACTGCCGCCCGTAAAACACATCTAAGACCCGTTCACAACCACACAAACAATTACGTTTCCGCCTGTTACTCAGAACACGTAGTGTTATCTTTACGGCCACAAAATGTAAATGCGAACACATTCATTCCAAAACCTGGCCCTGGTGGAGGGGCACACTCTAAACTGTCGGTCCGGTGTGTTCAACAAGCGCGCTATGTACGACAATTAAAAAATAATTTGTCTCATTAAGCGCTGGCAGAGTCTCGGCGTAAAGCACGTGCTGATGCGCTTAACGACGCGTCGGCAAACACATTGCCTGATTACGCCTTGCAATTACTGCGCAGTTTACGCACTGCACATGTTGCGGTGGGCAGCAAATAACATTAATTGCGTGCTGCAACTGGCTTATGTGTCGGGGAACGTCGCCTTTTGCTGTATAGTCAGACGAATGGATAGAGCGTTAATAGAGTTTAGCTGTCATCCGACGACGAAATAGGAAATTTCATAATTCTGCCTCTTTTTCATTCACTTAAGTCTAGACAATAGCTCGTACTTGCAGGTTCTGTCTTGTCCGCTAGATCTTACATGCGTCGCGGGATCTGAAGAGACGTCCCTTATATCTCAAGTCTCAGGCTCTCTGTCTTGTTTTTAACCTTCAGTCATTTCGAAATAATTCCACCGCAAATATGAAAGTTTGTTTTAGGCTCAACGAGCACATTGTTTCCTTAATGGCTGCCTGCCTACAAAAGATGCATTATTATTCAGAATACGCGACAACAATTTGTTTGTGGGCAATTAGGTATGTTCTTTGTGACGTCGCTATGGAGGTCATGTGATGTCGCTGGAAAACGGGCTTCCAACTGTCATTGCATGCTTGTGATGCATGACTTAATGATGTCATTTTAATCAACGAAATAAATGGTGATTTTTCATTTTGTATACGAGTAGTCTCTGCGATTAAATTCATGGTTTCATAAGTCTACATTATGTATTTTCTTCTACAGTGGCCTGCAGTAAACGATTTGGTGCATTTATATTCAGAGTTTTTTGTGTCTGTCCCATGTTGCCACCTGTAAACCAACTTTGAGGTACACTTTCAGATTTAAAAATTCTAAAAACGTATTCGTCAAAAACCTGACATAAAATTTTCAGTAATGGCGCCACTGAGAGAAATATTAAAAAAATTGTATCAACGAACAAATGCAAAATAATCATTACCATGTAACTATAAGCATTATGGACAGCAGTCCTAGTCGAAGAAGAAAAGCGAGATTGTTAGATTTTAATCCTTTGTTAACAAGGAGGCCATAAATAGAACCTTAGTTCACATGGTGAAAAATTCGGCAAGCTAGGGGTAGTGGCCTTGTTGAAGAAACAGAGGTACCTCATCTACCGGGAGTGATTTCAGAAATCATGAATATCTAAATACAAAAGCAATAATGCTAATTCTCATCCCTCTTCTTTCGACTTTGATGAAGCCTTGTAAACCATGAGGAGTTACGACGAAAGAAGAATTTTATTTCACTGGAAACGTCGTTATACTTAGGCAGATTATGATGTTGCTGACCCACAGTCATACAATAAATTTTAAATGAACACACCACCACTTGACGGTATTGCACTTTATTTAATTACGACCCATTATATCATTAACATATATTGCAGAGCATCAAGTTCAAAATTGGCCATAAAATTAGGAAACATTTTCGATCTGCACGAAACGCCAGACGTAACATCATCAACTTGTAAAAAAGATCAGTAATGACGTGCTCCCATTATTTTTTACTGATCTTTTTACGAGATAATGGCTTTACATCTGGAATTTCGGGGGCAGCGACAATTTTCCCAATTTTACGTGCAATTGTGAACTTGATGACCTGCAATGTATGTTAATGACAAAAACTCAATCACTTGAAAATGACATAAAAGGCCGAAACCGGGGTCGTAATTAAATAAACAGCAATACAGTCAATTGGAGGTGTGTTCATTTAAAAATTAGATACATAGAGGAAACAAGGTGCTACTATGCGCGGAGACAAGACACTCTTAACATCTGAAAAAAAAAAAATGGCTCTGAGCACTATGGGACTTAACATCTGTGGTTAGCAATCCCCTAGAACTTAGAACTACTTAAACCTAACTAACCTAAGGACATCACACACATCCATGCCCGAGGCAGGATTCGAACCTGCGACCGGAGCGGTCACGCGGTTCGAGACTGAAGCGCCTAGAACCGCAAGGCCACACCGGCCGGCTCTTAACATCTGAGAGCGACTTTATCAATTCTATAAAAAAAATCTTCAGCAAAAAATGCTCAGTGTGCCCTCTAATTACGTTTCCGTCGATTCAGATCGAAAGTATCTCAGTAATAAAATTTTGTTTTTTCGTGCAGTAATAGAATTCTATTTTAATTTAAAGACATCACAGATTCATACTTTGGTGTTGCAGTATAATTGCTAATAATGTTAAATGTAATAGAGCGTTACAGAGAAGAAACAATGACATGTTCTACATTCTTTCAACACAGTGATTCAATCTGTTCCAAAATAGTGACCTCATTACTATAGAAAATAGCACCGCTGAATAGCGAGCACTGTTTTTCAAGCAGAAAAGTATAAACAAAATTAGTGACAAACAGATATCCCGTAAATATTGCTGTGAACTATGAATCATTATTGTTACAAAATAAATCCATGTGACATTACCTTGCTATAAGTGATGTAGTCCGCAGGGAACAAATACAGTCTGCTTTGCGGAAAGTACGGTCCTCTCCACATCTTAGTCTCATTCAATTCGAGGACTTGATTCACTACTCTGCCAAGAAGCCCCGATGCTTTGGCTCTGCAAAAGATATGTACTGGTTCTACAAAATTGCTGACAAAGGAAGTTTCCGAGGAAGACGGACAGAAGATTTTATTTTAAAATTTAACTTGAAAGAAAAGGATATGTGTATGCTTTTTAATATCCAACATTGTTTTGTAAATAGTCTGTAATGTTATTTACTACGTATAATTTAGATTACCTGACCATAGCCAAATAGGTTGCCACGGATTATATAGAGGATTAGATAGATTTATCTGAATCATTTTTACTCTGATCTTAAGATGAAGCGGCAGTGGATTCAAAGTAATCTCAGCAGCTGAAATTACTGTCTCCGATGTAATTGTATTTCGATCGAGTCGCAGACAGTAGTGTTCTCACAACAGATATTAAAACTTTTTCTTTTCGATTTCCTCTTTCTACCTCCCGTTTAAAGTAAAACAGTGGCCACAGCATTTGTGAATTGTCTACAGCATGCCGTAGTATTACTATTCTGCACTCAGATAATTTAGAAATAGCGTCTTTCACATTCCCTATGCTGTTTCTCATTAATATTTCATGCACATGGGTATAAGAGAGAAAATGTAAAAGAAAAACATCTGTTTAGTATTAAGTGAAAATTGGCAGCAATTTTTAATAGTGTAGGCCCTATCTCTGATAATTTTATTATGTTGTTTTATCGCCACTGTCAGCACAGAGTATACCAGATTATCTGTAGTTAATGATTAACACAGACAGCTTTATTAATTTCTGAGAACTGCTTCTTTCTATTGATGTTACCTTGATTAATTCCGCATAATAGGTTCTTCTTAGTGATAATATCTACAGAACACACTGACAAATGAAGCACACTGTCCGAATTTTCGAGGCTTACTTTTCTCTTGAAACACACTCTTTGCTGATGAAGCCGGCCGAAGTGGCCGCGCGGTTCTGGCGCTGCGGTCTGGAGCCGCGAGACCGCTACGGTCGCAGGTTCGAATCCTGCCTCGGGCATGGATGTGTGTGATGTCCTTAGGTTAGTTAGGTTTAACTAGTTCTAAGTTCTAGGGGACTAATGACCTCAGCAGTTGAGTCCCATAGTGCTCAGAGCCATTTGAACCATTTTTGCTGATGAAATTTATATGCGTCTGTTGTTTACGCTAAAGGAGTAACTAAAGCGGTTTCATATGAACGAAAGGTACTCATACACGCACAGTCATTCATCGTAAAACCTTTCCAAATAAACTTATACGTCACACGTAGTATTCACCACTGCTTAGTACAAAATAGCTTCAGTGGCAAAGACATACCGTCCAACGGTAAAAACCGGTTGCGAGATTGATGAGCTACGGAGCGTCGATTACGACAGTCGATAATAGCTTACGTCTTCGAAACGACATGAATTTTATCATCGAGGTATAGAGTTTTGTACTCGCACTCATTACATTTTTAGCTGTTCTGTCAAGCCGTACAGCAGAGTCCTCGGAAGTCGAGCAATGAAATTTCGTATGTTTTTAAGACACTTGTACGTATCGTTTTCCAATGTGTTTCTCTTTGTTCCTTTTTTGTTGGAGGAGGAAGTTGTTTGGTGAAATGTTACTAAGATGCAAATAATCCCTTACCAGTGTCTTCATTTAGCAGTGTCAATACGACCGGTTCATAAGCCGCAAAGAAAAATGTGCAGTCGATAAGGAAAAATCATGAAAACCCACGAAGCCCGTATCACGTTATCGATTTAAGGAATTGGAATTCAATTATATATGGAATCTTAAAAACTGCATCTACGCTCTTTTCTTGAAAAAGATGTTATTTGAAACAATGCTCTGCATTTTAGCTTCCGTGTTTTCACAATGTAAATGCCGAGTTCGACACCTCATACACTTATCTCCTAACAAAGTATTTCTAAAGTAACACTTGATGTTCTGAATTTGTAAGTCACTTAAGACAAACTGGAGGTGCACAATTAGGAGTACTGGCAAATCAACATTTCCAAAACCCGTTTCATATTTTCATAAATTTAACATTTAATAGGCCACAGTTGTGAATTACTACTTTAGTGGACAAGATCATCACTGAAATGACCAGCGACTGTGAATTTCAACTTACTAGTCTCCTTCTTTTCTAGATAACTCCGTCTGTTCATTTCTTTTTAAACGTCGCTAAACCTTCCACTTCAGCGAGTTTCTGCGGGACTCCACAGTTTGCTTATCCTTTTTTTTCCCTTTGCGTGTGCGAATTGATTGTTCAGTCGCCATTAGTTTTTTTCCCCTCCGGATGGATACACAAATACATAAAACCACATTCTTTACCGCTCTTGCGATATACCAATTGCGACTTCCACATCCTCAGAGAAGCAGGGTCAATAATGCATTAAAATAATTTTGTGTGTTAAAATCTTTCTCTGTATTGCTTTAGATTGTGTGTGCTCTCAGAGAGGAGACTTTTAACAGAAATTTTTTCTAATAGAAAAATTTTAGTTCCGTAAGATAAAACATTTCACTGATCCGAGACTTAGGAACATACATGGAGTGAGCAGATCGTACTATCAAACTTGGTTAGGCACCTGGCTTTCTTATACCTCTATCCACATTTTGCGCTAACGCAAGACCGACCTTTTCCCGTTGTTTACAAATTTATTTATTGCTAACAGAAATGGTGAAAACTGTTACTGCTATGGATGCAAATCGAAATACATCAAAGTGGGAAAAGTTACTTACATAGGTAAGTACCAGAAATATCTGATTACACTTATCATAATAGTAACGGCTGTTATTTACGTGTTAAAAAATAACCATTGGGTTAATTTGAGAATGCCTGGCCAACAATATCCGCCAACAGTGACACAAGCCGAAGTAGCGCGTTGCCCCGTTAATAGGTGTGATCTTAGTGAATTAACAAAAAAGTTTCACGAAATATCTATATCATGAAAATATCTCACTCTACCTTACCTCAGCGGTGGTCTAGCGGTTCTAGGCGCTCCGTCCGGAACCGCGCGCCTGCTACGGTCGCAGGTTCGAATCCTGCCTCGGGTATGGATGTGTGTGATGTCCTTAGGTTAGTTAGGTTTAAGTAGTTCTAAGTTCTAGGGGATTGATGACCACAGATGTTAAGTCCCATAGTGCTCAGAGCCATTTTACCTTACACAGGTGCACTAATCAACATTTCTCTGATATTTGTGACACAGATGCTAAATAAACTCGATAATGTGGGTGTATGCTGTCAGAGAATGCTTTGAGAGTACACACATTTTGAACTGTTTTCACCACCAGATAAGATTTGTATATGATAGCCTGAATCACCCCCGGATTATATGGATCTCCAAACATTTGTGCTTATTCTGAAACAGTCACAATAGGCAACTGAAGCCGCAGCACTAGTATCTATGACGTGAAGAATGAGTAGCGATTTACTTTTACAATATTTTTTCACTCTCTAACATGAAGACATTTCATCCACTTACGTATATATCATAGTAATAGGTTCAACTAATGTAACAATTTTAGTGCTACAAATACAAGTGGAATTGTAAATGATGATCAAGTCCCACAGACGTTGGCAGGTAATTTCGTGTAGGTGTAAGGTGGTTTCTTGCTGGTTGTAAGGTGATTTGTAGAGTGCAGCTTGGCGGCAATATTCGCCAACAGCGATGGCCTAAGAGACTACAAGCCGAAGTTGTGGTCCGTTGCCTCTATAACAGGTGTGGTCATAGTAAATTAACAAATCAATTCACGGAACTACCTCCGTCATGAAAATCTCTCCCTTTAACTTACCTCATGCTCGGTGGTAAAAAATTAAGCAGGGCACACCAGTCAATATTTCCATGATGGTTTAAATATTTTGTCTTTTCTTTTGGCATATTTTTACCCGAAATACGAAGAAAGTGTTTTAAGGTAGGTAAATAGTCGTAATTTATTCGTGATTTTAAGGTTATAGTGCAGAACTATAGAAAACCGCCGCGTGGTTAGAGGCGCCATATCACGGATTGTGCGGCCGCTCACGCCGGAGATTCGAGCCCTCCCTCGGGCATGGGTGTGTGTGTGGTGTTCATAGCATAAGTTAGTTTAAGTAGTGTGTGAGCCTAGGGACCGATGACCTCCGCAGTTTGGTTGCCTAGGAATTCACACACATTTGAACATTTTTTTGAAGAAAACTGTTCCGAATAGACTCTCTTGCGTTATTGCTTAATTCACCCATTATTTCTCTCGCCTTACTTCCGAAAAAGTTGTCTTTAATTCTTTGCTCAGTCTTTTCGCTAATCCCGTGCATTTCAGCAAGCATATCAACAACTGACGAGAATCTGATTCGATCTTCTTCATTGTTATTTCTGCCGAAAACATTACCTTACGCATACAAACATATCAAAGTTTTTTCCTCATCTTCTCCACATGTGATTATGTTTTCTAACAGACGAGGGCATTGATTGAGGAATTCAGGGAATGAGATTTTAGTACAGGCCATATTTGTAATACTCTTTCGACAGCAGGACCAAGAGAGAAAAATCTCGTGGCAACATGTTTTATTAGCCATGTCTCCGCAATATCCTTTCTTTCAGGAGTGCTAGTCCTGCAAGGTTCGCAGGAGAGCTTCTGTAAAGTTTGGAAGGTAGGAGACGAGGTACTGGCAGAAGTAAAGCTGTGAGTACCGGGCGTGAGTCGTGCTTCGGTAGCTCAGATGGGAGAGCACTTGCCCGCGAAAGGCAAAGGTCCCGAGTTCGAGTCTCGGTCGGGCACACAGTTTTAATCTGCCAGGAAGTTTCATGTTTTGTAATGTTTTCCCGTTGCATCTCACTCGCTTCAAATTGGAGTTGCAAGTCCGTTCTTCATTTCGCAGATCTACTGAAGTGACTACATATTTTCAGTATCTAACTTCCTACATCCGCATCCAGTTTACCAGTTCTGTATTTTGCAGCGTTGTGGAGAATAAGGACAGGCAACCAGCTTTGATAATGTTATCATTTTCAGCTAAAAGAAGTGTTTGAATGGAACGGTTTCTGCCGAAGTTTACATTAGTGTTGTCAGCGGCGAATGCCGAATCTTTGTTTAAAGACAATATATATATGGTTCTGAGCACCATGTGACGTAACATCTGTGATCATCAGTCCCCTAGAACTTAGAACTACTTAAACCTGACTAACCTAAGGACATCACACACATCCATGCGCGAGGCCCATGCGCGAGGCAGGATTCGAACCTGCAACCGTAGCGGTCACGCAGTTCCAGACTGAAATGCCTAGAACCGCACGGCCACACCGGCCGGCTAAAGACAATATATTCTGTTCCAATTTGTCTACTAATGACTTCGAACCTTGGTATGCGCGTTCATCTTTACATTCTGCAAATTCCAGTAGACGGTTTACAACACCAGTTTCATAATCAAAGAATAGTAAACAAATTGGACACATTTTCCTATGTTTTAATTACTTGCATCTGTCGCTATAGAAAGGTATAGATTTTTTTCTTGTGTGGTCTTAAAATATTTGTAACAGATTCTTTGGCCAATACTTCGCATACAATAGCTTCCGCTTTTGTTATTCCGCAGTTAAAGCTTTGAGCGAATTTTGAATTACTGCAGATATATGGTAATATTTCTATGAACAATCCATACTGTCGTAACTAATAGAATGCTTTAACGTGTGATAAACAGTTGGGAGTTCTCCAGCAGTAATTTTGTCCGTGTCCGATGCAGATGTTCAGGCTTTGCGGAATATTTGGATAAGGTATCATGTGAGGTTTTGTAGATGGGTGCTGTTTTACATCAACACCGACTGCATGAGTACACGAGAAATTTCTATTGCACTGTACCCCTTGTACAAGTTTTCTGTTACTTGTCTTAATCAGGACTAACTATTTTCCCAGTTCGGATTATATTTAGTAAACCTTTTGACTTTCTTTGAAGGTATTCCACAACTTCTAGATGAATTATCTGTGTAACTGTCACTTAAATCACTCATTCGTCTATAGTATTATAAATAATTCACAAGTGTAAAACATTCACCACTCAGCAGATCTCGAAAAACAATGAACAAAATTTTAAAGTAGAATGACAATCAAGAATGGAATTAAAAAATCCTCCCAGTATTGTTAACACGCACTGGCAAAGCATTTAAACGAGTTAGCAAACGATCGAAAATGTTCAACACGGAATTATAGACAGAAAGTAAGATGCATAATAAACAAATAAAAGAATGTAAAACAGAGGAAAACAAGAGACGCGCGGCCCCACGCAAAAGGGTATGAATCGGCGATTATGGTCCCGCCCGGCACAGTCATAGACTGATAACCGAGCTAGTCGTATCTTCATGCGGTGTGTGCGTAGATAATACGTACTCGTCAACCGTATCACGAAAGATTTCGCAATAATAATGGAGCAAGACTGAAATACGGGACAGAGCCGGTCCCTGCGAGACATTTAAAATTATAGCGGATATGCGGAACGTTCCGGGAATTGCGGGACATCTGGCAACACTAGCTGTATCGCAAAACGGCGGACTTCGTGTAACTTGACCTTTAAAAACTAGAGGTGCTAAGAATTTCCTTGCAAAACTTAAGCTGTAGCTTTTGTTACGTAAGTTAAGTAAGTGGGATGCATAACGAGTGGGCAACATTATTTGCTTAAAAAGTGATATGTAGTTTTTGCTCTTAACTTGATTGATATATGCCAAATTTTCACAAATAGTGCACACACTGCTACAAACAACTATGGGATCTTAACGACAAAGGGCTCAGCGCTTGCAGATAGGCCAACAATTTCTTGTCAACCAATAATCATATCCCATGAAACTCCAAGCAGAAAGCGCTCGCAGCCGTCCACAAGGCGTGGTCGCAGTGAGTTAACAAAATTTTGGAAAAACAGACATAATATCGGCAGGGATACCGCAATCACTTTTTTACATAATGTTACTTGTAATCCGTCTCGATTGCAAAATGTTTATTCAAATGACAGGTTTCGGTTCCTCTAGAACCATCTTCAGATTTGCAAATTTCGGTTACAGGAGTAACCCGTCCATACTCAGCAACCTTCACATGCTGCGTCACATTCGCATGTGAAGGTTGCTGAGTATGGACGGGTTACTCCTGTAACCGAAATTTGGATATCTGAAGATGGTTCTAGAGGGACCGAAACATGTCATCTGAATAAGTATTTTGCAATCAAGACGGATTATAAGTAACATAGTTAACAAAATGTAAAATGAAATACCTTCCTTTTCACATGAAGCAAATTATTAAGATGTTTATAGGACTTGTGTACAAAATCCACGGTACCTGTTGAAGGCGGTGTGTCTGTGCTAGTAGTCTAATGACACTGAAAATATACAGGACGCTTAGTGGCAAACCTTAGGCCATATAATACGTAAATTTGGAGGCGTTGTAAGTTGGCGTCAAAAATTCTGCTCTTCACTTGTGAGTGCACGCACCATAGATTACCCTACTCTGAAGCATTAGCGCAACGGCGTTGCGCCCGTGTTTGCTCCGGAGTATAAACAAGACGTAGAGCGGGCGTTCGTGACCTGGCTGTCGTGACACGGGGAGTATCTCACGCTGCTGCTACGGTTTCCCGTGCGCCGTGCATAGCAGAACGAAATGTGTAATTAGCCTTCGTCATGTGCTGCGGAGCGTCTACGCAAGTGCGTACCTCTAAATCCTCCTCCCACTTGGAGATTATTAAAAGCAATTTCAGGCTGTAAATAATGACTGTTATTTTATTAATTAGACCAATCTAGGCTCCACTTTTCCGAGAATTCACAGTATTACGACACCCTTCAAACCATAAATGACGTAAGATTCGCCCTTTCGTATGACGTTTACCCTATTAAAGCAACTGCAATATGTCGTGATAAACGGAAGTAAAATTTACTGGTATTACGTACTTACTCGTTTTTCTGTCGACAACATCACACGTGCGCGTTTGTAGCTTACATTTAGATGCTGCCGTATACTCCTTCCCGAGTACTCACTCCTCTCAAATACAGCCATACTGAACACGGAGCTGAATATTCGCCTACTAGCACAGTGTTCCTACCAGTGTCTCGTGCTTTCAATTCTTATCATATCACAGAGAATATTGGATGCCAGCTCAGAAAACATGCACACAATTTTGGTGACACTGACTATATCTACATGGTGCAAATCACACTTAAGTCCCTGGCAGAGGGTTCATCGAACCATCTTCACAATCATTCTCTGTTATTCCGGTCTTGAACAGCGCGCGGAAAAAACGAACACTACTACTATTCAGGGTCGTCCATTGATCTTGACCGGGCCAAATATATCACGATATAAGCGTCAAACGAAAAACCTACAAAGAACGAAACTTGTCTAGCTTGAAGGGGGAAACCAGATGGCGCTATGGTTGGCCAGCTAGATGGCGCTGCCGTAGGTCAAACGGATATCAACTGCGTTTTTTTAAAATAGGAACCCCCATTTTTTATTACATGTTCGTGTAGTTCGTAAAGAAATATGAATGTTTTAGTTGGACCACTTTTTTCGCTTTGTGATAGATGGCGCTGTAATAGTCACAAACATATGGCTCACAATTTTAGACAAACAGTTGCTAAGAGATAGGTTTTTTAAATTAAAATACAGAACGTAGGTACGTTTGAACATTTTATTTCGGTTGTTCCAATGTGATACATGTACTTTTGTGAGCTTACCGTTTCTGAGAACTCATGCTGTTACAGCGTGATTACCTGTAAATACCACATTAATGCAATAAATGCTCAAAATGATGTCCGTCAACCTCAATGCATTTGGCAATACGTGTAACGACATTCCTCTCAACAGCGAGTAGTTCGCCTCCCGTAATGTTCGTACATGCATTGACAATGCGATGACGCATGTTGTCAGGCGTTGTCGGTGGATCACGATAGCAAATATCCTTCAACTTTCCCCACAGAAGGAAATCCGGGGACGTCAGATCCGGTGAACGTGCGGATCATGGTATGGTGCTTCGACGACCAATTCACCTGTCATGAAATATGCTATTCAATACCGCTTCAACGGCACGCGAGCTATGTGCCGCACATCCATCATGTTGGAAGTACATCGCCATTCTGTCGTGCAGCGAAACATCTTGTAGTAACATCGGTAGAACATTGCGGAGGAAATCAGCATACATTGCACCATTTAAATTGTCATCGATAAAATGGGGACCAATTATCCTTCCTCCCATGATGCCGCACCATACATTAACCCGTCAAGGCCGCTGATGTTCCACTTGTCGCAGCCATCGTGGATTTTCCGTTGCCCAATAGTGCATATTATGCCGATTTACGTTACCGCTGTTGGTGAATGACGCTTCGTCGCTAAATAGAACGCGTGCAAAATAACTGTCATCGTCCCGTAATTTCTCTTGTGCCTAGTAACAGAACTGTACACGACGTTCAAAGTCGTCGCCATGCAATTCCTGGTGCATAGAAATATGGTACGGGTGCAATCGATGTTGACGTAGCATTCTCAACACCGACGTTTTTGAGATACCCGATTCTCGCGCATTTTGTCTGCTACTGATGTGCGGATTAGCCGCGACAGCAGCTATAACATCTACTTGGGCATCATCATTTGTTGGAGGTCGTGGTTGACGTTTCACATGTGGCTGATCACTTCCTGTTTCCTTAAATAACGTAACTATCCGGCGAACGGTCCGGACACTTGGATGATGTCGTCCAGGATACCGAGCAGCATACACAGCACACCCCCGTTGGGCATTTTGATCACAATAGCCATACATCAACACGATATCGACCTTTCCCGCAATTGGTAAACGGTCCATTTTAACACGGGTGATGTATCACGAAGCAAATACCGTCCGCACTGGCGGAATGTTACGTGATACCACGTACTTATACGTTTGTGACTACTACAGCGCCTATCTATCACATAGCGAAAAAAGTGGTCCAACTAAAACATTCGTATTTCTTTACTTACTACACGAATATGTAATAAAAAATGGGTGTTCCTATTTTAGAAAACGCAGTTCATATCCGTTTGAACTACGGCAGCGCCATCTAGTGGGCCAACCATCTAGTTTCCCCCTTCAAGCTAGACGAGTTTCGTTCTTTGTAGTTTTTTCGTTTGATGCTTATTTTGTCAGATATTTGGTCCGGTCACTATCAATGGACCACCCTGTATAGTACTGCCTATTTCATCGTCGTTCGCTCATAGACGGCTACAACTTTGTGCCAAGCGCTCTCTTTCTCCAACACTATAATAATCTCAGACTAGAAGCAGTGTCTCTGGGTCTGCGGTCTTATACAAATGTGCCCCATTATACTCCTTTCAAACTGTAGTAATACAGATAAATGTTCAGAGGTATTCCATGACGTATTGGACGTTTACATTGAGCAGAACGCAAAATACAGGGTTGTACAGAAATATGTAAACACCGCAAGGAATTCTTACTTGAACATAATGAGGCCGACGCTAGCCAAGTCTGCAGGTGCGCAGTTGTATTTGAACCTCGAACGGTGTCTGTGCAGTGTACTCACCGCGTTGCATTTGTCAGTCGTGGCCAGAATAGCGTTCTGTGTGGTTTTGAGTGCATTTTGTAGGAGCTAAGTGAATTAGAAAGCGGGCGAACTGTTTGTGCTCTTACGGTGGATGCTTCCGTAACCAAGGTAGACCAAGTGTTTGGTGTTTCAAGAGGCTCGATGTCGAAGATTCGTACTGCATACAGGGGAAGCGGAGAAACTTCATCCGATAAAACACAACGTTGAGGAAATTCTGTGTTGAATGTGACGGACGATCATTGGAGACGATTGTGATGGAAAGTGAGAGGGAGACAGCTGCAAAAGTCGCTGCACAACTCGCGAACCCTGTCAGCGCCAAAACAACACGAGGGGAGCTCCAATGTAGGGCACTGCAGCACGAGCTGGAATACCAAAACCACTCATCAGTAACGATGCATACCCGAAACAGGAAAACGTGGTGTCGAAGCCATAAAACCTGGAGGAGGAGGTGATTGGTGTTTAACGTCCTGTCGACAACGAGGTCATTACAGACGGAGCACAAGCTCGGACTAGTCAAGGATTGGGCAGGAAATCGGCCATGCCTTTTCATAGAAACCATCCCAGCATTTGCTTGAAACGATACAGGGAAATCACGGAAGACCTAAATCAGGATGGCCGGAGACGGTTTTGGACCGTCGTCCTCCCGAATGCGAGTCCAGTGTGCTAACCACTGCGCCACCTCGCTCGGTATAAAACCTGGACTGTGGTGCGATGGAAGAACGTCATTTGGTCGCATAAATCTTGCACAGTGTTTGCAGTTTGTGGCACAGTTTACGTACGAGGAGTAAAAGGTGGCAGCGTTCCGGCGATGATCTGGCCAGACACATCGTGATATTCCATGGGCCCCATGTTTACTCTGCGATGTCGCATTATTGCCACGGATTATGTGACCATTTTAGCTGATCAGTCCTATACCAGGGTTCACGTTAGTTCCCAAATGGAGACGCTGTATTTCGACGCGTCGCGACCAGTGTTCACACAGTCCAGGGACTGGTTTTGTGATGACGAGGATGAATTGTCGCAGCTCTTTTCTCCACCACAGCATATCCCAGCATTATTGAGACTTTGTGGTCTGATTTGGAAAGAAGGGTGCGTGGTCGCTATCCACCTACATAATCGTTACCTGAACTTTACGACTATTTTGCAGAAAGAATGCTATAACACTCGCTTAAAAGACACGCATGAGCTGTAACTGCTCATACCGATAAGACTGGAAGCTGTTTTGAATGCCAGTGGCTTTCTTATACTGTACTGGGCATGGTAATGTGTTTCTCTGGTGTTTCCATATTTTTGTCCACTCCGTGTATGTGTTACAGGCCACTAAAGATGTTTCAGAAGTAAAAGAAGCGAAACGTACGTGTCAGAGACGGATCTTATTCACTAAGAAACGATAAAAACGTTGAGTACCACGTGGAGTGCTAGTCTTCGATCATTGTAAACACAAAGAATTTTACATCACGGGAGGACATTAAGCGCTATCTCTCGCCTGAGTGGGAGTAAACAGTGATCTTGGTGGGAACAGTTTAAAATAATGAAGTGGTCTCAGGCCATATTAGCATAAATGGGAGAATAGTAAAGAAATGTCAGTAAAAAAGTAAGATAATCACAAAATCATAAGAGAGAGAGAGAGTCAAAAAGTAAAGGGACTTTTGCAATTTCTCACCGTAGGGCTTGGTAACACTGCCAGCATCCAGAGCTGAGGTATTGCCATAGGCAACAGTCCTGTACAATGTGTTACTCTTATTTCTGCCTTAGTCTTCGTATTGTAGCACACCGTGAAATGTGTCAGGTCCATTGTCGCTCTGCACCAAGGAGGAACCGAGGGCATTGATTCGCTTTTTGTTTGCGGAAGATGTTAAACCTGCGGAAAATATTCGTCGAATGCAAGCGCAGTACGGCGACAGCTGTTGGTCGCGAAGCGAGATCTTCGAATGGATAGAGCGCTTCAAACAGGGAAAAACGTCTGCACGTGACGAGTAACGATCGGGCAGGCCATCGGCATCATCAACTGAGCACAATTTGGAAGTTATTGAGGGTATGGTGATGGGAAACAGACGAATCACAATGGGCGAAATCGCCAGTACTTCACATACCAGTCACGGTTCGGCGTATTCCATCTTAAACGACAGGCTAAATTTTCGGAAAGTGTGTGCAAGGTGGGTTCAGAAAGAATTTTCAGCGCAGCGTTAGACGCAAAAGAATGGACACCTCTAGTAAACATTTGGGCCGTTATCATCGCGAGGGAGATGGATTTTTACAGCAAATCGTTACTGTAAATGAAACTGGATGCATCGTCACGAACCGGGAAGTAAGGCTGCGAGCATGGTTTGCAAACATACATCACTACCAGAAGTTAAGAAACTTAAACATCAGCCATCAGCTGGTAAGATAATGCTAACATTATTGGTTCAAATGGCTATGAGCAGTATGGGACATAACATCTGGTGTCATCAGTCCCCTAGAACTTAGAACTACTTAAACCTAACCAACCTAAGAACATCACACACATCCATGCCCGAGGCAGGATTCGAACCTGCGACCGTAGCGGTCGCGCGGTTCCAGACTGATGCGCCTAGAACCGCTCAGCCACACTGCCCGGCGCTAACACTATTCTGGGACGTAGAAGGTGTGGTAGCTTTTCATTTCACACCAACAGACGAAACTCAGAACAGCTATCATCTGGTAAACCTTCCGGGATGTAAGGTCGTGATCCATGAAACTCTTCGGCTCCTAACGTTTCGTCCAGAGCTGCGCTGGACATCTTCAGAGGGGTGTTTCTCGTCCGGCGAGTCTTGCCGACTGACGGGTCGGACGTCTGAGAGCGCCTTATATATCGTAGAAAGTGGGCGTGACCAGAGTTACACGTGATATGCAGAGATAATCTTTGTCAGAGATAAAACTTAACTATCGATCGTAATCTCGTCACGGATAAAATTGTCTAGCATCTCTGGACGAAACGTTAGGAGCCGAAGAGTTTCATGGACCACGACCTTACATCCCGGAAGGTTTACCAGAAGATATGTCATCCGGTCGTGAAAGCCTTCATACTATGATCAGAACAGCTATGTTAATTATTGTGATGTGTTGCGAACTAAACTGAAACCTGCAATCAGATCGAGGCGTCGCGGAAAACTGCAAAATAGTGTCATCCTGCAGCAAGGTCATGCTCGGCCACATCCTGCCAAACTGACGATCGAAACAGTAAAGGAGTTGGGGTCCGAATTGCTGCAACACCAGCCGTATGGGTGTACAGTCCAGACCAGGCTCCAAGCGATTTCTATTCGTTTGGACCGTGGAAGGAAGCGCTCAGGGAAGGAAGATTTGCAACCGATGCAGACGTCACTGATGCGGTGGTAAGTTGGTTACAATTGCAACTAAAAAACTTGTTTTCCGACGGAATCAACAAACTAGTGAAACGTTGGACAAAGTGGGTTGAAGTACAGAGAGATTATGTAGAAAAACAAGTAACGTTCAGTTTTCTGTCTTTAGAATAAGTATTCCTTTTCGCAGTCATTTTTTCACTTTCCCTCGTTTGAAACAGTAAACAAATTTTTGATGCTGTCAGTGTTGTCCATTATAATTATCCGGGCTGTTATGCCGTGGTCGGTTGATGAATTCTGAGGTGATTCCCAACGTTTCGTCTCCGACTGCGGGAGACATCTTCAAGGGGGTCCGTAGCTTGATGGTCCAACACACACACTGGCTCGCTACTGACTGCCGCTAAATTCCGTGTCCGCGCGCCCCCGCGCCGCGGCGTGACGTCACGTGTTATGAAAACGTCAGTGCAATTGGCCGCTGTCCGTCGCCGTCGATCGCCGTTGCCATCACCCAGTAGTGGACGAGTGGTACACATCTTCTTTAACACCGGCATCCATATACGGTTTAATTTGACGCCCTCCTCCTTTCGGTTGAAATTATTTGGGTGTTTAGCGATTTCGATTGCCTCCCTGTAGAGCCTTTCGTAGTATCCGCTCGTGGCCGCTAGTACTTGCGTCTCCTCGAAACGAATATTGTGGTTCCCTGGCTGGAAAGCATGCTCCGCAACAGCTGATCGTTCCGTTTCTCCTCTTCTACAATTTCCCTTGTGCTCTTCCAAACGTTTAGAAACAGTTCTTTTGGTGGTACCCACATTGAGAAACGGAACGATCAGCTGTTGCGGAGCATGCTTTCCAGCCAGGGAACCATAATATTCGTTTCGAGGAGACGCAAGTACTAGCGGCCACGAGCGGATACTACGAAAGGCGCTACAGGGAGGCAATCGAAATCGCTAAACACCCAAATAATTTCAACCGAAAGGAGCAGGGCGTCAAATTAAACGGTATATGGATGCCGGTGTTAAACAAGATGTGTACCACTCGTCCACTACTGGGTGATGGCAACGGCGATCGATGGCGACGGACAGCGGCCAATTGCACTGACGTTTTCATAACACGTGACGTCACGCCGCGGCGCGGGGGCGCGCGGACACGGAATTTAGCGGCAGTCAGTAGCGAGCCAGTGTGTGTGTGTTGGACCATCAAGCTACGGACCCACTTGAAGATGTCTCCCGCAGTCGGAGACGAAACGTTGGGAATCACCTCAGAATCCATCAACCGACCAAGGCATAACAGCCCGGATAATTATAATGGACATGATATTTCCGGCCGTGAAAGTTTACATTTTAGTAGCTGTCAGTGTTGTTTCCCGTATCGGAGAAGCTGCCACTTAGTGCACTGAATTCCATTTTCTCATTTGACGGAGATTTCATATTTGAATGAGCTAGTTTTAAGCTACGTTACAGTGAAACGCCCTGCGCCTGAACTATGCCTTTGGTCTACACCAGCACTTTAGTAACGAACAATTAAGCGATTTAATGCGCCGGCTGTAAAGAATTGTACGAGATCGGCCAGAGTTAAGGGGTAGACAGGGAATGAAGTGCCTGCCGCCACGCGTTGGGGAGCACCAACTGCGCCGCTTCCTGTCGGCATTCCGCTGCTCTTGTTTCACTACCCAGCTCTCCGGTCACCGTATACGTAGAAACATTTTCTTATTTACGGCCGGCCGTGGTGGCCAAGCGGTTAAAGGCGCTACAGTCTGGAACCGCGCGACCGCTACGGTCGCAGGTTCGAATCCTGCCTCGGGCATGGATGTGTGTGATGTCCTTAGGTTAGTTAGGTTTAAGTAGTTCTAAGTTCTAGTGCTCAGAGCCATTTTTCTTATTTACGGAAGCTAATTTTTATCCGTGTCATTTTCTTGATGGCCGCTGAAGACAATAGCTCCAGTTGTACAAGTACTAAGGTACCATTGTTTGTGAGACTTTTTCTCAACTGAAATATCATTTATCTGGAAGATATGTAAAACGAAAGTAGCGGTTTGTCAGTACTCTTGCTGTCGCACTTGAATTCACTGGAATGCTCAAGTGTGATTGTGTTCTGATTAATATTCACGAGTGACGCTGCTGATGGTGATTCATTATCAGATTGGGACGTAAAGTTCGACGGTCTCATTACTGTTATTTAATAAGTGCAGACTATGAAATGTCAAAAGGATTCTCCATGTAAGTATTCGTCAAAATCACACATTACATAATGGATAGAAAGTTGGAGTTCGAACCAGTGAGTAAGCGTATCGCTACTATACCGGGTCGCTCATATTACTCCACGAATAACATTGACTTGTTTGGTAACTTCGTACGATTGCAATCTCGTAACTTGATTGAGATTTTTTTCTTCGTGTTTTAGCCTCTCGCCAAAGATTTTAATCGTTATCTAATTGCAGACAGACTTCTTATAGTGTTTATGTTTTTAGACGGCAGCACCGTGAGTCTCGCTTGCAGCAGTTCAGGGAAACCAAGGAAAACTTAAATGAAACTTACACATTCATCAGACAGGATGAGCGTCGATTGAATGATCACAGTGAAAGTACAAGGGGAAGTTTGGCGTGAATTTTATTGTATAGTCTCGAAGTGATGACCAGATCGGGTTGACGGAGGAGATAGAGAAGATTCAAAGAAGAGCGGCGCGTTTCGTCACAGGGTTATTTGGTAACCGTGATAGCGTTACGGAGATGTTTAATAAACTCAAGTGGCAGACTCTGCAAGAGAGGCGCTCTGCATCGCGGTGTAGCTTGCTCGCCAGGTTTCGAGAGGGTGCGTTTCTGGATGAGGTATCGAATATATTGCTTCCCCCTACTTATACCTCCCGAGGAGATCACGAATGTAAAATTAGAGAGATTAGAGCGCGCACGGAGGCTTTCAGACAGTCGTTCTTCCCGCGAACCATACGCGACTGGAACAGGAAACGGAGGTAATGACAGTGGCACGAAAAGTGCCCTCCGCCACACGCCGTTGGGTGGATTGCGGAGTATAAATGTAGATGTAGATGAGGAACGGATGACATGAAATGACAGCATTCGCATTTACGTATCAGAAATGGTGCTCCTTGGTTTTGTGCATGACTCATGGTGTGCGATATATTTCTGTGTGGGGCTCGTTAGGTATTTTATTAATTACTGGCCGAGTATCCGAGGTTGCCTGAGTATGTACACTACTGGCCATTAAAATTGCTACACCAAGAAGAAATGCAGATGGTAAACGAGTATTCATTGGACAGATACACTAGAACTGACAGGTGATTGCATTTTCACGCAATTTGGGTGCACAGACCCTGAGAAATCAGTAGCCAGAACAGCCACCTATGGCCGTAATAACGGCCTTGATACGCCTGGGCTTTGACTCAAACAGAGCTTGGATGGCATGTTCAAGTAGAGCTGCCCATGCAGCTTCAACACGATACCACAGTTCATCAACAGTAGTGACTGGCGTATTGTGACGAGCCAGTTGCTCGGCCACCATTGACCAGACGTATTCAATTGGTGAGAGACCTGGAAAATGTGCTGGCCAGGGCAGCAGTCGAACATTTTCTGTATGCAGAACGGCCCTTACAGGACCTGCAACATGCGGTCATGCATTATCCTGCAGAAATGTAGGGTTTCGCAGGGATCGAATGAAGGGTAGAGCCACGGGTCGTAACACATCTGAAACGTAACGTCCACTGTTCAAAGTGCGAACACGAGGTGACCGAGATGTGTAACCAATGGCACCCAGTACCATCACGCCGGGTGATACGCCAGTACGTCCGCAGGTCGTGGTCGTGCGGTAGCGTTCTCGCTTCCCGCGCCCGGGTTCCCGGGTTCGATTCCCGGCGGGGTCAGGGATTTTCTCTGCCTCGTGATGACTGGGTGATGTGTGATGTCCTTAGGTTAGTTAGGTTTAAGTAGTTCTAAGTTCTAGGGGTCTGATGACCATACCTGTTGAGTCCCATAGTGCTCGGAGCCATTTGAACCATTTTTTTGATACGCCAGTACGGCGATGATGATTACACGCTTCCAATGTGCGTTCACCGCGATGTCGCCAAACACGGATGCGACCACCACGATGCTGTAAACAGAACCTGGATTCATCCGAAAAAATGATGTTTTGCCATGCGTGCATCCAGGTTCGTCGTTGAGTACACAATCGCAGGCGCTCCTGTCTGTGATGCAGCGTTAAGGGTAACCGCAGCCATGGTCTCCGAGCTGCTGCAAACATCGTCGAACTGTTCGTGCAGATGGTTGTTGTCTTGCAAACGTCCCCATCTGTTGGCTCTGAGATCGAGACGTGGCTGCACGATCCGTTACAGCCATGCGGATAAGATGCCTGTCATCTCGACTGCTAGTGATAGGAGGCCATTGGGATCCAGCACGGCGTTCCGTATTACCCTCCTGAACCCACCGATTCCATATTCTGCTAACAGTCATTGGATCTCGACCAACGCCAGCGGCAATGTCGCGATACGATAAAACGCAATCGCGATAGTCTACAATCCGACCTTTATCAAAGTCGGAAACGTTATGGTACGCATTTCTCCTCCTTACACGAGGCACCACAACAACGTTTCATCAGGCAACGCCGGTCAACTGCTGTTTGTGTATGAGATATCGGATGGAAACTTTCCTCGTGTCAGCACGTTGTAGGTGTCGCCACCGGCGCCAACCTTGTGTAAATGCTCTGAAAAGCTAATCTATTTGCATATCACAGCATGTTCTTCCTGTCGGTTAAATTTCGCGTCTGTAGCACGTCATCTTCGTGGTGTAGCAATTTTAATGGCCAGTAGTGTATATAGAGAACAGCGGCGGTCCTATCACACTTCCCTCGGCACACCTGACGGCACCCTTGTGTGTGTTGAACACTCGCTGTCGAGAACAACATACTGCGTTATTTCAGAAGTCTTCCAGCCACTCAGCAACAGCCTGGCAGAGAAGTCTCTTTGAACAGGAATCGAGCTGCTGGACGCCGCCATCCGCTGCGCAGTGGAACCCATGAACGAGTAGAGTGAGGCACGTCTATCTTGACGAGCGCGACAGAGGGCTGCGAGCGGAAGCTGCTGACGTGAAGTCAGGGAGCGCCGTGGCGATGTTATCGGCTGCTTTTCCAGCTGAGCATCGCGTTGCGTCGGCCGGAGCTGCACCCGCGAGAAAGTGGCAAGGCGGTGTGAACGCCTTTGTCGTCCCGTCCCACGCCCGCACCGTCGTACAGATCCGTAGTTTATAGATCGCAACGACCATCTGACTCGATTTTCACATGTTTTCTTGTGGCTCGGTGCTCAGTGGCAAAGAATCAGACAACGGATTCAGAGATCTCGTGCTGGATCCCCGGCCAGCCCTCGGATTTTTATCTGTGACTTACCGCTCCTTCCATCTCGGGCAGAGTTAGTTAATGTGAAGAATGCCAAAGTTCCGCTATGGTTCGGAGTCGCAGTCAAGCTCCAGGTGCCCCTATAACTGGCTAGGTCATTATGAAAAATCGCAGAAAGGCACTGTCATACCGTCTCCAGTAGGACCACGCCTAGTGAAGGACTGGTGGTGATTAAACCAACCTCCCAGTTTATGGCAACGTTACTCTTCTGTAATTGTAACATGTTCACCTTTTTAAGGGGCATCTGCACGGAAAGAATTTTTCAAACGACCATGAATCGACGGATGTATGAAAGAGGAAGGCCGTTAGCTGCAGATATGCGAGTGTGTATACCCCACATCAACAGATGTTTAGAACATAAAGACGATGAAGATATTGGTGTAACAGAGTAATGCCATTTAATTTTAATGACTAAGTGTGCATTTGCTGTCTCGGCCATCAAGACCAGGGATAGTTTGGTGCGATCTTACACCAATGATGGTATCGTCTTGATTTCAGTTCAACCGCTGCACTCCACATAATGACATTCTCCAGTACATACCCACATATAGCCCCTGAGACAGCTGTTTTCCACTATCCTGCCGCTGCAGGTTTCAAGAGCTCTTGCTATCTTCGATACGTTGTGTTTCCCTTATACACCTTCGCTGACCCGTTGGAGAATGTCTACATTCCCTATTCGACCGGTCCCTCTGCTTTCTAGCAGTGCCGTGTAACTCCACACTGCAAAGGCTTCTAAAAGTTTTTTTCTGTATTCGCAACTGCCCATGAATTGTGTCCATGCACACTTGTGTTAAAGTATAGCTTTTCGTGAATCTTCTTTCCCGTCTCAAGTTTACGCTACACGTGCGCCGGAAGTCGCTGCAGTTTGCAGTCCTGATGGCTTGCACTGGCGCTACGGTCTCAACTACCTCTAACATTGCTCCACTTACTGCCTCTTGATCATGGCGTCCTGGGTTCGATTCCCGGTCGGGTGGGAATTTTCTCTGCCCACGGACAGAGTTCTTGTGTTGTCCTCATAATATCACCATAATTCGTGAAAATGGCTAGATTTGACTGTATAAAGATTTGGATTTTGTACGGGCGCTGATGACCGCTAACTTGAGCACCCTACAAAACAAACATCACAGTCATCATCATCATCATCATTACCACAATTACATTGCGATGGGTGATGTTTGCCGCTAGGTCTCTGCTCATCGCCTCTTCCTCCGCTGGCCGGTGTGACCGAGCGGTTAAAGGTGCTTCAGTCTGGAACCGCGCGACCGCTACGGTCGCAGGTTCGAATCCTGCCTCGGGCATGGATGTGTGTGATGTCCTTAGGTTAGGTAGGTTTAAGTAGTTCTAAGTTCTAGGGGACTGATGACCTCAGAAGTTAAGTCCCATAGTGCTCAGATCCATTTGAACCATTTTTTGAGAGACCAGGTCAGTTATGTTCCAGTGCATGCAGTATAGTACAAGCGTAGTTTATTATGGCTTCCAGAATGTAACTCGGCGTATTCCAGGTCTTCCATTATAAAGAAAGGCATAGACCTTCAAAACAGTAATTGTGTTTTTGAAGTTAAGGAAATATTGATGAGGAAGTGTCTGTCAAATTTTTAAGAAAAGTTAGGGTTAATCAGCAAGTTATGCGGTTAAAAACAAAGTCAGTAGCGGTAAATATGTCTATGGTAATTGCATAATATGACGATGTTATATATAACATTAATAAGTGGCCTCTACAGTATCTCATTTTTTCGGATAGGCTGTGACAAGAAGGTGATCGCAGGTGAATGTAATAGTAAAGCACGTCTGTCGGGACCCTGTCAACATTTTGCTGTGTTGTGTGGCTTCATTAATAGTGAAAGACGTTTTTATAATACAACCATTTTGCAAAAATGGGAAAATCCCGATGGTTCTCATTGCAGCTTGTAGTGCGAAAGCGAAACGGAGGAAGTGTTTCGTAGCAAAAACCACACACACTCTGTGAAATTTTCAGCAACGGGTCAAGTGGGACAGAACAAATTTGAAACTAGCTTACATTTTTGTCTTATAACAGTTAAAAATGCCGCTGCAACAGCAAAACTAATTCCCAAAACGCCGCGGTAGTAGCAAACCAATTCTCAATACCACTTTCATTAAAAAGAGAAGAAGCGTATTCTCCTAACATGTAACCTTGAAATGTGCTAGGATTTATTAACTCAGCTTGAACACCACAACCGGTCTTTGCACGACACTCTGTCATACACTGTTTATCCGCCCGTTGACATGCACCCTTGTAATAGGAGGCGTGTTTTTTTAAGTAAGCACCGTTTTGAAATTAAAAAAAGACGTGCTAAGATATCTCAATAATTTTATTTTTACATGAAAGCCTGTACCTTAATCTACTTTTCTACATGATTTCCGTTAATATTGAGGCACTTGTCATTACGTTGTACCAGTTTTTGAATACGCTCCTCATAGAAGTCTGCCACCTGACTTGTTAACCACTACATCACCGCTGTTTTGACTTCGTCATCGTCTTGAAAACGCTGACCGCCCAGGTGTTTCTTTTCAAGTGCAGGAACAGATGGTAGTCACTGGGCGCAAGATCGGGGCTGTACGGAGGATGATCTAGAGTTTCCCATCGAAAAGATTCGCCACGTGCGGACGGGCATTGTCTTGCAGCAAAACGATGCCCTTGCTCAACTTCCATGGACTGTTGCTTTGATTCTGGTGTGACGTAGGCCACCCATGTTTCATCGCCCGTAACAACCTGGCTGAAGAAATCATCACCGCCGTTGTGGTACCGCTCGAGGAAAGTCAATGCAGTGTCTAAACGTTTGGTTTTGTGCACATCCGTCAACATTTTCGGTACCCAATTTGCGCACAATTTTCGGTAATTCAAGTGCTCGGTCACAATACCATACAAAACACTACGAGAAACATTAGGAAAGTCATTCCGCAAGGAGGAAATCGTAAAGCGTCTATTTTCTCTCACCTTATTGTCCACTTCCTGCACCAGACTTTCATTAACGACCGAAGACGCCCACTCCGTGGTACATCATGCACATTTGTGCGGCCATCTTTAAATGCTCTCACACACTTTCTTACGATTCCATCACTCATAATGTTTTCTCCGTAAGCTGCACAGATCTCACGATGAATATCGATCGCTTTTAGGCCTTTAGCGCTAATAAATCTTATAATAGCCCGTACTTCACAGTCGGCGGGATACACGATTATCGGAGGCATGTTAGACACTCACAAGGGAACCTCCCCATCGCACCCCCCTCAGATTTAGATATAAGTTGGCACACTGGATAGGCCTTGAAAAACTGAACACAGATCAGTCGAGGAAACAGGAAGAAGTTGTGTGGAACTATGAAAAAATAAGCAAAATATACAAACTGAGTAGTCCATGCGTAAGATATGCAACTTCAAGGCTAACGTGAAATCAGGAGCGCTGTGGTCCCGTGGTTAGCGTGAGCAGCTGCGGAAAGAGAGATCCTCGGTTCAATTCTTACCTCCATTGAAAATTTTAATTTCTTTGTTTTCGCAAAGTTATGATCTGTCCGTTCGTTCATTAACGTCTCTGTTCACTGTAATAAGTTTAGTGTCTGTGTTTTGCGACCGCACCGGTAAACCGTGCGATTAGTAGACGAAAGGACGTGCCTCTCCAATGTGAACCGAAAACATTTGATCGCAAGGTCATAGGTCAACCGCTTCCTCCACAGGAAAACGCGTCTGATATATTCTATACGACACTGGTGACGACATGTGCGTCACATGACAGGAATAGCCGGCCGAAGTGGCCGCGCGGTTCTGGCGCTGCAGTCTGGAACCGCGAGACCGCTACGGTCGCAGGTTCGAATCCTGCCTCGGGCATGGATGTGTGTGATGCCCTTAGGTTAGTTAGGTTTAACTAGTTCTAAGTTCTAGGGGACTAATGACCTCAGCAGTTGAGTCCCATAGTGCTCAGAGCCATTTGAACCATTTGACAGGAATATGTTATCGACCCACCTAACTTGTACATTTGGCGAATGTGTAAAAAGATTCTTCTACCTTAACCGATTTCGGTTTTCTTGTGGATGTGATAATCGCTCCCAAAAAAGTGATGAAAACATAAGAGTTTGTCACATAAACTGAAAAAAAATTAAAGTTTCCACTGGAGGGAAGACTCGAACCAAGGACCTCTCGCTCCGCAGCTGCTCATGCTAACCACGGGACCACGGCGCTCCTGAGCTTACATTAGCCTTGATGTTGCCTATCTTGCACATGGACTACTCAGTTTGTATATTTTGCTTATTTTTTCGTAGTTCTACACAACTTCTTCCTGTTTTCTCGATTGATCTGTGTTCAGTTTTTCAAGGCCTATCCTCTGTGCCAACGTATAACTAAATCTGAGGGGGGTGCGATGGGGAGGTTTTCTTGTCAGTACACAACGTAAACAAGGAAGAATCAGACTGTAATGGTGTCAGTGCGTAGATAAAGGTATAGGCTTTCATGTAAAAATAAAGTTATTGAGATATCTTAGGACGTCGGATTTTAAATTTCAAAACGGTACGTACTTAAAAAACACACCTCGTATATCAAAAAACTTTTTTAGTTTTTCTGTGTGTGTGTACAAAGCTCTGAGACAATATGTGAAATAATATAGCAGCAGATCAGCAGCGTACCTGTGAAATCTCTTCAGTAGTTTGTAGTAACCTTGTTGTCCTTTCCGAACACGCGTCGTGCTGTGGTGGGTGTCCACGGCAGCCCGCGTGCTGTGCGCCTACCGTCTTTAACAGCGGCCGCCCCCCCGGGTGGCCGGTGGCAGCTGCGCCCCGCGTCTCCACCGGCGCCCACGGCGCGTTCCTCAACTTGCTTACGACACGTCCGCCGTGACGGGTGGCATGCCTGCGGGCTCAGTCGCAGCCACCGGCGGACATTACACTACGTCACTCCTGCTCCTCGAGGGGACTACCCTGCAGCCAACCGTAACCGCGTGTCGCAGGATCTTCCTGACACCACCTTACGTCATTCGCATCCCAAGCGAGTTAAATGTCGTGTGATTTTAGGCTTTCACGACTTTTTCAGTTTTTATCGAGTATTCAGTTGCATGATAATGTGTAAATGCTGCAGTGTTTGGACGACACCATCCGGCTGAAAAGCCGAGAACAGTTTCCTCCGAACACGCTTTTCTTCCTTGGGACTGCTGTTTGATATTGACGTTATCAAAATAATCTCACGGTAAATTTTTTTTTCAATCCCCAAACGCTGAGCACGTTCGTAGTGAAGATAAACACATAAAATGTTCTGTGGAAACTTCCTGGGCCGGCCGCTGGTGGCCGAGCGGTTCTGGCGCTACAGTCTGGAACCGCGCGACCGCTACGGTCGCAGGTTCGAATCCTGCCTCGGGCATGGATGTGTGTGTTGTCCTTAGGTTAGTTAGGTTTAAGTAGTTCTAAGTTCTAGGGGACTTATGACCTCAGCAGTTGAGTCCCATAGTGCTCAGAGCCATTTTTTGAAACTTCCTGGTCATCAGCAGAGTCACAACGCAGTTTAGAAGCTAAAGATCGTATGGTACACTACTGGCCATTAAAATTGCTACACCAGGAAGAAAAGCAGATGATAACCATGTATTCATTGGGCAAATATACTAGAACTGACATGTGATTACATTTTCACGCAATTTGGGTGCATAGATCCTGAGAAATCAGTACGCAGAACAACCACCTCTGGCCGTAATAAAGGCCTTGATACGCCTGGGCATTGACTCAGAGCTTGGATGGCGTGTACAGGTACAGCTGCCCATGCAGCTTCAACACGATACCACAGTTCATCAAGAGTAGTGACTGGCGTATTCTGACGGGCCAGTTGCTCGGCCACCATTGACCAGACGTTTGTCGAGAGATCTGGAGAATTTGCTGGCCAGGGCAGCAGTCGAACATTTTCTGTATTCAGAAAGACCCGTACAGGACCTGCAACATGCGGTCCTGCATTATCCGGTGAAATGTAGGGTTCCGCAGGGATCGAATGAAGGGTAGAGCCACGGGTACATCTGAAATGTAACGTCCACTGTTCAAAGTGTCATCAATGCGAACAAGAGGTGACCGAGACGTGTAACCAATGGCACCCCATACAATCACGCCGGGTGGTACGCCAGTATGCAGGTGACGAATGCAAGCTTCCAATGTGCGTTCACCGCGCTGTCGCCAAACACGGATGCGACCATCATGATGCTCTAAACAGAACCTGGATTCATCCGAAAAAAAGACGTTTTGCCATTCGTGCACCCAGGTTCGTCGTTGAGTACACCATCGCAGGCGCTCCTGTCTGTGATGCAGCGTCAACGGTAACCGCAGCCACGGCCTCCGAGCTGATAGTCCATGCTGCTGCAAACGTCGTCGAACTGTTCGCGCAGATGGTTGTTGTCTTGCAAACGTCCCCATCTGTTGACTCAGGGATCGAGACGTGGCTGCACGATCCGCTACAGCCATGCGGATAAGATGCCTGTCATCTCGACTGCTAATGATACGAGGCCATTGGGATCCAACACGGCGTTCCGTATTACCCTCCTAAACCCACCGATTCCATATTCTGCTAACAGTCATTGTATCTCGACCAACGCGAGCAGCAATGTCGCTATACGATAAACAGCAATGGCGATAGGCTACAATCTGCCCTTTATCAAAGTCGGAAACGTAATGGTACGCATTTCTCCGCCTTACACGAGGCATCACAACAGCGTTTCACCAGGCAACGCCGGTCAACTGCTGTGTATGAGAAAGCGGTTGGAAACTTTCCTTATGTCAGCACGTTGTAGGTGTCGCCACCGGCGCCGAGCTTGTGTGAATGCTCTGAAAAGCTAATCATTTGCATATCACAGCATCTTCTCCCTGTCGGTTAAATTTCGCGTCTGTAGCACGTCATCTTCGTGGTGTAGCAATTTTAATGGTCAGTAGTGTATTAAACACGCGAAACTGAGGACATAAAGGGCCCCTTAGAAAAGGGAAAAAATCAACTACGGCTGTAACCACCTTGCTTTTCAAGGATTCGGCACTGGATGTATATCAGCTAGACGCAAAGCTGTTATCTCTCCGGATAATGTGGAGCTCATACAACATTTTTCACATCCGCCGGACAGGAAAGTCAAAGGAGGTAGAGTACAGCATCAGCGAAACGCACGCAGACAAATGCAATGTTCAGTGTCATGTCAACAGCGCATGAGACCGTTGTGACGAAGTAATTAGTAGGCCATGACTTATCATATGTAACTGCTACAGCTGTTGCAGCTGTGCGAGTCGGTAGGAACGAGAGGTTACCCACTTCACAGGTAACAAGTGGTCATGCTATATGGATAGGGAACATTGGAAAGCTATGCGGGTACACCGCGTTGTCCTGGAACGTCAACAAATAGCAGGTAATTAAAATGGTTCAAATAGCTCTATTGGACTTAACATCTGAGGTCATCAGTCCCCTAGAACTTAGAACTACCAGACCTAAGGACATCACACACATCCATGCCCGAGGCTGGATTCGAACCTGTGACCGTAGCAGTCGCGCGGTTCCGGACTGAAGCGCCTAGAACCGCTCGGCCACATCGGCCGGCAGCAGGTAATTCTGTTGGATTCGGTTAACATTTAAATGATTAGGAAACTGTTCAGAATTTATCCAGTTTCAGTTATTCAGAATCGACCTGTAAAGATTAATAAGGTAAATAATTTAATGTTGCGAGTAATAGGCGGATTTGACTCACCAATGTGTGGCCGAGCGGTTCTAGGCGCTTCAGTCTGGAACCGCGCGACCGCTGCGGTCGCAGGTTCGAATCCTGCCTCGGGCATGGATGTGTGTGATATCCTTAGGTTAGTTAGGTTTAAGTAGTTCTAAGTTCTAGGGGACTGATGACCTCAGTTGTTCTATAGTGCTCAGAGCCATTTGAACCATTTTTTGAACTCACCAATCACGTGAGCAGGAGGGAAAGAGTTAGGGTAGCCCAGTAAGAGTGTAGAGTGGCCGTCCTACAGGCAACATAAAAAACGCACGACGGAGCAATTTCTCGCATGGGAATCGGTGGATGACATGTACATGTGCTGACAAACAAATTATTACAGATTCAGAAAAATTGGATAATTTATTCAAGGGAAAGAGATTCATAAATTGAGTAAGTCACTAACGCGTTGGTTCACCAAGCAGTTATTCGGCTTGGCATTCATTGATTTGGATGTCCTCCTGAGGGATATAGTGCCAAATTCTGTGCAAATGGCGCGTTAGATAGTCAGGAGCTGGTTGGAGGGCCCTGCTCACAATGCTGCGAACGTGATACGGCGACCTTGCTGGCCAAGTCAGAGTTTGGAAATCCCGAAGACAAGCAGTAGAAAATGTGGCCTTGTGCGGTCGGGCATTATCTTGCTGAAATGTAAGTCCAGGATGGCTTGCAACGAAACGGCGCGAAGGATACGGTCAACCACAGCTGTGTGGTGAAAGTGATCACGTAGCTGACGGGACGTTGAATCCTGATCTCTCTTTATCCACTAGATTAACCAGGCTGCTAATGTAGTGTGAAACATGCCGAAGACCTGACGGCATGCAGCTCCTCCTCAGGGTGGGACAAGTTCTGAGGGCACAGTATTGGGACGTAAGGAATGTAATCCTGAACAGCGTTGGAGAGTGCAGTTGATGGAAATTGCAGTTGATGGAAATTGCGTTCCACGAACTATCATCTCCTCGTTCGTGGCGATTCCTCTTATAATGGTCTCAAATTGACACCGCGGTTTTCACCCGCTGAGACGGAAAATAAAGTCGGACCTTACCGAGTGCGAGGGAAATCTGAATGATCTCCCAGCTGTACGAGCTAGCGAACGGAAGGAACGGCGGAGTGAATGAACGCCGAGAAAGAAAAAGAAATACATCTGCACGGCTGTGGCCAGTAACTTCTGCGAGCCACTTTAGCAGTGGCTGCCCTACCGTGCTGACGGCGAACTGCGAGCGTTAGCGCTCTTATCTCGCCCGAAGAGCCACGCGTAAATGTCCGCTCAGATTTACTGTTACAGCGTCTTGATGTTACATTGTACTCGCCTCCCCGCGTATAAATCGACTTTTAATTACTGGTTATTTTAATCTCCAGATAACGCGGGCCGTTAATCCGCGCGTTATATATAGCTATTTCAGCGTCTTAATGTCTTCCTCGCGCGCCTTGTTTCGAGCCGTTACTGAGATCTGTCGGACAGAATGTCCGCTCGCCAGTGTTTTTGTAGCAAAGATAAGTGTTTACTGCACCTAAAATTTTTCCCGTCGAATACGCACCGCAGTCGTGAACCGTGTCCGCATTGGAAGTGCCTGTGGAAGGCTGTCCCTTCAGTTCGTCGTAAAACACGCAGTGATACTGAGGGAAGGATAGGTTGTGCTGTTACTCGGCAATATTGTGTGCCAGAGTCTTAACATTCGAGCAGAAAGACGTTAAAAGGAACACGTAATACATTGCTGCAGAAACTGTTACATAGAAAGGGGGATTTATACCTTAACTAGCCTATGCGCGTATGCATTCGACATATTTACTGAACACACCTCCTACTCCCCACATCTGTGTCCACCTCTTCCTCCCTGTCTGTCTGTCCCCCTCATCTCCTCACCTCTATCTGTCCTCTCCTCCCCACTCACTCTGTCTCTGCATATCTTCCTCCCCCTCTGTTTGTCTTTTTCCTCCGTCCCCTCTCTCTGACCTTATATCTCTGTTTCGCCTCCTTTTCTACCTGCTCACAACCCCTCTACACCTTCCATCTGACTCATATACCCCTCCCTCATCCCCCCTCTCTCTCCCTCTCCTCCTCCTCTGTCCATCCTGTTCTGTATACAGTTCAACCTGACTCCATACTCATCAGCATGTGGAGCCCTTGCAATGCATTTGACAAAGCAAGCCAATACTACTCCCACTACACACCCATCACAAAGGGAAGGCTACACATCAGTGACTTAAGAATCATTTATTCACCATACACATACAGGCTGCCCTGTAAAACAGGTTGATCAAGTGTGCCAATTTAACTCCAACATGACATACCTGTCATGAAGGGCTGCCTATATGTCAGGACCTGGAAAACAGCTTTTTGCCCCTGGCATTTAGGCTGCCCTGCAAAGCAGGTTGATTTGACAGCCTCATACTGTTCTCACACAACACACCTGTTGTGCAGGGGAGCCTATACACCAGGGGCTGGAAACTACACATATTTGTCCATATCTCTGCTCCCGTTTGAGCTAGGAGATTACAAACATTACAGCACTGATGCTCGTGAAGCCTGCTGTTTCTGAGCCAAATGTGGTTGAAATCAGTTCACAGATTTTTGAGGAGATTCTCGACATACACACCTACACTCTTCTTCATATATGTAATGTGTACATGTGTGTGTGTAAAACAAATGATCTGGGGAAGTTACATGTGAACACTAGCCAAGATCAAAAAGAATGCAGAAGAAAATCAGCCTTATTGTAGCAACTACGAGTATCTTGGCATTCACTCAGAAGAGTATCTTAGAGACTGCTTGAAACATGAATCTCGTTAGCTGGATGGGGATTTCAATCCTATCTAGTGTTACCAGACGGCCCGATTTTGGCGGAATATCTCGACTTTGACACGTGTCATAACCTGTATTGCGTAAGTTTTACATGGGATGTTAAATGTCCAGACAATTCGAAATGTAAAGCATATTCGATTACAAAATGGACGAGTACATGAAAGTTCCAAATTAGGTCTCTGAACATGTCAATGGCAGTAACCAAAGTCGTTCAGCCAATGAACTACATATAATCTCAGTACATGCTGCACCTGTACATTTCAAAAACACAAGACTGCATGAATTAAATTGTAGTATTATTACTGTCACGCCACTGTTTTCTGAACAGTGTCTCAAATTCTGCCCCTCTTTCAAGTACTGACTGGCAGCGACCTCTCTTGATGCAACAGTTAGTACTTCTAGTCCAGGGTAGTATCACCCCACACACCTGCCCACTTGTTCGTTTCATGCTGTCGTATGTAGTGAGAATCGCCTTCATAGCTGAATGGTTAGCTTCGCGGCCTCACCCTCATCTTACCAACTGAGAAGTTGCTTGAGTGAAGAATCAGCGGCACCAGCAATATTCATCTACTGGCAATAACGGCTGGAGGGATTGGTGACATGCTATTCACATGTCACACCATCATGGACCGCTCCTTGTACTAACTTGTAGGTAGTTCTCAGCCAGACCGAGCAAACCTAAGGCCTAATCCATGAGTGGTGGTTACGTTTGTAGTGAAAAACGGAATGTAGGAGGCAAGTCGCTTTTAGGTGTGTGCACTGTGCCTGTCGGCTTTCGCAGTTCACTCAATCACCAAAAATACGACTGGGAAGTAATATACAGGATACCCCTCGTATTTCGAAAGACATTAAATACAAACAGTCTGAACCGAACTAAATGCTAGTTAGCTATGTTAAGTAACTACACTAACGAGCATAAACATTGCCCCATCTTACGTTTTAAAGTTTCATTAGCTTTTTTAAAAAATCACAAAGCATACAGTTCTTTTTTATGCTTGTATTTATTCATATTTAATCCCTTAATGCGCGATTTAATTCTGTTAAGATTGTTTTCGTAGACAATCCTGTGAGTCATTGAGCTGATGGAAGCTAATGAAAGACCAAATTTTATTTTATACAACATATTTATTATTATCACCCAAAAGTTATTTATTTTGATGAGCAGGACATTACTTTCGAGTACAATAGTACCAGTATACCAGTTTTGTTCATAAAATATTATAAAAAATATAATCTTTTTGTATCCTCACTGTTTCTTCCTTGACCCGCGGATTTTCTTATACCACCACCAGTTCGCAGTTCAGGTACTGTGCAAGCAGCATCTGGCAACTAATCCTGGACTATGGTTTTGGAGCTGGAGTCTAGGGTCACACATCAGTGCTTGGATAGCTCAGTTGGTAGAGCGCTTGCCCGCGAAAGGCAAAAGTCCCAAGATCTATCAGAGTTTGCACGTGGTGTTATAGTCGGCGCACGAGCGATGGGACAACAGCATCTCCGAAGGAGCGATGAAGTGAGGATTCTCCCGTACGACCATTTCAAGAGTGTATCGTGAGTATCAAATCTCCGACAACGCTGCGGCCGTAAAAAGATCCTGCAAGAAGAAGACCAACGACGACTTCAAGAGAATCGTTCAGCGTGACAGAATTTCAACCCTTCCCCAAATAGCTGCAGATTTCAGTGCTGGGCCATCGATGTCAGCGTGCAAACCATCAACGAAACATCATCGATATGGGTTTTCGGGACCGAAGGCCCACTCATGTACCCTTGATGACTGCACGACACAAAACGTTATGCCTCGCCTGGGCCCGTCAACACCGACATTGGACTGTTGATGACCCGAAACATGTTGCGTGGTCGGACGCGTCCCGTTTCAAATTGTATCAAGCGGATCATGAATCCATAGATCCTGTATGTCAGCAGGGGACTGTTTATGCTGGTGGAGGCTCTGTAATGGCATGGGGCGTGTGCAGTTGGAGTGATATGGGACCCCTGATAAGTCTAGATACGACTCTGACAGGTGACACGTACTAAGCATGCTGTCCGATCACTTGCATCCATTCATTCATGTTCACTGTGCATTCCGACGGGGCAATTCCAGCAAGACAATGCGATATCCCACACGTCCAGAATTGCTATGGAGTGGCTTCAGGAACACACTTCCGAGTTTAAACACTTCAGCCGGCCACCAACCTCCCCAGACGTTAGCAAAACTGAGCATATCTGGGACGCCTTGCAACGTATTGTTCAAAAGAGATCTCCACCGTCTCGTACTCTTGGGGATTTCTGCACAGCCCTACAGGATTCATGGTTTCAGTTCCCTCAAGCACTACTTCAGACATTAGTCGTATACATGCCGCGTCATGTTGCGGCACTTCGGCGTACTCGCCGGGGTCCTACGCGATGTTAGGTAGGTGTACCAGTTTCTTTGATTCTCAGTGTAGAATGCTAGACCTTTTTGGGAAGCTGTTCAGTTTAATATTAATTTACCACTTTTTCCTAAGAAATTCTTAAAATGACCAAGTATTTTTTTAAATGCAAAATGGACACAGCCGCCGGCAGGAGTGGCCGAGCGGTTCTAGGCGCTTCAGTCTGGAACCGCACGACCACTACGGTCGCAGGTTCGAATCCTGCCTCGGGCATGGTTGTGTGTGATGTCGTTAGGTTTAAGTGGTTCTACATTCTAGGGGACTGATGCCCTCAGATGTTAAGTCCCATAGTGCTCAGAGCCATTTAAACCATTCTCTTGGACACAGCCAAATCATAATTTTACAATGAAATAACAGTTTCAGACAAAAGATTTATGTATTTCACGGAAGTTAAATTAAAAGTATAAAAATTATCACAATTGTGTGTGTGTCTGAAAATTGGTTTATCCTGAAGCAGATGTGTTTTATTAGTTATTTTAGTAAGTATTAATAATCTAATAATGTTTTAATTAGCAAACCTAGAAGAGAAACTCCTTTGTGATATTGTCGCGCCCCCCCATGGCCAGTAGAAAAAATGATCTCGTAAAGTGTGTTAAACAGTTCGCCATCCGGTATGTAAAATTTTTATTGCACCTCATATTTCGTTCAGCGCATAAAATTTGATTACATCACATATTTGATTCAGCGGTTCTGTCAATTTATTTGTTCGCTGGACGTTTATCACACTGTACTTTTTCATTAAGCAATAATGACGAGATTGCTTCTTTTCCACGTCTTGAGCCGTATTCATGTCATTATTTCCTTATAGCTATCGTGTGTTAGTGGACAAGTGTTTCTTGGACAATTACTCCTCATTACATGTAACTCTCTATAAAATTTTTATTTTATTGCATTTGCACGATCATCAGCCATTCAACCATAACATTTTCACGCTCATCACATGCAACCTTCATTTTAGAGTAAGTGTCACTGTTACACAACGAACTCAACCTGACGGGGACTCACAGTTATTTCAGTGAAATCTGAGGACCCTCTAACTGTCGAAATATTTAAATTGTCTTTCTTTCATACTTTGCCTTAAACATACCCGGCATTCTATTACATACCCAAGCAAAGTATTTAATAAGATGTATTTCATAGCTTGCTTAATGATTTATTCGTATTCTAAATACACTCCCGGAAATGGAAAAAAGAACACATTGACACCGGTGTGTCAGACCCACCATACTTGCTCCGGACACTGCGAGAGGGCTGTACAATGATCACACGCACGGCACAGCGGACACACCAGGAACCGCGGTGTTGGCCGTCGAATGGCGCTAGCTGCGCAGCATTTGTGCACCGCCGCCGTCAGTGTCAGCCAGTTTGCCGTCGCATACGGAGCTCCATCGCAGTCTTTAACACTGATAGCATGCCGCGACAGCGTGGACGCGAACCGTATGTGCAGTTGACGGACTTTGAGCGAGGGCGTATAGTGGGCATGCGGGAGGCCGGGTGGACGTACCGCCGAATTGCTCAACCCGTGGGGCGTGAGGTCTCCACAGTACATCGATGTTGTCGCCAGTGGTCGGCGGAAGGTGCACGTGCCCGTCGACCTGGGACCGGACCGCAGCGACGCACGGATGCACGCCAAGACCGTAGGATCCTACGCAGTGCCGTAGGGGACCGCACCGCCACTTCCCAGCAAATTAGGGACACTGTTGCTCCTGGGGTATCGGCGAGGACCATTAGCAACCGTCTCCATGAAGCTGGGCTTCGGTCCCGCACACCGTTAGGCCGTCTTCCGCTCACGCCCCAACATCGTGCAGCCCGCCTCCAGTGGTGTCGCGACAGGCGTGAATGGAGGGACGAATGGAGACGTGTCGTCTTCAGCGATGAGAGTCGCTTCTGCCTTGGTGCCAATGATGGTCGTATGCGTGTTTGGCGCCGTGCAGGTGAGCGCCACAATCAGGACTGCATACGACCGAGGCACACAGGGCCAACACCCGGCATCATGGTGTGGGGAGCGATCTCCTACACTGGCCGTACACCACTGGTGATCGTCGAGGGGACACTGAATAGTGCACGGTGCATCCAAACCGTCATCGAACCCATCGTTCTACCATTCCTAGACCGGCAAGGGAACTTGCTGTTCCAACAGGACAATGCACGTCCGCATGTATCCCGTGCCACCCAACGTGCTCTAGAAGGTGTACGTCAACTACCCTGGCCAGCAAGATCTCCGAATCTGTCCCCCATTGAGCATGTTTGGGACTGGATGAAGCGTCGTCTCACGCGGTCTGCACGTCCAGCACGAACGCTGGTCCAACTGAGGCGCCAGGTGGAAATGGCATGGCAAGCCGTTCCACAGGACTACATCCAGCATCTCTACGATCGTCTCCATGGGAGAATAGCAGCCTGCATTGCTGCGAAAGGTGGATATACACTGTACTAGTGCCGACATTGTGCATGCTCTGTTGCCTGTGTCTATGTGCCTGTGGTTCTGTCAGTGTGATCATGTGATGTATCTGACCCCAGGAATGTGTCAATAAAGTTTCCCCTTCCTGGGACAATGAATTCACGGTGTTCTTATTTCAATTTCCAGGAGTGTATATTGCTGAGGCACTCATGAAAATAACGAATTTTACTCTCTGTGGTTAACATATGCATAGGGTGTTCTTTGATGCCACTGTTTTTGCTGCACAGTGTTGTACCAGTCACACTCCAGTCTCTGTTGCAACGTAGCGAAGTTAGTCTGAGTTAACTGAATTCACAACATTCCTCATAGTATGCTACGGCGGTTGTGCTCCATGTCGTTAGAACACCCTCGCTTTCACGTAATAGGTCTGCAACGAAACCTTAGCAATTAGACGTGATTCGTAACTGTAGCCTCTTGCTCGAAAGTTTAAATCAGGATTTTCATAAGGCAGTAAATGATAATGTACACGCAGTCTGACAGATTATCAGTAAGCTGGAGTTCGCCTCCGGTAGCTGAGTGGTGCCAGCACGGTGGTAGCTCAGCGTGTTCGGTCAGGGAGCTGGTTCGTGTTGTAAAAAAAAAAAAAAAAAAAAAAAAAAAAAGAGTGAAAGGATCAACAACGAATTTAAGCGGGTGTCATGGGACGTCCGCAACAACCAAACACAACGATCAACAGCGAACAGAAAGAAAAAGAAAAAAGTGGTCAGCGCGACAGACTGTCAATCCTAAGGGCCCGGGTTCGATTCCCGTCTGGGTAGGAGATTTTCTCCGCTCAGGGACTGGGTGTTGTGTTGTCCTAATCATCATCATTTCATCCCCATCGACGCGCAAGTCGCCGAAGTGGCGTCAAATCGAAAGACTTGCACCCGGCGAACGGTCTACCCGACGGGAAGCCCTAGTCACACGACATTATTATTAGTAAGCTAGTTAACAACTAGCCATTGAGGAATCAAGTATCACAGAAGGAGCAGTATAAAAATAGTGAAATTTATATTTGATCTACACTGACATAGAAATGCTGACGTTCAAAGAAAATGGTTGTAAGTTTATGACCACGTAATGTTACTGAAAGGTACTACTGCGATGAACAAGTAGTAAACCTACTACTCTTTCCTCGAGATCTTCTCTCTCGGTGGCTGGATGTTTTATACTTTTCAATCAGCAAAGATGCTTAAAATATTTATTTCTGCGATGATATTATAGCAGCAAAGCAAATACAAAGGGCAAAAAGCCGCTAACGGTGTGCAGAGCTGCACGCCGCGGCTGCAAAACCCATCTCCGGCCTCCGCCGAACCATCAAAGGCGCCGCATTCGCCTCTGTATGGACAGCCGGGTGCGTGACGGAACAATGGCAGCGGGCTGCAGGCAATTGTGCGATCCGTCGCGGTCGGTTTTTTCAGGAGCGGGTTTGATGACGCAGACGTGACGACGTTGCTCCACCTGTGCTACGCGGCGTGGCTTTCGTGTTTACTTCCTTAGTGGAGACCTTCGTGAGCCATTTAGCGCAGCTTCTCCGCGTTTGGTTCCGTGACGAACGAGGTATACCAAAGGAAAGGAAAACTGCAGAAAATACGGACGAGACATTTTTCCCTGGCCACGTTTTTTCGATGTTGTATATCAAACCAATCCCACATTTTCTAACTTTTCGTTTAAAAACGGAGTTCAACAATAAGCATGCGAAGTTAATGGGACGCCGTAGCCATTCTGTTAAGCCCACATCCGTGCGCTTTAACAGCTGCACTTCATGTACTAATGATTCACAGGTCGTGGCTCCTTTAGGGGCGACATCTTCCTCTGCGATATATTTGTTTTATTTTATTTTTTATTTTTGTTTTTCTTTTTTCTCCCCGCCTCTGTGTGCTGCGCTGACATCTACAAGGCAACGGATTCACCGCTAGGGCATCAAACAATAAGGACGAAACAGCGGTCTTTTCTTCCAAATATTCCCATGTACGACTGCAGAGAGTCTAAAGGGTCGGCATCGTTTTTTATACTTTCTTTTTCTTTTTTTTTTTGCACGGGGTAGTCGCGTGGTCTAAGGTGTCTTGTCACGGTCCGCGTGGCTCCCCCCGTCGGAGGTTCGAGTCCTCCCTCGGGCGTGGGTGTGTGTGCCGTCCTTAGCGTAAGTTAGTTTAAGTTAGATTAAGTAATGTGTAAGCTTAGGGACCGATGACCTCAGCAGTTTGGTCCCATTAGATTTTACCACAAATTTTCAATTTATACGGGTTTTGGCAGTGGCTGTGACCAGATGCCCTCCTTGTGTACCCCATGTGCTTGCATGAAGAGCAAGTCTCATGTTCAAATGCGAGAACGTTTCCCAGATGCTTGTGTGGCGTGTATCCGAGAGTGAAAATCGCTACCAACCCGGCATGACAGTGAACCGAAAGTTCTGTACCGACAAGTTACTCTGTAACTGCAATATATGATCTGAAGATGGGGAGCTAGCCTGAAACTGGTCATTGAAAATAAAAAATAGTGATCAAAGACTGAAATGCCATATTTTTTTAAACAGATGAAAGTCGGCAGGTGAGAGAAAATGGTTCAAATGGCTCTGAGCACTATGCGACTTAACTGCTGAGGGCATCAGTCGCCTAGAATTAGAACTAATTAAACCTAACTAACCTAAGGACATCACACACATCCATGCCCAGGGCAGGATTCGAACCTGCGACCGGAGCGGTCACTCGGCTCCAGACTGGATCGCCTACAACCGCACGGGGCAGGTGAGAGAGATCGTAGCTGTAGGATGGATAAGGTAGAACAGTCCAATGAGTTTTGTGAGCTTTTCTCTGGTGCGTAGACTTCTGTGAGGCCTTACGACATGGAGGCGAAAAAGTTGGTTTACATTTTTGTGGCCACAAACATGTTGAAGTCGGTTCTTCATACCACAGTACACTTGAGAGTTGATCGTTGCACTGCAAGGGAGGACACCGAGCAAAATAACCGCTTAAGGGCCCCAGAACAACGTCAGCATGACTTTACCGGCTGCAGGTGCGGCTTTGAACTTTTTGTTCTGAGGACGGGTGGCGTGGCGAAACTACATTGATTACCTTTTTTTCCGGTTCCAAGTGATAAACCCATGTTTCATCGCTTGTGACGATATTCGACATTAATTATCACTATCAGTCTCCTAATGCGCAAGCAGTTCCTTCGTCGCTCTTCATGATCTTCTATTGGGCGGCGACGAACCGAGCGGGCATACAGGTTTGAGTACCCCAACTGCTAGATGAGTGTGTCAGCGATACCAACCGGGACGGCCAGTTGTGCAGGTGTTTGACTGTGATCCGTAGATCATCCCGAGTGAGAATGTCCGCACGTGCCAACAGTGCAGAAATCACAGGTGTGTGCGGCCGGTCGGCACGTGGGAGATCGGGCAGGTTTGCACGACCTCTTCAGGATAACGACAGACCCCTCGCCCAACGACTCACCGTGCTTTTCTTCACTGGCAGGTCTCCGTCGACATTCTGGAAATGCCTATCAGTATCTGCGTTATCTAGCTTTCCACCAAAAGAAACTCGATGACAGCTGTTTGCTTGAAATACCCCCCTCTTACAGAAGCCATACGGAGGCTGTAACCTCCCCCTCACTTATCGACCTTAATGACAGTGAAAAATTAAACCGCGTGTACCTAATGGAAATTTGGGAAAAGCAATCGTCACCGAGGTTAATTTGTCGGTAAAGAGGGAGGAAAGGGTTATATCTAAATGAAAGGAAAAATGCTAATGAAACTGGTGGAAATTAATTTTGAAATAGGGGTAAAGTTAATAAAGAAAGTAAATGTGCGGCCTTTACGTTAACAATCAACTAGCGGTAATTAGATATTTGAGATTTGGGGGAAATTACGGTCGCCAGTCCTAAGGACAATTACTATAGTAACTGAAAAAGAAAGGTTATTACACATATAATTAACACTAGAAGCGTGCCAACTGAAGGTTGACACGTGTAGTGTGAAAACTGAAAGTTTGTCAGAAGTAATAAATTTCGCTACACTCTGACTTAATTTAGCAAAAGAATTAATAAAACCGGAAAATCGAAAGTTAATTTAGTGACTGAAGTTAATAGTGAGCTTTCTTTCTGAAGCACGTCGAAATTCAGTAAAATACGGTTAGTCTTGGACTACCTCAACAATCATTTCAAAAGCAACTTGACTCTACGCAATTTAGAAATAAGAGATTTAACTTTGAACTTGAATTAAATGATTCTGAACAATTAACAATAGTAAAATTTTGTACGTACCAAGCTGAGCTGCAGTCACAGGTAAGATAAAATATGCTAACAAAACTCGCACTCTTAATTTGTGCTCGTGTAATCTAAATATTGTAGCCAGCTATGAATACTTTAACTGAACTCTGAAATTAAGGCAGTGAAATTTAATGCTGGCGTTTGAATTTCAACGACACTCGGGTTCATTTCGGAAAAGGAAGGGACCCTGCTAGGCAATACAATTGGGACAATGAGCAACAAAGGTTCATGCTAATTTGCTGTAATTTTGCGAGGCAAATGGAACAATTTGAAAAGCTGAGGTCTGCCATACAGTTCTGAAACTTTACGTGCTTTTAGTCTTTACTTGTTGGTTGATTGAAGGTTTGAAGCCGTCGATCGAGGAGGTGGCGACAGTCACTCATTGTCGGCCGTCGCTGTTGCAGAAGCTGGATGTTGGCGCGCCTTCTTCTCGACACGGTCACCAGACGAAACGGGCTCTTGATGTGCGCCAGCTAATGCTTCCCGTCCGCGACACCATGTCAGAAACTATCATCGCAAGTCGAGCGCAATTACATGCTGTCAAACCCCGAAAGCACGGCAACTCGCGGAAGCCTCACACAACACACCTGCTCCACTCGCTACGCCAGCCAGACTCTCTCTCATGCTCTGCCCGCGCTCCACGCGGCAGAGTTAACACTACCCAAGATCCTAAACACTTTTGTTCTCCACACGACCTATCGATGTATTCGTTCGATAGCATAGTTTTCCCTAGGCCAGACCCAGCGTATAAATACAAATAATATTCACAAAACAAACCAACATAAATGCATAAATATATATATACAAACAGTAAAACAATTACAATATATAAAGAGACAGAAACGTCATATCTTGAGGTAACAAACCAAGGAAAAAAAATTATAGTACAATAGATGGAAATAGGAGGATATGCATTTCCGGCGTTACAAGGCTATATAGCCGCCATTTACCGGGAATTCATGGCTCTGAGCACTATGGGACTTAACAGCTGAGGTCATCAATCCCCTAGAACTTAGAACTACTTAAACCTAACTAACCTAAGGACATCACACACATCGATGCCCGAGGCAGGATTCGAACCTGAGACCGTAGCGGTTGCGCGGTTCCAGACTGAAGCGCCTAGAACCGCTCGGCCACACCGGCCGGCCGGGGACTTCATGAAAGAGGGGTTGAAGCGGGAATATTCCAAGGTGTACCACAACAAACTCCGCATATTTTCCACCGGAACTGGCTTCGGAAAAAAATTGTTGCACTGCTTAGTGAATGTCCCTGGTGCAGTGTCGTTGATGAGGGCTCACTATGCGCGCGATGCGGCCGGCTCGCACGCCTCCCGCTTCCCGATGCCGCTGCGGCCTTTCCTTGTCCTTAACGGCGGAGAAACAGACTTCCGACGCTCGGCACGTAACGTCACAAGCGCCGAGGCGCATGTCGCTGTCAGGGTCCACCAGTTTTTCCCCGTTATTTACTGGGCCACTGCCCGATCCTTCTTTGCGCGCGCCGGCGCTATCAAAACTAGTGCATCGGTGCAAAGTGGGGCCGCCGATCACGATAAGCGCCGTTACTTCCGAAAGGAAGGTGGCGTCCGCAGAGCCTTCCAGACAAACTGCTCATTCTTCCGTCCGCCGTGGAGAAAGTATTCGTCTGCTCATATTATGCACACCTATGATCCAAAGGAAGCACACGACTAAGAAAACTTTAAGGCGGCATTGCCGCGCGGTTTAGGGCGCTGCAGTCATGGACTGTGCGGCTGGTCCCGGCGGAGGTTCGAGTCCTCCCTCGGGCATGGATGTGTGTGTTTGTCCTTAGGATAATTTAAGTTAAGTAGTGTGTAAGCTTAGGGACTGATGACCTTAGCAGTTGAGTCCCATAAGATTTCACACACTTTATTTTTAAGGCGGCATTCTCTCAATCACTAACATTACAAGGAGGACTGTTTTGGCCTAAGGTACATTGGACTACGAGTTCATTAGAGAGGAAGCATACGGTCGAATCCAGAAAGAACGGGGAACTACAATGGACGTGTCCTCTTTAATTAAACCATCCCTGGACTTACCTTACCTGATTTGGAGAAATTATGGAAGACATGGATGAGGATTCGAAACGCCGACCTGCTAAATGCGAGTTCAGTGTCTTCCCATTGGGTCAGCTCACTTGGTGGTTGAACGTGGGAGAGGAGGAGTCAAGGTTATGAGCGTGGGGTTGATCTACTATTCTGTTATTCTGCGCAACGGATTAATCTTAGATGTACCCTTTATCCTGTGGCTCCTGCAAGATGCAATTTCCACCCCCACATTACTACAGAAGTCAGACAGACGCTCCTAACGTTCTAAAGAGAAATGCCTGAAAAACTTTCAGCAATAAATATCTTCTGGAGTCGTCCGCTGTAAGGAAATGACACAAAAATTCACAAAATTTCTTACGTAAATAGTGGGACACTTGGGTACTGGAGTAGTGCTAGTTAGTGTAAGAAAAACATGAAACTAACGAAAATTATTGTTCATTTTGCAAAAATTCTGAGAAATCACAATGGCACTTTTAGTTATGAATTGAACAAGTTATATCCTGGTTCTTTTCAGAATGCGAAGTTACCTCTCAAGGATAGGATTCGCTACTGAAATTTCTATACTAAGTTTAAGATTGTTATTGACATGGCAGAATGGCTGAGAGGCGCGCCTACTCAACTTGAATAATTATCCTTTAGAATGTTGCTATGTACGGTCGAGGCTGTCACGTGTGAAATGCAGTGAAGTGTACTGTTGTGGAGGAAATATGGGGCTCGCAATAGCTGTAGCGTACAATACCGTAAGCTGCGATGACTGCTGTCTGCGTAAGCTGCGAGGACTGCTGTCTGCGCCGCTAGCTGCTGACAAGTAAGATAAGTCTCATTCTATCTGGATTGACCTTCGCCAATCAAACTCTCCCTATGCCTTGATGAAGTCAGGGATTCCTGTTCGCCCCTAGTCTTAACTATTGGCGTGGTAAACTGGTCAGATAACTAGTCCACCGCGATGCCACTCAGAATTTCGCTCGCAGGCGTTTAACTATAACTCTGTCCATTCACACCGCACAGTAAGTGTGTCGGCCAACACAGTGAACAACGCTTAATCTCTAGGACTCAAAATAGAGTCGCAATTCGACTCGCTCTCGACAGAGGTGCTCTCCCAGTGAAGTACTGAGGAGAGACTTGTTCCTCGCCCCAAGAGCGACAACGGAACGGCGCCTCTCCGCGCCAGACATGAAGGGGTATATCTTTCGCTCTCTTCCATTACTTCTTCAGCTCCAGCATTTCTCTTCTAAAACAGGAGAATGACGTTTCGTTTAAGGCGACCAATCCGGAAATCTGTAGTATCAGCGTTTGGCGTTTGCTGTCTCCCTGTGAAAATCTCTGAAACTGCATGCTATGTGTAAAGAAAGCGTAGGTTGGACACTCCCACACAATGTGGGAATTTGCTATTAAGCCGAACACGGGGTTGTTCCCCCTTTCACTCGGGCACACGCTGTCTGCTCCACGGGTGGCCGAGGTTGATTCGTCCTCTGAAGGGCCCGGCCTCCTGGTGTGCGGTCTGCCTTTCTCGAACTAAAAGCTCCTGTGACCGTCGTGTCTGGAATGTATGTGTGTATGCCAGCCTCGAGTATTTCAACCCTGGTGTGCACTTGTTATTTGCATATCGTTTACATGAATACACACAACACTGACTTTATCTTATAGAGATCGCGTTCGAATGAAGCGTCTTGATATGCGGAATATGATTGTGAGCGCGGAATATGTGAGCAATGAAGGTCAGGAGACCACGACGTCTTACAAGGTGTCCGATAGTTCTCAGTCGACCTGGAGGATAGAGGTATCGTTCACGGCTGATATAGATAAGGTCACAGTCAAAGCGATTTCTCTTTGCCTTCCTATGAGCTGTCATGAAGTATGCGTCTGTATCATGTAGATGCTTGATGTGTGACCTTATGCAGTCAAGAGCTGTATGCTGTGATTAGGCTGAAATGACTGAGTTCAGCATTGAAGCGCGAGCGGAGGGAGAGGGGAAGCAAAACGCGATCCTGATCTAGTCTATAGCATTATAGACGCTCCGAGAGTGTTGTCTGTTTCAGCGTCCTCATCTGACAGACAGATCTCATTAAATTATGGTGATCAATATATCTTACATTTCCACGAGAACAGCTATTTCACAGTCGAGCACCAGCACCCTAGCTTAAATCGGCGAATTTAGATGCGGTGAGATGTGCACCTGTTACAACGGAAGTAAAACATAACGCTGTGAGAGGTGCAGTCACGATTTTATATTTCGTTTATATTATTTCATTCTTTTTGCGTAGGGCTGCTTCCTAGCCATAGCTTCCCTTACGGTATGGTTGTGCTGTACGGGCATCGGAACATATTTCTCACGCTGTTAGGACCTAGACTCTTCATGTAATGGTGCTTGGCAGTATTCGTCGGCTAAGTCCACTGAATTAAAGAAATGCGCTTCTTAAAATTTTGGTAGTAGCTCCCTTACATTAAAGGGCCTGTCTCGTTCAATCTCAATAAGTTTACTGAAAGTTTCCGCATCTACAACTAAACAAGCACCTTCTGCAGGTTCCGCCACCACTAACAAAGGATTATTTCAGACGCTTAAGCTACGTTCAGTTATATCATTACTCTCCATCTTTTGTATTTCCTCCAGTACTGCAGCTTGAAGACTTATTGGCATAGCATGTGGTTTACAAAAGAAAGATTTTCTCCTCTTTTACTTTAAAGTTATACATATATCCATTAATGGCATCTGGTATATCGGAGAATATTTCTCTATATGTTAGTAAGAAGTTGTGTAATTGGATCTTGGGTTCCCTGGTGGCAAATAAAAGCGGCCCAGACGAGTGGATATGATAGGACGCGGATGTATGCGTATAACCACACTCCGTGACGCGCCCGCCACGTCATCCAAACCGGTTCACAGCGTAGTGCAGGCTGTCAGTGTGAGTGGAGCAGTGCAAAGAGGACGACTGTATTCACAGTGAAGCAGCGGGTGTTCGTAGTGGAAAGTTACGTGGCACCAAAGTCATGGAAACGGAATGCTAAGTTGTTTGCTGAGAAGATTAATGGTGTGAAATAGCCAGCAAAAAGTGGCATGCAACGCATAGTTCGAAAATGGCGCCAGAGAGGCTCTATTTTGAGCAACATTTCGAAACTTGGCCGCACACAGGAAAATGTGGCTGCAGTTAACCAGAAAATGCTACCAAATCAAGACGACGCCTGTCGGAAGAGACATGCATACCAAGCCGATCATGCACACTAGCACTCCACCTGGGCCTGCACATCCCTCCCCACCGAGTGTCTGTTGGTCATGCACTAAAACCAGAAGATGCTCCTCAGCACCTCCAGTTTTGTGAGCAACTGTTCATTGAGATGCCAGTGAAGAGCTTGGACATGGATCTGTTCTCTATGTAGCCGGCCGAAGTGGCCGTGCGGTTAAAGGCGCTGCAGTCTGGAACCGCAAGACCGCTACGGTCGCAGGTTCGAATCCTGCCTCGGGCATGGATGTTTGTGATGTCCTTAGGTTAGTTAGGTTTAACTAGTTCTAAGTTCTAGGGGACTAATGACCTCAGCAGTTGAGTCCCATAGTGCTCAGAGCCATTTGAACCATTTTTTTGTTCTCTATGTGGCTGATGAAGGCTGGGTTGTCCGCAGCTCGCGATCGTGCGGTAGCGTTCTCGCTTCCCGCGCCCGGGTTCGATTCCCAGCGGGGTCAGGGATTTTCTCTGCCTCGTGATGACTGGGTGTTGTGTGATGTCCTTAGGTTAGTTAGGTTTAAGTAGTTCTAAGTTCTAGGGGACTTATGACCATGGATGTTAAGTCACATAGTGGTCAAGATGCTGATTTCGGTGCATGACACTGCCAAATTTGTTGCGCCATTAACGGAGGAGGGAAAGACCAACAGTTACTTCCAACAGGATGGAGCAACTGATTGTACAACCAGCCGAACTTCGGAGCACATTTACACAGTCTTCACGCAGTCTGGCCCCTGAGGTCAGCTGATCTGTCAGTGTACGATTACTTTATGTGGGGAGCCCTCAGGTCTAAAGTGTATCGCAACAACCGTCCTGGTCTTCAAGAACTGCAGCAAAACATTTCGGATGAGATTGCAGCAGTTCCGGTAGTCCAGTTTCGATTCGCCTTCAGCAACTTGCCGACCAGGGCCTAGAAGTGCCAAGAGGTGATTGGTGGTCACTTCTAACATCTGCTATAGGTTATTTTCTTTCCTATGCTCTATAACCTCGCACACTGTGGAGTCATAACATCGCTGTTCGCAGCATAGCCGCTTTTGCTGTTACTCTCTGTCCATGCTTGCGGATGCATCTGTTTGAAGTACTTGGCGCAGCGTGAAAGGTCTTACACCGAGAAGCTCCCTCACTTCAGTGACTTTGCGCAGATCCCGGACTTGCAGACTTTCAACAGCTGTTCGTGAACGAAGCAGATGGGCACCAGACGCTTGTCATCTTATTCTGTTTCTATAAGAAAAGACTGTAGCGGAATAGGTTGGCTCCGCAGCGGAATCGCGACCACAAAAACCTCACAGCATCTCACCGCCGTCATCCTCCTCAATTTGTCCGTCGGGACGAGGTGCATTAGACGGAGCGGCGGTACAGCACCTGTCCGGTCTGGTAAACACGGACAAACGAGCGCGGCTGGCTGTCCAGAAGGCCCGGGGCGGTCGCCCCCTCCTCCTCCGCCGCCATAGCCGCCGTCGTCAGCTGACGCCTGACGCCCGGCGCTGCGCTGCGGTCCCGCGCTGAAGACAGGCGAGACCAGAAACAGCCGACGGCCACGGGCCTTTTGTAGTGCGCAGTGAATGCCGCTGGCGTAGTGCTCTGCTTCCTTGTTCTTTCGCTGCGCCCTTCAGGATGCGAAATGGGCCCGCAGGCTGGAAGAATCGCGCCGCTTGCACCGTGGAATCCGCACCATTGTCTTTCGGGACAGTATGGCGGCGTCTCGCGTCAGCTGGATCCTCGATTGTTTGCACGAAATGAGGTCGAGTGTTTGCCCGCAGCGCCCGTGAATGCACAGTGCTTCGATACATGAGAGAGTTAACGTTATGGCGTCGGTATCCTGGGAGCGATGCACTGCTTGTAAGCACGCGGGAATTTTTAAGCCCTCCGTTTCCGCCAAAAGAATTATTACAGAACTGTTTTTTTTTCAGCCGTATAGTTTATTCTCTTCTTATTTGCTGCCGCCGGCCCTTATGACCGAGCGGTTCTAGGCGCTTCAGTCCGGAACCACGCTGCTGCTACGGTCGCAGGTTCGAATCCTGCCTCGGGCATGGATGTGTGTGATGTCCTTAGGTTAGTTAGGTTTAAGTAGTTCTAAGTTCTAGGGGACTGATGACCTCAGATGTTATGTCCCATAGTGCTCAGAGCCATTTGAACCACTTTTTATTTGCTGCCGTGATGGTCCTTGGAGGGGTCACATTACCGATGGCCATCCTCGGCAAGTTTTAATGAAGTGAAAAGTATGTCTACGCACTACTACCGTGCGAGCCGTGGTTACTTTTAATAAGATCGTTGATTCTTTGTTTTTGTCGGACTTCGCCGTGTATGATGTTCCAATACTTCGACCGTAATTACGTGCGGCCTTCTTCAAGATGACACTTGCATCAGTAGCCGAAACGAAAGGAAATAGTACATCATGAGGCGGTCACACTTCCGCTATGAAAGTATTCAGAGAGTTGGCAAACGAGGAACTGGAGCTCCAGTTCACCACCGGCAATGCAGGGTGAAGCTTTGACAATGCCAGCCACTCGTGCTGGCGAAACGTCAGTAAAATCATCAGACGAACGTCGGCCGAAGAACTCGAGACACAAGCAAATAGGCAGTTTGTCAACAACTGGCCACAAAAGCCTGAACAATTTTGTATCTGTTGTGTTTACTAAACTTACCGGTAAACGCTACTAACTTATGCACCATCCGAGTACGTTGTAAGAGGGCTGTTCGGACAGGAAGGTCCGATCGGTCCCGAAATGGAAACCACAGTGAAAATCAAAATTATTTTATTCCCAACAGTTAGCCACACCTTCCAGCTACCTCTCTAAATAGTCGCCGCTCCGAGTTAAACGTTTGCCGTACCGTTGTACAAATTTTCCAGTACCCTCGTCACAGAAAGCAGCCACCTGTGCTTTCCGCCAATTCTCTACACAGGTCTGCCTTTCGTTATTTGTGACAGCAGTACGTGTGAGCAGAGATAAGGGAGCCAATTAGGGCTGTATTGTGAGTGATCAAACACTTCCCATCGTAAATCCTGCAAATGCGGCTGAAAATTGTGTCGAAGAGAGAAAAGCAGGACGTTCATGTTATGCTGGCTGCTTAGCTTCAGGCGACATCGGTCCCGGGTTCGGTTCCCAGCCGGATTGGAGATTTTCTGTGCCTGGGGACTGGGTGTTTGTGTTTTCCTCGTCATTTCATCATCATCAATCGTGACAGTAGCAAGATTGGACTGTGTAAAAAATTGGACTATGTAAAAAGTTGGACTGTGTACAAAGTTGGACTGTGTACAAAGTTGGACTGTGTACAAAGTTGGACTGTGTAGAGAAACTGGACTGTGTAGAGAAACTGGACTGTGTAGAGAAAACTGGACTGTGTAGAGAAAACTGGACTGTGTAGAGAAAACTGGACTGTGTAGAGAAAACTGGACTGTGTAGAGAAAACTGGACTGTGTAGAAAAAACTGGACTGTGTAGAAAAAACTGGACTGTGTAGAAAAAACTGGACTGTGTAGAAAAAACTGGACTGTGTAGAAAAAACTGGACTGTGTAGAAAAGAATGGACTGTGTAGAAAAGAATGGACTGTGTAGAAAAGAATGGACTGTGTAGAAAAGAATGGACTGTGTAGAAAAGAATGGACTGTGTAGAAAAGAATGGACTGTGTAGAAAAGAATGGACTGTGTAGAAAAGAATGGACTGTGTAGAAAAGAATGGACTGTGTAGAAAAGAATGGACTGTGTAGAAAAGAATGGACTGTGTAGAAAAGAATGGACTGTGTAGAAAAGAATGGACTGTGTAGAGAAAACTGGACTGTGTAGAGAAAACTGGACTGTGTAGAGAAAACTGGACTGTGTAGAGAAAACTGGACTGTGTAGAGAAAACTGGACTGTGTAGAAAAACTGGACTGTGTAAAAAATTGGGAGTTGGTACGGGCGCTGATGACCGCACAGTTGAGTGCCCCAAAACTCATCATCATCATCTTCTTCTTCTTCTTCTTCTTCTTCTTCTTCTTCTGGCGAAATCTCTCACCAGGTACACATACTTGGCGGGAGATTCTGTAGTTTTAGACATTTATATGTGATCACTTTGCGCTCTGAACTGAAAAGAGTCATGTGAAGCGATCGACAGGCACAGTAAAGACACTGCTCCACTGCGAAGCTCCATCGGAGTTTTACAGTGGTTCCCGTTTTGGACCTAATCGGACCTTACTTCCCGAATACGCCTCGCAGAAAATCAGTTAGTTCATAATGTAGGAAGGTAGCGCTGCACTGTTCTGTGTGCCATTAAATGGCCATCGAATGCAGAACACCGTTTCTGCGTCTTCACTGCGAGTCGCCATGTTTAGGCGGCCAGCGGTGTGTCGGATTGAGACCGTGGGAGAGCGTTAGGGCGTCGGCGGCGGCGTCGGCGGCTAAGCGCTGTTTGATGAGGCCGGACCGGGCCGGACAGAGGCTGCAGGCTGTCTGCTGTGGGCCGCCGCGTCACGGCCGCACCTGGCCGACATCTGCGGGCGAGCGCCGCCCCCGCCTCCGCCTACGCGCCGCTGCACAGCGCCGCACGCCACCGCACCGCACCGCACCGGCGCCTTCCGCATTACGGGGCGCCGTGATTTACGAGCTCAGGGACATCTCCCGCGGAGATGAGCACCCGCGACCGGCCGCCTTCCACACTTCGTCTGGCAGCTGCTGCGGACTTCCGCGTCCGGCGAGCAACTCTACCTGGAGCCCTTGCCCAGCCGCAATGGAGTCGTCAGCGACACGCGCGCTCAGTGCGAAGGGTGTCTCTGTGGCTTCGCTATTCCTATTCTGAAGCTACACTACTGGCCATTAAAACTGCTACACCAAGAGTAAATGCAGATGATAAACTGGTATTCATTGGACAAATTAATTATACTAGAACCGACATGTGATTACATTTTCACGCAATTTAGGTGCATAGATCCTGAGAAATTAGTACCCAGAACAACCACCTGTGGCCATAATAACGGCCTTGATACGCCTGGGCATTGAGTCAGAGCTTGGATGGCGTGTACAGGTACAGCTGCCCATGCAGCTTCAACACGATACCACAGTTCACCAAGAGTAGTGGCTGGCGTATCGTGACGAGCCAGTTAATTGGCCACCATTGACCAGACGTTTTCAATTGGTGAGAGATCTGGAGAATGTGCTGGCCAGGGGAGCAGTCGAACATTTTCTGTATCCAGAAAGGCCTGTACAGGACCTGCAACATGCGGTCGTGCATTATCCTGCTGAAATTTTGCCATTCGTGCACCCAGGTTCGTCGTTGAGTACACCATCGCAGGCGCTCCTGTCTGTGATGCAGCGTCAAGGGTAACCGCAGCCATGGTCTCCGAGCTTATAGTCCATGCTGCTGCGAACGCCGTCGAACTGTTCGTGCAGATGGTTGTTGTTTTCCAAACGTCCCCATCTGTTGACTCAGGGATCGAGACGTTACAGCCATGCGGATAAGATGCCTGTCATCTCTACTGCTAGTGATACGAGGATGTTGGAATCCAGCACGGCGTTCCGTATTACCTTCCTGAACCCACCGATTCCATATTCTGCTAACAGTCATTCGATCTCGACCAACGCGAGCAGCAATGTCGCGATAAGGCGATAAACCACAATCGCGATAGGCTACAATCCGACCTTTATCAAAGTCGGAAACGTGATGGTACGCATTTCTCCTCCTTACACGACGCATCACAACAACGTTTCACCAGGCAACGCCGGTCAACTGCTGTTTGTGTATGAGAAATCTGTTGGAAACTTTCCTCATGTCAGCACGTTGTAGGTGTCGCCACCGGCGCCAACCTTGTGTGAATGCTCTGGAAAACTAATCGTTTGCATATCACAGCATCTTCTTCCTGTCGGTTAAATTTCGCGTCTGTAGCACATCATATTTGTGGTGTAGCAATTTTAATGGCCAGTACTGTATTAGGTGGTGTGTTCTGCTACGGTGGTATAGTGCGAATCACAAACGGCGGCAGTTGGCGCACGTCGAGGCACGGGCGAGTGTCGCGTTCTTGACCATTCCAAGCGACACTTACGGTACGCGCAAGCGTTCCGCTTGAAAAAAGCTTGTTTCCTGCAAATTAAGTCCTTCACCTCTGGATGTATCACTTACTATCAACATCAGCGATGACAGCTCGCAACAAATGTAACAAAACTTCACTAAGCAGCTCGCTACGATTCCGCGTAATGCTCGCATTAGCTACGGCACTCAGAGCAGAGCGGTCGTATCCAAACCTCCAGATGTCAGACACTCAGATCGTTACCAAACGTTGCATGTCGATCGAGTATCAAGAAAAACACCCATTTAGTTAGTGCTGTGTGCTGTCGTCCAATAGAACATGCGTAAACGGATGGTTCTAATGGCTTTAATCAGTATGGGCCTTAACAACTCAGATCATCAGTCAAACGGTTCAAATGGCTCTGAGCACTATGGGACTTAACATCTGAAGTCGTCAGTCCCGTAGCCTTAGAACTACTTAAACCTAACTAACCTAAGGACATTACACACAGCCATGCCCGAGGCAGGAGTCGAACCTGCGACCGTAGCAGCAGTGCGGTTCCGGACTGAAGCGCCTCTAACCACTCGGCCACAGAGGCCGGTGCGTAAACGGAAATTAAAAGTAACGCCAGAACTATGGAGTATAGCTAAAGCGTATCTCTCAGCCTCCAGCATAGAGATCTTTAATAGGTGAGTTAGCAGTGTGTCAGATTGACGCTCCCGAGTTCAGTACCCATTGATTGTGTATTTTTTTCTTTTTTTGACAGTTTACGCGTGAATTGCTATAAAGGAGAACATTTTTCTGACCTCTAAAAGGACGTTTCGAAGTTTCTGGCACTGTTCGTTCGTAAGTCTGCTTTCGCTTCATTAGTTGAAAGTAGTGAACCTGTAGAGTACATTTGTATACATAGTTGTGGTGTTATCTATACAAATGTACGCTACAGGTTCGGTACTTTCAACTAATGAAGCGAAAGCAGACTGCCATAAGAACAGTGCTACAAACTCCGAAACATCCTTTTAACCCTTTGTTGCCTGACGGTACTTAAAAGTACCAGTAAGTTTTGTCTCTCATTATTTTCTCGTGGTGCAGTTTCGTGATCCGAGAGCCTGTCTGTACGTAACAGTAACTTTGCTCTACTGTTTCATAGATGTTATTGTGCAATACATAGATCTCTCTGGCGGTCAGAGCTTGAAATTGTTTTTCGCGCGCTGCTGTGAAAACAGAAGATTGTATGTGCTTGTTTCCATGGTATTGCCTGAATTTGTGCGCAATTTATTGAAACTTCCGTTGAGTTTTCCATTGTACGTACTTACCTTCTTTGTTTTTTTATAATAGTTTGAAGCATTACGTTACAAGTGAATGAGATAAAGTGGAAAATATAAGGCGGACTTATTAGTACCGTCAGGTTGTGCGAACACTTTATTGTAGCAGCAATGCGTTACCTCTCACTAGTTGTTCTGTCCACTTTTTCTCACACAGAAATCCGTAAATACATTTGCCTGTGGAACAATTAGAACAAACAGGAAAGGTTTGCCAGGGATTTTACCTAAAGAAAAATGTCTAAATCAAATCACAGAGAGTCATCTTTAGACCTAACAGTATTTCAATGGAAGGAAAATACAGTCGTGTATTTTGCGTAAAACTTTCATGGCACTGAACAGAGAGCAGTGACAAGAAAACAGAAAGATGGTACTAGTATGACTGTACCATGTCCAGTTATTGTATGTGATTACAATAAAAACATGGGTGGTGTGGATCATGCATACAAATTACGTTCAACTTATGGTCTTGACAAGCGATCAAAGAAATGGTGGCAACGTCTCTTCTGGGGAGCAATAGAAATTGCTTTTGTCAATGCTTACGTCATTTTCAATGATCTACATGGGGCACTGCCACTGCTGGAATTCAGGCGTGCTGTGGCACTGGGGCTAATGAATGAACAGCGAGTGCCAAATCTCAAAAAGAGAAACTCTGGTAAAGATGAAATAACTCTCCCAAAGAGAAGGAAGAATAACTTTCCTGTTCCGAAGGATGTACGTCTTGGCAACTGAGGAAACCATTTTGTAGTGTTCAGTTGTAAAAGAGGACGAGGCGAAATGTGTGCGAAAAATAAAATTCAGTCGCGACCACATTCACAATGTAGTACATGTAAAGTGTATTTGTGCTGCAATGAGAAAAAGAATTGTTTCCTACAATTTCATGAGGTATCACTAAATATGTGATATGTATATACTGTCAAAAATGTATAGCTAAGTTACTATGTATTGTGAAGTTGCTCTAGAATAAATTTATGCGAAATTAAAAAAAATCAGAAATAGCCTATTTCTGTTAATTTTCTAATGTAAAAATATTTAATATTTATGTGGAATAAAGTACAAGTTATAAAAATTGGAGTATTTTTCTGCGCATGTTGTGATTCTGTCCATGGAGTCTGACGGTACTTCTGAGTACCAGGAGAGAAAATAGTTGTGAAAAATAAAATAAAATTTTACAAAAAATCCTACCGTCATTTGAGGCCACAACAGCATAAATTCAGCAAAGAAAATGTTAAAAAGTAAATTTTTTCTTACGTAAGGAAACAAAGGGTTAAACGTCATAAAAATGTTCTCTACGACGACTTGATGCGCTACCAAATCACCTACCAATAATCTGCACATGTACAGCTCACAGGTACGCTTTTGCTACACTCCGTAGTTCTGGCGTTACTTTTAATTACCGTTTACGCGTCTTCTACTGGACGACAGCACACAGCACGAACTAAATCGGTGTTTTGGTTGATGGTCTATCGACACACAATGCATGGCACCGTCTGTGTGTCTGAGATCTGGAGGTTTCGTTGTCAGAACATTACCGAACCCTCATTGGTTCTCAGGGAATGCGTGACGTCGGTGCGCAGAACACGCCTAAACTCGACCGCCATCGTTCGTGACTCCAACTATAGTTGACTATACTGACCCGTTTCTACCATTTTTCAAGTACGTATCCCATTCAATGGTCAGACTGAAAGCGAGCCCAGTGCTGGTTTGTACAGAATAAGTCGCAATCAATCAGATCTGGGAGTTGTTGACTAATTTAATCAATTAAGATTACACTTAAACACTGAAAATTTATTTCTCTGATTTTACTGAATTCCAATTAAAAACTCTCAGACTAACACATAAAATATAAAAAGGATAAAGTCCCCAGTGCCAATCGTATGGCTCTGAAGGAACCAGAGTGAAATGTTGGGTGAGTTGCACTAAGTAACGTTAGTATCCTAGTTGATAAATTGTCGAACGATTATTCGCGGATTTAGATTACAAAAACAGCATCATCTAGAATCATAATCTCTCAGGAATGCTCGATATTCATTACAGTACCTCCTTCATAAAGAGTACCTCAGCACGTGAGAACAATATATTTGTAGCACAAGTAAGAAAGAAGGGATTCGTCAAACTACACGGACACGCATATTCGTGTCAGTAATACTCACGCAGAAAGAAGAAACCATAAGGATAATGCCGTACACCAAAGTCACTCATAATGGCCAGAGACCAATTGTCTTTACGGGTCAACGGAGTGGCTAGTAACTAGCACAGACATTTTTTCGCAAAGTCATACGAAAAAAAAAAAAACGGAACAGCTACAAATAAAGCAGATTTGCTCAGATTAAAATGCAAGTTGAACAACGAACCTGAACAAAAAATTATGCTGAGCTGAAGACTTTGTCGCCACATGGTGTAATCCAGGTAACAAATAGAACGAAAAACACAGAATTCATGAAAGATATTCGAATAAAATAAGATTAGACTCGCACAGAAAGTTATTAAAATAAGTTAAAATAAGAGTAGAATAAATTATCAAGAGCTGAAGAGTGACTATACCACATGAGAAGCACTAGCTCCCACGCTACAAGAAACACGAAGCTCGCTAAATGAAATCAGATTGAACTGCAAAGAAAGAATTTTGATATGAACATACAGAAAACACACTACACAATCACGCATAAGAGATTCACAGTGGTCGAGCGGTTCTAGGCTCTTCAGTTCGGCGCCGCGCGGCTGCTACGGTCGCAGGTTCGAATCCTGCCTCGGGCATGGATGTGTGTGATGGCCTTAGGTTAGTTAGTTCTAAGTCTAGGCGACTGATGACTGCGGATGTTAAGTCCCAAAGTGCTTAGAGCCATTTGAACCATTTTTGAAGATTCACAGTAACCGAAACTCTCTTCATAACTAAGTTGTTTAAGGACAAAGACTGGAATAAAAGAAAGGAAGAATGAGTGATCATTATACCACTCCCTAACTAAACATACTTCTACTGTATGATTTACCACTACTACTCCTGATAGAAACTCATTAACATCTCGAACTAAACCAAGATTTTGCATATTTCATCTTCCTAACTTACATTACTAGAGGTGACCTGAACAAACACCCTCACTTACCGAAGCCGCAGTGTACAGTGCTTCCACGCTACCGGTCTGAGATGCATACGTAGCAACGGAAATGGGTTTAGAAATTAAGTCCCTGGCTATATGTACCAGCCTCTATAATAGCTGCTGACCGGTCTCTTTGCCCAAGTAGAACACATATATGCAATAAGGGACGCAGAAATATAGTATGCATACGTAATAAACGTGGTTATAGGAGCACATATATACTTAATATACGTATAAAGGTATTAAACGCAAAATGTAAGTTGCGAAATTACAATATCATAATGATTATTAGAGTGCCACTGTGGCTGTCTCAGGAAACGCCCTGTTCATTCCTCTCCCCAGAAACGAAGGTTCTGATGCACCGACAAACAAGAGTGCAAAGTGTAGAAAGATGGAAGTCTGCTTTGCAGACCTAAAGGAGCGGCTCACATTCAGACGTTTCAGTTGTGAGAAGCCTTGTAAATACACTAGTGCTAGTTTGTATACGTTGCGAATACCACCAGTTTATTTGGAGTAAGATTTTCGCTGACTTAGTCAAATGGCTATATCTACTGCTCGAACTGCGTGAATTAGCAGGAGACCACACAGCAATCAGATGTTGTAATTTTCTGTATTTTGAGTGTGTGAAGCTCAGAAATCAAATGTCAATCGTCCAGGACATTTAGATGTAACTCTCAAAAACTCCAGAGAAACTCGACTTCCAAGATTTTAGAGTGTCTTTAATAACCCAAAATAAGGTCGATATTTGGGTGAAGAGCATGGCTGTGTGCCACGCGAGTGGCCTGGGGTCGATTCCTGCCTGATGCAAATTTTTAAACAAAGTTGTATGTTCTACGGGAATTTCCGTGAACCGTAAAATACATAAATATGGAAGAAAAATCAGTAATCGTTGGTTCGAGTCTCGTATCGGTCATTAATTTTTCGCTTTTTCCCTTCATTTAGAGTACCTAAGTTATTAGAATGTAAAACTCATCAAATATATGTTAATTGATACATATTTAATACTGACTTTTTTAAATGGACTTCTCTTTTCTAACTACCTTTTGGTCGCGATTTCGTCCGCATCAACGATGATAGTAGCGTCAACTCGACAAGCTTATACACGATAATAGTTACACCGATTTATTATTATGGTGATAAAACGTTCCAAAATAATACCTTTTATGGCTTCTACCATTTCTGTCCTGGTTTATTTAGTTCACTTTTATAAAACTTTGTGCTGTCCCGATTTTTTTCTTCCAATATAATGAAATGATCATTACCAGAAACTAAGTCGAACCACGTCAAAAAAATATTTTGCCAGTTGTACTCATTTTCGTGAACAACTCATGCTGGACCAAAAACTTGATTATGGCAATATTATTTTTCACAAAATGCGGCTGTTTATTAGTTTTGCCTGTATGTAGCCATTTGTAAAAGAGGTATCTATTTTTTATTCAAGAGGAGGTACAGGGATGGGGAAAAGTATAGTTTCATCTTACAGTGAAACGTACTTTTATTAACAGTTTCATCTATCGGTTGACCAGTATTCATTTTATTTACTTCATGGTAGGTTTGTTGCTTGTTGAGTTTGTCATTTGTGCAAATTCCCTCAATGACCAATCCGCTATAAAAATATCAGTGCCTATATAAGAAATGGGGTTAAGTGTTATTCAGTTTGTGTATGTATGTTTATGATAAGACGTATAAATACATAAAAAATATTCCTCTTCAGTTTTCCAGTGGCGAAAATATCAGAGGAGTCGAAAAATTTTGAGACGAACTGCTTCACTACAATTTAATTTTATACGTGTTTCGAAGCGTCAAACGTGACTGTATTCAATACAGTGGAACTATGAATTGAAAAACGCCTTCAGTCACAACTTTTGTTGTTTTATTAAGTACACGATGCATTTCGGACCGTGTGGATCCGTCGTCAGGTGTAATTTGTCTTAATTCATGCTTAAAACACATTACACCTCATTATGGATCCACAGGATCTGAAATGTATCGTGTACTTAATAAAAATACCAAAAGTTGTGACTCAGGGCGTTTTTTAATTCATACTTCCAGTGCTTCAGTACGGATTTCGACTGGGAAGAAAAGCAATTGTATAAAACTGGTTTCATGTTTACAGCTACTTTCATTAACGTACATTTACAGTACACAACTGAGCGCCGGCTGATTCCTAATTGTTTCCGCCGCAGTCCATGACCCATCTTTTTCTTCGTTCGGGGTTATTAGGAAATCTAAACATGCGAAAATCATTTTTGCAACAGTTAGTCCAGTTCACAACCGATCAGCCATCCATATTTATGACGAATTCTTCAATACATTTAATTGGAAATTACCACTCGCATCGTGACTCGTATATAAACAAGTACAAATATCCTATACTTTAGGGGAAAACATGGCGGACAGTTCAGCTCAAGTTACAGAAGTCTTAGCCGTGGCGCTTACGTCATAGCAGGTCACGCTGCATATCTTACGAGTGCCAGCAACCGTCTCCGGCGGGGAGGGAGTAAAGATTTCATACGAATATAGCAATTCTTGTCTGCGTGTGTAGATCCTTGGATGCTCTCGATAGCACGCGAGAGACGTAAGAACTATACTGGCAATTTTGCAATTGAATATTGATGTCCCGCGGGCCCTGCGCGCAGCCGAGCGTTCGCGAAGTGTGTTGGAGAAGCCGCCTAGTGTGACGTCACAAGTTCCTTGCAGGATCCGTATATAAGTACTGTGGTATGAATGGGACAGTGCTCAAATGGTTTAAATCATACCTAACTGGAAGAGTGCAGAAAGTTGAAATAAACAGTTCACATAATATACAAAAAACTGGTGATTTCTCGAACTGGGGAACAATCAAGAATGGGGTGCCGCAAGGTTCGGTCTTGGGTCCTCTGCTGTTCTTAATATATATTAATGACTTCCCATTCTATATTCACGAAGATGCAAAGCTGGTACTTTTTGCCGATGATACAAGTATAGCTATCACACCCGACGGACAAGAATTAACTGGTGAAATTGTAAACGATGTTTTTCAGAAAATCATTAAGTGGTTCTCTGCAAATGGGCTCTCATTAAACTTTGACAAAATACAGTATATACAGTTCCACACAGTAAATGGAATGATCCCATTAATAAATACAGACTTCGATCAGAAATCGGTAGCTAAGGTAGAATATTCAAAATTTCTAGGTGTATGCGTTGATGAGGGGTTGAACTGGGAAAAACACACTGAGGATCTGCTGAAACGTTTGAGTTCAGCTACTTATGCTATTAGGGTCATTGCAAATTTTGGCGATATACATCTGAGTAAATTAGCTTCCCACGCCTATTTTCATTCTCTGCTTTCGTATGGCATCATATTCTGGGGTAACTCATCATTGAGTAAAAGATTGTTCATTGCACAAAAGCGTGTAATCAGAATAATTGCTGGAGCTCATCCAAGATCATCCTGCAGACACTTATTTAAAGAGCTAGAAATCTTCACTGTAGCCTCACAATATATATATATATATTCACTTATGAAATTTGTTATTAACAATGCGAACGAATTCAAAAGTAATAGCAGTGTACATGGCTACAACACTAGGAGAAAGGATGATCTTCACTACTCAAGGTTAAATCTAACTTTGGCTCAGAAGGGGGTAAATTATGAATTATGCTGCCACAAAAGTCTTTGGTCACTTACCTAATAGCATCAAAAGTCTGACAGATAACCATATAGCATTTAAAAGGAAATTAAAAGAATTTCTTAATGGCAACTCCTTCTACTAATTAGATGAATTTTTGGATATAGTAAGTGGGTAATTTCCCAACATCCCCCAAAAAAAAACCCTGAGTGTAATACAGGGTGATTCAAAAAGAATACCACAACTTTAGGAATTTAAAACTCTGCAACGAAAAAAGGCAGAGCTAAGCACTATCTGTCGGCGAATTAAGGGAGCTATAAAGTTTCATTTAGTTGTACATTTGTTCGATTGAGGCGCTGTTGAGTAGGCGTCAGCGTCAGTTGATGCTAAGATGGCGACCGCTCAACAGAAAGCTTTTTGTGTTATTGAGTACGGCAGAAGTGAATCGACGACAGTTGTTCAGCGTGCATTTCGAACGAAGTATGGTGTTAAACCTCCTGATAGGTGGTGTATTAAACGTTGGTATAAACAGTTTACAGAGAATGGGTGTTTGTGCAAAGGGAAAAGTTCTGGACGGCCGAGAACGAGTGATGAAAATGTAGCACGTTAGAGAATTGGCTGTTCCCTCAGCTCGAACAAGAAGCACAACAATTCATATTTCAGCAGGATGGAGCGCCACCACATTGACACTTATCTGTCCGTAACTACCTGAACGTCAACTACCCGAGGCGATGGATCGGCCGCCAGGCAGCCCGTGACAGAGCACTTCATCACTGGTCTCCAAGAAGCCCTGATCTTACCCCCTGCGATTTTTTCTTATGGGGGTATGTTAAGGATATGGTGTTTCGGCCACCTCTCCCAGCCACCATTGATGATTTGAAACGAGAAATAACAGCAGCTATCCAAACTGTTACGCCTGATATGCTACAGAGAGTGCGGAACGAGTTGGAGTATCGGGTTGATATTGCTCGTGTGTCTGGAGGAGGCCATATTGAACATCTCTGAACTTGTTTTTGAGTGAAAAAAAAACCTTTTTAAATACTCTTTGTAATGATGTATAACAGAAGGTTATATTATGTTTCTTTCATTAAATACACATTTTTAAAGGTGTGGTATACTTTTTGAATCACCCTGTATAATATTTTGTCTAATATCTTTTATAGACACCTCTTATTAACCTGACACGTTCCACATCATTACGAAGTATCGTATTCATGATCTATGGAACAAGTACTTATCTAACTTAATCGTTGGCCCCCGGCTCGGTGTGGAACCTGAATCACTATCGGATACAATAAGTTCGGTCCGGCCATCCTGATTTAGGTTTCTTTGTGACTTCCCTATATTGCTTAGGGAGAGTGACTGGATAGTTCCGCCGAAAGGGCGCAGCCGATTTCTTTCCGCAGTCTGAATGCGCCGTCTTTCTTTAATGGTCCTGTTGTCGTGGGGACCGGTCGACGCCGCCAGCGCGGCTCGGCGTAGACCGCCGTGAAGCCTACTCTTCGCTTCCACGTGCGGTCGCCGGGGCAGGCATTCCCGCTCAGGTTGCGGAGAGGAACGCATCGCTGCTGTCGCTGTTGCTGCTCGAGGTGTCGGGACGCGGAAGGGGACGCAGAGCCGCAACCCTAGCGGAGTTGCTGCTCACGATAGCAGGAACGTCCGGCAACAAAAGAAGAACACTGCAGCGCTGCCAAAAGCTTGGCCACGTCGCTAAACACTGCAGCGGCGCAGTTGCGTGCTTGAAGTGTGCGCAAGCACGTGACACACGCGACTGCAAGAAGGAGAAGGATACCCCTTGTACCTGCGCCAACTCTGGCGGCCCCTACAAGAGGAATTGGCGCGGGCCGGACAAGAAGAAGACGCAGAAGCAAGTGACCACCACACATGAAGAGGTGGTCTCTTGTACAGAAGACGTCGTCTCCAGGCGTCTAAAGGACGCTGTACAAGAAGCCGTGTCCGCCTTCAAATCTGCCATGGTGGAAGAGAGGGCGGCCATGTTGGCGGATCTAGGCGAGGCTCGGCGTCAGATTGCTGTGCTGATCATAGAGTAAATATCTCTGGAGTGAGCACCCACATGCGCAGAACAGATTTTGTGTTGTCAACATACATTGCCGGCCTGGTCACGTGATCTCGGGACGTCGTGTGTGTGTTCGTATAGCGCCCTGTATATTTAGAATGTCACTACATCCCTAGTACAGACGGATTCTTTTCGTACGTGTCGTGGATTATTTATATATGTTGCGAGCACATTTTAACAGTATCCATTTGATACCGGGAATAAACCAGCTATGTAACTTTTAAGGGCAAGTGATATTACATTCAGCTTCTTTGCGATAGGTGTCATAGTTCAGATGCACTCGATTTTTGGTAGTTTTTGGTATGATACCGCACTTTATTGTATTACAGAGCCTGAAGTACATTTTTGCAGTGATAGTCCTGCAAAACGACTTGACAGTACGTTAGTACTTTCGCAAGTGTCCGAAAAACACCGAATTTACCACACATTAGCGATTATATCCCTGCTAATTCGTCCTTTTTTCTTGTATTTCTGCGTATTTATTTTCTCGTTTTTGCACAATTTTTCTTAATGGTGGCACTTTGAGGTATTTATTTAACGCATTTTGAGTACTTACTCCCAGTTCATTAAATAAATAGTAGACGGAGTAATCTATATACATAATTGACAAGTCACTGATAAATGCATGGAGGATAGTATTTATTGGAACAACTAACCTTTCCATTTCCTGTTCCACTAGCAAATTTACGAGAGGAAGCGATTGTTTGTAAGCTTTTGTACGAACCGTAATATCTATTATATAGTCATAAAATCGCAGAAAAGTAGGTCTACAGAATCAAGTCTTAATTATAATGCGTCTCGAAATTTTTAAACGTATACAGTGTCTCTTACTAAAATGAAAACTATAATTAGAGCTATATGGAATGTACCCATGAAAAGTTACTATCCCTCCTTTCACATATTTTTCTTTCCATCCAACAACGTAATTCACCATCGCTATTACACTATCAACAAACGGTGAAACACAACAAAAACTCTTGGTATTATAAACTTCAAACGCTGCAGAAAGCACACAGGCACAGCGAAGTCCCGAGATCACGTGACAATCCTGGTTTAATGTTGACAACATGCGCAGAACGCAGTGCTCACTCCAGAGATATTTACTCTATGGTGCTGACGCATGAACTTCGCTCAGCCAAACAAGACTCCGCCCCAAGAGAAGACACCGCCACCCAGACGACTCCTGCACGAGAGGAGGAGTTCGCAACGGTGGCCGCGCAAACCGACGAGCCTGCCGAAGGGGAGGTGATACAGCAAAAGGTCACCGAAGCAGCTGCACAAGAGGAAGAAGAGCGGGAAGAAGTCCCATTCCTCCCGCTTCCGCACATGTACAGCGTAAGTGCTGTAATGAAGAAGATTGCCAGCTCGCTTCGCGACGGTACATACCCCCACCACGAAAATCCCTATCCTTTTGTCCCACCAGACCATCCAAAACCGCCACTCCCACATCAGGGACTTGGCTATCCAGAAGGTCTTACTGGAGTTTCCAGGGAGGATTACGATCTCATTGATTGATTCTTACCCTATCTTCACTACAATGCGTTGTTTAATCATTTCTCTGGTTTCCGGAGAACGTTCGAAGACAAAATACCTTACGTATGAAGGCAACACCGAGGAACAGTCCTCTGTCACCAGTAAGAAGAAAGAGAAAAATCGACACATCGACAAGAACAAGAAGTACACTCCTGGAAATTGAAATAAGAACACCGTGAATTCATTGTCCCAGGAAGGGGAAACTTTATTGACACATTCCTAGTGTCAGATACATCACATGATCACACTGACAGAACCACAGGCACATAGACACAGGCAACAGAGCATGCACAATGTCGGCACTAGAACAGTGTATATCCACCTTTCGCAGCAATGCAGGCTGCTATTCTCCCATGGAGACGATCGTAGAGATGCTGGATGTAGTCCTGTGGAACGGCTTGCCATGCCATTTCCACCTGGCGCCTCAGTTGGACCAGCGTTCGTGCTGGACGTGCAGACCGCGTGAGACGACGCTTCATCCAGTCCCAAACATGCTCAATGGGGGACAGATCCGGAGATCTTGCTGGCCAGGGTAGTTGACTTACACCTTCTCGAGCACGTTGGGTGGCACGGGATACATGCGGACGTGCATTGTCCTGTTGGAACAGCAAGTTCCCTTGCCGGTCTAGGAATGGTATAACGATGGGTTCGATGACGGTTTGGATGTACCGTGCACTATTCAGTGTCCCCTCGACGATCACCAGTGGTGTACGGCCAGTGTAGGAGATCGCTCCCCACACCATGATGCCGGGTGTTGGCCCTGTGTGCCTCGGTCGTATGCAGTCCTGATTGTGGCGCTCACCTGCACGGCGCCAAACACGCATACGACCATCATTAGCACCAAGGCAGAAGCGACTCTCATCGCTGAAGACGACACGTCTCCATTCGTCCCTCCATTCACGCCTGTCGCGACACCACTGGAGGCGGGCTGCACGATGTTGGGGCGTGAGCGGAAGACGGCCTAACGGTGTGCGGGACCGTGCGGTCCGCTACGGCACTGCGTAGGATCCTACGGTCTTGGCGTGCATCCGTGCGTCGCTGCGGTCCGGTCCCAGGTCGACGGGCACGTGCACCTTCCGCCGACCACTGGCGACAACATCGATGTACTGTGGAGACCTCACGCCCCACGTGTTGAGCAATTCGGCGGTACGTCCACCCGGCCTCCCGCATGCCCACTATACGCCCTCGCTCAAAGTCCGTCAACTGCACATACGGTTCACGTCCACGCTGTCGCGGCAAGCTACCAGTGTTAAAGACTGCGATGGAGCTCCGTATGCCACGGCAAACTGGCTGACACTGACGGCGGCGGTGCACAAATGCTGCGCAGCTAGCGTCATTCGACGGCCAACACCGCGGTTCCTGGTGTGTCCGCTGTGCCGTGCGTGTGATCATTGCTTGTACAGCCCTCGCGCAGTGTCCGGAGCAAGTATGGTGGGTCTGACACACCGGTGTCAATGTGTTCTTTTTTCCATTTCCAGGAGTGTAGATCATCGGCACTCCTTGCCAGTTCCAGATATAATCAAAACAGTCCTAGAAACAGTTTCGTGAAGATTCTTAGGGGAGTAAAGGCCAATAGGCGACCAACTTCCTCACAGTGAGGAAAGTCAAAAAGGAGCAGAGAGAGACGGGACGGGCGCCCAGCGCGGCGCAGCGCAGCTCGCGTGCGCCGGCGTGCCGGAAGCGGGCAGGCGCGGCGTGGCGCGGGCCACATTCCGCGCATGGGCGGCCGCGCACGGAGGCCGTGTTGCTGCAGCCCGGCCAAGCCGGCGCCCGGCGCTGCTGCCCGCGCGACACGTTTACGGCGCCGCCGGCCACCGGCCGTGTCCGCCGACAAGGCACGTGCGCCGCCCGCAGGCTCTGCCCTCGGCCGCACCGTCGCTGCCATCGGCGTTTTCATACGTTGTCTGCTCAAATGTGTCCGGACATTAATACGGGGCGTGTCCACCTTTCGCCTTTGTGACGAAAACAACTCTGCTGGGGACACGTTGACTTCCGGAAAGCGTTTGACTCGGTGCACAACTGCAGACTCCTAACTAAGGTATGAGCATATGGGATTGGTTCCCAAGTATGTGAGTGGTCGAAGACTTCTTAAGTAATAGAACCCAGTACGTTGTCCTCGATTGTGAGTGTTCAGCGCAGGTGAGGGTATCATCTGTAGTGTCCCAGGGAAGTGTGTTAGGTCCGCTGTTGTTTTCTATCTACATAAATGATCTTTGGTGGATAGCAATGTGCGGCTGTTTGCTGATGATGCTGTGGTGTACGGGAAGGTGTCGTCGTCGAGTGACTGTAGGAGGATACAAGATGACTTGGACAGGATTTGTGATAGGTGTAAAGAATGGCAGCTAATTCTAAATATAGATAAATGTAAATTAATGCAGATGAATAGGAAAAAGAATCCTGTAATGTTTGAATACTCCATTAGTAGTGTAGCGCTTGACACAGTCACGTCGTTTAAATATTTGGGCGTAACATTGCAGAGCGATATGAAGTGGGACAAGCATGTAACGGCAGTTGTAGGGAAGGCGGATAGTCGTCTTCGGTTCATTGGTAGAATTTTGGGAAGATGTGGTTCATATGCAAAGGAGACCGCTTATAGAACGCTGGTGCGACCTATTCTTGAGTACTGCTCGAGCGTTTGCGATCCCTATCAGGTCGGATTGACGGAGGGCGTAGAAGCAATTCAGAGGCGGGCTGCTAGATTTGTTACTGGTAGGTTTGATCATCACGCGAGTGTTGGGGAAATGCTTCAGGAACTCGGGTGGGAGCCTCTAGAGGAAAGGAGGCGTTCTTTTCGTGAATCGCTACTGAGCAAATTTAGAGAACCAGCATTTGAGGCTGACTGCAGTACAATTTTACTGCCGCTAACTTACATTTCGCGGAAAGACCACAAAGATAAGAGAGATTAGGGCTCGTACAGAGGCATATAGACAGTCATTTTTCCCTCGTTCTGTTTGGGAGTGGAACAGGGAGAGGAGATGCTAGTTGTAGTACGAGGTACCCTCCGCCAGGCACCTTTTGGTGGACTGCGGAGTATGTATGTAGATGTAGACACATGTTCAACAAAGTGTCTGAAGGTCTGTGGACGGTTGGTAGTACATTCTCGTCAAGAGCAGAAAACAGAGGCAGTAGTGGTGTTGGACGTTTCATTCGCTTCTGGTCGGCACTCTGGGGAGGCCAGATTTAGCGTTTTCTTAAGCACAGTAAGGAGACCACACTTTCTTTCTTTCGCTACTCCCTTTATCCCACATTGCTCCCAGGGTCGACAGGGTTAAGTACGGATTTGGCATGGTTAATTTTAAGGGCCGGATGCCGTTCCTGCCATCACCCCATACCCCCCCCCCCCCCAGGACGAAATTAGTGTACCCCAGCTGCCTGCGGCTAGTGTAAATCGAGAAATAGTGTAAATGTCTGCGAGTCGTGTAAGTGTGGCGGGACGTGGGGACCAGCCCTGTATTCACCTGGTAGGTTGTGGAAAACCGCCTAAAAACCACACCCAGGCTGGCTGACACACCGGCCGCCGTGGTTAATCCGCCGGGCGGATTCGATCCGGGGCCGGCGCGCCTACCCTAGTCCACGAAGCAGCGCGTTAGCGCTCGCGGCTACCCTGGCGGGTAGTAAGGAGACCACACTCCAACCACGAAAACCATTCCCAAAACATAACAACACCACCTCCTCATTACTTCACTGTTGCCACTACACATGGTGGCAGGTAACATTCTCCAGGCATTCGCTACACCAAACTCTCCAGTCCGACTGCCACAGGGTTTAGCATGATGCATCACTCCAAATCAGTAGTTTCCAGTCTCTCTTTACACACAGTCAAGCGTCCCTTAATACTGATTTCAGAAATGTGCGTCTTACGACAAACCCCTCGACCATAGTTCCCCATACTTTTTAGCTACTGATACAGTCATTGTGCTAAATGCACTGCCGGCGGCAGTTCGGAATGCAAGAGCGATTCCTTACGCTAGGTTTTTGCGATTTTTACAACCACCCTCCACAATTTCCCCTTCCTCAGTAGGTGAGGTCCGCCTGGTCTCGATATAGCCATGGTTGTCCCTTTACGTTTCCGTTTCACAATTACACCACCAAAAGCCGACATAGACTGCTTAGAAGGGTTCTACTGTCCCTGAATGTTTTATTACTCACGTGACCTCCAACGATAAACGGCGTTCGAAGTCAATCAGCTCTCCTGGCCGCCACATTCTGATGTCGCTGCATCTCTACTGATTAGTCCTTCCCTCTCTTTATGCTGGAGGATCCTCGTATCGTGACTTCTAATGGTTGATTTCGCATTACGTAGGAGTGTCTGTATACACTCCGTCTTCAGGCCGCAAGTGGTCCATCAGGACCATCTGACCGCCGTGTCATCCTCACTAAGGATGCGTAAAGGAGGGGCGTGTGGTCAGCACACCGCTCTCCCGGTCGTTTCGATGGTTTCCTTTGAACGGAACCGCTACTATTCGGTCGAGTAGCTCCTCAATTGGCATCACGAGGCTGAGTGCACCCCGAAAAATGGCAACAGCGCATGGCGGCCCCGATGGTCATCCATCCAAGTGCGGAGGATGTTAAGTTCACCCAACCTGGATATGATGTGACGTCATTATGACGTATATACGCTTTAGTCGATTAACACACCTATCGACTTTTACGAACGTTCGAGATTCTAAACTGTCGTCAGCTTACTCAGATAGTGGTTTGTTTTGACACGTACGATTCTGAAAACAGCTCAGTGTGGCAGCGTATATGTATTTCGCCAAAATAAAAGAGCGGGATATTAATAGAAATATTCCTGACCGTGGCCTTGAAAAAACCACGTAAAAAACTGAAGTCTTCTTATGTCCCGACCAGATTAGATTGTGTGATTGTTGTATTGAATGCTTACGCCGAAAATAATATTTATTTATTATCAACATTTTAGTATGGTTTCATACAATTGGTCTTGTCAGTACATATTAGATTGTAGCAGCATACTCTTGCTGACTTTTTTTTCTTAATTTATATAGCTGAAAGAGAACTCGTGCAAGTTTGTTAGCTAAGTAATTTATATGTCCATCCCAAGATAGTCTTTTATCAACCATAATTCCAAGTAATTTTACACCCGGACCGCAGAGACAGGTACCTTAGTGTCCAGTAATGACTGCTGTGTAGAATGATTGAATTTCGAACTTAAAGAAAAATATGAGGCATTGTTGAAGGAAAATCGTCGACCGGAGATGATATACGAGGGGAAGTGGATTTCTCAATGTAATCTTAACCAAAAGTTAGTGTCTAGTACTGATTGACGTATGAAATGATTGAATGCAGTGTCAAAGCAATCCACGGTGGTATGATAGTGTCAAAGCATTCCATGGTGGTAAGCTTTTCTCTCATTAGTCTCTCGAATGTTGAACACATAATTAGAGACGAGCAAACGAAAAACAACGCACAGGACACAAACACAGTACAATACACGATTTAAACGCAAGGAACGCAAAACACATTTGAACGAATGGCGCAGAGCACAGCGCTACCCTGTCACAACCTCTCGAAAGTTCACAAAAGTCGAATAGTCGATATACGGTTTCTATCGTTTTCGATGTAGCATGTATACGTCATAGTGACGTCACATCGTATCCAAGTCCGGTGAACTTAGCATCCTCCACCAAGTGCCGGCCACGCCCAACCGCTTAACTTCGGTGATCCTACGGGAACCGGTGTATCCACTGCGGCAAGGCCGTTGCCGGCGTCTGTATACTTTTCATAAAATAGTGTGTGTACCAGCCATCTGTGTGCAATCAGTGCAGCGACATGCGTCGTTGGGGAGACGTGAGAAAATGGCAGACAGTAGGTATCGTGCCGATGAACTCACCGCGAGTGAGCTTGCCCTGTTTGTTGCCGCATGAAAGCAGACTGCTCAACGTGACTACAAGCGACGATTTACCACTCGTATAACACGGTGCAATGACGGTAATCGTAAACAGAAACTAAGCGACAGAGGCAGGAGGTAGGTATCACGCCTTGTCAGCGGTAGTCGGTTTCAGACCTGACATACAGGGTGTTTCAAAAATGACCGGTATATTTGAAACGGCAATAAAAACTAAACGAGCAGCGATAGAAATACACCGTTTGTTGCAATATGCTTGGGACAACAGTACATTTTCAGGCAGACAAACTTTCGAAATTACATTAGTTACAATTTTCAACAACAGATGGCGCTGCGGTCTGGGAAACTCTATAGTACGATATTTTCCACATATCCACCATGCGTAGCAATAATATGGCGTAGTCTCTGAATGAAATTACCCGAAACCTTTGACAACGTGTCTGGCGGAATGGCTTCACATGCAGATAGGATGTACTGCTTCAGCTGTTCAATTGTTTCTGGATTCTGGCGGTACACCTGGTCTTTCAAGTGTCCCCACAGAAAGAAGTCACAGGGGTTCATGTCTGGCGAATAGGGAGGCCAATCCACGCCGCCTCCTGTATGTTTCGGATAGCCCAAAGCAATCACACGATCATCGAAATATTCGTTCAGGAAATTAAAGACGTCGGCCGTGCGATGTGGCCGGGCACCATCTTGCATAAACCACGAGGTGTTCGCAGTGTCGTCTAAGGCAGTTTGTACCGCCACAAATTCACGAAGAATGTCCAGATAGCGTGATGCAGTAATCGTTTCGGATCTGAAAAATGGGCCAATGATTCCTTTGGAAGAAATGGCGGCCCAGACCAGTACTTTTTGAGGATGCAGGGATGATGGGACTGCAACATGGGGCTTTTCGGTTCCCCATATGCGCCAGTTCTGTTTATTGACGAAGCCGTCCAGGTAAAAATAAGCTTCGTCAGTAAACCAAATGCTGCCCACATGCATATCGCCGTCATCAATCCTGTGCACTATATCGTTAGCGAATGTCTCTCGTGCAGCAATGGTAGCGGCGCTGAGGGGTTGCCGCGTTTGAATTTTGTATGGATAGAGGTGTAAACTCTGGCGCATGAGACGATACGTGGACGTTGGCGTCATTTGGACCGCAGCTGCAACACGGCGAACGGAAACCCGAGGCCGCTGTTGGATCACCTGCTGCACTAGCTGCGCGTTGCCCTCTGTGGTTGCCGTACGCGGTCGCCCTACCTTTCCAGCACGTTCATCCGTCACGTTCCCAGTCCGTTGAAATTTTTCAAACAGATCCTTTATTGTATCGCTTTGCGATCCTTTGGTTACATTAAACCTCCGTTGAAAACTTCGTCTTGTTGCAACAACACTGTGTTGTAGGCGGTGGAATTCCAACACCAGAAAAATCCTCTGTTCTAAGGAATAAACCATGTTGTCTACAGCACACTTGCACGTTGTGAACAGCACACGCTTACAGCAGAAAGACGACGTACAGAATGGCGCACCCACAGACTGCGTTGTCTTCTATATCTTTCACATCACTTGCAGCGCCATCTGTTGTTGAAAATTGTAACTACTGTAATTTCGAAAGTTTGTCCGCCTGAAAATGTACTGTTGTCCCAAGCATATTGCAACAAACGGTGTATTTCTATCGCTGCTCGTTTAGTTTTTATTGCCGTTTCAAATATACCGGTCATTTTTGAGACACCCTGTAAATGCCTGCTGTCAGTGAAAACAACTCCACCTCAACCTTTTTTCAAGGGAACAGTGCAAGCAGAAAAACATCCTACGGACATTTGGAGTTGGGTGCACACTGCACCATTGCTTACAGATTACACTTATGCAGTGGGTCAGACAACACACACACCGAGCAGTAAGTGATGGGAGGCTTGTAGTGTCGTCCGCCGACTCGGAGTTTTGCCTCTTTTGAAACGTCGCGAGGTGTCGATTGCACAGACGGCGTAATGATGTGTATAACTCGCAGGAGGGTATAGTTGTGGCTTAAGGTGTTTCTTGGGGGTGTTCCTCATACCACTACTTGGATCAACGTACTCAGGGCACCATGAACGTGGACCAAGATCTTTACTTCAACATTCACCGTCACAAAGTGTTGTCTTTCTTTTACGACTTCACAATGAGTACGCTACGGACACTTCCGTCTTCCAAGATGACAGCTGCCACGTTGACAGGGCTGCACGCACAAGTCCCTCGTTTGACGAACACTCAGGTATCCTATCGCAAGTCGAATGGCCCGAAAATTATCCGATTTTACTGGCATGGAAAATGTCTTGTATTATCTGGAACAGCAGGTGACACATAGCCATCAACATTAAACAATTTGGTAGCTCGAGATCTAATCACCAACGAGTGGCTTCAGCTGGATATGGTATACCTGGAAAAACTACTGGACTGTCTCCCTCACCGAACTGAGGGTACAGTAAAGGCCATGTCACGTAAGTGCCGATAATGAGCAAATAAGGATCGTTGGGAGACAACCCTAGATAACAGCACCCGACATGTTATATCCCGCCTTTGTTAGTACCAGAGGTATTGTGCCCCTGTAATACATTCAGGTCTGATAAGTTAGTTTCCGCATCAAGCTAGAGACTATGTTGTTAACTAATGATGGCGTAATAAGATGAAACCACGTTTCTGCTAAACAAATATCTGTGTTTCAAAAGCTGTTTGCCTACTTTCCTGTCACCCGCCGCCTTGTTTTGAGGAGTTGTAGTGTGAGGGAAGTTCATATAGGAGTCGTCGGTTCACACTCATTTAATTAAGTTCGTGCTGCTGTAGCTTAAAGTCATCTAGTTGTTTTACAAGTTTATTCGACGTGCTTCCTAGGTGCCATATCAGGTTATGTTACACCTATTATTTCAATTTTAGATCAGTTGTGCATTTATTCTACGCTAATTTATGTTAATGTTTTAGTGAATAACAAGTACCTCTTATGGTAGTACATTATTGTATTAAACTGAATCAGAATTACAACATAAACCAACCTTGTGTCAATATAACGAAATTGACCATGCCCTATTATATATATTTGTTATATTCTGTTATATTCTCTGGAATCGTTACATCAGTTGCTAAGTTTATGTGACTTTACCTCCCGCACACGCGGAGCGTGAACAAGTACATCGATGAAACTTCCTGGCAGATTAAAACTGTGTGCCGGACAGAGACTCGAACTCGGGACATTTGCCTTTCGCGGGCATGTGCTCTACCAGCGCACATTCCGATGCAGAGTGAAAATCTCATTCTGGAAACATCCCCCAGGCTGAGGCTAAGCCATGTCTCTGCAATATCCTTTCTTCCAGTTCTGCAAGGTTCGCAGAAGAGCTTCTCTGACGTTTGGAAGGTAGGAGACGAGGTACTGGCAGAATTGAAGCTGTGAGGACGGCTCGTGAGTCGTGTTTGGGTAGCTCAGTTGGTAGAGCACTTGCCCGCGAAAGGCAAAGGTCCCGAGTTCGAGTCTCGATCCGGCACACAGCTTAATGTGCCAGGAAGTTTCATATCAGCGCACACTCGGCTGCAGAGTGTAAATCTCATTCTAAGTACATCGATGTTTCTACATGCAGCACTCCGTTTCAGCCCCTGGGCTTGGCACAGCCCCCCGACTCTAATCCCTGTAACCAGCGCTTGTGGGTGTATTATAGCATGGGACGACAGCCACATCAGGATGTGCTTGGCGGACTCAGGACCAGGAATCTCCATCCACACTTTCTATCACTGCAGCACTCTACTCCAATGCCAGTTCCCCACAAGCTACCTCCACATGTCACCGTGGTCTCATGGAAAAGATAGCAGGTTGGAAATGTATGCAGGTTACACAGTGAAGCCTTACAGAACTGGTTGTTTCAGTCGATGGTGAGTTTTGTGGTCACGGTCCGTGAAACATTTTTGTTCCTGACGTTCCACCGAGAGCTGTGTTTGATGTCGTCAGAGGTATTGCTGGTTCCGCTGAGTCTCGCCGACTCTGGTATTGGTCTGGACATAACGTGATGGAAGTTCGACGGACCCATCGTGTACGAGCTGGTACACAACGGTAGGGAGATGTGGACTACAGAGTGATGCGGCAACTGTCTCGTAGCAAAGCTGGACTGGAGCAGAAATGATTACTGAACAAGTAACACAGAAAACAGAAGAGTAATCCAACTTGTATTTCTCCAAATATAGCCTCATTAAAAATGATGCAACAAGAAATGGAGTCCAGCTCGTACAGTAGCAACAAGGATGAGGCTCCAAGCACGAGGGTGCTGAGAGGCTGTCGCCAGCCGTTCTTTACTGAGACGGCAGATGGTGCTCGCGGTACGGACCCGACGGAGGTGTGGCTCGGCGGGCGTGCTCCATTGGGTTCGCCGGATCCCACACGACAGCTGCCTGCGTCTCAAGGAAACTTGCAACTCCATTGCTATTATGCCTGGGGGGAGGAGGTGGTATCGATACGTGATACCACACATACATTCCGGAAAATCCACCACCAACGTGTGCAGTGTTCAGCGGCGCTGCTCGGCGGATGAAAGTGATATAGGGCGCTCGCGATCGACAAAGTCGGCAGCCGCGGCGCCGCCGTAGAGACACGCAAGGACAGGTGCCGGCCCAGGGGGGCCGCCTGCGGAGCCGCCTAATAACTACAAGGTGTTTCCCCGCCGCGGCGGACATCTAATTTAATAATAATCGCTGCGCCGCGACTTTGCGCTATTTATCGCGGCGGCCGCGCGCAACAGGGGGCGCGTCGGCCGCTCACCGGAACTGGCGCAGCCATTCCCCCCTCCCCTCCCACACCTACTGTGCGCACGCAACGGCCACCAGCTCCGCTCGGCACGGTCGCTCGCTGGCTGCCTTCCGTGTTCGGATGCTGCACGGTCTGGTCCATCTTACGACCCTACAGGCGCACAAAGAATAAGTGTTACTGGAACCCATGGCGAACTGCGGTGTTCGTCATTAAAATTGCAAGGAACGTCAAGTCCGCATGAAATGTGCTTCATGAATCGATAATCATTTGTACTTGGAAGTAGCGCCTTCTACAGCCTGTATGTAAGGATTGATTTGCATCTAGTTTCTGATTAAGATATCGCACTTGAATGTTGGATGTTTGTAAGTAGATCGTCTTATCCTGTGTGCAAGAAGGAGAAACTGGTGCAGATATCGATACCACTACGATGTATAGGCTCTTACTCTTACCAATCGCTACTGGATACATGACCACAGGTGGTATGGCGATGTCCCGTCTCCCAAGGACCGCGGTGAGCCTTTGGTGCTCGCTGAAAAGGCATGCAAATTTGTCACTTTGCGAGGTCGGTTAATGGCGTGAACTAGTACGAGTCGGGGCGTGCTCGTCCTCCCCCATCCCTCCGCCACCCATCCGTCCCTCCCTGGGTGCAAATATTGTAAATTAATTTCAAAGATCCCTTTTCCAACATACACTCCTGGAAATGGAAAAAAGAACACATTGACACCGGTGTGTCAGACCCACCATACTTGCTCCGGACACTGCGAGAGGGCTGTACAAGCAATGATCACACGCACGGCACAGCGGACACACCAGGAACCTCGGTGTTGGCCGTCGAATGGCGCTAGCTGCGCAGCATTTGTGCACCGCCGCCGTCAGTGTCAGCCAGTTTGCCGTGGCATACGGAGCTCCATCGCAGTCTTTAACACTGGTAGCATGCCGCGACAGCGTGGACGTGAACCGTATGTGCAGTTGACGGACTTTGAGCGAGGGCGTATAGTGGGCATGCGGGAGGCCGGGTGGACGTACCGCCGAATTGCTCAACACGTGGGGCGTGAGGTCTCCACAGTACATCGATGTTGTCGCCAGTGGTCGGCGGAAGGTGCACGTGCCCGTCGACCTGGGACCGGACCGCAGCGACGCACGGATGCACGCCAAGACCGTAGGATCCTACGCAGTGCCGTAGGGGACCGCACCGCCACTTCCCAGCAAATTAGGGACACTGTTGCTCCTGGGGTATCGGCGAGGACCATTCGCAACCGTCTCCATGAAGCTGGGCTACGGTCCCGCACACCGTTAGGCCGTCTTCCGCTCACGCCCCAACATCGTGCAGCCCGCCTCCAGTGGTGTCGCGACAGGCGTGAATGGAGGGACGAATGGAGACGTGTCGTCTTCAGCGATGAGAGTCGCTTCTGCCTTGGTGCCAATGATGGTCGTATGCGTGTTTGGCGCCGTGCAGGTGAGCGCCACAATCAGGACTGCATACGACCGAGGCACACAGGGCCAACACCCGGCATCATGGTGTGGGGAGCGATCTCCTACACTGGCCGTACACCACTGGTGATCGTCGAGGGGACACTGAATAGTGCACGGTACATCCAAACCGTCATCGAACCCATTCCTAGACCGGCAAGGGAACTTGCTGTTCCAACAGGACAATGCACGTCCGCATGTATCCCGTGCCACCCAACGTGCTCTAGAAGGTGTAAGTCAACTACCCTGGCCAGCAAGATCTCCGGATCTGTCCCCCATTGAGCATGTTTGGGACTGGATGAAGCGTCGTCTCACGCGGTCTGCACGTCCAGCACGAACGCTGGTCCAACTGAGGCGCCAGGTGGAAATGGCATGGCAAGTCGTTCCACAGGACTACATCCAGCATCTCTACGATCGTCTCCATGGGAGAATAGCAGCCTGCATTGCTGCGAAAGGTGGATATACACTGTACTAGTGCCGACATTGTGCATGCTCTGTTGCCTGTGTCTATGTGCCTGTGGTTCTGTCAGTGTGATCATGTGATGTATCTGACCCCAGGAATGTGTCAATAAAGTTTCCCCTTCCTGGGACAATGAATTCACGGTGTTCTTATTTCAATTTCCAGGAGTGTAGTTTGTCAAGTAAGTTGCTAAAAAAAATGGTTCAAATGGCTCTGAGCACTATGGGACTCAACATCTGAGGTCATCAGTCCCCTATAACTTAGGCGGTTCCAGACTGAAGCGCCTAGAACCGCTCAGCCACAGCGGCCGGCAATTAAGTTGCGTGCTAGGTGATTCCGTGATGATTTTACAAATTTTTGAGGGATGATGCGAAGAGTAAGAGGTAAGTGACCCTGCTCCGGAAACGACCGGCACAAAAATTATAAGTGAAATTTGTTCTGATGGTTCTGACGCTAAATCACATCTACTGCAAGCTCTTTGCTTTCCATATATTGGGAGGAGGCTGTATGGACCAAAACAAGTAACAATTATCTTTTAGACATAAGCTCTATAATGCATATCTTAAGAGCTGTGAAGACTTCTTCAGCAAAAGACATGTGTTTCACAGTAGCGAAGATGATCAAGCGCTCCTAGCTTTTATGATATGCACTTTGGAGTCCATGTTTATTGGACATCGCTTTCTGGTTTTGATCCCTACTACCATCTATCATAATACGGAAAGGAAGAAATCTTGCACTGTAAGAGATCCACTGTTGTAGATATCAGAAGGATTTTCGCTTAAAATCTTCGAGTCGGCCCCTACCTCAACTGATACATTTACGGACCTCGATCATCCCTGAAAGTTTCTAACACCGCCACGGAATCTTACTGTATACAGGCTGATTCAAAATTCTTATTACACGCTTCTAGGTGTTGTGGAGGGGGCTTAGCAGATAAAGTCTTGATAAGGAACTCATATCCGGAAATTTACCCCGACACGCCACCACGCCACCACGCCGACACGCGGCCGAGCAGCGCCGCTGAACACTGCACACGTTGGTGGTGGATTTTCCGGAATGTATGTGTGGTATCACGTATCGATACCACCTCCTCCCCCCAGGCATAATAGCAATGGAGTTGCAAGTTTCCTTGAGACGCAGGCAGCTGTCGTGTGGGATCCGGCGAACCCAATGGAGCACGCCCGCCGAGCCACCATAATTGATGAAGTGAGACATAGAACTGAAGCAGCTTGGAGTGACGTACCGATGTCATCCAAGACGGGTTTGAGCAATTGTTGCTGCCAGCTGCATGTACTAATTTCAGCCCCTGTTCCCCCTAAATCATCTACATGCAGTCCTCTTTTTGTAGTATGCTCGATCTTCAAGTAAAAGTTCGTTATTTGCTTCCTTCCTGGTGTTGCAGTATTAATAGCGAGCTGTGTACTTTGATTTCTGCTAATAGGTCTACCGACGATTTTTCTACCTGTATCCATGTCTACATTCCTCAAGCCGTCTTAAAGTGTGTGATGGAGGCTACTTCACGTACCATTGCCACTTCATCCCTTTTCCGTCCCAATCACAAATGAATGGCTACGATGAATGAACGATCGTTGAAAAGCCACCGATTAATCTCGAACCTTTGCTTCTTTACCTTTACGGTCTTTGAGCGAGATCTGCAGGAGGAAGCAGTATGTTGATTGAATCTTCTAGAAACCTAGAATGTTTTTACCGGAAAGATATACAGTAAACAAAGAGCTTTTAAAATTAACATTTAGTTTACAAAACCAGTCTTACGTCCTAATTATCTTACTCTTGTTAAACAAGAAATATTGTCGCTACTAGCGGATACTCCTTGCAAGAACAGTGTCTATATCACTGAGTAGTCGACCGGTGTGGCCATGCGGTTCTAGGCGCTTCAGTCTGGAACCACGCGACCGCTACGGTCGCGGGTTCGAATCCTGCCTCGGGCATGGATGTGTGTGATGTCCTTAGGTTAGTTAGGTTTAAGTAGTTCTACGTTCTAGGGGACTGATGACCTCAGAAGGTAAGTCCCATAGTGCTCTGAGCCTTTTGATTTTTGTATATCACTGACCGTTGTATCATTCGCTTTGCCTCTACGACTGACGTTCTATGTACATCCGTTCAGAATGGGTGCAACCCGATTAACGAAGCAGTTTTTTCAGGTATTGGGCAGCGGACCTAAAGTTAGTGGTAAATGGTTCGAGGAAGTAGGGAAGGACCTCCAGAACATTGAAGTGAATCAGGAAGACATCTCTCGATAAAAGTACAAATGACTGATCAACAACTTTAACGGTTTCCACGTTGAGCAAAGGCAGAACGACGGCAGTACAGAAGAGAGGGCAAGTGGCCAGAGAAACAATGCAAGGCTTTTGGGATCGATATAAGCTTCCAGAAATGGCTTATAGTTACTTGACCTGTCCTCTAATGGGCCTTAACGAGAGAAAAATAAAAAAAAAAAAAATAGCTCCAATAGAGACATAGAGTGAATTATATTAAGTAAACGAAACACTTATTTTAGCCTTGTTACACAAACTTTGATATTACTGTACGGTCTAGGCTCTTCGAGTTATAAGCCCATTTTATAGTGTATAAATGACGAGAAACAGGCAAAGATAAGTATGTCAAGTTTTTAATCTATCGATACTTGACTTAAACTGTAACAGTTATCTCTGTTCACAATTTTGACAAATCACATATGCATTTGCAAAATTCGTTAGGACAGCATTCACAATAACTATGACTAAACACACATTGGAGCAGAGCCATACACAGGAATGGGATTTTGTTATGTGGGTGAAGGCACAAAGGTTCTCCACCTATTTAGGGGTTGACATTTAGTCTAAAAAGGGTCAGTAATAATTGAACCGAGTTTTCTTCATTCAGTAGTAATGTGGGGATATGCTCTTCTGTTTCTAAATATCTAAAATTTGTAACTGAGAGAGCTTTGGATATTTAGCGTCTGGGTAGAGCTTCTACGTCTTTCATCTACGATTTTTATTTTTCCGATGTACGGCGGAAAGGTGAATCTGGCTTCTTTAATCTCCGACTTCCATGGTGTTCTCTGAGCCTAGTGCAAACTGAACTCCCAGTCTGTCCAATACAGCAAGATTGACACACTCGGCTTATAAACCTCATTTTGATGATGGGTGGTTCTTTATGTTTTGAACTTAGGAGACGTCTACCTACTGCGTGTCGAGCATGCAGAAGCAGAGAAATACTTTTCCTTGAAAATGTTGCTTACCCTATTTGAAGTTTTGACTGCAAAAAGTAAACTGCACGATTTCCTTTTCTATCTGTGTATGTTGTTCTCTGAGTACAGGAGGGATCTGGTTAAGTTCTTCAATTTTTTTTTCTTTTTAGAATTTTGTCAATAATATCAAAATCAGATTCATTATTTGTGGCTATTTTTATTGTCTTTAGTTCCTTGACTTTGGGACAGAAATGGGGATAGAAATGAGATGGTGGACTATGTGGAATGCCGCATGTTTGTAGGATGTTGATGAATGTGTGGATAAAGAAGCCTCTTCGCTAAATTTTAAATTTGTGGTTGCTGTTTGGCTCTGAGCACTATGGGACTTAACATCTGAGGCCATCAATCCCCTAGACTTGGAACTACTTAAACCTAACTAACCTAGGACATCACACACATCCATGCCCGAGGCAGGATTCGAACCTGCGACCGTAGCAGCAGCGCGGTTCCAGACTGAAGCGTCTAGAAGCTCTCGGTCACAACGACCGGCTGTGGTTGCTGTTTGCCGTTTACATTATGCCACTGATTCGTTATCCACGATCTTACGGAGTTGTCTAGTGGAACCTTTCCCCATACAGAGAATGTCATCAACATGTGTACGTCGTTTCCCACGCCCGGGTTCCCGGGTTCGATTCCCGGCGGGGTCAGGGATTTTCTCTGCCTCGTGATGGCTGGGTGTTGTGTGCTGTCCTTAGGTTAGTTAGGTTTAGTAGTTCTAAGTTCTAGGGGACTGATGATCATAGATGTTAAGTCCCATAGTGCTCAGAGCATTTGAACATGTGTACGCAACATGTTTTGCCAGTGAGTCACTCTTAAAAAAAATTATGTGCCCACTAGCAAAGGGGATAATGGTGAGTTCAGTGCCATACCATCTGCTTGCTTAAAATGGCTCGTTTGAAAGCAGAAATATTTGGATTTAAACAACATCCCACTGAACGAGGTGGCGTAGTGGTTAGCACACTGGTCTCGCATTCGGGAGGACGACGCTTCAATCCCACGTCCGGCCATCCTGATTTAGGTTTTCCGTGATTCCCCTAAATCGCTCCAGGCAAATGCCGTGATGGTTCCTTTCCAAGGGCACGACCGACTTCCTTCCCTCATCCAAAGACACCGATGACCTCACTGTCTGGTCCTCTCCCCCAAAACAACCATGTAGATCAAGAGAGACTAATGTTGCATTTGTTGGAAACTTAACTAGTTTATTAAATGTAAACCATTCTTAACTCTATATTTCCTTGTGAAGGTCAGTATTCTTCAGAATGATGTTCATCCTAACTGGCAATATTGTGGACTGGTGCATGTATTGCAGGTACTGCTGGGAGGATAGGCACGAAATGAAAATGATAAAACGTAGTTTAGAGATCAGAAATGAAATCACTGAAGGTTAAAAAAGAAGTGTAGAGTATATGCTGCAAAAAAAGGGACTGACGATTGTGTTTAGCCGGCCGTTGTGGCCGAGCACTTCTAGGCGCTTCAGTCCGGAACAACGCGGCTGCTACGGTCGCAGGTTCGAATCGTGCCTCGGGCATGGATGTGTGTGTTGCGATTAGGTTAGTTACGTTTAAGTAGTTCTAAGTTCTAGGGGACTGATGACCTTAGATGTTAAGGGGCTCCGGAACGCCCTATACTTGCAATGTTAAAATAACGCTTATAAATTACATCTTTCCTCACAAAGTATTTGATGTAGGAAGTTGAACTTTTTACAGATTATTTATTGGAATATGGGCTACAACTTAACACAGGGATTTTACAAAATTTTAGTTCAGTTATTAAAGATGATTTTTTTTCAATTGTAATGAAAATTCACAACATTTTTTTGCAATTTTTTATTTATATATTCAAAAATATACAGTTTTTTTGGAAAAAGGCTGTGTTAAATTATGCAGAAGGTACTGTGTAACATTTACTGAAAGTTTGAAACAAATATGTTTGGAAGACCCTTAGAAAACATGTAATTAGTATGAGAAAATAAAAGTTTTGGGAATCGAGCGACAAAGATTGGATTAACTTTGTAGTGCATTCCAGGTCCATAGGATGGATTATCTTCATCCTCTGCAAACTCCTCCTCCAGCTTCCTCTTGTTCCTCCTCCTGTTTACTCTTGCTTGTATTTCTAGACTCTTTACAGCCCTGTCTGCAGCCCGAAGGCGTTCCTTGTCTAAAGCAAGCATCGCTCGTACCATGTTAGAACCTATCTTCATTCCCATATTTCTAAATACCTTGCACCTTACAATGTTGCCAACATTTCTCCTTTTCTTAAAAGCCTTCAGAGGATTTCTAATAACTTTACTTTTACTCATTGTTATACTTCAACAAAACAGAGACTCAAGAAACAGAATTAATTACGAATATTTTCGAGATAACGACAGAGTAAATAAACATGAAACAATGGACAATCACACCAGCGATATATATTGAACCATCACAGGTTAGCCACAACACATACTTTATCTCACATCACTAAAATGTACCTGATGAACACGGACGTTAATAATAACACCATTTGACAGCAGTTTAACAGCGCCACACTGGGTCACGCCCATGTAGAACACATTTCAAAAAAAATTTAAGGTAATAGTCTGCAGATTCAGAAAACGCAAAAAAGTAAAAATTGAACTTTTCATGATTTTGAGCCTTTCCGGAGCCCCTTAAGTCCCATAGTGCTCAGAGCCATTTGAACCATTTTTTGATTATTTTTAGCAGATGAGAAGCTTTACTTGGTTAGTAAATATAGACGTTGTCGCTTATTTCTATTATCAGCATTAATGCAGTGCTACGAAGAGACGGCGTTTCCCGTCGTGTAGTGTAATACAGCCCCGGTCTTAAGAGCGTCGTTAATAGTGGACAGCAGCTCTCTGCGCACAAAGACAGCAGCCCATTGCAGACCAGCTCTGGCTGCCGGGCTGGTTGTCGGTGCTGGTGGAGAGTGCTTTGCGGTGTCAGCAGCGCTAAGCCGCCGTCCACCTGCGGAAGCGCACGTGTCGCGGCAGATGCGTCCCCACCTGCCGCCCGACGCCTGCTTTCCTCCGATACTTGTCATAGCCGCCGACAGCCCGGGCCGGTTTTCGTCTTCTGGCCCCCTCCTGCACCCACTGGTGGCCGTCCGTCATCAGCAGGTGACCTGAAGTTGTTCCCTGTAACTTCCAAGGGAATTCGCCAAAAAGGATCCGCCTCAGTACGAGTGACTGTCATCTACATCTACATACATACCCCGCAATCCACCATACGGTGCGTGGCGGAGGGTATCTCGTACCACAACTAGCATCTTCTCTCCCTGTTCCACTCAAAAACAGAACGAGGGAAAAATGACTGTCTATATGCCTCTCTACGAGCCCTAATCTCTCTTATCTTATCTTTGTGGTCTTTCCGCGAAATGTAAGTTGGCGGCAGTAAAATTGTACCGCAGTCAGCGTCAAATGCTGGTTCTCTAAATTTGCTCAGTAGCGATTCACGAAAAGAACGCCTCCTTTCCTCCAGAGACTCCCACCCGAGTTCCTGAAGCATTTCCGCAACACTCGCGTCATGATCAAACCTACCAGTAACAAATCTAGCAGCCCGCCTCTGAATTGCTTCCACGTCCTCCCTCAATCCGATCTGATGGGGATCCCAAACGCTCGAGCAGTATTCAAGAATAGGTCGCACCAGCGTTCTATAAGCGGTCTCCTTTACAGATGAACCACATCTTCCCAAAATTCTACCAATGAACCGAAGACGACCATCCACCTTTCCCACAACTGCCATTACATGCTTGTCCCACTTCATATCGCTCTGCAATGTTACGCCCAAATATTTAATCGACGTGACTGTGTCAAGCGCTACACTACTAATGGAGTATTCAAACATTACAGGATTATTTTTCCTATTCATCTGCATTAATTTACATTTATCTATATTTAGAGTTAGCTGCCATTCTTTACACCAACCACAAATTCTGTCCAAGTCATCTTGTATCCTCCTACAGTCACTCAACGACACCTTCCCGTACACCAGAGCATCATGAGCAACGATGTATAACTTTGTGCTCTCTAGACTTCTTCATCCTTAGCGGTAGTACGGATGGGAAAAACCGACCCGTTAAAACCGATAACAGTATTTTATTTTCGAGTAGCCGGTATTATTATTCGGTATTTGTATGGTCTCAGTTATAACAGATGCTTTTTTATTTTCTTATTAACAATGGAGTAAAAAACCGAAATACCATTTAGCCATGGCAGCAGTAATAAAATTTTTGTTTTTAAATGAATCTCTTTTTAAAAAAAGAGGTAACTTTCGTTCGCAAAATTTGCATTTCTCTGAAATATATTTTTTATAGAAAATAGGAAAAGAGATCGGGCTATTTTAATAACAATGCCGAGAGAATTATCAGCAAACACATGGCGTATGGTAAGAATTGGTACAGCATGTCCCTGTTGCCGTGTGTCGTGGCTCAAGGCACGTGTGTACGTGCAATGTGCAACACTCGCCCGCACCTGGTCTGTACGGTAGTTTCCGAGGCCTACGAGAAAGACAGATCGTAGCTCGTACATCATGAAGGTAGACCTTTGCTCGCTCACTCGCTCACGTCAGCAGACTAACTACGTTTCTACTACTGTTAACTAGATTAGATTAGTACTTGTTCCATAGATCATGAATACGACACTTCGTAATGATGTGGAACGTGTCAGGTTAATAAAAGGTGTCTATACAAGATATTACATTAGACAAAATATTACATGACACTCAATATTTTTTTTTTGTGGAGGTTGGGAAATTACCCACTTACTATATCCAAAAATTCATCTAATGAGTCGAAGGAGTTGCCATTAAGAAATCCTTTTAATTTCCGTTTAAATGCTATATGGCTATCTGTCAGACTTTTGATGCTATTAGGTAAGTGGCCAAAGACTTTTGTGGCAGCATAATTTACCCCCTTCTGAGCCAAAGTTAGATTTAACCTTGAGTAGTGAAGATCATCCTTTCTCCTAGTGTTGTAGCCATGTACACTGCTATTACTTTTGAATTCGTTCGGATTATAAATAACAAATTTCATAAGTGAATATATATATTGTGAGGCTACAGTGAAGATTTCTAGTTCTTTAAATAAGTGTCTGCAGGATGATCTTGGATGAGCTCCAGCAATTATTCTGATTACACGCTTTTGTGCAATGAACACACTTTTACTCAATGATGAGTTACCCCAGAATATGATGCCATACGAAAGCAGAGAATGAAAATAGGCGTGGGAAGCTAATTTACTCAGATGTATATCGCCAAAATTTGCAATGACCCTAATAGCATAAGTAGCTGAACTCAAATGTTTCAGCAGATCCTCAGTGTGTTTTTTCCAGTTCAACCCCTCATCAATGCATACACCTAGAAATTTTGAATATTCTACCTTAGCTACCGATTTCTGATCGAAGTCTATATTTATTAATGGGGTCATTCCATTTACTGTGTGGAACTGTATATAATGTGTTTTGTCAAAGTTTAGTGAGAGCCCATTTGCAGAGAACCACTTAATGATTTTCTGAAAAACAGTTAATTCTTGTCTGTCGGGTGTGATAGCTATACTTGTATCATCGTAACTGCGCACGTCCGTACGAACTAAAACTGAACCTTCTACTGGAATCCGCTATTATGGAATTTGCTGTGTTATTAGCCCTACAATGATCGGATGTCTATAGGCCTACTTATAATTTGTTACAGCTGTACTGGCGTACAATAAACTAAAATCATGGTAGCATGATTGTGAGTTGCATAAGGCTTCACTTCTTGTGTGTAATGAGTACTGTTAAGCAGAAGAGACTAAATGCTATAAAGAAGCCGTTATGCCATATATATCGAGTATTGATCTTAAATTAAATTCTGTTGTAGTACTGTTAATCAGTAAGAATTCATAATAGCAGATTCCAGTGGAAGAAGCAATTCTCGTTAGTACTTACACGCCCAGCTGTGAGTTAACAGGTCAAGAAACGCCTTTTGTCTGCTGAGCTGAGCCAACGAGCGAGCGAGGGAGCGCGCGAGATCAGCACTACCTCCGTGATGTACGCGTCGCGGCCTATATTTCTCGAGGGCCTCGGGTAGTCTCTCGCTGTCGTCGCCAAAGATCCATTGTATTGCAGAAGGGCACCAACGCTAGACCGGAAGTTTTTATACGAAGTGGCGTATCAATGATGGGCAATGCTTCATTTGTTACAAAGCTTAAAAGATTTGTCTACCATTTGTATGAAATTATAAAAGTAGGAGTAAATTATGGTAATAGTAACAAACTGGAAAGGTAACAGTAATTCATCCTTAGAATACAATAAAAACAGTAAGTAGCTGATATTCTGTCTATGTCTACAGATTATGCCTTTATTTGCTTGTAGCTCTCGGAAGCGGACAGATTAAGTCGATAAACAGAGTTTTTCAATCTCACTTTTCACCCTTTAGCACTGACTATTCGTAATGTCCAAATAATTGTATGATCCCCGATTACAATACGATTTTTGAGCTGAGTTCCTTAAAGTCAGAATCAGTGGGTGAATATTGGTGATTTTTGTAGTATTCAGTCACTAATGACTTTAGAGAAAAGCAGTGAACGGTCGACTAAGTTTTCTTTTATTTATCCATTTGATATTTTGATTATGTGATTCTTGAAGCTGAAAGAGTAAAACTTTTTCAATATTTGCTCGATTTCTACACTAATTACAGGAAATAATAGGAATAAAAACCTGAAAATCGATTATTGCCGAAACGGGTTATTTAGAGTGATAGGGACGCTAGTAGCGCCGCTGTGTGGATACAAATCAGATTTGCTTCAAATACGCGCTGCCACGTTCGTGAGTGTTACTTACCTTTGAGGTTTGACGTGGCGAGTTGATGTTAGTCGAGAATATCTTTAAGAGGAGACAAAGACGCCATTACCAACAACTCGTGGAATTGGGCTACAATAGTCTGGTTGTTACTTGTGTGATAATTCAGAAAGACATGGCAGGAATTTAGCCAATGTACATGACTGGTGGCAGCGGTGGTCACGGAATTCTACGGTTCCAAGGAGATCGGGCTCCGGACGCTCATGTGGCACTTCCGAGAAGGAAGTCCATCCTGTTCGGCGAATGACTCTGGCTCATCGTACTGCATCAGCAGCAGCAATCGCAGCAGCAGTTGACACCACAATGGGACAAAGAACTGTTATAAATCGATTACTTCAAGGCAGCTCGGACCCAGACGCCGTTTGGCGTGCATTCCACTGACCGACCCCACACCGACTCCCGTGGTGTCAAGCGAGAGCTCATTGGAGGACAGGGTGTAGGTCTCTTGAGTTTTCGAATGAAAGCTGGTTCTGCCTCGGTGGCAGTGATGTCCGTGTTGTGGGGCGGCGGTTTGTTGAAAAATAATTGTTGCTGTATAAAAGTTTGAATGTAAAATCAGTTCCTATTATTTAGAGTGTTATTTATGCTGTCTTTCGCCGTTCTCAACACTGGCTCTCTAATTACACTTTAGCAACCAGAAAGTGATTAGCAAAACGTGAAGCCTGTAATTAGAATTCCTAGTGCCCACTTCATCTGAGAATACAATTATAGCTGCAGCTTATAGCTCTGAGGAATTAGGAGATTGTCCGGGATTTATAATCAAAAACGATATTCCAAAATAGTTGAGTATATTCTGAAAGTCACAGATGAAAAACACAAGTATCCATACAACCTAACTAACACAGCAGTTCAGAGTCTAATGCGCTGATGCAACTATAAATGTCCGAATTAAATGTTAAAATGAGTGCTCGCCATAATTTGATGAAAATATTTCATCAAACGCCACGCTAAATAATTGGTAGAATGTCTGTCCCGCGACGGCACGTGAAAATACGACAATACGCAAACTGAAGCTAGATAATGAAAATCATCCCATAATTAACACTTCACTCGAAAATGATTTCATGGTACGCGTATCTCTAATAACTTAATACGGCATCCGAGGCTGTTTGTAGCAATGATACCGACGCGACGCGACTCCCGACACAGATGGCGTGTTATACAGCGTCTGGAGAGAACTGGGGCCTTCCTTCCTCGCGCAGCGTTCTTATATATAAAGCCGCGGTGCGGACGGCTAAGGGAACGCCTGATCAAATCGGCTCTCCCGACTAGCCGCTGGGCTAGTAATGCACCACTTTAAGTTACATAATAAATCATAGCTTCTCTTGCTGATGGCCGATGAAGCTCTTAATTTAAATGTGCATTCAGCACGCAGGTAAGTATTGATAATAAAATTTTGACGTGGCTAAGTTAAATATTTTGGGCGAGAGAATTAATTTAATTACACTGCACGCAGTAGACGAGCTCTGAACTGGCCCTTTGGAGATACGCTATCGCTATAATTTTATAGGTATTCAAATAAAACTTTTCACATCTTCATAGTTATAGCGGATCTCCAACCTATTGAAATCTAAACATCCTAGCCTTATTTATTAGCCTACTTAATCTATCTTGCTTCCTTAAATTTTGAGACGAAAACCAGAAAATCATGAATTTCCACTAAAATCTTAATTTGTGAAATCCAAAGTACTGTTTTTATTAAATTATTATGAAAGATGAATTTAAATATAAATTTTCAAGTCTCTAGCTCTTTTCTGTTGCGCCAATGATTTTTACAGAAAACGTCCAAATTTCGAAAATGGCTAAAGTTATCGAACTGATATTCAACACATATTAATTTAGTATTACTCCTGACATGCTAGAAAAGTTTTAGGTTATTTGCTTGATTTTTAAAGTATTGCGCAACATTTATGACGTCAGAGCTAGTTACAACGGACTGGCTGGCACACAATGCAAAGACTGATGTGAGTTTATTACTGCGTGAGTAGGCTGCTTCCCTACAGTGTGTTCGTTAGGAGTAGGCCAGATGAGAGTCTGCTGCCACTCTGTGTGCATATGAGACACGCTGTATCTACACCTGGAGTAGTAGTCTGGGGTGCGATTTCGTATAACAGCAGGAGCACTTTTGTGGTTATCCCACGCACTCTGACTGCAAATTTGTACGTCGATCTGGTAATTCCACCTGTTGTGCTGCCATTCCAGGAGCTGTTTTCCAACAGGATAACGCTCGTCCACATACTGCTGGAAAACAGCTCCTGTAGTTCGATTTGTGTCAGATTTCTCTCACATATGAGTCGAGTAATGTCTACTTGACGAAATACGCGTCAAAAACGTCTTCATTTACATGAAATGTAGTAAGCCTGTAAGCTACTCCGGCAACATCGGTCTCTGTAACGTGGAACAAATCGACAACACCTAAACGGGCCCCCAGATTAATGTGCACCGTTATTGCGGTGGCAGCAGGAGCCTAGCGTCTGTCACACAGCGCTGCAGTGCCCGATTCCTAGGGCGTAACATATGCGGAGCAGGCAGAAATGACGGGAAACACGAGCTTGCTACGTCGCGCGTTTTGTAGCACACACGGCCCAGCTGCCGCCGCGCGCAGCCATTTAGACTGTCAGTGGGACGTATTGGCTGGGCGCCCACCTCCGGAGGCGAGCAGGCGTTTGGGGCAGAGCGGAAGAAAATGGGGAGAGAGGAAGAAAGGAAGGGAAGTAAAGAAGATGAGTAGCGAGACGGGGGGAAACGGGAAAAAAGCAACAGGGCGGACGCTGCGGAAGTGCTCTAAATCTTAAACCTGAACTCTGGAATTTCACCTGCTCAGTGGTGCGTTAAAACATTTACGGCCGCGTTTAGTGGAGTGTAAGCATTCATCATAGTGCGGAGCGAGGCAGTCCTTGCGTCCTGGAAAAAAGCGTGTAGCGCTTTCGCATAAAGTTATCTTGACTTCTTGGAGGATAAGGTAATTGCAAGTGGAGGCGTTCTCTTTAATTTGGCCTTCACAGTGTCCTGAAATCGTTTTTTTCTTCTTTTTTTTTTTACAGTGTCATTACAGTCGATGATCTTTCACGGTAGTCGAGAACTGTCATTAATACGACAGAAATGACGAGAGAGACAATCCGTCCATTTTGATAAGGGACCCTATTCTACTGATATTGTTACGTAGAAGAAGGTGTAATTAGATGAATGACGAACACTAACCTTACTTACTGGTTTATTGAGCACTTGCACATACAAGAGCGCGGAGCGAACTGCCTCCGGCCAAAACACATATGGGATATGTACAGTTACAGAACATTCCAGTACAAAAAAATGGTTCAAATGGCTCTGAGCACTATGGGACTCAACTGCTGAGGTCATTAGTCCCCTAGAACTTAGAACTAGTTAAACCTAACTAACCCAAGGACATCACAAACATCCATGCCCGAGGCAGGATTCGAACCTGCGACCGTAGCGGTCTTGCGGTTCCAGACTGCAGCGCCTTTAACCGCACGGCCACTTCGGCCGGCCCCTATTCCAGTACAATGATGCTTCAAATTTGTAGATTCTTCTAGAATGTACTCGAACCGAATATAGAAATTAAAATTTTACAGTTTTTTTGTAACCATGTATATATATTTAAATATATTAACAACGATACATTTAAAAACCATTTCATTCTATTAACCTATTATATTCCTAGTGTTGGTTAACATTACTGTCATTTTATAGGTTTTCGTTTGTGTATTCTTTTCTTCTTCGTTTTTCTCTTATTGTTGTCCCTTAAACCCTTTTACATGGCCAATTGTCGTCTTTTTTGGGTAAAATATTGCAGGACAGGCATAATAATTTATATGTAGCATCGACATATTGATTTTGAGTTCAAATTTGTGTATGTCATGCACTTGTGCTGCCACAGGCACATTGTGCATTCTGGTTTGATCTCTTCCTCTAGTTTGCACTGTTAGGTGGGTCAGTATGAGGGAAACGTCAGCATGATAGATGGAGCAGAAGTGGATGAAAACTTTTTTACATATACTACAGATTATACATAAATTGAAGAAGAGAGAAAAATTAGGTCATATTATATAAGAGAAGCAGAGAGGAAAGTGTCAGTAAACAGTATAAATTTTATAGGACACATAGTAAAGGAAATCATTAAAAAAAATTATGAGTAGTTGGCACTTTCCACCAAGTAATGCTTGTATCCTAGACACAGATGAGTACTGAACTCACGACCCTTCATGCAACAGTCTAGTATCATAACCACTACACCACGGTGACTGTGCTACTCAGCTTTTTCTGAGACAATATTATTTCACTGTCTCGGCTTCTGAGTACGCCTTCTCTTCTCTCAAAACCCCTACCCCGCCCCCATCCCCGAGAGGTAACTAAGGTAGACTGGAGCACATTACGTGGATTTATTTTCTGAATTTTTTAAACTGCTTGGCTATATTTACCGTTTTTAAGGTTGTTTGGTCTAATAACATTGTTATGAAAGCGTAATTTGTTATATATGCTTCTAACTCAAAATTGACTTTTACACTGAGGAGACAAAAGTCATGGGACACTTTTTAATATCGTGTCGGACCTTCTTTTGCCCGGTGTAGTGCGACAACTCGACTTGGCATTGACTCGACACGTCGTTGCAAGTCCCCTGCAGAGATATTGAGCTGTCCGCAAGTGCAGGATTTGCCGGTGCAGGATTTTGTGCACGAGCCGACTTCTTGATTATGTCTCATAAACGCTTGATAGGATTCATGTTGGGCGATGTGGACGGCCAGCTCATTCACTCGAATTATACATAATGTTCTTCAAACCAGTCGCGAACAGTTGTGGCCAGGCGACATGATACTTTGTCATCCATAAAAATTCCATCGTAGTTTGGGAACATGAATTTAAAAAATGACTGCAATTTGTCTCTCCAGGTAGCTGAACATAGCCGTTTCCAGTCAGTGATCAGTTCAGTTGGACAAGAGAGCCCACTCCATTGCATGTAAACACAGCCTACACCATTATGGAGCCACCAGTAGCTTACACAGTGTCTTGTCCTACCATCAGGTGATACCGAGAGTCATCTAACCAGGCCACGGTCTTCCAATCGTCGTAGGGTCGGTCACGAGCCAAGGAGAGGTGCTGCACGCAAAGTCACGCTGTTAGTAAGGGCGCCAGCGTCGGTCGTTTGCTGTCATACGCATTAACGCCGAATTTCGTCGCACTGACCTAACGGATACGTCAGTCGTACGTCCCACATTGATTTCGGCGGATATTTCACGCATTATTGCTTGTCTGTTAGCAATGCAACTCTCACGCAAACGCCGCTGCTCTCGGTCGTTAAGTGAAGGCCATCGGCCACTGCGTTGTCCGTGGTGAAAGGTAATGCCTGAAATGTGGTATTCTCAGCACACTCTTGACACTGTAAATCTCTGAATATCGAATTACCTAACGATTTCCGAAATCGGATTTCCCATGCGCCTAGCTGCAACTACCATTTCGCGTTCAAAGGCTCTTCCCGTTGCCCCTTAATGACGTCGGAAACCTTGTAACCTCCCCCTCACTTATCGACCTTAATGACAGTGAAAAATTAAACCGCGTGTACCTAATGGAAATTTAGGAAAGCAATCGTCACCGAAGTTAATCTGTCGGTAAAGAGGGAGGAAAGGGTTACATCTAAATGAAAGGAAAAATGCAAATGAAACTGGTGGAAATTAATTTTGAAAAGGGGTAAATTTAATAAAGAAAGTAAATGTGCGGCCGTTACGTTAACAATTAACTAGCGGTAATTAGATATTTGAGATTTGGGGGAAATTACGGTCGCCAGTCCTAAGGACAATTACTATAGTAACTGAAAAAGAAAGGTTATTACACTTATAATTAGCACTAGAAGCGTGGCAACTGAAGGGTGACACGTGTAGTGTGAAAAACTGAAAGTTTGTCAGAAGTAATAAATTTCGCTACACTCTGACTTAATTTAGCAAAAGAATTAATAAAACCGGAAAATCGAAAGTTAATTTAGTGACTGAAGTTTGTAGTGAGCTTTCTTTCTGAAGCACATCGAAATTCAGTAAAATACGGTTAGTCTTGGACTACCTCAACAATCATTTCAAAAGCAACTTGACTCTACGCAATTTAGAAATAAGAGATTTAACTTTGAACTTGAATTAAATGATTCTGAACAATTAACAATAGTAAAATTTAGTACGTACCAAGCTGAGCTGCAGTCACAGGTAAGCTAAAATATGCTAACAAAACTCGCACTCTTAATTTGTGCTCGTGTAATCTAAATATTGTAGCCAGCTATGAATACTTTAACTGAACTTTGAAATGAAAGCAGTGAAATTGAATTATATTATTTTAATGCTGGCGTTTGAATTTCAACGACACTCAGGTTCATTTCGGAAAAGGAAGGGACCCTGCTTGGCAATGCAATTGGGACAATGAGCAACAAAGGGTCATGCTACGTTGCTGTAATTTTGTGATTTGAACAGTTTGAAAAGCTGAGGTCTGCCATACAGTTCTGAAACTTTACGTGCTTTTAGTCTTCCTTGTTGGTTGATTGAAGGTTTGAAGTCGCCGATCGAGGAGGTGGCGACAGTCACTCATTGTCGGCCGTCGCTGTTGCAGAAGCTGGATGCTGGCGCGCCTTCTTCTCGACACGGTCACCAGGCGAAACGGGCTCTTGATGTGTGCCAGCTAATGCTTCCCGTCCGCGACACCGTGCTAGAAACTACCATAGCCAGTCGATCGCAATTACATGCTGCCAAACCCCGAAAGCCCGGCAACTTGCGGGAGCGTCACACAACACACCTGCTCAATCGCACTACACCAACCAGACTCCCCCTCGCTGCCCGCGCTCCACGCGGCAGAGTTAACACTACCAAAGATCCTACACACTTTCGTTCTTCACACGTCCTATCGATGTATTCGTTCGATAGCATAGTTTTCCCTAGGCAAGACCCAGCGTAAAATACAAATAATATTTACAAAACAAACCAATTATACATCGACATAAATGCACACATATATATATATATATATATATATATATATATATATATATATATATATATATATATATATATCCAAATATTAAAACAATTACAATATATAAAGACACAGAAATGTTATATCTTCAGGTAACAAAATAAGGAAAAAATTATGGTACAATAGATGGAAATAGGAGGATATGCATTTCCGGCGTTACAACCTTTTCACATGAATTACCTGAGAACAAATGACAGTTTCGCCAATGCATACACCTTGTGTATGCGATACTGTCGCCATACGTATATGTGCATATCGCTACGGCGTGACATTTGTCACATAGTGTAGAGTGCAAAATAATTTTGTTTAGGATCTAGCCGAGCGCTTAAACGTGCCCGCGGTGTGGGGCATTTACGCACCTTTCCGGAGCACGTTTACGCATATCACATAACCCAATAAAGAGTAAAAAACACACTACTGATTTTCGTGGCGATAAGCAAAATTACAGTCTTTCTTACATCAATTAACATCGTAAAAAATAATAATTTTACTGGCATTAAACACATTTTTTGACAACTTCAACCTGCCAGCATGATATGGCCGAGGTAGAAGTTTTAATGTTGTTCATATTTGCAGATGACTGCATGTTAACAACTTGGGTCCGTAGCTGTGCCACACTCGAGCCCTACCATCAGCTGAGACCATGTTTAAAATTGTGTAATTATTCATAGCTTTACATTTATAAAAGCAGTGTTTTTTTGCCTTCCTTAGTGCCTGTTACGATAAGATTCATAAGGAAGTAAATACATTGGAAAAGCAGTTGCTACTTAATCACTTGCCGGCCGAAGTGGCCGTGCGGTTAAAGGCGCTGCAGTCTGGAACCGCAAGACCGCTACGGTCGCAGGTTCGAATCCTGCCTCGGGCATGGATGTTTGTGATGTCCTTAGGTTAGTTAGGTTTAACTAGTTCTAAGTTCTAGGGGACTAATGACCTCAGCAGTTGAGTCCCATAGTGCTCAGAGCCAACCTTAATCACTTGTTTACAGAAGGACTGGGACTTTGCGTGACCATAGCTACTACTTTGTCTTCAAGGTAGCTCTTCAGCTGCCTTTAGTCCCAAATTTCCCTCCAGAGAATTTATTTTTTTTGTGATGTCGGGGATAGAACCCGGGTCCTCTGCGCTGCTGTCAAGGCACTCTGACCGTTCGACTATTGGAGCACAGACAAAATGTCAGTACGTCTCAGCTGCTGCCACTCGTTCGTACTCTCAGGCATCTATCTCGAGAAGACTTGTGGGGTTAAGTACGCTTATTTGCAGTAATTTTATGAGGATGTATGCAATATGTGTGTGTGTGTGTGTGTGTGTGTGTGTGTGTGTGTGTGTGTGTGTGTGTGTGTGTGTGTGTGTGGCTCGGTAGCTCAATGCTAAACTGTCACAATCTGAATCCAAATGTCTCAAATTCGTTCTCTGGTCAGCACTAGGATTTTTATCTCTCACTTAGGATTTTTTCACATCTGGCAAGAATTATTGGTTTGAAAAATGCACTGTGTTTCGGACTGCAGGTATCCCTATGAATGGCTGGGTAAGTTCGTCCAAAGGTCGAATAAACGAAACGTCAAACCACCTCAAACAGGACCATGCCCAAAAAGACACTGTGGTGCTCAAGCCAATCTCCGGTTTCATGACAGCTTTACTTTTTTCATCTAAAATATACGACTCCCATGGCACGTTGTTTGAAATGACTAATCTTTCTTTCCAAACTACGAGGGAACTTCAAAAAGTGTTATACATTATTATGAAAGTTCAAGTAATTTTAAGATCTATCTCACATTACCTGTCAATGATTACAGCGAAAAAAAAAAAAAAGAAAAAAGAAAAGGAAGGTGGTATAACTTACAGCCAGTTGGAAGCCTTTCGAGTTGCTGCGACTTCAGCAGGTTGCATGGTTCATATCGTAGCTTCTCAGTCAGCAAAACAATGCCAGAACTTCCTACCACTGAAAAATCATAGATTACTGGGAAACGAAGGCTCTGAGCACTATGGGACTTTTGAGGTCATCAGTCACTTAGAACTACTTAAACCTAAATAACCTAAGGACATCACACACATCCGTGCCCAAGGCAGGATTCAAACCTGCGGCCGTAGCGGTCGCGCGGTTCCAGACTGTAGCGCCTAGAACCGCACGGCCACCTCGGCCGGCGGGAAACTAAGGATCTCAATATCAGTAGCCAACAGCTCCGATGTCATTTTCCGAAAGCAATAGTTCTGTTAGGTGGAACGTGAAATCAATCTACCTCATACCTTTTATTCTATGCCACGAATATCGGAACTGCCTTTTTCTGCTCAATTGTAATATGTGTGCCATTTGTTGTGAAACCTCTATGATTCATGCAAGCGCCACGTATTAGCCCTGTGCGGTAGAAATTTCACGTGTCCGTAATGATTTCTTGCTGGTGAGAAATCTTTAAAGTCAGACATTTTATAGCATTTTACTGGATTTTCGATCTGATAAAGCGAAGAAGTGATACAAAGAAGTAGTGCTGACTTTAAGAACCGGTTGCGAAGCAGTAAATCTGCAGACTCTGATTTAAATGCCCGCTAATTGCGGAACGCTTTTCGTGTGCTGTGTGCCAGGGCTGTTCTTGAGTCGTTAAACACACTTTGTGCACGGAGCGATGTACCCGCGATTCCGTCCTGAAGAAACACGGCTTCGCTACAGATACGGTTCCTGGACTGAAATGAAGCACTTGTAAAGTTAAGTGCACCTGTCTTTCGACTTCGTAGGTGAAAGAACAATCGTAAATAACTTCAAGAGTCAAGAACGCAGTTCGCTTAATGTAACCTTTTTTTATTAAGTTTTTTTAGAAAAAGGTTTTTGCTGAAAGGCAAGGAGATATTTACGAGTATGTCAGAACTTCAGAAACTATGCAGCTAGCTTGGCTTGCAAGAGGTAATTCATTTTCTCGGCGAAGTAAATAAAAGTCTATATTAAAACTCTCTATTCTTTTGAAATGAATTGCAAATCGTCGTTTTCATCTCTTCTCAAACAGTTAATCCGGGAACTGACGAAAATAAAGAACAAAAGCGAATAAGAATAAACTGACAAAAAAATTGACTATCAACACATTGGACACTTGATTATCATAAATTTTGTATATACATGAAATAATGAACTCTGTCAGCGGCTTTTCGGAAAGACGACGCGTTATTTTCTCTTGTATTTACTGCCAGTTATATGCTCTGGCATTTTGAATAATTTGTGACATGAAGAAGGAAAATTGTACAAATATTCTTGACTAATGCGTATTTCCATGCTAATATTGTAAATGGGAAAGTAAATCTGTAAATTTACGCGACCAAGCCGCTGAATCGATGTTTATGAAAGTTAAATGGTAGCTTGAACACTGACGAAGAACGTAGGCTACCTTAGAAAGTAAGAAAGTAATAAGTATTATCGATACTTTTAAATATGGTATACATTGCTGTTTATCCATTACAGTATTCGGTGACATTGCGAATCCAATGTTTACTCGTGCGTACGGTTTCGAAATTTTAAAAAGAATTGCTCCACTAAACCGCCTTGAGAAGCTACACACTTTTTAGGTGATATATTGTGGAAATACAATAATAAAAATCGCCGTTAAGCCATATTTAAAACTACTATGTCTGGGAAGACTTGAAAAACATGTTAATAATGTTATTTATTTTACTGTATGCCTCGCACACATGTCTGATTTAGCATATAGTTGTAAGACAGCTCGAGCTGCAAAAGCTCCTCGAACCCAACAGATCTCGGAGCAATATGACATCCAAACTTAGATGCAGAACGTTATGCGGCCGTAAGAGCTAGACATACATCAGAGAAGTCACAAGCCCGTCGCAGTTTTAAACTCTGAGGTCACGCGTCTCTTCAGCTTCTTGAGCCGCTTGCACACTCACAACAACAACAAAGGGACGTGTGTCTTTACACGTAGAACACTGGGGGCTTTTAGTGATGCTGTATCTGATTATGATCTACTAGCTGATTATGTTAATCATCGATTAGTCGTTTTAGGAACATTCAGCATATGGCAAAATAATAGAAACACAATCGCTATGTACCTATACATAGGCAATTATACATTTAGACATATACACATAGGTCTACATACCCAGACTACCCAGATATTTAGAAACTGTTAGCTCACTCTTCATCATTTATCACAGTAAAACTACTGGTATGAGAGCACAGCCATGGCTAACAGCTAGTGAGATATATTTGGATTCTTTGGAGTTCAAATTCCTGGAAACGAAGTGAGACTTCGTTAGCCTGATTGATGAAACAACAACCTGCGTCATTCTGAAGGTTCAAGACCGTCATTCTCACCACAGCTTCATTCATTCTTAATTGACCCTTCATCCTCCTATTGCGTTGTCTCTTAGTGATACCCCGGCAAAGTACATTTATTCAGAATACTCAGTTGGCAGCTCTGTTTCTCCTAACACTTCAAATTATAGTTAAAGACAAAAGCGGTTAGTACACACATTATATGTTTGGTTGTGTGTTGAAGCACTGTGAGAAGTATCTTGATAGCTTATATAGTAGAACACGACCTGAAGACGCTAATCTTAATAGAGAAAATGTAAAGAAGAGAGGCTAATGTAGTCATGGTTTCATTTAGTAGGCACGAGAGCGTTGCAGAAATGCTCATTAAGCGTCCAGTGGCAGAGACTACTACGGAGGCATTAGGCGTCACGGCTTTTACTGCTAAAAGTGCACGAACTTGCGTTCCAAGAGGCGCTGCGCTAGGTAATACTACCTCCCGCAAACATCTCGCGAAATGATCACCACGGGAAAATAAGAGGAATTTGAGCTCACACGAAGGCTTGCCGCCAATCGTTCATCTCCAGGCATCGTTCGTAAACGGAACAGATAGGCCTAAAGGTAGAATTGATAATGGTACCACAAGTACCTAGCGGTATACTCGATAAAGTGGTTTGCGGAGTATAAATAAGGTAAGTAGGAATCCTCCCTGCGGTCGGAATTTAGTATGAGGAATGTATTTGTAGCAAAGACTAATATCGTTCAGTGTGTAATGTACACACTTAACGGAGTTATGACGTGACAGTATACTTCTTAGATAACTCCTGTGGTGCATACCGTCCACTACAGTGAACAGCTGTTAATAGTCACTTCTTTGTCGTTTCCAGTCGGACCTGAGGCTACAAAAAATTGGTTCAAATTGCTCTGAGCACTATGGAACTTAGCTGCTAAGGTCATCAGTCCCCTAGAACTTAGAACTACTTAAACCTAACTAACCTAAGGACACCACACACATCCATGCCCGAGGCAGGATTCGAACCTGCGGCCGTAGCGGTCGCGCGGTTCCAGACTGTAGAGCCTAGAACCGCTCGGCCACCTCGACCGGCTGTCTGATGCTACAAATGGGCACAGTCCACTGCAGTGGGCACTTACTACTGGTGCTGTGCCGTGCAAGCATTCCCAGCCTCCAGCCTCATGACTGAAAATCACAAAGAAGTGACCATTAAAAACTGTCGACAGGGTTAATTCCAAAGGCTAAAGACATTCACTCTTCGATACGCAGGTAGCTTCTCTAGAACGTACTCGTCAGTTGGAGTTGCAGCTTAGAGAACACAGTTCGTCGTAAATTATTTAATAATGTGACTGTTTCATCTTAAGCTACATATCTGCTTACTTTCCAGTTTCGTGTGATCATCCGAGTGAGATTTTGAGAAAAAGAAAACAGAAAAAAGAAAAAAAGTAGCCCTTTCATTCAGTGTTAACCATACACCGAAATATGGCAGAATAACAGCTCGTGGTCTGGTGTTAGCGTTCTCGCTTCCCGAGCACGGGGACCCGAGTTCGATTCCCGGCGGGGTCAGGGATTTTCACCTGCCTCGAGACGACTGGATGTTGTGTCGTCTTCATCATCATCATTCATCCTCATTACGGTCGGAGGAAGGCAATGGCAAACTACTACGACGGTGAGGATCACCAGCATCGTTCCCCTACGCTCTGTCCAGGAGTATGGCACTTCAGTATCATCAATGTCATAACATACGTGTCATAGTCGTGAAAGGAGGTACCAGTAGCAAAGTCGCAATACTAGTAACAACCCGTTATGTCCATATCCTTGCTACAATAAGTTTGTATCTGTGACGTCATGAGGCTGTCGGATGTGTCGTGTGTACTCGATAAGCTTAGTAGGCGGTAATAAAACAATGAGGTGTTAACAGTTGCACCGTAGACGTAACTAGGCATCTCAATCTACATGTTTACTGCCCATAAAATTCAGTGTTGTTTTTCTACAGCGCCTAAGCGTGACGCTTACTGTCGCGATACATAGGCGGGTAATGGCGTCAGTAATTATCTAGTATAGTGTACTAGGTGTTCAAATAATTAACGTGAATCACCCCTTCTCTTTTGCTCTAAAACACACACACACGCGCGCGCGCATACACACACACGTCTCACTGATATGAAGACATTAAAAATTCTAGCAAGGCGAAGTCAAAATTACAGATTGCGATTTCTGAATTTTTTTCCCGATCACGGAAAGCTGAGCATTGCGATTTAGTCAATCTTTTCTTGATCTAAATATAATCAGAAATGAATATCAAGCAAAGTACGCGCGTACGTTCCATAGAACCGACTGTCCGATGGGCCTGCAACTGTCCCAGCAAACAGAACACAGAATGTCATTTATAACGGTGAGGTATCGTTAGTACTGGCAATAGCGTCCGCGATAAATCAAATAAGCGTGGAAGGACTGATAACTTTGCAGAGGTTGGTCTCAGACAGTCCGAAAAGCTTGGAAGGGTGTTGCAGGATAGGTTGCGTTGAGAGATAATTGTTAAGAAAAAATTCGACAAGTTGCCCCGCTTCCGATTTAGTTCAGATTGAAGTTAGCCAGTCAGGTTGATACATGCACGAATTCAAGCAGCCTGCCAGTACAATTAATGTAGTTATTCTTACACCGTAGACGGTAGCTCACGAGGCTACTCAAATATTGGCTCGGGTTCGATCCTTGCTACCGTCCCACGTCCAATTTTTTGTATCATTCTCTTGTTCGGTGTTACGAAACCAGACGAGGAACATGTCCGGTGACACCGTGTCTGGTGGGTCGCTTCGTGGACTCGCTGTTCGATGTTGATTTGGCTCCGCTCTGGACTTAAAATCCGAATGCTGTACTGCAACTTGGACTTAAACGTTCACTACGCTTAGTACGTCAACTGAATTCTGCTTATATAATTTCCATAAAATATTCGTCAACAGCTTGGCGTTTGGTAATAGAAATATTTTGTGCCAGTGCTGTGTCAGTGAACAGTAGAACGGTGATACACACTGAAGAGCGAGAGAAACTGGTACACCAGACTAATATCGTGTAGAGCCCCAGCGAGCACGCAGAAGTGCCACACACAACGTGGCATGGACTTGACTAATGTATGAAGTAATGCTGGAGGGAATTGGCACCATGAATCCTTCACGGCTGTCCATAAATAAGTAAGAGTACAAGCGGGTGGAGATCTCTTCTGAACAGCACGTTGCAACGCATCCCAGATATGCTCAATACGTTCATGTCTGGGGAGTTTGGTGGCGAGCGGCAGTGTTTAAACTCAGAATAATTGTTTCTGTATTAAGACATAACTGTAGTAAGGAGTGTGAATATAATTTAATTTAAATTTTGGTAAGAAAAATTTTATGTACTGTGACTGTGGCTTCACTATTGTAAAAAAATTGTGAGAAGAGTGTTTCTGGAGCCACTCCGTAGCAGTTCTAGACGTGTGAGTGGTCGCATTGTCCCGCTGGTATTGCCCAAGTCCGTCGGAATGCACAATGGACATGAATGGATGCAGATGATCAGACAGAATGCTTACGTACGTGTCACCTGTTAGAGTCGTTTCTAGACGTATCAAAGGTCCCATATGACTTCAGCTGCACACACCCCACGCAATGGCAGAGCCAGCCTGAACAGTCCCCTGGTGACATGTGGGCTCGATGAATTCTTTGGGGTTGTCTCCATACCCGTATACGTCCACCCGCTCGATACAACTTGAAACGAGACTCGTCCGACCAGGCAACATGTTTCAAGTCGGTATTGACGGGCGCAGGCGAGGCGTAAACCTTTGTGTCGTGCAGTCATCAAGAGTACTCGAGTGGGCCCTTGGCTCCGAAAGCCCGTATCGATGATATTTCGTTGAATGGTTCGGCGCTGAGACTTGTCGGTGGACCAGCACTGAAATCTGCAGCAATTTGCGGAAATGTTGTTCTTGTGTAACGTTGAACGATTCTCTTCAGCCGTCGTTGGTCCCGTTCTAGAAGGATCTTTTTCTGGCCTCAGCGATGTCGGAGATTTGATGTTTTACCGGATTCCTGATATTGAAGGTGCACTCGTGAAATGGTCGTACGGGAAAATGGTCACTTCATCGCTACCTCGGAGATGGGTCCCATCGCTCGCGCGCCGACTATAACACCATGTTCAAACTCACTTAAATCTTGATAACCTGCCATTTTAGCTGCGGTAACAGATCTAACAACTGTGCCAGACCCTTGTTGTCTTCTATAGACGTTTCCGACCGCAGCGCCGTACTCTACCTGTTTACAAATCTGTATTTGAATACGCATGGCTATACCAGTTTCTTTGGCGCTGCAGTATATTTATTGTGTTATTCCTGGTTATAACAATTGCATATCTCCAGTCCCCCTGTTGCCTTTAGCAGCCAATATTGTGGTTGGGTGATAGACAATATATGGGAAATCGAATGCCATAAACATTTTTGGCCTCTTGCGACCTCACACGCAATGGATTCCTTGTGAGATCTTCTCCATTTATTCGTCGTTGAGACAGTTTTTATCACATTGAGGGTTGAACATGTAGGGTAGCGGTGTACACTGTCACCATGTTTCATGAACACATCTTGAGTTTCTGAAGTAATCCTGATTACCCATCATACCCATCATACACGATTTCTTACAACATATGTGACATATTTAACTTCACTGTGAATTACATCGTCCTTTCTTGGTTCATCCCCTGCAATTTCTACACCAATATAAAAAGGGTTTACCCCTTGAAATAGCTTATTTTTACATTTACATTGATTCTCCAAGTCTGGCCAACCTTTGACTTTACTAATATCAGCACTTGTCTCCGGCTTACAATACGTGACAAACTTATATCGACAACGATTACTAAACTTCCTCCATGGGACTCCAGACGACTTGTCCGGTCTCAAACTAAATGGACCTAATTTATTAGTACAAGCAAGTCTCACTTTCTCCAAAGCCCCTTGGTCTTCAAAAATCTTTTTGTTAGCACGATCATCAAGTGTAAGTCTTTCTATACGAACATTTACCCTATACACATAGGTTACAATTTTATTAATAATTACAGCATCATATTTGTTAGAAAAGAACTTAAACTCGTCTGTTATATCGTAGTGACTTAATTTACTAAAATTATGAGCATTCTCATCAAATTTCTCCACTGCTCCCATTTTGCCATATTCAAATCGAACACCGTCTGCCTGAGTATATTCCGTTCGCCATTTGCACATGCGGCCAAAGTATGCCCTAGTCAGAAACGTCCGACGGCGTATCCAACGCTTCGGGCGTGCACGGCGCAGCCTGCTCATCGTCATCATCCGACGATAGGCATATAACTTCCTCCTCGGCCTCAAAGTCCGACGCGTCCGACGCCATCTCATCCTTAACATTACGACAATGGAGAATATGACAGTCAGCATGAATAACATTCAATCGTGAAATCATGGCTTCATCACCAATTGTGAACTCGTTTGACACAAATATCACCAGACCTGTATGTCTAACAGTCATTCCAGGTTTGTTCTTTACGTTAACTGTTATGGGACGACCCTCAACAATACGCTTCAATATAGAAGCATAAGGACGCCACCGTAACCATTCAAATTCCTCAAATAAAATGACATTATGCACACGTGGATTGTATCCGCCAAATCCGAATTCGGAACAGAACGGTAAATATACGTGTTGCCTTCGAGACAATATTTTCTCTATCAATGTGGATTTGCCAATATTTGTGTCTCCGTATAGGTAAAGCTGTTTCTTACGTACCGTCTTGGACCGAAAGGCCTCATTATACCATTTGACCACGCGCCCCGCCCAGCCATTATACCTGAGATGACACTCTGTCAGACAGCGAACGGTAAGCTTCTTGGCCTGAAACGATTCAAAGTACTTCTCTATAAACCTCACACGAGACCAGTTATTTACCAAAAATGGATCGCTATAATCAATATAATTTGTACGCTCGGCCCAACGCTGGGTTGGCTGAAGGAACGAATCGCGGCCCGTCAGTGGAATGCCGCGTGCCCTGTGACGGAACACCGAGCTCCGAGCTTTGCGTGCTCGCGTCGGATCACCCTTATCGCAGTGTCACGGACTGCCCAGCCCGCCGGCTTATCTGTGTGGGAGCTGCCGCGGGCCACGGGGACTCCCCGCGGAGCCCGCAGGCCGTCGCTCATCGCGGCGCAGCGTGCCCGCACGTAGGTGGCGCTGGCGCAGCTAGGGCGGGTCTCGAGCCAGGTAACGCGATACAGCGCCGCGCGCCCCTCACAAATCCTGCCGACGGGTATGAATATGAATATGCACGGCCGCGGCGGTTCCGCGATGCGCCGGCCGCTCGCCCGCTATCCTGGCACGGTCGCCACTCCGCGCCGCCGGACAGACAAGCATCTCCGGCCGCTCGCCGGGCTCTTGTTTCAGCTGTCATACGATAACTGCTCGCGACACAATTTACCTGATGTCCGGATATGACAAGTGCCGGCCGGACAATTTTTGTCTTTTTCTTTTTGTTCCTCGACGTAAAATTGCGGCCTGCGTTGGGGGAGTCGTGGAGACTGACACGGATGCCACCACATCGCCTTTCTGTGTGTGTGTTTGTTAGCGTGTGTGTGTGTGTGTGTGTGTGTGTGTGTGTGTGTGTGTGTGTGTGTGTGTGTGTTCCTAGCGCTGAGGTCTTTCGAGCAGTAATTCAAGCCACAGGGGGTCACTGCTGAATAATCCAGTCATAAACGGGACAGTATCTTTCTTAATCTCCCGGTACACCTCTTGCAGTTTGTTTTCATCTTAGGTTTATTTTTCTATGGTGCCATCTTCCCAATTGCATCCTTAGTAATCGTTTTGCATTCACCACCAAAACTGGCTTTCGCGCTACTGTGTCGTTTCGCCCTCCGCTTTCTCTCATTGCGCGACAGAGTGATTTGATCTTGTGACTGGTCGTGCAACGAATCGGACTAGGTTGCATCCATCCTAATTTTGCGTCCTCATTATTGCTTTAAATAACTGTATATAATGGCTATAAGAGTATTTTAGAACCCGCCCGGATAGCCGAACGCATAAACCCGCCGCTTCTGGGACATGGGGGTCGAGCCTGACCCGGATCCAATCCGCTCCTGGTGAGCCGACCAGCTGGCTGTGGTTTTTAAGCGCTGTCCCATATTCTACTAAGGGAATACCGGGCTGGTACGCCCATCCAGCCTCAGATACACGCAACGTAAACATTTAGAAAACGTTGTGACACTTTTTCATGGAGCAACAGTAGACGTAGAGAATTGAGTTCCTGGTGGAGAGAGCGCGGGTTGGGGGTTGTAAGTGAAACACTAATGACGGTAGACGTTTAGTCTTTCCAAACCCTTAATCAGCAGCAGCAGTTTCGCAGACTTTGTTCTCGTGCGAAACGGGTCTGCACGGCTCGAAATAGTTCCGAGGCTTTCAGACCAGGCTGGCTCACATAGAGTAACATTTCTCTCTCTCTCTTACTATCCAAGTCTTTTCTATCATCTATCATTATATCTTCTTAAAATTTGAATATATATTTTTTCCTTTCAATTCCTAATGTATTTTTATTATTACTTCCATTGTAATTGCTGAAAACAATAACTGCTCTTTGTAATATGGAATATGTTTTTTAATTTACGTGAAAAGCTGTAAAATGAATGACCTGTTATAAAATGTAAGACAACACGTCTCGAAATGCGCAATAAATCAATCAAATCAAATCTCGTGATTAATTTTTTGCTGTCTGTAAAACTTTCGCAGCATGCCATCTCTAATAACACAGCACTGAAAGAGGTCACACAAGACATTAGTTCACATTCTGGAGGTGTAGAGTTAAAATCGCCGTCCTTGATTTAAATTTAATTGTGTTTAAAGCTGTATGTTGGATCTGGACTGGTGTGTCTTACCTTCCACGTACTGAGGCGAATGCCAACCTAAATACTAATTTTCAACAGATCCTGCCGCTTCCATCTCAGCACTGCGTGATCTGATTCGGTGCTTCGTGTTGCCACGACGGCGACAAGACGTCAAATTCTACCCTTCCTTCTCTTTCACAGACGAGGTGACGCAGTAGTTACTGATGTTCAATAACAGTGTGGTTTAAATACCAGTCATACCAACTACGTTTAGATTTTCTGTAGTTTCCGTGAACAGCGTGAGATAAATTCTGAAATGGTTTCTTACAAAATTCATAGCCCACGTCGTCGTCATTCCTTGCCAAATTTAAGCTTACGGTTTCTGAAGCCTTCAACATCGACTTGACGTCAAACTCTTAGCATTTCATTTCCTTGCTATCTGTAACGATACTGACAACGGGGTACTGTTTCGAAGGCACAGTTATTTATAACACACTTACCACCGCCACAGTAGTAAATCAGTCATTCCAGCAGACAAGTAGGAACTGTGCTCATATTTTGCGAGAAGTCTGTGACTAGACAGAAGTATAATGCAAAAATGTTCCCCGGCCATGTCGGTCATGCCGTCGGTTACATAACCCTGACTGACAGTGATTGTGCTGTGGGAGATATTCACTGCGCCATCCTAAGACCTACGGTGGCTCATGTGGCACTACGAACGTTGCAAATACACCACTAGTACTGTTGACCACTTCTACAGTGTTTTCAATGATTTTTTCATGCCAGAAAATCAGGAACACGTTGCAGTAGGCTGTCAAATGTAATAACATATTCAGTTGATATCCTGGTCTTGAAAACGGCCTCATATTAATCATATCTGACAAACCTGGATTGTAATTAGGCTCAGGTGTGGGCGTACGCACCAAATGCTCGTCACCTATTAAAATTGTGTTGAGCTGTGAGTCTGGTCAGTGGTGAAACCTACTACCAAAATCGCGCGAAAAATGATCGTAGAACCAGCGAATAGACGAAATTCTATTGTTCCGAGTTCTAGTTGTGCTGTTAATGGAGCATCTTGGGTATTAATAACCGCTTCAGCTGTATTTGGTCCTTTATTACTGTGCCAGTACTGGTAATCCAAATACAGCTGAAGCGGTTATTAATACCCAAGGTCAATACTCACAGCTGTTGTTGCCCCACCTACAAGTTTGCCTATCAGATGAGCGTTCATAATGTTCTATACGTCGATGTGTAAGAGGCAGTCGTCAGTCATGGTACTGCTCACGCCATCTTGACAGAGCATGCGAAGTTACGGAAAATACGTAAATCTGAGCACCGTGGGTTCCCCACAGCCTGACGGAGGAACATAAGTTGAATACACACCTAGCAGCACCTAACACGGTATCACAATGAAGAATATCGTTTCTTGTGTCACATTGTCACTGGAGATGAAGCACGGTGCCATCATTGTGAACAGAAGAACAATCAGGTTCACCCCCCTCTGCCCCCCCCCCCCAAAAAAAAAATTCAGAGTTGTGCTTCCATCTCCGGGAAAGCCATGATGACCATTTTCTTTGACTTGCACGCCGCTCATTGACTGTCTGGAACACGGCACCACAATTGAAGCGCGCCATCAGATTCAGATCCCTAGGGATGTTGACGGATAACATAATTCTGTTACAGGATAATGCCCCGCTGCCTATTGCCAAGATCGTTTGGACTACGCTACAGATGTTTCAGTGGAAAGCCTTTACACGTCCTCCGTACAGTTCTGATCTCTCCTCGTGCGATTTCCATGTTTTTGGAGCCCTGAAGGTTCGTGGCCGTCGATTTGTTTTGGATGAAGAGGTCCACGCATGGGCACAATGATGGTTCCGCAGGGAACAGTAAACAATTTTCCATTAAGGTTCAGATGGTGCAAATGGCTCTAAGCACTATGGGACTTAACATCAGAGGTCATCAGTCCCCTAGACTTAGAACTACTTAAACCTAACTAACCTAAGGACATCACGCACATCTATATGCCCGAGACAGGATTCGAACCTGCCACCGTAGCAGCCGCGTGGTTCCGGACTGTAGCGCCTAGAACCGCTCGACCACAGCGGTCGGCTCCATTATGGCATTGATCGTCTTGTCTCACAGTGGAATTACTTTCGTAATAATAAACAGTTTCTTACTTTTTCCGTCGGTTTTATTTGGCTGCCCCTTAAGAAAGGTAGTTGGTAGAGTAATCTTAAGTCTTCATATGTGAAGCCTTACCGAAGCATTGTATCCAAGAGGCGGACGACGTATTTTCTCTCAGAAGCGATGAAGCAGTCGCACAGTTTTATCATGCTGTGTCGGTGATGAAGAATGACCCCCGGGTTCGATTCCCGGCGGGGTCAGGGATTTTCTCTGCCTCGTGATGGCTGGGTGTTGTGCGCTGACCTTAGGTTAGTTAGGTTTAAGTAGTTCTAAGTTCTAGGGGACTGATGACCATATATGTTAAGTCCCATAGTGCTCAGAGCCATTTGAACCATTTTTGAAGAATGACCATTTTGTTTCTGAGCAGGAAACAGTTCAACACCAGATCTTCTGTGTCACTTTCAGAAATGAGAAACCTATTATGCTGTTGACGCCTCGCAAAAAGATGTATCTATTACTGCAAAATGGACCTAACTCAATCTCATGTAACCAGATCTCAAACATGAAAGGAAGGAAATACATAATTCCTCGTCGCATCTATGGCTGGCTCAAGTGGGGGTGAATGAACATCTCCTTGTCTGCCCGCATGTGGAACGTGTGTTTCTTTTTTTCTTATTCTCCGTGTAGCGTACATAGAATGACACATTATTACTCTGGAATATTCTAAAGCCTTTGAATAGAAGCCGCGGAACCCGCATCTTTGCATGTGCGACCGCATGCTGGTACTGCCGGTTTGAAGTTGTGGAGGTCATTTGCCTAACAATGGCGTGTCACAGTGATTGGCTGTTGGGGACGGAATGGCTGTTCGTTATACCGGTCTGAGCTCTGTGTACACGGACAAACTCAACAGCATTCGCCTTTACTTTGTCTGAGATGCACACAAACAGAAGAAGCTGAGGGAGCAGAGACGAACTACTCCGGCTGTTGACGCATTCTCCCACACTCTCAAGTTCCACCATTCTCAAGTTCATATTTTTACTTTGTACGGAGGGTCCTTTACAACTTTCTTCAAAAAATATGTTTGTCCCTCAGACACTTAGGAAACAACCTTATGTAAATTCGACTTTGGACAAAGTAGTGTAGTCCACGGGAACTCAGGACAAGAAGTCTCTCTACGATTACTGGAAAATACAACCTCTTTTCCTGACTACTTTAGTCTTAAAATCAACCACCATTGTCGTAACCCGACATGGGCCGCGACATACTTAACTTTATAAGCTTACTCTCTCATCAGAACTGACTCGAGATTTTTGGTCATCCGTTTCTTGCTACACGAGAGACAGGAGAGGAACGGTGACGGGGCCAAGCCGAGATTTTTAGATCTCTGTGGGCGGAGACAGTACAGAATGACTTGGATGTCAGGGTAAAGTGGGTAGATAAGGTGATGAAAGGGAAAATGAGACTTTGGTTAGGCTTATTGGTCTGCTTTTTATTGCTTCTTCCCGTGTTAGCAAAGAACATGCAGAAGAGCACAGGAACTGCTTTATAAAATCACAAATGAGGCTTACTAGAGCAAATGGCCATCCCAGCCTGTAACTTAGGAACGGTGCCGGCCGGAGTGGCCGAGCAGTTCTAGGCGCTACAGTCTGGAACCGCGCGACCGCTACGGTCGCAGGTTCGAATCCTGCCTCGGGCATGGATGTGTGTGATGTCCTAGGTCGGTTAGGTTTAAGTAGTTCTAAGTTCTAGGGGACTGATGATCACAGAAGTTAAGTCCCATAGTGCTCAGAGCGATTTGAACCATTTATTTTGGAACGGCGCGCAGTGACATATGGTACTACTGACCACGAACCACGGAAGTGCCAGTTTCTACTGCTTTAACCGAACCTTTAGGTTCAAGTAGTCACATTGTAAGTGATACCGAGACGTAGGTAAAAGTTAGACAAATGTACGATGGAAACCAATAACCATAGCCCAGGGATATGCGATGGCAAGCTTTGCAAGTCCTCCTTAGTGGACAAAGTTAAATGTGTCTGGTTGACACTTATAAAGGCAACTGCTATGTTTCGTTCAAAAAATGGTTGAAATGGCTCTGAGCACCATGGGACTTAACCTAAGGACATCACACACGTCCATGCCCGAGGCAGGATTCGAACCTGCGACCGTAGCGGTCGCGCTGCTCCAGACTGTAGCGCCTAGAACCGCTGGGCCACCGCGGCCGGGTGGTTCGTTCATCCGAGGCTACTGTATTCCAGTGGAACTCTAGAATTCTGCCTTGCATAGCGTCTGGGGCTGTTTGCTTACAGACAGTAGGTGACTGCGTCGCTTTTTACCTCCAATTCGTAGTGAGTGCTCGTGTAATGACCTCTTAGTGGATTGACGAAAGCGGCTTGCACTGTACGTATCTCCTTAAGTTACAAAGCTTACAGCCAATATTCGCATTTAGAAGATTCTGTTTTTGTTTTGGCAACCCCTCATGATTGTCATTGCACCAGTGTTAGTCTAGTACTTCCCTTACTTGTCGTTTAATAAAAGTTTCAGAATTCTCATAAAAAATCGTAAAGAAAACATAATTGTAAAATGAACTACGAATCAGTATGTACCTTGCGCCATGATTGTTTTAAAATTGGTGTCCTGCTCATTAATATAGGTTGTAATGGTACTTGAATTACGTAACCATTACGGCACCTCACCTCAGCCTCTCGATACCAGCAATATTTTACTGTGTTTCTGTAAAATAATTAACATATTTCTGTGACAACATTCAGATTTGATTTCATTAATGTAGAGGTACTTTGATACATCGATATGTTTATATTGCAATGATATTATTCTTATGTGTATTCTTTCTTTTGTCACTATGATCTTTGACGTACTTGTAACTCTGAATTTTGGGCGCGTAAGCGGTTATTGGAGAGTCAGGTCTTGGTCGTCATATTGAAAAGACTCAAATTATAGTCAGTTTATGAAATGTGAATTTTAACAGTGAGGAAGATATTTTCAAGTATGTTTTATATTGTGGAGTGATGTTGCAACAAAAGTAATAAAAAAGAAGTGTAAATTAAATTCGGAGTGCTGATGATTTTTTTTTTACATCAGCATTGTCCTAACTTGCAAAAGTTTAATCTTCAAGAATCGTTTATGAAACACATCTATAAAACTTTTGAATATCGCAGAATAACACCTATGCCTCTTTGCATCCGAGCTTGGAATCATCACTACCTAGATTTTCGACGATTGAGCCATGAGTTTATAACGAGACAAGTGTGGGAAACACGAAAAGATGAGTGCCTAGTTTATCCATTATTTCAAGAAATGACTTTATTAACTGTGCTCTAATGACACCTGCCCTATAATATAACTTTGTTGTTGCCCGAAAATGCAACATGTAGCAGCGTGAGCAACACTACAATCATAATTAATTTTTGGCCTTTGTTGTGGTAGGGTTGTTAGAAGGTAAAGAACCATAAAATTTATGACACAAAATAAATCTCCGTCCGTGAGTGAGCTGTACTGTACGGCACCGGTACAGTAAAAACCTACATTCCCTAGTCATCGTACAGTGATATTCACAGGACACAAGTAAATACTATAGAGGAGAACCTTAAAAAAAGCTAACAGTGGCGACTGTTGCAGGAATTGGAAACGTATGAATTCCCTGGCGCGGTCGCTGCGCTCTCCCATACAGACTTCGCCTATTCTCCGGCTGCACAGTGGGCGCGAGGCCGGATCGCTTCAGCTACAGAACACACGTGTGCCGAGTGCGTCGTCGCCGCTGTGTAGCAGACCTCAATAAAAATGTACGTTAAAATGCAAAGAGTGGTATGCGCTTTGTGGCAACAATTCGGCAGCTACAAAAGCGCCGCGGGGGAGCGCCGTCCGGCCGCACCCCCTCCCTCACCCTCGCCCCGCCAGCTTTGAGAGGCCACCCCTGCCCGCAGGGGGCAGACCGCCCCCCGGCCGCCGCGAGCCTCTGTTTCCTCGCCCCGGGGGCAGCTTTTCCTGTCTGTAGCGCCGCTGCCGCCGCGCCGCCAACAAAAACACGCCCTTGCGAACCAGTCGCGGCGGCCCGCCGTTTTTACATCACTTCGCCTGCTCGGCGTAATCTCGCTCCTTTCCCCGCCGGCACGCCCCCTCGTTTCTTCCGAGACCCGCTCGGCGCGAGGGGGGATCCGATACAGAAGTGTATCGAGTTCGGTTCATTTAGCGTCCGTCGAGGAGCACTTGCTACCGAAGTGGTGCCCGCCCAGTTCTCCTCCCGGAGGTGGGAGGTGAAGGGGTTTGCCCCGGCAGTGAAACCGCAAAAAAATGGGAGCACTCGCTTGTGGTCTGGAAACACACAAAGAGATGGCATAATAGCGGCAGTTAATGGTTTCGACGTACTGTTGTATCAGTTGCTGTGGAGGGCTTCCCTGCAAACGGTGAAACTCTAGCCGCTGTGACCAGTCTCCCCGTGACCGTGGATTCCGGTTCCGACAGCTGCGAGGAAAGAGATGCATGTATCCTGTGATCTTCTAGCAGTGTCTTTCTGTTATTAGCTGTAATGGTACAGTGGTTGAATTATTTCTTGCATCACCTTCCATAACTCAATACTTTCGTTATAATCGTGGAATATTTTAGGTAAATTGGTTTGATTTTCCTCTCTTCCTGTAGGAACAAAATATGTTGCATAATAATTTGTATCACTTTTATTCTCTTGATTTATTTCTATAAAATGAGTTATTTAAATTGTAACACTTTCTTAAGGAACGGGTGGAATTGCATGTATCGTGTGATCTGTATTTTCTTTTGAACTGTAAATGTTAATCTCGTAAGAAACATTGAATTTTAGTTTCACGACATAACAATGATAATTTTTAGTGTTTGTATACAAATAGGACTGAAGACCACAACAACATACAGATAGTTACCTCATCAGTATCCACTATTGCCATTCAATCGGTCCTCCACGTGCCTTAATAACCGCTTTGCATCCTGTAGGCATTGAGACAGTTAACTTATTAAAGTATTCCTCACTCAGTTGATGGAACCACACACGCACAAGTGTCTCCAACAGTTCACGTTTATTCCGTGGCTTCTTTTTCGTGACACCATTTCCTGTAACCTTCCAACAGTTCTCAATACGATTCAAATTGCTATTTCCAGGTCATTCTAGCGTTAGAACTCCATTTTGTCTTAGGAAAAGTTTTAACAGAAATGTAAAACCGCGTAACTATTAAGTTGAAACATCACCTGCCTAACGCTTGATACAGACGTTAATCACAGGACTTACCTTCAGTGCTTTCTGGCAAGGAGCAGAATAAACTTGGTAAATGCAACTGGAAACATTTCTTAATGTGGTCATAAGCTTCCTTTCAAGATTGCTGATGTATACGTTTACACAGACTATGCCATTTATAGAAGTCCAGACGTCCTATTCCGTGGGTAGAAATGCATCCCCTGACCTTCTGTCCTGTTGAATGTTTGACTACTTGTCTTATAAATGAAGGCAAAAATTCTTCACCTACTCTGGGATACACGAACGCTTTGCCATCAGACCCATGCAGATGAAATTTAGATTCCTCTGAAAAGAGTGCTCTGTTCCACATCTCTGGCGTCCATGGTACATGTGCTTTTTCCCACTGTGGCCGCTGTCGCATTGTTTTTGTTTATCATCTCATTATTACGCCTTTCGGCACAACCCCATCATCAGATCTGTCAAAACCATATATAGTACTCCTTCGGCCCCTACTACATTCCGAAAGGCCATCAGTGTCCTTTAGTTTTGGCACTGATGATCTTCTGGAATGTAGTAGGGTGCGACAGGGTACTGTATACGATTTTGATAGAGCTGATGATGGGGTTGTGCCGAAACGCGTAATGGTGAGATGAGATTATGAATAAAAAGTACGTTGGCGAGTAAGACCAGTGTGTCTTCCATTCATGGCCAGCAGGTCACAGATCTCGTAACAGATTTCTTGTATATAGTGATGATATAACTCTCTTCATGAGCTCGCGAGTGCAGAGAATTCTCTCAACTAATTGTTTGCAGCCTAAGCTTTTGTACAGAGAAGAGTCAGAACGAATTACAGAAGTTTAGGTTTCAACATCACGTCGACGTCATTCTTAGACTATTAGTGACGAGAACTAGGTCAGTCGTACATGGATGAGGTAGGGTGTAGGCCGTTGACCCTTTTCAGAGAGTATATTCAAAATTTTGTTTATGTAATTTAGGAAAACGATAGAAAATGTAAATGGAAGTGTCTAGACGGATATTTGCGCTTAACCGCACTCCCCCGAATCTTTTCCAATTCTTTCCTTCTTCTCCCATCTGGTCCCGGCGGAGGTTCGAGTGCTCCCTCGGGCATGGGTGTGTGTGTTTGTCATTAGGATAATTTAGGTTAAGTAGTGTGTAAGCTTAGGGACTGATGACCTTAGCAGTTAAGTCCCATATGATTTCACCCACATTTGAGCATTCTCCCATCTCTCTTCCTTATACTAGTTTTCGCCACAGACCGTAGCATTAGAGAAAAGTGTACAATGGAGTCATTCAAGTGGGAGGGACATCCTGTGAGTTACTGCGCTCGTTCAGTATTCCTCGGTTCATCATGTCTTACGCAGGATTCACAAGCAGCTCACTATAACGTATTTGCGAAGGGTACACGATGTGTGTATATTCAACATTTCTGGGTGGCAGGGCGTCCACACCTACAGTCACCTTCAAATGAAATTGTTTACTCTTTATTTAACAGGTTTAATACTGTGGCCACTGAGAGATAGGAATCCTAAAAAAACTGTTCAAATGTGTATGAAATCTTATGGGACTTAACTGCTAAGGTCATCAGTCCCTAAGCTTACACACTACTTAACCTAAATTGTCCTAAGGACAAACACACACACATCCATGCCCGAGGGAGGACTCGAACCTCCGCCGGGATCAGCCGCACAGTCCATGACTGCAGCGCCATAGACCGCTCGGCTAATCCCGCGCGGCGGAATCCTAAAACGAAAATGTTCGGGTGAGTGGTTCGCAATCTCACTCTCTGTGAAGGTGCAATAATAATTTTCTTTAACTCAGTGACACTCAACTACTTAATACCATTAAGTGAGAGGGAACCTAACCTGCTGCTGAGTCACGCATTGTTGTAGTTTTGCCGGCCGGAGTGGCCGTGCGGTTCTAAGCGCTACAGTTTGGAACCGCGTGACCGCTGCGGTCGCAGGTTCGAATCCTGCCTCGGGCATGGATGTGTGTGTTGTCCTTAGGTTAGTTAGGTTTAAGTAGTTCTAAGTTCTAGGGGACTTATGACCTCAGCAGTTGAGTCCCATAGTGCTCAGAGCCATTTTCTGTTGTAGTTTTGAGAAGTGCGGGAATATACGGTGACACAGGACTTTGAGTGTGTTCCTCTCCTACTCGACATCTTAGTGTCGTTCCAGCAGCGAAGATACCTGCAGTGACACATGCTCCGCTCCATTTAACATTTTCCACATTACTACCTCTGTATGTTTGACGTGCTGATGAGGGCCGTCCAACACTGGGACTGCGACTACGCTCGTGGGTTCGGCTCTGGAGAGGTCGCACGGGGAGCGAGCGGTCCCATGCCAGCGCTGACGGAGACACGGTCTGGGAACCGCAGCCCGCGTCAGATGCACGAGATAACGCCCCGCGCACCTTCTCCAGTCACTCTACTCCACTCCAGCGGGGCGCGCTTTCCGGCCGTTCTGTTGTTGACAGTTTGCGAGTGTATTTATGTTTTTCACATTTTTGCTGAAGATCTGATGATGGTCATTAAAGACCGCAACCGGTAATATGTTAAGGGGGGTAGGACGTCAAACGGGCCGACTTGGAGCAGCAGATGCACCACGGGCACATTTCAATTTCCAGTGTCTATACTTTTACAAGTAAATTCATAAAACTTTGTCAGCATGACCAGGAAGGATTCAGGATTCACACTCGTAGCAGCGGAAGTTCAAAAACATAACAAAACTAATTTTTTTTTTACATGTGAAATTTCATCATTTTTTCACTTACTATTGGCTACATTTACTGCTATAGGTACACTTTTCTTCATAAGTAAGAGAGACTGTTCGATGAATTTTGCACAGCATATAAACCATACTTACAGGTGTCTGAAACTCTAGAATCTATTTAATTTATGAAAAAATGAATGAGCTGTTACGTTTTAAACTTTGTTTGGAAAAAATCAAATTTTGTAGTTAATTATCTCAATTTTTACCACAGTTTTTAATAGATTTGGAAAATTCTAGAGTTTCATACACCTGTAAGTATGGTTTGTATGCTGTGCAAAATTCATCGAAGAATCTCTTTTACTTGTGAAGAAAAATGTACCTATAGCGACAAATGCAGCCAACAGTAAGTGAAAAAATGATGAAATTTCATATATAAAAATTTTATTTTGTTATGGGTTTGCACTTCCACTGCTATGAGTGAATCCTGAATCCTTCCTGGTCATGCTGGCAAAGTTGTATGAATTTACAGAATGAGATTTTCACTCTGCAGCGGAGTGTGCGCTGATATGAAACTTCCTGGCAGATTAAAACTGTGTGCCCGACCGAGACTCGAACTCGGGACCTCTGCCTTTCGCGGGCAAGTGCTCTACCAACTGAGCTACCGAAGCACGACTCACGCCCGGTCCTCACAGCTTTACTTCTGCCAGTACCTCGTCTCCTACCTTCCAAACTTTACAGAAGCTCTCCTGCGAACCTTGCAGAACTAGCACTCCTGAAAGAAAGGATATTGCGGAGACATGGCTTAGCCACAGCCTGGGGGATGTTTCAAGAAAGAGATTTTCACTCTGCAGCGGAGTGTGCGCTGATATGAAACTTCCTGGCAGACCGAGACTCGGTCGGGCACACAGTTTTAATCTGCCAGGAAGTTTTATGAATTTATTTGTAAAAGTATAGACAGTAGAAAATAAAATGTCCTGTGGTGCCTCTCCTGCTCCAAGTCGGCCCGTTTGACGTCCTACCCCCTTGACAAAAAGTTTGTGACCATAGAAGTAAATTAAAGGAAACTTATTACATATACGGGTCACTGTTTCTTCGCGACAATGGCGCAGCTTGTGAAACATAATTCAAACACACACACACACACACACACACACACACACACACACACACACACACACACACACACAAACTATACACACGCATTTAATGGGATAATGGTAAGAGCTGAAGGACATGAAAGGAATACAGCTGTTGAGAAGGGAGTGGAACAGAGTTGTGGCCTCTGCCTGTGTTATTCGATCTGTACATAGAGCAAGCACTAATGGAAATCAAGGAGAAATTTGGGGTGAGAATTACATAGTGGGGAGAAGAAAGCTTTGAAGTTTGCCTGTTGTTACGATTCTCGTCGTCAGTTGTTATGAGGACATGTGGCCTATGCTTGATAGAAACATATATGGCAGGTTTGGAACTGAAGTCGGTAAGGAGCTGGCAGCACGGTCGGTATCTGCAACTACTGAAATAATTAGTAGTCGTTGGTAAAAAATAATGTATATTGTATTTAACTAGTGTTACAGGCGGCTTTATATGCTGCATACATGTAAATACAAACTGATATCTAGAGGGGCATCACTTATGCCAACCTTGTCACAATTCGCGGAGCGGCGCTTATCGCGACTCACGGGTCCAGCGATATCTTTTACGGACCGCGATCGATATCTGCAACCCTTAACGAGTATGATATCGAACGTTGATACCACACCTGTAACATTGGGATTGCCTCTGAGACGACAAACGACTTGGAAGACCAGTTAAACGAAATGGATAGTTTCTGGGAAAGGAGATTATAAGATGAAGACAAACCAGAGGAAAACAAGGGTAATAGAATGTAATCGAATTAAATCTTGATGCTGAGCGAATTGGATTAAGGAACGTGACACTAAAAGTAGGAGACCAGTATTGGTGTCTGGGCAGCAAGGTGATTAACGATGAACGAGGCAGAGAGGATAGAAAACACAGGTTTTCAACAGCAAGAAAAGCGTTTCTGAAAAAGAAAGAAGTTTCTTAACATCTAATATAAATTTGGATGTTAGGAAGTGTTTTCTGGGAGTATTTTGTCTAGAGTGTAGCCTTGTACGGAACTGAAACGTGGACAATAAACTGTTCAGACAAGAACAGAACTAAAGCTTCTGAAATGCGTTGCTGCAGAAGAATTCTGAAGATTAGATAAGTAGATCGAAAAATTACTGAAGAAACACTGGAGATATTTTGAAAACATCAGTTTGGGGCAGAAGTTGATTGAAAGAAGGCTTCGGTCGATAGAACTCATCCTCAAGTATCAAGCAGTAGTTGGTTTGGTAGCTGAAGGAAATGTGAGGGTTAAAAATATTAGAGGGGGCTAAGGGTTCAGTACAACATGCAGATTTAAATGTATGTAGATTGTAGTAGTTAAGTAGAGGTTGAGAGGTTTGCGTAGGACAGACAACCGTGTAGAGCTGCATCAAACCAATATTCGGACTAAAGCTCGCAAGAACGGCAGCAGATAAGAAGAAAGTGGAACATTAGCGTTTGACGTCTAGTCGACTAAGTCGTTAGATACAGAACGCAACATCGGACTGGATACAGTCAGTGAGCTCCCGTGTTCTGTTCAAACGAACCATCCTGGCATTCTAGTTAAGCCGTTTGTGGAAAGGGTCAATCCGGATGTCAGGACGGGAATTTGAATCCCAGTATTCAATGCCACCTATTCGACAAATGTCCACAAAATATATGGATATTAGAATGAATGAATGAATAGTGTGTTTTAGCAATTCGATTTCCCAGAACAGAATTCCAAACTACAGTGTTCAAGGCTCAGAGGTAAGACAGTGAAATAAAACCTTGAGAAAGATAAGTCGTGAATATGTAACCATTTCTTGTAAGTATTAATTTCGGGTAACATACGATAATTTGCTTTCTCTGAAGCATCACACTTACCGCTCTCACAATGTAACACAAAATCTCGTACATGAGTCGAACACGCACTATATCCAATAAAACTAATTGTACTTACGACTTCATGTTGCTAGAAATGATGTCAAAAACTTAAAGTTGCAACATCGTCCAGGTAACGTTAAACCGTGCTAACAGATTAGGTGCTTATGAGTAGCATGAATGGGAAGCAAAGCAGAATATATCGATAGTGAACGAAAGAATTCAACGACGTCGGTCTGACAATGTAGTAGAGTCCTTATCGCTGAATTGATTATTTCCTGCCGACCGTATCTGCCGACCTAGATCTCGGAGGGCCACTAACATCTAACTTTTCGTACTTCATTTCCTGCCGAGCTGTCTCGACTTCCGTGCGACTTAAGTGTTCTCTCAAGCCCTACAGTGATGCAAGGGAAAGATAATGCTTAAAAATTAAGATACTCAGTCATTTTTGTACCAGGATAATGTAAAAATTGCACAGAACTTGAGTTAACAGAAAATAAGTTAGAGAGTCCTCGAGTATAACGACCATTTCACAGAGAGCAATTAATTTTACGAAATGTAAGAAAATCAACACTGTTAACAGAACGATACTAACATGGGGCTGTGAGAAGGGCGCAGTTTTACTCTGCCAAGTGAAACTAGGCAATAATTTCACTAGGCCTCTACGAATCGCTCATGATTTTAAATTGTATAATGTCCAAATCTCTCTACCTAAAAGCGAGATAATTTTCATACGATTGCGACAACTGCGATGGAAACTAAGGTTTGCAGCAACATTCTAGTTCAGTCTTGTAGGGACGGATGCTCTCCGAATTTTTTCAGTAAACCATACTGTGATGCTTAACGGGTGTCTTGTAACGTCTGGCTGGCACTGTATTTGGATGAGATACTTTCTGAGGACGCTCTGTAATCAGTCGCAGTTTAATATCTGTCATCCTTATGATTCTATTGTACAGTCATTCGATTTTAAATCGTTCCGTTTGCATCCTTACACATTCTTAATGCGTCTGATTGTTTACAGTGACTATTCGGTAGTGTTGCCATCACACTTATTTCCGGCTATTCATGGGCAATACGTTGACTTCTTTATATTGAGGGCTAACTGCAGTCGATCATTTTCATTGTCCACTTCATAGTTCTGCTGAACACAGACGTGAGTCATTTCGAACAGTTTGGAGGGATAATTCGACGTGGCGGTTTGTTTCCCTACAACCACTTGCGCTGCTATCCTCGCCTTCACTGAATTAACAAGGCAGCAGTCGGACTTAGCCCTAGGGATAAGAAAAATCGATCGGTTAAAAACGATACCGGTATTTTCGTTCTAAATAACCGGTATTTTTCGGTAGTGGTTTGCACTCGGATATAACAGGAATTTTTATTTTTTGGTGATAACTGGGCAAGACAGCAGCGCTAAAATGTTTCGCTTTTAAATAAACCTCTTTTTTTAAAAAAAAACGAGTAATTTATATTCTTAAAATTTGAGTTGTTTCAATTATTGCACTGTCATAGAAAATGGGAAAGTCGATCAGTTCTATTTCAATAACATTGCTGACAGAAACGAGCAACAAACACATGACATAAGAATTGATACAGCACTGCTGAGACATTAATGTACCTGTTACCATGTGGTGTGTCACATTAGACGGTACAGTGTGTAAAACTTGCCCCATCTGGTCCATATTATAGCTTCTCACTGTCATCGTCGGACATCAGTTGTATTACAGAATGACACCATCTGTAGTCTGGAAGTTTTATCAATGAATTACAATGCTCCACTTGCTGTAAAAGATTACAAACGGGAGGAGCCACAGCTAACTTGTTTATAATTTTACGAGAAAACTTAAAACTCAACATTTGATTCGAAGTTTACAATAAAAAGAGAAAGCAGCTGTTCTGCTGCCTATGTTTCTGTAATATATGTTTAACTGCTTGTAGTCATTGAAAACGGATAAATTTATACGAAATATAGAGTTCTTCATCCTCAGTTTTGACTCTTTAAGACTGACTATTTGTAACGTCCAAATAGTGGCATGATCCTCGATTACAACATGAATTTTGAGCAGAGTCTCAAAAGAGTAGAATCAATAGGAGAATACTGGTGATTTTTTTTTAGTAGTCAACCACTTACCAATTTTCGAGAAAAGCAGCGGACAATGGACGGACTAAGTTTCCTTTTATGTGCCTATTTATTTTAATATTTTGGATCTGTGTATCTTAAAACTGATGGAGTCAAAAATTTTCAATCTTTGTTCGATTTCTATGTTTAATACGGGAAAGAATAGGACTAAAGAACCGAAAATGAGTTATTTTAGAAACCGTTTGTTTTGAGCGGTTTTAATGGTCCGGTTAAACTAGCGCTGAAAAAACTAATGTAACCGAAAACCGGTTGTTTCAGTGGTAACCACGATCCCCACTTAGCTCTTTGGGCTGGCTGTGTGTGTGGAAGGCACAGTGCCTGCTGCCCCTTGGAAGGCAGACCGTCCCGCCAGTCATTCAGTTAGCGACCGGCCTCACCGACGAAAAATAAAAACATAGCGGACGGGCCACGAGAGGCACCGAACAACAAATATGTGAAAACGGTGAAGTGAAATTATAGCGGCGCATCCATAAATTCCCAACACCATTCCATAGCGTGAGCCAAGCATGACGTCTGACGGCGCATATTGGTCTTCCTAGCTGCTACACTTTTCAACAGCACCAGTCGTTTTCTCACCGTCCCCCCTTTCTCTCTCCCCCTTCCCTACCCCTCACTCTCGCCCTCTCTTTCACTCTCTTTTATTTTTCTTCTGCTGTTGTATATACTTCAACACAGAAAATAGCGGACACATTTGGCAGACACTCAACGCGTCTCCGTTTTCCACCGGAGTACGAATTCAGTTGGCGCTGGCCATTACATCGGACAACTTTATAGTCGCTACATGTAACGGCTGTCTCGTCCAACCAGCGATATCATCTTTTCAACTCATATTTCACATAGAAATATCAGTTTAACTTTCAGCCCGACTATAGATTGTAAGGTTTATGAACTTTGGTAGCAGCACAGTTTGCTACGTGTGTTTCACTCTGAACTTAAGTCGATCTGTGGCTCTTTTGAACAAAATAAGTTGGACTGTAAACTTTGTTGGAGACGTAAGTTTGGTATATTTTATTTCTCGCCAAGAACGCAATGATACAGATATTCAAAACGTAACTATACTTTTCGTTTCAGTTCCACTTTCTAGATATCGAGGACGATTTCCTTTTAATTACATCAGTTTCTAAATTCATCCGAGTTATAATTGGTGTTGGGGAAAATTGTTATGATTAGTGTGACAAGAAAGAATCGTAGGTTGCCTTCTTTCTCCTTAGGTTCATTTGACGATTTGCTGCTGTTCGTATAATATTCTATATTACAAGTATGTCACTTTAGACAGAATTATTTAGTAATGTATTCGCTTTGGATACCTTATTTTGCGACAGTGATAGTTTTATTGTAACTTGCCAGTTCTGTAATTATTGTTGTTCACTGAAAAGTTTAATCCTTAAGCGGCTGTATTCCATGTTTCGCTGCTTGACTTACGTCTGAATGTTACATTAACTAAATCAGCAATCATCGTATAAGAAAGTATTCTAATAAAAGTAAGTCAACGAATCGTGTTTGACGACAGGTTGATTAACCTGAGCCGCCTCCGTGTGCATCCACGTCCATTATTCAGCAACCGACATGCCTGCAACATATCACAAAATAAAATCATCGGTTGCTAGGCAATAAGCTCGCCACTCTTCTTGGTGGTTTCTGCTAAGAGTTCACTATGAAACGGCATCAGCTTTCACAGTGTATCTTCACTTCTGTAATCTTCCAAATCACAAATACAAAATTACTCTACGCAAGCATCCATTACAGTGATATAGAGCACACAGAAACATGACTGTCACCCGACGCTAAGGACAGACATGTATAAGGGTCAGATCCTTAGATGGAACGTATACGAAACACAAGTAATTTTTTAGGGGAAACATAGATACATCAGCGGCGTTTGCGATATAATAGTTCTTGGCCATCCGGTTTCCAGGCCAATAACAAAGTGACTGGTTTGGGTTTCTGCGGCCGTCGTAACATCTGTAGTCATCGTAAAGTGCCACAGGATAAATTTCTTACGTAATTGCACCAGCGAGCCGACGTGTCAAAACAAGTAGTAAATCACGTGGCCCTTATTTGCGCATTGAATTTGTTCCCGCCTGCAGGTAGGCAACCAAGTAAACAGCGGACTACTGTCGCCCTTTCCCCTGGTGAACGATTTAAAACCATTGCATTCCCACGTATAGACGTCTCGCGCGCCACGAACAGTGCCGATACTTAGCACCTCCCGTTAAAAATTCGGAGAGTTGCGATATATACTAAAATGTGCCTATTTTCTGTACGCCTTGTAGTTTTCGCACAGCTGTCTTCTGAAACCCCAGAGGTACTTGCAAATAACCCTTTTTGTCCCGTGTGGTCTGAGGCTAGAAAAAGCGAATAAAATGGTTTGTGTTGAGAGCAGTGTATTGTTGAGGTACTTTTGAGATGACTGAGAGTGTGCCGGATAGTCATGTGGCTTGCTGATTCAGTGGATATGGGCCCCAATTCAAATCTAGCAATCCAGCGTTCAACCATCGGTCAGTCCTAGGATTTCTTTTCTTTCGCGCCACACAACATTTTTGTTAATGTGGAAAATGACAAGCTGCACCGTAGTTTGCAGTCGACATTGTACTGTACATTCCCCTGTTACGGGCTGGATAGAGCAGTTGAACGTCGGTGGAAGGACAGAGTGTACTAGCTCAGTGGGACCGTACATACCTGTAGATGCCAGTCTAGAGCACTGTTCTGTGACAATTTTGTTGCTGTCTCTTCTATACTCCTAATATCACTTGCCATCGCGTGGCATAGATGCCTGGGACATACACAATAATAACAAGAAAATATGTAGTTATTGTAAATTCTTCCGGGGTCAGGGATTTTCTCTGCCTCGTGATGACTGGGTGTTGTGTGATGTCCTTCGGTTAGATAGGTTTAAGTAGTTCTAAGTTCTAGGGGACTGATGACCATGGATGTTAAGTCCCATAGTGCTCAGAGCCATTTGAACCATTTTTTTTTGTAAATTCTTCATTTACAATAAAATATATACTGAAGAGCCAAAGGAACTGGTACACCTGCCTAATATCGTGTACGACACCCGCGAGCGCGTAGAATTGCCGCAACACGACGTGGCATGGACTCTACTGATGTCTGAAATAGTAATGCAGGTAACTGACACCATGATTCCTGCAGGACTGGCCATAAATCGGTAAGAGTACGAGGGGGTGGAGATCTCTTCCGAACAGCACGTTGCAAGGCATCCCAGATATGCTCAATAATGTTCATGTTTGGGGAGTTTGGTGGCCAGCGGAAGTGTTTAAACTCAGAAGAGTGTTCCTGGAGCCACTCTGTAGCAATTCTGGCTATTTAAGGTGTGGCATTGTTCTGCTGGAATTGCCCAAGTCAGTCGGAATCCACAGTGGACATGAATGCACGCAGGTGATCAGACAGGATTCTTACGTAAGTGTCATCTGTCAGCGTCGTGTCTATACCTATTAGGGTCCCAAATCACTCCAACTGCACACGCTCCATACCATCAAGTTCCTGCACCAACTTGAACAGTCTCCTGCTGACATGCAGGGTCCAAGGATTCATGAGGTTGCCTCCATGCCCGTACACGTCCATCCACTCGATAGAATCTGACATGAGACTCGTCCGAACAGGCAACATGTTTCCAGTCATCAGCAATCCAATTTCGGTGTTGAAGGGCCCAGGCGAGGCGTAAATCTTTGTGTTGTGCAGCCATCAAGGGTGCACGTGAGGCCCTTCGGTTCCGAAAGCCCACATCGATGATGTTTCGTTGAATGGTTCACACGCTGACACTTGCTGATGGCCCAGCATTGAAATGTGCAGCAATCTGCGGAAGGTTTGCACTTGTGTAACGTTGAACGATTCTCTTCAGCCGTCCTTGGTCCCGTTGTTGAAGGATCTTTTTCCGGCCGCAGCGACTTCGGAGATTTGATGTTTTACAGAATTCCTGATATTCAAGGTGCACTCGTGAAATGGTCGTACGGGAAAATCCTCACTTCATCGCTACCTCGGAGATGGCTCCCATCGCTCGTGCGCCGACTATAACACCATGTTCAGACTAACTTAAATCTTGATAATCTGCCATTTTAGCAGCAGTAACCGGTCTAACAACTACGCCATTTTTTTTTCCTTTATTGAATTTCGATTCCCCCACAAGGCGGCGGGCTCTCAGCAGCCTAGTACGCCGCTCTTCAGCCTACACAATTTTTAAAACATAAGAAGATAAGAAACAATAAAAGCAGGCGATAAAACGGTGACTTGAATTGTAAAACGGCGAAAAATTGTGGAAAATTAAAACATAAAACAAAGGGTGGGCGATGCAATTCCGTATGGTGGATTGCGGAGTATGTATGTAGATGTAGATGTAGAAGCAGACAGGTAAAATAGTAGACAGACAATTAAAAAACACGCGACAGTCTGGCTTCTGTTCTCGAGAGTTATAAAAATCGCTCACAGCGACAGTATAATGTCCGTTCGCGACACTTCGGAAAAGACGCACAACACTTAACAATCACTGGAAACACTGCACTAAAAAGGCGGCATGAAGATAACACACCACAGCCAAGGGCAGATGGGGGGGGGGGGGGGGGGACCTGGACAGATGACGAGAAAAAAAAGGGGGGAAGAGAGTAAAAACGAAAAGGGGAGGGGGAACCGACGGAGGGAGAGGATTCATAAAAGGGGGGGGGGGAGGGCAGACGCGAGAGGGAATGGGGAAAGGAAGAGGAGGGACATGCAAAAGGACTTGGGAGAGAGAAGGGAGGCAGAGAGAGGGTAGGCAAGGAAAAAACAGGATGGAAGGGTGGGGGGGAGGGAGCCCAGGAAAAGGACAGAGGAAGGGAGGGGGAGGTGAGATCAGAGTTGATAGGAGGGATAAATGGAGGGAGGGGGGCATCATCTGGGAGGGGGAGTTGACGGAAGCCACTCTGGGAAAGGAGATGAAGGGTGTAGAGATGGAGGGTAGGGGGGGACACAACGGTGAAGGCGCGGCAGAGGGCGGGGGTTGGAGAGGAGCAACCAGGGGATGAGGAGGATCAAGGCGGCGCCTGAAACTTGTTGACTTATATAGGGGTGCCGTGGCAGTGCCGTATTCTGCCTGTTTAGATTTCTCTGTATTCGAATACGCATGGCGCTTCAGTGTAAACAGACGTGGTAATAACGTGAAGTGCGGTTTCCGACCACATTCGTAGCCTCTGACCTGCAAACCGAGTCGGCGGTGAGCTTTCCAACTGCTGCCGGAAAGAGTAAGGTACCTGTCTCGTTTCGAGCTGCCTGGCGACCAGTTCATTGGGGCTGGGTGACACCTGAGGTCGCTCTCACCGGCCGGTTTATTGACGCGTATGTGGTGTGTGTGCGGCGGGCTCGTGTGAGCACGTGACCGACACGGCACGGCAGCGGTCGCGCGCCTGTGAAGTACGAGTCCGCGCCGCGCCTTGCCGCGCCGCCGCGTGTGTGCCGATGTTATCTCGCCCTACTGCCGGCGCCGCAGCCGACCGGGCCATCTGCTGTCAGCCCGCCCGATAAGTTACTGCCGCCGTAAAACCATTATCCGGCCTTATTTTCTCTCTCCTCTGACGTTAATACGTTTTATTTTGCTTTACATTTCCCTCTCCCTCCCGCTTGCGGCCTTTCACGGCGCTGTACGCGTGTTTCTGAAATGCGAGAGCGGCCGACACCGTCTTTTACATCGCCAGTAGATGTTATAACGGACTTCGTGACCCGTAACTCAGGGAAAGTGGAGCGCCGGCCGCCTTGTAAGGTCATCGGCGCGATACATTGCAGATCGCCGCGCGCAATTTTATCGGAGAAAGTCTAATCGTTGTCAGAACAATGTACTTCTGCTTGCAGACTGGGCAACAAATGTTGGCAGTAGCTAACAGCATTCACACCATCATAACTTTTTCTGCTGACTGAAACCTACTACAGTGAGTTTAGCTTTCTAGTTGGACGATATACGGTAGTCCGTTGTTCAACAGCGCTAATAAGACGATTTCAGTTCACATAATTCTGAAGTGTCAGATTCTTCATAAAATGATGGTGATGTTTCTGTGTTTACGAATCAGTAATATTTACAATTCGTGAGAACACGTTCTACTACAGCCAAGACATTAGGTACAATTTTGAAAAAGAAATGCTCAAATTACATCCAAAACATCCAGTCGTCTGTGAAGACATGTATTAAATATTCTCGATGCACTCGTCGCGTTCAGCGACACAGGACTTAATACCGCAACAGCGAGGTGAGGGCATGCAGTGGAATAGCACACTGAAAGACCTGAAGGTCACGACACGCCTCCTTAGCTGCTCGATCAGCCCTTTCATTCCCCAGAATTCCCACGTGCCCTGGTACCCAGCAGAAAGACACCTCCTTCCCCAGTCACTGTAGTTGGAGGAGGGCGTCCACGATAGTCTGGGTTCCTTTATCTGGTGGGTACAAACGCTGGAGAGAGTAAAGGGCGCTCAAAGAATCTGTACAGACGAGAAATCTAACACAGGGAGAATGTCTCACCTGCTCCAGTGCCCGCAACATTCCATATAATTCTGCGTCAAAGATGGTAAATACGGGAGGCAGTCTGACCTTTAGAACACGATCCGGGAAGACTACAGAGCAAGCAACGGAGTTACCCTGCTTGGACCCATCCGTAAAAATAGCTACATGGTCGTGGCGCTCAGATAAAACGGCAGAAAAGACTGCATTAAAAACGGAAGCAGGAGTGGTATCTCTTATGCACCGCACCAAATCTAAAATCACTCTGGGCCGCTCCAGTAACCAGGGTGGCAGACCGTTAAAAACCTGGACTTGAGGTCGCACTGGCACCACACCGAGTGACTCCACACGGATCCAAAACCTACTAATTATGTCGTCGCACTGCCCCGTTAACCTGTTCGTTCGTCTGCACAGTACAGTCAAACCTCAGAGTTTCGTATTGAAACTCTAGGTTTTGTCTCCTCTGGAACTGAAGCAAAATTAAAAAAAAAAGAGCACTTTTCAGTATCGAAGGTACATGGATTGTACAGGGTGGTCCATTGATCGTGACCGGGCCAAGAATCTCACGAAATAAGCGTCAAACGAAAAAACTACAAAGAACGAAACTCGTCTAGCTTGAAGGGGGAAACCAGATGGCGCTATGGATGGCCCGCTACATGGCGCTGCCATAGGTCAAACGGATATCAACTGCGTTTTTTAAAATAGGAACCCCCATTTTTTATTACATATTCGCGTAGTACGTAAAGAAATATGAATGTTTTAGTTGGACCACTTTTTTCGCTTTGTGATAGGTGGCGCTGTAATAGTCACAAACATATGGCTCATAATTTTAGACGAACAGTTGGTAACGGGTAGGTTTTTTAAATTAAAATACAGAACGTAGATACGTTTGAACATTTTATTTCGGTTGTTCCAATGTGACACATGTACCTTTATCATTTCTGAGAACGCATGCTGTTACAGCGTGATTACCTGTAAATACCACATTAATGCAATAAATGCTCAAAATGATGCCCGTCAACCTCAATGCATTTGGCAAGACGTGTAACGACATTCCTCTCAAAAGTGAGTAGTTCGCCTTCCGTAATGTTCGCACATGCATTGACAATGCGCTGACGCATGTTATCAGGCGTTGTCGGTGGATCACAATAGCCAATATCCTTCAACTTTCCCCACAGAAAGAAATCCGGGGACGTCAGATTTGGTGAACGTGCGGGCCATGGTATGGTGCTTCGACGAGGAATCCACTGTCATGAAATATGCTATTCAGTACCGCTTCAACCGCACGCGAGCTATGTGTCGACATCCATTATGTTGGAAGTGCATCGCCATTCTGTCATGCAGTGAAACATCCAGTTGTAACATCGGTAGAACATTATGTAGGAAATCAGCATACGTTGCACCATTTAGATTGCCATCGGTAAAATGGGGACCAATTATCCTTCCTCCCATAATGCCGAACCATACATTAACCCGCCAAGGCCGCTGATGTTCCACTTGTCGCAGTCATCGCGGATTTTCCCTTGCCAAGTAGTGCATATTATGCCGGTTTACGTTACTGCTGTTAGTGAATGACGGTTCGTCGCTAAATAGAACGCGTGCAAAAAATCTCTCATCGTCCCGTAATTTCTCTTGTGGCCAGTGGCAGAACTGTACACGACGTTCCAAGTCGTCGCCATGCAATTCCTGGTGCGTAGAAATATGGTACGGGTGGAATCGATGTTGAAGTAGCATTCTCAACACCGACGTTTTTGAGATTCCCGATTCTCGCGCAATTTGTCTGCTACTGATGTGCGGATTAGCCGCGACAGCAGCTAAAACACCTGCTTGGGCATTATCATTTGTTGCAGGTCGTGGTTGACGTTTCACATGTGGCTGAACACTTCCTGTTTCCTTAAATAACGTAACTATCCGGCGAACGGTCCGGACACTTGGATGATGTCGTCCAGGATACCGAGCAGCGTACATAACACACGCCCGTTGGGCATTTTGATCACAATAGCCATACATCAACACGATATCGACCTTTTCCGCAATTGGTAGACGGTCCATTTTAACACGGGTGATGTATCACGAAGCAAATACCGTCCGCACTGGCGGAATGTTACGTGATACCACGTACTTATACGTTTGTGACTATTAAAGCGCTATCTATCACAAAGCGAAAAAAGTTGTCCAACTAAAACATTCTTATTTCTTTACGTACTACACGAATATGTAATAAAAATGGCGGTTCTTATTTTAAAAAAAAAACTGAGTTGATATCCGTTTGCCGGCCGGAGTGGCCGAGCGGTTCTAGGCGCTACAGTCTGGAACCACGCCACCGTTACGGTCGCCGGTTCGAATCCTGCCTCGGGCATGGATGTGTGTGATGTCCTTAGGTTAGTTAGGTTTAAGTAGTTCTAAGTTCTAGGGGACTGATGACCTCAGCAGTTGAGTCCCATAGTGCTCAGAGCCATTTGAACTATTGTGATATCCGTTTGACCTATGGTAGCGCCGTCTAGCGGGCCAACCATAGTGCCATCTGGTTTCCCCCTTCAAGCTACGCGAGTTTCGTTCTTTGTAGTTGTTTCGTTTGATGCTTATTTCGTGAGATATTTGGCCCGGTTACTATCAATGGACCACCCTGTGTAGCCACACCCGAGAGAACCTAGAAATTGAAAAAAAAAGCCTAATCACAGATCGGTATTTTAATTCTATAATCTGCAGAAGAGACAAAGTACAATCTCATTTAACCTCTTCGCGTAGTTGCACAGTACAGTAAAGTCATTTTCTTCAGCGCCGCAACTGCATGTTCCCTCTTCACTCAGTTGTAATGTAATAGTTTCGCAGTCCTTACGCATCTCCAGCTGCGCAGTCCCTTGTGCAGATAATATGCACGTGTGGACGATCTTAATTGAACGTCCGCTACTCTGCCGTGTTCCTGTACTCCGCCCCCGGCAGTAGCACTCACCAGACGCTATCGTCCGGCGTCGCCGTGACGTCGCGACCCAGGACTTCTGACGAGCTTACCCAACGGGATAAGAACAACCTGCTCCCGCGTTCGTTAGACGCAAAAAAAAGGAAGTAAAGTACTCGTCTAATTGCTCTCGCGTACAGAGACAATTGCTATTTAATTTTCCGCCGGTGGTGTTTTTGCGGCGGTTGCTCTCTCCCCCCCCCCTCCCCCCTTACTGCCGCCACCGCGCGAGTAATTTGATCCGCGGTGACGACGACTGGCGCGGCGTAATTTAGAGCGGCCATTACGGGCGCCGCTGATGGCTATCTGCGCGTGCGCGGCCCCTGACGCCCCATCAAGTGGCCGGCTTTACGGCGCTGGGATTCTCGCCTAATTCAGACTTCAACAAGTGCTCGCGGACGGGCCCGGCGCTGGCCCCGGGGACGGTATTTTCCGCGTTGTTGACTAAATTAATTGTCGCGGCTGTCACTCGTCATAAGCAGACGGCGTGCGTCAGACGTAACTCGCCGCTGTCGCCGTATGTAACGTTACTTTTTATTGTCAACTGACACGCTTCCCCGGGGCCAGTTCCCCGACGTGCTTTACGGCAGGAAGACACAGTGACCGTAAATTATCCACAGTGCCACACCCTTCTCTAGAACACATCCAGGAAATACAGGAAGCCAAAAGAGTTTGTTTACAACTTGTCAGAAGTGAGAGAAACGTATTAAAATGTGCTTTTTACTAACAAAATTCTCACTGTTTTCGTAAATCACGGAAAAACAACAAAAGAAATGTCGGTAACTCAGACAGTGCAAAATTGTTATGGCTTTCGTGGCCACTTGTTGACAAACTGTCTGTTGGCTTCTGCTGTGCCCGCATCTCGTGGTCGTGCGGTAGCGTTCTCGCTTCCCACGCCCGGGTTCCCGGGTTCGATTCCCGGCGGGGTCAGGGATTTTCTCTGCCTCGTGATGGCTGGGTGTTGTGTGCCGTCCTTAGGTTAGTTAGGTTTAAGTAGTTCTAAGTTCTAGGGGACTTATGACCACAGCAGTTGAGTCCCATAGTGCGCAGAGCCATTTGAACCATTTGTTGGCTTCTGCCTCGTGTTCTTCGGCCGACGTTCGTCTGATGATTCTTCTGACGTTTCGCCAGCACGAGTGGCTGGCATTGTCGAAGCTTCACCCTCCATTGCTAGTGGTGAACTGAAGCCGACCTCGCAGCGGCAGACTATACAGGGGTGTTACAAAAAGGTAGGGCCAAACTTTTAGGAAACATTCCTCACACACGAAGAAAGAAAATATGTTATGTGGACATGTGTTCGGAAACTCTTACTTTTCATGTTAGAGCTGATTTTATTACTTCTCTTCAAATCACATTAATCATGGAATGGAAACACACAGCAACAGAACGTACCAGCGTGACTTCAAACACTTTGTTACAGGAAATGTTCAAAATGTCCTTCATTAGCGAGGATACATGCATCCACCCTCCGTCGAATGGATTCCCTGATGCAGCCCTGGAGAATGGCGTATTGTATCACAGCCCTCCACAATACGAGCACGAAGAGTCTCTACATTTGGTGCCGGGGTTGCGTAGACAAGAGCTTTCAAATGCCCCCGTAAATGAAAGTCAAGAGGGTTGAGGTCAGGAGAGCGTGGAGGCCACGGAACTGGTCCGCCTGTACCAATCCATCGGTCACCGAATCTGTTGTCGAGAAGCGTACGAACACTTCGACTGAAACGTGCAGGAGCTCCATCGTGCATGAACCACATGTTGTGTCCTACTTTTAAAGGCACATGTTCTAGCAGCACAGGTAGAGTATCCCGTATGAAATCATGATAACGTGCTCCATTGAGCGTAGATGGAAGAACATGGGGCCCAATCAAGACATCACCAACAATGCCTGCCCAAACGTTCACAGAAAATCTCTGTTGATGACGTGACTGCACAATTGCGTGCGGATTCTCGTCAGCCCACATATGTTGATTGTGAAAATTTAGAATTTGATCACGTTGGAATGAAGTCTCATCCGTAAAGAGAACATTTGCACTGAAATGAGGATTGACACATTGTTGGATGAACCATTCGCAGAAGTGTATCCGTGGAGGCCAATCAGCTGCTGATAGTGCTTGCACACGCTGTACATGGTACGGAAACAACTGGTTCTCCCGAAGCACTCTCCATACAGTGACGTGGTCAACGTTACCTTGTACAGCAGCAACTTCTCTGACGCTGACATTAGGGTTATCGTCAACTGCACGAAGAATTGCCTCGTCCATTGCAGGTGTCCTCGTCGTTCTAGGTCTTCCCCAGTCGCGAGTCATAGGCTGGAATGTTCCGTGCTCCCTAAGACACCAATCAATTGCTTCGAACGTCTTCCTGTCGGGACACCTTCGTTCTGGAAATCTGTCTCGATACAAACGTACCGCGCCACGGCTATTGCCCCGTGCTAATGCATACATCAAATGGGCACCTGCCAACTCCGCATTTGTAAACATTGCACTGACTGCAAAACCACGTTCGTGATGAACACTAACCTGTTGATGCTACGTACTGATGTGCTTGATGCTAGTACTGTAGAGCAATGAGTCGCATGTCAACACAAGCACCTTCCTTCAATTGAGCCAACTGGCGGTGAGTCGAGGAAGTACAGTACATACTGACGAAACTAAAATGTGCTCTAACATGGAAATTAAGCGTTTCCGGACACATGTCCACATAACATCTTTTCATTATTTGTGTGTGAGGAATGTTTCCTGAAAGTTTGGCCCTACCTTTTTGTAACACCCTGTATATGATCAAAAGGACTTGCAAAATGATTTAGATAAGATATCTGTATGGTGCGAAAAGCGGCAATTGACCCCGAATAAAGAAAGAAAAAATGTTCAAATGTGTGTGACATCTTATGGGACTCAACTTCTAATAAAGAAAAATGTGAATTTATTCACATGAGTACTAAAAGAAATCAGCTAAATTTTGATTATGCGATAAGTCACACAAATCTGAGCTCCGTAAATTCAACTAAATGCTTAGGGATTACAATTACAAATAACCTAAATTGGAACGATCACACAGATAATATTGTGGGCTGAGCAAACCAAAGACTGCGATTCATTGGCAGAACACTTAGAAGGTGCAGCAGATCAACTAAAGAGACTGCTTGCACCACGCTTGTCCGTCCTGTTCTGGAGAATTGCTGTGCGGTGTGGGATCCGTATCAGGTGGGACTGACGGATGACATCGAAAAAGTTCAAAGAAGGGCAGCTCGTTTTGTATTATCGCGTAATAGCGGAGATAGTGTCACAGACATGATACGTGAATTGGAGTGGCAATCTTTAAAATAAAGGCGTCTTTTTTTTGGTTGGGAAGGGATCTTCTCATGAAATTTCAATCACCAGTTTTCTCCTGTGATTGCGAAAACATTCTGTTGGCACCCCCCTACATAGGAAGAAATGATCATCACGATAAAATACGAGAAATCAGGGCTCACACAGAAAAATTTAAGTGCTCGTTTTTCCCGCGTGCCGTTAGAGAGTGTAACTGTAGAGAGACAGCATGAAGGTGGTTCATTGAACCCTCTGCTAGGCACTTTATTGTGAATAGCGGAGTAATCACGTAGATGTAGTTATAGATATAGATGTACCTGACGCACCACCGTCCGAGAGCTTCTCAGCGGTCATCTCCGGTGCAGCTCTCCTCTTGCTACCTGCGACGGTGGTTCGCTGCAGCATAGGAATCCAATATCCGTTCACCTCGAGGCTTTCATATAGCTGCTTTGAACAAGCGGCTGTGATAGCTCTTCTCTACAGCCATAACTTCCGTGTCGCCGAATTTTGTTATGTGGTCGGTCTCACATAGCGCGTTCTCTGCCACGGCCCATTTCTCCACATGCCCCAACCTCCAATGTCAAATGGTTCAGATGGCTCTGAGCACTATGGGACTTAACTTCTGAGGTCATCAGTCCTCTAGAACTTAAAACTACTAAAACCTAACTAACCTAAGGACATCATACACATCCATGCCCAAGGCAGGATTCGAACCTGCGACCGTAGCGGTCGCGCGGTTCCAGACTGAAGCTCCTAGAATCGCTCGGCCACTCCTCCCGGCAACCTCCAATGTCGCGTATATTCTTTGGTCCTGGTCTTCATTGATCGTTCAGTCAATCCATCATAAACTTTTCCGCATGTGCATGCTACGCGATTGCGTCCCTTTTCTCCTTTGCCAATCTGAGACACACGCTGATCTTCTTTGTCGGCTTATGTTGGAATGACTGAACGATCAATGAACACTAGGATCGCAGAACATAAACGACACTGCAGGTTGGCCGCAGGTGGAAAAATCGGTCGTGGCAGAGCACATGCTGTGTGAGACCGAATACATAGTAAAATTTGCGACGCGGAAGTTTTTGCTGCAGAGAAGAACTACCACATCCGCTTGTTCCGCGTAGCTATAGAAATACACAAACACGAAAATAGCTTCAGTTCAAAATGGTTCAAATGGCTCTGAGCACTATGGGACTCAACTGCTGTGGTCATCAGTCCCCTAGAACTCAGAACTACTTAAACCTAACTAACCTAAGGACATCACAGACATCCATGCCCGAGGCAGGATTCGAACCTGCGACCGTAGCAGTCGCACGGTTCCGGACTGCGCGTCTAGAACCGCGAGACCACCGCGGCCGGCAACAGCTTCAGTAGGAAGGAAGAAAGCCTCAAGGTAAATGGATCCTGGCCCTCCATGCTGCAGCGAACGACCGTTGCTGTAGCAAAAAGAGAAAGGCACCAGAAATGAACGCCGAAAAGCCCTTGGTGGTTGACGTGCCATGTATATAAAGTATGCGTCCGCGAGCTCGGCTCCAGTCGACCACCAGTAATGGGTGGTGAAGCTTTGACAATGCCAGCCACTCGTGCTGGCGAAACGTGAGAAAAATCACGAAACAAACGTCGGCTGAAGTACACCAGAGAGAAGCCGACAGGCAGTTTGTCAACTGAGACACTGTTGCGCAGTTTCCAGAATGTATGTCTCCCTTTGTAGTGGATGTTTTGCAACTTATGTGCTGATTAAAACTGTGTGGCAGATCGGTACTCGAAGGCGGACCCTTAAATCTCACGGACAATTCTCTTAAGGACTAAGCTATCTTTTTATTTTATTTTTTTCTTCGCTCGCCAAAATTGCTTTCATTCACGCCGGCATTTTCTGCCATTCTAGACTTTTGATCGTCAATTCAAACAAGGTGTTCAAAAGTAACTGCGTCATCTGCAAGGAGTTCTATCCATCACCGTCGGCGGTGTTTTGATGATGTTCGAATGAAAGAAATCTTGCGTTAAAATGATACAAAGTAACGCTTTGATAAGTTGAATTTTCGAATATGCGTAGCACTCCTTTTGCTAGTTCAGTAACTGACATCTTTCACAGCCCACATGCATAATGTGTTGGAACTAATTATACGAAATAAAGTTAAAGTCGCAAATTCTTTTCAGTTGCAGAAATGGAGATCGGTCGATAGGTTTGTATCTCGTTCGTAGTTAGAAAATTTTGTATTGTGAGCGTCCGCAGCTGTAGATTTATATCATGATGATCAGCGGTGTGATAAACATTTGTTTGAGGTCCAACTAAAACCATGGCATTATAGCCACATCTGTATATATACAAGAGGAAAACGTACAAAGACCCTGTTGCGGTTCAAATATAGTTGAACTAAACACGAAACTATACAGAAAAAGTACGTTCACACATTTATTTCGTAACTTATTTCAAGCAATAACTTGTAACTGCTTCATTAGAGAAAGTTGATTTTCTAGGTGGGGTCTGAATTCTTCAGTATGAGAATGTGCAGTCTGTATGGCGTGGCACATTCAGTGACTAGCCTGCCAAACGTAGCTGTAATGTTTCGCGGGTGGGAAGAATCTCCAGTGCGGTCGTAACAAGTGTGATGTCGTCATAGTGTGAGGCGGCGTACTGGTGATAAGGGCCAGTTCCTTTCACGTAGTCTCTAATTACGTTTTGCTTGCGACACAAGAAACGATGTTCGATGGGGTCTGGAATATGCCAATGGTTGCAGAGTCACATCTGCGCAAGGTCGGGCAGATTCAACTTTTCACGCTTTGGTGACGGCTTCATACCACATCGCCTGTACGAAGGTTTCATTCGATGGAAAACATTGCTCCACACATTGCCCAATTGATCTTCGGGAACTTGGTCGCTGGGGTAGGGGGGGGGGGGGGCGAGGGGAAGAGGACTAATAATTTATATTAATCATGTGGAGCTACCTGGCATTCGCTCGCCGTGTTGGTTCAGTGCTTCATGGTAGATGAAAACGTGCAGTGATGGGTCAAATTACTCGTGTAAAGATTCGTAGAGATATTTAGTTACGTTGTCGTTAGTATTTCTGATAATTTTGTACGCCATTTCGAGGAGAATCGCCGCGTTATCCAGACATCCCAGCAGCTCTGTTTCCAATCTCCAACCTTCCAAACCTAAGTTTTCCAGTATTCCTAAGCTGTGACTGAACCATTTCTCAGCAATATCCTTTCTTCCAAATGTGCTAGTCCCGCAAGGTACGCAGTAGAACTTCCACGAAGCTTCGCAAGCTACCGACGGACAGTACTGACAAAAGTAGAGTTGTCGTGCTTGTACAGACCACATGAAGGGGTAGTCAGCCTGATTTAGTGAGCGCTGCACAATGCCTCACGTTGAATAGGAAAGATCGGAACGAGAAGTTAGAAGTCAAGGAAAGAAATACTTCAAGGAAAATCTTAGTCCCAGTAAAAGAGAAAACTGAGTTTATAAGACGGCACAACGGCGAATTGTACTGGCATGTGGAAAAGGTGGTCGACGCCAAGCTATTAGGATTAACTTCTATGGACACACAACGCGAATGAGCCAGAATGTAGTGAGCAAGTTTATTCTTACCTATTATCTACACAAAAATATCAATAGCACCTGTTTCACAGAGGTTGAGCGGGGTCTCCGAGTAGTAGGGAACTCGAATGAAGTCATCCAACACCATGACCTATTCGAGAAGGAACTTGGAATAAACTAGCATTTCAGAGAAAAGGCAAAGTAGAAAACTGACAAGACAGAAAGAATGCAGGCCCACAGAAAACGAATGAGTGTGTTGTGGATGCGTATTAAAGGTAAAAGAAAGACACGGTCGAAATAACGTCGCCCACAACTCGCCAGAACGAAAGAAGGAGAAGAAGAAGAACGACAGTTCGTGATGTCCTCTTTCTGTATTTATTCTTAGGTATGGAATCAGAGGTTTGTCAACGTAAATGATCATTTTTCCATCTCCTGCGAGATCAGTGGCATCAGAACAATACCACAGCTCTTCATATCAGTCAGTGAATTTCTTAGCACCTGAAACGTACATACACCATTTTCCCCACTACATAAAATCCAATAATGAAATCGATGGAGTCGTATACTTCTTCGCAACTCTTAACTTCCATGATAGCTTATGACCAACCCTTAAATATTTATGATACTTCTTCTGGCTCACTTCTGGTTAAACGGTTGCTTTCACTGTCGAGTATTTGTTTGTTAAAATCACTCCCGCTTAAAGAGATTTCGATTAATTCAGCCAGCAGTAGCCTGGACTCTATGATACGCACAGAACTACGTAACTGGGAAACTATGTCACCAGACATTGCCTTGTTTTTCGCTTTGTTCAGGCTGATTACCAAGTTTAATCGAAGTATGAAATCGCTTGTGAAAAAAAAAAAATTCACGGAAAATGCCGTCTTCTAACCGACGCAGAAGTAACGAGTTTGAAAAAAATGTCTGTTTTTACCCGATGTTTTCTCTTGCGCATTTTACTTGAGGAAGCTACCGCTGCAAGTTACCCTCCACCCTGATGAACTTTCAAACTTTCCTCCTTTTCCGTGAAGCAGAACTAACTCAGGCATTTTATTTTCTCCGTAAACTCTGCTTCCAAAGAGTTCTTACGGTTTGGGTGCACAAAGAGCACTTCAGCCTCCACATTTTTTAATACCTTAGCGGAATGTCGAATCTCTTCCTCAATTTCCGTTTCCTGCTTCCTTGCGAAGTTCTTTAACGTCGACAGGATGCTGGTAGAAGCACGTGGGAGCATGCTAGCAGATATGACCTACAATTAAAGAAAAAAGAACAGAAATTATCTTTTCTATTCTGTGCGTACGTGTTATTATCTTAATTTTACTCATTATATTGACTTTTTATTAGTCTAAAACGAATGCGAATAGTTTTGAGAGATTGTAAATAAGAAAACAATAGCAGAATTGCTAAAAATTCACCCTCACGAAATGCATTTTATACGCGTGTTAGAGCCGTCAGTTGGCGTGATTCTGAGTGACTGCAGCCCAAGGATGTGAAGATATGTATCGTAAGGTGGAAACTACTGTTGGCAGTTTTTGTACCGTCGTACTATACAGTACTACTTAGCGGAGACAATGGTAAAATAAATCCTCCTCCTGAACTCGGCAATAAATCACATGGGGACCTCTAAATCATTCAATTTATGCGACCTAGGTTCTTAACGCTCTTTACCTCTTCAAAATTTCGTGAATGGGCACACCGACGTTTGCGTGCGAGCGTAGAAACGTAAAACTGAGTTGAATTAAGGATGTTTGATTCTCAAATTGGCATTTGTCGGGAACACAGCTCAGGGTTCACCCGACATAATACGGGGAAAACTTAACGGCCCCAACGAAATACTTTAAATTGTTTCTTTCGTTGGGAATACAGTACGGAGCCGTTCTGGCACGTAACGTGAACGCAACCAAAAGGTTTCGTAGAGGGTCGTAATTATATAATGTGGGTAAATTACATTTCTTTCAGTAAATGGAGTTTACACGAAGTATATCGTACGGAGACAAGGAAAGTTTCATATTGTACAAACGCAGTTTGGATGCTTTTATTAATGAACTGTAACTAGGTTTCCCAGTTCGAAAATGGCAACGACGATACGTTTTGAAAGCGAAGCGCCGCGCTCTTACATTTGTGCGCTCAGATAGCAACAACACAGGAAAATGACGCAGAGCTCACCTTCTAGCCCCTTCCTAGGGGGCCGGAAATATTGCGCCCCACGCCTGAGGTCAAGATGGCTGCAGAAAAAAAATTATGAATTTATCAGTGCTTAGCGTGATTCATTATCCCTGTGGTGACGTTGATAACGGACCCTCTTTCCAGAAAAGAGTGCCGCGTCACCCAGCCGTCATTCCGGAGCTTGTTTATTCACTCGTGGCTAACAGCTTCATTAGTTATCAGTGATTTGTCGTCCTTTGCCTGTCGACGGTTTCTGTTGGTTGACGCGCCACGCTTGTGGGAGGAAGCAGACGTAAGAAACCACCAGTAACACACACACACACACACACACACACACACACACACACACACACACACACACACACACACTGCAAGAGCCTTCTAAGTCTGCTGGTATTCACGGAACCGAGTCTTGACTGCTCTCTGGTAACGCCATGGGCTCACATTCGTAGGTAGCGAGCTTCAAATTTCCATCGGACCATGCAGTACAAGTTTATCCGCTCTTTCGAGGGTTAAGCCAGGGTGCTATCTTTGGAAAGGTAGTGACGGAATTCCTCCGCCCTCCTCATCGTATCAGAGTTTGTGCTCCGTTAAGCATAAGGCTGCCGACGATAGCACGATAAACTCCAATCTTCCTTCCTCTGTCCTCAAGTAGAGCATCGGTTGTTCACCCATTACTTTTACAAGCTGGTGCGCAGTTCACAGAATGTTATGCGTTTGCAAGCAGACACGCCACTTTTCAACTTCTGACGAACGCCGTGTGTAATACGAAGAGATTCTTTACCTATCTGTACGTCCCATGTAGTTTCATCCGCGGAAGCTTGAGTTTCTACGTGGAAACCGATCCTATGTAGTACAACACTTGTAAACATGTGTGGAAAGACACTAAGGTTAGACAACGGATGATCACTTCATTGATAACGTAAGCATATACTCATCCAGCAGGGTCGTCTCTGAGAATTTCTCCCAGTTCCGCATCTTTATCGTTGCTGCAAATAGCGTGGACATGCTCTTGTATGAATACAAACAAAAGATCAATTGTTGACATTGTATTCAATAATGTATGGATCGTAGAAAAAATGAGCTTCCTTATTTTACTTTACGTTGTACCATACAGCCTGAGATTAGTACTCTATGAGTTCCAAAATAGGATTACACAGCCGACCTGTTGCACTTAAGTCGTAGGTGCACTGATCTAGGTTTCGACACCTACTAAGGGTGTCTTCATTAGAATGAAATTATGATACATCGTAAAGTTACATTGCTAAAAAGCAATGGTCAAAATTTAGAGCAGCTATGTTGAAGTCAAAAGTGAAATAAAACGTTCTAGCATTTGTCACGTTTGGCCAGCTGGGAACATCAGACCCTGTGAGTTACTGTGGCTGTATAGACCCTGCCATCACAATCACTAAGCTACGTTTCCAAATATTGTAAGAGCAGACGCCTGAATAAGGCGCCGAGGCAATGTTTGTTTCAGCATGAAAATGTGGCCTAAAGAAAGAATGTCCCTTCAAGCTGACAAAGATAACTAAAAGAGAAGAATGTGAAGTTCTGGAAGATAATTCGTCTTGTAAAAAATCTAAATCTAGTTTCAACATTAAAGTACCCGTGGTTGAAGCCGCGTACAGGACCCAGAACAAAATTCACACTCGATGCCTTTGTCGTATATCATACGAGAGATTTCACATATTTCAGTGAGTTGAAAGCAAAGGAAATGCTTAGAACAAACAAAACATTAACATTTATTTGGATTACAAATATACAGTAGAAAACAGAAATGTCTCGAAAGCAGTACACTTTGTACCTTATCGTTCGCGTTTTGTTGTCTTTCAGATGTGAAACAGTGTTGATGTGAACCATATTACAGTGAGGCGACTGTTACGACGCTGAAAAATGCCCATAATAAGCTTATCTGGACGACTGTTTGTGTTCTGTTAACTATCAGTCAAGGCTTTGTCTGTGCCTACGTTTTGTAAATCCAGACTGATATTTCATTTTCAGACATTGTGTTTGTTTCATGGGGAGTCTCATACGAAAATATGGAGATTCCCAATGCAGTTAATAACGAAATCTAACCAGTACAAATAATTCGATAGATAAAAAACACAAAATTCACTACATAAGTTACGACGTCAGGAGCGTTTCTATATCATATTTTGACATGATTATGAGGTACCCTAACCTAGGCGTCCAAAATATTCTTTCAGAGCATTCGTGAATGGTGTGCTGTGCCTTCATTTGAAACACAGAGCAGTTCTAAATTAAGATAGCGATTACAAACGGTCATAACTATTTAATACATTTTGACCATTACGCTAGCGTACTGAATAGCAAGACAGTGAGTGGACATATACAAGCCACAGCTTGAAACCGATTCCACGGGTTAAATATTTCAACAAGATCGAGTTTGGAAGCTGGCACAATTTTAAACCAACATCTGCAGAAATTTGAAATCGGTTGTACTGGACACGAAAGCTCTGTATTCTGCTCTTGGTCACCGAGATCCTCGGTCCTGACACCCATTGTTTTCTTTCTGTGGGGTTATCAGAAAGACCTTGAGTATTTGCCTTCTTTGTTGAAAACAGTTCTAGACATTAAAAGAAGCATTTCTAAGGCGCTCGCCCTCTGTCGCTCCTTACATACTTCAGACTGTATGGTGTGAAAGGAATTATCGTTTTGATGTTGTCCGTGTAACCAAGAGAAGTCGTATGGACGGTATAGACCACTTATAAAAAGTATGAGAAAAACTGAACTTTGTTTTAAATTTTTTAAATTCTAATAAATGTGTCGCCTTTAAGTTACAGCCGTTTGTAATGCCTGTAATCATTCTGAAACGTCCCCTTTGAAAAATCAGTGCACTACTGTGCTGATAAACCCCTTACGTTATTTGATTTTTAAACAGCTCAGCAAAACTGAACGTACTCAGACATTACTCTCTTTACTTACTCTGATCATTACTAAACTGACACACGATATTTTTAGCGCAACGCAATCTGACTTTCAATAATCCCTACAAAAGAATAGCCCTGACTAACAATAACCTATACCTTTCATGAATCACTTACCTCACAAAAATCTTCGTTACTCGAACTACTGCAATACAGCGAGCGCCAATACTGCCAGCTAAGTAAAAGATTCTAACTACTGAAGTCACTAACTACTGATAGGCATAGTTAGCAAATGAAAGATTTTGATAAAGAACAAACAATGTATTTACCTTAGTAGTGTTCAAAAGTCATAATAACAGGAAACATTCCTCACACACAAATAAAGAAAAGATGTTATGTGGACATGTGTCCAGAAACGCTTAATTTCTATGTTAGAGCTCATTTTAGTTTCGTCAGTATGTACTGTACTTCCTTGATTCACAATCAACATGTGTGGACTGAAGAGAATCCGAACGCAATTGTGTAATCACGTCATCAACACAAACTTTCTGTGAACGTTTGGGCAGGCATTGTTGGTGATGTCTTGATTGGGCCCCATGTTCTTCCACTTACGCTGAATGGACCACGTTATCATGATTTCATATGGGATACTCTCCCTGTGCTGCTAGAACATGTGCCTTTACAAGTACGACACAACATGTGGTTCATGCACGATGGAGCTCCTGCACATTTCAGTCGAAGTGTTCGTACGCTTCTCAACAAGATTCGGTGACCGATGGATTGGTAGAGGCGGACCAATTCCATGGCCTCCACGCTCTCCTGACCTCAAACCTCTTAACTTTCATTTATTGGGGCATTTGAAAGGTCTTGTCTACGCAACCCCGGTACCAATGTAGATACTCTTCGTGCTCGTATTGTGGACACCTTTGATACAATACGCCATTCTCCAGCGCTGCATCAGCGCATCAGGGATTCCATGCGATGGAGGGTCGTTGCATACATCCTCGCTAACGGAGGACATTTTGAACATTTCCTGTAACAAAGTGTTTGAAGTCACGCTGGTACGTTCTGTTGCTGTGTGTTTCCATTCCATGATTAATGTGATTTGAAGAGAAGTAATAAAATGAGCTCCAACATGGAAAGTTAGAGTTTCCGGACACATGTCCACATAACATAATTTCTTTCTTTGTGTGTGAGGAATGTTTCCTGAAAGTTTGGCCGTGCCTTTTTGTAACACCATATATATATATATATAAATCCGTTCACGACATCCAGTCTTACAAATTTACTCTCTCTGATGGACACACGTCCAGATGATCCGCTGGCGGCTCACCTCCAACTGCGCAGCGCTACGCGCTGTTCACATCCAACCGCCCAACACTAGAATATTCCAACAATGCAAACCAGCCACAGACTGCACACAGCACATTCAGTGCTTTTCATACAGAGCGCTACGTGGCGTTACCAGTATAAAAACCTAAGCAGCCTACTTACAATTCTAAATTGTCCGCTGTACTTCGGAACGTTAAGATACAACTTGGATTCTAGTGTGAGTAGTCTGTTGTTGTTGTTGTTTGTTGTAGTGGTCTTCAGTCCTGAGACTGGTTTGATGCAGCTCTCCATGCTACTCTATCCTGCGCAAGCTTCTTCATCTCCCAGTACCTACTGCAACCTACATCCTTCTGAATCTGCTTGGTGTATTCATCTCTTAGTCTCCCTCTACGATTTTTACCCTCCACGCTGCCCTCCAATACTAAACTGGTGATCCCTTGATGCCTCAGAACATGTCCTACCAAACGATCCCTTCTTCTAGTCAAGTTGTGCCATGAACTTATCTGCTCCCCAATCCTATTCAACACCTCCTCATTAGTTATGTGATCTACCCATCTAATCTTCAGCATTCTTCTGCAGCACCACATTTCGAAAGCTTCTATTCTCTTCTTGTCTAAACTATTTACCGTCCATGTTGAGTAGTCTATGATGTAGTAAAGCACAGTAAAATGGAAACAAAGGATTTGCCTACTGTACACGTGTGGCAAAGGACGGATGTTTTAATATGAGTCTATCTTCACGGATAGAGAAGAGAATAGTGTTCGTTTTGCGCAGCAGGAGTGGCAGTAAAGCCGGTACCGACAATACCAGGCTACCATTGGTGTATTCCTGGCGGGAGCAGGCCGGCTCGCTGCCTGTCAGATTCCGACTACTTTAAATCGGACTTTGAGCAGACCGAAAGTGAGCAGTGTCCGACAGCAAGGCGACAGGTGTGCGGAAACTGCGGTACGCGGAGGTCCTGGCTTCCAGATCGGCCAGTGGACAGCAGCCGCAGGTTTACGAGGCAGATGGCGGCCGATAGGACGGACGTATGCAAATGCAGTCTCGAGCCGGCAGACAGCTGCTCTAAATCGCGGCGGTGGCGGCGGCGTGCTGCGATCGCAGCCTACCTGCTGGCCGCCGGCCGCTCTGCAGGGTGCCGGCTACTTGCTACCCGCCTGACGAAACACAGGCTGGCTGCGGCGGCCGGCCCTTTCCCCCGCCTCCCTTTTCACTTCTCATTCTAATCTGACAGCCCGACGCCGAGCCACTCCGCGTCGGAGCAGCTCTTTCGTGCTTTCTCTTTGCCGTGTAACCAGCTGTTGACAGCGCGTTTACGACTGACGTGTGAACGTAATATTTCCTAATGAAGGGATACAATATCAGTGACCACCTTCATAAAAAGGTAACGATGGTGATTGGAAATAAGACCACATGACTTTTGAAGCTGTTTCGAAGCTTAATAAAAATGTCTGCAACGAAGAAAAAGAGCCGGCCTGTGTGGCCGAGCGGTTCTAGGCGCTTCAGTCTGGAACCGCGCGACCGCTACGATCACAGGTTCGAATCCTGCCTCGGGCATTGATGTGTGTGATGTCCTTATGTTAGTTAGGTTTAAGTAGTTCTAAGTTCTAGGGGACTGATGACCTCAGATTTTACGTCCTATAGTGCTCAGAGCCATTTGATTTCGAAGAAAAAGAACCACTTGGAATCAAACGTATTTGAAGTTGATATTAACTGTAAGAAGGGATTTGAATTGGCACAGTCATCTAAAAGCAGTATTAGGGAAGGAGAATGGTTAACGTATTTGTGACAAACCTTCTGGGAAACTGAAATGCTTTGTAAAGGAAACCGCAAATAAGACTCTAGTGCGGTCAGCTCTGTTGTTTCAGTTTTTGGAGTAATTACAATGAAATGAACACCCTTAGCTGCTTACAGGCGTTTACATACGTCAACGGGGACTGATGAAAATGTGTGCCCCGACCGGGACTCGAACCCGGGATCTCGTGCTTACACGGCAGACGCTTTATCCATCCGAGCCACCTAGGACACAGAGGATAGCGCGACTGCAGGGATTTATCTCTGGCACGCCTCCCGCGAAACCCACATTTTCAATGTATTGTCCCGCACTACATTCGTAGTGCCCCCGCCCATTATACTCCTTACTCGCGGCGCTGTTTGTGCATTCGCACGGAAGAAGAAGATGGTAAAGTGGCCGGTGAGCCTTAACTATATATATATATATATATATATATATATATATATATATATATATATATATATATATACATATATATGTGTGTGTGTGTGTGTCCGAAAGAACAGATACCATCTTAGTATATATTTGGAGTAATTATCAAGCAGGTATGACACAACAAAAATCGAACGAATCTAAAAACGCGATGCCAGGGTAATCACAGTTCGGAGTAACACAAATACTTGCGGAATTTAAATGGAAATCCTTGGAAGAAACACAATGTAGGTATCATGAAACCCTGTTGGACGAATTTAGAGAACCTGTATTCGATGAACGATGTCACCTTCGTACACTTGGCGTATACGTCATGCGTATGAGATAAGAGAGGTTCGGGGGAGTGCAGAGTCGTATAATCAATCATTTTTCCCTCACTTAATACGTGAATCTCGTACATATTTTTCTTGTCAGTCTACAGCCCTTCAGTGTGTGCTCCTTGGGTTACCTGACAACCCCTCCCCCCCCCCCCCCCGCCCATTTGTACTCAAATATGTTGACGTACTCTAGTGACGCTGTCAAGATCATCTCTCACATAACTTCTGCGGCCGAAATTATGTTACGTGTTATCCACTGCCGAAGGAGTTACCCTTGTTGATGGCGTTCGGCTCGGAGGTAGATCTTTCGAATCTCGGTAGACGAAATCGTTAACGTTCGTTGTGCACGTCTTACGTGCTAAATAGCAAACATTTAGATAACGCTCGTACTCCCTACTGTAGCTTGGGGAGTGTATATGTAGATTTATAATGAGGGCACGAGATTCTGTTTATGATGTTAAGCGTATCTGTAAGTCGTGCCACTATTTTGTAACTGCATACATTTTAAGTATCTCAAGTTTAAGAAAGTACGTAGTTGGGGTAAAACTGAAAATAGTGGGCTTAAATAACTTTACAGAGTAGCAATAGTCAAAGATTATAATTATTAATTTCTATATGTAACTTTTGTGTGTTATTTTCATTATGTTTACCTACGTTTCCGTTAAATATACTTTACTAACATTACGAAAAGACTCGCGTTGCCGCTGAAGGCTGCGTAAAGTAACCTGAGTCATTTTTAAAATATAACCTTAGGTACTTAAATGGAGCATATCGCACTATATGGATATAAGTGAACTTTCTAACTTTATTATTTTTTATTATTGGACTGGCATGATGATTGTTTGGTAAAACAATCACACTACGTCATCATCAGCTTTTAGGAGCGTAATATATATATTCATCTACGTAAACATGTAGCGCGTTATTCACGAAATGGGCTAGAGGAATAGCGGGAAACGTAATCGCTTCCGACACGCAAGTTGCAATTCACAATTAAGTGCCTGGTAGGAGGTTCATCGGATTACAAGTAAATGAAGAAAAGCCCTTTGTCGCAACTAACGGAATTGATTCACAATTCAGTCCCTAAACAAAGTTCACATGAGACGCCAGGTCGAACATGAAAGTCCGCAGCTCGTGGTCGTGCGGTAGCGTTCTCGCTTCGCGCGCCCGGGTTCCCGGGTTCGATTCCCGGCGGGGTCAGGTTCAAAATGGTTCAAATGGCTCTGAGCACTATGGGACTTAACTTCTAAGGTCATCAGTCCCCTAGAACTTAGAACTACTTAAACCTAACTAACCTAAGGACATCACACACATCCATGCCCGAGGCAGGATTCGAACCTGCGACCGTAGCGGTCACGCGGTTCCAGACTGTAGCGCCTTTAACCGCTTGGCCACACCGGCCGGTGGCGGGGTCAGGGATTTTCTCTGCCTCGTGATGACTGGGTGTTGTGTGGTGTCCTTAGGTTAGTTAGGTTTAAGTAGTTCTAAGTTCTAGGGCACTGATGACCATAGATGTCAAGTCCCATAGTGCTCAGAGCCATTTCTTTTCGAACATGAAAACAAAACAGATGCACATGTATAACTCAGTTATGTTATAACTGCACTTGGCCATTTCTGGAAACACGCTGTAACGTTGCAGTAAAGAAATGTGAATAAGGAAAAGGTATCACCCTGTGAGTGCTTGCAGATCTGTTGTGTGTATACTGTCAACCCCGATTACCCTCTGACCGACGACAAACCGAACGAAATGCCCTAATCCCAATTCCAATAATACTGTGGTCAAGTAATACAAGGACGAACACACAACGGCTACACAAACATCTTTTTTATGTGGTTAGAAGTTGTGTACCTTAGCTAGAGTGGTTGTTAAAAATCAGTTCCACATTTCTGTGTGTATTTTTACAATAAACGGACGTGTTAAATTGTCTTATACAGTGCTGCGAAGTGGATAATCACTACTCTCTCTCTCTCTCTCTCTCTCTCTCTCTCTCTCTTTTGCGTGTAAGGGGGGTGAGGGCTGTTCGTCCGTGTGCCACACATTAAGGTCTGCGTCCCTTGGCGGAGCGAACAACTGAAGATTTTAAGTCAATGTAATAAAAAGTTGAGGCCATTTATGACAGGTATTTTGATACTAGCAAACTCATCAAAACCTATAGGGTACTTCCAGATGACCTAGAATCATGGAATTTTGCAAGAAGCAAGGTTTTACAGTAGAAGTAAAGGAAATAATCAGTAAATTGTTGATTTGTAATTATATCACACGAAGCAAATAATTCTTTTGTCATTCGTTATCCGACTTCAGTCCTCGAAAGTCTTAGAGTTTCCAGGACCGATGTCTTGCCAGTATCAAAGTCGATAACAAGCATAGGCTCTGCATTCCCGGGATGGATTAACTGTCTATACAGAGTGTTTAGAAATTCCCGTTACCAGCTTCTAGCACTTGAAGAGGGAATTGAGTATATAATATTTTTAGTAGGAATCCATCTCCGGAAAGGTACCGTTTCCGTTCTACGACGGATTCCGTCCAGATTTTTAACTCATCCACTTCTGCTTGAAGAACGGCGAGACGCAGCACAGTTACTTGGTAACAGTTCGAAAGGAAAGATTACACAACATCCCTTTATGAAGGAATCACATTTGTTTTTATTAACACTTGAACATCACGTGTTGACATTATTGCAAATCACAAAAGAACCCAGCATACTGTACGTACGGAACAGTACTGATTCATTACAACAGTGGCTCGATATGGCGATTACCAACGCTGTCACAGACATTGTACCTACGAAGCGTATTCTGGTATTCTGCATCGCACTTGGTGTCTCTTCATTTTCTAGTGCAGCGGCCAAAAATCGCGTCAGCAGATGTTCCTCTGTCTCTACAGGAGTTTCGTGAAGTAAACGTAGCGTACGCACAAGTGGTAGTCCACAGCAGGTAAACACGGCGACTACGGCGGCCACGCTGTTGGACCACTTCTGCCTGTTCATCTTTCACCATATGGTATGTTGAGATGCATCCGAACCGCACGTGAGAAGTGAGATGGTGCATCATCACGCTGAAACCACATTTCCTGACGGACATTCAGTGGCACGTGATCCTGTCTATCCTACTGCAAACCAGGACAAGCAACTCTTGAGACTTTTCTCTTTCCTGCAGCAGAAGTGGATGCCCTAACCATCCTAGAATTTCCTTTTCCACGGTACGTTTCCAGACAGGGGTTCCTATTGAACATACTACATACTCACTCATCTCTACTGTAATGGGGTGACCGGAGCGGGTGACGTGGTCGGGGTTGTAGGGTGTGGCTGGGTAGAAGAAGGTGGCTGTTTTTGGCAATCTTCCTCTTTATTGTTGGTTCTCCCAATACATTTTCGGTAGCTCAGCCCCACCACTCGTGTCGTCTTGGACACGTGCTGATGCACGCAGCCCGGGGAACGCGACGCCGGGCTCGGTCAGCGGCTGTGCAGGTGGTAGGGGGCGGCCCAGCTCGCAGACGCGGCGGCTCGTGACGACGCCGGGAGTCGCCGGTGCAGCAGCGGGCAACGCCCCCCGCCGACCGGTCCTCGGAGACAGCGTCACCGATGATGACGACGTGACAGCGACCGAAAGCCCAGTCGGTCGGACCGAATGCCGACGTCCCACCTCTGATGCCCTTAAATAGTGCAGACCACTGCTGAATCCGCCGGTTACGCGGCGGCGTGTTGATTAGAAGGTTCTCGACGAGTTGGCTAACGCAACCGCGCCACACGCGGCCCGCGCCTGAGTAATTCTGCTAATGCTGCGTTCTGATGGCTGCCTCGCACGTACACACATACCGATGCTCGTTCGAAAACTGTGTCACCTGCATAACGCGCCGGTCGGCCTTCGTCCGCCGTCTGCCGTCAGGCTGGCGCATCGCGCACTGAAACACACTAAATCACAATTTCGCACCGTATTTCCTAAAAATAACCCCTTGTCCTCTACACTACAGGTCCTAGAAGTCTGTTAAGGGAATTCCGAACACCCTAAATACATAATAAAGTTTATATATAATCCTTGGAGCCCGAGTCCTACTCACACGTGACCATTTTTTCTTGTATAGTCCCTACAATGTACACAAACAGTGCACCACTGCACAGTGTTATGGTTTGTTCACAGTATGTTTTCGCCATGCTACTGCCTTGTGTAAGTTCCCTGTCTTCTTTCCGATTTGTTTCTCACAGTGCCTGGATTTCATTGTTTTTAAATCTGTGACTGTTTTGTTGTCGTAGCTGTCTAGTTTACTGTTCGTACGCAGCACGACTTGCGCCCGCGCTCACTGTGCGCTCCTCTCTGCCGGCAGGCTGTTCGGCGTGCGGCGGTGCGCGCGCTGCCACGCGGCCATCCTGCCCACGGAGCTGGTGCTGCGCGCCCGGGACCTGGTCTTCCACGTGCACTGCTTCAAGTGCGCCGCGTGCGACGCGCTGCTCACCAAGGGCGACCACTACGGGATGCGCGACGCGGCCGTCTTCTGCCGGCTGCACTACGAGCTGCGCTGCGAGGCGCCGCCCGCCCCCGCGCCCGCCCCCGGCCCGCTGCCGGCGCCGCCCCCGCACTTCGCGCCGCCCGCCTGCCCGGCCCCTCCGCCGCCGCCGCCACCGCCGCCCCCGCCCCCGCCGCCGACGCAGCAGCCGCCCTTCCCGTCGCCCGAGTTCCTCCCGCACGCGCACCCCCACCCGCACCACCACGGCCACGCTCACCCGCACACGCACACGCACACGCACCCGCACCCGCACGTCCACCCCCACCCGCACGCGCACCACCCGCACGGCCTGGCCGGGCCGCCGCCCCTGTCCGTCCCGACGCCGCCCGCGGCGGCGCCGCCCCCCGTCCACGACCCCAGCAAGCTCGGCTTCTTCAACGGCGGCGGGGGCGGCGGCGCGACGACGGCGCGCCAGAAGGGCCGGCCGCGGAAGCGCAAGACCAAAGAGCTCGAGCACATGACCGCTAGTCTCGGTGAGTACCCGCTACCCGCTACGTGCTGCCATTGCAGCACTTCGTGAACGCTCACTCGACCCATGTAGTCCTGCACTGAACCAGATAGCCATTTAACACGAGACCCGTAAACGTAGGATGATGATGTTGTTGTTGTTGTTGTTGTCGTCGTCGTCTTCAGTCCGGAGACTGGTTTGATGCAGCTCTCCATGCTACCCTATCCTGCGGAAGCTTCTTCATCTCCCAGTACTTATTGCAACCTGCATCCTTCCGAATATGCTTAGTGTACTCATCTCTTGGTCTCCCTCTACGATTTTTACCCTCCAAGCTGCCCTCAAATACTAAATTGGTGATCCCTCGATGCCTCAGAACATGTCCTACCAACCGGTCCCTTCTTCTGGTCAAGTCGTGCCACAAACTCCTCTTCTTCCCAATTCTATTCAATACCTCCTCAGTCCGCAGCTCGTAATCGTGTGGTAGCGTTCTCACTTCCCACGCCCGGGTTCCCGGGTTTGATTCCCGGCGGGGTCAGCGATTTTCTCTGCCTCGTGATGACTGGGTGTTGTGTGATGTCCTTAGGTTAGTTAGGTTTAAGTAGTTCCAAGTTCTAGGGGACTGATGACCATAGATGTTAAGTCCCATGATTAGCTTTGTATGGAGTGTAGCCATGAATGGAAGTCAAACATGGACGATAAATAGTGTGAACAAGAAGAGAATACAAGCTTTCGAAATGTGGTGCTACAGAGGAATGCTGAAGATTAGATGGGTGGATCACATAACTAATGAGGAGGTATTCAAAAATGGTTCAAATGGCTCTAATCATAAAGCTTTAATTGTTAAGGCTTTGACAAATTGCCTGTTGGCTTCTGCCACGGGTTCTTCGGCGGACGCTTGTTTCCTAACAGCACGAGTGGCCAGCATTATCAATGCTTTACCCTCCATTTCTGTTGGTGGACTGGAGTCGAACTCGCGAATTCACTCTTTACAAAGGAAAGCATTACAGTAATGACACTAACATTAGTAGGTAATCGGCAAAATATGCAGGCAAATATGCTTTACTTAAGTTTTTTATGTCATTTGTTAAAAGGGCACAGTAACATTACCAGGTGGTTCACTGAGTACTACTGCGCAACTGGCTGAAATGATTAAAATACAAGTACTCAGCCATGCAGTAAAAGGTAGTTACATAGACTAAGTGCTGGCCGGAGTGGCCGAGCGGTTCTAAGCGCTACAGTTTGGAACCGCGCGACTGCTACGGTCGCAGGTTCGAATCCTGCCTCGGGCATGGATGTGTGTGATGTCCTTAGGTTAGTTAGGTTTAAGTAGTTCTAAGTTCTAGGGGACTGATGACCTCAGAAGTTAAGACCCACAGTGCTCAGAGCCATTTGAACCATTTGAACATAAAGAACTCGTGTACACACCTCTGATACTGTCTGCTCCTCCCTATACACACAATACTGGCTATGTACGGAAGAGAGTTAACTACGACTTGCACCAAAAATGAGGGAAGCACTGAGTGACAACACACACACACACACACACACACACACACACACACACACACACACACACACACACACACACGGCTCAAGGTGCTGTCCTACTACGCGCTTTCCAGTACCTGGCACCAACAGACTGCTGTATAGGAACCAGCTCCTTGTGTGCTGTTCTTCCACTGACTGGACGGCACACTCTTCTTGTTGGCCACGGGTGAGACCACGGCTACCCTGGCTTGCTTCAAATCCGGCCTGTGCAGATGCTCGGCGGTGCTCCTGAGTTCCCTCCGATGTTACTCGCTCGGTCGTACTCCCTCTTCTCCAGGGTGCGTCCAGGTACCCCGCACGCCGCGCTGACAGAGTTAGCGCGACTTTTAAAAGTGCCGCATCTGAGGACGTGTTCTGACAGCAGAGTGTTTTTGCGTGAAACTTTCTGTGTTGACTTTGAATTGCATTCCTGTTTCTTCGTACGTTAATTGCCAACGGCAATTGCTAGTAGCCAGCTGAAGGCGGTGTGCTGAACCGTTAACCAGGGGATATATCCACTCCATTGGTCGTGTCAAGGATTTTTTCCTGTAAATGTTCAGATAGCTTCAGCGCCTTCGAGTTGTAGAATGTAAACCTGTCTGAGGGGTTAAAGCGAGGCTGGCTACCCTTTTTTAACGCTTTCAGGTCTGAATCTTTTCTGGAGGAAGGAAAATTTTTCTTTATGTTGTAACGGTCGTAGGTGAGTTTTTAATGATTCTAGATGCAAGATTTATATAAAAATATGTACTCGCTTTCAAAACATACTTTGCACATTTTATGGTCTAAAATAACTTTATGGTCTAAAATGACTAATTACGAAATATTCATTAGAATAAATAGTAAAATGATCATTCAGTAATTACCATGCGAAATAACGATAACAGTGAAACTTCCTGGCAGATTAGAACTCTGTGCCGGACCCAGATTCGAACTCGGGACCTTTGCCTTTCGCGGTCAAGTGCTCTACCAACTGAGCTACCCAAGCACGACTCACGCCCCGTCCTCACAGCTTTACTTCTGCCAGTAGAAAACGAACACAGACAAGTCTGTAAACCTAAAGAAACACACGGAAAACGAACAATCGGACAATTGTATACAGAAACCTCACACGACACCCGATTATGCCAAAGTTAGTAGCGAAGAAATAACAAAGGACAACACACCAAAAAAGTATGACACAAAAAGATGCACAGGATATATAAAACCAGTGAACTTTGTGTCTGGAGGGATAATTAACCCTGCAGATCACACACAACAAAGCATAACACCTCAACAACACAATGAAACACAACAGATGACCGGAAGTAATGAAACAAAAAAGAAAAAGGTAGTAGTCCTTGACACAACCCTACTTGCAGGTGATCACGATAGTGACGATGAGTGTACAGATAACGATAGTAAAAAGAAAGGTGACGACAGTGTAACAGGTAGTGTAAGCATAAGAAAAAGTAGTGGTGAAAGAAGAAGAGCCGCAGGTAGCAGCTCATCAGCCTCCGCATCACTGAAGACGGAACAAGACACCACACCGGTGACATCTGCACTTCGTGATAAATATAAAGGAATCATTCCATATGTAGAAAAAGAACAGAAGGGAAAAGTCGGTCAAACACCATGGCATGCCGACTACAACAATGTAGAACTAAACTTAAGACTAAGTAGGCTAGAACATAAGGACACTTTCATCACAGCACAAAGACTACTTACTAGACTCCTTCACCCACTTGGCAGTTATGTATGCTTCCCGACCACCGAACAATCTGACAGAATGACATTAAAGACAGAAAACATACCTACAGACCCAGCGGAGCTAGAAAAATTAGTCATATTAGCGTGTAGTCGGAGGGGGGAAACATATAATCCACAACAGGTGTACAAGGACCAAGTGAGGGCACATGGCAGAACTGACTTTGACTACTCGCAAACAGGACACAAATTCTACCTTCATGTGAAACACCCATGAGAGTATTACAACTTAATGCTAATAGAAGCACACTCGTTAGTGCAGAACTGCCGCGAGTAGCACTAGACTTGCAGGCGGATATTCTCTGCCTCCAAGAACCATACGTAACAACCCAGGGAAACTTAACTAACTTACCCTGGGACGCTGTCACAATTTCAGACAGTCGAAATTACAAGGCTGCCATAGTTGTCCTTAACAATACTTTAAATATCACTAAGATTACGCAGCTATGTAACAGCCACCTGGCCACGGCAGAAATAACCAAGGGTCGAGACACATGGGTGGTCTCATCACTATACGCACAGTACAGTGACAACGTAGAGCCATATCTACATATGATACAAGACATTGCTGAGTACTCTAGAAATAAGAACCTAATTATATGTGCAGACATCAACGCTAAATCCACACTATGGCACTCAGACAGAACGGACGACAGAGGACGGAAAGTCAACGACGTCATACAGGAGACGCAACTACATATCATAAACGAAGACGGACCTACACCCACATATAGAGGTGCAGACGGATCTGCCACCAAAATCGACATTACTCTGGCGAATGACAGAACTTTAGGACGACTGCAAAGATGGACCATACACGACTCTCTAACCACAAGTGATCACAACATAATAGAAATAAAACTCACAACAAACAACTATCGCACCATACACAACACAACACACTTCAACTTTAAACGAGCAAATTGGGACAGACTACAACAAATTGTTCAAAATGAGAATATATACAACATACAGGGTAGCGTGGACTACAGAGCACACAAACTGACACAAGTCATCCAAATAGCACAAGAAACAGCAATACCTACGCGCAAACACAGTAAACAACGGGAAACACCTTGGTCAGACGAACTAACCAGACTCAAACGAGACATGACAAGGAAACGCAAACTATATCAGAGGACATGGATACAAAGAGACAAACTACTAAGACTAGCTGCATATAGGGAAGCCAAAGAACTCTTCAAAAAGACATTACTTGAGACTAGGAAAGAACACTGGGAGAGCTACTTGACCACACACACACAACAGAATATCTGGGGGGAACAATACAAGATCCTGACAGATAAAATAAAGACCCCACTGGCATTGAGCACGCTACGGCAGGATGACGGCACAATGACAGAGGGATGGAGAAACACAGCGCAATATCTGCTGAACAAACTCCTCCCGGAAGATGCCATAGACACAGACACACAGGAACAGATTACACTCAGACAAGAACTTCTTGAACAGTATAACACCGACGCCGTCACCTGTCCTTTTGCGCAAGAGGAAGTTGCGGTAGCGATAAGAGAGCTAAAGAATAAGAAAGCACCTGGACCCGACAGGATCCATGCAGAAGTGCTTAAGAGGCTAGCACCACAGATCACCCCATACTTAACTGAACTACTAAATGACGCCTTAAGGCTAGGCCGTGTACCGACAGTCTGGAAAACCTCAAATGCAGTAATCATACGGAAATCTTCGGACAGAGACCAATCAGATCCGAAATCCTACAGACCTATATGCCTCATAAACACCATGGCAAAAATCCAAGAGAGGCTACTGTGTGACCGCTTGCAGGCTCACAGAACCCTACTTGGAATGAACCCTCACCAGTTCGGATTTCGGAAAGGAAAAAGCATCGATGATGCAATAAACAGAGCCTTAGAAATTACACAAAACACAGATACAACATACTCTTTGGCAATCATGATTGACATCGCAGGAGCATTTGATAACCTGTGGTGGCCAGCACTGTTTCTGAGGTTACGCCAGATGGAGGTACCCGCAGCCCTATACAACAGTCTATTAGACTACTGCAGAGATAGAATAGTGGAATGGCGTGTGGGCAACCGGAAGGTAATAAGGAAAATTACCAAAGGATGCCCACAGGGTTCGATCTGTGGACCCATCTTCTGGGACATAATTTTTGAACCTCTTCTGCAACTGCTGGAGGAGGATATGAGGACAGACGGTGCTGTCGCCTATGCAGATGACCTACTGGTGGTTATCTCAGCAAACACAAGAGCCCAGCTAGAGGAGAAGGCGAGTGGCATACTTCAAACAATAACACAGTGGTGTAACACAAACAAGCTCAAGATAGCGGGTAACAAAACAACATACACACTACTAAAAGGACAACTCAGACGCAATCCATCAATTAAAATACAGAACAAGAACATAAAGAGAATGACGGTAACCCGCTACTTGGGCGTTTACATAGATGAGAAGCTGAACTTCCATGAACACATAAGAATAACAACAGACAAGGCAGAAAAATTACTACATAAACTGGCAAGGATTAATTCAGGACAATTCAGACTTCCTTTGTCAGTCACACGAACCTACCACTGCGCACTCTTCGAATCAGTGCTAAGTTTTGCGGCCAGTACATGGGCGCACAGACTCAACCTCGTCACAAACAGAACAGCGGTTAGGCGAGGGCAGAGAAGCGTCCTTCTGCGACTATCGGGAGCCTTTGGCACCACATCAGTTGAAGCACTGTGTGTCGTGCTAGGAATCTTCCCGATAGATATCACAATCAAATATCGGGCCGCTCTGTACTGGTTAAAGATGGGTAGACTAGACCAAGTCAACATATTGACTGGTTCCCCGCTGAACAATAAGCGGGACCTCAAAAAATGGAAAATTGACACATGGCAACAGGAATGGGGCACAAGTGATAAGGGACGGAGAGTCTATACATTTTTTCCGAACATAACGGAAAGGTTAAGAATGAAACATGCCGATCCTAGCCGTGGCATGGTGCATTTCTTGACTGGCCACGGACCTTATCCCACGCACTTGAATCGCGTGAGTCTCAGAGACACACCAACGTGTACATGTGGGGGAATGGGAACCCCCGAACACACAATCCTATTCTGCGGGAGATACAGACAGCACAGGAACACACCTGGGATACAACACTTACAAACAGGGGAACACATATACGATGCGATCAGAACACCTGAACTTTGGGACATACTGAACGCACTAAGAGACAAAATTTCTGACGAATGCTACAAAGAGTACAGGAACAGAAGACCACACAGACAATAAACCAATATGCAGCACCCAGACATACACCATAGTGTGGAAGAGCTAAACCAAGTCGAGACATAAAACAACTGACATGCAATCGACTCACATACGTAGACCTGTATCAGATAATAGATTAATGTATGAAATTACGCATAAACAGTGTCGGCGCACCGTCGCAATAGCCATCAGCTACCACGGCACTCTAAACCTGTATATAAAAACTACATAGAGCATAAATAGAGATATCAATTCACTACAAATAGAATAGAACTCCCTAGGCTAAGCATAGGAGACTGAGGATCAGAGGCTTGAAGATAAATTCCAAGGCGCTCATCCTCAGTCCCCTACGGTGGTGGGACTATCATCTCTTCTTTCCTATCGTCTTCTCTCCTCTTCAGTCTAAACTATTCCATGTACTTCTTTCTTCTAATAAAATTTAATTTTGTAAAATTTCTGTTAAATCGGTTTTGGGAAAGCTGCCAAAGTAAAAAAAGAAAAAAAAAAAAAAAGACCCGCCTCCACGTGGCGGGACACGGGCAACGGTGCGACAGGATGCGGAAACTGGTGTGAGTTTCGTCAACTACATCAGCATCAGTACACCTGTCGTAGCGGCTAAGTGGTCAAAACAGACCCACCTTAAGCATTTAGGTGGTGGGTCGTAAAATCAGGGCGGCAAGTGAAAAAAAAAAAAAAATTCTCGTCTCCTACCTTCCAAACTTTACAGAGGCTCTCCTGCGAACCTTGCAGAACTAGAACGTCTGAAAGAAAGGATATTGCGGAGACATAGCTTAGACACAGCCTGGGGGATGTTTCCAGAATGGGATTTTCACTCTGCAGCGGAGTGTACGCTGATATGAAACTTCCAGGCAGATTAAAGTGTGCCGGACCGAGACTCCAATTCGGGACCTTTGCCTTTCGCAGGCAAGTGTTCTACCAACTGAGCTACCCAAGCACGACTCACGCCCCGTCCTCACAGCTTTAGTTCTGCCACAGTATTCAGTTATACAGTGGAATGTAGCGGACCAACTACATCCATGTATTCCGGTGGTCAGAGCTGCTGCGCACTGCTATCTTGACTTTTCATTGTGGTGCCCAACAGTTGGCAGCACTTCAACGTCATGAAAAGGTTGAAAATTCGGGTTTCCATTGGGGAAAAATACATAGGGGAAGTTGGTGTAGCCAGAGCGTCTGAAAGGGTTCAAAATGGTTCAAATGGCTCTGAGCACTATGGGACTTAACATCTGAGGTCATCAGTACCCTAGAACTTAGATCTAGTTAAACCTAACTCACCTAAGGACATCACACGGTCGCGCGGTTCCAGACTGAAGCGCGTAGAACCGCTCGGCCACATCGGCCGGCTCTGAAAGGGTCAAGAGACTGATTTGGTGATGTATCAGTGTAGATAAATAGTGGGGCCCCGCCAATGAACGTTACCAGCTGAATCCACGTACCTACATTCCGAAGGGGGTGGTGGGTTCATACAGCGGTCGTGATTCCACAGAGACTCCGAGGCTCGGAGAGAGGGAGCGTTTCACATATTAGGCTCTAAAGGTGCACCCTGTTGAGAGATGTCAGTTTCACACGGCATGCCTCGTCATACCGCCACTTCTCGGTCGGGGGAGTTCTTGCGCGGGCTTCTTACCGGAAGTGGATACACCGGCAGCGGTGAGGGCAGCCCGCGTTGTGCGCGCCCGACGGTGACGCCGCCCGAAAAAGCGAGCGGGGGTGGGCGCTGTCGGCCGCACACGCGCCCAGCGTGACGCGTGTGGTGGCGGCAGAAAAACACGGCAGGCGCCCTCCGTCCGCAGTGTTTGTCCAGCGGCCGGCAAGAAGTCCCGCCGTGCTCGGCAGGCCGGAAAGGAAGGAAGCCGCTGGCACGGAACGCGTGGCGTGGCCGCTGCTCTGGAGTGGCGCTTGACTCTTCATACCGCCAAGGCGACTGTGCCGGCCACGGGCTCTTCATTCGGGGATGGACGAACTACACTGCGTAACTACACTGAAGCGCCAGATCAACTTGTATAGGCATGCGTATTCAAATACAGAGGTATGTAAACAGACAGAATACTGCGCTGCGGTCAGCAACGTCTTTGCAAGACAAGTGTCTGGCGCAGGTGTTAGATCGGTTGCTGCTGCTACAGTGACAGGTTGTCAGGATTTAAGTGAGTTTGAAGGTGGTATTATATTCGGCGCACGAACGATGGGACACAGCATCCCCGAGGTAGCGATGAACTGAGGATTTTCCAATACGACCATTTCACGAGTGTACCGTGAATATCAGGCATCCCTTAAGACGCCAAATCTCCAACATCGATGTGGCTGGAAAATGATCCTGCTATAACGGGACCAACGACGACTGAAGATAATCGTTCAACGTGACAGAAGAGCAAGCCTTTCGCAAACTGCTGCAGATTTCAAAGCCGGTTCATCAACAAGTGTGAGCGTGTGAACCATTCAGCGAAACATCATCGAAATGGGCTTTTGTAGCCGAAGGCTCACTCTTGTACCCTTGATGACTGCACGACACAAAGCTCTATGCCTCGCCTACGTCCATCGATCCCCCATTGGACTGCTGATGACTCGAAACTTGTTGCCTGGTCGGACGAGTCTCGTTTCAGACTGTTTTGAGCGGATGGACGTGTACGGGTACGGAGACAACCTCATGAATTCATGGACTCTGCACGTCAGCAGGGGACTGTTGAAGCTGGTGAAGGCACTGTAATTGTTGTGGTTGGCAGGAGAGCCAACACCGTGTTACTAGAGGAGGCCGAAATGCACGCGTTTTAGCTCACGCAGGCTGGCTTGAGGTCTGGAACAGGACAAGGAAATTAGAATTTAGAAAAACGGACGTAGCTGGTAGAATACTTAACTTTAATCCATTAATGATGAACGTCGGTCTTGACGGTACATGATTCACAATATCAATAGTAACTGATAATGGCGCCTTGCTAGGTCGTAGCAAATGACGTAGCTGAAGGCTATGCTAAACTATCGTCTCGGCAAATGAGTAGGCAGTGAACCATCGCTAGCAAAGTCGGCTGTACAACTGGGTCTGCAATCACTGATAGTGGCGACACGCGGGTCCGACGTATACGAGGGCAGTTCAATAAGTAATGCAACACATTTTTTTTTCTGAAACAGGGGTTGTTTTATTCAGCATTGAAATACACCAGGTTATTCCCCAATCTTTTAGCTACACAACACTATTTTTCAACGTAATCTCCATTCAATGCTACGGCCTTACGCCACCTTGAAATGAGGGCCTGTATGCCTGCACGGTACCATTCCACTGGTCGATGTCGGAGCCAACGTCGTACTGCATCAATAACTTCTTCATCATCCGCGTAGTGCGTCCCACGGATTGCGTCCTTCATTGGGCCAAACATATGGAAATCCGACGGTGCGAGATCGGGGTTGTAGGGTGCCTGAGGAAGAACAGTCCACTGAAGTTTTGTGAGCTCCTCTCGGGTGCGAAGACTTGTGTGAGGTCTTGCGTTGTCATGAAGAAGGAGAAGTTCGTTATGATTTTTGTGCCTACGAACACGCTGAAGTCGTTTCTTCAATTTCTGAAGAGTAGCACAATACACTTCAGAGTTGATCGTTTGACCATGGGGAAGGACATCGAACAGAATAACCCCTTCAGCGTCCCAGAAGACTGTAACCATGACTTTACCGGCTAAGGTATGGCTTTAAACTTTTTCTTGGTAGGGGAGTGGGTGTGGCGCCACTCCATTGATTGCCGTTTTGTTTCAGGTTCGAAGTGATGAACCCATGTTTCATCGCCTGTAACAATCTTTGACAAGAAATTGTCACCCTCAGCCACATGACGAGCAAGCAATTCCGCACAGATGGTTCTCCTTTGCTCTTTATGGTGTTCGGTTAGACAACGAGGGACCCAGCGGGAACAAACCTTTGAATATCCCAACTGGTGAACAATTGTGACAGCACTACCAACAGTGATGTCAAGTTGAGCACTGAGTTGTTTGATGGTGATCCGTCGATCATCTCGAACGAGTGTGTTCGCACGCTCCGCCATTGCAGGAGTCACAGCTGTGCACGGCCGGCCCGCACGCGGGAGATCAGACAGTCTTGCTTGACCTTGCGGCGATGATGACACACGCTTTGCCCAACGACTGCTTTTGTCCACTGCCAGATCACCGTAGACATTCTGCAAGCGCCTATGAATATCTGAGATGCCCTGGTTTTCCGCCAAAAGAAACTCGATCACTGCCCGTTGTTTGCAACGCACATCCGTTACAGACGCCATTTTAACAGCTCCGTACAGCGCTGCCACCTGTCGGAAGTCAATGAAACTATACGAGACGAAGCGGGAATGTTTGAAAATATTCCACAAGAAATTTCCGGTTTTTTCAACCAAAATTGGCCGAGAAAAAAAATGTGTTGCATTACTTATTGAACTGCCCTCGTACTAGCGGAACGCGGCCGTTTTAAAGGCTACCACCTAGCAAGTGTGGTGTCTGGCGGTGACACCACAGTAATGGTGTGGGGAGTGTGCAGTTGTAGTGATATCGGACCCTTGATGCGTCCAGACAGTACTCTGATAGGTAACACGTACGTGAGCATCCTGTCTGATCACCTGCATCCATTCATGTCCACTGTGCATTCCGACGGACTTGTGCAATTCCCGCAGGACAATGCGACACCCCACACGTCCAGAAATAGTGCAGAGTGGCTCCAGGTTCACCCTTCTGTGTTTAAACACTTCAGCTGGACATCAAACTCTCCAGGTGTGAACATTATTCAGCAATATCTAGGATGCCTCGCAAAGTGCTGTTCAGAAGAGATCCCCACCTCATCGTACTCTTACGGATTTATGAACAGCCCTGCAGTATTCATGCTTTCCTCACAGCACTACTTCAGACATTAGTCGAGTCCACGCCACGTCGTGTTGCGGTCCTTCTGCGTGCTTGCGGAGCCCTACACAATATTAGACAGGTGTACCAGTTTCTTTGTCTCTTCATTGTACGAGGGTTGACTGAAAAGTGATGCCTCCACCTTCGTAATACTTCGACATTTGGCAGCATAGGTAGGCGGCAGGTACTGGCTTGTTCCGTAGCCTCTTCTCGACAGCTCCAGTTGGCGGGAAGCCTTACAAGGGAACCTCCCCATCGCACCCCCCTCAGATTTAGCTATAAGTTGGAACAGTGGATAGGCCTTCAAAAACTGAACACAGATCAATCGAGAAAACAGGAAGAAGTTGTGTGGAACTATGAAAAAAATTAGCAAAATGTACGAACTGAGTAGTCCACGAGCAACATATGCAACTTAAAGGGTGACATGCAGCCAGGAGCGCCGTGGTCTTGTGGTAAGCGTGAGTAGCTGCGGAATAAGAGGTCCACGGTTCAAGTCCTCCCCCCAGTGAAAAATTTACTTTCTTTATTTTCGCAAAGTTATGATCTGTCCGTTCGTTCATTGACGTCTCTGTTCACTGTAATGAGATTAGTGTCTGTGTTTTGCGACCGCACCGCAAAACCGTGCGATTAGTAGACGAAAGGACGTGCCTCTCCAATGCGAACTGAAAACATTTCATCGCAAGGTCATAGATAAATCGATTCCTCCACAGAAAAACACGTCTGATATATTCTATACGATACTGTTGACGGCATGTGCGTGACATGACAGTAATATGTTGTCGACCCACCTAACTAGCACACTTGGCGAATGGGTAAAAAGATTCTTCTACCTTGCCCGATTTAGGTTTTCTTGTGGATGTGATTATCACTCCCAAAAAAGTGATCGCATCGGACGGACAGATAATTGTCTGAAAACAAAAAATTAAAATTTTCAGCCGCGGGAAGACTTGAACCGTGGACCTCTTATTCCGCAGCTACTCACGCTAACCACAAGACCACGGCGCTCCTGACTGCATGTCACCCTTGAAGTTGCATATGTTGCACGTGGACTACTCAGTTCGTATATTTTGCTAATTTTTTTCATAGTTCCACACAACTTGTTCCTGTTTTCTCGATTGATCTGTGTTCAGTTTTTCAAGGCCTATCCACTCTGCCAGCTTATAACTAAATCTGAGGGGGGTGCGATGGGGAGGTTTCCTTGTTAGTATTGAACGGTTGTGTTGTTGCAGTGTAAAGTATGGGACCCTCCGCAAGCGGTCGGCCAATGCGATTTAAGCAACGTGCAGTCATTGAATTCTTGACAGCAGAAGATGTCACTCCAAAGGAGATTCATCCGAGAATGAAAGCAGCTTATGGTGATTGTGTTGATGTGAGCACTGGGCGTCGTTGGGCGAGTAAGTTTAAAGGTGTTGAGGCTGGAACATCTGACCTGCGTGATAAACAAGGAGTTGGACGTCCTGTGACAGCAACCACCGAGTTTCACAAGTAGAATGTTGACAGATTGATTCAGGACTATCGTCGTATCACTCGGAGAGAAATTGCAAGCACAATCGGCATTTGACAAGAACATGTGGGTCACATTATTGCTTTGCTTAGCTATCGGCCACTACAGCAGAACTTCAGAGATTGAATCTCACCACCGTATGGCGTCCTCCACACAGTCCAGATTTAGCACCGCTTGACTTCCATCTGTTCCCGAAAATGAAAGACGATCTGCGGGGACATAATTATGTTTCTGATGAAGACGTTGAGAGAACTGTGAGACTGTGGTTGACGAAACCGAGTGTCGACTTCTTCCGTGACGGCTTCAGAAAACTTGTTCATCTTTGGCAGAAATGTATCCAAGTGGCTGGTGATTATGTGCAAAAGTGAATATTGGTAATTACAGATCATATTCTTAGGATTATTTCTGAGTTTGATTTATTAAAATATTCCCATCCAAACCCAATTAACAAAAGTGTAGGCAATACTTTTAATTCAGCCCTCGTATTATATTAACTCTTACCTTCTTTTCTTTTCTTTACGTTTTCGTGCCCGTATGTCTTTCAGGTCAGCCTCGAGTCCTAGTCATTTTCAAAAATTTTCTGTCCGACATTGGGCCATGTCAGTAGCTGCGTTCTTTCCCAGCCTTAGTTCTTCGGGGCTGCACTTGTAAGGACTCGCAGGGCAACGTGGTGTCTGCCTAATGTCCTGCACTTCGTCACAGTCGTAGACACCGTTTTTATGAGTTTCTCTTTACTGCTGCAGCACCTGTTCGTAGCCTGTTGAGAGTCCTGAAAGTTTCATCACACTCCAATTGGGTATCTCTTGGCTCAACTTCTTATAGTGAGTACAATTCAGAAAGTTCTGTATCCAGACTGTTCAAGAAGCTTGCTCTCGATTTTAATCTTACTGGAAAGTTGCTCTCTGCACGGTGTGTTACGTCGTTTTCATGGAAGCTTTATTTAAAGTCTCCCATTTCATCCATTCCTGATACTCGAATACATGGAAGAGAGAAACAAGCTACTGTATACAGTTTATTCATGGATGCAGCCTTCATAAAGCCACTTTATAAATTTTTTGCTTTGGTTTATTGAACTGCACTGCCAACAGCTTGGTACAAATATAAAATTATATATACAGATAAATAATAATTGTAATACTTTGTACAATGCATTAATATTATTTGAAAATTTACATGTAGGTTCAATAGTTACAGCTAATAAATCTTACATATCAACTAAAGATATATGAAAATTTCGTCTGTAAGGGACGGCATTATGAGGGCGGTGACTGTTGATGAACACAAATAAAACGGAATATAAAAGAGAGACCTCAAGATAGATTGGGAAGGATACAACTGGAGATTATAGTGATTGTGCAACAACAAGTATAATACCAAATTTCATACACACACGTTATAACAAAAGGAGCTTTGTATGTTTGAGGATCTTCTTGACATAAATGGACGAGATCAGTGTTTAACGTCCCGTCGGCAACTCGGTCATTAGAGACAGAGCACAAGCTGGGGTTAGGGAAGGATGGAGAAGGAAGTCGGCCCTGCCCTTTCAAAGGATCCACCCCGGCATTTGCCTGAAGCGATTTAGGGAAATCACGGAAAACCTAAATGCGGATGGCCAGACGCGGGCCTGAACCGTCGTCCTCCCGAATGCGACTCCAGTGTGCTAACCACTGCGCCACCTCAGTCAGTCCTTACATAACTCTGGAGCAATATGTGCATGTCAGAATAGTCAGTGATGGCAAAAATTTGCGATCACAGGCCGTCTTAACTTCCACATATTGTAAAGCAATAGTTAGCTGTGCTGTTATCTTCAAGGTGACTGTGTCACCCCTTAACGAATCAGGAGCATTTGTTGGAAGGATCATCGTCAATTTCACAGCATTTTTCAAACCCAGGTAACAGGTTGAGGATAGGTAAGGATCAGACATCAACACGTCGAAGGGAGACCCATCAGATAGTTCGTCGTTTTCACCAAATTAATATTTATTTAAGAAAAACATACTCATCAACTAAAATTCCAGATTAACAACAACATGAAAACCATCAGAACTATACTGACATAAAGTGACAAACTACTGAAATTTACCAATATAAGCAAAAGCAAACATTGTTCAATAACACAAAGCCTCTTGAGTTTATGGACAGTGAGAATGAAATTTGAATCGTTCAGTAATTTACAAAAGTTCATGAGTTAATCCCGCTAAACTCCACGGCCTACAACCCGGGTGGCAGTCGCGCAACCCAGGTATAGCTCCAAGGAATAAGACAACCTGTCAACTTTTGCTTGGTATGACAGACGACGCGGCAAAGCGCTCACGCAGCAATAACTTACCCTCGGGCGCTGGGCAGGATGTCGCCAAGGTAACGGCCCAGAAGTCACGGTTGCAAACGCCAAGGTAGACTCGCTTGTTTTGCAATCAGCTGTGAACATAAATCACACGCGAGGCAGCATCCTCAAACAAAAACAGAATATACACTCGCAGATGATGGGAATCGCTTCAGCAAGATACGTACAACTCGAAACCTTAGATAAAACAAGTAGTTAAAGCCATACGCCTTCACAAGGCTTTCAATCAGATCAGCGGAGACTTGCTGAGATTGACAGAGGTAATTGAATGGATATGGCGTACACAACAAATACATACGCCTCTGTCCAGGTAAGTTGATAAGCGAGTAAATGTAACTGACAAAGTGCAGGTACAAACACAGCAGTTCCCCTAGACGGATGAATCAGTATTATTGAAACGCCTTAAGAAACACTAGTTAAGGTGAGCTTAAGCAGTACACTCTCCCCACCGTCAAATATCCTTTTAACACCTTTTCAAATAATAGAAGGTAGTCCCCATCACCAGAGCACGACCTTCATCGCCTTCCTTAGCGGCTGTCCAACATTGGACAAGTGGCTCGGCGATCCGGCTGGGTACATGCGTTGTCAAACCCAAATATGCCCAACCAAACCCCTCCGCCAGGCACTGGTGCTCCAGCCTCCTCCTTCCGTCACGTGCCGTTCACAACCCAGGAGTTGACTATCAACACCGGTTCCAGAGGTGGGTAGGCCAGCAAACCGAGCCCCCACTACTCAGTTTTTGCAGTAAGCTGTTGCGCTGAGCTTCGGAGAAACTGCAGCAAAACAGCAAGTGATTGACGTGTCCTTGATTCCTTTCACAGTCTCGGAAACGACAGTCCTTGAAACCAGTGCGATGTGAGTTGGGAGGGAGTGGCTGCTACGCATACCAATAGAGTTATCAGCTTCCTTCTCGCATGAAATTTTTGAAACGGGATTACTGTTTGGACCGCAGCCAAGTACCGGCCTTCATGGCATATTGAATGGCACTAGTCTTTTTGTCTCGGCCAGCTGGAGCATCCGTAACTTGAAATCAAACGTTATATTCCATTCAGGATGACATTCACTTTTCACGTATGGACAGATCCAGTCCACTCTGGGAAGGCGTACTCTGCAGTAGAAAAGTACAGCGCCATATCAATCGTTCTGAGAACAGTAGTGTTTGATCCCCATTTTCTGCCAGTGGATTTCTTCAAAATACGTATTGTTCCTCGTTTGTCCTTTCGTAACAGTTTGACTGCAGTGATTTCTATAGGTCAAAGACATCTCGAGGCGGCACGGTAACAGGGAACCGCCCTGTGCAATACGAGTTCCAAGATACAGCAACTTCTGGCGCGTGTATTGTAGAAAGGATTGCACATCACAAAGGCCAGTCTGAAATCTGAAGCAAATTTATCTTCGTTCTTTTCCTTAGCGGTTATGCCGTCTAGTACGGGTCCTCTTTTTCAGGATTTGGAAAATTTAGTTTTTATTCTTTAATTTTGTAACCGAATACCCTATCTGACGCCACAGATGTCGAGGTACCCAAAGGGGAGGGATGCCCTGTGTTCCCTCTCTCAGTGAATAGTGTAAAATTTTGATGTCTGAGTTATCGTATTTCAATTGTGAAAGGTCTCTGTTGGATTCCTTTCATGTTAATTTCTTAAATATGTTGTCATTTACGGCATAAATTCCTCTTCTGAATTTACTGTGGTATTTCTGACTATCTGGGAGGAGACTGAGCAGTGAAACGTGTTACTTTTACACATAAACAAGAACGATCTGTCACACTACTACACTTTAAAACACAGTTTATATGTAATTCATGTCACACAGTCTCATACAGAACCAACATCCGCTTTCTTTTATATACGGTATATGATAAGATACTGTCATCCCCCTTCCCTTCTGTCTGAGAGGATGAATGAGCAAATGTATTTCTAGTTGCATGCTTGAGGGTAGCAGACAAGCCTGTCTGCTAGAGAACAGGAGGACCAACGTCGGAACAGGTAGCTACGCTTTCTAAAAGCAAAGAGGTTTCCATTCTTAGCATGTTTCTGTCCGTCCCTTGTCATGTTGGCATAGGAAGCTGTCTCTCTGGTCACTTCCGTTTGTATCTGGGAAGCACGCTCGGTAGGAGCGCAGGTCAGTATGTCCGTGGCGAGCGTCTGAATTGGTAAGATGTCCGGCTAAGCGCGTGTCTGCTAAGTCCGCAGGACAATGGATTTCTTACGTTCAGCCTAACTGAAAATTTAATCACCTTTATTTCAGGTTTATCTCTAATATATATAATGTTATCTTAAATTGCAACGCAGTGTGATTCGCGTGTGAAGTTCAGAATATCTTCCGGTGGTTGATTTGTCACTACTTTGTGACTAAAGTGGAACCACGTGTTGATCCGTAACTCTAACTAAGATCATCAATCTTAAATGCGAATGCTTGTGTGATTATAACGTCTCGTCTTGACAATATTTTTCAATATAGCCACTTTTCTTTATGTTCAACCCACGTGGGGTGTACTTTGCGAGACCAGTACCACGTGCTTATATAACTGTTTGACCCATCAGGTTAATGGTAAGACGATAGTAACCAGTTCAAGGTTTTTCTTTAGTAAATTGCGTTTCGATGTAATTTATTTTAATTATCAAAATTATTGTGGAGTTACACTCTTTGTGTAAACCAAGTTGACCACGTGAAGCATGTGGTGAAAGCATCAACGTAGCCCTCAGCTATTCTTTTCGGTAAGATTTCACAGAGAGTTAGTATGAATTTAGTATACCAGTGTGTGGTAATTACATGGCGGACAGGATTGTGCTACGAACGTAACTTCTTTGCGTGAAAATTGAATCTGTTGGTTGTGGTTAATTTCCTCTTATATGTTTCAACGTTCTTCGTGTGTTATTTTATGAATGCAGTGTTGTATGCAGTCTCCCAATCTTGGCTCCATATTTGATGTGCTCTGTAAGATTACAAACTCACATTTTCACAATCCTAAATAAGGCACAACTTTAGTAATGAATCAAGTTTAATATGCTGAAATTTCAATGATCAATGTTAAAATAAATTTCCAAATATAAACTGATTTATTTCTTTTTATTTAAATTCTCTTATATATATATATATATATATATATATATATATATATATATATATATATATATATATTACCGGTTGTTGTATGACTATTAAAAGATTATAATTAATGTTAGTCTGGTTGGGGATTTGGTAAACCTAGACTAGATACCTGGTGAAACAGTTGCGCAGTAATGCACGGTTAACTTCCCCAGACCGCTCACAGCTTTTAACCCGCCTTTATTGTCTATCAGTACCGCTTTCATAGAAAACTAAAGTAACAACGTTACAACTGTTTGCGTGTTGTGTTCTCTGAGAAAGTTGAGCAGCAACCTAGTGCCTGTCCAGACGAGCTTGGGAAACCGCCAAAAAACCATACTCATGTTGACCCGTACACGATCCCGCCATAATTACCCCCCCCCCCCCCCCCCCCCCCTCCGACTCGATCCAGGTCCGTCCCACCTCCCTGACCTGCAAGCTATGGCGCTGCGCTTTACGCTCTACGAGCAGGTCAGCTGAAACGTACAGCAAATTTAGTTCAAATACCCACTCACCTCCAGGACATCAGGAATTGTTACAGCTGAAATGGGATCTCCTTAATTCGGCTTACATTGTCAATCACGCGCACTCCTGAAGCTCTTGTCCATTGGACATATTTCCCAATAACCATTCCTAATGTGATGGTAGCAGGCTTTTTGTTTGTTTATCTTTAGGGGGAAGATTGACTGTTGGTGTTACGATTTTCAGTCCGAAGACTGGTCTGATGCAGTCCCCTACACTACTCTATCCTGTACAACCCTCTTCATCTCCGAATAGCGATTGCAACCTACATCTTTCTGAATCTGCTGACTGTATTCACCTCTTGGCCTCTCTCTACGATGTTTATCCCCAATACTTTCCTCCAGTGTTAAAATGGTGATCCCTCAATGTCTCGGAACGTGGCCCCTAAACGATCCCTTCTTGTAGTCAAATTGTGCCACAAATTTCTTGTCTCCCTTATTTCATTCAGTACCTTCTCATCAGTTCTGCAGCACCACATTTCAGAAGGCTCTGTTCCCTTCTTCTCTAAACTGTTTATCGTCTATATTTCACTCCCATGTGTGGCTACACTCTGGACAAAAACCTTCAGAAAAGACCTCCTACCACTTAAATCTATATTGTATGTTAATAAATTTCTCTTCTTCTACAACGCTTTTCTTGCCATTACAAGTCTACATTTTATATTCTTTCTACGTCGACCATTATTGGTTATTTTGCTGCCCAAATAGCAAAACCCATCCACTACTTCAAGTACTTCGTTTCCTAAACTAATTCCCTCAGCATCACCTTTTTTATTTGGACTACATTCCGTTATCTTTTCGTTGCTTTCGTTGATGTTCACCTTACGTGCTCCATTCAAGATGCTGTTCATTCCGTTTATTTACCCTTCCAAGCCATTTGCTGTCTCTGAAAGTTTTCATTTCTTCTCTCTGAATTCCTACTCCAAATTTTTCTTTCCTTTTACTGCTTGCTCATTGTACACATCAAATGACATCGGGGATATGCTACAGCCCTGTTTCACTCCCTTCTCAATCACTACTTCCTTTTCATCCCCCTCACCTCTTATAACTTCCGTCTGGTTTCTGTACCAGTTATTTAGCCTTTCGCTTCCCGTATTTTACCCATGGTACCTTCAGAATTTGAAAGAGAGCACTCCAGTCAACATTGTCAAAACTTTCTCTAAGACTACAAATGCTATAAACATAGGTTTGCCTTTCTTACCTTCTCTACAAGTTTCATTGACAGTTGTACCTGGTAAAAGTGTTCCTCTTTCTGACAAATACAGAGGTGTGAGGTACTTTGTGTGTCCTCTTTGACACTGGGGCAGGAGCATTCAAATCTCGAAGCGTCTCCGGAGACAGACTATAGGAAGAACGAGGGATGTGCAGCTTCACGTTTTGTGATTTGTGAGTCCCATTCGTGGTGAGTGGTCACGCGCAAGGTCGCGGCTTCTCAGATAAAACTTCTGGGCCAACGCAGCGCTGCGCTGAGAGTTGCGAAACGCTCTAGATCGAGGTTCGATCGCAGTTTTCAACTCGTTTCCAAACGCGGAGCTCATGGAGTATTGTTTAATTGTAGGCCGTAATAAACATCGCAGTCAATCGGCAGCTTTGGACTTCGTGGATTCTCGCTGTCTCTGTCGTTGATGAAAGCTGAAGTAGAGACGCGTGGGTCGCTAGAAGTGTTCTTCAGTGACTTTGACTGAGTTCCTTCTGCAACTCACACGCAGAACGTAGCTTTTGCTGCAGTGAATCATACACTACTGGCCATTAAAATTGCTACACCAAGAAGAAATGCAGATGATAAACGGGTATTCATTGGACAAATTTATTATACTAAAACTGACATGTGATTACATTTTCACGCAATTTGAGTGCATAGATCCTGAGAAATCAGTACCCAGAACAATCACCTCTGGCCGTAATAACGGCCTTGACAAGCCTGGGCATTGAGTCAAACAGAGCTTGGATGGCGTGTACAGGTACAGCTGCCCATGCAGCTTCAACACGATACCACAGTTCATCAACAGTAGTGACTGGCGTATTGTGACGAGCCAGTTGCTCGGCCACCATCGACCAGACGTTTTCAGTTGGTGAGAGACCTGGAGAATGTGCTGGCGAGGGCAGCAGTCGAACATTTTCTGTATCCAGAAAGGACCGTACAGGACCTGTAACATGCGGTCGTGCATTATCCTGCTGAAATGTAGGGTTTCGCAGGGGTCGAATGAAGGGTAGAGCCACGGGTCGTAACACATCTGAAATGTAGCGTCCACTGATCAAAGTGGCGTCAATGCCAACAAGAGGTGACCGAGACGTGTAACTAATGGCACCCCATACCATCACGCCGGGTGATACACTATTATGGCGATGACGAGTGCACGCTTCCAATGTGCGTTCACCGTGATGTCGCCAAACACGGATGCGACCATCATGATGCTGTAAACAGAACCTGGATTCATCCAAAAAAATGACGTTTTGCCATTCGTGCACCCAGGTTCGTCGTTGAGTACACCATCGCAGGCGCTCCTGTCTGTGATGCAGCGTCAAAAGTAACCGCAGCCATGGTCTCGGGGCTGATAGTTCATGCTGCTGCAGACGTCGTCGAACTGTTCGTGCAGATGGTTGTTGTCTTGCAAACGTCCCCATCTGTTGACTCAGGGATCGAAACGTGGCTGCACGATCCGTTACAGCCATGCGGATAAGATGCCTGTCATCTCGACTGCTAGTGGTACGAGGCCGTTGGGATCCAGCACGGCGTTCTATATTACCCTCCTGAACCCACCGATTCCGTATTCTGCTAACAGTCATTGGGCACGACCAACGCGAGCAGCAATGTCGCGATACGATAAACCGCAATCGCGATAGGTTACAATCCGACCTTTATCAAAGTCGGAAACGTGATGGTACGCATTTCTCCTCCTTAACACGAGGCATCAGAACAACGTTTCACGAGGCAACGCCGGTCAAGTGCTGTTTGTGTATGAGAAATCGGTTGGAAACTTTCCTCGTGTCAACACGTTGTAGGTGTCGCCACCGGCGCCAACCTTGTGTGAATGCTCTGAAAAGCTAATCATTTGCATATCACAGCATCTTCTCCCTGTCGCTTAAATTTCGCGTCTGTAGCACGTCATCTCCGTAGTGTAGCAATTTTAATGGCCAGTAGTGTAGGTGTGCTGCTGTGGTCCATATGACGGATCTCGGGATGAAATTGTACACGGCGAAGACATAGAATTACAATTAAGGAAGAGTGGTTAGAGAATCCCAATCGTAGTGTTGCACTTCATAAGTTTTCCAAATAAAGGAAGCGAATGCCTGGACTTCCCTTTAAGGAAGGTCGCCGCTTATTGCATCCTAATCTGTCTCCTATAAATTTCACGCTGCCTGTGTATTGTCCTCGCTGCATGTGGACGCAGTGAAATAACAGCAAAACTTGTAAACCGACTGAGCCTCCACAACAGATGAAATGAGTCTAGAGCGGGAAGTACTCCTCGCAAAACGATCCGAAGCATTAATGTCCCAGTGCCAGGTATTGCAGACATTATCTCGCTGTCCTTGCTACACTTCGACTCGTCGGAGATTCTTTTCTCTGCTGTAGAGTGAAAATTCTCATTAATTCAGCACATCAATTATCGCGGAAACAGCAGCATAACTAGACTGCATTAGTTAAGATCGGCAATGAAAGAATGATAATAGACGTCAAGGGCGATGTGGTGACGCACTCGGTAAATGTGCAGGTATTTCATTTTCAAGAAAATATCTTTTTGCTGAAATCCTTGGCGTTTTCTGTGGAAATGCAGTCGCCATCAAGATTTTTTCATGGAATCTTACTCAACGTCTGTGTACCGTTGTACGCAGAAAATTTTTTGTAGAGTTACTCTTGTTCGTAGTCCGAGACGGTTCTCGTTCGCTCGTCCCACGATGATTCTGCCCCAGAAGGTTCAAATGGTTCAAATAGCTCTGAGCACTATTGGGCTTAACATATGAGGTCATCAGTCCCCTAGAACTTAGAACTACTTAAACCTAACTAACCTAACGACATCACACACATCCATGCACGAGGCAGGATTCGAACCTGAGTCCGTAGCGGTCGCGCGGTTCCAAACTGAAGCGCCTAGTACTGATGACCTCAGAAGTTAAGTCGCATAGTGCTCAGAGCCATTTGAACCATTTGAAACGCCTAGAACCGCTCGGCCACAGAAGGGTTGGATGGCATGATGTGCCTACTGAATGTCAATTGCATCATTTTGGCTAGGACATTCATACACGCTCCATGAGAATATATCGATAGCATCGCCCAATAAAAACCGAAAAGCGGCAACAGTAGTCGGTTTTAATCCCGTCGTAGAAGGCAGAAATAAATTAAGCTTACCCATTATCGATATTTTTAAACAGATAGTAGCATCCACTTACAGAATTACCGTTAAAGGTTAAAATATTAGTTTAAAGCCATTTCAGGCTCCATCTATTTCACTAGGTAAGTAGACGTAAGTTTCGACTTAACTGTATAATAACTGCCACACAATACGCCACAGTAAATGTTTTTTCCATTTTTTTTTCATTAAGGGACGTTTAGTGCCTAGCAAGATGTATTAAGAATAACTGTACCCCTCGTCTCAAGTTGAGCCTGAAATACTGGTAAGTATTAATGAAAAACTTAATCAGTATTTCATTAAGCGTCTGATTACAGCTACCTGTAAAGTAGAAATGGTCTTTGAAGCGTGTCGTTATAGTTCGCAACTCACGCAGGTACAACGGTAGTTTTTCGTATACGCGGTGTTTCAGAAGTGATGGTCAATATTCAGGGATATGACAGGAATGATCATTCGAAACTTAAAAGTCAAGTTAACATGGGATTTAAAAAGGCATATCTTACGAGCTATGAGCAATTTTTGATCTTCGATACTGTGAAATAAGTCTCTTCTACTGCAAGCTCTTTGCTTTTCATATTTTGGGAAGTGTTGGTAGAAAAAAAGTGTCCAGTAAACATTCGGTCCAAAATGCATACCTTAAAAGTTACGAGCACTTGTTCATTAGAAGAGTCGTGTTTCAAAGTAGCGAAGATGAACAAGTGGGCATAGCTCTTAACGTATGCATTTTAGAGCACATGTTTACTGGAAATTTTCCCAAAATATTGTAAGTTCCCTATCAGGTAGGACAGATAGAGGAGATAGAGAATATCCAGCGAAGATTGTTTAGCTGGCGAGGGAGCGTTACGGAGATGCTAAACAAACTCCGCTGACAGACGTTACAAGAGAGGCAGTGTGCATCACGGAGAGATTTACTATTGATATTTCGGGACAGCAGGAGGAGTCGGGCATGTGGTGTCACCGTCAGACACCACACTTGCTAGGTGGTAGCCTTTAAATCGGCGGCGCTGCAGTCTGGAACCGCCAGACCGCTACGGTCGCAGGTTCGAATCCTGCCTCGGGCATGGATGTTTGTGATGTCCTTAGGTTAGGTTTAACTAGTTCTAAGTTCTAGGGGACTAATGACCTCAGCAGTTGAGTCCCATAGTGCTCAGAGCCATTGTTTTTTTAAATCGGCCGCGGTCCGTTAGTATACGTCGGACCCACGTGTCGCCACTATCAGTGATTGCAGACTGAGCGCCGCCACACGGCAGGTCTAGTCTAGAGAGACTCCCTAGCACTCGCCCCCAGTTGTACAGCCGACTTTGCAGTTTAGCAAGCCTTCAGTTAAGTCATTTGCTACGACCTAGCAAGGCGCCATATTCAGTTACTATAATTATTTCCAGAATGTATTCTGAACAGATAATATTGTGAATCATGTACCGTCAAGAGCGACGTTCATCATTAATGGATTAAAGTTAAGTATGAAACTAATTACGTCCGCTTTCTGAATTCTCATTCCTTGTCATGTTCCAGACCTCACGTCAGTGTAGTTCTTCCCTCTTCACGCCAGCCTGCGTGAGCTAAAACGCGTGTATTTCGGCCTCCACTCGTAACACGGTGTTGGCTCTTCTGCTAACACAACAGGACATGATATTATTTCGTCCCACATACATCTCGCATATTGAACATGAGGAGAAAATTCGAGAAATTACAGCCAATACAGAGGCTTACCGACAATCATTCTTCCCACGCACCATTCGCAAGTGTAACAGGGTTGGAGAGATTAGGTAGTGGTACCGAAAGGACCCTCTGCCACACACCATTAGGTGGCTTGCGGAGTATGGTGTAGATGTAGATATGGAAGGCAAAGAGCTTGCAGTAGAAAAGATCTGTTTCACAGCACCGAAGATCAAGAATTGCTCATATATCTTAAGACCTTGTTCGATTGACTTTTTTGTTTCGAGTGATGATTTCTGTCATTGAATATTGACCACTACTTCTGAAATACCCAGTATATCATTTAATGAAACTGAGAATGAAGTTGGCTGGAGTGAATGACGGCCGAAACTGGTCTTTGTGATAATTCTTACTACTCGTTTTTGATTGCAAAGTACAATGTGGTGTAGTTTAATCATGCCAAACCATATTCTCTTGTTCTCTGATGGAAAGAAACTTAAGGTCTCCGAGTGATAAAGAGAGGTAGCTTAATGTGAAAGGCAGGGCAGCATCAACCAATCGTAGCGCGGGAGTCTGCGCTACCTGTCTCCACGGATCGCAGCGTGTGTTTGTTTAATACTCTTTTGCCTCAACTGGACGGTTTCTTTTTGCCTTACATCCGTTTTGACATCTTCAACTGGGCTATCCGCAAGCACTGCGGTGGAAACAGATCCTTCCAGCTGCAGCAAAACATGCCGGTGATTGAGACTATCATCCCGGTAAACTACTTTCGGCGGGCGGGGAGGGAAAAAAAAGGAAAGACGGAAACCGCGATGCGGCCGCAGAAGCGGTGCGTGTGGCGCTGCCGGGGCAATCAGGGTGGCGTGTTTTGTCAACACGTGGGGCGGGCGCCGCCACCGCAGCGCCGGACGTGTCTGCCCAGAGGTGGCGTAGCGTGGCGGGAAAAAGCGGCCAGCACACGCGCGACTTGCCCACCACAGCCCCGCAGTCGTGTTCTGTACGTCCCCCGGTGCTGCGTATAGACACCGAGAGGCTTCAGCGAAGCATTGTCAACAACACCGTCTGCAGCAAACACGAATCACTTTCTTTCAGCTCCCAGTTTCGATCTTAAGCGATCATCCTCAGGCACGGAAAACACCACACTGGTAGCCTTATGCTTCTGCAATCACGACCCTGAATACAAGCTGCTTGTCTCTTATAGGTACATAAGAAAGTACAAGTAGAGGACAATGATAGAAGCAAATAGTCCAAATATAGATCGTGAACTCTATTACTTTCCTGATACGATGTACAAGGGCTGGACAAAACTATGGAAGCAAAGCGAGAAACGAATGAAAACTAAACTCCGTCTGAACAGGCCTCAGAAGACCCAATAGTATCAACCCACCACCGTATCAAACTCCATCTAAACAGGACCCGTGTAGGGCACCGGGTTTAAATAAGATGTCTTTCTCAGGCGAACCTGGCAACTAATTTTGTGGTCAGCCAGAAAGCGATGGAGAACATACTGACCTTATTTTCCAGTCTGCACGGCCAGCCCACTGAAAAAAATGTTTCTATTCTCCTTCTACACAGCGGGATCAGGACTATGATTTTAAATGAAGGTATAAAATTCTGTTTGATACATACCATGAATAAAGTCTCTCACGTACAACACTTTGAAATTTATGTTTAATTGACAGTAAGTCTTTCTATTCTAACAGCACAACTAGCAGTTCAGAGGCGACCTCTAGGGTACGTTCTTACCAACTTGATTTTCGCCCTGACTACTAATACTCAAACAAATGTTCAACATAAATGGTCGCTACAAAAGTGGAAATAGCCGGCCGCTGTGGTCGAGCGGCTCTAGGAGCTTCAGTCCGAAACCTCACTGCTGCTACGGTCGCAGGTTCGAATCCTGCCTCGGGCATGGATGTGTGTGATGTGCTTAGATTAGTTAGGTTTAAGTAGTTCTAAGTTCTAGGGGACTGAGGACCTCAATGACCTCAGATGTTAAGTCTCACAGTGCTCAGAGCCATTTGAACCATTTTTTTTAATGAAACCGGAGAGAGAAAGCTCGTACTGTCATGTTGGCAACGTGGAAACTGCATGTAGCATTTTCATGGTTTCAGCTGACAGGATCACTTCTTTGTGAAAGTGCATTTGACGAAAACGTCAGCTACAAAATCATCAAATTCATAATACAGAGTAAAAAGAACTATTGTTGTTTCAGTATTTGGATAGACCAAGGAATAACGATTATTTACCATCCAGCGATTTATTGAGCCCTTCGTTTACTGTAGCTTCTCAGAAACTATGTTTGGATCATTTCAGTGTCGAACCGAACGATCAGAAGCTACAGCGTGATTGAACACGCCGGTACTGTGGCTTCCATACTAGAAACTGAAATGGCATCGTCTGAATACGAAGGTACAGCGGTTTTAATTATGTGAAATGCGGGCAGTATGTTAACTGTACAGCTTCAGCTATTCAGAGTCGTCTGGTACGTAGTTTGATATGAGAAATGCAGTTGCGGTAGTTATATGTCTGTAGAAACTGGAATGCGACCTTCGGAATACGTTGGTACAGTAGTTTTTGTTATGTGAAATACGGGGATTGTGTTAACGTGCCGGCCGTGGTGGCCGAGCGGTTCTAGAAGCTTCAGTCTGGAACCGCGCGACCGGTACGGTCGCAGATTCGAATCCTGCCTCGGGCATGGATGTGTGTGATGTCCTTCGGTTAGTTAGGTTTAAGTAGTTCTGAGTTCTAGGGGACTGATAGTGCTCAGAGCCATTTTTTGTGTGTTAACGTACAGCGTCGGCTGTTCAGTTTCGTCCAGTACGTTGTGTCATATGAGAAATGCAATTGTGACAGTTGTGTGTTTGTAGAGACGGAGCGGAGAATTCTACAAAGCGTTCTGTGGCCACGACTTCCCATACTTCTGTAAGATGTGCCTCACACATTTTGTATGCCCACGTGGTTTCACCATGACGGGGCTCTCGCGTAGTTGATGAGCCATTCGGTTTGGACAATGGTCGATCACGCTTGCTGGTCTTGTCCCGTTGTAAATTCGATTAGCGTATATGACCAAGTCTTTTCCTCTGTGATCCTGTGGGGAAGCTAGTTTTCTCAGTCGCAGTCAACACGCAAAGACACAGAAAAAAACATACAGAAGATAGTAATCTCGAGAAATTATTACATCAAAAGGCTTCCTCCGTCTTGTGCGAGCACTGTTATGCAGTGTAAAGCACACCGTATGAACAGAATGCATGAGGCGGGAAGCGAGACAGGAGCTAATGCAGCAGTCACCTTGTGCCGGGCTTGTGTTCCTTCTTAACACTCAGACATACGGGCGTAACAAAAAACGCTCCGTGATATAGGGTTTCAGTAGCTGTATCGTGATACAAATCAACATTATTTACTGGGAGATAAGGCGCTTACAAATTTATCAGAGTGGAGAAGGTTGGGCACAAAAGCGGCCACTGCGCGAGGCGAAAAAACAAAGGCGCCCCCTCAGTCAAAATATTATCGCCGTTGTCGAGATAGGGCGCGGGCGGCGTAAGGAATAGTCCTCGACGGCGCGGGATAAGATAGCGGCCAGCCGCGGGGTGCTGCCCCGCTCCTTGCTGGCTGGCTGGCGGCTTCTTCCTCGCCGCTCGCTGCCGGGTGCCGCTACTATCGCAGCCAATGCTTCACGGCGAGCGCTATCTCGCCGACTCCCCGCAGAGCCCTGGCCAGGAACCCCGTCTGCCCTGAGGACTCGGGGCTCAGGGCTCGCTCCTTTGCCTCGGTCCCCGCCACAGCTACACTTCCCGACAAGAACAGTGAAGGACCCAGAAGGAGTCAGCAGCCGTCTGCGGCTGTTTGCTGATGATGCTGTGGTGTTCGGGAAGACGTGGTCGCCGAGTGACTAGAGGGGATATAAGATGACTTAGCAGGAGAGGTCCCTAGCGCTACGATCGACGTTTTGAAACTCTCTGCTAGTGATGTAGGTTAAGATCCCAGGTATCACACACTGCAGCCATTCACCCTGCTGGGTCATCGTTTGCGAGTAGCTGACGAAAAAAATAATAAGATTCGGAATTATGTGTGATACTCAATAGCGTTAAAAAAGTTGCATTAAATAATCTGGTTGCCTGGTGTAACGATAAGAAACATGTAGCTGCTCGATTTATTGTTGTGGAGCGTGTAGGGATGATGGCAAGACTGCAGCGGAGTGTGCGCTGATATGAAACTTCCTGGCAGATTAAAACTCTGTGGCGGACCGAGACTCGGACTCGGGACCTTTGCCTTTCGCGGGCAAGTGCTCTACCAACTGAGCTACCCAAGCACGACTCACGCCCCGCCCTCACAGATTTACTTCTGCCAGTACCTGAAAGAAAGGAGTGCTAGTTCTGCAAGGTTCGCAGGAGAGCTTCTGTAAAGTTCGGAAGGTAGGAGACGAGGTACTGGCAGAAGTAAAGCTGTGAGGACGGGACGTGAGTCGTGCTTGGGTAGCTCAGTTGGCAGAGCACTTGCCCGCGAAAGGCAAAGGTCCCGAGTTCGAGTCTCGGTCAGGCATACAGTTTTAATCTGCCAGGAAGTTTCACAGGTTACTCCTGTTGCGACAGCGTAGAAGACGTACACTATCTGATCAAAACTATGCGAACATCCCTGTATAATGCGAATTTTTCCACGAGATGCAATGAGGGGCAGACCCGCCAGTATAGTAGGCCTATTTTATTGTCAGTAGAGAATTGCTAACGGCAGAATGGATCGATCAGGAAAGGGAAGTGACTTCGAACGAGGTCTAGTCATCGAATGCCATCACATTAACGAATCCATCAGGTGCATTTCAGCCCTTGTAAAGCTGCTCAAGTCGACTGTTGGTGATGAATCAGCACCTGGTAGAACTACCATGTGGAGCTGGACAAGGACTGTGGAGCATTGTGGAGGGTGGTAATAAGAAATTGATGTGAAATCAGCGGAAGGTCTTCCAGTGTGTTGCCAGAAGTCCAGGTAGCACAATGACTGGGGTTAGCGAGTTACAAGGAATGGCGTACAGTTGTCAAATGGCTCTGAGCACTATGGGACTCAACTGCTGAGGTCATTAGTCCCCTAGAACTTAGAACTAGTTAAACCTAACTAACCTAAGGACATCACAAACATCCATGCCCGAGGCAGGATTCGAACCTGCGACCGTAGCGGTCGTACAGTTGTCGAGTGGGTCCTTACAGGCCATATATTTCTGCTAGCAGTGCTGAGCTACGCTTGAGTTAGTGCAAAGAGCGGCGCCACTGGGCAATGGATTACTCGATAAGAGTGATTTGGAGTGATGAATCACGTTATACCCAGTGGAAGTCCTATACAGGGCTTTCGGTCTGGAGAACACCTGGAGATCGTTACCTGCTGTCATGTGTAGTGCCAACGGTGAACTACGGAGGAGTTAGTGTTACAGTTTGAGGGTGGATTTCGTGGTTGGGGAGAAGCCGTTAGCGCAGAAGGATATGAACCCATCGTGCAGCATTGTGTGCTGTGTAAAGTAGAGGAACAGTTCGGACTTGACGGTTGTATCAGCATGATAATGCACCCATTCATAAAGCAGCGTGTGTTGGGTAATGATTTGTGGACAATAACATTCCTGAAATGTACTGGCCTGCCCAGAGTTGCGACCTGAACTCAGTCGTGCAGCTTAGGGAAGAGTCAGGGCGTCGACTTTGCTCCAACCGGCATCCAACAGTACTACTTGCTCTGGTTTCGGTTGTTGGGGAAGACTGGGCTGCCGTTCCTCCGTAGACATTAAAATGTCCGCAGCAGAGCTCAAGGCGTCACAACGGCGAAGAGAGGACAAACCATTGCTAATGTCCACTAATATGTGTCCAGATATTTTTGATCATATAGTGTAACCCGATTAGACGAGAAATAAAAAAAACAAACTAATCGGGCATATGGTATTAGAAAATAGAGTCAAAATGTGTGCTTGGAGTAAAATGTTTTTCGTTAACTTGGAACCGACTGCAGCAAATCCGTTAGATACGTTTCTCACAAAGCAGCTGAGCATCTATCGCTCTTAGTGTTAAAAAGGACTCAAAAGTACACTCAAACCGTCCCGAGTCATGTTCGTGGGCGGGCGGTAGCAGTGTAAAGAAGAGCCCGTAGTCCGGGGCACGAGAGCAGGAGGGAATCTGCGACAAGAAGAAGCGCGCAGTGATTTTCAGATGTCCGCCCGTTTTCCGGCCGTGTAACAAAACCAGCGCCTCTGTGTCGCCGCGCAGTGAGACCCCGTCTTTGTTACGGCATAATGCCCCCCGCTGCGCGCCTTTGTGTGAAACGTGCAGCATCACCAGGCCACTGTGACGCAGGACGCTAAAACACTGCTTCCGCCTGCCGTGTCAGACGCGACGCCGGCAGGCAAATGGTGGCTTAGCGGCGCCTCACACTGTCCACGGCTGCTTACTCTCTGTTAGCTCCAACACACACTGCGCGCTTTAGTCTAGCATTAGCGAAGTTCCCGATGTTGCCCGGGTACGTATTTATGCTGATCTTTAATTAGTCCATCTCTTCCTTCACGCCCACTCTGTCCATCTCTTCCACCCTCTCTGTATGTAGAGATCCTCCAGCCCCACTCTCCATCTTCTCCTGTCCCTGTCTTTATCAATGTTCTTCTCTCTGCTCCTCTGTCCATCTGCTCCTTCCCCTCTGTTCATCTCCTCCTCTCCCCCCCCTCTATCTCCTCATCCACCTCTTTTTGTCCATCTTCTCCTCTCCCATCTCCTCCTCCACTCTGATCTCTTCCTTCCCCCTCACCCTGTTCATCATCTGCCCCGCTTTCCTTTCTCTGTCCATTTCCTCCTTTCCTCTTTCTATTCATTTCCCCCTCCCCTCTCTTTGTCAATCTCCTCATCTCTCATCTCTCATCTCTCTGTCCATCTTTTCAACTGTCTGTGTGATCTCCTCTATTCTTTGTCTATCTCCTCATCTCCACTCTCTCTCTCTCTCTCTCTCTCTCTCTCTCTCTCTCTCTCTCTCTCCATCCTTCATTGCCCATGTCTGTGCTCATCTCCTCCTACCCCCTTTCTCTCTGTCTGTCTTCTCTTCTTCGTTTCTCCCTCCACGTTATCACGCTCCCCCCTATAGGAGGCTGATGGCTCTTACCACCACAGTATTTTGTTTCTAGATTGTAACTTATTCGAGTATGTGTACCAGTTTTCGTTAAACGCCTCTAGGGGTGTAGAATGAGCTTTTTATCCATGGCTTTACCTACATACGCTCATGTTAAACATGTTTCATATATATTTAACTTATTTCACTCGTATATGTGCATACAGCTCACCTGCGTCTCTATCGAATTTTGCCATGCAGTTTCATTTTCACGCTTCTTGATATTAATTATGATGTATCTCCTGAATTGTATGCTGTACAGTGACATAATTTTGCAGATGCATCCAGCGGTGTATGTGGATACCGTTTGCGAAATGTGTAATGAATTAAAACAACATACACGATGCTGCAGTTTTTTATGCATCTCAGCATCTGACGCTTTATTTCCTAAACTATACATCGTGCAATGATATTTTTTTTCTGGGTACATTCAGCGGTATATGTGGAGACTGAGAGAAGTGATGCGAATGGAGTTAATAGTAAGGAAGTCATAAATAAAAAAAAGTATCATACATGACGCCACAGTTGGTCTCATTGAATGTTTTCAGACAATAATAGTTAGGTTGAAATCGGCAAAGTGGTTTAGGAGGAGATGTGAAACAAACATACATATACACATGTATACATATATAGATACATGTATAAAAATTCATGATGACTAACTGAAACCCTCAGCTGCCGACAGGTGTTGTTGATATACCTCGATGTGGACAGCTGAAAATGTGTGCCCCGACCGGGACTCGAATCCGGGATCTCCTGCTTACATGGCAGACGCTCTATCCATCTGAGCCACCGAGGACACAGATGAATAGCGCGACTGCAGGGACTTATCCCTTGCACGCTTCCCGTGAGACTCACATTCCCAACTGTCCACAATTATACATATGTAAAGTACCTTATAGACATTTGCCCATCCACTCATTACTCGCGCACGCTTTGGCGATTCCCGTAAGAGTTTGGGCAACCTGTGCGCATTCGCACAGACGAGTCCCGGTCGGGGCACACATTTTCAGCTGTCCACATCGAGGTATATCAACAACACCTGTCGGCAGCTGAGGGTTTCAGTTAGGCATCATTTATTTCAGGGAAAAGCTGCACGGTCATCAACAGTATCTGTTCTTTCATGAATAGTTACTGTCTTCATATATAAAAATTTATGTTTATCCAGTTTTTATAATATATATTGAATCAACCTCCTTTCTAGAAAAAATCTTATAGTCGTTTTGTGTCTAAAAGTCAAAAACGGAATTAGTAAATGTCATCATTTATCGCTGTCTACTTCTACATCTGCGTCTGTACCCTCCGTGCCACTTTAGTACGCCTCTTGCATTTGCAAATAGTATGAGAAAGAAACAACTGTAGGTAAGCATTTCTGTACCATCTCATGTTTCCCTAATGTTACACTCATCGGCATTTCGCGAGGTATATAAACTACTACTCTGTTCTTTGAACAAATGGAGATGGGTGTGTGTGTGTGTGTGTGTGTGTGTGTGTGTGTGTGTGTGTGTGTGTGTGTGTGTGTGTGTAACTACACGTGTCACTGTGTTCTGGAATGATTAAGGACCTGTCAGTAGGTCTCAGTCTCTGGTGCCTGTAAAGAGCCATATTTACTGCATTATCTTTATTTCAGTGTGTCCTAAGAAAACAAGTTAGAATTCATTCTGAAGTGGAAACAGATTTAATCACGGCTGAACTTCATTTTCAATTTTAACATTCTTCAACAATGAAGGTAGTTCTTCATCACAGTATTTCCCACAGCTAACAGTCACCGCAAAATAGCAATACTTGCAGGTTTTATGTTTGGCTATTAACATGGCTATGAAATACACTCCTGGAAATGGAAAAAAGAACACATTGACACCGGTGTGTCAGACCCACCATACTTGCTCCGGACACTGCGAGAGGGCTGTACAAGCAATGATCACACGCACGGCACAGCGGACACACCAGGAACCGCGGTGTTGGCCGTCGAATGGCGCTAGCTGCGCAGCATTTGTGCACCGCCGCCGTCAGTGTCAGCCAGTTTGCCGTGGCATACGGAGCTCCATCGCAGTCTTTAACACTGGTAGCATGCCGCGACAGCGTGGACGTGAACCGTATGTGCAGTTGACGGACTTTGAGCGAGGGCGTATAGTGGGTATGCGGGAGGCCGGGTGGACGTACCGCCGAATTGCTCAACACGTGGGGCGTGAGGTCTCCATAGTACATCGATGTTTTCGCCAGTGGTCGGCGGAAGGTGCACGTGCCCGTCGACCTGGGACCGGACCGCAGCGACGCACGGATGCACGCCAAGACCGTAGGATCCTACGCAGTGCCGTAGGGGACCGCACCGCCACTTCCCAGCAAATTAGGGACACTGTTGCTCCTGGGGTATCGGCGAGGACCATTCGCAACCGTCTCCATGAAGCTGGGCTACGGTCCCGCACACCGTTAGGCCGTCTTCCGCTCACGCCCCAACATCGTGCAGCCCGCCTCCAGTGGTGTCGCGACAGGCGTGAATGGAGGGACGAATGGAGACGTGTCGTCTTCAGCGATGAGAGTCCTTCTGCCTTGGTGCCAATGATGGTCGTATGCGTGTTTGGCGCCGTGCAGGTGAGCGCCACAATCAGGACTGCATACGACCGAGGCACACAGGGCCAACACCCGGCATCATGGTGTGGGGAGCGATCTCCTACACTGGCCGTACACCACTGGTGATCGTCGAGGGGACACTGAATAGTGCACGGTACATCCAAACCGTCATCGAACCCATCGTTCTACCATTCCTAGACCGGCAAGGGAACTTGCTGTTCCAACAGGACAATGCACGTCCGCATGTATCCCGTGCCACCAAACGTGCTCTAGAAGGTGTAAGTCAACTACCCTGGCCAGCAAGATCTCCGGATCTGTCCCCCATTGAGCATGTTTGGGACTGGATGAAGCGTCGTCTCACGCGGTCTGCACGTCCAGCACGAACGCTGGTCCAACTGAGGCGCCAGGTGGAAATGGCATGGCAAGCCGTTCCACAGGACTACATCCAGCATCTCTACGATCGTCTCCATGGGAGAATAGCAGCCTGCATTGCTGCGAAAGGTGGATATACACTGTACTAGTGCCGACATTGTGCATGCTCTGTTGCCTGTGTCTATGTGCCTGTGGTTCTGTGAGTGTGATCATGTATCTGACCCCAGGAATGTGTCAATAAAGTTTCCTCTTCCTGGGACAATGAATTCACGGTGTTCTTATTTCAATTTCCAGGAGCGTAATTGGGCTCAAACCGTTGGAAGACAGCTGTACTTCAACGCTTCTGCGGCGGCAACAATAAGTGACTATGTACTGTTCATCATCTTTGTTATATCCATCATACGACAGGTAACTCGTCAGAAGGGAATGAGAGGTGGTGACGCGAAGTTCTAGGCCACCAGGCTGCGCCATTGTCCTGGATTGAATTCCAGACCTCACCGCAGTGTTCGTGAAGTTAGGCCACGTGACGCTGTCGATGGTGATCCAACCGTCGGATGCTAACGTTAAGCTTCGTGCTGTTCGAGAGGAGAAAGTTACGTGCCAGCACAGTGTTTCACACTCTGTCTCGTATCATCGTCGTCATCCAGCGCAAACATGACACCACACCACAAACACCCTTTCCAGTCAGCTACACTTCAACACACAACTCTCACGGTTGACGAAAGAAAGGCGTCAACGTGCAGAAAGGATAGGAAAAACATCTTAGTAAGGCGACGGAAGCTGCCCTTCGGAGTCTCCCAGGCAATCATGCCATACGATTTTAACATTTTAGGACACGTACCGAGTGGGCGCTCCCCTCCTTCCTCTGTCGTCTGCAACTTCCTTACTCTCCTGATAACTTAGTCCATTTTTCAAGTCACCCAGCATTCCAAACTTTTTTCTTCAACTATCTGTCTTCCCTGTAATTTTCGCTTCAGTGACTCTCCATTTCAGGAAATTTCTTCACAGTATATTATACGTCCCATGCGAAATGTCTTCCTCATTTTTTTCGTTCCCATTAGTTTTTTCTCTAGTTCCTAGAAGTCCGTCTTCGTTCGTCATTCTATCCGTCAATTTCACTGTCAACACTATTGTCAACATAACTATACTTCAAAACTCTCAAAGTATTTTTCTTTATTGTTTTTGACTATTCACTACTCTCTGACATACAATACTACACTCAAACGGGCTAGGCGAAATTCTTTTTTAATTAATTCAGATTTTTTTTTTTAGCTGTCAATAAACCTTCCTTTCACTTTTTCGAAGGCGCTTTTGCGCACAGATATTCTACTTTAAACGACTTCCTTTTTCTACCATCAATCTTCTCTAGTGTCTAAAAGGTTTCCTTCTGCCAAAGTTGCTCCTTCCAGTGATATATGACAGAACCTTAGTTTCGGTAAATCTCACTAGTTTTGTCTTTCTACATTTATCCTTATTGCATACGCTTTTCCCATTTTCACGATACCCTTCGTCATCAGTTGTAGTCCTTCCCTCCTGCCCAGCCAGTGCTGTTTGATCAACTGCATACTTAATTATCATTATCCTTTCTTCTCCAGTTGTTATGCCACTTTCCTCTTCTAATGCTTTGAATGTTACCAAGGAAATCAACTTCACATCAAGAATTTAAGTTCTCGTTGGCAGAACATGATTTCAGACAGAAACGCTTTATAATGAGTATTATATACAAGAGCTTATGGCACATGGCTTCTAAGAAGCTAGGAAGTCTTATTTGTGCCCGCTCTACAGATTAAGAAAATAAGTGCTTGCACAACCGAGAAACAGTTGGAGTGAAATAAATGAAAATAAATCTGATAATTAGTAAACGTAAACCTTTCATCAAGTCGAAGGCTTTCGAGTGTGAACAGTGCTGAACATGTCGCTAATTCGCGAGATTATTGTGCGTAGTATCTAACTCTTTCGCGTAGAACTCAAACCTGTGGGATCTTTTAAGCCCCAATTTTGTAATTACCAACAGTTCCTGTAACAAAACCCTAAATTATTTCTAATGCGGGCAACACCACCTATTTAGTTTGAGACCTATGTGAAACCCTTCTTACTTAAGATAGTTCATGGCAGGATACGATAGATGTATTACAGTATCTTTAAGAAATGCGTGTCCTTCGGCGTAGTGTGTGGCGCGGAGCGAGCTGATTATCGGACAGTCAGTTGAGTACCAGCAGCGTCGGGTCATTGTGAGATAGGCGGCGTGTTGTGGAGACTCACTCGGCGCTGTCGACCGTCGAGACCTTGGCGTCATCTTTGGCCACATTGCTGGCCTGCTGGAGGCCGTGGAACAATAAGATTAAAAAATTTGGCGTCATCTGTTGCCTCCGGGGCGACGAACTGCATTGGCAGTTCTGGTGGCATTAACCCGGAACTCTTATCTTCGACAGTCTGTACTGTCGAGCTGCGTGCACTTCGGCTGTGCTAGAACAGAGTGGCTGTTTGTATGAGCAGTCAAAAATAAGTGTTACAGCTCAGATGATAGGCTAAGGAAGAAGAAAAAGCCGGCCGCGGTGGTCTCGCGGTTCTAGGCGCGCAGTCCGGAACCGTGCGACTGCTACGGTCGCAGGTTCGAATCCTGCCTCGGGCGTGGATGTGTGTGTTGTCCTTAGGTTAGTTAGGTTTAAGTAGTTCTAAGTTCTAGGGGACTGATGACCACAGCAGTTGAGTCCCATAGTGCTCAGAGCCATTTGAACCATTTTTGAAGAAGAAAAAGAAAAAAGGAAAAAATTAATTGTGAAAAAAACACATCGAAGTTTATGAAGAGAAACTGATTATTGCCAGACTGAATCTAGTAAAATGTTTCACATTTTCTTCAATTTATTCTCTAACACTGATCTCGCCGGAGGGTCGAGTCCTCCCTTGACCATGGCTGTGTGCGTTGTTCTTAGCATAACTTTGTTTAAGTAATGTCTAGGGACCGATATTCTCAGCAGTTTGGTTCATGAGGAACTCGCACACAATTGAACATTTTGTTACACAGAAGAGTAAAAGAAACTGTTACACCTGCCTAATTTCGTGTAGGGGCCCTGCGAGCACGCAGAAGTGCCGCAACACTAAGTGGCATGGACTCGACTAACGTCTGAAGTAGTTTTGGAGGGATTTAATGCCATGAATCCTGCAGGGCTGTCCGTAAATCCGTAAGAGTACGAGGGGGTGGAGATCTCTTGTGAACAGTACGTTGCAAGGCATGCCGGATCTGCTCAATAATGTTCATTTCTGGGGAGTTTGGTGGCCAGCGGGAGTGTTTAAATTGAGAAGTGTTCTTGGAGCCACACTCTAGCAATTCTTGACGTGTGAGGTGTCGCATTGTCCTGCTGAAATTGCCCACGTCCATCAGAATGCAAAATTGACATGAACGGATTCAAGTGAGCAGAAAGGATGGTTACGTACGTGTCACCTGTCAGAGTCATATCTAGACATTATCAGGGGTCCCACATCACTCCAACTGCGCACGCCCCACACCATTACAGAGCCTCCACCAGCTTGAAGATTCCTCTGCTGACATGCAGGGGCCACTGATCCATAAGGTTGTCTCCATACCCGTACGCGTCCATCCGCTCGATACAATTTGAAACGAGACTCCTCCGACTAGGCAACATGTTTCCAGTCTTCAACAGTCCAATGTCGGTGTTGACGGGCCCAGGCGAGGCGTAAAGGTTTGTGTCGTGCAGTCATCAAGGGCACACGAGTGGGCCTTCGGCTCCGAAAGCCCATATCTATGAATGGTTCGCCAGATGACAATTGTTGATGGCCCAGCACTGAAATCTGCAGCAATCTGCGGAAGGGTTGCACTTCTGTCAGGTTGAACGATTCTCTTCAGTGGTCGTTGGTCTCGTTCTTGCAGGATCTTTTTCCGGCCGCAATGATGTCGGAGATTTGATGTTTGATCCTGATAATAGCGGTACACTCGTAAAATGGTCTTACGGGATAATCCCCACTTCATGACTACCTCGGCGGTGCTGTGTCTCATCTCTCGTGCGCGGACTATTACACCATGCTGAAACGCACTTAATCTTGATAACCTGCCACTCTAGCAGAACTGATCTAACAACTGCGCCAGACACTTGTCTTATACAGGCGTTGCCTACCGCAGTGCCGTATTCTGCCTGTTTACATATCCCCGTATTTGAATACGCATGCCAGTACCAGTTTCTTTGGCGCTTCAGAGTATATTTTGTGTGTATACGTGTGTGTAGTGCATGTATGCCAGAGGCTTACATGCGTGCGGAGCGCTCCCGAGAGAGCGGGCGCATGGCGGCGGCGCACCGCCGGAGCGTCGCGGTTTCGCCGAGGGTTTCTCCGGCCGGCAGCGGCAGCGGCCGCCGACAACAGGGGGCGGTGGGCGACGCGCTCCGTGGCTCCCGGCGGGCCCTCCGCCCACACGCGCGCCGCGGCCGCAGCTTTCAGTTCTGCACTATCGCCTCTGCGGAAAGGAATCCGCCTGGACCCCGATTTCCAGAGAGCCTCTGCCGCCTAAGGGGCCCGCTGGAAGCCTAAGGAACCGCTTTCGTGCTTCCTGGTCACAATAAGCGTGTTTCATACCAGAACTTGCCCCCCTTCTAACAGCCGTGCACCGCAAGTCTCTAAAGGACCGGAAGGTTCCAAATGATTGGAAAAGAGCACAGGTAGTCCCAGTCTTCAAGAAGGGTCGTCGGGCAGATGCGCAAAACTATAGACCTATATCTCTGACGTCGATCTGTTGTAGAATTTTATAACACGTTTTTTGCTCGACTATCATGTCATTTCTGGAAACCCAGAATCTACTCTGTAGGAATCAACATGGATTCCGGAAACAGCGATCGTGTGAGACCCAACTCGCTTTATTTGTTCATGAGCCCCAGAAAATATTAGATACATGCTCCCACGTAAATGCCATTTTCTTTGACTTCCGGAAGGCGATCGATACAGTTCCGTACTGTCGCCTGATAAACAAAGTAAGAGCCTACGGAATATCAGACCAGCTGTGTGGCTGGATTGAAGAGTTTTTAGCAAACAGAGCACAGCATGTTGTTCTCAATGGAGAGACGTCTACAGACGTTACAGTAACCTCTGGCGTGCCACAGGGGAGTGTTATGGGACCATTGCTTTTCACAATATATATAAATGACCTAATAGATAGTGTCGGCAGTTCCATGCGGCTTTTCGCGGATGATGCTGTAGTATACAGAGAAGCTGCAGCATTAGAAAACTGCAGCGAAATGCAGGAAGATCTGTAGCGGATAGGCACTTAGTGCAGGGAGTGGCAACTGACCCTTAACATAGACAAATATAATGTATTGCGAATACATAGGAAGAAGGATCCTTTATTGTTTGATTATATGATAGCGGAACAAACTCTGGTAGCAGTTACTTCTGTAAAATATCTGGGAGTGTGCGTGCGGAACGATTTGAAGTGGAAAAAAAAATGGCTCTGAGCACTATGCGACTTAACTTCTGAGGTCATCAGTCGCCGAGAACTTAGAACTAATTAAACCTAACCAACCTAAGGACATCACACACATCCATGCCCGAGGCAGGATTCGAACCTGCGACCGTAGCGGTCACGCGGTTCCAGACTGAAGCGCCTTTAACCGCACGGCCACACCGGCCGGCTAATTTGAAGTGGAATGATCATATAAAATTAATTGTTGGTAAGGCGGGTACCAGGTTGAGATTCATTGGGAGAGTCCTTAGGAAATGTAATCCATCAACAAAGGAGGTGGCTTACAAAACACTCGTTCGACCTATGCTTGAGTATTGCTCATCAGTGTGGGATCCGTACCAGGTCGGATTGACGGAGGAGATAGAGAAGATCCAAAGAAGAGCGGCGCGTTTCGTCACAGGGTTATTTGGTAAGCGTGACAGCGTTACGGAGATGTTTAGCAAATTCAAGTGGCGGACTCTGCAAGAGAGGCGCTCTGCATCGCGGTGTAGTTTGCTGTCCAGGTTTCGAGAGGGTGCGTTTCTGGATGAGGTATCGAATATATTGCTTCCCCCTACTTATACCTCCCGTGGAGATCACGAATCTAAAATTAGAGAGATTCGAGCGCGCACGGAGGCTTTCCGGCAGTCGTTCTTCCCGCGAACCATACGCGACTGGAACAGGAAGTTAATGACAGTGGCACGTAATGTGCCCTCCGCCACACACCGTTGGGTGGCTTGCGGAGTATAAATGTAGACGTAGATGTACTTCACTCTCTGTACCAGCCACACAGTGTCAGTGTACTGAATATACAGGGTTTTTGAAGCATTGCTGTCAAACTTCTGGGGGTAATAGATGGGGGAACCCAGCTCGCGCTATTCGTCCACGAGACTCAGAGGGCCATAGACACGGGTTCCCAGGTAGATGCCGTGTTTCTTGACTTCCGCAAGGCGTTCAATACAGTTCCCCGCAGTCGTTTAATGAACAAAGTAAGAGCACATGGACTATCAGACCAATTGTGTGATTGGATTTGAAGAGTTCCTAGATAACAGAACGCAGCATGTCATTCTGAATGGAGAGAAGTCTTCCGAAGTGATTTCAGGTGTGCCGCACGGGACTGTCGTAGGACCGTTGCTATTCACAATATACATAAATGACCTTGTCGATAACATCGGAAGTTCACTGAGGCTTTTTGCGGATGATGCTGTAGTATATCGAGAGGTTGTAACAATGGCAAATTTTACTGAAATGCAGGAGGATCTGCAGCGAATTGACGCATGGTGCAGGGAATGGCAATTGACTCTCAATGTACACAAATGTAATGTGCTGAGAATACATAGAAAGAAAGATCATTTATCATTTAGCTACAGTATACCAGGTCAGCAACTGGAAGCAGTTAATTTCATAAATTATGTGGGAGTAGGCATTAGGAGTGATTTAAAATGGAATGACCATATCAAATTAATCGTCGGTAAAGCACATGGCAGACTGAGATTCATTGGAAGAATCGTAAGAAAATGCAATCCGAAAAGAAAGGAAGTAGGTTACAGTACACTTGTTCGCCCACTGCTTGAATACTGCTCACCGGTGTGGGATCCGTACCAGATAGGGTTGATGGAAGAGATAGGGGAAGATCCAACGGAGAGCAGCGCGCTTCGTTACAGGATCATTTAGTAATCGCGAAAGCGTTACGGAGATTATAAACTCCAGTGGAAGACTCTGCAAGAGAGACTCTCAGTAGTTCTGTAGGGGCTTTTGTTGAAGTTTCGAGAACATACCTTCACCGAGGAGTCAAGCAGTATATTGCTCTGTCCTACGTATATCTCGCGAAGAGACCACAAGGAAAAAATCAGAGAGATTAGAGCCCACACAGAGGCATACCGACAATCTTTCTTTCCACGAACAATACGAGATTGGAAGGGAGAACCGATAGAGGTACTCAAAGTACCCTCTGCCACACATAGTCAGTTGGCTTGCGGAGTATGGATGTAGATGTAGATGTAGAACACATTTTGTGAGAGACAAAATGTTCGCTGACGCTTCCCGCCGATGCTGGGCGTGGTTTAGCATTCGGTAGCGCTGGACGACGGAGGGGGGGGGGGGGCAGATGATGTTAACTTGGATTACCTGCCTCAAGCTGCCTGAAATATTTTCTGCCCCAGTTTTATTTTGCCTACACTACGTTATCACCATTATCCATCAAGGGACTGAATACTTCCTGGTGGAATTGCACCCACGTGTCACACTAAGAAAATATATAACTGGAGCTGCGACAAATAGACCGTCGTGCAGGTGTATCATCACAACAGGTCCAGGATGGAGGACGTAGAAATAGGCAAGCAGAGAAGCATCTGAAAGAGCTATAAAGCAACTGAAACAGTTGAAAATAAATATGTTGCCATGTCCAGATGGAGACTACTCTACGGTACTGTCCCCTTGCTTAGCAAGCATATCTAACGAATCTCTCGCGCAGCGCAAAGTCCCAAGTGATTAGAAAAAAGCGCATGTGACTCCTGTATACAAGAAAGCTGAAAGAGTGGATCTCCAAAAATACAGACTAATATCCTTAACATAAGTATGCTGCAAAATCCTCGAACGTATATATGTAAGTTTGAATGCAATAAATTTCAGTGAGAGAGAAAAGCTTCGCAAATCATCACGGTTTCATAAAACATCGCTCGTGTGAAACTGACCTTACCGTTTTCTCGCACGACATCCATCAGTCCTTGATGAACGGCAACAAGCGAATTCCGTACCTCTAGATTTCAGAAAAGCATTTGACACTGAGCCCCATTACATACCCTTAACGAAGGTCCGAGCATATGGAATGTGTCCCCAGATGTATGAGTGCTTCCAGGACTTATTAAGTAACAGAACAGAGTGCGTTGTCCCCGACAGCGGACGGTCATCCGAAAGAAGTTCATCGTGACAGTGCGCCAGGCAAGTGTCACAGGACCGCTCTTGCCCTGCTGCTATAAAGGGCTTACGAAAAAGGCAAAATGGAGACGTGGTTGGCCAGAGTCGCAAGTAGAGTCACTGTGGGGAGGGAGGGGCAAGAAGAGCCTCGTGGCTCGTGGGAATGCCCCCGGCCTCCCTGCAAGAAGGGCCCCGAGCGGGCTTTTTCCAGTCGCCATGTTCCGCAGCTGGAGCTGGAGACGACATCGGCGACAGCTTTCAGCCGGACCGACTGCCCTACTTGCTTGTCATCCTCACAATTCGGCTCGACACGCCGCTCCCGTCGTGCTAACATCTTGTAGCAGTCTCAGTTACACCACTCATTCTTCCCCGCGCATGTGAGGGGTGGGAGCCGATGCTTATTTATTGCCACTATTTGGCAACGATAAATCCTGTGGCAAGTCGTGAAGCAACTTAACTGAAGTGTGAACATTATCTTTGAAATGATTTTGTTTAACGGATTTTTACAGTAGTCGTGGTGCTTCTTTCAAACTGATAAATGGAAATACTGAACAATCAAAACGTTATTGTTTCGGATGGTTTATCATCAACGCACAATCATCTCACTTTGCTGAGAGTTTCTAAGGTCAGATCACCTCAGTGTGACTGACTAAGAAATGAACGGTTGAAATGAAAAGTTGTTGCACATCTCATAACGATTATGCTCGGGAAGGTACCTAAAAACGACAACTGTAAATAGAATTAATCCAGAAACATGCCAGTGTGTTATTAGGCTATTTCTGGTTAAAGGTATATGAAACAGCTGAGTCTGGTTCAAAAATGGCTCTGAGCACTATGGGACTTAACAGCTATGGTCATCAGTCCCCTAGAACTTAGAACTACTTAAACCTAACTAACCTAAGGACAGCACACAACACCCAGCCATCACGAGGCAGAGAAAATCCCTGACCCCGCCGGGAATCGAACCCGGGAACCCGGGCGTGGGAAGCGAGAACGCTACCGCACGACCACGAGATGCGGGCTAGCTGAGTCTGTAATCGTGTCAGAATAGCAAGGTACATTTTAAATGAATAATTAACTACGAGTGTGTCTGCAAGATGGGTATCGTGCTTGGTGAATGAGGAACCAAACGCGTATGTGAAAACAAATTACTGAGCAATAAATGCGTAGTTCATAACGAATGCAATTGATTTTTTGTATTACTTTGCTACTGTTCATAATACGTGGTTCATTCACTTCTCTTAGAAACGAAAGAGCAACGAAAGATTTGAATGGAGCCTGGAATCGGATGGCCCAGCACAAATACGCAGGATACATCTAGAAGGAAGGTTATGGCTATTGCTTTTTGGGATGTAAAAGGAGTTCTTTTAGTTCGTGAGCTACAAAAAGATAACAAGACAGCTGATGAACACTAGTCTAGTGTTCTGGACCAAAGTGATGTAAAAATAAGCGAGAAGAAGCTTAGATTAAAATAAAGGAAAATAAAATCTTTCATCACGGCAATAGTAATGCTAATGGATGTGCTATAGCAGTGGAATTTTAAGTAGAAGTCGTTGAAACACACGGCCTGTTCACATGCTTTGGAATCCTTTGTCCTCCAGCTGTCCTCATACTGTGGCTCGAAGCACTTTTGAGTCTAACGAAGAAATAAGTGAGTGAGTGGTGAAATTTCCGGAATTACATTACATCATGGTGTCTGTTCACTAGAAACATGTTGGACGAATTTCATTTGCCGATAACGGCATTACGACGCATGTTAATTGCAATTTTTTCCATACAAACTTAGTCTTTCATATCAAGGCAGTGAAACGTCCTCCTTGCCAGCGCAAGGCTTCCTCGCCAAAGTCGGTTGGTGATGAAATACATTGTATTGCAACATTCACTGTGATGCACATGCAACTTATTCGTAATAAGTCACTATTGCCGGCATGTCACACAGTCCAATTAAAGAATAATCCTTTATTCTTTAAGTTAAATGAACTATCCTCCGAGTGGTTGGTATAAAGCAGAGCAGGGGGCAATGCTCGACCGATTGTGCAGGTAATGGTTGGCGTACATAAAAATTTCGTTATAGCTAGTAGGAATAATAGGACTGAGCGCGTCACAGAATGTAGGCGCTAAGTATTACCTCAAAAGTGCCAATACCAACCACGCTACAAAATTTTAATTGTGAAAAAAAGGGGCAGGTAACCTTCCAATCTAAGAATAACTCCGCCGACACTGTAATACAGAGTTAAGTCTCCCCTTAAGCCAGTGTAGACGTTCATTGGTATCTTCAGTTATAGTCCATAAAGTCTCAGTGCAATGTTTGATTAAAATAACTATCTCTTCGCCCAAGTTTACAGACACCCAGCTTCTCTCAAGAATCCATATATAGTTCTCGTAATTCCTTCATAAGATGATGGATAATGAACAAAAGACTCGCAGCAGAGACAACATGACGCATTGGGTGCAAAAGACCACTACTGTGTGGACAGTAGGAAATCTGGTGAACAGCAAACTCGTAATAAAACATTATACGCAATAAAGTGCCATGAATCTTTTAACAAGTGATTGCCATTTACTCCGTCTTTGTTGAACTGGTGATAAAGTAGCAACGTTACGCTTGGTCGCATGCTCCCTTGCAATTTGCTCTGTGTACGTTTCTCGGCATCTCATTTTTTGGGACTTTCTACAAGTCTGCAATACATTTCCTAACTAAACCGGTTGTTAATCTCTAACGACATCGATGAGGAAGGCATATGAACTTCTTCGCTTCCTTTCCATGGTCAAGCACAGTGCCATTTGGGCTGGAGGGCATGAAATACAATACTCTTTGCAAAGGGTTTGAACTTCAAACTCATTTTCTCTCTCCATTAAATTTTGGGTATGCAGCCGCAAAAAATTCCGCTTCTTCTTCTAATATTTCGGCTGTATTTCGTTCAGCCATCTTCAGAGTGAATCGAAAGATGGCTGAACGGTATACAGCCGAAATATTAGAAGAAGAAGAAACGAAATTTATACGTCTGCACACCCGCAATTGTATACAGCAGTTATTGCACCGCTAAAACCTCAAGATGCACATAAATTTCTCGCGTTCCACCGTACCCCTTCATTTCATGCTTCGCTCATAGATAAGAACAGAAACTCACCAATAAACTTTTTACAGTCTCACGTATCATCCACAAGATCAAAGTGCTGGGGAAAGAAAATAGTGGACCAAAGTCACAACAATCGCTTGACGAATGCGGCACAGACCGCTCCCTTTGCTCTTAGCGATCCTTTATGGATATGTTAAGAAATTCTGATTCAAAAACTTTAATAATTTTGAGCTTTAATGTAGGTGGACATAACTCATATGTCTTGAAATGGAGGGTAGTAGTGATATATTACTGCTGTTTCCTGATTCGGAAGAATTTGGCGGAGGATTGAGAGAGCAGACGGTGTTTTACAGCTGTAGCAGAAGAGATTGTACGGCGACATCCGTCTCTCTTTTCTTTCGAAGGGTGTGAAGGTATGACAGGACATTGCGCCAGAGTATTTACCTAAGTCGTACAAAGTGCTAACCATAAATAAATGGACTCCAGTGTAAGTTTTTCTATAACTTGAGGAAGAAGTTGTTATTATTTACACATACACTACTTCCGCAAGCTGTCTGTGACTGTTAGCGTAAGCTATAAATAACAAAACAACTTACCAGTCATTAATTTTTAATTTGTTGTTTGTAGCTCTTTTCTTAAGCTTGCCGGCCGGGGTGGCCGTGCGGTTCTAGGCGCTACAGTCTGGAACCGCGAGACCGCTACGGTCGCAGGTTAGAATCCTGCCTCGGCCATGGATGTGTGTGATGTCCTTAGGTTTAAGTAGTTCTAAGTTCTAGGGGTCTGATGACCTCAGAAGTTAAGTCCCATAGTGCTCAGAGCCATTTGAACCATTTTTTTCTTAAGCTTTGTCATCGTGTGACAGTTACGGTGTTTAGTTCAGGTGCACTGTTCCTGGGAAACTGACGATGGAAAAATATGGAGAATGTGATAAACTTAAAGAGTTCTAGATTTTTCGAAGTTGTTCGTTTCTCAGGAGTAAAACACCTGAACTAAGGGTTGGAACTACCACAAGACGATGCAACGAATCCTCCGAAACGCTTCATAAGAAAGGAACTTTAATGACTGATTACGTCGTCCTACTTTTTTTTATTTATGTTATTATTCGTTCACAAAATTGATACCCAATATTAACGTGTCAGACTTACCTTTCACACGAGAGGTAACGTACCTTTTATATGTTAAATGATAGCAGTCTGATAACCGTCAGGAACATTTTCCTAAAAGCATTGGAATTTCTAAGTTTTTGTACTCCAACTTGCTACATCCTGGTCTTAGAGATACACAATAACGAAATGTTCTTGCTGCCAGTGCTGCTGGTTTAATTATTAGGTAACAAATGCGTCTGGACAAACATCTCTTATCTCGTCGCTACTCGAAGACAAGGTTGTACTAGAGGTGTCGGTACCTCGAGGACTCTTCTTATCTTTACAAGGGCTTTTACACCGGCGAATACCGCAGTCTGTAGAAACGGGAGAAACTAAAAGACAATGAGAGAAAGGAGGACGCGAGGGAGGAACGAGAGTACTCGGACGTTTGGTCGTAAAAAAATCGGGTATGGGTGCGGGGGACGGTTGGGCGCCGGCTGCACGGCCTCGCGTCCACTTTGCTCCGCGGCCGACCCGATGCTATCCCGAGTTTACTGCCCGCGCAATAAACGTTATACTGCCTGTCCCGGAATGGAGCTTTATAAAGGTATATTACCAGGGGCCGGGCCCCGCTCTTGACCCTCCCGATATCCACGGGCGGCGTTCTCACTTGCGGCCGCAGATGCTATCTGTGGCGGGCAGCCTCCCCCGTCAACGGCGTAGGCGGCATAGCCGAGCGCGCTCCCACCTCGGGACGCGTCCGCCGATCCGCTGCCGAGCCCGTGTCCACAGCCGATTGCGACGAACACGACACAAGACGGAGAATAACGGCTTCTGGCCACTGTGGTCATAACACATCTACACTGAAGAGCCATAGAAACTGGTACAGCTGCCCAATACCGTGTAGGGCCGCCGCGAGCACGCAGAAGTGCCGCAACACGACGTGGCATGGGCTAGTCTAATGTCTGAAGTAGTGCTGGACGGAACTTGTAACGTTGATGCATTAATTTGTTCTGAAAGCGGTGCTGATATTCAAGACAATAAAAGCGGGTCAAAAGCTGTGAGCTATCTGGGGAAGTTACCTTGCATTACTGAGCAACTGTTTCACCAGGTATCCAGTCTACCTTACCAAATTCCCAACCAGACTAACATTAATTATAATCTTTTAGTACTCATCTTACGATAACCGGTGATATATATAAAGACAATTTAAATAAAAAGAAATAAAATCAGTTTATATTTGTACATTTATTTTAACATTGATCATTGTTCCGTTAAAATTTCGGCATATTAAACTTGATTCATAACTAAACTGGTGCCTTATTTAGGATTGTGAAAATGTGAGTACGAGGTGTGGCTAGAAAAAAACCGGACTAGTACTGGTGAAACAATAAAACGAATGCAATAAGGCTGAAAGTCGCGTGGCCTGTCACGTGACTCTCGCTCCGCCTACTGCTCGAGTTTCATCTGCCTCCTGCACTCAGTCTGCCCGTGGCGTCTGTTTTAAGTAGTTGACGTTTTGTCTGTGCGTCGGAAAATGTTGAGTGTACAGAAAGAACAGCGTGTTAACATCAAATTTTGTTTCAAACTAGGAAAATCTGCAAGTGAAACGTTTGTAATGTTACAACAAGTGTACGGCGATGATTGTTTATCGCGAACACAAGTGTTTGAGTGGTTTAAACGATTCAAAGATGGCCGCGAAGACACCAGTGATGACACTCGCACTGGCAGACCATTGTAAGCAAAAACTGATGCAAACATTGAAAAAATCGGTAAACTTGTTCGACAAGATCGCCGTTTAACAATCAGAGCAGTGTCTGAGTTAACAGAAGTTAACAAGGAGGAGAAGGGGTATCTTATCATATACAGTATATAAAAGAAAGCGGATGTAGGTTCTGTATGAGACTGTGTGACATGAATTACATATAAACTGTGTTTTAAAGTGTAGTAGTGTGACAGACCGTTCTTGATTATGTGTAAAAGTAACACGTTCCACTGCTCAGTCTCCTCCCAGATAGAAACACCACAGTAAATTTAGAAGTGGAATGTATGCCGTAAATGACAACAGTTTTAAAAAATTAACATGAAAGGAATCCAATAGAGACCTTTCAAACTGACGCCATGAATGCTGCATGACTGTCTAGTATTGCTACAGCAGACTGGTCAACGAATGACTGGATAGAGGCCTTCAAACCGCCAAGCGATTTTATGTATAATGAGAATTTTCTTAGTTTCTCGCGATTTCTTTCGCTAAATGACGATGGAAGCTGTGTGACCGTCGCATCGATTTACAGACGCATGAATTTCGACTAACTTTTGACTGTCGACATTTACGCATTCCCATCCTTTTTTGAACCGAAAGCGCAACACTCACTACTTCCTCAGCATTTTTCGAATTTTGTTATTAAAGCACTTTGGCTCTGAGCATTATGGGACTCAACTGCTGTGGTCATAAGTCCCCTGAGCTTAGAACTACTTAAACCTAACTAACCTAAGGACATCACACACATCCATGCCCGAGGCAGGATTCGAACCTGCGACCGTAGCAGTCGCACGGTTCCGGGCTTAAAGCACTTTCGTTGGGTGTTTTCCGTTCTCAGTATTAGACTTATCATAATTACTGTGAACACACCTCAGCAGACTAATGGCTAACGGGGAAGTACTGTTCCTTCCAGTCGTTTCCACCTTCCTTCGGGAAGTTTGTCTTTCTACGTTTTTCTTTTCTTTTTTTTAACCTGATAGTTACTTCCTTATTATGTAATTGTAGTCAGCTTCGTGTAGTTCTGCCTGTGGACTCAGCTCGGAATCGTTGTAGAGAGCAGATACAGAAAACCTGTTAATGGCTACCTTTTCCTGGCCGGAAAATTTTCTGTGCGCCACAAACCTATCTACATGAACGGGGAGTCTCTCACACAAGCAAGTGGCCAAGTGTCTCGGATCAAAGACGGTTGTAATTTCTAGAACTACTTGCCATTCTCGAGACACTTAGATTTCCCACCATTTAATTCGCCGAAAGTAAGCTGAGAAATTTGGAAATCGTTGCTTGTAAAAGTAAATGAACCCCTTCCCCCTCTCTCCCAACGCTCTTGAATCCGCGACTGGCCTAGTGAAGCACTCTGGGTAGGTGAGAGGGGTACCTTAGAGTTTATATACACTGAAGAGCCAAAGAAACTGATACATTTGGCTGATAACGTGTAAGGTGACCCGCGAGCGCACAGAACTGCCACAACATGATGTGACGTGGACTCGATTGTTGTCTGAAGTAGTGCTGGAGGGAACTGACGCCATGAATCCTGCATCACTGTCCATGAATCAGTAATACAGGGTGATTCAAAAAGAATACCACAACTTTAAAAATGTGTATTTAATGAAAGAAACATAATATAACCTTCTGTTATACATCATTACAAAGAGTATTTAAAAAGGTTTTTTTTTCACTCAAAAACAAGTTCAGAGATGTTCAATATGGCCCCCTCCAGACACTCGAGCAATATCAACCCGATACTCCAACTCGTTCCACACTCTCTGTAGCATATCAGGCGTAACAGTTTGGATAGCTGCTGTTATTTCCCGTTTCAAATCATCAATGGTGGCTGGGAGAGGTGGCCGAAACGCCATATCCTTAACATACCCCCATAAGAAAAAATCGCAGGGGGTAAGATCAGGGCTTCTTGGAGGCCAGTGATGAAGTGCTCTGTCACGGGCTGCCTGGCGGCCGATCCATCGCCTCGGGTAGTTGACGTTCAGGTAGTTACGGACAGATAAGTGCCAATGTGGTGGCGCTCCATCCTGCTGAAATATGAATTGTTGTGCTTCTTGTTCGAGCTGAGGGAACAGCCAATTCTCTAACATCTCCAGATACTGTAGTCCAGTTACAGTAGCACCTTCGAAGAAAAAGGGACCAAAAACTTTATTGGCTGAAATGGCACAGAAAACGTTCACCTTAGGCGAGTCACGTTCATACTGAGTTGTTTCCCGCGGATTCTCAGTGCCCCATATACAGACATTGTGACGGTTGACTTTCCCGTTAGTGTGGGAAGTTGCTTCATCACTAAACACAATCTTTGAAACGAAAGATTCATCTGTTTCCATTTGAGCAAGGATAAAATCACAGAAATCGATTCTTTTAATCTTATCAGCTGCAGACAGTGCTTGAACCAATTTCAGACGATAAGGTTTCATAACTAACCTTTTTCGTAGGACTCTCCATACAGTTGATTGTGGAATTTGCAGCTCTCTGCTAGCTCTGCGAGTCGATTTTCCTGGGCTGCGAACAAATGCTTGCTGGATGCGTGCTACATTTTCATCACTCGTTCTCGGCCGTCCAGAACTTTTCCCTTTGCACAAACACCCATGCTCTGTAAACTGTTTATACCAACGTTTAATACACCACCTATCAGGAGGTTTAACACCATACTTCGTTCGAAATGCACGCTGAACAACTGTCGTCGATTCACTTCTGCCGTACTCAATAACGCAAAGAGCTTTCTGTTGAGCGGTCGCCATCTTAGCATCAACTGACGCTGACGCCTAGTCAACAGCGCCTCAAGCGAACAAATGTACAACTAAATGAAACTTTATAGCTCCCTTAATTCGCCGACAGATAGTGCTTAGCTCTGCCTTTTGTCGTTGCAGAGTTTTAAATTCCTAAAGTTGTGGTATTCTTTTTGAATCACCCTGTAGTACGAGGGAGTGGAGATCTCTTTTTAGCAGCACGTTGCAAGGCATCCCAGATATACTCAATAACGTTCATGTCTTTGGAGTGTTCTGGCCAGAGGAAGTGTTGAATCTCAGAAGAGTGTTCCTGGAACCACTCTGTGCCAACTCTGGACTTGTGGGGTGTCGCATTGTCCTGCGGGAATTGCACAAGTCCGTCGAAATGCACAGTGGACATGAATGGATGCAGGTGATCAGACGAGATGCTTACGTACGTGTCACCTGTCAGAGTCGTATCTAGACGTATCAAGGGCCCCCTATCACTCCAACTGCACACGCCCCACACCATTACAAAGCCTCTAGCAGCTTGGACAGTCCCCTGCTGACATGCAGGGTCCATGGTTTCAAGAGGGTGTCATCATAGCCGCACTCGTCAACCACTCGATACAATTTGAAACGAGACTCGTTCGACCAGGCAACATGTTTCCAATCGTCATTAGTGCAATTTCGGTGTTGAAGGGCTCGAAGGTACACGAGTGGTCCTTCGGCTCCGAAAGCCCATATCGATGATGTTTCTTTGTATGCTTCGCACGCTAACGCTTGTTGATGACACAGCATTGAAATGTGCAGCAATCTGCGGAAGGATTGCACTTCTGTCACGTTGAACGATTCTCTTCAGTCGTCGTTGGAACCGTTCTCGCAGGATCTTTTTCCGGCGGCAGAGATTTGATGTTCTACCAGCTTACTGATATTCACGGTTCACTCGTGAAATGGTAGTACGGGAAAATCACCATTGGTACCTCAGAGATACTGTGTCCCATCGCTCTTGCGCCGACTATAACACAACGTTCAGACTCACTTAAATCTTGATAACCTGTCATGTAGCTTCAGTGATCTATCTAACAACTGAGCCACACACTTATACAGGCGTGCCGACGGCAGAGCCGTATTTTTGGTTCAAATGCCTCTAAGCACTTTGGGACAACATCTGAAGTCATCAGTCCCCTAGACTTATAACTACGTAAACCAGACTGACCTAATGACATCACACACATCCATGCCCGAGGCAGGATTCGAACCTGCGACCGTAGCAGCCGCTTGGTTCCGGACTGAAGCGCCTAGAACCGCTCGGCCACAGTGGCCGGCAGAGCCATATTCTGCCTGTTTACATATTTTACATGTATTTCAATAGGCATGCTTATAACAGTTTCTTTGTGCTTCAGTGTAGAATTGCATTCGCATTGTGAAGCAGTCCTGAGATATGAGTCTATCCAGCAAACTGAATGAGTTCTGGGGGATTAGGTTTATTTGTGGCCCTCTGTGGCCGATCAGGACCAAACACTAAAACAGCCAGCGACAAGGTGTTACCGATGCGTTTTCGTGGATGTGTTATCAGCGTTATGCCACCAATCCATGACCGCTACACTCGTTTTCAAGTGCTATTTACAAACAGCATTCCGTGATCCGTGAATCAGTCACTCTTGCCTTGGATAGTGTGTATTCTGGAGCCGTGCCACGGTCTGACTCAGAATATTCATGATATTTCACATTTGCCCTGTGGTGAGAGACAAAGAAGCGGAAATATGAAGTGTAAGGTACCCTTGACAGAGATGTTTTTAGGGACATAGCACTATACTGAGATGCACCTAAGAAGGTAGGTTGCGGGCTATGCGACGTACTAAGGAGAGAGACACCATGCAATGGCATCATTCAGGCGCGTCCGTCTGTATCGTGCGCTTCGGGTGTGCGTATAACATGTAGCATTGATTTTCACGTTAGCTTAGACGTAAGGCATTTAGAAATTGTAGTGTTCGTTGTGAATAGCATGAAGCAAACATGTCAAGTGTAGTGTTAGAAAGGGGCGGCTACCTATTTCGTAGCATAGAATTTCTCTTGAGAGAGGCGGAAGCGGGAACTGGGGGCCAATATGGCACTCAGAATTACCCGTTACCGGAGTAAGCCATGGCAGGAGTGTGTGGCGAGACACAGAGGCAGGCAACACTAGTGGCATTATTCATTTCTACGTGATGTGCATTACCCACCTGCCGTCTTACTTGTACACCATTCCAGAAATGCTTATATGAGCGTAATCGAAGGCTTATTTCGTGGCCTTGTTGACGAAACCGAACCGACGTTCATCCGTTCATCGTGTATTTTGTAACAACTACACAGCACGCTGAGGTATTGAGTGGTATGAGGCGACCGAGAAAATCTGACGTTTAGTGAAAACAAGAAAGTAGCTTTACTAAAAGTACGCTGAACGAATGAATGTCTCATATCGAAAATCTAAGAAATTATTTTTGATGCGTTTACAATATTAAGTTGTATGGGCGAAGTTGAGTAGTATCAAAATGTGGGACGGGATACATTATTTTCTTCTCTACATTGCCTTTTAGTCCTGAGATCTGTCTGGCATCGACATAAAAACAGTGCAGCGATTTCCAACATCTAGCAGTGACTAATTCAGTCATTCATACGAAGTAAAATATTCTGGACGAAACTCGTAATGTCTTTCTAAATATTTCATTTTACTCCCTCCGTTCGTTTCTAGATACGATTCTCGATCATCGGGTATTCGCTCTCCCTTATATCAAAATCCACATGTAAAATATCTGTTTTCATTTTTATGCGCATATTCTATGCGATAGAAGGAAATATTTGACGATACAAAACTATCTAGAATCTCTCCTCAAATGAACCAGCTAGATTAAATTTCATATCCTACACATAGGCGTTGTAGAGCTACGACTATCATACCGATACTATTTCTAGTCACACAAGGTCAGTAATTGATAATGTAAACTCACATGACCACAGAATATTTAGCTGGAATAATAACGAAAGCATACAGTGGCCAATTAACATTACTAACTCTTTATAAGGTAGATTAGTTGACTATCAGCTGAACCACAGTCCGAGTCAATTACATGGCTCAAAAAGAAGAGCACATCATCTTAAACCGGTTTTAAATAATTTGCTAGCTATAAAATAACTGCATTTTATCTTCTCACGCACTCATACCCAGTTTTTCAGGTTTGAAAACGTTTGTTTTCTTTCATTTGTAGGAAAAAATAATTTCAGTTCTTGTCAGTAGGTTGCAAACATTCCGGATCTGACAGGAGAGTGATAAATCACGAGCATTAATTTCAATGACTGTGTTCCGCCCCTTTCATCACGACGGCGTCCAAGTTTTGCCTGTAAAGTACGATTTTCTCTATCTGCGAACTGAGTTTCGAAATACAGAAACTAGCCTGCTCTTCGAAACGCTTTCGCTTTCTTTTTTCGGACGAATGACTGCGTCGTGGATCTCGCATTTGCCGCTATTTGGAGGAAAGAGCTTCGTATTCGAAACTAGTTGAAATATACTCTCTTCAAGAGAAAACAAGGTAACGCACAAAAGCCGGCCGAAGTGGCCGCGCGGTTCTGGCGCTGCAGTCTGGAACCGCGAGACCGCTACGGTCGCAGGTTCGAATCCTGCCTCGGGCATGGATGTGTGTGATGTCCTTAGGTTAGTTAGGTTTAAGTAGTTCTAAGTTCTAGGGGACTAATGACCTCAGCAGTTGAGTCCCATAGTGCTCAGAGCCATTTGAACCATTTAACGCACTAAAACAGTTTGTTGTCATGACATGAGAAAACCATCGTGTCCAGGTTCGAACTTGACCTGCGCCGTGGGTTGGGGATAATGTGCAGAGAAATAATATACAATAAATATGTGAGGCATTATTGAGATACTATTCGTATACCTCATAAGTGCAGAACTCTTATAGAATGAAATAACAGTTGCAAAGGCTTGCCTGGTGAGTGAGTGCATAAGACAGTATTTGTGATCGATCCGGAAATTAAACCCGCGGGCCGTCTTGGGGCTATTCGAGAGGAGCAGGATATGTGTCGGTATCGGGTTTTAATCTCTCCTTCATCAACATAAAGAACATTTAAGGCAGAACAAGCCGCTTTTACAGCAGAGCCATCTGCATATGACAGATAAACTTCAAGGCACAGCGTTCGTACGACGGCGTGCTAAAAGATAATGCTTCAGAATTTTTTAGGTGAAAATTCTTAAAAGTTCTTAAAGAAAACAAACTTAATTAAAACTCTGCTCTGGCGACGAACACATTCCTCCCAACGAGAGACCTTTTTGTTGATAGCGTCACTATAGAATAACTTTGTTGACGGTGCTACAAACTCTCCTCCGCTTGTAACGCTCCATCACTGTCATAGTGTAGTACTCGAAGCCGTTCTTTAAGTTTTGGAAACAGATGAAAATCGCATGGGGCAAAGCCGGGACTTGATGATCGATGACAGCGGACCCAAGGCAGATGACACCGCGCCCGTGTGTGGCCCGGCGTTGTCATAATGAACTGGCGGGTGCTCGGCGTGTGGACCAACTCTGAGAATTCGACACTCGATTACAGCAGCCTGTTTCCCACGCACCGATGTAGTTACGTTACGCACCGTCATGTTACACTCTACAATTCGGAGCCGTCTAGTGGCAGAGGGCTGAAAATGTGTAAACATGAAGGATAACGGTATAGAATGTTAGTAGCGCTTGTCTTATTAAAATGGTTTTGATAGTTACAGAAATCTCGATGGCATTACTTTTCAAAAAGCGCCTGTGCTTAACGAGTTGATGTAAGAAGGAAACTGAGTAACGTATACTACTCCAGAGCCGCTCAGTCTGTTAGAAGATTAAGACCGGAAAAATCATTTGACGGGTAAATGTTAAGAGAACAATTTCCAAGTATGTTATTCTGTAAGCAGCATTTAAACTTACGCATAACTTCTCATGCCCATATCAAGTTTAAGCGCATGGTTTACTACAGTCAGTTTTAAGATGTCTGACTACTGGTAGAAAAAAATTACTCTATACAGTGGTTTCTTTATAACATCCGTTTATCTGTATTGGTTAAAAACAGTTTTGGTTGCAACCAAGACTGTTTTTAACCAATACTGTTAAGCACTAATTTGCTGTATGCCACATATGGATTGGAAGAATTTCTATCCGTTTATCTGCTTGGTAGGTGTACCGACGGTACCTTTTATCTGTAACAGCTTCTAAGTTAAGACAGGAAAGTATTGCTGAAACTGATAGGAATCCGAAATAAGAAAACAAGAGAATTTCAAATGCATTCCCAGGGATTGACCGTTGTAAAACACCTCAAATCACTCTTTATATCGGAGATTAGCGTTAATGGAGCATGATTTTTGTTCTAATCAGTGTCAATTTCCTCATATTTCTCTACGCTATTCTCTCTCTTTAAATGGTTCAAATGGCTCTAAGCACTATGGGACTTAATATCTAAGGAGATAATCAGTCCGCTAGACTTAGAACTACTTAAACCTAACCAATCTAAGGACATCACACACATCCATATATACATATATATATTATTAAAAAACCTAGTGGATGGCGTCGGAATTTGCATGAGGCTTTTCGTGGGTAAAGCCGTTGTACACAGAGAAGTCGGGACGGTAGGCAATTTTAAGGAAGTGCAAGAAGAGCAGCAACACAGGCGGTTGGTGCAGGAGTAGCAGCTGATCCTCAACATTGAATTTACCGTATTCCGGATAACAGCCAGAAAATCTCATTACTGTGTGGTTATGCGATTGCAGAACGATCACTGGAAGGACTCACATTCATATAGTTCCTGGTGTATGTATGTGGAGCGACAATATCATATAAAACTAAATGCAGGTAGGGCAGATGCCAAACTCCGATTTACTGGAAGAATCCCGAGCAAAAGTAGTCCTGCAAATGAGGTAGCTTAAAAAATATCCTCGTTCACCCAGTAACTGAATATTGTCAATTGATGGGATGGAAATGAGCGTTTGGCGTCATTGCCCGAGAGGCCCCTTACGGGGCAGGTCCGGCCGCCTTGGTGCAGGTCTTATTACATTCGACGCCACATTGGACGACCTGCGCGCCGGATGGGGATGAAATGATCATGAAGACAACACAACACCCAGTCCCTGAGCGGGGAAAATTCCCGACCCAACCGGGAATCGAACCCGGACCCCTAGGACGGCAGTCCGTCACGCTGACCACTCATCCATCCGCGCGGACAATTGATGACATGAGATCTGTAAACTTGAATATTGCTCGTCAGCCTGGGATTCATACCAGATACTGTTGGTAAACAGAGAAGATACATATGAGAACAGCTCTTTTTCCTTCCAGGTTTATTTACTAGGCCCGGAAGCATTAAGGAAATGCTGAGCCAACTTCGGTGGTAGACAATGCAATAGAGGCATTCTGCATCACGGCGCGCTACGCTGAGAAAGTTCCGAGGGTGCGCGTTTCTGGAAGAGTCCACCAATATATTGCTTCGTTCTACGTGTATCTTGCGATATGGCCATGAAAGTAAAGTTAGATTCGGACTCCTAGGCAGGGTTACCAGCCGTTCTTCCAGCTCGTTCACGCCAGGAACATGAGAAGGGGAAAGGTAATGCAAGTACCAACCGCCACAAACCGTGAGGTGGCTAGTGGAGGATAGAGACAGATGTAGAAATGCTGAGGCAGATGTCGAAGGAACTACAATCCGATCCGTTAAACGGACATCTTTGGCTTACACTTAAAATTTACTTTTGTCATACAATAACCCAGAGTTGGGCGTCTGACGGCTTATACTATAAACTTGTGACTGTGCGCTATAAAAAGGACAAACTACCGTTGTGACAGCCACTGCAGCAGATTATTGTCATAAAATATACTTCGAATTTGACCCATTTGCAACAAAAATAGTGTTAAAATTACCACCGTCATTGTCATCTGCATTACGTCATCATCGACACAGTTTTACACGTAATCATACTTTAATTTTTGGAGCAGTCGCTGTGAAATTACGTTCTCGATATCGAAAAAATCACGCGTTAGAATGTACACTAGGCTCTTCTCGAACTGCTGGCGCCTTTTGGGACTCCAGGCGGCGCTGCCCAACTACTGCGGGTACCGGACTGCGCTTTTTCTGACCTCGGCCGCTGTCACCGTCGGTGGCAGCCGTCTGTGACAACTGGCCGTTCATCGGTCTTTCTTTCGGCGGCCGCACGGCGCTCGCCGGCTCACTGTAGTGTTAGTGATTGTGCACCGCCCAACGTTTGCCTTTGTTTCCCTCATCGTCTCGGACTGTCGCATGCAGACCACTGGTATTACTTGGCCCCGCTCCACGGAACAGGGCCGAGAGGCTAGAGAATTGACCCAGGGCGTTTGCGTGTTGCGTGCTACATGCCGCTACGCGCTTCCTCCCACGCTGGAGAAATTTCCACAGCGTTGCGGCCGAGAGCCGTCGCAATAGCGTTTGTTAATTATTTTATCAGTGAAAGCGGTCATTTATATCTCTTTCGCATAGTAACTTTCAAAACTATTTTGCTGTTTCAAGAAAGTGTTGAAACGTTCCTTTCGTCCGTCCCTCGGCGACTGCGTTGCGTCACACTCGCGACCTTGTCCAGGGATTTAACTGGAAATGTTTATTGGTGGAGCTGGATTAGTTGTCTTCTTTACTACACTATCATTCACTCTAACTAAGGATCGCCAGCCTCGCTTTGACCCGCGAGACAGGGTCAAACCTCACAACTGCAAAGTGAATGACTGAAAGCACAGAACAGCCCAACTACCAATAGAAACGTTCTGATATCCTACCACCTTCACCTGGGATATACCCCCACTCATTTGCTTGCTGCAGATAAATCTTGGTCGAGGGGCTGACGGTACTTGTGGGGGGGGGGGGGGGGAGAGAGAGAGAGAGAGAGAGAGAGAGAGAGAGAGAGAGAGAGAGAGAGAGGAGTGGCGAGGGGCACACACGTACGTTTGTACTGGGTGTTCGTCAGACAGAGAAAAGGCGTCTAGCGATATCACACAAGAATCACACTTAGAAATCAGATCTTGTGTACCAGTCTCAAGGAATGTGCAGCGGAATATCTACAGCGCTGAATAAAGAGTACTTGCTTTGGCGGGAGTGGAGGCGGCAATGAACTAAACCTACGAGGGCCGTTCAGAAAGTAACCTCCGGTTGATTTAAAAAAATACACCAAGTTAAATAAAAATATTTTAATATATACATCTTACAACTACATCTTTGCACTATTTTTCTACATAGTCTCCATAGCGATTGAGGCACTTATCGTATCTCTTCACAAGCTTTGAAATTCCTTCTGCATAAAAATAAGCCGCTTGTGCCTGGAGCCAGCCTGTGACCGCATCTTTGAGCTCTTCGTCGTCATCAAACCGCTGTGACCCGAGCCATTTCTTCAAATGCATGAAGAGGTGATAATCACTTGGCGCCAGGTCTGGGCTGTAAGGTGGATGGTTGATAACGTCCCACTTGAAGGATTCAAGAAGGGCCGTTGTTCTGCGAGTAGAGTGAGGACGGGCGTTATCGTGCAAAAAAACGATACCGGAAGTCAGCATACCACGGCGTTTGTTCTGTATAGCCCGTCGTAACTTTTTTATTATTTCACAGTACACGTCTTGATTAATGGTCGTACCACGTTCCATGAATTCAACCAACAACAACCCTTTGGCATCCCAAAACACCGTTGCCATCAGTTTTCTGGCAGAAAAATCTTGCGAGGCTTTTCTTGGTTTGGTAGGCGAATTTGAATGTGCCCACATCTTTGATTGTTCTTTTGTCTCAGGGTTCACGTACTTAATCCAGGTTTCGTCACCGGTCACGATTCTGTTCAACAGTGGTTCTCCTTCGTCCTCATAACGTGACAGAAAGTCTAATGCAGAGGCATTTCTTTGAGTTTTGTGGTGGTCGGTAAGAATTTTGGGCACCCATCGTGCACAGAACTTACGGTAACCCAATCTTGCTGTCACTATCTGGTACAAGAGAGTCTTAGAAATCTGTGGAAAACCAGTAGACAACTCCGACATTGAGAAACGTCGATTTTCACGAACTTTTGCATCAACTGTCTGAACGAGTTCGTCAGTCACCAATGATGGTCTACCACTCCTCTCTTCATCATGAACGTTTTCTCGTCCACTTTTAAATAAACGTACCCATTCACGGACAACTCCTTCACTCATAACTCTTGGTCCATACACGGCACAAAGCTCACGATGAATAGCTGCTGCAGAATATCCTTTGGCTGTAAAAAACCTTATGACAGCACGCACTTCACATTTGGCGGGGTTTTCTATTGCAGCACACATTTCAAACTGCCACAAAAACTAAACTAGCGCAGGTACGACGTTCACTCGACCACGGCTTGATGCCGACTGACCTGTTGAGTGCGTGAACGCACAGATGGCATCGCTACTCCCCCCACAACCCGCACTGTGACCAATCGGAGGTTACTTTCTGAACCGCCCTCGTATAAATGTTTCTACAGAAAATACTAGCGAGGCAGACGACAGTAGTAGCGGTGGCAGGTCAGGCAACAGAGGCACAGGCGAAGACAGACAAACACAGAATATGGACTAAAAGACTAAAAGTATGGTCACCCAAGTGCCACGAAAACACATGTTCAGAATGTAGATGGCCGGCCGCTGTGACCGAGCGGTTCTAGGCGCTTCAGTCCGGAACCGCGCTGCTGCTACGGTCGTAGGTTCGAATCCTGCCTCGGGCATGGCTGTGTGTGCTGTCCTTAGGTTAGCTATGTTCAAGTAGTTCTAAGTCTAGGGGACTGATGACCTCAGATGTTTAGTCCCATAGTGCTTAGAGCCGTTTGAACCATTTAATCATAATATAGATTGCAAGAGAAATGTAGAAATGGAGCACAACAGTTGCTGTTAAGTACAGTAACCTGACTTACATGTAGGATCACGCCGTCTCATGGCGATACACACAGAGAATTGTTGAGGGAGCCTCTCGCCCTCAGATGGCTTGATCCTACATCTACGTCAGGTTGTTGGTACATACCAGCGATAGCAGGGACTACTGTGCTCTGTTTCTACATTCCTCTTACAATCTGTATGATGAACACTTGTCGGATAGCGAGTAGAAGTTGATCGGGCGGTCTCTGCCCAGGAGGTAGATCAGTGTCTTTCTGAGGAACTCCCCCCCCCCCTCCCCCCCCCTCCCCCCCTCCCCCCACACACAGAACATCGTTGGTGGCGTTCTATAAAATGAAACTCTTTCCTATCTTCCTAATTTTTTTTCTACACAAATGATTAATTCTCAGTTTTCCCGTTTCCTAATAAGTTTCGAGTTTACAACTACTGAAAGCTGCAAGATTGTAAAACTTTGTTAAAATGAGATCAGATTAAATACGCTTCATATCTTGTAAATGTACAATTTAGTACAGTGAAAATACGACCCGTCTTTGTAAGTAGACGGTAGGTCGTCTGTAAATGGCGGCAAATAAAATAAAATAAACAAATTCTACCACTGGACTGATAGCTATGTAGGCGTGTGAGAAACAATGTGTTGTAATCGAGTTTCCAATTCGAAGAGTTCGTCCACAGATGGAGGACCTTCTCTTTCAGCGTGACAATGTGACACCACAGCCGGCCATGGTGGCCGAGTTGTTCTAGGCGCTACAGTCTGGAACCGCGAGACCGCTACGGTCGCAGGTTCGAATCCTGCCTCGGGCATGGATGTGTGTGATGTCCTTAGATTAGTTAGGTTTAAGTAGTTCTAAGTTCTAGGGGACTGATGAACTCAGATGTTAAGTCCTGTAGCGCTCAGAGCCATTTGAACCATTCTTGAGAAAAGTTAGAAATGAGTAGCAAAAAGCAGACTTACCTCATTTTACCTCTGGAGCGACCTGCCGAGACGAACAATGAGGTGCGATAAAATAGACTTAACACTTGGAGGTCAACTGCTGAATCGATGGCAGTCAGCTGAAAAACTCGGTGGGTGCTCTTACTTCACGCGGGGCTTTACCCTCACCTGCCCTGTTTTGCGGCACGCCGTAGTAGAAGTACTGATTGGGGAAAGGAGGGGGTTCAAATGGCTCTGAGCACTATGGGACTTAACTTCTGAGGTCATCAGTCCCCTAGAACTTAGAACTACTTAAACCTAACTAACCTAATGACATCACACACATCCATGCCCGAGGCAGGATTCGAACCTCGGTTGCGCGGTTCCAGACTATAGCGCCTAGAACCGCTCGGCCACCCAGGCCGGCGAAAGGAGGGGGGGGGCTAATGAAACTGTTAGGATCTGTCCCATTGAGTGAGTTTCGAATCTTCGGTATAAGTACCAGTGCTGTGATGCAGAATGAGATTATCACTCTGCAGCGGAGTGTGCGCTGATATGAAACTTCCTGGCCGATTAAAACTGTGTGCCGGACCGAGACTAGAACTCGGGACCTTTGCCTTTCGTGGGCAAGTGCTCTACCACCTGAGCTAGTCAAGCACGACTCACGCCCCGTCCTCACAGCTTTACTTCCGCCAGTATCCTTTTTTCCAGGAGTGCTAGTTCTGCAAGGTTCGCAGGAAAGCTTCTGTGAAGTTTGGAAGGTAGGAGACGAGATACTGGCGGAAGTAAAGCTGTGAGGACGGGGCGTGAGTCGTGCTTGGGTAGCTCAGATGGTAGAGCACTTGCCCGCGAAAGGCAAAGGTCCCGAGTTCGAGTCTCGCTCCGGCACACAGTTTTAATCTGCCAGGAAGTTTCAGTGCTGTGATGTTTTGAAGCGGTTCCTTTGTGAGTGGTTGATTTAAGGAGGGTGGGCTAGCTTTTGCTTAGGCACATGTGTCAAATGACCAACCTCTTGTCCCATGTCTAATAGTGTTGACAGATTGCTCGTGTGGACGTCCTCGAGTTTCATGACATCAGTGGTGGCGCCGGTGCCCCACTAGTACAGCTGATGGGCTGTCGGGAGCTCCTGTTTCGCTGGCCGAATCACGAGCCCGTGACGTGTACGCAAACAAGGGAACAGCGCGCACGCACGCGCGCCCGCCGGCGTCGCTTTGTGCGGTGTGTCGGCTATGCCGCACCGCCCTGCGCCCTGGTTTAGCGGCCTCTTGACGGCTGCCCCATCAATTAGAGCTGCTAAGCCGACTGCCGATGAATACAATTGCGCTTTCCCGAGCACCCCCGCCGCCCCCAACCCACCCCGTGTCACAACCCCTCCGCCAGCTACACGGCTAGTGCGCCGTGCGCTGGCGTAACAAAGCGAACGGCAGCAAAAGCGTGCAAATATGTACAGTGGACGCCCCCCGACTTTCGGCTGCTCGCCGCCGCAGCGTGGTACAATGCCGCCAACCTGTCCTGCTGCAACGCCGCGGCCCGTTTTCATACACACGGCAGTGGAGCGATCTGGCGGGCCGCCCGTCCCTGTAATCTGTGATTAATTACCGAAATCCGATCTGGTCTGCCGTCGGTCTGGCGCGGACGGTTTGCTGGTCGGCCGTAAGCTCCGAACAAATTGCGATCGAGTGAATAGAGTTTGTTGCCACCGGGGATTTCGGCGCTCCCGTGCCTCGAGCGTGTGTTTGTGTTGTGTGTTGCGGATTTGAGGGCCGATTCAGGCTAAAGCGTGTGCCGGATAATTTCGTTGTGTTGCCAGTCTGCTCGATACGTCCGACTTAATCGCTGCCCGCCAAAGTCTCTCTTCACTTCAATATCAGCAGAACCTGACGTATCCATAATACAGTATTTACTCCCCGCACCGTCAACCTTTTTTCGTAGTTTACAAATTCCTCAAAAACCGTGCTCTAGGCGTCAGATAAGATAGGTCTGATTTTCATTCCCTTGATACTTCAAATTATCTCTTCTACAGTTTCAAAAATTTTCAATACAATTAGTAACTTGCGACATGGTCGACATACGTGTAGGTATTCAGAAAAAAGGATTGTACAGTACCTTTCTTCGAATAATTTTCATCTTATTTGAGTTCTTGTTGTTATAACAACGGCAGATGGAATACAAAAAATGGCTCTGAGCACTATGGGACTTAACATATGAGGTCATAAGTCCCCTAGAACTTAGAACTACGTAAACCTAACTAACCTAAGGACATCACACATATCCATGCCCGAGAGAGGATTCGAACCTGCGACAGTAGCGGTCGCACGGTTCCAGACTGTAGCGCCTAGAACCGCTCGGCCTCCCCGGCCGGCTAGCTGGAATACAAATGACTGCACCTGTTATATTATTACTGTCTTACAAGAACATACCTACACGTGTCAGTTATAATTTCGTGTCACATACTTTAGTCTTTACCTCCTGAGATTGATAGCAGGTGTCCATTTTGCTCGTGGGTAATACATAATGCGATCGTGAAGGGACGTCAGAGCCCATAAAAAAGAGCGCCCTTTCTCAAATATCACGATAGCAATTCAAGGTTCTGCGCAGAATCGGAGAGGAATCTGAGGAAGACGCTGACAAGAAGGGTAAGGTTGATAGGACATTTGTCAAGACATCAGGGAACAACTTCCGTGGTAATACAGGCAGCTGTAGAGGGCAAGAACAGTAGAGGAAGACAGTGAGTGGAATACAGCCAGCAAATAATTGAGGACGTAGAATGCAAGGACTACTCTGAGACGAAGAGGTTGGCACAGGAGAGAAATTCGTGGCTGGCCGCATCAAACCAGTCAGAAGACCAATGACAGTTCGAAGCATTATAACAAAGAAGTAGGTGAAATGCCATGTAGGAAACAGTAATGGTTTATTTTAGTATAACATAAGAGAAACGTGCAGCGTTTTTCGGTGCTGGTGCTCACTTTGCGCACTTAGATAGGACACTCACATCTCGCCAGAATTTGCTTATAAAACGCCAAGAACCAGCTTTCAGGACAGAAACAACGAATGTTTTTCAACCTCTATACTAATCGACCCCGTACAGAGCAGATAAAATAAGGAAGATCTGAGCTGGCACGCTGCTCCCTTATGTTAGCAAGTGGAACATGCACAGACAGAAGGAACGGTACGGTAAAAATTACCCACTGCCACACACTTTGCAATGATTCTGATAATGTGGATTTATACAAGGAATTTCTGGGAATTCCTTCTGACCAGGACACCACGCACAAAAGCAGCTTTCTTCGTACTAAACCTTCCCTATTTGTAAGACTTCCGTAAGTCCTGCAAAACCCTCAGAGATCTGAAAATTAACCTCACAATGAAATGGGTGAACGCTTTAATGTGCAGTAGAGACAATGTGATACGCTCCACTGCAGTATTTTTCTTTGCTCCACTTGAATAAATAACCAAGTTTTCACACCGCCAGAGCTTTAACGTGACGAAAGGTTGAAGACCTCCTGTTGATAATGAGAGACCTCTTTTTAATATAGCAAAACTACCGAGTCGTCAGGTAAAATAAGACAAAGTTAGCAATTATGCAACTCATAATCAGGCGTGGAAGATGTGTTCCTTACGTTACGTCACAAAAAATAGTTCAAATGGCTCTGAGCACTATGGGACGTAATATCTGAGGTCATCAGTCCCCTAGAACTTAGAACTACTTAAACCTAAGTAACCCAAGGACACCACAGACATCCATGCCCGAGGCAGGATTCGAACCGCCGACTGTAGCAGCTGCGCGGTTCCAGACTGAAGCGGCTAGAACCGCTCGGCCACTGTGGCCGGCGTTACGTTACATGGAGGCGATAATTTAGCTGTTGCCAAGTTTTAAGATGACGATTGCAGCTGCAGCGTTTGACAGTAAGGCATACACTGGCTGCTCACAAATCCACATACGCCTTCGTGGCATATATGCTCTTAATTAGGAGGTAGAGCTTCTTGGAGAATATCAGCATCGTACCGCTGTTATCAGAAAGGCTGGAGGCAACTCTGAGGTCAACCCATAATCATCGGAAGTTTCACGAGAGCTCTGGATTAAATTATTGATTCTTAATGCAATGCTTCATTGAGAAAATCGATACGGGATTGTCACATTAATCAGACGGTTGTAGGATCAATTATTTTCTCGGCACTTTATGTTGAATTTAGATTTCATGACAGCACTGTTTTTCTACTTCGCTTTTAATTTCATGTCTGCATTAAGGCATGAGGCATTGTCAGTCACAGACACAGAACGCCCACAGTTCGGTACAGTGACGGAAGGAGGACTGCTCCGCGAAGTTTCTAGAATGGCATTTCAGGTTCACTGCAGGTTTGTGGTAGGGATGGCGAATGGTCGGTTTATTGGGAGAATTTTGAGGAAAGAGCGGTTCATCAGCCAAGGAGTCCGGACTAAGGACGATGGTGCGACCTATTCTTGGATACTGCTCGAGTGTTTGTGATCCGTATCAGGTCGGATTGAAGGAAGACGTCGAAGCAATTCACAGGCGGGCTGCCAGATTTGTTACGGGTAGTTCGAACAACTCGTAAGTGTTACGGAGATGCTACGGGAACTCAAATGCGAATCCCTGGAGAGAAGGCGACGTTCGTTTCGAGAAACAGTATTGGGAACATTTAGAGAACTGGCATTTGAAGCTGACTATTGAACGATTCTATTGCCGCCAACATATATTGCGTCTAGGGACCACTAAGAAGATACGAGAAATTAGGACTCATATGGAGGCATATAGATAGTCGTTTTTCCCTCATTCTATTTGCGAGTGGAACAGAAAGAAAATGACTAGAAATGGTGCACGGTAACCTCTGCCACGCACCGTACGGTGACCCGCGGAGTATCTGTGGAGATGTAGATACTGTCGTGACATTACAGAGTACGGTATGTGCTTGGGTGGTAGTGTTGAGACACCGCGACGTTCCAACAAGTGTCTTGTTCATCATCTTTCCCTCGCGAGAAGATGATGGCTGTGACACTTGCCAATACGTCGAGGCGTCTCAACGCTGCCACCCTGCTGGAAACGAGAGAGCTTTTCACCCGGCCCCCAGGAATGAACGGGTGAACAGTTTTGATCGTGTCCGTAGTGGGACGGATGGGCATCGCCAGACTAGGGATGCGGCGGTTTCAGCACGCCGCCGGCATCTCCAGGCAGGAACTGCTCGCCCGACGCCGCCGCGGTGCAAGGCGCTGGCCGTCGCCCCGATAACCCGGGGCCCGACCCTGTTTATTTATATCGGCCTCTCGGTCAGATTCCACTGCAGCACTTGGTCATAGAACCCATCACTCGCCGGCAGCGTGTGCGGCCGAGCCTTCCTGCTCTTCCCGCATCTGTCGACGTGGGTGTTGCGCTGGACCGTAATGATCATCGCGGGGGCTTTAGGCGGGCGGTAGAAGGTGCGCTGACCCTTTTGGGGTCGGCAGAGCTTTCCATGTGGTTTATAACGCGAAGGCATCGTAAGCATCTGTCGTTGAAAACACTAATCGAGGACAGCTTGCCTCTACATTAGAAACCCTGATACTATTCCAGACTATGCAGACATGTTGAGTTTCATTAGCCGGCCGCAGTGGCCGAGCGGTTCTAGGCGCTTCAGTCTGGAACCGCGCGACCGCTACAGTCGCAGGTTCGAATCCTGCCTCGGGCATGGATATGTGTGATGTCCTTAGGTTAGTTGGGTTTAAGTAGTTCTAAGTTTTACGGGGATGACCTCAGATGTTAAGTCCCACAAACCTTAGAGCCATTTGAACCATTGGACTTTCATTTTTCTGCTCTCTTCGAGCTGACTGCTCCGTGGTGTACCATACTGTCGAAGCAAATTCTAGGAAAGCGTTTAACGCGAAAACTTTTGGTTTAGGCTTTTTCTGTGATTATTATTGATATGGAACAATTCAGTAAGTTTTTTGCTACCAGCCACTGTTTATTTGCTGTGTGAACCCGTTTCGAATGTTTAAATCTCAATCATCAGGTGGGTTTAGATGGATTAATATGGTATGGTCATGCTGTTTAAAGACTTTATGTAACCTCTGACACTGTCTGGAGAGAAATAACAGTGTTCTATTTTTTTCTCTCGTAGACTGTGCCACAGGTTACCCCGAAGGCGTAGCACAATACACACATCCATGCCATATTAATCCACATAAATCCACCTCATGATGGAGTTTTAAACGTCCGAAACGCGTTCTGGAAATAAATAAATAGTGACTTGTAACAGTAAACTTGATGTTTCATTCGAATGGAGAGCCTCGCTTACATGAACCCAGAGACTAAGATGACTGTAAGTTTCACTGAACACTGAGCAATGTGGTACAGTGGCTAAGGCACTGGACTCACTTTCTACATGAGGTAAATTGAAATCTCTGTGGCCGGGCGGTTCTAGGTGCTACAGTCTAGAACCGAGCGACCGCTACGGTCGCAGGTTCGAATGCCTCGGGCATGGATGTGTGTGATGTCCTTAGGTTAGTTAGGTTTAATTAGTTCTAAGTTCTAGGCGACTGATGACCTCAGAAGTTAAGTCGTATAGTGCTCAGAGCCATTTTTTTGAAATCTCTGTCTCGTCATGCAGTTTTAGTTTCTTTTCCATGGTTTCACGTTATCACATAAATTCTATAACAGAACGGAATCTTAAAAAAATCCAGGGCACTTACTGTCATTTTCCTTCTGCCTGCAGTATATGCGACCTTCAATCCCAGACAACCTCCTTCCATTCGAACCGTAAGACGGTGAAGTGGCAGCAAGTAATAAGCAAATTTTCTCACAAATAAAATATTTCACCTATATTTTAGATGGTGCAAATGGCTCTTAGCACTATGGGACTTAACATCTGAGGCCATCAGTCCCCTAGACGTAGAACTACTTAAACCTAACTTAACCGAAGGACATGACACACATCCATGCCCGAGGCAGGATTCGAACCTGCGACCGTAGCAGCAGTGCGGTTCCGGACTGAAGCGCCTAGAACCGCTCAGCCACAGCTGCCGGCTATGTTTTAGAATGGAAAGATTTATCTCTGTCGGCGTTTTGCAAATTTTCTCACAAATGAAATATTTCACCAATATTTTAGAAGGGAAAAATGTATCTATATCTGTATCGACATTTACATACTGCAAGTGACAAATGATGCATCCGGTACTAATTATCGTTCCCACATTTCTTATTCCAGTCGCGACTGGCGCGTGGTAAACTATCGGCAAATCTCCGCATGAGTTGCAATTCGTGGTCTTTTAGCGAATACCGATTTCAGGTGGGCACTACTTTGCGGTGGGATGCTCAAACCACGAGAAATATCTGTCTTAGCATTACATAACTCCATCTCCACGTCGAAGTACGTTAACATTGGCAGCCAGGAAAAAAGCTAAAATCATCAATTCAGTGGCGACTTTTTTCGGCATTGCGTTATACACGAGTTCTTCCTTATAGCTGGCGTTAGGAAACGCATATAATAACAGGTGCCGCCTCTATGTCATTGGGGAACAATGGGAGCAGCTGAATTTACAGCTTCGTGGTTCTGTGATTCCGAGAAGCCGTATGAACAAACAAAAACAATTTCGTTTGCGTTCTCTGCTGTGTTTTTTATTGGCACTATTACATCTGAGAGAGCGAAAGGCTATTTACAATTTGTACAGAAACCAGATGGCAGTTATAAGAGTCGAGGGGCATGAAAGGGAAGCAGTGGTTGGGAAAGGAGTGAGACAGGGTTGTAGCCTCTACCCGATGTTATTCAATCTGTATATTGAGCAAGCAGTAAAGGAAACAAAAGAAAAATTCGGAGTAGGTATTAAAATTCATGGAGAAGAAGTAAAAACTTTGAGGTTTGCCGATGACATTGTAATTGTGTCAGAGACAGCAAAGGACTTCGAAGAGCAGCTGAACGGAATGGACAGTGTCTTGAAAGGAGGATATAAGATGAACATCAACAAAAGCAAAACGAGGATAATGGAATGTAGTCAAATTAAATCGGGTGATGCTGAGGGGATTAGATTAGGAAATGAGACACTTAAAGTAGTAAAGGAGTTTTGCTATTTAGGGAGTAAAATAACTGATGATGGTCGAAGTAGAGAGGATATAAAATGTAGACTGGCAATGGCAAGGAAATCGTTTCTGAAGAAGAGAAATTTGTTAACATCGAGTATAGATTTAAGTGTCAGGAAGTCGTTTCTGAAAGTATTTGTATGGAGTGTAGCCATGTATGGAAGTGAAACATGGACGATAACCAGTTTGGACAAGAAGAGAATAGAAGCTTTCGAAATGTGGTGCTACAGAAGAATGCTGAAGATAAGGTGGGTAGATCACGTAACTAATGAGGAGGTATTGAATAGGATTGGGGAGAAGAGAAGTTTGTGGCACAACTTGACTAGAAGAAGGGATCGGTTGGTAGGACATGTTTTGAGGCATCAAGGGATCACAAATTTAGCATTGGAGGGCAGCGTGGAGGGTAAAAATCGTAGAGGGAGACCAAGAGATCAATACACTAAGCAGATTCAGAAGGATGTAGGTTGCAGTAGGTACTGGGAGATGAAGAAGCTTGCACAGGATAGAGTAGCATGGAGAGCTGCATCAAACCAGTCTCAGGACTGAAGACCACAACAACAAACAACAACACTGCGTTTTGGATATGTGCATAAAAGTTCATCTCGGTTATAGTTGCACCTTGAAATTTACGTTCAATTTACGTTTCCATACAATTCGCTGAATTAGCGATTCGTCATCTCAGAGCAAGCCACTCGTACCACACCGTAACGACAGATAGGGCAGGTACGCTTTACCCCGACGTTGTAATACAACCCATACATTCCATATTAATGCATCATAAATCCACCAGATGGGTGGGGGATTTAAACCGCAACGCGTTGTAGAAATAAATAAACAGCGACTGGTAGCAGTAAACTTTCAATAGGAAAGCTTATTTCAGCTAAACATTTCGACTGTCTGAACCCAGAGACTATAATGGCAGTACCTTGAATTGCGCACCGTGGTACAGTGGCTAAGTAATGGACTCATATTGCACTGGAGGTAACTTCAAGTCCCAATCTCGTCATCCTGATTTCGTTTCTTTTCCGTGAGTTCGCGGTGTCATTTTAAGTGTTCAACAGTACAGAGTGTTAAAAACAGACAGGACAATTTGTCATTTTCTACCATCGAGTTTTGTCTTAAATAGACGTTAAATTCCAAACAACGCCCTTCTGCACGTAAGGAAATAATGTAATAACTGAATTTTGATACAGATAAAATATTTTTCCGATATTTTAGAACGAAGTGAGGTTTCCGTACCTTAATCTGCATTAAGATTCCGCAAGTGGAGAAAAATGCTTCTTCCACCTTCCTACTTCTGGGGGGAAGCTATCGGTATGTCTCCGTATGAACTGCAACATTTCAGATTTACCCTTCGTGGTCCTTTACCGATTATCAATTTCAGATGCACACTACTATGCGATGGTGTACTCAAACCCCGAGAAATGTGTATGTATTTATAACGTGTAGCTCGATCTTCAATTCTAAGCATGTCAAGCATTAAAGTGGCAACTTTCACTTGGCAATCAGGAAAATACCATGTTTCGAATAAAACTCAAATTGTTAACTTTTCAATGGCAACTGTTTTCTTGGAGGCATTGCATTATACATGGATTTCCTGTGATATCCGACGTCAAGAACCTGATAGAATAACAAGTATTCTCTGTGAGGTCGGTGGACAGATGAAACAATGGAAATTACAACGTAGTGGTTCTGTGACTCTCGGGAAGTCATATTGCGAATCAAAAACAAGTTTGTTTGCGATCTCTACTGTGGCTTTTATTGGCACTCAAAAACGTTTTGCGTGTGGTACTGCGATTTGGGTATGTGAATAAAAGTTCGCTTTGGTTACTATTTCATGTTACAATGTACGTTTCCACACAAATCGCTGAATTAGCCAGTAATCGAATCAGAGTAAGACACCTTGTACAAGACCTTGCTGAGCGAGCTGGCACCGTGGTAAGGCAGCGGACTCGAATTCTGGGGGACTACGTTTCAAACCCGCTCCGTCCATCCAGATATAGGTTTTGTGTGGCGTCTCTACATCGTTCAAGCCCTTTGAAAACGCCAAGAACGCTTTCCTTGTCCATCCTCTACCAATCCGACACCTGTGCTTCGTCTCCAGTGACGCCGTCCATGGGTCGTTAAACACAGCAAAGACTGTGGTGTCAGTACCTTGACTCTGAGTGTGCCAACACACCTGTTTGTCCCTGTTTTAATACACGTGCAAAACTACCACTTATTCGAATATTGTTGGCGTCATCTCTGGAATTTTATTATGACGTACGCAAACATGATGCGTTGTCAAAGACAATTTATGCAAAATTGACGACTTATCCGACCAGAAGCATGATTGGCTTATACATTAATGTTACGTATTCACGTATCAACTACACTCCTGGAAATTGAAATAAGAAAACCGTGAATTCATTGTCCCAGGAAGGGGAAACTTTATTGACACATTCCTGGGGTCAGATACATCACATGATCACACTGACAGAACCACAGGCACATAGACACAGGCAACAGAGCATGCACAATGTCGGCACTAGTACAGTGTATATCCACCTTTCGCAGCAATGCAGGCTGCTATTCTCCCATGGAGACGATCGTAGAGATGCTGGATGTAGTCCTGTGGAACGGCTTCCCATGCCATTTCCACCTGGCGCCTCAGTTGGACCAGCGTTCGTGCTGGACGTGCAGACCGCGTGAGACGACGCTTCATCCAGTCCCAAACATGCTCAATGGGGGACAGATCGGAGATCTTGCTGGCCAGGGTAGTTGACTTACACCTTCTAGAGCACGTTGGGTGGCACGGGATACATGCGGACGTGCATTGTCCTGTTGGAACAGCAAGTTCCCTTGCCGGTCTAGGAATGGTAGAACGATGGGTTCGATGACGGTTTGGATGTACCGTGCACTATTCAGTGTCCCCTCGACGATCACCAGTGGTGTACGGCCATTGTAGGAGATCGCTCCCCACACCATGATGCCGGGTGTTGGCCCTGTGTGCCTCGGTCGTATGCAGTCCTGATTGTGGCGCTCACCTGCACGGCGCCAAACACGCATACGACCATCATTGGCACCAAGGCAGAAGCGACTCTCATCGCTGAAGACGACACGTCTCCATTCGTCCCTCCATTCACGCCTGTCGCGACACCACTGGAGGCGGGCTGCACGATGTTGGGGCGTGAGCGGAAGACTGCCTAACGGTGTGCGGGACCGTAGCCCAGCTTCATGGAGACGGTTGCGAATGGTCCTCGCCGATACCCCAGGAGCAACAGTGTCCCTAATTTGCTGGGAAGTGGCGGTGCGGTCCCCTACGGCACTGCGTAGGATCCTACGGTCTTGGCGTGCATCCGTGCGTCGCTGCGGTCCGGTCCCAGGTCGACGGGCACGTGCACCTTCCGCCGACCACTGGCGACAACATCGATGTACTGTGGAGACCTCACGCCCCACGTGTTGAGCAATTCGGCGGTACGTCCACCCGGCCTCCCGCATGCCCACTATACGCCCTCGCTCAAAGTCCGTCAACTGCACATACGGTTCACGTCCACGCTGTCGCGGCATGCTACCAGTGTTAAAGACTGCGATGGAGCTCCGTATGCCACGGCAAACTGGCTGACACTGACGGCGGCGGTGCACAAATGCTGCGCAGCTAGCGCCATTCGACGGCCAACACCGCGGGTCCTGGTGTGTCCGCTGTGCCGTGCGTGTGATCATTGCTTGTACAGCCCTCTCGCAGTGTCCGGAGCAAGTATGGTGGGTCTGACACACCGGTGTCAATGTGTTCTTTTTTCCATTTCCAGGAGTGTATTTGAAAGATGATAACACAAGCGAAAGGAGGCGGAAGATATTCCGTTCCTTGCGGCCGAGCGCTTTAAGGCGCAGCGCAACGGACGGGTTCGGTCGGACGAGCACGTGAGATCTGCTCTGAGATGTGTTCTTCACGCTAGACGTCCGTCTTTCAGACAACTCATCATCTACGCTTTCTAAATTCTTGTAAAAGTTCCTAGTTGCATAAAAGAAAGAATGCAGCTGTAGCCAAGACTTTCTGAATAATCTATGCAATTACATCGCTCTGGAATTCACAGTATGAAACAGGGATCTCTATGAGAGGAATCTGATCAGCAACATTTCTGTCCTGAGTCTGGTGTACTCTTGTATTAAAACGTTAATCAGCTCACAGTGTTTTCTACTTATGGTCCTAGAACCGTGCTACTTAATTCACGAAGACTTTGTATTATTGTAGAATGTGGAGATAAGTATTGGAGCTATAGACGCCTTTCCACGGACATTTTTGAAATCTATTTAGATCCCATTCTTTGGCGATTCCATTGCTATCGGCGTGTAAGAAACACCAAACTTCTGTTTCCGTGGTATTGGTGAGCTCACAGAGATATAATGAAAAAACTGAAATAAGAGATCGTGATGAGAATATTTGTATTAGGGTACAAACACAGCAGAGTCTAAACACAATAACAAGATTCTACCCAGTTTTCAGCTGGTCATATGTGAAGACTGCATCCCGTGCCTTAGTAACTCGAAAAACTCAGGCTATGAAATATCGTCGAATGTCTGTGGTCTTAGGGATGTAACTGCGTGAAGGTCGATGTTATATAAGCTATATCACCCAGATAAACGAATGTCGTGGAAAATAAATGTTTCTTGAAGAGCCTGAAGTTTCCCCGTTGCATGTTACCTAGCCCGCATCTCGTGGTCGTGCGGTAGCGTTCTCGCTTCCCACACCCGGGTTCCCGGGTTCGATTCCCGCCGGGGTCAGGGATTTTCTCTGCCTCGTGATGGCTGGGTGTTGTGTGCTGTCCTTAGGTTAGTTAGGTTTAAGTAGTTCTAAGTTCTAGGGGACTTATGACCACAGCAGTTGAGTCCCATAGTGCTCAGAGCCATTTGAACCATGTTACCTAGTGTTGGGACCTTGCCTAAGTACGTGACAACGGAACAGTCAAAGCGATTTATTTCACATGTCTGCTAGCGTAGGTACCATATCGATGTACCGTATTCCCAGACTATAGTAAAGCATGCTGTTTATTTTCACAAATTTACTAATATGTGTGTTGCTAGTTTTTTTCTAATGATTGCCAAAGTATAGAATTGTTTTCTGTAGGAGTGTTAACTTGGCACTACTGTTTCGAGCGATGCATGCGGAGTCTTTTTTTCTTGTGAAATTGTGTAAAAAATGGAACATAACTCGATATAAAAGAATACATAATGTCGTGCAGGTGCATGGACTACAATTGCATGTGCACGCTCGATGAAACGTGAGCCACTACTACAGAGAATACATTTTACGGCGTAACTGTAGAGGCAGGTGACACGTCTCTCGTCATCCGAAACGATGAGACGTTATCAGTGAAAGTGGGACAGACGGTGTCGGCGTGGAAAGCGTTCGGGATGCGATTGTTCTGCTTTCTGTCAACTCTCCTCAATCGGTAACATAAAATCGAACACAGCCTTAATAAAAAAGAAAAGAAAACTATAGTGAATGTTGGCGACCAGGCCGATCACTAAATTAACAACAACAATAACATACCAACGGGCTGTCATCAACATCAAGACGCAGCGACCCAACGCCGCATCTTTCATGATGTGAGTTAGTGTGATTGCGCGGCTGATCATGGGTGAGATTTGGGGAAAGTGAGAGCGATTTATTCTCAGATAACTTTTATCTCTTTTCTCTCATTTTCTACGTTTTAAACATTTCGTTTCTACTAATTTCGCTGATAACCTCGTCGTTGGCCAATCCGAATAGAAGGATTCCTCGTTCATCTAGCTGCTGTAGACTCCTTCCTTGTGTTGAATTAACTATGTAGGTTCACAATATAGCAATGATAGTTTACCCTCCACAATGCTCCGCAGTCCTTCTCCAGCTCCACATGAGAGTTCTACCAGGTCCTGATTCATCACCAACAGTCGACTGAGCAGCTTTACCAGGGCTGAAATGTACCTGATGGATTCGTTACTGTGATGGCATTCGATGACTAGACCTCGTTCGAAGTCACTTCCGTTTCCTGATCGATCCATTCTGCCGTTAGCAATTCTCTACTGACAATACAATAGGCCTACTCCGCGTCTCCTCCTATACTGGCGCGTCTGCCTCTCATTGCATCTCGTGTTAAACTTCGCATTATACAGGGATGTTCGCATAGTTTTGGTCAGATAGTGTACGTCTTCTACGCTGTCGCAACGGGAGTAACCTGTGAAACTTCCTGGCAGATTAAAACTGTGTGCCGGACCGAGACTCGAACTGGGGACCTTTGCCTTTCGCGGGCAAGTGCTCTGCCAACTGAGCTACCCAAGCACCACTCACGTCCCGTCCTCACAGCTTTACTTCTGTCAGTACCTCGTCTCCTACCTTCCGAACTTTACAGAAGCTCTCCTGCGAACCTTGCAGAACTAGCACTCCTTTCTTTCAGGTACTGGCAGAAGTAAAGCTGTGAGGATGGGGCGTAAGTCATGCTTGGGTAGCTCAGTTGGTAGAGCACTTGCCCGCGAAAGGCAAAGGTCCCGAGTTCGAGTCTCGGTCCGGCACACAGTTTTAATCTGCCAGGAAGTTTCATATCAGCGCACACACCGCTGCAGAATGAAAATCTCATTACGGTGGTACTGTATTTACACAACACGATCCGGCGGCAAACTCGACAAGCTTCTTTACAACAAATCCGTCGGGAAAGCCTGAAAAGTCACATAAAGTAGTCCTCGAAAAACGAGAGCGTCAAAGGGCGTAATGAGCATCGGGAGTCAAACTCAGCCATAAACAGCCGGCCGGAGTGGCCGAGCGGTTCTAGGCGCTACAGTCTGGAACCGCGCGATCGCTACGGTCGCAGGTTCGAATCCTGCCTCGGGCATGGATGTGTGTGATGTCCTTAGGTTAGTTAGGCTTAAGTAGTTCTAAGTTCTAGGGGACTGATGACCTCAGAAGTTAAGTCCCATAGTGCTCAGAGCCATTTGAACCATTTGAACCATCAGCCATAAACGGGGGCCAGAGGTCAACAGAAAGCTAACAGGCTGTCAGGAGACCAGGATGCTGGCACACAACGAGGCACAAGTCGCAGCCCGTGAAGAAGTGGACTGGGCTGACCGCTTAAATATTACGCATAAACGCCCTGAAGTACACAGTTGACTTGTTAAGAAGTCGGCATTATTAATGAAACCATTTGCGAGACACTAAGTTGAAAATACAATAACATAATTTTGTTTACAAACTGGCCACTGTGGTCCACTTAGGCAGAACGTCTTTTCTCCGAAAGATTAGAGTATTTTTTTGGGATCTCGTCGCGTACTTTGTTCGCATTGGTGGCCCAGAAGGGCGTGGAAGCTGCAGCCCGCCGGCAGGTCAGGGGGCGAAGAGAGTGGAGCTTCCTGCGGCGCGCCTGCAGCCTGCAGCCGGCGCCGCCCCTGGCGATGCCCGCCTAATCCGGCTGACAGCGGAACCAATCAGCGCGCGGCGTTCGCAAAGCGGCTTGCGTCGCGCTGATCCGCCGGCCGCCGCGGCGCCCAATTAGCCGGTATCCGGCGCGGCGCGGCGTCGCCAGCCCCCGCCCAGCCACTGCCCCTGCCGCTGACAGCGCGCCCGGTAATCCCTGCCGCGCGGTGCGCGCGACTTGTGTCCCGCCGGGCGACGTCGCCGCTTCCAGAAGCCGGCACGAGACCTGACCCGCCGCTCCCCTCGCGCTTCCATAGCCATCGTCGATAGCCGTTTCCTGCAGAGCGGCATGAAATTGGCAGCTGGGACTTCATATCGCCAGGCGAGCCCTTCTCGTGCCTTTGTTAGAAAGAGACAGAAAGAGAGAGAGAGAGAGAGAGAGAGAGAGAGGGAGAGAGGGAGAGAGAGTTAGAGTTCCGGTGCTCAAATAGCGTTGATCTTCCGGAATTTTGCTTCGGAGGTTTAGATTACATTAGATTAGTACTTGTTCCATAGATCATGAATACGACACTTGGTAATGATGTGGAACGTGTCAGGTTAATAAAAGGTGTCTATACAAGTTATTACATTACACAAAATATTAGACACTTACTATTTTTAATTTTTTTTTGGGTCGGGGTTGGGGAAATTACCCACTTACTATATCCAAAAATTCATCTTATGAGTAGAAGGAGTTGCCATTAAGAAATTCTTTTAATTTCCTTTTAATTGCTATATGGCTATCTGTCAGACTTTTGATGCTATTAGGTAAGTGACCAAAGACTTCTGTGGCAGCATAATTTACCCCTTTCTGAGGCAAAGTTAGATTTAACCTTCAGTAGTGAAGCTCATCCTTTCTCCTAGTCTTGTGGCCATGTGCACTGCTATTAATTTTGTATTCGTTCGGATTGTTATTAACAAATTTCATAAGTGAATATATATATATTGTGAGGCTACAGTTAAGATCTCTAGCTCTTTAAATAAGTGTCCGCTGGATGATCTTGGATGAGCTCCAGCAATTATTCTGGTTACACGCTTTTGCACAATGAACACTCTCTTACTCAATGATGAGTTACCCCAGAATATGATGCCATACGAAAGCAGACAATGAAAATAGGCGTGGTAAGCTAATTTACTGAGATGTATATCGCCAAAATTTGCAATGACCCTAATAGCGTAAGTAGCTGAACTCAAATGTTTCATATACTAAGATGGTATCTGTTCTTTCGGACATGTCCGAAAGAAAGATACCATCGGTGACCATGCAGCTCGTTAGAATGAAATTACAGTGAAATGAACACCCTTAGCTCCTTACAAGCGTGACATACGTCAACGGGGACAGATGAAAATGTGTGCCCCGACCGGCACTCGAACCCGGGATCTCCTGCCTACATGGCAGACGCTCTATCCATCTGAGCCACCGAGGACACAGAACGCGCCGCGAGTAATGAGTAGCCGGCCGCGGTGGTCTAGCGGTTCTAGGCGCTCAGTCCGGAGGCGCGACTGCTACGGTCGCAGGTTCGAATCCTGCCTCGGGCATGGATGTGTGTGATGTCCTTAGGTTAGTTAGGTTTAAGTAGTTCTAAGTTCTAGAGGACTGATGACCACAGACGTTAAGTCCCATAGTGCTCCGAGCCATTTGAACCATTTTTTGAGTAATGAGTGTACTACGAATGTAGTACGGGACAATACGTTGAGAATGTGGGTTTCGCGAGAGGCGTTCCAGAGATAAATCCCTGCAGTCGCGCAATCCTTTGTGTCCTCGGTGGCTCAGATGGATAGAGCGTCTGCCATGTAAGCAGGAGATCCCGGGTTCGAGTGCCGGTCGGGGCACTCATTTTCATCGATCCCCGTTGACGTATGTCAACGCCTGTATGCAGCTAAGGGTGCTCATTTCATAGTATTTTCAAATGTTCCAGCAGATCTTCAGTGTGTTTTTTCCAGGTCAACCCCTCATCAATGCATACACCTAGAAATTTTGAATATTCTACCTTAGCTACCGATTTCTGATCGAAGTCTATATTTATGAATGGTGTCATTCCATTTATTGTGTGGAACTGTATGTACTGTGTTTTGTCAAACTTTAATGAGAGCCCATTTGCAGAGAACCACTTACTGATTTTCTGAAAAACATCGTTTACAATTTCACCAGTTAATTCTTATCTGTTTGGTGTGATAGCTATACTTCTATCATCGACAAAAAGTACCAGCTTTGCATCTTCGTGAATATAGAATGGCAAGTCATTAATATGTATTAAGAACAGCAGAGGACCCAAGACCGAACCTTGCGGCACCCCATTGTTGATTGTTCCCCAGTTTGAGAAATCACCAGTTTTTTGCATATTATGTGATCTGCTTACTTCAACTTTCTGCACTCTTCCAGTTAGGTATGATTTAAACCATTTGAGCACTGTCCCATTCATACCACAGTACTTGAGCTTATTTAGAAGTATTGCATGATTTACACAATCAAAAGCCTTTGAGAGATCACAAAAAATCCCAACGGGTGACTTCCAGTTTTTCAATAAATTCTCACCATATTTCCGGCTTTATTTATTATCTCGACCAAATATCAATTAATTTACAGGGTCGTTGGCGAAGAATGCGTTCAGCCACACATAATTTTAAGAAAATATTTTATGTCATTACTAGTTTCGGGCAATCGTGACCGCCTTCAGTCAGATAACGTTTGCAGTTTCGGCAGTCAACTCGTCAGTAACACAGCGTCAACTCCTGCAGTGCACAAAAATATTCTCATTCTGAAAACATCCCCCAGGCTGTGGCTAAGCCATGTCTCCGCAGTATACTTTATTCTAGGAGTGCTAGTTCTGCAACGTATGTAGGAGAGCTTCTGTGAAGTTTGGAAGGTTCGAGACAAGGTACTGGAGGAATTTAAGCTGTGAGGACGGGTCGTGGGTCGTGCTTGGCTAGCTCAGATGGTAGAGCACTTGCCCGCGAAAGGCAATGGTCCCGAGTTCGAGTGTCGGTCCGGCACATATTTTTAATCTGCCAGGAAGTTTCAAGAATGAAAATGTCTAGTCAACATCCGCTCTAAACCACACACCTTGAGGGCTGTGCACGTACACATCTTGGCTACTATTCAACACATCTCCACTACTATCAAATGGTTCAAATGGCTCTGAGCACTATGGGACTCAACTGCTGAGGTCATCAGTCCCCTAGAACTTAGAACTAGTTAAACCTAACTAACCTAAGGACATCACAAACATCCATGCCCGAGGCAGGATTCGAACCTGCGACCGTAGCGGTCTTGCGGTTCCAGACTGCAGCGCCTTTAACCGCACGGCCACTTCGGCCGGCACAACTACTATCAAGTTCTACGTACTCTACGTTGTTGCAACAATGAGAATGAACGAGTGCTTATAGCTTTTAAAGTATGCGTTTCAGTAGTCATTTTTTTCCTTGTTTTCGTACGTGCTACCTTCTTCCAAAATACAGAAAGCAAAGAGCATGCAGTACGAAAGATGTTTTTCACAGTATCGAACATGAACAACCGCTCATATCAAGGTAAACAGTTTAGAGCCCTTGTATACTAGAAATTTTTTTCTTGTTTTGGTGCATACTAAATCACTTCTGATATTATCCTACCCTACAATGTTAGGAACAACAGTACCGGCACATATGTGCCACTGTCAGAGGGATCAGAATGATTTTGCTTGTAACTTCCGGCTCGTTTGTTCCCAAACCAGCGCCCCCTTACCTTAAATTGATAGATTTACCCTTCCTCAATCATGTCTGAATGTTTGTAACATCGTCATGAAACGACCCTGTATAGAAATTCCGTATCCGCTGATCAGTACTCATTTGAAGTGCTGGAGCGATATATCACGATTTTACCTATCATTAGACGAAATGATCTTGATAATGTATCGCAGCGACCATTCTGATCGGATGTCATTCTATTTGTTGTGGGTTCATAGTCTCGTTGAATTTTATTAAATGAAAACATTTTCGCCATGGACTTCACTATTTGTTATAATTGCCACAGCTGTAGTTTCGCCGGCCGTTGTGGCCGAGCGGTTCTAAGGGCTTCAGTCTGGAACCGTGCGACCGCTACGGTCGCAGGTTAGAATTCTGCCTCGGGCACGGATGTGTGCGATGTCCTAAGGTTAGTTAGGTTTAAGTAGTTCTAAGTTCTAGGGGACTGATGACCTCGGATTTTAAGTCCCATAGTGCTCATAGTCATTTGAACCATTTGAACTGTAGTTTCGACTGCTAAGTGACCGAGTTACTGAAAACACAGGAGGTGTCAACATTAGTAAATAAGCTCATAATTTTTGTAGCTATTTCACTGTTGCCGGCCGCGGTGGTCTCGCGGTTCTAGGCGCGCAGTCCGGAACCGCGCGACTGCTACGGTCGCAGGTTCGAATCCTGCCTCGGGCATGGATGTGTGTGATGTCCTTAGGTTAGTTAGGTTTAACTAGTTCTAAGTTCTAGGGGACTGATGACCTAAGATGTTAAGTCCCATAGTGCTCAGAGCCATTTGAGCCATTTTTTTATTTCTCTGTTGTTAACAACTGCAGTGTTTCCGGCATATTAAGCGTTTTAAAATAAATTAAAAGCCAAAATTGAAGGTATGGAAATCATAGTAAACTAGCGACCTTCCACAGCTTCGCACGGGTAGCAGTATGTATCTACGGCTGGGCAACATCTCCGGTGTAGTGTTAATAAAGTATGTACACAGATCTTCATAAAATTGTTTAAATGGCTCTAAGCACTATGGAACTTAACATCTGAGGTCATCAGTCCCCTAGACTTAGAACTACTTAAACCTAACTATCCTAAGGACATCACATACACCATGCCAGAGGCAGGATTCGAACCTGCGACCGTAGCAGCAGCGCGGTTCCGGACTGAAGCGCCTAGAACCGCTCGTCCACACAAATCTTATTTGTGAACGAGTCTTATCTATTAATGAAAACCGAATCATAATCCCTACAGTACCAACTGAGATCAGCCTTAACATACAGAAAGATAAACATGGCGTGGTGTAACAAAGTGTAATATGTATAGATACTCCAATTCATGGCGAAAACGTTATCGTTTCAAAAGATGCGACCTCAACATTCCTCAGGGCAGTCCCACAGGAGCAGTGGTGCGATGCTTCGACGCAGCTCTCTCTCGGCGAGAGCTGTTAAAACGTCAAGCCGCGGAGAGAGATGTGAGTAAACATCGATTTGATGGCACATTTCCAGAGCGGCGCATGCTCCGTGTTCATTGGCGCTGTCGCGAGGGCGCGCGCCGAAAACAAGTCAGCTGTGATGGAAGCGGGTCCCGTGCGGATACAGCTGCGACACTTGTTTCACACACATCACGGATCAAAGGACTCCGCTGGTTCCCGTGGGCCCGACGCCTCGGAGTTGCCCAAGGCGCCCCGTAGCTGAACAACGCTCAACTTAATTTAATAGGCGTGTAGTCACAACTCTTGTTGCTCAACGTCTGCTCCACAACTTACAGTGGCGCCCCGAGGGATCTAAATAACCCCGCTTCCTCCTCACATTTCAGTAGCTAACTGAGAGCATTTCTAAGTTTCGTATGCGAAATAATAGTGTCGTGCAACCTCTGTAATGAAATACATCTGCAGTCCAGACCTAAACCTTCACTAATTAGCCAAGTGTTCGCTGATGTCGAGCCACCCCGTGTGCCAGATCTGAGCTATGTCCGCTGCCTTCGTTCCTTGCAGATCACTCTGGTAGAAGGAAGCCAGTGAGGGTGACGGTCTGGGTCATTCCCAGCCGGCGTAACCCTTGCGAATGTTCTTTATCTGGTATTTGCCGCCGTAGCAGTTCAGCTACGTGACTGAAAGGTCAGCATATGTGACAACACCATGGATTTGTATTCATAATACCACCAAGCAATTTTTCCTCGATTGGAGGAGTGGTGTCCATTCAGTCTTCCGAGAGTAACGTTAGAGCTGTTTAAAAAAATTACAGTGGGCCTTTGCTGAAAGCATACAGTAGTGTCTGGGGAAGCGGTGTCTAGATGATAGACACCTTCAACTCTGCCGTTCAATTACTCCTTGAGCACAGGACGATGTATCGTTCGGATTTCAGGTCTGTGTCTTCTAGGAAGCTGGTCATACGCCCTTTATGTTCAAATGTATGTGAAATCTTATGGGACTTAACTGCTAAGGTTATCAGTCCCTAAGCTTACACACTACTTAACCTAAATTATCCTAAGGACAAACACAAACACACCCGTGCCCGAGGGAGGACTCGAACCTCCGCCGGGACCAGCCGCATAGTCTATGACTGCAGCGCCCAAGACCGCTCGGCTAATCCCGTGCGGCATACGCGCTTTAGTTTACTGTGATTTAGGTTATTTAATTTTCTGAAAGATGCGTTTCCATAATACTGCTGACAGTTTGTGGCCAGTAAAAATGTGACCATCCTCAATGGACCGAAACTAAAATTCCTGCGTAACGCTATCTAGTCTCAAAAATGGTTCAAATGGTTCTGAGCACTATGGGACTTAACATCTGAGGTCATCAGTCTCCTAGAACTTAGAACTAGTTAAACCTAACTAACCTAAGGGCCTCACACACATCCATGCCTGAGGCAGGATTCGAACCTGCGACCGTAGCAGTCGCGCGGTCCCGGACTGAAGCGCCTAGAACCGCTCGGCCACACCGGCCAGCTATCTCGTCTCGATACCGTCTGATTTAAGTAGAGTCTCTTCCACTATGCTGCGTGAATAAAACTCCCAGGGGACCAAACCATGGAGGCTGGAAATGAGAAAGATGTTGTTCCATCCTTGGTGACCAGATAAAAACTTCACTACGAAGTGGAATTTGAACCCGGGATCTTGCCCGTAAAGAGTCAGTAATAAACTGTGGCTTTACAGGAGCACCTCCTAAGTAACACAAGTGTGATTGTTCGTGTCCCGACTCCGCAGACAGTTTTAACTTCTCAAAAATATTCTGCATGTGCTAAATCACATTAAACATAATGTAAAAAAATCGAAAAGTAATTCAATTTCAGGTACTTATGAAGACATGTGAGTTTGCTAATAAGGAATGGAAGATATACCTACCGCATTTCTGAACTAAAAAGTCAATGATAACTGTTCCATGCTTCTATATCTCGTCTGTAGCGAGGTCTCTAAAGATGATACACTTGTCCAGGTGTGAGAGGAAGAGGAGCATAAACCATGTGTTACTTTATTCATGGAAACACCATAGAATTCCTACGGAAAGATACTCCTAACTCTGCAAATTAAAATCTGTTCGCGTATACATGCAAATACCATATTTCTAGATGTTCTTATGTCAGATCATTCTTTCATTTAATTCTATTTCATCCTCAAATTTGACATCCTTTAGCGATGTTTCTCCTATTTTTACTGTTACGTAACAGACATGTCTCTATTAGTAGGCATTTAGGCTCACGTATCTGAGTAGCAGCATGAAATCCAGTAGTCAGTGGCACCTGTACCTTCACCGTAACGCTTCGTGCTCGTTGTCAGGATTGTAGTTACAGTGTGAAGCCATAATAATTTCCTCAGCGACCAGAACACAGAGCTCATAGGCTGAAGAGAAGCAGCAGCATGTCAGGAAGGCAATATCGCCCTCATACGACCCACTGGTTTGCATTGGGTTGAAATACTTCACTCTAAGGACTCCGCAAGTCCGGTTGTAAATTTTTAAACAGGAAGTTTTTGAAGAGAATTCAACTAAAAGTCAAGGAAAGACAGAGACAGGCAATTACAATGATTAAGAAATCCTCTGCTCACGAACTAGAGTATTGGTGATAGATTTTTTGCGTTTCAGTTTGGTGGGCTAGTACGGCTTAATTACACCCGTAATGTAGCAGGCTCGATCGTTTGTCTTTGCCTAAGATGCCAATAACTGTTGCAGTGTTTACCTGCAATAACAAAAATAAGAGGCATGAAATCAAGGAAAATTATTTAGAAAATCCTAGAAACAGCAGCTACATCATGTAATTTGTCATAGGTAACATGTAGGGAAGGATGCTACTTGGTCCATGGATGCGTGATTAGCACCCATATAAACAGCGATTCACAGCTGTAGCACTATTGTGACAGTCCAATCAAAAGTTCCTCAGGCGAGAATTCTCAAGTCAAGTGGACAGGAATATTTACAAGGACAGTATCAAAACAGTACTTCTTCTAATGAGAACCGTATTACTGCTTAGGTTAAGATTTATTTAAAATTATTATACTTTTCCTGTATGAAATACAGTACCAGGGCTCTAAATGCTTATTGGTTGAATATACCAGGTGAACACAAATACATTTACCACAAAAATAAGCAAAGTTCTTTTTCTCTATATTTTGTGCACGTGTTGCCGTGTACCGTGCGCAGAATCTGCAAAACTAAACTGGCCCGGAAAGCACTTTAAGATAGGCAACCCAACTAACAGTATATTCTCCCAGGGCAGATGCTGTAAGCTGGGTTGCCTATTTTAAAATGCATGAAATATTTTCTGGGCCAGTTTCAGTTAGGCCCATCCTATATTTGAAGAGAGTCGTTTGAAGAAGAAAGGACTCAATACAGATATAGGGACCTGAATGAAGTGTTCTTAAAGTGGTAAATTTTATTAGTGACAATGTTATGAAAAGGTGATTTTGAGTCGCGGACAGGCATAACAAAAAGACAGTGTGAGAGCTGCGTTTATGTGAATGTATGTGTGTATCTTGTTTATTTCGGAAGAAAGCCTTCTGACAGAAATTTTATATGTTTACTAGTTTTTTTGCTCTGCCTGTCTGCGACTCAACATCTCCACTGTATGATGAATAGCAGTCTGTCCTTTTCATAATATTGTCATTATTCCATCCTAGATTTTCCATTGTTTAATTCTATAAGTGCATTTTACTGTTGATGGTATATTTAATGACGTACTATGACCTTTTATTTTATATAGTTATTTTGCGCTGTTGAAAGATGGCTACTATACAAGCTAATGTATATAATCAGGTGTTTCTTGATGATGCTTCGTTGATAGAAACTACACTACTTGCCCATTAAAATTGCTACACCAAGAATAAATGCAGATGATAAACAGGTATTCATTGGACAAATATATTATACTAGAACTGACATGTGATTACATTTTCACGCAATTTAGGCGCATAGATCCTGAGAAATCAGTACCGAGAACACCCACCTCTGGCCGTAATAACGGCCTTGATACGTCTGGGCATTGACTCAAACAGAGCTTGGATGGCGTGTACAGGTACAGCTGCCCATGCAGTTTCAACACGATTCCAAATTTCATCAAAAGTAGTGACTGACGTATTGTGACGAGCCAGTAGCTCGGCCAACAATGACCAGACGTTTTCAGTTGGTGAGAGATCTGGAGAATGTGCTGGCAAGGGCAACAGTCGAACATTTTCTGTATCCAGAAAGGCCCGTACAGGACCTGCAACATGCGGTCGTGCATTATCCTGCTGAAATGTAGTGTTTCGCTGGGATCGAATGAAGGGTAGAGCCACGGGTCGTAACACATCTGAAATGTAACGTCCACTGTTCAAAGTGCCGTCAATGCGAAGAAGAGGTGACAGAGACGTGTAACCAATGGCCCCCCATGCCATCACGCCGGGTGACACGCCAGTATGGTGATGACGAATACACAATGTGCGTTCACCGCGATCTCGCTAAACACGGATGCGACCATCATGATGCTGTAAACAGAACCTGTATTCATCCGAAAAAATGACGTTTTGCCATTCGTGCTCCCAGGTTCGTCGTTGAGTACACCAACGCAGGCGCTCCTGTCTGTGATGCAGCGTCAAGAGTAACCGCAGCCATGGTCTCCGAGCTGGTAGTCCATGCTGCTGCAAACGTCGTCGAACTGTTCGTGCAGATGGTTGTTGTCCTGCAAACGTCCCCATCTGTTGACTCTGGGATCGAGACGTGGCTGCACGATCCGTTACAGCCATGCGGATAAGATGCCTGTCACATCGACTGCTAGTGATACGAGGCCGTTGGGATCCAGCACGGCGTTCCGTATTACCCTCCTGAGCCCACCGATTCCATATTCTGCTAACAGTCATTGGATCTCGACCAACGAGAGCAGCAGTGTCGTGATACGATAAACCGACATTGCGATAGGCTGCAATCCGACCTTTATCAAAACCGGAAACGTGATGGTACGCATTTCTCCTCCCTACACTAGGCATCACAACAACGTTTCACCAGGCAACGCCGGTCGACTGCTGTATGTGTATGAGAAATCGGTTGGAACCTTTCCCCATGTCAGCACGTTGTAGGTGTCGCCAGCGGCGCCTACCTTGTGTGAATGCTCTGAAAAGCTAATCTTTTGCATATGACAGTATCTTATTCCTGTCGGTTAAATTTCGCCTGTGTAGCACGTCATCTTCGTGGTGTAGCAATTTTAATGGCCAGTAGTGTAGTTTGCCTTAATGTATTTGGTGGGCAGGCGCCACTTCTGTCAAAAACGTGCCGTTCTTTGCGCACGGTATTCGCGCTCTGACCTTGATGTGTTCCCGCGGTTGCAGACCTGAACGCGGACTACCTGGACACGCCGTTCGGCCGCGGGCCCGGCACGCCCGGGGTGGTGAACGGCCAGCAGCGCACCAAGCGCATGCGCACTTCCTTCAAGCACCACCAGCTGCGCACCATGAAGTCCTACTTCGCCATCAACCACAACCCCGACGCCAAGGACCTGAAGCAGCTGTCGCAGAAGACGGGGCTGCCCAAGAGGGTGCTGCAGGTGAGCTGACTGTGTTCCAGACACACGCCTTGCGGGCAAACGCGAAAGACCACGGTGCACGGGCTAAACGTTTCACACAAAAGTCACATCATCTGCTAAAACATCACGATTTCTTTTGTCGTCTAATTCATCCTCTTCCCACCGTGCAAACTACATCCAACAGATTTACTGCATTTGCCATTCTACTCTACCGCTTGGAGAGTTCAACCCAAACTAGTCCGATTACCTATCAAAAAACCAATTAACAACTGTCAGAGTAGAGGGGCATGGAAAGCGAAGGAGTGATGGACAGTGGGACAGGGTTGTGGCCTATCCCCGATGTTATTTAATCCGTAGCAATACAGGTAACCAAAGAAATATTTAGAGTAGGAATTAAAGTTCAGGGAGAAGAAATAAAAACTTTCAGGTTTGCCGATGACTTTGTAACTCAGAGACAGCAAAGGACTTGGAAGAGCAGTTAAATGGAATAGACAGTGTCTTGAAAGGAGGATATAAGATGAACGTCGACAAAAAAAACAAGGATAACGGAATGTTGTCGAATTCAGTCATCTGATGCTGGGGGAAGTAGATTAGGAAATGAGACACTTAAAGTAGTAGATGAGTTTTGCTATTTGGGGAGCAAAAGAACTGATGACGACCGAAGTAGAGAGGATATATAATGTAGACTGACAACGGCAAGAAAAGCGTTTCTGTAGAAGAGAAATTTGTAAACGTTGAATATAGATTTAAATGCTAGGAAGTCTCTTCTGAAGGTACTTGGCTGAAATGCAGCCGTGTATGGAAGTGAAACGAGGACGATGAACAGTATACACATGAAGATTAGATGGATAGAACACGTAACTTATAAGAAGATCCTGAATAAAACTGATGATAAAAGAAATTTGGTGCACAACCTGATCAGAAGAAGATATCGATTGATAGGGCGCATTCTGAGACATCAGGGGATCACAAATTTGATATTTGGGGGGGGGGGGGGGGGGGAATCGTAGAGGCAGACAAAGAGATGAATGCATTAAGTAGATTCAGTACGGTGTAGGTTGCAGTAGTAACTTGGAGATGAAGAGGCTTGCACAGGATAGAGTAGCACGGTGAGTGCATCGAAGCAGTCTTCGGACTGAAGACCGTAACAACGCTAAGAATTATTTATTGGAGGAGGGGAGACTCACACACAGGGATACTCGAGAAAGCTAAGAGCTGTGACCATGTGTCTAGTAGCTACCTTCCCAGTAACCTTGTTCGATTTAAATACAGCTTCATTTACTATTCCTTTCAGTTCATATAGATAACGGAATGCACATGGTTTACATTCAATAATTCAGACGAACAAAATATGAAGTACAAGTATTTTCAGGTATATACCACCTTCAGTGGTTAGATTTTTTGTTTCCTACATCATTCCTAATATTCTTCTACACATAGGTGTTCGCTTTTAGTACAATGCAGTTACTGATTCATTGTCAGTGAAGGGCAGGGTACTAAAAATCGATAACCTACGCGTAAAAGAATTAGGAATGGACACACAAAATTAGACCACTGAAAATTCAAATGAAGCGAAACACTTACGGCCTATATAAGATTTTTGTTATGGTCGTAAAGACAGTGTACAATCTACATTATATTACGTGTATAACTTCGATTGTGGACACGAGGCCTGATAACAAACAAATCAACAATAACAGTTCCAGTTACTTGGCACTTGCCGGTATGGTTACAATACTGTTGTCGTCCTTGTTAGTGTCGGGCTAGAACATTCTCCATATAAATAATGAAAATTTAGATGAAACATATAATCCAGTGACCAAGAAATGGAAACATCCTGGTTCCGGTATAAATGGTACGCTTACAATCTCATTTTATTTCTTGCTGCTAGAGAACGTAACGGTACACCCATCCCTTCTTTCTGCAGTCATAATTTTATCACCTGTTTTGCCGGACGTCTTCTAATTCTGCACTTTATCTCGAAAACAATTTTTACGCGTTCTTGTAACGTCACATTCCCAATCGATCCACTTTTTTCAAATCTCCAATCGCATGCGTGGAATTTCCGCACGCACTGAATTGTGCACGTATTGCTTCAGGAATTCTTCATCGAGTTTTGTACAAGCAACTTTCTTTCGAAGCAAAACTCTACATTCTTCGCGTGTCCCAGTTTGCTGCGTACGTGTTCCACGTTTCACACAACTTGTGTAACCTTCATCTCTAGCTAGTAGGATTTGTTTTCGCTACTTTGACCATAGCGTCACCATTTTGTTCGGTTTGTTACTCTCCTTTCTGGTCCTCTTAGTTTCTTTCTCTTTAATTAAACCAAACCTTAGCCATAACCGTATATTTGTTTTGTTTTCATACAAAAAGGCAATAACATTAGTGAGTCTTAACATCTGCTCTTTTACTTTCACCCATCAGTTTGCACCCGCCACGGACTCGTCTTTGCAATTTTTTCCCCGTCGTGGAGTTTCTGTAGGTACAGTAAATTACTCGTCTGTTTCCAGACCTCATTTCAGTCATAAATATTTTGCTTAATTCAGTGTTTTCAGCTGTCTCCATTGTGACCAAGGAATGTCGTCGTTGAAGATTTTACGGCAATAGCTACGTGTGTACAATGAGGGAATATCGAGTTGAACCGCACATGGCATTTGTATAGACATACATAAACTAGTGTAAGTCAGTGACTGTTTGGCTATTAAACATTTTAAATGCACTTCATGGTGCTGACAAAATCTCTCTTTTAATCCACATGTGTCATGCAAAGATCTGAGTTTCCATCACTTTCCCTTCTAATATTATCTGCAGCATCGCTTGCATGTATGGAACTTTCACCTTCCCTGAAACTACTTTGCAGTCCAGACTTGGAATGTTAATTTTCTTCTGCGCTCACATTAAACGAAATAACATAACTACACTTAATATAGGGACAAATTTCCAACAACGAAAGTAATTCCCAACAAAATCATAAGCTGGATCTGTATTTCTGAAGTTCGTTGGAATTTACGATGTTTTCGTGTTACCCATCTAAATTTTTTCACTGTGGAGAAATTTTAGTAGAACTGTTCTACATGCCACAACCGAAAGTTGTTGTTGTTGTTGTTGTTCTTGTTGTTGTGGTCTTCAGTCCTGAGACTGGTTTGATGCGGCTCTCCATGCTGCTCTATCCTGTGCAAGCTTCTTCATTTCCCAGTACCTACTGCAGCCTACATCCCTCTGAATCTGCTTAGTGTATTCATCTCTTGGCCTCCCTCTACGATTTTTACCCTCCACGCTGCCCTCCAATACTAAATTGGTGATCCCTCGATGTCTCAGAACATGTCCTACCATCCGATCCCTTCTTCTAGTCAAGTTGTGCCACAAGCTCCTCTTCTCCCCAATTCTATTCAATACCTCCTCATTGAAAGTAGAAGTAGCAAAAAACTAAGCGCAAGAGAATTTGAAACAGGATGCAACATGATGGATATCTGTCGAGAAAATCTACTAAAAGGTGAATCAGTTGCTGCCTCATTATGTCAGTAATTCTTTTAACATGTGTGCTATTAACCTCCAAAAGATAACATCCTGCTGACTGGATAGGTTTTAAATAACCACGAGCACTGATTAGTACTGTTGACAAACTTAGTACGTGCAAAAAGAATGTGTCAAAAATAGTTTGGATTCTTTAGGTTGTTTATTACCAGGTAGACTTTTCCACAAACACCTTTCCACTTTTACTCGACCTGTTTCGCACTGCGTAATCTCACAGAGATTTGAGCGTGTCGTCGTGAATTTTGTCTCGACACACATGTGTCAGAAATGGCGCGACTACAGCAGTCTAATACCTATAGAATAAAACAAGAAGCTCGTAATCCTTATTCGTGTATCTTCCGTTTCTTTTTCCTGCTTTCGAGGTAGTGTGTTTCAGTTTCTGACGTCAAGTAGCCTTATGCATAACAGGCGTCTTTGTATCGCCAGCTGAGACCATAAACAACCGTTATCAGCTTTCCGAAAAATGTCTCCGAAAAAGCTGCTACTTTGTTAGGACCCGAATGGGCCGCCCGCGTTGCAGAGCTGCCTACGAAAGAAGCGCCGCGCTGCGCCAAAAACACGCCGTACAGTAGCGGCGCCACGCGATGAAAGAAAGGCCTGCCGGTCCTAACGAGAAAGCCGAATCTTATGACGCGCCGAAAATAGCGCGGGCAGTGAAAAAATAGGCAGTCCGGTTTAACAACTGTCATGTAACAGATAACGATTAACGAACTAGGAACACTGTGTTAAATGTGTGGCACACAAGAAATTGCGGCTAAGGACGCTGCGTATCCCCTCCCGCCCTCCGTGACCTTTGACTTCCCCTCCCCCAGGTCCTGGCGTATCTGCTTGCTGAACGGGCCGACACAATGGGAGTGAGTTGACGGTACACGTGCATGCTTGAATACTTGCCTAAAGACGGCTATTGAAATTCACGGGTCTACCATTCGGTCCTTCGGATATAGGTCTCCTATGGTATCCTCACATTGCTTCAGGAAAATGCCGGGATAGTTCTTTTGACACACAATATGGTCGATTTACTTCCCTATTCTCTGTCTCTCTGTCTCTAATGTCACCATCTACTGGATGTCATACTGTAATCTTCCCATTTTTTTTTTAGCGATGCCTATCATAATTAGCTTCTTCTAGGCATGAAATATTTTTCTCTTAATTTTCTCGCTCTTGCACCTGAATTTACCGAAACTTTTCTGGTGATCTACATAAGCATAATTCTGCTTTCTTTGAATTCGCCACGTCTCTCGTGTTTCATTTTCCATGTTCATGCAGATGCTACACATTCAAACGTACTTAGTGTGGTGAGTGACATAAGCATATTGGTCATCGAAGACAATAATCTTATCTTGGAACTCTTCCATTTGGTCCGTGTTTGCATAGAAAAACAGTAATATCAGAAATTGAGTCCGCAAAGATGCAAAACACCGTGTTCGTTTATTTCTTTATTCTCCCAAAATAGTTTCGGCGACAAATATCACCATCGTCAGTGTTTTTTTTTAATCTTATTTATTGTATGTTACAGCATGTTTTAAGCAATTATTGTCACGGTTTGCGACAATTTTCTGTGCGCTTTTTTTTTTCTTTCTGTTGCCGTTTTTTACTAGTCTAACATCATGTGATGCTCATTGGATGGTGTGTAGCTGCTTTTACACACAGAAAAACAATACTTTCTCACTTTGTTTCTGATCCAGAATATTACGCCATCTTGCTGTTCGCGTGCTAGTTTGTGAGAATAAAGAAATAAACGAATAACAAGGTGTTTTGCATAAAGGCAGACTAAATTTCTTATATTACTGTAGTCATCGAAGGTTCAGTGCAATCCTTAGTCTAATTCTTTTCCTCTTCCTCTTCTCCTTCTTCTTCCTCTTCCTCTTCCTCTTCCCTTTCTTCCTGAGCAGGTAGTGCTGGCATTCAGGACGACGACAGTTCATCTGAGCATCTAGATTTAGATTTTTCGTGGCTTACCTAAATCGCTCCAGGTTACAGTTGTAAAACTACCGTAGGCTACAGTAGACTACGGTAGTCTTCCTAATAGCTTCGGTCCGTTAAGATCGTAGCCGCACTATCTGTATGTTAGATGTGTTGCATACCTATCGGGGGTTACCTCATTTCGAGCGCTTTGTTTGCCTGTGCGATCACTGTCTTCCTTGATTTCCCAAGAAACGGGAAGTGGTAAACCATCTAGAAACGGTGTGAGGACAAATAAAGAGCCACATAAGCTATGAAAAATTTTGGTTCTACGTAGTTACATATAAACCGTATTTATAGCAAAATTGAAATTATCAATATTTAATTCAGATTTTATTCGAAAAGTGTTGATTTGTAACGTGAAATAGGGGGACGTTGCAGAAAAAAAAGCTAGACCACGCAATTTTCTCGAAAAAAGATAAAAAATATAAAAAACCACAAAACATGTCAGAGATAGTTTCAATACTTCGTCAAGCTTGAGTAAAACATGTTTGTGTTAAGAGAATACAGTTTTGCACTTTGATCTTGATGATCTTGATGAAGACTTTTTTATATTTGTGCATGTAAACCGTACATGCACCAAACATACTTGCTTTGATTACATAAAAGCGCAGAAGTTACGTGTACTAATTTTTATTAGTTATAAAATGCAATTTACTTTTTGTAAGGATATAAAACACGCTGTGGACTAACACTGAACGGTGTGCAGTTCTAAGTATGTGCAAAACAAACAGAAGTCGTCTGCTCCCTGTTTCTCTCTCACACGCTCATTTGTGTTTCTCTCCCTACCAATGCTATCAATATTGTACCAAAAAGACCGACCTGTAGTTTTGGTAGAGGGTAATTGTACTCTAGGCAAATGCCGGGATGGTTTCTTTGAAAGGGCGTGGCCGATTTCTTTCCCATGTTTGGAACAATCAGAGCTTGTGCTCCGTCTCTGATGACCTAACACGTTGTCGACAGGACTTCAACCCCTAAGCTTCCTTGCCGGCCGAAGTGGCCGTGCGGTTAAAGGCGCTGCAGTCTGGAACCGCAAGACCGCTACGGTCGCAGGTTCGAATCCTGCCTTGGGCATGGATGTTTGTGATGTCCTTAGGTTAGTTAGGTTTAACTAGTTCTAAGTTCTAGGGGACTAATAACCTCAGCAGTTGAGTCCCATAGTGCTCAGAGCCATTTGAACCTAAGCTTCCTTCCTTCTCCTTTTCTTCTTCTTCTTCTGTACTTTGCCCCGTTTTCTCTAAGGGGTCGGCATTGTCATACGGGCTGTGGCAGTGTTAGCGACAGTTAATGGGCTGATGACCTTCCTTGCGCCACCCCCCCCTCTCCCCTCCCCATCGCTTCTGGGATGGGATCTGAGTAGCCCGTCTGCCTGCATCTGGTGCAAATCGCGTTGTCAGTTGTGAGAACGTTTCCTAATATTACCTTTGGCGAGACGTGGAGACCAGGCCATGTATTTAAAAGTTGGATGCGGGAAACCGCCTGAAAACGACATCCAAGATGGTCAGCTCACTAACCCTCATCGTTAATCCGTGAGGTGGATTCGATCCGGGGCAAGCTCGCCCCCCCCCCCCCCCCTCCCCCGAATCCCAGAAGTGGTCCATTAATGTGTTTGCTATTCTGGCGGACTGACGCAATCGTTAGCGTAATTTCACTAAAATGTTTATCCGTGTTGGGTACACCATATCATAGTGGAAAATAACATAACACTCGCATTCGGGAGGACGACGGTTCAATCCCGCGTCCGGCCATCCAGATTTAGGTTTTCCGTGATTTCCCTAAATCACTCCAGGCAAATGCCGGGATGGTTCCTCTGAAAGGGCACGGCCGACTTCCTTCCCCATCCTTCCCTAATCCGATGAGACCGATGACCACGCTGTCTGGTCTCCTTCCCCAAACCAACCAACAACCAACCAAATAACATAACATAGAACTAGCGGGCGAAGTGGCTCATTCCACAAGCTATTGAGGGGGTAAATACTCTAGCCAGGGGGAATGAACTAAATTAATAAGTAGTCTATAAGTAATTCATGTCGGATAAGTATTTAATGAATGCAGGCACAGCGCTAGTTCATGTTGAGTTTAGTATTCATGACTTCTATAATGAGGCACACACAATGTCTATGATTGTTAGTTTCGGTTGTTTGCTGACGTAAAGTTTACAGTGACCTGCAGTACTTAGACATTCCTAAATGACCTCGCAAAGGAATTAACAAGTACTTGTGGGAAGACGCAGTTGCCTATGTTTAGGCTGGCACGTCACAGACATCTAGTGGTAAGTGCTCCGTTTGTGAATAATTGTCTCTCAGGAACCACTCGACGTGCAAGTAGGTGTTCACGTGTGAGCTCTCCTTGGCCAACAGTGGATCCTCTGTAATCGCTCCTTCGGCAAGTAGGAGATCCTCTGTAACAGCTTCACCGGCAAGTAGGTGGTCAACTGCACGCATTCCATCGGCAACTAGAAGACCCTCTGCAAACGCTGATTCGCAAAAGACGTCTCTCTTCAGTCGCTCCATCAGCAGTTAAGGAAAGGAGATAATGGCATACCATCTTGTCGACTTCAGTGTCATTAGACGCGGGCCATTAACTCGGATTATGGAGGTACGGGGAAGACAACCGACGGTGCCCTACCAAAGAAACCATTCCTGTAGTGGCCTTAAGTAATTCAGGGAAACTACGGAAAACCTAAACGTAGATGGCCGGACGGGGATTTGGACCGACACCCACACGAAAGCGAATACAGTGCCTTCCCATTGTGATACTCCTCTCTGTAAATCCAGTGGCCCTCTGCAAGGTCTCTTCAGTAGGGAGGTGGTGCTCCATAAGTGCTCGTCGTCGGGGCGTTAAACCTGATCTTTCTTGTTTCCTTCCCTGCATGAGCGTCATACCGCCGTAAGCGCTCCATTAACAAGTAGGTCATTCTCTCTAAGCAGTCCACCTGTTTTCATAATATTGTGCTATATACTCATAGTCATGTTCATGACACAGCCTAGTACATATTGTGAATAACAACTATGACAGGCGGTTAATTTATATCTACAAACAGTTTCAACAAGTCACATAATGAAACGTAGTCGTTATAGCTACTGTAAATATAACTGGTTTAATGCACACTTGAAAGTAAAACTGTCATCATCCCGAAGGTTATTTTGTACACGTCAGTGCTGCGCTTTTTATTGGACGTGGTATGCCTGTAATTTACTTCGGTTTTCGATCTGACTTACTCAGCCAGTAATAGGGGGCCTACAGTTTATCGCGGACTCCGACGAACGGTGCATTTCACATTAACATTACCATAGGTGAGAGCAGATAAAAGAAAACTATAAAAAAAAATCTACGAACACATGTGGCTCGAACCTCAGCCCCTTGGATCCGCAGTCTGGAGCTTACGCACTATTTTTGTTTTTTAAGGGTTCCGTCTTCCGGTATAAGCCTCTCCTTTCGCTCTCCATTTTGCGTCCACGATCCGGCTTCTTTGCCATTTCTGACTCTTTTGAGGGGCGGTGTTGGTATAAACAGTTGAAATTAAATAGCTTGCAATCCCGACGAGCAGCACATTCGATGTTCAATTCGGTTACTGGACAAATCAGTCAAATCTAAAGACCGAAAATTCAACTACGTGCCTAGGAATTACAAATACAAACAACTCAAATTGAAAAAAACACGTGGAAAATGTTCGGGGGAAGGCAAACCAAAGACCGCATCTTATTGGCAAATGGTTCAAATGGCTCTGAGCACTATGGGACTTAACATCTGAGGTGATCCATCCCCTAGAACTTAGAACTACTTAAACCTAACTAACCTAAGGACATCACACACATCCATGCCAGAGGCAGGATTCGAACCTGCGACTGTAGTGGTCGCGCGGTTCCAGACTGACGCGCCTAGAACCGCTCGACCACAGCGGCCGGCATCTTATTGGCAGAACACTTAGAAAATGTAAGAGATCTACTAAAGAGACTGCCTACACTACGCTTGTCCGTCCTGTTTTGGAGTAGTGATGTGCGATTTGGGATCCTTATAGCATTAACAGGGTACATCGAGCTGCACGTTTTGTATTATCGAGAAATATGGGAGAGTGTGCCACTGACATATTACAGGACTTGGTGTGAACATAATTAAAACAAAGGCGTTTGCCGTTGGGGCGGAATCTTCTCACGAAATTTCAATCACCAACTTTCTCCTGAGAATGCCAAAATATTTTGCTGACGACGACCGACATAGGGAGAAACTATCATTGTCATAAAGTAAGATAAATCAGAGCTTTCACGGAAAGATGTAGGTGTTCGCTTTTTCCGCGCGCTGTACGAGATTGGAATAATGGAGAATACTGTGGAGGTGGTTCGAGAAACCCTGTGCCAAGCACTCAAGTGTGATTTGCGGGGCATCCATGTAGATGTAAATGTAGAAATGCCAGGTAATTTGTTTTCCTTTCAAAGGGCACGGCCGACTTCCTTCCCTAATCCGATGAGACCGATGACCTCGCTGTCTGGTCTCCTTCCCCAGAACAACCAACCAACCAGGTAATTTGTCCTCCATTAGCGTTCTACCGCGAGGCAGGTGGATCTTCATAAGCGCTCCATTGTAAGTGTGGGGTAGGTTTATAAAACTAAGCGTGCAGAGGCTTTCTTACCTGAAGATGGAAGTGTTAAATCTGGAATCCTATCGTCTCTGTGACGAATTTTGTGCCGTAGAATCGACTTTATGACTTTGGCTTAGTCATTTAACCGCTGCTCTGGTACCTTGTCTGAAACCAACGGTGAAGGTTGTGGAACATACCGTTTGAGAATGTTGAGCGATTTTGTTCAAGTTCTTCAGTGCGTAAATCGTTGCCGTGTTGGCAAAGACAAGAATAGCGTACGCGGCTGGCCGCCTGCATATCGCCCGGTGACGAATGACTCACCTTAAGCCGTCGGCACACGGACCGTGCATCCGAACGTTGAGCATTGAGCGTGCCGAGTTTCTGACGTCATAGCGTGGAATAGCACGTTTGGGAGTCTTTCCGAACGTGCAGGGCAACATCTGGCATGTCAAATATTCTGAGCGTGCGTCTGAGCGTTGACCAATGAGATGGCACAACGCCACCTACGTCACACGCACGTCGTCTCCCTTCCGTACTGAGTTGTGAGGCGCCATATTGGCATTCATTTCAAGCGTATATGTACAGAGCTATTACAAATGATTGAAGCGATTTCATAAATTCACTGTAGCTCCATTCATTGGGATATGGTCACGACACACTACAGATACGTAGAAAAACTCATAAAATTTTGTTCGGCTGAAGCCGCACTTCAGGTTTCTGCCGCCAGAACGCTCGAGAGCGCAGTGAGACAAAATGGCGACAGGAGCCGAGAAAGCAAGCGTATGTCGTGCTTGAAATGCACTCACATCCGTCAGTCATAACAGTGCAACAACACTTCAGGACGAAGTTCAACAAAGATCCATCAACTGCTAACTCCTTTCGGCGATGGTATGCGCAGTTTAAAGCTTCTGGAAGCCGGCCGGTGTGGCCGTGCGGTTAAAGGCGCTTCAGTCTGGAACCGCGTGACCGCTACGGTCGCAGGTTCGAATCCTGCCTCGGGCATGGATGTGTGTGATGTCCTTAGGTTAGTTAGGTTTAATTAGTTCTAAGTTCTAGGCGACTGATGACCTCAGCAGTTAAGTCGCATAGTGCTCAGAGCCATTTGAACCATTTTAAAGCTTCTGGATGCCTCTGTAAGTGGAAATCAACGGGTCGGCCTACAGTGGGCGAAGAAACGGTTGAACGCGTGCGGGCAAGTTTCACGCGTAGCCCGCGGAAGTCGACGAATAAAGCAAGCAGGGAGCTAAACGTACCACAGCCGACGGTTTGGAAAATCTTACGGAAAAGGCTAAAGCAGAAGCCTTACCGTTTACAATTGCTACAAGCCCTGACACCCGATGACAAAGTCAAACGCTTTGAATTTTCGGCGCGGTTGCAACAGCTCATGGAAGAGGATGCGTTCAGTGCGAAAATTGTTTTCAGTGATGAAGCAACATTTTTTCTTAATGGTGAAGTGAACAGACACAATGTGCGAACCTGGGCGGTAGAGAATCCTCACGCATTCGTGCAGCAAATTCGCAATTCACCAAAAGTTAACGTGTTTTGTGCAATCTCACGGTTTAAAGTTTACGGCCCCTTTTTCTTCTGCGAAAAGAACGTTACAGGACACGTGTATCTGGGCATGCTGGAAAATTGGCTCATGCCACAACTGGAGACCGACTACGCCGACTTCATCTTTCAACAGGATGGTGCTCCACCGCACTTCCGTCATGATGTTCGACATTTCTTAAACAGGAGATTGGAAAACCGATGGATCGGTCGTCGTGGAGATCATGATCAGCAATTCGTGTCATGGCCTCCACGCTCTCCCGACTTAACCCCATGAGATTTCTTTCTGTGGGGTTACGTGAAAGATTGAGTGTTTAAACCTCCTCTACCAAGAAACGTGCCAGAACTGCGAGCTCGCATCAACGATGCTTTCGAACTCATTGATGGGGACATGCTGCGCCGAGTGTGGGAGGAACATTTGTTAATGCCTAAAAAACTTTTTGAGTTTTTGTATGTGTGTGCAAAGCATTGTGAAAATATCTCAAATAATAAAGTTATTGTAGAGCTGTGAAATCGCTTCAATCATTTGTAATAACCCTGTATATATGCCGTTTCTGAGCACCAGCAAATTGAGAATCACTGGAAAACACATTGTTAACTGTGTGATTCGTTCCAATAAAATAATGAGAAACATCATATTCGTGGCAAAAGAATTATTGTAACTTGCGTATTATGAGAGTAGGCTATTTGAAGGCAGCGACACACTGAATATCTACCCAAAACGCATTGTTCTTGGTACAATTTGTTATAATTAAATTCCAATTAGTAACATATCTACAATTAAGGTTTTCAGCAAGTGTTTAAGACAATATGGTTACACAATTGGCATGTGTTGATGGTTTAGCGCGCCGGCACGGTAGCTCAGCGTGTTCGGTCAGAGGGTTAGCTGCCTCCTGTAATAAAAAAACTGAGTTCATCGATCAACAAGATCGCCGTTTAACAATTTGAGCAGTGTCTGAGTTGACAGGAGTTGACAAGGAAAGTGTCGAACAAGTTTACCGATTTTTTCAATGTTTGCATCAGTTTTTGCTGACAATGGTCTGCCAGTGCGAGTGTCATCACTGGTGTCTTCGCGGCCATCTTTAAATCGTTTAAACCACTCACACACTTGTGTTCGCGATAAACAATCATCGCCGTACACTTGTTGTAACATTACAAACGTTTCACTTGCAGATTTTCCTAGTTTGAAACAAAATTTGATGTTAACACGCTGTTCTTTCTGTACACTCAACATTTTCCGACGCACAGACAAAACGTCAACTACTTAAAACAGACGCCACGGGCAGACTGAGTGCAGGAGGCAGATGAAACTCGAGCAGTAGGCGGAGCGAGAGTCACGTGACAGGCCACGCGACTTTCAGCCTTATTGCATTCGTTTTATTGTTTCACCAGTACTAGTCCGGTTTTTTTCTAGCCACACCTCGTACACAAGTCGCATCGTTCCTGAGCGTTCAGCAGCACGTTGAACTTGGCACGCTCAACGTTAACGTTCGACAGCACGCTCCGTGTGCCGACGGCTTTACGGACAACACGCTGCCGACATACGCCGAGCCTATGATGGTAGCGAGAATCGTTTGTTTGTAGTAACCGATGCGGTATACGTAACTGCAAAAGAGACGAAGAGAGGAAAAAAAAGAGTGTCTCAGTCAGCGAAACGAGACACGGTTCGGACAAAGCGCTGGGGCTCGCCTCGTTCGCGGCCGGCTCCCCTTTCTTTTCATTTCAGCTCGTTTGATTTCTGGAGAAAGCGCCGACAGTAAAAGGGGGTATAAAGTGCGCGCCGCGGGGCGCGCGGGGTTTCGTCACCGGCCGGTCCGCCGTCGCGAGGGATAATGTCGCCATTAAAGTCTCGCGGTTGGGTGGGCATGCGCCCGATAAGTGAAGGCGGAGGGGCACCGGACGGCCCGGCCTTCCTTAATGATAAGGAGCCGGCCCGGCGGCCGGCAAGTGGCGCCGTAAAACTGTGCTAAGTGCTCCGGCCCCCACAAATAATACGCCGCCGCTCGCCGCTTCGCTCCTTCATTTTTATTTCTTCCTGCCTCTTGTACGAATGTTTTCCTCGCTTTTTTTTTTTTTTTTTTTTTGACAGAAAAACGAGTGTGGAGAGGACCTCAGCCGCTAGAGGTTGCTAATGCACACGTATACAAATAACAGCTGTCGTTTGGGCCGACCGGGGACGAGACCTCTTCGTATAAAGTTTCTCTTCACTGTACATTTGGCCCGGCGTGATGGAGCCTTGAAAAGCTTCCGCCGCTGTGTTACTCGCAGGAGTGGAGGAGCAAGAGTACTTCGTCCTGTAGTAATGTGGAACGACGTGAGAGGAAGGTAGATACTGTATGAAAGTGGCCAGAGAACCCTTCCCTGAAGCAAAACAAAGATCAACGTTTTGCAACTGATACTTCTTTTTCTTTCGTTTATTTCCGCTGTCCTTCTCTACGATGTCAGCAGTGGTTTGAGAAACGTATAGCTAACAGTCTTAGGCTGTTGCTGAATGAAATCAACAAGACAATGTGGGAACAGGGTAGGGGTGTTAGTCATGTTTGTATGGAAGCAAAATCGTAAATACTTTGTGAGATGTTGCGAACATTTTTGTAATGGACTCAGAATCTGATACTAGAATCCACATTTTTTAGATAATAAGCTGGATGATGTAATAGACACAATTTTATGTCATTTAAAACTACGTTGTATCACTATATTTCCCGCCCGGTTAGCCGAGCGATCTAACGAACGGCTTTCCGGAGTGCGAAGGAGCGCCTGGTCCCCGGCACGAATCCGCCCGGCGGACTTGTGTCGAGGTCCGGTGAACCGGCCAGTCTGTGGATGGCTTTTAGGCGGTTTTCTATCTGCCTCGGCGAATGCGGGCTGGTTCCCCTTATTCCGCCTCAGCTACACCATGTCGGCGATTGCTGCGCAAACACGTTCTCCACGTACGCATACAGCACCATTACTCTACCAAGCAAACATAGGGGTTACACTCGTCTGGTGTGAGACGTTCCCTGGGAGGTCCACCGGGGGCCGAACCGCACAATAACCCTGGGTTGGGTGTGGAGAGACAGAGGGGTGAAGTGGACGGCGGTGGTCGTCGTGGGGCTGTGGACCACTGCGTCGTTTCTAGGTTCTCGGTTAACATACAATACAGTACATACAATACAATCAGTATATTGTAGCAGTACTTCTGTATTTCAAAACATAAAAATATTGTCATTAATCCTGTATAATACTGCCATCTTGGCATCTTTCTCACCTAATACTTCGGTATGTACAGTGAGTCAGTTTACATTCAGATGTCATCTGATAATGAAGAACTGATACGCTATATCCATGTTTGACATGTCAGATCCACAAGTCATACCGCACATGACCGACCCACACTCCCATCGATCGCCACCTACCTGCAGCCCCTGTCCATTTCCTCCATGTCGCTCTCTGAGATTCCCTCAGGCGGTCGCAAAGGACAGACAATATGCATTCATATTATTTGATTGGCCTAGCTGGGCAATGTATCCACTTTCTTTATTGCGAATACACAAATACGTCCGACCTTCAGTGGGAATCTGAGAGAGCGAACATGGAGGAAATGCACAGGGGCTGCAGGTAGGTGGCGATCGATGGGAATAAGGATCGACCGTGAGGCGAGTCGTGATAGTCCGTGCAGTTGCGATAACACTGTGTCCCGGATGACGCAGTGGTTAACGCACATGGCTGGTAAGCAGGAGATCCCGGGTTCGAATCGCGGTCCAGTACTCATTTTCACTCGCCACCGCCGATTCCGCGTAATGTCCCGACCCGGATGACAACAGTGATCTCCTCCATTTCCTTTCCTTTGTTGCCCTCTCCATCTTCAGTTTATATACACTCCTGGAAATGGAAAAAAGAACACATTGACACCGGTGTGTCAGACCCACCATACTTGCTCCGGACACTGCGAGAGGGCTGTACAAGCAATGATCACACGCACGGCACAGCGGACACACCAGGAACCGCGGTGTTGGCCGTCGAATGGCGCTAGCTGCGCAGCATTTGTGCACCGCCGCCGTCAGTGTCAGCCAGTTTGCCGTGGCATACGGAGCTCCATCGCAGTCTTTAACACTGGTAGCATGCCGCGACAGCGTGGACGTGAACCGTATGTGCAGTTGACGGACATTGAGCGAGGGCGTATAGTGGGCATGCGGCAGGCCGGGTGGACGTACCGCCGAATTGCTCAACACGTGGGGCGTGAGGTCTCCACAGTACAGCGATGTTGTCGCCAGTGGTCGGCGGAAGGTGCACGTGCCCGTCGACCTGGGACCGGACCGCAGCGACGCACGGATGCACGCCAAGACCGTAGGATCCTACGCAGTGCCGTAGGGGACCGCACCGCCACTTCCCAGCAAATTAGGGACACTGTTGCTCCTGGGGTATCGGCGAGGACCATTCGCAACCGTCTCCATGAAGCTGGGCTACGGTCCCGCACACCGTTAGGCCGTCTTCCGCTCACGCCCCAACATCGTGCAGCCCGCCTCCAGTGGTGTCGCGACAGGCGTGAATGGAGGGACGAATGGAGACGTGTCGTCTTCAGCGATGAGAGTCGCTTCTGCCTTGGTGCCAATGATGGTCGTATGCGTGTTTGGCGCCGTGCAGGTGAGCGCCACAATCAGGACTGCATACGACCGAGGCACACAGGGCCAACACCCGGCATCATGGTGTGGGGAGCGATCTCCTACACTGGCCGTACACCACTGGTGATCGTCGAGGGGACACTGAATAGTGCACGGTACATCCAAACCGTCATCGAACCCATCGTTCTACCATTCCTAGAGCGGCAAGGGAACTTGCTGTTCCAACAGGACAATGCACGTCCGCATGTATCCCGTGCCACCCAACGTGCTCTAGAAGGTGTAAGTCAACTACCCTGGCCAGCAAGATCTCCGGATCTGTCCCCCATTGAGCATGTTTGGGACTGGATGAAGCGTCGTCTCACGCGGTCTGCACGTCCAGCACGAACGCTGGTCCAACTGAGGCGCCAGGTGGAAATGGCATGGCAAGCCGTTCCACAGGACTACATCCAGCATCTCTACGATCGTCTCCATGGGAGAACAGCAGCCTGCATTGCTGCGAAAGGTGGATATACACTGTACTAGTGCCGACATTGTGCATGCTCTGTTGCCTGTGTCTATGTGCCTGTGGTTCTGTCAGTGTGATCATGTGATGTATCTGACCCCAGGAATGTGTCAATAAAGTTTCCCCTTCCTGGGACAATGAATTCACGGTGTTCTTATTTCAATTTCCAGGAGTGTATAATGTACGACATCTGCGGAATCTGTGTGGTGTCTGTTCTTTCAGACGTGTATTAACGTTTGTCGTGGCACAAAAGGTGACCTTATTGAACACCCTAGTGTGAGCTGAGAACTTGGTTAGATACTCTGCCCACTGATGGGTGTATGTTTGCTGTAAGTCTTGCAAGTTTTCAGCAGTAATCTTCCGAAATCCTCAGAGGTAACAATGGGTTATTGTGTATGTGCCATCCATCCCAACATCTGAAAACAGAAAGTCGGGAAATATAATATTGTTTCTTCTGACTACAACCTTTATTAAAAAAGCGGTGCGTTAGTGGTTTTCACTGAAAAAGAACACTGGTAATGAAAAGATTAAACTGATCGTCATCGTCTCCTTCCACAGACTAGGTATTGTCACCTGTTCCGGTCGGTATCATACAGCCATCTCTTACGAGGTCTACTTAGTTCTCTCTTCCCAGTTGGCCGATAATTCATTATCTTTTCCTGCAGTCTATCTTCTGTCAACATGATCCTTCCATTTCGTTCTCTTCTTTTCTCTCTTGTCATTAGCTGAAAAGATTTCTAAATCTGATCTTACTGTTTCGTTCCTTACTCCATCCATTTCATCACAGCCCCTTACATACCTCCGCCTCTGCTGCCAGTACACATGATGTTTCTTATTTTGTTACCGTCCATGATTCGGGAACACATACGAGAATAGGTACAACCATAACTTGATAAAACTTCATTAATGTTGCCTTTATTGTATTTCTTCTTAAAGTTCTTTAAGTTGTTTCGTAGATACCTTGATATTTAGTAATTTTATTCGCAGTTTCTTTGTCGTACTTAAAACTAATTTCACATCCTACATGACTGAAGTAGGATACTTGTTCTAAAATTTTCTCATTATCATTATTTTAGATCTGGCTGCATCCTTCCCTTTGAAGGTTATTATCTTCGTCTTATTTGCGGATGTAGTTAGGCTGTAGTGCATTGCGTTTTGGATAATATATGGTCATCTGCATGTAAGAGAGTATTTAATGGTACGCTGGATCCTATTTTAATTACTATATTTCGTCTTTCGAGTTCATAACCAGGTCGTGGGTCACGGACTATATCCTTGCCGAACACCTTGGTTTCTTAAAATTAGATCCGACTTTTTCGTATCTGAACTTACAGTTATTTTCGTATGTACATTAAGACTTTTATGGTATTAAAAGGGTATACAAGAAAACCTTTCCATTGCCAGTATTTTCCACAAAAGGGATCCTTTTACCTTATCAAGGCTTTCTTCTAATAAATAAAAAAATACTAAAGGCGATTCTAAGTCAAATTTCCGACGTTTTTCAATGATTTGTCATATTATAAATAGATAATTGTTAAACGAACGTCTCTTTGTGAAGCCTAATGGTTCGGTAACACTCGCACCTGCCTTCAAATACTTTCTTTGGAGTAATGATTCTTCGCCAGTTTCATACACCGCTGGACAGAAGTTTAGTACACGTTTTTCGAGGTTTCCAATTCAGTCAAGATTTATTGTTGCAACAGTGCATATGGAGTACATGAAATGATTACATATACAGATCAACAGCACAAGAAGTTCAGAAATACGAGGTATCGACCCATCCTGAAACACCCATGCTGGTATTTGGTGTAGTCTCCAAGGGCGGCGGTGCAGGCTCAGAGCCTGGCATCCAGTCGTTCGTACAGATGGCGAAAACTGGCCTAGGATACGTTATTCCACATCTACTCGACCTGTCCACGCAGTTGATAGCCGACGAGTCGCACAAGTAACTTCTCGTCCGATCATATCGACTGGAGACAACTCCGCAGATCGTGATGGCCAGGAAGTTGCTACACGTGTTGCAGAGCCCCGTTGGGTCCCGTGGACAGTGTGTGGGCGAGGATTATCCTGTTGGAACAAGACATCACCCTTCTGTTGCAAGAACGGCAAAAGAACGGGTCTAACAGCATTCTGTATGTTCCGAGTGCTGGTTTGCACCTCCTCCAGAAACACCAAAGGTGAGGAGTAGGTGTAACTTTCCGCACCGCAAGGCTTATGGCCTGAGGTGCGAAAAGTTACAACAGAGTGTCTTGGACGAATGAACACTATGGGATATCGCTCACCAGGTCTACGTCGTGCGAGAAAACGACCGTCACTTGCAGGCAGAAAGTGCTTTCGTCACTGAAGACCTGGTGAGCCATTCAATCTTCCAAGTGATCCTCTGACGGCAACAGTCAGGTCGTGCACGTCGATGCTGCGGTGAGAGTGGAGGACGGGATAGACGTGTGCGTGCCAGTAGTCCCATTCGTAATAGCTCGTTTGCAACAGTTCGTGTTGACAAGTGCTGCATGGACTGTGCTGTTCGGATGTCCACAACACCGTCTGCGGCAGTGAGAGTGTTCGTGTGATCACTAATACCAGCATCGTTGCTGACGCAGCTCGGCCAACTTGTATGGCAGTTCTCGGAAAGGAGCAACACGGCGCTAGGGAGGCGACAATTTGACCACTTTCAAACTGGCTGTACGAAGCACGAGTGCGTAGCCGTGGCTTGGTGCCTGCTTGCTTCACACGTTTGCGCCGAACTGAGCCTTCTGGCTGTGAGAATTCCTTATTAAAGGGCAGACAAAGAAGCAGCTCTGGTAGCTATGCTACTAAGCTATCTGTTCGCGGAAGACGTGTGTAACTAGCGTGACAGATATATAGCTCTGTGGTTCGTGGTACGTGATCCAAAGGTACACTACTGTCCATTAAAATTACTACGCCAAGAAGAAATGCAGGTGATTAACGGGTATTCATTGGACAAATATATTATACTAGAACTGACATGTGATTACATTTTCACGCAATTTGGGTGCATAGATCCTGAGAAATCAGTACCCAGAACAACGACCTCTGGCCGTAATAACGGCCTTGATACGCCTGGGCATTGAGTCAAACAGAGCTAGGATGGCGTGTACACGTACAGCTGGCCATGCAACTTCAACACGATACCACAGTTCATCAAGAGTAGTGACTGACGTATTGTGACGAGCCAGTTGCTCGGCCACCATTGACCAGACGTTTTCAATTGGTGAGAGATCTGGAGAATGTGCTGGCCAGGGCAGCAGTCGAACATTTTCTGTATCCAGAAAGGCCCGTACAGGACCTGCAACACGCTGTCGTGCATTACCCTGCTGAAATGTAGGGTTTCTAAGGGATCGAATGAAGGGTAGAGCCACGGGTCGTAACTCATCTGAAATGTAACGTCCACTGTTAAGTGCCGTCAATGCGAACAAGAGGTGACCGAGACGTGTAACCAATGGCACGCCATACCATCACCCCGGGAGATACGCCAGTATGCCGATGACGAATACACGCTTACAATGTGCATTCACCGCGATGTCGACAAACACGGATGCGACCATCATGATGCTGTAAACAGAACCTGGATTCATCCGAAAAAATGACGTGTTGCCATTCGTGCACCCAGGTTCGTCGTCAAGTACACCGTCGCAGGCGCTCCTGTCTGTGATGCAGCGTCAAGGGTAACCGCAGCCATGGTCTCCGAGCTGATACTCCATGATGCTGCAAACGTCGTCGAACTGTTCGTGCAGACGGTTGTTGTCTTGCAAACGTCCCCATCTGTTGACTCAGGGACCGAGACGTGGCTGCACGATTAGTTACAGCCATGCGGATAAGATGCCTGTCATCTCGACTGCTAGTGATACGAGGCCGTTGAGATCCAGCACGGAGTTCCGTATTACCCTCCTGAACCCACCGATTCCATATTGTGCTACAGTCATTGGCTCTCGACCAACGCGGGCAGCAATGTCGCGATACGATAAACCGCAATCGCGATAGGCTACAATCCGACCTTTATCAAAGTGGGAAACATGATGGTACGCATTTCTCCTCCTTACACGAGGCATCACAACAACGTTTCACGAGGCAACGCCGGTCAACTGCTGTTTGTGTATGAGAGCACGTTGTAGGTGTCGCCACCGGCGCCAAGCTTGTGTGAATGCTCTGAAAAACTAATCATTTGCATATCACAGCATCTTCTTACGGTCGGTTAATTTTCGCGTCCGCAGCACGTCATCTTCGTGGTGTAGCAATTTTAATGGCCAGTAGTGTATATTAGTCAAAAATGTCGGAAGATTCTCTGTTTCTTTTAGTCTACCATAATGACACGGTTCAGGGAAACGCGGCACCGGCCCTGCAGCGAGTCAGGCTGTACCCAAACAGTCTGCCAGCAGCCCCAAACAGGCACGGCAAGTTTGCCGGCAGAGCCCGCTTCGGCGCTGCAGCCGCAGCCGGTCGGCGTCAGGCGTCAGCGCGTGGGCGTCGCGTAATTGGGCCCTCAGCCTCGGCCGCAGCTCCTGCGACGTCGCCGTCGGCGTCGGCGTCTGGCGCGACGCCCGCAGGCGGGCAGCGCCGCTGCGCAATGGGGCGCAGCGCCGTTTATACGGGCGGCGGCCCGCGCCTCGCGCCCGCCGTCTGATCTCGCCGTGGCGTGTGTCACACACACTCACTCACCCACCCACACTCACACGCTCGCGCGCGCGGCCTGCGGATAATCAGTGACACGCCGCAGGCGGCGGCCGCACAAAAACAGCCGCCGGCGCGCATATTTCACCCGCCTTTGAGGCGCGCCCTGGCTCCTTCTTTCCGCTCCTCGGCCGGTTCCGAGCCGCAGAGGGCGCGGAGCTGCCGGGGAGCAGGAAGGGACGAGGGAAAAAGAGGCAAGGAGACGGAGAGAAACGGCGCCGTCGCCGGTAAATAACAGCGCGCGACGTTCGGGAGCTGCCGCAATGAAATATCCTGAGACAGCAAGTAATCGGTGAAGGCTAAACAGCAGTTTATCATACGTCTTCCCCCCGCGTGACGTATTTTTCTGTGGTCGCTGTTCCGAAACTTCACTGCTAATACGCTCCAGAACGGTAGTCTTGGACGATCAGTCTGAAAAGACGTGGCGCAGAGTTCTGTTTTACTACTGGTAGGAGCTGGCCGTCGCTTGGACAAAAAGATGGCAGTTCGGTTGGGTTGTTTTGAGGGAAGAGACCAAACTGCGAGGTCATCGGGCTCATCGGTTTAGGGAAGGACGGGGAAGGAAATCGGCCGTGCCCTTTCAAGGGAACCATCCCGGCATTTGCCTGGAGCGATTTAGGGAAATCACTGAAAACCTAAATCAGGATGGCCGGACGCGGGATTGAACCATCGTCCTCCCGAATGCGAGTCCAGTGCGCTAACCCCTGCGCCACCTCGCTCGGTAAGATGGCAGTACCACGATAAATGCGTGCTTGAACGTAGACGCGGATGCTACACAAGCCTGCAAGTCCTGTTGTTGTGTGCGACCACGAACGGCACTTGTGCAGTACTCTCAATACGTTGCAACTATCAGTTGTGCTCTGTGTAAGTGCATTACGTCGCGGGTAAGTGAATTCGTATTGTTAGTATTCGTAGCGTGGATGCTTCCGTGAACCAGGCAGTTGTAGTGTATAGTCTTTCAAGAGGCACCGTATCATTCACGCTGCATACAGCAAAGCGGAAAAAACAACATCCGCTTATATACTTATATGGATATGGTGTCTGTTCTTTCGCACATGTTCGAAAGAACAGACACCATTGATGACCTGCAGCCGCCTAGAATGAAATTAGAATTATATTAATACCTCCAGCTGCTGACGAACGTTGATATATATATAAAAGCGGACAGGTGAAAATGTATACCCCGACCAGGACTCGAACCTGGGATCTCCTGCTTACACGGCAGACACTCTATCCATCTGAGCCACCGAGGGCACAGACAGCGCGACTGCAGCGACTATCTCGCGCAGGCCTCCCGCGAGACCCACATTCTCACCTTGTATGTCCATACACTACATTCGTAGTGTCCTGCGCCAACACACTCATTACTCGTGGAATACATTCTTCCCAAGCCCCGTAAGAGAAGAAGATCATGGCCGGTATTGCCAGAACTATACACTTATATGGATATGGTGTCTGTTCTTTCGGACGTGGATTTTAACACACCGAACTCTAATTTCGTAGGAGTGTGGTTCAGATATCCGTCTACCCATCCAGATTTATGGAGTCTCTAAACATTTATGGCGGTTGCTATGGAATTCTATGAACAATACAAGCTTTAGGATTTTATGGACTGCAGTGCTGCATTGGATAAACTATTTACGGAATTCAACATTGGGTTCGAAGATTGTTTGACCCCAGTACTTGGAGACGTTGTTTCTGGTAGGTTTATAACTAACGCTCCATCACTACTCTCCATATTGCATGCAGCCTTCTAAGTGTGCCCTTCACCGGCAATCTGACGGGTGCTAATCGATGATTCTTCTCTTGTACGGTCCTACAGCGCATATTCCAATTCTGTTGTGTCGAAAAACTTGGCCAGTTCTCAGTTACTTTACCGACGCAGTTTCTTGTAAATCTGTACATGAATCACAAGCGATTAGAGACTATCTTCACACGCACCCTACTGGACGTGGATTTTCTTTATGTTAGCCCACCATGTGCATCCTTTTTCATCAGTAAATATCCCTTGAGTATTTACTGTTGAGTAAAACAGTTTCTTGATTTTCTCTCTTTAACAGATATGTTACCCACTTAAAAAGCTGAGTTCGCTAACTCACGCTTGTGCTGTGGCGCTCGAATCGGGAGTGCGCTGGTTCGAATCTTGGAGGTGAAAAATTTTTCGCTCTCAGTATTTGACCGACAATGGGAGGAAGGGTGGTGGCGTAAAGTTCCTACTCGCCAGTCTTTGCACCAGTGTCCTGTATTAAATTCCATACCTCTCCATGGTGTCTTACGAAGTGAGGGCATCTGTCTGTTGGATGGGGTCCTTAAGGTCGACGGCCAACTTGGTGACGTTCCAGACGAGTAGGCTAGGATCAGATTACGCACTCTCCCTTGGTTGGCCCCCCTAACTACAAAAACCCAGCGGTACAGTGTGTAATTACTCATCGCAGTCATCCACACGACACAGATAGGCAGTTCACAATTCATAATAGGTCAGAGGAAGGCAGTGGCAAACCATCTCTGCCACCACCTTGCACCGAATGTCGAAGCCTGATCCCTGCATCTGCTTGCCTACGTTCTCTGAGTATGTGACTATTTTTCACTTCACCACATCTGCATCACCGATGTTATACCCCTTATTTTACTACATATGCTGTAAAGTAAAATAACAGTGCTATATCACAGAGAGATGCATGAGTGGAGAAAGGAAGGCAAGAAATTGTGTTTTGTTTAAAGCCGAATTTTCAAAATATATTTGTAACTGACACGAATTGCTTGTTCAGAAGCTCGTACCACCTGACACATACATTTATGACCACTGGTTCCGCACATCTCAAAATAAGCTCGCCGCATAAAGGATTAGTCACCCCTAAAAATGATTAGAAGCGTCATAAATACCGTGCAGTTCCGCCCCTTGACTCGATGACCGCATGGGTTCGGTTAGGAAGTTAATTCTCAAGGTTTTGCAGGTACGTCGCATCCAGGTTAAACCACCCGCTAAGGATCTGATCGCGGGGATGCTGATGTCGAACTTTTACCAGCTGTTGCTGCATATACCACAGATTTCCAACGGAGTTTCAGTCAGGTGATTTTACAGGCCAGTCGATGGGAGAGTACTGAGAAACCCAGCCCACTGAACTTTGCTGTTGTCGTCTGTATGGGCCCGTGTGAGCAATGGCTTCTTGTAGGGCGACGGAATCCAGACGTATTCACTGCGTGCAGTTCCCTTCGATTGCTCTCTGGCCGACCGGTTGAGATGGATCTTCATTCACTGCCTAGAGCCCTTCCTGTCGGCCTGGGAAACGGTTTTGATTCACAAGCTTCCCAGGTTTGTCACGGTCAGGAGCTTTCCCCGATCACAATTCTGACGCCGCGTTTTGTGGTCATGTGTGATACAAATGGCTCCTAGCACTATGGGACTCAACTGCTGTGGTCATCAGTCCCCTAGAACTTAGAACTACTTAAACCTAACTAACCTAAGGACATAACACACATCCATGCCCGAGGCAGGATTCGAATCTGCGACCGTAGCAGCCGCACGGTTCCGGACTGCGCGCCTAGAACCGCGAGACCATCGCGGCCGGCCATGTGTGTTACACCACAGCCTTAGATACGGCCGGCTGGTGTGGCCGAGCAGTTCTAGGCGCTTCAGTCCGGAACCGCGCGACTGCTACGGTCGCAGGTCCGAATCCAGCCTCGGGCATGGATGTGTGTGATGTCCTAACGTTAGTTAGGTTTAAGTAGTTCTAAGTTCTAGGGGACTGATGACCTCAGATGTTAAGTCCCATAGTTCTCTGAGCCATTTGAACCATTTGAACTTTAGATACGTTAAGCAGCCCGCCGTGAAAGCCCAACAAATCCAGCAAATTCATACGATTGCCCCTTTTTTCCACACTGTCACGTCCTTACACTTACCCACGTTTACGTACAGCGGCCGCTTGAAACGTAAATGTGCCACTCATCGCTTTACTTACAAGTGGAGGCCGCCAATTGTGAAATTCAGATTCGATTCATACTGCGCATAATAAAAGCTCGTGGCCAGAGGTGTAATGTGGCAAAGCAACAAGATGCACTTCTCAGCCGTTGTCGAGAAAATTGACAGTTAAAAGAAACCGTTGCGGTGAAATACTCTCTACGATTAATAGTTTTCTGCAGCGTCGTGGCGAAGCGGTAAGCGCTCGAGTTCGTAATCCGAAGGTCGCCAGATCGAATCTCGCGCCATGCAACATTTTTTTTATTATTAGTTTTTTGTAATTCAAACTATTAATGAATTGCTTATGCATGTTGGTGAAGGCGGATCGCTCTCCAATTGTACCGCCTCCATTTTTCCGTTTGTTTAACAGGGTGTACCAAAGCTCTCACGTCCGTACTGATTTTCGACGATGTTATAAGTTGCGCTAGGGACCGAATCTACCTTCTTTCGAAGTTAGCAGGCAACTACCCTGTTATGCGGCGGCTCGTTTCGGCGCATTCAACATCTGTCCTTCAAGTGTAACGAGCGAGTAACGGAGTTTATATTTCATACCTACCACAGCAAATTTGTGTTCGTGGGGTTTCTATTCTAATTCGAACGTTTGACTTACGCTATACGTATTCGTTTCGGAATATCGTTTCTACGTCTTCCGTTAACTATACGTGGTTAACATTATGAAGACAATTAATAATATTTGTGAAATACAACTTTGTTTGCGGAAAACATAATGATGTTCGAAGTCGCCAGTTTTTCCACGACAAACGACTTTCAACAACTTATTATATGCGTAATTGTTGCAACTGATTACCGGGAATTATATATATATATATATATATATATATATATATATATATATATATCTGAATTACAAAAAACAAATACTTAAAAAAAAAAAAACGTTGCATGGCCAGAGATTCGATCCGACGATCTTCGGATTAAGAACCTGAACGCTTACCGCTGCGCCACGACGCTGTAGAAAATTATTAATCGTAGAGAGTATTTCACCGCAACGGTTTATTTTAACTGTCGATTTTTTCGGCAATGGCTGAGAAGTGCATCTTGGTGCTTTGCCACATTACACCTCTGGCCATGAGCTTTTATTATGCGCAGTATGAATTGAATCTGAATTTCACAATTGGCGGCCTCCCCTTGTTAGAGGCAGCGCGCGCGCGATTCAGCACGTGACTGGATCGCTACGCCATAAGGCGTAACGAATCATCTGTACGCGCGCACTGGGGTGATGAGTTTTTTTGGCCGGCGAGCTTACTTTAGGACCTTCTGCCGTCCCTATAATTTTGTCCCTTCAGACTACAGGCCTCTCGTATGCACCGATCCCTCGGAATGTTGAGGCTGTTGTGCATACCGAATGTGGCCTCACTCGGCATCGGGCGGGTGTTTACACTACTTTGTCGAACGCGTGTAATTCCCGTCTGGCGGCCGGCGGCTGTTGTCGCCTGCGCGTGCCTGGCACGACGCCCGCTGCGGCGGCGGCGGCGCGGACAAACGAGGGCGGCCGGTGACGGATGGGCGCCCCGCGCCGCCGCCGCCGCCGCCACGGGCGTCTATTTCCGCTAATTGCAGCGCAGGCACGCCGCACTTCCGGCCGGCGCGGGCCGCTGCCGCAAACTGCCTTGTCCACAGAAATACGGCGCTGTCCGCGGATGGACATGCCACCTGCTTCTCACATTGCTCCACACCAGTGGGAGCGTGCTTGGAAACGCTCAGAAACCGTAAGAATACGAGAAGAGCCGTTCCCGTACGCGATCTCAATGCGGGCGCATTTTCAGCGTGGTTTGCCAGCAGGTAGAAACAGTGACACGAGACGTACACTATCTGATCGAAAGTGACCGGACATCTCTATGTAATTTACAATGAAATGAAATCCCTTACCTGCTTACAGGCGTTGACATATGTCGACGGGGACAGATGAAAATGTGTGCCCCGACCGGGAATCGAACCCGGGACCTCCTGATTACATGGCAGACGCTCTATCCATTTTTTTTTTTTTTGTTCGTTATTGATCGTTGTGTTTGGTCGTTGCGGACGTCGCAAGACGTCCTGTTCAAGTTCGGTGGTTGATCCTTCCACTCAGTTTTTTTTATTACAGAGGCCAACCGGCTCTCTGACCGAACACAGTGAGCTACCGTGCCGGCGAGCTACCGAGGACATAGAGGACAGCGCGACTGCAGGGATTTATCTCTGGCACGCCTCCCGCGAAACCCACATTTTCAACGTATTGGCTCTGAGCACTATGGGACTTAACATCTATGGTCATCAGTCCCCTAGAACTTAGAACTACTTAAACCTAACTAACCTAAGGACAGCACACAACACCCAGTCATTACGAGGCAGAGAAAATTTTCAGCGTATTGTCCCACACTACATTCGTAGTGCCCCCGCCCATTATACTCATTACTCGCGGCGCGTTGCCGATTCCCGTAAGAGTTCGGGCTTTGTTTGTGCATTCGGTAGCTCAGATGGATAGAGTGTGTGCCATGTAAGCAGGAGATACTGGGTTCGAGTGCCGGTCGGGGCACACATCTTCATCTGTCCCCGTCGACGTATGTCAACGTCTGTAAGCAGCTAAGGGTGTTCATTTCACTGTAAATTCATTCTAACGAGCTGCTTGGTTACCGATGGTATCTGTTCTTTCGGGCATGTCCGAAAGAACAGATACCGGTTCAAATGGCTCTGAGCACTATGCGAGGTCATCTGTCGCCTAGAACTTAGAACTAATTAAACCTAACTAACCTAAGGACATCACACACATCCATGCCCTAGGCAGGATTCGAACCTGCGACCGTAGAGGTCGCTCGGCTCCAGACTGTAGCGGCTAGAACCACACGGCCACTCCGGCCGGCCCAAGAACAGATACCGTCTTAGTAAATATCTCTATGTAATGACCACGAGAGGCAGATCTCCCATTATAGAAGGAGGCGGAGCATATTCTCAATAGAGAAACAGTAACAAAAGATTGGTTCTGTTGGGAGAGCTGAGTCAGAATATTTAGCACTGAAGGATGTGCAGATGAAGTCTTGCAAGATCCAGGATGATGAGCTGAAATCGGTCTGCAAATTTAAATACCGGGGGTCGTACATACAGAGGGAAGAAGGACTGGAAAGCGAGATACAACACCGGATAAATTGCGGTTGGAACAACTGGAGGAAAATGAGTGGAGTGTTGTGTGACAAGAAAGGGTTGGGTTGAAAGGGAAAGTGTACAAGTCGGTGGTAAGGCGTGCTACGATATACGGGGCAGAGACATGGCCAATCACAGTAGCCCAGGAAAGGGAGATGGAAGTGGTGGAAATGAGGATGCTGAGGTGGATGTGTGGGGTAACAAGGAAGGACAGGATTAGAAATGAATTTGTTAGAGGAGCTGTGAAAGTGGGACCCATGGGGAAAAAGATGCAAGAGAGCAGACTAAGGTGGTACGGACACTCACAGAGAAAAGGGGAAGAGTATATTGGAAACAGAGTTGAAGATATAAAGATTGAAGGAGCGAGAAAGAGAAGAAGACCGAAGATGAGGTGGAAGGATAACATATCCGGGGACCTAAGGGAGGAAGGATGGAAGGAGGAAGAGGCAATGGATAAAGTACTATGGAGGAGAAGGATCCAGAAGAGCAACGCCGACCCTACGTGACGTGGGACAAGGCGACGATAAAGAAGAAGAAGAAGAAGAAGAAGAAGAAGAAGAAGTTGGGAAATCTGAGTCACTTCGAACATCTACCTCAACATCTGCATGATCATTGAGCAATTCACAATTAAGTGTATTCAGCAATTCACTCTGGAAGAGGGTTCGTCAAACCATCTATCTACAAGCTGTTTCTCTACCGCTCCACTCTCGAAGAGGGTATGGGAAAAACAAACACTTAAATCTTTTCATGGGGGCTCTGATTTCTCGTATTTTATTATGATGATCATTCCTTCCTGTGTAAATGGGTGGCTACAAAACATTATCACACCCTAATGGCAAAGATCTTGATTAAAACGTCATTCGAAGATCCTGCGCCGGCCGAAGTGGCCGTGCGGTTCTAGGCGCTGCAGTCTGGAACCGCGAGACCGCTGAGGTCGCAGGTTCGAATCCTGCCTCGGGTATGGATGTGTCTGATGTCCTTAGGTTAGTTAGGTTTAACTAGTTCTAAGTTCTAGTGGACTGATGACCTCAGAAGTTGAGTCCCATAGTGCTCAGAGCCATTTGAATCATTTTTGAAGATCCTGCCACAACGAAAACCGCCTTTCCTTTGACGATTGCCAACCCCAACTCGCGTATCATATCCGTGACATTCTATTTCGCAATAATACAAAACGAGCTGCCCCCCGCTGAACTTTTTCGACGTGCTCCGTCAGTTACATCTGATGTGGATCCCACACCGCACAGTAGTGCTCGAGAAGAGGGCGGACAAGCGTAGTATAAGTAGTGTCTTTCGTATACCTGTTGCATCTTTTAAGTATTCTGTCATTAAATCGTAGTTTTTTGGTTTGCTTTCCGTACAAAATTATCTGTCATCGTCCCAACGTAAATTATTCGCAGTTATAGTCAATAAGTATGTAGTTGAATTTACAGCTGTAGATTCGTGTGTTGTGTTCAGTAGTGGTAGGTAGTGGTAAGGTCTTATGGGTCCAAACTGCTGAGGTTATCCGTCCTTGTATTCTGTAACCGATATCAGCAGATTCCTTTTAGTTCAAAATGGTTCAAATGGCTCTGAGCACTATTGGACTTAACATCTGAGATCATCAGTCCCCTAGAACTTAGAACTACTTAAACCTAACTAACCTAAGGATGTCACACACAACCATGCCCGAGACAGGATTCGAACCTGTGACCGTAGCGGTCGCGCGGTTCCAGACTGAAGCGCCTAGAACCGCTCGGTCACACCGGCCGCCTGTGGACTGTTGATGAGTGGGAACATGCTGACTGGTCGGACGAGTTTCGTATCAGATTGTATCGAGCGGATGGGAGTGTACGGGTATGGAGACAAGCTCATGAATGCGTCGACCCTGGATGATGGCAGGGCACTGCTCAAGCCAGTGGCGGCTCTGCGTCGGACGTTTTTAGTTGAAGTGATTTGGGACCCCTGATACGTCTAGATACGATTCTGACAGGTGACACGTAAGCATCCTGTCTGATTACCTGCATCCATTCATGTCCGTTATGTATTCCGACGGACTTCGGCAATTCCAGCAGGACAAGGCGACACCCCACACGTCCAGGATAACAGAGTAGCTCCAGGAACACTCTTCTGAGTTTCAACACTTCCGCTGTCCACCGAACTGCCCAGAGATGAACATTATTGAGCATATGAATGGTGGGCTCCATGTGGTTCCAAAGTTGTGGAGCGACCGTAAACCATAAAATTACGAAATAAGCAGCAACCAGTCCCAAAATCTTGTTTTATTTATTCACTTTTGCAAATCGATTTCAGCTGATTACCAGCCATCATCGATGCTTTCAACGAGGAGTAAAACTGTCTTCAGCACAGGTCAAACATAAAGTGATCACTTTATGTTTGACCTGTGATTAGTATTGCTACTCAGGGCACATATTCGTTGAAAGCACCGATGATGGTTGTTAATCAGTTGAAATCGATTTGCAAAAGTGAATAAATAAAACAAGATTTTGCGACTGGTTGCTGCTTATTTGGTGCCTTGCAACGTGCTGTTCAGAAGAGATCTCCATCGCTCGTACTCTTACGGACAGCCCTGCAGGATTGATGGTGTCAGTTCCTTCCAGTACTACTTGAGACATTAGTCGATCCATGCCACGTCGTATTGCGGAACTTCTGCATGAACGCAGGGGCCCTACACAAGGTGTACCAGTTTGTTTGGCTCTTCAATGTATTTCCAATGCAGAACAGTGTTGTCCGTTGTCTGATAGTATCAGATATTTCGGCGCATGCGCTCTCTCGTGTGTGTGTGTGTGTGTGTGTGTGTGTGTGTGTGTGTGTGTTGAGAGGCACCCACATGCCTTGCTCATACTGTGGCATTAAGCAGTCAGGCCTGCAAGATGAGTGGTCTGCCAAGCGAGTGGATTCATTCTTATTTATCGAGTAACATGAACTCTAGTACTCACACTTAAGTTACAAGTTATCCTCCTATATGATTAATACGCAACGGAAACACGCGTCTGACTATCAGTAATTTACAGAACTCTGACTGTACACTACGCACTGGCAATACCACATTTTCTTTTTGTCTTTTATTTAACGGCTTTTGTCAACACGTGGCCACCGCACTGAATAGGAATGGCGCACACATTATAAATTCGGGACATTATGACAACATACAATTCGAAGGAAAAGTCCACCAATCTTTTTCTTTTCACTATCTTATTTATTCCGATAAGTTCTCTAACCTAAACACACAAATTCTATAATCTACAACAATAACACATGAGAAATTCCGCCCAGTGGGCATGGCTTTACATTGGTGAATCTCTATATTATGGTCTCGTAATTATTTAACGCTACAGTGCACTTTCTGGATAGGATGGTGGATCTCTTATTATACCTCACGCTTCGACTCTCACAATCATCATCACGAAACTTTCCTCCAGACCGAGCGGTACCGAAGGAACAAGCATAACCCACTAATCTTTTGAAACTACCTTGCTACTCTCCCATGCAAACCACACATGCCCAAATTACATGACATACATCACACTACAATATGAAATACAAAACACTAAATAGTCACAACACTATCACTTTCAGCTTTCCCACTTCAATTAATATTTATCCCAGTTTCACACGACACTGCGCCACTTTGTAATTCTACTTTCCTACTATGAATTCTGGAGATATTTGCACGTCTTCCTGTGCAATGCAAGCCAAGTGGCGTTGCTGGATAGACGGCCGACTCACCTTGCTTCTCTCTCAGAGTTTGAATCTAGCGTCACACGGAATCACATCACGCAAAGTAATATTAAGAACGTATTCATCACACACGCGAATCCTCAAATGATACCATGGACGAGTACTTCTCTTTATCTTTTGTCTCATACACAGTTTGAGACTCACACAGTACTCACCACGTGGAAGTACTCGTCTCTAATTTCAAGTCCTGCACACGCCATTTCTTAAATATTTCGACTTATGGTACACACGCTATTTCTTAAATATTTCAACTTATTGTACACACGCTAGTAATTCAGCTTAACTTAAGCACACGGAAGTATTTCAACTTATTGCTACACGTGGTTTCATTGTGACCGTTGGTCACTTCCGAAGATTACTACAATCCCATTAATATTACCTGCCTGACACTTAATTCTCCCCACAAAAGTTCCTGAAATAGAGAAATTATTATTTCAAACTACTCTTAAATATTCCACATGCATACCATGTCTCCACTCTCTTGTCATTACGGAGCACAACTAAAACAGGTCTTAACAGCACAAGATCCAGCGGCAGAGTGCTGAAACATGGCCGTTCTCCAGGTCCTCTCACACCTCTGTCGAAGTGGGGGAGCACCTTGCTACTGTATTAGTCAGCCACATTTCAGGCGCTCAAAGCTAAGGTAAATTTCATCTCTTTGGTCCCACCAAAGGTGGCCAAAGGATCGTCTCAAAGATGATGATATATTCACATTCACTATCTGCGGTTAGCAGACGACCATACATTCATTCATTTCACAGATCTCACCAAACTGGATGTAGGGATTTATTTTGTGGGAGTGCACATGTGATCAATTAAATAAATAAATTGTCATTCTTTCCCACACTGGTATCCGGCGTCGCTGTATTAATTGAAATTGAGTTATTTTACAAAAAAAATGTGTTGTTCTGACAAAAGTAATGAAGTATGTTGTACCTATTTTCAATGTCGGGCGGTACTGTACCCTTTCAGTGTGTGTGTGTGTGTGTGTGTGTGTGTGTGTGTGTGTGTGTGTGTGTGTGCGTGTGTGTTGGTCACAGAACGTTACCTTCCTGCCCCCACTCAGCAGCAGCAGCAACTGGACCTGATACATGAGTGATTCAAGGTTGATGACTTGTTGCAGGTGTGGTTCCAGAACGCGAGAGCCAAGTGGCGTCGCATGGTGCTGAAGCAGGAGGGCAAAGGAGGCGGTGGTGACAAGTGCGGCGGCGGCGACTCTGGCCTGGACGCCTACCAGGCGGCGGCGGCTGCGGCCGCGGCGGCCGACTACCACCGGCAGGGGCCCATCAGCCCGCCCTTCATGCTGGGCACCAGCCCCTCGCCGCTAGAGTGCTCCTAGGCCGCCCGGCGCCACCTCCGGACCACACCGGACGTGTTTCAAGACAGACCGAGCGTCGCATGGCGACACTCGGCAGCACTCCGCGCAGTGACCTTACGTCACCGACAGGAGCATCTCTCTTCGGCTCTGAAACAGAGAATGCGGTGCCGAAACTACGCAGTCCATCAGTCTTAATCTAGTTTTAACCGACAGCGTATAGCTCTCGAACGAACTATAAGAAGCAAGACGCACATTCTGTCGACATTAGCAACAGTGTCCGGTGTCCGCCAAAGAAAAATTGGCCCAAGTTCTTCGAGAGACCTGCAGCTAACCAGTGGAGCTCATCGTATCTTTTACATGAAGAGAGTGGTACTGATGGCGTAAGAAGATTTAAGTTACGCACGAATAAAATCCAGATTCATCACCTCGTGATCCGCCTCGGGGCCAAATCATCTTCAACACATCCCGCACTGACTCAGCAACGGAAAGTTTGCTGTTCGTGATTCTTCCATTGCAGTACCAGGAAGTACTGCAATACCAGACAGTTGAGTGATGTCCGACCTCAACAGCCGGATGATGAAATTGCGGCTTGAGGCGCAAATACTACATGAAGCAAGCATTGAGGGTATCACTATCGATGGCCACACCTTTGCACCTAGCGGGACAAAATATCGCTGACAAGAAATACTTCGTTCCGCAAAACCCAACCGTGTAATCCGGTTGTGCGGAATATCTGCAGAATCTTTCAGACGCTGTGAAGAAGGGAGAAGACTATAGTTAGTCTTAACACGTATTAACAACATTATCATTCCAGCTCTTTTCTGGTTTGAAGGCCAGCTGTAAGCCTTCGTTTTGATGATCGGACTGGAGAATCCAAGACTGTGCGACGAACAACTGTCATCCTAAAGTACCCACTGACAGTCCAGGCGCCGAGACATTAAGCTTTAATACGAAGAAGAAAGATGGTGAAGACATTTAACTACGAAATATTGATGTTACACGAACGAACAGGCTTCCGGAATAATATTGTGTAGCACAGGTGTGCGTTCACCTTATTTATTAATTGTTATCAACTGAGAAATTGGTTTTATAGTAATCCTGAACGAGAGAATATTGTGCAAGGAATAGTTACGAAATTTCATTGATGTCAATCTACTGTAAAATTTCTATTAATTTACTGAAGATAACATCTAGATATCTAAGATGTATCCGATAGTGCACCTTCATTAAATTACCCAAAATAAGAATGCAATTTAGAACGTGTAAATAATAAGTCACAAGAGAAATTTCATGTTGACGCCAAGAGTAATTCATACTTTGTTGTGCTGTTTTCGATTACGTTATAAAACAATTCGTTTGGGATTACTACGAAATTCAGTCTATTGTGATACATAAATGAGTGTGTGTAGTTTTCTTTTGACGATACTCCCGACGAAAATGGTTTTTGTGCAACAGTGAACAAAGAAGATCCATTGGATAACAGTAGTTCGAGAAAAAAGGCAACGAATTTATGGACACTTGGTGAAATTGTGAACGCCGTGCATTCATGTGTAAATATCGGAAAAAACAACGTACGGATTTTTATAACTGTCTATTTAATTTAATGACATTACTCCACGTAAATTCGGATGAAGAACGTGTCTTCATGTATAATAGATTCCTTGAGTGATATGAAAATGATAGAACCGGCGCCAGTTGGAATAGGTCTACCTCACAAACCTAACACTTTTATATGTGCATACTATTGCAGTTACTGTTATTTAGGGCCTATTCACTTGGGATTTTTCATATCTTTTTGTTAAATAATTTGTCAAAGGAAATAATTATAATGTAAATTTTGAAACATGGTTTATGCAAGAAATTTCCTATCACCTTTCCCTCTTTACGCTGTGGATAATTTTACAACACTACGAACATTCTTCTCTTGCAAAAAGGCTACATCCCACTATGATCATAATCGTAAGTATTTATCACATCTAGTTTATTAATAACTGTTAAATGAATATATCATGATATTCGAATGGAGGTGGCTAATCTTTCTTAGCGAAGCAATAAAGTTCTATTGTTAAAGTTTCATACAAAATTTATGTCAGAGTTATTTTTCTGTGAAATGCCTACATTAACAAGATGACAGGACACAACTATCACGTCTCAGTCCACATGATACGCCCTGAAAAACGTCCTTGTTGTAAAACAGCTTAAAACTTATAACATTATGTTAAATTTAAAATAAATTATGACATGACTGGAATGATTGGAAACGACAGTACAATTCACAGGCAATTTCGCTAGATGAGATCATCATGTCAAGTACATCACTCACACTACACACTTCCACACTCTTCAAACGTTGGCAGACTTCACAGGCAACTGAAAAAAATTCTCAGACTCGACGAGAACTAGATCATCTTTGTAAATGTCCATCATCCTATAGGCAGCATGGACAAAGACGCTGAACAACGTCATTAAATGCGGCGAGAAGTACTACGCAGATGAAGACTGTTTGAGTGTTGCGGCAGAGCTAAGTAATGTATTTCTCTTTGTGGTTGAAAGTCAACAAATAACGAAACTATACGAACAACACCCATCAGATATACAAAGACAGCTTCCTTACAGCTTTTAAGATTGGCTAGAGTTCATCGCCGGCCGGGGTGGTCGAGCGGCTCTAGGCGCTACAGTATGGAAACGCGCGACCGCTACGGTCGCAGGTTCGAATCCTGCCTTGGGCATGGATGTGTGTGATGTCCTTAGTAGGTTAGTTAGGTTTAAGTAGTTCTAAGTTCTAGGGGACTGATGACCTCAGCAGTTAAGTTCCATAGTGCTCAGAGCCATTTGAACCATTTTTTTTAGAGTTCTTCATATTGAAATACGTAAAAAGATACAATTAAGAATGTTGTTATTGTGGTCTTCAGTCCTGAGACTGGTTTGATGCAGCTCTCCATGCTACTCTATCCTGTGCAAGCTTCTTCATCTCCCAGTACATACTGCAACCTACATCCTTCTGAATCTGCTTAGTGTATTCATCTCTTGGTCTCCCTCTACGATTTTTACCCTCCACGCTGCCCTCCAATGCTAAATTTGTGATCTCTTGATGCCTCAAAACATGTCCTACCAACCGATCCCTTCTTCTAGTCAAGTTGTGCCACAAACTTCTCTTCTCCCCAATCCTATTCAATACCTCCTCATTAGTTACGTGATCTACCCACCTTATCTTCAGCATTCTTCTGTAGCACCACATTTCGAAAGCTTCTATTCTCTTCTTGTCCAAACTAGTTATCGTCCATGTTTCACTTCCATACAATAGAGAATAAGAAAACAATAACTCATGGATTACATAGTTGTATTACAATAGATGTTTAGTGTTTTGGTCTTAATGGGGGATGCTACAAAGGACAGTTGAAGACGTGCCGCGGAACAAAAAGACTACGTGTGTGTGTGTGTGTGTGTGTGTGTGTGTACAGATTTACATGCTGTGACAACTTTTAAGGAGAACAAGCGTAAGGAGAGTTGACATTTGACATAAGAGAATTCATCCTCTACTTTTTTTTACCGTTAAACGTGGATTGTTGAATTCAGTCAGTGTCGTGCATCCACTGAAGATGATTTTCATTCAGGACATTTAAAGTCTGTACTACCACGACATTGTAGTGAAGTCATGCATGCATTCACAACAGATAGACGACTACGTTAACAAAAATGGTTCAAATGGCTCTGGGCACTATGGGACTTAACATCCGAGGTCATCAGTCCCCTAGAATTTAGAACTGCTTAAACCAACTAACCTAAGGCCATCACACACATCCATGCCCGAGGCAGGATTCAAACGAGAGACCGTAGCAGTCGCGCGGTTTCAGACTGAAGCACTTCGTTAACACTGCAGATGTCTTGACAGATGGTGTGCATCAGATAATATACAATTTTGGGTGTAATAAAATTTTCCACTCTACGGATGTTGCATCTTTTAACTGTCACACAAATTATAATCAACATTGCTCAGAAGTGTTTATGCTTGGTTGAACACTGTATCAGTAATTTAATCGGGTGATACGAGTACATATATCTCCGGTAATTGGGCCTTGAAAATGGCGGAAAATCGAATTCATGGATAATCAACAGTTAAAGTACACAGTAATGTATTCGGGTTGCTGGAAAACAAAAATTAATTACGAAGACGCAATTGAAATAATATTTACAATAGATTCTACTTTAAACAGCATAGTATGTGAGAGAATACGGTACTTAGAAAGCATACAGTAGAATCCAGTTTCATGAAACAAAATATTCTTGAATTGCTTTCTGTCTCACTGAGGTGGTCTGTCTTTTACATATCGCACTGAGAATTTTACACATCACCAACTTGTCTTGCTGTTCCAAGTAGTCTAGTAACCATTTGGTCTATTGAAGGACTTATGTATAACATGACTGAATACTATTTCCGGAATTCGAGCAGTGTGTCCATCTTTGTAATGGTCTTTCACCTACTGCGATTTCTCTTGTAATCACTGAGTAATAGCACTTGTCATACATCATCTCATGGTCTAACTCTGTGCGATCGATGTCAAACCATTAAGAATAATGGAGTACTTTCCAAAACAGCAGCTAATATTGCTGATGAGCAGTCTTCTTCGTCATCAGAAATTACTGACTTCAACTAGTTTAGGATTAGTTTTCCGTGACATGGCTGCAGTTGCTTTTTTACCTTTCACCACGCCTTCGAGGCTTTATAAATTACGTCTAGTACAGTTGTTTCCAAAACGTTTGAGACTTGCTGCCCTGACCGGTAAGCTCTTGTAGCCGACTTCCTCTGTAACTTTTCTTCATGGCAGCGATGACACCCTTATCCATCCTGAATAAGGCTGTCTCATTAGGGGATAAATATTTTAGGAATATCATATCGGCATACGATTTCAGAACATTTTCGTTCAGAGTCCGATGGCACAGTGTCCAGTAACAATACAGGGCTTGCAGGTAGACCGTTCAACCTTAAATGTTCTCGAACATGTGGTACAAAGCAATTACGGAACCATGTTTGAAATATTGTGCAGTCGGTCCAGGTTCCTTTCCGATGAAAAATGGACAAGTAAATCGTGGATTTCTCTTGCTTTGAAACAGCGCAGTTATTTAGCTTTAACTAATACAACAAGCTTTATTTTATGTGATCCCGTGCGATTAGCACCACACAACACAGTCATTCTTTCCTTGCTTGATGTATAACCAAATGCTGTACACTCTGTCTCGAAGACTACTGTTTTTGTTGGTAGACGATTCCAAATCAACGCGGTTTCGTTCGCATTGTACAATTGCCTCAGTGCTAGACTTTCTTGTGCAATGAACTCCAGGAAATGATTACAAAATTCAGAAGCAGCCTTATCATCCACACTTGCATTTTCTCTTTGGACGGTAATCTCCCGGATACCGTGACGCTCTTTGAATCTTGTTTATCAGACAGAAGATGCATTAAAATCTCCTTCAGTCACCAAGAATTGTCAGAATAACTGGGCCTGTTTTGCGGCTATTGGTCCAGATAATTGTATGCCCTTTGCTCGTCTCTGTTGAAACCATTCCAATACGGCTTGTAACAGTTCTGCGTGTGTATACATTTTCATAGCTTTCCGCTTTCAGAAACCTTCATATGAGTCAGAATTGCTAGCAAAATGAATTATTTTGTCGTTGTTTTTCCGAATATCACGGTTGTAGTTTGTCACATTGTAAATCAATGCCAGATCTCGTATCGCAGTGCTGCTGTCTTCGATTTTGTGTTTTATTTCCAGGTTCTGCTGTATCGTTAACACAACGCGGTTTCATTTTTCGGATACTGTTCGGCAGTAACGGAAACCAATGCTGATTTTATGCAACTACAGTCAGGCGCGTGAGAAACACACTGATTACTACACTCGTGCTGTAACGTGAGCTTATCGCTCACCCGCGATCACTTCCGGGTTAAAGAATAGACTCCAGCACAAAAAAAAAAGCGGAAAGAGGGGACAGTTAGGTCGTGGTAACCTGCGAAGCAAATAATTTGTCCACGAATAATCGACAGTTTACTACCAAGGGAGATACTTGTTAACGTTTAAAAGCCCCAAAAGCGACGTAGATGACGCTGAGACAAATAATTTAATATAAGGCACATAGGGCTGCAAATGCCAGGAAATACCCCAAGAGTGGATGACAAATTTTGAGCATGTGACGTCACAAGCTGACGTACCTAGCCACACCTGCAGCGGTTCGTCTTGTCGATCCTGCTCTCGCTGGTAGGGGCAGTGCTACACTCGGATACACTCTGTTTTTGTAAGTGTAAACCGATTCACCATAGTCTCTTATTACCACAATCGCGAGCACTGCCCTGTCACACCGGATAATGCAACAACGGAAACAAAAGTACCCTAGTGAACGTATTGTAACCTCCCCCTCACTTATCGACCATAATGACAGTGAAAAATTAAACCTTGTGTACCTAATGGATATTTGGGAAAAGCAATCGTCACCGAAGTTAATCTGTCGGTAAAGAGGGAGGAAAGGGTTACATCTAAATGAAAGGAAAAATGCAAATGAAACTGGTGGAAATTAATTTTGAAAAGGGGTAAAGTTAATGAAGAAAGTAAATGTGCGGCCGTTACGTTAACAATTAACTAGCGGTAATTAGATATTTGAGATTTGGGGGAAATTACGGTCGCCAGTCCTAAGGACAATTACTATAGTAACTGAAAAAGAAAGGTAATTACACATATAATTAGCACTAGAAGCGTGGCAACTGAAGGTTGACACGTGTAGTGTGAAAACTGAAAGTTTGTCAGAAGTAATAAATTTCGCTGCACTCTGACTTAATTTAGCAAAAGAATTAATAAAACCGGAAAATTGAAAGTTAATTTAGTGACTGAAATTAACAGTAAGCTTTCTTTCTGAAGCACATCGAAATTCAGTGAAATACGGTTAGTCTTGGACTACCTCAACAATCATTTCAAAAGCTACTTGAATCTACGCAATTTAGAAATAAGAGATTTAACTTTGAACTTGAATTAAATGATTCTGAACAATTAACAGTAGTAAAATTTAGTACGTACCAAGCTGAGCTGCAGTCACAGGTAAGCTAAAATATGCTAACAAAACTCGCACTCTTAATTTGTGCTCGTGTAATCTAAATATTGTAGCCAGCTATAAATACTTTAACTGAACTTTGAAATTAAAGCAGTGAAATGGAATGATTGTACTTTAATGCTGGCGTCTGAATTTCAACGACACTCGGGTTCATTTCGGAAAAGGAAGGTACCCTGCTTGGTAATGCAATTGGGACAATGAGCAACAAAGGTTCATGCTAAGTTGCTGTAATTTTGCGAGGCAAATGGAACAGTTTGAAAAAGCTGAGGTCTGCCATACAGTTCTGAAACTTTACGTGCTTTTAGTCTTCCTTGTTGGTTGATTGAAGGTTTGAAGTCGTCGATCGAGGAGGTGGCGACAGTCACTCATTGTCGGCCGTCGCTGTTGCAGAAGCTGGATGCTGGCGCGCCTTCTTCTCGACACGGTCACCAGACGAAACGGGCTCTTGATGTGCGCCAGCTAATGCTTCCCGTCCGCAACACCATGTCAGAAACTATCATCGCAAGTCGAGCGCAATTACATGCTGCCAAACCCCGAAAGCGCGGCAACTCGCGGGAGCGTCACTCAACACACCTGCTCCACTCGCTACTCCCGCCAGACTCTCTCTGCCCGCGCTCCACGCGGCAGAGTTAACACTACCAGAGTTCCTACACACTTTGATTCTTCACACGACCTATCGATGTAATCGTTCGATTGCAGTTTTCCCTAGGCAAGACCCAGCGTAAAAATACACATAATATTTACGAAACAAACCAATTATACATCGACATAAATGCATAAATATTTATATACAAATAGTAAAACAATTACAATATGTAAAGACACAGAAATTTCATATATTCAGGTAACAAAATAAGGAAAACAAATTTATAGTACAATAGATGGAAATAGGAGGATATGCATTTCCGGCGATACAGTATGTGTAGTACTGCCCCGTACCGACGAGTGTAGAATTGACAAACACAACCGCTGTATGTACGGCGAGGTACATTACCTGGTGAAATCGCATGTTCAATATTGGTCATTCGCTTTTGGGGTGTCTCCCCACATTTGCGGCCCCATGTCTCATATCGAATTACTTGGCTCATCTACATCGCTTTGGGGGTTTTTAAACGTTAATGAAATCACCAGTATATACGAGGGGGTACGAAAAAGAAACCGCACTTATTTTTTAACTTATTTATTCACAGTTTAAGGACACAACTTCAATCTCCTTCAAAGAACTTTCCACCCGCACTAATACACTTTTCTAATCCTTTATTCCATTTTCAAAACATTGTTTAAATTAATGTGACGTGATGTTTGATGCAGATTTCCCACTTTTGTGGGCATGACATCAACGTGTTTCTCAAACAACTGAAACACGATCATGGACTTGTGACATGGACAGTTATCCTGGCGGAGCGTGTCATCGCCGTCGGGAAGACAACAAGCTTGCAGGTGGTCCACAGTCACGTTTACATAGCCCTATCCTGCTTTACAGTGTGGACAGGTCTCCAACCTCCACATGGACTTTCAACCCCTTGGCGCCTATCTCGTTGTTGTAGTGTAGTACCACTTTTCATACAAGCTCACGACCATAGCACACAAACAGAGGACCAGCTTCGCCGCCTGTGAGATACTCGTTCCGAGTCGGCTGCCCGTAACAACCTGCCCTTTGTCAGAGTCGCTTACGTAACTCGATTTCCTCATTAGATTTTTGTTCTGCTTCTACAAGGTGTTACGGGTACAAGTGGAAACATTTTTATTGGTGATTGAGGACAGTGTACTGAACAACATTATATCAGTATTTACTCATTTGCAGACTAATAATTATAGCCATTAGGTGTATTATGTTTTTTTGTTAGTTAGTACATGCAATTATATGCAGAACGTCAGGTGTTGAAACGTGGACGCAGAACGATAAGTCTGTACTGAGAGATGTAGTCTACTTAATGGTGCAGTTGGGAATGTGTAGAAAACATCAGGTAATAAATTATGTGACGTGTTTGCGAGAAGAATGTTCGACACAGGAAAAAAAAACAACTAATACACTGAAGTGGGTACATATTAAGACAGCAATGATCACATTATCTGCACTTACACCTTTAATACCCTGCATATTTTCCTTGGTGCGCTACTTGCCTGCAATGGCACCAGGCAACATCCGCCCTGGAGATGGGCAGTGGTCATCAGTGTATCATTTCACGCCAGAGCCGAGGGAAAGTTTATGTGAGAATTGCGTTAGTGCACCAGAAAAAGTGGAAAGTGGCGTAAAATAAAAATACATATCACTTGTACAGGGTGTTTCAAAAATGACCGGTATATTTGAAACGGCAATAAAAACTAAACGAGCAGCGATAGAAATACACCGTTTGTTGCCATATGCTTGGGACAACAGTACATTTTCAGGCGGACAAACTTTCGAAATTACAGTAGTTACAATTTTCAACAACAGATGGCGCTGAAAGTGATGTGAAAGATATAGAAGACAACGCAGTCTGTGGGTGCGCCATTCTGTACGTCGTCTTTCTGCTGTAAGCGTGTGCTGTTCACAACGTGCAAGTGTGCTGTAGACAACATGGTTTATTCCTTAGAACAGAGGATTTTTCTGGTGTTGGAATTCCACCGCCTAGAACACAGTGTTGTTGCAACAAGACGAAGTTTTCAACGGAGGTTTAATGTAACCAAAGGACCGAAAAGCGATACAATAAAGGATCTGTTTGAAAAATTTCAACGGACTGGGAACGTGACGGATGAACGTGCTGGAAAGGTAGGGCGACCGCGTACGGCAACCACAGAGGGCAACGCGCAGCTAGTGCAGCAGGTGATCCAACAGCGGCCTCGGGTTTCCGTTCGCCGTGTTGCAGCTGCGGTCCAAATGACGCCAACGTCCACGTATCGTCTCATGCGCCAGAGTTTACACCTCTATCCATACAAAATTCAAACGCGGCAACCCCTCAGCGGCGCTACCATTGCTGCACGACAGACATTCGCTAACGATATAGTGCACAGGATTGATGACGGCGGTATGCATGTGGGCAGCATTTGGTTTACTGACGAAGCTTATTTTTACCTGGACGGCTTCGTCAATAAACAGAACTGGCGCATATGGGGAACCGAAAAGCCCCATGTTGCAGTCCCATCGTCGCTGCATCCTCAAAAAGTACTGGTCTGGGCCGCCATTTCTTCCAAAGGAATCATTGGCCCATTTTTCAGATCCGAAACGATTACTGCATCACGCTATCTGGACATTCTTCGTGAATTTGTGGCGGTACAAACTGCCATAGACGACACTGCGAACACCTCGTGGTTTATGCAAGATGGTGCCCGGCCACATCGCACGGCCGACGTCTTCAATTTCCTGAATGAATATTTCGATGATCGTGTGATTGCTTTGGGCTATCCGAAACATACAGGAGGCGGCGTGGATTGGCCTCCCTATTCGCCAGACATGAACCCCTGTGAGTTGTTTCTGTGGGGACACTTGAAAGACCAGGTGTACCGCCAGAATCCAGAAACAATTGAACAGCTGAAGCAGTACATCTCATCTGCATGTGAAGCCATTCCGCCAGACACGTTTTCAAAGGTTTCGGGTAATTTCATTCAGAGACTACGCCATATTATTGCTACGCATGGTGGATATGCGGAAAATATCGTACTATAGAGTTTCCCAGACCGCAGCGCCATCTGTTGTTGAAAATTGTAACTACTGTAATTTCGAAAGTTTGTCTGCCTGAAAATGTACTGTTGTCCCAATCATATTGCAACAAACGGTGTATTTCTATCGCTGCTCGTTTAGTTTTTATTGCCGTTTCAAATATACCGGTCATTTTGAAACACCCTGTAGGTAGAACTGGCAAAATTTTGGTGTCGACTTTTATTTTGATTTTCCCCCTATAGATGCTGAAGATGGCCTATACATGGGGAAAACGTATCACTTTTAATTACATGTTCTGTGATTATGTCTAGAAGAAATATACGTGACAGAGAATAGGAAGTTTTACGACATGAAGCACCAGTCCAATATTAATGAAACTTTGTGGAGATGACCATATAAGAAGCTTTAAACGATTGAACTTTAATTTCATGTCGCACATCTGGGGGCCAGAAAGGTCAGTCAAGGGTTTGTGGTGTGAACTACAATGTGGTGTCTTGCATTATTCTCCATTAAACTCTGATGTCTCAGTAGATATAGCAAACCTGAACTCAAAACCCCAAATTATGCAGAAGTGGAGATGGGATTAGACACCATCAAAAAACAAGAAGTACTATCAACAATAAACACAGAAGGCACAGTTGTATGAAATGGACACACATTGTGTATTACGTGACAAGGCTTGGGTGCTTGGGTGTAGTCATTACGCGACGGAAGCGTCCTACGAACGTGTGAACATCCTAGAGGCCACGCCAGATGGACAGAGGACGGCGGAGACGGGCATTGGACAGACTGGAACGTTTGGCGGTAGATTGACGTCAGAGGAGGCTGTACGACAGACGACGAGCATTAAGAAAGGATAACTGGTAGAGGAAACACAATGTAAGATAATCACGAGGGGCTTAACGTGTGAGTATAGTGTTGCGAACAAGTTTATTCTTGAATAAAAGAAATGAAATATAGTGCAGTAAGGAAATGATGTGTCCGAGGAAGAGGCGGTGACACAACTAAAGGGAAATCAGAAAGAGAATGATAAACAATACTACTATCTATATTTCTTAGGTTTAAATCGAATCCTTTGACAGATTATTTCAAGTCATCGTAAGGTAACCAAAGAACAAATGAATTACGTTACAGGATTTACGACGCTTCATGATAATTGGAATATACCTAAATGGTTAGAATGGCGGAGGAACGACACTTATGTGCAAATACTTTCAGTTCAGAAAAGTAGTCAAATGTCATCAAGATCATCCAATATACACAGTTACAAAAATTTGCACTACGCACTGTTTTTATTAGCTTTTTAGTTGGGGACATAAGGAGGTCAAATTGAACTGAAATCCAAAACTAAACATAAAACTCTGTAGGCTATGTTACGAGTATATTTCAATCGCGCTATTCATTGACATAAACTTTGTTGATGTTGTACTTCCCCAGCAGACAGAAGCAGCATTTTTTTTTTTTTAACGACGTTTGTATTCCTCGTTATGAAGGGTCTGACTACAGGGCTTACCATTCTGGTGACATGCCGGCAAGCGGTCAGTGCACCTTCAACATTTATGAAATCAGTCCTGTCGCATTATCGAATAACGTCACACAGCGTGATTCCAGGAGTCACAGAGGTATGGGTCTCGAGAATTTCAGCTTCCTGCGACCTTTCACCCGATCGTCTACGGAGTGTTCTCGATGATCTGACCGCCACAAACAGAAGCAACGTTTGTTACTGAATAGCACAATATGCCAATAAGTGCTCCGACTTATTCTAGTTTTGTACGGTGTGTCCGTGTGTGGTGGCTGTGATGGGCTGTAAGCCGTAAAAGTTACAAGACATTTCTAGATCTAGATTCATGTTCTACTAGTACGTTCTAAACGGTTCTTGGTGAAAACACTGCCTGTAGTCTCTGCTCGGTTTTCAGCTGTTATCACCTGCCTATTCGTCGGGGTCAGTCGACAAATTTTTCGATTTTCTGCTGGGTTAATCTTCGTGTAAGGACCCATGACCACACTATTTGCTGCTCTTTATGCCTCAAGCCCACTTCGTCAGTACTCGTACTGCAGTGATTGCAAAATAGCCAACTGTGTATACAATCTGTCGGTATGGCGCTCTCATGTCTCTTATGCCAATGCTTAGACGTTTCTCAAAACCCCAGAGATGGCGATAAAGAACACATGTACGATTTTTGGACATGCTGTGCTACCATCTGCACCTTTAAAGTTCCAGCAATGTTAGACAAACTCAACAGCCATGATGTACTCATCCCATTCTTCATTTGTAGGGGTCTTTTCCTACACAGAAAAGGCTTATTAGGATGAAACTTTAGTCGACATATCCCACGGGCATGAAAATACTGTAACATCAGTTTGAAGTCCGTGATGCGACGCATATTTCCTTCAGTGCGCATTGCGATGACGGTTCACCACAGATATAATGTAATTTTTCCCATTAAGTCCTTAACCTTGTATTTTCATTGCCAAGTACACAACGATCGGAATGTCTCTTCTACTCGTGTCATTGTTCAGCCTCCAGACTTCTGACTTTGGAGATCATTATTTGTTTGTTTGCTATTTTATTTTTGTCTGTCATCTAAATGCAAGAAAAGATCAATGTTGCGCATTAATTGGTATATACAGGGTGTCCCAAAAAAGCTGCGACGAACTTCGATGGATAGTAGAGACTTTCTCGCAGAGAAAACTGAGGGTGGGAACCCATGTCCAGAAACGTCGACCAACGAAGCATTTGATTGTGTGAATAACGAAATTCTTGTAGATAAGCTTAAGTATCGTGGTATGAGTGGGACAGTGCACAAATGGTTTAATTCATACTTAACTGGAAGAAGGCAGAAGGTTGAAATTAACAGTACAGATAGTCTGCAAAAATCATCAGAGCCCTCCAAGTGGGGAGGTATCAAAAATGGTGTCCCACAGGGTTCAGTCTTGGGTCCCTTATTGTTCTTAATATATATTAACGAGTTGCCACTCTATATTCATGAAGATGCAAAGCTAGTTCTTTTTGCTGATGATACAAGTATAGTAATCACAACCAAGAAGCAAGAATCAGCTGAGGAAATTGCAAGTAATGTCTTTCAGAAAATTATTATGTGGTTCTCAGCAAATGGACTCTCACTAAATTTTGAGAAAAAACAGTTTATACAATTCTGTACAGTGAATGACATAACACCATTGATAAATATAGACTATGAACGGAAGTCTGTTGCTAAGGCAGAGTACTCAAAATTTCTGGGCGTGTGCATGGATAAGAAATTGAATTGGGAGAAACACATTGATGATCTGCTGTAACGGTTAGGTCCAGCTACTTATGCTATTAGGGTTATTGCAAATTTTGGTTATAAACATATCAGTAAATTAGTCTACTACGCCTGTTTTCATTTACTGCTTTCATATGGCATCATATTTTGGGGCAATTCGTCATTAAGAGAGAAAGTATTCATTGCACAAAAGCGTGTAATCAGAATAATAGCTGGAGCCAACCCAAGATCTCCTTGCAGACATTTATTTCAGGAACTTGGGATATTCACAGTACCTTCGCAATACATATATTCACTAATGAAATTTGTCATTAATAACCCATCCCAGTTCAAAAATAACAGCGAAGTTCATAGCTACAACACTAGAAGAAAGGATGATATTCACTATTCTGGATCAAATCTCTCACTGTGGCACAGAAAGGGGTAAATTATGCTGCCACAAAAATCTTTGGTCATTTGCCAAATAGTATTAAAAGATAGCCGACCAACGTTTAAAAGCAAATTAAAAGAATTTCTGAATGACGACTCCTTCTACCCAACAGATGAATTCTTAGATATGAAGTAGTAACTGTAAAAAATTAATTAATTAATTATTTTGTGAAAAGAAAATTTATGTTAAAGTGGCACGTTCCACATCATTGCGAAATGTCGTATTCACGATCTGTGGAACTAGGATAAATGTATGTATGTATGTATGTACAGAGCGTCGAAGCTACAGGCGCCGGCGTCCGCCACTCGGCCATCCCTGCGGCAGCATACACGACTTCGTTCGCTGACAGACAATAGACAGAACATCTCGCGATGTTGTTTGTTGTTTAGAGATCGCGACTGACTACGACGATCGCCAATGGAGCAGATCATGGAGCTAGCTGCCGCATACACAGGCCCTGTCTAATATGAACGCGATACTCTGATACCTTGGTGGATGATGGTTTTGGACATGGGTTTCCATCTGCACGATAGCAATGGAGATACTATCGAAGACAGTGCTGCCAAAGCAGAGTTACTAAACACAGCCTTCCGAAATGCCTTTGCAAAAGAAGACGAAGTAAATAATTCAGAATTCGAATTGAGACCAACTGCCAACACGAGTAACGTAGAATCAACTCAAATCACTTAATAAAAGCAAGTCTTCTGGTCCAGACTGTATACCAATTAGGTTCCTTTCCGAGTATGCTGATGCATTAGCTCCATACTTAAGAATGATATACAACCGTTCGCTCGACGAAAGTTCCGTACCCAAAGACTGGGAAGTTGCACAGGTCACACCAATATTCAAGAAAGGTAGTAGGAGTAATCCACTAAATTACAAGCCCATTTCGTTAACGTCGATATGCACCAGGATTTTAGAACATATATTGTATTCGAACATTATAAATTACCTCGAAGAAAACGGTCTATTGACACACAGTCAACATGGCTTTAGAACACATCGTTCCTGTGAAACACAACTCGCTCTTTATTCGCATAAAGTGCTGAGTGCTATTGACAAGGGATTTCAGATCACTTCCGTATTCCTGGATTTCTGGATGGCTTTTGACACTGTACCACACAAGCGGCTCGTAGTGAAATGCGAGCTTATGGAATACCGCTCAGTTATGTGACTGGATTTGCGATTTCCTGTCAGAGAGGTCACAGTTCGTAGTAATTGACGGAAAGTCATCGAGTAAAACATAAGTGATTTCAGGCGTTCCCCAAGGCAGTGTTAAAGGCCCTTTGCTGTTCCTTATATATATAAATGATTTGGGAGGCAATCTGAGTAGCCTTCGATTGTTTCCAGATGACTCTGTCGTTTATCGACTAATAAAGTCATCAGAAGATGATCAAAAGAAACTGCAAAACGATTTAGAAAAAATATCATGGTGCGAAAAGTGGCAGTTGACCCTAAATAACGAAAAGTGTGAGGTCATCCACATGAGTGCTAAAAGGAACTCGTTAAACTTCAGGTACACGATAAATCAGTCTAATCTAAAAGCCGTAAACTCAACTAAATACCTAGGTATCACAATTACGAACAACTTAAATTGGAAAGAACACACAGAAAATGTTGTGGGGAAGGCTAACCAAAGACTGCGTTTTATTGCCAGGACACTTAGAAAATGTAACAGACCTACTAAGGAGACTGCCTACACTACGCTTGTCCGCCCTCTTTTAGAATACTGCTGCACGATGTGGGATCCTTACCAGATAGGACTGACGAAGTACATCGAAAAAGTCTAAAGAAAGGCAGCACGTTTTTTACTATCGCGAAATATGGGAGAGAGTGTCACAGAAATGATGTAAGATTTGGGCTGGAAATCATTAAAAGAAAGGCGTTTTTGTTGCGACAGAATCTTCTCACGAAATTCCAGTCCCAACTTTCTCCTCCGAATGCGAAAATATTTTGTTGACACCGACCTACATAGGGAGGAACGATCACCACGATAAAATAAGGGAAATCAGAGCTCGTACGGAAAGATATAGGTGTTCATTCTTTCCGAGCGCTATACGAGATTCGAATAATAGGGAATTGTGAAGGTGGTTAGATGAAACCTCTGCCAGGCACTTAAATGTGATTTGCAGAGTATGCATGTAGATGTAGATTTTTCTTCTGTAAAGCAAAATACATTGGAGATTTCGGAGCGTTCCAGGAATAAATAAACTGCGGATGGATACCCATGTCCAAAACCATTATCCACAGAGGCAATGCAGCGCCGCATTCATAGGAGACAAGCCGTTTTCATGCAACAGGTAGGTCCATCTTCTCCACAGGCGGTCATGGCAGTCAGTCAGATCACTGAATAACAAACGGCATTGCGAGGCGTGGCGCCCGAGACCCGTCAGCGTACGAAGTCAGGTTTGCTGCCTAAGGGCTGGCCTACTGGCATGCGCTGACACCTATAACTTCGACGGTCTACAGAGTGGTCGGATGACGTCTCTGGACATACGTTCCTATCCTAGAGTGTTTCCTCATCACACGCTTTACCACCCCTCAAACTTTGTCACAGCATGATTTGGATACACTGTTTATAAATACAACAAAGAATTAGTATAACTAAACATTATGATATTGAAGGGAAATAAATCTACATGAAATACTGACTTAAAAAAGGATGATTCTAAAATTTACATACTGACCTTTGTCCACCCGGGGTGCACTGATATGAGCTTATTCAGAATCCAGAAGGCCCATGCTATCTACAGTAATTGATGATTCTAGACTACATTACTCCACACAGCACCGCACTACCATACTTGATATCGGAACAAAACTAGATTTCAGTACAACTGATATATTCGTCCTCAGAGGATCATCAACTATACTGATATTTGAAATAATTGTCATTTGTTCTTCAGTCTCAGTTGCGCATTTTTAATTAGATGACGTGTTTCGGTCACTCCATACCATATTCAGAACTATCTAGGCAGTACTCTGCTGACGTGCTGTTTTTTCGTTTTGTGAAGTACACAATTTTACACTTTTGAACATTTAAAGCAATTTCCCATCTCTGCATCACTATGAAATCTTACTAAGATCTGACTGGACATTTATGCAGCTTCTTTCAGACAGTATTTCATTATACACTCCTGGAAATGGAAAAAAGAACACATTGACACCGGTGTGTCAGACCCACCATACTTGCTCCGGACACTGCGAGAGGGCTGTACAAGCAATGATCACACGCACGGCACAGCGGACACACCAGGAACCGCGGTGTTGGCCGTCGAATGGCGCTAGCTGCGCAGCATTTGTGCACCGCCGCCGTCAGTGTCAGCCAGTTTGCCGTGGCATACGGAGCTCCATCGCAGTCTTTAACACTGGTAGCATGCCGCGACAGCGTGGACGTGAACCGTATGTGCAGTTGACGGACTTTGAGCGAGGGCGTATAGTGGGCATGCGGGAGGCCGGGTGGACGTACCGCCGAATTGCTCAACACGTGGGGCGTGAGGTCTCCACAGTACATCGATGTTGTCGCCAGTGGTCGGCGGAAGGTGCACGTGCCCGTCGACCTGGGACCGGACCGCAGCGACGCACGGATGCACGCCAAGACCGTAGGATCCTACGCAGTGCCGTAGGGGACCGCACCGCCACTTCCCAGCAAATTAGGGACACTGTTGCTCCTGGGGCATCGGCGAGGACCATTCGCAACCGTCTCCATGAAGCTGGGCTACGGTCCCGCACACCGTTAGGCCGTCTTCCGCTCACGCCCCAACATCGTGCAGCCCGCCTCCAGTGGTGTCGCGACAGGCGTGAATGGAGGGATGAGATGAGAGTCGCTTCTGCCTTGGTGCCAATGATGGTCGTATGCGTGTTTGGCGCCGTGCAGGTGAGCGCCACAATCAGGACTGCATACGACCGAGGCACACAGGGCCAACACCCGGCATCATGGTGTGGGGAGCGATCTCCTACACTGGCCGTACACCACTGGTGATCGTCGAGGGGACACTGAATAGTGCACGGTACATCCAAACCGTCATCGAACCCATCGTTCTACCATTCCTAGACCGGCAAGGGAACTTGCTGTTCCAACAGGACAGTGCACGTCCGCATGTATCCCGTGCCACCCAACGTGCTCTAGAAGGTGTAAGTCAACTACCCTGGCCAGCAAGATCTCCGGATCTGTCCCCCATTGAGCATGTTTGGGACTGGATGAAGCGTCGTCTCACGCGGTCTGCAAGTCCAGCACGAACGCTGGTCCAACTGAGGCGCCAGGTGGAAATGGCATGGCAAGCCGTTCCACAGGACTACATCCAGCATCTCTACGATCGTCTCCATGGGAGAATAGCAGCCTGCATTGCTGCGAAAGGTGGATATACACTGTACTAGTGCCGACATTGTGCATGCTCTGTTGCCTGTGTCTATGTGCCTGTGGTTCTGTCAGTGTGATCATGTGATGTATCTGACCCCAGGAATGTGTCAATAAAGTTTCCCCTTCCTGGGACAATGAATTCACGGTGTTCTTATTTCCATTTCCAGGAGTGTAGATAACTGCTTCGTCTGCAGAAAGTCTGAGCTTACTTTTAATATTCTCTACAAGGTGATTATTGTTCTGTATGTACATAAAGGGAATAAACATACTTCCCTGGGCAACACCTGAACTGACTTCTACGTCTGACAATGAGTCTCTATTCAAGATCGCACGTCGTGTCTTCCCTACCAAAAAATCTTTAATCAAGTCACCAATTTCGCTTAATACCTCATACTGTGTACTTTTGATAAGAAGCAGAGATGTGGTACTGCGTCAAATGCTTTAAAGAAAATGAAGTAATGCTGCGTCTACCTGACTGCATTAATCCAAAGCTTTCAGTATATAATGTGAGAAGGATGTGAGTTGAGTTTCGCAAGGACGTTGTTTTCGGAATCCGTGCTGGTTGTCATGGAGAATGTCATTTTGTTCGAGATATCTCATAGAATATATAAAAAACTATCAGTTTCACGTGAGCTCCCGAGGCCCACCGCACGGCGTCTACGGAGACGAGACCCTCGCCGGAGCTCAAATCTTGGTGGTGACTTAGTACCTATTTACAGCATTTTTAAAATATGACTACACCTATTCAAGCTGTTTTAGTTTTATTACTAGACCATGCCCTCGTAGACATATCATAGAATCAGGTATATCTTCTGAAGAAGGCTCAATTACTTGGGCTGAAACATAGGTAAAGGTTGGTTTCATTACCGCAATCGAGGCTGATAGTTTCTTATATATTAGATCATCACGATTGCTGACTGGGCTGCAATGTTGAAAGTACTAAAATATAGAGTTTCAGCTCAGGGTATGTTGTAAAATTCTACAACAAATCATTGTTAAGGACACTGGACGTAGTTTTGTGAATCACTTCTGCTATCCTTCTAGTAAAAGGTTGTGACCCGTGTTTTCTTTCAAATACTGGGTAAGGCTTTTTTACGAGGGATAGTCAGAAGACGTCGCCCACGTTGCCAACTGCTCAAAATTCTCTAATGTCTGTGGTGAGCTGTCGTATTTTCAAAATGGCTCTGAGCACTATGGGACTTAATTTCTGAGGTCATCAGTCGCCTAGAACTTAGAACTACTTAAACCTAACTAACCTAAGGACATCACACACATCCATGCCCACGGCAGGATTCGAACCTGCGACCGTAGCGGTCACGCGGATCCAAACTGAAGCGCCCAGAACCGTTCGGCCACTCCGGCCGGCCTGTCGTATTTTCAGTAAATGGTTGAGACGTGGGTCATGTCGTGACAGTTCATGCATAGCTCCCTTGGTCGGAAGGGAGAATGACAGCCTTTGCCTCTTTTTATGTTCAGGAAGAACTCGTAGATTCTCCTCCCTGTTTTCCACCCAGTGCCAGATTTCTTGCCATTCGCTATCACCGACCGAGATGGGGCAGTGGTTAGCATACTGGCCTCGCATTAGAGAGGAAAATGGTTGAAACCCACGTCCAGCCATCCTGCTATAGGTTTTCCACGATTTCCCTAAATCGCATTAGGTAGGACGACGGTTCAATCCCGCGTCCGGCCATCCTGATTTAGGTCTTCCGGAAAATGCTGGGATGGTTCCTTTGAAAGGGCATGGCCGACTTCCTTTCCCATCCTTCCCTAATCTGATGAGACCGATGACCTCGTTGTTTGGTCTCTTCCCCCGAAATCAACCCAACCAACCAACCCTAAATCTCTTCAGGCAAATGTCGGGATGGTTCCTTTGAAAGGGCACGGCCGACTTCCTTCCCCATCCTTCCCTAATCTGATGAGACCGATGACGTCGCAGTTTGGTCTCTTCCCCCGAAATCAACCCAAGCAACCAACCCTAAATCGCTTCAGGCAAATGCTGGGATGGTTCGTTTGAAAGGACATGGCCGACTTCCTTCCCCATCCTTCCCTAATCTGATGAGACCGATGATCTCTCAGTTTGGTCTCTTCCCCCGAAATCAACCCAAGCAACCAACCCTAAACCGCGTCAGGCAAATGCTGGGATGGTTCCTTTGAAAGGGCACGGCCGACTTCCTTCCTCATCCTTCCCTAAGCTGATGAGACCAATGACCTCTCAGTTTGGTATCTTCCCCCGAAATCAACCCAACCAACCAACCCTAAATCGCTTCAGGCAAATGCCAGAATGGTTCGTTTGAAAGGGCACGGGTGCTTTCCTTCCCCGTCCTTTCCTAATACGTTGGGATCGATGACCTTGTTGTTTTTGGTCCCTTCCACCAAATCAACCAACCAACCAACCAACCATTCGCTATCAATGCATGCCTTAATTTCTTTGATTCCCGAGGCTTCTGTGCCCATTATCTCGCTTACCCTATCGTAGCCGCCCTTTTTGAAACAATGTTGCGTGCCTCTTTTTCTTAAGGCCAGGTCCCGGGAGGTTGCTTGGCGCTTAAGCAACAACGTGTGCCCGCAGCCGGGCGCGAAGGGCAGTGAAGGGGGAATTAATAAGGCGCGGGCGCCGGCGCGCCAGACGTATAGCGCGCCACCTGCTGCGCTTGTTTATTATTGGCGCGGCTCACTTGAGGGCAAAACTCCCGGGCGGGGCGGCGTGACGTATCGCCCCGCGGCTAAATAACGCGTGTCGCCTTCAGCTGCCGCCAGCGGCGGCCGCGCCGGTGCCAGACCAGGCGCCTCTTCTTGCCACGCCGTCATCAACGCCGCCGCTACCACGTCGTCATCATTGTTAAAGCTCTGTCTTCATTTGAAATGCCCCGGAGCCGACGTATGGCCGCCCGTCAAGGGACAGATGCGCCCGTCTCTTTCGAAAAAGTGCCCGAGCATCGGTCTGCTGAGCTCTACTCGCTGCTGGCCCAACTCTTAGTCTTCGTTCACCTAACAGCCCTCATCTCTTAGTGGAAGTTGAGAACAGCAAATTACGACACAAATTGCTTCGCATCAGTTACAAAACACCGGAGGGGGCATTGCACAGTAAATTGGATGGCCAGCATAAGTCAGCACAGTCATACAATGCTTTCACGACCAGATGTCTTTGCTGCTGGCGAATCCTCCGGGTTGTGTTATCGTGGTTCAGGATATTTTTCCGTTCTTAATGTTTCGTCCAGAGCTGTGCTGGACATCTTCAGGGCTGCACTCCTTGCTCCGCTGAGCCTTGCCAGATCAGATGTCTGAGAGATCTCAGACTTTCGACCCGTCAGTCGGCAAGGCTGATCGGAACCAGGAGTAGCTCTGAAGATGTCGAGCGTAGTTCTGGGCGAAACGTCACATGTCTGAGAGCTCTCAGACCTGCGACGCGTCAGTCGGCACGGCTGAACGCATCCAGGATTAGCTCTGAAGATGTCCAACGCAACTCTGGACGAAACATTAGGAACGGGAAAGTTTCTTGGACGACGACATACAACTCGGAAGACTCACAAGCACCCAAGTCACCAGAGTGCTACATATATCCATAAATTTTAGCCACACTAGCAGACAACTTGGCCGAAGTGAAAGATTTGAAAAAGAGTGCTGAGAGATAGTGGAGTGATGTCAGGACTATATAAAATGGCATGCACCGGAGACGACATACAGTGGCGTGTCGGAATTATACTCTTAGATGAGTGAAATTCCATACCATAAGATAAGCAGCGTAATTAAAGAGTAAGACGGCAGCCAGCGTACATCAGCCTTTGTCTGTACATGTAAATGGCTTCTACCAATTTCCGCCCCATTTGGATAATTCCTTCGCGGTGGGTCGTTTTTTTTTCTTTTTGTCTTGGAGTGTATTTGAAACCAGCCGCCAAAATAGTGATTGTGCTAGTAAATCTGAGACTTTTCCTCAGTGTTTCCCAGACAAGTGGAGATCCCTAAGCGACTGTTTCGTCCAGCCCTTATAAAAAAAAGTGTACCTAAGTATTCGATTAAAAATGAATCCAAACACAGATTCATTACAAATCTGATGACTGCAATGGTGAGTACTCTGCGCGAACATTTAATAAGTCGGAAAACTTAATATGCAAATTTCCACTTTAATATCCATTTCATTGGTTATTTCGTATCTGGTGACGAGTTGTTTAGGTGTAGGACCATGGGAGGGTAACGTCAAAGTAATTTTAATTCGCCCCCCCCCCCCCCCCCCGCCTCCAAGCATATCGTTCAGGAAAGGCGAGTAAATAGTTGAAGAAAAGAGCCGAAATGGTTCCACAACCACGCTGTGCCAGAGGAATTATTTTTTCTGGAGTGTCAAAGTTGGGCATCTGCAGAATGATCATTAAGAGCCGGCGAAGTCTGCCCCGGCATATCGCCTCAAAAGCTGCAACAGGGGTCAGTTCAGCCTCCTCTATGAAGTTGGTTGCATGAACTGCTTTTTACCGGTGGAGAGACAGTGCAGTGTCTTTACCGAGACAATAAAGCTGACAGAGACCCTATCTCTCCGCCCACTCTAAGGCAGTTACTAGTTCGCGCAGTTTGATTTTGAGATTGCTCTTAAGAATTAGCATAGAAGTTGCCGCCGTATTTGCTTACCAGGTACTTGTCTACATTATTTTCGAGTCAGTTGCGTATAAAGCCACCGATGAAATCCGGTCGCGGTGCAGCGAGCTGCACTAGACTATCGCGATTGTCGAAATTTCGCGGTCTATGGTCTGTGAACTGACTGCACATCACACACCGATGGTGCTTGGGTAAGAGGCGCCGCGCCCGCTGTGCTCAGCTTTCGAATCTCGTTTCTCTTGTGTTCAGCAATATCTCTCTTCTTCTTCTTAAGTTGTTTTCATTCCTTTTTTACTAATTAGGACGCTCTAGGGGCTGGACGAACCTTTTATTCATCTTTAATAATACTATATTATAAACTCTTATTCCCCTGGAGGGTTGGGAATACGACGGACAATCCGGAATTGTAGATTTATATCATCCCACCTCCCCCCATGAACCATGGACCTTGCCGCTGGTGGAGAGGCTTGCGTGCCTCAGCGATACATATAGCCGTACCGTAGGTGCAACCACAACGGAGGGGTATCTGTTGAGAGGCCAGACAAACGTGTGGTTCCTGAAGAGGGGCAGCAGCCTTGCTGTGCTGGTACTGCGAACGGCTGAAAGCAAGGGGAATCTACAGCCGTAATTTTTCCCGAGGGCATGCAGCTTTACTGTATGGTTAAGTGATGATGGCGTCCTCTTGGGTAAAATATTCCGGAGGTAAAATAGTCCCCCATTAGGATCCCCGGGCGGGGACTACTCAAGAGGACGTCGTTATCAGGAGAAAGAAAACTGGCGTTCTACGGATCGGAGCGTGGAATGTCAGATCCCTTAATCGGGCAGGTAGGTTAGAAAATTTAAAAAGGGAAATGGATAGGTTAAAGTTAGACATAGTGGGAATTAGTGAAGTTCGGTGGCAGGAGGAACAAGACTTTTGGTCAGGTGAATACAGGGTTATAAATACAAAATCAAATACGGGTAATGCAGGAGTAGGTTTAATAATGAATAAAAAAATAGGAGTGCGGGTAAGCTACTACAAACAGCATAGTGAACGCATTATTAAGGCCAAGATAGACACGAAGCCCACGCCTACTACAGTAGTACAAGTTTATATGCCAACTAGCTCTGCAGATAATGAAGAAATTGATGAAATGTATGATGAGATAAAAGAAATTATTCAGATAGTGAAGGGAGACGAAAATTTAATAGTCATGGGTGAATGGAATTCGAGTGTAGGAAAAGGGAGAGAAGGAAGCATAGTAGGTGAATATGGACTGGGGGTAAGAAATGAAAGAGGAAGCCGTCTGTTAGAATTTTGCACAGAGCACAACTTAATCATAGCTAACACTTGGTTCAAGAATCATAAAAGAAGGTTGTATACATGGAAGAATCCCGGAGATACTAAACGTTATCAGATAGATTATATAATGGTAAGACAGAGATTTAGGAACCAGGTTTTAAATTGTAAGACATTTCCAGGGGCAGATGTGGACTCTGACCACAATCTATTGGTTATGAACTGCAGATTAAAATTGAAGAAACTGCAAAAATGTGGGAATTTAAGGAGATGGGACCTGGACAAACTGACTAAACCAGAGGTTGTACAGAGTTTCAGGGAGAGCATAAGGGAACAATTGACAGGAATGGAGGAAAGAAGTACAGTAGAAGAAGAATGGGTAGCTCTGAGGGATGACGTAGTGAAGGCAGCAGAGGATCAAGTAGGTAAAAAGACGAGGGCTAGTAGAAATCCTTGGGTAACAGAAGAAATATTGAATTTAATTGATGAAAGGAGGAAACATAAAAACGCAGTAAATGAAGCAGGCAAAAAGGAATACAAACGTCTCAAAAATGAGATCGACAGGAAGTTCAAAAATGGCTCTGAGCACTATGGGACTCAACATCTTAGGTCATAAGTCCCCTAGAACTTAGAACTACTTAAACCTAACTAACATAGGGACATCACACACACCCATGCCCGAGGCAGGATTCGAACCTGCGACCGTAGCAGTCCCGCGGTTCCGGACTGCAGCGCCAGAACCGCACGGCCACCGCGGCCGGCCGACAGGAAGTGCAAAGTGGCTAAGCAGGGATGGCTAGAGGACAAATTTAAGGATGTAGAGGCTTATCTAACTAGGGGTAAGATAGATACTGCCTACAGGAAAATTAAAGAGACCTTTGGAGAAAAGAGAACCACTTGTATGAGTATCAAGAGCTCAGATGGAAACCCAGTCCTGACCAAAGAAGGGAAGGCAGAAAGGTGGAAGGAGTATATAGAGGGTCTATACAAGGGCGGTGTAGTTGAGGACAATATTATAGAAATGGAAGAGGATGTAGATGAACATGAAATGGGAGATGCGATACTGCGTGAAGAGTTTGACAGAGCACTGAAAGACCTGAGCCGAAACAAGGCCCCGGGAGTAGACAACATTCCATTAGAACTACTGACGGCCTTGGGAGAGCCAGTCCTGACAAAACTCTACCATCTGGTGAGCAAGATGTATGAGACAAGCGAAATACCGTCAGTCTTCAAGAAGAATATAATAATTCCAATCCCAAAGGAAGCAGGTGTTGACAGATGTGAAAATTACCGAACTATCAGTTTAATAAGTCACAGCTGCAAAATACTAACGCGAATTCTTTACAGACGAATGCAAAAGCTGGTAGAAGCCGACCTCGGGGAAGATCAGTTTCGATTCCGTAGAAATACTGGAACACGTGAGGCAATACTGACCTTACGACTTATCTTAGAAGAAAGATTAAGAAAAGGCAAACCTGCGTTTCTAGCATTTGTAGACTTAGAGAACGCTTTTGACAATGTTGACTGGAATACTCTCTTTCAAATTCTAAAGGTGGCAGGGGTAAAATACAGGGAGCGAAAGGCTATTTACAATTTGTTCAGAAACCAGATGGCAGTTATAAGAGTCGAGGCGAATGAAAGGGAAGCAGTGGTTGGGAATGGAGTGAGACAGGGTTGTAGCCTCTCCCCAATGTTATTCAATCTGTATATTTAGCAAGCAGTAAAGGAAACAAAAGAAAAATTCGGAGTAGGTGTTAAAATCCATGGAGAAGAAATAAAAACTTTGAGGTTCGCCGATGACGTTGTCATTCTGTCAGAGACAGCAAAGGACTTGGAAGAGCAGTTGAACGGAATGGACAGTGTCTTGAAAGGAGGATATAAGATGAACATCAATAAAAGCAAAACGAGGATAATGGAATGTAGTCGAATTAAGTCGTTTGATGCTGAGGGAATTAGATTAGGAAATGAGACACTTAAAGTAGTAAAGGAGTTTTGCTATTTGGGTAGCAAAATAACTGATGATGGTCGAAGTAGAGAAGATATAAAATGTAGACTGGCAATGGCAAGGAAAGCGTTTCTGAAGAAGAGAAATTTGTTAACATTGAGTATAGATTTAAGTGTCAGGAAGTCGTTTCTGAAAGAATTTGTATGGAGTGTAGCCATGTATGGAAGTGAAACTTGGACGATAAATAGTTTGGACAGGAAGAGAATAGAAGCTTTCGAAATGTGGTGCTGCAGAAGAATGCTGAAGATTAGATGGGTAGATCACATAACTAATGAGGAGGTATTGAATAGGATTGGGGAGAAGAGAAGTTTGTGGCACAACTTGACTAGAAGAAGGGATCGGTTGGTAGGACATGTTCTGAGGCATCAAGGGATCACAAATTTAGCATTGGAGGGCAGCGTGGAGGGTAAAAATTGTAGAGGGAGACTCAGAGATGAATACACTAAGCAGATTCAGAAGGATGTAGGTTGCAGTAGGTACTGGGAGGTGAAGAAACTTGCACAGGATAGGGTAGCATGGATAGCTGCATCAAACCTGTCTCAGGACTGAAGACCACAACAACAACATATCATCCCAATCTGTAAAGACTGACTCACATTCTATTCCGTTTAATGATCTATATCTTTATATATTCTATTACCTTTCTGACTTTCTGTTGCGTGGTCCAGCGCGGGGTAACCATGCGGCCTCGGGTGCCTTGCTACGGTTCGCGCGCTTCCCCCTCCCTCTTCCCTCCCCTCCCCCGCCATCGGAAGTTCGAGTCCTCCCTCGGACGTGGGTGGTGTGTGTGTGTGTGTGTGTGTGCTGTCCTTAGCGCGTAAGTTAGTTTAAGTTAGATTAAGTAGTGCGTAAGCTTAGGGACCGGTGATCTTAGCAGTTTGGTCCCATAGGAACTTACCACAAATTTCCAAAATTTCTGTTGCGTGAGTGTAGCCTTCTCCGTGTCTCTTATTTTACAACATTATGTGGCTGAAACACATTCGATCGCCAACGCTGTCACGGTCAACGAGACGGAAAATCTTCAGGTTAGCTATCTTTTACGAGGAGAAGTCGGAAGCAGTAGCAATTAGGCCTGCAGTTTCAGTTAATTCGTTATTTAATTTAGTTATCTCTTGGAAGGCATACATTGAGATACATTGCTCTTCGTTAAATATTCATTTCTGTAAGCAGTTTAATAAGCGACGTTCCAGGCGTAAGCTTTTCAGGGACATGGCGGTAATCTTTGTCACTGTGCCGAGTGGAGGGTCCGAATCAGAAGCTCAGACGATTCTGCGATTGTGTAGACAAAGGATGCGAAGGAAACGAAGGGCGAAGATAGACCTAGAAACAATAGGTATTGTAAACTGCAACTGTCGAAGCACCGGAGTTTCAAACGCTAACAAAAAACGCTGAATTGAAGCCGTTATAGGTACTGAAGGCTGGATAGAATTGGAGATAAGTCCAACAGAAATTTTTAAAAAGGATTTAAGGGTCGTCAGATAGGTTAGATTTAGTATAGTTGATGGTGGAGTGTATATTGCTGTTAGAAGTAATTTGTCTTGAGGTGAAATTGAAGCAGAAAGTTCCTGTGCGTTAGTATGGCTAGAAGTTGTACTTGGCAACCAACCGTCTTGAAGAGAAATTGAAGCAGATAATTTCTATGAGTTAGTATGGCTAGAAGTTTTACTTCACAAACGACCATCCGACCAAAATGATGCAACTGACGAACAGGTCAAAGAAAGCTTGAGTCTCATTTCAGATGGGTACTCCACTCACACAGTTATAGTTGGTGGTGACTTTAATGTGCCCTCGGTATCATGGCGAATATACATATTTAAATCTGGTGTACACTAAATGCTTTTCCTCAAAATTAGTTTGAACATTTAGTTCATACTTGACCTCTTAACAAAAGATAATCCTGAGGAAATTAGGAACAGATACGGAGTTTACTGACCACAAGGTCGCTGCAGCGAGACTGAATAACTTAACATTCACATCCACCTGAGGTAAACCCAAAATATTTCTGTTTGAAAAAGCAGATAAAAATTCGCTTGATGGCTTCCTAAAAGACAGCCTTCATTCCTACCGATCTAGCTACATAAATGTAAACAACATGCGGCTTAAATTCAAAGAAACAGTATTGACAGCAGTGGAGATATTCATAGCAAATAAATTAATAAAAGACAGAACTGATCTCCCATTTGTATACAAAGCATGCAAGAACACTTTTGGATTGGACTGTTTGAAGGAAGAGACCAAAGAGCGAAGTCATCGGTCTCATCGGATTAGGGAGGACGGGGAAGGAAGTCGGCCGTGCCTGGAGCGATTTAGGGAAATCACGGAAAACCCAAATCAGGATGGCCGGACGCGGGACTGAACCGTCGTCCTCCCGAATGCGAGTCCAGTGCGCTAACCCCTGCGCCACCTCGCTCGGTAAGAACACTGTTGCGGAAGCAATGAAAAAAGTATACCGAATTAATAGAAAGCAAAATTATCAAGATTAGCCATGTTTTACTGTAGCTCAAAATTTAGAGCGGACTTCAATGCCAGATGCTTTCAAGTTCCAACAACGAAACAGTGTTTCGGAATCTGGCACACAAACACAAAGACATTGTGGTTGTACGTATATTTCGTCAGTGGCAAGACACAATCAATACTTCCACTGCCTGACAGCAACAGTAATATTACTAATGACAACGCCACTAAAGAGGAGTTACTAAACACAGATTTCCAAAATTCTTTCACGACGGAGGACTGAGTAAAGCCGGCCGTAGTGGCCGAGCGGTTCTAGGCGCTTCAGTTTGGAACTGCGTGACCGCTACGGTCGCAGGTTCGAATCCTGCCTCGGGCAGCACTATGCGACTAAACATCTGAGGTCACCAGCCCCTAGACTTAGAACTACTTAAACCTAACTAACCTAGGGACATCACACACATCCATGCCCGAGGTAGGATTCGAACATGCGACCGTAGCAGCAGCCTGGTTCCGGACTGAAGCGCCTAGAACCGCTCGGCCACAACGGCCGGCTGTTACTCTTCCAAACAGGAAACCAGTACTTTAGGTACTTGGGCTATGCACGGCTCTGTTTAAAAAGAATATCTTGATGTCTGCTTTCATGCCACACAGCTAATTCGTTGCAAAATAATCTGAGGCCGTGATCCTATAGTCAAATAGGCTATGCACTGGCTAGAATTGCGAGTTAATAAAATACACAGAAATGCAAAATAAAGTTAAACGTATAATTTAATGGCAAGGGTACTATTCTAATGTCTTAATTGATGTAGGTGACGCAGAATTATGCTCAATAATGAAACTTCCTGGCAGATTAAAACTGTGTGCCCGACCGAGACTCGAACTCGGGACCTTTGCCTTTCGCGGGCAAGTGCTCTACCATCTGAGCTACCGAAGCACGACTCACGCCCGGTCTCACAGCCTTACTTCTGCCAGTATCTCGTCTCCTACCTTCCAAACTTTACAGAAGCTCTCCTGCGAACCTTGCAGAACTAGCACTCCTGAAAGAAAGAATATTGCGGAGACATATCAGCGCACACTCCCCTGCAGAGTGAAAATCTCATTCTGGAAACATCCCCCAGGCTGTGGCTAAGCCATGTCTCCATAATATCCTTTCTTTCAGGAGTGCTAGTTCTGCAAGGTTCGCAGGAGAGCTTCTGTAAAGTTTGGAAGGTAGGAGACGAGATACTGGCAGAAGTAAGGCTGTGAGACCGGGCGTGAGTCGTGCTTCGGTAGCTCAGATGGTAGAGCACTTGCCCGCGAAAGGCAAAGGTCCCGAGTTCGAGTCTCGGTCGGGCACACAGTTTTAATCTGCCAGGAAGTTTCATATCAGCGCACACTCCGCTGCAGAGTGAAAATCTCATTCTGGAAACATCCCCCAGGCTGTGGCTAAGCCATGTCTCCGCAATATCCTTTCTTTCAGGAGTGCTAGTTCTGCAAGGTTCGCAGGAGAGCTTCTGTAAAGTTTGGAAGGTAGGAGACGAGATACTGGCAGAAGTAAGGCTGTGAGACCGGGCGTGAGTCGTGCTTCGGTAGCTCAGATGGTAGAGCACTTGCCCGCGAAAGGCAAAGGTCCCGAGTTCGAGTCTCGATCGGGCACACAGTTTTAATCTGCCAGGAAGTTTCATATCAGCGCACACTCCGCTGCAGAGTGAAAATCTCATTCTGGATGCTCAATAATGTTTATTTAAGAAAGGAAATCTCAATTAAAGAGAAAGTGGTCCTATGATATTCATTAAAAATACAGACAGACTGTAACTGAGACGTGCGTGGCTCACGTTCGTGCCATCTATTATGTAACATCTTGTTTTTACCGTACGGCCACCTTGTCATTTTAATTTCAATTACTGGTGTCACTGAATTGCTGTCTTGCCTGTCAGTGAGTGGCAGCAGCAGCGCGTATCGATATTAGTCCTGCCGTATTAGCTTTGCTGGACGGCTATTACTCCCCGGTCGTCGTGTGTCGTGGGGGAGAGATCGGACCTGGAGCGGTTGGAGTTGTAACGCGGCAGAAGTGCAGTCTGGGACGTAGCAGCAGACGGGGACGGAGCGCCAGGGAGGCGCCGACAGCCGGTACTCGCCGACCGCTCGCGACACACGATGAACTGTCCGACGGACGGGGATGGCAGCGGGGTCGACCGTTTGTCGGTCGTTCAGTTGGTCGCCTCTTTGTGCGACGTGTGTTTGGTATTCTGACCGTTCCTGGTCCTCGTCACTGGGTCATCTTGCTGGATGTGGCTCGGTTCCTTCTTGTGTGGAGAGGGCGTGGCCAATGGGCAAGAGTTACCTCTGCATGGCTGAGTCCGAGCCAGTGTGGCCGGATCGCCGTGTCTCCCAGTTCACGGCGGACAGCGGACGCACATGGTTTGAGTGCCAACGACCTGGGTTGGTTGTTTGTCGGTCGTCTGGTGAGATGACGCGTGTTTCGTCACCGACCGTCCGCCGGCCGAAGTGGCCGTGCGGTTAAAGGCACTGCAGTCTGGAACCGCAAGACCGCTACGGTCGCAGGTTCGAATCCTGCCTCGGGCATGGATGTTTGTGATGTCCTTAGGTTAGTTAGGTTTAACTACTTCTAAGTTCTAGGGGACTAATGACCTCAGCAGTTGAGTCCCATAGTGCTCAGAGCCATTTGAACCATTTTTGAACCGACCGTCCTTCGGGTTTGTGTGTGTGTACGCCGGTGATTTGTCGTCCATCAGTGATTCGTTTTACGGGTGTTCGAGTTTCTTGTGGCAGTGAATCGTGTAACACTGTGTACCCTGAGTCATTTCAACTGAGCAATGCTTTAAGGGGCTCCGGAAAGGCTCAAAATCATGAAAAGTTCAATTTTTACTTTTTTGCGTTTTCTGATTCTGCAGACTATTACCTTTTAATAGATATATAATTTATTCAATTCCGAAGACTACAACTATTTTTAAATTTTTTTTGAAATGTGTTCTACATGGGCGTGACCCACTGTGGCGCTGTTAAACTGCTGTCAAATGGTGTTATTATTAACGTCCGTGTTCATCAGGTACATTTTAGTGATGTGAGATAAAGTATGTGTTGTGGCTAACCTGTGATGGTTCAATATATATCGCTCGTGTGATTGTCGATTGTTTCATGTTTATTTACTCTGTCGTTATCTCGAAAATATTCGTAATTAATTCTGTTTCTTGAGTCTCTGTTTTGTTGAAGTATAATAATGAGTAAAAGTAAAGTTATTAGAAATCCTCTGAAGGCTTTTAAGAAAAGGAGAAATGTTGGAAAGCCAATGGTATGTGTTATTACTGTAAACAATACAGACGATAACCAAGTGAGTGAACCTAACCTCTCAAGTACACCTGCCCATAGCAGTCAAAGTGGGAAAGAAAATACTTCACAGAAGAAACTTGGTTCAATGAGTGAAAACTATGAATGTTTTATGGGCAAATCGGATGTGAATGAAATATTTGATATGTCGGTTCTCAAAGGAATTTTTTCAAACTGTGTAAGATGTATTCATTGTAGTGAAGTTGGTCTGGAACTCTCCATAATAAAGCACGTAGGACGTGCTAGTGAAATACAACTGAAGTGTGATAAGTGTTCATACATGACCACCTTTTGGAACAGTGTTGCAGTAACTGCAACTGAAGAAAATGGTAGCAAAATCTACGAACACAACAACGAGCGATGCTTGCTTTAGACAAGGAACGCCTTCGGGCTGCAGACAGGGCTGTAAAGAGTCTAGAAATACAAGCAAAAGTAAACAGGAGGAGGAACAAGAGGAAGCTGGAGGAGGAGTTTGCAGAGGATGAAGATAATCCATCCTTTGGACCTGGAATACACTAAAAAGTTAATCCAATCTTTGTCGCTCGATTCCCAAAACTTTTATTTTCTCATACTAATTACATGTTTTCTAAGGATCTTCCAAACATATTTGTTTCAAACTTTCAGTAAATGTTACACAGTACCTTCTCCATAATTTAACACAGCCTTTTTCCAAAAAAACTGTATATTTTTGAATATATAAATAAAACATTGCAAAAAAATGTTGTGAATTTTCATTACAATTGAAAAAAAAATCATCTTTAATAACTGAACTAAAATTTTGTAAAATCCCTGTGTTAAGTTGTAGCCCATATTCCAATAAATAATCTGTAAAAAGTTCAACTTCCTACCTCAAATACTTTGTGAGGAAAGATGTAATTTATAAGCGTTATTTTAACATTGCAAGTATAGGGCGTTCTGGAGCCCCTTCAATGATGTAATGCTGACTGCGTACTGCGGTAGCCAGCTGGTCGGCTGCGAGAGAGCAGCGAGTGAGTGTTTTCTTACCGTGTTGATGCTGTCCGCCACGGCGTGTAGTTCCACAGCTGTTGCGATGTTCATGTATGTCAGTAGTTATTTTGCCTTGGCTTATTAACAAACCAATATTTGAAGACGGGTGTTACTGGTCTCTTCGCCTCGCTGGCATTTTGGCTCTAGTGTTTTTGGTCAGGTGACCGAAATCAGGTAGTTGGTTGGTTCGTCGGCTGTCTGTCGGTTGGGTTGCCTTCCGATTTAGAGACTGTTGATCAGGCTGCCTGTCTCGCCCAAAAGGACGTTACTGTTACAATTCCAGGCCGACCCGTGGAAACTTCGGCGCGCTGTTCCGTGTCTTTTACACAGTAACTTCTCTGTTTGATTCAGTTATTTGATTGATGTGTGGCCTTCACCCGAGTTTTTATACATCCTGAATTAATGTTCCTGTCTTGTTCTGTGGACATAAGATTGTTATTCCTTATATGGGGCTTTCAGCCGAATTTTACATCAATTCTTTAAGGCCTTAAGCCGTTATATTATTGCGTTGATGTGTGGCCTTAAGCCGACTGTTAATATCTCTTAAATTAATTTCTTTCTCTTTCCCTAAGACATGAGATTGTTATTCATTATTTTATATGAAATGTTTTAAGATAAAGCCTTCTTTCTGTCTTTTGATTGAAACTCCTCTTATTGCTTAATATGCGACCTCGAGCCTAGTTCCATTAAAATTAAATTGTTAAGGCCTTCAGCCGATTAGACTGAAGATTTGGAAAATATTGTTCGGGGAAACCTCCAGAAGAACCTTGTATTTTCAATTTTGCTCAGGTCTTGTGTCTTGTATTTTGAATGTGGCTTTCAGTCGATCTAAGGTTAATCAAAGGAGGTCGTTTAAAGTTTAGAGTATTTTGCAACCTTGTTGTAATATTGTGTGTTGATGAATAAAGCCCGGCCGTTGTGTTCGAGCGGTTCTAGCCGCTACAGTCTGGAACCGCGCGACCCTACTGTCGCAGCTTCGAATCCTGCCTCGGGCATGGATGAGTGTGATCTCCTTAGGTTAGTTAGGTTTAAGTAGCTCTACGTTCTAGGGCACTGATGACCTCAGCAGTTCAGTCCCATAGTGCTCAGAGCCATTTGAACCATTTTCGATAAACAAAGTGACCCTACTGTCGCAGGTTCGAATCCTGCATCGGGATGGATGTGTGTGATGTCCTTAGGTTAGTTAGGTTTAAGTAGCTCTACGTTCTAGGGCACTGATGACCTCAGCAGTTAAGTCCCATAGTGCTCAGAGTCATTTGAACCATTTTCGATAAACAAAGTGACCCTACTGTTGCAGGTTTGAATCATGCATCGGGATGGATGTGTGTGATGTCCTTAGGTTAGTTAGGTTTAAGTAGCTCTACGTTCTGGGGAATTGATGACCTCAGCAGTTAAGTCCCATAGTGCTCAGAGCCATTTGAACCATTTTCGATAAACAAAGTGACCCTACTGTCGCAGGTTCTAATCCTCCCACGGGATGGATGTGTGTGATGTCCTTAGGTTAGTTAGGTTTAAGTAGCTCTACGTTCTAGGGCACTGATGACCTCAGCAGTTAAGTACCATAGTGCTCAGAGCCATTTGAACCATTTTCGATAAACAAAGTGACCCTACTGTTGCAGGTTCGAATCATGCATCGGGATGGATGTGTGTGATGTCCTTAGGTTAGTTAGGTTTAAGTAGTTCTACGTTCTGGGGAATTGATGACCTCAGCAGTTAAGTCCCATAGTGCTCAGAGCCATTTGAACCATTTTCGATAAACAAAGTGACCCTACTGTCGCAGGTTCTAATCCTCCCACGGGATGGATGTGTGTGATGTCCTTAGGTTAGTTAGGTTTAAGTAGCTCTACGTTCTAGGGCACTGATGACCTTAGCAGTTAAGTACCATAGTGCTCAGAGCCATTTGAACCATTTTCGATAAACAAAGTGACCCTACTGTTGCAGGTTCGAATCATGCATCGGGATGGATGTGTGTGATGTCCTTAGGTTAGTTAGGTTTAAGTAGCTCTACGTTCTGGGGAATTGATGACCTCAGCAGTTAAGTCCCATAGTGCTCAGAGCCATTTGAACCATTTTCGATAAACAAAGTGACCCTACTGTCGCAGGTTCTAATCCTCCCACGGGATGGATGTGTGTGATGTCCTTAGGTTAGTTAGGTTTAAGTAGCTCTACGTTCTAGGGCACTGATGACCTCAGCAGTTAAGTACCATAGTGCTCAGAGCCATTTGAACCATTTTCGATAAACAAAGTGACCCTACTGTCGCAGGTTCGAATCCTGCATCGGGATGGATGTGTGTGATGTCCTTAGGTTAGTTAGGTTTAAGTAGCTCTACGTTCTAGGGCACCGATGACCTCAGCAGTTAAGTCCCATAGTGCTCAGAGCCATTTGAACCATTTTCGATAAACAAAGTGACCCTACTGTCGCAGGTTCTAATCCTCCCACGGGATGGATGTGTGTGATGTCCTTAGGTTAGTTAGGTTTAAGTAGCTCTACGTTCTAGGGCACTGATGACCTCAGCAGTTAAGTACCATAGTGCTCAGAGCCATTTGAACCATTTTCGATAAACAAAGTGACCCTACTGTCGCAGGTTCTAATCCTTCCTCGGGATGGATGTGTGTGATGTCCTTAGGTTAGTTAGGTTTAAGTAGCTCTACGTTCTGGGGAATTGATGACCTCAGCAGTTAAGTCCCATAGTGCTCAGAGCCATTTGAACCATTTTCGATAAACAAAGTGACCCTACTGTCGCAGGTTCTAATCCTCCCACGGGATGGATGTGTGTGATGTCCTTAGGTTAGTTAGGTTTAAGTAGCTCTACGTTCTAGGGCACTGATGACCTCAGCAGTTAAGTCCCATAGTGCTCAGAGTCATTTGAACCATTTTCGATAAACAAAGTGACCCTACTGTTGCAGGTTCGAAACATGCATCGGGATGGATGTGTGTGATGTCCTTAGGTTAGTTAGGTTTAAGTAGTTCTACGTTCTGGGGAATTGATGACCTCAGCAGTTAAGTCCCATAGTGCTCAGAGCCATTTGAACCATTTTCGATAAACAAAGTGACCCTACTGTCGCAGGTTCTAATCCTCCCACGGGATGGATGTGTGTGATGTCCTTAGGTTAGTTAGGTTTAAGTAGCTCTACGTTCTAGGGCACTGATGACCTCAGCAGTTAAGTCCCATAGTGCTCAGAGCCATTTGAACCATTTTCGATAAACAAAGTGACCCTACTGTTGCAGGTTCGAATCATGCATCGGGATGGATGTGTGTGATGTCCTTAGGTTAGTTAGGTTTAAGTAGCTCTACGTTCTGGGGAATTGATGACCTCAGCAGTTAAGTCCCATAGTGCTCAGAGCCATTTGAACCATTTTCGATAAACAAAGTGACCCTACTGTCGCAGGTTCTAATCCTCCCACGGGATGGATGTGTGTGATGTCCTTAGGTTAGTTAGGTTTAAGTAGCTCTACGTTCTAGGGCACTGATGACCTCAGCAGTTAAGTACCATAGTGCTCAGAGCCATTTGAACCATTTTCGATAAACAAAGTGACCCTACTGTCGCAGGTTCGAATCCTGCATCGGGATGGATGTGTGTGATGTCCTTAGGTTAGTTAGGTTTAAGTAGCTCTACGTTCTAGGGCACCGATGACCTCAGCAGTTAAGTCCCATAGTGCTCAGAGCCATTTGAACCATTTTCGATAAACAAAGTGACCCTACTGTCGCAGGTTCTAATCCTCCCACGGGATGGATGTGTGTGATGTCCTTAGGTTAGTTAGGTTTAAGTAGCTCTACGTTCTAGGGCACTGATGACCTCAGCAGTTAAGTACCATAGTGCTCAGAGCCATTTGAACCATTTTCGATAAACAAAGTGACCCTACTGTCGCAGGTTCGAATCCTGCATCGGGATGGATGTGTGTGATGTCCTTAGGTTAGTTAGGTTTAAGTAGCTCTACGTTCTAGGGCACCGATGACCTCAGCAGTTAAGTCCCATAGTGCTCAGAGCCATTTGAACCATTTTCGATAAACAAAGTGACCCTACTGTCGCAGGTTCTAATCCTCCCACGGGATGGATGTGTGTGATGTCCTTAGGTTAGTTAGGTTTAAGTAGCTCTACGTTCTAGGGCACTGATGACCTCAGCAGTTAAGTACCATAGTGCTCAGAGCCATTTGAACCATTTTCGATAAACAAAGTGACCCTACTGTCGCAGGTTCTAATCCTTCCTCGGGATGGATGTGTGTGATGTCCTTAGGTTAGTTAGGTGTAAGTAGTTCTACGTTCTAGGGCACTGATGACCTCAGCAGTTAAGTCCCATAGTGCTCAGAGTCATTTGAACCATTTTCGATAAACAAAGTGACCCTACTGTCGCAGGTTCGAATCCTGCATCGGGATGGATGTGTGTGATGTCCTTAGGTTAGTTAGGTTTAAGTAGCTCTACGTTCTAGGGCACTGACGACCTCAGCAGTTAAGTCCCATAGTGCTCAGAGCCATTTGAACCATTTTCGATAAATAAAGTGACCCTACTGTCGCAAGTTCTAATCCTGCATCGGGATGGATGTGTGTGATGTCCTTAGGTTAGTTAGGTTTAAGTAGCTCTACGTTCTAGGGCACTGATGACCTCAGCAGTTAAGTCCCATAGTGCTCAGAGCCATTTGAACCATTTTCGATAAATAAAGTTTGTATCTTGAGTGCAGCTGAGAGGAACTCATTTTCGCCCCTTCCCAGAACCTGACCCGCTCTGTCCTGCTAGGCCAGGCATTTCAGTGACACTTATCAAATGCAGTTAAGTTACGTTGACAGCGTTACAAGAATTATAGCAAATCCCCAAACTAAACAGCACCAGTTCACATGAAGATTTATAAATTAACACTTACGATACAAAGAATGGTAATTCCTACTCTGTCTATGCACTGTTCCATATTACAAGCGGAAAAATTTAGTGTCCTACTCTGGAGCACATTCAGACCTCTCGAATTATGAAGTCCCCTCAGAAGTATGACAGCGAACGTTCACCAAATGGTTCAAATGATTCTGAGCACTATGGGACTTAACATCTGAGGTCATCAGTCCCCTAGAACTTAGAACTACTTAAACCTAACTAACCTAAGGACATCACACACATCCATGCCCGAGGCAGGATTCGAACCTGCGACCGCAGCAGCAGCGCGGTTCCGGACTGAAGCGGCTAGAACCACTCCGCCTCAGCGGGCGACAATTCATCTCACCTCGTAGCAATTCTAGGCTTCCGATTAGCCCGCATACATGGGCGTAACGTTATAAGTATTTCCTATGTAAGAAAGATACGTGCCTCTTTGCCAGTACTATTAACCGATATCGTCATTTCGATATCTTGAACTTCCCATGAAAGTTTCAAGCGCAAGCTTCAGGTGACTCACATCTATAAGGAATCCTTCGCTACAAAGTGATTCGTTTGTGTTTTTACCTCATTTACCTTTCTGGAAGCCGATATTTTGAACTTATCGTCTAAAAAACAGTTCTATGTTGTTATGTACTATACCGTAACTATATTGTTGTTTTACTCTTTGTTTGCAATTTTTATAGAACTGTATCCCTAATGGTGTCCTACCGTTTTCAGATTTCAAAACTGAGTTTAAAGAGGTAAGAGTGCATTTATGTCTGGAAGGAATGGGTGCCATGAAATGTTTTCTGTGTAAAGACGTCACACACTCCACTTTACCTTCATTTTCACTGGTGTGATTTTCGGTGTCACATTCAGGGTACGACACCGAACTGCTCTAATGAGCAACGAGAGAATTCAGTTATTCTCATCGATTCAATGAGCAGAGCTGTGATCCTTCATTAAAAGTTTTCCCTTTGACAGGAGAATATTCTCAGGAGAAGAATCTATGTGTAGGGAGCTTCTACGGTGTGTCCTATAATCTTATGTCGAAATTAACCAGGATAGATGAACCAGAATTGAGTACTTTTAAGTGTGCAAAGAAAAGTCGGAAATCAGTATTTAATTTTCTACTGACGTTCAAAGGCAGTCGTTTTGGGAACGGGCGTCTTTCACGTATCGCAGCATTGCTCTACGCTCTGGGCAGGCCACTGACCACATTCAGTCACTTTGGCCTCTTTTCGCTAGAACGAAGTAACCTAAATTGGAACGATCACATAGATAACGTTGTGGGTAGAGCAAACCAAAGACTGCGATTCATTGGTAGAGCACTTAGAAGGTGCAACAGGTCTACTAAAGAGACTGCTCACACCACACATGTCCGCCCTATTCTGGAGTATTGCTGTGTGGTGTGGGATCCGCATCAGGTGGGACTGACGGATGACATTGAAAAAGTACAAAGAAGGGCAGCTCGTTTTGTATTATCGCGAAATATGGGAGATAGTGTCACAGACATGATACGTGGAGTGGCAATCATTGAAACAAAGGCGTTTTTGTTGCGACGGGATCTTCTCGTGAAATTTCAATCGCCTGTTTTCTCCTCCGATTGCGAAAACATTCTGTTGGCGTCCACTTACATAGATAGAAACGATCATCACGATAAAATAAGAGAAATCAGGGCTCGCACAGAAATATTTAAGAGGTCGTGTTTCCCGAGTGCCGTTCGAGAGTGGAACGGTAGACAGGTTGAAGGTGGTTCATTGAACCCTCTGCCAGGCACTTTATTGTGAATAGCAGATTAATCACGTAGATGTAGATGTAGATCTTTGCGAAACTAAAAAAATATGAGCCTAAAGGAGTCTTACTCTGATGGGATAGCTTTGACCTGCTGCGGCCAATGAGAATCCTAGAGGGCAGAATTCGGTTCCATTCCCCCGTGCTGTACTGCTTGCTCGTCGCCAGGGGCAGCACGTTATAGCAAACAGGATTGCAGACGTGACCGACAAGCAACGGCACAAAAACTGAAATAACTTTCATGTGCCTGAGAACTGATAGAAGTCGGGTTAGGTAAGGCTGTCCCGTTCCCGTATGTTTTCTTGTGTGCATATTTTACCTGCAGGACGCTGGGTTGTCGTTCACATTTTACTTGATGCAGAACACGTGGTTACAAAAAATAATTTCCATGCCAGGAATTTGTAAACTCAAGTAACTTCCAAGTAACTTTCTCCGCTCACGACGAAATGTTCACGGGACCTGTCAAGTTATCTGGTTTGGGAATCTGAGATGATGTTTGGAAGGAATATGAGATACTCTGTGTTTCTTCATTGCCATATTTATGAAGTTGTATAACAGATCTGCTGGTCAATTACTCTTTTTATATACTGCATTTAGATTTCGTGACTTCATTAACTCACACGTTTTCCTCGTATTAAAAATATCAGTCATGTGTATTTGCCTCCATGTAAGAATTTTCATGTACTTTCATAGGCTGGTGTACCTCCTGCGTTTGTGTTGGATTTGATGCAGCATTACATTGCACATATTTTCCCTGTGAGAATTTCCAGGAAACAACGTCAATTGACGCTCCTGCAGTTACTCTGAGATTTCCTGCTGCTGTGACTTCGTGAATTCCCAACCACTGAATTCAGTATTCAGACTGAATATTTATTTGGTATTGGGCTAGGTAGGCAACACATAAGAGACATTTTTTCTTGCAGAGATCGGACCTATAGCTTGCGAGTGATCACACCTGGCGGTTGAGTTGAATGTTGGTGACAGTTTCATTGATGTGATTGGCTTGGTTCAAATGGCTCTGAGCACTATGCGACTTAACTTCTGAGGTCATCAGTCGCCTAGAACTTAGAACTAGTTAAACCTAACTAACCCAAGAACATCACACACATCCATGCCCGAGGCAGGATTCGAACCTGCGACCGGAGCGGTGTCTCGTCTCCGGCCTATAGCGCCTAGAACCGCACGGCCACTCCGGCCGGCTTGATGTGATTGATTTCGTTGTGTTACTTATGAGAATTTCTCCATTTTCGTTGCGCTTGTTGTGAGCTTGATATCTATCATTAGTAAAACGGTGAAGTGGTTTTATTATATGGCCACATTCACTTTCTGGGGATAAACTTTAGGACATAAGTGTTTTCATCACTTTGCATGACCACTCATAGCTAATCGAGATAGGAGGGCGGCTTACAACATAAAGAAATTACACCATATTGAACAACATACTCTCATAGGAACCGTTCAGCGACAACTACAAGTCTTCCTGCATGCACTAAAACTACACTCCTGGAAATGGAAAAAAGAACACATTGACACCGGTGTGTCAGACCCACCATACTTGCTCCGGACACTGCGAGAGGGCTGTACAAGCAATGATCACACGCACGGCACAGCGGACACACCAGGAACCGCGGTGTTGGCCGTCGAATAGCGCTAGCTGCGCAGCATTTGTGCACCGCCGCCGTCAGTGTCAGCTAGTTTGCCGTGGCATACGGAGCTCCATCGCAGTCTTTAACACTGGTAGCATGCCGCGACAGCGTGGACGTGAACCGTATGTGCAGTTGACGGACTTTGAGCGAGGGCGTATAGTGGGCATGCGGGAGGCCGGGTGGACGTACCGCCGAATTGCTCAACACGTGGGGCGTGAGGTCTCCACAGTATATCGATGTTGTCGCCAGTGGTCGGCGGAAGGTGCACGTGCCCGTCGACCTGGGACCGGACCGCAGCGACGCACGGATGCACGCCAAGACCGTAGGATCCTACGCAGTGCCGTAGGGGACCGCACCGCCACTTCCCAGCAAATTAGGGACACTGTTGCTCCTGGGGTATCGGCGAGGACCATTCGCAACCGTCTCCATGAAGCTGGTCTACGGTCCCGCACACCGTTAGGCCGTCTTCCGCTCACGCCCCAACATCGTGCAGCCCGCCTCCAGTGGTGTCGCGACAGGCGTGAATGGAGGGACGAATGGAGACGTGTCGTCTTCAGCGATGAGAGTCGCTTCTGCCTCGGTGCCAATGATGGTCGTATGCGTGTTTGGCGCCGTGCAGGTGAGCGCCACAATCAGGACTGCATACGACCGAGGCACACAGGGCCAACACCCGGCATCATGGTGTGGGGAGCGATCTCCTACACTGGCTGTACACCACTGGTGATCGTCGAGGGGACACTGAGTAGTGCACGGTACATCCAAACCTTCATCGAACCCATCGTTCTACCATTCCTAGACCGGCAAGGGAACTTGCTGTTCCAACAGGACAATGCACGTCCGCATGTATCCCGTGCCACCCAACGTGCTGTAGAAGGTGTAAGTCAACTACCCTGGCCAGCAAGATCTCCGGATCTGTCCCCCATTGAGCATGTTTGGGACTGGATGAAGCGTCGTCTCACGCGGTCTGCACGTCCAGCACGAACGCTGGTCCAACTGAGGCGCCAGGTGGAAATGGCATGGCAAGCCGTTCCACAGGACTACATCCAGCATCTCTACGATCGTCTCCATGGGAGAATAGCAGCCTGCATTGCTGCGAAAGGTGGATATACACTGTACTAGTGCCGACATTGTGCATGCTCTATTGCCTGTGTCTATGTGCCTGTGGTTCTGTCAGTGTGATCATGTGATGTATCTGACCCCAGGAATGTGTCAATAAAGTTTCCCCTTCCTGGGACAATGAATTCACGGTGTTCTTATTTCAATTTCCAGGAGTGTATATACATAAAATTTTGGTACCTATGTTTATAAGTTGTTTACGACAGAGGTATAGCTGGTAAGCCATCAGCAATCCCTAGACAGTATTATTCTGTGTACTTTTCACAGGAAAGTTAACGGGTGCTTATAGATGGGTCTTCTCCCACACCATTGTATACCATTTCCTCACATTCTACTCTCCAAACAACTCTTCGTGTAATGCCTTGGCCAGCGCTCTGTGGTTACACAGTTTCTCTCAAGTTTCTACCCACGACGAGGAATATCTTCCGGTTAAGGAGGCGCCTACCGCGAAAGTTTTCACTGCGCAATCGTTCGGCTCTCCTGGCATTACATCCTGGGGCGCAATACATTAAACGCAAGTGTGTAATTAACTGCCACGAGTAATGCTGCACCTTGCACAATCATTCAAAACCTGTACACAGCGGTAAATCCGACGGCGAACAAATCACAGTCGACTGTGTGTTGTTTTCCAAGCTTCCACCAGCAATGTGACTCTGGAAGACAGCTGTCTGTCCCTTATGAAATAGCCGGGTGCCTTACGTTCATTTTTCGTCCAGAACGTCGTACCACCAGAAATCTTCATTGGTTCATTGGTTCATTGTTCCGAAATAGCCAGTTTAGGATCCTGTCCCGTCAATACACTTTGATACCGAAGAGTTGGGAGACAAAACAAAGGATTTTTCTGGAGGAGTAGTGAATATTTTAATGAGTGTTGTCTAGAGTGTCCAGGATAGAAGAAACGTCCTGCTACATCCCTTCCCCCCCTCTCCACCCCCCCACCCCCCCACTCGGGGGTAACAAAGTGGCTGAGTGGGAAAGACAACAGCTGGAAGTGGCCAACAAGAAGCTGCAATCGGTAAAATCAACCATTCGACTAAGGCAAACTTGCTTTCGAGCTCAAAGAGCGGGAAGAGCGCTCCTCAGTCGCCTTCACGTTCGATATGCCCAACGACACATGCTCATCTCTTGCAGCACGAATATCCACAGGAGCGCAGTGTTTGTGACGTAACACTCACAGCGCATCATGTTTTAAGGTCGTGTGTTTTTTGTTTTGCTGTCAAGAGGGAAGGCTTTGGTCTATCAATGGACTTAACTTCAATTTTAGGTGATAATGTGACAATAGCATTAAAACTGTTCACATTTTATGAGGCTTCAGAACTTCTGTCCAATTTAATAGGACGGAGATTTTAACACGTTTTTTGAGTGACTGATTCATCCTATTAACTACGCGATCAGCTAGTGGGTACACATTTTCAGGAACGCTTCTCGATAAATGCGTTGCCCGCATCTCGTGGTCGTGCGGTAGCGTTCTCGCTTCCCACGCCCGGGTTCCCGGGTTCGATTCCCGGCGGGGTCAGGGATTTTCTCTGCCTCGTGATGGCTGGGTGTTGTGTGATGCCCTTAGGTTAGTTAGGTTTAAGTAGTTCTAAGGTCTAGGGGACTGATGACCATAGATGTTAAGTCCCATAGTGCTCAGAGCCATTTTGATAAATGCGTCGTATAGTGTGACAGACGGTCAGCTGACTGGACCAGCTGTGTTGCTGCACTATCTTATGGAGCGTTGTTGTATACACTTTTCTCGGAACGAGGTTACTGCATTACTGGCAGACTTTCCTTTGGCTTCAAGTTTGGATACGTTCTTCCACCACGACAGGGTCTTCTGTTGTTGTAATCTATTAGCATAAAAGGTCAATTTTTTACCATCTAACCCCAGACCTTGTTCTTGTAGTGGTTTTCAGTCCAAAAACTGTTTTAATGCAGTTCTGCATGCTACTCTATCTTCTGCAAGACTCTTAAGCTCCGAGCAACTACTGCAACCTAAATCCCTCTGAGTCTGCTTACTGTATTCATCTATTGGTCTCCCTCTACGTTTTTTACCCACCACGCTTTCCTCCAGTACTAGATTTGTGGTCCCTTGCTGCCTACAAATCGATCCCTTCGTTTAGTCGGGTTGTATCACATATTGACAGGAAGTGCAAAACGGCTAAGCAGGAATGGCTAGAGGATAAATGTAAGGAGTTAGGGTAGATCACTAGGGTAAGACAGATTCTGCCTACAGGAAAATTAAAGAGTCCTTTGGAGACAAGAGAACCAAATGTATGAATATCATGGGCTCAGATGGAAAACCAGTCCTCAGGAAAGAAGGGAAAGCAGGAAGGTGGAAGGAGTATATAGAGCGTCTTAGAGTGTCTGTACAAGGGAGATATGCTTGAGGGCGATGCTATGGAAATGGAAGAGGACGTAAAGGAAAATGAGAAGGGAGTTTAGTCGAAACAAGGCCCCGGGAGTAGAAGCCATTCCGTTAGACCTGCTGATAGCCTTGGAAGAGACAGCCCTAAGAAAACTCTTGCATATGGTGAGCAAGATGTATGAGACAGGTAAAATACCCTCAGACTTCAAGAAGACTATAATAATCCCAATTCCAAAGAAAGCAGGTGTTGACGGATGTGAAAATTATCTAACTATCAGTTTAATAAGTCACGGGTGCAAAATACTAACACGAATCCTTTACAGAAGAATGCAAAAATGTAGGAACACGCGAGTCAGAGAAAGCTTTTGACCGGAGTACTCTCTTTCAAATTCTAAAGGTGGAACGGGTAAAATACAGGGAGCGAAAGGCTATTTACAATTTCTACATAAACCAGATGGCAGTTATAAGAATCGAGGGGCACGAAAGGGAAGCAGTGGTTGAGAAGAGAGTGCGAAAGGGTCGTAGCCTATTCCCTATGTTGTTCAATTTGTATATTGAGCAAGCAGTACAGGAAATCAAAGAAAAATGGGGAGAAGGAATTTAAGTTCAGGGAGACAAAATCAAAACTTTGAGGGTCGTCGATGACATTGTAATTCTGTCAGAGACAGCAAAGGACCAGGAGGAGCGGCTGAACGGACTGGACAGTATCTTGAAAGGAGGATATAAGATGAACAACAGAAGCAAAACGAGGACAATGGAATGTAGCCGAATTAAATCAAGTGATGCTGAGGGAATTAACTTAGGAAATGAGACACACCAAGTACTAAATGAGTTTTGCTATTTGGGAAGGAAAATAACTGACGATGGTCGAAGTAGAGAGGATATAGAATATAGACTGGCAATGGCAAGAAAAGCGTTTCTGAAGAAGAAAAATTTGTGTGTGAAATTCAAGATTCAGGAAGGCCTTTCTGAAAATATTTGTATGGAGTGTAGCCATGTATGGGAGTAAAATATGGACGATAAATAGTTTAGACAAGAAGAGAATAGAATCTTTTGAAATGTGGTGCCATAGAAGAATGCCGAAGATTAAATGAGTAGATCACGTAACTAATGAGGCGTTTGACTGATGCGGAAAAATTGGTATCTCGGTGGGAAGTGTGTCTTCTTACTGCCTCTCTTGCTGTATTTATGTATGAGCGCAGCAAACTGCCAGACAAAACATCTGCTGTCAACCGCCCTAGACACAGGTAACAGTATCTAAATGGCGTCTTTCTCAGACACATATATTAAATAATATCTCTGCCATTTAATAATTTACTATCTTCTTAATTTTTATGTAAATAGAGTTATGTTCGCTGTAGTTCTGGAAAAGTTTTAGCTCTACTGCATTTAAACTGTTCTTGCTAGAATTTTTAGAACGGAACTGACAGTAGAACAGGACCTCTGAACTGCCTCTTTAAGATTCCTTGTTACGACTGTTCTTTACTATTAAGCCTTGAAACTTTATACAGCTTTGTTATTTCATCAATGTAATCGAGTGCTGTATTTAGAAATTTGTATAACAAATACAAATGACAATTTACTTTGGATAAGGACGTTTACTTTCCAAATTTAGTTTTAGGTAAATAACTTGAAAAGTAATAGAGATAACCTATTGTGTCACATATATAAAGTTTTGAGGTGTAACTGATGTTACAGAAGAATTTTCATCTTTTGAGTCTAACATTTAGCGCCTTATATTTTTCGTAAAAGCGCCGATTTTAACCAAAGTATTGCTCTGATGAAGTTGAGGTTTGTAAATTTTAATTATGACATACTTTTGCACATTCTGAACAGTTTTCAGCTTTTTATCTTCATTGTTTAGCACCACTTTTTTTTCTTAAAATAATATATTTAGCGAAACATATTCATTTGATCATTCTGTGACTTGACAATGTTGGCACTAATATACAGAAGCATACATTTGCAAAATTTGGGGAAGTTATTTTAATTTTTAATTTCACTCTTAGATAACGGTCAGTCTTTTGTGTAACTCTGAAATGTAAACTTTCACGGCCGGAATCGTCACAATAAAATATTCCGTGCTATTGTGCCGTAGTCGATGGGATTTCATTTTAAAACTCGATTTTTCGTCCCCGTCAGCGGAGGATATTTTCAAGGTGATGGTAGTTTTATTGAATGTCTAATTCAGTAGCGAGTCAGGTTGTGAATCGGACATTCAACAAAGCTACAATCCCCCTTCAAAATGTCCTCCGCAGGCGTAGACGAAACGTCGAGTTTTAAAGTGAAATTCGTTCGATCTCAGCATAATAGCCCGGAATATTTTATTAACTGTAGTCCTTTGTCTGTTAAGTACGTGCGCGTTACGATGACGTGGCTCTGGCATAGTGAAATGAGGTAAGTCATGGTACAGTCACTCGCCTCTGTATCTCTCACAATGATACAGAGCTTTCGGGAGGGCGACTGTTCAAACCCGAGTCCCGCCATCCCGGTTTAGGTCTTCCGTGGTTTTCTTAATCGCTTCAGGCAAATGCAAGTGTGGTTCCATTGATAGGGGACGGCCGACTCCCTTCCCCATCCTTCCCTAATTGGATAGAACCGATGACCTCGCTATATGGTACCTTCCCCCAAATTAATCAACCAACCAACCAACTTTGTGCGTGTGAAACTGTGACAACGTTTTCGAAAAGTCTGCTAATCGTGTGAGGTGAGATGTGGGTACTAGCCTGGTACTGGATCAGTCTCGCGTGGGATACTACTTAAAGAACTTGCCCCCCTTCTAACAGCCGTGTACCGCAAGTCTCTAGAGGAACGGAAGGTTCCAAATGATTGGAAAAGAGCACAGGTAGTCCCAGTTTTCAAGAAGGGTCGTCGAGCAAATGCGCAAAACTATAGGCCTATATCTCTGACATCGATCTGTTGTAGAGTTTTAGAACATGTTTTTTGCTCGCGTATCATGTCATTTCTGGGAACCCGAAATCTACTCTGTAGGAATCGACATGGATTCCGGAAACAGCGATCGTGTGAGACCCAACTCGCTTTATTTGTTCATGAGACCCAGATATTATTAGATACAGGCTCCCAGGTAGATGCCATTTTCCTTGGCTTCTGGAAGGCGTTCGATGCAGTTCCCCACTGTTGCGCTATAAACAAAGTTAGAGCCTACGGAATATCAGACCAGCTGTGTGGCTGGATTGAAGAGTTTTCAGCAAGCAGAACACAGCATGTTGTACTCAATGGAGAGATGTCTACAGATGTTAAAATAACCTCTGGCGTACCACAGGGGTGTGTTATGGGACCATTGCTTTTCACAATATGTATAAATGACCTAATAGATAGTGTCGGAAGTTCCATGCGGCTTTTCGCGGATGATGCTGCAGTATACAGAAAAGTTGCATCATTAGAAATTTGCAGCGAAATGCAGGAAGATCTGTAGCGGATAGGCATTTGGTGCAGGGAGTGGCAACTGACCCTTAACATAGACAAATGTAATCTATTGCGAATACATAGAAAGAAGGATCCTTTAATGTATTATTATATGATAGAGAAACAAACACTGGTAGCAGTTACTTCTGTAAAATATCTGGGAGTATGCGTACGGAACGATTTGAAGTGGAATGATCATATAAAATTAATTGTTGGTAAGGCGGGTGCCAGGTTGAGATTCATTGGGAGAGTCCTTAGAAAATGTAGTCCAGCAACAAAGGAGGTGGCTTACAAAACACTCTTTCGAGCTATACTTGAGTATTGCTCATCAGTGTGGGATCCGTACCAGGTCTGGTTGACAGAGGAGATAGAAAAGATCCAAAGAAGAGCGGCGCGTTTCGTCACAGGGTTATTTGGTAAGCGTGATAGCGTTACGGAGATGTTAAGCAAACTCAAGTGACAGACTCTGCAAGAGAGGCGCTCTGCATCGCGGTGTAGCTTACTGTCCAGGTTACGAGAGGGTGCGTTTCTGGATGAGGTATCGAATATATTGCTTGCCCCTACATATACCTCCCGAGGAGATCACGAATGTAAAATTAGAGAGATTCGAGCGCGCACGGAGGCTTTCCCCCCGGATCTGCCTGCTCCGTGACCTTTGTCGATTTCCCAAGGATGGTACCCCTACACTTGTTTATCGTCGGGCATTTGCTGCTCTATGTGCACAAATGACGGACGCCACATTTATTTACACCGACGGCTCGAAAACATCGTTAGGTGCAGGGAGTGCCTATATTGTTGGCGACACCCCAAATCAATTTCGGCTTCGCGACCAGTGTTCGGTGTATACTGCGGAGCTTTACGCTGTTCTCCAGGCTGTCCACTACATACGCCGCCATCGGCGGATACAGTACGTTATCTGCTCAGATTCTCTCAGCTCTCTCCTCAGTCTCCAAGCTCTTTACCCTGTGCACCCTCTGGTCCACCGGATTCAGGACTGTCTGCGCTTGCTCCATCTGGGGGGCGTCTCGGTGGCGTTCCTCTGGCTCCCGGGACACGCTGGTATCTGTGGGAATGAGGCGGCCGATATAGCGGCCAAGGCTGCAGTCTCTCTTCCTCGGCCAGCTATTCAGTCGCTTCCCTTCACCGATATACGGAGCGGTTTATGTCGCAAAGTTGCTCATTTATGGCATGCGCATTGGTCAACACTTCCGAATAATAAATTGCGGGAAGTGAAAGCTCTTCCTTGCGCTTGGACTTCTTCCTCCCGAACGCGTCGTCGGGAGGAGGTAATTTTAACTCGTCTCCGGATAGGGCACTGTCTTTTTAGCCATCGACATCTTTTAAGCGGCGATCCTCCCCCACTCTGTCCCCACTGCTCTCAGCTGTGGACGGTAAGACACCTTTTAATTGAGTGCCCCTATTTTAATCCGTTACGCTCCCGTCTACAGCTATCGCCTGATCTATCGTCGATTTTAGCAGATGACACGCGCTCAGCCGACCGCGTTCTCCAGTTTATTAGTGCTAGTGAAATGACGTCAGTCATTTGACGCTTTTTTTGGGGACAACCAACCACTTTCTGTAGTGGATTTTTAAGCCTTCCTTCTGCTTTTAGTTTCTCCAATTTTATGACTTTGTTCCCATTGCTGCTGATTTTCAGTTTCGGGTTTTTTACTGTTTCCTAAGTCACAGGCTGGGCGCTAATGACCATAGCAGTTTTGCGCCCTAAAACCAAACCAAACCAAAAACGGAGGCTTTCCGGCAGTCGTTCTTGCCGCGAACCGTACGCGACTGAAACAGGAAAGGGATGTAATGACAGTGGCACGTAATGTGCCCTCCGCCACACACCGTTGGGTGGCTTGCGGAGTATAAATGTAGACGTAAGGCCTACATGCACTCAGGCTGGCACACATGACCTCGTCGTTAATCCGCTAGGTGGATTTGATCTGGTTGTCGGAGAATCCCACCGAATCCCAGAAGCGGCGTACTAACACAGGCGACTATCCGAGTGTGTGTCGAAAAGTAGCTATCTTGAGAGGATAAATTAACTTTTGATTCTAGAACGTGCACGTTGGATGCAATATGTTCTCTTTTTGTGGCACTGAAAGCTGTCAGTGCTGTTACCGGAAGAAAATTGACTAGTAGAAGGAAATCTGCGCTGACTGTCGTTGCGAGCACTATCATCAGGGGAAATTTTTGCTTCGCGGACCGACCCTACAGCTTGCAGAAGACCGTCAGAATATAAAGTGCTGAAAAAATTCGCATCAGTCGAAACGCGCCAACACCGGCGGTGTGGTGAAGTGGAGAGAGCTATGGCGGACCGTGACATCGCTAATTCCGTCACTGCCAGCACTCGGCGTAGCCGACGCTCTCTGCCGGATGGACCGCCGAGGTACTCACACACAAATTCGAGGAGAGCGCCGCCGCGGCAGAGGTAAGAGCCCGGCGCACACGCGATATGTAATTCCCGCCGCATTTTGTTTTTCGTGCGCGGCTGCCGCTGCCGACCGGCCGAGAGCAACGAAGCGGCGGCGGCGGCGGCGGCTTATCCATTAAAGCGCCGGCTCACGACCGCCATAAAACACCCCCGCCGCACCCCCACCCCGCTGGCGGAACACTCTCTCAATTAATTGCAGTCGAAAATTCTTTGTTGCCGCTGTGCCGGATTTATTGCCGGCAGCGCAGCGCCTACGCAGGTGTCTACTTCTGCTCCCCTGAGGTGCAAAAGTCCTCCCGCGGAGAAAACGTGAGCCGCTACGGACCACTGAAAGCGCTCTCTCTCTCCCTCTCTCTCTCTCGCTCTATGTCTTCCTCTCACAGTACTGGTCTTTTTTCGAAGCGAAATGAAAGGAAGCGTGTATCGAGCAGTAAGTTTCGTATGTTTCATGTCATTTGCGAAATACACCGATAGCTTTAGCAGTCGAGTCCGAAGTACGAGGCGTGTTTTTTTTAAGTAAGTACCGTTTCGAAATTAAAAAAAAATACGTGCTAAGATATCACAATAATTTTATTTTTACATGAAAGCCTGTACCTTAATCTACTTTTTTATACATAATTTTCGTCAATATTGAAGCACTTGCAATAAAGTTGTACCAGTTTTTGAATACCCTCCTCATAGAAGTCTGCCGCCTGACTTGTTAACCACTGCATCACCACCGTTTTGACTTCATCATCTTGAAGACGCTGACCGCCCAGGTGTTTCTTCAAGTGCAGGAACAGGTGGTAGTTACTGGGCGCAAGATCGGGGCTGTACGGAGGATGATCTAGAGTTTCCCATCGAAAAGATGTGATGAGATCTTTGGTCTGATTCGCCACATGCGGACGGGCATTGTCTTGCAGCAAAACGATGCCCTTGCTCAACTTCCATGGACTGTTGCTTTGTTTCTGGTGTGATGTAGGCCACCCATGTTTCATCGCCCGTAACAATTTGGCTTAAGAAATCATCACCGTCGTTGTAGTACAGCTCAAGGAAAGTCAATGCACTGTCTAAACGTTTGGTTTTGTGCACATCCGTCAACATTTTCGGTACCCAACGTGCGCACAATTTTCGGCAGTTCAAGTGCTCGGTCACAATGCCATACAAAACACTACCAGAAACATTAGGAAAGTCATCCCGCAAGGAGGAAATAGTAAAGCGTCTGTTTTGTCTCACCTTATTGTCCACTTCCTGCACCAAACGTTCATTAACGACCGAAGGACGCCCACTCCGTTGTTCATCATGCATATTTGTGCGGCCATCTTTAAATGCTCGTTCCCACTTTCTTACCATTCCATCACTCATAACGTTTTATCCGTAAACTGCATAGATCTCACAACGAATATCGATCTTAAACACTCAGTACACAACGTAAACAAGGAAGAATCAGACTGTAATGGCGTCAGTGCGTAGATTAAGGTACAGGCTTTCATGTAAAAATAAAGTTATTGAGATATCTTAGCACGTGTTTTTTTTTAAATTTCAAAACGGTACTTACTTAAAAAAACACGCCTCGTACGTTTACAAACCAAGATAGGTCATAAAAGTTACGTAAACAAATGTGCAGAGACGTATACCAGCTATCGGTAAAAAGAACTTAATTTCCTGGGTATTTACACATAAAACGGGATTTTTTATTGTGGTTTCGTGAATACTGAAATGTTTGCTCTTGAGTTACTGTAAAATGTATTGATCGAAGATGTATCACAGAGCAAGGTGGCGCAGTAGTGAGCACACTGGACTCCCATTCGGGAGGACGACGGTTCAAATCCGCGTCCGGCAATCGTGGTAGAGGTTTTCCGTGATTTCCCTAAATCGCTTAAGGTAAATGATCACAGGTAAGTGAACACAGGGTTGTCGTAGCGAGATTGAATACTGTAATCCTCAAATCCTCGAAAAATAATCGAAAAATACACTTATTCAAAAAAGCAGATAAAAATTCACTTGACGCCTTCCTGAGAGACAATCTTCACTCATTCCAAATTAATAATATAAGTGTAGACCAGATGATGCTTAAATTCAAAGAAATAGTATCGGCAGCAATTGAGAGATTTATACCTAATAAATTAACAAACGACGGAGCTGATCCTCCTTGGTACGCAAAACGGCTTAGAACACTGTTGCAGAAACAATGAAACAAACATGCCAAATTTAAACAGACGCAAAACCCCAAGATTGGCGATCCTGTATAGGAGCTCGAAATTTAGCATGGACTTCAATGCGAGATGCCTATAACAGTTTGTCTCGAAACCTGGCAGAAAATCCTAAGAGATTCTGGTCGTATGTGAAATATGTTAGCGGCAAGAAACAATCAATGCCCTCTCTGCACGATAGCAGTGGAGATACTATCGAAGACAGTGCTGCCAAAGCAGAGTTACTAAACACAGCCCTCCGAAATGCCTTCACAAAAGAGGACGAAGTAAATATTCCAGAATTCGAATCAAGAACAGCTGCCAACATGAGTAACGTAGAAGTGAATATCCTCGGAGTAGTGAAGCAACTCAAATCACTTAATAAAAGGAAGTCTTCTGGTCCAGACTGTATAACAATTAGGTTCCTTTGGGAGTATGCTGATGCATTAGCTCCATACTTAACAATCATATACAACCATTCGCTCGACGAAAGATCTGTACCCAAAAACTGGAAAGTTGCACAGGTCACACCAATGTGTAAGAAAGGTAGTAGGTGTAATTCACTAAATTACAGGCCCATATCGTTAACGTCGATATGCAGCAGGATTTTGGAACATATATTGTGTTCAAACATTATGAATTACCTCGAAGAAAACGATCTATTGACACACAGTCAACATGGGTTTAGAAAACATCGTTCCTGTGAAACACAACTCGCTCTTTATTCTCATGAAGTGTTGAGTGCTATTGACGGACTTCAGATCGATTCCGTATTTCTGGATTTGCGGAAGGCTTTTGACACTGTACCACACAAGCGACTCGTAGTGAAATTGCGTGCTTATGGAATATCGTCTCAGTTATGTGACTGAATTTGTGATTTCCTGTCAGAGAGGTCACAGTTCGTAGTAATTGACGGGAAGTCATCGAGTAAAACAGAAGTGATTTCTGGCGCTCCCCACGATAGTGTTATCGGCCTGTTGCTGTTCCTTACCTATATAAACTATTTTGGAGACAATCTGAGCAGCAGTCTTCGGTTTATCGACTAATAAAGTCATCAGAAGACCAAAACAAACTGCAAAACGATTTAGAAAATATATCTGAATGGTACGATAAGTGGCAGTTGACTCTAAATAACGAAAAGTGTGAGGTCATCCACATGGGTGCTAAAAGGAACTCCTTAAACTTCGGTTACACGATAAATCAGTCTAATCTAAATGCCGTAAATTCAACTAAAAACCTAGGTGTTACAATTACGAACAACTTAAATTGGAGGGAACACACAGAAAAAGTTGTGGGGAAGGCTAACCAAAGACTGCGTTTTAGTGGCAGGAGATTTAGAAAATGTAACAGACCTACTAAGGAGACTGTCTACACAAGGCTTGCCCGTCCTCTTTTAGAATACTGCTGCCCATTGTGGGATCCTCACCAGATAGGACTGACGGAGTACATCGAAAAAGTTTAAAGAAAGGCAGCACGTTTTGTATTATCGCGAAATATGGGAGATAGTGTCACAGAAATGATACAGGATTTGGGCTGGAAACCATTAAAAGAAAGGCGTTTTTCGTTGCGACGGAATCTTCTCACGAAATTCCAATCACCAACATTCTCCTCCGAATGCGAAAATATTTTGTTGACACCAACCTACATAGGGAGGAACGATCACCAAGATAAAATAAGGGAAATCAGAGGTCGTACAGAAAGATATAGGTGTTCATTCTTTCCGCGCGGTATAAGAGATTGGAATAATAGAGAATTGTTCAAATGGTTCAAATGGCTCTGAGCACTATGGGACTTAACATCTATGGTCATCAGTCCCCTACAACTTAGAACTACTTAAACCTAACTAACCTGAGGACATCACACAACACCCGGTCATCACGAGGCAGAGAAAATCCCTGACCCCGCCGGGAATCGAACCCGGGAACCCGGGCGCGGGAAGCGAGAACGCTACCGCACGACTACGACCTGCGGACGTGAGAATTGTGAAGGTGGTTCGATGAACCCTTTGCCTGGCACTTAAATGTGATTTACAGAGTATCTATGTAGATGTAGATGTGGATGTAAATGCCGGGATGGTTCCTTTGTAAGGGCACGGCTGACTTTCTTCCCTATTTTTCCCTAATCTGATGGGACCAATGACCTCGCTCTTCGGTCCCCTCCCCCAAAAGCAATCAACCAAACAAGATATACGTTATAACCGCTGTGTCTACCAGCGCCGCTCAGTCAGTACACTCGACAACAATCGTGTGTAGTTAGACGTGTGCATGCCGCCTAGTCAGTGCCGCAGTGCACTCGTAGCAACACATGAATGTTGGACTCTGGTGAGTCATACGTTTCGCGAGCAAGCAGACTGTCCTGCAGAATACAATGAATGCGCAGCGGCGCAGGTGTATGGAAGGGCCTCCCGAGATAGTGGAATCATCATAGATTCGCTTTTGTTTACAGGGACTTGCGGAAAATTGAAAGTGCCCATCTGGTGGACCGAGCGAGGTGGCGCAGTGGTTACCACACTGGACTCGCTTACGGGAGGACGACGGTTCAAACCCGGGCACGGCCGATTTCCTTTCTTATCCTTCCCTAATCCGAGCTTCTGCTCCGTCTCTAAGGACCTCGTTGCCGACAGGAAGTTAAACACTAATTTCCTGCTCCTCCACATCTGATGCTTTCCAATAAACTTTGCACTGTGTGGTATATGGCACATCGAATTCAAAATGGATAGGTCAATTCTTCCTTTACTCCTTTTTTTGCCGGCGGTATTGTGCAACATTATCATTTACAGGTCGACTACCCAGGCTACTCACGGTGTGATTGCGGAACCATAAGATTTACTATTAGGTACTGACCACTAGCTGTCACTTCCTACACTCGAGGTTGAAAAACACTTCTGGCGCCTTTTCTGCGTTGAGACTGACTGCGTAGTTGAAGCTTCTATTGCGGTACGCTGTCTTGTTTGTGACTGTAGAGATCAATCAATTTCAAATTTTGTAGATGGTAAGTGTTACGCGTCTTTAAAATCACGTTTTGTGTACCGAAAGTCGTTACTACGAGTCAGCTTTCGTGCTAAACAAGATTATCATGTGTAATGTCAGTCTGCAGTCATTGGAAACTAAGAGTTGAATCATCCCCTCACCAATAAAATCAGGAAATTGGCGTACTCCTGGCCTGGCCACTTACGTACTGTGCTGAATGAATTACCAGGTGATCAGAAGTCAGTAACCTCGTACAGTGACAACGAAAGTGAAATGCTAGCACCACATAATGTAGATCTAGCATTTTCTTGGTACGGTTATAAAGACTTCCAGCACTATCTTCAACGAAATTAATACAAAAATGGCTCTGAGCACTATGGGACCTTTTCATCTGAGGTCACAGTCCCCAGAACTTAGAACTACTTAAACCTAAGGAACCTAAGGACATCACACACTTCCATGCACGAGGCAGGATTCGAACCTGCGACCGTAGTAGTCACGCGGTTCCGCACTGAAGCGCCTACAACCGCTCGGCCACCATGGCCGGCTGAAATTAATACAGAAGACAGAAAATATCAGAATTATTTTAAGGTTTCTATCCCTGCAGAGCTTGCAGCAATATCAGTTTGATTGCCAACAACAAGAACAAATAAAGCAGTAAGCATCAGCTGTTACAAAACGCACATTCGACAGGCTAAACGGATTGCTGGAGCAGCATGCACAGGGTAATTCAGCCGTCCCTACCGATGACGTTTTAAGCATCTTCCGCTATGCTTTCATCAGGAACGATATCCAGAAAGGCGACAGCCACGCAATCCCTCTCAGGGTTTTGGGCGACTGTTAACAAACAGAGTAATAATGTTAAAAATAAAAGTGAGGACTGGCCATCAGTTACACAGTATTTTTGGACCAAGATATACTTTACTTCTGGCATACTTATCCAAGTGTATTCAATCTTCCTTTGTATAATTAGCAGTGCAGTCATATAGTTTTTGGATCTTTCGTAAATGGCTCAGAGACGTTGCCTTATAAAGTGTATTTCGCTTTCGGAAACAAAGAAATTGACAGGATATATAAAAAACGCAAGAATCTGGTACGTAACCCAATGAAAAGATTAATACATGACTCACTACAACAATGCGTTAAAGTAGTTTCATAAAAAAAATTGTGCAATAGGTCTGATGTCTCTTTGTATACTGTGTAAGTAAGCTGTTTAGGTTTTTATGTTGGTAACGCCACGTAGCGCTCCGTATGAAAATCACTGGCTGTTCTGTGTGCAGTCTGTGGCTGGGTGGCATTGTTGCAATAGTCGCTATTGTAGTGTTGGGCAGCTGGATGTTAACAGCGCGTAGCGTTGCGCAGTTGGAGTTGAGCCGCCAGCAGTGGTGGATGTGGGGAGAGAAATGGCGGAGTTTTGAGAGCGGATGATCTGGACGTGTGTACATCAGAGACAGTAAATTTGTAAAACTGGATGTCATGAACTGCTATATACATTATGACTTTTGAACACTATTAAGGTAAATGCATTGTTTGTTCTCTATCAAAATCTTTCATTTGCTAACTATGCCCATCAGTAGTTAGTGCCTTCAGTAGTTTGAATCTTTTATTTAGCTGGCAGTAGTGGCGCTCGCTGTATTGCAGTAGTTCGAGTAACGAGGATTTTTGTGAGGTAAGTGATTTGTGAAAGGTATAGGTTAATGTTAGTCAGGGCCATTCTTTTTTAGTTGCGTTAAAAATATTGTATGTCAGTTTAGTGTTGATCAGAATAGGTAAAGAGCGAAATGTCTGAGTAAGTTCAGTTCTGCGAAATTTTGACAATGTGCTTCACATCTCCAGAGCGAACTGGCCAACAAAATTGTTTTCACGAGGGGTAGCATAAAACGACATCGGTAGGGGCAGATGAATCACCCTCTACATCTCTGGAGGCAACATCAAGGAAGTATGCGTCGTGTAGCACAGTGAGATAGCCCTGTTGTAGCAAATGTATATCCGAGAAATGTGTTGTTGGACTGTGACAGACTACAGACCACAAAAAGAGAGGGAGGGAGAGAGAGAGAGAGAGAGAGAGAGAGAGAGAGAGAGAGAGAGAGAGAAAACAATCCCTTCTTAACCATTGCTTTCCCTGTGAAAAATTTACATTAAAGACGATGTAAAACAACTGTATTTGTATTTCTGTATACTTGTATTTCTGTTTATTGGAATATAACTGATTGTAGATATGTTAAAAAAGATAAAATTCTAACTAATGTTTAATGGTAAACAATGGGTTAAATCAGAATGGTCTGTTTAGAGCAAATACAATGCCTGACAAAAACAAAATATGAAGCATCAAAAAGACATGGTCGGACGTCAGTGTGACATTTGTACACGTTGTAACGGAACATATTAAAGGCTTTACTTTAATGAAGTATGCGATACCCTCCAAATTCAATCAGTTTAACGAGTATTTATGATTATAGAAAAGTTATTGTGTATGTTAACAATGATTGCATAACATGTCTCCATAAACAGTCAACCCATTAAATTATACTGAATAACTGACCCACACAAAAGTTAATATCACTTGATCACTGATACAGCAAATGTCATCATGTAAAAACACTAAGTTCATCTTAAATAATTAATATGAAGTACGAAAAATAGTGGCCAACTTAGGTATTTTGGATCTCCTTAAATAAAAATCACCCAGTGAAACCTATTTGTTCACTAGGAGTGTTTTCACTCAGTATTCACGTAATCAATCCTATTTTAGACGAAAACCAATGTAATTCTTAATAATTCATGTTACTTAATTATTTATGCAAATTAGAGAATTCAATTGACAAACTTCTAAAAAACGGCCTTTTTGTAACAAAGAATTATTCTGTCAAGTCAAAAAATCTGTCTGTCATTTTAATAACATGTTAAATTATGTCACTCGATGCAAATTAATAACTTATCTGCACAAATTATGATAACAGATGTACATGTGACTTATAAACTATATCTCTTTTTAGTAGTTCTTTGACAATGTTATAAATAAAAGCAGCAAGAAGGGTCGAGGAGGCAGTCGGAATGTCACTTTGGTAAAGTGTGTTTCTGTGTTATTGTTTGAGGTGGATAAACAATGCAAAGAACATGTAAAGGAAGTACTACTTTGTGTTGTCATGGTCTTTGGTGGACAGTGGAATTAAGATGGCCACCAGAGTAATAAATATTTGATGTTTACATATTTGTTGGTTTCGCTCGTTCTTTATCATCAAAAGCACATAAAAAACACTGGACCTCATGTTTTTAACCCTAGACAACCAGATTTAGAGCCAGCATCAGCATCGAGACACAGCATCGATCCAGCAAGCAGCAGCGATTACCACAATGCATTTTAATGGTGCCAACCTAACATCAAGTGGTAACAAGCTCCGTAAATGGGAGTGAAATAGTGGGATTATAGCAATTAGCAATATGTACGACTAGGCGACCATTACAACGTACACACCATCTCTGGGTATATAAATGGTATGAGTCGTAATTCTCTGTAAAAGCTAGAACTGCTACTAGAATGCATTAGCGTTGTTCGTGTGTAATGTTGTTACCAGGCTTGCCACGGTGCATAAGGGGAGTGAACAGGGTCAGATGTTGAGCCATAATCATGGGAGAGACGGAGATATCGCGTACCCATATGAGACAGCGTTATAAGCATCTGACAGAGTTCGAAAAGGGTCTGATTGTGGGTTTCCCTTTGGTCAGCTGGTCGAATCGTGCAATATCTAGATTCGGATGCCATAGGGGCCCGATGATGAACTGCGTGGGAACGTGAGGGCGGGCATAAGCCACGTCAAGGTGCCAGTTGACCACTTCTGCCCACCATAAGGGAGGAACGACCGCACTGTGCATCAGACACACCATAACACATTAACATCTGCGCCTGCCATCCGGGAACAAGTACTGGGCACGTTGCAACATTCTGTGTCATCACGCACCGTTCGTCAGAGATTGGCAGCAGCCGGACTAGGGAATTACCATCCCGTATGTAGGATTAGATTAAGGAAAGGCAAACCTACGTTTCTAGCATTTGTAGACTTAAAGAAAGCTTTTGACAACGTTGACTGAAATACTCCCTTTCAAATTCTGAAGGTGGCAGGGGTAAAATACAGGGAGCGACAGGCTATTTCCAATTTGTACAGAAACCAGATGGCAGTTATAAGAGTCGAGGGACATGAAATGGAAGCAGTGGTTGGGAAGGGAGTGAGACAGGGTTATAGCCTATCCCCGATGTTATTCAATCTGTATATTGAGCAAGCAGTAGAGGAAACAAAAGAAAAATTGGAGTAGGAATTAAAATCCATGGAGAAGAAATAAAAACTTTGAGGTTGGCCGATGACATTGTAATTCTGTCAGTCCTGAGACTGGTTTGATGCAGCTCTCCATGCTACACTATCCTGTGCAAGCTTCTTCATCTCCCAGTACCTACTGCAGCCTACATCCTTCTGAATCTGCTTAGTGTATTGATCTCTTGGTCTCCCTCTACGATTTTTACCCTCCACGCTGCCCTCCAATGCTAAATTTGTGATCCCTTGATGCCTCAAAACATGTCCTACCAACCGATCCCTTCTTCTACTCAAGTTGTGCCACAAACTTCTCTTCTCCCCAATCCTATTCAATACCTCCTCATTAGTTACGTGATCTACCCACCTTATCTTCAGCATTCTTCTGTAGCACCACATTTCGAAAGCTTCTATTCTCTTCTTGTCCAAACTGGTTATCGTCCATGTTTCACTTCCATACATGGCTACACTCCATACAAATTCTTTCAGAAACGACTTCCTGACACTTAAATCTATACTCAATGTTAACAAATTTCTCTTCTTCAGAAACGCTTTCCTTGCCATTGCCAGTCTACATTTTATATCTTCTCTACTTCGACGATCATCAGTTATTTTGCTCCCCGAATAGCAAAACTCCTTTACTACTTTAAGTGTCTCATTTCCTAATCTAATTCCCTCAGCATCACCAGACTTAATTCGACTACATTCCATTATCCTCGTTTTGTTTTTGTTGATGTTCATCTTATATCCTCCTTTCAAGACACTATCCATTCAGCTGCTCTTCCAAGTCCCTTGCTGTCTCTGACAGAATTACATCAGCAAACCTCAAAATTTTTATTTCTTCTCCATGGATTTTAATACCTACTCCGAATTTTTCTTTTGTTTCCTTCACTGCTGGCTCAATATACAGATTGAATAACATCGGGGAGAGGCTACAACCCTGTCTCACTCCTTTCCCAACCACTGCTTCCCTTTCATGTCCCTCGATTCTTATAACTGTCATCTGCTTTCTCTAAAAACTGTAAATAGCTTTTCGCTCCCTGTGTTTTACCCCTGCCACCTTCAGAATTTGAAAGAGAGTATTCCAGTTAACGTTGTCAAAAGCTTTCTCTAAGTCTACAAATGCTAGAAATGTAGGTTTGCCTTTTCTTAATCTTTCTTCTAAGATAAGTCGTAAGGTTAGTATTGCCTCACGTGTTCCAACATTTCTACGGAATCCAAACTGATCTTCCCCGAGGTCGGCTTCTACCAGTTTTTCCATTCGTCTGTAAAGAATTCGCGTTAGTATTTTGCAGCTGTGACTTATTAAACTGGTAGTTCGGTAATTTTCACATCTGTGAACACCTGCTTTCTTTGGGATTGGAATTATTATATTCTTCTTGAAGTCTGTGGGTATTTCGCCTGTCTCATGGAGATTGAATAATTATCAAGTTCGAGTGCAGAAAAAAATTAAAAACTGGCTAGGATTAGAACCGACGTTCTCCCGAATGAGAGACCAGTGTGTTAACAGTGACCCACCTCGCTCCGTCCGTGTTCAGCAGACTAACGTTGGGGTGTGGCGAAAGCCTACCGTCAGATCAGCTGCGAACCTTACAGGCTAAACTGGTATACGTTATCTTAATATCGGCTGATGCGCGTGAGAGATTTTCGGATGCGGATAAGAAATCTGCAGATCCGATGAGCATGGAGGTAGCTCACCTTCTTGTTGCTTACATTAGTTGTTGGAACAGACACAGCCATAAGTAAACAACAACAACCTAGTTCTGTCCGCAATCACTAATGGCTTCATTTGTGTAAACAATAGCATTATTATCAGAATACTTTATTGTTTTCGTCCTTGCATCAATAAATTTGTAAAAACTTTCTTAAAAGCAGTCATTTTCCTGGTATGCCACTTAGAGCGTTGTTACTAAAGTATTTATTTTCTCATTTGGCTCATTGTTTTCTGCGGTTGTGCGATGACCATTACTCTTCTGTAGTATCAGAATGCCTTATCAATTTTTTTGAACAGAAGTCAACTGAGTGCAAATAGAGATACATTGTACTTTCATTCTCCTAAGAAATGCCACATTTTTCACTTTGAACCTTTTTTAATTTGCTCTCCGCAATTGTTAGCTAAATAGATATTGCTGCTGGAGGATCACATACATTTCTTCTACAAATGGCCAGAACATAAAACATACACTCCTGGAAATGGAAAAAAGAACACATTGACACCGGTGTGTCAGACCCACCATACTTGCTCCGGACACTGCGAGAGGGCTGTACAAGCAATGATCACACGCACGGCACAGCGGACACACCAGGAACCGCGGTGTTGGCCGTCGAATGGCGCTAGCTGCGCAGCATTTGTGCACCGCCGCCGTCAGTGTCAGCCAGTTTGCCGTGGCATACGGAGCTCCATCGCAGTCTTTAACACTGGTTGCATGCCGCGACAGCGTGGACGTGAACCGTATGTGCAATTGACGGACTTTGAGCGAGGGCGTATAGTGGGCATGCGGGAGGCCGGGTGGACGTACCGCCGAATTGCTCAACACGTGGGGCGTGAGGTCTCCACAGTACATCGATGTTGTCGCCAGTGGTCGGCGGAAGGTGCACGTGCCCGTCGACCTGGGACCGGACCGCAGCGACGCACGGATGCACGCCAAGACCGTAGGATCCTACGCAGTGCCGTAGGGGACCGCACCGCCACTTCCCAGCAAATTAGGGACACTGTTGCTCCTGGGGTATCGGCGAGGACCATTCGCAACCGTCTCCATGAAGCTGGGCTACGGTCCCGCACACCGTTAGGCCGTCTTCCGCTCACGCCCCAACATCGTGCAGCCCTGCCTCCAGTGGTGTCGCGACAGGCGTGAATGGAGGGACGAATGGAGACGTGTCGTCTTCAGTGATGAGAGTCGCTTCTGCCTTGGTGCCAATGATGGTCGTATGCGTGTTTGGCGCCGTGCAGGTGAGCGCCACAATCAGGACTGCATACGACCGAGGCACACAGGGCCAACACCCGGCATCATGGTGTGGGGAGCGATCTCCTACACTGGCCGTACACCACTGGTGATCGTCGAGGGGACACTGAATAGTGCACGGTACATCCAAACCGTCATCGAACCCATCGTTCTACCGTTCCTAGACCGGCAAGGGAACTTGCTGTTCCAACAGGACAATGCACGTCCGCATGTATCCCGTGCCACCCAACGTGCTCTAGAAGGTGTAAGTCAACTACCCTGGCCAGCAAGATCTCCGGATCTGTCCCCCATTGGGCATGTTTGGGACTGGATGAAGCGTCGTCTCACGCGGTCTGCACGTCCAGCACGAACGCTGGTCCAACTGAGGCGCCAGGTGGAAATGGCATGGCAAGCCATTCCACAGGACTACATCCAGCATCTCTACGATCGTCTCCATGGGAGAATAGCAGCCTGCATTGCTGCGAAAGGTGGATATACACTGTACTAGTGCCGACATTGTGCATGCTCTGTTGCCTGTGTCTATGTGCCTGTGGTTCTGTCAGTGTGATCATGTGATGTATCTGAGCCCAGGAATGTGTCAATAAAGTTTCCCCTTCCTGGGACAATGAATTCACGGTGTTCTTATTTCAATTTCCAGGAGTGTATTTAACTCGAATGGCGTGCGACAAATTCTACTAGGGAAGCACGCTGAGAGCTTTAATATACTCTGACCGCTACGCGCGTTTTAGTGGTACTCTAAGCCTTGTAATACTTACAAAAACACCAGAATCGAGTTGAAATGCAATGATGCAGCAATCTAAGAACCTTGTGATAATATACGTGGAAATCACCGCTTCAGTTGCAAGGCTTTTGCTTTTAAAGTCACGACCGATTTCAGGCTAACGAGTGCCCGCCATCAGGAGGAACTACTCGTAAAGGTGAACTCCGAATTCCAGCACCGCGAGGCTGGGCAGCGCGGAGGCGACCACCGCCGACGAGCGAGCGAGTGATGACATTCGGGACAAGACTGAACTTGAAGGAAGGGTCAATAAAAATAAACTAACTGAAATTCCCATAGCCTGCCGCAAATGATTTTATCAGCAAATCTAAAAACTCCCCTAATTAATTTAAATCATATCACGGGAAATAAAATTGAACATTGAAACAGATTATTGTAGTGGACTGACAAGGCAGCCAGTCCACAGAGACGGGTAGCCGAAAGGGCACACGTACACACACGCCGACTGGCGCGAAGTCTGGAACAGGATACGTGATGAATGTGATAAAGAAAAGAACGTAGCTACTAGAACACTTAACTTTTATATCGTCCTTTGGTATACAGCATTCTTGATGATACAAGTGAGACTCTTTAAATTCATGAAGTAACTAATGGCGCCTTGCTAGGTCGTAGCCATGGACTTAGCTGAAGGCTATTCTAACCGTCTCTCGGCAAATGAGAGAAAGGCTTCGTCAGTGTAGTCGCTAGCAAAGTCGTCGTACAACTGGGGGCGAGTGCTAGTACGTCTCTCGAGACCTGCCTTGTGGTGGCGCTCGGTCTGCGATCACACAGTGGCGACACGCGGGTCCGACATGTACTAATGGACCGCGGCCGATTTAAGCTACCACCTAGCAAGTGTGGTGTCTGGCGGTGACACCACAATTATTTTCATTTATGCTTAGCTGGACTTCATAGAAAGAACCTGAGGTGTTCAATAAGCAATACAACATATTTTTTCTCGGCCAATTTCGGTCGAAAAATGCGGAATTTATTGTGGGACATGGTGGAATAGTCCCGCTACAGCCCCTACAGTTTTACCAAGTTCCAACAGACAGTGGCGCTATATGTAACTTTCAAAATGGTGTCTGTAAAGGAGGTACGTTCCAAGCAGAAAGCTGTCATTGAGTTTCTATTGATGGAAAACTAGAGCATCGCAGGTATTCCCAGACGCTTGCAAAATGCCTGAGGAGATCTGGCAGTGAACAAAAGCACTGTGAGTCGTTGGGCGAGGCGTCTGTCACCATCTTAACAAGATCGTGCAAACCTGTTCCCGGCTTCGCGTGACCACGCGGTTCTAGGCGCGTCAGTCAGGAACCGCGCTGCTGCTACGGTCGCAGGTTCGAATTCTGCTCCGGGCATGGATGTGTGTGATGTCCTTAGGTTAGTTAGGTTCAAGTAGTTCTAAGTCTAGGGGACTGATGACCTCAGAAGTTAAGTTACATAGTGGTCAGAGCCATTTGAACCATTTTTTTGTTTATTTTACTATAACGTAAGAGCCTGTTGGATCTCTCGCGTGCAGGTCAGCCTCACAAAGTTGTGACTCGTGCAATGCCGGAAGGTGCAGATATTCTCATTCGAGGAGGTCGACGGATCAGAGCCAGATACCTCGCTGTTGAGCTGGATGTGTCTGTTGTTACTGCTGACACACTCGTCCACCTGCTGAGGTACTCAAAAGTGTGTACCCGTTGGGCTCCTCGGCGCCTAACGAAGATCTCAAAGAGCAACGAAGGACCATCTTTGCGGAATTGCTCGCGCGTTACGAGGCTGATCGTGACAGTTTTTTGTCGGACATCGACATAGGTAATGAAACATGGGTTCATCACTTCGACCCTAAACAAAACGGCGATCCATCCAACGCAGCCGTATCACCTCCCCTCCGAAGAAAAAGTTCGAAGTCGTACCCTCAGCCGGTAACATCATGGCGGTGGTCTTCTGTTTGATGTCCACCCTCACGGTGCCACGACAAATTGTGAAGTGTGTTGTGTTGCCATCAGGAAATTAAAGAAACAGCTTCAACGTGTTCCTCGCCAGAAAAACGCAAACGAACTTCCCCTTCTCGGTGACGATGCAAGGCGTCGCACAAGTCCGCGCTCCAGAGAGGAGCTCACAAAAATTCACTGGACGGGTTTTACTCATCCACCCTACAATCTGGATCTCGCTCCTTCCATCTTTTTGGCCCATTGAAGGATGCACTCCGCGGCAAGCAGTACGTGATGATAGGGCAATTGTTGACGCAACAAGTCGCTGGCTCCGACGTCGACCAGCAGAGCGGTGCCATGCAGGCATAGATGCCGTCCCAGTGAGGTCGCGGTCGACCGTTGCACTGACCAGAGATTACGTTGAAAAATGTCTTTTAGACAAAAGATTGGGGAATAATATGATGGGTTCGACTCCTGAACACACCCAATCTGGAATGAGATTTCCACTCTGCAGCGGAGTGTGCGCTGATATGAAACTTCCTGGCAGATTAAAACTGTGTGCCGGACCGAGACTCGAACTCGGGACCTTTGCCTTTCGCGAGCAAGTGCTCTAGAGTGCTGTAGAGTGATACTGCACTTGCCCGCGAAAGGCAAAGGTCCCGAGTTCGACTCTCAGTCCGACACACAGTTTTAATTTGCCAGGAAGTTTCATATCAGCGCACACTCCGCTGCACGGTGAAAATCTCATTCTCGAAACATCCGCGAGGCTGTGGCTAAGCCATGTGTCCGCAATATCCTTTCTTTCAGGAGTGCTAGTTCTGTAAGGTTCGCAGGAGAGCTTCTGTAAAGTTTGGAAGGTAGGTGACGAGGTACTGGCAGAAGTAAAGCTGTAAGGGCGGGGCGTGAGTCGTGCTTGGGTAGCTCAGATGGTCACTTGCCCGTGAAACGTAAAGGTCCAGAGTTCGAGTCTCGGTCCGACACACAGTTTTAATCTGCCAGGAAGTTTCATATCAGCGCACACACCGCTGCAGAATGAAAATCTCATTCGCTGGCAAGTGCTCTAGAGTTCTCTAGAGTGGTACATTTGCCCGCGAAAGGCAGAGGTCCCGAGTTCGACTCTCAGTCCGACACACAGTTTTAATTTGCCAGGAAGTTTCATATCAGCGCTCACACCGCTGCAGAATGAAAATCTCATTCGCGGGCAAGTGCTCTAGAGTTCTCTAGAGTGGTACATTTGCCCGCGAAAGGCAGAGGTCCCGAGTTCGACTCTCAGTCCGACACACAGTTTTAATTTGCCAGGAAGTTTCATATCAGCGCACACTCCGCTGCACAGTGAAGATCTCATTCTCGAAACATTCCCGAGGCTGTGGCTAAGCCATGTGTCCGCAATATCCTTTCTCTCAGGGGTGCCAGTTCTGTAAGGTTCGCAGGAGAGTTTCTGTAAAGTTTGGAAGCTAGGTGACGAGGTACTGGCAGAAGTAAAGCTGTGAGGACGGGGCGTGAGTCGTGCTTGCGTAGCTCAGATGGTAGAGCACTTGCCCGTGAAACGCAAAGGTCCAGAGTTCGAGTCTCGGTCCGACACACAGTTTTAATCTGCCAGGAAGTTTCAAACCCAATCTGCTTTCAGAAAAAAATGTATTGCATTCTTATTGAGCCCTGCTCGTAATTAACGGACGTCGGATCGCATGCTGACGTCTCCACTCGTTTGCTGAGTCTGCTTCGTTCGTAGTCCGTCAAATTGTGTTCTCTTTTCGCTCGTCGCATAGACCAGTGCAGAAGTGCCTATGACCCAACGACGTGTTAGTTTTAAGAATTAAGATGCCTTATCACAAACTGGTGTCAACTACGCCGTCATTTGTGTAAGCCAGTGGTAGTCCAGCTTTCCCAAGAGCGACCCGTGCTTTGGAAAAGCACTTCACAAAAGAGAGAGAAACAAGGAGGCATGCATTGATCCGCAGTAACGTAGGTCGCTGCTTTATTTGTCGTCTGCTAGGAGGTAGACGTTATGATGAACACCTGCGCACCGTTACAGTCACCTTACGGTGCTTGTGTTTCTGTTCTTGGATGACGTTCTTTACGTGCAGGGCCTCGTATTTATCGGCTATCCTCAGTGGGTAGACCTTTTCCCGTGGTTCCAGCAGTAAGAGTACAGCCGGTCAGCTCAATTAAGGTGGCTACTTATTTTATTTTAAATCAGCAAACGTGACAAGGAAATCGTTTACGGCGAGGGTAAGCGACCTCAATTGTCTATCAAAAAAATGGCTCTGAGCACTATGGGACTCAACTGCTGAGGTCATAAGTCCCCTACACCTTAGAACTACTTAAACCTAACTAACCTAAGGACAACACACACATCCATGCCCGAGGCAGGATTCGAACCTGCGACCGTAGCGGTCGCGCGGTTCCAGACTGTAGCGCCAGAACCGCTCGGCCACCAGCGGCCGGCAATTGTCTATCATTTTTAAGATTCATAATACTTTATTTTTGTTGGTTGAGAAATGTACATGTCTGCATAAATTGACGTGTAGCACAAATGACATCTGTTGAATTTGTTTGATTTTAATCATGTAAAATGTGATATTACCTTTTTTTTATAATTTGCTTTAAAACCTATCATCATAAAAAAATATAAGTTGTCGCTTCGAAGTGAAGGAACAAGTTTGATGAAGTAATACTACGAGGGTGAGTCAAATGAAATCCTGAATGCCGGCCGCGGTGGTCTCGCGGTTCTAGGCGCGCAGTCCGGAACCGTGCGACTGCTACGGTAGCAGGTTCGAATCCTGCCTCGGGCATGGATGTGTGTGATGTCCTTAGGTTAGTTAGGTTTAAGTAGTTCTAAGTTCTAGGGGACTAATGACCACAGCAGTTGAGTCCCATAGTGCTCAGAGCCATTTGAACCATTTTTTGAAATCCTGAAATTTGTAATAACAAATCGAAATTTCACGCCATTATTCTGTAAGTTGGTAAGCGTGCTACAAACAGCGTGCAGAATGGACTGTAGGTGGCAGCATAATGCAGATGCACACATACCGTCGCAGTATCAGTATAAAGATGGCTGCCCCACTTGCGACTTGCACCAGGGAAGAACAGCGTTCTGTTGTTCGATTTTTCCGTAGTGAAGGTGTGAAACCTACTGAAATTCATCGGCGAATGAAGGTTCAGTACGGTGATGCATGTTTGTCACAGCAGCAAGTCTACGAATGGTGTAGGTAGTTCGCAAATGGTGTGACTTCAGTGGAAGATGCTCCTCGTCCAGGTCAGTTACAACGAGTTGTGACTCCACAGAACATTGCAGCAGTTGAAGCATTAGTGAAGGAAAACCGCCGAGTGACACTGAATGACACTGCAGCATGTTTACAGATTAGTCATGGGTCAGCACACCTCACTGTGCATGATGTGCTCCAGTTTCACAGAATGTCTGCAAGATGGGTGCCGCGGCAGCTGACTCCTGAAATGAGAGAACGACATGTTGATGCTTGTGAAGAACTTCTTCGGCGTTTTGAACGAAAAAGTGATGGCTTCCTCGCAAGAATCGTTACTGGGGATGAAACGTGGGTTCACTTCCACCAACCAGAAACGAAGAGAGCGAGCAAGGAATGGCGCCATTCCTCATGACCAAAACCAAAGAAGTTTCGAACAGAACCATCAGCAGGGAGGGTTATGCTGACTCTCTTTTGGGACGAAAAATGCGTCATTTTGTAGCATTACATGCCTAGAGGGACCACTGTCACCAGTGCATCATACACAGATCTCCTAAAAAATCATATCATTATAGATCTCACTGATGATGCCTTAAAGTGAAAAGGACGAAACGAATCTGGGAGAAATAAAATACAGTGCAACAAGAAAAGGCGGTTTTTATTTACAGAACATATACTATGATTTTCTCAGTGGGGTTGCCGGAATGGAAGGAAGACTTTTACTTGTCACGTTCTTGTTCTTTTCAAGCTTTTGCTCCGTTAAGGTCACCCTCGAGTGGAACATAGTGCTGATATTCCTTAGTATCTTCATACAGTCGTTTTTATTTTAATCGCCGGGATGGTTCCTTTGGAATGGACATGGTTGGCTTCCTCTCCTACCCTTCCCCAATTCGAGACTGATCGCTGTCTAACGACCTCGTTGTTAATGGGACGCTAAATCCCAATCTTTTTCCTTCTCTCTCTTCGTTTTTTTGTTTCTTTCTTTTTTCCAACATATGACATGTTAATGAAGAAAAGACAGCCAGTGAATAACGGTATTCATGAATACCGTACGTTTCGTGTATCCATTACGTTCAGTCTGGCAGCAGACACAAGAGTGGAGAGTACATGATAGACTCGGTTGTTCCTGAAGCATAAAGCGCTTTACTGTTAGAAACATTGTATAGCCACGTCCTCTAACTGCTCTGATGGTCTGCAAGCGGCATTTAAAAAAGAGCGTACCTACCCGAATATCTGAGCGCGTTTGACAGCCCTCTTCCAGGACACGGGGAGGCGCACCGGGTCTGGAGCGAATTCGTCCGGCGAATTAAATTGGTCGGTGTGCCGATCAGCCTGGATGCGGCTTTTAGGCAGTGTCCCACACCCTACTAAGTGAATACGAGGCTGATAACCAGATCCTCTCTCAGTTACACGAGTCGCAAACCTCGAGAAAACTTTCTCACACTTGCACATGAGATACCACAAGACGCAGACCGATGGGGCATCCAAATTGCGTCCTGTGGGGAAGTGGAGGCGTCAGGGACAGCATGCGGCAACCACTACCACTAACAACGCTAAATACAAAAGAAATTACCGAGTCGTTAGAGTCACCGGATAAGGCCAGGAAGAAGAAGAAGACGACGAAGATCTAGAAAGAGGCTGTGTTTAATCGTACTACTCTCGTGAAGAATTTAAAATCATTATCTGTGAAACTCGCGATCAAAAGTTTCAGCCTTATTTTCTCGTAACGTTTTCCGTAAAATTTTGCAGACTGGATATGGAATTGCAGCACGCTCAAAAATAATTTTATTGACGATTTAGAGGCTTATCGTAGCCTCTTCGAGCAAAGGTGGTAAAGGGGTCTAGCTTGATTGCTTTTGAGGTAGAAAGCCATATTGGAAACGTACAACTTCAGCATGACGCTGTAGAGAATGAGAAACAAAGAGGAAGAACAAATAAATAGTTGCATTTTCTATTAAGGGAGAAGAAAAAAGCTTCCGAGGTAACAAGAAACATTTTTAAGCGCAGGTGATGGAGCTTAAAATAGGTTTCCCATTGTCAGTAGGTGCATGTATTGGACTGACACATTGAACCCAACTGGAGACAGATGGCGGCAAATTGTTCCACGACAGAGCTAGAGATGACGGTCTGGGATCTATTGCAAGCCACCGCCTCCGCCACGCTGGTTGATCTGCACCCATTTGAAACAAGAGTGCTTTGCAGACTTCTCTGCACGAGTGCACGAACACAGCGTGAATTTGTCGTGTTGTGGAGCGGCGGGTTTTTTGTCACAAATTACGAAGAACAGATTTTACAATCTACTCCCGACCGCATGAATTTCATTCTGATGCTAATTTTCGCCTCATGCAGTTTTTATTCTTCAGAAGCGACTTCAGATAATCGTTGAACACTGTAAATAATTACCTACGACTGCTGAAAGTTATATTAGAAAGCACCGTACTTCTTCAACAAAAACATAAGCTGATGATTAACTAAAAGCATCTGAACGAAGGGAAATGGCCAGCTGTCGTGAATGTTGCGTTTATTATCGTACGATTAGAAAAGAAGCGAAGGAAGGCTTGAATTTAACACCCACTCTACACGATGTTATTACAGGTGGCACTATACCTCGCTTGATTGCCTTATTGACGGAAGCACTCGCCAATAGCCTCTGTGGATTTTGGAAAACATGGAAAAACCTAAAACCGAGAGCGCACCACTGGAAAATGAAATCTGCCTTTCCAGAAGATTATGCCTCTGTGTGGACTCTAATCTCTCTGATTTTATCCTCATGGTCTCTTCGCGAGATATACCTAGGAGGGAGCAATATACTGCTTGACTACTCGGTGAAGGTATGTTATCGGAACTTCCACGAAAGCCCGTACCGAGCTACTGAGCGCCTCTCCTGCAGAGTCTTCCACTGGAGTTTATCTATCATCTCCGTAACGCTGTCGCGATTACTAAATGATCCTGTAACGAAGCGCGCTGCTCTCCGTCGGATCTTCTCTATCTCCTCTATCAACCCTATCTGGTACGGATCCTACACCGATGAGCAGTATTCAAACAGTGGTTGAACAAGTGTACTGTAACCTACTTGCTTTGTTTTCGGACTGCTTTTCCTCCGGGTTCTTCCAATGAATGTCAGTCCGGCATCTGCATTACCGACGATTAATTTTATATGGTAATTCCATTTTAAATCACTCCTAATGCCGATAATTTATGGAATTAACTGCTTCCAGTTGCTGACCTGCTATATTGTAGCTAAATGATAAGGGATCTTTCTTTCTCTGTATTCGCAGCACATTACACTTGTCTACATTGAGATTCAATTGCCACTCCCTGCACCATGCGTCAATTCGTTGCAGATCCTCCTGCATTTCAGTACAGTTTTCCATTGTTACAACCTCTCGATATGCTACAGTATTATTAGCAAAAAGCCCGTGAACTTCCGATGTTATCCACAAGGTCATTTATGTATACTGTGAATAGCAACGGTCCTACGACACTCCCCTGCGGCACACCTGAAATCACTCTTACTTCGGAAGACTTCTCTCCATTGAGAATGACATGCTGCGTTCTGTTATCTAGGAACTCTTCAATCCAATCACACAATTGGTCTGATAGTCCATATGCTCTTACTTTGTTCCTTAAACGCCTGTGGGGAACTGTATCGAACGCCTTGCGGAAGTCAAAAAACACAGCATCTACCTGGGAACCCGTGTCTATGTGTCTATGGCCCTCTGAGTCTCGTGGACGAATAGCGCGAGCTTGGTTTCACACTATCGTCTTTTTCGAAACCCATGCTGATTACTACAGAGTAGGTTTCTAGTCTCCAGAAAAGTCATTATACTCGAACATAATACGTGTTCGAAAATTCTACAACTGATCGACGTTAGAGATATAGGTCTGTAGTTCTGCACATCTGTTCGATGCCCCTTCTTGAAAACGGAGATGACCTGTGCGCTTTTCCAATCTTTTGGAACGCTACGCTCTTCAAGAGACCTAAGGTACACCGCTGCAAGAAGGGGGGCAAGTTCCTTAGCGTACTCTGTGTAAAATCCAACTGATACTCGATCAGGTCCAGCGGCCTTTCCTCTTTTGACCGAAGGTTTTTTTTTAAATTTTTTTTATTGAACATTGTAAGTGAAGCTCCTACACGATTATTTCATTTGCACCCTACCTGCTCCAAATCCCCTTCGCCAATCAACAAGGTGAAAGCTGCCTGGTGCCCACATCATCAAGGATGGTCGAGCAGGGTCCTGTCGTGGAGACCACACAATTCTGTTTATTTTGTCAAGTTCTCACCTGCGCGACATCAGCTCCGCAGCTTATTGTACGGCCCAGGTTGACGCCGCGTGCCTTCACGCTGCGCTGTAAAGTTTCCTCAGCGAGACGGCCACGGGGCTGGAAGGTTATGGCGCCCCGGACGGCGGTGGGCGTGTGGTGAAATACTGAGGCCTAAGTGAGATATATTGACGACGCGGCGCGTCAGCCCCCGCGGCGGGCCGCCCATTAACAGGGCCGCGATGTTAATTGCACGGGCCCGCCGTACGCTCGCTAAGTTATGTTCCATAGTCGCCGAGTTATTGTTTTCACAGACGAGATGCGCAGCGCGCAATCTCTCAGCGGTAACGGCTCTTGGCGGCCGCGCTCTGCAATCTGTTCTCTTAATGCCGCGCCTGGCAGCTCCATTCTATTCGCCTAAATATTTATTTAGAGGAAGAAACCTTCCGCAGCGCACAGAAATATCGCTGGACATATCTCATACGAGTAATCAAAACTCTGTCTCGTCTTTTAACGTTCTTTTAGCGCAGCTGAAGGGTGGGCAACTAACGTGAAGCTTTAATTAAATACGATTCTACTTTTTTTTTCGCTAAGATTTGTCATTTCACTCTGTTTGAATGGATCTGTCACGTAACCTGGGCAGTGTAGCCGTGACAGAGACGTTACTTTGCGTGCATCTGCCTCCTCAACATCCTGCTGGTGAGTTAATTTTTAATTAGGCTCGTCCTACGCAGCACGTAAAAGGGGACAGATTATATAAGGTTGGAAAAATACAACTGGCCCGGAAAATACACTTATGGAAAAAAGAAGCAACACCAAAAAATAGTTAACGTAGAGTAATGAAATTTCTGTATGTAACATACGAGGTGTGGCTAGAAAAAAACCGGACTAGTACTGGTGAAACAATAAAACGAATGCAATAAGGCTGAAAGTCGCGTGGCCTGTCACGTGACTCTCGCTCCGCCTACTGCTCGAGTTTCATCTGCCTCCTGCACTCAGTCTGCCCGTGGCGTCTGTTTTAAGTAGTTGACGTTTTGTCTGTGCGTCGGAAAATGTTGAGTGTACAGAAAGAACAGCGTGTTAACATCAAATTTTGTTTCAAACTAGGAAAATCTGCAAGTGAAACGTTTGTAATGTTACAACAAGTGTACGGCGATGATTGTTTATCGCGAACACAAGTGTTTGAGTGGTTTAAACGATTTAAAGATGGCCGCGAAGACACCAGTGATGACACTCGCACTGGCAGACCATTGTCAGCAAAAACTGATGCAAACATTGAAAAAATCGGTAAACTTGTTCGACAAGATCGCCATTTAACAATCAGAGCAGTGTCTGAGTTAACAGGAGTTGACAAGGGAAGTGTTAGGCAGATTCTTCATGAAAGTTTCAACATGAACAAAGTGTGTTCAAAAATGGTTCCAAAGTGTCTCACAATTGAACAGAAGGAACGCCGAAGAATGATTTGTTCTGACATCCTGGAAAACATTGAAAGTGATCCCACCTTCTTACAAAATGTTATTACTTTCGATGAATCGTGGTTTTTTACTTACGATCCCGAAACTAAACGCCAATCGATGCATTGGAAAACTCCTAGTTCTCCACGACAAAAAAAAAGCACGAATGTCAAAATCGAAATTCAAGGCAATGATGATTGTTTTTTTTGACATCAAAGGGATTGTGCACATTGATTGGGTACCAGAGGGACAAACAGTGAATCAGCATTACTACATTAGCGTCCTGGCTACCCTACGTGAGCGAGTACGGAGAAAACGGAACGATTTGTGGAGAAAAAAGTCATGGATCCTTCACCAAGACAATGCCCCAGCTCACAGTGCGTTGTCAGTGAAGACGTTTTTGGCAAAACACAACATTCCCATCTAAGATCATCCACCCTACTCACCTGATTTGGCCGCCTGTGACTTTTTTCTTTTCCCTAAAGTCAAGTCAGCTTGGAAAGGAACTAGATTTGAGACTGTTGAAGCAGTAAAAGAAAAAGCGACGGAAGTAATGTATGGACTTACCGAAAATGATCTGCAGCATTGCTATGAACAGTGGAAAATTCGTATGGAGCGGTGTAGAGACCGAGGAGGAGAGTACATTGAAGGAGATAACATGAAATTGTAAATAATTGTAAATAAATGTTTTTCCAGCATCTGTCCGGTTTTTTTCTAGCCGCACCTCGTATGTGATTAGTATTGCAAGGGTACAGGTTAATGTGAGCGGGAGGTAATCCATTGCAAATATGAAACGCTGGTACAGTAATAACCGGTATAACCGCCAGAATGTTGAGTGCAAGCATGCAAACATGCTGAACCGTGGTAAAATGTGCTGTTTTGAAGAGCGCGCCGCAGCGCGAAGTGTGAAGCAGTCGCCCTCCGTTTCTGGCGGTGGCGCCGCTGTGGCAATCGCAGCTTTGCTGTCTCCCTCTCGTGGAAAAGGGAAAAGGTTGCCTGTTCACGTGCATTTAAGGGGCGCTATAACCTCGCCCAAGGGTGAGCCTGTCAGTCTGAGTCTAGTCAGTTGGTCAGTCGGCTCAGAGTCGGGCAGTCAGTGTCTGTCTGTCGGAGGCAGTTGGGCAGCCAGGGCAGTCTGTCAGCGTCGGCGAGTCTGGTCAGTTGGTCAGCCAACTTAGTCTCGGTCTGTCTCTCGTCCGCATTGGTGAGGCTGTTAGTGTCGGTCGGTCGTCCGGAGTGCTAGTATGTGTTAGGCCGCCAATCTGCTCGAGTTTGCTCAGGCAATGGGCTTTGGCGGTTGGATCGATCGGTTGGTCGGTCGTGCACTGGGACACAAGATGACTTGTTCGCCTGGAGCGTCGGCGCATGTGAGGTCGCCACGTCAGTCCAGTGGGCGTCGCCGTATACCGTGGGGTAGTGGCTTCGCGGCCGACACGAGAGCAACAGGAGTCAACCCACGACATCGGTCTGGCCGGGGCGAGCTGCGACGCCGTGAGACGGGAGATCGGCGCGCCTTCCTGCGTCCGTTGAAGCGGCTGGCAGCAGACTGTTCGGGAGAGCGTTGGGGGTGCTGCGCCAGGTCTTCGCCAGAAATCGCAGTTCAGTAGAAGTTAAGTGATTGCTCATATGTTGTTTCAGTTATTTGTTAAATTCTACTTGTTTTCTTGGTCAGCCTCTCGTCCACATTTGCTAGGCAGTTAGTGTCTGTCTGTCTGTCCGTCGGTCTGCCATACGTCATGCTTGTCGGATTCGGTGTTAACGAATTTATAGAATTAAGGTAAAGGCCGAATGCCTGAAATGTTTTATCTGGCCTATCATCTTGCGAGGCGGCTGTAGAGCATGTACACTTTATGTAAGTCTGAATTTCATGGGTTTTATTTAAATATTCATTTTTATAAAGTTGCCACCCTTCCACCGTAAGAGCCCTTTTAAAAACAAATTGCACTTTTGGTGGAAAATAATTTCTTAGTGTGAGTGTTTGATCCATTTCCATCCCTCTTACGGGGTGCATAGTTAATGTGTTCGAGTTGTTAAAATTTTTAGTTTAAAGTAATCTGGTGTGTTGCAGATTTGCACCAGTGTAGTTTTCAGAGGTCGTTGTGAGTGGTCGTGACTACGGCCGTGTTGAAAGGGGGCGGAAGCTTCTCAGCGCGAAGGCTCCTACTGTAACAAACAAAAAAAAAAATAATTATTCTGCCTCTGAATCATTGTAACTTGATATTTCGAGGGTGCTTGTCTGCTTATAAATTTTAAATCTGTTTTTGAAAAGGCTTTTATGAATAAAATTTCCATTGTTTGAAGTTTAATTTGTTTCCATCAGTTACTCCTTGGCAACTACTTCCACGCTCACATAGTGTGTTGATGTTAGTAAATAAAGTAAATTTTTTTTAAAGAAAAGATTTTGAAAGTAAATTTCACGGTTCACATGCATGCGTTGTGCTGTAGAGGTGCTGTGTGTCAGTTTGTGGGTAGAGTTCTACGCCTGTTGCACTTGGTCGTTCAACACAGTGACGGTCAGTGCTGTTTATGGATCACGCTGGATTTGTCTTGCGATGAGGTCCCATATGTGCTCAATTGGAGACAGATCAGGTGATCGTGCAGGCCAAAGCAAAATACTGACCATGCTTAGAGCATGTTGGGCTACAACAGCGATTTCTGGGCGAGCGTCATCCTTTTAGAAAGTACCCCATGGAATGCTGTTCATGAATAGCAGCAGAACAGTCGAATCGCCAGACTATACATAGAAATTTGCATTCAGAGTTTGTGGGATAACCACGAGAATGCTCTTGCTGTCATATGGAATCGCACCCTAGACCGTAACTGCGGGTGTAGGTCTAGTATGTCTAGCACACAGACAAGTTGGTTGCAGGCCCTCAGCTATTCTCCTGTTTACAAACATACGGCCGTCACTGGCACCGCGGCAGAACCAGATTTCATCAAGAAAGACAACAGGCTTCCACCCTTTCGTACAATGAGCTCTCGTTTGACACGATTGAAGTAAATGGCGGTGGTTTGTGTTAGGGGAATGCACGCCTCAGGGCGTGTTGCTCGGGGCTGTCCTTGACGTAACCGATTTGTAACAGTTCTTTGTGTCACCGTGTCGCATCTTCTGCTCAAATCGCTATTGCAGATGCAGTACGATGCACCATAGCCCGAACAGGATAATCTCCCCCCCCCCCCTCTCCACCCCCGTGAGTGTCACGTGGCACGTGGCTGTTTGAAGCCCTATCTTCATGCGACCGTACATTCTGTAAGTAGGCTGTTTAGGTTTTTATGTTGGTAACGCCACGTAGCGCTCTGTATGAAAATCACTGACTCTGCTGTGTGCAGTCTGTGGCTGGTTTGCATTGTTGGAATATTTGCTATTGTAGTGTTGGGAAGTTGCATGTGAACAGCTCGTAGCGTTGCGCAGTTGGTGGTGAGCCGCCGGCAGTGCTGGATGTGGGGGGAGAGACAGCAGTGGTGGATGTGGGGAGAGAGATGGCAGAATTTTGAGAGCGGACGATCTGGACGCGTGTCCGTCAGAAAAAGGAAATTTGTAAGACTGGATGTCATGAACTGATATGTGTATATATATAATGACTTTTGAATACTATTAAGGTAAATACATTGTCTGTTCTCTATCAAAATCTTTCATTTGCTGACTATGCCTATCAGTAGTTAGAGCCTTGCGTAGTTAGAATCTTTATTGAGCTGGCAGCATTGGCGCACGCTGTATTGCAGTAGTTTGAGTAATGAAGATTTTTTTGTGAGGTAAGTGATTCATGAAAGGCATAGGTTGTTAGTCAGGGCCATTCTTTTGTAGAGATTATTGAAAGTCAAATTGCGTTGCGCCAAAAAAAGTATTGTGTGTCGGTTTAGTGAGGCTCAGAATAAGAAAAGAGAGAAATGTCAGTTTTGCTCAGCCGTTTGAAAATCAAATAACGTATCAGGTTTACCAGCACTGTCGTTTATAAATTTTTCTAAAGGGATGTTACAATTCCCGTGATTACCGCTACCAGCAGTCACATACAGCGGCTACATTCCTGCCAAATCTTTCTGCAATATCGCAGATTGTACATCCATCTTCTCGTAACCCCGTTACACGACCTCCTTCAAACTCCGTCATGTGCTGTTAAAGACGCCTTTGTCGACTTAAAGGCATTCTTAGCTAACATCAAATCATCGTGTTCAGTCTCGCAGATAACTAATGCTCGAGACTATTACGGCGTGTATTTAAAGCAAACCTGATTTGTATCCTTATAGCAGCGCTCCTGTCGCACTCTTATGGGACTTTCAGATGTAGTAACACGCCTACCAACTTTCGTTTGTGTCGTGGAACTCGTGCTTGGTGTTGCGATTTTCTTCCGTCAGTGTATTTACAACTGACGCGTGATGGACTTTTGTTAATGAGCATTACCGAAGCTGCAGGAAATGGCCATCGTTGACGTCGTTGCAGAGCTGTGGTCGATTAATCAAAATGTGTGATGCGGGTAGCAGTTCTACCAGAGGGGTATCAGCAATAGGGATTGCAGTGGTCTGCTGTAGCTCTTCCAGTTCGCGAGGATTATTTGAGTACACCTAGGCTTGCCGTTGTGGCCGAGCGGTTCTAGGCGCTTAAGTCTGGAACCACACAACCACTACTGTCGCAGGTTCGAATCCTGCGTTGGGCATGGATGTGTCTGATGCCCTTGGGTTAGTTAGGTTTAAGTACTTCTAAGTTTAGGGGACTGATGACCTCAGATGTTACCCCCCATAGTGCTTAGAGCCATTTGAACCATTTTGAGTACACCTAACTTTTCAGATAGACCCACAAGTAAAAATCTGAGGAGGTGAAATCAGGTGATCGAAATGGCTAGGAGACGGCACTGCCTCTATCAATTGTCCTCTGCTCACCGATCTCTTCATGCACTTTTTACGAGGTTGTCAAGGCGGTGTGTACTGGCGCCCTTGCTGAAAACATCCATTAAGTCCGTCTACTTGCTTGAATTGATCCATATATGGATTAAACAGGTTTTAGACCTATCGGTTTAGTGGAAAAAAAGTCATGTTACGATACGGATCCCAGACATTGCACAGCAGACACCAATGTTGAGATTAGGCAACAGCTGTTCAAAGTATTGATGCGTAATGGCGTGTGTTCTGTGAGTTCACATACCCTGACAGGCTGAACCACGTCTCATATGTTGTTGTTGTTGTTGTTGTTGTTGTTGTTGTTGTTGTGGTCTTCAGTCCAGAGACTGGTTTGATGCAGCTCTCCATGCTACTCTATCCTGTGCAAGCTTTTTCACCTCCCAGTACCTACTGCAACCTACATCTTTCGGAATCTGCTAAGTGTGTTCATCTCTTGGTCTCCCTCTACGACTTTTACCCTCCACGCTGCCCTCCAATACTAAATTGGTGATCCCTTGATGCCTCAGAACATGTCCTACCAACCGATCCCTTCTTCTAGTCAAGTTGCGCCACAAATTTCTCTTCTCTCCAATTCTATTCAATACCTCCTCATTAGTTATGTGATCTACCCATCTAATCTTCAGCATTCATATGAAGAAATGAAGATCTGAAGGTCCCGACTCCACTTCGCTCAGAAACCACCGGTAAGGATTCAGATACAGGTCGTTCTTGATAATATTTCGACACGACGACCTCTTAATTCCCACTTGAACAAGTAAACTGTGCTGAGATTTCGTCGGATTTCGTTCCAATCATTCCTTCATTCGAACAATATTTTCTGGTCTTCGAACTCTTTTCGGATCATTACGGTTTATACTCGCTGCATGGCTCGTATCGCGCCGTTTTGCCACTAACCTCTGCAGTACTGATTTTCTAAAGGTTTGGCTAGAATACTCCCAGTCTTAAGCTCTTGCGCAAACAGTTCCGTCGACGTTGTCCTCGAATTGTGCTTCCCGTAACACTCGCTGTTTTATCATGAGCAACTTTGTTGCATCCAACTGGTCTCTGAACAAGTCAGCTCCACTCACTCACTCAAAAATAATGTCTGAGCGAATTACGCGAGTCAGAGCACGCTGTTTTATGGTAGATGAACAAATTAGTAGTCATTACAATATACACAACTCTCCCCTATACATTACAGTATATGGCTTCTGTCATTTCTGGTATCACACCTGAAGTTTTCCAAATTCTTCTTCATTATGTAACTGAGAGACTTTCTTCCGTTTACTGCTTTCAAATGGTTAAAATGGCTCTGAGCACTATGGGACTTCTGAGGTCATCAGTCCCCTAGAACTTAGGACTACTGAAACCTAACTAACTAAGGGCATCACACAAATCCATGCCCGAGGCAGGATTCGAACCTGCGACGGTAGCTGTCGCGCGGGTCCAGACTGAAGCGCCTAGAACCACTCGGCCACAAAGGCCGGCCACACGAATGTGCCCTTTAATGGTGTCTGGTCGTCTGCATATGAAGCTGCTGACAGATCGTACGGGTCATAACTGGTCCACTTTTCAATTTCTGTACTTTGTTCCACCATTATTGTGTGGACGTTCCCAAGTTTCGAGGTGAATTATATTCACCCATACATTTCAGCAGGGAGCTGTTCCCTGTAGTTGGAACAGTCAGTCACATTTACGACGATATGGACACACGTACCAAACCGTCCCTTGGATTCAGCACACATTTGGTGTTGCGATTAGATCTTACCTATTTGCTTCCCCCCGAACCCCCCCCCCCTCCCCTTGCCCCTCCTTAAGTTTCAGAGGTAGCTGATTTTCCTGCACGAAGTCCTGATATAGTTCATTGAATATGTGCCTTTGAACATTGGAGGAAAAACAGTGTTTTGAATAGAATGGCGCGCAAGCAGCTTTTGCAGTTGCTATCTGGGACCATGACGACGCAGCAATCGGAGAGAGATTGGTAATCTAGATGGAGAACATGCTTCGTTGTCGTCATCCAAGGATTTGTTTTTGTCAGACTTTTTCTTGTGATGTGACATAAGCGGTGTTGACATCTTAATTCCTTTTGTCTCAGAAGAGTATTTGTTGCGATGATTGTATGAGCAATTGGGTGCCAAACCGGGATTCGAAGCACTTCCTCTCCCGGGCAGCGCGTCCTGTGTTACGTCATCCGAAGACGTCTGATGGGTCAAATTACATTCAAATCCTGGATAGGCACACGACTTTTGTAACGCTCAATCACGTTGTGTTGTAGTCTCTAGTCTAAAGAGTGGTTTGATTAGTCTCTCCACACTTCTCTAGTTCTCGTACTTTTTTCATCTCTGTGTAGCAACTGCAATCTAAAGAGTACTTATAGTTAAATTTTCAGTACTTGAGAGTGTCTCCATGACACACGAGTGATCGTAGGACAACGGAACTTTGTAGAAACATTTGTAAGTACATGCTGGAGAGAGATAACGAATAAACCATTGAAAGAAACACATTTTAATTTCCACATGAGAGGATAACCTTTGTTAATAGCGTACTATGTTTACGTTCCGGTTACAAATGTTGCTCAGTGTGACGACCATTTGCATCCACGACAGCCTTGAGTCGCACTACGGGGGCAGTTCAATAAGTAATGCAACACATTTTTTTTCTCGGCCAATTTTGGTTGAAAAATCCGGAAATTTCTTGTGGAATATTTTCAAACATTCCCGCTTCGTCTCGTATAGTTTCATTGACTTCCGACAGGTGGCAGCGCTGTACGGAGCTGTTAAAATGGCGTCTGTAACGGATGTGCGTTGCAAACAACGGGCAGTGATCGAGTTTCTTTTGGCGGAAAACCAGGGCATCTCAGATATTCATAGGCGCTTGCAGAATGTCTACGGTGATCTGGCAGTGGACAAAAGCACGGTGAGTCGTTGGGCAAAGCGTGTGTCATCATCGCCGCAAGGTCAAGCAAGACTGTCTGATATCCCGCGTGCGGGCCGGCCGTGCACAGCTGTGACTCCTGCAATGGCGGGGCGTGCGAACACACTCGTTCCAGATGATCGACGGATCACCGTCAAACAACTCAGTGCTCAACTTGACATCTCTGTTGGTAGTGCTGTCACAATTGTTCACCAGTTGGGATATTCAAAGGTTTGTTCCCGCTGGGTCCCTCGTTGTCTAACCGAACACCATAAAGAGCAAAGGAGAACCATCTGTGCGGAATTGCTTGCTCGTCATGTGGCTGAGGGTGACAATTTCTTGTCAAAGATTGTTACAGGCGATGAAACATGGGTTCATCACTTCGAACCTGAAACAAAACGGCAATCAATGGAGTGGCGCCACACCCACTCCCCTACCAAGAAAAAGTTTAAAGCCATACCCTCAGCCGGTAAAGTCATGGTTACAGTATCCTGGGACGCTGTAGGGGTTATTCTGTTAGATGTCCTTCCCCACGGTCAAACGATCAACTCTGAAGTGTATTGTACTACTCTTCAGAAATTGAAGAAACGACTTCAGCGTGTTCGTAGGCACAAAAATCTGAACGAACTTCTCCTTCATGACAACGCAAGACCTCACACAAGTCTTCGCACCCGAGAGGAGCTCACAAAACTTCAGTGGACTGTTCTTCCTCATGCACCCTACAGCCCCGATCTCGCACCGTCGGATTTCCACATGTTTGGCCCAATCAAGGACGCAATCCGTGGGAGGCACTACGCGGATGATGAAGAAGTTATTGATGCAGTACGACGTTGGCTCCGACATCGACCAGTGGAATGGTACGGTGCAGGCATACAGGCCCTCATTTCAAGGTGGCGTAAGGCCGTAGCATTGAATGGAGATTACGTTGAAAAATAGTGTTGTGTAGCTAAAAGATTGGGGAATAACCTGGTGTATTTCAATGCTGAATAAAACAACCCCTGGTTCAGAAAAAAAATGTGTTGCATTACTTATTGAACTGCCCTCGTAGAATTGCTCTACTGCTGCCCGAAACAATGGTGGATCACGGAATGTCCAGCTATCATGACACAACACGTGCACTATTTGAAGATCGCACATTGCGTCCAGAATTCTCAGCCATGGCAACACTAACGTCTTCAACAATTTGTGCCGCAATTGGCCGTCGGTCACCCCAGGAGCAATTTCCAAATTGCAAGTTTATTCAAACCTCAATCCCGGTGCGGAAAGATGACCTCTCTGTTATTCCTTTAACGCGTCGATATTCGCGAATAGCGGCGGCACTGTTACTACTGTTTTGATGAAACACCTTTACGAGTAAAGCCCTGCTCACCTTGTGCAGACTCATGCTGACTGTTTGCGACTACCGTATAACTGATGCTTGTATTTCAACCCTACGTCGCCGTACCAGTACTGGCGTCTAATGGCAAGTCATGACACTAGCACTAGTAATAACGAAATTCCTGCAGTGCACAGCCTGAACATCATTCCTATAAAGCTGGGTACCCATATGGTAAAAAAAAGTTCCGTCTACACTGGCTTAAGAAGCGAAAGCTTAACTACAACCGTCCTGTACATCCATTTGTACGTGATCATTGTGCCCATAAACCCCAACACAACAACAACAACAGTGATCATTGCATTAAAACCTTGGTCTCCGTCTACAGTTTTCTACCCCCTCTTACCATCTGAACTTGTATATGAGAACTTCTTGTTTTTACCAAGTTGAGCAGAAAAGTTTTCTTTCCCATTAGATTTAACGCCTCTTTAATGGTTATCAGATCAGTCCATCTAATCTTTAGCTTTCTTTCGAAACATAGATTTTAAAAGCATTCGTCCTCTTTTTACACACAATCGTGAGCAGTCTTTTTTTACGAGTCCCCTTTTTAGTAGCAGGAAAACGTGGTACCATCACGACCGTACATCCAAGCGTCCCCTATATAGTGCCGGCCGGAGTGGCCGTGCGGTTCTAGGCGCTACAGTTTGATGCCGAGCGACCGCTCCGGTCGCAGGTTCTAATCCTGCCTCGGGCATTGATGTGTGTGATGTCCTTAGGTTAGTTCGCTTTAATTAGTTCTAAGTCCTAGGCGACTGATGACCTCAGAGCCATTTCAACCAACCCTATATAGTGGGAGGGAGACACGGGAGCACAGCTTGTGATGAGTGCAGGGGAAATGGTTCACTGTGCACCCACGAGTCTCCTGTACAGCAGGAAGAAAAAAATGTGTACCCAGGAGTACCCTGTGTAGGAGTCAGAAACGATTCACTGTACAGTTCTAGAAAGACATGGTACCACGAACACTGTGCACCCATGAATCTCTTGTGTAGTAGGAGGCAGACATGGTAGTAATGCGTAGGACTCAGAAATGATTCACTGTACAGTTCTAGAAAGACATGGTACCACGAACACTGTGCACCCATGAATCTCGTGTGTAGTAGGAGGCAGACATGGTAGTAATGTGTAGGAGTCAGAAATGATTCACTGTACAGTTCTAGAAAGACATGGTACCACGAACACTGTGCACCCATGAATCTCGTGTGTAGTAGGAGGCAGACAGGGTAGTAATGCGTAGGAGTCAGAAATGATTCACTTTACAGTTCTAGAAAGACATGGTACCACGAACACTGTGCACCCATGAATCTCTTGTGTAGTAGGAGGCAGACATGGTAGTAATGTGTAGGAGTCAGAAATGATTCACTGTACAGTTCTAGAAAGACATGGTACCACGAACACTGTGCACCCATGAATCTCGTGTGTAGTAGGAGGCAGACATGGTAGTAATGCGTAGGAGTCAGAAATGATTCACTGTACAGTTCTAGAAAGACATGGTACCACAAACACTGTGCACTCATGAATCTCGTGTGTAGTAGGAGGCAGACATGGTAGTAATGCGTAGGAGTCAGAAATGATTCACTGTACAGTTCTAGAAAGACATGGTACCACGAACACTGTGCACCCATGAATCTCGTGTGTAGTAGGAGGCAGACATGGTAGTAATGCGTAGGAGTCAGAAATGATTCACTGTACAGTTCTAGAAAGACATGGTACCACGAACACTGTGCACCCATGAATCTCGTGTGTAGTAGGAGGCAGACATGGTAGTAAGCGTTATAATTGGTATGGCATAAATGGTTCGCTGTCCCCCAATCCCCCCTGCGGGTCCGGGGTAAGAATAGGCCCGAGGTATTCCTGCCTGTCGTAAGAGGCGACTAAAAGGAGTCCATCCCCCTCAAGGGGGTAGTTAGCGCCTGCGTCGGGAGACGGACGGTCCCACGACCTATATTGGTCTTTTTGGTTTTTTATTTCTCGTTTCTTCCTTCTTTGGTTGGTTCCTTTCTTTGTTCTTCTCCATCTCACTGTCTTGCTTACTCTTTCCCTTGCCTTCTTCTCCTTGCCTTCTTCTCCTGGGTTCAAATGGCTCTGAGCACTATGGGACTCAACATCTTAGGTCATAAGTCCCCTAGAACTTAGAACTACTTAAACCTAACTAACCTAAGGACATCACACACACCCATGCCCGAGGCAGGATTCGAACCTGCGACCGTAGCCTTCTTCTCCATGCCTTCTTCTCCTTGCCTTCTTCTCCTTGCCTTCTCTGGTCTCCGCTTCGGCGTTTGAGTCAGTCTGTCCTCTCTCTCTTCCTTTTCCTCTTCTTCCTTCCTCCCTGGGCGCTAATGACCGTTGAAGTTGTGCGCCCTAAAAGCACAAAAAAAGTCCCCCAATGTTTTTGAATATGTTTAACAGTACTTAGTGCACAGAGGCTAGCAGAGCATCGAACATGTTGGTTCCCACCCCGAGCACTTCTTGTTCGTAACTAATCAGAAACGTTCATGTTACTGCCAAAAGTAACAACTGATCCTGAACGATTCTCCAATTTCCATGAAATGTCTGTTACAGGATAAGTTACACTAACGTAGAAGCGATCGGTTAACTAAATTCCTAGGGACTACAAATAGAAACACCTTAAGCTGGAACCATAAAAAAATTATGGGGATGTCCGCCTCAGTAGCACAGCGGTAGCGTTACCGCCTACCACGCAAGGGGGCCCGGGTTCGATTCCCGGCAGGGGACTGGGTGTTGTGTGTCTTTCATCATCATTTTCATCATCATTGACACGCAAGTCGCTGAAGTGGCGTCAACTAAAAAGACTTGCGATATGGCCGTCGAACCCCGAAGGGGATATCCCGGCCCATAAATGCCATACGATCATTTCATGCGGAACATGAATCAAAGACTGCGTTTTATTGGTGGAGCAAACAGGAGGTGGAACAGATCTATTAAAAGACACTGCCAGCACTACCCTTGTCCATCCTCTTTTGGAGTACTGCTGTGTGGTGTGGGACGCTTACGAGAGACGGTCGACGGAGAAACCACTAGTTCATTAACCTTTTTGTAAAGTAGCACTGCCTTTAGCATCAAACCACCAATGCTACTGCAACACAGAGACATCTAGTGATACACAGAGGTACTTCTATGAATGTAGTGTATTGTAACCGTCACAGCGTGCAAAGCAACACTCGGCATGGAAATCGTGCTACGTGACTGGTGACTGTACGGGTGTGTTTCGTTTGTTTTTTTTTGTTTTTTTTTTTTGAGCGGACATATTGAGGAGATCATTGACAGTGACAGTAAGTATATTTAAATGTAACTTCCTGGCAGATTAAAACTGTGTGCCGGACTGAGACTCGAACTCGGGACCTTTGCATTTCGCGGGTAAGTGCTCTACCAACTGAGTTACCCAAGCACGACTCACACCCCGTCCTCACAGCTTTAATTCCGCCAGTACCTCGTCTCCTACCTTCCAAACTTTACAGAAGATCTCCTGCAAACCTCGCAGAACTAGCACTCCTGAAAGAAAGGATATTGCGGAGACATGGCTTAGCCACAGCCTGGGGGATGTTTCCAGAATGAGATTTTCACTCTGCAGCGGAGTGTGCGCTGATATGAAACTTCCTGGCAGATTAAAACTGTGTTTCCCGCGAAAGGCAAAGATCCCGAGTTCGAGTCTCGGTCCGGCACACAGTTTTAATCTGCCAGGAAGTTTCATATCAGCGCACACTCCGCTGCAGAGTGAAAATCTCATTCTGATATTTAAATGCATTGTAAAGTAAATGTGAGTTTGTACTACTACTGTTATGAGTAGCAGTACTGGAGCAGTATATACTTTTGATATGAATTTATTAAATTTTAGGTCCGTTTTGCTTGTCATATCGGACTATAACTTGTTCATGGAAATTCCGTGATGTGGGATTGTGTCTAGGAAAACTGCGAAATTACTTTCAAATATGTCTCATGACATGACGCGTGGTTGAAAACTGTTATGTTCCAGGCCACGTACCTTCCCATCGCACCTGCGCTTGATTGATATCTGGTATTCATGAAAAGAACGCTATTACTGTAAGTTTGCATACGAATGTTCCTAAAGCTGTTATAATGTGAAATAGCCGGCCGGAGTGGCCGAGCGGTTAAAGGCGCTACAGTCGAACCGCACGACCACTACGGTCGCAGGTTCGAATCCTGCCTCGGGCTTGGATGTGTGTGATGTCCTTAGGTTAGTTAGGTTTAAGTAGTTCTAAGTTCTAGGGGACTTATGACCACAGCAGTTGAGTCCCATAGTGCTCAGAGCCATTTGAGCCATTTTTTAATGTGAAATATGTTATGTCTCAACGAAAGGTCATCCACAGTTTACTATAACCAACATCACTATAGATCTTTACTTCTATTTGTTATTTTACTGCTTTGAGTCGAGTTCTCATATTCTGCACATCTGTCTTTTGTGTTGTAGAAGATCCGCATTTTCGATAGGAATTAGGACGTTCAGGTCAACAAATATTCGAGGATAAAGCAAGAGCAGCAAAATAAAAGCGTTTATTCCGACGCACGGAGTGGATGGCTGTATCTAGCAAATGTAGGAAGCCGAGCGGCCGGGTACGGTTTCACCGAGTGCAGCATACATCAATTGGCTGATGCAGAGCTTTCATCGCGTAAAAGATGTGCAGCCGGCGGGCTCGCATTCACCCCATTTTGAGAGCGGCCTTTCATTCCTCGTGAACGGTTTCCACACACGACCGCATATCACATCTCAAAATCCATTAGTACAGCTCACAGATCGCGCGAAACGGAGGCACACATATAGGTCTGAGTCCCGTATTCACTCCCTTTTTTTTAACATTTTTTCCTGCCACCCCCATCCCCCTCCCGCCCCGTATCTCTTTAGCCCGAGCGCATTGGTAAACACTGGCGGCAGCGAACGGGCGGGCTTAGCGCAGTAACGTAACGCACACGGCAAACAACAATTTTGCGCAGCGAATCATCGGTGATCCGACAGCCGCACTCTGTCAATTGCGGTGTGTCGCTCTCTCATTAGCCGACCGTATATAAATATTGACGCTGCGCTTAGGGTTGAGAGAGCACGGCCGAACGAAACGTATTAGACGGCCGCACTGCGACGGGGGCGGGGGTTGCGGTATAGCCGCAGGCCGCAGCTCAAATATTTGCCGCCGGCAAACAGAACAGAACGGAACGCAACGCAACGCAACGAAGCAGCACGCCGCGCCGTGCTGAGCTGTGCTGCGCCGGGCCACCGGCAGCGTTTGGCCGCCGCGGGCCATCTCTGCCGACACCACAGTTGCCCGCCCGTAAAACTGCCCCCGGCCCTGCAGCGATTATCAAAGTAGATCACGAGGTGAGGACTCTTCCCAACCGATGAAAACGGCCACTTAGTCACCTCCATCGTTAACTACAAGTATTTCCGAAATCATTGAAGATATCGTAGATCTGTTTTCAGTCAGCTGAATTGTAACGAAGTTCTGAATAATCAAAGAATTTCTTTTTGTAATTACAACAAATTAACTTGTAGGAATATAAATTTCTGAAATTAATCTGTGTAAATGAAAGAGCAATGGTGCGACCGAATCTATAATAATATACAAGATGAAACTACCTGGCAGATTAAAACTGTGTGCCGGACCGAGACTCGAACTCGGGACCTTTGCCTTCCGCGGGCATTGCTCTACCAATTGAGCTACCAAACCACGACTCGCTCCACCTCCTCACAGCTCTACTTCTGCCAGTATTTCTGCAAGGTTCGCAGGAGAGCTTCTGTGAAGTTTGGAAGGAAGGAGACGAGATTCTGGCAGAAGTAAAGCTGTGAGGACGGGGCGTTGAGTCGTGCTTGGGTAGCTCAGTTGGTAGAGCACTTGCCCGCTAAAGGCAAAGGTTCCGAGTTCGAGTCTTGGTCCGGCACACAGTTTTAATGTGCCAGGAAGTTTCATATCAGCGCACACTCTGCTGCAGAGTGAAAATCTCATTCTGGAAACATCCCCCAGACTGTGGCTAAGCCATGTCTCCGCAATATCCTTTCTTTCAGGAGTGCTAGTTCTGCAAGATTCGCAGGAGATCTTCTGTAAAGTTTGGAAGGTAGGAGGCGATATACAGGCAGAAGTAAAGCTGTGAGGACGGGGCGTGATCTCCTGGGTAGCTCAGTTGGTAGAGCACTTGCGCGCGAAAGGCAAAGTCCCGAGTTCGAGTCTCGGTCCGGCACACAGTTTTAACCTGCCAGGAAGTTTCATATCAGCGCACACTCCGCTGCAGAGTGAAAATATCATTCTGGAATATACATTATGATTCAAAATTCCTTTTACAGGATTCTAGCGGTTGTAGAGGGGACTTACTAGATGAAGTTTCGATGAGGAACCGATGTTAGAAATGTACTGTTTGGATGTAAAATCAGTTAATGGTCTTGTTTTGGCCGTATTACTATAGCTGAAGCACAGGCTTGAAAAATAAAAGTAGATATCCGAGGCTATACTTGCTAGCGAAAGGAGGAATCGAAGTTTTGCCTTCAGACTGTATGAATGACCTTTATCTTTTCCTCGTACTTGTAACACGTAAGCATAAGCTTCAAGCGATCTGATTCGTCAGCATTGTCAGAAACATTTTTTAAATGAGGACAGGAATAAAGCTATTTTGCTGGCCGTAAAATTTCCTTCCGCTTTATTTGCTGTAAGTGTGCATAAGTGAACTGTCGATTAAAGATCTCCTCATCCGATGAAGCTGAAAGCTCGGTATGTGCAGAAAGTAAAATGGTGTTTTTAAATACGGTTTTAAAAACGTATCTTCAATTATTAGTGAAACCATAAATTCCAGAAGGAAAAAGATAGAAAGAGGAAGCAAATCAAAAAGTGATATGAACACACAAACTGACAGAAAGCGTCTGCTAAAGAAAGTTAGTAAAATAAAAACAAAGGAAAACGGATAGGAAAAGGACAGGAAATAAAAACACTGCCTTAAATGCTAGGAGAAGGAGTAAGAAAAAATGTGAGGTCATCCATTCGACTATACCAAGGAATTACAATCAAGAACAACGTAAGTTGAAAAGATTTAATAACCCAAGAAAGGATAACGTTCTACGAGTCGGGGCGTGGAATGTCAGAAACTTGAACGTTGTACGGAAGCTAGAAAATCTAAAAAGGAAAGTGCTAAGGCTCAGTACAGATATAGAAGGGATCTGTGAAGTGAAATGGGAAGAAGACAAGGATCTATAGTCAGATGAGCACAGGGTAATGTCAATAGCAGCAGAAAATGGTATAACGGGAGTAGCATTCATTATGAATAGGAAGGTAGGTTAGAGAGTGCATTGCTGTGAAGAGTTGAGTGACAGAGTGCTTGTTATCAGAAATGACTGCAAACCAACACCGACAACGATAGTTCAGGTTCACATATGACATCGAAAGCTGAAGATAAAGAGATAAGAAAGTGTATGAGCACACTGAAATAGTAATAGAATACGTAAAAGGACATGAAAATCTAGTAGTCACTGGGGACTGGAATGCAGTTGTAGGGGAAGCAGTAGAAGAAAAGGTTACAGCAAAATATGGGCTTGGGACAGGGAATGAGAGAGGAGAAGACCAATTGACTTTTGTAAGAAACTGCAGCTAGTAATACCGAATACTCTGTTCAAGAATCACAGGAGGAGAAAGTGTATATGGATAAGGCTGGGCGATACAGGGAGGTTTCAGTTAGATTACATCATGGTCAGACAGAGATTCCGAAATCAGATACTGTATTGTAAAGTCCATCCAGGAGCAGATATAATCTCAGATCAGATGAAGAGAACGCTGAAGTTTAAGAGATTACTCAGGAAGAATCAACAACCAACGTCGGATACGAAAGTACCATGGAATGACGAGATCAAACAGAGATCATGTGAAACTCAGCTCGCCCTATTTGTCCAAGAAATTCACAGTGCCGTAGACACTGGCGAGCAGATTCATGCCGTATTCCTGGACTTCAGGAAGGCATTTGATACGGTTCCGCACTTACGTTTAGTGAAAAAAATACGAGCTTACGGAATATCGGACCAGGTTTGTGATTGGATTCAGGATTTCCTAGAAGAAAGAACACAACATGTCATTCTTAACGGTTCAAAATCTGCAGATGTAGAGGTAATTTCGGGAGTACCGCAAGGAAGCGTGATAGGACCTTTATTGTTTACAATATACATAAATGACTTAGTTGACAACATCGGTAGCTCCGTGAGGCTATTTGCAGATGACACGGTTGTCTACAAGAAAGTAGCAACATCAGAAGACTCGTACGTACTCCAGGAAGACCTGCAGAGGATTAATGAATGGTGCGACAGCTGCCAGCTTTCCCTAAACGTAGATAAATGTAATATAATGCGGATACATAGGGGCAGAAATCCATTCCAGTACGATTATGCCATAGGTGGTAAATCATTTGAAGCGGTAATGTCCGTAAAATACTTAGGAGTTACTATCCGGAGCGATCTGAAGTGGAATGATCACATAAAACAAATAGTGGGAAAAGCAGGCGCCAGGTTGAGATTCATAGGAAGAATTCTAAGAAAATGTGACTCATCGACGAAAGAAGTAGCTTACAAAACGCTTGTTCGTCCGATTCTTGAGTATTGCTCATCAGTATGGGACCCTTACCAGGTTGGATTAATAGAAGAGATAGACATGATCCAGCGAAAAGCAGCGCGATTCGTCATGGCGACATTTAGTCAGCGCGAGAGCGTTATGGAGATGCTGAACAAGCTCCAGTGGCGGACACTTCAAGAAAGGCGTTACGCAATACGGAGAGGTTTATTATCGAAATTACGAGAGAGCACATTCCGGGAAGAGATGGGCAACATATTACTACCGCCCACATATATCTCGCGTAATGATCACAACGAAAAGATCCGAGAAATTAGAGCAAATACGGAGACTTACAAGCAGTCGTTCTTCCCACGCACACTTCGTGAATGGAACAGGGAAGGGGGGATCAGATAGTGGTACAATAAGTACCCTCCGCCACACACAGTAAGGTGGCTCGCGGAGTATAGATGTAGATGTAGATGTAGATACGCTTGAAGTTCCCTAAAACCATAGATACAGCAATAAGGAATAGGTCAACAGGCAGTACAGGTCAAGAGGAATGGACACCTCTGAAAAGGACAGTCAGAGAAGGTGGAAAGAAAAATATAGGTACAAAGAAGGTAACTGTGAAGAAACAGTGGGTAACAGAAGAAATACTTCACCTGATCGATGAAAGGAGGAAGTACAAAAATGCTCAGGGAAATTCAGAAATACAAATCGCTGAAGAATGAAATAAACAGGACGTGCAGGGAAGGTAAGGCGAAATGTCTGCACGAAAAATGTGAAGAAATCGAAAAAGAAGTGAGTGTTCAAAGGAATGACTCAGCATATAAGAAAGTCAAAACAACCTTCGATGAAATTAAAAGAAAGGGTGGTAACATTAAGAGTGCCGCAGGAATCCAACTGTTAAATACAGAGAAGAGAGCGAATAGGTGGAAAGAGTTATTGGTGGCTTCTACGAGGGAGAAGAGTTGTCTGATGTGATAGAAGACAGGGGATACAGCATTCAGGTATTAAGAGAGCTTTGGAGGACTTAAGATCAAATAAGGCAGGATAACATTCCATCAGAATTTCAAAATCACTGGGGTGAGTGGCAACAAAACGACTATTCACGTTGGTGGGTGGAATGTATGAGTCTGGCGACATACTATCTGACTTTCGGAAAAATAGCATCCATACAATTCCGAAGACTGTAAGAGCTGACAAGTGCGAGAATTGTCGCACAATCAGCTTAACAGCTCATGCATCCGAAGTTGCTGATAAGAATAATATATAGAAGAATGTAAAAGAAAATTGAGAAAGTGTTACATGACTATCAGTTTGGATTTAGGAGAGGTAAAGGCACCAGAGAGGCAATTCTGACGTTGCGGTAGATAATGGAAGCGCGACTGACGAAAAATCAGGTTACGTTCATAGGGTTTGTCTACCTGGAAAAAGCGTTCGACTATGTAAAATGGTGGAAAATATTCGAAATTCTGAGACAATAGGGGTAAGCTATAAGGAGGGACGGGTTATATACAATATTTACAAGAGCCAAGAGAGAATAATAAGTGGACGATCAAGAACAAAGTGCTCGGATTAAGAAGGGTGTAAAACAGGGATGTAGTCTTTCGCCGCTACCGATCAACCTGAATACTGAAGAAGCAATGATGGAAATATAAAGAAGGATCAGGAGTGGTATTAAAATTCGAGCTAAAAGAATATCAATATATGATTCTCTCATGACATTATTATCCTGAGAGAAAGTGAAAAAGAATTACTGATCTGCTGAATGGAATGAATAATCTGATGAATACAGAATATGGAATGAGAGTAAATTGAAGGAAGACGGAAGTAATGAGAAGTTGAACTTGAAGCTGGCTAGTCAAGTACTGTTTTATTTTACTTGCTTCATTTATTTAATGCAAACTGTTATACAGACACAATTTTTGAGTATAGTGTTAGTGTTTTTCCTATTTGTTCGCTTTTCAAAGTGCAGTCCCACCGCACACTCAAAGATGGCATTTACTGTATATCCCCTCACATCCCTCCATTTCCCTGAATTTATTCATTTCTGCTTATCTTACTGATAATGCGTTCTTCATAGATTTTGTCGTTACAATTTAAAATTCTTTCTTTTAATTGGTTTATGTATCACTCCCATCTTTTATACCTCCTGAAGCAGTCTTATCAAGTAATTATTTCATTATATTAGTGTTGCACATTAATATAAATTGTTATGTAAGCATGCTTTTCCAGCCTAGTGTTAAAGTTTTTTCCTGTTTGCACCCTTTATATTTATTTGTAGTTCAACTTTTTACTTTTTACATTGGATCACCAACACACTGTCAAAGATGTCATTTACTGTGCGTTAATTGTACAACCTATATGCGTAACTTCTTTTCCAATGTCGTTTGCAAACGTTGTCACTTCTTTGGCGACAGTAGTTAGCAAATGTCTGGAGATGGTTTTGTAAGCCGAAAACCGGTTAACACAATAAATTAATACTGTAGAAAAAAGCAAACCAACGTTTTTCATTTGTTTTAATAATGTAAATTTAGCAGTGCCTCAATTTCGGGATTTGTAGCTTCATCGACAAAACCTTTTGTGTCACGACAAATAAGAGGTGGCTCTGACCAGTACATGTTAGGAATGCTGTAAATAATTTCTAGAACAGTACCCAAGTACAGAAACTTTAATCACACCAAGAAATAAGAAGTAAATACAATGCAGATGATTGCGAAGCAATTTTTTGTAGCAGCCTAAGTGACTGTTACGATACATCAGAACCAGCTTTTCTTATATGAAGACTTACGTTACGTTGAGCAAAGGGCATTCCTTTTGAAGCAATCCATTGCTAGTAGATCGAATTGTTGCGATCGATCTGTTTTTTGAAAAGGGGGCAGAGTTTAGTATAATTTTATCACAGCGACATATTAAGATTATTTTCTGTTCCACCCCCGCATGTGGTGTTGAAAGAGTGACAGTTTGCACACCCCTGCGCGAAATTTTATCGGCCTAGATTGGACCCTACGCTACCTAAGGGACGGATAAGGGGCGGCTCAAGAATATCTGCTGTTTCTGACCTGAGAGACTGTTCGTGGCGTTTTATAAGGAAGTTATCTCGAGGTTTACTGCGCCTTTCTTAGAGTGCTCGCTAGTTCACATTTTTGAATATTACTGTCAGATCCCCTCGCCAGTTCATTCGTGCAACCATTCTTTGTATAGCCATCGATGTCCCCTACAAGTCTGACTTGATGTGGATCTCGTACATTTCAGAAGTAGCGATGTGTACGTAATATTTTTTGTTAAACTCATTTCAAGTAGTCACATAGTCTATACAATAGTGAGAATTCCTGAAAATTGTCGTTTAGGGAGCTAAGAAAGAGAACCGCCAGAAGGGATCGCCTGAAGCATAACATAAATGAACTTAACATTACTAATTGAACAAGAGTGCTAGAGAATGAACGTGCTGGCATCAGGCAGTTCTACACTGTTCTTCTCATTTTAGTCAGCGAGCTTGAAACGTCCCCTTAGAAAAATTGTACAAGTAACTGTGCTTAAACTGACACACAGTATTTTTAGCGCAACGCAATCTGACTTTCAAAAATCCCTACAAAAGAATGGCCCTGACTAACATTAACCTATACGTTTCACAAATCACTTACCTCACAAAAATCTTCGTTACTCGAACTACTGCAATACAGCGAGCGCCAGTACTGCCAGCTAAATAAGATTCTAACTACTGAAGGGACTAACTATTGATAGGCATAGTTAGCAAACGAAAGATTTTAATAGAGAACAAACAACGTATTTACCTTAATAGTGTTGAAAAATCATAATATACATAGCAGTTCATGACATGCAGTCTTACAAATTTCAAAACGCCATTTCTCTCCCCACATCCACCACTGCTGGCGGCTCACCTCCAACTGCGCAACTCTACGCGCTGTTAACAGCCATCTGCCCAACGCTACAATGGCGAGTATTAAAACAATGCAAAGCAGCCACAGACTGCACACAGCACAACCAGTGATTTTCATACAGAGCGCTACGTAACGTTGCCAATAAGAAAACAACAACAGCCTACTTACAAGCTGTGTTACATGGGGCACGTGAACCCAAATCATACTTTGCCAACACACAGTGCACAGTGATAAACGTGCTCTGCAAAACAGTGTGTTTTGAAGGAGCACACATCTTGTTTCTTGGGCTGTGCGCGTCGTATCTCGACAGGTGTGGTTCCTTGCATGCTGAAGGGATTAATCAGATTCCCCCTCAGCTCACTTTGACAGATGCCTAGCTACTGCCGGAAGTCTTACATACATTTACATTTATACTCCGAAAGCCACCCAACGCTGTGTGGCGGAGGGCACTTTACGTGCCACTGTCATTACCTCCCTGGTTCGAGGGAAGAACGACTGCCGGAAAGCCTTCGTGCGCGCTCGAATCTCTCTAATTTTACATTCGTGATCTCCTTGAGAGGTATAAGTATGGGGTAGCAATATATTCGATACCTTGTCAAGAAACGCACAATCTCGAAACCTGGACAGCAAACTACACCGCGATGCAGAGCGCCTCTCTTGCAGAGTCTGCCACTTGAATTTGCTAAACTTCTCCGTAACGCTATCACGCTTACCAGATAACCCCGTGACGAAACGCGCTGCTCTTCTTTGGATCATCTCTATCTCCTCTGTCAACCCGACCTGGTACAGATCCCACACTGATGAGCAATACTCAAGTATAGGTCGAACGAGTGTTTTGTCAGCCACCTCCTTTGTTGGTGGACTACATTTTCTCAGGACTCTCCCAGTGAATTTCAACCTGGCACCCACCTTACCAACAATTAATTTTATGTGATCATTCCACTTCAAATCGTTCCGTACGCATACTCCCAGACATTTTACAGAAGTAACTGCTACCAGTGTTTGTTCCGCTATCATATAATCATACAATAAAGGATCCTTCTTTCTATGTATTCGCAACACTCCTCTTTGGCACGCCATAGTGAGAAAAGATGCCGGGGAACGCCGCACGAAGATCCAACTTCCGTACTCATTCATGTATTCGTTCAAGAAACGTGTTTATATTTGGTCACTGGCCAAAAAATTAATCACTCCCTCACAAGACCTCGCCCTAAACTCGTTTGACACCGCCTGCAGCTAACGGCCTCAATTTGGCGACGAAGAGAGTTCACAAGTTTTTTCAAGGTATGCCATATCCATCTGAAACCACCATTGATGATGAGACCCAACAGAGCTACCAATTTTTAAAGAAGTTGACAGCTGTACTTTATCTGCTGTTCCAGAATGGTCCTAGACACGCAGAATGAAATTTTCGCTCTGCAGTGGAGTGTGCGCTTATATGAAGTTTTCGGGTAGATTAAAACTGTCTACCAGATGAATTGGGGATTAAAATAGGTTGATTTAGGCCGCCAGCTGAGTTTCGAGTGTGCCTGAATGTTCGTCAAACAAGAAACGTATTCGTATAGCGCTGTGAATACGCCTGTTGTCATCGAAGTTGATGGGAGCGCCCACAACCTACTCAACGTGAAGATAGAGAAGAATGGACAACACTTGGTCACCTAAAATGTCCAAATAAACATCCTGGGTCATGTGCACGGTTACCTGAATGACGGGATCCAAATCAAGGTACGAGCAATACGCCTAGAACTTCACAAAACCACCTCCTGCGTCAGCTAGACTCTTTACGTTCTGCATGTTAAACACGCAGAGGAAGTGGACAAATCCGGCCGGTGTGGCTATGCGGTTGTAGGCGCTTCAGTCTGGAACCGCGTGACCGCTACAGTCGCAGGTTCGAATCCTGCCTCGGGCATGGATGTGTGTGCTGTCCTTAGGATAATTAGGTTTAAGTAGTTCTAAGTTCTAGGGGACTGATGACCATAGATGTTAAGTCCCATAGTGCTCAGAGCCATTTGAACCATTTTTTTGAAGTGGACAAAAATATGGGAACGCCGTAGGAAATGCATCCTTGAAGATAAAGGCAGATCCTAGCCAGGCCTGCGAGATGCGCGAACAGCACCCGTCCAATGTCCTCCACACGTTGCCGGTGACCGTCATGGTCGAAACACTGCTGCGTGTAGTTGTGAGTGCATTATGTCGAAGTCAGGTGAATTCGAACTGGGGCGAATTGTTGTTGCTCGTTTGGTGGGTTCTTCCGATTCATGTTCGGTCTATCAAAGATTTACACAGCATACAGGACAAGCGGATAAACATAAACAGACAAGTCAGAAAAGGACGGAAGTGAGTGTTGGAGTGATCGTGACGGTAGGTTACTGAAGAGGACTGTGACGAAAAGTATGAGGACGACAGCTGCAAAAGTCATTTCAGGAATGGTTCAAACTGCTCTGAGCACTATGGGACTTAACATCTGAGGTCATCAGTCCCCTAGAACTTAGAACTACTTAAACCTAACTAACCTAAGGACATCAACCACATCCATTGTAAGTGGGCTGTTTAGGTTTTTATGTTGGTAACACCACGTAGCGCTCTGTATGACAATCACTGACTGTGCTGTGTGCAGTCTGTGGCTGGTTGGCATTGTTGGAATATTCTCTATTGTAGTTTTGGGCAGTTGGATGTGAACAGTGCGTAGCGTTGCGCAGCTGGAGGTGAGCCGCCAGCAGTGGTGGATGTGGGGAGAGAGTGGCAGAATTTTGAGAGCAGACGATCTGGACGCAGAAAGAGTAAATTTGTAATACTGTATATCATGATATATATAATGAGTTTTGAACATTATTAAGGTAAATACATTGCTTTTTCTCTATCAAAATCTTTCATTTGCTAACTATGGCTATCAGTAGTTAGTGCCTTCAGTAGTTAGAATCTTTTGTTTAGCTGGCAGTATTGGCGCTCGCTGTATTGCAGTAGTTTGAGTAACGAAGATTTTTGTGAGGTGAGTGATTCATAATAGGTATAGGTTATTGTTAGTCAGACCCATTCTTTTGTAGGGATTATTGAAAGTCAGATTGCGTTGCGCTAAAATATTGTGTGTTAGTTTAGCGATGATCAGAATAAGTAAAGAGAAAACTGTCTTGCGTACGTTGAGTTTTTGCTCAGCTGTTTGTAAATCAAATAGTGTAGAGGTATACCAGCACAGTCATTTATATTAAGGGGATGTTTCACCATGCCCGAGGCAGGATTCGAACCTTCGACCGTAGCGGTCGCGAGGTTCCATACTGAAGCGCCTAGAACCGATCGGCCACAACGATTTCAGGAATGAATATCGCACTCGCGAACCCTGTCAGCACCAAAACAGGAAGGGAGGTACACAAGCAGGGAGTGTCAGGCGACCTACAATTCCAAAACTACTCACCAGTGGTGAAAATGTCCGTAACAGGGAAACAAGGTGGCAAAGCAATAAAACAGGCTATGAAGCAATTGAAGCAACTAATTTCGTGGAATTGCGAGGTGCCAGGGCTAGCAGTGTATTTAACACTAAATTCTCCTAGAATCTCCATATGTAAATGATGCTCTAAGCCCCCCCCCCCCCTATTCTAACTCCGACTTTTGCTGTTGCACAAGGATTAAAAAAAATACGCGAACTGACTTTGATCAACCCTGCCAGTGGAGTAGAAGAGAGTTTGGCACCTGCAATAATTTAATTTGATAAATAAGTTAAATAAACGAAGGTTTCATTAACATAGTGAGGAATGATAGGGTTGCTCTACCGATTAACAGAATGAAAGTTCTGTCCAAAATGACAATATGATTTACTAAGACTAAACACAAAATAATAAACAAAACACATGAAACATTTATAATACATCAAATTGGCTCAATTGGATACTCAAACAAACTCTGTGAAGGTGAATTTGTCCCTAAACTAGATTGTGAGGTTTATGATGAAGTGGTATGTGGAGCCAATTCCTTGCCATTCAAATCTTAAGAGAGACACACAGCTAACCCAACATTAATTGCTGCTACTCAAGACAGAACAAAGTTAGAAAAAGACGAACAGGCGTGCTCTGCTGAGCTCTGATTATCACCTATTTGCCGGTGCTGCGGACATACATTACCAAACTGTCTTCTTAACTGCCAGAACACGATCTGGCGTACCGGAGGCGATGGCTGGTTGCTTCGACGTCCTCGACCGAAAGGCGAGAGCCGACTACCTAGAGCACCCGTACAGGCCGAACACACAACACTCCCGCCCCCCACGACAGTGGCCGTGGTTAAACGTTCCAATCAGCAACTCGAAAACCGGCGGAAAATTCTACTTTATTGCCGGAGCACTACCATTCTACCAATGGAGATTCTTGGCGCCAATTTCTGCGCTGATTTTGCTACGTCACGGAGCTATGCCCTGAGCAAGCCAATCACAGTTACTATTTTGCAGAAAGCGCGGGAATTTTCCCGCCACAACTGCCTGGGTACACAAGTCATTCCCACGCCTCGCTGGTAGCCCGCCAGAAAGTGGTTTCGCTAAGTTTCTGCGAAGTAACGGAACCTCTAGCCCAGCCGCTACTTCAGGCCCCGGCGGGCGTGCCTCTTGACAATGTCGGCGTCTGGAAAGCATTCACTCGACTGCCTCACACCCGTCGGCTTAACCCTCTCGAGATCAGCGGAGCCCGCCTGTCACCGGACCACCTGGGTGACGAGAGACGCTGCGTGGGAAGTCCGCGTGTGAAGGAATAGCAACTTTCCGCCACATGCAATTAGAGAGGAGAATCGTAAGATAGAAATATGAGAGGGGGCTCATGCCACCTCTCAGAATGAGTCTTGTTTCCAGCGTTTTGCCCAAGTTCACTTCCCAAGGGTGAAACATGGCGGGCGTTTGATGACAATTTTGGCAGCCATATTGTGGTATCCCTTTGGATCTGTGGTTATTCAGCGAGGTTGCATTACTGCGAAGGATTGCGTGACTATTGTGGCTGATCAAGTCCGTCCCCCTTACAGTGTTTGTTCCCCAATGGTGATGCTGTGCCCCAAGACAAAAGCGCCACTCTTCACGCAGCTCATGTCGTGCAGGATTGTTTTTGTGAGCACTTCGATGAATTGTCATTGGGGGTGTACGTTGGAGAGAAAGGTGTGTGCTCGCTATCCATCTGCAGCATTGCTACCTGAAGTTTTCACTATTTTACAGGGAGAGTGGAATGGTAAAAGATTCACTTGAAAACCATACATGACCTGTAGTTACCCATTTCAAGACGACTGGAAGCCGCTGTGAATGCCAAGAGGTTTCCTACACCATATTATTTATTTATTGATTTATTTAACCTGCTTTAGAATAGGGCCACCAGGCCATCTCTTACACCTAACCGGGCGTTCCACATATTTTACACTGTATTATGCACGATATTGTGTTGCATCATTGATGTTTCCATATTTTTGTCCACTGCCTGTACTCGGGCTGCCTGTGCACTCGATGTCTTGTACCATTCGTAGTGTCGCAAAATCGCCACTTGTCGTAAGATACTACCCGATCAGTCAGCTACAGTTCAGTCTGTGTTATTTAACTCGTTGCAGACGTGCAACTTTTTGTGCTACCGTGAGCAAAGACGTTTTGCGAAGTACCTCATTCCATACGTCCGTTGCATGCGGTACCCTCCCAGTCAGCTCGGATAGTCACTGAGACGGATCTACATTCGCTGACAGCAGAAATTTTGGGTTTAAAACCCACTGTTACTGACACGACGTGACAATTGTCTGGTTACTGCCGTTTCTCTTTTTACGACCACTAGTCTTCCGCTGTGTTACATGCTCCTTACAGAAACGTGTACAGTGCGCGCTGATACATCAACAAATCGGGCCACTTCATTCACTGTGTGGCAACAGGCTTGTCCAATAGCTCTTTTCTGATATTCTGACACTCAGCTGTGCTACAAAGAGACCAGTGTGTTCTGCTAAGAGTGGGATCCGGAAAGATTATCTCCCTCCTGGTCCGGAACCACACGGCTGCTATTGTCGTTGGTTCGAGTCCTGCCTCGGGCATGGATGTTTGTGATGTCCGTAGGATAGTTAGGTTTCAGTAGTTCTACGTCTATCGGACTGATGACCTCAGATGTAAGTCCCATAGTGCTTAGGGCCATTTGAACCATTTGAATCCCCCTCCTGGAACGTATTTCCCAGGATTTATGAGTGAGCTACGGAGAGCGTGATTTCACAGTTGTTCTCACTTTTAGTCAGCGAGCTGTGTACAGGGCCCATAGATTATACTTTGTCAAGCGACAGTTCACAATGACAAACATGCTCTGTAAAAGCTCGATGTTCTGAAGGAGACATCTTGTTTCTTGGACTGCGCACATTCTATCTTAACAGGCGTGTTTCCGGGTATGCTGACGGGATTCAACAGGTTTCCCCTCAGGTCACTTTCACGTATGCGTACAGTGCTGTGGATACAACTATTGTCATATTGGTAGATAGGAGCGTACACAGCATACTGAGCATGAAGACAACGAAGAAAGGGCAACTCTTGATCATCGAAAATATTGATATAAACAGTCGGGTTCACATTCATCAGATCCAGACCATCGAAGGAAGGAGATCACCTTTCAAAGTCTCCGGTCGCTGTCTTGACCAACTAATAGCAGCAGTGTATTTAGACGTCCACGGTGAACAAAACTACGACGAATATGCGGAAAGTAGGGTCCGATCGGACGCAAAATGCAAACCACTGTGAAAAGAAAGTGTTTTATTTGCAACAGTTAGCTACGCCTTCCAGCTACTTCCCTGCATGGTCGCCGCTCCGATTTAGACATTTGTCGTAGCGTTGTAGCGTATTGGAACGCGTGAGGCAATACTGACCTTACGACTTATCTTAGAAGAAAGATTAAGGAAAGGCAAACCTACGTTTCTAGCATTTGTAGACTTAGAGAAAGCTTTTGTCAATGTTAACTGGAATACTCTCTTCCAAATTCTAAAGGTGGCAGGGGTAAAATACAGGGAGCGAAAGGCTATTTACAATTTGTACAGAAACCAGATGGCAGTTATAAGAGTCGAGGGGCATGAAAGGGAAGCAGTGGTTGGGAAAGGAGTGCGACAGGGTTGTAGCCTCTCCCCGATGTTATTCAATCTGTATATTGAGCAAGCAGTAAAGGAAACAAAAGAAAAATTCGGAGTAGGTATTAAGATCCATGGAGAAGAAATAAAAACTTTGAGGTTTGCCGATGACATTGTAATTCTGTCAGAGACTGCAAGGAACTTGGAAGAGCAGTTAAACGGAATGGATAGTGTCTTGAAAGGTGGATATAAGATGAACATCAACAAAAGCAAAACAAGGATAATGGAACGTAGTCGAATTAAGTCGGGTGATGCTGAGGTAATTAGATTAGGAAATGAGACGCTTAAAGTAGTAAATGAGTTTTGTTATTTGGAGAGCAAAATAACTGATGATGGTCGAAGTAGAGAGGATATAAAATGTAGACTGGCAATGGCAAGGAAAGCGTTTCTGAAAAAGAGAAATTTGTTAACATCGAGTATAGATTTAAGTGTCAGGAAGTCGTTTCTGAAAGTATTTGTATGGAGTGTAGCCATGTATGAAAATGTAACATGGACGATAAATAGTTTGGACAAGAAGAGAATCGAAGCTTTCGAATTGTGGTGCTATAGAAGAATGCTGAAGATAAGGTGGGTAGATCACATAACTAATGAGGAGTTATTGAATAGAATTGGGGAGAAGAGGAGCTTGTGGAACAACTTGACAAGGAGGAACCGGTTGGTAGGACATGTACTGAGGCATCAAGGGATCACAAATTTACCATTGGAGGGCAGCGTGGAGGGTAAAAATCGTAGAGGGAGACCAAGAGATGAATACACTAAGCAGATTCAGAAGGATGTTTATTGCAGTAAGTAGGGTAGCATGCAGAGCTGCATCAAACCAGTCTCAGGACTGAAGACCACAATAACAACAACAACGAAGCGTTGTACCAACTTTCCAATACTCTCGTCATAAAAGGAAGCCGCTTGTGCTTCCTGCCAATTCTCTGGTCTATAGCTCGCCGTCTGGGCCAGAACGTTGTCTTCTTCATGTGAGCAGAGATGAAACTCAGGGAGAGTCATTTACGCGCCCTGTTGTTAGTGATCAAACACTTCCCATCGAAAACGCTGCAGGAGCATCTTCATCGCCCCTTCAGAGTGTGGCCGAGAATTGTCATGCAGAAGGAAACGCATGACAGCTATGTTATGTGGGCTGCATGACTTCAGGCGAGATCTCACACAAGGCCCTCATACTTGGCGGGAGACATTATTGTTCTAAGCATCTTTACGTGTCACTGTGCGCTAAGAACGACTTGCGCTATCTGCTGGCGTACTAGAGACTCTGCCCAACACACCTGTGCAAAGCTTTATCGGATTTTCACTGTGGCTTCCATTTCGCACCCCATCGGACCTTATTTTCGGAATAGCCCTCGTAATTATTCGACCGACGTGGCAATCTTTGGGGCGCCCCGGAAACACTTCGCATTGCCGACTCCCGTAAAGCTGAAACCTCGGGACCTCTTCTGTTCAGCTCTTTCCACTCGGCCGAAAGGGCGAAACGCCTTTAACGAGCCGTCCCCTCAGCGCAGCGCGAGCGCAGGGATGAAATATGGCGATACACCCGCCCAGCTCTGCGGCCGCGGATGGCGCTAGCCACCCCCGCGTAAGGTGGCCGCACTGCACACACGTGTCCTCCATGTGTGCGCCGCGTGATGGATGGCGCGCTGACCCGACCCGCGGGTGATTTACCGCTCGCGGCGACGGTCCGCCGATTCGAGTGACAGGGGAACGGCAGCCGGCGGGCCCGCAACGCAACCGCGAGCCGACAGTCAGGGGAAGCTGTTGCGGCGGTAGTAGGAGAAACCTCGCGGCCTCCTCTGATGTGAGGCACCTCTCTCCGTCTGTGTAGTGCTCCTGTGTGGCCGGACTCCACTGAACAAAGTCATGAACTACTCTCATTTTATACACTACTGGACATTAAAATTGCTACACCAAGAAGATTACGCGCTACAGACGCGAAATTTAACCGACAGGAAGAAGATGCTGTGATATGCAAGTGATTAGCTTTTCAGAGCATTCACACAAGGTTGGCGGTCTACCACTCCCGTTTTTTGGAACTTCGTTCGAAGTTCAACAACATGACTTTCATTTATACAGATGGCTCTAAGACCAATGACGGGGTCGGGTGTTCCTTTATTGTCGGGGCACAAAGTTTCCACTACCGGCTCCATGGCCATTGTTCGGTCTTCACAGCTGAGCTCTTTGCCCTCTACCAGGCTGTTCTGTACATCTGCCGCCACCGACATTCTGCTTATGTCATCTGCTCAGATTCCCTGAGCGCCATCCAGAGCCTCAGTGATCCGTACCCGGTTCACCCTTTCGTACACCGGATCCAACGCTCTCTTCAGCAGCTGGTGGACGTCGGTACGCCGGTTAGCTTTATGTGGGTTCCTGGCCATGTCGGTATCCCTGGGATGCAGATGCCGCGGCCAAGGCTGCGGTCCTCCAGCCTCGGACAGCTTCTTGTTGTGTCCCTTCGTCCGATTTTAGCAGGGTCATTTGTCGGCGCGTTGTGTCGCTGTGGCATGCCGATTGGGCTGCACTTACCGACAACAAGCTTCGGGCCTTAAAACCTCTTCCCGTGGCTTGGACGTCCTCCTCACGCCCTTCTCGGCGGGAGGAGGTCGTTTTAGCAAGGTTAAGAATTGGACACTGCCGGTTCAGCCATCGCCATCTGCTGACGGCTGCGCCGGCGCCGTTCTGCCCATGTGGGCACTTGCTGACGGTTCGTCACATTTTAATGTCCTGTCCCGATCTTAAAACACTGCGCCTCGATCTTAACCTGCCTACTACTTTAGATGCCATTTTAGCGGATGACCCACGAGCAGCTGCTCGTGTTCTTTGTTTTATCAATTTGACAAACCTCGCTAAGGACATTTGATGATGTTTTTTAATCCTATGCCTGTCAGTCTGTCTTTTATTGTGTTTTCCCTTTTAGTTGTTGTTGTCAACTTGTGCCTCGCGGTGCATTCTTAGAGTAGTCAGGGCGCTAATGACCATTGAAGTTGTGCGCCCGAAAACCACAAAAAAAAAAAAAAAAAAAAAAAAAACACAAGGTTGGCGCCGGTGACGACGCCAGCAACGTGCTGACACGAGGTAAGCTTCCAACCGATTTCTCATACACAAACAGCACTTGACCGGCGTTGCCTGGTGAAACGTTGTTGTGATGCCTCGTGTAAGGGGGAGAAATGCGTATCGTCACCTTTCCGATGTATATAAAGGTCGGATTGTAGCCTATCACGATTGCGGTTTATCGTAGTGCGACATTCCTCCTCGCGTTGGTCGAGATCCAATGACTGTTAGCAGAATATGGAATCGATGGGTTCAGGAGGGTAATACGGAACGCCGTGCTGGGTCCCAACGGCTTCGTATCACTAGCAGTCGAGATGACAGGCATCTTATCCGCATGGCTGTAAAGGATCGTGCAGCCGTGTCTCGATCTCTGAGTCAACAGATGGGGACGTTTGCAAGACAACCACCATCTGCACGAACAGTTCGACGACGTTTGCAGCAACATGGGCTATCAGCTAGGAGACCATGGCTGCGGTTACCCTTGACGCTGCATCACAGACAGGAGCGCCTGCGATGGTGTACTCAACGACGAACCTGTTTGCACGAATGGAAAAACGTCATTTTTTTCGTATGAATCCAGGTTATGTTTACAGCATCATGATGGTCGCATCCGTGTTTGGCGACATCGAGGTGTACGCACTTTGGAAGCCTGTATGCGTCATAGCCATACTGGCGTATCACCCGGTGTGATGGAATGGGGTGCCATTGGTTACACGTCTCGGTCACCTCTTGTTCGCATTGACGGCACTTTGAACAGTGGACGTTATATTTCAGATGTGTTACGACCCGTGGCTCTAACCTTCAATGGTTCAAATGGATCTGAGCACTATGGGACTTAACTTCTAAGGTCATCAGTCCCCTAGTGCTTAGAACTACTTAAAACTAACTAACCTAAGGACATCACACACATCCATGCCCGAGGCAGGATTCGAACCTGCGACCGTAGCGGTCGCGCGGTTCCAAACTGTAGCCGGGTGTACCCTTCATTCGATCCCTTCTAAGCCCTACATTTCAGCAGGATAATGCACGACCGCATCTTGCAGGTCCTATACGGGCCTTTCTGGATATAGGAAATGTTAGACTGCTGCCCTGGCCAGCACATTCTCCAGATCTCTCACCAATTGTAAACGTCTAGTCAATGGTGGCCGAGGAACTGGCTACTCACAATACGCCAGTCTCTACTCTTGATGAACTGTGGTATCGTGTTGTAGCTGCATGGCCAGCTGTACCTGTATTTGCTATCCAAGCTCTGCTTGACTCAATGCCCAGGTTTATCAAGGGCGTTACTTCGGCCAGAGGTGGTTGTTCTGGGAACTGATTTCTCAGGATCTATGCACCCAAATTGTGTGAAAATGTAATCACACGTCAGTTCTAGTGTAATATATTTGTCCAACGAATACCCGTTTATCATCTCCAAATTCTTCTTGGTGTAGCAATTTTAATGGCCAGTAGTGTACTTCACCCAGTCATGGACTCCAGTATTTCACCTACCCTGTGTCCGGCAAACCTAGACATAGAAACATCTGTCAATGTAACGGTATTTTTCAGCACCAGACGTTTTTCATCTCCAACTGAAAAGAAACTGAGTAGGATGTTGTAATGTTTTATTACAGTCCATCCACAGCTAAGTGTCATCTTCCAGTTCCAAATAAGAAATGCATATTCTAACAAATAATTGATTTTCTTTTATAATGCAAAGCGTAACCCATTGTCAGACTGTAGCAGCCACGCGGGGTAGCCGTGCCGTCTGAGACGCCTTCTTCCCGGGTTCGATTCCCGGCGGGGTCAGGGATTTTCTCTGCCTCGTGATGACTCGGTGTTGTGTGATGTCCTTAGGTTAGTTAGGTTTAAGTAGTTCTAATTTCTAGGGGACTGATGACCATAGATGTTAAGTCCCATAGTGCTCAGAGCCATTTGAATCTTTTGAGGCGCCTTCTCACGGCTCACGCGTCTACCCCCCCCCCCCCACCCCCCCCCCACCCCGCCCCCCACCCGTCGGAGGTTCGAGTCCTCCCTCGGACATGGCTGTGTGTGTTGTCCTTAGCGTCAGTTAGTTTAAGGTACATTAAGTAGTGGGTAAGCTTAGGGACTGATGACCTCTGCAGTTTGGTCCCATAAGACCTTACCATAAATTTTCAATGTCAGACTGTAGCAGATGATTGATTGCCCACTATAGTAAGACGTCTTCGAGATAAGAAATTCGTATATATGTAAGTCTGCAGGCTGTCGTGGCCGTTGTCACTGAAGCTTTCATGGCACGGAATGAGGTCTGGGGACCTGGCAGGCCAAGCACGACGAAAGTGGCGGCTGAGCACACGATCGTCACCAAACGACGCCGCGTCATGTTGAAAGGTGGCTACACTGAGCCACAGCGCCAAAGATCGCGCCAGAGAGTTTTATTCCGCCGCCTCCACTGGCAGTTCTTGTCGAGATGTGGTAGTAGTCAGTGCTTGCTGAGATGTCGTAGTGAAGAGTTCTTGTCGAGAAGTCGTGGTGGAGAGTGCTTATCGAGATGGGGTAGTAGTGAGTCGGTGTTGAGATGTTGTAGTAGGGAGTGCTTGTTCCATGTTTTATGCAGTTGTTTGATGGGCTAGACAGCAGATGTTGTTCGAATGGAGATATTGTAATGATCAGAGTGCTTTTCGTCAATATATATGAAGGTAAAAAAAATTCCCTTTTCTTTTTATAATTTCAATGTCTTAAATAATGCGTCATTACAGGTTCAGTCAACAAAGCTTCTGGCTTGTGTTCTTGTATTAGAGTGTAAATCTGGTTTTCTTGCGCAATTATAGTATTTCTATTTTTTTTAATTACTTCAGTATAAATGGTATTTAAAATTTCTTATCTTATTGAAGAAGAACCGTGCCAGATGTGTACGTTGAATCACACTACCACACACAGAACAGCGACACTTGTGGCTTGTTGTTTCGTAGCTTTCATAGTTGCTGGGGACTTAATTAATTAATTGTGTTAACGGAAGTTTTCTTTCATTCTTTGTTGCTATTCTATGCAGTCAGATCGCGGAGTAATACTAGTCAGGGCCAACCGTTTACGAGACTTCGTAATCGGACATACAGCTACGAAAAATAATAATTATTTTCATTTATTTAATTAAGCCCCCATGCAATGTTTCTTCTAAAATGAATGACGTATCGACCCCTCTGCTGGGATATTCCTCAGGATATTCTGGTGTCCACTACTGCTAGAACACAGTATAAATTTGAAAACTGAATAAATCACGGAATAATGTAGATAGAGTGGTACAAATTGACACACATGCTTGGAATGACATGGAGTTTTATTAGAACCAAAAAATACAAAAGTTCAAAAAATGTCCGACAGATGGCGCTTCATCTGATCAGAATAGCAATAATTAGCATAACAAAGTAAGACAAAGCAAAGATGATGTTCTTTACAGGAAATGCTCAATATGTCCACCTTCATTCCTCAACAATAGCTATGGTCGAGGAATAATGTTGTGAATAGCACTGTAAAGCATGTCCGGAGTTATGGTGAGGCATTGGCGTCGGATGTTGTCTTTCAGCATCCCTAGAGATGTCGGTCGATCACGATACACTTGCCAATTCAGGTAATCCCAAAGCCAATAATGGCACGGAAAGAGGTCTGGGGACCTGGCAGGCCAAGCACGACGAAAGTGGCGGCTGAGCACACGATCGTCACCAAACGACGCGCATCTGTCGGACATTTTGTGAACTTTGTTTTTTTTTGGTTGTAATAAAAACCCATGTCATTCCAAGCATGTGTCTATTTATACCTCCCTATCTACATTATTCCGTGGTTTATTAAGTTTTCAAACTTATACTGAGTTTCCAGAATGGGATTTTCACTCTGCAGTGGAGTGTGCGCTGATATGAAACGTCCTGGCAGATTAAAACTGTGTGCCGGACCGAGACTCGAACTCGGGAACTTCGCCTTTCGCGGGCAAGTGCTCTACCAACTGAGTTACCCAAGCACGACTCACACCCCGTCCTCACAGCTTTAATTCCGCCAGTACCTCGTCTCCTACCTTCCAAACTTTACAGAAGATCTCCTACAAACCTCGCAGAACTAGCACTCCTGAAAGAAAGGATACTGTGGAGACATGGCTTAGCCACAGCCTGGGCCCCTCAGGGGGTCCACAACTCTTTTGTGGATACGTGCGTGGCGAGCACGGGGCCCCGAGCCATTGCAGCCTTCTTTCTCTCCCGGGCTGCATTTCCTTTCCCTTCCCCTCCATGCTCCTTTCCCCTCGCCCTCTCCTCTCCCTCTGTTGGTGTCCTTGCTTATGTTGGCCCCCGCTATCCTCCTGGTTCTGTTGGTATTACACTCTGGCTTTGTTGCGTAATCCTCTCCTCCTTTTGGCATTCCTTGGTCCCCTCTGGGGTTTGACCTCTATTCCAAAATTTCTCTTCCATAGTGTGAGCCATTTGGGGAAGAGCACCTTACCTAGTGTCTCCGACGTGCGCCCTCCTAGTACATTCCACCTTTTCTTTCACGTCGTTGTCTGATGCTAGGGTGCATAGCCAGCACGGTAGCCAGCTCGTGTGGTGGGGTAGCTATGTACCCTTTTGGTTGAGCCCCCTGAACACACAGGGATCACACTTCTGATACCTGAGCTGTGACCTCCTCATGCATGCCTTGGAGTGGTTGCTCGTCATCCTGGAGCATCGGAACTCCCGGCAATGGCCGCCGTGCCAGACGGCCCTTGCTGTGGCTGGGTGGCGCCCGTGAGGAGAGCCCCTGATCGCAGTGGGTGGTATCAGGGCGGACGCTATGCAGATGAAACGCATACGGGTCCAAAACTCTGGCCGTTCTTCTGCGGCCGTCTCTCTGCGTGGTACTGATTCCTCAAGTGCTGCTTCTCTTGCCACTTCGGCCTTCCCTTCCATGGCTACCCCCTCGGAAGAGGGTCAGGCCCGTCGGCTAGGGACAAAACCTTTCCCCCGTTATCCAGTTTGCACCAGGACTGAGGGAGATACGTTCACCAGTGTCAAACCTTTACTCTTTGTGGACCACATTGAAGATAAGTTGGGCGAAGTGGACTCCCTGAGCAAGATGCGGTCGGGTTCGTTGCTGATAAAAACTGCTTCAGCTGCCCAATCTGCGGCCCTTCGTGCCTGTACCCATCTTGGCACAATTCCTGTGTCCATTGCCCCTCACCAGTCTCTAAATATGGTACAAGGTGTGATTTTTCACAGGAACCTCATCCTTCAAACTGATGAGGAACTTCGGGACAATCTCGGACGGCGGGGTGTTCACTTTGTTCGGCGTGATCAGAAGGGTCCTAAAGATAATCGTATTGATACTGGTGCCTTTATCCTGGCCTTTGAAGGGGATACCCTTCCTGAGAAAGTTAAGATTATGGTCTATCGCTGTGATGTGAAGCCGTACATCCCACCTCCTATGCAGTGTTTTAAGTGCTTGCGTTTTGGCCACATGTCTTCTCGCTGTTCCCAGGACCCTCTCTGTGGTGACTGTGGACGTCCACTCCATGAGGGGAGTCCCTGTGTTCCCCCTCCTGTATGTGTAAATTGTCATGGTAGTCATTCTCCACGTTCATCAGATTGCCCAGTATATAAGAAAGAAAAAAAGATACAGGAGTATAAGTCCCTCGATCGTTTAAGCTACACAGAGGCCCGTAAGAAATATGCACGACTGCACCCTGTGTCCATGACATCTAGTTACGCCTTGGTTACATCTTCACCCCTTCCTCCCCCTTCCTTACCCCCATCCCGGACCCCTCTCCTCCCCCCCCTCCCCTGCGGCTCCCACACCATCTCCTCTGGGCGCTGCTCACCCTCCCCAGCCGGAGAAGTGTCCCACTCCTTCGGCGTCTGCCGGTCAAGGGCGCCTCTCCCGGGATGCCCCTTCCCGGCACCTTCCAGGTCAAAGGTCTGCTGCCGCGCGGCGACCGCGAGAGTCGCGGTCTGTCGGCCCCCAGGTCGCCCGGTCTCTTTCTGTTCCTGATCTTGCTGCAGCTGGCTCCTTTATGCCACACAGCCCTCCTCGATCTCAGCCTGAAAAGAAGAAGAAACATAAGTCCCGGGACAAAGAGCCTCTGGTGTCACCGGAGGTCCCTTCCCCGACTTCACAACCGGATTCTGACCTGTCGTTCATGGATGTCGCCCCCTCCTTGTCGGTGACGGGTGGGGACCCGGCGGTATGACTGGATTTAGCGTGTTCAGCCCTCATTTAAACCATCGTTCTGTGGTTCTCCAATGGAATTGTAATGGCTACTATCGTCACCTTCCGGAATTGAAATCCCTTCTTTCGTCCTACTCTGCAGCTTGTGTGGTTCTCCAGGAATCTCATTTCACTGATGCTCACTCACCGACCCTCCGTGGGTTCCGTGTTTTCTGTCGAAATCGGGTCGGACCCTTGCGGGCTTCTGGTGGCGTTTGTACGTTGGTCCGTACAGACATTGCTAGCACGTGGATTCCGCTCCAAACTACATTGGAAGCGGTTGCTGTTAGGGTCCACTTAGACTCTGCAGTCACAGTTTGCAATCTTTATCTCCCTCCTGACAGGACTCTTACACCTGCTGCCTTAACCACCCTTCTTCAGCAACTTCCTCCTCCCTTCCTCCTCCTTGGGGATTTTAATGCTCATCATCCTTTGTGGGGCAGTGCCTTTCCATCTAGACGAGGTCTTCTTATAGACCAATTTATTGCAGACCACGACCTGTGCCTTCTTAATGATGGCTCCCCTACTCATTTCAGTACTGGTCATGGTACCTTTTCTGCCATTGATCTTTCTCTTTCTTCTCCCTCTCTCCTCCCTTCATTACACTGGTCGCCACACGACGACCTTTGTGATAGTGACCATTTCCCGTTGATTATCACGCTCCCTTCCCGCTCCCCGATCGACAGGTTATCTCGTTGGTCTTTCCACCGCGCCGATTGGCCTCTCTACACTGCACAGGTCGAGTTTTCTCCCTCTTTGTCGGGTTGTATTGATGACGTCCTACGTGACGTGTCTGACGCGATTGTTGTGTTGTCACCGCCGGACACCACACTTGCTAGGTGGTAGCTTAAATCGGCCGCGGTCCATTAGTACATGTCGGACCCGCGTGTCGCCACTGTCAGGATCGCAGACCGAGCGCCACCACAAGGCAGTCTCGAGAGACGTACTAGCACTCGCCCCAGTTGTACGGACGACATTGCTAGCGACTACACGTACGAAGCCTTTCTCTCATTTGCCGAGACACAGTTAGAATAGCCTTCAGCTAAGTTAATGGCTACGACCTAGCAAGGCGCCATTTGTACCATTGCATGTATCTCAAGATAGTCTCACTTGTATCATCAAGAATGCTGTATACCAAAGGACGATATAAAAGTTAAGTGTTCTAGTAGCTACGTTCTTTCCTTTATCACATTCATTACGAATCCTGTTCCAGACTTCGCGCCAGTCGGCGTGTGTGTACGCGTGCCCTCTCGGCTACCCGTCACTGTGGACTGGCTGCCTTGTCAGTCCACTACAATTGTTCGCGCTGCTAACCTTGCTGTCCCACGCTCATCTGGACCATTTCGTCGCCGGCAAGTCCCGTGGTGGAGTACGGCCATTGCCGTTGCCATCCGTGATCGCCGTCGAGCTTTGCAACACTTTAAGAGGCAACCATCCGTCGCCAGCCTTACTACCTTTAAACGCCTTCGCGCTAAAGGCCGTTATTTAATCAAACAGAGCAAGCGGATGTTGGGAACGATTCGTTTCTTCCCTTGGTTCCACTGTCCCTCTGTCACGGGTATGGGCTACACTTCGCTCTCTCCAAGGTTGCCATCGGCAGTCCACCCTCCCAGGCCTTCACCTCCCACATGGCATTTGTACGGACCCATTAGTTATCGCAGAACATCTTGCGACCCATTTTGCAGTGGCATCAGCGTCAGCCTCCTATCCAGCTGCTTTCCTTCATCAAAAACAGCAGGCTGAAGCTCTCACCTTATGTTTCACCACTTGTGAGTCAGAATCTTATAACGAACCTTTTACTGAATGGGAATTTCTTTCTGCTCTATCTTCTTCTCATGATACGGCCCCTGGCCCAGATTCCATTAATAACCAACTGCTTCAACATCTCAGTGCTCCACAACGGCAACATATTCTTAGGGTGTTTAACCGTATCTGGCTCCAGGGTGACTTCCCTTCTCAGTGGAGGGATAGCATTGTGGTTCCTGTCCTTAAGCCTGGTAAGAACCCCCTATCTGTTGACAGCTATCGGCCAATTACTTTGACCAATGTTGTTTGTAAGTTACTTGAACGGATGGTAGCCCGTCGGCTCACTTGGGTCCTCGAATCTCGGGATCTATTGTCCCCTTACCAGTGTGGCTTTCGAGAGGGACGATCTCCAATCGATCATTTACTTCGCTTGGAATCCGCAGCTCGGCAGGCTTTTTCCCAGCGCCGCCATTTGGTTGCAGTGTTTTTTGACCTTCGCAAGGCCTATGACACGGCCTGGCGCCACCACATCTTACTAACCCTTCATCAGTGGGGTCTTCGGGGCCCACTCCCGATTTTTATCCGCCAGTTCCTGATCCATCGGTCATTCAGAGTTCGAGTTGGTACTGCTTTTAGTTCTCCACGGACCCAGGAGATGGGCATCCCACAGGGTTCTGTCTTGAGTGTCCTTCTTTTCCTCATTGCTATCGATGGACTTGTGGCCTCTGTCGGTCCCTTGGTCGTCCCTGCCCTGTGTGTGGATGATTTCTGCATTTGGGTTAGTTCCTCCTCGATGGCATTTGCAGAACGGCAGCTCCAGGTGGCTATACGGCGTGCCTCTGCATGGACCCTCTCACACGGGTTTCAATTCTCTCCTTTAAAATCGCGGGTGGTCCACTTCTGTCGCCGTACTACGGTCCACCCTGATCCAGAGCTCTATCTTGCTGCACAACGATTGCCTGTGGTTTCACAGTTTCGTTTCCTGGGTCTTCTTTTCGACAACAAGCTCACTTGGCTGCCCCATATCAGACTCTTGAAGGTAGGATGTTTCCGTAAACTCAATGTCCTTCGCTTCCTTGCCCACTCCTCTTGGGGTGCGGACCGTTCCCTCCTCCTCCGTCTTTATCGTGCTCTAGTTCTGTCTCGTTTGGACTATGGTTGTCAAGTTTATGGTTCAGCTGCTCCTTCCACACTGCACGTGCTGGATTCAGTCCACCATCGTGTTATCCGTTTGACCACCGGTGCCTTCCCTACTAGCCCTGTTGATAGTCTCCTGGTTGAAGCTGGGATCCCCCCCCCCCCCTTTCTGTTCGGCGGTCCCAGATTCTGGTGTCTTATGCCCTCACTATCCGTTCTTCTCCCACTCATCCTTCCTATTCTATCCTGTTCCCAGACCATGGACGTTGCCCACCCGACTCCCGCCCTGGGGCGGGTTTACCGGTTGGGCTGCGCCTTGCGTCTCTTTACCGTGATTTTCAGCTTCCTTCTTTGTCCTGTCTTCCTCGCTCCCTCCCCTCCACCCCTCCTTGGTTAGTTCCTCGGCCTCGAATTCGGATGGATCTCCGTCGCGGTCCGAAAGATTCCATCCCCCTGGTGGTGTTCCGTTCCTTTTTCCGCCAAATTTTATGGGAGTTTCGGGATGCTGTTGTTTTTTACACTGATGGCTCTAAATCTGCTGATCATGTTGGGTATGCCTTCATGTCCTCTGTTGGAACGGAAAATCATCTGCTGCCACCTACATGTGGGGTGTTTACTGCGGAATTGATGGCAATTTCCCGGGCCCTTACCTTTATTAAACAATCCCAACACAACTGCGTTTTGTTATGTACGGACTCGATGAGTGGCCTTCTTGCTATTGACCGGTGTTTTTCGCGCCATCCCTTGGTCTCTATCATCCATGACCATCTCGCTGATATTCACCGTGCTGCTTGTTCCATTGACTTCCTATGGGTCCCTGGCCATGTGGGTATCCCGGGTAATGAGCTCGCTGATCGTTTGGCTGGGGGAGCAGTTACTTACCCCCTGTTTTCTGTAACCCCTCCCGCAGCGGATTTACGGCTTCACATCAAATCCAACTTCGCACAGTCATGGGCCAATGCTTGGGAGACTACTCCACTGTCTAATAAACTTCGTGCAATTAAGGTGACACCAGGCCCATGGCGTTCTTCCTTTCGCCTCTCCCGAAAGGACTCGACCACACTGTGTCGTCTCCGCATTGGCCATACCAGGCTGACCCATGGTTTTCTTTTGCGTTATGAGCCACCCCCGCTATGTGGTTATGGAGCCTTCCAGTCAGTGGCCCACATTTTGGTTGAATGCCCCCTTCTTTTGGCTCTGCGTGCTAAGTACAGACTCCCCTACACTTTACCTTTGATGTTGGCTGACGATTCCCGGATGGTCTCTCTGGTTCTCGGTTTCCTCCGGGAGAGTGGTTTTTATTCTCAGTTTTAAGGTTTTTAATCTCTCTCTGGTGTTGGGGCAGGGCGGTGAGTGTTTGGGTGTCTCCCACTGTAGGCAGTGTTCAGAGATTCCCGATTCATCTCCCTGACCGGAATCCTCTTTTCTTCCCCTTTTACTCTGTTTGTACCCCCTTTTTTTTAAGTCTTGGTTAGTCTTTCTATTCCCATACGTACTTTCTGCATTATAGCAGTTGTACCTTTTAAGTCACAGGTGGTCTTGCCTATGCTGCTTCAGCATAGTGTTGGGTTCGTTCTCTTGCCAACTTTCCTCATTTGTTTTTTACCAGTGACAACGTGACTGCCCTTTTACGTTTCTGCCTTTTTCCGTTTTATTGTTCTGACTTTTCTGAGATGTCCCGTTAGCAGAATGGAGTATATTTGAAACAAGGGACTGATGACCTTGCTGTTTGGTCCCTTAAACCTCAACCAACCAACCAACCACAGCCTGGGGGATGTTTCCAGAATGAGATTTTCACTGTGCAGCGGAGTGTGCGCTGATATGAAACTTTTTATACTGAGATTTTGATCACCCGGTACTTTTGTGGAACGTCGGGTACATTGCATCGAATGTGACTTGGCGTCCCATAGACGAAACGTAGCCAAATGTGTAAGTCCAACCATGTTTACGTGGGCCCATTGAAGTAATCGTGCTGTGTAATGTGTTGGTTAATCTTTTCGTACAGCAGCACTTTGGGGCACCGAGCTGATGTAGAACTTGAGCGCAGATAAGAACTTTGATTTTCGGCGAGTTGTTGAGATAGATTGCGTTATATTTCGTGATCCACACCAAGTGCATATTGCGATACCACCCTTACGGTCGCAATCTACAGACTGAGCTCACAAAACGTCTGCATCTTATGGTGCCAGTCGTGTTCTTCACTGGACAAGCATGAACTTAGGAGTGGGGAGGAAGATGGAGAAGCCGGCCGGTGTGGCCGAGCGGTTCTAGGCGCTTCAGTCTGGAACCGCGCGACCGCTACGGTCGCAGGTTCGAATCCTGCCTCGGGCATGGATGTGTGTGACGTACGTAGGTTAGTTAGGTTTAAGTAGTTCTAAGTTCTAGGGGACTGATGACCTCAGATGTTAAGTCCCATCGTGCTCAGAGCCATTTGAACGAAGATGGAGAAGCAGACCCAGCCGGCTGGCGCATCTAAACTGGCGCAGCAGGCGCACGCGAGTCATTCCTCGCGCCTGCACCTTCCGGGAATCCGTCTCTGCGTTTCATTCACTTCCGCTAATCTCCTGTGGTGAGCAATCATTTTCAGATTCCGTGGCGCGTAATCTTACTTGACGCGGACGGCATGATGAGAACCGTTCGGCGGTGGAATCTCACGAGCTACACCGCCGACAAATGATCGGCGGCCGTGAGCATGGTTGGGCCTGTGGCAGGTGAAGGGCAGGCCGACGTGTGAATACCGGCCGCGTCACTGCCGTCCAGACAGCGCCGCTTCAGGGAAAGCGCAACGGCATCTGCGAACACAGGAAGCGGTTTTATCTCCATTTCATGTTTACTCACAAGCATATGAAAGACGTGGCGCAAGTAAGTTTAGTCATTCTTTCTCAAGCGGAAAGTTTATTGCCAAAAAGAAATACAGCACGGCATCAAAAAACTATACATCTGGACTGAGACACTTGTCGTAGCGTGCAATCATTTTGAAGAATACACAATGGTAAAACACAGTGCCTGCGATGCAAGGAATTGTCGTACAGTTTGCCCCACCTCAGCGTTGGTCAGGAAGTGATGTCCCGTGAATTGAATACACGGTGTAAGACGTGTATATTTATATTGTCGTCAAACCACAATTTATGAACGATTTTTTACATTTTATTAATAGGATTAAGTAGGAATAATTAATATGTCATTTTGGAAATAACTGTAGTAGCAGGGAATGTCTGCACCAAAGTATTGTTGGCAGGAGAGACCGCACATTGATAGAATTTTAAAGAGGGCGGGAGCGAACGCGCATGGATACATTTTAAGAAAAGAGAGGGAAAGACCGCGCATTGATACATTTTGTAATAGTAGCAGGGATTGTCTGCACCAGAAAGCATTTTTGGCGGGAGAGACCGCACTTTAGCGTCCGTAGGAAGTCAGTAGTAAGCGAGAAGTGCAGCGAGTCGGTAGCAGGTCTGAAGTGAGAGATTGAGAGGAGCTGTGTGCCTGCCAGCCACTAGCTATGATTTACAAGAGATTATAAACGGATGTACAGAGACATCAGCTAACTATTATCATAAGAGGAACTAATATTATTGAATTATTTTTTTGAGAAACTCAAGACTACTGAAGGTATGTTTGCGCAATGCTAGTTGTAAGATTATTGTAAAATTTAAGTCCCCTTTGAACGTTTGTAAAATCAGAATATAATTAATTTGTAAAATCAGAATATAATTAATTTTTGCGAGCAACAGTGCATTACTGATTATAATTAATCCAAAAAACCATCAACGTAAAACTTTGCAAAATTTAATTGTTGTCAAGAAAAAGTTTAACTATGAATTACGTAACATCAGTCACAGTAATTAAAGAATAACGCCAGCTTTGCTATTAAAGAATAACGTCAGCTTTAGTAATAAATACAGCCACTTATTATGACAGCCCACCAGCAGCTAATAGAGTATAGTAAAACGGAGTAAGTTTATTCATGTCGCAGTTCGATGTAGCAGTCAGATGGCGATCCAGTAACAGTAAAAAAAGGTAAGGAACAGTTTTGGGTTATTGCAGGTAACGACTGAGGGCCACGACGACGACACATTCTATGTTTCGTCGAAATAATCAGAAAATCACTTTTAATAAGCAGCATTTAAATTTGTATGCGAAGATTGAGAAAGAGAATAAATTTCAGAGGGAAGATTTCATTTGTTATTATTGAGCAAGAGATAGAAATCTTAAAGGAAGGTTTCATAGGTTATTGTAAAAGGGAAGGTTGCGTAACAAAAGAGTTATAGAGGAGACGGGAAGGTTTCAACGGAACATGTGAAAGCCCGATGCGGCGAGACCGGGGCTGCAGGCAGCTCCTAAAAATGTATGTTGATTGTAACCGTGGCTACACTGAACAGTATTGTTGCCGAGCGTAGACAATGTGCATAGTTTCGTGCCGTAATTAGATGCAAGTTGCAACAAGCACTCAATAGCACCAAATTAACAGAATTTATCAGTGACACAGGAATACGAATAAAATAATAAGCTATTTTCATTTCAATCTTAGACATAGTTATTGATAAAAGAGTACCTACAATAGTCCATGCCTGAAACACATGGCATACCGGACTACCACAAAAGAAAGAATGAAACAACACGAATTCAGTATGCATAGGAATGTGCCGAAAATACACTCCTGGAAATGGAAAAAAGAACACATTGACACCGGTGTGTCAGACCCACCATACTTGCTCCGGACACTGCGAGAGGGCTGTACAAGCAATGATCACACGCACGGCACAGCGGACACACCAGGAACCGCGGTGTTGGCCGTCGAATGGCGCTAGCTGCGCAGCATTTGTGCACCGCCGCCGTCAGTGTCAGGCAGTTTGCCGTGGCATACGGAGCTCCATCGCAGTCTTTAACACTGGAAGCATGCCGCGACAGCGTGGACGTGAACCGTATGTGCAGTTGACGGACTTTGAGCGAGGGCGTATAGTGGGCATGCGGGAGGTCGGGTGGACGTACCGCCGAATTGTTTAACACGTGGGGCGTGAGGTCTCCACAGTACATCGATGTTGTCGCCAGTGGTCGGCGGAAGGTGCACGTGCCCGTCGACCTGGGACCGGACCGCAGCGACGCACGGATGCACACCAAGACCGTAGGATCCTACGCAGTGCCGTAGGGGACCGCACCGCCACTTCCCAGCAAATTAGGGACACTGTTGCTCCTGGGGTATCGGCGAGGACCATTCGCAACCGTCTCCATGAAGCTGGGCTACGGTCCCGCACACCGTTAGGCCGTCTTCCGCTCACGCCCCAACATCGTGCAGCCCGCCTCCAGTGGTGTCGCGACAGGCGTGAATGGAGGGACGAATGGAGACGTGTCGTCTTCAGCGATGAGAGTCGCTTCTGCCTTGGTGCCAATGATGGTCGTATGCGTGTTTGGCGCCGTGCAGGTGAGCGCCACAATCAGGACTGCATACGACCGAGGCACACAGGGCCAACACCCGGCATCATGGTGTGGGGAGCGATCTCCTACACTGGCCGTACACCACTGGTGATCGTCGAGGGGACACTGAATAGTGCACGGTACATCCAAACCGTCATCGAACCCATCGTTCTACCATTCCTAGACCGGCAAGGGAACTTGCTGTTCCAACAGGACAATGCACGTCCGCATGTATCCGGTGCCACCCAACGTGCTCTAGAAGGTGTAAGTCAACTACCCTGGCCAGCAAGATCTCCGGATCTGTCCCCCATTGAGCATGTTTGGGACTGGATGAAGCGTCGTCTCACGCGGTCTGCACGTCCAGCACGAACGCTGGTCCAACTGAGGCGCCAGGTGGAAATGGCATGGCAAGCCGTTCCACAGGACTACATCCAGCATCTCTACGATCGTCTCCATGGGAGAATAGCAGCCTGCATTGCTGCGAAAGGTGGATATACACTGTACTAGTGCCGACATTGTGCATGCTCTGTTGCCTGTGTCTATGTGCCTGTGGTTCTGTCAGTGTGATCATGTGATGTATCTGACCCCAGGAATGTGTCAATAAAGTTTCCCCTTCCTGGGACAATGAATTCACGGTGTTCTTATTTCAATTTCCAGGAGTGTATTTAATAAATAAGAGTATACAGAGTTCAACAGGCCTGTTGTTCAGATAGGCTAATGGAAACCCAATTCTGTACAAAGTACTTTGAAACTAACCACCTCACTGAATAATCAACTTTTGGTTTCAATGTAGATAAAATGCCCATTAAAGATGTGCAGATGCTGTAAACAATATTACGCCAAGCTTCGTCAAGCGAGCCGGATGCCGGCACGATAGTTCAGCGTGTTCAGTAAGTGGGTTAGCTGGCCTCTGTATGGCAAAAAAAAAACCATGAGAACGGATGAGTGATGATCTTGAACGGGTGTCATGGGACGTCCGTCCCGAACAAATGCAACGAGCAGTAACGAATAAAATGAGATTCATAATCAAAACGTCCGCGGTCCCGGATTGGAAAACCGCCACCCCTTACATTTTGCTTAATAATGGCTGCCGAAGACTTCCCGCATAAGAAGTCACACTTATTCTGCCAGCGGCTTTGCCAAAGGCAAAGATGGCCTTGGGGTGGGAAACTGTCTCTAGAGGCGGAAGAAGCAGCAATGATCAACGGCATGAGGATGAAGAAGGAAACTGAAACCACTGCGTCGTAGACGCATAACGTGTAGCCACAGGACATGTGGCTTCTAATTGAAAACGTCTCATGATGAACTCTCCATTAGCAAAAGGTTCCGGAATATTCCACCATTCGGATCTCCTGGAAGGGACTACCAAAGGAGAGGTGACCATGAGAAAAAGATTGAATAATCAACGGAAGGATAACGTTGTACGAGTCGGGGCGTGGAATGTCACAAACTTGAACGTGGTTGAGAAGCTAGAAAATCTGAAAAGGGAAATGCAAAGGCTCAATCTAGATATAGTAGGGGTCAGTGAGGTGAAGTGAAAAGAAGAGAAGGATTTCTGGTCAGATGAGTATAACGTAATATCAACAGCAGCAGCAAATGGTGTAACAGGAGTAGGGTTCGTTATGAATAGCAAGGTAAGGCAGAGAGTGTGTAACTGTGAACAGTTCAGTGACAGGATTGTTCGTATCAGAATCGACAGCAAACCATCACTGACAACTATAGTTCAGATATATATGACGACGTCACAAGCTGAAGATAGAGATAGAGGAAGCATATGAGGATATTGAAAGAGTGATACAGTACGCAAACGGAGATGAAAATCTAATGGTCATGGGGGACTGAAATGCAGTTTTAGCGGAAGGAATAGAGGAAAAGGTTGCAGAAGAAAATGGGCTTGAGGAATGAGAGAGTAGATAGACTAATTGAGTTCTGTAACAAATTTCAGCTCGTAATAGCGAATACTCTGTTCGTGAATCAGAAGAGGAGGAGGTATACTTCCAAAAGGGCCGGGTGATATGGGATGATCTCACTTAGATTATATCATAGTCAGACAGAGATTCCGAAATGAAATACTGAATTGTAAGGCGTACCGAGGAGCAGATACGGACTCAGATCACAATGTAGTAGTGATGAAGAGTAGGGTGATGTTTGAGATTAGTCAGGAAGAATCAATGCGCAAACAAGTTGGATACGGAAGCAATAAGGAATGGCGAGATACGCTTGAAGTTCTCTAAGGCTGTTGATACAGCAATAAGGAATAGCTTTATAGGCACGCGGTTGTAGAGGAATGGACATATCTAAAAATGGCAAACGGGGAAGTAGGAAAGAAAAAGTATAGGTACAAAGAAGGTAACTGAGAAGAAACCATGGGTAACACAATAAATGCTCCAGATAATACATGAAAGAAGGAAGTATAAAAATCTGCAGGGAAATTCAGGAATAAGGAAATACAAAACGCTGAGGAATGAAATAAATAGGAAGTTCAAGGAAGCTAAGACTAAATGACTGCATCAAAAATGTGAAGAAATCGAGAAAGAAATGATTGTCGGAAGGACGGACTCAGCATATAGGAACGTCAAAATAACCTTCAGTGAAATTAAAATCAAGGGGGCTGACATTAAGAATTTCACTGTTAAATGCAGAGAGCGAATAGGTGGAAATAGTATGTTGAAGGCCTCTGTGAGATGGAAGTTTAGTCTGTTCTGATAGAATAAGAAACAGGAGTCGACTTAGAAGAGATAGGGGATCCAGTATTAGATTCAGAATTTAGCTTTGGAGGACTTAACATCAAATATGGCAGAAGGGATAGATAACATTACATCATAATTTCTAAAATCATTGGGGGAAGTGGCAACAAAACGACTATTCACGTTGATGTGTAGAATGTATAAGTCTGGCGGCATACCATATGACGTTCGAAAAAATATCATCCACACAATTGCGAAGACTGCAAGAGCTGCAAGTGTGAGAATTATCGTACAATCACCTTAACAGCTCTTCATCCAAAGTTGCTGACAAAAATAAGATACAGAAGAAACTAAAAAAATTGAGGATGTGTCACATAACAATCAACTTGACTTTAGGAAGGTAAAGGCACGGGAGCGGCCATTCTGACGTTGCAGTTGATAATGAAAGCAAGACTAAAGAAAAATCAAGAGTCTTCATAGGATCTGTCGACCCGGAAAAAACGTTCGACAATGTAAAATGGTGCAAGATGTTCGAAATTATGAGAAAAAGAGGGAACGCTATAGGAAGAGACGACTAGTATATATTATGTACAAGAGCCAAGAGGGAATAGTAAAGATAACCAAGAACGAAGTGCTCGGAGAAAATGGTGTAAGAGAGGGGTGTAGTCTTTCGCCCCTACTGTTCAATCTGTACATCGAAGAAGCAATGATGGAAATAAAAGAAATATTCAGGAGTGGGATTAAAATTAAGGGTGAAAGGATATACGAGAGATACCATTCACTGATGACATTGGTATCCTGAAAGAAAGTGAAAAAGCAATAGATGATCTGCTGAACGGAATGAACAGTCTAATTCGTACATTATATGAATCGAGAGTAAATCAAAGAAAGACGAAAGTAACGAGATGTGGTAGAAGTGAGAACAGAGAGAAACTTAACATCAGATGAAGTTCAGGAGTTCTACTGCCTGAGCAGCAAAATAATCAATGACGGACGGAGTAAGGAGACACAAAAGCAGGCTAGTACTGACAAAAAGATCGTTTGTGGCGAAGAGAAGTCTACTAGTAGGCCTTAATTTGAGCCGGCCGGAGTGGTCGAGAGGTTCTAGGCGCTACAGTCTGGAACTGCGCGACCGCTACGGTCGCAGGTTCGAATCCTGCGTTGGGCATGGATGTGTGTGATGTCCTTAGGTTAGTTAGGTTTAAGTAGTTCTGAGTTCTAGGGGACTGATGACATCAGAAGTTAAGTCCCATAGTGCTCAGAGCCATTTGATCCATTTTGAACCTTAATTTGAGAAAGAAAATGCTGAGAATGTACGTTTGGAGAACAGAATTAAACGGCAGGGAAACATGGGCTTTGGGAAAACGGGAATAGAAGAGAATCGAAGCATTTGAGGTGTGGTGATATAGAGGGATGCTGAAAATTCTGAGAACGTTCTGCGCAGAATCGGAGAGGAAAGGACTTTGTTGAAGACACTGACGTCCGCAGCTCGTGGTCGTGCGGTAGCGTTTTCGCTTCCTGCGCCCGGGTTCCCGGGTTCGATTCCCGGCGGGGTCAGGGATTTTCTCTGCCTCGTGATGACTGGGTGTTGTGTGCTGTCCTTAGGTTAGTTAGGTTTAAGTAGTTTTAAGTTCTAGGGGACTGATGACATAGCTGTTAAGTCCCATAGTGCTCAGAGCCATTTGAACCATTTTTGAAGACACTGACAAGGAGAAGGAAGAGGATGACAGGGTATCTGTTAAGACATTGTGGAATGACTTCCGTGGTACTAGAGGGCAAAAACCGTAGAGAAAGATAGAGATATGAATACAACCAGCAAATAATTGAGGACGTAGGTTGCAAGTGCTACTCTAAGGTGAAGAGGTTGACCACCAGGAGAGGAATTCGAGGCGGGCCGCATCAAACCAGTCAGAAAACCGATGACTTAAAAAAAAAAAAAAAAAAAAAAAGTTAGAGTCGCTGCCCCAGCAAGAAACCTCACGCTGCCGTAAAGCCCCTTTTACACTATCGACTTTCTTGTCAGTTGGCTGCTCGAGACAAGAGCGTCTACTGCAGCTCCCCTGGCGTTTTATTCCCGTATCTCGCCTGTTTTGAGTGGGAATTTTCCTGTACACGTCAGTTCAAAAATAGCCGGTGTTGTGATAGCTGTCTGCTGTCCAGTCAGTGACAGTAGTGTTTATCAGTGACCAAAGCAGAGTTCATAGTGGAAGTTCTTGACAAAAGTCGTGTGGTGAATTCTCTACACTCCTGAGAACTTAAAGAATAGGAAAAATGTCATCCAAAAATATCAGAACACATACATGTACTTGCTCGAGAAAATAGTACTTGCAAACACATCAGACGATATGTAGAACGCAGTAAACAGCGGAATTTTGCTTTATCCTTTGTATCTTTTCTTGATAAGTGCCAAATAACAATGAAAATTATTTTTCTCGTCCAATAACTCAGACTTTTTCACAGCTGAAACAATTTTCATTACAACACGTTTATCTATTTACTTTCTTCTTCATGCGTAGTGCAGGTTTTTTCTCTGAAAAAAGTAAACGCATTTTGCTTCTCTCTTGTAGGAGATCACTAACAGGTAGAAAAAAATAGCAATACCATGTGTAACTTTTTAATGTGCTACGAAACAAAGCAGACAGCATTTTAAGAGTAAGGCGACATGAAAGCACATAATACTTTTGTATAATAGGAGTGAGATCGACCAGAATAGGTCTTAAATTCCGACGTTAGCAGGCGCCGACGTAGTCCCTTAGCTCTGCGCATGCGCTGCGTGGAGCATACTCGGAAATTTAGAACGCTGCGCTTTCTGACTCATCAATGGGGGCAGCAAGACTCTTCGAGTTTTGTCATTTTCTATGTCTTTGAAACTCACCCGTTTCTTCCGTTAATAGGTTACTTGTCATCATAAATTCATGAAAGTGAGTCGTAATGTATCACTGTGGCTGACAAACAGTTACATTTTCCCACAGTTTCCAGTGAAGCAGAAACACGTGAACAGAAATCACGATTGAACATTCATAGAAAGCACATGTACGAGCTTATTCAATTTAAGAATTGCTTCAGATGTTTTAATATTTTTTCTTGCTATCTGTGCGCCAAACAAGTGTTTTACTTACGCTCCTACTTCTTCTTACAGTAAATGTGTCCTCAGACAAGAATCAACTAGACGTTCTCAGTGTGTCTCTGTCCTAAGAATCCTCCTTCGTTAACTTGTCACTTCTTCCTCTCTTCACATTTGTGGGCGTTTCAATTCTCCTTCTTCCTCTCGTTCTTTTTGCTTTTAATTCTTCCTCCATGATTCTCTGTAGTAGATAAATGCTCCGTAGTATGTGTCCCATCCAAGGTATTTTCGTCTTCTGTATCATCCTCATGAATTTCCTCTCCTACCCTGCACAGAGCCTCCATATTTCTCATCTTGTCGAGCTGTTTCCCTTGCTCCACTTTTCTCTACAATAAAATTTCAAAACTTTCTAGGTATTTTTGTTCTTTGTGCCTGACTGTCAACAGTTCTGGCCTTAAGACGTCACGCTACACATAAAACATTTGGCCAGCCTCTTCCGAAGTGTAAAGGGGGTGCTTCTGGCTGTTAGCAAACCTTTTACTCTCTCGGAAGCTCCCTGTCCCATGAAGTACCTGCGTCTGACTTCCTCTATACTGCTTCTGCTAGAAGTCATCAAGCTTCCCAAAGACTGGAATGACTGAACCTGTTCTAATATCATTCCACTTAGTGATATATTAACCCTGTCGTCTTCTTTTCTGATTCTCATCGCTTTCGTCTTGTCAATGTTAACTTTCATTCCAAACTCTTCATCCACACTCATAGTATTCTCCATTGTTACCTGGAACTCTTTCTACGTTTCTGCTAGCACAGTCATATCATCAGCGTACTGGTTCAAATGGCTCTGAGCACTATGGGACCTAACATCTGCAGTCATCAGTCCCCTAGAAATTAGAACTACTTAAACCTAACCAACCTAAGGACATCACACACATCCATGCCCGAGGCAGGATTCGAACCTGCGACCGTAGCAGTCGCGCGGTTCCGGACTGAGCGCCTAGAACCGCGAGGCCACCGCGGCCGGCTCAGCGTACTGGATGGTTTCTATATTTACTCTTTCTGTTCATGCTAGTACATAATTTATATCATTTGGGGAATCGTATATTGGCGTTGAATGTAACAGGTGAAAAACGAAAATTCATTGAGAAACATGGATGGTGAAATATGAGCAACACATACAGGTGGAAGATAAATGTCATAAATTCATTCGATTGTTCTTAGTTTATCGGACTTTCTTCTTTGAAAATTTTAACTTCAGTCTATTTGAAAAGCCAATATTTTCATCATTCATTAAGGAGTTGCACGTTGAAGCCGAATACTTACCAGTTCGTACAGTGCAGTAACCACATATTGCCCCATTACAGCTTGTCTTATTACTACGCATCTGATCATACAGTGAAGGCTTTCGCAACAGGATGTTTCAGCTGCCGAGAATTCTTCCGGGTTGTATGGCCGTGGTCCATAGAACTCTTCTATCCCTGGCGTTTCGTCCAAAGCTACGTTGGATATCTTCGGAGTTGCTCCTGGTTGTGCTGAGTCTTGCCGACTAACGAGTCGGACGTCGAAGAACGGCCTAAATACCGCGGAAAGTGGGCGTGGTCTGGATTTCACGTGATAGCAGACATAAGCCTTGTCAAGGATAAAATATAACAATCGATCACAGTACGTCAAAGATAAAAACTTCTCATCGATTCTGTAGCGCCACAGTCCATATATCAGAAGAAGCTATGAAACTAAGTGAGATATGGACTTTGGAGCTACAGAATCGATGAGAAGTTTTTATCTTTGACGTACTGTGATCGATTGTTATATTTTATCCTTGACAAGGCTTATGTCTGCTATCACGTGAAATCCAGACCACGCCTACTTTCCACGGTATTTAGGCCGTTCTTCGACGTCCGACTCGCCAGTCGGCAAGACTCTGCACAACGAGGAGCACCTCCGAAGATGTCCAACGTAGCTTTGGACGAAACGTCAGGGATAGAAGAGTTCCATGGACCACGGCCATACAACCCGGAAGAATTCTCGGCAGCTGATTATATCTGATGTTCCGTTTAACATGGAAAAGGATATATGCTTTAATAGACAGTCTAGAACAATAGTTTACTTTGTATGCAAAGATATATGAAGAAACACCACCCGGGGCTTATCATTTTTCGACGTTAGTCACCAGAAACTGTCCAAACAGTGAACCTACTTCACTGGTGCCCATAAATTTTGCCATTGTAGAGAGGAAAGATTGGCCAGAAGATACACGGACGGAATATCAGTGGAAAGGATGGAATTTACAAAAGTCCATCTCCGAAACTGAGTGGATTACTAAGAGATTATTCTGAATAGATGAGTCGCTGTCGAAGATATGTAATTTATCTACAGCTATTAAGGTGCTCGAGTGACTTTTAATAGGCTATTATATTCACATTAATATTCCGACAGCCATTCGAGAAGTGTATTTGCGTTACATCTATTTAAACAGTATTTTCTGGCTTTGTTTACCCGTGGCACAAACTGGAATTAGTCGGTCCTCGTAATTCAAAACGACAGCCGCAAGATACTAAATACTGAAGTGCTGAAATAGTTGAGGTATTTTGTAAGCACATGAGCTTAAACAGATTCTTTTCTAACGTATGATTATTATACAGTACATTCCGTTATCAAGTTCTGTAGGTTGTATCAGTACTTTGTCAGGTTTTACAGCCTGATTAAGAACTATTTGTAGTCACAGTTCAGCATTCACTAGCTTTTCTGCCGGCAACTGGAATAAAGGTTGATTCCACACAACACATCGAGACGTGTACCTGAGATAGCTCACGTGACAGTACAGTTGCTGACACTTTAGAAGGGCAATACAAATTCGCATTGGACCGCACAATAATTGACGGGCGTATTGATGAATCACGTCAAAAGTTCTTGTAATACTATGAACCTATAAACGAGGTTTGCGTTACTGGATTATTCCTGCTACTGGATGTTGGTGACATGGAATGGACCTGACTTTTTTTCTATCCAGATTTTTTGGCATTAGTTCTTATCAGGATGTACTAGACGCTTTTCTGCTACTTTCGCTGTGTAATAAATGTGGAGGTTGAATTTTCCAATTCAAACATGACGGTACTCTCTATCGTAAAGCGACAGCGCCATTAGTCATTTTATGATCAAGCCTAAAATGGTTCAAATGGCTCTGAGCACTATGGGACTTAACATATGAGGTCATCAGTCCCCTATACTTAGAACTACTTAAACCTAACTAACCTAAGAACATCACACTCATCCACGCACGAGGCAGGATTCGAACCTGCGACCGTAGCAGTCGCGTGGTTCCGGACTGAAGCACCTAGAACCGCTCGATCAAAACGGTCGGCGATCAAGCCAAATCCCTAACAGGAATTTGAGTGGATGTCTCTGGAATGAGCCGCAGCACTCGTTTATTTCCACATTAGGGTGCCTCGAAACGACTGTACAATTGATTGGCATGTTTCATATTAGCTGTAACAAATATTCACGGACTCCTTCCTGAAGTTAGTAAATATTCTTCCTAGAAAGACAGATATTGTGATTTACGGTGCAGACTGAATTCTATCATATCGATTCTCCAGTAATTTCAGAAACCATGTTTCTACGAATGTTCTGCCATAAATAACTGGAAGGTGTACCTAAATGCATAACATTTGGCGATGATGATAGGCAAACTAAAATAGGCACATTCGAACCGAAACTGACACACATTGTGTTTATAATCAGAGTAGTATATTCAAGCGATGCTTCATGGGAATGCATGCTAATATTACTCTATTTTACTATAAATACGTATCTAGCTGACGTTAAGATTTGTACTCCATGTAATATAAACATCTGGAACTCAAGTAAAATCGTCGTAACAACCGATCTTGATTTGTAGGCCCTGCATTTTATGCTACTAGTTTTAATGTTCATGTCAATATACACTGTCCAGTCGTATTAAAGTGACCATCTGTCTGAAGTTTGATAACAGCAGGAGAGCCAGAGAGGCTCTGGTAGGCAGCGACAGGGATGTGGGAGCCGCCCGATAGCACTACTGGGACCAGCTGCGTTAGCTTTCTTGGTTGAGGATCCATTTCACGAACAGCACGAAAGAGATGGTCCGTCACATTCTCGGTTGGGTTTAAACCCGGGGTGTTTGGTGACCAGAGGAGTACGGTAAATTCATCCTGGTGCTCTCTGAACCAGCACGTATCCTGCAAGCTGTGTGACACGTTGCATTATCGTGCTGGTAGATGGCATCGTGCTGCAGAAAATCAAACTGCATTTAGGGACGGAAATGGTCCCCAAGCATAAATGCACACTTGCATCGATCCATTGTGCCTTCAAGAATGATGAGATCACCCAGGGAAAACCTCGAAAACATTCTCCAGACCATAACCTTCCCCGTCCGGCCTGGATCCTTCCGACGATTGTTACAGAGTGTTTGCTTTCAGACGTTTCATGCTCATGGAGCATAAAACATTATTCGTCTGAGAAGGTCACCTGTCGCCACTAAATGGATGTCCAGTTGGCGTGTAAATTCCAGCGTTCGTCTCCGATAAACAGCAGTCAGGAAGGACGTATGAACCAGGTGTCTATCGCGGAGGCCCATACACAGCAACGTTCCTTGAACAGTCGTTGAGGAGACAGTTGGTAGCATCTGCGTTTATCTGGGCCACTGAGTGTCAAATGTTTTTGCTCAAGAGCCAGTACTAACAGTGAGGGGTGACACCTCGGATTGCATATGTACCGATCTTATTATTAATTGGTAGCCTAAGTAAATTAGCATGTTATCATCACAAAAAACTAGCTGTGCTCAACAGGACCGCGCCACATGCAATACAAATCCAAGACATTCTGCGCCCAGATTTCAGACTCTTCCTGGCTGCCAAACATGACAGTTACCTATGGCAGGAGGACACTTTATCAACTGCACTCTGTCCATCAGTGTCCCTAACGTCTTAGATTTTCACGTATATCTATGAAATCAACACTGGCGCACTACCAACCAATTTGGACATCGGTATCAGCCAACATTCCAAACGTTTCTTCGAGTGATCGTTCTGCCACCATAGGAAAGGAATTACATGATCATCTGTAAGATGATTTAGTTTCTCTCATACTGAAGAAAAAGATTATAATACCTACGCAGACTGTCTTTTGTCTCCTGAAACTTCCGAAAAGGGACAAATTTGTGTTTCATAATAATTTCCTTTCCCAGGAGAAGATATTTCAGAAGAAATATTTAGTTTGGTATTTTTTGTTATCTGCCAGCAGGGACACACCTGCTTCCTTCGGTGTTAGAAGCTGCCGATAAAATTAAAAACAGTTTAAAAAAATAAAAGAAAAAAATTATAAAGTTTGAAGTTAAAAGACATAAAATAAAAGAACAAACGTTGCTACAAGTGCTATGAGATTTCTTATTTGCTTCGGGCACATACAACTTTTCCTTTTTTCACGGCTCAAAAAAAAAAAAAAAATAAAAATAAAAAAGGGGCATGATTCCTGATTATGGTGAAAAAAATGGCGCAATTGGTTGAAAAATAGTCATAGAATGCTCTCCTGCCACGCGGGAAAAAATCAAGAAAAGATAAAGTGGCTATTGTTACTACCTCTGGATCATGGGGTCACGGGTTCGATTCCCAGTCCGATGGTGGATTTTTTGCGTCAGGGGTCTGGGTGTTTGTTTTGTCCTCATCATCTCAGCATCATTCGTGAAGTGGCGAGACTGGAACTGGAAAGACTGGAAACTCGTACGGGCGCCGATGACCTCGATGTTGAGCGCCCCACAAACCACCATCATTATCCCCCAGGTACTTACCGTTGAAAGTAGACACCATTCAGAATACTTCCTGTTGACTGCTCTCTGCTTTAGATTACTGCCTCCCTCAAGGGCCCGAAAAGTGTGACGCTGTGATTGCCTGACGAAGTGTTGTTGTGTTGTCTTCCTGAGTGGATGATTAATTGATTAATAACAGTAATTTTACATACATTTAAATGCATTATGCAACGTTAGACTTGATAAAAATGTTTACTAAATGTTTATAATATCACTTTTCTTCTACTAGTTGCACGATACTACCACAGTCTTAACTTTATTTCACAATCCTTGATACAAATATGTATCCTCTTTGAAGTTAAGTCTATGTTACTTGCGTTTAGAACTGTACCATAGCAGATGTTTGGTACGAGACACACTTGCCCATGAGTTGTCAGCATCGGAAGACAAACAAAACAACATCATCCCTATCATGTCCCTTCACCCCACAACGGCTAATCTATCTGCCCTTGAACCAAGCTTCGCCCGTGAGATGATCGGCCAACTCCTCGCGCGCCTGTTACGATTTTTCCAATTTGTTTGTGATTCGACGAAGGATTCAGGTACTGTCAACAGTTGCATATGGTAAGTATTAATTCTTTACCGGATTTCGGTATAAATAAGTTATTCTTCTTATGAAGATATTAAACGTTAACACCAATAACGAATGGGAATGTATTTTCGACACCGGTAAAGAATAAATACTTACCATTCGCAGCTGTTGGCTGTATCTGACTCATTCTTCAAATAAAATTATTGTGTACTTGCCGACAGTGATCAGCCATGCTTATGAAATCAAACTCCTGCAATACAGGAAAAATAATTTTACAAATCACAGAGCGCCGGTTTGGCAGTTAGATTGAGGGAAATTCCGTCCATTAGTCATATGATGGAGTCAGAAATCACCAACACTCGATTAATGATGGAAAACTTTTATTCACTTGAGACAATAACACAATTACCAAGCATGTGAAAACCCGCGAAGAGAAGTGAAGCAAAAAACATCGATCAAAGGGAATGTGAGTCAAACAACAGAGTTAATGACCTCGTGGTCGATGGTCGCCACAGGATGTTGGGGGATGTATTTATGGGGCTTTACATCTTGCAGCTGTCTGTTTCGGATTACTACCAACGTCAGCGATCTGTCATTTGTGCCACTGAAGTTGCGTGGTGAAATGGCGTCGGTTTTACAGTGTGTGCTAATGACTCTGGTTAATAATAGTATTTATAATAGTTAAATGCACTTCTCAACGTGAAACACTAAAGGTGTGATCAATGATCTACATGCGTTTTCTTCTACTGACTGCGTTGTGATACAACAGTCTCATTTATCTTAATGTCCCTTGCTACAATTAAGTACCGCTTTTGTAAAAGACCGCATATGTAGTCCGCATTCAGGAATCGGTATGTATGTGCGAACTAATCTGAGAAGCTACTGTAAGGATTTTGATCCAGCAATGAAACTTGGGCACAAACCGAGCTTGGTGGTCTAGCGCGTGCCTGACAAGCGTAAGGTCACGGTATTGAATTCTGGTCAGACCACGGACTTCTGTCCCTGTTTTTAGCCTAGCACTGTCCCTGTTTTTAGCCTAGCAAACACCTCTCAAAGACATTGGTGATTCGCCAGAGACGAAACGTGTTTCGATTATCACGCCCAACTGTACATCGCCTTTTCCCGGTTGTATATCTGGGTAGGGAGAAGCAAGCCGCAGAAAAGATGTCAAATTGGAAGACTTGCACCAGGACTCTGAAGCACACGAAATTATTACTGGTACCGCAATCTGTACATGAATGCATGCATTCTCCTTCTATATATGTTATAAATTAAACTCCCCAGCCATAGTTTTCTGTCTGTATGTGACTGGATTCGCCTGCTAGTTGCTATATGCATCTCTCTACATGTACATTACTATTCTGAAGTATTGGAACTCCCTATAGAATTCTGAGAATTTTGGTACAGAACCTCTTAAAACTTATTCGTATTTGAAATTTCAAATACAATGGAAACTCGCTTACCGAGCACCACCCATAACGAGCATTTCTCATAACGAGCGGAACAAATTGTAAAAAAATTACTCCCATAACAAGCGATGTTTCGCATAAGGAGTGACGAGCATTTAGTGTGACGTCACCAGCTATTCGCGCGTGGCGGGAGAAACGTTCAGCAATATGAACACCTTTCGTTGTCGGCAGCGGCATATGAACAATATCTTTAATACGTATTGCAGTCTGGGTTTAGCGATCTTCCTGCTACCATCTTAGTGCAGCTCGTGATCACACGTTTTTCTAAATGTGTGTTCACACAGTGAAACGTAAAATCATTGAAAAACGCACATGCAATCGATCTACATCACCTATTTGCAGCCGTCCGCGGTGGCCAAGCGGTTCTAGGCGCTTTAGTCTAGAACCACGCGGCTGCTACGCTCGCAGGTTCGAATCCTGCCTCGGGCATGGATGTGTGTGATGTCCTTAGGTTAGTTAAGTTTAAGTAGTTCTAAGTCTAGGGGACTGATGACCTCAGATGTTAAGTCCCATAGCGCTTAGAGCCATTTGAACCATTTGAACCATTTGAACCTATCTGCACTATCCTCAAGAACGAGGACAAGATTAAGGAGGCAGATGCTTCAAACGGAGTAAGAAGAGAATCTAAACAACGGTTTCATATTCTGAACGATGTCGAAAGGTTGCTCCTTATATGGATAAATGAAAGGCAAATGCAAGGCGAAACTATTGACGAGACCTTAATTTGTGAGAAGGCAACAATGATCTTAGCCGACCTCGTTAAGAAGACGCCAGAACCGTCAGCGGCCGAAGAAGGGTTTAAGGAAAGCCGTGAGTGGTTCAAGAAGTTTAAGAGAAGATCCGGCATCAACAGATTTGTGAGGCACGGCGAAGGAGCCAGCTGCGACACAAAGGCAGCAGAGAACTTCATCAGCAACTTGAAGATGCTCCTAGATTCTGAGGGTTGTCTGCCGCAACAGGTTTTTAAGTGTGACGAGACGGGTCTTTCCTGTAAAAAGATGACCAAGCGTACCTTTATAACAGCAGAGCAGAATGCATTTCCCGGTCACATGCCAATGAAAGACGTGTAAGTACATGAAACATTCATTTACACTGTGACAGCGAATACAGGTTGTGTAAAAGTGTGTGAAGTGATGTACCAACTGGTCATCAAAATGAAATCAGACAGATGGACTCTAACGAAAAAAGCCGCCCATGGTGTCGCAAGCCAGCACCCACGATCGTACTAAAAACAGTGATGTAACTTCCAGAAAACCGTCTGAAGATGAACCTGAAAAGTTTCGTAAAGCACTTCATGGAATAATAAGTAACTACTCAAAAAAGTGACTAGTTGCAGTTCTATGTATTTACATTCAGTTAACAGTCACAGGCTCTAAAATATCGGTAATGGATGAACTTAATCATGAAAGACCACCTCACACTGCTATTCTGTGCGAATGCAAGCGCTGAGTTGAAAATTAAACAGCTGCATGTTTACCATTCAGAAGTTTCACGAGCCTCGTAAATTCCAGAAGAGCAGGTTACAAAAAAATGGTTCAAATGGCTCTGAGCACTATGGGACTCAACTGCTGTGGTCATCAGTCCCCTAGAACTTAGAACTACTTAAACCTAACTAACCTAAGGACATCACACACATCCATGCCCGAGGCAGGATTCGAACCTGCGACCGTAGCAGTCGCACGGTTCCGGACTGCGCGCCTAGAACCGCGAGACCACCGCGGCCGGCCAAGAGCAGGTTAAATGTGATGTGGATGTCCAATAACAAGGCTTGGGTGACACGTGATCTTTTATGTGACTGGATCAATGAAGGGTTTATGTAAAAAAAAATTACTTGAGATGAATCTGCCACTCCATGTGTTGCTTATTATGGACAATGCTCCTCCCCATTGTCTAGGTTTACAAGATAATCTCCTTGAAGAATTTCAATTCATCCGGATCCAATTTCTGACTCCCAACACCACTCCGATCCTCCAACCTAGGACCTGCTAATTGAAAGAAGGGCTGCTCTAAAGCACTCTTCGAGCATTCCTTTGAGTTGACTAAGCTACCAATTTCAAGCTTTGGAAATATCAGTTTGCCGCGCGGGGTTAGCCGAGCGGTTTAGGGCGCCGCAGTAATGGACTGTGCGGCTGGTCCCGGCGGAGGTTCGAGCCCTCCCTCGGGCATGGGTGTGTGTGTTTCCCCTTAGGATAATTTAGGTTGTGTGTAAGCTTAGGGACTGATGACTTTAGCAGTTAAGTCCCATAAGATGTCACACGCATTTGAACAGCATTTGAAATATCATTTTATATCGTTGCCTGCGTCAAGATGATTGAAAACGTGTGGGAACGGGTCAGCAAGAGAATTATCACTTCTGCTTGAAAGAAGCTTTGGCCAGAATGCGTTGCCAGATGTGACTCTGAGGCATTCGAGTCAGTACCTGTGGAGCCTGTAGTCAACGAGATTGTGTCTTTGGTCAAGAGTTTGGGACTAGAAGTGGATAACAACAATATTAATGAGCTTGTGGAAGATCAAACCAAGAAATGACCACCGAAGAGCTTATGGAGTTGCAGGGCGTTTCACAGCAGGAAGTTGTGAAGAGTAGTTCTTCAGAGGAGGAGGAGAAGGCGGTAACAGCAAAGCAACAATCTTCTCGCGCAATACGAGAAATGCTCAAAGCATGGGAATCGGTTGCATCGTACATTGAAAATAATTGCCCCAATAAAGCTACAAATTTACTTGACGATAAACTGTATCGAATTTTCGCCAAGTGTTGAAGTGCCGGCAGGAACAAATGACTATAGATCGGTTCCTAGTACTTCTTCTGCAGGGAATGCAGAAAGAGTATTTCCCACTACGAGTAAGACTCTGGAACCAATCATGCTCGCTATTTGAGAAGAAGGATCGCATACAAGTGAGCACGAACTTTATAATGAAGGACAAGACTATTTCTGATATTTTAATTGAAGGAAATATGTTAACAGTATGTACGTATCTGTACTGTAACATGCCATGGCACTGATGATACCGAAGATATTTTGATGAAATATCCATTTAATTTGGTCACAGTGTAAAATATTGTGTATCATAAGTGCATTACGAGTATATGGTAGTCATACTTTAAATGAATATTTTGTTGATCCTCTCTTGTCCCTTACAACAGACTTCACTCTGTCAGGCATGAAGTCGATCAATTTTCTAACGGTTTTGATGTAAGATTCGCGGAGGAATACTTTCACACTCGCGTCCACCAGCTCCTATTCTGTTGTTGGCTTCTCCTTCTGAACCCCATTCGCAACCAGACCTGCTGAATTGCTTGGCCACAAAAGTTCTGTGATACCTAATTCAGTCGTGACAGGGCGAGTCTGAAATGATGGTTTTAGACGATATATCAGAGCAGTGGGCAGCGGTCTTGCCGCAGGGGATACACCGGTTCCCGTCAGATCATCGAAGTTAAGCGCTGTCGGGCGTGGCCGGCACTTGGATGGGTGACCATCCGGGCCGCCATGAGCTGTTGCCATTTTTCTGGGTGCACTCAGCCTCTTGGTGCCAACTGAGGAGCTACTCGGCCGAATAGTAGCGGCTCCGGTCAAAGAATACCATCATAACGACCGGGAGAGCGGTGTGCTGACCCCATGCCCCTCCTATACGCATCCTCATCTGAGGATGACAAGGCGGTCGGATGTTCCCGGTGGGCCACTTGTGGCCTGAATACGGAGTGCTCAGAGCAGTAACTCTGGAAATTGTATTACAAAAATAGAATAACCAAAACTCACCTTTTTTATGTGTGGCATAGAGCCAAATGCTGTTGGAAAATTCAATGCACATCCAGGAAAGCATCATGTGCAATGGACAACAGAGGGCGTCGAACAATTACTTCGTAGTGATGACTGTCCAATGTTCCCTGAACGAAGTACAGCCTTCCAACATCTTGACAAATCATTACTGCCCACACCATTACCGATGGAGCATGTTTCATGGTTCGCACAAGGTAGTCGGGGTCCTTCCATTGAGCTCACACCTGACTAGATGTGTTCTGTTACTAATTATGGAAAATCGGCTTTCGTCTGAAAATATTACAATTCTCCACTGTTCGTTTGCCCTTTTTACGTGCAGTCTGGCCCATGCCAGCCTCTGTTTCCCTAACTGCAAAAGTTGAAAATGGCTTCTTCTTGGCAACTCTAGTCTTCATTTGCATTGCACAGAGCCATTTCCTAACAACTAACCAACAGGCTTACTCCTTATGTGGAAGAGAGAGTTGGAGACTATCAGAGTGGCTTTAGAAGAAATAGGTCAACAACTGACCAGGTATTCACATTGCGCATAATACTTGAAAGATGTTACGAACATCAAATTAACATAGACCGACTTTATATCGACTTTAAACAAGCTTATGATAGCATCTCAAGAGTGGCAATGCGGAATGTAAGTAAGAAGTGTGTACCCATTGTAATTCCAATAACAACAGAAAATGAAATAGATTATGCTTGTCAATTGGAGCTAAGTCTTTTCCATGCTATGAATCCATGCAAGAAATTTCAATAATCTAGGTGAGCCTGTTAAGAGACAGGCATTAAATGATTACTGATTCCGTCATTACGTACTGGAGACGGATACTATTAATGAATATTTACTGTAGTTCTGAAATATTTATGGAGATTTATCAGCACATTTATGTTGCTGAAAAAAGAAACCGTTGTTAATCCTACAGGTATTAAAACTCTCAAGACCACTGATTTACATCTGGGAAAGAAAAACATTTACTATTGCTCTGACTAGCGCAAAAGTTAAAGTTAAGATCCTCAAAAATTTCGGTTTGTCATCGAATCGGTCCGCCGACATAGCTGAAAGCGAAACCTGTCCCTGATTAAATTGCCCTTGAGGATAGATCACACTAAATAGTAATGCCCGTAATTTTTGATTAAATATCTAACCTGAATATGAGCAAATGTTGTTACTATGCGTCCCAGGGAAAGAAATTTTCAATTTACAGTACGCTTAAGACGAAAGGAAAGCTAAACAATAACTTTTATAACACAGCTGTGCTGCACGTTGGCCATCGAAACAGGAATTTAACAGTGCATATCGATAATTTTCGTTAGAATACTAATTCTCATAATACTCAACCCGTTGGTGTCTCCATCATTGTTAAATAACTACAGCAGTACGCAGTTGGTCAGGTGTAACGGGTGCAGCAAACGAGAATATGTGTGGCTTGCTTTCCCGGAGGAGACGGATAAGCTGTGTGTGAAGTGGGCACAAAACCTCTTTGGGGTATTGTGCATACGGGGCTCTGTGGCACGCCGAAAGCCGGGGAAACGTAGTGTGTGCGTGTGTTGGGGCCTTTCTGAGCCACTGCCGCGTTGTTGCCCTCTTCGTCAACAGCATTATACTTCAGCGCTCTCGAATTAGACATGCCCGCTAGGAAACTTCCTGGTTCCCCGTAAGACAAAAGGGGCGAGAAAACTGTGCAACAGGAGTCGTCGCTACTATTCATCGATGCCATGTCTGGTTGCGCCACTGGAGCACACGTGACCGAACACCGCGTATTCACCACTGCTTGTCTCAACGTGTATACAATGTCACCTGCAAAACAGTACATAACGGCCAATGGGAAATCTCAGAATCCTCTAACAACCCTACCTAGCGTGTTAGGAAACTGTACATTGTCGCCACAGCTACAAAAGGAGTTACCTGGTACCTCTATCATTGTTAGAGATGAATTCGTGTTAATCCGTCGGTAAAACTGTCGACGCGAGGGTAACGAACCTGCTTGCATTACTAAGGAATGCATGTTAGCTGGCGACTCATATTCAACCATGAAATGCTTTCTTATGCTGCTGAAAATTTTAATATTTAGCTCTACCCCCCCCCCCCCCCCCACCCTCTGCCTCCTCCTTCCTCTTCTTCCCCATCAAGGGAAACAAAAGTTGACAGACAGAGCTTAAAATTTGTATCTGGAATACAGCTCATACACACAGATATTTGCCGTCTAAGGAAGGTTACTTGCAGTCTATTCTTCACTAACTGTGCTCTCTATGCAGGCTAAGTTTTGGCGATTAAAATTTCTTCAAATACTAGACGTTTTATATACTGTATCCGAAATCATTTCGCCGCACTGGCATCCGCAGAGATAAAGACGCTCTCCATCTTTTCTTGCAGTGTACTGATGGTACTTCACATAGAGCGTACAGGACTGAACGAACTGTCTACATTTCCACTGACTTTATGCACGATAATTTCTCGACGCAACGAGAACAAGACGAAAAGTTTTTGGAGTGGTAGTAACAAACTGCCTTTCTTCATCTACATCTACATCGACATGAATACTCTGCAAATCACATTTCAGTGTCTGGCAGAGTGTTCATCGAACCACCTTCACACTTTCCTATTACAATCTCGTATAGCGCGCGGAAAAAAACGAACACCTATATCTTACCGTGCGAGCTCTGATTTCCCGTATTTTAGTATGATGATCGTTTCTCCCGATGTAGGTCTGCGTCAACAGAATATTTTCGATTTTGGAGGACAAAGTTGGTGATGAAATTTTGTGAGAAAACTTCGCCGCAACGAAAAACTCCTTTGTTCCAATGATGTCCACCCCACATCCTGTATCATTTCAGTGACACTCTTTGGCATATTTCACCCGATACAAAACATGCTGGCCTTCTTTCAACTTTTTCGATGTACTCCGTCAATCCTGTCTGGTAAGTATCCCACACCGCACAGTGATATTCTAAGAGAGGACGGACAATCATAGTGTAGGCAGTCTCTTTAGTAGATCTGTTATATTTTCTAAGGACGGACAATCATAGTGTAGGCAGCCTCTTTAGTAGATCTGTTATATTTTCTAAGTGTCCTGCCAATAAAATTCAGTCTAGGTTAAGCCTTCCCCACGACATTATGTATCTTTTCCTTTCAGTTTAAGTTGTTTGTAATTATAATTCCTAGGTATTTAGTTGGGCAACGGCCTTGCCGCAGTGGCTACACCGGTTCCCGTGCGATCACCTGAAACGTCCCCTTAGAAAAATTATAAATGACTGCTTAAACTGACACACAATATTTTTAGCGCAACGCAATCTGACTTTTAATAATCCCTACAAAAGAATGGCCCTGACTAACAATAATCTATACCTTTCACAAATCACTTACCTCACAAAAATCTTCGTTACTCGAACTACTGCAATACAGCGAGCGCCAATACTGCCAGCTAAATAAAAGATTCTAACTACTGAAGGAACTAACTACTGATAGGCATAGTTAGCAAATGAAAGATTTTGATAAAGAACAAACAATGTATTTACCTTAATAGTGTTCAAAAGTCATAATATATATATATATCAGTTCATGACATCCAGTCTTACAAATTTACTGTCCCTGATGGACACACGTCCAGATCATCCGCTCTCAAAACTCCGCCATCTCACTCCCCACATCCACCACTGCTGGCGGCTCACCTCCAACTGCACAACGCTACGCGCTATTAACAGCCAACTGCCCAACACTACAATAGCCAAAAACAATGCAAACCAGCCACAGACTGCACACAGCACAGCCAGTGATTTTCATACAGAGCGCTACGTGGGGTGGCGTTACCAATATGAGAACCTAAACAGCCTACTGACACACCGAAGTTAAGCGCTGTCGGGCGTGGTCGACACTTGGATGGGTGACTATCCCGGCCGCCATGCGCTGTTGCCATTTTTCTGGGTGCACTCAGCCTCTTGGTGCCAACTGTGGATCTACTCGACCGAATAGTAGCGGCTTCGGTCAATAATACCATCATAACGACCGGGACAGCGGTGTGCTGACCCCACGCCCCTCCTATCCGCATCCACCGCTGAGGATGACACGGCGGTCGGATGGTCCCGGTAGGCCACTCGTGGACTGAAGACGGAGTGCTTTTTTTTAGGTATTTAGTTGAATTTACGGCCTTTAGATTTGACTGATTCGTAGTTTAACGGATTCCTTTTAGCACTCATGCACATGACCTATCACGTTTCATTATTTAGGGTCAATTGTCAGTTTTTTAACCACACAGATATCTTTTCTAAATCGTTTTGCAATTTGTTTTCATTTTCTGGTGACTTTACTAATCGAAAAATGAGAGCGTCATCTGCAAACAAACCTGAGAAGGCTGCTCAGATTGACTCCTAAATCGTTTATGTAGATAAGGAACAGCAAAGGGCCAATAACACTACGTTGGGCAACGCCAGAAATCACTTCTGTGTTATTCGATGACTTTCCGTCAGTCACTACGTACTGTCACCTCTCTGACAGGAAATCACGAATCCAATCACATAACTGGGACGCTATTCTATAAGCACGCAATTTCACTACAAGCCGCTTGTGTGGTACAGTGTCAAAAGCCTTCTGGAAATCCAGAAATACGGAATCAATCAGAAATACATTGTCAATAGCACTCAAGTCTTCGTGCGAGCAAACAGCTAGCTGTGTTTCACAAGTACGATGTTTTCTAAATCCGTGTTCACTGTGTCTCAATGGACCGTTTTTTTCGAGGTAATTCATAATGGTCGTCCTGCTGCATATCGACGTTAATTATATGGGCACTTAATTCAGTGGATTACTGCTTTCAGGGTCCACAGTCCACTTGTTATTTAACGTATAGTCTCTTTGTGGTCGAAGCACTCTCTCCAAAGCCTTATTAGTTGGAAGGCACAACCCTTGTAGTAGGATTCTGGAAGGTCTGCAAAATCACCATTTACGGCTGCCGTTGGGCTCTAAACGTTTTAGAGCCACATACTCCTTTAGGCTTAGGAATAAGTCGAAGTACAATAAACATAATAAATAGTTTATATGTTAGAACAATTCGTACTTCACATAATTTTCTTATCCCCCAAGGCATTTTTCTTTCGCTGATTCAGGTCTCTTGTCACGTTTTGTTTCATTGAAGTGATCCATTAGTCCACAGTTATTATTTTGTCCTCCACAGGACAGTAAAATATTGCTTTTGCGTTCCAAATAACACTAGTAATAAACTTCACAGCAGACGAAACTGACATTCCCTGTATTCGTGGAGGGCTACTGGCTTTCGACTGCTGTTTCATTTTTGTCGTTTAGTTGTGGACCCATATCTCATGAACGGTAACAAGTTGTGAAACCCACTGTATGTGAAAGTTACCCTGACTCAGAAAACTAACTGTGAGTCGGCAACTTCAGTGGATAACTGGTTTTTTTAAGGGCCTAGCTACAGGTACTAAAGTGGGAATTTGCACAAAATAAATACTTTAATATGTCAGAAGGTGTCTAGCAGACACAGTCTTTCACTTAATACAATAATTTACTGAGAAAAGACATAGTTAATGAGAGCAGATTCATTGATGAAACAGTGCCCTCCTGACGCAAATATCGATCATAAAATCAGTCTCACACCTCGTTAACCCCAAACGAAAAACAGTGATTATAAACCTGCTGCCGCCCGCATCTCGTGGTCGTGCGGTAGCGTTCTCGCTTCCCACGCCCGGGTTCCCGGGTTCGATTCCCGGCGGGGTCAGGGATTTTCTCTGCCTCGTGATGGCTGGGTGTTGTGTGCTGTCCTTAGGTTAGTTAGATTTAAGTAGTTCTAAGTTCTAGGGGACTGATGACCATAGATGTTAAGTCCCGTAGTGCTCAGAGCCAAACCTGCTGCCATATTAAGAAGCTTATATACTCAGTAAGACTTTTATCCATTGTGGATGTGGAGCACTGCGACTGTGGTGTGAACAGGTTTTCAGAAATTACTGCAACCAGTCGCCTTTTATGTAGATGTATTTTATTTAACCATGACCGGTTTCGAGCTGCCTAGCAACTCATCATCAGATGGTGTATACTAAATGTATACACCATCTGATGATGAGTTGCTAGGCAGCTCGAAACCGGTCATGGTTAAATAAAATACATCTACATAAAAGGCGAGTGGTTGCAGTAATTTCTGAAAACCTGTTATATACTCAGTACAGCGATGCTGGACCTGAGACGGGGGATTGTACAGAATTCCGAAGTGCAGGCCAAGAACGTCCTATTACGTCGGTGCTGCTATTTACACTCGCCGTAAGTTATTCACCGACGCCCGTTGTGACCAACGCCGTCGTGCGAGTAGCTCTCCGACGTGTACGAGTGTGCATTGCTGTTGCCACAACACCTGTTCCCGGTCGTCTGCTAACAAGGGAACCTCCCCATCGCACCCCCCTCAGATTTAGTTATAAATTGATGCAGTGGATAGGCCTTGAAAAATTGAACACAGATCAATCGAGAAAACAGGAGGAATTGTGTGAAACTATGAAAAAATAAGCAAAATATACAAACTGAGTAGTCCATGTGTAAGATAGGCAACATCAAGGACAATCTCAGCTTAGGAGCGCCGTGGTCTCGTGGTTAGAGTAAGCAGCTGCGGAGCGAGAGGTCCTTGGTTCGAATCCACCCTCGGGTGAGAATTTTACTTTCTTTATTTTCGCAAAGTTACGATCTGTCCGTTCATTCTTGCGACCGCTCCCCAAAACCGTGCGATTAGTAGACGGAAGGACGTGCCTCTCCAATAAGAACCGAAAACATTTGATCGCACGGTCAAAGGTCAACGGATTCCTCCACAGGAAAACACGTCTGATATATTCTATACGACACTGGTGACGGCATGTGCGTCACATGACAGGAATATGTTGTCGACCCACCTAACTTGCACACTTGTCGAATAGGTAAAAAGATTCTTATACCTTGCCCGATTTAGGTTTTCTTGTGGATGTGATAATCACTCCCAAAAAAGTGATGAAAACATAAGAGTTTGTCACATAAACTGCAACAAATGAATGCAACAGTTTCACAGTCGCACAGTTTTCCCTGTGCTCTGTCAAAACATATGTTTTTTACGTTTTCAAATGTTTCCGTGTGTAGACCGTCAAATCCTGCATATGTCCAAGCAAATCTAAACATGTCCTGGAATTTTGGAGAGCGAAGTTGATTATGTGTGAGTGCCTGAACTTTAATAATTGTCTGAAAATAAAAAATTAAACTTTTCACTCGTGAGAAGATTTGAACCTTTTTTTTTGTAACCATATATATTTATTTAAATATTTTAACAACGATACATTTAAAAAAAGACATTTTATTCTATTAATCTATTATCCTTGTGATGATTAATATTATTGTCATTTTATATGTTTTCGTTTTTATATTTTCCTTTTTCGTTTTCTCTTATTGTTTGTTCCTTAAACCCTTTTACATGGCCATTTGTCTTTTTTTTTGAGGGGGGTAGACATTGCAGGACAGGCATAACAGTTTATATTTGGCATCGTTGCATTGATTTGAGTTTATGTTTCTGTATGTGATGCACTTGTGATGACACAGGCACATTGTGTATTCTGGTTTGATCTTTTCCTCTAGTTACACTGTTTAGTGGGACAGTATGAAGGAAACGTCACCATGATAGGTGGAGCAGAAGTGGAGGAAACTTTTTTTTTTTTTTTTACATATACTACAGAATATACCTAATTGAAGAAGAGAGAAAATTTTGTCATATTACATAAGAGAAGCAGAAGGGATAGTGAGAGTAATCAATAGAATTTTATAGGCACAAAGTAAAGGAAATCAAATATCTAATATTAATGAGTAGTTGGCACTTTCCACTAAGGAGCACTTTGTGTCACTGATTCCACTAGGAAGAAACACTTTATACTACTATACTTCACTATTTGATGCGAGAAGAGAAAGCACTTTATCTTTTTTGTTGCACTTGTTCACTATCACTGCACACGTTATTCTTGTGGTGAGTGTGGTGAGGTGGCTGGTGGCGGTGCTGAGGGTCACAGGCTGGGAAGGACTCTGGCGATTGCAGCAAGTTTTTGAGGTTCTCGTGGTATCGCCTGTGCTGCTGGGCCGTCTTGTTCTCCTCCCAGAGGTCCATCAGGAAGGCCAGCCGGTCAGTCTGCCTCCGCGCTACGATGGCGTGTGCCGTCATGGCGAGTATCCAGAGAGTCGCCTGTCGCTTGGGTCGTGGAAATGGGTTGCAGTCTGGGGCGGTGATTGCTTCCACTGTGATGCTTCCCGGCGCCGTTCTGTTGATGTGGGCCATCTGCTGGCACGCTTCCCAGATGTTGATGGCATTCCCGCACGTGAATCGGTGCTCGAGGGTGTCGGTCATGCCACATACGTCACACTTGTCACTTGCGACGAGTTTTATTTCCGCCAGTCTTTGGTTGGTTGGTACCGTTCTGTTAATTATTTTGTACCATGTCTCCTTCGCATGTTTAGGCAACATGTTTTCTGAGACGTTCCCCCATACTTGTTTCCAATTGTATTGCGGGAGTTTTTGTTCAATTTTGTTTTTTGCCGGCTTCCCCCTGAGGGCCCAGTATATTCTCTTGGCTGTTCTGTGGCTGGGGTTCGCCACGGTGTCCAGAACGTAACTTTTGTTGGCGCAGTGCAGCCTGACGTGTCGCATTCTGCAGGGAATGTGTCTCGTGTCGACCGGCGCTTCTTGTGATGCGGGCTTGTATCTTCCAATTATCTCGGCTGTGACGCTGTCAGGGTTTTTGTCCTGGATGGCGAGCGTTCGTTTCAGTAGAAGGGCTGCACATTTGGTCTTTATATCAACTAGACCTAGTCCCCCTTCTTTTGTTGGCAGCGAGCACGTTGCTTGCGCCACTTTGAATATATTTCGACGCCACAACAGGTAGTACACTGCGCTCGTTAGTGCTCTCGTTCCGCAGTTGCTCACGCTAACCACGGGACCATGGCGCTCGCAAGCTGATACTCTCCTAGATGTTGCATACCTTGCGCATGGCCTACTCAGTTTGTATATTTTGCTTATTTTTTTCATAGTTCCACACAACTTCTTCCTGTTTTCTCGATTGATCTGTGTTCAGTTTTTCAAGGCCTATCCCCTGTGCCAACTTATAACTAAATCTGAGGGGGGTGCGATGGGGAGGTTCCCTTGTAAGATGCACTCTCCGCCACGTCTTCGTATGAAGTCTTCTAGCGAGCACTCGTTTGCGGCTTCGCACGGACCCCTTCGATGCACTCACCTGCATGTCCATCCACCGACTTTTATAGTTTTAGCTGATGCTTATGCTCTACTATGTATTCCCACCAAACAGAGCCTGCCCGCCCATGCTGAAAAAAATGCAAAACGCCATGGCCATATAACGTGGTTCCTCCCAACACAAAATCTCACCAACACAACGCGTCTCGATAAAATGCCTTTCCACTTCTAAAACACGGCCGCTTCATCTCCGTCTCCGTGACGTCACTGACTACTTTATCAACGATGCTTCCTCGCGCCCAGCAACTAGCCTCGCATCAGAGACCCTGTGAAAATAGAAAGAAGCTCGTGAGACTATGCCATTATTTTCTGCGTTTCTTTAAAAAAGCATCTGATAATTATCTTCACAAAGTTGTCTGCAAAACGTGAGAAAGTAGCGGTCACCCAATGCTCGCGTTCCAGCCCGGCCGCTCGGCAGGGCTACACAATAGTACGCTACCGCTGAGCCCGGCAACTGGCATCCCAGCTTCCACGAAGACAACACTTGAGGCACCGGTCTGCGCTGGTGGCTAAGCGCCGCTCTTTTCCGTTGTATTGTCCGCCTGTCCCGTCCCAAATACATCGTCCTGTTTCTTCGCTCACACACAAAAATCGCCATAGAAGTAAGTAATTCCAGCACCATGTTAAATGACAGGATTCAAAGCTACATAAAGCTCAGTATGAACAGCCACTGTGATATGATATACACTCCTGGAAATTGAAATAAGAACACCGTGAATTCATTGTCCCAGGAAGGGAAAACTTTATTGACACATTCCTGGGGTCAGATACATCACATGATCACACTGACAGAACCACAGGCACATAGACACAGGCAACAGAGCATGCACAATGTCAGCACTAGTACAGTGTATATCCACCTTTCGCAGCAATGCAGGCTGCTATTCTCCCATGGAGACGATCGTAGAGATGCTGGATGTAGTCCTGTGGAACGGCTTGCCATGCCATTTCCACCTGGCGCCTCAGTTGGACCAGCGTTCGTGCTGGACGTGCAGACCGCGTGAGACGACGCTTCATCCAGTCCCAAACATGCTCAATGGGGGACAGATCCGGAGATCTTGCTGGCCAGGGTAGTTGACTTACACCTTCTAGAGCACGTTGGGTGGCACGGGATACATGCGGACGTGCATTGTCCTGTTGGAACAGCAAGTTCCCTTGCCGGTCTAGGAATGGTAGAACGATGGGTTCGATGACGGTTTGGATGTACCGTGCAATATTCAGTGTCCCCTCGACGATCACCAGTGGTGTACGGCCAGTGTAGGAGATCGCTCCTCACACCATGATGCCGGGTGTTGGCCCTGTGTGCCTCGGTCGTATGCAGTCCTGATTGTGGCGCTCACCTGCACGGCGCCAAACACGCATACGACCATCATTGGCACCAAGGCAGAAGCGACTCTCATCGCTGAAGACGACACGTCTCCATTCGTCCCTCCATTCACGCCTGTCGCGACACCACTGGAGGCGGGCTGCACGATGTTGGGGCGTGAGCGGAAGACGGCCTAACGGTGTGCGGGACCGTAGCCCAGCTTCATGGAGACGGTTGCGAATGGTCCTCGCCGATACCCCAGGAGCAACACTGTCCCTAATTTGCTGGGAAGTGGCGGTGCGGTCCCCTACGGCACTGCGTAGGATCCTACGGTCTTGGCGTGCATCCGTGCGTCGCTGCGGTCCGGTCCCAGGTCGACGGGCACGTGCACCTTCCGCCGACCACTGGCGACAACATCGATGTACTGTGGAGACCTCACGCCCCACGTGTTGAGCGATTCGGTGGTACGTCCACCCGGCCTCCCGCATGCCCACTATACTCCCTCGCTCAAAGTCCGTCAACTGCACATACGGTTCACGTCCACGCTGTCGCGGCATGCTACCAGTGTTAAAGACTGCGATGGAGCTCCGTATGCCACGGCAAACTGGCTGACACTGACGGCTGCGGTGCACAAATGCTGCGCAGCTAGCGCCATTCGACGGCCAACACCGCGGGTCCTGGTGTGTCCGCTGTGCCGTGCGTGTGATCATTGCTTGTACAGCCCTCTCGCAGTGACCGGAGCAAGTATGGTGGGTCTGACACACCGGTGTCGATGTGTTCGTTTTTCCATTTCCAGGAGTGTATTTTAATAAAAACATTGCCAATGAAAACCGAACTGTTATCAACCACTAATTGCAGACTCGATCTCATGTTAAATGAAAAATGTGTGCGAGTTTTTCTGCCACATTTTAAACCTACCACACCAAAATAATTGGATTCTGTTTTAAACTGTCCATCCCTCCGTACTCTGTTCGTTTCGATCTATCAGCACCCAACTCCCGAGACACCTATCTGACAGTTCCACAGAGTCATGGGCACCTCAATTTCAAAGAATACAGTGTATACGGAATGAAATTTTCACTCTGTAGTGGAGTGTGCGCTGACATGAAACTTCCTTGCAGATTTAAACTGTGTGCCAGACGGAGACTCGAACTCGGGACACTTGTCCTTCGCCGGCCGGTGCTCAGCAGACAGGACAGGTCGTGAGTCGTGCTTAAGCAGGTCAGCCGGTGGAGCACTTGCTCGCGAAAGGCAAAGGTCTGGATTTCGTGTTTCAGTCCAGCACACAATTTTAATCTGCCGAGACATTTCAACATAGTGTATGTAATTGAGGCATTATGAGCTCGTTTACGAATCCTACTACACATCGTTACATCACACAGCGAGCGCATAAGAATTTTGGTCATTCAATGTTTCTTGAGAAGTGCTAATAACGGCTTTATTCTGGTACCATTCGAATGAACTTCGATAAAGCACACACAAAATGAGTTTTTGGCTCTAATTTCTCTCCTGTCTCCAAACGGTAGAGACCTGTGGTAGAAATGCAGCGCGCTGTGATGAAATGGGTTCAAAATGGTTCAAATGGCTCGGAGCACTATGGGACTCAACTGCTGAGGTCATTAGTCCCCTAGAACTTAGAACTAGTTAAACCTAACTAACCTAAGGACATCACAAACATCCATGCCCGAGGCAGGATTCGAACCTGCGACCGTAGCGGTCTTGCGGTTCCAGACTGCAGCGCCTTTAACCGCACGGCCACTTCGGCCGGCATGAAATGGGTACAGCGACATATTGGTAAACCGACAAGTAATTTCGTGTAAATACTATATGCATAGTCTTGGAAGTTTCATCAGTGTATCATCATCTAATTCTGGGTAGTGGGTTAGTTTATAAAAATAAAACCTTTTGATATTTAACACTGGAGGAGTTACATGAAGTTTCATTGGCACTATTGGAAAGTTTTATGTGTATACTGTACTACCATTTGAAGAAAGGAAAATTGATATCGATTTTTGTATTATAAATAATGGAAGGGAACCAACTATTTAATTTTGGGTGTATTTTGGTCAAATTTTATTTAAGTGAATGTGGAATAATATTCTATAGAACAATATTTAAGTAGTTTAATGTAAGTAACTAGATGGTGCAGTCTCTCAGAACAAGCTGCTTAGATCCCTTTTGTGTGTAGAGAGACTGTGGCTCGTTCTTAAACAGTGAGCGTTCTGTTAATTGTGTGATGATACTTATTACTCTTTCAGATATATCACATCCCTAACAGTGTACTATGATAGCAATATCTGTAGGATTAACTAATGATATACACTTTCCTTTTGGTCTGTGTTCGAGCACACCATTTTTCGACTTTCTGCATGTTTCACGAGAGCTTCTACAAATCTCTCTATGATTAAGTATTTTACCTGTTTTCTATTACGTATGAAGCTTAAATACAAACAGTTTGATTTGTTTTTCGATAAAGACCCTACACGATGTGCAGGACTTTTACCTCTTCGTCAGTGCTTCTTGTCACCCTCTGGTAGTGTCATATAAGAACCGAACGCATTTAGACACAAGCAAGTTTTTCTTCTTCATTCAATTTCATCACAACTTACGTTTGTGAGAGCATTACTGAAATTATTGTGCAGTTGCTGTCTGTATCTTGCCGGCCGCGGTGGTCTCGCGGTTCTAGGCGCGCAGTCCGGAACCGTGCGACTGCTGCGGTCGCAGGTTCGAATCCTGCCTCGGGCATGGATGTGTGTGATGTCCTTAGGTTAGTTCGGTTTAAGTAGTTCATAGTTCTAGGGGACTGATAACCACAGCAGTTGAGTCCCATAGTGCTCAGAGCCATTTCAACCATTTTGTCTGTATCTTGGTCTCGAAACATCCAGGTAAAACTGATGAAATTTAGTACATAACCTGCGCGAAATAAATAACAGCATATCATCTATAGTACGCTAAGGACTTACTGTGGTACAACTGAAAAGTTATGTGTATTCTATACAGGAAAACAATCCGGCCTGGTGGCTAGAGTGCTGACATCACAGTTACAGAAACCAGTTAAAAAAATGGTTCAAATGGCTCTGAGTACTATGGAACTTAACATCTGACGTCATCGGTCCCCTAGAACTTCGTACTTAAACCTAACTAACCTAAGGACACCACACACATCCATGCCCGAGGCAGGATTCGAACCTATGACCGTAGCGGTCTCGCGGTTCCAGACTGTAGCGCCTAGAACCGCGCGACCACTCTGGCCGGCTAAACCAGTTATGTTGGCCACTGTTTCAGCGTACATGTTGATGGTGATAACCCCTGCAGCATCAGATACAGCCTGAAGATGGCTCACTGAAGCGCCGAAACTGGTAGCTACACAATAAATAAGATCACAAGAACTGCTGTAGGCGATTCATTTTCTTACACTTGTGCCGGAAGAGTTTTCTTCGTCAGCCATGGTCTAAAGCCGTATCTGATGTCTCCCCACACCATCACGCCAGGAGTACGACTGCATTGGTGGGTGTGTACGACTGCTGTGCCTGTCCAAAACGTTGGTCGAATGGCACCTCGACTCAGGTAGTGACCGTACTCCCCGACGATGATCATCCGGGATAGTTCAGTACTGTGATTCCTCGCTGAATGCAGAGCGCCTTATGTTTCCTGGTCAAAGCTCACTTTTTTTGTGAATACCAGAATAGACTCTGATAGATAATATTTCTTTATTTATGCCCCGGTTTTCATACTGAACTGTCGTCGTGAAATTATGCAGGGTCATTCAAAGGTAACTATACGCACTTCGCGGATATAATGTATGAATAAAAGTAAGAGTAGAACCTTAAATAAAGTTTATTTTGAAATCGTTTTATTTCAGAGTTATGCAATAAAGTAGGAATAAAAAGTGCAACACAAGCAACACCACATTAATTCGTGTCAGAAAGCAACGACACGAGGGGACCTGAAATTCAATTCAGCTACGTACTGTACGTTTACCCCAGGACGTATTCAAAGTGATGTACGAGGGCAGTTCAATAAGTAATGCAACACATTTTTTTCTGAAACAGGGGTTGTTTTATTCAGCATTGAAATACACCAGGTTATTCCCCAATCTTTTAGCTACACAACACTATTTTTCAACGTAATCTCCATTCAAAGCTACGGCCTTACGCCACCTTGAAATGAGGGCCTGTATGCCTGCACGGTACCATTCCACTGGTCGATGTCGGAGCCAACATCGTACTGCATCAATAACTTCTTCATCATCCGCGTAGTGCGTCCCACGGATTGCGTCCTTCATTGGGCCAAACATATGGAAATCCGACGATGCGAGATCGTGGCTGTAGGGTGCATGAGGAAGAACAGTCCACTGAAGTTTTGTGAGCTCCTCTCGGGTGCGAAGACTTGTGTGAGGTCTTGCGTTGTCATGAAGAAAGAGAAGTTCGTTCTGATTTTTGTGGCTACGAACACGCTGAAGTCGTTTCTTCAATTTCTGAAGAGTAGCACAATACACTTCAGAGTTGATCGTTTGACCATGGGGAAGGACATCGAATAGAATAACCCCTTCAGCGTCCCAGAAGACTGTAACAATGACTTTACCGGCTGAGGGTATGGCTTTAAACTTTTTCTTGGTAGGGGAGTGGGTGAGGCGCCAATCCATTGATTGCCGTTTTGTTTCAGGTTCGAAGTGATGAACCCATGTTTCATCGCCTGTATCAATCTTTGACAAGAAATTGTCACCCTCAGCCACATGACGAGCAAGCAATTCCGCACAGATGGTTCTCCTTTGCCCTTTATGGTGTTCGGTTAGACAACGAGGGACCCAGCGGGAACAAACCTTTTAATATCCCAACTGGTGAACAATTGTGACAGCACTACCAACAGAGATGTCAAGTTGGGCACTGAGTTGTTTGATGGTGATCCGTCGATCATCTCGAACGAGTGTGTTCGCACGCTCCGCCATTGCAGGAGTCACAGCTGTGCACGGCCGGCCCGCACGCGGGAGATCAGACAGTCTTGCTTGACCTTGCGGCGATGATGACACACGCTTTTCCCAACGAATCACCGTGCTTTTGTCCACTGCCAGATCACCGTAGACATTCTGCAAGCGCCTATGAATATCTGAGATGCCCTGGTTTTCCGCCAAAAGAAACTCGATCACTGCCCATTGTTTGCAACGCACATCCGTTACAGACGCCATTTTAACAGCTCCGTACAGCGCTGCCACCTGTCGGAAGTCAATGAAACTATACGAGACGAAGCGGGAATGTTTGAAAATATTCCACAAGAAATTTCCGGTTTTTTCAACCAAAATTGGCCGAGAAAAAAAATGTGTTGCATTACTTATTGAACTGCCCTCGTACGTGTAGACGAAGATGGTGACGTGCTGTAAGTCTCACCCCTCACGGAATCTTGCAGATTCCGTTATCTCATTCTGCACAGTCGCACAGCCATTTTCAGTTCGCTGCTGTAGTTGTAATTGAAACACCATAGACGAGCTCCTTGAGATGGCCTCAAAGGTAGACGTCCGGGGGCTGAGATCCGGAATTATGGCGGGCAAGCAACTAGTCCTGCACGACTGGTCCCTTTATCGCGATAAGCAACTTTGAGACACTTTCTTACCTCCCGACTGAAATCTACAGGGACACTGTCGACTGGAACTATGACAACTTTCATGCCTCACTCTTCCATACACTCCATCATCGAGACACCGTCACTTCCGAACGTCCCACAACGCTGGATATTGCATGATTCGACCAACTGGCCGAATGGAGACACACAATTAGCCCCTCTCAAACTCTGCCAGGTGCTGATAACGCTTTCCCAAACGAGTACGCGGCTTCTCCGTCTTCTTGACAGCGATCACTCAATATCTGACGCTGTTCAGGCCTCTTAAATGTCCTACCAGGCCCAGTAACAGAAGTACACATGAACAACACAATTTACTGTCGTGGCTGTTCTACCTGTCACAGAGAAATGCAGATCGAATCGTTTATATACGCGTCAATGATGCTTGCGTGGCACACGTACATTGACATCTCTGGGTGCTTCAATTTCCTGTCAAGCAGTGCAGATCACTAAAATTTGAAACAGCTTTCCACTTACCTGAAACACTATTATTTTTCATAGGCATTATGTGAATATGTCAGCATGGTGGTGAAAGACTATATTCTAAGGTCAGAAATGCACGTAATTTTCTTAGTTGCCTCTCAGATAAATGCAGTATTTCCGTTCATCAGTGCACAGATTTCAACCCTGAACACACTTCTACCTTTTAGAAAGCTCGAAACGATTTGTATCTATAAATATCTGTAACTGGACTACACTACTGGCCATGAAAATTGCAACACCACGAAGATGACGTGCTACAGACGCGAAATTTAACCGATCGCAAGAAAATGCTGTGATATGCAAATGATTAGCTTTTCAGAGCATTCACACAAGGTTGGTGACACCTACAACGTGCTGACATGAGGAAAGTTTCCAACCGATTTCTCATACACAAACAGCAGTTGACCGGCGTTGCCTGGTGAAACGTTGCTGTGACGCCTCGTGTAAGGAGGAGAAATGCGTACCATCACGTTTCTGACTTTGATAAAAGTCAGATTGCAGTGACTGTTAGCAGAATATGGAATCGGTGGGTTCAGGAGGGTAATACGGAAGGCCGTGCTGGATCCCAATGGCCTCGTATCACTAGCAGTCCAGATGACAGGCATCATATCCGCATGGCTGTAACGGATCGCGCAGCCACGTCTCGATCCATGAGTCAACAGATGGGGACGTTTGCAAGACAACAACCGTCTGCACCAACAGTTCGACGACGTTTGCAGCATCATGGACTATCAGCTCGCAGACCATGGCTGCGGTTACCCTTGACACTGCATCACAGACAGGAGCCTGCGATGGTGTACTCAACGACGAACCTGGGTGCACGAGTGGCAAAACGTCATTTTTTTCGGATGAATCCAGGTTCTGTTTACAGCATCATGATGGTCGCATCCGTGTTTGGCGTCTTCGCAGTGAACGCACATTGGAAACGTGTATTCGTCATCGCCATACAGGCGTATCACCCGGCGTGATGGTATGGGGTACCATTGGTTACACGTCTCGGTCAGCTCTTGTTCGCATTGACGGCACTTTGAACAGTGGACGTTACATTTCAGACGTGTTACGACCCTTGGCTCTACCCTTCATTCGATCCCTGCGAAACCCTACATTTCAGCAGGATAATGCACGACCGCATGTTGCAGGTCCTGTTCGGGCCTTTCTGGATAGAGAAAATGTTCGACTGCTGCCCTCGCCAGCACAATCTCCAGATCTCTCACCAACTGAAAACGTCTGGTCAATGGTGGCCGAGCAACTGGCTCGTCACAATATGCCACTCACTACTCTAGATGAACTGTGGTATCGTGTCGAAGCTGCATGGGCAGCTGTACCTGTACACGCCATCCAAACTCAGTTTGACTCAATGCCCAGGCGTATCAAGGCTGTTATTAGGGCCAGAGGTGGTTGTTGTGGGTACTGATTTGACAGGATCTATGCAACCAAATTACGTGAAAATGTAATCAGATGTCAGTTCTAGTATAATACATTTGTCCAATGAATACCTGTTTATAACCTGCATTTCTTCTTGGTGTAGCAATTTTAATGGCCAGTAGTGGTAATATGTGGAAGTGTGAAGGTGCCGAAGATGTTGAGTTCGTTATTTCATCACTTCGTATAAAAAATCTCTCGCAGGTGGACCATTAGGTCTGTTAATCACCGGTTTTGAAGAGTCGTAGATACGTTGTAGATTGACTTGTCCGAAGAACGTGATTAGCTGCTTTTGGTATGACGACCCCTACTTTCCCAGAAAATCAATGCTGATGTTGTGCGAGAGCCTTCTGTGCGTGTAACGTCCGTCCTTTTTAAGTCAAGCAAGCGTAGCATAGCGACTGAAGTTTTCGGTTACTCCGCTGACGTTACGGGTTCGGTCTCTGCCCGAGCATTTTTTTCACTTAAACTGTACAGAATATCATTCAATATTATACGAGGGTTGGAACTTAAATAGTGGCAACTATTTATTCACAACCGATACAAAAGAGTTACTTGTTAGCACCTGTTACTGTCCTCTAAAGTAGTCACCAGCGTTGTGTAGAACCCGTTGCCAAGAACGTGGAAGGCGTAGTATACCGTTAGCATAGCCTGTTCTGTTGATGGTGCGTATGGAGATGTCTACTGCCTGTCGAATCTTTGGAACAGTTCTGAAGCGAATTCCACGAAGTGGTTCCTTCATCTTCGGAATCAAATTAAAATCACAAGGACTTAAGTCCGGGGAGTATGGTGGATGGTACAATAATTGCCAGTCCCATGGACCGAACAGTGCAGCCACAGTTTGCGCTGTATGAGCCTGTGCACTGTCGTGGAGAATGATGCGTGGGTTGCGCAGAAAGTGTCGCTGCTTCTTTCGCAAAGCTGGTCGCAGGCGATGCTCCAAAAACGAACAGTAATACTGTGCATTGACGGTCTTCTGTGGAGGAACGTAATGCCTTAGGATAACACCATCACAGTCGTACGAGAGAATCACCATAACTTTAGACCGCTCCATTCGCACCATCAACAGAACAGGCTCTGCTAACGGTATACTACTCCTTCCACATCGCTGGTAACGGGTTCTACACAACGCTGGTGACTACTTTGAAGAACAGTAACTGGTGCAAACATGTAACTCTTTTGCATCGGTTGTGAATAAATAGTTGCCACTATTTAAGTTTCGACCCTCGTATCTCATACAAAATTATTCAAAAACGGCCATATTTTCCATAGTAGATTCTTTATTAAATCAGTCATTACAGAATTTCGTTCAAATGTGTATTTCGTTTGTGGTTCGTAGTTAAAATTCCCAGTATTTGGACCACGTCCGCTTTCTGCGTTTCCTAGGCGTGAGCTCGCCTCTTATTGCCCCCTCACGGACTGTTACGGAATTCCCAAACACTGTACACTGCCAGCTGCCATTTGTCGTCAGCATCACTTGTTATCAGCGCATCGCCAGTGCATTGTGTGTGTGTGTGTGTGTGTGTGTGTGTGTGTGTGTGTGTGTGTCAAGAGTGTACAGTGAAATAGAAGGGACAAACATGTATACAGAAGGACGGCTAAAAGAATATCCGTCAGAAGCAGAAGGGTGCGACGTGGAATCAAAGGGTGAGGTCGCCATCGCCACCAGATGTGCAGAAATATTGCTTTACGATTTTATTCTTCTTACAAATACACTTCCGAGCACGGTTTCCACTAATACCACTGCAACTGGAGATGCAATATCCGGTATAATACAAGATCATTTGGCCGAATGACGAAACATCGTTGTGGATGATTTAATAGACGGAGCCTCTTGATTGAAACACAAAGTAATAATCTATTGATGGACAGAGGATGTAAAACGAGGAGGAATTTATTTTCATAAGTGGAAATCTATCGATCGCGAGACATGCGAATGATCGAAAACAGTATACTGGCAGTAAACTGAACCCGTACTATGAGCATGGTAGCCGTGAATCTTAGGTGCTGCGCTTTACTTGCTTGGTGGAAATATGACTGCCGTTACTACTATAGGAGGTACGCATACTATTTCAACATGTACATCTACATCTACGTCTACATGGATACTCTGCAAATCGCATTCAAGTGCCTGGCAGAGGGTACATCCAACCACCATCATAATTCTCTATTATTCTAATCTCGTATAGCGCGCGGAAAAAATGAACACCTATATCTTTCCGTACGAGCTCTGATTTCCCTTATTTTATCTTGCTGATCGTTCCTTCCTATGTAGACTGGTGTCAACAAAATATTTTCGCATTCGGAGGAGAAAGTTGGTGATTGGAATTTCGTGAGAAGATTCCATCGCAAGGAAAAACGCCTTTCTTTTAATGATTTCCAGCCCAAATCCTGTATCATTTCTGTGACACTCTCTCCCTTATTTCGCGATAATACAAAACGTGCTACCTTTCTTTGAACTTTTTCGATGTACTCCGTCAGTCTTAGATGGTAAGAATCCCACACCGCGCAGCAGTATTCTAAAAGAGGACTGACAAGCGTAGTGTAGGAGTGTAGGCAGTCTCCTTAGTAGGTCTGTTACATTTTCTAAGTGTCCTGCCAATAAAACGCAGTCTTTGGTTAGCCTTCCCCACATTTTCTGTGTGTTCCTTCCAATTTAAGTTGTTCGTTATTGTAATACCTAGGTATTTAGTTGAATTTACGGCTTTTAGATTAGGCTGATTTATCGTGTAACCGAAGTTTAACGAGTTTCTTTTAGCACTCATATGTATACCCTCACAATTTTCGTTATTTAGGGCCAACTGCCACTTTTCGCACCATTCAGATATCTTTTCTAAATCGTTTTGCAGCTTGTTTTGGTCTTCTGATGACTTTATTAGTCGATAAACGACAGCGTCATCTGCAAACAACCGAAGACGGCTGCTCAGATTGTCTCCAAAATTGTTTATATAGATAAGGAACAGTAAAGGGCCTATAACACTACCTTGGGGAACGCCAGAAATCACTTCTGTTTTACTCGACGACTTTCCGTCAATTACTACGAACTGTGACTTCTCTGACAGGAAATCGCAAATCCAGTCACATAACTGAGACGATATTCCATAAGCACGCAATTTCACTACGAGCCGCTTGTGTGGTACAGTGTCAAAAGCCTTCCGAAAATCCAGAAATCCAGAATCGATCTCAAATCCCTTGTCAATAGCACTCAACACTTCATGTGAATAAGGAGTTAGTTGTGTTTCACGGGAACGATGTTTTCTAAATCTATGATGACTGTTTGTCAATAGACCGTTTTCTTCGAGGTAATTCATAATGTTCGAACACAATATATGTTCTAAAATCCTGCTGCATATCGACATTAACGATATGGGCCTGTAATTTAGTGGATTACTCCTACTACCTTTATTGAATATTGGTGTGACCTGTGCAACTTCGCAGTCTTTGGGCACGGATCTTTCGTCGAGCGAACGGTTGTATATGATTGTTAAACGTGGAGCTAATGCATCAGCATACTCCGAAAGGAACCTAATTGGTATACAGTCTGGACCAGAAGACTTGCTTTTATTAAGTGATTTAAGTTGCTTCACTACTCCGAGGATATTTACTTCTACGTTACTCATGTTGGCAGCTGTTCCCGATTCGAATTCTGGAATGTTTAGTTCGTCTTCTTTTGTGAAGGCATTTAGTGAGGCTGTGTTTAGTAACTCTGTGTTTAGTAACTCTGTGTTTAGTAACTCTGTGTTTAGTAACTCTGATTATCAAATACGCCGGGAGAAACTCAAGAATCACTGTCTTCGATAGTATCTCCATTGCTATCTAGCAGAGAAGGCAATCGATTTTATCGGGAACTAGGGGGGGTCTCATGAAAAGCTGCTAGCCATGTATTCAGGGCAGGCCCTTCTACAACAATATTACGACTCATAAAACTTTGATCAATAGGTCTGGTGGTCCCTTTGTCGTTTCTGCCATTACCAAAGACACTCTGTGGACAGCCGTGTTCCCTGGCAAAGAATTTCGTTTTTCATCTCCGCAATCTATATTTCTTGTCACATACTTTTCTTCTTAGTGGCTGAAAAGAACGACGTACTATTTGCCAGCTATTGTGCTACCACTTGAAAAACCTTTAATTAGAATGATTCTTTTGTATCGCAGAAAACGCTGGCCTTAACGTTTCCGAAAGGTGAAACCAACTTCACCCGGTTTTGTTGTAGTGTTACAGGCTTTCATTGTCTGCTCTAAATGCACACCATTTTAACTATGAAGTGACAGAGCTATTTCTGAATCACAGTAAGTAATCTATGCACTATGCTAGTTTTTCTTATCTACATTTGCTGAGAAATTGAATTTTGGTGTTGATTTTGTTTGAAATTCAACAGTCCGTCTTCGTAGCTGATCGGTCGGGTGTTTGTGGTTGCCAGGTGAGGACCTGAGTTTGATCTCCGGTACTGCCAAGGTTTTTTCGTCGGTGAGAGAGCTTGACATGAGTGCACTCATCCTGGTCAGCGCTATTTAGTGGATACTTGATTGATATGTATCGTCTCCAAGATGTAGAAGCTGACTTCGTTTAAGAGGAAGGTGTTGTGACCCCATGCACCTCCATACCGTGTCCAAATACACCGTTCTCAGAGGATAACTGGAGTACTGTCAGAAGCGCTTCGTCGTCGCAGCCTGGCCGCGGAGATAGTTTTAGTTATTTAGCGTTAAATAAATGCGGTGATCAGCTTCCATAAAGTTTTATCGCAGTAATATTTCAGTAAGAGTTACCGTACGCTTTCATATGATACGCCGTTTCACAGAACGTCGAATAAACTCCTGGAAATTCAAATAAGAACACCGTGAATTCATTGTCCCAGGAAGGGGAAACTTTATTGACACATTCCTGGGGTCAGATACATGATCAAACTGACAGAACCACAGGCACATAGACACAGGCAACAGAGCATGCACAATGTCGGCACTAGTACAGTGTATATCCACCTTTCGCAGCAATGCACGCTGCTATTCTCCCATGGAGACGATCGTAGAGATGCTGGATGTAGTCCTGTGGAACGGCTTGCCATGCCATTTCCACCTGGCGCCTCAGTTGGACCAGCGTTCGTGCTGGACGTGCAGACCGCGTGAGACGACGCTTCATCCAGTCCCAAACATGCTCAATGGGGGACAGATCCGGAGATCTTGCTGGCCAGGGTAGTTGACTTACACCTTCTAGAGCACGTTGGGTGGCACGGGATACATGCGGACGTGCATTGTCCTGTTGGAACAGCAAGTTCCCTTGCCGGTCTAGGAATGGTAGAACGATGGGTTCGATGACGGTTTGGATGTACCGTGCACTATTCAGTGTCCCCTCGACGATCACCAGTGGTGTACGGCCAGTGTAGGAGATCGCTCCCCACACCATGATGCCGGGTGTTGGCCCTGTGTGCCTCGGTCGTATGCAGTCCTGATTGTGGCGCTCACCTGCACGGCGCCAAACACGCATACGACCACCATTGGCACCAAGGCAGAAGCGACTCTCATCGCTGAAGACGACACGTCTCTATTCGTCCCTCCATTCACGCCTGTCGCGACACCACTGGAGGCGGGCTGCACGATGTTGGGGCGTGAGCGGAAGACGGCCTAACGGTGTGCGGGACCGTAGCCCAGCTTCATGGAGACGGTTGCGAATGGTCCTCGCCGATACCCCAGGAGCAACAGTGTCCCTAATTTACTGGGAAGTGGCGGTGCGGTCCCCTACGGCACTGCGTAGGATCCTACGGTCTTGGCGTGCATCCGTGCGTCGCTGCGGTCCGGTCCCAGGTCGACGGGCACGTGCACCTTCCGCCGACCACTGGCGACAACATCGATGTACTGTGGAGACCTCACGCCCCACGTGTTGAGCAATTCGGCGGTACGTCCAAAAAATGGCTCTGAGCACTATGGGACTCAACATCTTAGGTCATAAGTCCCCTAGAACTTAGAACTACTTAAACCTAACTAACCTAAGGACATCACACACACCCTTGCCCGAGGCAGGATTCGAACCTGCGACCGTAGCAGTCCCGCGGTTCCGGACTGCAGCGCCAGAACCGCTAGCGGTACGTCCACCCGGCCTCCCGCATGCCCACTATACGCCCTCGCTCAAAGTCCGTCAACTGCACATACGGTTCAAGTCCACGCTGTCGCGGCATGCTACCAGTGTTAAAGACTGCGATGGAGCTCCGTATGCCACGGCAAACTGGCTGACACTGATGGCGGCGGTGCACAAATGCTGCGCAGCTAGCGCCATTCGACGGCCAAAACCGCGGTTCCTGGTGTGTCCGCTGTGCCGTGCGTGTGATCATTGCTTGTACAGCCCTCTCGCAGTGTCCGGAGCAAGTATGGTGGGTCTGACACACCGGTGTCAATGTGTTCTTTTTTCCATTTCCAGGAGTGTATTTAGCACTTTATTGATATTTATGTCAATGTTATTTTGGGACGACCACGTGTGACTCCAGCAGATCTCCCCCCCCCCCCCCCCCTCACACAAACAGTTCAACTATTAATCAAAATATCCACGGGTGTGCTGCCGGTCTATAGTGTCCAACAGGCACAATATTTCGGCGATCATACATGTCGCCACCATCAGGTGAACTGACGGACTGAGCTCCTGTGAACGTGCCGGCACGGAGATCCGTACGCTATGGCTGCTCAGAGGGAACTGGGTTCGGTCGCGGCGGCGGCCGATTTAAATACCCTCCGCCCGCGGCGCTCTCCCTCCGCCGTCCGCAACCCGCGCCACGGTCGCGCGGTGGAACAGATTGCGACGGCGTCTGAGATGACGTCGGTGTGATGGCTCTGTCCGCCGTGGTCGTCACAACTATACGTTGGCTCGATTTACTCTCGATTAACCCAATCGCTGGTTCCCAAGCCTTGCTAAGATTATAGCCACAGTCACGGTTTATGAGGTCGTCATTGATGCGAATTTCGATGGCCTCTCTAACAACGCTGTCCCAGTATCTCGACGTCTGTACCAGAATCCTCGGGCGTTCATACTCCATAGCGTGATTTTCCGACAAACAATGTTCAGCGACCGCCGACTTGCTCGGATACATCAGTCGAGTGTGCCGCTGGTGTTCACGGCATCGATCCTCGACGGTACGCATCGTCTGACCAATATACGACTTGCCACATTGGCACGGAATCTGGTACACGCCGGCCTTCCTCAAACCGAGGTCATCTTTGGCGCTCCCCACCAGTGCACGGGTTTTATTCGGAGGACAAAACACAGTTCCGACCCGGTGTTTCTTCAGAATGCGGGCGATTTTCCCCGAGAGTGCGCCTGTATATGGGATAAACGCAGTGCCTACCTCCTCCCTCGTGACTTCATCCATCTCAACAGGTTGTGCTGCAGTGGTTGGGCGGAGAGCACGTTGAATCTGCCACTCTGAGTACCCATTTTTTCGAAATACAGTTCTCAGATGTTCCAATTCCTGGGGTTTTAAGTACCCCATTCCTCTGTGAAGGGTGGTGGCAGCTGTCTGCGTGCAAATACAAATCAGTGTGCGTTGTCTTCCGATACACCCCATGACCTAGGGTGCCATCAGCCCTTCTCTTGACAAAGACGTCAAGGAAAGGTAAGTTACCCTACGTTTCAGTCTCCATAGTGAATTTGATGTTGGGGTGTATGGAGTTTAGATGTGTAAGGAAGTCAAGGAGTTTATACATACCATGTGGCCAGATGACGAACGTGTCGTCCACGTAACGGAAAAAGCAAGTAGGTTTCCATACGGATGACGACAGGGCTTCCTCCTCGAAGTTCTCCATGTACAAATTCGCTACCACCGGTGAGAGTGGGCTACCCATGGCGACTCCTTCCGTTTGTTCGTAGTATTCTCCATTGAAAAGAAAATACGTAGAAGTCAAGACATGCCTAAAAAGTTCAATGGTCTTCTCGTCAAACTTCTGACTAATCAATTCTAGTGACTCTCGCAGGGGTACCCTCGTAAACAAGGAAAGGACGTCAAAACTCACCATGATATCTGACTCATCCAACCTGAAGCTATTAGGCGTTTAACAAAATCCACGGAATTACGGATGTGATGAGGGCATTTACCCACATAAGGACTTAATATTCCCGTCAGGTATTTGGCCAACAAATGTGTAGGTGCCCTGATGTTGCTGACAATGGGGCGTAATGGTACCCCCTCTAGACCGGCAGCACACCCGTGGATATTTTGATTATCAAATACGCCGGGAGAAACTCAAGAATCACAGTTCAACTATTGATAAAAACCGTGTGCCTAGTGTGATTCATACAGTAAGCTGATACTTGTTTTACGTCAATGGCGCGAAATACGTCGAGAAAACAAAGACAAAACTTCGTTGACATTTAGCCATCTATGTTACAGACTGAGAAATTGTCTGCTGTGTACACTTTCAGTGTACCTACAAGTGCTGGATAATGGTAATCGTACTGGAAGCAACCCACGTTCGGCCGTCTTTTGTGAGTGAGCGGGCCGCAAGCTCGTTTCAAAGCTGTATACTCACACGGAAGGAAAGTGCTAATGGAAGCGACTCGGGAATGAAGCCTCATAAAGTCCGAAGCGTTTATGACTTTCGACCCTGTTGCCCACTTTCCATTAGCTGGTGATGTGTCTATAAAAACAAGAGCATCTCTCATTTTCCTATGCTGAGTGATCCACTGGAGTGAATCTCACCACCACTATTATACAGAGTTATCGCTGAAGTGAGCCTTTTCTGGCAGTTCCTGTTCTGATCAACGCTGTTTATTCAGCGTTTATTCAGAGCAGAGATTTCGTCCCTGATCACACGTCCACGGCTTCTACAACGTTTTCAAAAGTAAATTAGCACTAATTTGCCTTCGTCGGCTGTAAACAGGTCATAGCAAAACGAAACTTTTTCTTTTCGTGGTTACAATACAGGCTTCCAGGTATTATGAATAAGAGCAAATGCGTCAGTTTGCGCTAGAGATCCTAGTCCATATTGTTCTGATGTGCAACCGCTTGAATTTCACAATTAATCGCAGCGATCTCTTCGTGAATTAGTGATGGTTATAGCAAACGAGAAGATGATGGGGAATCGATCACGACAAGGAAACAAACCTGTTTGTAGGTGTTCGGTAAAGAGCAGACATTTCCCCTCAAATTAAGTCAGTTTATGATTGTTTAAGCATTATATAAGCGGATGCCACTGAGGTCCATTATCAGATGAATCTCCCAACCAATAATTACAGTTACCTTTTCTTCATAATACATTCCATCTGGTAAATGACTCTTCGAAATTTCTGATATTGAACAAATTTTTATCCTCTAACTTGGCTCCTTACTGGCTGAACCGCAGTGGCCGGCCGCGGTGGTCTCGCGGTTCTAGACGCGCAGTCCGGAACCGTGCGACTGCTACGGTCGTAGGTTCGAATCCTGCTTCGGGCATGGCTGTGTGTGATGTCCTTAGGTTAGTTAGGTTTAAGTAGTTCTAAGTTCTAGGGGACTGATGACCACAGCAGTTGAGTCCCATAGTGCTCAGAGCCATTTGAACCATTTTGAACCGCAGTTCACTTAGGTACTGACTTGTGAGTACAATTAAGAAGTTTCTGAAGTATCATACGCGAGGACTAATTTTCTCCAGCAAGATGTAAGCAACTTTGGCAAAAAGATAAACATTTTCTGTGTCTTTCAGCGATTATAACGGAAACTTTCAGGGATCCTGACCGGTAAAGGACATTGTTTAAAGTTGAGCGAAAATGAGAAGAATCTTAATATACCACTGGGACGCTGATCAAGATATATATCCAAACAGAAAAAAACCGTTTTTCAATAATTTTGTTTATCTGCAGAATTTACGCAACGGTTATTCAGAGCGATATCTCTGGCCAGTTGAAGTGTCCAGGTCGTACAGGTTTCATCTTTTGTATTTTATATTTTTTAAAATTTTTTATATTTTTAACTTTGTAGTTTGATACTTTTATCCAGACGTTCACTCTACTGCTGCGTTAAAAAAGTGTGCTGGAACATGAGCGCAAACGTGTCCTGTTCCTATATTACTTAAGATGTCAAACTAAGCTGTCACGAAAATTGAGTCACCTGTGATTTCGTTATTTACTATTTTAACTTAATGTTCCTAATGGCTGTGTTTTAAGAAGGAAGGTGGGAACCTATACATGATCTTGCTTCATTTTTTTCGTTGTAAACTGTGTGTGACACTTGTTGAAATGGTATTGCTGTAAAAGTTTATATTTCGATAGCATCACTTACGATCCTTGTATACGAAATGAAGAAAAAAATAATTCTTCCTTCTCTTCCTAACATCATGTTAATGTCTTACAAGGAACCCCTTGCGTGCGAGGTCGGAAATTCAATCTTTACTAAGGCTCATTTGAAAGTGTCGTTGCAACAATGATGACAGGAAATACATCATAGGCTAATGACTCACCGTGTGCATCAGGAGGACGACAGAAAATGAGTTTCCGTGAGGTGCAGAGATCATCGTTCGGTGCGATTTTTGTATTACACTTCACAAAATGGACGTCGTCAACATTCAAGAAGTGTCCAAAACAAATTAGTAATTTGTACCATGGAGACTGAATGAAAAATGGTGCGCCAAACTGATCACAAAGCTTCGCACCATCAAGATCTAAGGTGAACGACTTGGCAGTTACAAACCGTGCAGGACATTCAGCTAGGTATCCATTTTTAAAGTATGCATACTGAACCACATTGGTGTAATGGAGTGATTTTAACTGATGGAATACGATGGCATACAACCGAATTCAAAAGAATCTGTCTTGGACTTCATCATAAAACTGGCTACCCATTAAGACAAAGCTGCAGATAGTGCCTTAATACGTTGTAGAAGCTCGAAAAAAACAAACATCGAGAGGCTGAATTTGTCCAATGGTTAAATATGGTATGAACTGCAATCTCATACAGTTTCAGGAGCGATAGTTTGCTCTAAATCGATATGATTTTAATATGCAGACCAGGAATCAAGGAAAAGCAAGTTATTTTGACCCACTGCTGGCCAAAAGCAGTGCTCATACCATAGATGTAGTTCTCTTACGCTCATTTTTCAACTATTGCTTGCTGTGACGTAAACATTCCCTACTGCTCTTGCAGTATCACGTACAACAGAGTAACTCCAGCTTCTCACAGCATAATAAATAACTTTCCAGCCACTTAACAGTCGGCATAATTTTATACGAATGCTTTAAGGCACTGGTGTTATTTGATCTTGAAATAACTAGATTGATACTTTCCAGCGTTCCTTTCATATCCATTTCATCTCCAAATCTCGATTGGTCGGAACTTAAAACAAGTTATTTACTGACTGATCAGGTAATTTTCGTACCTATTCCGCAGTTTCTTATACACCGTCAAGTTGACGCTTTGTTTGAAATTTCGTTATCTTGCGTCTTCCAATTCTGTAGCACTGCTTGAATTTATGCAACCATCCACTACTTCTCTTTGCAGTCACTGTAATCTATGTCCCCAGTAATTTGATATGCATAATGTAGTGGGTCATTATCATGCACGTCCTGTGAGTTGCATCGGACATCCTTGAAAGGCGCAAACTGCAATTTTTGAAACAGTTGCACCTTCTCCTCCCTTGAATATTCGCAGTTGCACTACACGGTCATATTACTGCGTACTTATTCGAATTCAGTTCATAATCTTTTTTTCTATGCTGCGGATGATCTTCCATATAGTTAATTTATTTTCAGTACCCACTCATTGGACGACTATTGTTCCTTCACTACGTTTCACTGGAGACGTGGTTTGTGGCTCCCTGTCCGACAAGGATGATGAACTACATGGCTTGAGACATGTTCCATTATCACTTTCACTTGTTAAACACGTATCGTCATCATTGTACTTCTCATGTACACTGTCCACAGAGACGAGCGTATACGACACCACACAGTCGACTAACTCACGTTGCAGAAAGACTAACATTTCATCTGCAACTTCTTTCTGACTCTGCGAAATTCGTTGGGTTTCTTACTTTCGAAATGTCAACTTCAGCAACTGTTCGCTTTGTTTGTCGTTGCCATTTCTCTGCTTTGTATCAACACTACTAGCACTGTAGGTGTATTGTGAGTTACCACCGACGAAGCAGTTGAACTATGCTCCGTAGCCTCAAGCTGTGCTCACCATTATATACCTACAGTCTCGCCCCCTGCTGCCATTAGCAGCCAATATTGTGGTTTGCATGCTAGACAATTGGTGGGGCGTCGAATGCTGTAAACATCACTGGAGTTCCTTGTCTGATAGCACGATTACGCAGTGAGCGTACCTGTCTACGAGGCTTGTACCTGACGTGTTTGCCGCAAGGTGTCGCTGCACACAGCTTATTGCTCTCTTACATTACTATAATGACTTGTCTGTGTGCTACTGTTCGTTCAGGACCGGATATCATGCATACAACTCTCACGTCTGAGAATGTGGTAAACTATTTTACTGTATGACTTTTGAACTGCTGCCTACTTACCTTTTTTACCTGTATATGAAGCCAATCACGCACTGCCTATTAAATTACATCACTGTGACCAAAAACTTACTTGTTTAACCAATTAAATATTTAAGTGCTCTTATTATTCTGTTTTTTATGCTGGTGAGTATAAAAAATTGTCGGCCTGTACCTGGAAATCTAATTACACTTTTCTGTTACGTATGCTGTTACTTAAACATATCTAAAAGACCAAATACAAAATAAAAAAAATGGATATAAACAACAACCAATACAGGGACTTAATTTCTTTCAAGAAAGTTACCATTGCTGTGGAGCCTCTTGTAAGTAAGATATCTGACAGACAGCAGAACTGACAATACTGAATTCTTGGGATTACATGTTGACGATAAATTCAGCTGGGAGGAGCAACCAGAGGGTTGCTGAAGCGACTGAACAAATCTTCATTTGCAATTTGAATGTTGTCAGATGTAGGTAATATACAAATATAAAAAAGGTAACACACTTGACTTACTTTCATTCCACAATATCACACGGGATCATTTTTTGAGGTAACTCGTCAAGCTAAGCTAAAGTTCTTCGAGTCCAAAACGTGAAATACGAATTATTTGTGGATGAATCATTTGTGGTGTAAACAGAACTGTGTTCTCCAGAGGCCTGTTCAAGGAACTAAGGGTATTAACTACTGATTCCCAATACATTTATTACTTAGCAAAGTTTGTCATCAATAGTATACTTCTTTGTCAAACCAAGAGCTCGGTTCAGTTCACGGAAACAATACTAGAAATTAGAATAATCCTCAACAAGATGTAAATGCACTTACTTTGGTCCAGAAAGGGGTCCATTATTCAGGAAGATACATTTTCAATAATTTCCAGCAGCCACAAAAAATGAAACTACTAACAAATTTCTGTTTGAGATGCCTGATGTGAGGGTTGTACGTATATGTTCTCTAATATTTATTGTTTGCCATGAAACGATGATGGTTTATTTTAAGTTTTGTGCCACGCTACTGTGGATGTAGCAAAATAATCTTCGTGACAGGATGGGTGGATACGTTAGTCATCTCTTTTTTCATAAAATAATTCAGTGACTGTCGTATATTAAAGCCGAAATTGTTGAACCTGTCAGGTAACGTACTGCAGTTTCGCTAAAATATGTAAACAGCCAACAACTGAGTATTGTCAAAGATTACAACGAGTGCTACTCGTTTAACCGTGGAGTAGGGCGGAATATTGTTGATAGAAGCACTGTAATTTTTACTGAAGCGCGTTGTACCAGTTCAGTAGTAGTCCTATAGTACATGTTGCACTTGAACAGGATACTGTCAGTATTTCTCAAAATGTGGAGGAACAATAAATACGAAGGAAAAACTACTAAATCTCATGATCCTGTAGTTTGATGATCATTGATATAACAAATTCAGTCATTCGCCGTCTTCTGACTGAACTTCACCACTGTCGAAATTCTGAATAGCTCACAACATGGGATAGACTCGGTTAGACTCACGACACCCATCAACAGACGCAATAAAACTGTGATCGTAGCAGCACAAGCATCGCTGTGCGTCGTGTAGAAGATCGAATCAGCGCTGAATAGGAGAGAAATTATTAAGAAAGTGGACAGGAACAGGGAACAATCAATGATTTTGATAGTGATCAACTTAAATTAGGTATCATGGATAAGTTAGACGATAACAATTAGCAATGAAGAGGAACAGAGAGGCCATTGATACAAGTAGCCAATGAACAAAACTAAACTTATTGCGAAATATTGGAAGAGTATATTTCTGCATTAAGTACGCAATTAGCACAATCAATAATCAAAACGGCAACACCCGTTAGCTACCGCGAACTGCCAATCAGTAACGATAGTAATGGTGTGTTGCTACAACTTCTGCAAAGTGTGGAGTAATTCAAACAAATCATTCTCGAGCTTAAAGATTCACTATCGAAGGCGTCTGAGACGAATATTGGAGTATTCGAGAGGAATTCCGTGGTTTACAGAAAAGAATTTATGTCAAGTAGCATAACTCAAGGTAAGATCGAAAAAGATGAGGATTATATTGAATGAGTTACTACGAAATTAGAACAGTCTTGCCGAAATCATTCTCTTGGTTTTGCGCAAAGGCTAAATGAGTTGGAAGAACACAGAGTGAAATATGGTTTTGCGAATTCGGGATAGTGATAAGATCACTTTATGGTAAGATACTAATTTCGTGATGAAAGCTAGAAGAAGTGTTTATCGCCACCAAAAGTGCCGCGGACGACAATTATATCAGTCTTTGGCAATTAGAATAGTTTTAACCGTCACGTAACGCCCATCAACTTTGTAGAACAATTTAAAGAAACATACTCGCATAATTGGAACGAGCAATGGAATAGTTTTTTTTCATCAGTTGCGCGCAATGAGAAGTTCATGGAGGGTGGCAGCGAGCTAAAAGAATACATTAATTACGAGCAATTAAATAACTCTGGTCAAGAAAGAAACAATGTTCAAACAAGTCGTCACTACTAACGGCGATTAATTACTGAAGAAAGGAGGGATGATGAAAGCATTTATAGATAATCTCCAGGAAAAGAAAGTATCCTTAGGTGATTGTGATAGTACAGGACAATTAACTGAGATCTGGATTCGGAGATGCTCATCGTGGTACGTGGAAAGCTGTTGTTGCTATCACACTGAGATAATGCACATATTTATCTGCTGCTAGGCTGCACTGAAGCAGCTGCGAAAGAGTAAAGTAGAAGACTGGACAGAGAAGAAGTCGAGAGTAGAGGCCGAAATTCTTGATCGCCGCGTTAAGAGCTCAGAGATCAGAAATGATGGTCGGCATGAAAATCATGAATGTCGCGACGACAGAACAATGCGTTATAATGGTGGGTGGAGAGCATTTACACCTTGTTACTATGATCAACGACCTGCGCGGCGTGTCATCAACAACGTCTACAGAGAAGAATGTTGTTGTGGTGTTCAGTCCTGAGACTGGTTTGATGCTGCTCTCCATGCTACTCTATCCTGTGCAAGCTTCTTCATCTCCCAGTACCTGCTGCAACCTACATACTTCTGAATCTGTTTAGTGTATTTATCTCTTAGTCTCCCTCTACGATTTTTACCCTCCACGCTGCCCTCCAATACTAAATTGGTGATCCCTCGATGTCTCAGCACATGTCCTACCAACCGATCCCTTCTTCTTGTCAAGTTGTGCCACAAGCTCCTCTTCTCCCCGATTCTATTCAGCACCTCCTCATTAGTTATGTGATCAACCCATCTAATCTTCAGCATTCTTCTGTAGCACCACATTTCGAAAGCTTCTATTCTCTTCTTGTCTAAGGTGTTTATCGTTCAAGTTTCACTTCCATACATGGCTACACTCCATACAAATACTTTCAGAAACGACTTCCTGACACTTAAATCTATACTCGATGTTAACAAATTTCTCTTCTTAAGAAACGCTTTCCTTGCCATTGCCAGTCTACATTTTATATCCTCCCTACTTCGACCATCATCACTTATTTTTCTCCCCAAATAGCAAAACTCCTTTACTACTTTAAGTGTCTCATTTCCTAATCTCATTCCCTCAGCATCACCCGACTTAATTCGACCACATTCCATTATGCTCGTTTTGCTTTTGTTGATGTTCATCTTATGCACAACAAAAACGTTTTAATCGTCAGTCCTGATTGGCGAAAACGATCAGCGTAATTACTATAAGATCAGATCACCGAACAGATCGCCGGAAAGTGAGCATCGGGGAGAAAGCAATGCACGCAGAAGAGATTCGGAAAGATAATTAGATGAGACCCGACGGGAAACGTTTGCTGAAAACGGATCCACGCCGATTCTGACATTTTGCAGTGAAGATAGGAGCGAAATTCAGGATGATTCCTTGCGCGAAAACGTAGTGATTGCTAAAGAATCGGAAGTATGTCAAGTTAAAATACATACACCATGTGATCGAAAGTATCCGGACACCTGGCTGAAAATGACTTACAAGTTCGTGGCGCACTCCATCGGTAATGCTGGAATCCAGTATGGTGTTTGCCTTGATGACAGCTTCCACTCTCGCAGGCATACGTTCAATCAGGTGCTGGAAGGTATCCTGGGGAATGGCCGCCCATTCTTCACGGAGTGCTGCACTGAGGAGAGGTATCGATGTCGGCCCGTGCGGCCTGGCACAAAGTCGGCGTCCCAAGACATCCCAGAGGTGTTCTATAGCATTCAGGTGAGGTTTCTGTGAAGCTCAGTCCATTACAGGGATGTTGTTGTCGTGTAAGCACTCCGCCAGAGGCCGTGTATTATGAACAGGTGCTCGATCGTGTTGAAAGATGCAATCGCCATACCCGAATTGCTCTTCAACAATGGGAAGCAAGAAGGTGCTTAAAACATCAATGTAGGCCTGTGCTGTGATAGTGCCACCCAAAACAATAAGGGGTGAAAGCCCCCTTCATGAAAAACACGATTGCACCATAACACCACTGTCTCCGAATTTTACTGTTGGCACTACACACGCTGGCAGATGTAGTTCGCCATACCCATACCCTGCCTTCGGATCACCATATTGTGTACCGTAATTCGTCACTCCACAAACGTTTTTACACTGTTCAATCGTCCTATGTTTAAGCTCCTTACAGCAAACGAGGCGTCGTTTGTACATTTACCGGCGTGATGTGTGGCTTATGAGCAGCCGCTCCACCAGGAAATCCAAGTTTTCTCACCTCCCGCCTAACTGTCATAATACACTCCAGGAAATTGAAATAAGAACACCGTCAATTCATTGTCCCAGGAAGGGGAAACTTTATTGACACATTCCTGGGGTCAGATACATCACATGATCACACTAACAGAACCACAGGCACATAGACACAGGCAACAGAGCATGCACAATGTCGGCACTAGTACAGTGTATATCCACCTTTCGCAGCAATGCAGGCTGCTATTCTCCCATGGAGACGATCGTAGAGATGCTGGATGTAGTCCTGTGGAACGGCTTGCCGTGCCATTTCCACCTGGCGCCTCAGTTGGACCAGCGTTCGTGCTGGACGTGCAGACCGCGTGAGACGACGCTTCATCCAGTCCCAAACATGCTCAATGGGGGACAGATCCGGAGATCTTGCTGGCCAGGGTAGTTGACTTACACCTTCTAGAGCACGTTGGGTGGCACGGGATACATGCGGACGTGCATTGTCCTGTTGGAACAGCAAGTTCCCTTGCCGGTCTAGGAATGGTAGAACGATGGGTTCGATGACGGTTTGGATGTACCGTGCACTATTCAGTGTCCCCTCGACGATCACCAGTGGTGTACGGCCGGTGTAGGAGATCGCTCCCCACACCATGATGCCAGGTGTTGGCCCTGTGTGCCTCGGTCGTATGCAGTCCTGATTGTGGCGCTCACCTGCACGGCGCCAAACACGCATACGACCATCATTGGCACCAAGGCAGAAGCGACTCTCATCGCTGAAGACGACACGTCTCCATTCGTCCCTCCATTCACGCCTGTCGCGACACCACTGGAGGCGGGCTGCACGATGTTGGGGCGTGAGCGGAAGACGGCCTAACGGTGTGCGGGACCGTAGCCCAGCTTCATGGAGACGGTTGCGAATGGTCTTCGCCGATACCCCAGGAGCAACAGTGTCCCTAATTTGCTGGGAAGTGGCGGTGCGGTCCCCTACGGCACTGCGTAGGATCCTACGGTCTTGGCGTGCATCCGTGCGTCGCTGCGGTCCGGTCCCAGGTCGACGGGCACGTGCACCTTCCGCCGACCACTGGCGACAACATCGATGTACTGTGGAGACCTCACGCCCCACGTGTTGAGCAATTCGGCGGTACGTCCACCCGGCCTCCCGCATGCCCACTATACGCCCTCGCTCAAAGTCCGTCACCTGCACATACGGTTCACGTCCACGCTGTCGCGGCATGCTACCAGCGTTAAAGACTGCGATGGAGCTCCGTATGCCACGGCAAACTGGCTGACACTGACGGCGGCGGTGCACAAATGCTGCGCAGCTAGCGCCATTCGACGGCCAACACCGCGGGTCCTGGTGTGTCCGCTGTGCCGTGCGTGTGATCATTGCTTGTACAGCCCTCTCGCAGTGTCCGGAGCAAGTATGGTGGGTCTGACACACCGGTGTCAATGTGTTCTTTTTCCCATTTCCAGGAGTGTACTTGCAGTGCATCCTGCTGCAGTTTGGAATTCCTGTGTGATCGTCTGGATAGATGTCTGCCTATTACACATTACGGTCCTCTTCAGCTCTCGGCGGTCTCTGTCAGTCAACAGACGAGGTCGGCCTGTACGCGTTTGTGCTGTACGTGTCCCTTCACGTTTCCGCTTCACTGTCACATCTGAAACAGTCGATCTAGGTATGTTTAGGAGTGTGGAAATCTTGCGTACAGACGTATGATACAAGTGACACCCAATCACCTGATCGCTTTCGAAGTCCGTGAGTTCCGTGGAGCACTCCATTCTACTATGATGTCTAATGACTACTGAGGTCGCTAATATGGAGTACCTCGTAACACGAGGCTGCACAATGCACCTAATATGGAAAAAGTATGTTTTTGGGGTGTCTCTGGATACTTTTGATCACATAGTGTTTGCTTCAAAATCATGAGAACAAAAGAAATCCAAAGGAGCTGTATGGCAGTCAGGTTATTCGAACACATGCCCGAATTTGAAGCATTGGCTAGTTTTCAGTGAGTGGGATTGGTATCATAAATCCTAAACGTTATAGGTAACAGAAGTCAACCTATAATAGGACAAACTTCGATCAGAGTTTTTGTTGACAAACAATAATTTGAGTTCTGCGCACTTTATCAATAAACTCCAACTAGGAACTATTTATCTTTTGTCCTTCCTGAAAGTAAACTGGCAATCATTCACTACCTCTTCAGCTTATTTCGGTCCAATGGAGAACAATCTAGTCAGAAATTTAGAAGCGTAAGTTCTCAGGCTGATTATTGAATAGTTATCGATCTATACGTTCTTTCCTTCAAAGCAGTGATGACAATGATTTAACTGAGTACCTGAATCATCGTATTTTAAAGTAGTAGTCTAAGGGATGATCTAAAAGTTTGAGCTCAAAATTAAATAGAAGATCTGAGTATTTACTTTTTTATTTTTCGTATAGTTACCTTTTTAATTCAAACATTAGATACAATAATTTTTCATTTTATTAACAGCTTCAGTAAAGTCAAATATGTCCAACTATGAAAGTTAAACACCTGACACGAATCTTTACCCACACACTCATTTCTTCAGGCTTCAAAACCAACACGTAAGTGTTACAGTTAGCCAGTCAGATCGTTGTGCGAGTAAATTCAAGCCTCACTGCCACAAACAGTGTTGCCAAACGCGTTCCTCGTTTGGTTTCCTAAAACCGAGCAAGTGGGTGATATGAAGATTGGACATTGGACGATATTACGATGGAACATAGGCCAAAGACTGAGCAGTGTCGTACTCTATCTCCTGCGCAATGAGAACAACTGACTCTAAATTTTAGCTGTCGGGCCGCTTGAATTTGCGCGTGCAGTGGTCTGATTGGTTACCTTCAATGCTAATTAACTTGGAAACGGCGCAACGTATTGAATTTTTTTAAAACCATTATTTCTCAATGCAACTTACCCTGCAACACTCTTACAAGCTTTTCAACCTGTTTCTGACCACAGGGTGAGAATAACTGGGACAGAGATGCGGTACGAGAACACATATGGAACGTAGATCATTCATGTACAAGTCTTTGAGTTAGTCTCCTCACCTCTCAATCCTAAGAATGCCCCTTCTGGTTTGTATCTAACATTGTATTTTGCTATATCCCTCCTCTGTTCCTACTAGATCTAAACAAGTATTTGCTTCTTTGACCTTCACTGATCCTTGCCATGTTCTTGAATAATATATAAATTTATACGTAGATTGTGCCACTATTTTCAATCTTAAATTAAATTTTAGGGTTTCCATTTTAAAAAAATATTACTTTAGCCTTCAAATCACCTTGAAAATCACGTTCAAGGTCACGGCGATTAGTAGTAAGGCGTGATCCTCTTTGCCACCTACGACTCTTATCTGAAACTTTCTGCTGTATCTCATCTCTGTCCCGAGTTATTCAACATTATGGATTAACCTGATCCTCTCTGTATATATCACAGAACTACAGAAACAAAACAGGACTAAAAATATCATTTGAAAAACACATTTCGTGACGAATATAGATGATGGCCCTCCAAATCTTGAAATTCATAACAGCATAATATCTAAAACAAGCTGTGTTAAATACCTAGGAGAACGGATAACATGCAACACAAAAGGAAAGCTAGCCACGGATAATGGAACACATAAAATGGAAAGGGTATTCCAAATGACGAACAACATATACAATAAAAAAATATTTTCCTGGAACACGAAACTAACAGTGGTAACACCTGAATCACTGTATGTATCAGAAAAAAAATAAGATTTGAGGATCTTGAAAAACTGGAAAAATCAGAAAGAAGAATCTAAGGAAAATACTGGGACCTAGAAGCAATACTAATGTTGGATACAAATGAACATCAAACGGAGAGCTGTATTCGAAAATGGAAAAGCTAACTGATATATTGAGGGAAAGATGGCTACAGTTTTATAGCAACATCTACCGAATGGATAATAACAAACAAGCAGATTTTCAAATTACTAAACAACTACAAATACAAACCCACATGGTTCACCGAAATTGCCACAGATATGAAAAGCACAGGATTTAGAACGGACATAATACGTAACAGAATACTTTCTAGACAAGCAACACAAAGGGCAGGACTTCAAGAAAGAAATAATGTACAAAAGAAAGAAAGTGAACCTGGGAAGAAAAAGAACAATACTCCTGATTCATGAACGAAGCCTGCGAGCAACGAAAGTTACTTGCAAAGGAGCAAAACCAAAGTTGATTAATCGTACCCTCTGAAAGGGTTGCTCGAATAAATAAATTATACAGGGTTATTACAAATGATTGGAGCGATTTCACAGCTTTACAATAATTTTATTATTTGAGATATTTTCACAATGCTTTGTACACACATACAAAAACTCAAAAAGTTTTTTTAGGCATTCACAAATGTTCGATTTGTGCCCCTTTAGTGATTCGGCAGACATCAAGCCGATAATCAAGTTCCTCCTACACTCGGCGCAGCATGTCCCCATCAATGAGTTCGAAAGCGTCGTTGATGCAAGCTCGCAGTTCTGGCACGTTTCTTGGTAGAGGAGGTTTAAACACTGAATCTTTCACATAACCCCACAGAAAGAAATCGCATGGGGTTAAGTCGGGAGAGCGTGGAGGCCATGACATGAATTGCTGATCATGATCTCCACCACGACCGATCCATCGGTTTTTCAATCTCCTGTTTAAGAAATGCCGAACATCATGATGGAAGTGCGGTGGAGCACCATCCTGTTGAAAGATGAAGTCGGCGCTGTCGGTCTCCAGTTGTGGCATGAGCCAATTTTCCACCATGTCCAGATACACGTGTCCTGTAACGTTTTTTTCGCAGAAGAAAAAGGGGCCGTAAACTTTAAACCGTGAGATTGCACAAAACACGTTAACTTTTGGTGAATTGCGAATTTGCTGCACGAATGCGTGAGGATTCTCTACCGCTCAGATTCGCACATTGTGTCTGTTCACTTCACCATTAAGAAAAAATGTTGCTTCATCACTGAAAACAAGTTTCGCACTGAACGCATCCTCTTCCATGAGCTGTTGCAACCGCGCCGAAAATTCAAAGCGTTTGACTTTGTCATCGGGTGTCAGGGCTTGTAGCAATTGTAAACGGTAAGGCTTCTGCTTTAGCCTTTTCCGTAAGATTTTCCAAACCGTCGGCTGTGGTACGTTTAGCTCCCTGCTTGCTTTATTCGTCGACTTCCGCGGGCTACGCGTGAAACTTGCCCGCACGTGTTCAACCGTTTCTTCGCTCACTGCAGGCCGACCCGTTGATTTCCCCTTACAGAGGCATCCAGAAGCTTTACACTGCGCATACCATCGCCGAATGGAGTTAGCAGTTGGTGGATATTTGTTGAACTTCGTCCTGAAGTGTCGTTGCACTGCTATGACTGACGGATGTGAGTGCATTTCAAGCACGACATACGCTTTCTCTGCTCCCGTCCCCATTTTGTCTCACTGCGCTCTCGAGCGCTCTGGCGGCAGAAACCTGAAGTGCGGCTTCAGCCGAACAAAACTTGTATGAGTTTTTCTACGTATCTGTAGTGTGTCGTGACCATATGTCAATGACTGGAGCTACAGTGAATTTATGAAATCGCTTCAATCATTTGTAATAGCCCTGTATATACAGGACGGTCCGAAAATGACCGAAACACCAGTAGGGATGTCGCAGGGCAGGTTGTATTGAGACATAAATATTAAGAAAGAAGTTCGATACTTTGCGGCGTTTCCGAGTTATTTAGCATTGAAGTTAGTCAAGTCGTCATTCGTGCAAATTCAAGTTTCAGATAACCAGATGAAGCACTCGTGGGCAACACCATGTCAGGCCGCTTGAATGTGAGCGCGTGACTCTCCGACTGGCTAATTTCAACGCTAAATAACTCGGAATCGGCGCAACGTATGGGATTTTTTCTTAACATTTTTATCTCAGTACGACCAGCCCTGCAGCATCCCTACAAGCCTTTCAGACATTTTCTGACCACCATCGTTGCAAAGATCCATTCAGCTTTTTAGCACTCGTAAGAGATGAGGTGTCAGGGCGTGCTATCATGGTAAAAGATAGCAAGATGTGAATTATTACCTTTACTGGCATCCTTCGATATGCGAAATACAGTAATTTTCAGTAATCGTTATGCAGTCGTGTATTTAGTCGGAGACTAGTCCACCTAGATACTGCCAAGAATCGGCAGTCATTACTTATTCACGCCAAGGAACTTTTTTATCTTATTTAGTACTGCTACAATCTCTTTCATCCATTATTTCGACTGGCCCTTCTCCTTTGCTGTGTAACAGTGCCCGAATGTTTCATCTGTTGTTGAGAAACGCGAAGCTACCGACAAGCTACTAAACTTACACTATCATCATAGGGCGATATCTGAAGGGTATTATTTTACAAAGCTCTTAGTATTTTTCCAATATTCCTGCCATCTCCGCATCAGGCCAAAACATTTCAGGACGTACATGAGTAAATGGTCATGCAGATGTACTGGAATGATTGATCTATGTACAAGGATACAATGATTTTATTTCACGAAAGATAGTGAAAATGTAATTACTTAAAATGTTTAGCGGAAGAAAATCTAATTACGATGTCGGTGGAAGTCCGTGTGCGTCAACTACTACTGTATCCGCGCGCCGTCCAGCCTAGACAACCAAGGTGGGAAGCTGCCCCTGAGAGATAGGCCGCCCGCGCCGCCGCTCCGCCGGCTCACGCCTACGGCCGGCAGCCGCGAATACGGGCCGCTGATTGGACGTTTCCCCGCGGATTTATGGGTGCCACGAGACAAACGGCCCCTCTCCGAACGGTGCTCAAAAACCGACCACTGAAATATGCTTCCATATATTTTGTCAGTGGCGCGACGAAATCTATGAATACACAATGAGCCGGCGGTAAATTATACGAAACGGATATCTACCAGAAAAGAAAGAAAAGCAAGAGTGGAAGGTGTTCTGGTCGTAAAGTATGTAGCGTTTTACTTTAGAGAGTGCTATTAGTTCGGTCCGTAAATAGTCGTGTTTCACTTAGGACGGCTGTCCCCACTTCTCCGCTCATGAGTTGTAAAGCTGGCATTTCCGGACGTTAACAAAGGTACAGCGGCGAAAGACTCGGAAACTAAGGTTACCGTCAAGCGAACCTGTAGTTCTGCGATATCTGCTAGCGAGCTTTGCATGCAACTCAGCAAGTACTACGGTTAACCGTGATACATGGTGGACCTGCAGTAAACGCAACCTGCGAGACATCGCCTCTAGATTGCAGCTACCACTAACTGTGGGAATCGTGCTATGCTCATGAAACATAAATACGTTCTCAGTGGTCTGGGAACAACATTAACACTGTCTGCACCGTTCAACGAACACAAGTGTCTGAAAGTAACAAGCTGAAACTCGTAGGCTACCTTCCGCAAATCTCTTTCATAACCACGCAAGAGCGCCGTGCGCCAGTCTTCTATTTCCTTCCAAAATACAGAGCAACTATAAGCGTTTCATTCGTTTTCATAGCTCTATATTTTCCAACGTATTAGATATAGAAATACACTACTGGCCATTAAAACTGCTACACCATGAAGATGACGTGCTAGAGACGCGAAATTTAACCGACAGGAAGAAGATGCTGTGATATGCAAATGATTAGCTTTTCAGAGCATTCACACAAGGTTGGCGCCGGTGGCGACACCTACAACGGGCTGACATGAGGAAAGTTTCCAACCGATTTCTCATACACAGCAGTTGACCGGCGTTGCCTGGTAAAACGTCGTTGTGATGCCTCGTTTAAGGAGGAGAAATGCGTACCATCACGTTTCCGACTTTGATAAAGGTCGGATTGTAGACTATCGCTATTGCGGTTTATCATATGGCGACATTGCTGCTCGCGTTGGTCGGGATCCAATGACTGTTAGCAGAATATGGAATCGGTTGGTTCAGGAGGGTCCTCGGTAAGACGAGAATAGGCGGGATAAGGAATGAGACAGTACGAAACGCCCTTCAGAGTAGTTCCCTAAAAGAAAGTATGGAGAGGAATAGGCTTAAATGATCTGGTTATTTTAAAACAATCCGACAATAAAGACTTCCAAGAAGAGCTCTATGATGGACAATCTGGAAGAAGACCAAATAGAAGGCAACGAGCCAGATGGAGACCAGGTGAAGGATGATGTGAAGCCGGCCGCGGTGGTCTAGCGGTTCTGGCGCTGCAGTCCGGAACCGCGGGACTGCTACGGTCGCAGGTTCGAATCCTGCCTCGGGCATGGGTGTGTGTGATGTCCTTAGGTTAGTTAGGTTTAAGTAGTTCTAAGTTCTAGGGGACTTATGACCTAAGATGTTGAGTCCCATAGTGCTCAGAGCCATTTGAACCATTTTTTTTTATGATGTGAACCAAACAATGGGACTGTAGGAGAAAAGAGAAGCTTGGAAGAGGCTCTGCGAGCCACCTGCATAAGCAGAAACGTTTCAGGAAGAAGAAAAGTTGGCTGTGATCTAACATAAGACACACTGTCGGCTGTTACATAAAATTGATCGAAATTAGCCGTCCCCCTCCAAATTGGGTTTGTTTACTTCATGAATTTTCTTGAAATGTTTCAAGTTATCGGATTTAGTTTGTCTTTTAAAAATTAACATCAGCTTTACTAAAGTGTATTCGAAGTCAGCACCACGTCTCATTCACAGTGGGACAATAGGTTTTGTAGGAATTATTTCAATATACTAACCCAGCAAAGCTTGACATGAGAGCAGTGCTCATCCTGATTTTTGACACTATTTTAGAGAAACCTGATTCAGTTGCATTTCTGTAGAAAGGAAGAGAACAAAATACCTCGATTCTGATACCTTCATTTACTTAAAAGGCGATGTTTTAGTGACCACTGATTGATTTAAGCATCCATCGATAGTTTTTGTAATACCTTGCCTTGGAAATTCAATTTCAGTTCTGTAATTCTATGATCAAACGTAATCGTTTGATTTTCACCTCGACATTATTCTGACTGATTTATAGTTTGACGCTTTTCTGGTGATTTTTGTTTTGGTTTGTTTTTAGCCCTTACATCCACTTTTAGCCCAATTCAGTCAAAATGTTGTAAATACGGTTTGCATGGGAACAGTGACTCACACCGTTATTTGTATAGACTGAATTATCTGCATTAATTGAAGTATAGCTTAAAACTGCATAAAACCTAATTTGATCTACAAGACACGATGTAATTCTGTCTTGTTTGATGCCGTGGGAATATCGTCACATACCGCTAGAATAAAACAACAGGTTCGGCTGATAAGAATATGTGTATTTGGGAGCAGGGCACTTGAGCTGCTACGTTGACGTTCTTATCATCATATCGGCGTTGGTGGCTGGCGGAATCTTTGAGAGCAACAGAGGTGCATGTTTTCAAAATAGCGCTGTACTGTTTCCGCCACGGGTGATGATGGCAGCACTGAGGCAATGAGACACTTCAGTGCACCGTACTCGCGTTATTGTTTCTGCACCGAATAATAATAAACACACACTATTTTTGAAAACGTTGTTGGAGGAAGTCAGCGATCACAATGTTGTTGTTGTTGTGGTGGACTTCAGTCCAGAGAATGGTTTGATGCAGCTCTCCATGCTACTCTATCCTCTGCAAGCTTCTTCATCTCCCAATACCTATTGCAGCCTACATCTTTCTGAATCTGTTTAGTGTACTCACCTCTTGGTCTCCCTCTACGATTTTTACCCTCCACGCTGCCCTCCAATACTAAATTGGTGATCCCTTGATGCCTCAGAATATGCCCTACCAACCTATCCCTTCTTCTGGTCAAGTTGTGCCACAAACTTCTCTTTTCCCCAATCCTATTCAGTACTTTCTCATTAGTTATGTGATCTACCCATCTAATCTTCAGCATTCTTCTGTAGCACCACATTTCGAAAGCTTTTATTCTCTTCTTGTCTTAACTATTTATCGTCCACGTTTCACTTCCACACATGGCTACACTCCATACAAATACTTCGAGAAACGACTTCCTGAGACTTAAATTTATACTCGATGTTAACAAATTTCTCTTCTTCAGAAACGCTTTCCTTGCCATTGTCAGTACACATTTTATATCCTCTCTACTTCGACCATCATCAGTTATTTCCCCCCCCCCCCCCCCCCAGTGACATTAATTATGAAACTGTCTAGATCGCAAAGCATGTTTATTAAAAGGTGACCCATTACGTGATAACCTACAGCCAAATCAGATTAAGTCTGATGGATGAAGGTCTGAAGATAATTATTTAACGATCGAAACCGGTCACCTTTTAATAAAAGTGTCTTGCAATCGGGACTGTTTCAGAACTAATTTCAAATAAACAAACGATACTCGAAGTTTTGGTTTATTATCTATAAAGTTAACGTCACGTCAGATACGAAGTGGAACCGTGGACCCACAGAAGTTAAGTCTTTGAGAATCTGCTTTTGGGTATGCGCCTTTTGTAAACTAAGCTCGAAACATGTCAGCTATCCACGCCAGTTCTGTAAGAGCGCAAACGCGCCGTTAGCAAGTACGCTGTTTTTCCAAAGCAACGTATTTCTGACAGGCTGCTCCCTTTTACCTTTTCTGATGATCTCTATGTCCCATTGGCCTAGCTGCAGTGAGGCCCTTGTGAGTCAAACTGAGAAGCTACTTGACTTAGAAGTAGTGGCTCCGATCATGAAAATTGACAACCGCAGAGAGAGCAGTGTGTCGTTCTCACTCCCCTCCACATCCAGTGACGCCCATAGGCTGAAGGTGATATGACGGTCGGTCGCTACAACTGGGTCTTGAAATGGCTCTGAGCACTATGGGACTTAACATCTGTGGTCATCAGTCCCCTAGAACTTAGAACTACTTAAACCTAACTAACCTACGGACATCACACACATCCATGCCCAAGGCAGGATTCGAACCTGCGACCGTAGCAGTCCCGTGGTTCCGGACTGCGCGCCTAGAACCACTAGACCACCGCGGCCGGCAGCTGGGTCTTCTGAGACCTGTTCGGACGTAGAGAGACAACGATCTGTATGTAGACAACGCTTCAAATTTTAAGCTTATGTCCTTTCGACTTGGGAAATAAGGACTTAGCGTCCCGGCAAGCTCACAATGGGTAGTCTTGCTATGTTTGGTTGCTTGATGTCTGCTTTAACGAGAACTTCCCATAATTTCTAATTTACGGTGCATAAGTCGTTAATGTGGCGCTAACTCTAGAACAGGGTGTGCGAATGTGGGACGTGCGGCGGATGTGTTGCGAAGCTTGCAGTCCGTGCCAGCGCTGCAGAAATAAAACGAAGCCACGCCGGAGACCGCTGCAATAAATCGTCGCTCGGAGTAAGAACGGACCCACTGTATCCTCACCGCGCTCAGAATGCCTCTCTCACCGTGCAAACAATTCTTGGCCCCTTCTGCGAGGACCGTTCATCAGGAAACACCCAATAAATTTCGCGGCTCCGCCTCTTAGAATCCTGAACAACGCATTTTCTTGGCGACCTCCCGTCTCTTTGACACGGCACAATGCTCCTTGTGTTGTAATGCCACACTCGAAAAAAAAAAATCAGTTTACAGGCTATTACGCGGTACACTTTGCAGTTTTCCACGTACAGGTGCCCGATGCGGGAAGTTTTCAGAGAACAGCAAAGAACCTGCTGATTGCTTTACATCCGCGTACACACTGCTATGCCAGTCTCATGTGTTAGACAGCGCCAGGTGTAGTAGCTGATATTTATGGTATGAGACACACGTATGCACACGTGCTAAACCTTCAGGTTAAAAGTGACGGGCCGGCCGGTGTGGCCGAGCGGTTCTAGGCGCTTCAGTCTGGAACCGCGCGACCGCTACGGCCGCAGGTTCGAATCCTGCTTCGGGCATGGATGTGTGTGATGTCCTTAGGTTAGTTAGGTTTAAGTAGTTCTAAGTTCTAGGGGACTGATGACCTCAGATGTTAAATCCCATAGTGCTCAGAGCCATTTGAACCATTTAAAAGCGACGGCGTATGCCACTTGCAGAATGGAGTGCTTATACGAGGTGTGGCTAGAAGAAAACCGGACTAGTACTGGTGAAACAATAAAACGAATGCAATAAGGCTGAAAGTCGCGTGGCCTGTCACGTGGCTCTCGCTCCGCCTACTGCTCGAGTTTCATCTGCCTCCTGCACTCAGTCTGCCCGTGGCGTCTGTTTTAAGTAGTTGACGTTTTGTCTGTGCGTCGGAAAATGTTGAGTGTACAGAAAGAACAGCGTGTTAACATCAAATTTTGTTTCAAACTAGGAAAATCTGCAAGTGAAACGTTTGTAATGTTACAACAAGTGTACGGCGATGATTGTTTATCGCGAACACAAGTGTTTGAGTGGTTTAAACGATTTAAAGATGGCCGCGAAGACACCAGTGATGACACTCGCACTGGCAGACCATTGTCAGCAAAAACTGATGCAAACATTGAAAAAATCGGTAAACTTGTTCGACACTTTCCTTGTCAACTCCTGTTAACTCAGACACTGCTCTGATTGTTAAACGGCGATCTTGTCGCGATAAACAATCATCGCCGTACACTTGTTGTAACATTACAAACGTTTCACTTGCAAATTTTCCTAGTTTGAAACAAAATTTGATGTTAACACGCTGTTCTTTCTGTACAATCAACATTTTCCGACGCACAGACAAAACGTCAACTACTTAAAACAGACGCCACGGGCAGACTGAGTGCAGGAGGCAGATGAAACTCGAGCAGTAGGCGGAGCGAGAGTCACGTGACAGGCCACGCGACTTTCAGCCTTATTGCATTCGTTTTATTGTTTCACCAGTACTAGTCCGGTTTTTGTCTAGCCACACCTCGTATACTCTGGCTCCAAGGAGAACTATATATCTGAAGCGCGGCCGTTGTCGTCCTGTGACACGACACCGTAACAAACAGCTGAAGACGCTCCGTCCAACGTAGAGGTGTTAGCTGAAATGTTCCGTCCTGTTAGCAGTAGAAATTCTGGAGTACTCAGAGATAAAATAAGAGAGGAGAGATGTTATCTACAAAGTTTACAGAAACCAGGCTCCAGTCGAAGGACGTTAAACGGAGGTAGTACCTGAGGAGGGAGTGAGACAGTTCTGTAGCCTATCCTCCGTATCATTCAGTCAGTAAATTGATCACGCTGTGAAAGAAATCAAGGAGAAAAATGAGTCATTGAAAGTGGCAGATGCGCTTTTTTTTCTTTCGGAAGTGCCCATATAGCCAACGTGACATTGGAAATGTCATACTACAGCTGTTGACGAAAATGTAACATAGAATACGGAGAGGTAGTATGCTGTAAAAATAATGATGCGTCTTGTTGCTTCGGAGTAAAATTAGTGATGATGGCCAATGTAGAGAGCATATGAAATAGACACTGGCAACAGAAAGGAAAGAGTTTCTTTAAACGGGGAAATATCTTCATACTGGATGTAAATTTTAGTGTTCGGAAGTCTTCTCTAAAGGTATTTGTCAGGAGTGTAGCTTTGTACGGAACGGAAAGGTAGACAATAAGCAGTTCGGACGAGAAGGGAATACAAGCTTTTGAAATTTGGTGATTGACAAAAATGCTGAGGATAAGATCAGATAACTAATGAATACTTACAATATGATTTATTGCGTGACTTGACTAACGTAAAGCGTCACTCCATAGGGCAGATCCTGAGGCACAAGGCGTTGTCACTTTGCTAATGAAGGGAAGTTTGTGTGTGTGTGTGTGTGTGTGTGTGTGTGTGTGTGTTTAGGAGGGGCGGGGGACGGGTAAACTGTAAATGGAGACACTGAAGAAGACTTCCACACGAGGAGGCTTGCAGTGGGTAGATTGACGTGGGGAAATAGATCTAAACAGGATAGACGGTGGTGATTTTCAATCGTTTCTTACCATCATCAACGTGACAGCAAATATCATACTCTACATGCGTTCAACATAGTCATGTACATCCCTTTTTACGTAATTACCAATAACTTAAATTCGAAAGATCACAAAGGTAAAGTTGTGGGTTAAAAAATCCAAAGACTACGATTTGTTGACAGAACATTTAGGTTTACTAAAGAGACTGCTTACACTGCACTTGCCCGCTCTCTTCTGGGATATTGCTGTGTGGTATGGGATTCGCATCAGATACGATTGACAGAGGAGATCGAGAAAGAGCAAAGAAAGGTTGCTCGCTTTGTATTATCACGGAATAGGGGAGAGATCACCACGTATATGGTACACGAATTGGGGTACCAGCCATTAAAACAAAGATGTGTTTCGCTGTGGCTGGACTTTCTCATGAAATTTAAACCACCAACTTTCTCCTCTGAGTGAGAAACTATTTTGTTGGCGCCCACACACATAGGCAGAAATGATATAGCAAGAGAAATCACAGTTCGCATGGAAAGATTTAAGAGTTCGTTTTCCCCGGGTGCTGTTCGGAAGTGGAACGTTACAGAAGTAGGTTAAAGGTGGTTCGACGAACACTCAGATAAATGCTTAATTGTGAATTACAGAATAATAATGTTTATGTAAATGCAGATATAATTTAGTAACTCCTTCAACTTTGTCTTGCCTGCCTGAAAGTTCTTACACAGGACTGCAGCCAATTTTCTATCTCCTTGCTATTGACACGCAGGTTGTTTTCGAATTCGACAAAATAAAAGAAATTTTGTACACCGGAGTCTATTTCTAAACTAACGTTTCCCACATTTTTAGACGAACAGTGAAACATTATACTTATGTACACATAAGCAAAGGGACAATGTCGAAGGAACATTATGGGTTCATCTTCCGTGTACGATGGTGCCTTTGTAGATAGAACAGAAACTCGTATTGGGGAGAGAAATGTGTCGCGTTGCTTCTAAGGAAACATCCTGACGTTCACGATAATCGATTTGTGTAAATGGCGGAAAACACAGTCTGGATGAGCGAACGAGGGATAGGAGAGCCATCTTAGTGAACGCGACTCACCGTCTTAAACACTGCTGCAACTCCCTTGGTGTAGACAATGTGGTTGCTCAGAGGTTTTCTCTGACAACGTTTATACACTGCCTGCGAAAAATATGAAGCGCCCAGAAGACATAGCTGGCCGTCAATTTAACTTCGCACACGTACACTACATTCATGGGTATGTAAATGATTACACAGTTGCAATTCTCTGTGACAGGTGGAAAGGTCACCAGCATGCATTAGTGCTGATCGTGTTTAGGGTTACTCCAGGTTTGCTAGGATATAAACTGAAGCGACAAATAAACTATTATAGGCATGCGTATTCAAATACAGAGATGTGTAAACAGACAGAATACGGCACTGCGGTCGGCGTCGCCTATATAAGACAACAAGTGCCTGGCGCAGTTGTTAGATCGGTTACCAAGATTTAAGTGCGTTTGAACGTGGCATTATAGTCGGCGCAAGAGCGATGGGACACACCATCTCCGAGGTAGCGATGGAATGGGGATCTTCCCGTACGACCATTTCAGGGGTGTACCGTGAATATCAGGAATCTGGTAAAACATCGGATCGACTGAAGAGAATCGATCTTCGTGACAGAAGTGCCACCCTTCGGCAAAGTGCTGCAGATTTCACTGCTGGGCCATCAACAAGTGTCAGCGTGGCGAACCATTCAACGAAACGTCATCGATATGGGCTTTCGGAGCCGAAGGCCGACTCGTGTACCCTTGATGACTGCTCAACTAAAAGCTTTACGCCTCACCTGGACCCGTCAACAGCGACATTGGACTGTTGATGACCGGAACCATGTTGTCTGGTCGGACGAGTTCGTTTAAAATTGTATAGACGGGAACGGGTATGGAGACAACCTCATGAATCCATGGACCCTGCATGTCAGTAGGGGACTGTTGAAGGTGGTGGAGGCTCTGTAATGGTGTGGGGCGTATGCGGTTCGAGATATATGGGACCCCTGATACGTCTAGATACATCTTCGACAGGTGACACGTACGTAAGCATCCTGTCTGATCACGTGCGTCCATTCATGTCCATTGTGCATTGCGACGGACGTTAGCAATTCCAGCAGGACAATGCGATAGCCCACACGTGCAGAATAGCTACAGTGGCTCCAGAAACAGTATTTTGAGTTCAAACATTTCCGCTGACCACCAAACCCCCCCCCCCCCCCTTACAGTAACATTATTGAGCATATTTGGGATGCCAGAATGAGATTTTCACTCTGCAGCGGAGTGTGCGCTGATATGAAAGTTCCTGGCAGATTAAAACTGTGTGCCCGACCGAGACTCGAACTTGGGACCTTTGCCTTTCGCGGGCAAGTGCTCTACCAGTTGGTAGAGCACTTGCCCGCGAAAGGCAAAGGTCCCGAGTTCGAGTCTCGGTCGCGCACACAGTTTTAATCTGCCAGGAAATTTCATATTTGGGATGCCTTGCAACGTGCTGTTCAGAAGAGATCTCCACTCCCTCGTACTCTTACGAATTTATGGAGAGCCCTGCAGGATTCATGGTGTCAAATCCCTTCAGCACTACTTCAGATGTTAGTCGAGTGCATGCCACGTCGTGTTGCAGCAATCCTGCGTGCTCGCGGGGGGCCCTACACTATCTTAGGCAGGTGTACCAGTTTTTTCAGTTTGTAAGGGACGTGAACAGCGCCAGATCGTGAATGATCACTATGAAGGACACTGAGATGCCGCGTAATCGTGTGAGACAGCGTTATCGGCTCCGGACAGTTTGAAAGGGGCCTCATTTTAGTGCTCCGTTGGGTAGCTGGTTGAATCGTGACAATGCGCTAATTTGTGGGGCATTCGGATATGGCAGTGGCTCTATGTTTGATTATATGGGAACGTGAATGCAGGCATATTTGCGGTCTGGGTTCCTGACCACGACAGATGATGATGATGATGATGAATTTGATTCGTGGGGCGCTCAATAACGTTATCAGCGTCCGTACAAATTCCAGAATGGTGATGAAATGATGAGGACAACACAGACACCCAGATACCGTGACCCCGTGATGCAGAGGCAGCAGTGTTAGCCACAGGACTTTTAGCTGTGGACACGAGAAGGGAACATCGCCATATTGTGCGCTAAGAACATCGTAACCTCTGCACATCTGCTCCTGCCAGCCGAAAACAAGTAACGCCCTCACTGCAGCAGCCTGTCTCATCCCACGCCACTGTTGGAGACTAAGAACAGCCAGATTAAGGAATTACCGACTCACGTGTCGGCTGCCGTTAACAGCACAACACGGACAGCTTCATTTGGAGTGGTGGCGCGACCGGGAAGCACGGACGGATGATGAATGGCGTCGCGCTTTGTTCGGTGGCGAATAGAGTCTATTCAGTACACTGGATGACCATTGTCACCGAGTATACGGGAACATGGTAACAGGTCCCATTCTACCAATGTTTTGGAGAGGGACAGCGGTGTTATTCCTGGCATCTCATTTTGAAAAGCCACTTCGGGTCATAGTTGGTAGTGATTGAGGTAATCCTGACGGCAAATTGGTGTGTCAGGGACATGCTGCGTCCTCATGTGTTACCCCTCATGCGACAGTATCATGGTACCGTTTCTCAACAGGACAATGTTCATCCACATATGACACGTGTCCCTATGAACCGTTTGGGTGGTGTTGATGCAGCGAGATCCCCATATCTGTCCCCGAGAGGTAGTATGTGAGACCATCTCGGACGTTAAGTCCGTCCCAATGCCGGCATCCAGGGTATCAACAACCATTTGCAACAACTGTGGGCGAACTTGCTTCGGTAGAGCACACAATGGCCTTACGACACCGTTCCCATCGGAATCAGTGCGTTGAATCCGGGCTAGAGGGTGTGCGACCTCATACTGGCAACTGGGCTCATAAAAACTCCGCCCGAACAGGTCATGAAGGCCCAGTGGTACCGACTGGTCGCCGTGTCATCCTCAGCCTACAGGCCTCGCTGGATGCAGATGTGGAGGGGTATGTGGTAAGCACACCTCAATCCCGGCCGTATGGCAGTTTACGAGACCGGAGCCGCTACTTCTCAGTCAAATAGCTCCTCAGTTTGCCTCTCCAGGGCTGAGCGCACCCCCCTTGCCAACAGCGCTCGGCAGACCGAATGGTCAACCATTCAAATGTTATGCTAGGTCGACAGCGCTTAACTTCGGTGATCTGACGGGAACCGGCGTTACCACTGCGGCTTATACTGGGAAGTTATTTGTAAATTTGACTTGTTTTTGTAGTCAATGCAGTAACATCACATATCCCCTGAAACCGCGAAGTTTCATTTAGCCTCCTCCTCCTTTTCTGTGTGCTTGACTTATTTTGTCAGGCTGTGTTTTTCACTTATTTTGTCAGGCTATGACATTCATCTTGCTGGCGAATTCACGGTTTTTTCGCAGAACTGTATTCTATCCTAAAAGCTTTCTGAATGTAACAAAAACAAGCGTAGTAGTACTGTGAGCAGCAAGAACGACGGAAATATTATTGTGAACCTAAATATGTTGTTAAGACTTTTGGAGAATACCGTGAAATGTAAGTACTGCAAATGTGAAGGTAGTATTGACGTTTCTGAGAAAATTTCAGCAAGGAAGGGTCTTTCAAGTCGGTTAGTGATTGCCTGTAACTCGGGTAAGATGCACTGTGATACTATGACATCGTCAATAACTGATAGTCGACATTACAGTGTAAATATTCAGCTTGCTTATGCAGTGCGATGTATTGGAAGGGGAAGGAGAGCTGCCCAGACTTTTCGTGCAGTGATGGATTTGCCTCCACCTCCACTGAGGTTTGACAGATACAATACATTAATACATTATGCTTTATGTGGTGTAAGTGAACATTCAATGAAACGATCAGCAGAAGAAGCAGTAGCCTTGTCTGAGAATACAGACATTGCAGCAGCATTTGGTGGATCTTGCCAAAAGAGAGGTCATACTTCTCTGAATGGTGTTGTAACTGTAACATTTATTGAACTGGTAAGATACTAGATTATGAATGTCTAACAAAGTACTGCCAGGGTTGTTCAAGAAAATTTATTGGCACCTATGTTTCTGTAAAGAACTTCGCTGGCCCAAGTGGAAACATGGAAACCAAGAAGTTCCAAACATTTTTAGAAGATTAGAGATCACTCGTGGTGTGAGTTACGTAGGCTACCTTGGGGATGGAGACTGTAAAGGACAGACCATATGGGGACACACTGATAGAAAAGATTGAATGTGTTGAGCATAAACAAAAAAGAATGGGAGCTCGGCTGAGAAAATTTTGTAAAGATTTAAATGGAAAAAAGTGTCAGACGGAAAACACATTGGTGGTCCAGGTCGTCTTACGAAAAGTGGATTGATTCTTTGACTCAATATTATGGACTAGCAATAATCAGAAATGTAGGAGATTTGGAGGACATGAGGACGAGCTGTTTGGGTAACATGGTTGCACAGTGTGTCAACAGAGGAGACCCCACAGCATGGTTTGTGTCCCAAAGGGGAAGATTCGTGGCGTGAGTACTGGTTGAACAATGCTACAGGCATACAATATACCGACAAGCATATCTTACCACTTGCTGTAATGGAGGCAATTAGGCCTATATATAGGGATCTGGCAAATAAAAATCTACTTAGGAAATGTAAGCATGGTCTCTCTCAGAATGCAAATGAAAGCTTCAACAACTGTATATGGAAGAGAATACCCAAAACTGTATTTGTTGGGCTGACGTGCTGAAGATTGGTGTAATGGATGCAATAATAACATTCAAAATGGTTCAAATGGCTCTGAGCACTATGGGACTCAACTACTGAGGTCATTAGTCCCCTAGAACTTAGAACTAGTTAAACCTAACCAACCTAAGGACATCACACACATCCATGCCCGAGGCAGGATTCGAACCTGCGACCGTAGCGGTCTCGCGGTTCCAGACTGCAGCGCCAGAACCGCGCGGCCACTTCGGCCGGCTAATAGCATTCAATGATGGTGCAATTTCAAGGATCAGTGTTATGAAGAAACATGCAGACGGGAAGGAATATGACTTCAGCTCTAACTGCTATTGATAAACGGCGGGTAACCGAAGCAGAGACAGCTGCAGAAGCTGCTACCAAGGAGTCAAGGATAAAGAAAAGAATTAAGAGAAAGAGTATGGAGGATAAGGAAACAGAAGGACAACTGAGTATGCTGCTGGAATGTTCTAAACGAGCATAGTGGTAAGTTAATAAATCTGTAAATCTTCTTTTGAGATATACTGAAAACTTGAATTTTCATCATTCAGGTACACTTTTCTCCTAAATGACTGAAGTTAAACTCACAACCCCTTACTACCCCAAAATCTAACACGACGTCCTGACTCTCTGCTCCTGTAATATGTTCCATGTTCTCCAAAGTAATTGTTAAATCTCGTTACTGATAGTTTCTGCACAACTAGTAGTTCATGTCAGCTTCAGTCCGGAACCACGCTGCTACTACGGTCGCAGGTTCGAATCCTGCCTCGGGCATGGCTGTGTGTGATGTCCTTAGGTTCGATAGGTTTCAGTAGTTCTAAGTCTAGGGCACTGATGACCTCAGATGTTTAGTGCTTAGAGCCATGTTTTGAAGTTCATGTCATCCTCATGCTCTCCAAAATGACTTGATCAACAGTAAAATGCAGAGTGAAGAGCTTGTGATCGTTTATAGATAGGTCATTACTACGACAGGGAAGTTTCCATAACATTAACGCAGAATTAAAGTATTTTTAAAATAATTTAGTTGCTAGCGTCCATCCTTGTCGAAACCCTTTGGTAGCTGATATTTCTCCACACATTTTTGTAACTTCTTTAGTTCTAGAAGTTGAGCGATATATAAAGCTGTAACATCATGAACACATAAAAGATCCACTCCATTCTCTAACATTGTAATCCTCAAGTTAGGTAAAACATATTGTCTGTCCATGAGCTTCAGGCACGGAATTCATTCTGTTCTTCCTCGTCCACAACCAGTGCTCCGATTCTTTTCTTTATACTGTTATTTCCCTATCTAATCGAGGGACTGGGTATGTTATACTTACTCTTTTATAGTTTGAGCATTTTTACTTGTCACCCTCTATATATATGCTGGATATGTATGATGTTTTCCGTTTGTCTGGTGATTACTCCCCTCTCAGGAAGAAAATTGAAACATGTGCCATTAATTCCAGAAGTTTAGCTTGTCCACTTCTGAACGATTCGATAAGCAACCCTTTTGGACCTGAAACTTGTCCATTCTTCATAGTCATGTAAAGGTTATTCGAACCCATAAATCATTTTTATCCGTTGTCGGCTTTGCGTCCTATAATTTTATTTTTATTGTTGAGATCGCAGCATTAATGATTACTTATAAGCTGAAACAACAATTTTAGCCGCGCGGGATTAGCCGAGCGGTCTCGGGCGTTGCTGTCACGGACTGTGCGGCTGGTCCCGGCGGAGGTTCGAGTCCTCCCTCGGGCATGGTTGTGTGTGTTTGTCCTTAGGACTTAGGGACTGATGACCTTAGCAGTTAAGTCCCATAAGATTTCACACACATTTGAACATTTTTTTGAACAACAATTTTAATTATCTGACACTCCACTCCTTTCCACATACGCCAGACATGAGCAAAAACACCCTGTGAGTGCGTTAGCGTCTGTAGGATAAATGACTGGGGTTAGGAGTGGACCCTTATTATACAGGGTGAGTCACCTAACGTTACCGCTGGATATATTTCGTAAACCACATCAAATACTGACGAATCGATTCCACAGACCGAACGTGAGGAGAGGGGCTAGTGTAATTGGTTAATACAAACCATAAAAAAATGCACGGAAGTATGTTTTTTAACACAAACCTACGTTTTTTAAATGGAACCCCGTTAGTTTTGTTAGCACATCTGAACATATAAACAAATACGTAATCAGTGCCGTTTGTTGTATTGTAAAATGTTAATTACATCCGGAGATATTGTAACCTAAAGTTGACGCTTGAGTACCACTCCTCCGCTGTTCGATCGTGTGTATCGGAGAGCACCGAATTATGTAGGGATCCAAAGGGAACGGTGATGGACCTTAGGTACAGAAGAGACTGGAGCAGCACATTACGTCCACATGCTAACACCTTTTTATTGGTCTTTTTCACTGACGCACATGTACATTACCATGAGGGGTGAGGTACACGTACACACGTGGTTTCCATTTCCAATTACGGAGTGGAATAGAGTGTGTCCCGATATGTCAGGTCAGTAGATGTTCAATGTGGTGGCCATCATTTGCTGCACACAATTGCAATCTCTGGCGTAATGAATGTCGTACACGCCGCAGTACATCTGGTGTAATGTCGCCGCAGGCTGCCACAATACGTTGTTTCATATCCTCTGGGGTTGTAGGCACATCACGGCACACATTCTCCTTTAACGTACCCCACAGAAAGAAGTCCAGAGGTGTAAGATCAGGAGAACGGGCTGGCCAATTTATGCGTCCTCCACGTCCTATGAAACGCCCGTCGAACGTGTACCTCACCCCTCATGGTAATGTACATGTGCATCAGTGAAAAAGACCAATAAAAAGGTATTAGCATGTGGACATAATGTGCTGTTCCAGTCTCTTCTGTACCTAAGGTCCATCACCGTTCCCTTTGGATCCCTACGTAATTCGGTGCCCTCCGATACACACGATCGAACAGCGGAGGAGTGGTACTCAAGCGTCACCTATACGTTACAATATCTCCGGATGTAATTACCATTTTGCAATGCAACAAACGGCACTGATTACGTATTTGTTTATATGTTCAGATGTGCTAACAAAACTAACGGGGTTCCATTAAAAAAAACGTAGGTTTGTGTTAAAAAACATACTTCCGTGCATTTTTTTATGGTTTGTATTAACCAATTACACTAGCCCCTCTCCTCACGTTCGGTCTGTGGAATCGATTCGTCAGTATTTGATGTGGTTTACGAAATATATCCAGCGGTAATGTTAGGTGACTCACCCTGTATAAAAGAGCACATTGGTGTTTAACTGTACACAATTTGTTTAATTTCAGAATTATTGTCAAAGAAGTACATGAATTTACACAGATCATACAATGACACTTACAGGACAGTTGTCAATACAACGCATTATGTCCTGTTTAGTAGAAATAACCCTGAACACAACAATATCAAATTTAAATAGGTTCTCTACAATATTATTCTTACTAGTACAACGTGAAGTTGGCCAATATTACGACAATTCATCCGATTAATTTTTGTGACAAGATCAGTAAAAGATTACTCGAGGTTGCTTGAGTTCACAGTGGACGCAATCTGGTGAACCAACAAGTTTATGCCTCTGCTAGCGACATTTAGCTTTGCTGCGATGAGCTGTTGACTGCAGTGCTACTCTCGCTCTCTGAAAATCCTGTAAATAGCTAATCAAAAGTTTTACTGATTTTATCAGCAGAAACTGTCCTATGTTTCTCGTTAGAAAACATGCACTCATCCCTAGTCTGGAAATATGGCGATATACACGTGCATAGATGGAGCAGCATGTATACTACAATGGCCTCTCATTTGTTGCAAGAACAATTAACTACATGGCTGTTTCGTTTCTCCGCTGTTGGAGCTCAATTAGTTTTCAGCTAATTTCTAGCTGAATGTCAGCTGAAGTGAAAGCACTGTCCACACAAGATTCCTCTTTTGGCGTCGTACAGAGCGTGATGCGCCCTGTTCTACACGTCCGGCTGGTTCAGAGGAGAGTCCTCAAAGTTTTCGTTCTTGTGTCTTTCGTAGGAAACTGCCCCCCATCTGTGTCCTTTCATGTGTCGTGTCATGGCTTTTTCAGACCAATGGGAGCATTCCTTTCATCTTGTGGAAACTACCTCTGCCAATCGCAAAGGGCCTGCCTTAAAACTACGTCGAAATTTCGCCCCTTTCTACTCCATCTGAGTTTATTCCAGCCAATCGGACATTTAGTACCCCAACCTGACGCCTAAAAGTTACAAGTGTGCTTCCCGAGCGCACCACACGCATTTCACGTGATCGACTGCGTCACTGGTCTGTTAGTATCCATCTGGAAGTTCCCCAATGCAGTTTTCTAAAGAATTTCTCCGTAGCAAGCAGCGCTGGCCCACTTGCTGCTCTCCTTGATGTATCGCCAGTGCGTTCATTGTCCCTCTTGCTACAGGTCAACAACCCCTTTTTAAAAGTGTTCCATTGTACTCGGGCTGTGACAGCGCAACTCGTGTCTACCCCAGACTAAAACATTTCCTCCAGCAGCTTTTTCCACCCTTTGCTCATAGACATGCAAGATTCGGGTTCGCTGTGTTAATGCCGTCGAATTGAGTGTCATCCCTTTGCATTACGTACATTTTAATAGGCACATCTACTCATTATCGCCGAAGTATATCAGGTGACATACTCATCTGCTTGTTATGACATACAAAATCTCTCATGCGAAATTGACATTCATTCAGTCTGCCACGTTACAAGTTGTCTGATGTTTGAGCAGATAGATTGAAACTGTTAGCAAATGAAATGTTGCCTATTTGCAGCTTATGTTATTACATAACTTTCTCTATATAATCATTGCGTATGAAATTACGATAAAATCACAAATTTAGCTGTAACTCGCACAAAATTAAAGTAAATGACACAGAAGTCAGATGTGATGTTACTGTAGTACCTGTATCAAACTACAAGTGGCCCTGAAAAATGTTTTCTTCACCAACATGTAGCAGTTAAAACCATGCTTGGAGTTAGGACGGCTACTGATGTTATGAAAGAGAAGAGGTGTGATAGCTGGTTTTGTCTAAGGCAGATAAGGAGTTAGGACGTCTGCTGTTGTGAAAGTGAACTGGTGTGATAGCTAGTTGTGTCTAAGACAGATAAGGGTTTACAGTTGAAAGGTGGTTAAGGAAATGGCCTTCTTTCCTTTAAAGGAACTATTTCTGCATTTGCCTCGAGTGATGTAGGAAAACCACTGAAAACCCACACTTGGATGTCTGGGTAGGCAATTAATCTGTCGCCTACAATTCCCCGAACCCCACGTCCCCCCACCCGAATGCGAATCCACTACCTCACCACTGATTTAGAAACTGCAGTAATGGCCCATTGGGATACTGGTAGTTCGTCGGAGACAGAAGAGAGACGGTGGTTGAACGTTCATACGCCTATTATCCATAATCTGTTATTTTAATTCCACAGCACATTTTCGGCATCCACGAGATTTTGGCAATCACAGCGATGAGCTACGGCTTGCATCGGCGACAGATTTTTATTTTTATGAGCTCATGGGAACAGGACCACGACTGCAGCTGAACTAAGTTTCCATACCTCTGGGAAGTGTGATGCCAGTAAGCAGTTACTGTACAAATCTTCTTGAAGGTGGTGTGGACACGAAGCTGCGCGCCCCTCACCGTTCGTCACAATGAGAAGTGCCGGATCTTCAGTATGTTCCGTAGACTGCAGATCAGTGAAGCAATGTTCTCTTGCCGGATGAGTCTCGATTTAGCTGACAAACTGTCAGCAGACATATTCTGCTTTGGTACGAAGCCAGAAGCCATTATCCATCCATAGTCGGAACTGCGAACGACTGACTTTCGAGTTGAGGCTCCGTCTGTGCACATGACGTCACATATTCCCGCCATCCAATGGATGTTCAGTAGTGCTATGAGCGCTCTGTTGTAAACGTCGCAGCCAGTGCGATCACTTAACGTGATCGTAATGGGTTGTTTAGTGCACATTTACTCCACTTCCAGAATGATATTTTCACTCTGCAGCGGAGTGTGCGCTGATATGAAACTTCCTGGCAGATTAAAACTGTGTGCCCGACCGAGACTCGAACTCGGGACCTTTGCCTTTCGCGGGCAAGTCCTCTACCAACTGAGCTACCGAAGCACGACTCAAGCCCGGTACTCACAGCTTTACTTCTGCCAGTACCTCGTATCCTACCTTCCAAACTTTACAGAAGCTCTCCTGCGAAACTTGCAGAACTAGCACTCCTGAAAGAAAGGATATTGCGGAGACATGGCTTAGCCACAGCCTGGGGGATGTTTCCAGAATGAGATTTTCACTCTGCAGCAGAGTGTGCGCTGATATGAAACTTCCTGGCAGATTAAAACTGTGTGCCCGACCGAGACTCGAACTCGGGACCTTTGCCTTTCGCGGGCAAGTCCTCTACCAACTGAGCTACCGAAGCACGACTCACGCCCGGTACTCACAGCTTTACTTCTGCCAGTACCTCGTCTCCTACCTTCCAAACAGTTTTAATGTGCCAGGAAGTTTCATCTACTCCACTTGTTGAGACCTGTCATGGATGGTGATGGTGGTAAGTGACAACTTCTGTATAAGCAAATAAAAGACATAATTTGCGGGACACACGTTTTCGTTAAAGCCCCTCAGTGCGCATGCCACAACTGTCTTATGGAACTGGCAGTACTGCAATCCTGGCCGTGTATTTACATGCGAGGACCGTTTTCGTTCGTGAGTATGACTCTAACATCCCTGAATTCCTATGTGTTGGGTGACGGGTGATGTTTCTGTATGCACGGTGATATATTGTAACGTGACCTACTGTCCGCGATTCTTACTCCTTCATTGAACTTCTGACTCTGCAGTTCTCGAAGAAAGAATTACTTTCTACATGTAAGTAACGAAGAGAAATTTGTTAGCATCGAGTATACTTTTAAGTGTCAGGAAGTCGTTTCTGAAAGTATTTGTATGGAGTGTAGCCATGTATGGATGTGAAACATGGACGATAAACAGTTTGGACAAGAAGAGAATAGAAGCTTTCGAAATGTGGTGCTACAGAAGAATGCTGAAGATTAGATGGGTAGATTACATAACTAATGAGGAGGTATTGAACAGAATAGGGGAGAAGAGAAGTTTGTGGCACAACTTGACAAGAAGAAGGGACCGGTTGGGAGGACATGTTCTGAGGCATCAAGCGATCACAAATTTAGCATTGGAGGGCAGCGTGGAGGGTAAAACTCGTAGAGGAAGACCAAGAGATGAATACACTAAGCAGATTGAGAAGGATGTAGGTTGCAGTAAGTACTGGGAGATGCAGAAGCTTGCACAGGATAGAGTAGCATGGAGAGCTGCATCAAACCAGTCTCAGGACTGAAGACAACAACAACAACATCAACAAGTAGATACTCGGCAAACCACAGTACGATGCGTGGCGGAGGGTGCCCTGTACCGCTACTTGTCATTTCCTTTCCCAGTCCACTCGCAAACAGAACGAGGGACAAACGACTGTCTATATCCCTGAATATGAACCCTATTTTCCCATACCTCACCTTCGTTGTTCTTATGCGCACTGTACGCCGACTGCAGTAGAATCGTTCAGCAGTGAGCTTCAAATGCCGGTTCTCTAACTTTTCTCAATTGCGTTCCTCGAAAAGAACGTCGCCTTTCCTCCGGGGATTCCCATTTGACTTCCCGAAGCATCTCCGTAACACTTACGTCACTTACGCGTTGTTTGAGCCTACCGGTAACAAAACAATTGCTTCGATGTCTTCCTTAAGTCCGACCTGGCACGGATCCCAGACATTCGAGCAGTACTCAAGAATAGGTCGCACCAGCGTCCTGTATGTGCTGTCCTTTAGGGGTGAACCACTCCTTCCTAAAATTCTACCAATAAACTGAGGTCGACCATTCACCTTCCCTATCACAGCTGCAGACAATCGCCCTACCTCATATCGCTTTCCAACGTTACCCCAGGTATTTGAACGACTGAACTGTGTCAAGCAGGACAATGCAAATACTGTATCCCAACATTACAGGTTTGATCTTCCTACTCATCCGCATTAACTTGCATTTTTCCACATTTAGAGCTATCTGCCATTCATCACACCAACTGGAAATTTTGTCTAAGTTGTCTTGTATGTTCCTACAGTCACTCAACTTCGACACTATACCGTACACCACGGCATCATCAGCAAACGACCGGAGATTACTGCCTGCCCTGTCTGCCAAATAATTTACGTGTATAGCAAATAAGAGCGATCCTTTGACTTCCCTGGGGTATTCCGACGATACGCTTGTGTCTGATGAACACTCACCATTGAGGACAACATACTGGTTTCTATTATTTAAGAAGTGTTCCAACCACTCACGTATCTGTGTACTTATTCTATATGCTCGTAGCTTTGTTAACAGCCTGCAATGGGGCATCGTGCCACATGTTTTCCGGAAATCTAGAAATATGGAATCTGCCTGTTGCCATTTATCCATAGTTCGCAGTACAAAAAAAAAAAAAAAAAAAAAAAGGTTCAAATGGCTCTGAGCACTATGGGACTTAACATCTATGGTCATCAGTCCCCTAGAACTTATAACTACTTAAACCTAACTAACCTAAGGACAGCACACCACACCCAGCCATCACGAGGCAGAGAAAATCCCTGACCCCGCCGGGAATCGAACCCGGGAACCCGGGCGTGGGAAGCAGTTCGCAGTACATCATGTGAGCTAAACTGAGTTTCACACGAGCGATGCTTTCTAAAACCGTGTTGATTCGTGAACATAAGCCTCTCAGTCTTACGAAAGTTTATTGCATTCGAACTGAGAATATGTAGAAAGGATTCTGCAACAAACAGAATTTAGTGATAGTAGTCTGTAATTTTGCGGGTCCGATCTTTTAGCGTTCTTATATAATGCGGCCACCTGCGCTCCTTTCCAGTCGCTTGGGGCTATGTGCTGGGCGAGAGATTCGTGATAAATACAAGCTAGGTAAGGGGCCAATGCCGTAGAGTACACTTTGTAAAATCGAACTGGGGTTCCATCGAGACCTGGTGATTTATTTGCTTTCAAATCTTTCAGTGGTTTCTCTACGTCAGGTATGCTATTACTATGTCGTCCAGACCCCGGAGTCCTGTGTGAACGATTTCTTGAACGTGAAAATTCAAAACTTAGCCTTTCATTTTGGTATCTTCAACTGCCAGACAAAGTTGATTAATAAGGAACTGGATGGAAGAATTAGACTCGCTTGGCGATGTTGCATTGGACCAGAAATTTCTCGGGTTCTCTGCCGGATTTTTTGCTAAGTTAGGACGGCGTTAGTTGTCGTACGCTTCGCGAGTAGATCTTTTCATATACGCAGGGATCTCTACTAATCTTTGCTCGACGTCATTTGTGCGTTCTCTTTTGAACCGAGAGTGTAACAGCCTCTGCTTTTTTAGCATTTTCTAAATTTCGTTACCAAGCCTTGGTGGGTCTTTTCCATCCTTAATCCAGCTACTCAGCACATATCTCTCCAGATCACGATTTACAATCTGCTTAAACCTTGCCAATAATTGTTCTATGTCAACCCTACTGGAACTATGTAATGTCAGTTCACTGTCTAAGTAAGATGCTAACAACTGCTCTTTCTAGCAGAAACGCTCTCCTATCCACTCTCCTATCTTTGTGCTAACAAGGGAACCTCCCCTTCGCACCCCACTCAGATTTAGGTATAAGTTGGCACAGTGGATAGACCTTGAAAAACTGAACACAGATCAATCGAGAAAACAGGAAGTTGTGTGGAACTATGAAAAAAATAAGCAAAATATACAAACTGAGTAGTTCATGCGGTACATATGCAACATCAAGGAGAATGTGAGCGCAGGAGCGCCGTGGTCCCGTGGTTAGCGTGAGCAGCTGTGGAACGAAAGGTCCTTGGATCAAGTCTTCCCTCGAGTGAGAAGTTTAATTTCTTATTTTCAGACAATTATTATCTGTCCGTCCGTCCGTCTGATGCGATCACTTTTTTGGGAGTGATTATCACATCCACAAGAAAACCTAAATCTGGCAAGGTAGAAGAATCTTTTTACCCATTCGCCAAGTGTACAAGCTAGGTGGGTCATGTGACGCACATGCCGCCACCAGTGTCGTATAGAATATATCAGACGTGTTTTCCTGTGGAGGAATCGGTTGACCTATAACCTTGCGATCAAATTTTTTCGGTTCCCATTGGAGAGACACATCCTTTCGCCCACTAATCGCACGGTTTTGCGATGCTGTCGCAAAACACAGACACTAAACTTATTACAGTGAACAGAGACGTCAATGAACGAACGGACAGATCATAACTTTGCGAAAATAAAGAAAGTAAACTTTTCGCTCGAGGTAAGACTTGAACCAAGGAACTCTCGTTCCGCAGCTGCTCACGCTAACCACAGGACTACGGGGTCCTGAACTCACACAATCCTGGATGTTGCCTATCTTGCCCATGGACTACTCAGTTTGTATATTTTGCTTATTTTTTTCATAGTTCCACACAACTTCTTCCTGTTTTCTCGATTGATCTGTGTTCAGTTTTTCAAGGCCTATCCACTGTGCCAACTCATAACTAAATCTGAGGGGGGTGCGATGGGGAGGTTGCCTTGTAAGTAAGATGCTAATAACTGCGTATGTGCTCTTTCTAGCAGAAACGCTCTCCTATCCACTCTCCTGGCTTTGTGCTTTTATTCGTCGCTGCACCTGTGAAATGCATAAAGACTTGCTCCCTATAGACAGAAATGTTCCTCCACACAGGGGCTCTCGCTGTTGCCAGATTTCTTCGTCTGTGAACATTTCAGCGGGTGGACAGTCCACTTCAGTTCTCCGACCTGATTACCCTTCAGACCCTAGCCGAGCTCTGTGTACGAGGTGCATTCAATTTCTAAGGCCTCCGATTTTTTTTCTAATTAACTTCTCACCCGAAATCGATGAAACTGGCGTTACTTCTCGACGTAATCGCCCTACAGACGTACACATTTTTCACAACGCTGGCGCCATGATTCCATGGCAGCGGCGAAGGCTTCTTTAGGAGTCTGTTTTGACCACTGGAAAATCGCTGAGGCAATAGCAGCACGGCTGGTGAATGTGCGGCCACGGAGAGTGTCTTTCATTGTTGGAAAAAGCCAAAAGTCACTAGGAGCTAGGTCAGGTGAGTAGGGAGCATGAGGAATCACTTCAAAGTTGTTATCACGAAGAAACTGTTGCGTAACGTTAGCTCGATGTGCGGGTGCGTTGTCTTGGTGAAACAGTACACGCGCAGCCTTTCCCGGACGTTTTTGTTGCAGGGCAGGAAGGAATTTGTTCTTCAAAACATTTTCGTAGGATGCACCTGTTACCGTAGTGCCCTTTGGAACGCAATGTGTAAGGATTACGCCCTCGCTGTCCCAGAACGTGGACACCATCATTTTTTCAGCACTGGCGGCTGCCCGGAATTTTTTTGGTGGTGGTGAATCTGTGTGCATCCATTGAGCTGACTGGCGCTTTGTTTCTGGATTGAAAAATGGCATCCACGTCTCATCCATTGTCACAACCGACGAAAAGAAAGTTCCATTCATGCTGTCGTTGCGCGTCAACATTGCTTGGTAACATGCCACACGGGCAGCCATGCGGTCGTCTGTCAGCATTCGTGGCACCCACCTGGATGACACCTTTCACATTTTCAGGTCGTCATGCAGGATTGTGTGCACAGAACCCACAGAAATGCCAACTCTGGAGGCGATCTGTTCAACAGTCATTCGGCAATCCCCCAAAACAATTCTCTCCACTTTCTCGATCATGTCGTCAGACCGGCTTGTGCGAGCCCGAGGTTGTTTCGGTTTGTTGTCACACGATGTTCTGCCTTCATTAAACTGTCTCACCCACGAACGCACTTTCGACGCATCCAAAAGTCCATCACCACATGTATCCTTCAACTGTCGATGAATTTCAATTGGTTTCACACCACGCAAATTCAGAAAACGAATGATTGCACGCTGTTCAAGTAAGGAAAACGTCGCCATTTTAAGTATTTAAAACAGTTCTCATTCTCGCCGCTGGCGGTAAAATTCCATCTGCCGTACTGCTCTGGGACGTATTGACAATGAACGCGACCTCATTTTAAAACAATGCGCATGTTTCTATCTCTTTCCATTCCGGAGAAAAAACATCGGAGGCCTTAGAACTTGAATGCACCTCGTAGAACGAATGTCATTCATTTCTTTATAGATCTCGTGACACCATTATTAACTACATCAGACATCGTTGTACGGTACTCTACATCATCTCAGGTTTAATGCACTGCCTATTGACGACCTTGTACTATGCCAATTTAACGCATTCTCTTTGTATATTTGTATCATGCCATAAATAATACAGTTTTGTACGTGGTTGTCTGCACATGTTTTATTTATGCCGCGACACATTTTCAGGAATGTGTATATACGAGTTAATCCAGCGTACAGAGGGCAGTTTCAGTCAGCCTGTCCATCTCTCTTGATTTGGAATTCACGTAGGTACATTACGGCACCCTGGATGGTTGTGTTCGTCTTCACGTCATACTTCTTTACTGTCAGTTGTCAGATAACTAGGTCAATTTACAATAAATTTTTCCAAAATTGTTCGTTCCTCTAGTAATATTCGTGAACTGCTTTGACGAGGTGCTTACCTTCATAGGATCAATGTTTCCAATAACTGAATACAAGAACAACAATCATTACTGTTTCGTTCCTTTCCACTGCACTAATTTGCTTCTCCTAATATTGTTCGTTTGCCGCATGGCATCTCGACTACCTGCTGGTCAACAAAGTTTGGGAAGTAATCTGGCGCAGCGAATGTCTCCTTGGGGTACTACGAAATTCAGACTACGCCTGACTACGGCCCTCATATAACAATGACATAAGGACCATGCACTATGTACAAACATTTATTCGCCTGGAGCACCATGCATGAGATACGTAGGTTCGTGAATTCCTAATGACTCTCCCTGTCACTTACTGTCTGTTTATGACAGTCAGTGAACATTCTGTAGTCCGGAGTGTAATGGAAAACAACACTAAGATAACCTGATTTCAATCCTAGGGACTAGAAGGCAAGGAAAAACATAATTGGGATGACGCAGAAATAGCATTACCGTCAATGAATTTTGCTGCTGTTGTTATTATGTTGGTATTTTTTAGGCAAGCAGTTACCAAATTGACAAGTTATAATTTGTTTTGTTCACATTTCAAAGCGTTTGGTAAGTGCCAGTCTTGATCAAATGGATAAACAAAATTAAACGTGCTCGTGTTGAAAGCTGAAGAGGATGAACATGCAATGATCGTGCTTACTGGCGAGGCTCACTTCCGGGACAACTACACAAAAATATCGTTTTTTGGGAGCCTAAAAACCTGTGAGAATTACAATGTCGACCTTTACAATGTAGTGAGATAACTGTGTGACGTAGAATTTACAAAACAGAAATAACTGGGCTCTGTTTTTTGAAAATGAGAGACCTTACATGTATTCGTAATTGCGAATATCTTCGATGTACCGCCTGGCGGTAAGGCGACTATGAACAAAGACAAGATCTGTACGCCTGTCAGCACTGAAGCCACCCGGTAACACTGCAGAACCTTACAGATCAGTCGATTTCCTGAACAACTTTTGACAGGTACCGGTCACCGCGGATCTCCGCACACGCACTCGGTCATGACCTAGCTTCACAAGATACATGGACTTGTCTGTGAGAAACACGTTTTGCCAATGACGAAGTTGCCAGTTGACGTGGAAATGGAAAAATTGAAGACGAGCTGTGAGATGTTGACGTGTCAATCGGTATAATCGAACAGGACGTCTGGGTCGTAAGATCCTTTCTCGTAATACAGTACAGTCTTATCGGACACAGCGGATCCATTGGCCCTTCTGAGATCGCCTTGCAGTGCTCTGGCGGAATCCGTACGACGCCGCAAAGTAGAGATGGACAGATATTGGTCCTCAGTTGGGGTTGTAATGCGTCGGCGACCTCGTCCAACTTGCCTTAAGCTCTGAACTGTCTCCCTATAGCATGTCCATAACCTATGGTGGGGCTTGGATCTGTCGAAACACGACCGAACGTCCATCGTTTTTGGATCAAGCAGACCGGCCTTGCAACTATACTACATAAGGATGTCGCACTGCATGCGCATGGCTGAATACAACGTCCACAAATAACAACTGACATCTGCGTACATCACTAGAAAACAATGGGGCAGTGGATCTCACTTCGTTCTGAGGGGTCACGTGACACTGTTATGCCTAACACAGCTAACTGATGGTGAATGGATGTAATTATTGCCTACAGCGAATGCGAAAATTTCAAGCCACGCAATAAGACTGCAGATATTGAGTTCATGTACATAGACTTACAGGATGACAGTTATTGAACTATAAGAAATAACTTCTGAACGGTTTGCGTTAGGACGTTCAAACTGCACGGTTGGCCTCGGGGCATGATGAGAATTAGTATGCACATGCACATGCACATGGTTTGGATTAGCGAGGAAGCCCGCTTTCATTTGGACTGGCACGTCAACAAACAAATTGTCGCATTTGGGGTGAGAGGCACCCACATGCCTTGCTCATACTGCGGCATCAAGCAGTCAGGCCTGCAAGATGAGTGGTCTGCCAAGCGAGTGGATTCATTCTTATTTATCGAGTAACATGAACTCTAGTACTCACACTTAAGTTACAAGTTATCCTCCTATATGATTAATACGCAACGGAAACACGCATATGACTATCAGTAATTTACAGAACTCTGACTGTACACTACGCACTGGCAATACCACATTTTCTTTCTTTTTTTTATTTTTATTTAAGGGCTTTTGTCTACACGTGTCCACCGCACTGAATATGAATGGCGCGCACATTATAAATTCGGGACATTATGACAACATACAATTCGAAGGAAAAGTCCACCAATCTTTTTCTTTTCACTATCTTTTTATTCCGATAAATTCTCTAACCTAAACACACAAATTCTATAACCTACAACAATAACATATGAGAAATTCCGCCCTATGGGCATGGCTTTACATTGGGGAATCTCTATATTATGGTCTCGTAATTATTTAACGCTACAGTGCACTTTCTGGATAGGATGGTGGATCTTTTATTATTTCTCACACTTCGACTCTCACAATATCACGAAACTATCCTCCAGACCGAGCGGTACCGAAGGAACAAGCATAACCCACTAATCTTTTGAAACTACCTCGCTACTCTCCCATGCAAACCACACATACCCAAATTACATGACATACACCACACTACAATATGAAATACTACACAGGGATTAGTCACAACATTATCACTTTCAGCTTTCCCACTTCAATTAATATTTATCCCAGTTTCACACGACACTGCCCCACTTCGTAATTCTACTTTCCTGCTATCAACTCTGGAGATATATGCAGGTCTTCCTGTGCAATGCAAGCCAAGCGGCGTTGCTGGATAGACGGCCGACTCACCTTGCTTCTCTCTCAGAGTTTGAATCTAGCGTCACACGGAATCATATCACGCAAAGTAATATTAAGAACGTATTCATCACACACGCGAATCCTCAACTGATACCATGGACGAGTACTTCTCTTTATCCTTTGTCTCATACACAGATTGAGACTCACACAGTACTCACCACGTGGAAGTACTCGTCTCTAATTTCAAGTCCTGCACACGCCATTTCTTAAATATTTCAACTTATTGTACACACGCTAGTAATTCAGCTTAACTTAAGCACACGGAAGTATTTCAACTTATTGCTACACGTGGTTTCATCGTGACCGTTGGTCACTTCCGAAGATTACTACGATCCCATTAATATTACCTGCCTGACATTTAATTCTCCCCACAAAAGTTCCTGAAATAGAGAAATTATTATTTAAAACTACTCTTAAATATTCCACATGGATACCATGTCTCCACTCCTTTGTCATTACGGAGCACAACTAAAACAGGTCTTAACCGCACAAGATCCAGCGGCAGAGTGCTGAAACATGGCCGTTCTCCAGGTCCTCTCACACCTCTGTCGAAGTGGGGGAGCACCTTGCTACCGTATTGGTCAGCCACATTGCAGGCGCTCAAAGCTCAGGTAAATTTCATCTCTTTGGTCCCACCAAAGGTGGCCAAAGGATCGTCTCAAAGATGATGATATATTCACATTCACTATCTGCAGTTAGCAGACGACCATACATTCATTCATTTCACAGATCTCACCAAACTGGATGTAGGGATTTACTTTGTGGGAGTGCACATGTGATCAATTAAATAAATAAATTGTCATTCTTTCCCACACTGGTATCGGGCTTCTCTGTATTAATTGAAATTTAGTTATTTTACAAAAAAAAATGTGTTGTTCTGACAAAAATAATGAAGTATGTTGTACCTATTTTCAATGTCGGGCGGTACTGTACCCTTTCAGGGGGACTGAGAATCCCCATTAGCGATCGAGAAGTTTCTTCACCTTAACGGGTGACTGTGTGGAGTGCAGTGTCAGTCAAGGAATAATCTGAGCGATATTTCTTGATGGTACGGTGACCACCAAACGGTACGTGAAGGTTTTGCTAGATGATTTCGTCACCATTATCCAACGTGACCCTGATTTCGACAAATGTCGTTCATGCAAGACAGAGCTCGATTCCATCGAAGCAGGAGAGTGTTTGATGTCCTGGAGGAGCCCTTTTGGGACCGCATTTTGTTTCTGGGGTACCCAGAGGCCACTGGCATGGTCCTTCATTGGCCGTCATATTCTCCAGATCTGAAAACTTGCAACTCCTTCCACCCGTGATCTCGGGGTAGCGTCTTTGATCCATAATCAAAACGTCTTCGGTCCCGGGTTCGAATCCCGCCGCTTCTTAAATTCTGATTAATAATCAGCATTGGCCGCCGAAGACTTCCGGCAAAAGAAGTCACCCTCATTCTGCTAACGGCCGTGTCAAAGGGGTGGAGGAGCGGACAGCGGTTCAGGGCACTCTCTTGTCCTAGGGATGGGAAACTGCCCCTAAAGGCGGAAGAATCAGGAATCAGCAATGATCATCGGCATGAGGATGCAGAAGGCAATGGAAACCACTACATTAAAGACACATAACGTTTACCCACAGGGCATGTGGCTTGTAACTGAAAAAGTGTAATGATGGTCTCTCCATTGCCAAAAGATTCCGGAATAGTACCAAATTCGGATCTCCGGGAGGGGACTACCAAGGGGGAGGTTACCATGAGAAAAAGATTGAATAATCAACGAAAGGATAATGTTCTACGAGACGGGGCGTGGAATGGCTCTGAGCCCTATGGGACTCAACTGCTGAGGTCATTAGTCCCCTATAACTTAGAACTAGTTAAACCTAACTAACCTAAGGACATCACAAACATCCATGCCCGAGGCAGGATTCTAACCTGCGACCGTAGCGGTCTTGCGGTTCCAGACTGCAGCGCCTTTAACCGCACGGCCACTTCGGCCGGCCAGGGGGCGTGGAATGTCAGAAGCTTGAACGTGGTAGGGAAACTAGAAAATCTGAAAAGGGAAATACAAAGGGGCAAACCACATACAGTAGTGGTCAGCGAAGTGAAGTGAAAAGAAGACTAGGATTTCTGGTCAGATTAGTATAGGGTAATATCAACAGCAGTAGAAAATGGTGTAACAGGAGTAAGATTCGTTATGAATAGGAAGGTAGGGCAGAGAGTGTGTTACTGTGAACAGTTCTGTGACAGGGTTGTTCTTATCAGAATCGACAGCAAACAAACACCGACAGCGATATTTCAGGTACACATGCCGACTTTGCAAGCTGAAAAAGAAGTGTATGAGGATATTGAAAGAGTAATGCAGTATGTAAAGGGAGATGAAAATGTAATAGTCATGAGGGACTGGAATGCAGTTGTAGGGGAAGGAGTAGAAGAAAAGGTTACAGAAGAATATGGGCTTGGGACAAGGAATGAGAAAGGAGAAAGACTAATCGATTTCCGCAACAAGTTTCAGCTAGTAATGGCGAATACTCTGTTCAAGAATCACAAGAAGAGGAGGTATATTTGGAAAAGGCCGTGTGATACGGGAAGATTACAGCATGGTCAGAAAGAGATTTCGAAATCAGATACTGGATTATAAGGCGTACCCACGAGCAGATATAGATTCAGATTACAATATAGTAGTGATGAAGAGTAGGCTGAAGTTTAAGACATTAGTTAGGAACAATCAGTACGCAAAGAAGTGGAATACCGAAGTACTGAGCAATGGCTAAATACGGTTGAGGGGCTCTAAGGCTGTAGATAGAGCAATAAGAAATAGCTCAGCAGGCTGTACAGTTGAAGAGACATGGACATCTCTTAAAAGGGCGATAACAGAAGTCGGGAAGGAAAACATACGTACAAAGAAGGTAACTGCGAAGAAACCACGGGTAACAGAAGAAATACTTCAACTGATCGATGAAAGGAGGAATTACAAAAATGTTCTGGGAAACTCAGGAATACAGAAATATAAGTCGCTGAGGAATGAAATAAATAGGAAGTGCAAGGAAGCTAAGATGTAATGGCTGCAGGAAAAATGTGAAGACATTGAAAAAGTAATGATTATCGGAAGGACAGACTCAGCATACAGGAAAGTCAAAATAACATTAAAAGCAAGTGTGATAATATTAAGAGTACAACGGGAATTCCACTGTTAAATGCAGAGGAGAGAGCGGATAGGTGGAAAGAATACATTGAAAGTCTCTATGAGGGGGAAGATTTGTCTGATGTGATAGAAGGAGAAACAGGAGTCGATTTAGAAGAGATAGGGTATCCAGTATTAGAATCAGAATTTAAAAGGACTTAAGATCAAATAAGGCAGACGGGATCAATAAAATTCCATCAGAATTTCTAAAATCACTGGTGGAAGTGGCATAAAAACGACTATTCACTTTGGTGTGTAGAGTGTATAAGTCTGGCGACATACCATCTGACTTTCGGAAAAGCATCATCCACACAATTCCGAAGACGGAAAGAGCTGACAAGTACGAGACTTATCGCACAATAAGCGGTTAATAGAAGCAAGACTAAAGAAAAATCAAGACACGTTTATAGAATTCATCTACCTGGAAAAAGCGCTCGACAATGTAAAATGGTGCAAGATGTTCGAAATTCTGAAAAAAGTAGGAGTAAGCTATAGGGAAAGACGGGTCATATACAGTATGTACAACAGCCAAGAGGGAATAATAATAGTGAACGACCAAGAAATAAGTGCTCGTATAAAAAAGGGTGTAAGACAAGGATGTAGCGTTTCACCCCTACTGTTCAATATGTACATCGAGGAAACAATGATGGAAATTAAAGAAAGGTTGAGGAGTGGAATTAAAATTCAAGAAGAAAGGCTATGAATGATACGATTCGCAGCCGGCCGGAGTGGCCGAGCGGTTGTAGGCGCTTCAGTTTGGAAGGTTCGAATCCTACCTCGGGCATGGATGTGTGTGATGTCCTCAGGTTAGTTAGGTTTTAGTTCTAAGTTCTAGGGGACCGATGACCTCAGAAGTTAAGTCCCATAGTGCTCAGAGCCATTTTTGATACGATTCGCAGATGGCATTCCTAACCTGAGTGAAAGTGAAGAAAAATTACATGATCTGCTGATCAGAATGAACAGTCTAATGAGTACAGCGCATCGATTGAGAGAAAATAGAAGAAAGACGAAGGTAATGAGAAGTAGTAGAAATGAGAACATCTGGATTGATGGTCATGAAGTATATGAAGTTAATGAATTCTGCTATGCAAGCAGTAAAATAACCAATGACGCACGTAGCAAGGAGGACATCAAAAGCAGAGTAGCTATGGTAAAAAGGGCATTTCTGCCCAAGAGAAGTCTACGTATATCAAACATCGACAATAATTTGAGAAAGAAATTTCTGAGACTGCACGTCTGGAGTACAGCATTGTATGCTAGTGAAACATGTACTGTGGGAAAACCGGAACGGAAGAGATGGAAGCATTTGAGATATGGTGCTACAGACGAATGTTGAGAATTAGGTGGACTGATAAGGAAAGGAATGCGGAGATTCTGCGCAGAATCGGAAAGGAATATGTGGAAAACACTGATAAGGAGAAGGGACAGGATGATAGGACCTGTTAAGACACGAGGGAATGACTTCCATGGTGCTAGAGGGAGCTGTAGTGGGCCAAAACTATAGAGGAAGACGAAGATAGGAATACATTCAGCAAATAACTGAGGACGTAGGTTGCAAAGTGCTACTCTGAGTCGAAGAGGTTAGCACAGGAGAGGAATTCGTGTCGGGCCGCATCAAACCAGTCAGAAGAATGGTGGGAAAAAAAATTAAGAACAAGGTGTACAGCAAAAACCTCAAAACCACTGGTGAGCTGGAAACAGCCATTCAGTAGGGCATCGACGGTATCGATGTTCCGAAACTTCAGCGGGTCATGCAGAACATCGCCAATGATGGCAGGCATATCGAACATGTCATAACCTCAATCCGAATATGTGTAGTGACGTTTGCATGTTGAATAAAGTGTGTGCAGGCCTTACTTTGTAACTAATTTACGTTTTGTTCATATAGTTCAGTAATTGTCATCCTGTAACTTGTCGTACGTCGATGCACGTGTTCCTCTAATTTTTCTGGCCAGTGTATGAAGAGAAGGTCTGAGTAGCTAAATATCGAAAAAGAAAAGTGGTTCTGAGCACTATGGGACTTAACATCTGAGGTCATCAGTCCCCTAGAACTCAGAACTACTTAAACCTAACTAACGTAAAGACATCACACACATCCATGCCCGAAGCAGGATTCCAACCTGCGACCGTAGCGGTCGCGCAGTTTCAGACCTAGAACAGCTCGGCCACTCTGGCCGACCCTAAATATCGAGAAGAAGAAATGCTCACATAGTGTAGTGCAGAGAGATGCGTCAACGCAGACTCTGGAGGGAAGACCACAACAACGAGTGGTTTTGTTGCGATGCGCCAGTGTGAGGTTGCTCCACTTACCCCACCTCGCTTCGAGAAGGGGACAAGGATTCGGAGCACACAAGTAGGGAGAGCCACACGTGTGATAGCCATCGCTCTGCCGGCAGGAATGCCACCTCCAATTTAGAGCGCCGGCAACATTGTCGTCCGGGCCGCTACATTAATTCCGGCGACTCATTTGGGCCCGCGCAGCGCGTAGCGCGGAGCGTGCGTGGGTGGTCCCGCACCCCCGGCAGCGGCAGCGACACGCGGACTGATTTAGTGCTTGCGGGGGTGCGCGGCTGCTGCCGGCTGCGCCTGGCGGCCGACAGTGCCGGATGGCGGCGCGGCGGTCACCACGGTGTCGCGAGCACACCTCACGAGCGGCGGGGCTGCGGGGCTGCCGTGACGGAAGCGAGGTGGCGGGCTGGCGCTCGCTCCTCTGTGGGACGAGAGGCGAGTCGCGGGACGTTGCGCGAGATGAATGATTACTCGCGGGGAGGCGGAGCCTGGGACAGGTCGGTCCCAGGTCTCCGGGAGCGTAGCTGATGAATGTCTCAGCGTCTGAGATGAGGGAATGTCGCTGTAGTGACTGTATGACATCCTTGGCACAGGCAGACTTTTGTACGGGGTGACTAGACAGTGAATCTGACCCGAGAAGGCTATGTACACTGTAGTTTCTGAGATGCTGAGCTATCTACAGGAGCATCGGGACACCTACTGCTTAACGTTAATATGGGGTATGTCCACCCTTCGCCTTTATGACAACTTCATCTCTATGGTTCAAATGGCTCTGAGCACTATGGGACTAACATCTGAGGTCATCAGTCCCCTAGAACTACTTAAACCTAACTAACCTAAGGACATCACACACATCCATGCCCGACGCAGGATTCGAACCTGCGACCGTAGCAGTCGCGCGGTTCCGGACTGCGCGCCTAGAACCGCTAGACCACCGCGGCCGGCACTTCATCTCTGCTGGGGTCACTTACAAATAAGATGCCTGAACGTCTGTGGTGGAATGGCAACCCATTCTTCCTCAAGAGCCAAAATTAGAGAAGGTAGTGTTGTTGCATACTTGGAACAGAGCGATGTCCACGATCTAATTCATCCCAAAAGTGCTCCATTGGGTTCAGGTCGTGACTATGAGCAGACCAGTACGTTACCAGTTTTCAACAGCGCACACTCCGCTGTAGGGTGAAAATCTCATTCTGGAAACATCCCCCAGTCCGCAGCTCGTGGTCGTGCGGTAGCGTCCCGCGCCCGGGTTCGATTCCCGGCGGGGTCAGGGATTTTCTCCGCCTCGTGATGACTGGGTGTTGTGTGATGTCCTTAGGTTAGTTAGGTTTAAGTAGTTCTAAGTTCTAGGGGACTGAAGACCATAGATGTTAAGTCCCATAGTGCTCAGAGCCATTTGAACCATTTGAACATCCCCCAGGCTGTGGCTAAGCCATGTCTCCGCAATATCCTCTCTTCCAGGAGTGCTAGTTCTGTAAGTTACGCAGGAGAGCTTCTGTGAAGTTTGGAAGGTAGGAGACGAGGTACTGGCGGAATTAAAGCTGTGAGGACGGGGCGTGAGTCGTGCTTGGGTAGCTCAGTTGGTAGAGCACTTGCCCGCGAAAGGCAAAGGTCCCGAGTTCGAGTCTCGGTCCGGCACACAGTTTTAAGCTGCCAGGAAGTTTCAAGGAACATCCAGCATCTCGTAGCCATATTTTGAGATCTCGTGCAAATTCAGCGAAGTGCTGATAATACCGTCTTTAACGCCTTAAAGGCGTTCCTGACTGACATCATCTCACCACCTCCAATCTCAAAGGTACCTAATGCTACCTATCGTTACAGCGTATATTTACACCAAACCTGCTTTCCATCTTGATAGCGTCGCCACTGCCACTACTGCTATGCATTTGGTACGAAATTTGTATAGACGTCATGGTTCACATGTCGAAACACGCTTCTTAACTTTCGTTTATGTCGCACACCTACTTCTCGGTGTTGCGATTTTTGCCGTTAATGTATATAAGCTATGTGATCTAAAGTATCCGAAACCCCACCAAAACATATGTTTTCATATTAGGTGCATTGTGTTGCCACCTACTGCCAGGTACTCCATATCAGAGACCTCAGTAGTCATTAGACATCTTGAGAGAGCAGAATAGGGCGTTCCGCAGAACTCGCGGACTTCGAACCTGGTGAGGTGACAGTGTCACTTGCGTCACACGTCTGCACGCGGGATTTCCACACTCTTAAACATCCCTAGGTCCACTGTTTCCGATGTGACACTGAAGTGGAAACGTGAAGGGACACGTACACCACAAAAGCGTACAGGCCGACCTCGTCTGTTGACTGACAGCCGACAGTGGAAGAGGGTTGTAATGTGTAATAGGCAGACATCTATCCACACCATCAAACAGGAATTCCAAACTGCATCAGAATCTATGTGACTGTGACTGATAGGCAGCAGGTGAGAAAACTACGATTTCATGTTCGAGCGGCTGCTCATAAACCACACCTCACGCCGGTAAATGCCAAACGAGGCCTCGCTTCGCGTTAGGAGCGTAAACATTGGACGGTTGAACAGTGGAAAAACGTTGTGTGTAGTGACGAATCACGGTACATAATGTGGCGATCCGATGGCAGGGTGTGGGTATGGCAAATTCCCGGTGAACGTCATCTGCCAGCATTTGTAGTGCCAACAGTAAAATTCGGAGGCAGTGGTGTTATGGTGTGGTCGTGTTTTTCGTGAAGGGGACTTGCACCCGTTTTGTTTTGCGTGGCACTATCACAGCACAGGCCTACATTTATGTTTTAACCACCTTCTTGCTTCCCACTGTTAAAGATCAATTCGGGTATGGCGACTGCATCTTTCAACACGATCGAGCACCTGTTCATAATGCACGGCCTGTGGCGGAGTGGTTACACGACAATAACATCCTTGTAATGGACTGGCTTGCGCAGCATGTTTTGAAACGCCGACTTCGTGCCAGGCCTCACCGACCTACAACGATACCTCTCCTCAGCGCAGCACTTCGTGAAGAATGGGCTGCCATTCCCCATGAAACCTTCCAGCACCTGACTGAATGTATACCTGCGAGAGTGGAAGCTCTCATGTAGGTTAAGGCTGGGCCAATACCATGTTGAATTCCACCATTACCGATGGAGGGCGTCACGAACTTGTAAGTCATTTTCAGCCAGGTGTTCGGATACTTTTGATCACATAGTGTAGGGGGAAACAATATGTTGCCTATCTTCGGTAGGAAAGAACAAAAAAGTAAGCCACACTTTGATTCAAAACGCCTCTATTCTGATGTCAACCACTGGCATTGGAGAATGAGAAGCCTTTCGCGGTTACTAAACGAATCCATTTGGAAATTAGCTATTTTTCTTTGGATATTCGCTCTTCCCGCAATCACACTACTTGGTACGGGTCATGAATTCAACAGCAGTACTCAGCATAGGTCGAACGAGTCTTTTATAAGCTACTTCCATCATGGGTGGCTTACACTTTGAGAAGTTTTCTTTAACGAATCTCAGTCTGGTTCTGCCTGATTAGTTTTATGTGGTTGTTCCACTTAAAATCACTTCTCAGACATGCTCCTGGGTATTTGATGGATGTGACTCACGGGTGACTTACAGTGAATTATGTATTATGGAACTAACGTTTTTGGGTTTTAGCAGGTAGAACAAGGATGAAGTCTTCAGTCTGCAGCGGAGTGTGCGCTGATATGAAACCTCCTGGCAGAGTTAAACTCTTTGCTGGTGAGAGACTCGAACTCGGGACCTTTGCATTTCGCGGGGCAAGTGCTTTGCCATCTGAGCTACCCAAGCATTACTCACGACCCGTCCCCACAGCTTTACTCCAACCATTACATCGTCTTTCAAACTCGAGTCGTGCTTGGATAGCTCAGCTGGTAGTGCACTTGCCGGCGAAAGGCAAAGATCCCAAATTCGAGTATTCGACTGGAACACAGTTTTAATCAGCCAGTAACAACTCTGCATGTTTCTTTAAAGGCAATCTCGACTTAGTATGGCCAGATACACCAAACAGGACATCCGTATCCCCCGCAGCTGTCACTGCATTGTAGTTTGTGGCTCAATAATAATTGGTGCTCCTTGATCAGGAGTAGTGCGACGTAACTCAAGCCTCGTGATGTCTTCGTAGGCGCATGGAAGTCATAGTGAGGCGAGAGTGAATAGGGAGTGTAGACAAACTTTTAATTATTACTCCAAAAAACTAAAATTACGTTGTCAGTTTCTTGTTTGTTTGCTGGTACTGTCTGCAGTATTGATACACATTGTAATCCCCGCACATAAATACCGTATCACTATGCTGGATGAGTCGATACGAAATGGCCCTACCAAATTGTAAAGTAAAGTATCGTGCGGTTATCGTTTTCTGCATTTGAAAGGAATCAGCCCTGTATAAATCAACAGTGAGTTGATGGAAGTGTGCAGCAACAATGGACCATAATATGGCACAATGGTTACTTGGAGCAGATGCTTGCAGTATGGGCAAACTGATTTCAATGGCGAAGAACCAAATTGCAGACCATCCCTCTCTGAAGAAACGAGAATCGGAAGAGATGTGAAGGCTCTGGTGATGGAAGACAGGCGTACCGCAATCCAGCAGGTAGTGAAAAAGTAAAAAACCAGTCATGAATTACTTTTTAATATCTTGCACGACGTTTTCTAAGTGACAAGGGTCGGAAACCGCAGGATTCAGAATATGAAGGGATTTTGAAAAGTAAGTTACACATCGTTATGGCACACCAAGCAACTTTCAGAGGACGCTACACCACACTTCAGAGTGACACAGATGCAGGGTAACAATTAATTAACTGTATTGAATAAAAGTATCACAACTTCTGAACGATTTGCGTTAGGACGTTCAAACTGCACGGTTGGTCTCGAGGCATGATGGGAATTAGTATGCGCATTTGATTTAGTGACAAAGTCCACTTTCATTTGCATGGATTCGTCAACAAGCAAAATTGGTGCATTTAGGGAGGGGCGGGGGGGGGGGGGGGGTCTGAGAATCCACATTTCACGGTCGAAAAGAATCCTCAGTGGGTGATTGTGTGCTGTGCAATGCCCAGTCACGGAATGGTTCAAATGGTTCAAATGGCTCTGAGCACTATGGGACTTAACATCTGAGGTCATCAGTCCCCTAGAACTTAGAACTACTTAAACCTACCTAACCTAAGGACATCACACACATCCATGCCCGAGGCAGGATTCGAACCTGCGACCGTAGCGGTCCCGCAGTTCCAGACTGAAGGGCCTAGATCCGCTCGGCCACACCGGCCGGCTCAATAACTGTTGCCCTGTCAGTATGTAACACTATTTTTCAACATAATCACCAAGCGACTGTAAGCAACGGTGGGAACTGTGGATCGTCTGAAGAGCGAGGCGCCAAAGCGTCTTTGGTACCTTGCCACACAACCGCAACGAAAGACAATCACTGTAAGGCGCATCGATGAATGAGCGTCACCGGCGTAGCCATTGGTGGTGGTGGTGGTTAGTGGTTAACGTCCCGTCGACAACGAGGTCATTAGAGACGGAGCGCAAGCTCGGGTTAGGGAAGGAGTGGGAAGGAAATCGGCCGTGCCCTTTCAAAGGAGCCATCCCGGCATTTGCCTGAAACGATTTAGGGAAATCACGGAAAACCTAAATCAGGATGGATGGAGACGGGATTGAACCGTCGTCGCCGGCCGAAGTGGCCGTGCGGTTAAAGGCGCTGCAGTCTGGAACCGCAAGACCGCTACGGTCGCAGGTTCGAATCCTGCCTCGGGCATGGATGTTTGTGATGTCCTTAGGTTAGTTAGGTTTAACTAGTTCTAAGTTCTAGGGGACTAATGACCTCAGCAGTTGAGTCCCATAGTGCTCAGAGCCATTTGAACCATTTTTTTGAACCGTCGTCCTCCCGAATGCGAGTCCAGTGTGCTAACCACTGCGCCACCTCGCTCGGTCGACGTAGCCACATCCAGAAACGTTTCGCTACTCCGCCGCAACGGATCTTCTACTTACGGCCGAGTATAGTACGGCTCTGCCAAGCCTGCAATCATCGACTAAGACGACAGCATCGCATCCTAGTAGGCCAGCTGTATGACCAATCTATTAGGCAGAAATCTATGTGAAAGTTTTTGTTAAATGTACTCTGAGTGAGAGACTTGCATTTTGCCTGTATCATGATACGTTGATGTTAGAGACAGTTGTGAACAGTCATGACATTCTTGCGGAAGTGGATTGTTCAGAGTTATGAATTCTTATCTATCTTGTAATAAAGGGAGCCGATACTTTACGTGTTACAGCAGCCTCAACGTCTCTTCCCGGAACTAACCAAATAACCCACCGTTGTACCGACGAGTGTATTTTCGTCCGGTACAACAGGAATGTTTAACCAGTCGTTCAATTCCTCAACGACAGCAATTCGCTTCTTGATCATGGAGTCACTCGAGAACAACTGGGTGAACATCCTTTGAGTTGCCGGCTGCGGTGGCCGTGCGGTTCTAGGAGCGTCAGTCCGGAACCGCGTGACTGCTACGGTCGCAGGTTCGAATCCTGCCTCGGGCATGGATGTGTGTGATGTGCTTAGGTTAGTTAGGTTTAAATAGGTTCTAAGTTCTAGGGGACTGATGACCTCAGATGTTAAGTCCCATAGTGCTCAGAGCCATTTGAACCATCCTGTGAGTTAACCAGCATTTGGTTCTCATTTAAGTGTATGGCCGAAAGAGTCAGCCTTCAGGAAATGTGAAACGAACCGTGTCATCCAGAACCGCGTGCTACAAAGAGTGCAGATTCATCACGAGATGGGGAAACTCACAGGCGTCTATTTTCTATTGAGGCCTAAGTTCTGTAGTTTGCGAGTGAGACAGGGAATCCCAGTAGAAGACCTTTGTGGGCAAGGAGATGTAGCAGTGCTAAATATGCCGGAACTAAGATCGGCCAGAAAGGGAAACATTTATCAAAACTATTTAATTTTATAGTAGTGGAGGGAATGAAGCCACAGTAATTTAGGCTACCATCCTTCATAAAATTTCATGGTGATCCCAATAAAACTTGAATATTGATCATATCGCCGGCCGGGGTGGCCGAGCGGTTCTAGGCGCTACAGTCCGGAAACGCGCGACCGCTACGGTCGCAGGTTCGAATCCTGCCTTGGGCATGGATGTGTGTGCTGACCTTAGGTTAGTTAGGTTTACGTAGTTCTAAGTTCTAGGGGACTGATGACCTCAGAAGTTAAATCCCATAGTGCTCAGAGCCATTTGAACCTTTTTTTGATCATATCTATAATAGTTTAGTATTTACTTTTAAGTTAAATTAACAAGTTTTGTAAAAAAGACCTAAATGCTAAAATCTGAACGCTTTGAGTGACCTTAACGATCGACATTTCATATAGAAGGGCATCATTCAAATGACGAACGTTGTAAATATCGATTCTGTAACTTTATTTATTTAAAAGATATAATAAGTTTAAATTATCTGTATTTTCAGTTAACCATCAGATTATCATTTGCTCCACACAAAACACATAGAACGATGACACGATGACACCTTATTGAATCATTAGGTAACAGAATATTTGTTGTAAAGTTTAGTGCATAATAATCACTTTTCTTCTTTATTTATTTATCGGGAAGCACACTGTTGTAAGGGTACTGGCCTAGGCATTGAAAGCTATGAAGGAAATTATGTTGGTTTTATGTAGAAGAATTTAACATTTATTACGTAATGAATGTTATTGTTACTTTATTTAGAATGTGAAAGTGGTCAAGCTTTGGTTACTTAAATATGTTGAAATGTAAAATAATGTAGAATGAGCCGTAGGCAATCAGATGGACGGCTTCAGGAAAGGGAACTGCACTAGTCAGTTGAGCGACGATATTCGGCGTGCGGGAAACGCGACCGGAAACTGGCAGAGGGACAGTGCTGGTGCAGACGCGAAAGCGGGCAGTTTGGCTGGAGACAACAAAGTGGACAGCTCGGATTGAGTCGCGAAAGCGGACAGTCGGTCTTTAGGCAGCTGGGAAGTGAAGCGATTCAGAAATTTTCCCGTTGTGTGGTATCGCGGGACTTAGTCTCTGAGCGGTGAGCAGCCGCTCCCGGTGTGAACTCTAACTTTTCGTGCAAATATCGAGGTGGAGTATCTTGTTTCGCGATGAGATTGTGAACGATCCAACTGTCTCAAATGGATATGAGCTCGAGTGTAATAGTAATTCTAAATACGACCACTTTCGCTATTGGTTTTCTTTCTGAATAAACATATTCTAACCAAAATCGCAGCTGTGTGGCCTACATCATTTATGGGTCGTTAATTTAGTTCCCGATATTGTTATTACTGCTATTATACGCTATATTAACTTTGTATTTCGCAAGCTTGCCATCAGCCAGACAATTTAACCTAAGGGTCACAAGTGTCTAGGGCAGGGCTTAACAACTGGCCGGTTTTGAGCACGAGTACTCGCGTCTGCTCAGGCCCGTGCTCGCGAGCAGCTGCAAGGTCGCGGAGTGAGGAGGGAGGGGAGGGAGGGGAAATGCGCGCGCACGTTTGAATAGGGCCGCAGCGTGCCTATTGAATTCGCGCCGACTGTGAAACGTTTAAAGTACTACGATCAGCTCTTAACAGTCACTTCGCTGGTTAAGAATCATGTCAAGTCGCCGTTGTGTAACCCCAACCATGCTTTCGCAGTTCAACCCCAATTGGGAGGAATTGTTTCTGTTTACTGAAAAAGTTGGTGTTGCAAAATGATTAGTATGTCACAAAACGCTGAATTCTTTTAAGAAATTTAATTTGCAGCGACATTATATGTCGTACCACGCGAAAGACTACGGACGTGGAAAATGTGATTGACCAGATCGTGCACAGGAAGTTATTAAACTTAAAAGGAAGCTATCCGAAGAAGATCTGGACGACGAAGAAAAATCAACTGAGGCAGCTCTCAGAGTGGGTTACAAAACTGCTTTGCTTTTAGCAAAATCCATGCGCCCCTTAACTGATGGCGATTTAATAAAAGAATGTTTGGTAGCTGCTGCGGAACATTTGTGTCCATCTCAAGTTGAACAGTTTCTGATTGTGCCATTATCTAACATGACCATTATGCGTCGCATACAGGACATGGCAGACGACGTCCAGAGCCAGTTTGCGAATATCTGTAAAGATTTTATGGCGTATTCTCTAGCTCTGGACAAAAGTGTTGATATCATTGGAACAGCGCAGCTTGTCATATTTATTAGAGGTGTTAACAGAGACCTTCAGGTGAGGGAGGAGCTCTTCGATGTAGTAGCCATGAAGAACACTACAACCGGAGGTGATATTTTAAGTAGTGTTGAAGAAAGTGTTGAAAATATAGGATTGTCGTGGAATTCTTTAGTTTCAGTGTCTACAGATGGTAGAGGCATACACTAAGCTAATAAAATTATGAGGCACGTGTACATTCTCCTTTATTTGTTTCATTTGTCGCAGTAATAATTCGTGAGTGATACCCCTGCAGGTGGCTGCGGATTTACATCGACTGGCGGCAGCTGTTGTGTACCCCACGTGACTCTCCCCACTCTCCGCTCTGGTCTGGTAGTGGGGGTAGCGTGCTCGCGCTGCTCGGTGCTCGCGCCTTGCTGCTCACAGCTTGCTCCGCGAGCACGTATGTTGTGAAGCCCTGGTCTAGGGCGTGTAATGCGACACGTGCGGTTCAATCCCTAGACGAGTTTGAGCGAAGACATTTCGACGAATAGGAACCGCATATGAGCCCGAACATCTTTGGGATGTTAGCTCGCAGCCCTCACCGTTGAAAAACCTCTTTATTCCCCAGATGTTCTTTCAGGGTGTCGAAAAAAGGGAAACTGCATGATGCAAGATCTGGAGATCCAATGAGCGTCAGCCTCGTGTGTGTGGCCTTGGTGATATTTTTTGACATTTCCACTACAGCTAGAAGAGGTATTGCATTTGCTCCATACACCGCAGGAATTCCGCTGTGAATCTGTGTGCAATTTAGGCGTTCTTTCCACAAAAATCTTACTTCCCGCGTACTTCAGTTTTGCAGTGCTTTTCCAATGGCCGCGCCATTTCACCCGCACACTACGAGGCACCTGTTATCGGCACTGCAGCGCATCTGTGTCTTGAGGAAGCTCAGAACACGTACTGTCTTGTCGCACAATGGTCTCAAGGTGGGCCGACATGTGTGACTTACTCTCAGAAGTCCCCACATACATGCTAGACGAGAAAGCACCGGTTTCACTCCAGTTGTGCTAAGCCAATTGGGGTTATACAGGGTGTATCATAATTAATGGCATAAACGTATGTAGTTGATAGTACACGATATTAAGAGCAAAAAAGTGTAGTAAATATTGCCTCTAAAATGAATTTATAAAGACCTATGAGCACTTCAGAATCTTCTATACTGTGAAACGTGACTCTTCTCCTGAAAGCTCTTTGCTTTCCATATTTTGAAAGAACAAGAACAAGAAAAAAATTCCAGCAAATATGGGCTCTAAAATGCATACCTTAAGAGTTATGAGCACTTGTTCATCTTCGCTACTGTAAAACACATCTCTTCTACTGAACAACTGCGCATAGTTTGTGGTATCGATAGTTCCGATGCCACAGCGTAGGTTGTCACTAGGAGAGCGGACGATCTTCGCAGACCACAGCGCTCTCTAGCCGATGCTGTGCAGCTCAACGAGCGCCGGACCACGTTCGCCCAATTTATGAAGAGCAGACGGCCGAGAAAAATCGCTTTAGCTTAACTTGCTTTTGAGACTTTCTTATCTGGACTTTGGCTGAATACCTACGTGCTCATCTGTACAAAGATACGTATTCAGTTGTATATGCACCAGTAAAATCGTCTTTTACTTTACTTGTAGTACCGACGTGCTTTACCTCACCTGCTCCTACTCGCTTCCTTCCTTTCATGCGGCCTCTTTGTCAGATTACAGGAGCAGACCCAAGCGCCGCCTTCCAGCCGGTATACAAAATATATTTCTTGAGGTATACATTTTAGAGCCCATGTTAACAAAACAATTTTTTTTGTTCTGCTCCATAATACTTTCTGCCAAAACATGAAAAAGCTGCAGTAGAAGAGATTTGTTTCGCAATATGGAAGATGAAGAACTGCCCACAACTCTTCAGGTACGCAGTATTCGTTAAAAAGAGTCTTGGTTGCAATTTTAGTTTTTTATTTTTCAACTACGCGTTTCGCCTTATTTAGGCATCTTCAGATTACCTTAATTTGGTATTTCTTAGAAGGATCCTTTAGTCAGTGTAGCCAAAGGGCATCGTCGAATATATCAGGCCAACATCACCTTCGTTAAACTCAGTAAAGACTTTTCTAGATCTCCTGTGAACGGGAACGCGTTATGCAGATCTTGGTGTCACTCGCGTCCATGTAGTAAAGTTTTTACTGAGTTTAACGAAGGCGATGTTGGCCTGATATATTCGACGATGCCCTTTGGCTACACTGACTAAAGGATCCTTCTAAGAAATACCAAATTAAGATAATCTGAAGATGCCTAAATAAGGCGAAACGCGTAGTTGGAAAATAAAAAACTAAAATTGCAACCGAGACTGTTTTTAACCAATACTGTTAAGCACTGGTTTGCTGTATGCCACATATGGATTGGAAGAATTTCTTAAGGTACGCATTTTAGAGTCCATATTTACTGGACTATTTTGCTTATAGTACTCTGTTCTTTCAGCTGTACGCGTTTACACCATCAATTGTGATACACCCTGTATTTGTAGCTGCAGCATAGGGAAGTGTTGGATGTGCAACGATTACGCGAGACGACGGAGCAAAGCAAGCAGTGGAAAAATGTGGATTCATCAATACCGAAAAACGCGAAGTCTCAACCACCAATGTGCAAGGTGTTTTTTTGGAAATGCCACGGTGTGGTGGTAACAGATTGTGTTCATACTGCTTCTTCGGGCTATCAAAGCTTACGTAACTCCCGTATTCTCCTGATGTGACACCCGGTGGCCAAGTCGTCCTCCCTAGGATGAAACCTTTGCGTTGTAGGCATTTCCCGAAAGACGACGAGGTGGTTTTGCGTGGTCGAACGTTTCCTGAACAGCCAAAATGCAGGCCGGCCGCTGTGGCCGAGCGGTTCTAGGCGCTTCAGTCTGGAACCGCGTTGCTCCTACTTGCGCAGGTTTGAATCCTGCCTCGAGCATGGATGTGTGTGATGTCCTCAGGTTAGTTAGGTTTAAGTAGTTCTAAGCCTAGGGACTGATGACCTCAGATGTTAAGTCCCATAGTACTTAGAGCCATTTGAACCAAAATGCAGACTTCTGTAACCAAGTTTGCCACCAAGCCATCCATCATTGGGAACAAAATGTTTCGCACTGAAGGATGAATACGTAGGAATGAGCTGACACCATTATCAAGTTTCATGGTCGCAGCATGATTTTTTTAGGTGGCGTTGACCACAATATTATGAGTGCCCCTCTTGGTTTTTAACGTCCAAGACGTGAAGACAAAGTAGCCCGGCCAGGTAGACGGGCGACAGCCGTGGTTTCTAATTGCCGGTGGGTCGTCCGGCCGCGTGTTTGGCTGCTTAATTAGGACGCGCGGACGGACCGGTGAATGGCGGCGTGTGCCGGGCCATTGCTAGCAGCGCGACCCGCCGCCCCAGACAATGGGACCAGGGGCCGCCACAGGTGAGCGACCCACCATCGCTCTGCCTGCGCAAACACTGGCGCCGCCCCAGACACCGGCCGGGCTGGCACAGGGTCAAAAAAACCCGTCTCTCCTCGCGGAGCAAGCGCTCTGTCAGGCACCGGTCCGGGGTTCGGTCCCGAGGCGTGGCGGCCGACACTGTTGCGTAGTTCATCGTTTGTTAATGCCTTCCCCATCAACACACACATGTCTAACTTTACGTCACGCTCACTTTTAGCGAACGAAACCCAGAATCTACTCCCTAGGAATCAACATGGATTCCGGAAACAGCGATCGTGTGAGACCCAACTCGCTTTATTTCTTCATGAGACCCAGAAAATATTCGATACAGGCTCCCAGGTAGATGCCATTTTCCTTGACTTCCGGAAGGCGTTCGATACAGTTCCGCACTGTCGCCTGATAAAGTAAGAGCCTACGGAATATCAGACCAGCTGTGTGGCTGGATTGAACAGTTTTTAGCAAACAGAAGACAGCATGTTGTTCTCAATGGAGAGACGTCTACAGACACTCTGTGACCAAAATGGTACTGAAACAGAGGATGACAGACTAAAGGCCGAAATACTAAATGTCTTTTTCCAAAGCTGTTTCACAGAGGAAGACTGCACTGTAGTTCCTTCTCTAGATTGCTGCACAGATGACAAAATGGTAGATATCGAAATAGACGACATAGGGATAGAGAAACAATTAAAATCGCTCAAAAGAGGAAAGGCCGCTGAACCTGATGGGATACCAGTTCGATTTTACACAGAGTACGAGAAGGAACTTGCCCCTCTTCTTGCAGCGGTGTACCGTAGGTCTCTAGAAGAGCGTAGCGTTCCAAAGGATTGGAAAAGGGCACAGGTCATCCCCGTTTTCAAGAAGGGACGTCGAACAGATGTGCAGAACTATAGACCTCTATCTCTAACGTCGATCAGTTGTAGAATTTTGGAACACGTATTATGTTCGAGTATAATAACGTTTCTGGAGACTAGAAATCTACTCTGTAGGAATCAGCATGGGTTTCGAAAAATACGGTTGCGTGAAACCCAGCTCGCGCTATTCGTCCACGAGACTCAGAGAGCCATAGGCACGGGTTCACAGCTAGATGCCGTGTTTCTTGACTTCCGCAAGGCGTTCGATACAATTCCCCACAGTCGTTTAATGAACAAAGTAAAAGCATATGGACTATCAGACCAATTGTGTGATTGGATTGAAGAGTTCCTAGATAACAGAACGCAGCATGTCATTCTCAATGGAGAGAAGTCTTCCGAAGTAAGAGTGATTTCAGGTGTGCCGCAGGGGAGTGTCATAGGACCGTTGCTATTCACAATATACATAAATGACCTTGTGGACGACATCGGAAGTTCACTGAGGCTTTTTGCAGATGGTACTGTGGTGTGTCGAGAGGTTGTAACAATGGAAAATTGTACTGAAATGCAGGAGGATCTGCAGCGAATAGACGCATGGTGCAGGGAATGACAATTGAATCTCAATGTAGACAAGTGTAATATGCTGCGAATACATAGAAAGATAGTTCCCTTATCATTTAACTACAAAATAGCAGGTCAGCAACTGGAAGCAGTTAATTCCATAAATTATCTGGGAGTACGCATTAGGAGTGATTTAAAATGGAATGATCATATAAAGTTGATCGTCGGTAAAGCAGATGCCAGACTGAGATTCATTGGTAGAATCCTAAGGAAATGCAATCCGAAAACAAAGGAAGTGGGTTACAGTACGCTTGTTCGCCCACTGCTTGAATACTGCTCAGCAGTGTGGTATCCGTACCAGATAGGATTGATAGAAGAGATAGAGAATATCCAACGGAGAGCAGCGCGCTTCGTTACAGGATCATTTAATAATCGCGAAAGCGTTACGGAGATGGTAGATAAGCTCCAGTGGAAGACTCTGCAGCAGAGACGCTCAGTAGCTCGGTACGGGCTTTTGTTAAAGTTTCGAGAACATACCTTCACCGAAGAGTCAAGCAGTATATTGCTCCCTCCTACGTGTATCTCGCGAAGAGACCATGAGGACAAAATCAGAGAGATTAGAGCCCACACTGAAGCATACCGACAATCCTTCTTTCCACGAACAATACGAGACTGGAATAGAAGGGAGAACCGATAGAGGTACTCAGGGTACCCTCCGCCACACACAGTCAGGTGGCTTGCGGAGCATGGATGTAGATGTAGATGTAGACGTTAAAGTAACCTCTGGCGTGCCACAGGGGAGTGTTATGGGACCATTGCTTTTCACAATATACCGGGTGATCAAAAAGTCAGTATAAATTTGAAAACTTAATAAACCACGGAATAATGTAGATAGAGAGGTAAAAATTGACACACATGCTTGGAATGATATGGGGTTTTATTAGAACAAAAAAAACCAAAGTTCACAAAATGTCCGACACATGGCGCTGGACAGCAAAATAACTGCTACCGTCACGGGTGAGAGGTACGCCGATATGTTACAGAATCGCATCATCCCCAGCCTGGCTAGTAAACACCTGCTGGAACGTACGATGCTTATTCAGGATGGCGCTCCACCCCATATTGCTATTGAAAGATCTCTTGCGCTCGTCGTTTGGTGATGATTGTGTGCTCAGCCGCCACTTTCGTCATGCTTGGCCTCCCAGGTCCCCAGAATTCAGTCCGTGCAATTATTGGCTTTGGGGTTACCTGAAGTCGCAAGTGTATCGTGATCGACCGACATCTCTAGGGATGCTCAAAGACATATGGTGGACATATTGAGGATTTCCTGTAAAGAACATCATCTTTGCTTTGTCTTACTTTGTTATGCTAATTATTGCTATTCTGATCAGATGAAACGCCATCTGTCGGACATTTTTTGAACTTTTGTATTTTTTTTGTTCTAATAAAACCCCATTTCATTCCAAGCATGTGTGTCAATTTGTACCTATCTACATTATTCCGTGATTTATTCCGTTTTCAAATTTATACTGACTTTTTGATCACCCGGTATATAAATGACCTAGTAGATAGCGTCGGAAGTTCCATGCGGCTTTTCGCGGATGATGCTGTAGTATACAGAGAAGTTGCAGCATTAGGAAATTGCAGCGAAATGCAGGAAGATCTGCAGCGGATAGGCACTTGGTCCAGGGAGTGGCAACTGACCCTTAACATAGACAAATGTAATGTATTGCGAATACATAGAAAGAAGGATCCTTTATTGTATGATTATATGATAGAGGAACAAACACTGGCGGCAATTACTGTTGTAAAATATCTGGGAGTATGCGTGCGGAACGATTTGGAGTGGAATGATCATATAAAATTAATTGTTAGTAAGGCGGGTGCCAGGCTGAGATTCATTGGGAGAGTCCTTAGAAAATGTAGTCCATCAACAAAGGAGGTGGCTTACAAAACACTCGTTCGACCTATACTTGAGTATTGCTCATCAGTGTGGGATCCGTACCAGGTCGGGTTGACAGAGGAGATAGAGAAGATCGAAAGAAGAGCGGCGCGTTTCGTCACAGGGTAATTTGGTAAGCATGATAGCGTTACGGAGATGTTTAGCAAACTCAAATGGCACTCTCTGCAAGAGAGGCGCTCTGCATCGCGGTGTAGCTTGCTCGCCAGGTTTCGAGAGGGTGTGTTTGTGGATGAGGTATTGACTATATTGCTTTCCCGTCTTTATACCTCCAGAGGAGATCACGAATGTAAAAATAGAGAGATTCGAGCGCGCACGGAGGCTTTCCGGCAGTCGTTCTTCCCGCGAACCATACGCGACCGGAACAGGAAAGGAAGATAATGACAGTGGTACGTATAGCGCCCTCCGCCACACACCGTTGGGTGGCTTGCCGAGTATAAATGTAGATGTAGATGTAGAATCAATATTTTAATGAAAACAGTGTTAATATACAGGGTGACAGTTACTAAACTACATGAAGAAAAGACGTAAATTAGTTACGAACTACGGCGTGCACACACTTTATTCAACATACAAATGTCACTACAGATATTCGATTTAGGTTATGACGTGTTCGATATGCCTGCCATCATTGGCGATGACGTGGCACAGACGAATAATGAAATTCTGCGTGACCTGCTGAATGACCTCCTGAATGCAGCTTTTCAGCTCAGCAGTGGTTTTGGGGTTATTGCTGTACACCTTGTCTTTAAGATAGCTCTACAAAAAAGAGTCGCATGTGTTCAGATGCGACGAACATGGCGGTCAATCGAGGTCCATGCCAAATGGCCAGTGGGTACCTCAGTGCCAGAATGCGGTCTCCAAATCCTTCCTGCAGGACATCAAACACTCTCCTGCTTCGATGGGGTCGCGCTCCGTCTTGCATGAACCACTTCGTGTCAAAATCAAGGTCACTTTAGGTCATGGAGATAAAATCATGTTCCAAAACCTTCGCGTACCACTCGGTACTCACTGTGCAATCAAGGAATATCGTACCGATTATTTCGTGACTGGACATTGCACATCATACAGTCACCCGTTGTGGGTGAAGAGACTTCTCGATCGCGAAATGCAGATTCTCAGTTCCCCAAAAGCGCCAATTTTGCTTATTGACGAACCCATCCAAATGATAGATGGCTTCGTTGCTAAACCAAACCATGCATGCGCATACTGATTATCATCATTCCCCGCGATGAACAGTGAAATTTGAACTTCTGAACGCAAACCATTCAGAAGTTATGACTATTTCATTTCATGTAGTTCAATAGTTGTCACCTCGTAAATACAATGACGGGTTCGGGTGTTCTTTTATTGTCAGGGCACAAAGTTTCAAATATCGGCTCCATGGCCATTGTTCGGTCTTCACAGCTGAGCTCTTTGCCCTCTACCAGGCTGTCCTTTACATCTGCCGCCACCGACATTCTGCATATGTCATCTGCTCCGATTCCCTGAGCGCTATCCAGAGCCTCGGTGATCCGTACCCAGTTCACCCTTTCGTGCACCGGATCCAACGCTCTCTTCAGCAGCTGGTGGACGTCGGTTCTCCGGTTAGCTTTATGTGGGTTCCTGGCCATGTCGGTATCCCTGGGAACGAAGCTGCAGATGCCGCGGCCAAGGCTGCGGTCCTCCAGCCTCGGACAGCTTCTCGTTGTGTCCCTTCGTCAGACTGTAGCAGGGTAATTTGTCGGCGCATTGTATCGCTGTGGCATGCAGATTGGGCTGCACTTCCAGACAACAAGCTTCGGGCCTTGAAAGCTCTTCCCGTGGCTTGGACGTCCTCCCCACGCCCTTCTCGGCGGGAGGAGGTAGTTTTGGCCCGGTTGCGAATTGGCCACTGCCGGTTCAGCCATCGCCATCTGCTGACGGCTGCGCCGGCGCCGGCGCCGTTCTGCCCATGTGGGCAATTGCTGACGGTCCGCCACATTTTAACGTCGTGTCCAGATTTTAACACCCTGCGTCTCGATCTTGGCCTGCCATGTACTGTACAAGCCATTTTAGCGGATGACCCACGAGCAGCTGCTCGCGTTCTTCATTTTATCAATTTGACAACCCTCTCAAAGGACATTTGATTATGCTGTTTTCTTTTTTAATCCTATGCCTGTCAGTATGTCTTTCATCGTGTTTTGCGTTTCGTTGCTGTTTTAAACTTGTGACTCGCGGTGCATTCCTAAAGTAGTCTGGGCGCTAATGACCGTTGACGTTGTGCGCCCTAAAACCACAAAAAAAAAAAAAAAATCCTCGTAAATACTGGGTTTCCTAGAAGTCTTTCCTTCATTAGAGACATTCATAAGGCATAAAATCTGACACATAGACAAATAAAATGCTGTAAAGTTATGGCTGTAGCTACTGTTATATATGCTTACGAATCATGGGCAGTAACAAAAAACGATAAATCACGTATATAGGCAGCAGAGACGAAGTTCATGAGATATGTGAGGAACTGTAATGAAATGCTTAAAATAAGGAATGAAATGATGAGATCAGATTTTTATTTGCGGTTAATGACAAGACAGAAGATAGTAGAATCAAATGGAAGGATAATGTTGATAGAATGACAGAGAACACACTGCCAAAAAAAAAATATAATGAATTACCGGCCGACTGGAAAGAGAGAACTAGGTAGACCTCGTAAGATATGGATGGATGAATGACAGAGACCGTAACAGGGACTGCAGTACTTAATTCTTGCCGCGCGGGGCTAGCCGAGCGGTCTGAGGCGCTGCAGTCATGGACTGTGCGGTTGGTCCCGGCGGAGGTTCGAGTCCTCCCTCGGACATGGGTGTGTGTGTTTGTCCTTAGGATAATTTAGGTTAAGCAGTGTGTAACCTTAGGGACCGATGACCTTAGCAGTTAAGTCCCATTAGATTTCATACACATTTGAACATTTGAACTGAATTCTTGAAAGGATATGATGATAATGATAGACAATCAACACTTTCTATGTTGAACTGCATGGACATATTCAAGTTTTTGTGTACATACATGCTTACTGTTGCTTTGTTTCTTATAGGACCCGGTGACACAACAACGGTGGAATATTACTCCATTTGCAAACAACATGCACTCCAACCAAGAGAAAGCACAAGGTGCCCTCTCGTATCACAAGATACAGTCACCAAAAACAGTCTAGAGAAAAGAAGGTGGAACTTCCATTTTTTAACATAAACCTTGAGCGCACCGATTAATGAACACACCTACGATGATTCAGCATCCTGTGATGTATACAACCCACACTGCAGCACTTGGAATATAATCGATTTAAATATAGCCACTTGATGTTTTCAAATTACCTGAATAAGACTGCCTAAGTTTATACTTATATACACCACTGTAGAGAGATACTTACTACTGTAAAAATCGTATATATTATTTCTCAGTTGTGTTTAATTGTCGGCACGTCATACCTTCCGAATCCCGTAGTAAAAGGGTTAGTTAGTTAAGACATCATTTTGAAGATATCGTTCACCAATAATGACGAAAAATACACACTTAGTTTAAAGTTATTGTTTTCGTTAAAACCTTATTTTGAAAACATTTTTATAAATTCACTGAGGAGGTGCCACGTATTGACAGTTCGTTTAACTAACATGTATGACAGCTGTTGCAATTGTGCAGATTCTTCATGCAACCGTAGTGTATCACCTGATCAATGGAAAGATTTTAGAAGGCGCCGTCTATTGACAGTCTAATTTTGCTATTGCGCACAACAGCTGTTGGAGCTGTTTACTTGCTTTAAGCAAACGTGTATTGCACAAATAAACTGGATTACGTCAACGCTCATCACAGGTAAGTACCGTTTGCTTTATAATTTACAACCTAATCTATGTAACTTTTTTTTTCGTCATTACTTTACAGCGTTTGAAAAGTTTCTTTACGCCTCTCCTAACCTCAATACCATTGACCTACGTATTTATTTTCATAACGTCGTACCCCAATACCATTAACCTGCATCAAAATTCCTAAACACTGACATTGCAGTTAGGATAGTTTTGTTACCACCATATTCAATGCTGCAGAAATCAAAGAGAAAAATATTCAACGGCGACTGTATGTCCAAAAAATGATAGTTGTAATTTCCAGTATCTTATCTGGAGAGGCAATGGTTTACCTCATTTCTGATTCTGTCCAACTTGAAGAAAGAAACAATGCTTTAATTGTAGCCAGTAGAATTTTTGAATTGTTTAAATCCATGTGGTTTATCACTCTATCAATTGCTGTTAAGGAAAAATTATATTACTATGCAATTTGAAGGCTTATCTCTAATCTCGCATTAATTAACGCTGTAAGGTTGGTGGTAATTCACTTAAGCTAGTACATCATCATTGCCAAATTCACTGACTCCGAGAAAACTGTGCTCATACCCCACATTAACCCCACATCTTCTGACCCATCCATGCCTTTCCAAATGATAAGACAATAATTCTGAATAAAAGTAGCCTTCGCTATGACCATTAATAAAGCGTAAGGTCAAGAGCTTCAGAGGATAGAATTATATTTACCTGAAATTGTTTTATTGCACGGACAGTTTCTCATGGATTTTTCATACATCAGTACTTGCAGTGACATTAATGTTTGTGTTGATGACACATACAGGTAGAAAGTAAATGATGATGACATTATAACTGCTAACATTTTTTTCAAAGCTGTTTTTTTAAGGGGCTCCGGAAAGGCTCAAAATCATGAAAAGTTCAATTTTTATTTTTTTGCGTTTTCTGAATCTGCAGACTATTACCTATTAATAGATATATAATTTATTCAATTACGAAGACTACAACTATTTTTAATTTTTTTTTGAAATGTGTTCTACATGGGCGTGACCCACTGTGGCGCTGTTAAACTGCTGTCAAATGGTGTTATTATTAACGTCCGTGTTCATCAGGTACATTTTAATGATGTGAGATAAAGTATGTGTTGTGGCTAACCTGTGATGGTTCAATATATATCGCTGGTGTGATTGTCGATTGTTTCATGTTTATTTACTCTGTCGTTATCTCGACAATATTCGTAATTAATTCTGTTTCTTGAGTCTCTGTTCTGTTGAAGTATAATAATGAGTAAAAGTAAAGTTATTAGAAATCCTCTGAAGGCTTTTAAGAAAAGGAGAAATGTTGGAAAGCCAAAGGTATTTAGAAATATGGGAATGAAGATAGGTTCTAACATGGTACGAGCGATGCTTGCTTTAGACAAGGAACGCCTTCGGGCTGCAGATAGGGCTGTAAAGAGTCTAGAAATACAAGCAAGAGTAAACAGGAGGAGGAACAAGAGGAAGCTGGAGGAGGAGTTTGCAGAGGATGAAGATAATCCATCCTATGGACCTGGAATGCACTAAAAAGTTCAGCCAATCTTTGTCGCTCGATTCCCAAAACTTTTATTATCTCATACTAATTACATGTTTTCTAAGGATCTTCCAAACATATTTGTTTCAAACTTTCAGTAAATGTTACACAGTACCTTCTGCATAATTTAACTCAGCCTTTTTCCAAAAAACTGTATATTTTTGAATATATAAATAAAAAATTGCAAAACAATGTTGTGAATTTTCATTACAATTGAAAAAAAAATCATCTTTAATAACTGAACTAAAATTTTGTAAAATCCCTGTGTTAAGTTGTAGCCCATATTCCAATAAATAATCTGTAAAACTTTCAACTTCCTACCTCAAATACTTTGTGAGGAAAGATGTAATTTATAAGCGTTATTTTAACATTGCAAGTACAGGGCGTTCCGGAGCCCCTTAAACTAAAGTAAAAATAAAAGTAGTCTGATGAAGGCAATAGCTGCTTTTCATATGTTTTACAAGTGCCCATATTGTACATAACGATGTCGATTTTTTACAGCCAGATTAATATCCGTTACTAATGTTCAAAATATAATACTTGAAGCACCAAAGAAGTTGGTATTCACATACAGAGATATGTAAAGAATACTGCGTTGCAGTCGGCAACGCCTATATAAGACAGCAAGTGTCTGGCGCTGTTGTTGGATCGGTTACTGCTGATACAACGGCAGGTTATCAAGATTTAGGTGAGTTTGAACGTGGTGCTATAGTCGGCGGACGAGCGGTGGGACACAGATCTCCAAGGTAGCGATGAAGTGGGGATTTTCCTGTACCACCGTTTTACGAGTACACCGTGAATATCTGGAATCCGACAAAACATCAAATCTGTGTCATTACTGCGGCCGGAAAAAGACCCAGCACGAACGGGACCAATGACTACTAAAGAGAATCGTTCAACGTGACAGAAGTGCAATGCGTCCGCAAATTGCTGCAGATTTCAATGCTGGGCCATCAGCAAGTGTCAGCTTGCGAATCATTCAGCGAAGTATCATCGATGTTGGCTTTCGGAGCCGAAGACGCACTCGTGTACCGTTTGATGACTACACAACACGAAGCTTTAGGCCTCGCCTGGATCCCTCAACACAGACATTGAACTTGAAACATGATGGACGTGAACGGGTATGGAGACAACCTGATAAACCCACGCACCCTGCAGATCATCTGGAGACTACAAACTGGTGTAATGGTGCGGGGCGTGTGCAGTTTGAGAGATATGGGACCTCTGATACGTGTACATATGATCCTGATAGAAGACACGTACGTAAGCATCCTGTCTGATCACCAGCATACATTCACGTCCGCCGGCCGAAGTGGCCGTGCGGTTAAAGGCGCTGCAGTCTGGAACCGCAAGACCGCTACGGTCGCAGGTTCGAATCCTGCCTAGGGCATGGATGGTTGTGATGTCCTTAGGTTAGTTCGGTTTAACTAGTTCTAAGTTCTAGGGGACTAATGACCTCAGCAGTTGAGTCCCATAGTGCTCAGAGCCATTTGAACCATTCACGTCCACTGTGCATTTCAGACGGATTTGGGCAATTGCAGCAGGACAATGCAACTCCCTACACGTCCAGAATTGCTACAGAGTGACTCCAGGAATACTGTTCTGAGCTTAAACACTTCCACTGGCCACCAAACTCCCCAGACATGAACATCGTTGAGTATATCTGGGATGCCTTGCAACGAGGTGTCCAGAAAAGATCTCCAACCCATCGTACTCTTACGGATTTGTGGACAGGCCTGCAGGATTCGTGGTCAGTTCCCTCAATCACTACTTCAGACATTAGTCGAGTCCATGCCATTTCTGCGTGCCCGCGAGGGCCTACACGGTATGAGTCAGGTTTACCAGTTTCTTTGACTCTTCATTGTATATTTTATTGACAAATAGTTGCATTTACTTCTTCTCCAGTACTATATTACGTATCGGTGACTGGTCAGGACTATGAATTATTTGCACAGGTCAACTAGTTTAAAGCTAAGAAATATACAAACACTCAGATTTTTAAGAGTGCCTCCCTTTGAGCCTCTAGACGCCCTGGTCTTTCGAGTCACAGTGGGAAGTTCGTATGTATTACGTATTCTGTTTTTAATTAATTTAAAACAGTTAAAAATATAGGAGCCCGAATCGTCATGTCACTGGAGAAGGAAATTCTCCATAAATTTAGGGTAAGAAGTTTTTTAACGTTATTCGATTCATTTATACAGGATGATTCCGTGACAATGTTCCAAACTTTCAGGGACGATAGAGAAGCATAAATGTATCAATTTGAGGTAAAGGAACTTTATCTGGAAATGACCGAGTCGATAGTTTTAACGAAAATCGTTCAGGTAACTTTGACAAGTGGACTTTTCCTCCTGCTAGTTCTTTGCTTTCCACGTTTTGGGAGGAGGTAGTACGGACAAAAAAAAAAAAAAAAAAAGAAGGAAAAAAGTCCTTGGCTCTAAAGTGCATAGCTTAAGAGCTACTTTGCTACTGTGAAACACATTTCTAGTGAACAAGCCGTCCTGGCTGTGCAGTTTGGAGCCCAGGACATTTTTTCTTCTTTTGGTCAGCACTACCTTCTCGAAATAAAAAAAAAATGAGCTTACTGTAGAAGAGGTCAGCTGTCAGAGGTATCAGAACGGTTTTGAACTTTCAACTTTCGACTCTGTCGTTTCCGGACCAGCTTATTTTACCTCTAATTGATATATTTAACTTTCTATGTTATTCCTAAAAATCTGAAACTTCATCACAGAACCACCCTTTATGGTTGTTCACGCTTCTTACAATGCTACAATCAGTTCAGAATTATCCGAAGAAGCATTAGTTCGCTAATGACTTCTATAATTATTATTAATTTTAGATTTTTTCCGAATTTAAAGTTACACTGTTTTGATGATGAGAGTAGAATTGAGCCAGTTAGCTACTCTGCTGCGATATAGCCTCCTCGAATCCTGGGGTTACAATAAGTTTTCGTTTCCATTACTTGGTTAAAACGGATCGAGAGTTTGCGACATTTCTGGTCTCACGACAGGCTAAACTTAAACCCGTAAGCTATTTTGTGAGGAGGCCGAGCCATGCTGGCGCATATAACTTTGGAAACATCTTCTTCGTGACAGGCCATTTATCACCTGAGGCGTGACAGCAACTCACACGAAAGAAATCGAGCTTTCATGACGTACCAGACAGCGGCTTCATTCGAGCAGTAGTTTTGGACGTGGCTGCTCGACTCCGGACGTCGCACGGAAGTATTACTGTCAAGTCGGTTTAGGATCGCATCACCAAGCTGTAAGTTTGAAGATTCTATAGACGCTGACTTGTTATTGACGTGTACTGCAGTTCAGGATGAAGAAATCACAAAGTGTTGCTAATTACAGGCTTTAGGGAGATTGTTGAAATGCCAACTCTGCGTTACGATCTCGCTTTTTAAGCTATTAATGACAGCGTAAAAGAGCGCTACGGAGCGCTGTACATGATGATAATTGGTAACAGGAGCTCTTGAGTCCATCCATCGCCGACCTACATGATGGAAGCGAAGCGTTGCTATATGCCAAGCAGTTGCATGGAATCGTAGCTTAAATGTGTCGACGTGGTGACGTGAGAGAACAACAGAAAGGAGCAGTCGTGTATGGCCATGCCCACGATCACGCTGTGAATAAGTTGCTTAACTAGTTCGTGTATCAACACGACAGGGAAAGGCGTACTAATCGCAGCCATTTAACAGGGCATAAGAAAGGGTAAAACTAGTGGTTGTAAAACCGTCCCAGTCAACAGGGTTCGGAGACGAGTGCGATGCGTTATCAGAAGACAATTAGTCTCGCACTAGACACATACTGCTGCTGTCAGCTAATGGAGTTCCGAGAAAACATTGCGAAGATAAGTGAGTGCAGTGGATATGTGGAGTCAGATACCTCGCAAAAGTCGAGTCCTCGTAGTGGCACATAAGACTGCACGTCTTCAATTTGCTAAACAACACAGAAAGTGGACAGCAGTTGACGGGAAGCATGTAGTGTAGTCAGTTGTGTCGCGACTTTGCCTATTTTGAAAACAACAAGGTGTCAAGGGCACTGGCAGCCCAATGAGGTGTTTAATAAGCAGCGCGTGGAACGTGTCGTTTTGACCAGAGTTGGTTCCATGGGTATTTTTCTTACCATGACTTAGGCCGATTCATTAACGTTACCATCGGTATGGACCAGAATGTTGACCAAGTACTCCCTTTTCTCCTGCATCTCCAACGATGACACCTACTCATCTTCACTGTGCAGCACGCTATTTCTATTGGCTCACTAGATCGCTCGGTCTTAATAATACCATACAAAATTTGTGCAACATGGATGAAACGAATCTATCTTCACCCCTCCTCTAAGGTGTGAAATCATAAACGAGTGAATGGTTTCAACTGAAAATAGTACACGTAACGAAAGTTTTTGGTCATGTTGGTAGACATAGGTGGTGGTACACGGTATTAACGTGACACGTTGTGGGGACTCCTAATTTTGTGGCAGGTGTGCAATATAGTTAATAAAGGAGATCCGCTACACACCTTCGACTCCTCACCGTTGACAAGGGTTCTCACAGCTAAAGTGACAAAACGAAAAATTAAGAGTGTGGACGTTCGTAGCCAGCATAGCTCTAACTCTCGGGTAACAAGCAGGGGCGTGCTTTACCCACCATGCGGCGCCATCCTTCAGATAAGGACCACTTGGCAGACACAGTCCATAGGTTCGTGAGGATATTTTTCTATAGTGTCAGCTGTTCGTAAGGAGCAAACACGTTAGTGACGGCGTTTTAGCTTAGAGTGATTTGAAAAGTTGGTTTTTAATTCAGTTAAATTAATTTTTATGCAGTATGATTACTATATTAGTGCTACTTTATATTTGAATTAGTCTTTACTTCTAGAAAACTTTTTAACGAGCGACTCAGTAACATCAATGTACAGAACTATAAGACTCTAACGAGAATAAAAGAGAAAGAAACGCACGATGAAGGAATTATTCGAACGGGACGGAAGTCGGCAGATGTGAAGCACATGCACAGCTGTTATACGGATTGACATTGATCAGCAGAGTTGGTGAATGTCCTCGTCAGGGATACTGTGCCAAATTCTGTGCAATTGGCGCCTTACATCGTCACAATACGAACTGGTTGGTGGACCCCGACCGTAGTGATCCAATTAGGGGGGGATCCAGCGACCTAGCTGGCCAAGGTAGGGTTTGGGAGACACGAAACAAGCAGTAGCGGCTGTCTCCGCGTGCTGACGGGCAATATCTTTCTGATACGTAAGGGCAAGCTTGTTTGCCATGAAGCGCAACAAAACGAAGCGTAGAGTATCGTTGAAGTACTGCCGTGCACTAGGCGTCCCCCGGATATCAATCAAAGGGCTCCTGCTATGAGAAGAAGTGGCACCAGACTATCATTCCTGGTGTCGGTCCATATGGCGGAAGACGGTTTAGAATTCTCTTCAGTGATGGGTGATAAATGTTCACCATTTTGGCGCCAGGTGAAAAAGATGAACACCAAAGATTTGCATTTGAAAGAAAGAACTCATAATAAGAAAGCATTATTACCAAAGTATCATGCAGGGCAATAGTTAACAATGACCAGCCCCTATATACCAAAATAAAAGGCAAAAAATTTGTGATGCGAAATCAGGAATTCTTTCGAGTGGTCAAAATGACATCACCCATCAATGTCAAGTTCCAACCTCCATCTCATGCCACGGTAGTTCACATAAGTGATATGCATGATTTTAAAGGAACTCCAGAGGTGGTTTCTCCATTACTAGCAGGGCTTTCAGAATGGAGGACGGGAGTGCCTGAGAAGAAGGAAAAACGTAGGCAAGAGAGACATGACACACCTACAGTATTTAGTATTATGTGTATATATCTGTTACGGTTTGGTTTGTGTTTCAGAAATTACTGAGTTATAGAGGGTGACATTTCATAAAAGAAGTTCTTAACTTAACATAAGGGACACATTGTGTTAATAATAGGCTGAAGGAATTTTGGGTGAAACCTTACTTGCTGTATTACGAGTATTGATAGCAACAGAACTTCGATGCTTAGGCTGGTGGAAAAACATCGAAGTATTTGGTATGACATTTCGACGACATTGTGAGGAACTGACTCATGTCTCATTTTCATATTTTATTTGAATTCAGTTTGTTTGTCGATCGACGGATGCTCATATTTCTAGCAAAGAACATCATTGATTGTAGAAATTCTGATATCTCTCTCTGTATATACTCCTGGAAGTTGCTTGTCAATTTTTTGGTAATTTTATTGGGGTTGGTGAATTCCGGAGGAGAACTCGGTGAAGTCAAGGTCCTGTAAATGCTGTCGGGATGATCACACTTTTAACTTAGAAACTAGAAGGTGGGGTGACCCTCCATGGCTGACTGCTAACCTGGACGAAACGTGGCATTGTTTGGGCCTTGCACTCGCCCTGCTGCTACCTTCTTGAAGAAACAGATCATGTGGCAGACGAACCATTGAGTTTCGGTCGACTAACAGATTTAGGAAGCCGGGACGGTTGATCGTAACTTTCCACAAAACAACTTTGTTTTTGTACCGAAAGTCCTCCTTAGAACGAAATGGAGCGGAATGACATGCCGGCCGTTGTGACCGAGCGCTTCTAGGCGCTTCAGTCCGGAACGGCGCTGCTGCTACGGACGCAGATTCGAATCCTGCCTCGGGCAGGGATGTGTGTGATGTTCTTAGGTTAGTTAGGTTTAAGTAGCGTAATTAGGCTGTTTAGGTTTTTATGTTGGTAACGGCACCTAGCGCTCTGTATGAAAATCACTGACTGTGCTGTGTGCAGTCTGTGGCTGGTTTGCATTGTTGGAATTTTTGCTATTGTAGTTTTGGACAGTTGGATGTGAACAGCGCGTAGCGTTGCGCAGTTGGAGGTGAGCCGCTAGCAGTTGTGGATGTGGGGAGAGAGATGGTGGAGTTTTGAGAGTGGACGATCTGGACGTGTGTCCATCAAAAAGAGGAAATTTGTAATACTGGATATCATGAACTGATATATATACGATGACTTTTTAACGTTATTAAGGTAAATGCATTGTTGTTCTCTATCAAAATCTTTCATTTGCTAACTATGCCTATCAGTAGTTAGTGCCTTCAGTAGTTAGAATCTTTTATTTAGCTGGCAGTATCGGCGCTCGCCGTATTGCAGTAGTTCGAGTAACGAAGATTTTTGTGAGGTAAGTGATTCATGAAAGTTATACGTTATTGTTAGTCAGGGCCATTCTTTTGTAGGGGTTGTTGAAAGTCAGATTGCGTTGCGCTAAAAATATTGTGTGTCAGTTTAGTGTTGATCAGAATAAGTAAAGAGAGAAATGTCTGAGTACGTTCAGTTCTGCTCAGCTGTTTGAAATCAAATAACGTAAGGGGTTTATCAGCACAGTAATTCATTAATTTTTCTGAGAGGATGGTTCATAGTATTTCTAGGTCTGGGGGACTGATGGCCTCAGATGTTAAGTCCCATAGTGCTCAGAGCCATTTGAACCATTTTCGAATGACAGTCGCCATGCAGTACCTGAAGAAACGAGGAAATCCTGCTTATCTTCCAGCAGCATCCCAGCCACTTGCTGAAAATTTGCAATGGAACATCATATTGGCTTACAGCAATTATTTAACAGAAGATGAGCCAAACGCTAGTTTCCAGAAAAGACAAATGTGGGACCCAGCGCATTGGCTGGTGAGAAAACGCAACTGCAGACACAGGATGTCAGATAAAACTGTTAAGAACTGTATCCTTTGGTAGGCTAATACTGCAGAACTGTCGATAAATCGGAATTTATCGTATCTTTTACTACCAAACGACGGGTTGAGTATGGTAAAGGTCTTTTGTGCTTAGAAACTAATGCCGGCTCAGACGCGAGACATAGTCCGGAGAGTGAACAGGAATCAGTTCTTCCTTGGCGAGCAAATAGTAGAAGCATCCCCCTTGGGGAAACGTGAAAGAATCCTTTTCAAGAACTTGCAGAACTGGTGAGATTTTGAAGGCTTCGGCGAAGAGGTGATGAAACTGAGAGATTCTTTTAGGTGCAATGGTAGGAGGTGTAATGTCGTGGAAAATTTGAGGGTTCATTCAAGCTCCATCCTCTGATGTAGTATGCATGTTACAGTTACTCAATCTGTCGGTGTAGTCACGCGATCACTGTACAAGCACTACTAGTTCGTACTCTTACAGCTGATTTGTTGGATGGTGACTTCACATGTTCCCTTTACCTTCTGGTCTTTACCAAGACATTCGAAGTCGTCTTGTTAACTGGTTATTCAGTGTGTGTTCTAGGAGTTTCTGTACTTCTATTAGATATCGTAATGAAATTTCTATTCACGTATTTAAACAGTAGAGAGTTTGTACCAAAATTTGTTTAATTTGGAATCCCATTTCACTTTGTAGTCAGTTGATCTCTCCTTTTATTGACTGTAATTTGCTATGTGCTTGATCCACGATTCATGTTTCCTCAGGGCCACCACTGATTTAATCTGTGTTGCACAGTTTTATCTAAGGTACATGAGTCCATGGCAGAGTACCAATTAAAAATGGCCAGTAGCATATTTGGTGGTACCAACCTGCGATTCTGCATCCTTTGGATCTACAATCTGCAGATAGAAGAGTTAGGACCGAGAGGAAAATTAAAATTCTGTTGTTTTTAAGGAGTAATTAATATGGTAGTTTATTTTTCAGTGTTCATCTGAATTAGCTGGTTTGTGTTGCCCTTGCTGTGGTTGTTTTTCAGCGGAAGGGAACTTGAGTTTTTCTTGTGTGAAGGTTCGAGAATTTGTGGCATCATTTTACGTGTGGATTTTTCGTTGTTGCTCATATGATAGGCATGTGTAGTAGATTGTGAGTTGAGGTTTCATCAGGGCTACGGCAAGAAACTTAATTAGGATGAGAATAGGGAAACAGAATATGTGTGTTTTGTAGACTATGAGTAGTGGGAAAAGTAATATAGAATCAATCAGAAATATTAACGAAAGAAAGCGTTCTTACAAAAGGTAAAGAGTGAAGAAATTACATAGGTTCGGACATGCTGAAGGCAGCTCAGGGTGCAATTCCAATACGAAAGAAAGCTATGGCGAGTCTGATCCAGAAATGTGAGGAACAGAAGTCGTTGTACCCCGGGGTAGGTAGTGGCACATAGACCAGTGATTTGTGAATCAACTCCACATGCCGCTTTTGCGTTTGTTCTTTCTGCCCTTCAGGCGTTTTAGTATGTACTGACAAAAAGTAGAAACGGAAAAAGTATGACGAAGACCCCAAAAGTTTAGATAAGAACACAGATCCTCGAAGATAGATATATGGGTTTTCAGGGTTAGGTAAAGAATATGAGGAACAATGATTAAATCTGAGTCTTCAGCTCCAATAGAACTTGATGGAGGAAATAAAGGAACAAGGGGAAAAGTGGTGTTGGTAGAGTGAAGCAAGAAAATGACTACAGAGACGAGGACAGAGGTCGCTGACTTGAGAATGAATGTGTAAACTATCAGTACGCAACAATGTGAAGCGTTGGAGCAAGCTAAAACCGACTGTGATGCTCAAGCTACCAGGATTAAAGAAACTGATAGTGTGATGTTTCCCCTGAAGAAGGCGTTACAGACTGAGGCAGCAAGATTTCGAAATTAGGAGAGCAGGTCCGTGTACTGGCCATAGAGCAGACTGACAGACACTGTGGCGCAGTCTCAGACAGAATGAGTTAGTTGCATTCAAGGAGTGCCAGGCGAACATAAATGTCAAGAACCTGGCTTCAACTACGAGGAGAGAAGGAGACCAACGTGAATACAAATAAAAATATGAAAGAGAGAGGCTCTGATGCAAGTGAAGAAGAGAAAAAAAAGGAAGAACAGTTGCGTGAATTAAGTGACAGGCTTTGCCGCAGTAGAGGGATGGCAGAGCCGCCGACTACTAACGTGTGTTGATTATAATAGCTATGATGAAAATGAGAACTGTAGATATTTTGTGTCCGTGCAAAAATATTTGGGCTTCCCAGATCCCACAATTGAATTACATCCGAAAACCTGGATTCAATAGTTACAGGAATCCTTACCTGTGCCTTGGCCACTCATGGTGAAATCCGTTTTGTGTACAGACATCTCTGTGAAAAAGCCACAGCGCAGATGAGATTAGTTGTGGGAGCCTGTAAATTGTGTGATGAGATTGGGCAAGCCTTTTTGGCTGAATACTGGCTGAAGGTAAGCCAAGGTAGGGATGAAGATCTACGCCAACTCAAGTTATCAGGATTCAATACACTGTTTCCAAGAAATAGCCTACAACAGACAATATCTGGGCACACCGCACGACCTACGAGGACTAGTATGGATATGTCTCACCAAGTTGCCAGACTGGATACAAAGAGAGAGGATACAATAGGTGTAAAAGGAGAAATATGCACCCTGTGGGGCGTAACGGTGCGTGGTGGAACAGAGAAGCTCAATGTGGCCATTGAAAATGGGAATGAGTGAAACAAGAAGTGGAATTTGTAAAATCTGATGAATGAATGAGAACTGCCTTTAAAATCAGAAATTTTTTTACGTAGTGGGAATGAAAGAAAATTTTAAGCTGGATTTCCCACGTATTATGTTGGTGGCCTGAAATAATATTGTGATACACTCGCCAGGACTTGCAATCAGTGAATGTGATGGCTCTGGGAATGAGTCTGTGAGATTCTAATGAAAAATTAATTCCTTGGCAAAAGATCTTTTGCCTGTCAAAACAGTCAACCCCGTTCCACTGAGGTCAGCAGATCACAACAAAAATTTGCGTAATGCTATCACACTATGGCCCCCGTGAACATAGATGTGGCGATAAGTGACCGGCTATTGCTGGACTGGCACATCTTATGTTCCATTTTCGTATTTTGCTTAAATTACTTTTGGTTTGATTTCAATCGTTGTCACTAGATGGATGTTTATAGAAAAAAGTCTCGCTGAGTGTAGAGATGAGGACGTCGGTTAATACTTACTTCTGTCTCTAAATACTGATGGACGTTGCATGTGATTCTTTTAGTAATTATCTTGGAGTTTGTGAATCCTAGACGGGATCTCTGTGTGTGAACGAGGAGGCTGTCGTCCCAAAAGGTCCAAGGGGGATGAGCACCCTTTTACATCTACAACTACATGACTAATGACTACTCTGAACTTTTTCCATGCCCTCCGTCAAACCTATCTAGTAAGGATCACATACCACACAGCCGTACCCAAGCAGAGAATGGACAACAAAGAGTATTGTAGGCAGTCTCCTTAATACACATGTTGCATCTTCTAAGTGTTCTGCCAGTAAAACAAAGACATTGGTCAACCTTAACGTTATAATTTAAGTTCTTGTATATATAATTCCTAGGTATTTAGTTGACTGGCAACCTTCAGATTTTTATGATTTATCTTGTAACCGAAACGTAACGGATTTCTTTTAGTATTCATGTGGATGATCTCACACTTTCCATTATTTAGGCTCAACTGTCACCTTTTGCACCATAAAGATATGGTGCTCAGATCCTTTTCATCTTCTGATGATTTTACTAGACAATAACTGGTTGCCTCATCTGCAAAAATCCTAAGATCGCTACTGTGTCTCTTAAGTCATTTATGTGGCTTAGAAACAGCAGAATCCTGTAACACTTATATGAGGAACGCCAGATATCACCTCTGTTTTACTCGATGACTTTACATCAGTTACTACGAACTGTGACCTTTCTGACAGGAAATCACTAATAAAATACAGGGAGCGAAAGGCTATTTACAATTTGCACAGAAACCAGATGGCAGTTATAAGAGTCGAGGGACATGAAAGGGAAGCAGTGGTTGGGAAGGGAGTAAGACAGGGTTGTAGCCTCTCCCCGATGTTATTCAATCTGTATATTGAGCAAGCAGTAAAGGAAACAAAAGAAAAATTCGGAGTAGGTATTAAAATCCATGGAGAAGAAATAAAAAGTTTGAGGTTCGCCGATGACATTGTAATTCTGTCAGAGACAGCAAAGGACTTGGAAGAGCAGTTGAATGGAATGGACAGTGTCTTGAAAGGAGGATATAAGATGAACATCAACAAAAGCAAAACGAGGATAATGGAATGTAGTCAAATTAAATCGGGTGATGCTGAGGGGATTAAATTAGGAAATGAGACACTTAAAGTAGTAAAGGAGTTTTGCTATTTGGGGAGCAAAATAACTGATGATGGTCGAAGTAGAGAGGATATAAAATGTAGACTGGCAATGGCAAGGAAAGCGTTTCTGAAGAAGAGAAATTTGTTAACATCGAGTATAGATTTAAGTGTCAGGAAGTCATTTCTGAAAGTATTTGTATGGAGTGTAGCCATGTATGGAAGTGAAACATGGACGATAAATAGTTTGGACAAGAAGAGAATAGAAGCTTTCGAAATGTGGTGCTACAGAAGAATGCTGAAGATTAGATGGGTAGATCACATAACTAATGAGGAAGTACTGAATAGGATTGGGGAGAAGAGAAGTTTGTGGCACAATTGACCAGAAGACGGGATCGGTTGGTAGGACATGTTCTGAGGCATCAAGGGATCACCAATTTAGTATTGGAGGGCAGCGTGGAGGGTAAAAATCGTAGAGGGAGACCAAGAGATGAATACACTAAGCAGATTCAGAAGGATGTAGGTTGCAGTAGGTACTGGGAGATGAAGAAGCTTGCACAGGATAGAGTAGCATGGAGAGCTGCATCAAACCAGTCTCAGGACTGAAGACCACAACAACAACAACATTGAGAACCCCTGTTGATAGCACTCGTTGTTTCATGGGAGCTAGCTGTGATTTACGAGAACGATATTTTTTGAATCCATGCTGACTTATGTCAATAAATCCTTTTCCTTGATGTAATTCATCAGTATATATTCCATATTCCTACTGCAAATCGACGTCAGTGACATGGGACTAATTCGTTGGATTACTCCTGTTTCCTTTCTTGAGTACCGGTGTGACCTGTGCAACTTTCCAGTCTTTAAGTACAGAATTTTCGTTGAGCGAGTGGTTGTATATGATTCTCATGTACAGAGGTATTACATCAGCTTACTGTGAAAGGTATCTAACTGGAATACAGTCTAGACCGGAGGACTTGCGTTTATTAAGTTATTTAAGCTGCCTTGTTACAACGAGGATATCTACTTCCAATACATGCTAAATCTAAAAGAAAGTAAAATCCGTAAGATTGACAAAGTTTTACAGAAGCTTGAAAATAAGCGAGAACTTCAATGCGAAATACACTCCTGGAAATTGAAATAAGAACACCGTGAATTCATTGTCCCAGGAAGGGGAAACTTTATTGACACATTCCTGGGGTCAGATACATCACATGATCACACCGACAGAACCACAGGCACATAGACACAGGCAACAGAGCATGCACAATGTCGGCACTAGTACAGTGTATATCAACCTTTCGCAGCAATGCAGGCTGCTATTCTCCCATGGAGACGATCGTAGAGATGCTGGATGTAGTCCTGTGGAACGGCTTGCCATGCCATTTCCACCTGGCGCCTCAGTTGGACCAGCGTTCGTGCTGGACGTGCAGACCGCGTGAGACGACGCTTCATCCAGTCCCAAACATGCTCAATGGGGGACAGATCCGGAGATCTTGCTGGCCAGGGTAGTTGACTTACACCTTCTAGAGCACGTTGGGTGGCACGGGATACATGCGGACGTGCATTGTCCTGTTGGAACAGCAAGTTCCCTTGCCGGTCTAGGAATGGTAGAACGATGGGTTCGATGACGGTTTGGATGTACCGTGCACTATTCAGTGTCCCCTCGACGATCACCAGTGGTGTATGGCCAGTGTAGGAGATCGCTCCCCACACCATGATGCCGGGTGTTGGCCCTGTGTGCCTCGGTCGTATGCAGTCCTGATTGTGGCGCTCACCTGCACGGCGCCAAACACGCATACGACCATCATTGGCACCAAGGCAGAAGCGACTCTCATCGCTGAAGACGACACGTCTCCATTCGTCCCTCCATTCACGCCTGTCGCGACTCCACTGGAGGCGGGCTGCACGATGTTGGGGCGTGAGCGGAAGACGGCCTAACGGTGTGCGGGACCGTAGCCCAGCTACATGGAGACGGTTGCGAATGGTCCTCGCCGATACCCCAGGAGCAACAGTGTCCCTAATTTGCTGGGAAGTGGCGGTGCGGTACCCTACGGCACTGCGTAGGATCCTACGGTCTTGGCGTGCATCCGTGCGTCGCTGCGGTCCGGTTCCAGGTCGACGGGTACGTGCACCTTCCGCCGACCACTGGCGACAACATCGATGTACTGTGGAGACATCACGCCCCACGTGTTGAGCAATTCGGCGGTAAGTCCACCCGGTCTCCCGCATGCCCACTATACGCCCTCGCTCAAAGTCCGTCAACTGCACATACGGTTCACGTCCACGCTGTCGCGGCATGCTACCAGTGTTAAAGAGTGCGATGGAGCTCCGTATGCCACGGCAAACTGGCTGACACTGACGGCGGCGGTGCACAAATGCTGCGCAGCTAGCGCCATTCGACGGCCAACACCGCGGTTCCTGGTGTGTCCGCTGTGCCGTGCGTGTGATCATTGCTTGTACAGCCCTCTCGCAGTGTCCGGAGCAAGTATGGTGGGTCTGACACACCGGTGTCAATGTGTTCTTTTTTCCATTTCCAGGAGTGTATTACATATGTATTGCTAAGTGGCTGATCCATTACCTATGCTGTCTCATGGCCAACCTTTCCTAACCAATCTCTTAAGCACAATTTTAAATGGAGTACACGCTCCTATGCGAATTTACGAATTAAAATGAAAAGTCGTGTGGCTAGGGCATCCCGTCGGGTAGACCGTTCGCCTGGTGTAAATCTTTTTAGTTGACGCCACTTCGGCGACTTATGTGTCGATGGAGATGAGATGATGATGAAGACGACACAGACACCTAGACCCTGAGCGGTACAACCCCCGAACCAGCTGGGATTCGAACCCGGGCCCCTTTGCAAGGCGTTCTGCCGCGCTGACCACTCAGCTACCGAGGCGGATAATTTACAACTTATAAACGGTTATTAGCAACGCTAATGATCAGTGACTATGTAGCATAATCTATGTCATTTGCGTAAAATTTTCCTTCAATACATGGAACCATATTTTCAAAATTATTGTATTGTTATAAGTAATCCGTTAGTAGTCAAGATCAAAAAATTTATTTGTAATCATTGATTACTGGTTTCAGCTACCCAACCCTTTTTCTACATATAATGTTTGGCTATGACTGCTATTAAGCACAAGTATATAATTCATTGATGACGTTTTGCCTCCTACCGGTTTACTGATTTAATCTGAAGTTTTCAATAATTATATATACTTTTTGCTATTTTGACCAATAAGGTATTATTTATAAGATTCCAGTAACTTCTAACATTCCTATATCGTTCATCTCCAACCTGACTATGACGGGAATCAGCATCATGCAGTATTTTCAGTTTAATTATCAAGTCTTCTAACAACGATCGAGTGACTTATTTGGAAACAATTAATTACCGAGTAGAATGGTAATAATGTGGAAGTGAATGAATATTTCGTTTCAGTATTACAGACTGAAAACATAGACGGCGCGTATATTTCGTTATACAGCTCAACAAAAACAGGCAAGTGTCTGCTACATCCAATAGGAGCGTGACTAGTTAAACACCTCTGGGTTCAAACAAGCCTTTGGCTTGAAAACATATCAATTATGCTTTAAATAACACGTTATTGTGCTCTCGTGGTCGCTTAACTCTACACTCAAGTACACGACAATACATTGAAGTGGTTATCAATAGAAAAATTTGGAGTGGGAATTAAAATCCATGGAGAAGAAATAAAAACTTTGAGGTTCGCCGATGACATTGTAATTCTGTCAGAGACAGTAAAGTACCTGGAAGAGCAGCTGGACGGAATGGACAGTGTCTTGAAAGGAGGATATAAGATGAACATCAATAAAAGCAAAACGAGGATAATGGAATGTAGTCGAAATAAGTCGGGTGACGCTGAGGGAATTAGATTAGGAAATGAGGCACTTAAAGTAGTGAAGGAGTTTTGCTATTTAGGGGCTTGCCGCTGGTGGCCGAGCGGTTCTAGGCGCTTCAGTCTGGAACCGCGCGGCCGCTACGGTCGCAGGTTCGAATCCTACCTCGGGCATGGATGTGTGTGATGTCCTTAGGTTAGTTAGGTTTAAGTAGTTCTAAGTTATAGGGGACTGATGACCTGAGATGTTAAGTCCCATAGTGCTCAGAGCCATTTTTGAGCTATTTAGGGGCAAAATAACTGATGATGGTCGAAGTAGAGAAGATATAAAATGTAGACTGACAATGGCAAGGAAAGCTCTTCTGAAGAAATTTATTAATATCGAGTATAGATTTAAGTGTCAGGAAGTCGTTTCTGAAAGTATTTGTATGGAGTGTAGCCATGTATGGAAGTGAAACATGGAAGATAAATAGTTTAGACAAGAAGGGAATAGAATCTTTCGAAATGTGGCGCTACAGAAGAATGCTGAAGATTGGATGGGTAGATCACATAACTAATGAGGAGGTATTGAATAGAATTGGAGAATAAGAGAAATTTGTGGCACAACTCGACTAGAAGAAGGGATCGGTTGGTGGGACATATTCTGAGGCATCAAGGGATCACCAATTTTGTACTGGAGGGCAACGTGGAGGGAAAAAAATCGCAGAGCGAGATCAAGAGATGAATACACTAAACAGATTCAGAAGGATGTAGGTTGCAGTAGGTACTGGAAGATGAAGAAGCTTGCACAGGATAGAGTAGCAGGGCGAGCTGCATCAAACCAGTCTCTGGATTGAAGACCACAACAACAACCTCAATAAAATGATCTTCTCCAATAAGTGTAGGTATAAGCACATGTATACATCAGTAAACACTTTCGGGCTAAATTGCCGTGGTCGATCTGTAGAACTTCTTCTCCCTGACGTTTCGTTCTCAACTACGGAGAACATCTTTCGAGGTGAGAAGAACGAAACGTCAGGGAGAAGAAGTTCTACAGATCGACCACGGCAAATTAGCCCGGAAGTGTTCGCTGATGAAGACGCCGGCTGTGAAAGCCTACATGGGATGAGCACATGTATAATTAAATTTTTTTTTACTGTTATGTCGTAGCTGTGCGTAGGTGAAGTAGTTTACATTACTATTTCAGTACAAGAAGTAAGGGAGAAAAGTGGCTCACGAAATCAATGGGTAAGTTAACACTTCATGGAACAGAATGGTCTCAAAAATGAAACTGTTTCGCACCCTCTGTCTTTCAGCCTACTCCCTATCTACGCTAATGCAATATCCTTGTAATATGAGGTGAAATATATCTTGCAGTTACAGGGTCGTGAATAGTGTGGTATGATCAGACGAAACTACCGTCCTCCCGCCATAGCTGTTGGGTGTTTGATTGGCCTAGGAGTCGGCTCATTGGATGTAGAACATACGAAGAATCAGCTCACTTTATTACATGAAAGAATAAGAAGGTTCTTTTAGCTTGATACAGTCCCTTGCCATAGGAGCGATTCATAATTTACAGATTGACTACTGAAGCATCACCTGATGCACTAGTTAACAGACTGTTCTGTTGAAGTTCAACACCTACGCCGACTGTGGTGTGGCACCGTGATGTTTGGGTGATACTATACATTGTTTCTTTTACTTTTCATTTCGTGCACACACAGTAAGAACTGACACATTCGAAATAATTTCTTAAATCTCTTAGACGTCGAATTGGTACCTCGCCTCCTTTTTGTCTGTATTCACCGTCGAGTTCTACAATAGGTTATAGAAAATTAAATTTTTTATTCTGCATACAATTTGTCAGTACTTTCAGTGGTGAGCGTCGTTGATATCTGCTGTAAGGTATAATTTCAGAGACTTCATTCCTCGTCTGACCTTCCATTATACACTGAAGCACCAAATAAACTGGTGAAGTCATGCATATTCAAATACAGAAAGATACGTAAACAGGCCGAATAAGGCGTCGTGGTCGGCAACGCCTGTATAAGACAGCAAGTGTCTGGCGCTGTTGTTAGGCCGTTACTGCTGCTACAATGGTAGGTTATCAAGATTCAAGTGAGTTTCAACGTGGTGTCGTAGTCGGCACACAAGTGATGGGACACAGCATCTCCGAGGTAGCGATGAAGTGGGGATTTTCCCGTACGACCGTCTCACGAGTGTACCGTGAATATCAGGAATCCTATAAAACATCAAATCTCTGACGTCGCCGCGGCCAGAAAAAGCTTCTGCCAGAACGGGACCAACTGCGACTGAAGAGAATCGTTCTACATGACAGAAGTGCAACCATTTCACAAATTGAAGCAGATCTCAATGCCGGGCATGAAAGTGTCAGCGTGCGAATCATTCAATGAAATATCATCGATATGCGCTTTCGGAGCCGAAGGCCCACTCGTGTACCCATGATGACTGCACGACACAAAGCTTTACACCTCGCTTGGGCCGTAAACACCGACATTAGACTGTTGATGACTGGAAACATGTTGCCTGGTCGGACGAGTCTAGTTTCAAATTGTATCGATCGGAGGGCGTGAACAGGTATGGAGACAACCTCATAAATCCATGGACCCTGCATATCAGCAGGGGACTGTTGAAGCTGGTAGAGGCTGTGTGATGGTCTGGGGCCCGCGCAGCTGGAGTGATATGGGACCCCTGATACGTCTAAATACGACTCTGACAGTTGACACGTACGTAAGGCCCACTCGTGTACCCATGACGACTGCACGACACAAAGCTTTACACCTCGCTTGCGCCGTAAACACCGACATTAGAGTACTGATGACTGGAAACATGTTGCCTGTCGTAAAGCTGAATTACTAAACACCTTTTTCCATAACTGTTTCACAGAGGAAGACCATACTGCAGTTCCTTATCTAAATCCTCGCACGAACGAAAAAATGGCTGACATCGAAATAAGTGTCCAAGGAATAGAAAAGCAACTGAAATCACTCAACAGAGGAAAGTCCACGCGACCTGACGGAATACCAAATCGATTCTAAACAGAGTACGCGAAGGAACTTGCCCCCCTTCTAACAGCCGTGTACCGCAAGTCTCTAGAGGAACGGAAGGTGCCAAATGATTGGAAAAGAGCATAGGTAGTTCACGTTTTCAGGAAGGGTCGTCGAGCAGATGCGCAAAACTATAGGCCTATATCTCTGACATCAATCTGTTGTAGAATTGTACAACATGTTTTTTGGTCGCGTATCATGTCATTTATAGAAACCCAGAATCTACTCTGTAGGAATCAACATGGATTCCGGAAACAGTGATCATGTGAGACCCAACTCGCTTTATTTGTTCATGAGACCCAGATATTATTAGATACAGGCTCCCAGGCAGATGCCATTTTCCTTGACTTCCGGAAAGCGTTCGATACAGTTCCGCACTGTCGCCTGATAAACAAAGTAAGAGCCTACGGAATATCAGACCAGCTGTGTGGCTGGATTGAAGAGTTCTTAGCAAACAGAACACAGCATGTTGTTCTCAATGGAGAGACGTCTGCAGACGTTAAAGTAACCTCTGGCGTGCCACAGGGGAGTGTTATGGGACCACTGCTTTTCACAATATATATAAATGACCTAGTAGATAGTGTCGGAAGTTCCATGCGGCTTTTCGCGGATGATGCTGCAGTATACAGAGAAGTTGCATCTTTAGAAAATTGCAGCGAAATGCAGGAAGATCTGTAGCGGATAGGCACTTGGTGCAGGGAGTGGCAACTGACCCTTAACATAGACAAATATAATGTATTGCGAATACATAGAAAGAAGGATCCTTTATTGTATGATTATATGATAATTGAACAAACACTGGTAGCAGTTACTTCTGTAAAATATCTGGGAGTATGCGTACGGAACGATATGAAGTGGAATGATCATATAAAATTAACTGTTGGTAAGGCGAGTGCCAGGTTGAGATTCATTGGGAGAGTCCTTAGAAAATGTAGTCTATCAACAAAGGAGGTGGCTTACAAAACACTCGTTCGACCTATACTTGAGTATTGATCATCAGTGTGGGATCCGTACCAGGTCGGTTTGAGAGAGGAGATAGAGAAGATCCAAAGAACGGCGCGTTTCATCGCAGGATTATTTGGTAAGCGTGAGATATTTAGCAAACTCTAGTGGCAGACTCTGCAAGAGAGGCGCTCTGCATCGCGGTGTAGCTTGCTGTCCAGGTTTCGAGAGCGTGCGTTTCTGGATGAGGTATCGAATGTATTGCTTCCCCCTACTTATACCACCCGAGGAGATCACGAATGTAAAATTAGAGAGATTCGACGGAGCACGGAGGTTTTCCGTCAGTCGTTCTTCCCGCGAGTCATACGCGACTGGAACAGGAAAGGGAGGTAATGACAGTGGCTCGTAAAGTGCCCTCCGCCACACACCGTTGGGTGGCTTGCGGAGTATAGATGTTGATGTAGATGTAGATGTAGAAGCATCCCGTCTGACCACGTGCATCCATTGGCGTGCATTGTGCATTTCGACGAACTTGTGCAATTCCAGCAGGACAATGCGACACCCCATACGTCCAGAATTGCTACGGAGTGGCTCCAGGAATACACTTCTGAGTTTAAACACTTCCGCTGGCCACCACACTCTCCAGAGATGAACATTATTGAACATAGTGTTACGGATTTATGGACAGCCGTGCGGGTTTCATGGTGTCAGTTCCCTCTAGCACTACTTTAGACATTTTTCGAGTCCTTCTGTGCGCTCGCGCGGGCCGTACAGGATACAAAGCAGTTGTACCAATTTCTTTGGCTCTTGAGTGTAATTAGCGCAGGATAAATACTCGCGACTGTGCTCTGGACAACATCCGCATAAAACGCTACGTTCTCTGTCGCGTATTAATAATACACAACCGATCGTGTCCCGCAATGTTTGCTGTGACGAGATACACGATTGAAATCTTTTACCTCTCGCTAGAGAACGCTTGTTGGTGGTGCGTATCGTGACAGTAAGGACTTAGACGTATTGACACACTCTCCATCTTGATGCTTAAGCCCGGGACAAGATTTTCCATACAACGGACCGAAAACGGTGGCGCGTCCTCAATTTTACATAAACATTAGCTGCGTCCTGCTCGAAGAGCCCGGTGGAGCGATAGGCCGGAGGCAAGGGGTCGCAGCGGGGGCAAGGTATAAATATTAATAGGCGGCCGGCAGGGACAGAAGGAGGTCCGGCCCGATAGCGGGGACCACCGCGCGGCGACCCACCTCTGAGTTATGCCCGCATCGACCGCGCCGTGCCGGTATCGATATCTGGCGCGCGGCGCGGGCAGCCGGCCGCCCCGACGCCATAAAACAGTCGCCGCGCACTTGTTAGCCGCGTGGTTTATGTTCGCGCCGTGCGGACCATTGTCTCGCCGCCATTGGTCATTGAACCGACCAATCAGCATTGTCTCCCGGAGCCGGTATTGTAAATATCTTTGGCGGTCTTCGGCGACCGCACGAGCTGAGCCGGAGAGGCCGTGCGCCGACTCCTTGTTTTGCCCCGCGCTGCCCACCCGTTCTCCTCCACCCACTTCCACGGAGCGCAGCGGCAAAGCCCGCTCTCTCGAACAGGCCGCTTATCCGCCTTCTTTCTCCAACTTCCTGCCGAAAGTTTTGTTTTATTTTATCCCTTACCAGTTCGCAATTCCTCCTCCCGCGTGCGCTTCTTCGGAGCTCATCCCGTTTTCTTGGGGTCTCCGCCAGAGCTCGCTATTATGTGTCGTAATTCGCGAACGAAATTTGCCTACAAAGGACAGATCAATTCCGCAGGAAGGATTGCCGCCTGCGATGCTAATGCATAAGCCTTGTTCTTCCTACAGTGGGAGAGTGGAAACAGGAACCTGCAAAATCAAGTGAGCTGTGCCGGCATGCGAAGGAGGGAAGGGAGTAACACAAATACCTCGGAGAAACGAGATTGGAAACATGTTAATCCCTTACCTCTCTAATATTCGCTACGGCCATGTAAGTGGAACATACCTCTGAGTTTCTCGCCGCTGCTAATCTCCAACGAAAGAAAAAACACTCACGTAATAGAAGGTAATGCAAAATCTCCCAACTAAAACAGAACCGCGAATGAATCGAAGCAAACGTGTTAATTGCAACTTGCTGAACATTTGACTTGTTGAAGCTTGTCAAGGATTCAGTTTCATATCTGATCAGGTTAAACCTTCTATTCACAACCATTTCCATTTTTGATTTCCCATACATGCTTCCAACGTATAGTCTGACCACATAGTAGTTTTCATGACCTACTTTTCACTGCCTGTATGAAAACAGCCAATTCTTATCAGAATGAGATTTTCACTCTGCAGCGGAGTGTGCGCTGATATGAAACTTCCTGGCAGATTGAAACTGTGTGCCCGACCGAGACTCGAACTCGGGACCTTTGCCTTTCGCGGGCAAGTGCTCTACCATCTGAGCTACCGAAGCACGAGTCGCGCCCGGTCTCACAGCTTTACTTCTGCCAGTATCTCGTGTCCTACCTTCCAAACTTTACAGAAGCTCTCCTGCGAACCTTGCAGAACTAGCACTCCTGAAAGAAAGGATATTGCGGAGACATGACTTAGCCACAGCCTGGGGGATGTTTCCAGAATGAGATTTTCACTCTGCAGCGGAGTGTGCGCTGATATGAAACTTCCTGGCAGATTAAAACTTGTTATCAGAGGGCAAGAAAATCATCAGGCAGTATGATCTCATTAATCAGTGGGGATCAGCAGTAATTTGACTTTTAACAGAAACTAATAATTACTAATACGAAGTAGCTATATGGAATACATCTTCCTCAACGAAGGTGGCGCATGCCGTCAGTTTCAAGCAGGACTTATGCTGAGTTAAGAAGAAACCTTGTGCTACGAAGACATTATTAAGAAATAATTTTGTTGTTGTTGTTAAGTGTTAAATAAGTTAAACATTTATAAACCCTTGAAAAACCAAATGATGCCTTAGAACAGCAGAAGGCGAAACGCGTATGGGATAAATAAAGTAACTAGCAGCAGGAAAAGGCAGTTTAATTTGCAAAACAAGTACCTGTTAGAGTCTTTGTCTCCCTGTTTTTCTCTCTTAATGGCTTTATTTTTTAACACATTATTTGATGTTTGAGCACACGAATCAGTGGCTGACCTTCCTTTTATCACTAATTTTTATAGATGAAGTCAAATTAAACACCTTTCAGCAGTCTAGTTTCCAACTTTATTTTATGTGGCACCTAGTTCCAGCGTTTTACTACGCTATCTTCAGGCCACTGACCGACGTGTAGTAAGATTCTAACTCTGCTGTGCCCAAAACAGGGGCCAGCAATACTGGTATTGGTTGAAGTGATCGTTACAGCAGAAATCTACTAATACCAGTATTTCTGACCCCTGTTTTCATCACAGCCCAGTTAGAATCTTCCTACACGTCGCTCAAGGGCCTGAAGATGGCGTAGTAAAACGCTGAAACTGGCTGCCAAATAAAATAAGTTTGGATATTAGACTGACATCCTGATCGAACAGCCGAGTCCATCAATCATATCTAAACAGATGGACACACAGAAAATTTTTATACTGTTCTTAAAATGGGTCAAATGGATCTGAGCACTATGGGACTTAACATCGGAGGTCATCAGTCCCCTAGAACTTAGAACTACTTAAACCTAATTAACCTAAGGACATCACACACATCCATGCCCGAGGCAAGATTCGAAACTGCGACTGTAGCAGTCGCGCGGTTCCGGACTGAAGCGCCTAGAACCGCACGGCCACCACGGTCGGCTATAATGTTCGTAACTCGCCTGTTTTTTTTAATAAACATTCTTCTTTTCCTTTAACGTTTGTTCCGCTTGGTGGCAGCATCTGCTGAGTGGATTCAATGTCCCCATTTTGTTCGATCATGGGCCCCGTCTGGATGAAGATTTACAGCCTTCAGGTCGTTGCGCAGAGTCACGGCCCATCGCTGTCTAGTTCGTCCCTTCCGTCTCTTTCCCATGACTTCCACTGTGGGTGTTGTTGCTGTGCTGTGATACCCTCTGTGCGCAGCACATGTCTAAACCATCGTTACACGGCTTTCTCGCATTTTTTTCTGTCAGTGCGACCGCGAAACGTTTCCTGATACGTTCGAAACAGCTTAATAGATCGTCGTGTTTTTTTTAGTGAATTTTAACATTTTTAAAATTCAATCCAGTTTCTTCTCCGTCCGAATTTCACACTCATACAGAACTTTGGTTTATACTTCAAATTTCACAAGTGCCTACTACATTCCGGGCCTAGATTCGATATAAGTTGTTTTCTTTCGCAAACCAAGTGTTTTTTTAAAATATCTTGTCAGTCTCTTATTCGTAACTTTCAATATTAGCTTTATATATGTAGTCGTGGTTTCCAGATACACAACACATGTAATTTTTCTATTTACGTTTTTCTACTCTTTGCCAGGATGCTACTGTAACTCACGCTTCTTCGTTTTTTGTTTACCATTCATCGCAATTTTATGCTACTTAAGTCCTCAATTTTATAACATTCATCTACATCATTGCGCATGGAACGCAATTAAATTTACGAATCTCAGCGTTGATCTCAGTCTATTCTGCAACTTAATTTCCGTTGATTCTGCAATATTTATGAAAAAGGGGAACAGACGAAAAGTGGATATCCTATATTATAATGTGATTCTTGAGTTTCTCCGTCAGTTCACCTGGTGATGGCGATATGTATGATCGCCGAAATATTGTGCCCGTTGGACACTGTAGACCGGCAGTACACCCGTGGATATTTTGACTATATTATAATGTTTCTTACACAAGGTTGCATTTCTTCAGGCGATTCTTTTGCTATCTGCAGCTGGCTGATTTATCACTCGTCTGTCATTTCGGTTAGCGTAAATAACGTGATGTTACTTTATTTCACTGCAATTCTCTTCATAATTTCCACCATATCAGTGTAATTTACATGATCTAAGTATTTATATGGGTCTCCAATGGTTAAGGATCATACCACACGGCAAAAAAAAAAAAAAAAAAAAAAAGTCAAATTGTTCGTCTTCCAGAACCGGTCGACAGTTGATAGTTGTGATGTGTTAACTGAGGGTTCCATAGTTGTGATATTTATATATTGAATTCTGGTGTTTCTTCTTATTCTGATGGTAGATCTCTTTACGTTTAAACAATGGATAATTTTTCTGTCCTGTCGCCTAATTATACTAACTAGAAACAACCTTGACGTTATTAAATTACGGAGTCAATCCGGAAAGTAATTATTATCATGTAGTGCAGGCAATAAAGTAGGTAATGGAATAGCTGTTGCAGGTCAGTGTGATTAGGGAGCCAAAGCGAAAAACCCACAATGCTACTCGTTCATCTACTACTTTTTAAAATGAGCGCTGCTTTTAAAAATCCCGCCATATGTGAAATCTATTGTGTGACACGGTTTGCTAAAAGAGAAAATCTCAAAACTGATGATGTTCACCGCAAAACACGTGCTTTACAGGAAACGACTGCGAAGAATGAAATAAATCAAAACTGGACGTATGTGTCGTAGGAAATTACGAGGGCAGTTCAATAAGTAATGCAACACTTTTTTTTTCTCGGCCGATTTTGGTTGAAAAACCCGGAAATTTCTTGTGGAATATTTTCAAACATTCCCGCTTCGTCTCGTATAGTTTCATTGACTTCCGACAGATGGCAGCGCTGTACGGAGCTGTTAAAATGGCGTCTGTAACGGATGTGCGTTGCAAGCAACGGGCAGTGATCGAGTTTCTTTTGGCGGAAAACCAGGGCATCTCAGATATTCATAGGCGCTTGCAGAATGTCTACGGTGATCTGGCAGTGGACAAAAGCACGGTGAGTCGTTGGGCAAAGCGTGTGCCATCATCGCCGCAAGGTCAAGCAAGACTGTCTGATCTCCCGCGTGCGGGCCGGCCGTGCACAGCTGTGACTCCTGCAATGGCGGAGCGTGCGAACACACTCGTTCGAGATGATCGACGGATCACCATCAAACAACTCAGTGCTCAACTTGACATCTCTGTTGGTAGTGCTGTCACAATTGTTCACCAGTTGGGATATTCAAAGGTTTGTTCCCGCTGGGTCCCTCGTTGTCTAACCGAACACCATAAAGAGCAAAGGACAACCATCTGTGCGGAATTGCTTGCTCATCATGTGGCTGAGGGTGACAATTTCTTGCCAAAGATTGTTACAGGCGATGAAACATGGGTTCATCACTTCGAACCTGAAACAAAACGGCAATCAATGGAGTGGCGCCACACCCACTTCCCTACCAAGAAAAAGTTTAAAGCCATACCCGCAGCTGGTAGAGTCATGGTTACAGTCTTCTGGGACGCTGAAGGGGTTATTCTGTTCGATGTCCTTCCCCATGGTCAAACGATCAACTCTGAAGTGTATTGTGCTACTCCTCAGAAATTGAAGAAACGACTTCAGCGTGTTCGTAGGCACAAAAATCTGAACGAACGTCTCCTTCTTCATCACAACGCAAGACCTCACACAAGTCTTCACACCCGAGAGGAGCTGACAAAACTTCAGTGGACTGTTCTTCCTCATGCACCCTACAGCCCCGATCTCGCACCGTCGGATTTCCATATGTTTGGCCCAATGAAGGACGCAATCCGTGGGAGGCACTACGCGGATGATGATGAAGTTATTGATGCAGTACGACGTTGGCTCCGACATCGACCAGTGGAATGGTACCGTGCAGGCATACAGGCCCTCATTTCAAGGTGGCGTAAGGCCGTAGCATTGAATGGAGATTACGTTGAAAAATAGTGTTGTGTAGCTAAAATATTGGGGAATAACCTGGTGTATTTTAATGCTGAATAAAACAACCCCTGTTTCAGAAAAAAAAATGTGTTGCATAACTTATTGAACCGCCCTCGTATCTGTGGTCTAGTTTTGCACAAAATAGGCTTATTTTCTATCTGTCAATTGCCTTTTATTTCAGAACGACCGGTGCGGGGCAACGTTGTCCATCCTGAGAACGTATGTGATACTTTCACAGTAATCCGTCCTAATGAAACTATTAGTTCAATATCATATTTTAAAAACACATTCATTTTATATGAATGAACTAACTGTATGTCAGTGGTGTCGTTTGTAAGGAGTCAATTTATGAATATTCATTAGGAAGGCAGAAGTGGTCGTCCGTGTGCTGTTATCGAACCAGTGCAGTAAATTGGCGGAAAATTTGATACAAAGTTGTTTACATTACATCACTAACTGTCTGAGAACTTTCGGCACATTTCTCGGAGAGTTTTGCTTGAGATCTTGTGTAAAAATTACTATACCACAATTTCTGTGTTCGTTGGGTTCGAACACTCTTTTCTGAGAATCACAAAACTCAACAGATAACTGCTTCGCGTTTCTCTGGTTTGCGTTACAACGCTATAGAAGAAGACCTACTGAACTGAATCGTGACCGGAAAAGGTATTCAGACAGCATGTCTGTGGAAGACTGTCTGAGGCACCTGCTAAGAGATATTCCTTATTGTTATTTGATGTTTTAAACAATGAAATGTAATAACAACTAGACTTCGGTCATTTCAGCTATAAAAAAGTGCATCGTGAAGGATAAATGGTATTAGTTTAATTTAAAATGTCTAGCATCATCTGAGGGTATAAAATAACAGCCTCTAAGTAACAACTTCCCTTGTTTAAATGGTTAACGCAACTGTTCAGTTTAGTAAAAAACGAAGAAAGATCATACCCTCCATTACAGAAAAAAGCTAAAAAGAACCATCTTAGGATATGAAATACTTTGTGAAGTTTTCTGTTGTTACCAGAGGGCAAGACAATCATCAGGCAGTGTGTTCTTCTCATAATTATTAATCAGTGCGGATCAGCAGTAATAATTACTAATACGAAAAAATGGTTCAAATGGCTCTGAGCACTATGGGACTCAACTGCTGAGGTCATTAGTCCCCTAGAACTTAGAACTAGTTAAACCTAACTAACCTAAGGACATCACAAACATCAATGCCCGAGGCAGGATTCAAACCTGCGACCGTAGCGGTCTTGCGGTTCCAGGCTGCAGCGCATTTAACCGCACGGCCACTTCAGCCGGCTTACTAATACGAAGTAGTTATATGGAATACATCTTCCTCTACGAAGCTGGCGCATGTCGTCAGTTTCAAGCAGGACTTATGCAGAATTCAGAAGAAACCTTATGCTACGAAGACATTATTAATAAATAGTTTTGTTGTTGTTGTTAAGTGTTAAATAAGTTATACATTTATAAATCCGTGAAAATCCAAATCGCAGGTGAACATGTCACGTAATTATTTGGAATGAAACCACGTCAAAGAACCTACTGTAGGATGGAAGATGTGATGATAGTCATACATATGCATAAGATAAAATGTACCTCCCTTTATTAAGAAGCATGGTTCGATGTTGATTTATACGTTTTTAGCGATGGAGAACACAAACTTAGATTAAGGAAAAGGAGAACGATGGCATTAGCCGAAACAGTATTTGTTTGTAAGTGAACTGTTTCTCATAAGCTATCAGCGTAATCAGTAGTGGGCACATAAAAATGGTTCACATAAAAAAGTTCTCGGCTTTCGGCTGACCATAAATTACAAACTTTTAGACTTCTGCAGGTAACGTAGTTAATGGAAATGAGTTGTAATTAACGGATACAGTCAGTGGCTGTGAAAGCGAATGGAAGATGTATTGAGAGAATTCCAGAAAAGTTTACTGCATCCGCTAAGAAGACTGCATATAACATTATCGTGCAATTTTTTCTTGAGAATTCTTCATATTTGGCTTTATAATGAAGTCTGCCTCAAGGAAAATTTCAAAGAAAACTTTCCAATAGATACATTACAGCTTAGTTCAGGCCACGAATATGTTAAAAGAATTTGAAGAGGGAACATTATTAAATAAATTTAAAGAGTCAGTGTTTCAAATTAGTAATGTTGTGGTCATCAGTCAGAAGACTGTTTTAATGCAGCTTTCCATGCTACACTATCCTATGCAAGTCTCTTCATCTCCGAATAACTATTGCAACTTACATCCTCTTGAATCTGCTAATTGAATTCATGTCTTTGTCTCCATCTATGATTTTTACCCCCAATTTTGCCCTCATGTCTCAAAATGTCTCCTATCAACCTTTCCCTTCTTGTAGTCAGATTGTGCCACAAGTTTCTTTTCTCCCCACTTCTATTCAGTACTTCCTCATTAGCTACTTGATAGACTCATTTTCAGCATTCTTCTGTAGCACCATATTTCAAAAGCATCTATTATTTTCTAGTTTAAGCTATTTATCGCGTATGTTTCAGTTTCAAATATGCATAAGCTCCATAAAAATACTTTCAGAGAAGATTTGATAAAACTTAAACCTATATTCGATATTAACAAATTTCTCTTCTTCAGAAAAGCTTTTCTTGCCATTGTCAATCTACATTTTGTGTCTTCTCTGATTTTGCCGTCATCGGTTATTTTATTGTACAAATAGCAAAATTAATCTACTACTCTGTCTCGTTTGCAAATCCGATTCCTTCAGCATCACCTGATTTAATACGACTAGATTCCCTTGTCGTTGTTTCGCTTTTGCTGAAGTTCATCTGTTCAGATTTAGAAACAACGGAAGAGAATACCAACTAGAGAATTATGTTATTTTTATGGCCTCGTTATCATGTACAGTTCGTCTTAATATGGAAAAGTAGGATGTCTTACTTGAAAACAATCAATTTATTAGGTCGAATAAATAAATATTTAAACATACCCAGACGGTATTTTCTTTCACTACATCAGCAGTGGTCAAAGTTTCTCTACTCTGTGACGTTTAGGAAGAGTCCTACCATCTCCCTTGTATACTGTATGTAGCATTATGATCATAAGAAGAAGATAAGAGAGACTCAAGTCATAGGACTACGAAGAGTTTATCATATTGTGCTCCTGGACACAGAATTTGTTTTGCATCTCCGTATTTCTGGTTCAAACGCACTGAATGACTACACGTTCCAGAAATTTACTACACAGCCACCCTCGTTCACTTAAGCTTGCTGTCAGTCATTGAACTCACTTAGTGCAAGGTCTCATTAGCTTACAAGGAACACAGAAGAGTGCTCAAGTAAAGGAGAGTTAAATAATCTTTTATTATTCAGTAGCTTAGTTTTTCTTAAACGAATTTCTGTAGCTTTATTGAGTTGTCAGAATTTTACAAAACCAACATTTACGCTCAGGTTAGTTTATGTTTATTAACGAGTTTATCTTATATTAAGGGTCATTGTATTTCAGTTAATATTTATCATAATGGGTCCTTACTTATTTCAAAATCAATTAAGAGTGAATACCGATAAGAATTCGGTCGGAGAATTTTAATCAGTTTTAGATTCACTGTCTCCTACTACATATTTCTTGAAAGATTACACTTCCAGACAACTGGATTTATCAAAAGAACAAATTCTACATTTATTAGCATTTTCCCAAAAAAACCGTTTCAATTTTCTAAATTTTGTGTCACACGTTATTTTAGTGTCTTTCATGACGTTCCTCATTTTTTCTGTGACTTTTTTCCTACTTTATTGCTGAAAATCAAGGCACACGCCAGGACGGTTTACACAATAATAACAGACACTAGAAGTAACGCCGTAGAGGAAAAACCAAAGGTGTAATCTATACTCAGTCAGAATTCAGAGAATTAGTCATTATGGCTAAGATTCTCCCAAACTGCTTGAAGTAATAATAATAATAATATATGGAACAAAGTTTAGGCAAACCACACAACTGATGGAGTGTCTCTTGAAACTGCGATAAGCTGTAAGTTTAATCCTGGATGGTAGATTATATACAGGGTGCTTCAGAAGTGATGGTCAATATTTAGGGATATAACCTCTAAAATGAATATTTTAAGAGCTATGAGGAATTCTTCATCTTCAATCTACATCTACATCTACATGGTTACTCTGCAATTCACACTTAAGTGCCTGGCAGAGGGTTCATCGAACCGTTTTCATACTTCTCTACCATTCCACTCTCGAATGGCGCGTGGGAAAAAGGAACACCTAAGTCTTTCCGTTCGACCTCTGATTTCTCTTATTTTATTATGATGATCATTTCTCCCTGCATAGGTGGGTGTCAACGAAATATTTACGCATTCCCAAGAGAAAGTTGGTGACTGAAATTTCGTAAATAGATCTCGCCGCAAAGAAACCCGCCTTTGTTTCAGTGACTGCCACTCCAACTCGCGTATCATGTCAGTGACACTCTCGCCCCTATTGCGCGATAACAAGAAACGAGCTGCCCATCTTTGCACTTTTTCGATGTCCTCCGTGAATCCTACCTGACAAGGATCCCACACTGCCCAGCAATATTCCAGCAGAGGACGGACAAGTGTAATGTAGGCTGTCTCTTTAGTGGGTTTGTCGCATCTTCTAAGCGTTCTACCAACGAAGCGCAGTCTTTGTTTCGCCTTCCCCACAATATTATCTATGTTGTCTTTCCAATTTAAGTTGCTCGTAATTGTAATTCATAGGTATTTAGTCGGATTGACAGCCCTTAGATTTGTGCGATTTATCGTATACCCAAAATTTATCGGATTTTTTTAGTACCCATGTGGATGACCTCGCACTTTTCTTTGTTTAGTGCTAATTGCCACTTTTCGGACCATTCAGAAATTCACTCTAGATCATTTTGTAATTGGAATTGATCGTCTGATGATTTTACTAGACGGTAAATTACAGCGTCATCTACAAACAATCTAAGGGGGCTGCTCAGATTATGACCTAGATCATTTACATAAACCAGGAACAGCTGCGGGCCTAAGACGCTGCCTTGCGGAACGCCAGATATCACTTCTGTTCTACTCGATGATTTACCGTCTGTCACTACGAACTATGACGTCTCTGAGAGGAAATCGCAAATCCAGTCACACAACTGAGACGATACTCCATATGTACGCAATTTGATTAATAGTCGCTTGTGAGGAACGGTATCAAAAGCGTTATGGAAATCTAGGAATATGGAATCGATCTCAGATCCCTTGTCGACAGCACTCATTACTTCATGGGAATAAAGAGCTAGCTGTGTTGCACAAGAACGATATTTTTTTTGATCTGTGTTGGTTATGTATCAATAATGTATCGATAATGTGAAACAAATCTCTTCTAGAGCAAGCTCTTTGCTTTCCATATTTTGGGAAGTGGTTGTACGGACCAAAATACACAAAAATATCCCGTAAACATGTGCTCTAAAACGCATACTCTAGAAGTCATGAGCACTTGTTCATTAGAAGAGTTGTGTTTCAAAGTAGCGAAGGTGAACAGGTGCTCACTGCTCTTAAGATATGCATTTTAGAGCACATGTTTGCTGGACTTTTGGTCAATACTACCACTTCCCAAAATATGGAAAGCCAAGAGGTTGGAGTGGAAGAGATTTGTTTCACAGCACCGAAGTTCAAGAATTACTCATAATTTTTAAGGTATGCACCTTAGAGAACATGTTTACTTGATTTTATTTTTTTGTTTCCAATGATCATTCCTGTCATATTCCTGAATGTTGACCATCACTTCTGATACACTCTGTATACAAAAATGAACCAAGCTTACGAAATATAATGTTTCATTGTTCATAAGCCACAGTACATGTGAGTAAGTATGAATAAGACGTCATTCATAACCTGCAACAACACATAATCAGTGAACATTATGGAGGCAATGAAACATAAGACTAGAAGGCAGTAATAATACCAAAACTCTTGTTAGGTACAGCCGTCATTTAAGGCGGGTACACACTGAAGTAATGTGAACAATACATCACGGAACGGAGTCGTTTAATCGAAACCCTGTTCCGCAACTTTTACGGGTTACAAAGTCAGAATTAATACATTTAGAAGTAGAGCATATGTTTTGCTTTATTATAAAAAAAATTACTCTGCACATGAGCCAACGTGTCCCTTGGGTGACTGTGGACTTCTTCTGTAGTACACACGTAGATACAGGCCGGAAGGGTGGAAGACTCAGATGGCAGAGGTCGCTACCCGCCTTAATCTCAGAAGCCGAGTGACGTTGAAGGCACCCCAACCTCAAGTATTTACGAAACACTGCTTCCTGCTGTTGACTCGCGTATTGCTTCTCGCGGACCCCCCTTTCCCTTGAGATCTCGTGTCCCTATTGTTTCGTTGCTGCTGCAGTCAAGCGCGAGCAGAACCGTAAGACAGCTCCCCAGGAAGTGAAGACTGGGCGGTAATTTCTGTTTGTTCTCTTTTCCTCCGTCTTTTCCGCTTTCCTCTGTAGCCCACGTCTTACGCACAGATTTTCCCCGTTCTTAGGTCCCGTCTTCCGTTTCCTACTTCTCCCTCTTGTGCGTAAGCCGGTGGTGGTTTCTTCGAGCGTGTGATGCAAATTTCCTTTACTTGTTTGCATTGTCGGGATCTGTGTGTTAAGGGGGCAGTGACTTGTGCAGTTTTCTTGCGCAGGCTCTATCAAACTTTGTTTAGCACTGTTCCCGCTTTTCTTAAACGAGCTCGAGGGCGCCACGACATCTCCAAAGAGCTAACGTACTGTCAAAAGTTCTCCGTTATTCAGATTTTCATACTGTTAGAGCCGTCTAGGCGCAAGTGACTCTATTTCAACGCAGCACTATATTCTGTTTAATAAATTCACTTTATTCGTTTGAAATTACTTTTGGCTGAAAGAAGTGACACGAATTAAGATTATTTCTCAATCCGTATCACTATGCTGCATGTACTTTAAAGCGTAATTAATTTATCATGTTTGTTTTATTTATTTGCACGTGAAACTAACGACAAACCAGTAAAAATGTTGCTGTGGTTAGGAAAAAGCAGCTAAAAGAAGTTGTTTGCCTTTGGAAAATTGAAAAATTCTGCTGCTTTACTGGGCTATTGAGTATCTAATGGAACCGGTGTAATATATGAAAAAATGCGCTTGAATATAGAGACATGCTTGGACTAATGAGCTTCTCTTACTATCTGTATAAATGATCTTGTGTACTATAATCCGGAATACTGTGCGCGATTAGATTGTTTATATCGTTTATTATTGTAGGCCCATTTCGACGTGGTTGCCATCTTCACTGTCTTGATATCCATCTGACATCCATGTCTGAGTTACTGTGACACTATTAGATAAGTTTCCTGCTTTGATGTTGTTCGAGCTATAGTAGATCTTAAACATGCGTTGGAGCAGTTATCTGTGTAGTTATCGAATTATGAAAGTTTGTTTCGTAATGACATTGCGTAACAGCTGTTCTGATATCCAGTTGGTGTGATGAATGGTAGCTAGCCCTAAAATGTGGAAAAACTTAAGTTAATGCGGATGAGTAGGAAGATCAAACCTGTAATGTTCGGATACAGTATCATTACTATCTTGAAAGAGATTTTCACTCTGCAGCGGAGTGTGCGCTGATATGAAACTTCATGGCAGATTAAAACTGTGTGCCCGACCGAGACTCGAACTCGGGACCTTTGCCTTTCGCGGGCAAGCGCTCTACCATCTGAGCTACCGAAGCGCGACTCACGCCCGGTACTCACAGTCTTACTTCTGCCAGTATCTCGTCTCCTACCTTCCAAACCGGGGCGTGAGTCGTGCTTCGGTAGCTCAGATGGTAGAGCGCTTGCCCGCGAAAGGCAAAGGTCCCGAGTTCGAGTCTCGGTCGGGCACACAGTTTTAATCTGCCAGGAAGTTTCATTACTATCTTGCTTGACGCAGTCAAATCGTTTAAATGTCTGCGGGTAACGTTGCAAAGCTATGTAAGGTGGATCGAACATGTGAGAACTGTAGTAGGAAAGGCGAATGTTCGACTTCGGTTTATTGGGAGAATTGTAGGAAAGAGTGGTTAACGTGTACAGGAGACCGCATATAGGTCTGTGGTGCAACCTATTCTTGAGTACTGCTCGAGTGTTTGGCATCCATATAACGTCGGATTAAGGAAGACGTTGAAGCAATTCAGAGCTGGGTTCCTAGATTTGCTAACAGTAGGTTCGAACAACACGGTAGTGTTACGGAGATGCACCGGGAACTCAAAGGGGAACCCCCTGAAGAGGAGGCGAGATTCTTTTCGAGAAACTATTGAGAAAAATTAGAGAACCTGCGTTTGACGCTGACTGCCGAACGATTGTAGCGCCGCCAACATACACTGAGCCCAAGGACCACGAAGATAAAATACGAGAAATTAGGGCTCATGCAGGGACATATACACAGTCATTTCTTTCTCGCTGCATTTGCGAGTGGAACAGGAAAGTAAATGACAAGCAGTGGCACTGGGTACCCTCCGCTACGAACCGGACAGTGTCTTGCGGAGTATCTACAGGGTGTTTCAAAAATGACCGGTATATTTGAAACGGCAATACAAACTAAACGAGCAGCGATAGAAATACACCGTTTGTTGCAATATGCGTGGGACAACAGTACATTTTCAGGCGGACAAACTTTCGAAATTACAGTAGTTACAATTGTCAACAACAGATGGCGCTGCGGTCTGGGAAACTCTATAGTACGATATTTTCCACATATCCACCATGCGTAGCAATAATATGGCGTAGTCTCTGAATGAAATTACCCGAAACCTTTGACAACGTGTCTGGCGGAATGGCTTCACATGCAGATGAGATGAACTGCTTCAGCTGTTCAATTGTTTCTGGATTCTGGCGGTACACCTGGTCTTTCAAGTGTCCCCACAGAAAGAAGTCACAGGGGTTCATGTCTGGCGAATAGGGAGGCCAATCCACGCCGCCTCCTGTATGTTTCGGATAGCCCAAAGCAATCACACGATCATCGAAATATTCATTCAGGAAATTAAAGACGTCGGCCGTGCGATGTGGCCGGGCACCATCTGGCATAAACCACGAGGTGTTCGCAGTGTCGTCTAAGGCAGTTTGTACCGCCACAAATTCACGAAGAATGTCCAGATAGCGTGATGCAGTAATCGTTTCGGATCTGAAAAATGGGCCAATGATTCCTTTGGAAGACATGGCGGCCCAGATCAGTACTTTTTGAGGATGCAGGGACGATGGGACTGCAACATGGGGCTTTTCGGTTCCCCGTATGCGCCAGTTCTCTTTATTGACGAAGCCGTCCAGGTAAAAATAAGCTTCGTCAGTAAACCAAATGCTGCCCACATGCATATCGCCGTCATCAATCCTGTGCACTATATCGTTAGCGAATGTCTCTCGTGCAGCAATGGTAGCGGCGCTGAGGGGTTGCCGCGTTTGAATTTTGCATGGCGCATGAGACGATACGTGGACGTTGGCGTCATTTGGACCGCAGCTGCAACACGGCGAACGGAAACCCGAGGCCGCTGTTGGATCACCTGCTGCACTAGCTGCGCGTTGCCCTCTGTGGTTGCCGTACGCGGTCGCCCTACCTTTCCAGCACGTTCATCCGTCACGTTCCCAGTCCGTTGAAATTTTTCAAACAGATCCTTTATTGTATCGCTTTTCGGTCCTTTGGTTACGTTAAACCTCCGTTGAAAACTTCGTCTTGTTGTAACAACACTGTGTTCTAGGCGGTGGAATTCCAACACCAGAAAAATCCTCTGTTCTAAGGAATAAACCATGTTGTCCACAGCACACTTGCACGTTGTGAACAGCACACGCTTACAGCAGAAAGACGACGTATAGAATGGCGCACCCACAGACTGCGTTGTCGTCTATATCTTTCACATCACTTGCAGCGCCATCTGTTGTTGAAAATTGTAACTACTGTAATTTCGAAAGTTTGTCCGCCTGAAAATGTACTGTTGTCCCAAGCATATTGCAACAAACGGTGTATTTCTATCGCTGCTCGTTTAGTTTTTATTGCCGTTTCAAATATACCGGTCATTTTTGAAACACCCTGTATGTAGATGTAGATGTAGAAGTAGATGTACTGGCAGCTGAGTCAATGTCATAGCAACTGAGACATCGATATGATATAACTTGAAGATGGCAATAACCCAAAGAAACCTACAGTAATAAACAATATTATAACACACAGCTGTGCCTTGGCCTTATAACATGATATATAATGTCCTTATATGACATACTCGTACACTACACAACGCGCCCGGATGAATACATAATATACAAACTTTAGCTGATATCACGTAAGACAGCCTGTCTTTTAGTGACATTCCACCAAACAACGTAAAACAACTTTATATATTGAAAACTGAATGCAGAGTGAAGCTTAATCCAGTTCAGAGTGAAAACAGAGTCGGATAAAGAGCATCCGTGGTTGCCCTGATAGCTTGGAAGTTTTTATGATACAGTGTTGTAGCAGAAAAACCTGGTGCTGAATAACTTACCGCTCATTTTCCGTCTTCCTAAGTCAGATCACACAAAAATAAATACAAAAAACCGCTCTGTGATGTCAACTGATGTTCCTGCATGTACGCCAGCGCTTTGATGAAGAACCATTTCAGTTAGAAACTACGACAGAAATAGTAGTTATTTGAGTGTCTAAGATATTTAACGGTAGGCAACTGATTTACACATTACAGTATTACACTACTTACGAAGCTATTGAATCTTTATTAGGATTTAATAATAGTGATTTTATTCATCATTTTAAAATAAAATTTGGCTTCCTTTCGTTTTCACGGTTCTAGAATTATTTTTGTCTCTGTGCTTCGTGGTATCACTGAAGTTATGAATAGCACTGGAATCAGTTGTTTGTCAAGAATGGTTTCAGGCGCTAGTAGTAGTCCAGCCAAGTATTCATGCTGATTTGAAACATTCTTTGTATTTCACAATTAATATGTGCACACGATTGTGATTGTACCTAATCGCTATAGCTGACCATTCCTTGTGTTGTAATGTTTATTAAATGGGTAAATGAGAAGATTTCCACGAAGCATAGATAATCGAACTTACTGAATGTCTAACAAACATGTGTGATTCACACTGATTTAGTCTGCTGCAATTGACTGAGCAAAAGAATGTACGACGCTGCATAGTTTGTTTAGTGTTGCCAACGTTGTATGCTTTGTGGTTTTGTGTAGCGAAAAAGATTCTAAAACGTAATTCGGTTGCTACAGAGACACAATCTATTAGTCTACAGGAGTGTCATAGAGTACAAAACCGCCTGTGGTGTTCTTATAAAATTAGAAAAATTATGTTGGTCGAGGAGCGTACCTAAGTAAGATCCGTAGTCAGTTTGATTTTTAAGCTTGTCTAGTTTATATGACTTCCTCTAAGAGTGGTCTAAATACGACCTATACAATCGGGAGAAACTGCTCTAAAAGTAAAACTTTGCTTTTCACGACCGAGTCTATGAGAACCTTCATTAGTTAACGAAGCGGAAGGAAAAACCAGCTCTGAGATCCACAGAAATATCAATAATAAATAATATTGTACCGGCACATGTCGACTACTAACAAGTACTGCCGTAGAAGTAATAATAGGCGAGTGTGTTTCAGGTTTAATTACCGAGCTAAGCGCGCCATGCGTTTGCCATACGCAGACTACAAGCTTTATTGACTAACCACGATTCGTAGATATATTTCGACTGCGGAACTAGCAGGTGATCTAACCTCCGAACCCATATACGTCAGAAGAGAAATGCGCAACATTGTTTAAGGTGGCTTGGTTCTTGCTTCCTACGAGGTATCCAAATGAAGCTGGCATCACAAAAAGGAATTTCTATTCAGTTCACAACAACCTTGAGAGATGGCAGCTGAAACTGCCAAAACAAGATATAGCTTATTCTTTGTATTGAAACTTTTGTCCTCTTGGCATGGAGGCCGACGATGCCGTTCTTGAGAAACGTGGTAATTGCGCGTATAGCATCCGTGACACTTTATTTTCTAGCTTATCTGTGGTTACCATTAACGCCTAACGTCTCGACAAGGTCCTAACAGTAACAACCCAAACAAGGAACATTATAATACAACAGCAAATTCTTCTATGAGACGTTACCGTACCAATTACCGCACAGTCTGCCGTAAGATAATGCGACAACCATAAGCCGAGACAGGAATCAGCGATTTATTCCATACGTTTATGTGGCCACGAAAGGCAGGGATTCAGTGAAATGATAATTGCAGTATTTATCCATGTGGTGGTATATTTTCTGACTGGAATGAAGGTTTCATTATTTTTGTTGTCATACAGGGAAGCAGCAAACACTTAAAAATCAAATTAAACCTGCAAGCATTCACTTTCATTTAATATTCCCTTACAAATTATGGGTTTACAGTACTTACGAACCATCTACGTAGCACTAAAATTGTCTTAAATTTTACCACAAGCTTATGTAGCTTGTAATAAGAAGAAATTCGGATCTTCCCGTCGTTTTAAGTATTCAGTCTTTCTCCTGAATCTGTGAAAAACAGTACGGAATAGCCAGACACTGTGCTCACACTCACCAGCTGGGGCGTTTTACCGTCTCATAACTTAATATCAACAACATGCAAAAGGACACTGCACACAAAATTAATTTACGTTTCTTACAAGAAGCAAAAAATCATAAAGCGCAGGTAGCGCATGTATGGTACTTGAATTACGTAACCATTACGACACCTCATCTCAACCCCTCGATACCAGCAATATTCTACAGTGTTTCTGTAAAATAGTTAACATATTTCTGTGACAACATTCAGATTTGATTTCATTAATGTAGAGGTACTTCGATACATCGATATGTATATATTGCAATGATAATATTCTTATGTGTACTCTTTGTTTTGTCACTATGATCTTTGACGTACTTGTAACTCGGATTTTTGGGCGCGTAAGCGGTTATTAGAGAGTCCAGCTGCGGTCGTCATGTTAAAAAGACGCAAATTGTAGTCAGTTTATGAAATGTGAACTTTAACAGTGAGGAAGATATTTTCAAGTGTGTTTTATATTCTGAAGTGATGTTTTGGAACGAGTTACGTGATGTTGCAACAAAAGTAATAAAAAAGAAGTGTAACTTAAATACGGAGCGCTGATTACTTTTTTACATCACCATTGTCCTAACTTGCAAAAGTTTAATCTTCAAGAATTGTTTATGAAACACATCTATAAAACTTTTGAATATCGCAGAATAACACCTAGGCCTCTTTGCATCCGAGCTTGGAATCATCACTACCTAGATTTTCGACGATTGAGCCATGAGTTCACAACGAGACCAGCGTGGGAAACACGAAAAGATGAGTGCCTAGTTTATCCATTATTTCAAGAAATGACTTTATTAACTGTGCTCTAATGACACCTGCCACATAATATAACTTTATTGTTGCCCGAAAATGCAATATTTAGCAGCATGAGCAACACTACAATCATAACTAATTTTTGACCTTTGTTGTGGTAGGATTGATAGACGCGGGAATAGTGTAATTTTCAACCCAGGCAGAAAAACTGGCCTCAAACACGGAGTTATTCGTGTACTGTTCGTTCTGTGCAGAGTTTGAGACACTCGTTCGGGAGCCAGTTATAGGATGGTCGATTCTGTAGTGAACACAGAAAGCTCAAATAATACATTAATCTTTAAATGCTTACAGGTATATGTATTACAATACAACATATCCATTAAAATATGAATAAGTACACCAGCTGCACGAAAGGATACGTCATAATTACTTTTATGCAGTAATGCCGAATCAAATAAAATCTTGATAAAATATGAACCTTACGCAAAGGCTGGCAACTTGCAATTGATGTAAAGAAAAGCAAAATTGTATGTTACACAACCAGTGGAAAAAGTTTGGTACGGGCAGACTACACGATTACTGCTTCAGAACTAGGGTCAGTCACACCTTACACATATTTAGGGGTAACAGCACGCAGGTAGGCATTACACCTGTCATAAGACTGTTAAGTTAGAAAAAGAAAACCCATCCCCACCAGAGAAACGTCATACATACGTATTACACAAAAAGTTAAAATATGAGTACATGTGGAACAAAGAATACACGATTCACAACTTCCTGCCGTAAAGTGACTTCCATCTGTGCTGACTGGAGCGGCTTTCTGATGCACAATGTAGCTAAAAATTATAGGCAAACCGTAATGAGTTAATTCAGGCATGTTCTTGTGAGTTTAGTACAATTCTGAGTTACTTGTGTAACCAGTCAATTATAACTGGGACATTGCCTGACTGGCTAAAATATGCAGATGTTAAGCCTCTATTCAAGAAAGGGGATAAAGAGATACCATCAAACTACAGACCGATTTCACTTTTGCCAGCATTCTCAAAAATTTTAGGAAAAGTAATGTACAGGCAACTTCTCAACCATCTGACCACAAATAACATATTATCAAGAACACAGTTTGGATTTCTGAAGGGTTCTGATATCGAGAAGACTATTTGCACCTACAGTGAAAATGTGCTTATTTAATTAAATAACAAGTTACAAGCAACAGGTATTTTCTGTGATTTGTCAAAGGCATTCGATTGTGTGAACCACAACATCCTTTTAAATAAATTAGAATTCTATGGTGTCAAAGGCAGTGCTGCAAAATGGTTCAAGTCATACCTCGCTAACAGGAAACAAACGGTGTTAGTGCAAGGGACTAGTGAGTTAAGTCATCAGTCATCATCAGAATAGCAAGAAATTACATTTGGTGTCCCACAAGGATCCATCTTAGGGCCATTGCTTTTCCTTGTGTACATTAATGATCTCTCATCAGTTACACTGCCAGAAGCAGAGTTCGTTTTCTTTGCAGATGACACAAGTATTGCAATAAATAGTATGTCGAGTGTAGTTCTAGAAAGATCTGCTAATGATATTTTCATGGATATTAATAAATGGTTTAAAGCCAACTCACTGACATTAAACTTCGAAAAGACTCACTATATGCAAGTCAGAACCTGTAAGAGGTTTCCGCCCAGCATATGCATTAAGTATGAAGAAGAGAAGATGGAAGTGGTTGACAGTCTTCAATTCCTGGGATTACAACTTGATAAGAAATTCAGTTGGGAGGAGCACACCACAGAACTGCAGAAACGCCTTAACAAATCTGTATATGCAATTCGAGTGTTAGCAGACATAGGCGACATAAAAATGAAAAAGCTTGCATACTTTGCCTACTTACATTCCATAACGTCATATGGTATTATATTTTGGGGTAACTCATGAAGTCAAACAAAAATTTTCAGAGTCCAAAACCGTGTAATACGTACTATTTGTGGAGTAAATTCACGGACGTCCTGTAGAAACCTCTTCAAAGAACTGGGTATACTAACTACTGCCTCTCAGTAAATTTACTCGTTAATGAAATTTGTCCTAAATAACATATATCTTTTTCCAACAAACAACTCAGTTCATACATACAATACCAGGAACAAATATGATCTGCAAAAGGACTTAAAAGCACTTACTTTAGTTCAAAAAGGGGTTCACTGCTCAGGAACACTCATCTTCAACAATTTGCCAGCAAACATAAAAAATTTAGTTACGAATAAAGATCAGTTTAAAAGGAGCCTGAAAGACTTACTAGTGGCCAACTACTCCTACTCCATTGACGAATTTTTTAATAGAAACAAATGATGTATTGTATATATTCATACTATTACTATTGTTATTTCAGCTTAAAAAAATAAATAAAAATAAATAAATAAATTTGACATGTTCTACATCCACGAGGATCTCCTCAGCACGGATCTATGGAACGAAAAACTAATCTAATCTAATCTAATCTAATCTAGTTATTGCTCATCACGAACGGTCGCTGCCACATGGTCGAGATCTTTTTACATTGACAATTACAGCATCATTATTATCTGCGCATACTACCTCAGCACTACATAGGTGCCCATTAAAAATGTAACAGCAGGAAGTAAGGCAAATTACGAAATTTTAGTTTTTATCTATATACACGATGGTCAGAAACAGTCTGAAAAACTTGTAAGGGTGTTGCAGGGTAGGATGCGCCGAGAAATAAGTGCTAAGAAATATTTCGACGCGTTGCACCATTTCCAATGTAATTAGTACCTTGCAAGAAACAGTGTCGCCAAACGTGTCTTCGTCTGGGTTCTTGAAAACGAACAAACGTAGCTTTTGCTGATGTAGCTTAAATTTATCTTTTCGAAAAAAGGTAATGAGCATTTAAACAAGTGGTAGGAACTCACGGATGCACATATGTCTGTGCATTGCCGCACTTTGACGCGTGCAAGAGCTTAAATTTTCGGGCAACAATCTTATTGGCTAACTGCAGTGCTATTTAAACCAGAAAGAGCGGAACGGTTTTTTTTAACAATTATTTCTCAACAAAACCTACCCTGCAACACCCTTACAAGCTTTTGAGACTGTCTCTGCCCACCCTATATAGTGCAGAAGGAAGAACACATGATTGTATCTTTAGGTGAATTTGGGTTGCACATGGTGCGACCTTTATTAAACAGAAGTGCCACTTCTAGACGATAGGTACGTGTGCGGATTTTCGTACTTCTTGAATTCTGTGACAGAGTTTAGCAATGACAGTGCCATGGAGCTTTCGTGCCAGTCTGTTTGCAATCCACGTCTAGATAATTTTACTTGGTGGAAGATCTATAGAATGCGCTGGCCACGACAACAGACAAATTCCTTCTGTATCGAGATATGTCAAGACAGACTGGGCGACATGCGGTCTAGCGTCACCTTGTTTAAAGGCATCAACACAGAGACCTCAAAGATAACCAACAGCCACCAGCCTAAACGGAAATATAATGGTTCTCAGTGAAATCCCCGGCTATACGAACCACACGGCGGCCTGTGCGCTGTGAACAGTTCCCGTTCCCAACGGAGGGCGAGTTCATTCGTTTGTGCCACCTTTCGGTGATGACAGAATCAACTCGCACGCCATGCAGTCTTTCTCAAACGATTTTACAGAAACTATTCGGTAAAAAAAAAATCATTTTTATTTTACTTGTAGCATTGTACGTCAGGTTCATTACGATGTGTCCGTCATTTCGTAAATGGTCATATTTATTGTGATATTTACTTGGAAGTAAGAAACTGTGACATTCGGAAAATAGGGGTTCCTATGATTTTGCGTTCGGTGCATATTACGTAATACGTTGCTGCATATGAAATTCAGCTAATGTATTGAATTTTTCTTTAGGATTGAGTGGAGGTCTCTGTCACCAATCTCGAGAAAATTTCACTGACCTAGCACACTCATTTGTAATCGCACCTCGCCAGCGATAAAGCCAGAATGAAATATCCACTATTCTTAATGTTTCAGAAGTGATTTATCGAAATGAGATTTTGGCAAATTATAGCCACAAACTTTGCCATATGGTTATTATGCAAGTCGTCATTATATACAGTGTTATTCCACTAACTACAGACTTTTTCGATGAAGGAATGTAATTTTTAAGTGCCATCGACAGCTGGTGAAACGAGAAATGATATGAGTTTTGGAACAACATAAATGAAGACATTACACGTTTATTTTGTACCGACGATGTGCTTTTTCCTCAGTTCCTCACGTACTAAAGAAACTGCCCTTCCAGAATTCTCTCCCAGTTGCATCTTCACAACATGTTACTGAGGTGAGACTATCTAAACTCCACTGTGTTTTGGCAAAAGAAGCAAATTTTAACATGGTAACAAGAACAATGTGTAGATTTTACTCAAAATTCGTCACTCGTGATGCTTTTCTGAAAGTTACGATTGGTTAGCAAGCCAGGCAAAATTAAATCGATGCGTTTTCGGCCAGTCGCGCGGGGTAGCCGTGCGGTCTGGGGGGGCCTTGCCACGGTTCGCGCGGCTCCCCCCGTCTGAGGTTTGAGTCCTCCCTGGGGCATGGGTATGGGTGTGTGTGTGTTGTCATTAGTGTAAGTTAGTTCAAGTTAGATTAAGTAGTGTGTAAGGCCAGGGACCGATGACCTCAGCAGTTTGGTCCCATAGGAACTTACCACAAATTCATTTTTGGTGGAGTCCTTTTTAGATCTAACCAAAGCAGAAGTGACAATCCTTCTTAATTCCTCACCATGCAAGTGATGGCGTAGAATGGCACCACTTAATATTTACAAAAAACGCGTGTGTAGGCTTTAGTTTAGAACGGCACTTGCCCTCCTGCACTCGGAATTTCCCCTACAATGCCTGACCACTACCACTACTGCCCTCTCCACACGTCCGCTGCTCTGCTGTCTGCGCATCCACCGACCACGGTATTCTGCACAGACCCGTGTTGTGTACCTAAAGGCATCCCATATCATCACAGCAGGCGCCTGCATCACGGTAACGAATGCAACTTGGCGACGTTCGTTCTTGATGGAGCTGTCACACATGCGTAAGATCACCATGATGCTGTATGCAGGACCACGACTCACCTGAAGCTACGACACCGTTCGACTCCTGTCTCCAGTGCCATTGCTTCGTTCACCACTGCCGGTCTACTTCTCTCTGTTGCCGTGTCAGGGCAAGCCGCAACAATGGTCGTTGTGCTGACAGTCTCTGGTTCTCCGGAGGTCGCTGCATTGCCTGTGTGGACGCTTGCCTCGCTACAAAGAAAGCTGTTTCCTGGCTGAACGTGGCTGTGTAGTCCTGAACAGCCAAGGGAACAACATGCGAGGTCTCTCGAGCCGATGTTCGTTGGTGCTGTTGAGACATTGTATGCTACTGAGTATGTCCACCCCGAAAACATCAGATGCATATTCCTGTGGTGGTCTTGGGTCCACAACCAAAACAATAACTCGCAATAAGCTGCAGCCTCAGTAGGACATGATTGCGGCACTTCGAATTCCGACATATGCCGATTGTAATGGATGTGGTCAGAGATACATTTTTCTTCGACGTTTTACTGGATACAGTCAAATAAATATCCTTCCCGATCCACAGACATTCTTCGCAAAGTTTGTTGTTGTTGTTGTTTGTTGTTGTTGTGGTCTTCAGTCCTGAGACTGGTTTGATGCAGCTCTCCATGCTACTCTATCCTGTGCAAGCTTCTTCATCTCCCAGTACCTACTGCAACCTACATCCTTCTGCATCTGCTTAGTGTATTCATCTCTTGGTCTCCCTCTACGATTTTTACCCTCCACGCTGCCCTCCAATGCTAAATTTGTGATCCCTTGATGCCTGAAAACATGTCCTACCAACCGATCCCTTCTTCTAGTCAAGTTGTGCCACAAACTTCTCTTCTCCCCAATCCTATTCAATACCTCCTCATTAGTTACGTGATCTACCCACCTTATCTTCAGCATTCTTCTGTAGCACCACATTTCGAAAGCTTCTATTCTCTTCTTGTCCAAACTAGTTATCGTCCATGTTTCACTTCCATACATGGCTATACTCCATACAAATACTTTCAGAAACGACTTCCTGACACAAATCTATATTCGATGTTAACAAATTTCTCTTCTCCATAATCGATTTCCTTGCCATTGCCAGTCTACATTTTATATCCTCTCTACTTCGACCATCATCAGTTATTTTACTCCCTAAATAGCAAAACTCCTTTACTACTTTAAGTGTCTCATTTCCTAATTTAATCCCCTCAGCATCACTCGATTTAATTTGACTACATTCCATTATCCTCGTTTTTATTTTGTTGATGTTCATCTTATATCCTCCTTTCAAGACACTGTCCATTCCGTTCAACTGCTCTTCCAAGTCCTTTGCTGTCTCTGACAGAATTACAATGTCATCGGCGAACCTCAAAGTTTTTACTTCTTCTCCATGAATTTTAATACCTACTCCGAATTTTTCTTTTGTTTTCTTTACTGCTTGTGCAATATACAGATTGAATAACATCGGGGAGAGGTTACAACCCTGGCTCACTCCTTTCCCAACTATTGCTTCCCTTTCATGCCCCTCGACTCATAACTGCCATCTGGTTTCTGTACAAATTGTAAATAGCCTTTCGCTCCCTGTATTTTACCCCTGCCACCTTCAGAATTTGAAAGAGAGTATTCCAGTTAACGTTGTCAAAAGCTTTGTCTAAGTCTACAAATGCTAGAAACGTAGGTTTGCCTTTTCTTAATCTTTCTTCTAAGATAAGTCGTAAGGTTAGTATTGCCTCACGTGTTCCAACATTTCTACGGAATCCAAACTGATCTTCCCCGAGGTCCGCTTCTACCAATTTTTCCATTCGTCTGTAAAGAATTCGCGTTAGTATTTTGCAGCTGTGACTTATTAAACTGATAGTTCGGTAATTTTCACATCTGTTAACACCTGCTTTCTTTGGGATTGGAATTATTATATTCTTCTTGAAGTCTGTGGGTATTTCGCCTGTCTCATACATCTTGCTCACCAGATGGTAGAGTTTTGTCATGACTGGTTCTCCCAAGGCCATCAGTAGTTCTAATGGAATGTTGTCTACTCCGGGGCCTTGTTTCGACTCAGGTTACGTATGATTAAACAGAGAGTAAATGGTTATTTTATTCATACAATACCGCAATGCGTGTGTTGTTCAGAAGTATGATGCATTGTCCCTTTCAGTCATACATACGCATACTTGTCCGAAGGAGCATTACCTCGTACTTCTGAACAACAAAACTGTCTCCCCAATACGGGAATATGTATAATGGATGCACGAGTGCAGGTTGCAGATATATGGTTGACGACATTTGGAAGTTTGACAGTAAAGCATGGTCTGATAGCCCAGTAGTAAAGTGACCACTCGCAATAACCGGGAAACCCAGGCTTGAGTCCCGGTCAGACACAAGTTTTCAGCTTGCTCCATTGATCTAAATCGAGTCAGTTTGCAGCTAATGTCTGTCATTCGTCTATATCTTAATTGATAGTTGCTGCTGGGTGAAAAATGGTCTCTGTTCCTTTGGACATGTCCAAACACCATATATATATATATATATATATATATATATATATATATATATATATATATATATATACAAAGATGATGTAACTTACCAAACGAAAGCCTTGTATGTTGATAGAGACACTAACAAACAAACACAAACACACACACAAAATTCAAGCTTTCACAACCCACAGTTGCTTCATCAGGAAAGAGGGAAGGTGAGGGAAAGACGAAAGGATATGTCTGCTTGTGTCTGTATATGTGCGGATGGATATATGTGTGTGTGTGTGCGCGCGAGTGTATACCTGTCCCTTTTTCCCCCAAAGGTAAGTCTTTCCGCTCCCAGGATTGGAATGACTCCTTAACCTCTCCCTTAAAACCCACATCCTTTCGTCTTTCCCTCACCTTCCCTCTTTCCTGATGAAGCAACCGTGGGTTGGGAAATCTTGAATTTTGTGTGTGTATTTGTGCTTGTTAGTGTCTCTATCAACATACCAACGTTTTCGTTTGGTAAGTTACATCATCTTTGTTTTTAGATATATTTTACGCACGTGGAATGTTTCCTATATATATATATATATATATATATATATATATATATATATATAAGAGGGTTGGAACTTAAGTAGTGGCAACTACTTATTCACAACCGATACAAAAGAGTTACATGTTTGCACCTGTTACTATCCTTTAGTCACCAGCGTTGTGTAGAACCCGTTGCCAGCGATGTGGAAGGCATAGTATACCGTTGTCAGAGCCTGTTCTGTTGATGGTGTGAATCGAGCGGTCTACTGCCTGTAGAATGTCTGGAACAGTTCTGGAGCGAATGCCAAGAAGTGGTTCCTTCATCTTCGGAATCAAATCAAAGTCACAAGGACTTGAGTCCTGAGAGTATGGTGGATGGTACAGTACTTCCGAGTCCCATCGACCGAACAGAGCAGCCACAGCTTGCGCTGTATGCTCTCGCGCGTTGTCGTGCAAAATGATGGGTGGGTTGCACAGAAAGTGTCGCCGCTTCTTTCGCAAAGCTGGTCGCAGGTGATGCTCGAAAAACGAGCGGTGAAACTGTGCACTGACGAGCTGCCGTGGAGGAATGTAATGCGTTAGGATAACACCACCACAGTCGTAAACTAGAATCAGCATACCTTTCACCATACTGGGCCTCTGATGCACTTTAGACTTTCGCGGCGACCCATAATGACGCCATTCGTTGGATTGGCGTTTCAGTTTTGGCTCGTGCTATGTGGCTCAAAATGGGTCAAATGGCTCTGAGCACTATGGGACTCAACTGCTGTGGTCATTAGTCCCCTAGAACTTAGAACTACTTAAACCTAACTAACCTAAGGACATCACACACGTGCATGCCCGAGGCAGGATTCGAACCTGCGACCTTAGCAGTCGCACGGTTCCGGACTGCGCGCCTAGAACCGCGAGACCACCGCGGCCGGCCGTGCTATGTGGCCCATGTCTCATCCAGTGTGAAGACACGGCGTAAGAAAGCCAAGTGCGTCTGAGCAGCGTCGTAACGCATCCATTTCTGCATATCCGTCGAGTCATGCGGAACCCATCGTGATGCAATTTTTCGCATGCCCAGGTGAGCCTTCAGGATGCGAAGCACAGTCGTATGCGCTAATCCGGTTTTGAGGATGAGCTCACGAATCGTATGGCGTCGATCACTGTCCACTAACTCGGCAACAGCATGCACTTCTTATTCAGACGACCTGCCCGATGCATGTCTTCCACAGCCTGCCGACCTTCGTTGAATCGTTGAAGGCTTTTACCCAACGTGCGACTGTTCTGTACGGTAATGCCGATTCCCCGCACGCCTCTTGAAGACCTTGAAGACATTGTCGTGCTATACGACCTCTGGCACATTCAGTCTTGATCCAACTCCGTTGTTCCTGTTTCGAAAACATAGTGACAAAGTTACGTTAGACCACTCGCTCACAAGTGACTGTTTCCCTCGATTGTGTGCATGCTGGTGAGGTGGGACGGGCGAGTCCATTTGCTCGGAGGTAAAGTAGGTATGTCAAGAACGGACGCTATCAGCGACAATCGTAGATTCCATTGCATACTGTCTCCATAGCAGTGTTGCCACTATGTAAGTTCCAACCTATGTATATAGACAATGATCTCTCTAGTGAAGATACACACCAGGCATCTTAACTGAATCGGGGAAATGCCGCGAATAGTGAGGATAATGGGCAAGAGTCAGTATTATGTACTGTGTATTTAAACCGGGGACCTAGAAACGACGGAGAGGTTTCGTGCCGCCATAGGCCTCAGTGGTTCGCAACCCCATAACAGGCCACAGCAGTCCACCCTGTCCACCGTCGCCCCACGCCGAACCCAGCATTATTGTGCAGTTCGACCCCCAATGGGCCCCCCAGGGAACGTCTCATACCAGACGAGTGTAACCCGAAATGTACAGTAATGGTGGTGTGTGTGTGTACGCAGAGACAATGTTTGCGGAGCAATCGCCGAACTAGTGTAACTGAGGCGGAATAAGAGGAACCAGACCGCATTCGCTGAGGTAGATGGAAAACAGCTTTAAAAACCATCCACAGACTGGCCGTCACGCCAGACCTCGACACTACGAGGTACATTCAAGTTCTAAGGCCTCCGATTTTTTTGTTCCGGACTAGAAAGAAATAGAAACACGCGCATTGTTTTAAAATGAGGCCGCGTTCATTGTCAATACGCCCCAGAGATGGCAGCACAGTACGGCAGATGGAATTTTACCGCCAGCGGGGAGAATGAGAACTGTTTTAAATACTTAAAATGGCGACGTTTTCCTTACTTGAACAGCGTGCAATCATTCGTTTTCTGAATTTGCGTGGTGTAAAACCAATTGAAATTCATCAACACTTGAAGGAGACACGTGGTGATGGAGTTATGGATGTGTTGAAAGTGCGTTCGTGGGTGCGACAGTTTAATGAAGGCAAAACATCGTGTGACAACAAACCGAAACAACCTCGGGCTCGCACAAGCCAGTCTGACGACATGATCGAGAAAGTGGAGAGAATTGTTTTGGGGGATCGCCGAATGACTGTTGAACAGATCGCCTGCAGAGTTGGCATTGCTGTGGGTTCTGTGCACACAGTCCTGCATGACGACCTGAAAACGCGAAAAGTGTCATCCAGGTGGGTGCCACGAATGCTGACGGACGACCACATGGCTGCCCGTGTGGCATGTTGCCAAGCAATGTTGACGCGCGATGACAGCATGAATGGGAGTTTCTTTTCGTCGGTTGTGACAATGGATGAGACGTGGATGCCATTTTTCAATCCAGAAACAAAGCGCCAGTCAGTGCAATGGAAGCACACAGATTCACCGCCACCAAAAAAATTTTGGGTAACCGCCAGTGCTGAAAAAATGATGTCCATGTTCTGCGAGGGCGTAATCCTTACCCATTGCGTTCCAAAGGGCACTACGGTAACAGGTGCATCCTACGAAAATGTTTTGAAGAACAAATTCCTTCCTACACTGCAACAGAAACGTCCGGGAAGGGTTGCGTGTGTGCTGTTTCACCAAGACAACGCACCCGCACATCGAGCTAACGTTACGCAACAGTTTCTTCGTGATAACAACTTTGAAGTGATTCCTCATGCTCCCTACTCACCTGACCTGGCTGCTAGTGACTTTTGGCTTTTTCAAATGGTTCAAATGGCTTTGAGCACTATGGGACTCAACTGCTGTGGTCATAAGTCCCCTAGAACTTAGAACTACTTAAACCTAACTAACCTAAGGACAGCACACAACACCCAGCCATCACGAGGCAGAGAAAATCCCTGACCCCGCCGGGAATCGAACCCGGGAACCCGGGCGTGGGAAGCGAGAACGCTACTGCACGACCACGAGATGCGGGCTTTTGGCTTTTTCCAACAATGAAAGACACTCTCCGTGGCCGCACATTCACCAGCCGTGCTTGTGTTGCCTCAGCGATTTTCCAGTGGTCAAAACAGACTCCTAAACAAGCCTTCGCCGCTGCCATGGAATCATGGCGTCAGCGTTGTGAAAAATGTGTACGTCTGCAGGGCGATTACGTCGAGAAGTAACGCCAGTTTCATCGATTTCGGGTGAGTAGTTAATTAGAAAAAAAGTCGGAGGCCTTAGAAGTTGAATGCACCTCGTAATACGACGGGCGGATTAGTGCCGGGGACCGGCACGTCTTGCCGCTAGGAAAGCAGCGCGTTAGACCGCGCGGCTAGCCGGGCGGGCACCAGAGTCAGTACTTTAGTAGTGTGTGGACAAGTTGGGTCTGACGGGCGGGGTGCTAGCATAGTCCGTGCAGTAGCGGCGACCAATGTGTGTGAATGGCAAACTGGTCAGTGGAGCTGCTTATTGTGTAGGAGACCCGTGGTCTGTCAGAAATTTTCAACTGTCCACATTGGTTTAAATCAATGCCCGCTCGCGGCCAATGTCTTTCGTTTGGCTGTGATTCTACATCTACATCCATACTCCGCAAGCCACCTGACAGTGTGTGGCGGAGGGCACCTAGAGTACCTCTATCGGTTCTCCCCTCTATTCCACTCTCGTATTGTTTGTGGAAAGAAAGGTTGTCGGTACGCCTCTCTGTGGGCTCTGATCTCTCTGATTTTATCCTCATGGTCTCTTCGCGAGATATACGTAGGAGGGAGCAATATACTGCTTGACTCCTCGGTGAAGGTATGTTGTCGAAACTTCAACAAAAGCCCGTACCGAGCTACTGAGCGTCTCTCCTGCAGAGTCTTCCACTGGAGTTTATCTACCATCTCCGTAACGCTTTCACGAGTACTAAATGATCCTGTAACGAAGGACGCTGCTCTCCGTCGGATCTTCTCTATCTCTTCCATCAACCCTATCTGGTACGAATCCCACACTGGTGAGCAATATTTAAGCAGTGGGCGAACAAGTGTACTATAACCTACTTCCTTTGTTTTCGGATTGCATTTTCTTAGGATTCTTCCAATGAAGAATCTGCTTTACCGACGATTAATTTTATATGGTCATTCCATTTTAAATCACTCGTATTGCCTACTCCCTGATAATTTATGGAATTAACTGCTTCCAGTTGCTGACCTGCTATATTGTAGTTAAATGATAAAGGATCTTTCTTTCTCTGTATTCGCAGCACATTACACTTGTCTACATTGAGATTCAATTACCATTCCCTGCACCATGCGTCAATTCGTTGCAGATCCTCCTGCACTTCAGTACAATTTTCCATTGTTACAACCTCTCGATATACCACAGCACCATCCGCAAAAAGCCTCAGTGAACTTCCGATGTTATCCACAAGGTCATATATGTATGTATATTGTGAATAGCAACGGTCCTACGACGCTCCTCTGCGGCACACTTGAAATCACTCTTACTTCGGAAGACTCTCCATTGAGAGTGACATGCTGCGTTCTATTATCTAGGAACTCTTCAATCCAATCACACAATTTGTCTGATAGTCATTAGTGGCTGCTCGATGGAAAAGGTGTCTCTTCTTTTGGTCATGTTCAAATACAAATATCATAGATTTAGCTTCGAAAATGCTTTCATAATGAAATATTATCATAAAACTTTTCATCACCTTTTTAAGCCGTCAGGGATTGAATTTCCAAAAACACTGAAATACGTATTTCTTTTATATCCGACTGAGAAACCAAATACCAATTTTCGTAACACTAGTTTCAAAATTGCCTTAATAGCGGCATATTTTAAAAGAACCTTTTGTCCATTATTGCACCTGCTTAGGGGTCGAATGTCCAAAAATCCTTTCTTAAACGCTGCCTGTACTGTAAGGTGAAGAACCTTTTGTCCATTATTGCACCTGCTTAGGGGTCGAATGTCCAAAACTCCTTTCTTAAACGCTGCCTGTACTGTAAGGTGATAACGTTCTACAAATTTCACCGTTCAGTCCTTAATGGTTTGTGGTGGACGATGATAAGCCTGTGAATCAGTCAGGACATTTCTTTTGATATACCGAGATTAAAACGTGCAATAAGAACTTACTTTAAACTGAAAATTAAACACTAAAACCTTATCTTAAACGTATGTTTATAGATTCTGGAAAGACATCCGAAATTACTATTGTTATTATTCCTATAAATTTTTGATAGTCATTTGGTAACATATAGTACGTTATCTAATGGATTAATCATATATGGCTTCTGAAAAGACATCCGAAATTACTATAGTTATTATTTCCATAAATTTTTAATAGTCATTTGGGAACGTAAAGTAAGTTATGTAATGCATTAATCATACATGGCTTTATCTTTGCACGTATAGATCGATACAATAATATATCTTTGTACAGCGAGACATGGATTGATGGTCTCTGCCTAGCTTTGTGTGCGTTTAGTTGCAGTTCTAAGTAGGAGGTTCCAAGTTGCCATATGGAGAGGCTACTGGTTGCCAATATGTGAAAGCAGCCAATTCTACGAAAAAGTTTGTTAATCGTTAGTTGGGTGATGTTGTGGTGTTGTAACTAAAGTATGGAATAATGGAAATTACAGAAACAAAAAGGCTCTACAGCTATTAATTCGAAACTTTATACATGAATTGCGAAAGCTGGACGTCTCCTCTTAAAACAGGAACTACACACCGAGCAAACAAACCGAACTTCGAGAAAACTACACTAAAGAAACAAGCAACGTAACTTGACTTTTTCACATAGAGCTATTTCGTCACATTACAATAACTCGCCTCGCCCTTGCACGTTGCCTTACATAGCACACAGAAATGCTCGCCACTGCTGTCTGCTGAACAATTGCAGTCATTGATTTTGTTCAATCACAAAGGCCAGGTAAGGATATTTATTAACCGACACAATACTACTGCACTTCGCCCCCCGATGATATTTCACAACGACATGCTGAATCACTTAGTAGCACATGCACAAGTGTCATGATGCATGACATGCATGTGATGAATTTTTGTCGGGCACAACGGTTCTTGTTTACTGTAACATCAGCGCGTCTGTCAGGTAACGACCGCAGAAAGGCAGGTTGATAAATATCGAAGGTCGGGCAGTACACGAGGCATAACACGATCGTCCCACAAGCAGACAATGTGATTTCTGAATGAAAAGCCCACTGCGGTATTTTTGCTTGTATACAGAATGTAGATGCTGTTACTCCTACCTTCTATCTGCAGTTTGTAAATGGTCCGCCTAAGTCGTTGATACCTTGCTAATTGCTGTAAACGCACTATTTCACTCCCATTTACGGAGCTTGTTAGCACTTGATGTTAAGTTGGCGCCATTACAATGTATTGTATTGTAGTAATCGCTGCTGCTTGCTGGATCGCTGCTGTGTCTCGTTGCTGATGCTGGCTCTAAATCTGGTTGTCTAGGGTAAACACATGAGGTTCCGTGTTTTTCATGTGCTTTTGATGATAAAGAACGAGCGAAACCAACACGTATGTAAACATCAAACATTTATTACTTTGGTGGCCATATTGATTCCACTGTCCACCAAAGACCATAACACAACACAAAGTAGTACTTCCTTTACATGTTCTTTGACTTGTTTTGCCAAACAATAACACAGAAACACACTTCACCAAAGTGACATTCCGACTGCCCCACTGCCTCCGACTGCTCTTTCGACCCTCCTCGCTGCTTGTATTTATAACATTGTCAAAGAACTACTAAAAAGAGATATAGTTTATGAGTCACATGTACATCTGTTATCATAATTTGTGCAGAAAAGTTATTAATTTGCATCGAGTGACATAATTTAACATGTTATTAAAATGACAGACAGATTTGTTGACTTGACAGAATAATTCTTTGTTACAAAAAGGCCGTTTTTTAGAAGTTTGTCAACTGACTTCTCTAATTTGCATAAATAAGTAAGTAACGTGAATTTTGAAGAATTACATTGGTTTTCGTCTAAAATAGGATTGATTACGTGAATACTGAGTGAAAACGCTCCTAGTGAACAAATAGGTTTCACTGGGTGATTTTTATTTAAGGAAATCCAAAATACCTAAGTTGGCCACTATTTTTCGTACTTCATATTAATTATTTAAGATGAACTTAGTGTTTTTACATGATGGCATTTGCTGTATCAGTGATCAAGTGATATTAACTTTTGTGTGGGTCAGTTATTCAGTATAATTTAATGGGTTGACTGTTTATGGAGACATGTTGTGCAACCATTGTTAACATACACAATAACTTTTCTATAATCATAAATACTCGTTAAACTGGTTGAATTTGGAAGGGATCGCATACTTCATTAAAGTAAAGCCTTTAATATGTTCCGTTACAATACCCCCCTCGGGTAATATCATTTACAGAATGTTAATGATATTAGCCGACTAGGACAAATGTGTCAATTACTATGCATAATGTGTATGTATACAACAACCGTTACACCGTTTCAAAATGACTTTTTCCTGAAAATATTTTAGTTGTGTTGTTTCAAATGCACTTTGTGTTATGTCAATCAGTATGACAGCATAATAAAAATATTTAGTAATACATGAAAGTAAAAAAAAATGTTAATCTTTGCTCCCAGTGAGCCACATGGAAAATGATCAAAAAACAGACACAAATATATCACATGCGATTTTAAGATATATAAAAAATATATATGTAAATTATTTCAAAGTCAGCTCTCATTGAGTCACAGATTAGTCAAGATAATAGAAGGAACATAAATATATTACATAGATGGACAGGTCATATGTCCATAAGAAAATATTGCCACTGTCTGTTCCTTTTGAGCCACATAAAAGAAATGAAAACCAAGAACATAATTATAAGTATGGACATGATATATAAATACACACACTAGTGAAGTCACATGTATGGATATAATATGCATTTATAAAAAAGGAAATATTTAAAAAACTTGTCTCCCATTGAGACATATAGTCAAGATAGTACAAGAACATATTAATACCATAATTGCACACTTAATTTGGTCCCAACATAACACAAACATCAAACTTGGTGAACATCTGATTAGCTGTAGAAAATTGTCCACAAATCTTATGTCTAAGAAAACAATAGTAACACAATGATGGGTCTTGCACCACAATTTTTACATTGTCTTTTATTTGGTGCAATCATGTCCCATATTCAACAATACAAAAAGAAAGTAATAAATGTTTGTCACCTTCTTGCCCATTGCAAGTAAAGAAGATATCACCAAATTTAATATTCAATGGTGACAATGAAAATATAAAAACATTGTCTCAGATATCTGGAACTTCTCCAGGGTTTGTAGTGGGAGTTGCTATTTGACACACTCAGTAAAAATCTTTGCTGGTAAAACACTTTACGGAAAATGGGTAAGTAACTGTATTCAAACAGGGAAATGTGCTTAATCATGTTTATATGGTTTCAATTCAGTGATGTTTCTTAATCCAAATAACCTTCTTGATCTGGGGAAGATAAGTCTATACGCATTAGGATGTGGGCTTTCTTTTATTTCAAATGGACAAATGTCAATGTTTACTTTAACATATGGACAACCTAGCTCAACATCTTTGTCTATTTCAGTATTTTCAAACAATAGATCATTTTCAATTCCTTTAGTTCCTAAGTCTAATGTCTTTTTCCTACGCTTAGACACATCCCTCTCTGTTTGCAAAGCATTGACATTTAAACATAAACCTTTGTTTTCATCTGTTCCTTTTAACACTGTGTTGTCACTTAACAACCTACTGTTTTCACCCCCTTTTTTATAAAGTCCACTACGGATTCTTGTCCACCATATAGGATACAAGGTTGCACTTACCTTTGCTAATTCTTTCCAAAAGGCATCTTTGTTTATACAGTTTCCATAGTTGTTCCACAAAACTTCTAAAAACTTTTCCCCTTTTTCTTGAAAACACACATTTACATTCCATCCCTTTATATTTTCTTTAATATTACTCTTATTACCATTCTCATAGATTAGCATTTCATAGTTCCCAATAGGCAATAGCTTGTCCTCAGATACACATTCCCTAGTCTGCATTTCACTTAAATTAACCTCATTATTACCCATGTTCGTCACATCACTTACCTTTACCACATAATTACTTTTCAATTCTACAAATACTTTTATTTCTTCCTCTACACTCTCATCAATAACATCACTTGATTTAGGATCATTATTTAAATGTCCCTCTATTACTTCTTCTTCCTCCTCAACAACAACAACCCCATCTTCAGTTTCCCCCCTATGTATCTGAATCTCAGCAATTGAGTCTTTGGCTCCATTAAACACTTCGTCATCCCCCTTCATATCAAATAAACCCCCCAAAATAGATTCTACTTGTGGTGTGTCTGACTTGTTATTCACACCAGTATCTTTTTCAGCCCAACTATGGAACTCTGCAATACCTTCAACTTCTGCACTTTCACCAACTACCTGTGCTTGAACACAGTTTTTATTAACTGTATCACTTTTACTCATAGTATCCCAAAACCTTTTATTAAATTCTAATTTATTCATTCTAACAACTTCAGTATTTTCATGGTAATTACTCTTTACATTGTATCCACTCCTTTTCCAGTTTCGGTTATGTGTTGTCCTGTCATAATATTGTCTAGCCCCAAAACTACGGACATCTAGTGGGACTGTCCACCGTTTCCCGGCTGGTTTCCTCGGTCTGTCCGTTTGTAGCTGTCGTTTTGTTCACTAGTTTCAACAAACCCCCTTCTATCTTGTTCTCTTCCCCAATACCTATTTCTATCATTCCTGTTATCTCTCCTCCATCCTCCCTCCTGCGTATTGTTTCTGAAATCATTTTCATATCTCCTATCTCCCCTATTTGGAGCATTATTTCCAGAATTTTCAAAGTCTCTCCTCCAATAATAATCTCTATTTACATTCCTGTTCCACCCCCCATACTGGTTATTGCCAGAGCCAAAACTTTGGTTATTTTCTCTCTCCAAGGCCCTATCTAATCTATCTACAAATTTCAGGAACTCTTCCATTGAATCGTCTGGTCCATGGACCAATTCCCACTGCAGTCTCTCTGGTAATCTTCTTTTTAAAACATCAATTTGTGTCATAATATCAAAAGAGTTATTCAAGTGAGCAAGTTTTTTCAATTGATCTCTGCAAAATTTTTGCATTCCCCCTACTTTCCCTCTATACACTGGTCCATTTAGAAATTCTGACTTTAATCTGGCTTGTATGGACTGTGACCAAAATTTACAAATAAATTTAGCTTCAAACTCTTCAAACGTATTCCAAGAATCATTATTCTCATTTGCCCATGATAGGGCCTCCCCTTCTAGAAACCGTTTTACTAACTTAATTTTTATGTTATCAGACATTCCTACAACAAACATATCCTTACATTGGTGAATAAAGTCAATAGGGTGCAGATTTTCACCAGGAAAGCATTTCACTTGGATGTGCCCATTCATTGTATTTTGATTGTAAATCGTTTGTTTGGACATCAATGCGTCCTCCAATTGTGTATATTTAGTGTGTATATTTTCTACTTTTGTATCTACATTAGTGGTGTACAGGTTGTATTCCTGTCTAAGGTTTTCTGATGTTTTGTCTATTCTCTGATCTAATCTTTTAGCTTCAGTATCTACTCTGTTGTAGATGACAGCAATGCTGTCTGTGTTCGCTTGTATGTTTTCATTTAAACTTTCAACTTTAACTTGAAATTCTTTTCTGAAGTGTATCAACTGTTCACTAGTGTTCTTACTGAGAGTAGTTTTAACTTCCTCACACTTCTCATTGAGATGAGTACTTAATAGATGAAAATCCAAACTTAACTTATCCAGTCTGTCTGTGTTTTCTTTAAGTTTCAAACTTACTTGTTCATTTGATTGTTTAAAATCCAAACTTAGCTTATCCAGTCTATCTGTGTTTTCTTCACTTTATTGTTTAAAATCCAAACTTAACTTATTCAGTCTATCTGTGTTTTCTTCTCTTGATTGTTTAAAATCCAAACTTAACTTATTCAGTCTATCTGTGTTTTCTTCTCTTGATTGTTTAAAATCCAAACTTAACTTATTCAGTCTATCTGTGTTTTCTTCACTTGATTGTTTAAGTTGTGAGCTTATTTGAGTTGCAAACCCTGCTAGCCACTCTGTTAAGTTTAATTGTTCACCATCCCCTGGTTCAATTTTTACATTTCCTACGATCTCACCCCTCTCAGGTAGAGACATGTTAACAATCAATTATTTTAAATGACAACAACAACAAAATACCTTGCTTTATGTCTATGCTATGATGTCGTGGTCGGTGTTCTTGTTGGCTTTCTTCACTTATATTCGGTTTTATTGAAGCTGAAGTCTTGATTGATGAAATCCATTGACATAATCCAGACGTTAATCTTCCGAGTGGTGTGATGATAGTTTTTCGTAGTCGCACAAACACAATTTATTTATTTATTTTTGACATATTTTCACTGTTGACACACTGCACAAATAAACTTTTTTTTTTTGGAATGCTAAGCACTTACGAAATTTATCGCTGCACTAGGATCATCGATGCACTTAAAAATCCCGGACGAGCCCCCACTTTTGTAAATGGACCACCAAAGTCGTTGATACCTTGCTAATTGCTGTAAACGCACTATTTCACTCCCATTTACGGAGCTTGTTAGCACTTGATGTTAAGTTGGCGCCATTACAATGTATTGTATTGTAGTAATCGCTGCTGCTTGCTGGATCGCTGCTGTGTCTCGTTGCTGATGCTGGCTCTAAATCTGGTTGTCTAGGGTAAACACATGAGGTTCCGTGTTTTTCATGTGCTTTTGATGATAAAGAACGAGCGAAACCAACACGTATGTAAACATCAAACATTTATTACTTTGGTGGCCATATTGATTCCACTGTCCACCAAAGACCATAACACAACACAAAGTAGTACTTCCTTTACATGTTCTTTGACTTGTTTTGCCAAACAATAACACAGAAACACACTTCACCAAAGTGACATTCCGACTGCCCCACTGCCTCCGACTGCTCTTTCGACCCTCCTCGCTGCTTGTATTTATAACATTGTCAAAGAACTACTAAAAAGAGATATAGTTTATGAGTCACATGTACATCTGTTATCATAATTTGTGCAGAAAAGTTATTAATTTGCATCGAGTGACATAATTTAACATGTTATTAAAATGACAGACAGATTTGTTGACTTGACAGAATAATTCTTTGTTACAAAAAGGCCGTTTTTTAGAAGTTTGTCAACTGACTTCTCTAATTTGCATAAATAAGTAAGTAACGTGAATTTTGAAGAATTACATTGGTTTTCGTCTAAAATAGGATTGATTACGTGAATACTGAGTGAAAACGCTCCTAGTGAACAAATAGGTTTCACTGGGTGATTTTTATTTAAGGAGATCCAAAATACCTAAGTTGGCCACTATTTTTCGTACTTCATATTAATTATTTAAGATGAACTTAGTGTTTTTACATGATGGCATTTGCTGTATCAGTGATCAAGTGATATTAACTTTTGTGTGGGTCAGTTATTCAGTATAATTTAATGGGTTGACTGTTTATGGAGACATGTTGTGCAATCATTGTTAACATACACAATAATTTTTCTATAATCATAAATACTCGTTAAACTGGTTGAATTTGGAAGGGATCGCATACTTCATTAAAGTAAAGCCTTTAATATGTTCCGTTACAAGTTGCACTGAGATATTATTCATTTGCTTGTCCAATGCGAAGTACGATCCATGCCACTTTAACGTTTGTTGAATGTCGACTTCGTGATACTGGAATTTCAATGACCAGCAGTGAATTACCTGCATAGTGGAGAATGCAGTATCAGCAAAAGCTATGTATTTTATGTATCTCTGAGAAAAGGAAGTGTAATTATACCCACTGTTCTTAATTAATCATGGTCATATTAAGAAGTGCTCCATTAAACTCTCGTACCATCATGTTAGGAAATGCACCAGTACTATTTCGTCTTCGTGTAGGAACTATTTCCGTCTCTATCTGGTTTCTCTTCGCTTTATATTTGGTTGTCGATATCTTTTTCACTATATTTCTGTAGCGCCAAATTTCTGAATTCTGCTAGTTTCTTCGCCTCCGGCTGTCCCGCCACCCACGATACTCCTCCGCAGAGTGTTGCCTTCCAGCGTCCTGTCGCAGGGACCTCCGTCACACTTCACTGTCAATATTTGACACTAGTGGGTGACTTCGTCTGCATCATTCCGACTTAGCTATTTGCAATGGTTAGTACATCTCTTGTGTTTTTGCCTTCTAGACAGGAGAAGTCATTATCTTGTTCTACCACTAAGCCTTCCGCACTTTCGATGCTTAGAAAGTCGCCACTCTCCATTCTATTAACTTTCGTCTGTTTTGCCCTTGCTTTGTTTAAGTTTTAATTCTCCTCCAGTCAGTCTGCTCCTTCATTTAAACGCTTCTTCTGAGCCCCTCGTACCGTGACCCAGATGGACTATGTCACCTGCAGATCCCGTCATTGCTATTTGTTCCCCATGCACGTACTTTTATTCCGGCCCTGATGCTTTTCTCCCCTCTAATATTTTCTTCGACATGCAAGTGAACTAACACTGACGATCAAGTGCTTCCCTTTTCATACAAGCTGAAAATGTTTAATCCGACAAATTCTGCGGGGCTGCACGGGACACCAAATATTTTTTTCTCTAATGTTATAATTTCTGGTAAGCAATCTTTAATCCTTATAACTAAATGTTTCCCTGGAACAGTTAAAGTCTGTTTTTATTACCTACGATAATTATCAAAGCAGACGAAATGAACTAAAGTTTGTACTGCGGCCGGGACTCGAACGCGGGTCTCCTTGTTTGATAGGCAGAAATGCTAACCATTGCACCCCCGCAGTACGATGGTCAATACTGCTGCTCGAACTACCTAAGTTGACTGCCCTCCCCAACATAAACTTCAATTCACTTTTCCCTTACATATTGTCACTTCTGCCAGGGCTCTCCAATATCGGCAAGCACCCCTGCACTGGACGTAATGGGACGTCCTCGTACCATTGGTGATCTTATAGATCTTATAATTAAATGTTTCCCTGAGACATTTAAGTCTCTTTTTACTATCGTGTGCTTCGATCATTATCGTAGATAATAAAAAGAGACTTAAATGTCTCAGGGAAAAATGGTTAGCATTTCTGCCTAGCAAGCAAGAAGACCCGACTTCGAGTCCCAGCTGCCGCACAAATTTTAATTCATTTCGTCTGCTTCGATCATAATCTTTAATCCAGTAGAGAGCGTATTCGCTTTTTAGTTGTGATGACTGATTTGTTGCTGTAACGGTTCCTGTTGTACTGGTAGAGGGCGTTTTTCGTTCTTCAGCTCTAATATCTGTTTCACATACACATTTAGTTGTGCCTCTTCACCCAGCACAGCACTTCTTTATGGAGTGATACACATGGAGTAGGTACACTGATTTGGTTGCTGCTTACTACATAACGAACGGCAACGGACGAGCAGTACAGCGTGTTTATCTTCAACAACATCCCAATCGCCGTACCTCTCGGTCGCAGGTTCGAATCCTGCCTCAGGCATGGTTGTGTGTGATGTCCTTAGGTTAGTTAGGTTTAAGTAGTTCTAAGTCTAGGGGACTGATGACCTCAGATTGTAAGGTGTCAGGCAAATCCAACGCCTTCCATGAAAACCCTGACATGATAAGCAAATCAAGTAGTATGTCACATAGCTCCGAATAAATCGTGACATTAAATTAACCAACGTAATACGAGTAACGAGTGATCAAATGGAATACCACAGACTAACACAAGAATGCCTAAATGCATGTCATACCTTCCCACCGTGAGACAGACGCAGTTCCGAGGGGAGAAACGAGAACGGAAGCCGAGAGCAGAACCGTGTTAAGCTGGAAGGCCCTACGATAAGGGACGGACGGACACCCACGTCGCCAGCTAACCGCTAGGACCACACCACCCGCAAGTTTTAGCATGAGACTTTTTCGCGTCTCTGTTACGTCAGGACAACCCCCCAGCCAATGTTAAAAGCTAGAGCCCTCCAGAAGAACAGTATAGATCTTACGATAACGCTAAAAGGACCACACCAGCTGCAAGTTTTAGCGTGAGACTTTTTCGCGTCTCTGTTACGTTGCAAACTTAAAAGAAACATTTCCCCACCACGAAAAGTATAACGTTTCTCATTGGATAGACAGAATTTTTGTAGGCGGAGCTTAAGGTTAACATTGAGACCCTGATTGGTCAGATTAAAACACAGCCAGATAGTTTTTTTTAAACCAACTTCGGTAAATTGTAGTAAGGAGAAGTTAGGAGAGAGTTGCTTCCGAGACGGCGAGGTGAGCGGAGCTGTGCTGTCCGCCGCCCTCTGACGAACACCGACAAGGTAATGAACACACGCGATGCTGCATAACAGCGCATAAAGCTTCACTCAGAACTGCAGAAGTCTCATCTGTTACATCCCCTTTTTGCGTAATGCTAGTGTCGATCGTCAATTAAAGCTCATGGTGTTCACATTTGCCACTTGAAGTAAAAATCTGAAACGCGATGATTTTTCTGTTATATCATTATTGAGAAGCCACATCAGCCACTGTAATTTACGACAAGTTAGATAAGTAATTAAAGATAATTGAGGGTCACTGTAGACCATTTTGATAGTTTTCTCTCTTGTGAAACTTAATTTAAACCTAGATTATAGATGTGATATGGCATAGGTCATCCTTCGATCCATTGTAGAACTTGGAAACCCACTCAGGGAATATTCGTTCACATTTTTGTTGAACGCAGTTGGTTTTTATCATCCTGTATTAAAACATTTCCTTTTATCAACAGTGCAATTTATAAACAATGTTTTGTGAGCAGAATAAAATTTCCAATGGTAAACTTAACTGCTTTTTCGACGTTACTTTACCAGCCAACTAAAAATAGTAAAGCCTTGAACCCCTTCCACTAAATTTAGTTAGTATTAAGATTCTTTTACAGGGAGTGCAGTGGAGCTGACGCTGAAATCATTAAGTATTTGGTTATATCATCGCTAGTCTCAATGAACTCTTCTGAACTCTACATGTCATGTGTGGTCTGGCGTCTCCTTACCAGCAACAGGTCCCAGGTTCAAACTAGTCAATTCCCTAAAAAACACGCTCAGAGCGTCATTGCGCGAAAGTGGTAGGGAGACACGATATAGAACAAACAGACACCACGCAGAATGTTAGAAGATGTTGAGTGCCGTAGTGCCCAGTGCCATTTTGAGCCGTACCCCTCAACATACGACGTTTATCGCCGTGTGCGAACGTCTGTGTGAGACCGGTATTTAGCAGATTACCTGGACAGGGCCAAAGTCTCACGGTACTAACCCTTCAGATTGAGGAAGCTGTCCTGCAGCATGTGGAGCAAGATCCTTCCCTCGGCACTGGTACAACTGCGCGTAACACTGGGAATTATCAGACGAATGTAAGAAACGTCCTTCATTAGCAGTCGTTACATCAGTTTCAGTAACAGCGCGTGAAAAAACTGAAGCCAGTTTTCGCAATGATACCTGGAAGAGTGTTCAATGCATCCTACATTTCCATCTGTGCCCGCACACCCACCGTCGTCGCGACTGCACACATATCGCTTCGCCGTATCCCCCCCGGTAGTGGAGCTGATCTCAAAAGTTTGTGTATATATTTACCCGGATAGTTAAGAACCATTCCCTGGGTCGGGTATAAAACATCTCTGAATCACGTTGTGAATCTAATTGTGTCAACAAGCATTTGAAAATTGATCTCGTTTTCTATTTCCAGAGATATTTCACACACAAGATGATGGGTACGAGAGTCATCGAAACGTTGCGACAAGACGACGCCACCACTCGGCTGATAACCCGAGAAGAATTCATCAGTGGAATACGCCGAGAGAGACTGCAATCGCATATTTCATCCACTTTCAGCCACGACAGATCCATAGACAGTGATTTTATGTATTACTCGGGAATAACATAACAATCGCGTCCCAGTCTATTTTTTCTAATTTTTGTTCCCCAAATAACTTGATTTAGTTACCTTCGTAGTCAATATGCCTTCGTTAAATAATATTATCTGTTTGTAACAGGTTGGTCAGCTTTTCTCAGTAACCCTTGAATGTTCACAGATATAATTGTATATGTACTGGCTGATTTTTGGGATGTATAAAACACGGGGAAAGTCTCGTATATATTCTGTTTTTATTGACACATTTCACTTCTCAAATTAATGAGAGATGGCACTGGGGAATCAATGAAGACTGAGTTGATCCTAGTGTGTATCGTTTCGGTATAACAACAGTCAGTCCGTACCATATTCCTTCGCGTTCCTATCACCAAAGATATGATTTCCCATGAAACTGTCCTTTATCATTAATATCTGATAAATCATAAATATGACTCTAGCTTTACAACGTCTAAACTTCTTAATTCTCACGACACGATATTAGCTATAAGTTCGAGTTCTTTCAGTGTCTGTTCAGCACAAATTTAGTCTTTTCACGGGCACTATATCTCATGTCTCGTTTATTAGCAGGATCGCCTTGACAACGATCGGAAAAGATATTAGTGTGATAAGATCCAACTATTTTCTGTCCCGCCGGTCGAAGTGGCCGTGCGGTTAAAGGCGCTGCAGTCTGGAACCGCGAGACCGCTACGGTCGCAGGTTCGAATCCTGCCTCGGGCATGGATGTGTGTGATGTCCTTAGGTTAGTTAGGTTTAAGTAGTTCTAAGTTCTAGGGGACTAATGACCTCAGCACTTGAGTCCCATAGTGCTCAGAGCCATTTGAACCATTTTTGAACCATTTTCTGTCCCAATATCTCAAAATAACCTGTTATCCACCACTCCAATGTCAAATCAAGTTATGAGAATGATATTTAATTAGGCTTATAATTCTTAACAACCGACTACCAAGGAAGACTGCACACATGCACCATTGAAAACAAAGACTCAATAGAGCTAACAATGGTTCAAATGGCTCTAAGCACTATGGGACCTAACATCTGAGGTCATCAGTCCCCTAAAACTTAGAACTATTTAAACCTAACTAACCTAAGGACATCACACACATCCATGCCCGAGGCGGGATTCGAACCTGCGACCGTAGCAGCTTCGCGGTTCCGGACTGAAGCGCCTAGAACCGCTCGGCTACAGAGGCCGCCAGCTAACAATGCTGCACGTTGGTTTATATCTCGTATATTCAAAATAAAACGCAGCTCTGTTATGTCTTCTTTGGATTCCCTTTGTACTAATTTGCGTTAGTCTATTTCAGATATCTACTCTTTGTGAAATTTTAACTGACCATAACTTCGAAATACAACTACCGTTTTTTGGCTCTTGGGTCATTTCGTATTACAGCATTTAATCTAAAATTCGTTTCTGAATACCCACTCTCTAAAGAGCGGTTACACATCCTGCGTGCTGTTTACAGCGTGATGGGGTATTCAGTGCCCACAATTCGCGTCTTGGGGATGAGTGTAATCCACATGACACATGCGCTCATCGTGTGTGGTTCTACGAGAAAGCGTGTGCAGGCGTTGTTAGTGACTATTTAACTGGCTCATATCGCCTACATAGGGCATTAAATGGCAAACATTATCACAATTTCCTCATCAGAGCATTGTACGAATTGCTGGATGACTTGCCATTCACTACAAGACAGAGAATGTGGTTCCAGCATGACGGAGCGCCGGCACATTTCATTCGTCCTGTGCATCGATTCTTGAACCGACAGTTGCTAGAAAAGTGGACTGATCGAGGTGGTCTGGTACCCTGGCCTACTCCATCCTATTGATTTGACACTTCTGGACTTTTTTTCTGTGGGGAGAGATGCGCAATCTTGTTTGCATAACCCGTGTTGAATCGGAATAGAATTGGTTGTCCTAATAGTAGCGGCAGCAGTAGCAGCAACAGCTGCAGCCGTAGGGGAAATTACGGATATTCCTCCAGTGTGTGACCGTGTTAGACAGAACATGATACCCTGGTGTAACCTTTGTTTACAAATCAATGGTGGTATTTTTGAACCACTACTGTAACTGAAGTAATTCTGTTGTGTTAATGCCTTTGACTCGTGGTGAAGAAGAATTAAGAATTGTTTTGTTGCTTTTTGTCTACTTTAAGTAAGATGTAACGCCTTCGAAAAATGGGAAAAACTGTTGGCTTGTCCAACGCAACCTTTCAGACTTTATTTGTTTAGTGATCTCCATGCCGAAAAACCTCTCTCTACCATTTAAAATGAAGCCTCACTGGAAAATATGACGTCAGAGAAAAATAACTGTTTTGGTTTTCCGTGTAGCCTCCCAGAGTTTGTCGGTTTAAATAATTCTCACACTGTGTAGTTTAACACTAGTTTGTCTTTCTTATTATACAGTTTTCAATACGTATTGTGTTTTCGTAGGTATTATTATTGGTTAACTTCCGTACTTAATACCCAATCTTGTTTTATTATTATTATTATTATTATTATTATTATTATTACATTTGAACATTTTAATACACACGTAAATAAATACTATTGTCAAAGAAATAGGTGCTAAATTCACAAAGAAAATATTTTTGTTCTGTATCCAATAGTTAAACGTGCAAATACACCTCAAGTTTACTTTATATGATTTTTCTTTTTATGTGAACATATAAATATAGCCGAATGCAAGTACAGTTAACGGTTTAGAAGAATTAAGTACGGATTGTCCGCCCTGGATATCTGAGTGGTTGCGGACACAGTAGCTCAGCGTGTTCGGTCAGAGGCTTTAGCTACCCTCTGTAATAAAAAAATCTGAGCGAACAGATCAACGAACAATCTGAAAGAGTGTCATCGGACGTCCGCCACGAACAAATTCAACGATCAATATAGAACAAAATGAGATTAAAAAAAAAGTGGTTAGCGCGACAGAATGTCAATCGTAAGGACCCGGGTTCGATTCCCACCTGGGTCGGAAATTTTCTCATGCCCGAGGTAGTATGTGAACCTGCGACCGTAGCGGTCGCGAGGTTCCAGACTGTAGCGCCTAGAACCGCTCGGCCACCCCGGCGGGCAAGTGTTTTTACAGCAGTATTATGAAAAAACCTGTCTGTTTTTCCCCTTTTGCTGTAGTGGGACAAGATTCTAAAAATGAATGTTGACGTGATACCAATGCGTCAGTGTTTCCTTCGTTTCTAAATGATAAGAAAAGAGGACAAGTTCTTGCTTATCTATCACTGCCTAACACAATTTCACCTCTCCCAGCATGCAGCCTGCCTATCTAAATGTCCCCATTCACGTTGCAGCGTTTTAGGAAAGATTAGGAAGTCGTAAATGTCAGCAGTGAAACTGACAACAGTTACGTCAGAGAGTAAATCACGTGCGGATAGCGTACGAACCGACGATACTTGTTGACAGTTGTTTTGTTACGATGACTTGTTACAAGAGTTTTGTAATTATATTCATTAAGCAAATGAAGCTATATCACACACAAAATACTGGACTAAGACCTGTATATGTTACTTTGCCATCTATCATTTTTATCACTTATTCGGAACTGTCGCACGTCGCTGATATTGTATCCTCTGCCTGTTAGACTGGTAACCTTCACACGCAAGGTTTAGTTTCCTGAAAAGGGCGGTACATGTAACCACCACATGACGAGAACTTTCCCCTAGAGTAAATTTTGGAATGAAGCTCATTATAAAAAAGTTCTGTAGGTTTATTTTATTTGCAAACTTAGAACAGTCTTACTCTCAAAGAAATTTAGACATAACTCCCTTATACATTACGTACCACACTCGACACATCCATCAACACATGCACCGAAATTACGTTAGGGTTTGTACATGAACAAGATTTAATAAAGAGGAACACAACAATTGGAGTACGACCATTATAGCGTTTTATACAAAACAATTAGTCAGAGCAGCAAAGTGAAAAATAGTTTGAGAATTCGGAGACAGAAATAGTATTAGGAACTGTAAGTCTTGTAATAATACACTCCTGGAAATGGAAAAAAGAACACATTGACACCGGTGTGTCAGACCCACCATACTTGCTCCGGACACTGCGAGAGGGCTGTACAAGCAATGATCACACGCACGGCACAGCGGACACACCAGGAACCGCGGTGTTGGCCGTCGAATGGCGCTAGCTGCGCAGCATTTGTGCACCGCCGCCGTCAGTGTCAGCCAGTTTGCCGTGGCATACGGAGCTCCATCGCAGTCTTTAACACTGGTAGCATGCCGCGGCAGCGTGGACGTGAACCGTATGTGCAGTTGACGGACTTTGAGCGAGGGCGTATAGTGGGCATGCGGGAGGCCGGGTGGACGTACCGCCGAATTGCTCAACACGTGGGGCGTGAGGTCTCCACAGTACATCGATGTTGTCGCCAGTGGTCGGCGGAAGGTGCACGTGCCCGTCGACCTGGGACCGGACCGCAGCGACGCACGGATGCACGCCAAGACCGTAGGATCCTACGCAGTGCCGTAGGGGACCGCACCGCCACTTCCCAGCAAATTAGGGACACTGTTGCTCCTGGGGTATCGGCGAGGACCATTCGCAACCGTCTCCATGAAGCTGGGCTACGGTCCCGCACACCGTTAGGCCGTCTTCCGCTCACGCCCCAACATCGTGCAGCCCGCCTCCAGTGGTGTCGCGACAGGCGTGAATGGAGGGACGAATGGAGACGTGTCGTCTTCAGCGATGAGAGTCGCTTCTGCCTTGGTGCCAATGATGGTCGTATGCGTGTTTGGCGCCGTGCAGGTGAGCGCCACAATCAGGACTGCATACGACCGAGGCACACAGGGCCAACACCCGGCATCATGGTGTGGGGAGCGATCTCCTACACTGGCCGTACACCACTGGTGATCGTCGAGGGGACACTGAATAGTGCACGGTACATCCAAACCGTCATCGAACCCATCGTTCTACCATTCATAGACCGGCAAGGGAACTTACTGTTCCAACAGGACAATGCACGTCCGCATGTATCCCGTGCCACCCAACGTGCTCTAGAAGGTGTAAGTCAACTACGCTGGCCAGCAAGATCTCCGGATCTGTCCCCCATTGAGCATGTTTGGGACTGGATGAAGCGTCGTCTCACGCGGTCTGCACGTCCAGCACGAACGCTGGTCCAACTGAGGCGCCAGGTGGAAATGGCATGGCAAGCCGTTCCACAGGACTACATCCAGCATCTCTACGATCGTCTCCATGGGAGAATAGCAGCCTGCATTGCCGCGAAAGGTGGATATACACTGTACTAGTGCCGACATTGTGCATGCTCTGTTGCCTGTGTCTATGTGCCTGTGGTTCTGTCAGTGTGATCATGTGGTGTATCTGACCCCAGGAATGTGTCAATAAAGTTTCCCCTTCCTGGGACAATGAATTCACGGTGTTCTTATTTCAATTTCCAGGAGTGTATTATTAGTCCCTGCCGGAAAATTTTTGTTAGGTTACCAGGCGGATGAAAAGTTGGTTTTCTTAAGGTTGTCGGCATGTGAGTTGACTGCTCTTCCGGTAAATTCTTGGAGTTATCCTGTAATTTAGTGTCCGTGCCTCTGAGCTGTATCGATGTGACGCTTGTTCCCATGGCTCGAAGCTCTTGCTGACATTACGAGATCATATTTCTCTGATGGCAGGAGTGTCGTGCAGACCATCCGACTTTTTTACGTATGTTTTCATGTTTTAGCCGTTTGTGTGTTATATTTATAGGATGAAGGTGTCGATTATCTTACCATGACAGTCTAAAATCGACGTCCAGGCCGGCCAATGTGCTAGATGAACGATCGGGTTAGATCTCGATCTTGCTCACCTCCGTTCCTTGCAAAGCAGCGGACGGCAGTGGATGCTACCACACTGTAACAAAGAGCATTAAGTTAATATGCAGTTGCGTGTTGAGTGTAATGGTCCTGTAAGTGAATATACTCGAATGAACTTCGTTTGTAGCCCGAGAAACTTCGTTTCGGGACACAGTTGTTGACACTCTTTCACCTATCATAATGGTATTTCAGAAAGTTCTCTTACAGCCAGCTGACATCAGACCGATACATAACAGTACAGAGCAGTTACATGAACAGATTAGGACATGTAAACACAATCCTACAATGATGTTATGACGTAATTACGAGACTGGTATCAAACATTGTTTCCCTAATTGCTTGATATTCTAGATGGATGTACAAGTTGGCTAAAAGCATGTAAGGACGTCGAAAAAACTTCGATCCTCCCAAAAGGAGGAAGTGCGTCACAAGCTTCATCAGGTATGCCCCATCCATGTAAAGTTACACATCGATTATCAGATCCCGTAGATCCACCAGACTGCGGAGGCGTGGTTTGCTACGTTAGACCCACTATTTCAACCAGTCACAAGATTTTCTGTAGGTTTAAGGTCGTGTAATATAGTGGGCCAGTCGAGGAACAGTATGGTGCTTGAGTGCTCGTCAGTTTAAGAAAGTGTGCATGCTGCGCTACGAACACCGCTGTCGTCATCTAAGAGTAACGGTCTTTTGCGAGGAACCCGAACCCAAATGTTCATGTCCTCAGGTTAGTTAGGTTTAAGTAGTTGGTTCAAACGGTTCAAATAGCTCTGAGGATTATGGGACTTAACATCTGAGGTCAGGATTCGAACCTTCGACCATTGCAGTCTCGTGGTTCCAGACTGAAGTGCCTACAACCGCTCGGCCACATCGGCCGGCTTTAAGTAGTTCTAAGTTCTAGGGGACTGATGACCTCAGATGTTAAGTCCCATTGTGCTCTGAGCCATTTGAACCATTTGAGATGCTGCATCCCATCGCTCGTCCGCCGGCTGTAACACCACGTTCAGACTCACTTAAATCTTGTTAACCTACCACTGTAGCAGCAGCAACCGATCTAGCAACTGCGCCAGACACTTGTCTCATTTGGGCACTGTTGACCGCAGCGGCGTGTTCCGCCTGTTTACATATCTCTGTATTTGAATAAGCATGCCTATACCACTTTCTTTGGCACTTCAGTGTTCTAAACGTGTCTCCTAATTAGTTAATCCAGATGCACTTGTGTGAAATCCATTAAATTTGCTACTTCTCTCACGTTTACATTGCCTCAGTGCCATATTCCACTGTACCTGTCCTTTCTTTTCTCTCTTGGAATAATGAAACAAATGAATGTGTGTGAAGCTAAGAATTCTAAGTGCATAACCGTTGGAGTTGGAGTAGTTTGCTACTGTAACAGTGTGGGCCACTTTAGTAGATGCTTTGTGGCTAACAATGAGGTTGCTGTTTACCTTGGTCGAACCTTTTGTGTAGACCGGCTCAAGACAATACGACTGCTCTATAATCAAGAATAAACCTCGGTTTCTTGAAGGGGACTCGTCACTGTGCCTTGAAAGCTTGGTGAGACTGGTTGCTTGTAGGAGCTTCTCTTCGATCGTTTGGTTAATGATGGAATTTGTGTATGTTTTCAGTCTAACTGAGGACCTAACGCTTTTCTCTTATAGCTTTATACTCTGTTAGTTTGTGTGATGAGTTTTATTTTAATATCGTGTATGTTGGTGATTGAAATTTTGATGATTTCGTAATGCATTGTTTGATTCAACTGGTCACTCGAACACGTGGAGATGTACTGAATGGGTAACGATTCAGTTTAATCAGCTTCTCATCTTTCTACCTTTAGTGCGTGTGCATTATTATGATACCATTGCGATTTTGCGACTGATTTACCAATCCGTTTTATTCCGTCCCGTCCATTGTTCGGTACTTGCTTTGCTCATTATCACCAATTGTTAGAGTTCATGTTTAAGAGCCTTCAACTATCACGACTTGTTCCCTTTGCGATAAATTAAGAGCAGTTCTAATTCTTTTATCCTGAAATTCCTGTTTGTTTAGTACTTGTTCCTTACCACAGCGTAGTCATGTTCTGGTTTATGAGCCTTTTCTGCCGTAGTTTCCGTAATCTGCCTCATACACTGCACATTTAAATTAAATAAATTTCATAGCTCATGTTTTGTTCTTAGTTTGTGTAGTTCAACGGTAGCTTCACACATTCATTCTGCCTGTTAAAATCGAGTGAGCAGCATATCTTTGCTAGCCACGTGTGGTCACGGTAGAGCGCCTACGTTCTTTTCTTTTCTCCTCTGAGTAAACCTCATCAGCTGCATGTGGCAGTTAAATGTGTCTATGATGAACCCATCCTTAGATTATTCCAGTTCTATAAACCACGAATTTAATAGCGGACTCAGAACCAAGGTTTACGATGTATCAAGTAAGGCACCAGCAATCGTCACAAAATTTGTTATGATTTTACTGAAGTTGTCGAAGTCACTAGACGTTCTTTGTTGTCCGTAATTATATTCATGCTTTCCATAGTTGAGATTCGTCCCATGCCCCGTCCGCCTCTGATCTAGGGTGCATCGGATAGCAGATACTTTCGCAATAAGTGAATACAGGCCACTATTTTCCGTCACTATGAACAATTTAAATTAGCTTAAGGCAAAGAATGTTGGAGCTTAGTTTCTTAAGTGCACGTACTTAAATACCATAGCAGAGCCATGACTAATCAGGCTGCAGACGCAATCGTTACGTGAGCAAATTCCCGCGAAGTATACGAGCTGGCGGTAGTAACAGCGATCACTCGGTTTATTTGTTTAACATTACAACTCTTTACAACTAACGTAGCAACCTTTTAATGGTTCTCTCTCATTGTTGAACATCGGCATCTGGAATTCCACAATGGCTCTCTTCTCTGGCTGGCATGGCCTCATTAGCAAAAACCTCTACAATAAGTTTCCTTTAATTTACGTCTATGGTCACAAACCTTTTGTTAACAGATTACCGGTTTCGATCTATAATGACCATCATCAGATTTGCTACCGTACGGCAGCTGGCTTTGAACAGTAGTGCTACTGACAACATGGGTCGTGCATATTGTGTTATTTATATATATTTGACGATGCTGGTGCTGATTCTGCATTTAACATTTGACCATGGCACTATGGCTGCAGTACATTAGGACTTTGTTTTTATAAAACATGTATGTCTCTTCATACTTAAAGCTCGCAAATGCATATATTTGTCAGTAGTACTTTTCATTATGGTCTATGTATTGTTTTTAAGCTGTAGACAATCTGCGAGTGTATTTATATTTTTCCCATTTTTTGCTGCAGATGTGATGATGGTCATTATAGACCGAAACCGCTAATCAGTGTTCTGCAACCAACAGAGACTGGCTTTCTCTTGACAGGTGCGCCATAATGCTGGAATATCTCATATGTAAGGGCATATGAGTGATCGCTACTTTCACTGTACAGAAACTTCAGGAGAGTAAGTGCTGATGAGTTAACCTACAATACGACCATCAGTTATCCATTTCTCTTGGAAACACGCCATAGGAATACGAGGTGCGACAGTAAGGTAATGAGACTGATGTGCAGAAAAAATGTTGCTTACCGTTTTAGTCAAGTTTAGTGCTATCTCCTTCAAAGTAGTTCCCTTCTGATTGCACACACTTTTTCCAGCGCTTCTGCCATTAATGGTAACATTTCTGGAACTCATCTTCTGTAATATCCTCCAAGACCCTCGTCACAGCTTTTTTGACCTCTTGTGTTGTTTGAAAATGGTGTCCCTTGACCGCCGTTTTGACTCTTGGAAATAGAAAAAAGTCACACGGAGCGATATCTGGTGAATAAGGTGGCTGTGGTAGTACCGAAATTCGTTTTGAGGTTAAAAATTTCTGTACTCACAGAGCAGTATAGGACGGCGCCTTATCGTGATGCAGAATCTAATTATCAGCAATGTTGGCACGGACACGAAGAACTCCTTTACGAAGTCTTTCTAAAATTTCTTTGTAGTAATGTTGGTTAACTGTTTGTCCAGGAGGTACCCGCTCTTTATGAACAGTTTCCTTGGAATGAAGAAGCACACAACCATGCATTTCACTTTTGGCTTTGACATGCCAGCTTTTTTGTGGTCTGGGTGATCCCTCTGAGCACCATTGCGAACTTTGGTGTTTTATCGCTGGATCGTACTGAAAAAAACAACTTTCATCACCAGTGATAACATGGCTCAACAAATCTGGACTCATTTCCGTTTTCTCTAACAGATCGGCTGCCACATTTTTCCTTGTTTCTCGCTGCTGTGGTGTGAGATTTTTCGGGACAGTTTTTGCACAAATCTTTCTCATACCAAGATCTTCAGTTATTGTTAGACGAACCGTTTCTCGATTGATGTTCAGTTCATCTGCAATCATTTTAACGGATAATCTTCGAGCAAATCGTACGAGTTCACGCACGCTGGCCAAGTTGACATCCGTCCGTGAGGTTGATGGTCGTCCACTGCGATCTCCGTCTTCAACACTTGTTCTGCCTTCACTAAACATTTTATGCCAACGAAAAACTTGAGCTCTTGACATAACCTCCTCTCCAAAAGCCTTCTGAAGCTTACCGTAAGTTGTCGTGGCGTTTTCACCCAATTTAACGCAAAAAGAAATGGCATACCGTTGCGCAATATTACACGGTTCCACTTCCGTGAGGAGAGACACAAACATGGGTCAACTTATTACAGCACAACGCGCACAACTCACGACTGAGCAGTTGCATCGATGTGCAGCTTGGACGAGAAGCAGCTTATAGACCAAGGTCAAAGATATTGTGCCTAGGTAAGCCTGCAGGGTTGCCACATCTTGAAAAGAAAATCAGCCTCATTACTTTATTGTCGCACCTCGTAGTGACGTCTGCAGGCAGAACAAGGGAGGTCGTTGAACAGGATGCAGTACGCCGGTTGCTGCAGCTGGTGCTGTGCGCACATAAGCCACATCCCGTATACTGTAGCTAATATGTCACCTGGTAGCTGAACAGTAGCATGGCAGGGTCTTCTTTATAAAAAAAGGGCTCAATGTTTTATAGTTACGAGTTTTACTTTCCTGATGTACTTCTCGTAATAATAACAACTGTTGTATTGGTGTTGATACTGGATGGTAAGGTAAAAGTTCTAACTCTTTTCTTTTCATGCACTAGATCGGCGGGAAGAAATCAGAATAAAGTATTTAACGTACTTAGACTACATCCATTGCCAGGGCTACCTAGCTAAACATACTAGCGGGCGTAGTGCCTTGCATCGCACCTACACTGATACGCCAGAACATTATTAGCACTGGAATGAGATTTTTCACTCTGCAGCGGAGTGTGCCCTGATATGAAATTTCCTCGCAGATTAAAAGTTCTGTCAAGTTTGGGAGGTACGAGACAGGTACTGGCAAAAGTAAAGTTGTGAGGACGGGGCGTGAGTCGTGCTTGGGTAGCTCAGATGGTAGAGCACTTGCCCGCGAAAGGCAAAGGTCCCGAGTTCGAGTCTCGGTCCGGCACACAGTTTTAATCTGCCAGGAAGTTTCATTATTAGCACTGTCCACCGCGACGATGGATGCCGCCTGGTGGCATTGTGGGCGCGTGACGTGACAACAAAAGTATCTTAGCAGAGCAGACATGTACGGGGGATCACTCTAGCGAAGGTATGGGCTGCAAATGGGGAAATCCATTGTCACAAGCGACTTTGACAAAGGGCAGAACCAGTGAACGACTATCCCGAAAACGCCACAGCTGGTCGAATGTTCACGTGACACTGTCGTGAGGATTTCTGGAAAGAGAAGCTACCATTAGGTGCTCAATGGTTAGACGTCCACTCTCTTCACAGAACGTGGGGTTCGGAGTCTTGTCTGCTCTGTAAATAAGGAGAGTTGGTGGTCTGTGGCATCTCTGTCGAAAGATCACAATGCTGCTACACGCACAAGTGTTTTGGAGCACACTGTTCATCAAAAAAAAAAAAAAAAAAGGTTCAAATGGCTGTGAGCACTATGGGACTTAACATCTGTGGTCATCAGTCCCCTAGAACTTACAAGGGAACCTCCCCATCGCACCCCCCTCAGATTTAGCTATAAGTTGGAACAGTCGATAGGCCTTGAAAAACTGAACACAGATCAATCGAGAAAACAGGAAGAAGTTGTGTGGAACTATGAAAAAAATTAGCAAAATATACGAACTGAGTAGTCCACGTGCAACATATGCAACTTCAAGGGTGACATTCAGCCAGGAGAGCCGTGGTCTTGTGGTTAGCGTGACTAGCTGCGGAATAAGAGGTCCACGGTTCAAGTCCTCCCCTGAGTGAAAAGTTTACTTTCTTTATTTTCGCAAAGTTATGATCTGTCCGTTCGTTCATTGACGTCTCTGTTCACTGTAATAAGTTTAGTTTCTGTGTTTTGCGACCGCACCGCAAAACCGTGCGATTAGTAGACGAAAGGACGTGCCTCTCCAATGGGAACTGAAAACATTTCATCGCAAGGTCATAGATCAACCGAGTCCTCCACAGGAAAACACGTCTGACATATTCTATACGATACTGTTGACGGCATGTGCGTCACATGACAGTAATATGTTGTCGACCCACCTGACTTGCACGCTTGGCGAATGGGTAAAAAGATTCTTCTACCTCGCCCGATTTAGGTTTTCTTGTGGATGTCATTATCACTCCCAAAAAAGTGATCGCATCGGACGGACAGACGGACAGATAATAATTGTCTGAAAACAAAAAATTAAAATTTTCAGCCGCGGGAAGACTTGAACCGTGGACCTCTTCTTCCGCAGCTACTCACGCTAACCACAAGACCACGGCGCTCGTGGCTGCATGTCACCCTTGAAGTTGCATATGTTGCACGTGGACTACTCAGTTCGTATATTTTGCTAATTTTTTTCATAGTTCCACACAACTTCTTCCTGTTTTCTCGATTGATCTGTGTTTAGTTTTTCAAGGCCTATCCACTCTGCCAACTTATAACTAAATCTGAGGGGGGTGCGATGGGGAGGTTCCCTTGTTAGAACTACTTAAACCTAACTAACCTAAGGACATCACACACATCCATGCTCGAGGCGGGATTCGAACCTGCGACCGTAGCGTTCGCGCGGTTCCAGACTGAATCGCCTGGAACCGCGTGGCCACCAGCGGCCGGCCACAGTTCATCGTACATTGTTGTACACAGAGCTCCGCAGCAGACCACCGCTATGATTTCACATGTTAACCCAACGATATCTTCAATTACGATTGCAGTGGGTACGGGAACATCAGCATTCGACGGTCGATCGATGGAAACGTGTCGGCTCTTTGGATGAATCACACTTTAGCTCCACCAGGTCGATGGTTGTCTCTACAGACGCCGTCAAAGAGTGAAAGGCAGCTCGGAACGTGCAGCGCGCCGCGGACCCAGGCTGGTTTGAGCATTATTATGCTACGGATGACATTCTCCTCTGCTTGAATGGGGTCTGTGGTTGTAATCCAAGAGACGCTGACAGCGGTGAACCACTTGTATTTCTTCATGCTTGGTGTCTTCCCCGACGGTGAGATCGTCTTTCAGCAGTATAATTGCCTCTGTCTCGGGAGCCAGAACCGTGCTGCAGTGGTTTGAGGATCATTATAGTGAACTCACCTTGACGTCTCGGCGACAAAATTCGCCTGATGTAAATCGTATGGAACCCAACACGGTCGCTAGCGAGCGCCATCACCGCTAACGCAAATCAGCGGCCCGACATTTACCCGATTAATGACCTGTGCGTAGACATTTAATGCCACATACCTGTATAAACCTATTAACAAAGTGTCTTATTCCTCATACGTGGAATCAGTGACGTATTTCGTTCCAAAGACAGACACGCTATTAAGCAGGTGGTCATAATCTACATTTAAATCTACCTGATTACTCTGCTATTCACAATAAAGTGCCTGGCAGAGGATTCAATGAACCACCTTCAAGCTGTCTTTCTACCGCACGCGGGAAAAACGAGCTCTTAAATTTTTCTGTGCAGGTTCTGATTTCTCTTATTTTATCGTAATGATCATTTCTCCTTATGTAGGCGGGTGCCAATAGAATGTTTTCGCAATTGGAGGAGAAAACTGGTGATTGAAATTTAATGAGAAGATCCCATCGCAACGAAAAACACCTTTGTTTTAATGATTGCCACTCCAATTCACGTATGATGTCTGTGACATTATCTCCCATATTTCGTGATAATACAAAACGAGCTGCCCGTCTTCGAACTTTTTCGATGTAATCCGTCAGTCCCACCTGATGCGGATCCCACACCGCACAGCAATTCTGCAGAACAGGGCCGACAAGCGTGGTGTAAGCAGTCTCTTTAGTTGATCTGTTGCACCTTCTAAGTGTTCTGCCAATGAATCGCAGTCTTTGGTTTGCTCTACTCACAATATTATCTAAGTGATCGTTCCAATTTAGGTTATTTGTAATTGTAATCCCTAAGTATTTAGTTCATTTTACAGCCTTCAGATTTGTGTGACTTATCGCGTAATCGAAATTTAGCTGATTTCTTTTAGTACTCATGTGAATAACTTCACAGTTTTCGTTATTCAGGGTCAATTGCCACTTTTCGCACCATACAGATATCTAAATCATTTTGCAAGTCGTTTTGATCATCTGATGACTTTACAAGACGGTAAATGACAGCATCATCTGCAAACAATATAAGACGGCTACTCAGATTGTCTGCTATGTCGTTAATATAGATTAGGAACAATACAGGGCCTATAACACTTCCTTGGGGAACGCCGGATATTACTTCTGATTTACTCGATGACTTTCCGTCTATTACTACGAACTGTGACCTTTCTGACAGGAAATCACGCATCCAGTCGCACAACTGTGGCGATACTCCGTAGGCACGCAGTTTGGTTAGAAGACGCTTGTGAGGAACGGTGTCGAAAGCCTTCTGGAAATACACTCCTGGAAATTGAAATAAGAACACCGTGAATTCATTGTCCCAGGAAGGGGAAACTTTATTGACACATTCCTGGGGTCAGATACATCACATGATCACACTGACAGAACCACAGGCACATAGACACAGGCAACAGAGCATGCACAATGTCGGCACTAGTACAGTGTATATCCACCTTTCGCAGCAATGCAGGCTGCTATTCTCCCATGGAGACGATCGTAGAGATGCTGGATGTAGTCCTGTGGAACGGCTTGCCATGCCATTTCCACCTGGCGCCTCAGTTGGACCAGCGTTCGTGCCGGACGTGCAGACCGCGTGAGACGACGCTTCATCCAGTCCCAAACATGCTCAATGGGGGACAGATCCGGAGATCTTGCTGGCCAGGGTAGTTGACTTACACCTTCTAGAGCACGTTGGGTGGCACGGGATACATGCGGACGTGCATTGTCCTGTTGGAACAGCAAGTTCCCTTGCCGATCTAGGAATGGTAGAACGATGGGTTCGATGACGGTTTGGATGTACCGTGCACTATTCAGTGTCCCCTCGACGATCACCAGTGGTGTACGGCCAGTGTAGGAGATCGCTCCCCACACCATGATGCCGGGTGTTGGCCCTGTGTGCGTCGGTCGTATGCAGTCCTGATTGTGGCGCTCACCTGCACGGCGCCAAACACGCATACGACCATCATTGGCACCAAGGCAGAAGCGACTCTCATCGCTGAAGACAACACGTCTCCATTCGTCCCTCCATTCACGCCTGTCGCGACGCCACTGGAGGCGGGCTGCACGATGTTGGGGCGTGAGCGGAAGACGGCCTAACGGTGTGCGGGACCGTAGCCCAGCTTCATGGAGACGGTTGCGAATGGTCCTCGCCGATACCCCAGGAGCAACAGTGTCCCTAATTTTCTGGGAAGTGGCGGTGCGGTCCCCTACGGCACTGCGTAGGATCCTACGGTCTTGGCGTGCATCCGTGCGTCGCTGCGGTCCGGTCCCAGGTCGACGGGCACGTGCACCTTCCGCCGACCACTGGCGACAACATCGATGTACTGTGGAGACCTCACGCCCCACGTGTTGAGCAATTCGGCGGTACGTCCACCCGGCCTCCCGCATGCCCACTATACGCCCTCGCTCAAAGTCCGTCAACTGCACATACGGTTCACGTCCACGCTGTCGCGGCATGCTACCAGTGTTAAAGACTGCGATGGAGCTCCGTATGCCACGGCAAACTGGCTGACACTGACGGCGGCGGTGCACAAATGCTGCGCAGCTAGCGCCATTCGACGGCCAACACCGCGGTTCCTGGTGTGTCCGCTGTGCCGTGCGTGTGATCATTGCTTGTACAGCCCTCTCGCAGTGTCCGGAGCAAGTATGGTGGGTCTGACACACCGGTGTCAATGTGTTCTTTTTTCCATTTCCAGGAGTGTATAAAAATATGGAATCAATTTGACATCTCCTGTCGATAACACTTATTACTTCATGAGTATAAAGAGCTAGTTGTGTCTCACAAGAACGATATTTTCTGCAACCGTGTTGACTATGTATCATTAAATCGTTTTCTTCGAGCTACTTCATAATGTTCGAATACAGTACATGTTCCAAAACCCTACTGCAAATCGACGTTAGTGATATAGGCCTGTAATTCAGCGGATTAGTCCTACTTCACCTTTTGGGTATTGCTATGACTTCAGCAATTTTCCAGTCTTTAGGTACGGATCTTTCTGTGAGCGAGTGGTTGTATATAACTGCTAAATATGGAGCTATTTTATCAGCATGCTCTGAAAGGAACCTGACTGGTATATAATCTGGACCGGAGGCCTTGCCTTTATTAAGTGATTTATGCTGCTTCGTTACATTCTCACCTTGGCAGTTGTTCTTGATTGGAATCCAGGAATATTTACTTCGTCTTCTTCGGTGAAGGAGTTTCGGAAAACCGTGTTTAATAACTCTGCTTTAGTGGCACTGTCATCAGTGACTTCACCGTTGTTATTACGCAGTGAAGGTATTGATTGCGTGTTGCCACTGGTGTGCTTTATCTATGACCAGAATCTCTTTGGGTTTTCCGCCAGATTTCGAGACAAAATTTCGTTGTGGAAATTATTAAAAGCACCTCGGATTGAAGTACGCGCCGTATTTCGAATTTGTGTAAAACTTTGCCAATCTTGGGCATTTTGCGTTCTTTTAAATTTGGAATGCTTTTTTTGTTGCTTCTGCAGCAACGATCTGACCCGTTTTGTGTAGAGTGGGGGATCAGTACCATCACTTATTAATTTAAGTGGTATATATCTCTCAATTGCTGTCGATACTATCTCTTTGAAAACATTCCACAACTTTTCTACATTTGCATGGTCAGATCGGAAGGAGTGAAGACTGTCTCTTAAAAAGGCGTTAAGAGCATTTTTATCAGCTTTTCTTAAATAGATATACTTTGCGTTTGTTTTTGATGGTTGTAGCTGTTACGGTATTCAGCCTAGCAGCAACTTCCTTGTGGTCGCTAATCCCTGTATTCGTCACAATACTCACTATTTGTCCAGGATTATTTGTTGCTAAAAGGTCAAGCATGCTTTCGCAACCATTTACGCTTCGAGTGGGCTCATAAACCAATTGTTCAAAATAATTTTCTGAGAAAGGATTCAGTACAATTTCGGATGACGTTTTATGCCTGCCGCCGGCTTTAAACGTATGATTTTTCCAGCATATCGAGGGTAGATTGAAGTCACCACCGACTATAATTGTATGAGCGGGGTACTTATTTGAAATGACACTCAAGTTTTCTTTGAACTGTTCAGCAACTATCTCTTCTGAGTCGGGGGGTCGGTAAAATGATCCAATTAATAGTTTAGTCCGACTGTCAGGTATAACCTCTACCCATACTATTTCACACGAACTATCTACTTCAATTTCGCTACAAGGCAAACTACCTCTGACAGCAATGTGTTTACAAAATTGTTAAGGCAATGTGTTTGTTCAGCAGTGTGTGTAAGTAAGAGACGGAAGCGAGCAAGTAGATACAGTGAGTCATGTTTACAGAATGACAAATACGCTTTGATCCAGTAGCTAGCTCGAAATAGTTACGACTGTGACCGAAAGGTGTCAGTATCTCACGGGCTACGAAATTATCAAGTGCTCAAATCTGTATATTTGGTAGAGAAAACTGTAATTATTGAGATTGTTGCTACTTTAATTAATTATTCCTAATTTGTTTAATTATAAGTGTGAGTGATGGTCTGAATGCGAAATATTAGATATATGAATATTGTTGTGTGTATTAAGTGAGTAAACGTTAGCGTGAAAGCTGCGTGCAGAGAGAGTGAATCATAATGTGGCGAAATTGTAAGGTGCAACTAGTCAGTTTATGGGAATGAAAAGACAAAATACATTTTAAGATAATTTTGTTACTTAAAGAGGGAGTTATTTTATATTGGTGGATTTTTGTAAACTCGTTCTTTCATGAAAGCTGTTAAGTCGTGATTGGTCAAATGTAAAAGACGCTGGATTGCGCGTGTTAATACGAATATTGGATTGGTTTCAATGTATCTCAGCCAATCAGAGGACAGTACGGTCAGCCTATTTTGTGGGCTGAGTGAACTGCTTTGTGAAGCCTAAAAGCAGTTCGGATCTCAGCTGCTACATGGATGTAAGGAGTTCTGAATAGGTATGATAAGTTTTCAGCATAATGATTGAAACTTGACCGTGTAGTGCCGCAAAGTGGACGTGAATGTGCGAGAAAAACGTGACATTCCAATTTTAATACGCAATGTGTGACTTTTGAATAACCAAAATTCGCGTGGCTTATTATACAAGGTGAGAGCGCAAACTGAACATTCGCAGTAGTCAAATTGTGTAATGTTTGAGCAAGCATCCCGTCGTAGACAATCCATTCGTTAATCCTCTTGGTAACAGATTTGGTTAATTACACTAAGCTGGGTATTACGAGTGAGTGTGATCGCATGTGGACGACGAAACTGTAACTTAAGATTACCACGAGAGTGACATCGTTTTGTATCAAACAACTCACAATATATTGAAGTTTTCACTCGCAAACAACCTTCCAATTAATCGCTCAGCTAACCCGATACTGAAAAAGGTTCGTTGCTCCCATTGGCCTCGTGTAATGCTACTGGTTGTACTGCAGCTTTCCGTAAAGAGCAACATGCGATTTTAACAGGAAAGGTGTGTTGACCGAACTGCAGAAGAAAAAATCGCTACAAGGTGAGTGGAACATTATTTCTGTAGGACGAAGACAAATAACAGCACCGTTGCAAACGAGGTATTCAGTTTTTTCACGAATGTGATGCCTCGGTTTGTTGGAAGAGAATTTTATCTCTGTAAAAGGGAATGTTTAAGTCCTGTATATCTTAAGCGAGGGATCGTATTGAATGTACTTTCGGAAAAGTATCCAGTAAGTGATGACTTTTTTGCTTACCTTTTAATGACCCCCTCGAGTGTGCAGAAGATTTCCTGAAACGTTGCTTCAAAAATTCAATGGCACTTGAGATACAGTAAAATTTAATGGTCAGTGTGATGGCGATGGGTTAGATATACGGAATCAGGCTCTGTTAAAAACTGCAGATCGAGTGCAGCAGAAGCTACGCGCAGTTCAGAAAGTAAATACAAGTGTTATCGAAATTTAACCCAAAAAATTGTACACACAGAGGGAGATAATTTCTAAACTATCATTTACCTTAGAAATACCTGTAGTATAATTTGTCAGTTCCGTAGCTGTGTACGGTAAATATCTTGCTAGAGAATAACCAGCTTTTTTCTTTTTGCCTCTTTTTCTCGTCCAGTGGTGGTGTTTCAAAAACACTGTTACATGTTCTGCATAGTAATTTCTGCACTGAAACTTTCTATATCGATTGCAATCGCCGTTTTCTCCTTAGTCATAAAAGCGCAGAATACCGTGCAGTACGTACTAATTATCAATACTGGACACAGGTCAGGAACAACGTATCCGCTCACAAGGTGTATCTAAACCGTGCTCTGAGAGCGATAACCAATGACGTATGCGAGTGGAGGCCAGTGGCTCAGTGCATTTCGTCTGATGTCTCCTATCTGATCGACTAAAGCGGGTAGGGGAGGATCACCTGACTACAATGCAGATGCTGTAACGTGGCAGTCTTAGATAGGGGTGTTTGGAATATGATTCTGCAGGATACCGACAGAGGACGGACCAGTACCACCTCGCCCACGACACTGCCAGCCTCAAAAACAACTGAGTAGTGGCCGTCATCGGATGCTTCGTGTACTCTGCTTTGCTTTGTACCGTGCGTCGCTTGTTGTTTTATTTTCTTACTACCTGAGAAACCTGGCGTTCACCTGGCATGTATTTATTCAAGTCTTCTATTAGTCCATCTGCTCGTCCCTCTTCTCCATATCCATCTGCTCTTCCTCCCTCTCCCTGTCCATCTCTTAAACGCCCCCCCCCCCCCTCTCATGTCCAACTCCTGCTCCCCCCTCTCTCTCTTCCTCCCCCTTTCCCTCACTGTCTCCTTCTCCCTCCCTCTTCCTTCTCCCTTTCTCTGTCGATCTCCTCCCCCATCTCTCTGTTTCCTACTCCTCCCCTTTCTGTCCATCTTCTTCTACCCCCTCTTTGTCCATCTCCTCCTACCCATTCTCAGTCCTTCTACCCCCTCTCTGTCCTCCTCCTCCCTATCTCCTCCTTCCTCTCTGTCCACTCCACCTACTCCCTCTCTCTCCATCTCATCTCCCATCTCTCTGAGTACTTCCTCCTTTTTCCTTTCTCTGTCCATCACCCCTGTATCACCCCCAGCCTGATTGGAGGTTGGTGGTTCTTACGCCCACAGTATTTCTCTACAGACAGTAAGTAATACGTGTTTCAAGTTTGGTTGAAATCGATCCAAGGAGTTCGGAGGAGATGTTGAACAGACGCATATGTAACATGATTCTGTGCTGCTTTACACCACACGACTCGAAAGAGGATATTAGATTTGCCTGTGGAAATCTGCTTCGTGGCGTGACCTTGGATCTTACAACACCTTGACTAAGTTATTGTTCACTGCAGTGCTCAGTCTCGTGATATGGTTGATGAACTAAACTCCACAAATAAGAGACAAATTACACTTCATACTTTTAAAAGTATTCGAATAAATACTAGAGGGTCTTTTTCAAACGTTATTACTTCACCCCTTCTAATCCAGAATCATACTTCCGGAGCATTTTTATACAGATAATAAAACAAGTGCCTATCAAATTTGATTGAAGTTGCTCCAGGTGTTCCAGAGTTTCGCTTCATGTCACTCTTTTCATTCCCTCCCCAATGGGACGTAGATGGTTCTTAACTCGCCAGCGCTTCTTTCTAGATAGCAAGTGATCCGTGTACCTAGTTTGGCTGAAATAGGTCCAGTTGTTTAGTTGTTGAACATACATACATTTTAGAACATATAGAAATTTTGAATGAGTGAAGAGAATAATCCTGGTCCGCCACTGGATTCAAATCCGGCACCCACGAGACCGCAGAGGACCGGTGGCCCCTACGGCAATAAGTGAGTTCTGATGTCGCAGAAGCGCAAATCACGGTTGTGGATCGCCAGTCGTGCGAGGCAGAGAGGCGCATTCCCCCCCCCCCCCCCCCCCCCACGCCCCCCTCTCATCTCGTCCCACATGAGGTAGTCTACGTTCTCGTTTGTTTGTACTTGTGACAGACTGCCACGTTAAAGTGTCCGCACGTCGCTCGCCTTCCACAGCCCACTTTGTTTAATGTTTACGCGTCAAATATGGAACTCCAAGCTGCCAAGAACTATTCGAGTGCTTCAGTATGTTGATGACGTATGTATGTATACTTCCGCTACCAGCACTGAAGAAGCGAGGAGAGTAATGAATTCAGCAAAATTCCAGTTAGAAACCCGGTTGGCATCTAAAGACTTACAGATTTCAGTTCTTCAGACGACTATTATTAATTTTGGAAGGCGAAGGATTCCATACGGACTAACACACATACTTTAAATGACCGCTTTTCCCATTGAAGACTCAAACTAAATTTCTAGGAATGATAATGGACTCGCTCCTGTCAAAGACAGGGCTTATTTCATGTCTCTTACAGAAGATCCAGTCTTCTCTCATACAAGAGTATGGTGTAGAGTGAATCATAGTATTCTGCTGTTAATGTACAGGGGTCTAATAAGATCTAAAATCGAATATGGAAGCATTCCGTTCAGCGGAGGCAGTGGGAAATCAGTCTCGACACTGGAAAAAAATAAGTTAAGCTTCATGAGGACTTGCATAGGAGCCATGTGTTACACTCCAAGAAATACGTTGCATAAATGCCCAACGCCTTACTATGGAAATTACGGACGGACATCGTTCCTCCCGAAAAACTTTCTGCAGTTGACCTCCTACTAATACAGAAACTTAACGTGTCGCCTCAAGGAGAAATTAATAGGTGTAGAAAAAACACTGTCGAAAAATCCAGAATGGCAGCATGTACAACCTGGATTGATCTAATGGATATTTACCTGATTTTCGAAGAACACCAGCATATCCCGATTACCAATAGAGAGAAATAACTTCACCAGCCGACGTTTTCTACTTTCCAAGAAAAACAATCAACGGAGCAGAGCATTAGTAAAAACATGCATTGCCGATAATTTCCCGGAGTAATTCGAGATTTGTACTGACGGCTCCAGACCCCAGCTACTGTAGTTGCACAAAATTATAGCGAATGAAAAATTTGTAAGTGCCACAACTCGCATGAGACTTAATCATGGAACATTCCCCAGCCACCTCCATCGCATACATGTTCCAGATAATCTTTACAGTGACTGTGATGGATTAACAGTGGGAGACATCATGATGTCAGTCACACATTTTCTGATTTCTGTACTGTATGCAAACCAGCAAATCGATTTGTTTCAACAGTTAATCAGTTCTTACCAACCATTACCATTATTACTGCAGTTCTCCTTCATCACAACACTATTTTAATTTCAAAAGTATTTATGGTATTCTTAAGTACAACATTTCTCTGCATAATTTTAAAACATTCCAAATTACTGAGAGACGGGAAAAAGTGTCCTTTCACCCCTGCGGCTGCCCCTTGTCTGTGCTACTGGACGACCGAAAAATACTACCTTACCAGAAGACTTGACAGTAAGGCTCGTTGCGTTTCGTTGTTTGCCGTGTGTGGTTTCCGTGTTTATTTTTAGAATTACATCAATCGGTAAAAACGGAACGCCTACAGGATAACTTTGTTTATCGTCTGTCTGTCTGTCTGTCCGACTATTCAAAACCCCTTTTCTCAGAAACGGGTTGACGTATCGAGTTGAAATTTATGTTACATGCTGAGATCTGTGGTCCTTTGGCAGTATAATAAACGTTAGCTTCTAAATCAATGCAATCAAAAGATACGGCGATTTGTGTGACATACTTTGATAATCGCAATTTCATTCTTCAGAACTTGTATCGTACTTCCCGTTGGTCTAGAATCATGAAATTTGGCAAGAAATAAGGTTTCAACGTACAAGAAAAGTGAAAAAAATCTAAAATTGTGAATTTGCAATTATATCATACGAAAAAAATGTATGTCACTTGTCACCTGACTGTCTGTCTATCTGTCCGTCTGTTAAGAACCCTTTTCCTTAGAAGCGGGTAGACGTATCAACTTGAAATTTATGTCACATAATGACGTTTATAGTAGTTTGGTGGGGCGGAAAAGTTAAGCTTCTAAGTCAATTTATGTCACATATTTTGATGCAAATTCACTCATTAGAACCTATGGAGTACTTATCCTTGACGTAGAATCATGAAATTTGGCTAGAAGAAAGGTTCCAAGGTACAAATAAAGGAAAAAACAAAAAATGTTAATTTGTTATCACATCACAGGAAAAAAATATTTCTCTTGTCAGTTGTTATACGACTTCAAACTTGAAATTAAAACATTCTCTGAAGTCTTGAAATCCATTGGACCGATATCTTGCCAGTATCATTGTCGATGGCAGTCAAAAATCTTCAAAATTCCCAGAATAACTGCGCTGCCTATATACATAATTCTGTACAGAACCACCAGTGCGCGAGTCTTACTCCTACTCGCAAGTGGCCAAATTTTTTTGTGAACAGCGCCAGCTCGAAGTAGGAAACTACACAGAAACGTGCACGCAGGCGTCACGTGCAAACTGTGATCAAGAAACTATTCGAACGGTGTCAGAAGTGAGTGATCGTTCGACACGAAAATTAGTCTACTTTGCTTATTTATTCGCTTATGTCGTATGGTATTATATTTTGGGGTAACTCTTCCCATTATAAAAGGATATTTTTGACTCAGGAACGGACGGTTCGGGCAATAAGTGGTGTAAGTTCACGAACCTCTTGTCGACCTCTGTTCACGAGTCTGGAGATCTTGACATTGGCCTCTCACTATATATATTCCTTACTGTCATTTCTTGTTAACAATATTATCTTATTCCCAAGAATAAGCAGGTTTCTCTCGGTTAATACTCGGCAGAAATCAAACCTGCATTTCGATCGGACTCCCTTAACTCTTGTGCAAAAAGGTGTGTAGTATACTGCTGAACCCATTTTCAATAAGCTGCCACTCGAATTCAAAAATCTTAGCAGTAATCCACGCGCTTCCAAATCGAAACTGAAGAGTTTCCTCATGGGCCACTCCTTCTATTCTGTTGAGGAGTTTCTTGAAAAATTAAGCTGATTCATATTGTATTGCTGGTAGCGTTTATTTAACTTATGGAGTGACTTTTATCGGGTTCATGAACATTTATTTTTATCTGTTATTACTTTTATGTTATAGTTTCATGTACTGACACGTTCCATGACCTTGGAGATTTGCTCCTCAATGTGGTCCTACGGAACTTTATCAGTAAATAAAAAAAAAAAATAAGAACAACTGTGCAGGAAACATCGGCATTACTGCTGCTTTAACTCTATAAAACGAAACGTGTATCGTGGCGAAGAGATGCATTTCGGCAGTGGCATACTTAGTTAGTAAATTATTGATACAGCAGCTACACACACACACACACACACACACACACACACACACACACACACACACATATCCAAACACACACACACACACAAACAGCATCAAGCTCATGAATCGTGCCTGGAGTCTACACTGTTGTAAATAAAACTGTGCAAACTGTACCCGTCGTGGGTAGTCCTCCTCTTATAATGCCTAGACTTTCTGCAGATGGTACGAATGGAGCCGGCCGGAGTGGCCGACCGGTTCTAGGCGCTTCAGTCTGGAACCGCGCGACCGCTACTGTCGCAGGTTCGAATCCTGCCTCGGGCATGGATGATGTGATGTCCTTAGGTTAGTTAGATTTAAGTAGTTCTGATGACTTCAGATGCTAAGTCCCATAGTGCTCAGAGCCATTTGAACCATTTTTTGGTACGAATGGAGTCGGTATTCACGGACAACACGCCACAATGGACGTTTCTCGTGTACAGTACTTATGCCACTTGCCGAACATTGTCAGCACGTCCTCCAACATCGTCGTCCGCAGTTCGTGGTCTCGCCGTTGCGTTCTCGCTTCCTGAGCACGGGGTCCCGGGTTCGATTCCAGGCGGGGTCAGGGATTTTCACCTGCCTCGAGATGACTGGGTGTTTGCGTTCTCCTCATCATTCATGAAAGTGGCGAGATTGGCGCTGATAACCGCGCAGTTGAGCGCACCACAATCGAACAATCATCATCATCCAACATTGTCAACACATCCTCCTCCAACTGCAGCATTCGAGCTCAGCGTTGGCGACCAGCATCACGTTTCGCTGCCTACAGTTGACTGGGGATAGTATTCGCAACTGCCAAGAACCAAGTGCTACTACTTCACTGTACAATGGAGACACCTCGGCCGGAAAATAACTACATGCCACTTTACGGCTTCTCTGAGGCGTCTGTCGATGGCCGCAAAGAGGATGTGAATGATGGAGGGTATGTACGTCTGGAAAACGTTCAGCATAGCCGGTGGGAGTGGCCGTGAGGTTCTAGGCGCCACAGTCTGGAACCGAGCGACCGCTACGGTCGCATGTTCGAATCCTGCCTCGGGCATGGATGTGTGTGATGTCCTTAGGTTAGTTAGGTTTAATTAGTTCTAAGTTCTAGGCGACTGATGACCTCAGAAGTTAAGTCGCATAGTGCTCAGAGCCATTTGAACCGTTCGGCATAGAATCTTGCGGAAGCTTCCCATTGCAATCCGCTTTGTCGTATGCAGGCACCACGTCGGTCATTTCCGCATTTGTGTACTGGTGCATGTCGCACTGCTGTGAACATCGTTACTGCACTGGCAGACGACACAAAGCCCACAGTGGGATACGCACAAGGGCCGTATGGAGGAAATGTAGCGCTTGCGGAGGAATGCTACTAGACTCAGGTCGTCCTTTGGCACTGCTCATATGGCTAAAGCGGTGTATTCAGACGTCAGAACGAACAGAACAAACCATTTGTTCTCAGACTTCGACGCTCTCCAGCATCCGTACTGTCCGATTCCAAATATGGGTTCTTCTTGAAAACCTATCACTTTGCTTTCCCGCACGACTTACTTAGCGTTGCCGGTGTTTTTCGGAACATCCTGTTTGTGTGTGAGATGTATTAACATACTAGCTGAGTACCTGGAGTTGTCGGGAACGTATTTATTGCAGTTATATTAGTCCATCTCTTTCTTCCCCCTCTATGTATCTTCTCCGCCCTCCTCTTTCACTATCTCCTCCTGTCCCTCTCTCTGACCATCTACTTTTCCTCTGTGTCTCTACGTGTCTCCTCCTCCGCACTCTCTCTGTACATCTGTTCATTCCCATCTGCCCATCTGCTCCTCCCCCCTCTGATCCTCCCCTCTCTATCTTATCCTGCCCCATCCATCTGCTCCTCACTTCCTTTACCTCCTCCTCACGCTGTCCATATCCTCCTCCCCTCTGTTCATCTACTCCTCTCTCTATCTCCATCTCCTCTTCCCTTTCACTGTCTATTTTCTCCTCCCAATCTCTATTTCCTCCTCTACCTTCTATCAGTCCATCTCTTCCTCCTCCCTCTGTTCATCTCCTCCTCTTCTCTTTCTCTGTCCATTTCCTCCTCCTCTCTCTGTCGTTCTCCACCCACATATCTCTGTCCATGTCCTGCTTCCCCTCCACTGTCTGCACATCTATTCATTGAACTACTCTCTCTACATTGTGACCACTGAAATGTCGCCACGCGGTGTGGCCGCGCGGTTCGAGGAACCATGACACGGATTGCGTGTCCTCTCCCACCGGAGGTTCGAGTCCTCCCTCGGGCATGGGTGTGTGTGGTTCTTAGCATAAATTAGTTTAAAATAGTTTAAGTAGTGTATGAGTTTAGGGACCGATGTCCTCAGCAGTTGGTCCCTTAAGGATTCGCATACATTTGAACATTTAAACACTGAAATGTCTGAAGACGCCCCAAGGTGAGGAAATAACTAAACGGACATGGGAAAGGTGCAGGCCATTTATCACGTCACAAAACAACAACCTTCTGTTGCACATATGCCGAAAACACTAATAAAACACAACTTTAACATGGAGGCACATGTGTTAATCTAGTAACAAGTACCTTGGCCTCAAAGGGCAGAACAGACGGCACCAGAAAATGAACAACACTGCAACACCCACGCCGGCCGCTGTGGCCGAGTGGTTCTAGGCGCTTCAGTCCGGAACCACGCGGCTGCTACGGTAGCAGATTCGAATCCTGCCTCGGGCATGGATGTGTGTGATGGCCTTAGGTTAGTTAGGTTTAAATAGTTCTAAGTTCTAGGGGACTGATGACCTCAGATGTTAAGTCCCATAGTGCTTAGAGCCATTTGAACCATTTTTTTACAACGCCTACATCAGCATCTATGCCTGGTTAATCCATGGTAAACCGGCTGCATAGAATTTGAGCTCAGGCATTGGGCGTCCAACACTACTCCATCGACCACCGGCTCCTTAGGCAATTGTGCACCCGTAAGCTCCGTAAACGGCTCACCGTGTGTCACATGTGCCTCTTGTCTGTCTCTCGCTGCAACCCACTGACTGCCGATGTGCTAAACAATTTGCTATAAGGAACTACAACCAAAGACTCAATTAACAGCTGACCGAAGTGCCACCTGGCGACTAGACAGAGACGAATCTGCAAGTAGCCAAATACACTCCTGGAAATTGAAATAAGAACACCGTGAATTCATTGTCCCAGGAAGGGGAAACTTTATTGACACATTCCTGGGGTCAGATACATCACATGATCACACTGACAGAACCACAGGCACATAGACACAGGCAACAGAGCATGCACAATGTCGGCACTAGTACAGTGTATATCCACCTTTCGCAGCAATGCAGGCTGCTATTCTCCCATGGAGACGATCGTAGAGATGCTGGATGTAGTCCTGTGGAACGGCTTGCCATGCCATTTCCACCTGGCGCCTCAGGTGGACCAGCGTTCGTGCTGGACGTGCAGACCGCGTGAGACGACGCTTCATCCAGTCCCAAACATGCTCAATGGGGGACAGATCCGGAGATCTTGCTGGCCAGGGTAGTTGACTTACACCTTCTAGAGCACGTTGGGTGGCACGGGATACATGCGGACGTGCATTGTCCTGTTGGAACAGCAAGTTCCCTTGCCGGTCTAGGAATGGTAGAACGATGGGTTCGATGACGGTTTGGATGTACCGTGCACTATTCAGTGTCCCCTCGACGATCACCAGTGGTGTACGGCCAGTGTAGGAGATCGCTCCCCACACTATGATGCCGGGTGTTGGCCCTGTGTGCCTCGGTCGTATGCAGTTCTGATTGTGGCGCTCACCTGCACGGCGCCAAACACGCATACGACCATCATTGGCACCAAGGCAGAAGCGACTCTCATCGCTGAAGACGACACGTCTCCATTCGTCCCTCCATTCACGCCTGTCGCGACACCACTGGAGGCGGGCTGCACGATGTTGGGGCGTGAGCGGAAGACGGCCTAACGGTGTGCGGGACCGTAGCCCAGCTTCATGGAGACGGTTGCGAATGGTCCTCGCCGATACGCCAGGAGCAACAGTGTCCCTAATTTGCTGGGAAGTGGCGGTGCGGTCCCCTACGGCACTGCGTAGGATCCTACGGTCTTGGCGTGCATCCGTGCGTCGCTGCGGTCCGGTCCCAGGTCGACGGGCACGTGCACCTTCCGCCGACCACTGGCGACAACATCGATGTACTGTGGAGACCTCACGCCCCACGTGTTGAGCAATTCGGCGGTACGTCCACCCGGCCTCCCGCATGCCCACTATACGCCCTCGCTCAAAGTCCGTCAACTGCACATACGGTTCACGTCCACGCTGTCGCGGCATGCTACCAGTGTTAAAGACTGCGATGGAGCTCCGTATGCCACGGCAAACTGGCTGACACTGACGGCGGCGGTGCACAAATGCTGCGCAGCTAGCGCCATTCGACGGCCAACACCGCGGTTCCTGGTGTGTCCGCTGTGCCGTGCGTGTGATCATTGCTTGTACAGCCCTCTCGCAGTGTCCGGAGCAAGTATGGTGGGTCTGACACACCGGTGTCAATGTGTTCTTTTTTCCATTTCCAGGAGTGTATATAGAAACATAGAACGGGCCAACACAGCTCTATCCCCACTCCAGTAGCAGTCGCTGGTTCTTACTCCCACTGTGTTTCTTTCCATATAGTAAGTAATGTGTGTACCACGCTTGGTTTAAATCGTTCCAGGGATTTAAGAGGCGGCTTTTACCCGTGGCTCTGCCTGCAGTAGCTCATGTTGCATGTATTTCGCACATATTTACTATTTATAACATATTTGTACACATATTTCAACTGTACCTCTAGCGAATTTCGCCCTGTAGTTTCGTTTCCAAGCAACCCTGTGTTTATGACGTCATCTCTTTTGAGCTGTGTTTCATTAGTGATATAATTTTGCAGATACATTCAGCAACATACGTGGATACCGTCTGCGAATTGCGTCACTAACAGCGTTAGTATTAAAGACATAATAAATTAAAACGTGCCTGATGCGGAAGTTGTATTTTATAAACAGAGGAAATTTAGTGTCGATAAACTTTTTATTTTCATCAGTTTTTGGGGGTTGTCAGCGAAAAAAAGTTTCATAAAGGTTTGCCGTTATGTGCAAAGACTGTTACAAGTCACTAAGTTCTCTTATTCTCACATACTAGATGAGTAAAATCTGGGTATTAAAGCCCTGTGGCTACACTCTTTCTCACCCCCCCCCCCCCACTTTTGAATGGTAGGTGGTTCCTATCCCCACAGAGTTTCTTTGCAAACAGTAAGTGATATGTCGGTTGGTTGATTTGGGTGAGGGGACCAAATAGCGAGGTCATCGGTCCCATCGTATTAGGAAAGGATGGGGAAGGAAATCGACCATGCGTTTTCAAAGGAACCATCGCGGCATTTGCCTGAAACTATTTAGGGACATCACGGAAAATCAGGATGGCCGGACTCGGGTTTGAACCGTCGTCCTCCCGAATTCGAGTCCAGTGTGCTAACCACTGCGCCATCTCGCTCGCTAGTTGGTTGCAGTCAGCCGTGATTGAAGAGGAGATGTGGAACATACATACGTATATGTGTGTGGATTTTACTTGTGTAAAACGCATGTTGTGTGCATGCTTGACTCTTGCTTGTTCGCTGATCGTCAGTTTTCGTCTACCCTTAGGAGTTTGCCCTAGCGGAGCGTTATGTTCTGCGTGCACTGTGAGCCGTGGCTGGCTCATGCTATGCGTTGGATTAAACCTTGGTTGCTATTCTGTGTTTAGTCTCCCGAGGTTAGCACGATTATGCTGTTATCCTCTCTTTCCGCGGGTGGCAGCAGCGGTGTGTATCGATATTCGCACCTTGGACTATCTTTGGCCTGGCGTTTATAGTTTCCGACTGGGCTGTGTGCGGTCAGTTGGTCGGTTGGTGTGGAGCAGCGAGGAAATCTCCATGGCGCGTACTTTGGACGGCGCGCTGGCAGCCTGTGTGCGGTGTCGGAGTGTGTCGTGCTGTTCCCATTGCTACAAGGTCCGTGGCTCACTGATCCTGGACATGGATGTAGAGTTTTGACTTAATCTACCAGCAAGTCACGACTGTTCACAATTGTATTGTTTGGAGTCGGTTGTCAGCTGTTGGGATATTCCCGCAAGCAACAAAGTGTGTTTTCAAGTTGCCTAATTTTAGCCTCCATCAGGTGGTATTTAACTGTACTTGGTTATTTGAACTGAAGTGCACCGGCGGAATCTTCTACCTTGTGGCCGTTAACATTCTTGTTACCTTCCCTGGCCATTGACATAAATTCAGGCAGTGTATTTTCCTCATCGTGTTGTCGCTGTCCAGCAAGGTGTCTAATTTGACAGCTCAATGTATAATTGGTCGTGGGCACCAGTACCTTCTACGTTGTTTCATTGAACTCCCTGTTGTGTGCTGGTCGGGTGAAGCAGAGGTTATCGTGTCGGTGGGTCCGTTGACTGTCTGTCGGTTGAGTTGTCGTCCGATCGACAATGGTTGGGCCAACTGCCTGCCTCACCAAAGCAAGCGGCCAGCCGGAGTGGCCGAGCGGTTCTAGGCGCTTCAGTCTGGAACTGAGCGACCGCTATGGTCGCAGCTTCGAATCCTGCCTCGGGCATGGATGTGTGTGATGTCCTTAGGTTAGTTAGGTTTAAGTAGTTCCAAGTTCTAGGCGACTGATGACCTCAGAAGTTAAGTCCCATAATGCTGAGAGCCATTTGAACCATTTTGAACCTAAGCGACCGTTAATGTTTGAATTCCAGGCCGATCCTCAGAACAACTGAGCGCCTTTTTTTTATTCTTGTTATTTGTACTTGTATGGCTTCTAGCCGATTTTTAGGTTAAGGTTGTTTTGTCCTTAAGGCATCAGATGGATTGGGTCTTCAGCCTAATTTAAGAACTGTTTTATGTAAAGCCTTTGGCATTTTTAAAATTAATGTCATTGAGTCTTAAGTGTTGGGCCTTCAGCCGATTTTGAATTTAAGGTGTTTGCTCTTAAAGTGTCAGGTTCTTTGGGCCCTCAGCCTAATTAAGGGACTGTTTTAAGATAAGGCTTTGCCTTTTAAATTTCTGATTTTGGTTGAGATTTGTTGGCTTTCAGCCGTTTTTAAATTAAAGTGGTCTTGCCCTTAAGGCAAGAGGTTGTACGGCGCATTCAGCCACTAATTAAGTTCCAAAACAAAAGCTGTGTTTTTTTTTAAATTTCTGGGCTCTTATGATGTTTGATGAAATAAAAGGTTGTATGTTCGAATGTAACCGACAGCAGCTTATTTTGGCCCCTTACCACAGCTTAAACTACCTGTCCTGCCCTGCACGTTTAGCAGGGCGTCTCACACTGGTTGTCTATTCGTCAGTGTATAGTGCTGTAGAACTTGTCTCGGCTAATGTTACGTATCTTGATTACGTCCTAATTTGTGTGCTGTGTCATGTTTTACTGTGTTGCCCTCTTTGCCCTAGGTTATTGAACAGCCCACTTTCTGCTGGGGTTCGAACTGCACTGCGTGTAAAGCTTGAGTCAAATGGTTGAAATGGCTCTGAGCACTATGAGACTTAACATCTGAGGACATCAGTCCCCTAGAACTGAGAACTAGTTAATGCTAACTAATCTAAGGACATCACACACATCCATGCCCGAGGCAGGATTCGAACCAGCGACCGTAGCGGTCGCGCGGTTCCATACTGAAGCGCCTAGAACCGCTCGGCCACGCCGGCCGGCAATGTTTGAGTCATTGATCATTGCATCTGAGGACAGCAAAGCGAATCCCTTCAGATTTCTGTGCCCGAATGCACAACCTACCAAGCGAATGGGTCCTTAAAAGCTCGTTTGGATAGTGTGATGTTGAAAATGGCTCTGAGCACTATGGGACTTAACTTCTAAGGTCATCAGTCCCCCAGAAATTAGTACTACTTAAACTTAACTAACGTAAGGACATTACACACATCCATGTCCGAGGCAGGATTCGAACCTGCGATTGTAGCTGTCGTGCGGTTCCAGACTGAAGCCCCTAGAACCGCTCGGCCTGATAGTGTAATGTAATTTACAATGCAATTCTGGTTGAATTTAAAGCGAAATTCACTCAAAAAGTTTTACTACAAACGACGGCACGGGAATTAACGTTATGACCCAGAGAGGCAGAAGCGAAAGCTTGATAGCGTCGTGCCGGACACCTATACCGGGCACGACCGCAGCCGCTTCGCTCATAAGGTACAGTGCGCGGCCCGACCGTATATCCATCAGGCGGTGTTTACAGTTGTAATTGCTCGGTAAACAACCTGTCGCTGGCCCATTGCGGCGCAGAGTTATCGCTCCGCGGCGGGGGCCCTCGCCTTCTCCCGCCGTCGGTTCTGCGCGCCCTGCCTGCCCCCCCCCCCCCCTCTGAGCTAGCTGCGCTTCCCCCCCGCCCCAGCCAAAGCGTCACTCGGCCTTCCTCGAGGCGCCTGCCTTCGTTTTTTCAATTACTGCCGAGGGGCCCGGGGTAATTACGATGCCGCTAATTTGTTGGCACTGCGGTGACGGACGCCATGTGTTTTGTGTTCGCGGCGGGGTGTCCAGGGGAGCCCCCGCCCCCTGCCGGGTAGGCAGCCACAAGTCACGCCAGCTCCGGCCCCAGCTCGGCTCCAGCCGCGGAGCGCAAAGGCGTGGGAAGCTGGAGCCGGCCCGGCTGGCCTTCCAGCCTGCAGGCGCCTCGTGGGACGGGGGCACTCGTCCAACATGCGGATCACAGAATATCAGCTACGCTGCTGCTCCTAAAGCTGCCGTCCTACGGCGAACCAATACCGAACGTCACGTTCCTCTCGGTGTAACATTCCTTTCCTTTCGTTGTCACCAATGGGCCGCTTCGCGATAAAGGCAATCCGTACGATTACGCTGGGGAGTGAGAATACTCCACAGGGTTCTGTTCTCGGTCCTTTGCTTTTCTTGAGGGGTTATTCTTGCATCGCTTTTATAAGAAAACGGAATGAGGTTTTTGGCGAATGATAATAGGCACAGGGACAAGTACGAGGGTCACTCCAAAAGAAATGCACACTATTTTTTTTTTAAATCCATCTTTTATTCTACATGTCTGAAGGTTTTACAGAGTGTGGTTACATCCTTTGTAATTTCCATCCCTCTCAACAGCCTTACGCCATCTTGGAACCAGCGCCTGTATACCCGCACGGTAAAATTCTGGACCAACCTGTTGGAGCCACTGTTTGGCAGCGTGCACAAGGGAGTCATCATCTTCAAACCTTGTTCCACGAAGAGAGTCTTTCAGTTTCCCAAAGAGATGATAGACTGTAAGGCGGTGTTTCAATGTTGTCCATCCGAGTTTTGTGATCGATTCCATGGGTTTTTGACTGACATGTGGCCGTTAATTATCGTGCAACAGCAAAACATTCTGCTTTTGCCGATGTGGTATTGTTCAAATGGCTCTGAGCACTATGGGACTTAACATCTGTGGTCATCAGTCCCCTAGAACTGAGAACTACTTAAACCTAACTAACCTAAGGACATCACACACATCCATTCCCGACGCAGGATTCGAACCTGTGACCGTAGCGGTCTCGCGGTTCCGGACTAAAGGCCTAGAACCGCACGGCCACACCGGCGGGCCGCCGATGTGGTATAACACGACCCAGTCGAGCTTTAAGTTTCTTCAGTGTCTTCACATATACATCAGAATTTATGGTGGTTCCACTTGGCATGATATCCGCAAGCAAGAGTCCTTCGGAATAGAAAAACACCGTAGCCATAACTTTTCCAGCAGAAGGTGAGGTTTTGAATTTTTTTTCTTAGTGAATTTGCATGATGCCACTCCATTGATTGCCTCTTAATCTCTGGTGAAAAATGATGGAGCCATGTTTCATCACCTGTCACAATTCTTCCAAGAAATTCATCTCCACCATTCTCGCACTGTTCCAAAACTTCGCTGCATACCGTTTTTCTTGTTTCTTTGTGAGCCATTGCCAATATCCTGGGAACCCACCTGGCACAAACCTTTTTTAACGCCAACACTATCAGTATCGTGCAAACGCTTCCTTCCCCTACGCCAACGTAGCGTGACAATTCGTTCACTGTGATGCGTCTGTCAGCAGTTACCAATTCGTTAACTCTCTGCACATTGTCTGGAGTGTGTGCAGTACGAGACCTGCCTCTGCGAGGACAATTCTCAATATTGCCGTGCCCGCTTTCATCACGTAACCTGTTTGCCCACCGGCTAACTGTACTGCGATTATCGACAGCAGCATCTCCATACACCTTTTTCTATCTCTTGTGGATGCTTCCCACTGTCTCGTTTTCACAGCACAGAAATTCTATGACAGCACGTTACTTCTGACGAACGTCAAGTGTAGCAGCCATCTTGAAGACATGCTGTGACGGCGCTACTCACGGGAACAGGTTGAACTAAGTTTGAAAACAAGCGGGAAGGATGTATCTACACACTGTAAAACTTTCACACTTGCAGAATGAAAACTGTATTTTTACAAAAATAGTGTGCATTTCTTTAGGAGTGACCCTCGTAATTTTGATCGATTCATGTAACTCGCGCGTCACGCGAGGTACTGTAAGAAGGATAGTTTTTCTTATGTTAACTACACTGCTTGACAGAAAATGTGAAGCATTCAGAAGAGCAGCAGGAAACGAAATGAATCATCATGGGTTGTGGGGTATGCGAACGTATTTCAGTGATTACAATACCGAGTCACATTCAAAAAGAACTTGACGATATTAGCCCATTCAGTACGACCTTGCACGTCTGGTCTAGACACACGTTCTGGTTCGGTTGGGACGGGTGTCATGCAGTTGTTGTATCATATCCTGAGGTAAGAGGGCCCACAAGTATTGTAACTACAGGGTGTTTCAAAAATGACCGGTATATTTGAAACGGCAATAAAAACTAAACGAGCAGCGATAGAAATACACCGTTTGTTGCAATATGCTTGGGACAACAGTACATTTTCAGGTGGACAAACTTTCGAAATTACAGTAGTTACAATTTTCAACAACAGATGGCGCTGCGGTCTGGGAAACTCCATAGTACGATATTTTCCACATATCCACCATGCATAGCAATAATATGGCGTAGTCTCTGAATGAAATTACCCGAAACCTTTGACAACGTGTTTGGCGGAATGGCTTCACATGCAGATGAGATGCACTGCTTCAGCTGTTCAATTGTTTCTGGATTCTGGCGGTACACCTGGTCTTTCAAGTGTCCCCACAGAAAGAAGTCACAGGGGTTCATGTCTGGCGAATAGGGAGGCCAATCCACGCCGCCTCCTGTATGTTTCGGATAGCCCAAAGCAATCACACGATCATCGAAATATTCATTCAGGAAATTAAAGACGTCGGCCGTGCGATGTGGCCGGGCACCATCTTGCATAAACCACGAGGTGTTCGCAGTGTCGTCTAAGGCAGTTCGTACCGCCACAAATTCACGAAGAATGTCCAGATAGCGTGATGCAGTAATCGTTTCGGATCTGAAAAATGGGCCAATGATTCCTTTGGAAGACATGGCGGCCCAGACCAGTACTTTTTGAGGATGCAGGGACGATGGGACTGCAACATTGGGCTTTTCGGTTCCCCATATGCGCCAGTTCTGTTTATTGACGAAGCCGTACAGGTAAAAGTATGCTTCGTCAGTAAACCAAATGCTGCCCACATGCATATCGCCGTCATCAATCCTGTGCACTATATCGTTAGCGAATCTCTCTCGTGCAGCAATGGTAGCGGCGCTGAGGGGTTGCCGCGTTTGAATTTTGTATGGATAGAGGTGTACACTCTGGCGCATGAGACGATACGTGGACGTTGGCGTCATTTGGACCGCAGCTGCAACACGGCGAACGGAAACCCGAGGCCGCTGTTGGATCACCTGCTGCACTAGCTGCGCGTTGCCCTCTGTTGTTGCCGTACGCGGTCGCCCTACCTTTCCAGCACGTTCATCCGTCACGTTCCCAGTCCGTTGAAATTTTTCAAACAGATCCTTTATTGTATCGCTTTTCGGTCCTTTGGTTACATTAAACCTCCGTTGAAAACTTCGTCTTGTTGCAACAACACTGTGTTCTAGGCGGTGGAATTCCAACACCAGAAAAATCCTCTGTTCTAAGGAATAAACCATGTTGTCTACAGCACACTTGCACGTTGTGAACAGCACGCGCTTACAGCAGAAAGACGACGTACAGAATGGCGCACCCACAGACCGCGTTGTCGTCTATATCTTTCACATCACTTGCAGCGCCATCTGTTGTTGAAAATTGTAACTACTGTAATTTCGGAAGTTTGTCCGCCTGAAAATTTACTGTTGTCCCAAACATATTGCAACAAACGGTGTATTTCTATCGCTGCTCGTTTAGTTTTTATTGCCATTTCAAATATACCGGTCATTTTTGAAACACCCTGTAGTTCTTGGTGCCTTGCGTACTGGCACGGGGATGGAATTTCTATCGGAGCTGCTGCCACACATTTTCTATTGGGGACAGATCTGGGGAGTTTGTTGGCCACGGCAGCACCTCAGCACTTTGCTGGCATTTCACAGAGATACGTGCCATGTGAGCATGATCACTGTCCTGTTGAAACATGGCAACGCGAAACTGTATCATGATAGGTAACACACGAGGACGCAGGAGGTCCGTCACTCGTCGTTGTCCGGCCAGAGTTCCATGAACCACTGCCAGACGTGAGCGCAAGTCTTGCTCAATGACGCCGCACACCATGAACCCAGAAGTAAAATTGCTCTGCGACGATGGTCATCCGGGATAAGGCAGAACTGCGATTCATTGCTCAATAAAATGTGATGCCACTGAGGAACAGTAGTCAATGGTTCCCAGTCTCTCCACTATTCCAAACGCAGCTGTGTCTGTTGCAGGGGAAATGGTTGCCTTCGCATGGGGCGCTGTTTTCCTACTCAGGTTGCTCCCATTCTCCAAAGAACGGCGCGGCATCGCGCAGAATGTTGCAGGAAGTCCATTATTTGATCATGCGCGAGAGGCGCAGAACACGGCCATCTTCCTTTGAGGTGGTAGTGTCACACTCAAGCCGGCAGCTGTGGCCGTGCGGTTCTAGGCGCTTCAGTCTGGAGCCGCGTGACCGCTACGGTCGCAGGTTTGAATCCTGCCTCGGGCATGGATGTGTGTGATGACCTTAGGTTAGTTAGGTTTAAGTAGTTCTAAGTTCCAGGGTACTGATGACCACAGATGTTAAGTCCCATAGTGCTCAGAGCCATTTGAACCATTTGTCACACTCAAGTGCTCAACATAACGGAGAGTTGTAAAAGAGAGAGAGAGAGAGAGAGAGAGAGAGAGAGAGAGAGATCGGGAGATGTTTATACGTGTGTATGATCAAACCATTCCCCCAAGAATAAATTTCTCTCCTTCATACCTCCTCTGTGTTACCACAGATGACGTGTCACTGATGTCATTTGTACTAAGATTGTCCGCCTGCGTAGCTGGGTGGTTACGTGCTCTCCTCCTATGCAAGCGGGCCTGGGTTAGATTCCCGGCCGGGTTGGATATTTCTCCGCTAGGGGCCTAGGTGTTGTTTTGTACTCATCATCATTTCATCCTCATCGCCGGCGCGCAAGTCGCCCAATATGGCGTCGAATGAAATAAGACTGGCACTTGGCGGCCCAACTTCCCCGAATACGGGCCTCCCGGCTCTGGGTCAAATGGCTCTGAGCACTATGCGACTTAACTTCTGAGGTCATCAGTCGCCTAGAACTTGGAACTAATTAAACCTAACTAACCTAAGGACGTCACACACATCCATGCCCGAGGCAGGATTCGAACCTGCGACCGTAGCGGTCGCTCGGCTCCAGACTGTAGCGCCTAGAACCGCACGGCCACTCCGGCCGGCAGATGAAGTGTCACTGATCTCATTTGTACTAAGATTGCAGTACACGAGAGGTGCCTATTTGCTTCCACCGCCAGAGTGGAATGCATAAGTTGTAACAGAAGTTCACCAACCCTTCTACAGTTGTTGTCTCCTGGACAGAATGTAGCACACAGGTCGTCAAAAAATGGTTCTAATGGCTCTGAGCACTATGGGACTTAACATCTGAGGTCATCAGTCCCCTAGAACTTAAAACTACTTAAACCTAACTATGGACATCACACACATCCATGCCCGAGGCAGGATTCGAACCTGCGACTGTAGTGGTCGCGCGGTTCCAGACTGAAGCGCCTAGAACCGCTCGGCCACACTGGCCGGCACAGGTCGTCAATCTGTTATCTTGAGGCTATAAGAAGTCTTAATTAACGCCGACCACGCCAGACAACATGTTTGTCCTCCGACACTGCTGAACCAGCCCTATTCACAAACTAGACATTGCAAAATAAGTCTTAGTTGATACCGCGGCGGACAACATGTCTACCCTCGGTGATTGCCGAGCAAGCTACATCTCAGCGGAACCACATCGCCCACCATCCAAGTCAGGCGCGATCCGAACATCACCAAAGTGCTTCGTCTACTTTTTCCTTTATCAGTTGTTTATTATTCTGCTGGTTATTAATGCTTGTGAAATAATGAAATGATAGCATGCTATTGAGAAATGCTTTTATTTGAAATTCAAGTAAATACGCTGTTTAATTTTCTATAAACAGTCAGAGCATGTCGGCTAGCCCGCAGGAATGCAACTTAAAATATTCTGAAACTTCCTGGCAGATTAAAACTGTGTGCCCGATCGAGACTCGAACTCGGGACCTTTGCCTATCGCGGGCAAGTGCTCTACCAACTGAGCTACCGAAGCACGACTCACGCACGGTACTCACAGCTTTACTTCTGCCAGTACCTCGTCTCCTACCTTACAAACTTTACAGAAGCTCTCCTGCGAAACTTGCAGAACTAGCACTCCTGAAAGAAAGGATATTGCGGAGACATGGCTTAGCCACAGCCTGGGGGATGTTTCCAGAATGAGATTTTCACTCTGCAGCGGAGTGTGCGCTGATATGAAACTTCCTGGCAGATTAAAACTGTGTGCCCGACCGAGGCTCGAACTCGGGACCTTTGCCTTTCGCGGGCAAGTGCTCTACCAACTGAGCTACCGAAGCACGACTCACGCACGGTACTCACAGCTTTACTTCTGCCAGTACCTCGTCTCCTACCTTACAAACTTTGCAGAAGCTCTCCTGCGAAACTTGCAGAACTAGCACACCTGAAAGAAAGGATATTGCGGAGATATGGCTTAGCCACAGCCTGGGGGATGTTTCCAGAATGAGATTTTCACTCTGCAGCGGAGTGTGCGCTGATATGAAACTTCCTGGCAGATTAAAACTGTGTGCCCGACCGAGGCTCGAACTCGGGACCTTTGCCTTTCGCGGGCAAGTGCTCTACCAACTGAGCTACCGAAGCACGACTCACGCACGGTACTCACAGCTTTACTTCTGCCAGTACCTCGTCTTCTACCTTACAAACTTTACAGAAGTTCTCCTGCGAAACTTGCAGAACTAGCACTCCTGAAAGAAAGGATATTGCGGAGACATGGCTTAGCCACAGCCTGGGGGATGTTTCCAGAATGAGATTTTCACTCTGCAGCGGAGTGTGCGCTGATATGAAACTTCCTGGCAGATTAAAACTGTGTGCCCGACCGAGGCTCGAACTCGGGACCTTTGCCTTTCGCGGGCAAGTGCTCTACCAACTGAGCTACCGAAGCACGACTCACGCACGGTACTCACAGCTTTATTTCTGCCAGTACCTCGTCTCCTACCTTCCAAACTTTACAGAAACTCTCCTGCGAACCTTGCAAGCTTCTGTAAAGTTTGGAAGGTAGGAGACGAGGTACTGGCGCCAGTAAAGCTGTGAGACCGGGCGTGAGTCGTGCTTCGGTAGCTCAGTTGGTAGAGCACTTGCCCGCGAAAAGCAAAGGTCCCGAGTTCGAGTCTCGGTCGGGCAGACACTTTTAATCTACCAGGAAGTTTCATATCAGCGCACACTCCGCTGCAGAGGGAAAATCTCATTCTTAAAATATTCTCTAATGTCCGTCCTATGTGGTCTGTTCACTGTTGCTGAAGCGGCCATAGTGCCGCTTGGATCATCACTGCAGATGCCGTTTTTGTACATAGGCTATCGCTTGTATTTGTCGCCCTTTTGAAATTAGTCACCAACACGAAATAAAAAAAGATACATCTCAGTCCAAATTACGATGGAGCTACAACCATTTACGTAAATTAAAAAAGAAGTTACGGACCATTTTTCACCTTCAGCATGCTGCAGGTTAGTTAAAAGTATCACACAATGAACGAAGTTTGCGATCTTTTAGAGTTTCTTCTCATTTTGGAGACTCTCAGTTCTCACTATACTATATTCTCTGAAAGTTTGCTGCAAAAGCTGCAAATGAATGTATGTAGAAACATAAAAGTTCATAATACTACTGCCTGCTACTGTTGTACCATAATCCCAAAGCTGGAGGTAGTTCATATAAATGAAATCATTTTTATTAAAGCAAGTGTAGTATAAAGAAGCAGAGCAGTGTTACCATCTCAAAGGAATTAAGTTGTGTTGACCGCGATAGACCTAACGGAAGTGGCTTATCAGAAGTGAAATATAGAATTACATTAATATTTAAACAGTAACAAACAATAATTTACCTATCCACAGTGTCCAATGGATTATAATAACGGTCGCCAGCCTAATTAGGCATAAGAGTGAGTAACATTCTTGTTCAAGAAACTGAAAGTAAGTAACTTCAATGGGCAATCACAGCCTATACTTTGTCACACGAGAGTGCAATGAACTCTAGCACCAGCATATGTTCACGTTAAAGTTGGGAGCTGACAGAATAGAACAAACTATTTGCATAAATATAACAGATAACAAGACACACTATTACCTTGAGGACACAGTCAAACTGAATGGTCTCAAAATGTTACTATTAATATTCACTGTAGAATCGTAAATTATACATAGGTTCAATATTACTTTTCAAACATATTCCAATCTGACATGAAATATGGATATGGTTCACAGCAATATTAGTTATTGTGCATAGATTAAGTCTCTCACTACTAAACACCTTTCTACTTAGAATGAAAATTAAGTGGAATTCACTAACAGATTATTTCTCACCATCTTTTCAATAAAGAAGTTACTGTTTTCATAGATAGTGGTCTTTCTATTAATCGTTATCTAGCATGAGCACAATAGACAAACTGTGTATCCTGTTACACAATTAATATGCACTTTTAATACACAAGAGGAACCCAATATTGTACAGAATTTCACTTGAATAGCAAGAGTAAGTGAAACTTTCTATAATTAAGTAACTTTGTGAATTTTAACTAGTTTCAATGGAGTGGGGCCCTGAATCTTGACCACTGTAGCAGAGCAAACTAGACACCCTTTCAACACACTGAAGAAACAAGCCCTTAACAAGTATGAGCATGTAACTTTCAACAGTAATAGTTCTCCACTTTTACTGCAGTAGAACACTTGAAGTGGTTACAAGACAATATCTCACCTTTGGGTGATTTTCAACAGACAGTACTGTGATTATTTAATTTGCAAAACTCTATAATCCACAGTTTTGAGAACATTAACTTTAGAAGTTGGCAACAAAATATTAATAAGCAGTTTTAATAGAAAAATTATTTTCAGCAAGCATCATTTACTATATTACTCAGTTCTGCTACATTAACTTTAACTTAGTTTCTTCTTACTATCTTCAAGTGGCATTAATTAGTAAAACACTGAGCTTTAATGTTCTTTCAGTAAGGACACTCGGTAATCACTTTAGCATGGGAAGGATCTTAAGTGGAAATATGACAGAGGATAAATCAAGGTAAGTTTTTATAAATAGTATTTTGGTTACCTTAGTATTGAAAACAAATAAATCATCCACATGAGCTGATCCTTCACTGTACATTTTTGTAATTCCTTGGTTCCTTTTCAGTGATTGCATGTTGGTATGTGGATTTGCAGGAAGAGTTTCTGGACTCTGTCATTTCTTGGTGGCGATGATAAATACCAATTTCAGAATAGTTCCAGCTCTTTATCCATTCATCTGAGGCATTGGAAAGAGTCAGGAAAATCCTCTCTCAGAACCAGCACAATACACAACTTTTACATGAGCAGTTGACAGTTTGGTAGCTCGTCCCCGACTGACTCTTGGTTCCAGCTTTCTATCCATGCTAACCACATTTTGCGCGCGCTACACAGTTCCGTTCCCAAGGCGAACCACTCCACCTTTTACATACAAAATAACGAAGAACCCTAAGTGAGGATCAGCAATTACATAACAATAACCAAACATTTTAATTAAAACAGAACATTTGCAGATATTGGTATTCCTGCAAAAAATGATTCACACAGAAATTACGATTATATACATTAAGTTTTGTTCCTTCCAAATGAGACAAAGAATTTAATTGATAGATGCACTATACTGCATAGAATCAAACCATGGCGTCAAAATATTTACAAAGAAAGGAGTATACAATTTTGTGTTATCGATTCAATCAAACAAAATTTACAGAAGCTCAACGATGGGATGTTGAGCAAAACAGAAAGGAAAATGAATCAACAAAAGGTATGTAGTGTCTAAGCTATGGTGTTACAAGTTCTTAGTACGATGTCTTTAGGAGAAGATCTGTTACGAATCCCATCATTACGCCTGCCACCCCACCCCCTGGTCACACACTTGTTCGGTATGCCGCAGCTAGGACCTCACCTGGCCGGAAGTTTCATCCCCTCACCTCGGCACTCGGCATTGAAGTTTTGCTACGAATGCTGCTCACATCAGATTTATGCTTTTTTTGTACATTTAAGAGTTTCACAAAGTTTTTTTCCTTTACTTATGTTTAATGGCTTTTGGTGAGAAGAAATTTCGTACTCTTTTTTTAACAATTCAGTTTACGAACGGACCACTTTGCATACATTGCATAGAACAAGAACTTAGAGACCAATAATGATCACATTGTAACGCCACATAACCTGCCAGTACCCACACTCAGCGACAAGTTTTTTTAAGGTTTCCATTTTGTCTAGTCTTTTCGAAGCCTCCAGTCTCACATTCAGTAGCACTATTTTTCTCTTAATCCTACCACTCATTGTACTGTATGAATTAAAACATTAATAAACACACAGTTACATATGTACAGTACACTGTACATACATACAACATTTGAAATCAGTGTGACTCAGGTGGGTTCAGTATGGCACAGATGATACCACATATTCAGATATAGTTCAAAATGGTTCAAATGGCTCTGAGCACTATGGTACTTAACTTCTGTGGTCATCAGTCCCCTAGAACTTAGAGCTAATTAAACCTAACTAACCTAAGGACATCACACACGTCCATACCCGAGGCAGGATTCGAACCTGCGACCGTGGCGGTCGCGCGGTTCCAGACTGTAGCGCCTACAACCGCTCGGCCACTCCGGCCGGCTTCAGATATAGTACGTACAACAATGGTCAGCCAATGTTATAAAATGTGTACTGTATTGTTAATTAGGAGTACTGTATTTTAATGACCACAGTTGCTGAGTAGGCACAACAATAGGGGTAACAATGAGGATGGTATGCTGTGTACAACTGATTGCCAAGGCCGGCCGCGGTGGTCTCGCGGTTCTAGGCGCGCAGTCCGGAACCGTGAGACTGCTATGGTCGCAGGTTCGAATCCTGCCTCGGGCATGGATGTGTGTGATGTCCTTAGGTTAGTTAGGTTTAAGTAGTTCTAAGTTCTAGGGGACTGATGACCACAGCAGTTGAGTCCCATAGTGCTCAGAGCCATTTTGAACTGATTGCCAAGCGGTCCGATTAGTGAACGTTCGACAAAGAAAGAGCGGTGCACTCCTCGAAATCTAATGGAAACCTAATGGTACCTGTCAATCTGAAACAGAAACGCATTAGCGATCAGAGGCCAGGGTTATTTCTGTGCATTATGAACAAAAATCATAGGTGGGACACTTTTACATGTATTGTACACAGAAAATTGAAAGGAAGTTCAAAATGTAACACAATGGAAAGTGCGAAAAACGTACAAGTGGAGAACTTAAGAAACAGAGTTTGTATCTACTTTCACATAAAATTTTAAAGAAATGAGCGTTTGGCATCGTTGGTCGGGAGGCCCCGTCTGGGGAAGTTCGGCAGCCAAGTGCAAGTCTAAATTCAGTCGACGCGACATTGGGCGACTTGCGCACCGGTAATGACGATGAAATGATGATGAGGACAACACAAGAAGCAGTCGCCGAGAGGAGAAAATTTCCAACCCGACCGTGAATTGAACCCGGGCCCGCTTGCATGGGAGGCGAGCACGTTACTACCCAGCTAAACACGCGGACGCGCTCTTCAGATGTCTCAACTACTGTACATATCCGGTCATGGGTCACTGAGACAGTTATGCGCCACCATTGTGGTTGACGAGCTGTGGCATAGAGCTGAAGCGGCACTGAATGACGAACCCATATCTGTCATTCCAGTTTGATTCAACTCGATGCTCACCCGGGTTGGAGGCCTTGTTGCTGCCACATGTAACAGATCTCTGTATTGTGTTTCGCATCTCCTGCACCCTCAAATTACCTAGAGATTTAGTCACGTGTTCTTCCTCCCAACTTCATGCGCACAATAAGAGAATGGTTTCGTCATTTGGTATCCTTCCTGGCGTTGCATTTTTAATAGGCAGCAGTGCGTTTACCAGTTGGAGAATTTCAACGAGCTGCTAGTATTACACTACTGGCCATTAAAATTGCTACACCACGAAGATGACGCGCTACAGACGCGGAATGTAACCGACAGGAAGAAGGCGCTGTGATATCCAAATGATTAGCTTTTCAGAGCATTCACACAATGTTGACGCCGGTGGCGACACCTACAACGTCCTGACATAAGGAAAGTTTCCAACCGATTTCTCATAGACAAACAGCGGTTGACCGGCGTTGCCTGGTGAAGCGTTGTTGTGATGCCTCGTGTACGGAGGAGAAATGCGTACCATCACATTTCCGACTTTGATAAAGGTCGGATTGTAGCCTATCGCGATTGCGGTTTATCGTATGGCGACATTGCTGCTCTCGTTGGTCGAGATTCAATGACTGTTAGCACAATATGGAATCGGTGGGTTCAGGAGGGAAATACGGAACGCCGTGCTGGATCCCAACGGCCTCGTATCACTAGCAGTCGAGATGACAGACATCTTATCCGCATGGCTGTAACGGATCGTGCAGCCACGTCTCGATCCCTGAGTCAACAGATGGGGACGTTTGCAAGACAACAACCATCTCCACGAACAGTTCGACAACGTTTGCAGCAGCCTGGACTATCAGCTCGGAGACCATGTCTGCGGTTACCCTTGACGCTCTATCACAGACAGGCGCCTGCGATGGTGTACTCAACGACGAACGTGGGTGCACGAATGTCAAAACGTCATTTTTTCGGATGAATCCAGGTTATGTTTACAGCATCATGATGGTCGCATCCGTGTTTGGCTACATCACGGCGAACGCACATTAGAAGCGCGTATTCGTCATCGCCATACTGGCGTATCACCCAGTGTGATTGTATGGTGTGCCATTGGTTACACGTCTCGGTCACCTCTTGTTTGCATCGACGGCACTTTGAACAGTGGACATTACATTTCAGATGTATTACGACCCGTGGCTCTACCCTTCATTCGATCCTTGCGAAGCCCTACATTTCAGCAGGATGTTGCACGACCACATGTTGCAGGTACTGTACGGGCCTTTCTGGATACAGAATATGTTCGACTGCTGCCCTGGCCAGCACATTCTCCAGATCTCTCACCAATTGAAAACGTCTGGTCAATGGTGGCTGAGTAACTTTCTCGTCACAATACGCCAGTCACTACTCTTGATGAACTGTGGTATCGTGTTGAAGCTGCATGGGCAGCTGTACCTGTACAAGCCACCCAACCTCTGTTTGACTCAATGCCCAGGCGTATCAAGGCCGTTATTACGGCCAGAGGTGGTTGTTCTGGGTTTTGGTTTAAGAGACCATTACTTACTTTCAGTCATCTGATGTATTTCAAGGTGTACTAATTATTTAGCTGATTTCTCAGGATCTATGCACCCAAAGTGCGTGAAAATGTAATCATGTGTCAGTTCTAGTATAATATATTTGTCCTGTGAATACCCGTTTTTATCATCTGCATTTCTTCTTGGTGTAGCAATTTTAATAGCCAGTAGTGTACTATCCTGAACAAAGCATAAATGGCTGTATCTTTAATGGCATCGTCTGTCCACGCCCCCTTAGCGTTTAGTGTGGTGTCACTTGACACCCGGGCCTGCGGAGACCTTTTCGGCAGCGAAGCGCAGCGACCGCCAGCCAGAAGCGGCGAGCGGCCGGAAGCGGTGGGACCCCGCAGAGGCCCAGGTGGCGGCCGCACCCGCGCTGTCAAAGAGGCGCCGCCGCCGCCGCCGCCCCCGCTGCCGCCACCGCCCCGTGACACGCCCATCACGGGCCGCAGCCGTCGACAAAGACGCTGCGCTGGCAGTTCCGCCACGCTGGGACCGCTAATGGCCACCCACCGGCACTGGCGCCTGCCCGCGGCCACTCCTTCGCTGCCTGTGTCGCTCAACTGACCGACATCGCTGGCGCCATTAGCTCTCCGCGTTATTCCGAGGACAGAACTAAAAAACCCACCAGACAGAGTGGTAGTGAGTAGAAATCAGAAATGAGCTCCGTGTACTAACTCGCCAACGAGCCCTGTGACGTCATCTCTGAACGCGCGGTCTCCGTGTTCTCCTAGACTTGACCCGTGTGTCTCCGCAGATGTCCACTCTTCCTTCACTTGAGTGCTTTTAGATATAAGTGGATACGAATCGCTCAGAAAGTAGAGCGAATACACGAGTTCACAAGTATAACCGCAGACTCGCAACATTCCCGTTACGAACACAAACACTTTGGAAGAACGTACCGTCTACGCAAGTACACTCCTGGAAATGGAAAAAAGAACACATTGACACCGGTGTGTCAGACCCACCATACTTGCTCCGGACACTGCGAGAGGGCTGTACAAGCAATGATCACACGCACGGCACAGCGGACACACCAGGAACCGCGGTGTTGGCCGTCGAATGGCGCTAGCTGCGCAGCATTTGTGCACCGCCGCCGTCAGTGTCAGCCAGTTTGCCGTGGCATACGGAGCTCCATCGCAGTCTTTAACACTGGTAGCATGCCGCGACAGCGTGGACGTGACCCGTATGTGCAGCTGACGGACTTTGAGCGAGGGCGTATAGTGGCCATGCGGGAGGCCGGGTGGACGTACCGCGGAATTGCTCAACATGTGGGGCGTGAGGTCTCCACAGTACATCGATGTTGTCGCCAGTGGTCGGCGGAAGGTGCACGTGCCCGTAGACCTGGGACCGGACCGCATCGACGCACGGATGCACGCCAAGACCGTAGGATCCTACGCAGTGCCGTAGGGGACCGCACCGCCACTTCCCAGCAAATTAGGGACACTGTTGCTCCTGGGGTATCGGCGAGGACCATTCGCAACCGTCTCCATGAAGCTGGGCTACGGTCCCGCACACCGTTAGGCCGCCTTCCGCTCACGCCCCAACATCGTGCAGCCCGCCTCCAGTGGTGTCGCGACAGGCGTGAATGGAGGGACGAATGGAGACGTGTCGTCTTCAGCGATGAGAGTCGCTTCTGCCTTGGTGCCAATGATGGTCGTATGCGTGTTTGGCGCCGTGCAGGTGAGCGCCACAATTAGGTCTGCATACGACCGAGGCACACAGGGCCAACACCCGGCATCATGGTGTGGGGAGCGATCTCCTACACTGGCCGTACACCACTGGTGATCGTCGAGGGGACACTGAATAGTGCACGGTACATCCAAACCGTCATCGAACCCATCGTTCTACCATTCCTAGACCGGCAAGGGAACTTGCTGTTCCAACAGGACAATGCACGTCCGCATGTATCCCGTGCCACCCAACGTGCTCTAGAAGGTGTGAGTCAACTACCCTGGCCAGCAAGATCTCCGGATCTGTCCCCCATTGAGCATGTTTGGGACTGGCTGAAGCGTCGTCTCACGCGGTCTGCACGTCCAGCACGAACGCTGGTCCAACTGAGGCGCCAGGTGGAAATGGCATGGCAAGCCGTTCCACAGGACTACATCCAGCATCTCTACGATCGTCTCCATGGGAGAATAGCAGCCTGCATGCTGCGAAAGGTGGATATACACTGTACTAGTGCCGACATTGTGCATGCTCTGTTGCCTGTGTCTATGTGCCTGTGGTTCTGTCAGTGTGATCATGTGATGTATCTGACCCCAGGAATGTGTCAATAAAGTTTCCCCTTCCTGGGACAATGAATTCACGGTGTTCTTATTTCAATTTCCAGGAGTGTATTTGAAGGCATTGAATAAAAACTACACGAGCTTTCGGCCAAGCTCTCCTTGGCCGTTGTCAAGTGGTATGACTGCCAGTGGGCTGTTGGTGCGTCCTTATATACGCTAGCTGCCGGCTGTGACGTCACTGGTGCCCGTGACATTGCCATATATAGGCATGATTTGAGTCGGCGTTCGATGTGCCCTCGTCCACCGCGCGATCGCTGGATCCCACGCAGCGCTGAGCTGCAAGCCACCGTCTCTATTCAGGGTGTTTGCGGTAATTTTTATTTCAATAGCTTCCTGTATTAAACTGTCCCAGAAGCCGTTAGTGCGAGCCACAACAGAGGTATCGTCAAATTTTATGTGGTGACCGTTTTCTAACGCATGCTCGGCTAAGATTTCACTGGATAGCGTAGGCGATAATACCTCTCATGTTCTCTCCTGCGTTGTTCCACGGTGCGCACTGTTTGTCCGATGTATTTCTGGCCACCCTCACAAGGTATTTCCTAGACTCCAGGTGTTCTGAGACCTACTGCGTCTTGAACTGGTCTCAGTAATTGACGGATTTTCGTTGGAGGCCTGAAGATTGATTTGATCTTGTGTCTTTTCAACAGGCGGCTTATCTTGCCCGACACAGAGCCACGGAATGGAAGAAAAGCAAGTTCCTTTTCCTGTGCTTCGTCGGTACTCTTATTTTGATATTTCCAAGAAATCACTTCTTTCGCTTGATGGGCGCTGTAGCCGTTATACCTGAAAACCTTGCGTAGGTGGCTCAGTTCATGGGGCAGGTTATCGTCGTCTGATATTACTCTTGCACGACGCACCAATGTTTGTAATACTGTGCGCTTCTGTGCTGGATGTTGATGGCTGGTGGCGTGCAGGTACAGGTCTGTGTGGGTGGGTTTTCTGTAGATGCTGAGGCCATAGTACCCATTTCGTTTACGGTGGACGAGGACGTCGAGGAAGTGCAATGCATTATCTTTTTCCACCTCCATGGTGAACTGGATATTGCTGTTGATGCCATTGAGGTGTTCCAAAAACTCGTCTAGTTTCTCCCGTCCCTGTGGCCAAATGACGAACGTGTCGTCAACGTATCGAAGGAAACACTTCGGCTACAATGGCGCAGTATCTATGGCAATATTCTCAAAATTCTCCATGAAGAGGTTTGCAACAGCTGGAGCCAACGGGCTACCCACTGCTACGCCGTCTGACTGATCGTAATAGTGGCCGTTGTACACGAAGTAGGAGGACCACGTCACTGGGAAATTAGGTCCAAAATGTCTTTGACAGGCACATTCGTAAACAGCGCCACAACATCAAAACTGACCACAATATCATCCTCACTAAGGCGTAGACGGTTGTTTCTATTAAGGAATTGACACGGTTGGAAACCCGAGAACATTTTATTCAATGTTACCGCCGCGAGACTCTGCATTCATACGTATTTGAAGGCAGTTTGTTTATTGCCATACGCTTTCCGCTTCTGTTATTTGGGAAGCATCATCAGTGGTGATTTCCAGCGCTATTAACCCATGTGGAGCTGGAAATCGCCCCTGATGATGCTTCCCAAATAACAGAAACGGAAAGCGTATGGTAATAAACAAACTGCCTACAGTTAGTTTCATAGACGGTACATACTTCCACGAATTTAAAGCAACTGAGAGGGAAGGACAGAAAACAGAAATAATGACGATTTTGGAAGAAATTTTCGCCATTACAGTGCGTATTACTTTTCACGCATTTCACGCAATCATGATATCTCCTTTAAGGTCATTCTGGAGCGCAACTTGAAATGTCACAGAATAGCCGACCTACCTAAATGACAGAATCAACTAATGGGCATGACGGTTATTATACACAATACTACTATTATTCACCAATGTAATGACTGATCAGTTAGTTGTCAATACTGTTCTGTTTAACTGTAAGTAGGCTGTTTAGCTTTTATGATAGTAACGTCATGCAGTGCCCTGAATGAAAATTGCTGACTGGGCTGTGTGCAGTCTGTGGCTGGCTGGACGCATTGTTGGAATATTCGCTAGTGTGGTGTTGGGCAGTTGGATGTGAACAGCGCGTAGCGTTGTGCAGTTGGAGGTGAGCCGCCAGCAGTGGTGGATGTGGGGAGAGAGATGCCAGAGATTTGAGAGGTTACTATGAGCGGACGATCTGGACGTGTGTCCGTCAGAAAAAGGAAATTTGTAAGACTGGATGTCATGATTATGACTTTTGAACACTATTAAGGTAAATACATTGTTTGTTCTCTATCAAAATCTTTCATTTGCTAACTATGCCTATCAGTAGTTAGTGCCTTCAGTAGTTAGAATTATTTAGCTGGCAGTATTGGCACTCGCTGTATTGCAGTAGTTCGAGTAACGAAGATTTTTGTGAGGTAAGTGATTCATGAAAGGTATGGGTTACTGTTAGTCAGGGCCATTCTTTTGTAGGGATTATTGAAAGTCAGATTGCGTTGCGCTAAAATTATTGTGTGTCAGTTTAGTGATGATCAGAATAAGTAAAGGGAGAACTGTCTGAGTACGTTCAGTTTTGCTCAGCTCTTTGAAAATCAAATAATGTAAGAGTTTTTCCAGCACTGTCATTCTTTACATACAAAGGTGAAGTTTGAAAACTTTTTTAAAGACTGATGTAATTTTTTTAAAATATTTAATATCTATTCAGAGGATATCTAACAATTACGTTCACATATAGGTACATACTTTCGCGGCATGACCGGATCTCTCCGACAGTACCAGAAAAGGCAACATCTGTAAGAGCGCAATCTCTAAAGCGTGATTAATTATTAAAATAAATCTATAACTGTTTCCTAAAAAGTTACAGAAATGTATGATAAGTTACACAACCTGCTGTTAAACCATAAAGACAAGTTGCCATTACTAAAAGAACATATGTAGAAACAGCGCACTTTTTTGTCGCAGGGGTATGACATTGACGTTGCTCTGTGACAGTTTAAGTTTCACGCAGCACATGTTATTCCTCACGGTGGAGGTGGAAAAAACAGGAATACAACCGTTTTGTTGGCATTTGACGAATTTTCTATGGTTCCCGTCTGAAGTATGAACTATAGCACAAAACTCATTCCAGACATTACTCCTCCTCTAATACAAAACATTTCCAGTGGTGTACATTGAATCAATTAATTTTTGTCTTTCACCCTCCACAGTCTCACAAAACACAGATTCTTTGAAGTGCATTTGATCCCAACAATGGGTCATGCTACTTTACAGCAGCAAGATCGTGACTAACCTTACACTTCTGCATGCTTCAGCAAGAGAGAACGACTCGACGAGTATGAGGCAACAGCAATGCCAAAAGTTCTCAGACTCGTCTTACTCGCTGAATTACAGCGGAAACGAAGGAAGACCGTTATAGCACTCATGTAACAGCGGAGCCTTGATTTATGCAACCGGCAATATATGACTCTTACTCGCTCCCTTTTTGATCTTTAGTAGTGACCTACTGCTAAAATATGACTACTATACTCAGTGTATAGCGAAAACTGGCACTGCTGGATACATTCGGTAGTAGAAACAAAAACATTCTAGTAAACGTGAGTCTTCTAACGAACCTATACGTATTCTTTTTTTTTTTTTTTTTTTACTTGTTATACTTCGTCTAATTAGCGTATTCTTCCTCGATTTCTCGTCGACCTGAAAGTTTTATAGGACCTATGGTGTTCTTAAGCTATATGAACGATTCAGGAGACAACCTGAGCAGCCCTCTTAGATTGTTTCCAGATGATGCTATCGTTTACTATCTAGTAGTCATCACAAGATTAAATCCAATTACAAGATTATTTAACCGAGATTTCTGCATGGTGCCAAAACTGGCAATAGAGTCCAAACAATAAAATGTGTGAAGTCGTCCTCGTGATTATTAAAGGTGTAACCTCCCAACAGTAAAATAACAGAAAAATTCCGAAACCTCCCAACAGTAAAAAATTTAACTATAATATTGACATTTAGCATAACCTCCCAATAAAAAAATTGCGTAACCTATCAATAATAAAATGTGACTAATCTCTCAATAAAATTGTGGCTCATTTATAACCTTTCAATAATTGACTGTGAATTTAAACCGGTAAATTTTGGACGTCAGCAGTGCTGCGTCATGGCCCTGAAAGTTTATTCTGAATAAATTGAAAATTCTTACCTCAGTCTAGTCGCCGGATAACGCATATATATCTGCTCCTATAAGAAATTTTTCTGGCACAGCCGAGTGCAATGCTGGCCGATAGAATTGTCATGTATAAAAAGAACAACTGATTTTTCTTTTCAATAATAGGGATGACCAAGGATTGGAGAAATTATTAAATTTTTTAAATTGAAATGAATGATTGTCAAAAGTTACTTTTTATGAGAAAGATTATTATTAAGAGATTTTTTTAAAACATTTACATGGGACTAGGTATAACAATACTACATATGCGCGAGGCTGCTTTTACCTTATATTGTATCGCTCAGGCTCCGCCATCGCTCCCCACGACCGGCCCAGCCAACTCGATACACACGACTGCTCGCTACGACTACTACATCTGCTACACAGTTCCTACTACTGACAACACTGCTCTCTGGCATGAGATTCTCATATAGCTTACATATCGCAGGCAGCGCGAGCAATCCATCGAAATTACATCTGCTCGAGTGCGCTAGCAACAAATTCCTCAATCATGGACCTCTTACAAAGGAATCCTCCAAATTGCTGTTTTCCGCTCCCTTATTGGGTCCTTCCCAGACAGAATGGACGGGGTACATCGAAAAAGTTCAAAGAAGAGCTGCTCGTTTTGTGTTATCGCGAAGAAAGGAACAGATCGTCACAGATTTGATGCTCGGGTCCTGATGGAAATAATTTAAACAGAGAAGTTTCTTGTTGCAGTGGATATTTCACGAAATTTCAGACACCAACTTCTACCGAATGCCGAAGTATTTCATTTACTCTTTTCTACACACAACGTAATGAAACAATGAGTATAAGAGCTGGCACGGAAAGATTTAAGTCTTAGTTTCTCCCATGTACTTCTCGACAGTGAAACGGTAGAAGACTATCTGAAAGCGTATTGATGTATCCTCCACTAAGAACTTGAGTGTAAACTGCTGAGTAATGATGCAGACGCAGATACATCTTACACTAGCTTGAAATTCATTCAGAAAGTCCTGTTTTTTTCTCTCCATCATTCGTTTGATTTGAGGTGTGAACTGGGATGAATGACGAAGTAGATGTCTAACCAGGTTGTTCCTCCTAACAGTGACTGGTTTGAGTACACCAAATTGTTTATCATGCTCTTCCAAGCATTTCTTCGTTTGCGTATCTGCCACTCCAATGTATCTTCAGTGTTCTCCACCAGCACTACATCTCGAAAACTTCCACTATTTCCCTTTCTGTCAGCGTGCGAGTTTCTCCTCTATATAAGCAAATTTTCCAGATTCAACTCTTTAAGAAACGTTTGCTGGTGCTCAAGCAGACACTGACGTCAGTTTTCTGGTTAAATGGTTCTTTTTCGTAGCCCTTCTGGCTTTAACATGCATTGCGCTTCTACCATCGGCTGTGATACAACTTCCGAGATATCTGAAAGTACTCACTTGTGCACCTTCGAGGTGCATTACTGAATTCCGTTTTCCATCTCTTGTGAACTCAATTCATTTTCGGTTTTTTTTTTTGCTGACATTCATGTCGCACGCCTGTATTAAGGCGTTACTCATCTGGTGAAGAGCCTTCTGAACCTGATCTGAGCCTATAGTTGTTTATTAAAACATTTACCGTCACCAGTGATGACCTGTTATGTTTTTGGGTCTTGGAACAGTTCGCTTCCACTTCCTTATTTCTCACAAGCATATAAAAGAAAGTTTCATGTAACTTAGTAACTATTTCAAAATATATTGCTTATGTAACAGTTGTGATACTAAATGTGACACTTCTGTCACTAAATGTAACTGGGTTTTCTCTTTTGATGCTGTCAATTGTCAGGATGAGCATTCTAAAGCATTCTGTCAGGGTGAAAATATTAAATAAACTTTTCTCTCTTAACAACATGTGGGCAGGGTGGGTTCTTCCTTGGCTCGGGTATGAGGTCGAATGAAACATCATTTTTACATAAAATAACTTTTATTGAAGATTTGTACAACTGTATCTTACTGAATGTTCTGGTTCAGATAGCGGCAGCTGTGTCGTTTGTGAAGTCTTCTGCTGCGGTGGCGGTGGCGGCGGCGGCGGCGGCGGCGTCTGATTACGCGTAGCGGTGTGTATCTCGTGTCGCCGTCTCGCCCAGTTGACTGGAGACGCGCAGCGCGAGATGGCCCGTTTAATTATTGCGAGCGAAGTCGTGCATCGGATGGTGATACCTTGGATGTGGCGTCCCAGTGTTTCTCTTCTCTAAGCGGCCGAGTGTGTTGTGCGTCGACCAGCGGAGCGGCGCGGTTGGGCAAGGCCAGTGTCCCGGACTCGAACCACGGACTCCCGCTTGCCATTATTCGGCTGTCAGGTCTTCATCCCAGCTCACAGGTGACTGCTGAGGTGAGGCCGTCTCCTTCCCGTCCTCACGAGTCACCCGGGTACGTAAAAATCAGACTTCAAATACCTTTTAACTTCTGTCTTCTGGCGCCGCGGCTGCTGCTTGCTATTCCATTACAGCGGCGGACTTGGTTCGTCTGTGCGTGATGCAGACTCTTCTTGCATGACGGTCTTCAGCACCGAAACTGACTGAAAACTACTGCTACTCTTCTTTTCTTTCTTCATCTCCGTCTCCGTCTCCGTCTGTCTGGCCCACTGCGTCTCGCGTATTTATTCACTTCAGTTTACTGGAGGTGAACGACTTCACGGTCATTGCTTCTTCTGTCACGTTGAAAAGCTTCTCGAAGAATCTTCTTAACGTCGGTCATTGGCTCTTGGAATGTAGGCGAGGGCCTTTGCTCACATGCGACAACTGAGAAACACGTGAGCCGGTCGGGCGATGCCCTGACGGCTGAATCGACAGTGCCCGCTTATGTGGAACTTGCTGACTTCACGGTCATTGTCTCTTCTGTTCTGCTGTTTTGCCCGCTGTTTGCCAGTATGTAACTCTCTAAACTAAACCAAGTTTTTCATTTATATTCTAATTTCTAGTTCACTTTGATTTCACTAATTTATTTACTTAAGTGCCACTCAACACTTACCACACTCTGAACTGTTGCCTGTCACTGTTTATTTTGTTCATAATTATGTGTTCTGCCAATATTTTTCGATGACCGAAGATAGATATAAGAAAGAAATTATTGATGATGCTATATAGGCAAAGGATCGCTGTAATATAGCAGTTTCTGGAAATCAAATATATTTAAAACAGTTTCTGGTGGGATGATCATAAAGGATGGATATAAGAACACTCAGTCGCTGAACACCGGGTGATGTTTGAAGTGGTCACTGTAGCAAGTAGGTATCTACTAATTCCAGTATTGCTGGCCCCTGCTTCGATCACAAGCGAGGTAGATTATTCCTACACGTCGGTCAGGGGCCTGAAAATGGCGCCTAGTAAAATAAGGTTGAAAATTGCGTCTGAAAGGTGTCTATTTTGACATCCTCAATCGAACAGCGGAGTCCCGCAACCATCGCTAAAAAGATGGACATACAGTGTCTTGATTCGCGTGCAAGTACTGCAAACATAGGCTTCTCACCCGTGCTGTGTTGTCTGTAATCATTCAAGGTGAGGAAACCAGTGGACTAAGACTGAAACCGATGCGTGGATCCCGAAGAAATGGAAGGGTCTAAAAACAAACAATGGAATAAGTTTTTGGTGGTTGTCCACGAAAACAGCAAGTTCACGGGTACATATAGTGCTTAATCTGCTCTACACTGTTGTTTTTCGAGTCGGGAACGACTCATTTAAAGTAACACAGTTGTAAGAAATCCCACTCTGACACACTTCCATCAGTTGCACCAGTAGTAATAAAACATAGTATCACATCAAAATGAGTTGCAATATGTTCCAAGGATTGAGACCTTTTGATACTGTTTCAAGTGAATACTTCAAAGAACCAAGCCGAGAAGGTCTAAATGCAAGTTACGAAGAAGCCAGCGTTTCAAATATCATGCTACATCCTCTACTATAAGCAGACACGTCAAAGAACGGGTTGATGCAATGTGAAACAAAATAATGTCTCCTGCTAAAGGGGCATATGTTTCCAAAATTAAAATGTGGACTGATTAACAAAATCAGGTGCATTATTTGACGCTTGCAGAATGTTAGACAAACACGGATTGGTTGGGTTGGGTTGTTGGGGGGGGGGGGGGGGGGGGGAGAAGAAGAAGACCAAACAGCGAGGTCATCGGTCTCATCGAATTAGGGAAGAATGGGGAAGGAAGTCGGCCGTGCCCTTTCAAAGGAACCATCCAGGCATTTGCCTGTAGCGATTTAGGGAAACCACGGAAAACCTGAATCAAGGTTGCCGGACGCGCGATTGAACCGTCGTCCTCCCAAATGCGGATTGGTCTTCAGTGAATAATGTTTTATTCATAAATTAATTGCCGGACGACAATAGGATGACAGTAAATGTTAAAAAAAGATATATGAGAGAGTATAGCTCACTGGATCATTTCGCCGGACATATTGCATAGTTTTGTTTTTGTCAGCCACCGGGGTGCCAATACAATAAAAGCATTGATATGTGACGAAGGCTTCTATGTGCTGCTCATTGTGTTAACCCAGCACTTAGCCACACTTTCGCTCAAGATAGCTTTCTGTTAAATGATGCCCCAACGATTTCAGCAACAATAACTACTGGAAAGTACATGAAGAAAAGTAGTCTCTGCTTAGCTTTGAAATCATCCTTGAAACAAGAGGTCAGTACACACTGGTACTACCAGTACACTGCACTGATGTGCTTTGTAAGCAGGCTGTTTAGGTTTTTATATTGGTAACGCCACGTAGCGCTCTGTATGAAAATCACTGGCTGTGCTGTGTGCAGTCCGTGGCTGGTTGGCATTGTTGTAATATTCGCTATTGCAGTGTTGGGCAGTTGGCTGTTAACAGCTCGTAGCGTTGCGTAGTTGGAGGTGAGCCGCCAGCAGTGGTGGATGTGGAGAGAGACATGGCGGAGTTTTGAGAGCGGATGATCTCGACGTGTGTCCATCACAGACAGTAAATTTGTAAGACATATATAATGACTTTTGAACACTATTAAGGAAATTACATTGTTTGTTCTTTATCAAATTCTTTCATTTACTAACTATGCCTATCAGTAGTTAGTGCCTTCTTTTATTTGGCTGGCAGTAGTGGCGCTCGCTGTATTGCAGTAGTTCGAGTAACGACGATCTTTGTGAGGTAAGTGATTCATGAAAGGTATAGGTAATTGTTAGTCAGGGCCATTCTTTTGTAGGGATTATTGAAAGTCAGATTGCGTTGCGCTAAAAATATTGTGTGTCAGTTTGGGGTTGATCAGAATAAGTAAAGAGCGAAATGTCTCAGTACGTTCAGTTCTGCTCAGCTGTTTGAAAATCAAATAATGTACGGGGTTTATCAGCACAGTCGTTTATTAATTTTTCTAAGGGGACGTTTCAGCTTATACAAAGTCGAAATAGCAAAGTTGCTACTTTGGTGACGGAAAAGAATTTCTCTTGCAGGTTGCAGGGATATGATATTGAAGGAAGAATTGTGGATTCCATGAAACCATTTAAAGAAGGGAACGACAATTTAGAGGGCGAAAAAACATCTACAGTCCAATTAGTCCTTCTTGACTACCCTCTGCAGAGTCAATGAAAATGACGTGTCAAATAGTGTGAGGTGAGTTACATTACTGTGGTTGCAAGGAGTGTTTCATTATGATACGAAGAAAGGATAGATTTGTAATTAACTAGCGTAGTTGATATATATTAACAGGTACGTATTTTTTCTACGAGGTACAAATGATTAAAAATCGAACCCTAACTTTTGTATGTAAGGAGGTCGTAGTTATTTCCAAACTCGAAACTACAACGTTCCTTTGGTCGTCTTTCTGTGCTGTCAATATGCTTAACAAATGAATTTCAGGAAATTCTAAGGAGTGTGTAACGTCTACGCTCGCGCGTACGTTAACTCTTTAAAGCCTGTACTATGGTAAGCTGACGGGCTTCACCTTCTAAGCAAGGATTTTAGTAAATATGTTGACCGCGTGTACCTGAATGGAGGCAAAATCAGACTCACACCCACTCAGTAACAACAATGATACGTTAAGCAAGTCTAAAGTGCAACTACACGTTAGGACGGGCAAGAAACATACACAGCAGATGCTACCAATTGTTAATAATACGGTCGCCAGCCTAATTAGGCATTAAGTGAGTTTTTTTTTTTCTTGTACAAGTGGATGTACGTACAAACATAACAACACGTAGTAATACTGCATTATATGGTAAATTTTAGAACCAGAAAAATCTACTGAACCAATATTTTCCATTTTTGTACTAATTTGGACAAGCTATAAATACACAACATTACACTATAATGATTACTACAAACTGAGTTTTGTCTATTAATCCGACTGAAATCGGGCATAGGTTACCCTGGAAATAGCACTTTTGAAACACACATACAATGTCAATTTTAATAAGGGTAAAACACTGATAAATTTAGGTTTTATATTGACTCTAACTTTGCTGGTCAAATCAGTTCAGTACACTTCAGAATTTAAATGAATAGAAAAGAGAAGAGTGGAGGGGGGGGGGGGGGGCCTGAAACTGTTATGATCACTGGGTTGAAACTATTAACTATTGGGAGCATTAAGCACTCAAGATTTACAATATATGAGTTAATACTCTTTTTGTCTTATTACTTCCTCATTTAACTACCCTTATTTTTGTCTCAAATTAATTAAGGTTCATTACTAAAAAAATTCCAAAATTATCTTCCAACTTTGTCAGATCTTTGTTCTTTGCTTATATTTTCATTAACAATAAAGCTCCTTAAAATTCATTCTAGCATAGATAGGTCTGCAGGTAATTCTTATTAACAAAAACTTTAAATCTTCATTTCGGGACACTCGGATTGCACAACATGTGGAAAGGACCCTATCTAGGTTAGTGATGAGGATAATTAATTGATAGGACAATTCTGGCAAAAGTTAAGTTGTTATTGAACCGTCAGGAACAAAATTAACACTGGTCCACACGAATACAATTCTAAAGACTCAACCTGTTCGTGTCGATGCGGCGGTGGGCGGGCGGCGAGATGGCGAGGCGCACAGCACACATACAATCACAGCTATGGCTCTTGGTGTATCGGCACTTTGCTTCTTCTTAGCGTCGCAATCCTTTTCAATTTAGTGCCTATAGAATATAGCCATGCCGTATAGTTGTCGGAAACGGCACATCCGAGGCTCAATGAAATCACGTTTTCCAGGAGAGCCTCCTCGATCCAGAGCGTGTTTCTCAGACCGATGCCCAACTCCGACTATATCGCTGAGCCCGTTATGCCGTGCCGCGCCCGTGTGCATTTTCCCGCGCTCGCCTGCCATCCACCTTTTACCGCTCCCCTACAGACAGGGTCTTAACCAAAGGTTTTGCATTCCACATATCCTAATACATTGCCTACGTATGGACCAGGCGCACAATTACAATTTTAAACATGTTACAAGAGATTCAACATGGGTTACACTTCAATTCTGTTATAGCATTACTTGAAATTTAACATAAATATTAATATTCACATCGAAAGTTGCTTACAGTTTCTTTAACATAATGACACGAAAAGAAAAGGAAATGAAATCAAAATATTGCTTACACTAATTTATCGAAAATCAGAAGAAAAAATTATTATATGTACAGTAGTTGTTGTTACAAGTGTGCGACAAAAGTGTGCTAGTTTTACAGGTACTATGTGGAGTCATTAACGTAATCTTCTGTATAGTTGGTGCACATTGTCTTATAGCAAACGGAAGTATTACAATTTGTGTGATTATCAATGTAAAATACATTTTTCCCAGTGCACCTTCATGAAGTTATGTATTAATTCTCTCTCTGTTGTTTATTAAGACAGAGCCGTCAAATACAGTGTTATCACCACAGAGGAAGAGACGTCGTTTCAACGACTGTGGCAATAACTGATTCGCCGCTGCGTATGAAATAGGACTGAATATTTTAACGCACGTAGGACGTGACGCTTGCATGTTAAAGTAGTGGAGCTGACGTGAAAAGGATGGCTGCAAATATAAGACGCACCTGGTGAACAGAGATTCACTAAAACTGGCGTGTTTTTAACAAATCGGCACAGCCAACTAAATATACACTGCGTCAGTGACCCATTGTTGATCCACAGTAACTATAATTTTCTTCAACTGAAAAGTGTGAAAATAGCAGCTGTGAATATATAATTTTCTTCGTATATTTTCTTTATAGAGAAAGTTGTCTTCTACACTGGAGGATAGTATCTATTTAATGAGTATGTAGTTTCCTATGTGTATCTGTCCACATTTTTTTACGTTCAGTTTGTTGTATTATTTTGTAACTTTTTTTTATTCAGCTGCAGGCCTTAAAGGTCAGTAAATGCAATAAATTATGACGATGATGGCGTAGTTTGCTATTATTCACAAGCAGAATATACCTTGTGTTTGGAAATGAGTCGTGTTTCTGCGCTTGTACCGGATATCAAATTACTTTTTACACGCTGTATGAAGGTAACTTTGTCGCGTAAGCGTTCTTGGAAACGTTCCTTTTGAGTTAAAAGCAAAGAGAGAGACAGAGACAGAGAGAGAGAAAGACAGAGGGAGAGAGAGAGATTGAGAGAGAGAGGGAAGATACACTACTGGCCATTCAAATTGCTACACCAAGAAGAAATGCAGATGATAAATGGGTATTCATTGGACAAATATATTATACTAGAACTGACATGTGAGTACATTTTCACGCAATTTGGGTGCATAGATCCTGAGAAATGAGTACCCAGAACAACCACCTCTGGCCGTAATAACGGCCTTGATATGCTTGGGCATTGAGTCAAATAGAGCTTGGATGGCGTGTACAGGTACCGCTGCACATGGAGCTTCAACACGATACCACAGTTCATCAAGAGTAGTGACTGGCGTATTGTGACGAGAAAGTTGCTCAGCCACCATTGACAAGACGTTTTCAATTGGTGAGAGATCTGGAGAACGTACTAGCCAGGGCAGCAGTCGAACATTTTCTGTATCCAAAAAGGCCCGTACAGGACCTGCAACATGCGGTCGTGCATTATCCTGCTGAAATGTAGGGTATGGTGGGTAGAGCCACGGGTCGTAACACATCTGAAATGTAACGTCCACTGTTCAAAGTGCTGTCAATGCGAACAAGAGGTGACCGAGACGTGTAACCAATGGCACCCCATACCATCACGCCGGGTGATACGTCAGTATGGTGATGACGAATACACGTTTCCAATGTGCGTTCACCGCGATGTCGCCAAAGACGGATGCGACCATCATGATGCTGTACACAGACCTTGGATTCATCCGAAAAGTGACGTTTTGCCATTCGTACACCCAGGTTCGTCATTGAGTACACCATCGCAGGCGCTCCTGTCTGTGATGCAGCGTCAAGGGTAACCGCAGCCATGGTCTCCGAGCTGATAGTCCATGCTGCTGCAAACGTCGTCGAACTGTTCGTGCAGATGGTTGTTGTCTTGCAAACGTCCCCATCTGTTCACTCAGGGATCGAGACGCGGCTGCACGATCCTTTACAGCCATGCGGATAAGATGTCTGTCATCTCGACTGCTAGTGATACGAGGACGTTGGGATCCAGCACGGCGTTCCGTATTACCCTCCTGAACCCACCGATTCCATATTGTGCTAACAGTCATTGGATCTCGACTAACGCGAGCAGTAATGTCGTGATGCGATAAACCGCAATTGCGATCGGCTACAATCCGACCTTTATAGAAGTCGGAAACGTGATGGTACGCATTTCTCCTCCTTACACGAGGCATCACAACAACGTTTCACCAGGCAAGGCCGGTCAACTGCTGTTTGTGTACGAGAAATCGATTGGAAAGTTTCCTCATGTCAGCACGTTGTAGGTTTCGCCACCGGCGCCAACCTTGTGTGAATGCTCTGAAAAGCTAATCACTTGCATATCACAGCATCTTCTTCCTGTCGGGTAAATTTCGCATCTGTAGCACGTCATCTTCATGGTGTAGCAATTTTAATGGCCAGTAGTGTACGCAGAAAGCGGAGGTAAGAAGAAAGAAAGGGAAGGGGAACAGAGAAAGAGGCGTTTGATAAATGAGGTGCGGTGAAGTGATGACCGGGCATGCTCAATTACTCGCGTGTTCGGTGTCAAGACTTCAGACATGAAACAAGGTCGTGGCCTAGCAGAGTCATGTACACTAGCGGCTTGGTCCCCCCTTCAGCGGGCGATCAGATATAGAGCGCTGCAGCAGTCTAATCCAAACGATAACAAGAAGTAAGATAATGTCCGTTTCCTAACACTGTGCAAATGATATCTCGAATGGCAGTAAGCAGAGCAGCCCTAAAACCGAAACAATAACACATGTTAGCAACTTCCACAAAATTTGTAAGCATAAATTTAAACTATAGTTAAATAATAGAAAATCAGAAATAGGGGGAAGTGTTTATTACCTTAATGAACAATATCCAGTATGTAAAACAGTATAGTACAGGGTGATTCAAAAAGAATACCACAACTTTAAAAATGTGTATTTAATGAAAGAAACATAATATAACCTTCTCTTATACATCATTACAAAGAGTATTTAAAAAGGTTTTTTTTCACTCAAAAACAAGTTCAGAGATGTTCAATATGGCCCCCTCCAGACACTCGAGCAATATCAACCCGATACTCCAACTCGTTCCACACTCTCTGTAGCATATCAGGCGTAACAGTTTGGATAGCTGCTGTTATTTCTCGTTTCAAATCATCAATGGTGGCTGGGAGAGGTGGCCGAAACACCATATCCTTAACATACCCCCATAAGAAAAAATCGCTGGGGGTAAGATCAGGGCTTCTTGGAGGCCAGTGATGAAGTGCTTTGTCACGGGCTGCCTGGCGGCCGATCCATCGCCTCGGGTAGTTGACGTTCAGGTAGTTACAGACAGATAAGTGCCAATGTGGTGGCGCACCATCCTGCTGAAATATGAATTGTTGTGCTTCTTGTTCGAGCTGAGGGAACAGCCAATTCTCTAACATCTCCAGATACTGTAGTCCAGTTACAGTAGGACCTTCGAAGAAAAAAGGGACCAAAAACTTTATTGGCTTTGCGCAAACACCCATTCTCTGTAAACTGTGTATACCAACGTTTAATACACCACCTATCAGGAGGTTTAACACCATACTTCGTTCGAAATGCACGCTGAACAACTGTCGTCGATTCACTTCTGCCGTACTCAATAACACAAAAAGCTTTCTGTTGAGCGGTCGCCATCTTAGCATCAACTGACGCTGACGCCTGGTCAACAGCGCCTCAAGCGAACAAATGTACAACTAAATGAAACTTTATAGCTCCCTTAATTCGCCGACAGATAGTGCTTAGCTCTGCCTTTTGTCATTGCAGAGTTTTAAATTCCTAAAGTTGTGGTATTCTTTTTGAATCACCCTGTATAAACACAAATTTGTATAAATGACTAATGATGAGGCGTTGCAAATAATATAGGTGAGACACGCATGGCACGAAAATTCTTTTTCTTGGGTCATACTTAGACGAATTCAAAACGCTAAGTACCAACATTACATGACACGCAGCTGAGGGCAACAAAAATTAAAGCTATTCTTACGACATATGACATGGCGGCGAGTCTTACTCCATTCCCTGCGGACAGTGGACCGTCCTCGTCTATACGCCAACAAATCGGATAGCTTTATTCGCTATGTGTCAACAAGGTAGCACCCTTCTGCCTCTTTGTCACGTCTCCATAACGATCCATCTTAATGAGCTTCGTAATAGTGTACAATTTTCAATGAGTAGTAGAGCATGCGAAGTGTTGCTTTATGGCAACTTGTAATATTGAGCCAAATTTTATGAGGTTGAAATGGTAATTAACGTTAAGCAACTACTACGACTTCAGAGTTTAGGGACATTATATTTGGCTGCTGAAATATATACTTAACAAAAACAGAAAAACTTGTCTTTTAGGAGAATTCATAGCGGAACAGGCTACTTGATGTTTAACATTGTTCGTACAATAAAAGAGTATAAGGAAACGTTTCTTAAATCTATAAAAAATCATCCTGTGGATGATTACCTTACATGAAAGTCATTTAAAACTTTATGCTATGAATTATTTACGTTTTTTTAAAGAAATGGTTCCAGCAATTATTATTGGTTTCTCCATATACGGAAGATGGCTATGTAAATAAACATAAGATGGTTGCATACTTCCCGTCCTGCCCCGTCCACAGGGCAGATAGGGATAAGGCAATTTTTTGTGAAATTATTGCACAAACGTTGCGATTATCAGGAGTATCATCTTAAAACCAAGACATGAAGTTCTTTTATAAACAATTTAGACTAAGGAATATGGAATCTTCACAAATCGTTAACAATAAGAAAATATTTTATCTTCATTATCAAAAATGTAGACTTATTTTTAATGATTAAGATCAAGTTACTGTAATTCCGCTGAACTCCATTGAACGTGCACCAGACGCACTGACTGGCTTACTAACAGACAGCGTAGGACGCCTAGTACTAAATCCTATGACCCAGACCTTCACAGCAAGACAAGTTCCTTTGTCAAATCCTTGTGGTAAGCCATTTCTTTCTGCTAGCTGATAGGCTAGTGTTGTGACAATGAGATTTTTAAAAGAAATTTACGCCATTTAACTGTAAATTACTATTCATTTACGTCACATGATTTCCGTTCGCCCCAGGTAGCTGAGTGGTCAGCGCGCACAATGACAATCCTAAGGCACCGGATTCGATTCCCGGCTGTGTCGGAGATTTTTCTCCGCTCAGGGACTGGGTGTTGTGTTGTCCTAATGATCATCGCTTCATCCCCATCGACGCGCAAGTTGCAGAAGTGACGTCAAATCAAAAGACTAGCACCCGGCGAACGGTCTACCCGAGGGGAGGTCCGAGTCACACGTCATTTTATATCATGATTTCTGCTTTATAGTCATACTCAAGTGCATTTTGGAATTAGATCTGACCTGACTGCTTGACATATCATCGTCAAGAAACATACTTCTCCTCTTATAACCCGGCTGTTTTATTACAAGATGTCCCGATCAAGGGAAACCTTGGTACAATCATGGTTTCGTATCCAACCGGGAAAGTCTTCCGTGACAACATTGACCGGCTTGTCACACGATGGGATAAACATGTTAACACTCTAACGCCCAGAGGGATCATAATGACCCTTTTCGGTTTTTCAATGCTGGCTGTCTTTTGACGAACGATTCGAGCGACATTTATTTATTTGGCATTATATTAAAAAACAGTGCATTTCCCCTAATTGATTCTCACCTTTTTCCAGTTTTACCTTTAACGCAAAGACGGGTCATATTGGCCTCTTTAGAAAAAAAACTATAATTTTGTTTATCATTGTGCACAGTCGATAACTAGTAACACACAGTATGGTGCTTTTAGCAGCAAACACGTTGCTGTGGCCTGCGTTCATCACATCTGTAAATTTCCCGTCTGATTTGTCAACTCTGTTATTGGGGTTGTTCTTAGCTTCACGACCGTATTTTTACAACGTTGATTTGGGTACGTCGAAAACCATAAATGCGTGTAAAGCTCCCATTTCAGACGAAACTGCCATTTCCTATGATTTATATCTATTTTCTGTAGAACAATCTTTGTAACGTACGCGTGGCGTTCAGTAAAGTAATGTGTGGTATCGATAGTTACGATGTCACAGCTTACGTGCACGATCGCAGGTTGGTACTGCGAGAGCGGACGAACTACGCCGACCACAGCGCCCTCTAGCCGACGCTGAGGAGCTCGACGAGCGCCGCTCCACTTTCGCCCCATGTCATCAAGCGCAGACGGCCGGGAAACATCGCTTCAGCTTAGTTTGCTACTGAGACTGTGTACCAGTCACCACGGGTCTACGACGTCGCACCTACGTGCTCATCACCTGAAGTTATGTTATATGTTTGCATATGTTTATACACTAGTAAAGGTGCTTTAACTGTATTTGCAGTACCGAATTGCTTTACCTCACCTAACGCGAATTCTTTACAGACGAATGGAAAAACTGGTAGAAGCGGACCTCGGGGAAGATCAGTTTGGATTCCGTAGAAATGTTGGAACACGTGAGGCAATACTAACCTTACGACTTATCTTAGAAGAAAGATTAAGAAAAGGCAAACCTACGTTTCTAGCATTTGTAGACTTAGAGAAAGCTTTTGACAATGTTGACTGGAATACTCTCTTTCAAATTCTAAAGGTGGCAGGGGTAAAATACAGGGAGCGAAAGGCTATTTACAATTTGTACAGAAACCAGATGGCAGTTATAAGAGTCGAGGGACTTGAAAGGGAAGCAGTGGTTGTGAACGGAGTAAGACAGGGTTGTAGCCTCTCCCCGATGTTATTCAATCTGTATATTGAGCAAGCAGTAAAGGAAACAAAAGAAAAATTCGAAGTAGGTATTAAAATTCATGGAGAAGAAGTAAAAACTTTGAGGTTCGCCGATGACATTGTAATTCTGTCAGAGACAGCAAAGGACTTGGAAGAGCAGTTGAACGGAATGGACAGTGTCTTGAAAGGAGGATATAAGATGAACATCAACAAAAGCAAAACGAGGATAATGGAATGTAGTCAAATCGGGTGATGCTGAGGGTATTAGATTAGGAAATGAGACACTTAAAGTAGTAAAGGAGTTTTGCTATTTAGGGAGTAAAATAACTGATGATGGTCGAAGTAGAGAGGATATAAAATGTAGACTGGCAATGGCAAGGAAATCGTTTCTGAAGAAGAGAAATTTGTTAACATCGAGTACAGATTTACGTGTCAGGAAGTCGTTTCTGAAAGTATTTGTATGGAATGTAGCCATGTATGGAAGTGAAACATGGACGATAACCAGTTTGGACAAGAAGAGAATAGAAGCTTTCGAAATGTGGTGCTACAGAAGAATGTTGAAGATAAGGTGGGAAGATCACGTAACTAATGAGGAGGTATTGAATAGGATTGGGGAGAAGAGAAGTTTGTGGCACAACTTGACTAGAAGAAGGGATCGGTTGGTAGGACATGTTCTGAGGCATCAAGGGATCACCAATTTAGCATTGGAGGGCAGCGTTGAGGGTAAAAATCGTAGAGGGAGACCAAGAGATGAATACACTAAGCAGATTCAGAAGGATGTAGGTTGCAGTAGGTACTGGGAGATGAAGAAGCTTGCACAGGATAGAGTAGCATGGAGAGCTGCATCAAACCAGTCTCAGGACTGAAGACCACAACAACAACAACACCTGTTCGTACTGGCTTCCTTCATTCCGCTTATATTACAGATAACAGGGGGAGACCCACGCGCCGTCTCCCAGGTGGGATACAAAATAATGAAGGGATTGTTTTCTGAAAGCGGTTTGGTGTTATTCGGAATTCCAATACACCATATTATTCCCAACTATTATTCCCAACTCTTTTGGCTACAAACCCTATTTTCCAACGACGGCCTATCGCTACCTTACTGGGACGGCCCGTATGCCTGCACGGTACTGCTCTACTGCTCGACGTCAGAGCCAACGTAATGCTGCGTCAGTAACCTCCCCTTCATGCGCGTACTTCTTCCCGTGGAGTGCATCCTTCATGTGCCAAATAGACGGAAATCGGAGGGTGCAAGATCTGCGCTGTAGGATGGATGAGGAAGCACAGGCCAATGAAGTCTTGTGGACTGCTTTCGGGCCGGCCGGAGGGGCCGAGCGGTTCTAGGCGCTACAGTCTGGAAGCGCGCGACCGCTACGGTCGCATGTTCGAATCCTGCCTCGGGCATGGATGTGTTGGTTCAAATGGCTCTGAGCACTATGGGACTTAACTTCTGAGGTCATCAGTCCCCAAGAACTTAGAACTACTTAAACCTAACTAACCTAATCACGTCACACACATCCATGCCCGAGGCAGGATTCGAACCTACGACCGTAGCGGTCGCGCGGTTCCAGACTGTAGCGCCTAGAACCGCTCGGCCACCCCGACCGGCGCATGGACGTGTGTGATGTCCTTAGGTTAGTTAGGTTTAAGTAGTTCCAAGTTCTAGGGGACTGATGACCTCAGAAGTTAAGTCCCATAGTGCTCGGAGCCATTTCAACCGTTTTGACCTGCTTCCGGGAGCGCAGACTTGAGTGAGGCCTTGCGTTGTCATGGAGAAGGAGAAGTCTGTGTGCATTTTTGTGGAGACGAACACGCTGAAGTCGTCTCTTCAGTTTCCGGACGGCAGTACAACGCACTTCATAGCTGATCGTTGTACAGTGGTGGAGGGCATCATACAGAATATACCCTTCCGAGTCCCAGAAGACTGTTGCCATGACTTGACCGGCTGAGTGTGTGACTTTGAACTTTTTCTTCGGTTTTTCGGTTGTTTTTTTATTTTTTTTTATTTTTTTTATTTTTGGTCATCAGTCTACTGACTGGTTTGATGCGACCCGCCACGAATTCCTTTTCTGTGCTATCTTCTTCATCTCAGAGTAGCACTTGCAACCTACGTCCTCAATTATTTGTTTGACGTATTCCAATCTCTGTCTTCCTCTACAGTTTTTGCCCTCTACAGCTCCCTCTAGTACCATGGAAGTCATTCCCTCATGTCTTAGCAGATGTCCTATCATCCTGTCCCTTCTCCTTATCAGTGTTTTCCACATATTCCTTTCCTCTCCGATTCTGCGTAGAACTTCCTCATTCCTTACCTTATCAGTCCACCTAATTTTCAACATTCGTCTATAGCACCACATCTCAAATGCTTCGATTCTCTTCTGTTCCGGTTTTCCCACAGTCCATGTTTCACTACCATACAATGTTGTACTCCAGACGTACATCCTCAGAAATTTCTTCCTCAAATTAAGGCCGGTATTTGATATTAGTAGACTTCTCTTGGCCAGAAATGTCATTTTTGCCATAGCAAGTCTGCTTTTGATGTCCTCCTTGCTCCGTCCGTCATTGGTTATTTTACTGCCTAGGTAGCATAATTCCTTAACTTCATTGATTTCGTGACCATCAATCCTGATGTTAAGTTCCTCGCTGTTCTCATTTCTACTACTTCTCATTACCTTCGTCTTTCTCCCATTTACTCTCAAGCCATACTGTGTACTCATTAGACTGTGCATTCCGTTCAGCAGATCATTTAATTCTTCTTCACTTTCACTCAGGATAGCAATGTCCTCAGCGAATCGTATCATTGATATCCTTTCACCTTGTTTTTTAATTCCACTCCTGAACATTTCTTTTATTTCCATCATTGCTTCCTCGATGTACAGATTGAAGAGTAGGGGCGAAAGGCTACAGCCTTGTCTTACACCCTTCTTAATACGAGCACTTCGATCTTGATCGTCCACTCTTATTATTCCATCTTGGTTGTTGTACATATTGTATATGACCCGTCTCTCCCTATAGCTTACCCCTAATTTTTCAGAATCTCGAACAGCTTGCACCATTTTATATTGTCGAACGCTTTTTCCAGGTCGACAAATCCTATGAAAGTTCCCGGGTTCGATTCCCGACGGGGTCAGGGATTTTCTCTGCCTCGTGATGGCTGGGTGTTGTGTGCTGTCCTTAGGTTAGTTAGGTTTAAGTAGTTCTAAGTTCTAGGGGACTTATGACCACAGCAGTTGAGTCCCATAGTGCTCAGAGCCATTTGAACAATTTTGAACCCATGAAAGTGTCTTGATTTTTCTTTAGCCTTGCTTCCATTATTAGCCGTAACGTCAGAATTGCCTCTCTCGTCCCTTTACTTTTCCTAAAGCCAAACTGATCGTCACCTAGCGCATTCTCAATTTTCTTTTCCATTCTTCTGTATATTATTCTTGTAAGCAGCTGCGATGCATGAGCTGTTAAGCTGATTGTGCGATAATTCTCGCACTTGTCAGCTCTTGCCGTCTTCGAAATTGTGTGGATGATGCTTTTCCGCAAGTCAGATGGTATGTCGCTAGACTCATATATTCTACACACCAACGTGAATAGTCGTTTTGTTGCCACTTCCCCCAATGATTTTAGAAATTCTGATGGAATGTTATCTATCCATTCTGCCTTATTTGACTGTAAGTCCTCCAAAGCTCTTTTAAATTCCGATTCTAATACTGGATCCCCTATCTCTTCCAAATCGACTCCTGTTTCTTCTTCTATCACATCAGACAAATCTTCACCCTCATAGAGGCTTTCAATGTATTCTTTCCACCTATCTGCTCTCTCCTCTGCGTTTAACAGTGGAATTCCCGTTGCACTCTTAATGTTACCACCGTTGCTTTTAATGTCAGCAAAGGTTGTTTTGACTTTCCTGTATGCTGAGTCTGTTCTTCCGACAATCATATCTTTTTCGATGTCTTCACATTTTTCCTGCAGCCATTTCGTCTTAGCTTCCCTGCACTTCCTATTTATTTCATTCCTCAGCGACTTGTATTTCTGTATTCCTGATTTTCCCGGAACATGTTTGTACTTCCTCCTTTCATCAATCAACTGAAGTATTTCTTCTGTTACCCATGGTTTCTTCGCAGCTACCTTCTTTGTACCTATGTTTTCCTTCCCAACTTCTGTGATGGCCCTTTTTAGAGATGTCCATTCCTCTTCAACTGTACTGCCTACTGCACTATTCCTTATTGCTGTATCTATAGCGTTAGAGAACTTCAGACGTATCTCGTCATTTCTTAGTACTTCCGTATCGCACTTCTTTGCGTATTGATTCTTCCTGACTAATGTCTTGAACTTCAGCCTACTCTTCATCACTACTATATTGTGATCTGAGTCTATATCTGCTCCTGGGTACGCCTTACAATCCAGTATCTGATTTCGGAATCTCTGTCTGACCATGATGTAATCTAATTGAAATCTTCCCGTATCTCCCAGCCTTTCCCAAGTATACCTCCTCCTCTTGTGATTCTTGAACAGGGTATTCGCTATTACTAGCTGAAACTTGTTACAGAACTCAATTAGTCTTTCTCCTCTTTCATTTCTTGTCCCAAGCCCATATTCTCCTGTAACCTTTTCGTCTACTCCTTCCCCTACAACTGCATTCCAGTCGCCCATGACTATTAGATTTTCGTCCCCCTTTACATACTGCATTACCCTTTCAATATCCTCATACACTTTCTCTATCTGTTCATCTTCAGCTTGCGACGTCGGCATGTATACCTGAACTATCGTTGTCGGTGTTGGTCTGCTGTCGATTCTGATTAGAACAATCCGGTCACTGAACTGTTCACAGTAACACACCCTCTGCCCTACCTTCCTATTCATAAGGAATCCTACACCTGTTATACCATTTTCTGCTGCTGTTGATATTACCCGATACTCATCTGACCAGAAATCCTTGTCTTCCTTCCACTTCACTTCACTGACCCCTACTATATCTAGATTGAGCCTTTGCATTTCCCTTTTCAGATTTTCTAGTTTCCCTACCACGTTCAAGCTTCTGACATTCCACGCCCCGACTCGTAGAACGTTATCCTTTCGTTGATTATTCAATCTTTTTCTTATGGCAACCTCCCCCTTGGGAGTCCCCTCCCGGAGATCCGAATGGGGGACTATTCCGGAATCTTTTGCCAATGGAGAGATCATCATGACACTTCTTCAAATACAGGCCACATGTCCTGTGAATACACGTTACGTGTCTTTAATGCAGTGGTTTCCATTGCCTTCTGCATCCTCATGTCGTTGATCATTGCTGATTCTTCCGCCTTTAGGTGCAATTTCCCACCCCCAGGACAAGAGAGTGCCCTGAACCTCTATCCGCTCCTCCACGCTCTTTGACAAGGCTGTTGGCAGAATGAGGCTGACTTCTTATGCCGGAAGTCTTCGGCCGCCAATGCTGATTATGTATCAAAATTTAGGCAGTGGCGTGGATCGAACCCGGGACCAAAGACGTTTTGATTATGAATCAAAGACGCTACCCCTAGACTACGGGTACTCCCTATGACGCTATCCCACTTTTTTTCCAGTTCGAAGCGATGAACCCATTTTTCATCGGATGTGACAATTTTCGAGAAAAAAATTGTCACGATCAGCCTCATAGCTCGCAAGCAGTTGCACACACGTAGCCCTTCGTTGTTGTTTATGCTGTTCCCTTAGGCGGCCAGGAACTCAGCGTAAACACATCTTTGAGTACCTCAACTGGTGGGTGAATATATCAGCACTAGCAACAGAGACGTTTGTTTGTGCAGTAGAATGTTTGATTGTGGTCCGTCGATCACCTCGAATGAGAGTGTCCGCACGTTTCAGCATTGCAGGAGTGACAGCTTGTGTGGCCGGCAGGCGCGCGGGAGACCGGACAGCTCTGCGCCCCTTCTTTGTGATTATTACAGACGCCTCGCCCGACGATTCATCACGTTTTTGTTCACTGGTAGGTCTTCGTAGATACTCTCCAAGCTCCTGTGGATATCTCCAGTTCTCTGGTTTTCCATCAAAAGAAATTTTAGGAATTTGTGGAAAGTTCAATGGGACCAAACTGCTGACCAGGGAACCTCCCCATCGCACTCCCCTCAGATTTAGTTATAATTTGGCACAGTGGTTAGGCCTTGAAAAACTGAACACAGATCAATCGAGAAAACAGGAAGAAGTTATGTGGAACTACGGAAAAAAATAAGCAAAATATACAAACTGAGTAGTCAATGCGAAGACAGGCAACATCAAGGACACTGGGAGTCAAGGAGCGCGGTGGTCCCGTGGTTAGCGAGAGCAGCTGAGGAACCAGAGGTCCTACGTTCAAGTCTACCCCTGACTGAAAAATTTTAATTTTTTATTTTCATTTTATGTGACAAACTCTTATGTTTTCATCACTTTTTTGGGAGTGTTTATCACATCCACAAGAAAACCTAAATCGGGCAAAGTAGAAGAATCTTTTCACCTGTTCGCTAAGTGTACAAGTTAGGTGGGTCGACAACATATTCCTGTCATGTGACGCACATGCCGTCACCAGTGTCGTATAGAATATATCAGATGTGTTTTCCTGTGGAGGAATCGGTTGACCAATGACCATGCGATCAAATGTTTTCGGTTCCCATTGGAGAGGCACGTCCTTTCGTCTACTAATCGCACGGTTTTGCGGTGCGGTCGCAAAACACGGACACTAAACTTACTACAGTGAACAGAGACGTCAATGAACGAACGGACAGATCGTAACTTTGCGAAAATAAAGAAAGTAAAATTTTCACTCGAGGGAGGACTTGAACTAGGGTCCTCTTGTCCCGCAGTCACTTACTCTAACCACAGGCCCACGGCGCTTCTGTGCCTACAGTCTCCTTGATATTGCGTATGTTACGCATGGAACACTCAGTTTGTATATTTTACTAATTTCTTTCATAGTTCCACACAACTTCTTCCTGTTTTCTCGATTGATCTGTGTTCAGTTTTTCAAGGCCTATCCACTGTGCCAACGTATAACTAAATCTGAGGGGGGTGCGATGGGGAGGTTCCCTTGTGAGGTCATCGGTCTCTATGCTTACACACTACTTAAACTAACTTACGCTAAGGACAACACACCCATGCCCGAGGGAGGACTCGAACCTCCGACGGGGTGACGGGGGGGGGGGGGGGGAAGCCCGAACCGTGGTGCCAAAGACCGCACGGCTACCCCGCGCGGCCCATCAAAATAAACTCAGTGCTAGTTCTCGGTTTGGAACTCACGTCCATCACAGACGCCATTTTACAGGCTACGTATAGTTCCGCCACTTCATGAAACAATTCGGGCTGAAGCGGAAATATTCCACAATGTCCCACAGCAAATTTCGTATTTTTGCAGCTCAAATTGGCCGAGAAAAAAAAGTGTTGCATTACTTATTTAAAGCCCCTCTAAGTTCACACTGGTCGGAAAAGCAAACGAAAAAAGAGTATATGGTTTGAAATTCACAGGCAAAAAAAAAAAAAAAAAAAAAGAACTGGACACTATACTGCCGTTCCACGCCAAGATTACTTCTCAAGTTAACAACTTTTCTGAAACATAATAATTGACGTAATAAAAGTAATAATAGGGTTGGAACTTAAATAGTGGCAACTATTTACTCACAACCGATACAAAAGAGTTACATGTTTGCGCCTGTTACTGTCCTTCAAAGTAGTCACCAGCGTTGTGTAGAAACAGTTGCTAGCGATGTGGAAGGCGTAGTATACCGTTAGCAGAGCCTGTTCTGTTGATGGTGCGAATGGAGCCGTCTATTGCCTGTAGAATCTCTGGAAGAGTTCTTAAGTGAATGCCACGAAGTGGTTCCTTCATCTTCGGAATCAAATCAAAGTCACAAGGCTCTGAGCACTATGGGACTCAACTGCTGAGGTTATTAGTCCCCTAGAACTTAGAACTAGTTAAACCTAACTAACCTAAGGACATCACAAACATCCATGCCCGAGGCAGGATTCGAACCTGCGACCGTAGCGGTCTTGCGGTTCCAGACTGCAGCGCCTTTAACCGCACGGCCACTTCGGCCGGCTGAAAGTCACAAGGACTTAAGTCCGGGGAGTATGGTGGATGGTACAGTACTTCCCAGTCTCACGACCGACCAGAGCAGCCACAGCTTGCGCTGTATGCGCCCGCGCGCTGTCGTGCAAAATGATGGGTGGGTTGCGCAGAAAGTGTCACCACTTCTATCGCAAAGCTGGTCGCAGGTGATGCTACAAAAACGAACAGTAATACTGTGCACTGACGGTCTGCCGTGGACGAACCTAATGTGTTACAATAACACCATCAGAGTCGTACACGAGAATCACCATAGCTTTCACCATATGGGGCGGCGACCATAATGACGGCATTCGTTGAATTGGCGTTTCAGGTTTGGCTTCGTACGATCTGGCCCATGTCGCATCCACTTCTACGACACGGCGTAAGAAAGCCTCTCCTTCGCGCTCATAGCGCTCCACGTGCGTCTGCGTAGCGTCATAACGCATCCATTTCTGCATTCCCGTCAAGTCATGCGAAACGCATCGTGATGCAATTTTTCGCATGCCTAGGCGTTCCTTCAGAATGCGAAGCATAGTCGCATGCACTAATCCGGTTTCAAGGGCGAGCTCACGAATCGTACGGCGTCGATCACTGTCCACTAACTGTTCTGTACGGCAATGCCGATTCCCCGCACCCCTCTTGAAGACCTCGATGACACTGTCGTGCTGTAAGGCCTCTGGCACATTCAGTCTTGATCCTACTCCGTTGTTCCTGTTTTGAAACCATAGTGACACCGTTACATTAGACCGCTAGCTCACAAGTGACTGTGTTTCCCTCGATTGTGCGCATGCCGGTGACGTGGGACGGTCGAGTCCATTTGCTTGGAGGTGAGGCAGGTATGTCAACAATGTGTGCTATCACCGACAATAGTAGATTCCATTGCATAGTGCAGGGCTTAACAACTGGCCGGTTTTGAGCACGAGTACTCGCGTCTGCTCAGACACCTGCTCGCGAGCAGCTGCAAGGTCGCGGAGTGGGGAGGGAGGGGAGGGAGGGGAAATGCGCGCGCACGTTTGAATAGGGCCGCAGCGTGCCTATTGAATTCGCGCCGACTGTGTAACGTTTAAAGTACTACGATCAGCTCGTAACAGTCACTTCGCTGGTTAAGAATCATGTGAAGTCGCCGTTGTGTAACCCCAACCATGCTTTCGCAGTTAAACCCCCATTGGGAGGAATTGTATCTGTTTACTGAAAACGATGGTGTTGCAAAATGATTAGTATGTCACAAAACGCTGAATTCTTTTACGAAATTTAATTTGCAGCGACATTATATGTCGTACCACGCGAAAGACTACGGACGTGGAAAATGTGATTGACGAGATCGTGCAGAGGAAGTTATTAAACTTAAAAGGAAGCTATCCGAAGAAGATCTGGACGACGAAGAAAAATCAACTGAGGCAGCTCTCAGAGTGGGTTACAAAATTGCTTTGCTTTTAGCAAAATCCCTGCGCCCCTTAACTGATGGCGATTTAATAAAAGAATGTTTGGTAGCTGCAGCGGAACATTTGTGTCCATCTCAAGTTGAACAGATTCGGATTGTGCCATTATCTGACATGACCATTATGCGTCGCATACAGGACATGGCAGACGACGTCCAGAGCCAGTTTGCAAATATCTGTAAAGATTTTATGGCGTATTCTCTAGCTCTGGACGAAAGCTTGCCATATTTATTAGAGGTGTTAATAGAGATCTTCAGGTGAGGGAGGAGCTCCTCGATGTAGTAGCCATGAAGAACACTACAACCGGAGGTGATAAGTAGTGTTGAAGAAAGTGTTGAAAATATAGGATTGTCGTGGAATTCTTTAGTTTCAGTGTCTACAGATGGTAGAGGCATACACTAAGCTAGTAAAATTATGAGGCACGTGTACATTCTCCTTTATTTGTTTCATTTGTCGCAGTAATAATTCGTGAGTGATATCCCTGCAGGTGGCCGCGGATTTACATCGACTGGCGGCAGCTGTTGTGTACCCCAAGTGACTCTCCCCACCCTCCGCTCTGGTCCGGTAGTGGGGGTAGCGTGCTCGCGCTGCTCCGTGCTCGCGCTGCTCCGTGCTCGCGCCTTGCTGCTCACAGCTTGCTCCGCGAGCACGTATGTTGTGAAGCCCTGGTCTAATGTCTCCACAACAGTGTTGCCACTATTTAAGTTCCAATCTACCTATATAGCTACCTTATAGCGAATGGTACAAGTGTTAAGTGTCATTTAAAGCAATTTATCTTGCGTTTAAATTCACCAAAACTTATAAAAACACAACTGGCAACGTGAAGAACAACCGTTCACATACAAATTGCACTCCAGACCAAGACAAAGAGGCGGTCGCAGCTGCCCTTCCATTTAGAGACATAGCTGCATGTCACTACAGTATCTTGCATAGGTTGCAGCATTCTCCAATATAGAAAACAGCACAGTTCCGTTCTGCGCCGAGTTCTCCGGCAAAGCAGTAAACGCTCTGACCAAATGACGATGCGACTCTTACAGACTCGTAAAAGACGCAGTGTAATCAGTGTTTTCGCGATTTCTTATACAGAACGCTTGTTTTGTCGATATGACCACTTAGGATCGTCGATGTCGAAACAATCGTGTTTTGAGAGAGAGATTGGCTGCTCCACGCACCACGTACACCACTTTCCTCACCCGATTTCCAGTTAAAATCGTGTTTATCCTTAAATGTAGCCACTGACTGGTTTTTTTTTGGTTCAGTTTGACTACATCACGTACGAAGTGCGTCATTGTTAAACAAGGCAGCTTAATCTAATGCGTTAAATTAATTAGCCTACGTTTTCCTTTCACAACTGTATACGAGTGTTCATGAAAAGCGATGAATACAATTTATGCCCTGAAATGTACCCTCAGGCGGTAAATGTCAGCCAGTGATAACGAAAAGTAGGCAAATTTGGAAATTTATGGTAAGGTCTTATGGGACCAAACTGCTGACGTCATCGGTCCCTAAGCTTACGCACTACTTAATCAAACCAACTCACACTAAGGACAACACACACACCAATGTCCAAGGGAGGACTCGAACCTCCGACGGGAGGAGCTGCGCGGACCATGACAGGACGCCCTAGACCGGGGGGCTACCCCGGGGGCGAAAAATAGGCGATGACATACAACGAAAGTAGGTAAAGTGACACAAATGAACTCTGAACGCGTGCAAGAAGTGCTAAGCACATAGTACAAAACTTCAGAGTGTGTTAAATCGTACCTCAGAGCCCAACTTTGCGCAAGGCCAAATATTTCTATCGTCTATCAGCTTCTGAACGTTTATTACGTTCGGTGAATATAATGATTTGCAATTATGTTGCCTCAAACGCAGGAAATAGTGGAGAAACTGCGTCAGACCCAACTTACCTGGTTTGCTCAAAATCTCTTACAAAACAAGAAAAACTGACTTGGAATGCAATGTAGCCATGGATTAAATTCATGTGAAGATAACGCGCACCCCATAAAAGTACGTAAGACATGTGGCGGAAACTGGTAATTGCAGAGAGAAATGTAAGGTAAGAATTCGAGGAATTAAAATGTAGCAAAAATTCAGTGTAATTTACGAGTAGATTAAGCATACACATTCACCATGGCGGCGATGAATGAACATGTTGCTGAAATATCTAACGTCACTCCCGAACAACATATCATAATCACAAAAGCAATAGTAGTACAAATCACGTGAAAACATCACCGCTTCTAGTAAGCGACTTTAATTTTCAGATGCCTAACATTGAGATCGATTGAAGTCATCATGGAGTCTGCATCAATTGAAAATGTGACCGAAGGTGCATTATTCTGCATGTGACTTCCACACGTGAAAGACAACACAAAAAAAAAGACATTGCTTTGCCGAAGTTCGATGATATCAAAATTTCCGGTTGTACGAAAGCCGTTGAAATGCTCGGGGCTTGAAGCGGTCTCAACCTGCACTAAAGACTGCTGGTCGAATCAAAACGAATTCTGTCTCCCAGCGTTCCTACTGGCCGGCGTCAATCATAGCTTGTGGGTTGCCAGTACGATACACTAGCGCTTCTTTGTTCCTAGTAAAGGCGGAGTTTCTCTCGCAGTCAGAGGAAGCACGTCGCTGAATGTCTGTAATTAATAAGTGACTTACGTCGTGCGTGGACCAATTCTGCGGTGCAATGGGTCTCGTTCGGAAACGGCTGCCTTCCACATGTTAAAATTTGAAACAGAAACGTGCTAATATGATAACAATTTTGTGCGTATTTACCCCATTATTTATCTTTAGGTCTTATCTAAACACTCTTTAAATTAGGAGACAAGCACAGACGCCCAGAATCATATGTTACTTGCAATAATTTAAATTTAGCTGTAGTTTTCTATGCAGGTGTAAATATTTTCGTATGCTCGTTCGCACAACTAAATACGATACACATGTTGTTGTTGTGGTCTTCAGTCCTGAGACTGGTTTGATGCAGCTCTCCATGCTACTCTATCCTGTGCAAGTTTCTTCATCTCCCAGTACCTACTGCAACCTACATCCTTCTGAATCTGCTTAGTGTATTCATCTCTTGGTCTCCCTCTACGATTTTTACCCTCCACGCTGCCCTCCAATGCTAAATTTGTGATCCCTTGATGCCTCAAAACATGTCCTACCAACCGATCCCTTCTTCTTGTCAAGTTGTGCCACAAACTTCTCTTCTCCCCAATCCTATTCAATACCTCCTCATTAGTTACGTGATCTACCCACCTTATCTTCAGCATTCTTCTGTAGCACCACATTTCGAAAGCTTCTATTCTCTTCTTGTCCAAACTGGTTATCGTCCATGTTTCACTTCCATACATGGCTACACTCCATACAAATACTTTCAGAAACGACTTCCTGACACTTAAATCTATACTCGATGTTAACAAATTTCTCTTCTTCAGAAACGATTTCCTTGCCATTGCCAGTCTACATTTTATAGCCTCTGTACTTCGACCATCATCAGTTATTTTACTCCCTAAATAGCAAAACTCCTTTACTACTTTAAGTGTCTCATTTCCTAATCTAATCCCCTCAGCATCACCCGATTTAATTTGACTACATTCCATTATCCTCGTTTTGCTTTTGTTGATGTTCATCTTATATCCTCCTTTCAAGACACTGTCCATTCCGTTCAACTGCTCTTCCAAGTCCTTTGCCGTCTCTGACAGAATTACAATGTCATCGGCGAACCTCAAAGTTTTTACTTCTTCTCCATGAATTTTAATACCTACTCCGAATTTTTCTTTTGTTTCCTTTACTGCTTGCTCAATATACAGATTGAATAACATCGGGGAGAGGCTACAACCCTGTCTCACTCCTTTCCCAACCACTGCTTCCCTTTCATGTCCCTCGACTCATATAACTGCCATCTGGTTTCTGTACAAATTGTAAATAGCCTTTCGCTCCCTGTATTTTACCCCTGACACCTGTAGAATGTGAAAGAGGGTATTCCAGTCAACAGTGTCAAAAGCTTTCTCTAAGTCTACAAATGCTAGAAACGTAGGTTTGCCTTTCCTTAATCTTTCTTCTAAGATAAGTCGTAAGGTCAGTATTGCCTCACGTGTTCCAGTGTTTCTACGGAATCCAAACTGATCTTCACCGAGGTTGGCTTCTACTAGTTTTTCCATTCGTCTGTAAAGAATTCGTGTTAGTATTTTGCAGCTGTGACTTATTAAACTGATAGTTCGGTAATTTTCACATCTGTCATTTTCGTAGTAAAAATCAATAATTACACAGGTTGCAAAACACTTGGGATGCCTCCTAATATCGTATCGGACCGCCTTTTGCCCGGCGTTGTGCAGAAACTCGACATGGCATCGACTCAACAAGTCGTTGGAAGCTCCTGCACAAATATTGAGTCATGCTGTCTTTATAGCCGCTCATAATTGCGAAAGTGTTGCGAGATCAAGATTTTATGCACCAACTGACCTCTCGATTGGTAATAGAATGAGTTGCGATGAATTGGAAGAAATGCATTGAGAAGTAATACGAAAAACGTTTCTAAAAAAAGGGTACTGTACAATGAAGAATAATTATTTTGAAAGAGGATATGAATAGAATACAGAAAGCAGATATAGATAGGACTTTTTGGGAATAATGATGAAGGAAGGGAGATCTCCAAGAAGTAAAAGAAGTTTTGTTTCCAAAATACTGCAGTAAAACAAACCCTGTCCTTTCCTTTTGTTTTATTCCGCTATGTGTTTGTGTACCCTTGTGTATTTGTGTTCTTCCTATCTTTATGTGTTTATGTTATAGAATTTTTCTAATAATGTGTTATTTTCTTTGTAAAGATGTTTAGACATTATTTATTCTGTTCTGTTTTAATGCTCATGAGTGAAATTAATGTTTCCAAAACTATTCTCATTATATTATTTATTTACTTATGTCATAATTCCTGTAACCCTGATGTACATGTTTATTTCTATAATTTTGTAATGCCTGTACTATTATGTTCTTTAATGATGTATTTTGTACCTTTGTAATTGTATTCTTATGTTGTAATTTTATAATTGTATAGACACCAGTTCTTCAAATTAAGTTTCATTTCACTGCACACGTTTCTGTTGGTCGTAGTATATGCACAATCTGTGAGAAGTTGGGACTGTTATTGTTTGCACTTGTGTTAATAATTCAGCAAGGGACTGGTTAACAGCATTGCTAGCTCTAAGGACGATTCCAAAACCTTTGTGAGTGCACAAGTGGTGGTTTATGGACTTGCTATATCGTCCGCAAGACTCTTCGATGGTGATTGTGCACCTGCACAGTCGCAACAGATGGCTGCTGGCCGTCTCTACAAGGACTGCAGTGGGTCTACACCTTTGATGGCCCACCAACACCATTATTTCTACAAGGACTGCAGTGGGACTGCACCTCTGGCGGCCCACCAATACCATACATACTCTCTACCAGGACTACAGTGGATCTGCTCTGTGATGACCTACCTACCAATATTCTTCAAAACTTCGTCTGACTCTGCTGTGGGTTTGCTCTGTTGTCGCCTATTACCTGTCTGCATGTCAAGAGTTAGCATTTTCTTTCCGTTGAAGGAGAACACTGCTTCTTCAAGACTGTATGGAAATCCACTACTTTCGAGTGCACTTTCTTTTGCTGCTCAAACTTGTGCATCAAACTATCATTCTTACTGTGATCAGGTCTTTATGGACTGTGACAAAATATTTGCTTTTAACCAACAGTGTATCAATAAGTGCGTGCATCTGATAGCTTTGTTACTGTAATTATGAAAAATTTTTCAAATCATTATCGGCCACTGCCCAAAACAATTTGTAAAATTTTTTGTGGGGGGCATGGAGGCTATGTAAGTAGGCTGTTTAGATTTTTATGTTGGTAACACCACGTAACGCTGTGTATGAAAATCACTGACTGTGCCGGATGCAGTCTGTGGCTGGTTTGCATTTTTAAATATTTGCTATTGTAGTGTTGGCAGTTGGATGTGAACAGCGCGTAGCGTTGCGCAGTTGGAGGTGAGCCGCCAGCAGTGGTGGATGTGGGGGGAGAGATGGCAGAATTTTGAGAGCGGGGACGTGTGTCCATCAGAAAGAGTAAATTTGTAATACTGGATATCATGAACACACACACACACACACACACACACACACACACACATATATATATATATATATATATATATATATATATATATATATATAATGACTTTTGAACACTATTAAGGTAAATACATTGTTTGTTCTCTATGAAAATCTTTCATTTGCTAACTATGCCTATCAGTAGTTAGTACCTTTAGTAGTTAGAATCTTTTATTTAGCTGGTAGTATTGGCGCTCGCTGTATTGCAGTAGTTCGAGTAACGAAGAATTTTGTGAGGTAAGTGATTCATGAAAGGTATAGGTTATTGTTAGTCAGGGCCATTCTTTTGTAGAGATTATTGAAAGCCAGATTGCGTTGCGCTAAAAATATTGCGTGTAAGTTTAGTGCTGATCAGAATAAGTAAAGAGCGAAATGTCTGAGTACGTTCAATTCTGCTCAGCTGTTTGAAAATCAAATAACGTAGACTTTTTCCAGCATAGTAAAATATAAATTTTGCTAAGGGGATGTTTCACATGTAAATACAGCCCACACCATTATGGAGCCACCGCAAGCTTGAGCAGTGCCTTGTTGACAACTACGGTCCATGGCTTCGTGGGGTCTCCGCCACACCCGAACCCTACCATCAACTGTTAGCAACTGAAATCATGACTCACCTTGTAACAACAACCACGCTGTACTATTGTACATATAAGTAATTTTTTTCTTCTGATTTTTCGATAAACTTGTGTAATTGATGTTCTGATTTCATTTATTTTTTGTTTCATGCTATTGTGTTAAGAAAACTGTAAACAAGTTTCAATGTGAAGATTAATGTTTATGTCAAATGTCAAGTAATATTGTGATAGAATTGAAATGTAGCAAATTTTGGAACTGTTGTAAGATGTTTAAAATTGTAACTGTGCGTCTGGTCCATACATAGGCAATGTGTTAGGATATGTAGAATGCAAAACCTCGGGTGAATACCCGGTTTGTCAGGGAGCGGTAAAAGGTGGATGGCAGGCGAGCGCGGGAAAATGCACGCGGGCACTGCACGGCACAACGGGCTCAGCAGTAATTAATTGGAGTTTGGCATTGGTTTGAGCTACACCTTCTGGAGCGAGGAGGCTCTCCTGGAAGACATAGCTTCACTGAGCCTCGGGTATGCCGTTCCAACGCCCACACAGCATGGCAAAATTCCATAGGAACTAAATGGAAAAGTATTGCGACGCTAAGAAGAATTAAAGTGCCGATACATCAAGAGCTATAGCTGTGGTTGTATGTGTGCTCTGTGCCTCGCCACCTTGCCGTCCGCCAACCGCCGCATCGATACAAGCAGGTTGAAACTTTTAGTACTGTATCGTATGGATCAATGAGTGAACTGTGCAATAACAACCTAAATTTTACCAGAACTTCCCCGTCATTTAATTATCCTCACAACTAACCTAGACAGGGTCCTCTCCAAATATTGTGCAATCCGAGTGTCCCGAAATGAAAAATTAAATTTTGTGTTAATAATAATTATTTGCAGTCCTAGCTGTGTTACAATGGTGTTTAAAGAAGTGTTTTGTTAATGAACCAGTAAATGAATCCGAAGGTCTAACGAAGTTGAAAGATAACTTTAATATTGATATAGTAATAAACTTTAGTTATTTCGAGACAGATATAAAGGTATTTAAATGAGCAGTAAATAAGATAAAAAGAGTAGTAACTCATATACTGGAAATCTTGAACGCATAATAATTTCAGTAATCAATTTTTTTAATACAGTGATCATAACAGTTTCAGGCCTCCCCCCCCCCCTTTTATTCATTTGAATTCTGAAGTGTTCTAAATTGGTTTGACCAGCAAAAGTTAAAGTCAGTAGTATATAAGTCAAAATTTATCAGTGTTTTATCTTTATCAAAATTGACATTTTGTGTGTGTCTCGAAAGTGCTATTTCTAGGGTAACCTATGCCCGATTTTAATCAGATTAACAGACAGTATAAAGTTTTATAGTGTACATCATATTGTAGTGTTACGTATTCATGGTTTTTTCCATATCAGTACAGAACGTGAAACTATCAGTTCAATAGATTTTCTGGTTCTAAAATTCTACTATATTATGCAGTGTTACTACGTGTTGTTTTGCATGAATATCTACCAACTTGTACAGGGAAGAAAATCAATTAATGCCTAATTAGGCTGGCGACCGTATTATTATCAAATTGGTAGCATCTTCAGTGTTGTTTTTGGTCCATCCTGACGTGTAATTGCATTTCGAACTTGCTTGACGGATCATTGTTATTACAGAGTGGGTGTAAGTCTGATTTGCCACCATTCAGGTACACGCGTTCGATATCTATACAAAAATCCTTTCTCATAAGGTGAACCCCGCTCATCTACCATAGTACAGGCTTTAACGAGTATTGTGTTCCCTACGCGCACGTGACAACCTGACAAGGCGACAGTTTTGCATTCGTCTAGGGCCCAACCGAAATGTTCACGAGCCCAGGAGAGGCGCTGCAAGCGGTGTGGTACTGTTAGCAGAGGCACTCGCGTTGGTCGTCTGCTGCGATAGCCCTTCACGCCAAATTTGGACGCACTGTCCTAACGGATACATTAGTCGTACTGATTCTGCGGTAATTTCACGCAGTGTTGCTTGTCTGTTAGCACTGACATCTCTACGAAAACGTCGCTGCTCTCAGTCGTTAAGAGTTGTCCGTTGTGAGAGGTAATGCCAGAACGCTGGTGATCTCGGCACACTCTTGACACTGTGGGATACTGAATTCCTTAAGGGGCTCCGGAAAGGCTCAAAATCATGAAAAGTTCAATTTTTACTTTTTTGAGTTTTCTGAATCTGCAGACTATTACCTTTTAATAGATATATAATTTATTCAATTCCGAAGACTACAACTATTTTTAATTTTTTTTTGAAATGTGTTCTACATGGGCGTGACCCACTGTGTCGCTGTTAAACTGCTGTCAAATGGTGTTATTATTAACGTCCGTGTTCATCAGGTACATTTTAGTGATGTGAGATAAAGTATGTGTTGTGACTGACCTGTGATGGTTCAATATATATCGCTGGTGTGATTGTCGATTGTTTCATGTTTATTTACTCTGTCGTTATCTCGAAAATATTCGTAATTAATTCTGTTTCTTGAGTCTCTGTTTTGTTGAAGTATAATAATGAGTGAAAGTAAAGTTATTAGAAATCCTCTGAAGGCTTTTAAGAAAAGGAGAAATGTTGGAAAGCCAAAGGTATGTGTTATTACTGTAAACAATAAAGGAGATAACCAAGTGAGTGAACCTAACCTCTCACGTACACCTGCACATAGCAGTCAAAGTGGGAAAGAAAATACTTCACAGAAGAAGCTTGGTTCAATGAGCGAAAACTTTGAATGTTTTATGGGCGAATCGGATGTGAATGAAATATTTGATATGTCGGTTCTCAAAGGAATTTTTTCAAACTGTGTAAGATGTATTCATTGTAGTGAAGTTGGTCTGGAACTCTCCATAATAAAGCACGTAGGACTTGCTAGTGAAATACAACTGAAATGTGATAAGTGTTCATACATGACCACCTTTTGGAACAGTGTTGCAGTAACTGCAACTGAAGAAAATGGTAGCAAAATCTACGAACACAACAACGAGCGATGCTTGCTTTAGACAAGGAACGCCTTCGGGCTGCAGACAGGGCTGTAAAGAGTCTAGAAATACAAGCAAGAGTAAATAGGAGGAGGAACAAGAGGAAGCTGGAGGAGGAGTTTGCAGAGGATGAAGATAATCCATCCTATGGACCTGGAATGCACTAAAAAGTTAATCCAATCTTTGTCGCTCGATTCCCAAAACTTTTATTTTCTCATACTAATTACATGTTTTCTAAGGATCTTCCAAACATATTTGTTTCAAACTTTCAGTAAATGTTACACAGTACCTTCTGCATAATTTAACACAGCCTTTTTCCAAAAAACTGTATATTTTTGAATATATAAATAAAAAATTGCAAAAAAAATGTTGTGAATTTTCATTACAATCGAAAAAAAAATCATCTTTAATAACTGAACTAAAATTCTGTAAAATCCCTGTGTTAAGTTGTAGCCCATATTCCAATAAATAATCTGTAAAAAGTTCAACTTCCTACCTCAAATACATTGTGAGGAAAGATGTAATTTATAAGCGTTATATTAACATTGCAAGTATAGGGCGTTCCGGAGCCCCTTAAGATTATCTAAATGGAATGTCCCATGCGTCTCGCTCTAACTACCAATTCGTTTTCAGAGGCTGTTAATTCGATGTCATCTGGTCATAATCACGTCGGAAAACTTTACACATGAATCACCTGACTACAAATGACAGCTCCGCCAATAAACTGCCCTTCTCTGCCTTTTGTACGAGATACTACCGCCATCTTTATACGTGCATTTCGCTAACAGCTGACTTTTGTCACCTCAGCGTATCTTCTGGATGTCTTTTCACTCGTACTGTTCTGTAGATCCTGAGGTAGGTTCAAAGGGTTCAAATGGCTCTGAGCACTAGGGGAGGTCATCAGTGCCCTAGAACTTAGAACTACTTAAAACTAACTAACCTAAGGACAGTACACACATCCATGCCCGAGGCAGGATTCGAACCTGCGTCCGTAGCGGTCGTGCGGTTCCAGACTGAAGCGCCTAGAACCACTTGGCCACACCGGCCGGCTCCTGAGGTAGATGTTTTACCAGTTATACAGTTGAACGTCGACCTTATTTCAACACCTCTCATTCTGTGCCGTATATTTTTCAGCTGGTCTTTATTTCTAACCTTACATCGATGTTGTAACGTACCGAACATCCTGCAGCAGCGCATTTCTTTATCGACGTGGCGACAGCAAACAGAGATAATTCCCAAATCACTCGTATTACGCAGTAGATTTTGATCCGATGTCGGACACGCGAGCCTAATTGTTTATAGTGGCCTTTTCTTTTCTTCCCAGCGCACTTCCGCTTGCAGATGGTATCTCGCGGTAGCCTGCAATTATAATCGATAGCAGATAAGCAGGCAGATATTAGCGGCTGCTGGTATACTGAAGTTGGGCTCACGCAACGCCTTCCTGTTTCTGGAGAACGAGTTCTGGAAACCTGCGTGACGACGAGGAAGGGCCGCAGCACCCGCGGTCGGAATCTCTGAGGTTGTGACCCCGTTCTGGCCGCTACGGTTTCATCACACCCAGCCCGGCACACCGAGCGGTCCGTCGTGCTCAACACGATAACCTCCGAAAACTAATTCACTAAGTAGAAAAAACTTATGTAGCTACAGTGAATTGTAGTAATTATAGACATGTGACTCAGTCTCGAAACTTTTTCGAGTTTATTTTAGTCGGTTTGTGCCCGGACATTCCCAACAGAGATTAATTTCTTGGAGTTTTCCGAGAGTTGATCACAGACGTTCACGTACAAAATAAGCTGGCACTTTATATGAATTCCTTTGTCATATTGGTATTGTCAAACGTGCAACTGAAACATGTGATGTGTCATTAAACTAAAAGCAATTCGTTTTGTACTGTCAAAGATATCATAACTGACCAAACATCACTTTCACTAGTAAGTACATGTCTAAGGTTAAAACTTGTAAACAAATTTAGAAGTATTTTGAATTTTTAAGCTGTAAACAGTTCTTTTGTCTTGTTGATTTCCGACTAATTTTAGTTTTGTACTTAATTCTTTTCTGAATTAGTATATTTTCACTGAAAACTACCTATTCTCGTATTATGACGAACTTTAACTATTTACAGAGGCTACGATATGACAGTCTTTACAGTCAGGTGCACTTTCAACACACGTAGTAAGAAATTCGCCGGACATTAGCTTGTTTGACAATATTCTTCTTTTTCTCGTCGCTGACAACTCTTATGTGTCTTATGTTACACAGTGGCTTATTATTTTTGTGGTGGTGGTAGGTGGATGCTGCGATGGCGGAAGGGTGAACTCGAGGGAGGTATTAAAAGGGTACAGCAGTTGAGAGGGGAATAAAGGGTGTTAGGCTGAAGAATGGGTATATGTATGTGTGTTTTTATTTAAGCGTATTTGTAAATATTATTTTTGTGGTGGTGGTAGGTGGGTGTTGTGATGGCGGAGGGGTGAACTCGAGGGAGGTGTTAGAAGGGTACAGAAGTTGAGTGGGAAATAAAGGGTGTTAGGCTGAAGAACGGGTATACGTATGTGTGTTTTTATTTAAGTGTATTTGTAAATGTGTTCTTCAATATAATGAGTAAAAACTTTATGATTACGTTCAATGAAGGCTTAACTGTGGAATGGATACAGATTCGAATTGTCGTGTGGCGTGTTGCAACTGCACGCGGTGTGCTTACTATGTGTTATTGTTACCAAAACTTTACACGAATCGATTTGGCAGTGCAGTTCCCAGTACCAATAAAGAAATACAGTCACTGCAAAATAAATTCAGCCCCTTAGGCACTCAATCATCTTTCCCTGTTCACAACTGATAACTTTCGTCCCTGTGCATACAGCATATAAATTAAACTGTCTTACCTCTACAGCAGCAACGGAGTAACGCGATATGTTCTGGTCTCTCACAAAAAAATATAAACAGGCTATCTACAGGTTCAGCATTGTGCGATGCTGGCCATAATACTTGAAATGCACGTGAAGTTCATATGGCTGATAAGGGAGAACATTTATCAAAATCCAACTTCTTTGAAAAATATATGACCTGGACCGGGAGACGGTACTGATTGTGGTGAATTACTAACACTGAGATTTTTAGCAAAATTATTTTGCAAGTTAAGTTTGACTTTTCAAAAACATCTTACTACGGTAGTTACATTTCTCACAACTATTTCACAAACAATGAGATTTAAACAGCAAGTGTTATCTAACTTCATTAATCTAACAAAAATGCAAAACAACCAAATAAATGTATCTCTGTTAAACAATCTTAGAAACATTAGAGAGTAAAATATCTAACTAGCCCCTTTATCAAAACGGTTTACGTACATTCTGGGGTTACTCAACAATTACAAAATATCAGTCAACTCATCTACGCTAACACGCTGGCAAAATAACAGAAATAATAATTATTTAATAGCTTTACCTTCGTTGCATGAAGACTTCTGCTTCCACGTTCAACAGTAGTGATATACCTACATTAATTTAACTCTCGGTGGCTTCATACAGCACACTATAAAAACTGCCTACCCCAACGTCTTTCCCTCACAGACAGCTACCTACAACTGTGCGCCAAGCGCTCTCTTACTCCAACACTAGCAGTATCTCTGGGTCTGTGATGTAAACCCTATCAAAGACATTCATGTTTTATAGTATACTAGTTTCATTGTCCGCCCCTGGTAGCTGAGTGGATTGCCGGCACGGTAGCTCAGCGTGTTCGGTCAGAGAGCTGGTTGGCCTCTGTAATAAAGAAAAAGAAAAAAAACTGACCGAAAGGATCAACAAAGAACTTGAACTGATGTCATGTGACGTCCGCATCGACCAAACACAACAATCAACAACGAACAAAATAAAAAGACTGGTCAGCGCGACAGAATGTCAATCCTAAGGGCCCGGGTTCGATTCCCGGCAGGGTCGGAGATTTTCCCCGCTCAGGGACTGGTGTTGTGTTGTTCTAATCATCATCATTTCATCCCCATCGACACGCATGATGATCAGGACAACAAAACATCCACTCCCTGGACGGAGAAAATCTCCGAGCCAGCCGGGAATCGAACTCGGGCCCTTAGGATTGACATTCTATCGCGCTGAACTCAGCAACCGGGGGCGGACGTTTTTATAGTGTTCGTATGCTTCTGTTGCGGTCGTTGTTTCTGACTATTGTAATGTTTTTCTCTTTGGGCATCGCTTCAGCTCAACTGTGTGGCTCCTTAGTAACAATATCCTTTTATTAATAAACTGCAGGTGAGGACCAAAGACCTCGAGAAACACAAGCATTGTTTTACTATTGGTGTATTAACCATAACGATCGTCTATAGCTGGCCGCTGTGGCCGAGCAGTTCTAGGGTCTTCAGTCCGGAACCACACTGCTGGTACAGTCACAGGTTCGAATCCTGCCTTGGACATGGATGTGTGTGATGTCCTTAAGTTAGTTAGGTTTAAGTAGTTCTAAGTATATGGGACTGATGACCTCAGATGTTAAGTCCCATAGTTCTTAGAGCCATTTTGATCATTATATTGCTACAAAAGCAGTACCTTTGCCATACACTTCACAGTGCTTTACAGGGTAAGGATGCAGATGAAGGAAGTTAAAAGTGTATGCCGTACTGGGATCTGAAAGCCGATTTTTGATGGAATGATAAGTGATGACCCAACTGACATAACCGAGAAAGTTTCAGACGCCGATTCAAAGGTTCACTTTACCATTGATTCCTCTTCGTTGCCTCCACACTTCACAGCATTAAACGAAGTTTGTAAGGTATGACTAAATAAGTACCAACTGTCACCTTTTGGGTGGCAGTGGGCATCAAGTAAGTCAACATTCTGGCATCTTTTATGCTGGACAAAGATGTGTGATCATGTGTGAGTTTGTTGTCAGCTAGATATAATATCTAGATAATACGAGAAATTATGACTATGGGGATGATGGCCTGCAGCGGGATATTACATCTTCCAGGGGTGGCGCCTTGCTGTGAGGTATTGCATCTTCCAGGTGTGGCACCTTTCTGTGAGATATTGCATCTTCCAGGGGTGACACCTTGCTGTGAGATATTGCATCTTCCAGGGGTGACACCTTGCTGTGAGACATTGCGTCTTCCAGGGGTGGCACCTTGCTGTGAGATATTGCATCTTCCAGGGGTGACACCTTGCTGTGAGACATTGCGTCTTCCAGGGGTGGCACCTTGCTGTGAGATATTGCATCTTCCAGGGGTGGCACCTTGCTGTGAGATATTGCATCTTCCAGGGGTGACACCTTGCTGTGAGACATTGCGTCTTCCAGGGGTGGCACCTTGCTGTGAGATATTGCATCTTCCAGGGGTGACACCTTGCTGTGAGACATTGCGTCTTCCAGGGGTGGCACCTTGCTGTGAGATATTGCATCTTCCAGGGGTGGCACCTTGCTGTGAGATATTGCATCTTCCAGGGGTGACACCTTGCTGTGAGACATTGCGTCTTCCAGGGGTGGCACCTTGCTGTGAGATATTGCATCTTCCAGGTGTGACACCTTGCTGTGAGACATTGCATCTTCCAGGTGTGACACCTTGCTGTGAGATATTGCATCTTCCAGAGGTGACACCTTGCTGTGAGACATTGCATCTTCCAGGTGTGACACCTTGCTGTGAGATATTGCATCTTCAGGGGTGGCACCTTGCTGTGAGATATTGCATCTTACAGAGGTGACACCTTGCTGTGAGACATTGCATCTTCCAGGTGTGACACCCTGCTGTGAGATATTGCATCTTCCAGGGGTGGCACCCTGCTTTGAGAAGTTTTGTGGTTACAGGTGACATCCTGCAGTGATTGTTTTTGGGTGACAGCTAAGATGACACTAAATCTATAAAAGGCCTGGTGCTACATAAGAACTGTTTACATGATTAAGAGCCATGAATACCAGCCGTACATACCATAAAATATTCTGATGTAATAACATGTCAAAACGAGTGTCAGACAATAAAACATATACTGACATAATATACGTGGAATTTCATCCATACTTAAAACCCACATTGTGAAGTGACCGCCAGACACCACACTTGCTAGGTGGTAGCCTTTAAATCGGCCGCGGTCCATTAGTATACGTCGGACCCGCGTGTCGCCACTGTCAGTGATCGCAGACCGTGCGCCACCACACGGCAGGTCTAGAGAGACTTACTAGCACTCGCCCAGTTGTACAGCCGACTTTGCTAGGAAAGGTTCACTGACAATTACGCTCTCATTTGCCGAGACGATAGTTAGCATAGCCTCCAGCTACGTCATTTGCTACGACCTAGCAAGGCGCCGTATTCAATTGATATTTATCTTGTGAAGCATGTACAGTCAAGAGAGATGTACACCAATTATGGATTAAAGTTAAGTATTCCAAGAACTACGTTCTTTTCTTATTAGACTCAACTCCTTTAATTGTTCCAGACCTCACGCCAGTCTGCGTGAGCTTAAACGCGTGTATTTCGGCCTCCTCTAGCAACACGGTGTTGGCTCTTCTGCCAACACTACACACATAAAAAGTGCAAATACTAATAACGTGAAGCTCCTAGCCTGGCAAGGTAAAATATAGAATTATATAAGAGCCAATATAAGAAGTATAAGATTAAAAACACATCTATAAAATGAAATCTTCCAGCCTGACAGATCAGTTACCCTAAGCGCACTTGTAAGGTAATTAACGAAGCAGTGACTATTAATTAAAAATCAAAAAATTGACAGTCGATAATATATCCGGAATGTGGTCACAATGGCGGCACGCCGTGGCTTCTCTGTATGACGGTCTTGTTTTCATACAGAGAAGTCAGCCATACATACCTTGTCCCACAGTTACTTGGTTTTTCGGTTTCTACGTCAAGTACGTATCAAATCTGCTTCCAGGTACTCCAGCTATTCCACAGGTAAACTTATTTTAAGTCTTACCCCTCTCCTATCACGCTGTACTCTCTATAGCTCCTGTGGTTAATGTAGTTTCATCTAGTTCATTATTTTTATAATTCAGGCTCATATAGGGTGTCTGATACCTCCAGAGTCAAAATCATTCACACGTTAGAGGATCATTATCAGAATATTTTGAGAAAATGTCAATAACTCCGTGCTTCTCAAAGGCCTGGTGCAAGTATGTAATTTGATGCTACTACAGCGATTTGGGTTTCCCCAAACAGCTCGGGTAATTCTACCGTGGAAAGGTGACTCCTAACTACGTGCCATTCTCGGCGAGTTTTCACATCAAACAGAAGCGAAGGCTGTCCAGTAATTTTATTTAGCTCGGCGCGCTATTCGTAAATCAAAGGTCGATTGCGACCAGTTAAGCTATTCTATATCAATTGCTCCAAACGAAAACTGATTGGTTGTCAAAAGTAAATTTCACGTAATTAAAGCTGGTTCTGATGTAACATAGTATACAATCTCGGCCACCACGCACCATTGTTTGTAATTATCGCTCCCTTTTGATATCAGTCTTTGTACTTTGACAGCTTTCTTAGGAAATTGTTACCACCTCCACTAATATATACTTGAAATCAGAGTCATGTCTTTTTCGCAGTGGCGCAATAAGTTTTGTGAGGCCTGACTTCCATCAAAAAATGCTAAAAAAAACTGATGTGAAGCACTGTTTATCTGAATTTCAACACGACTTCAAGAAAAGCCTTTTGAAGCGGCGAAGTATTTCAGTATAAGCAGGATGTCAAAATACCTCGTTTCTGACTACTAGTTTCACTTAAAAGGCTATGTATTGATTACTGCTAATTAAGAAAAACATCGACAAAGACGTATCAATAGCTTTGCAGTTCCTCGCCTAGACGCATGCAATTACGGCTTTGTAAACATCTAATCAAACGTCAGCCGTGCGAGCCCGGACTCGTTGACAATCTTTGTCTGGATGACTTTGGAGGTTCGCCGGTGGCGCGGTGAGGACGAAAGCCACGGAGCAGGAAGGTTTTGGGAGAGAGGCACAAATTATATGGAGAGAGAGGAAGAGAGAGAAAGAAAGAAAAAGAAAGAGAAAGGTGTGCGGAGCGAGGCGGTCGGAGCGCGAGGCGAGAGAACGAATCGACTTCTGTGGAGATGCTGAGCCTGGTTTTGAATGTCGATTATCATCTGGCCTGCGAAGCCGTGAGTTGCCGTGATATTTTAGGAAACACACCAGCGATGTGGAGGTTATTTGGCCGCTTCCATGCTAGTGACGGAAGTCCGCTCTGTTGCAGGCTTGACTGAAAGGGTGGCGGCCATTCAGCCATCCTCCCCAAGTTATGTTAAAATATGTGTGAATTCTTAAGGGACCAAACTGCTCAGGTCATCGGTCCCTAAGCCTACACACTACTTAACCTACCCTAGACTAACTTACGCTAAGGACAACACACAACACATACACCCATGCCCGAGGGAGGACTCCAACCAACGACGGGGGCAGTCGCCCGGAACGTGGCAAGACGCCCCGGACCGCTCGGGTACTCCGCACGGCCCAAGTTACGTAACTTCCATGTATGTCCTTACTTTTCACTCTTCCCAAACCCACTCGGCCCCGTGGGGTTTATGCAACCACCACTCATAATTAACAGCAGCTGTTTAAAGATCATTTGCTTAGAATCTGATCAGTGTACTTTGGTCAACTGTAGCCATCGATTCAGTGACTGTTAATTGTTTTTAAAATTCGGTACCTTTGCTGTCTACTGAGTGACAGTGGGTTCCTAATTAGTGGCGGCTGTTTGAAGATCATTACCTTAAAATCTGATCACTGAATTTTGGCTGATTGTAGCTGTTTATTCAGTGACAATTAATTGTTTTTAAATTTCTGTACTTTGCGCGGCTACTGAATGACAGTGGGCTGATAATTAATGGCAACTGTTTAGAAATCATTTGCTTAAAAATCTGATCAGTGAACTTTGGTTAACTGTGGCTGGCTATTCAGTGACTATTAATTGTTTTTAAAATTCAATATTTTACTGTCTATGAATGACAGTGGGTTCATAATTAATAACAGCTGTTGAAAGGTCATTTCCTTCAAATCTGATCAGTGAATTTTGGCTACTTGTAGCTGGTTATTCAGTGACGTTACTTTTATTTAATTTTTCTTAAATTTTGTGTTTTCCTGCCGACTGAATGACAGTGGGTTCACAATCAATAGCAGCTGTTTAAAAATCATTTGCTTAAAAGCTGATCAGCGAACTTTGGTTTACGGTAGCTGACTATTCAGCAACTGTTAATTGTTTTTAAAATTCTGCATCCTTTGTTTGCACCGAATGACAGTGCGTTCATATGTAATGATAGTTGTTTATCAGCCATTTGCTTGAAATCTAATCAGTGAATTTTGACTGACTGTAGCTGCTTATTCGGTGATTTTTTTTAAATTCTGTTTTTTGCTGTCTGCTAAATGTCAATGGATTCATAATTAATAACAATTGTTTAAGAATGATTTACTTAAAATTTGATCAGGGAATTTTCGTTAATTGTAGCTGCTTATTCAGTGACAGTTGTTTTAAAATAGTGTGCCTCTTCTTTCCACTGTTCACTGGGTTCACAATTAATGGCAGCTGTTTGAAGATCATTTAGTTAAAAAACAGCTCTGTGCATTTTGCTACCTGTTGTTAATTGTTTTTAAAATTCTGTACTTTTGGCGTATAGTTAATAGCTGGTGGCTCATAATTAGTAGCAGCTATTTATAAGTCATTTTTCTGAAATCTGTTCAGTGTGTTTTACTGTTGATTGTTTCTAAAACTAATCTGAGTTTAATAAAGGCAAGTTATGTATTAAGAATGATTAATCCTGAAGCAGTTAGCCGGCCGGTGTGGCCGTGCGGTTCTAGGCGCTTCAGTCTGAAACCGCGTGACCACTACCGTCGCAGGTTCGAATCCTGCCTCGGGCATGGATGTGTGTGATGTCCTTAGGTTAGTTAGGTTTAAGTAGTTCTAAGTTATACGGGACTGATGACCACAGATGTTAAGTCCCATAGTGCTCAGAGCCATTTGAACCATTTTGAACCTGAAGCAGTTATGTGGGGACCCCAATCCTTCCATTAGGATGATCCGATCGCTAATCTTCCCACCCGAATCCCCAGTTAACAGCTGGAATACACATTCGGCACACAAGCTTGTCACTTGGAGTACACTTCTGTGTTGTGGTTCTGGCTTCTCTCACCGGTCGCTACCACATGTAAACCAACTGCAGGTTTTTGCCAACTGTGTCAAAAGCAGCGGTCTGAGATCATCATCTTCAGTCTCTAACATGAAAAACAATTCGCCAATGACTCAGTTGGCGGAATCTCCATTAGAAGAAGCAGCGGGTGTGAGCAACAGCATGGAGGAAGGCACTTTTTCAGACAGCAGTCAACATCAGCAAGCTCCTGGGAAAGGGTTGGGTGCAGAAGACTCAAATCCATCTGCTGAAGATATCCAGCGGCGTAAACAGCAAGGCGTTGAGGGCAGCAGCAGCAGCAGCAGCAGCAGAAATGGCGGGTGACACAGCATCTTACGTCCGCGCCATGGGCAGAAGGACACCAGCACTACGGCCATCTTGGGTACTGAAACTTCCTGGCAGATTAAGACTGTGTGCCAGACCGAGACTCGAACTCGAGACCTTTGCCTTTCACTGGCAAGTGCTCTACCAACTTGCCCGCGAAAGGCAAAGGTCCCGAGTTCGAGTCTCGGTCTGGCACACAGTTTTAATCTGCCAGGAAGTTCCATATCAGCGCACACTCCGGCGCGGAGTGAAAATCTCATCTTGGGTACTGACTGTCTAGATCGGGTATCAAACGAAAGTGACGACCGTATCAATTTTTCCATGGCTGTATTGTTCAAGTTTAGTGTTGATGAAGCTTACAAGCACGCAATGTTAGAGAACATGGTGAGACGTTACCTTTCCCCAGTATCTTCCGACACCACAGAACGCCTTCAGGCTATTGAAAAGTACCTTAAAGCTGCCTACGGTTCCTTTGCTTTGCCACTGGATGTTTTAGGCAATCAAAAGCAAGGTGTCAAATGGTTCAAATGGCTCTGAGCACTATGGGACTTAACATCTATGGTCATCAGTCCCCTAGAACTTAGAACTACTTAAACCTAACTAACCTAAGGACATCACACAACACCCAGTCAACACGAGGCAGAGAAAATGCCTGACCCCGCCGGGAATCGAACCCGGGAAGCGAGAACGCTACCGCACGACCACGAGCTGCGGACAAGCAAGGTGTCGAGGGGTCTCTAGAGATAGTGAACATGTCACAGAGATGAAGAATAGGAAGAAGCTAGACATAAGTTTCGTAGTGCACCGTAAGATATATTTTTTTTTTGGGGGGGGGGGGGGGGACTCCAGGGTCAAGTAGTTGTGAAGGGTGAAAGGGCGAAGACACCCGAGGCTGACGTTCTGAAGTCTTCTGCAGGAACCCTAAATAGCACGACACTGGGAACTGTGGTGCGAAAGAGCAATAATTTTCTTTAAATCAAATTCAAAATTAACACCCAATCCAGCTATAAACATAGTTATACAACCATTTAAAAGTAAAAATCAAGTAGAGGACACAAGAGCTGGCATTAGAACCGCTCGTACATTTGGAAAGACGATTATGCGACAGGTGACGCTGAGATGTGTTCTGTATGAACCCTAAATACACAAAAGGTGGGCCGCCTCTACAGCAAGACGACGGTGCTCGTATAGCCCAGAAGGTGATTGTGTGACATCAAGGATTGCTTTTCCATATGAGCACCACAGTGGACGACCCAATGAAATTGCGTGTGATTGCCTACTTACCAGCACCAAATGTGTTGAGTTTGTGGTTAGTCACGCCCTCAAATCGCGTGACTTATGCTCATATCTGCTGAAGTTAGCAGAGAGCGCACTGACTGACGGGAACTGGGCAACAGTTCGATGTTCGATGAGTTTAACCACATAGTTCACTGGTCTTGCAGTAGAAGCAGTGGAGTCAGCGTTACAGTACAACAAAAGTGCTGTTGATTACCTCCCAGAACCGCAAGAGTCCTTGCCCATGGTCCTGGTGCATGGGAAACTGTGAGAAGAGGTCCTCTCATAAGTGATCAGTGCCACAGAGGAAACTGAGGAGCTCCGTGGATCGAAACCACACTCTGATACCAGTTGATAATCAGGGATTCAGATGGGACGATTTGGGATTGGGTCACCCTAATGGTAGGATTGGGATATCCACATAATTGCTTCAGCCTTCATCGCCTTTAACATATAACTTGCCTTTATTAAAGTCAGCTGAGTTTTAGAAACAATCAACAGTAAAACTGACTAGGTAGGCTTTAGAAAACTGAATTTAAAAAGCTCGCTATAATTATGAGCCACTAGCCATTAACTAGACATCAAAAGTACAGAATTTTAAAAACAGTAATGACTTTTGAACACTTCCGTTTAATTGTAAACCCACTGCTGTAGACAGCGAAGGTACAGAATTTTAAAATGATTAACAGTCGCTGAGTAGACAGCTACAGTTAACCTAAATCCCCTGATCAGATTTTAAACAAATGATTTTTAAACAGCTGCTGTTAATTATGAGTTGTGGTTGCATATTTTTTTTTTTGTGGGGGGGGGGGGGGGGGGGGGGAACAGGGAGTTCAAATGGTTCTGAGCACTATGGGACTTAACATCTGTGGTCATCAGTCCCCTAGAACTTAGAACTACTTAAACCTAACTAACCTAAGGACATCACACACATCCATGCCCGAGGCAGGATTCGAACCTGCGACCGTAGCAGTCGCGCGGCTCCGCACTGAGCGCCTAGAACCGCTCGGCCACAACGGCCGGCGGGGACAGGGGGGATTGAGAAGAGCGAAAGATAACGACGTACATGGAAGTTACTTAACTTGAACATTATAGCCACCGTCCTTCCACTCCTTAATGCTGCAAGAAAACCGGACCACCTGTATTATCATCGAACTGGCCAAATAACCTACAAATCTCTGTCTTCCTCTGCAGTTTTTGCTCTCTACAGTCCCTCTAGTACCATGTCTTAACAGATGTTCTATCATCCTGTCCCTTCTTCTTGTCAGTGTTCTACACACATTCCTTTCCTCTCCGATTCTGCGCAGAATCTCATCATTCCTTACCTTACCAGTCCACCTAAAATTCGTCTATAGCGCCACATCTCAAATGCTTCTGTTCTCCCCTCTACTCATCTGACCAGAAATCCTTGTCTTCTTTCCATTTCACTTCACTGACCCCTAATATATCTACATTACGCCTTTGCATTTCCCTTTTCAGATTCTATAGTTTCAGTACTAAGTTCAAGCTTTTGACTTTCCACGCCCCGAGTCGTAGAACTTTATCCTTTCGTTGATTATTCAACCTTTTCCTCATTTTAACCTCCCCCTTCGCAATCCCCTCCCGGAGATCGGAATGGGGGACTATTCCGGAATCTTTTGCCAATGGAGAGATCATCATGACACTTTTTCAGTTACAGGTCACTTGTCCTGTGGATGCATCCTCATGCCGTTGATCACTGCTGATTCTTCCTCCTTTAGGGTCCGTTTCCCACCCCTAGGGCAAGAGAGTGCCCTGAACCTCTGTCCGCTTCTCCGCCCTTTTTGACCAGGCCGTTAGCAGAACGAGGGTGACTTCCTGTACCGAAAATCTTCGGCCGCCAGTGCTGATTATTAATCAAAATTTCAGCAATGGCGGAATTCGAAACCGGGACCGAGGACGTTTTAATCAGGAATGAAAGACGCTACCCGAAGACCACGGGGTTGCTGGTCACTGGTATGCTTCCCAAAATATCATGCACACTTACTCAAACAACTTCCCAGCGCAGGCGATAACTGACAGTCAAAACCAGGCTCGACTCTTTCACTGGAGCCGATTCCTTCTGTCGTGTACCATCCAGCACTCCAAACTTCTCGCGTCCCAGGCCGATTCGCCCCACACACTGCACACTCACTCTCCCAAAACATTCATGGCCCGCTGCTTTTGTCCCACCGACAGCGCCACCAGCTTATGTCCAAAGCTATCCAGAAGAAGAGCGTTATAGAGGGGCGATATCGATAGAAGGCCGAGCCCATGCTGCTCAAAACGGAATCCTTTGATGTTTATCATAATAATATTCTTTGAGATTAGTATTTTGAGATTATTGTACTGATTTTTGTTTTTGTTTGTTTTAGCCCTTTCCACACATGTCAACCTGAACAATGTGCATGCTACCATAACCAAAAATGTTTGAGGTTTTCTCAGAATCATTTGGGTGCACTGAAATATCTGTATTATTAGCCATAAGCACAGTTTAAATATACGCAATGATTAATTTGAATCATTAGATGCGTATCAGTTCTGACGTAGAACTTGTGTGGCACTTTGGGATAGCCCCGATAAGAAAGGCAGCAACCTCGCCTGAAGAGGGATCGTGTTGGCAATAGGACGTGCATGAAAGGTCATTGTGGTCACACGAGAGAAGTGCGTCTGTTCACAAGATGATTCTGGATTCTGTTTGCGTATAGTGAAACTGGTAACACTGACTCACTGGGACAAAAGAATACGTCACTCGTTCAGTGCATCGATCTGTTGCTGTTTACATGCAGAAAGAAATAAACAAAGGTTCCTCAAAATGGCGCCTCAAATATTCATATCAAGCTATGGAACAGCATTCCGGGCAACAAACGAGTACAAGCTAAATATACCCAAGGGAACTGTAGATTTGGGAATATACTTTATTAGTGGGGCCTCCAGTGATTACAAGGTCCAGTCACATTAATGCGACCACCTAACAAGAGCCTGCATAACCACCTTTTGCAGCGCGGACCGCTCCAAGACGTGTGCATTGATGTTCTGGAATGTACTGACAGGGATGTGGAACCATGCTGACTTCGCCGGCCTCTGTGGCCGGGCGGTTCTAGGCGCTTCGCCCCAGAACCGCGCTGCTGCTACGGTCGCAGGTTCGAATCCTGCCTCGGGCATGGATGTGTGTGATGTCATTAGGTTAGTTAGGTTTAAGTAGTTCTAAGTTCTAGGGGACTGATGAAAATGGTTCAAATGGCTCTGAGCACTATTGGACTTAACTTCTGAGGTCATCAGTCCCCTAGAACTTAGAACTACTTAAACCTAACTAACCTAAGGACATCACACACATCCATGCCCGAGGCAGGATTCGAACCTGCGACCGTAGTGGTCGCGCGGTTCCAGACTGTAGCGCCTAGAACCGCTCGGCCACCACGGCCGTCGGGACTGATGACCTCAGATGTTAAGTCTCATAGTGCTCAGAGCCATTTGAACCATTTGAGCTCTCTGGACATCTGCACAGGCAGAAAGGTACGGATTTCGATTATTCTCCGGTCGCCTGTACTATCGATTCATCTTGCACGGTTTTATTGGCACACACACACCCTGGTATACCTGAGCAGGTAACTTGGACAAGCAAGCCCCCTGACTCTGGGGGCTCCACAGAAGAGCCCATTAACCTCAGATCTCGTTGTCTGGACTGCAGACGCTGTCCATATGGTTATGCGGTGGGTGACAACTCAGCACAGTTGTCAGAAGCGGTCTCTAGTAGCGCCCGGATGCCTTTGCAGGCTGCATATGCTGTATGTCGTCTGGGGAAACGCGTGAGCCGACTGACGCACGCGCTAGGCGGGTTGCGTCGCTGGTCGGCTAGGCGCGACGCAGCCGGTTAATTGCTTCTACAAAGGGAGCCGCCACTAGCGTCGCTGTACCGAAGATCACAGCTGTCGATCGCTAAACACAACCAATTAGAACAGGGAAAGCGGGACACGAACAAACAAAACACCTTCTCAGTCAAAGGCAACGCCAGTCGAAACGCCATTAGAGACACTGGGGAGATCATGATGTATCGGAGAGTGTCCCTTATTTAAATGTGACTGAATATCATCGTCACATCGTAGAACGTAGTTGGAAGTTGTTACTAGAATGTATCAGAGAAAGAAGGTAGACGATGATTTATGCTTTGTTGACGACTAGAACATTAGAGACGCAACACATGTTTACAATGGGACAGAAAATCAGCCATCCCCTTTTGAAGATAGCCTATCAGCTGGTTTGATTCCTCTCCTTGGCCATCCTCTTCATTTCAGAGTAGCACTTGCAACCTATGTTCTCAATTATTCGCTGGATGTATTCAATCGCTATCACTGCAGGTTTTGCCCTCTACAGCTCTCCCTAGTACTGTGTAAGTCATTCCCTGATGTCTGAACAGATGTCCTATCATCCTGTCCCTTCTTCTTGTCAGTGTTTTCCATTTATTCATTTCCTCTCCGAGTCTGCGCAGAAACTTCTCATTGCTTACCCTGTCAGTCCATCTAATTTTCCACATTCGTCTGTAGCACATCTCAAATGCTTCGCTTCTGTTCCGGCTTTCCCAGAGTCCACTCTCAGTGCCACACAGTGATGTGCCCCATACGTACATTCTCAGAAATTTCTTCCCAAGTTAAGGCCTATGTTGGATAGTAGTAGACTTCTCTTGGCCAGGAATGCCCTTTTTGAATCTTGCTGGCAGATTAAAACTGTGAGCCAGACCGAGACTCGAACTCAGGACCTTTGCCTGCGTGGGAAAGTGCTCTACTAACTGAGCTACCCAAGCACGACTCAGGCCCCGTCCTCGCAGCTTTAATTCCGCCAATACCTCGTCTCCTACCTTCCAAACTTCACAGAAGCTCTCCTGCGAACCTTGCAGAACCAGCACTCCTGGAAGAAAGGATATTGCGGAGACATGGCTTAGCCACAGCCTAGGGGATGTTTCTAGAATGAAATTTTCACTCTACAGAGGAGTGTGCGCTGATATGAAACTTCTTGGCAGATTAAAACTGTGTGCCGAACCGAGACTCGAAATCGGGACCTTTGCCTTTCCCGGGAAAGTGCTCTACCAACTCGAGTGGAGTGAAAATCTCATTCTAGAAAATGCCATTTTTGCCAGTTTTAATCTCCCTTTGACGTCCTTCTTGCTCTGGCTGCCCTTGGTTACTTTGCGGCTTACGTAGCAGAATTCCTTCACGGCATCTACTTCGTGACCATAAATCCTGATATTCAGCTTCACACTGATCTCACTTCTGCTGCTTCTCATTACTTTCGTCTTTTCGCGATTTACTCTCGATCCATATTCTGTACTCATTAGACTGTTCATTCCATTCAACAGATCTTGTAATTCTTCTTCACTTTCACTTAGGGTAGCAATGCCATCCGCGACTGGTATTATTAATATCCTTTCACATTGGATCTTCTTTTATTTACATCATTGCTTCTTCGATGTACAGAGTGAACATAAGGGGCGAAATACTACATCCTTGTCTTACACCGTTTTTAATCCGAACACTTCGTTCTTGCTTGTCCGCTCTTATTACTGCCTCTTGACTCTCGTACACACTGTATATCACCCGTCTCTCCCTATAGTTTACGCCTATTTTTCTCAGAATTCCAACATTTTGCACCATTTTACATTGTCGAACGCGTTTTCCAGGTCGACAAATCCTATGAACGTGTCCTGATTTTTCTTTAGTCTTGCCGCAACGTCAGAATTGTCTCTCTGGTGCCTTTTCCTTTCCTAAAGTCAATCATTTAACACATCCTCGATTTTCTTTTCCATTCTTCTGTACATTATTCTTGTCAGCAACCTGGATGCGTGAGCTGTTAAGCAGATTGTGCGATAATTCTGCCGCTTTTCAGCTCTTGTAGTCTTTGGAATTGTGTGGATGACATTTTTTCGAAAGTCAGATGCCATGTCGCCAGACTCGTACATCCTACACACCAACATGAATAACCATTTTCTTGCCAATGATTTTAGAAATTCGGATGGAATGTTTTCTATCAGTTGTGCCTTATTTCATCGTACGTCCTTCAAAGCTCTCTTAAATTCTCTCATATTGGATCACCTATCTCTTCTAAACCGACTCCTGTTTCTTCTTCTATCGAATCAGTTAAGTCTTCCCCTCATAGACTTCTTCAATGTACTCTTTCCACCTATCCGCTCTCTTCTCTTCATTTAACTGTGGAATTCCCATTGCACTCTTAATGTTACCACACTTGCTTTTAGTTTCACCGGAGGTTATTTTTATTTTCCTACATGCTGGTCAGTCCTTCCGGCAATCATTTCTTTTTCGATTTCCTCACATTTTTCATTCAGCCATTGTGTCTTTGCTTGCTATTGGTGTCACTTCTTAGTTAAGCTATCTACGCACATCACGAGAAACCTAGACGGTCGGACGGGGATTTGAATCACATTATTTTGGCGCAACTTCGCTCCGTCAAACTCAATAAATCGACCATCGTAATTAGATGTGGTAGCAGATCAGCTCACTTAATCTGATGAAGAACTGGTCCTATTTCCGCTTACGGAACGCTTTTGCATAACAGTAAGTACTTCTTTATTTGAATACTTTCTAAAATACGACGCCCTGGTAGCGTTTCTTCGTATCTATGGATTGGTGTGCTCTTTCGATAAACTGTAGGGCTGAATGAGTGACAGCTTCTTGGGTTCTCAACATTCTAGGCTAGATGCCCTAAATTATGTATCCCTATCCATTTTGAAGACTCCCACGATTCAGGCAACTCACAAACTTATTAGTGTATCTTATTGAGACCGGTATATAATGGCTAATAAGTAAACACACTGACTAATATACACTCCTGGAAATGGAAAAAAGAACACATTGACACCGGTGTGTCAGACCCACCATACTTGCTCCGGACACTGCGAGAGGGCTGTACAAGCAATGATCACACGCACGGCACAGCGGACACACCAGGAACCGCGGTGTTGGCCGTCGAATGGCGCTAGCTGCGCAGCATTTGTGCACCGCCGCCGTCAGTGTCAGCCAGTTTGCCGTGGCATACGGAACTCCATCGCAGTCTTTAACACTGGTAGCATGCCGCGACAGCGTGGACGTGAACCGTATGTGCAGTTGACGGACTTTGAGCGAGGGCGTATAGTGGGCATGCGGGAGGCCGGGTGGACGTACCGCCGAATTGCTCAACACGTGGGGCGTGAGGTCTCCACAGTACATCGATGTTGTCGCCAGTGGTCGGCGGAAGGTGCACGTGCCCGTCGACCTGGGACCGGACCGCAGCGACGCACGGATGCACGCCAAGACCGTAGGATCCTACGCAGTGCCGTAGGGGACCGCACCGCCACTTCCCAGCAAATTAGGGACACTGTTGCTCCTGGGGTATCGGCGAGGACCATTCGCAACCGTCTCCATGAAGCTGGGCTACGGTCCCGCACACCGTTAGGCCGTCTTCCGCTCACGCCCCAACATCGTGCAGCCCGCCTCCAGTGGTGTCGCGACAGGCGTGAATGGAGGGACGAATGGAGACGTGTCGTCTTCAGCGATGAGAGTCGCTTCTGCCTTGGTGCCAATGATGGGCGTATGCGTGTTTGAGCCGTGCAGGTGAGCGCCACAATCAGGACTGCATACGACCGAGGCACACAGGGCCAACACCCGGCATCATGGTGTGGGGAGCGATCTCCTACACTGGCCGTACACCACTGGTGATCGTCGAGGGGACACTGAATAGTGCACGGTACATCCAAACCGTCATCGAACCCATCGTTCTACCATTCCTAGACCGGCAAGGGAACTTGCTGTTCCAACAGGACAATGCACGTCCGCATGTATCCCGTGCCACCCAACGTGCTCTAGAAGGTGTAAGTCAACTACCCTGGCCAGCAACATCTCCGGATCTGTCCCCCATTGAGCATGTTTGGAACTGGATGAAGCGTCGTCTCACGCGGTCTGCACGTCCAGCACGAACGCTGGTCCAACTGAGGCGCCAGGTGGAAATGGCATGGCAAGCCGTTCCACACGACTACATCCAGCATTTCTACGATCGTCTCCATGGGACAATAGCAGCCTGCATTGCTGCGAAAGGTGGATATACACTGTACTAGTGCCGACATTGTGCATGCTCTGTTGCCTGTGTCTATGTGCCTGTGGTTCTGTCAGTGTGATCATGTGATATATCTGACCCCAGGAATGTGTCAATAAAGTTTCCCCTTCCTGGGACAATGAATTCACGGTGTTCTTATTTCAATTTCCAGGAGTGTATAATGCGAAGCACCCAGGAACTAGGACCTGTCCTTGATAGAACGAGTGTGGGTTAGTTCCGAGTGCAAGAGCTGACAAGTGCGACAATTATCGCACAATTAGCTTAACAGCTCATGCACAGTGGTGATACACCGGGCGTTATGGCGGAGGAATCATCAGGTGTTACTTCTAATTGCGGGTGGTAGTGACTGTTGGCACGTGATCGGCTTTCTATGAAACTTCGTGCACATACAGATTACCGGCGGGTACGTAAATGACTAGATCTGCAATTGTCTGTGACAGGTAGAACAGCCAGTACAGTACATTTGTGTTTTTCGTGGTTAGCTTGAACAGCAACCGATGCTGTGTGATCACGGTGAAGGATACAGAGATGCTGGGTACTCGTGTGAGACAGGCTTACCAGTATCTGACAGAGTTAAAAATGGGCCTTATTGTGGGGCTCTATTTAGCTGGCTGGTCGAATATTGCAATATTCAGCCTTGTGGGGAGTTTTGATGTGCCAGTGGCAGGATGTTAGACTATGAAGGCAAACATACTCTTCATTGAGGTTCCAATAGCCCGTTCTTAATCACTACAAGTGTTGTTCCTCATACTGTGCACAGAACACAACCCTCTACTACTGCTACTGACATCTGAGAACAAACACTGCACTCGCTAGAACATTGTGTGTCATCTCCCACCATTGGTCGGAGACAAGCTGCAACCGGTCCACGGAACTACCGTCCCTGACGTAGGCTGCCAATAACACGGCAACGTAGTCGACTGCGTTTCTAGTGCTACCGTGACCATGAAGGAGGACTGCTGGATAATGGCGTCGCTCTGTGTTTAGCACTGAATCGCAGTTCGGCACTACCCCACGTGACCATCGTCAGCGATTATGACAGTGAAGCGTTGAGAGGCCCCATTCTGACAATGTTTTGGAGATTCACAGTGATATTGCTCCTGGCTGCATGATGGGGGAACCATCGGGTATGACTTCTAGCTGCGGGTGGTAGTGATTGAGGGAACTCTGATCGCACAGCGGTAGGTCACAGGTATCAGGCGTATAGTGTGTGACTTCTCATGCCATAGTATCCTGGTGCCATTTTTCGGCAGGACAAGGCTCGCCAACACATGGAACATGTGTATGTGAACAGTGTTTATAGCCAGTAACACCACCAGATCTGTCCCTGATAGAACAAGTGTCATTTAGTTCCGACGTCAACCTTCGTTCCAGTTGTCAGCCAGATTGCTTCAGGAGGTACATCTTGCCACACCCTTCGCTACCGAATCAGGGCACGCAACGAGGCCACAGAAGGTGCAGCTTCATACTGATAACTGGGTTCCTACTTCCAAGTTCTATGTGAATTTGACACAATTTTGTAGTCATTGAGAGCACATAATATACGTTCTCAACCTGTGAAGGTTCATTTCGCTTTTTCCTCATCTACATCTACATCTACATCTACATTTATACTCCGCAAGCCACCCAACGGTGTGTGGCGGAGGGCACTTTACGTGCCACTGTCATTACCTCCCTTTCCTGTTCCAGTCGCGTATGGTTCGCGGGAAGAACGACTGTCTGAAAGCCTCCGTGCGCGCTCTAATCTCTCTAATTTTACATTCGTGATCTCCTCGGGAGGTATAAGTAGGGAGAAGCAATATATTCGATACCTCATCCAGAAACGCACCCTCTCGAAACCTGGACAGCAAGCTACACCGCGATGCAGAGCGCCTCTCTTGCAGAGTCTGCCACTTGAGTTTGTTAAACATCTCCGTAACGCTATCACGGTTACCAAATAACCCTGTGACGAAACGCGCCGCTCTTCTTTGGATCTTCTCTATTTCCTCCGTCAACCCGACCTGGTACGGATCCCACACTGATGAGCAATACTCAAGTATAGGTCGAAGGAGTGTTTTGTAAGCCACCTCCTTTGTTGATGGACTACATTTTCTAAGGACTCTCCCAATGAATCTCAACCTGGTACCCGCCTTACCAGCAATTAATTTTATATGATCATTCCACTTCAAATCGTTCCGCACGCATACTCCCAGATATTTTACAGAAGTAACTGCTACCAGTGTTTGTTCCGCTATCATATAATCATACAATAAAGGATCCTTCTTTCTATGTATTCGCAATACATTACATTTGTCTATGTTATGGGTCAGTTGCCACTCCCTGCACCAAGTGCCTATCCGCTGCAGATCTTCCTGCATTTCGCTACAATTTTCTAATGCTGCAACTTCTCTGTATACTACAGCATCATCCGCGAAAAGCCGCATGGGACTTCCGACACTATCTACTAGGTCATTTATATATATTGTGAAAAGCAATGGTCCCATAACACTCCCCTGTGGCACGCCAGAGGTTACTTTAACGTCTGTAGACGTTTCTCCATTGATAACAACATGCTGTGTTCTGTTTGCTAAAAACTCTTCAATCCAGCCACACAGCTGGTACGATATTCCGTAGGCTCTTACTTTGTTTATCAGGCGACAGTGCGGAACTGTATCGAACTACTTCCGGAAGTCAAGAAAAATACCATCTACCTGGGAGCCTGTATCTAATATTTTCTGGGTCTCATGAACAAATAAAGCGAGTTGGGTCTCCCACGATCGCTGTTTCCGGAATTCATGTTGATTCCTACATAGTAGATTCTGGGTTTCCAAAAACGACATGATACTCGAGCAAAAAACATGTTCTAAAATTCTACAACAGATCGACGTCAGAGATATAGGTCTATAGTTTTGCGCATCTGCTCGACGACCCTTCTTGAAGACTGGGACTACCTGTGCCCTTTTCCAATCATTTGGAACCTTCCGTTCCTCTAGAGACTTGCGGTACACCGCTGTTAGAAGGGGGGCAAGTTCTTTCGCGTACTCTGTGTAGAATCGAATTGGTATCCCGTCAGGTCCAGTGGACTTTCCTCTGTTGAGTGATTTCAGTTGAGTGATTCCCTCCTCCCGGTCAGGTTGCTTCGCTTTTTACATCAGGCAGACTAGAGACCACCATGAACACTGTACGGAAACAACGATCGACAGAATTAACTGTTCTCTCTATTAGAAATTAATAAAGCTGTGGAGTTTGTGAGAGAATGCCGTCGGCAAACATACACTACTGGCCATTAAAATTGCTACACCACGAAGATAACGTGCTAGAGACGCGAATATAACCGACAGGAGAAATTGCTATGATATGCAAATGATTAGCTTTTCACAGCATTCACACAAGGTTGGCGCCGGTGGCGACACCTACAACGTGCTGCCATGAGGAAACTTTCCAACCGATTTCTCATACGCAAACAGCAGTTGACAGAAGTTGCCTGGTGAAACGTTGTTGTGATGCCTCGTGTAAGGAGGAGAAATGCGTACCATCACGTTTCCGACTTTGATAAAGGTCCGACTGTAGCCTATCGCGATTGCGGTTTATCGTATCGCGACATTGCTGCTCGCGTTGGTCGAGATCCAATGACTGTTAGCAGAACATGGAATCGGTGGGTTCAGGAGGGTAATGCGGAACGCCGTGCTGGATCCCAACAACCTCGTATCACTAGCAGTCGAGATGACAGGCATCTTATCCGCATGGCCGTAAAGGATCGTTCAGCCACGTCTCGATCCCTTAGTCAGCAGATGGGGATGACTGAAAGACAACAACCATCTGCACGAATAGTTCGACGACGTTTCCAGCAGCATGGACTATCACCTCCGAGGCCATGGCTGAGGTTACCCTTGACGCTGCGCCTGCGATGGTGTACTCAACGACGAACCTGGGTGCACGAATGGCAAAACGTCATTTTTTCGGATGAATCCAGGTTCTGTTTGCAGCATCATGACGGTCGCATCCGTGTTTGGCGACATCGCGGTGAACGCACATTGGAAGCGTGTATTCGTCATCGCCATACTGGCATATCACACGGCGTGATGGTATGGGGTGCCATTGGTTACACGTCTCGGTAACCTCTTGTTCGCATTGACGGCACTTTTAACAGTGGACGTTACAGTTCAGATGTGTTACGACCCGTGGCTCTAACCTTCATTCGATCCCTGCGAAACCATACATTTCAGCAGGATAATGCAGGACCGCATGTTGCAGGTTCCGTACGGGCCTTTCTGGATACAGAAAATGTTCGACTGCTGCCCTGGCCAGCATATTCTTCAGATCCCTCACCAACTGAAAACGTCTGGTCAATGATGACCGAGGAACTGGCTCGTCACAGTACGCCAGTCACTACTCTTGAGGACTGTGGTATCGTGTTGAAGCTGCATGGGTAGCTGTACATGTACACGCCATCCAAGATCTGTTTGACGCAATGCCCAGGCGTATCAAGGCCGTTATTACGGCCAGAGGCAGTAGTTCTGGGTACTGATTTCTCAGGATTTATGCACCCAAATTGCGTGAAAATGTAATCACATGTCAGTTCTAGTATCATGTGCATTTCTTTTTGGTGTAGCAATTTTAATGGCCAGTAGTGTATATTTAAATGAAGTTTGTAATGAAGTTTAAATCAGTTAAAGCTTACAAAATTAGTCAGTGGCTGTGCACATTTCGTCTATAACGTCATTATGAATGCCCCATAAGTATAGCTTGACCGACGGCTGTGTCAAAAGGTGCCGGCAGTCACCATTTCATTGAGGCCCCTGCTGGAGAACTATTGAAAATGAGTGGAAATCTGCATTTAACTAAATAATTTCATTAACAGTCACTGAAATAATCTTTATAGTGAAAAATAGTGTGCTCACTGATGCTCTTAGCTTGGAACAAGACATATTTGAAGAAACAATTTACACCTAATTTTGTTCAAGCTGAGTCGTCACATAGATTACATGTCCGATTACATGCTAAATTCACTAGTATTTAAACAATCAGCACAAAGCATTTTCACGTCTCTTATTCTCTCCATCGATAGTCTTCGATGTGACCTTCTGATATTAAATATCTTAGTTCTTTTTTAAGACAACAAGAGGATCGCTCCATGAATTTCGTTATTTGTCCTAATCCCGTTTATGACTTGAAAGTGCCAGTAGATGAAAGAAACCAACAATGGATATTTTAGTCCACTTGCTTTCGACTCTCGTGTTTCTGTGACTAGTCATCTTTCGTAAGTAATTATTTGAATGTCTTTTTGATAATAGTGACAGTTCCTTGAAGCATATTATAAAACGGTACATATTCCGTTTTTAAATAAAATTTTCGGTGTACTGGTATTTTTTTACTTTCCAGTGAGAGGCACCCACATGCCTTGCTCATACTGTGGCATCAAGCAGTCAGGCCTGCAAGATGAGTGGTCTGCCAAGCGAGTGGATTCATTCTTATTTATCGAGTAACATGAACTCTCGTACTCACAATTAAGTTACAAGTTATCCTCCTATATGATTAATACGCAACGGAAACACGCATCTGACTATCAGTAATTTACAGAACTCTGACTGTACACTACGCACTGGCAATACCACATTTTCTCTCTATTTTTATTCAACGGCTTTTGTCAACACGTGGCCACCGCACTGAATATGAATGGCGCACACATTATAAATTCGGGACATTATGACAACATACAATTCGAAGGAAAAGTCCACCAATCTTTTTCTTTTCACTATCTTATTTATTCCGATAAATTCTCTAACCTAAACACACAAATTCTATAACCTACAACAATAACACATGAGAAATTCCGCCCAGTGGGCATGGCTTTACATTGGTGAATCTCTATATTATGGTCTCGTAATTATTTGACGCTACAGTGCACTTTCTGGACAGGATGGTGGATCTCTTATTATACCTCACGCTTCGACTCACACAATCATCATCACGAAACTTTCCTCCAGACCGAGCGATACCGAAGGAACAAGCATAACCCACTAATCTTTTGAAACTACCTTGCTACTCTCCCATGCAAACCACACATACCCAAATTACATGACATACATCACACTACAATATGAAATACAAAACACTAAATAGTCAGAACATTATCACTTTCAGCTTTCCCACTTCAATTAGTATTTATCCCAGTTTCACACGACACTGCCCCACTTTGTAATTCTACTTTCCTACTATGAACTCTGGAGATATATGCACGTCTTCCTGTGCAATGCAAGCCAAGTGGCGTTGCTGGATAGACGGAGAGTTTGAATCTAGCGTCACACGGAATCATATCACGCAAAGTAATATTAAGAACATATTCATCACACACGCGAGTCCTCAACTGATACCATGGACGAGTACTTCTCTTTATCTTTTGTCTCATACACAGTTTGAGACTCACACAGTACTCACCACGTGGAAGTACTCGTCTCTAATTTCAAGTCCTGCACACGCCATTTCTTAAATATTTCAACTTATGGTACACACGCTATTTCTTAAATATTTCAACTTATTGTACACACGCTAGTAATTCAGCTTAACTTAAGCACACGGAAGTATTTCAACTTATTGCTACACGTAGTTTCATTGTGACCGTTCGTCACTTCTAAAGATTACTACAATCCCATTAATATTACCTGCCTGACATTTAATTCTCCCCACAAAAGTTCCTGAAATAGAGAAATTATTATTTCAAACTACTCTTAAATATTCCACATGCATACCATGTCTCCACTCTTTTGTCATTATGGAGCACAACTAAAACAGGTCTTAACAGCACAAGATCCAGCGGCAGAGTGCCGAAACATAGCCGTTCTCCAGGTCCTCTCACACCTCTGTCGAAGTGGGGGAGCACCTTGCTACCGTATTGGTCAGCCACATTTCAGGCGCTCAAAGCTCAGGTAAATTTCATCTCTTTGGTCCCACCAAAGGTGGCCAAAGGATCGACTCAAAGATGATCATATATTCACATTCACTATCTGCGGTTAGCAGACGACCATACATTCATTCATATCACAGATCTCATCAAACTGGATGTAGGGACTTATTTTGTGGGAGTGCACATGTGATCAGTTAAATAAATAAATTGTCATTCTTTCCCACACTGGTATCTGGCTTCGCTGTATTAATTGAAATTGAGTTATTTTACAAAAAAAATGTGTTGTTCTGACAAAAATAATGAAGTATGTTGTACCTATTTTCAATGTCGGGCGGTACTATACCCTTTCGCCACCAGCTACCCATGCAGAAAAAAATGACACGGTACTATCCTTGCAATGCGAGGGTAGTTCCGGACATTTTTATAAGAAATCTGTATTAGAACAAATGTAGCAAGTCATCAAAATAACCAGGAGGAGACCTTAGCCCCTGGTGACCTCAAATAGACGACCAAATGCTGTTACTTTACCAAATTATTGACACAGTTGTTGCATTATTGTCCTCTCCACAATCCGGAGTAACGTACACATACAAATTTACAATAATCCACATGACAAATAAAACATTACATCATACAAATAAAAAATAATGTTGAGGTAAAAATTTGCTTAGTTACTGGGATCTTCGTTATTTTTATGAGTAATCCAGACTTCAGTAATTCTATGACAAAAAAATAAAAGATACTAATTGTACTCGTGAAATTTTAAATAGCTCACCATCCAAACACAGAGCAAGTAATCTGACATTCATAAATTGCGTTGTAATAATCTTTACACGGCAATGTCTAAATATAAAACAAAATCAACAAAAGAAAAAAATTGCATACACTAGTTACACGTAGAAGTCAGGCTCCATATCAATACACGCAATAAATAGTTAGCAATAAGTGCTTGAATCCATCAGTAGCTCTGGTATCTTACTCTACTGCTCATTTCTTTGTTGTTACACATTTGGACGACAAGAACTTGCATTTCGACTAGCCTTCGTTACACTTTAATGTGAAATGTCACCACTGTGATAATGCAAGTAAGTGGCTTCAGTCAACACACCAACAAGATTATTACTGTCCACGACATCAAAACACATCAGTTCATTCCGATATTTTGTTGTGCAATGCAAACTCTTGTCCCCTGTGACAACCTTACTGACCAATGCAACAAGAGCCGCTACGTTAGTATTACGCCACTGGCTAATAATTAAAGCATCATTGTAACAAATATTCAATTAAACATGCTACGTGAACTTGATAACCCAGAACAAACAAAAAACAAACACTAACTATTCTGAACACAAATGTTAATGAAATACAATTACACTTGCTGTCCCTTCAGGAATGAAACATATAAAAAAAACATTTACACAATTACAAGTACAAATACATTATTCCCTATCTTGCGAGTCACACGGAAACATTTCATTCTGTGATTTTCTTGGGGTCAAAAAGTTGCTGATAGTTTTCCTAGAAACACTGTCTCGGTGTCAAAGCTCTCCCATGGTTACCCGGACGAAAGTCTTTAAGTCACTCAAATCGGCATTTTAAACACGCACTGAACAGTGAACTGTATCTCACATTAAACACAAATGTCATAGTCACTCTCAGAGTACCATCCACACGAATCTGGTCGTCCAGAAATGGCCCTACAACTACTATTACCCACGGTTCTGTCCTTTCAGTTCATGGTGTAATTAAAAGTCGTAAGTTCCAACAAACAGCTCTTATTCCCACACCAATTAAAGAAATGTCTCCTACTACAAATGCAAATGTGAATGTCCCACTTTAGTTTCTTGCGTTCATACAATAATTAGTCACCAAACGACAACTGTCCTCTTTAAGTATACCAAACGTCCCACATGCAATTCACAAAGCACACTTAACAAGTCACTGCCAAAAGTTTATGGATCGCACCGTTCAGTGGTCGAGACAAAACAAAACGATCGTCCTGTCTGCTAAAGACAAAATCTTTTCCACCACTCACAACGTGGAAACACCAGTCCTTCACTTTCCATCTTATGGAGACATACGAGCAGTCATCTTGCTTCATGGCTCCACAGTCCAGTACTAGTTAATAGTTGCTGGTAATAAATGTCCGCCGGACTCTGCCGCACGTCGTTCATTCTGCCGTCGCTCCGCCGTTGAGCAGAAGAAACCACCCGCTGTTGCCTCCGCAGGATACTTTCCCCAGTCGTAAGGGTGGCGGAACTTATGAATGGTCAGTGGTACGTGCGTGTCGCCCCAGGCCGTTGACCTGCTGTAGCGGGCGCGTGGAGTGTACCCCGACCGGCAGTGGGGTGGGGAGTGCCGCGGCTCTGTCGCCCGTCGCCATGGCGACGTCAGCTCGGCCCCGCTAGCGGTATGGGCGTGTTCTGCGTAGCATCTCAGCGCTACAACACCCAATCAGTCAGACCCTTCCGTGCATCTCGCAACATTACAGACAAAAGGATATTCTTACAGTATTTAAATACTCATTGATTACATGTATGATCTATTAGATACATTGGTAATAAAGGAATTTTTGTTCTAAAAAAAACATAAAATCATACACCCTACTTTCCTACACATACAACATCAACACTTATCCCTTTTCTATATACAGCCCACACTTGTGCTATTGATTGTACCTGTCGTCCCTCATACAAAACATGAAAGTATAAAAAAAAACAAAAGGACTAATAAACAATCTATACAGCTCATAATTACAATATCAAATAGTAGATTACTCTAACATCCTATCACAGTGAAAATATTAGAAACTGTTTATTCTAAAACTACAATATACAGTGAACCTTTGTGCTTGTGACAGACTGAAATTAGTATCTCTTTATATATTTTAAATTTTATTATATATAACAACATTTCTAGGACACGTATGTACCATCCACATGTCAGACCCTGACCTGCCATCGAGGTTCATCCCAACAAACAATAAAACACAATAATGTTTTAGTTATGGATCGGTAGCATCCCCTTTACAGGAGTGTGCGCATTGATCACACTACTCTACGACTCTCACTCACCAGACATCACATTTTCCTTCTCATTCAATCCATTAATACACTAACAGAATAGGTCTAGAAGTCAGCTAACCTTAACACCACCACACTCACGACAACATACCATACCTTTGCTCCCTTATACTCAACCACATAACACATGAAGCTCTTTCAGAGATAGCTTTCCAGTCTCCGAATTCGACCTTTCACTCTGGCACCTCTCTCCATCGGCTTAGCTCTGCATTCAATTTACCGATTATTCATTCTGCTAAATATCAACTTAGAATTGCGACATTCCTGGCTCGCCCGCGTCGTCGGGAAAAGCCCCTGTTTGTGGACAAATCCCACCGCATAAAGGATCACCTAGCAGCGGTCCACTGAACAATTCAGCCCCTTCCGAGTGTTTGCCGTACCCGCTCATTAGCCCATGGTCGACACCTACTTCCTGCTGCACAGCTACGTTCACCCCAGAATCGCTATTCTCCATGGTGACTACACTTTTCGACTGCGACCTAGTTACTACGGACATTACGCAAAAAAATTATACAACGATCTTCCAGCCTTGGACGATATAGCAATTAATTACACAAAAAAAATAAAAGATCCTCACCAATCCAGAAATAAATTGCAAACAAAAAAAAATTACTTCTTAGCGCTATCACAATACATTCCATCAAAAAATAAAAAAAAATCTTAACAGCAAACCCTAACAGCAAAATATCCTGGCAGGGTCGAAATTATGAGAGGCACCCACATGCCTTGCTCATACTGTGGCATCAAGCAGTCAGGACTGCAAGATGAGTGGTCTGCCAAGCGAGTCGATTCATTCTTATTTATCGAGTAACATGAACTCTCGTACTCACAATTAAGTTACAAGTTATCCTCCTATATGATTAATACACAACGGAAACACGCATCTGACTATCAGTAATTTACAGAACTCTGACTGTACACTACGCACTGGCAATACCACATTTTCTTTCTATTTTTATTTAACGGCTTTTGTCCACACGTGTCCACCGCACTGAATATGAATGGCGCACACATTATAAATTCGGGACATTATGACAACATACAATTCGAAGGAAAAGTCCACCAATCTTTTTCTTTTCACTATCTTATTTATTCCGATAAACAGAAGAATGCTGAAGATAAGGTGGGTAGATCACGTAACTAATGAGGAAGTATTGAATAGGATTGGGGAGAAGAGAAGTTTGTGGCACAACTTGACTAGAAGAAGGGATCGGTTGGTAGGACATGTTTTGAGGCATCAAGGGATCACCAATTTAGCATTGGAGGGCAGCGTGGAGGGTAAAAATCGTAGAGGGAGACCAAGAGATGAATACACTAAGCAGATTCAGAAGGATGTAGGTTGCAGTAGGTACTGGGAGATGAAGAAGCTTGCACAGGATAGAGTAGCATGGAGAGCTGCATCAAACCAGTCTCAGGACTGAAGACCACAACAACAACAACACTTACAGTCACATAGTGAAACATCTCAAAAATCGTCCTCTCTCCACCAGCGGCGTTGCACACTCACCGCCCACCGACTACAGACTAGTCGCAGCAAAACGACAGTAACGTCACTTGATTCTATTTACAACCTCTAGTAACCACAGGGTTACATACCACCCAAGCGTTCCAAATATTACAAACAAAACTACTATGTCACTTAAAAGAGAAACCGTATAAGAGAAGGAGTTGAAATTCGTTTCGTGAAAAATTTAGTCAGCAAAGAAACAGGAATTTCACGTTTTCCTTACTATACTCGCAATGCTGTCGCTAGAGCGCAGCTCACGTTCCATCATAGACAGACCGTGTAGTCACAAGTTTAATTTATGCATACTCTTTGCCGCCGATCAAAGTCTCTGGCGCTTGTGTGTCTGTGGCTTAAAACGACGGAATGAGTAATGTAGCTTCAGCCTTTTCACTCACCTGGGATATGGAAAGAAGGTATACAAGCGAAATGTTAGAAGAAGAAGAAACGGAGCTTATACAGCTGCCCCCCTGAAGTTTAGTGAATCAATTCCCAGAAAGTCTCCTGCGTATTTTGCGGAAATTCGAGGAACAAAGAATACTGCGGAGAAATGGCTCAGCTACAGCTGAGGGAACTGCTTCATGAGTGAATTTTCAATCTGGAGCGGAGTGTGCTATAAAGTGGTAGTCACATTATTTAAATAATGCTCGACGAGTTCTCCTCAAAGAGACAAGATGAAGTCCAGATGCTGTCTGCTAAATATATGGACAGCGAATCCACTGCTTATCAGTGTAGGTCTATCCTTCAAAGACTTTATTGGTCGAGCCGGAAGCAATGTCCGCCATTTGTTAGGCAATACATTCGCCAGAGCTCCCGACAGAACGCTCAGTGTTCGCTGTAAAGTCGGTCCGCTCCCTCCTCGTGGACGTTAGCCAAGCGCCTGCAAGAAGCGGAGGTTTTATTTCACCCGCGGAGATTCGCGGTAGTCCGCCATCGACGTTTTTACGCGGCCGCCGCGGCCAATTTTTATGACGGCGAGCGCTTGTCGACATGTGTGGTCCCCCAGAAAATAAAGAAGGCGGACAGCACCTTCCCCCAGACCAGTCGAAGCTGAGGCTGTTTCGAAACGAACGTCTCAAGACGCTGCGCGCTCCTGAATCAACACGGCTGTATACGTAGAGTGGCGATTACTACGTAAGCACACACAGGGCATTTATATCTCAACAACACATCATGGTAACACTGCATTGCATTTACCATATTCTGTGGATCCTGAGGAGATATCTCTCTGCGGTATCGTAAGAAGACATAGTAAATCATCGAGTAGAACAGAAGTGATATCCGGCGTTCCGCAAGGTAGTGTCATAGGCCCTCTGATGTTCCTGATTTACATAAATGATCTAGGTGATAATCTGAGCAGCCCCCTTAGATTGTCTGCAGATGACGCTATAATTTACCGTCTAGTAAAATCATCATATGAACAATTCCAATTACAAAATTACCTAGAGAGAATTTCTGTATGGTACGAAAAGTGGCAATTTGCACGAAACAAAGAAAAGTGCGAGATCATCCACATGGGTACTAAAAGAAATCCGATAAATTTTGGGTATACGATAAATCGCACAAATCTAAGGGCTGTCAATTCAACCAAATACCAAGGAATTACAGTTACGAGCAACTTACATTGGAAAGACCACACAGATAATATTGTGGGGAAGGCGAAACAAAGATTGCGTGTTGGGGAACACTTAGAACATGCGACAAACCCATTAAAGAGACAGCCTACTTTACACTTGTCAGTCCTCTGCTGGAATATTGCTGCGCTGTGTGGGATCGTTACCAGGTACGATTAGCGGAGAACAACGAAAAAGTGCAAAGAAGGGCAGCTCGTTTCGTGTTATCGCGCAATAGCGGTGAGAGTGTCACTAATATGATACGCGAGCTGGGGTGGCAGTCACTGAAACAAAGGTGGTTTTCCTTGCAGCGAGATCTATTTACGAAATTTCAGTCACCAACTTTCTCTTACGAATGCGAAAATATTTTTTAACACCCACCTACGTAGGGAGAAACGATCATCATAATAAAATAAGAGAAATCGGAGCTCGAAAGGAAAGATACTCTCGAGCGGAGTAAAAGGACTTGCCAAACAGAAATTTCTTTACGTCCGCCAGATTGTGTGCAATGCTTATAATATGCCTGGGCACATTCTTAAAAGAACTTTTCACTAAGTCTGCTGTTCGTTTTACAAATTAGTCCGTATGCAACATGCGTCTTTGAATAGTGAACGTACTATTCTTGCTATAGCTTGAAATCCTTTAAACATGATGTAACTCATTGGTGAATAGAAATCACTGGAATCAACAAGCTGTTAAAATGACAAGTTTTATTGGAAGAAATCGATGCAGGATGTTCTAGAACTAATTTCAGCTACAACACGCTCTCAATTGTGAAAATAATATTCTTGTATGTTGAGTATCCTCAAAAATCAAGCCTTCAGTCATAGTCAATACAAATATGCAAAATAAAGTAGCTTCTTCATATTTAAGTCATCTGTAACAGCAATCTCCAATACTGCAGATGTAGCCCAACTATCGTTGTTTATCGGGTATGGTTCTTGAAATTAAGATTGTGATCTATCTGTAGTCCCAAAAACTTTACAATTCTGCTTGTTGCACAGGGTGTCCCAAAAGTCCGTAATGACTTGAAAATTCAATACAGCAAGGAATAATGTAGATAGAGAGGTAAAAATTGAAACACATTCTAGAAATGAGGTGGAGTTTTATTGAAACTATAAAAAGTGCACAAAATGGCCAACAGATGGAGCTTCACATGATACAAAAGAAATAATTAACATGACAGCTGATTTTTAGCAAGACGATATACATTGTAACAAATTCTCAACATGTCGGCTATCATTCATCAGCATTACGTGTAGTCGAGGGACAATGTTGCGAGCAACACTCCACAGCATACCAGCAGCTATGGTGAGAAATTTCCGTCGGATGTCTTTCAGCTTTCTTAATGAGGCTGAACGATCGCTGTTGGCTTGCGACTTCAGGTAACCCCACAACTAATAATCACACGGACTGAGGTCTGGGGACATAGGAGGCCAAAATGACGTGGCGGCTCAGCATGCGATCCTCACCGAACGATGTGTGCAAGAGATCTTTCACATGTGTAGTAATATGGGGTGGAGCGCTAACCAGCACAAAAGTCATACCTAATAGCAGGTGTTTCATCAGCCAAGCTAAGGACGATCTGACTTTCTCTCACTCTCGCTACAGCTCATTTTATACGCATCACTCAACTGTTGCTATCACCCCCATCTATTGACCCATGTTTTGCATTCGTTTTTGATTTCAATAAAACCCCACGTCATTTCAGGCATGTATGTCAGTTTTTACCAGCCTACGTACCTTAATCGTGAATTAGTGCTTTTTCAAATGTTAACGGACTTCGGGGTGCTTCACCATAAACCATAAATTTAGACAACATTGTCTATGGAACGCAGCGATCTGTCGCTAACTTTGATTAAAACAACAGTCGAGATCGCCACAACATTTGTTTATTATGCCGGTCGCGGATGCCAAGCGGTTCTAGGCGCTTCAGTTCGGAATAGCGCGACTGCTACGGTCGCAGGTTCGAATCCTGCCTCGGGCATGGATGTGTGTGATGTCTTTAGGTTAGTTAGGTTTAAGTAGTTCTAAGTTCTAGGGGACTGATGACCTCACATGACAATTCGTTTGCCTTGAACCATTTGTTTGATAATGTCAAATCTTTCCTTCGCGACTTTTCCAGCACTATTAGTGGTAGAACTCCCTATTCTCATAGTAGTATCATTATCAAAAATGACGAAATTTTCATCTGGGAACAACAGGAAATTTATGCACACTAAAAAGAACAGAGAAACTAAAATAGAACCCAATGGTACAGTACGTCTGATTACTCCTAATTGGGAGTGTTTGCTGCTGTTAATCAGCGTCGAACTGATGCACGTGGCTTTCTGTGACTATTATCCCATGACATTTTGACTTTTGAATGAGGATGAAATGATTAGTTAGCTAAGCCACATAATATGCTCGGAGGCAATGATGCCTACGCACCCAATGCTGGAGCTGTGACGCCCGCTCGGTCGTCTCTGCCCAGTCACGGAACTACTGTGTCCGCCATAGCGCCCCCTGTACGGTAACGTCCGCGGGGGGGATATCAGACGACTGTGTACCCCCAGGTTGTCAGTTCGTCAGCGAACCTGACGATGGCGACATCTCTGATCGTGGAAATATTGTGCCAACAGTTACAACAGGTGGCTCACCAGTTCTTCGGCGACGCGAGGCCCGATATCTAGGTGTAGTATTCGACGAGAGGTGGAACTATACATTACATATTGTCACTGTAACACAAAGGTCCCTGAAAACAATAACTTAATTGGGATCGGATACAAGCGTTTCCACTTGCCACCAGACTTAATAAAAGTATATCATAATAGTATACTAACTTAGATTGTAGTGTATGGGTCTGGGCACACAGGCTCACGAGCGTCATGTCCGCCATGGCCCTAAGAAGAGTGCAGCGAAACAGGGTCCTGCGTTCGGTAGGGGCATACAGGACAACTCCGAGCGGAGCACTACTAGTATTAATGGGACTCTGTCCTCTTGATATAAGAGAAGGCGGCATGGTACTGGGTGAAAAAAGAGAAAAGGGAAAAAATAGTTGAAATAATGGGGATTCACGTAGGGGTCAAATCTGGGACTAAAACAAGGGGGGCCGAGCGGGATTAGCCGAGCGGTCTCAGGCGCTGCAGTCATGAACTGTGCGGCTGGTCCCGGCGGAGGTTCGAGTCCTCCCTCGGGCATGGGTGTGTGAGTTTGTTCTTAGGATAATTTAGGTTAAGTAGTGTGTAGGCTTAGGGACTGATGACCTTAGCAGTTAAGTCCCATAAGATTTCACACACACATAAAAACAAGGGGGGAGGAATTATGACAGCCGGTTTGGGAAGCGGGCCACACCAATGTGTGACTATGGTGTCGTACAGGGCACCCCATGTCATGTGCTGTATGGGTGTCCCCTCTTCGACGATGTTGCAACAGAACTTAGACAACAACTTCCCAATCACGACACGTACCAGCTGCTCAGGCAAGAGGACACCTTTCACATGCTAAACAAACTTTCAAACGAAATCCACAGTAAAGTTTTGAAAGAATTTCAAAGGAACAATCAACAGTAAACGAAGCGCAATTTAGACTCCGTGTACCTGTCCTGTTCCGCCAGGGCGTGGACTTGGACAGCCGCCTAACGGCTGGGATCCGCCACGTCTCTCATAGGGGGAGGGTGTGCATTCCAAACGATCATGACACGCACCAGAAATGACGGTAGAAATAAGAATTAGGTTTGGATGTAGGATAGGATATGATAATCCACTAGGGTAGAACTGCAGCGGTTTCATCATCTTGGGCCAGATCGGTGCGAGGGACATGTCCACTGGGATTAGCTTGGTGGGCACGGCCGACGGCGTAGGTTATTAACATGCTGGCACACCTGTAACGCTGCAGGTAGTGTAGATTAGCTTCAGTATAGATAAAGTAGCATATAAATATAAAATAGCAGTAGTGAACTAATCCCAAGTAACACAGTAATGAAATAAACATGTAGTATAAGGCAGCAGTAGACCTTAGCAATGCCCATAGTGGAAATAGTACTAACACACCTGTAGTAATAACAAGATAAGCTGCAGTATACGTAATGCAAATAAAAATTTAGGACCCACTAATGTATTTCTGTAGTGAGTTAAATACGTATCATGTAGTTTTCTGAAAAAAGAATTTAAAAAAAAAATATTGTGCCAGCTGGAATGTACGAGCTGACAGTACACGCAGGGACTGTTCGATAAACATTCCACGAGAAACCGAATAGTCACAGGAAGATTAGAAACGGAGTAGAAATCAGATTGGTATATTTCCAGAATGTAAAATCTGAATGCCCTATGCGAGACAGCATGCGAACCACTTAGAATGACCTCGAGTCCCGCTCTGAATGCTAGTGCTTGAGAGTGTTGTTTACTTCCCCCACCCTTAATCCTCAGGGCGTTCAATAGCCCATTGTATTATTTGTCATTGGTGGGCTCATGTCGGATGACCACTAATGAATAATCGACTTGGGTAGCTCCATCCTGCTACTCACAGGTACAAGGTGCCATCCTTTTCGATATCACTTCAGAGATCCCCGGACTGTGGCCAGCAGGTGAGTATGACCTCGGCGTCGTTCCCACGGCGCTCTCACGTCACCAAGGGTCGTGGCGCAGTCACGAACGCAGCAAGTTCCCTAGCGGATAACACGCGGGATTTTCTTGAGGAACTTCTGTGAATACAACCAGGCGTCCCTTGTCTGAGTCACCAAGAAGGCTACAGCTTAACAGCAGTTCCGTGTTTGTTTGTAATGGGAATGCCTTTAAGCGGTTCCCCCCTTAAATGCTTCAGCGTCACCCAGCTATCGGACGCCAATTTCAACTGGAAGCAAAACAGTTAACCGCACCCGTCCGCATCCTGTAACTTTGGGGAAAATCTCACGATACCTAGGCGCGGCTTAAGTGGGACCCTTTTATTCACAGTAATGAGTCATGACGTATTACATAGTTTCGTGTGATTTCCCTAAATTGGTATAGGTAAATGCCGAGATGGTTGCCTCTGAAAAGGCACAGCCTATTTTCCTTACCAGCTTTCTCCAATTAGAACTTGCGCTTCGTCTCTAATTACTGTATCGGAGAGAGCGTGAAATTCCAGTCTTCCTTCCTTCAAGAACGGAACACAAACATTTAGAATACACAAGCAGTCTGTATGTGCAGAGGTTTGCGTGGTTTTGGATGCTGTCACCATCATCATCGGCCATTTGGCATCTACTGCGAGATACAGGCGTCCTTCAGACATACACTATGCGATCAAAAGTATCCGGACACCTGGCTGAAAATGACTTACAAGTTCGTGGCGCCCTCCATCGGTAATGGTGGAATTGAATATAGTGTTGGCCCAACCTTAGCTCTGATGACGGCTTCCACTCTCGCAGGCATACGTTCAGTCAGATGCTGGAAGGTTTCTTGGGGAATGGCAGCCCATTCTTCACGGAGTTCTGCACTGAGGACAGGTATCGATGTCAGTCGGTGTGGCGTGGCATGGTCGGCGTTCCAAAACATCCCAAAGGATCCAGGTCAGGACTCAGTGCAGGAACGCCCATTTCATGAATGTTATTGTCGTGTGATTACTCCGCCACAAAAATGGTTCAAATGGCTCTGGGCACTATGGGACTCAACTGCTGTGGTCATAAGTCCCCTAGAACTTAGAACTACTTAAACCTAACTAACCTAAGGACATCACACACATCCATGCCCGAGGCAGGATTCGAACCTGCGACCGTAGCAGTCGCACGGTTCCGGACTGCGCGCCTAGAACCGCGAGACCACCGCGGCCACTCCGCCACAGGCCGTGCATTATGAACAGGTGCTCGATCGTGTTGAAAGATGCAATCACTATCCGCGAATTGCTCTTCAACAATGGGAAGTCAGAAGGTGTTTAAAACATCAATGTAGGTCTGTGCTGTGATAGTGCCACGCAAAACAACAAGGGGTGCAAGACCCCTCCATGAAAAACACGACCACACCATAACACCACCGCCACGGAATTTTACTGTTGGCACTAAACACGGTGGCAGATGACGTCCACCGGGCATTCGCCATATCCACACCCTGCCATCGGATCGCTACATTGTGTACCGTAATTCGTCACTCCAAACAACGATTCTCCACTGTTGAGCCGGCCGATGTGGCCGAACGGTTCTAGGAACTTCAGTCCGGAACCGCGCTGCTGCTACAGTCGAAGGTTCGAATCCTGCCTCGGGCATGGATTTGTGTGATGTCCTTAGGTTAGTCAGGTTTAAATAGTTCTAAGCCTAGGGGACTGATGACCCCAGATGTTAAGTCCCATACTGCTTAGAGCCATTTGAACCTCTGTTCAATCGTCCGATGTTTACGCTCCTTACACCAAGCGCCGGCCGCAGTGGTCTCGCGGTTCTAGGCGCGCAGTCAGGAACCGTGCGACTGCTACGGTCGCAGGTTGGAATCCTGCCTCGGGCATGGATGTGTGTGATGTCCTTAGGTTAGTTAGGTTTAAGTAGTTCTAAGTTCTAGGGGACTGATGACCACAGCAGTTGAGTCCCATAGTGCTCAGAGCCATTTGCACCATTTTTACACCAAGCGAGGCGTCGTTTAGCATTTACCGGCGTGATGTGTAGCTTATGAGCAGCCGCTAGACCATGAAATCCAAGTTTTCTCACCTCCCGCCTAACTGTCATAGTACTTGCAGTAGACCCTCATGCAGTTTGGAATTCCTGTGTGTTGCTCTGGATAGATGTCTATCTATTTACGACCCTGTTCAACTGTCGGCGGTCTCTGTCAGTCAACAGACGAGGTCGGCCTGTACGCTTTTGTGCTGTACGTGTCCCTTCACGTTTCCACTTCACTATCACATCGGAAACAGTGGACCTATGGATGTTTACGAGTGTGGAAATCTCGCGAACAGAAGTATGACACAAGTGACACCGAATCACCTGACCACGTTCGAAGTCCGTGAGTTCCGCGGAGCGACCCATTCTTCTCTCTCACGATGTCTAATGACTACCGAGGTTAGTGATGTGGAGTGCGTGGCAGTAGGTGGCAGCACAATGCACCTAATATGAAAGACGTATTTTTTTGGGGGTGTCCAGATACTTTTCATGAAATAGTGTATCTCCAAATTACGGTCGTCAGCCATACATATCCACGGTGCTCCTTCGCGCTTTTTTCTCTTGTTAATCTTCTATACTTACCGACATTGCGATTATCATCTCGGTAATTCCTGATTCTCGGAATCTACCACAGAACTTCCTTCGTCCGCCTACCTTCCATTCGTCTCGCCGCACGTTTCACGCTTACCTGTATTTTTATTGCAGTCATAATCCCACCTGCCAGTTCTTTGCCTGACCCATTTGTGTGCTATTCTCTCTCTGTCCTGGTATTCTTTATGGCGCCCCAAGCGAGATCCTGGGTGGACTCAGGTCGATTGATCACAGAAAGATTCGGTCTTGACCACAATTTCGACTCACATAAGCGGCTAAATAAGTAAATAGTTTCAAAGCTCTAACTTTATTCATTCAACTACACTCAAAAGTAATGACCACGTGAGCGTTTTACAAGAAATTTAATATATTTCCCATGAAGTTAAGTTTATAATTAACTAGCTTCGTGCGTACGGCTTCGCTCGCATACGTACACGTTAGATGTCTTTCTCTCTCTCTCTTTCCCTCCCTCCCTCCCTCCCCTGCCCGCTCCCATATCTCTCTCTTTCACTCTTACACACACACACACACACACACACACACACACACACACACACACACACACACACACACACATTGTCCTGCAAAATGTTCGAATCCTGCCTCGGGCATGGATGTGTGTGATGTCCTCAGGTTAGTTAGGTTTAAGTGGTTCTAAGTTCTAGGGGACTGATGACCTTAGATATTAAGTCCCATAGTGCTCAGAGCCATTTGAACCAAAATGATGGTCAGGCCCTGCAGAAAGTGTCATCACTTCTGCCTCTAAGCTGGTCGTAGGTTGTGTTCCAAAAATGAACAGCATGGAGACAAAAGTCATGACAGTTTCTGCAGAACCTGACCATCATTTTGCAGGACAATGCTCAAGCACGTACAGAGCAAGCTGTTACTGATTTGTTTGATTGATGGAGGTGCTAAGTGCTATACCACCTACTGTGCTCCCCTGACTGAAGCCCTCGTAAGTTCAACTCGATTTCTAAACTCAAGGAAACACTTCACAGCATTTGCTTCAGAGCTGCTACAAATTCGTCGGACAATAGGCAGCGCCGCTCGAACTGTCAACACAACTGGCACTGCTAAGAGTATCCTATGACTTCCACATCACTGGCAACGGGTTATACATAATGCTGGTGACTTCTTTGAAGGTCAGCAAAAGTTTGAAACACTAATCTATTTTTTACGAGCTTGAAATAAATATTTGCCACTATTAAAGTACCAACCCTCGTACATGTCACTCCTTCTTATCGTCACTCCCACCCCTAGCGATAGAAGTATCTCGCTCCCTCAGTATTTGTGTATAAGCGCTGATCAAAATATTTCATTCGAAGGCCTTACTCTGAAGAATCGGTTCCCAATCACGTAAAATCGCAGTAAGCACTGAGGAAATCGTCCCACCGACCCACCACGTTGAACGTAGTCGTTTGGCAAAACACCGTGTCCTGCTGCATGTTGAAGTCCGTAACTGCCTACTACACTTCTTCGTCCGACAGGAATCGTATTTTAAGGGACCGAAGGCGTGATAATAGCATGGGGACGGATTAGGACTATGGGGCGTGGGCTCGAATGTCTCCCACTTGAGGTGGTGTAACTTCTGAGTTACGACATTTGCGATATGAAGACGATTGTCATCTGTAAGCAGCGGCATCCCTTGTCGCACCATTCCACAACGCTGGTTTTCGACAGACATGCTCTCCTGTTTGGCAGCATTTGATAATAACTTTGCCGTAGTTCAGTTTTCCGCATTTACCGCACGCTCATCGGAAAGTCACGAACAGCACACTAATTCCTTCCCTACATGTCGATGCTTATATACTCCCATTGGAGTTGCGCTACATTACATGCACTTTGCAGCAACGCCCTCAGATGGAGACATTTTGATTGTCCCTTATATAAATAAAGAGTCATATACATGAGTCATGTGTATAACAAATTTGATTAAAATAGCTTCAGGCGTTCCAGACTTATGTTTTTGTGTCCATTTCAGGCCAAACCCTTAGCCGAAGGGGTGCCAGGGATGTCTTACTGACACAGCAAATTTTTCCAGACAGCAAATGCAACTTTGGAACAAATTCTCTTGTGGAGTTATAGAGATATGCTACTACATCATTGTCATATCTCACGAAGAGATGTTTCAACACTGACGTGCAGGGCAAACAATCGACACAGCAGGGTATAAAAATTGGAGTACCCCAGCATACTAGGGCCCATCTTGTTCAACCTGTACATTAACGACTTCCCAGCAACACAAAACACGACGTTAGCCATCTACGCGGATGACACAGCAATCCCTTTTCAAGATTGGAAACCGTCGAATATTAATTCACGAATACAGACGGCACTCAGAACCTTGGTTGGAACAATGGCGTATTAAAGTAAGCGTCGACAATTGCGAAGCAGTTCTGTTCACACGCAGACCGAAACTACTGCACAAACATCAACACTGCGGACAGGTAATACTACATACACGTCCATCAGCATCCTAGGGCCCATCTTGTTTAATCTGTACATTAACGACTTCCCAGCAACACAAAACACGACGTTAGCCATCTACGCGGGTGATACAGCCATCCTTTTTCAAGATTGGAAACCGTAGAACATTAATTCAAGAATACAGACGGCACTCAGAACTGCTGAGCCTTGGTTGAAACTACGGCGTATTAAAGTAAGCCTCGACAATTGCGAAGCAGTTATGTTCACACGCAGACCGAAACTACTGCACAAACATCAACCCTGCGGACAGGTAATACTACATACACGCCCAACACGTTTCCGAGAGAAAATCAGATATCTCGGTATCTGGCTGGACCGGAAACTTACATGGGGGGACCACATCGAATAAGTTGCCAACAGAGCGCACGCGAGGCTCAAACAGCTCTACCCAATGCTCAACAGGAAAAGCACACTGAATATGAGGGTGTCGAGGTCCATATACATGACACTGATTAGACCTCTGATGACGTACGCAGCTCCCCTCTGGGGATATGCAGCTCCCATACGCCTGCGCCACCTAGAGATCATACAGCACAAAGGGCTACGCATCATTAGCAACGCTCCACGCTACACACTCACCGTAGATCTTCACAATGAATACTGCCTTGAAACTCTCAAGGAAGTATTCAAAAAACGCGCCACACGACTATACAGAAACTCGAGACACTCGAAGAGTCCTTTTATCCTTACTCTGGGAAACTATGATCACAACCATAAGTGGCCAAAGACACTACCAGCTAGAGCGTAACCGTCTATGGCAAGCTAACATACACCAATAAGAGACAAACGTCGGCAAGCCCCTGCATATCAGCAATGCTGACTGGATATGCCAGCTGCTGTTAAAGCCGACCAACAGGCTACAGCAGGGAAACAGACGAGTTCGCACACTGACGCACATACAATTCGCCAACATCACCCTACACTGTGCATCTGATGTATGACCTGTCGGTCACAAAACGATGGTGAACCTAACTGTTACAGGTATGCTGAGATCAACACCGCACTCAGCGGCAGCAGCACAACGTCGAAGGTATCGACACGCATGATACCCACTACTAACAAAGCCTACCCTTGCACTACCTGTCGCAGGCAGCAAGACATCCGCTACTGCTCTTACTACCCGACCCTATTATCGCAGAGGTCTTTTTCCCTTGCCTCTTGCCTTGGCACCTCTCCCCTTCTAACCGCTACCCTTCTTGCGACTTTCGACCCAATCTGTTACCCGATGAGCGCGTATTAATGGTTAACCTTAACCAGACGTACACAGACATCGCAGTACCCACATGAGGTCCGCCAGTTATGCATAACATCGTTTTTCCTCAGTACCCAAACACGTTTCAGAACCTGTCAAAGTGAAGTTATCGATGGTGTTCTTAAAGTTTAGGAAACAGATGAAAATCGATGAGGACAATTCGGTACTGTATGGAGGATGTGATCGTTGACAGTGATCCCAAGGCGTCGGATTGTTGTAGATGTCGCAGGGCCATGTGTAGTCTAGCATTCTCGTGTTGAAAGGGGAGGGTGCTCCACGTGTGGAAGAACTCTTCGAATTCGAAATTCGATTACAGCACGCTGTTTCTCAACTACCGACATAGTTAATTTACACACCGCCATGTTACACGCTACAATTCGCAGCCCCCTAGCGGTAGAGTGAATCGGAAAAATCGACCGAGTAATGTACCCTACATTTAATACCTGAACCGTTATAGAGAAGAGAATAAAAAAATTGGGAGCTATTACTTTTCAGGACGCCCCCGTACGTTATCATGTCTGATTATGTATCTGAACTTACAATTATTGTCTAATTTAAAAATCTGACCACGATTGATTGTGATCGACACTAGTCATACCGTAAAAACCGTGACACTTACATAGGAAAGTAAACCATATGCTGTAACGGTCCAGTTACATACCTCTCTTATTTCCTGGTAAAGTATCACTTTCAAATATGCGTAAGGATAATATTAATTTTAAATTGTTTCAAAGTGATGGGAAAAGTGTGACATGTGAGGAAAAATAGTATTTGTTAAATATTAATGGAAAATTAGTTACGTGTCATCAAGAAAGAGACAGCTTCGAGTCCCAGGGAATACAGTCTCTGGAAGAAAGTGGAGTGCAAGAGCGAAAAAATGGGCCGTACAGCACGGAACAAGAAAAACCTTATGAATGCGATCGTCAGTCTTATATTTTTACCCATGTTGGACTGATGTCGTTATGTTTGTACCAAACTAGAACTGTTGAGTTAATTCATTCATAGTTTAAAAAACACACAGTTTAATTTTACGTTGGGCGCTGCCTGTAAAGCTATTTGCAGAATATGTGCTGTTTTGTTCTCAGCAGTCCGTCGTTTCCGTTATGGAGTGAGCTGAATTGGAAATATTGTGAATTGCTTCCAGTAACCGAGTGCAGCGACCAGTTTTATTAGTGATAACTAACCTTTAGGCAGAGATGGCAGTAGACCTTTTGAGTTGGCCATCATGCCGGTCTGGGAGTGGAGGGGCTCCACCTAAAAAAAAAAAGAAAAAAAAGCATCCGCTCCCACTCACCCTCAACTCTAGTAGTGAAACATCATCGTGACAGCCACTAATAAGTATAACAAACCCGAAAACTATCGATTTTGTACTAGTATCAATTCAAATAGAATAATTTTTACATGTCGCGTCTTCTAGTCTTCTCATCCCCATCCCAAAGGTGGTTGGAGTATATTTCTCCCACTTACCGACATCTTTATACAAATAATCATTCACGTACACACAAACCTTGATTGAAATTTCTGAATTAAGCTTCTAAGTTACTATCCTTGTTGGTGGTAGATAATTATTAACGTCATGGAAATCTTCGCCAAAGATTCATTGTAATAGGATGAATGGTATAGGAAAACATGGAAGGCGAACTAACAAACATGTGAATGTTGTTGTTGTTGTGGTCTTCAGTCCAGAGATTGGTTTGATGCAGCTCTCCATGCTACTCTATGCTGTGCGAGCTTCTTCATCTCCCAGTACCTACTGCAACCTACATCCTTCTGAATCTGCTTAGTGTATTCATCTCTCGGTCCCCCTCTACGATTTTTACTCTCCTCGTTGCCCTCTAATACTAAATTGGGGATCCCTTGATGCTTCAGAATATGTCCTACCAACCGATCCCTTATTCTAGTCAAGTTGAATATGCATTTTTAAATGTTAGAAAATACACTAGTTTCATGTTGGAAGGGACATGTGTGCCTCACAGTGATTTCTCAGGTTTTGATAGGTATTCGCATTGTAGGTTCATGTCTAACGGATTTAATTCCCATTTGTTATGCACATTAATTGTAACAATGCGTTTCAGGGACATTATTTTCTAATTCGTCACCACAAAACTGGACCGTCGATATTGGTGCAGTGAGATATCCATCGGTCTGTGAGCGACAGTGCACCAACACGTTCCTAAGGGCCGCACTAAAAAATCTGATTTTTCAGATGATCTTATCTAGGATTCTATTGATCGCAGATATAAGGGGTCAAGTGTTCCGTAGAGCCTTGGCCTAGTGACCATTTGTATACCTCTCGGAAGAACAGGCATAGTGTACCTATCCTACAGTACAGAGTTAAAATTTAAACATTATGAATTTGCGCCGCCCAGGCTAAGTAAGCCTATCAGTTTGGTTTACTAGCTGTGGTCTACGACAGACTTCAGGCGGCTTATCTATGCACAATTTTTTCATGGACGGTTTCTGAGAAAACCACGAAAAATCGTGATTTTTGAGTACAAAAAATACCAATTCTGGAAATGGTCACTTCTATAATTTCTGTTCATGTTGACTCATCGGAAGTGTTACCACGTGTTCCTAAGAAGATGTTCTTGTGGATCTTTGAGACTATTTACGATATCATTATTCGTTACCGAAACCCAGAAGTTCAAATTTACCGTCCTTATACACTAAAATATGCAGTCTAAGGCACAAATGTAGTTTTAACTTAGTAGTGAACACATGGCAAGGATTATAGGGTAATTGCAAGGGTTCTGTGGTCACCGAACTGTTTTTAGTCAGCATGTTTTCACCAATAACACTTTACGAAGCTCTGTCTCTATGGGCGGTTCACGCGTATACAGATATGCCCAAAGTGATACTGCAGTGACAAAAATGTGCTAAAAAGGAGTAAACATGTCTAAGAAAACTTAAAATGACTGCCAAAATTATGTGAAACTGAAAAGTCTGCAAATTCAGTAAAATGTTTCTAATAACATTTTTACTCTGGTAAGGCATAAACCATAACTTCGGGCGTTTACGATGACTTGCGATCAATGAGCAAGGTATCCAGTGAAAACGTAAGGTGTATAAATGTGTCGAAGTATATAAATTAGCTGTCAACATCTTACTGACCTATGGAAATAATCGTTTTTTATAAGCAGCACACACTGTTGTAGCAGCGAAAAGAAAACAGCCAGCGGAAAAAATGCTTTTGTCGGAGCTCAAAAAAGGCGAATTTGTTCGTCTTTAAAGACTCTGACAGGAAAGTGGGAAACAAGCTGTCTCAGTACTCAGTCCGCCTCCCTCAACAGTAATTTGGTGTGCAAAAATATACGCGCTTTTTGTGCTGAAAACGAGCAGCAGACGGAGAATGACGGTGGAAGAGGGGCGAGACAGTGCCAGTGGGAGAGAAAAAGAGAGGTTCCAGTGATGATGGAGAAGAGAGAAAGTAACATTATAAGAGCAAGAGAGGTTGATGAAAACAATTGCAGTGGCAACAAAGAGTGAGGTGAGAGGAGTTGTTGATGGTGAGTGAGAGACAGTGGCAGTACAAGAGAAGAAGAAATAAATGGAGACAGAAGCAGCTGGAGCAAAAGAGCGAGGAGACGAAATGAAAATCGCAGATCGTTCGAGATCATAAATTGGCTTTTGGAGGGGGGAGGGGGCGGGGGGAAGTGATGTGGAATTTCCTTGACCAGCGAACTTTAACAGGTAGCGGAAGCGATGGGCGTGTTTAGGACCGAAATATTAAACATGTAGGTAGAGGAGAGGAGAAATCGAAACCCCAGAATTTTGGAGCTGGGTAAGTATGGAGCAGGCAGTGCCAGTGGAAAATAAACATAAAGGGTGACAGCTTACCAGTGTTATTTATAATCCGTCTTGATTGCAAAAAATTTTTATTCATATGACCGTTTCGGTTCCTCTACAATCATCTTCAGATCTGCAATTTCGGTTACTGGAGTAACCCGTCCATACACAGCAACCTTCACATGCTGGATGTGACGCAGAAGTATTTTTCCATTGGCAGATATATTGTTTAAAACTGTCAATGACGTGAGTGAGGGAGAAGACAAAAGAACAGCATGACGCACACTTGACGATACGTGGCTCTTCCTCGCTTGTTTGTGGGGAATCCTGTTAATCAGTCGCATCTTGAGACGGGAAGAGAGCGTGATGCCATTAAATTTTTTACTTTTATTTGTTTTTATTAATTGTCTTTCTGGACGTGGCCATACAGCCAGCTCAACATTGAAAAGACGATAAGACTGTGTATTACGACAATTCAAAACATTCATAAGGTTCAAGCCGTATGCTGGTGCGAAGTTACATAGGCGTTGCCTTCTCACGTGAGGCCATTCAGGCAATTTTTGTGTCAGATGTGACGGTGCTAATATAAGGGCAACACAAAACCCAGTCCCCGAGTGGAGAAAATCTCCGACTCAGCCGAGAATCGAACCCGGGCTCTTCGGTTAGCAATCTGCTGCGCTGACCCCGCAGTTACCGAGACGAACACGCCACAAAGTCACGTAGTCGCATGTATCGGGCAGAAACGACATAACGGGAAACTTAGAGACAAATTCTTCTACCATCCTCGTGGAGCAGATTGAATCCAGTTGCGGAAAAAAAAGCTAACGGTTTTTGGCATGGAACCAGAGCTCACTTTTAAGCGGACCATGTTAGGAAGTAGATGTATCATGCGGCTATCTCCGTGAAGCACGAGTCTCTGCTTCCGTCTCTGGGTTGGTGATTCCCTGAGGTCACTCTCGCCGCAAAACTACCGTGCTAATGTGTGCAGGGAAACTCTCTGTACGTAGCAAAACCCTAGAGCAAATGTTCTCCTGATTTCTCCCACTCTCAACAGATTTCTGTACTTCTGCGCTGAAAGACATTTAGAAAATAGGAAGTTTGGAAAGAATGTCGCTTAATCCAACAGGAGGTAGTACTGGTCAAAACTAAAAACAAAAGTTCCTGTTTTGATATGTCCTAAAACCAATATCGAGTGAGATACTGGCCATTGAAAGCCAGAGTTCACAGCCTTACTGACGAGACAAGATTTAAAGAAGCTGCGACAGTGAATTAGCACAATACACACCTATGGATAGATGTAATTTCTCTAGCAGTCATGGAGATGAGGCATCACCTTCGCTTCGGTACAAGTGTATGGGAAGGAATTGTCGATGACAGGCTCACAGGGGCACAACTTTAGCAAACAGGGTAACAGACGCCGTGTATCACCAATTTCTGTGCTATGACACACCAGCGCTATTGCAGACATTACCCTTTGAGAAGGCCCACGGCTGGATTTTATGTGTGACGACGGAGTGCCACTTCTTGTTCAACAGAACTTCACCGCAATGTTTCATGGCCGATGCAGTGGTTTATGAGGTTTGTTAGTATGGCCTCTCCACCGACCAGATCTGAATGCATTGCATTTCTGGCTACAGGCATACTTAAAGGCATTGTTGTATGCCCATCGCATCAAAAATGGGCAGAAGTTCTAGTTGCTTGTGGCCGATACATGTGGTGCAGTCTGAATAGAGCCAGGTATATTTCAAGGTGTGCGTAATTTACTGCGGAAAAGGTCTGAAGGATGTATCAGGATGCACGGCAGCCACAAGCAACAATGGCTATAGAGTCCGACTCAACGTAGCAGACAGACAAGAATGAGAGGACCAACAGGTCCATATCTGAACAGGTGTTGGTTTACCACGATTCCTTGTTTCGCATGGCGAGCCCAAATAATTGACTGTGTGTTGCCAACCACACCAACAGCTCTGGAATCGATACATTGCCACAGTTTTGCTGTCAGACCCTGCTAATAGCAGATTCGATGCCTTTTTATAGACAGAATTTAAATGTGTGCTGTTATTTTTGCAGAGAAATCGTTGGGTATCGTTAATACGGAGGCCGGTTTTATTCAAGTATTGTAACTACGAACACAGGCTAAGTCGGCCCAAATAATCAATGAGCTACGTGCAGTTGATTGTACCTTGTAGCCTAGAAAATTCGCCGAAAGATCTCCAGATGACCTGGGATCTCTGAACCGTGATTTATTTTCAAAGAATATTCTTACGAATTTATTTTATTTACTAGCGATTCATCAAGAACATTAACACATTTAATCACACTATGTAAGCATGGAAGTAGTTGCCAGGGAGTAACTGATGAAATCATAACCAAATTCCTTTTGACAAATGGGAATTTTATTCACTTTAATAGTGCCTAAAAGCATTTTTTGAAAGAAACAGATTTGAAATTTTAATCAGAAAGCACCCTCTAAATATCAAAGTTACAAATTATTCAGAAGCAGAAAGAAACAAGTTTTGACTGTATGAGCTTTCTGGCAGAGAACCGTGGCCGGCCGGTGTGGCCGTGCGGTCTAGGAGCTTCAGTCCTGCCTCGGGTATGGATGTGTGTGGTGTCCTTAGGTTAGTTAGGTTTAAGTAGTTCTAAGTACTAGGGGACTGGTAACCACAGATGTTAAGTCCCATAGTGCTCAGAGCCATTTGAACCATTTTTGAAGAGAACCTCGCCGCTCTCTTTTGACACAGCCGTAGTTACGACCGCTCACAACAGCCTCTGAAAGACTACACTGGTGCAAACCTGCAACACACCAGATAACTTTAAACTCATAGTTTTAACAATTTACACAAGCACACAGACTATGCACCCCCCGTAGGAGGGATGGAAATGGTACAAAACACTAACAATTAAAATATTAGCCTTGCCACCGAAGTGCAACTTGATTTTAACTTCCAAGAAATGTCTTACGGTGAAAGGGTGGCAACTTTATATACTAAAATGATCATTTAAATAAAAGCCCATGAAATGCAATCTTATATAAAATTCTACAATGTTGGCCAAACAATAGTTAAGATGCTCTACACTACACAGTACCGCCTCTCAAGATCATAGGCAATAATATCAAAGTTTCCAAAGATCAAAACATATTTCAGGTATTAGGCCGTTATACTCCAAGCAAAAAATTCGTTAAGACACCAAATCCGACAAACATGACAGAGGCAGCTACTAACGTACGGTAGATAGATAGGGAGATTACTGAACAACCCGAACCGCAGGTTGCTCTAACCCGCCCCTACTCCACAAGGGAAAAACGGACCACCCAATTTATAAACAACCACCTTCCCGCGGGTGAGCAAACGGAGAAGAATGGTCGGACGACCCCAAAGCAAAACGGCTGGTGACCTCACCAAGAAAGGAATTAGAATTTAACAAGAGTAAATCAAACAATATATCACCAATTACTTAATTTCTAATAAACTGCGATTTCTCGAGAAGACCTGGCGCAGCACCCCCAAATCGCTCTCCCGAACCGTCCGCTGCCAGCCGCTTCAACGGACGCAGGAAGGCGCGCCGATCTCCCGTTTCACGGCGTCGCAGCTCGCAGCAGCTAGACTGATGTCATGGGTGACTCCTGTTACTCTTGTGTCGACCGCGAAGTCACTACGCCTCGCTGTACGCCGCTGCCCACTCGACTCACGTGGCGACCGCACGTATGCGCCGACGCTCGAGACGGACAAGTCATCTTGTATTTCAGTGCACGACCGACCAACCGATCGACCAACCGCCAATGACCATAGCCTGAGATTACTCGAGCAGACTGGCGGCCTAACGCGCAGACTCAGATGCAGGAACTAAGCCCCGACCGGGCGACCACTCGCTGAGTTCTCTTACTGGCGGAGTGGAAAGACTCTCATTTTGCCGGCTTTAAAGGTAGATCCGAACGACAGACATACTAGCACTCCGAACGACAGACAGACACTAGCTGCGTAACAAATGCGGACGAGAGACAGACTAGCAAGCTGGGGACGAGAGAGTGACCCAGACTGACCCATTGGCGAGCTCATAGCGCCCCTTAAATGCATGTGAACAGGCAAACTTTCCCCTTTCCCACCAGAGGGAGACACCAAAGCTGCGACTGCCACAGCGGCGCCACCGCCAGAAACGGAGGGCGACTGCTTCAGCGTGTAGACGCTGCGGAGCGCTCTTCAAAACAGCAATTTTTACCATGGCTCAATCTCCTCCTCTGATTTTTCTTCCTGTTCTGTTTCCCACCTTTCTGAACAAGTCTAACGTAAGCTGTAGCTCCGCTGTATATATTACTCGTTGTACTAACATTGGTTGAATTAACGCCCTTCTCGTGAGTGACATAAACTGTCAAAAAATTAAGCTCGCCGTTTGAAAGTAATATTATTTTGTTTCAAACCGAACAATGTGTTCTTCTCCTCTCTCTCCTCTCTCCCTCCCTCGTGCACACACAGACACACACGCATGATCAAACAAACACAAGCCATACAAAAGGTCTTGGGACGGCGAGAACGATGACTTGGCGCTAGCCACAACAGGTCTCGTTAATTGCTGGAGACGCGCCGTGTGACAAACGAGTTAATAAGGCGATAGAGTGGCGGGCCGCTCTGTGCCTTTGTGGACCAATCATCGACCATTTACTGCGATGGCCGCCTCGTCACGCCGGCGTTGGCAGCCGCTCGTGACTGGCGCGCTTTTGTTCCTCTCCTTTGTTCCTCGCCGTCAATTCTGCGTGGAGCTCCTGCTAAAGATACTGGCTGCACCCGCTCCCAGAAACGGTAAGTCACGATCGACGCCTAGCCTGCGGAAATACGATTTGTTAATGGCTGCGAGGTTCCCACCTCACTACCAAACATTCATGTATCCTGCAGGGCAGGCATCATTCCGAGTGAAAGTACTATCTTAAGGGCAGTGATACAGGTGATACAAAGAACTCTGAAGTGCCAGCCTGTAACACAATAGCTCTAATGCTCTACTGATTTATTTTGCCTTTTGTTTTATTTAATGTTACATCGTTGAGCACCTGTAAATGTGTTTGATTGAATCCATAATACAAAATTGTTTACTCCTTTCTTTGTAAAAAAAAACTTTGATGTCATGATTTGATTATATGCTATTATCTGTCATTTAAATTCTTTGTCCCAATTGGAGGGAGATAAAACTTACTATATACACTCCTGGAAATGGAAAAAAGAACACATTGACACCGGTGTGTCAGACCCACCATACTTGCTCCGGACACTGCGAGAGGGCTGTACAAGCAATGATCACACGCACGGCACAGCGGACACACCAGGAACCGCGGTGTTGGCCGTCGAATGGCGCTAGCTGCGCAGCATTTGTGCACCGCCGCCGTCAGTGTCAGCCAGTTTGCCGTGCCATACGGAGCTCCATCGCAGTCTTTAACACGGTAGCATGCCGCGACAGCGTGGACGTGAACCGTATGTGCAGTTGACGGACTTTGAGCGAGGGCGTATAGTGGGCATGCGGGAGGCCGGGTGGACGTACCGCCGAATTGCTCAACACGTGGGGCGTGAGGTCTCCACAGTACATCGATGTTGTCGCCAGTGGTCGGCGGAAGGTGCACGTGCCCGTCGACCTGGGACCGGACCGCAGCGACGCACGGATGCACGCCAAGACCGTAGGATCCTACGCAGTGCCGTGCAGCCCGCCCCCAGTGGTGTCGCGACAGGCGTGAATGGAGGGACGAATGGAGACGTGTCGTCTTCAGCGATGAGAGTCGCTTCTGCCTTGGTGACAATGATGGTCGTATGCGTGTTTGGCGCCGTGCAGGTGAGCGCCACAATCAGGACTGCATACGACCGAGGCACACAGGGCCAACACCCGGCATCATGGTGTGGGGAGCGATCTCCTACACTGGCCGTACACCACTGGTGATCGTCGAGGGGACACTGAATAGTGCACGGTACATCCAAACCGTCATCGAACCCATCGTTCTACCATTCCTAGACCGGCAAGGGAACTTGCTTTTCCAACAGGACAATGCACGTCCGCATGTATCCCGTGCCACCCAACGTGCTCTAGAAGGTGTAAGTCAACTACCCTGGCCAGCAAGATCTCCGGATCTGTCCCCCATTGAGCATGTTTGGGACTGGATGAAGCGTCGTCTCACGCGGTCTGCACGTCCAGCACGAACGCTGGTCCAACTGAGGCGCCAGGTGGAAATGGCATGGCAAGCCGTTCCACAGGACTACATCCAGCATCTCTACGATCGTCTCCATGGGAGAATAGCAGCCTGCATTGCTGCGAAAGGTGGATATACACTGTACTAGTGCCGACATTGTGCATGCTCTGTTGTCTGTGTCTATGTGCCTGTGGTTCTGTCAGTGTGGTCATGTGATGTATCTGACCCCAGGAATGTGTCTATAAAGTTTCCCCTTCCTGGGACAATGAATTCACGGTGTTCTTATTTCAATTTCCAGGAGTGTATATTTGGAATTTGTTTAAATAATTTTTTTATAGAAATGTCAATATGTGCAAATGATATGTTTTGTTTAAAATGATTGTTTGCTGTTATGTAAACTGCTGACCTTCACTTAGGATTCTTAGTTATCTTGTTGTAAGAGATAGTGTGGTTCCCTTCGGGAACGGAATAGTAGCACGCGCAAATTGTGGTTGGCCTAGGTAGAAAAGGTGGAACAAGAGGCAGTCGGGGGCGAGCTACCAAACTGTGCACTGCCCATGTAAAAGTTGTACATTGTGCTGGTTCCGAGAGAGGCTTTTCCTGCCGCTTTCCAATGCCTCGGATGGATGGACAAAGAGCTGGAACTATTCTGAAATTGGTATCTATCATCTTCACCAAGAAATGAAGAGTCCGGCAATTCTACCTGCAAATCCATCTAACAACAGGCAATCGCCACCACATTGCGCAATCATTGTAATTGAGCACTATAGTATCATTTGTGTATTATTTACTAACGGTAGCTTGTCATCTGCAACCAAACGATGTTGATGAGATATTTTGCTGGGAGTTAACCTGTCATCTAGAATGTAAGTTAGTTTGTCGGGATATTACATTCTAGATGACAGGTTAATTCCCAGCAAAAGTTCTCATCAACATCGTTTGGTTGCAGATGACAGGCTACCTGTAGTAAATAATACAGAAGTGATCCGGAAAAATCATGCACACCAAGTGTAAAGGTATTAACAAAAAGAAACGAACTATTGTTTGAACTAAACACCCACATAATTTTGTAATCCGTTAATAAAAATGTTCACATTGCAGACTAAATAAAACGGAAAACCACTGATGATGGCACATGGTTCTGAAACGTGTTTGGGTACTGAGAAAAAACGATGTTATGTATAACTGGCGGACCTCACATCCTACAATTTTAACTGCAAACACGGCCAACACAAGGAGCAGCAAATCCAAATGATGAATATAAATTATACTACCTTGGTATAAACGCCAGTGGTAAGGATGGTAAATTATTGTGGTAAGGAAAGTTTGTGTAATTGAGTAATAAATTAAATCCTATATAAACACTGGATGACAGACGAAGTGGCCTAGGGGAGTAGGGGAGGAGATGCAGAAGGTAATAAATTATATGGATAAGGAAATGTGGTGTCCCAATAAGTAATAAATTACACCCTAAATAAACCCCAGATATCAACGCAGTTGTCTATAGCTGAGAGAGATGTCACAGAGGAGTCATAAATTAGATACTAAATAAACAGCAGGAATCTGGCAACTACGGAGTCAATGCTCGTATGCCTCAGCCCATAGGAGAAAAGCCTGCCATTTCTACGTAAGGCATTTGAGTTATGGGAATGGGGAGGGTGAGAGGGAAGGGGTAGGGTTCGGATGTTGGTAAAAAGAATTACAGCATCACGACGGCTGCAAGCCTGTCTCTCTGATGCAGTTGTCCTAGAGGTAGACAAACACACCACACCGTATGCTCAAACAACATATACTCCTATTTTTTTTAAAAAAATGATGAAGTGAAGATTGCAACCTGATGTCTAAGTTAAAGATTTAGTTAGACTCACTCGAGTGGTCTGCCAGTACTAGTGGCCTAAAACAATATTTCTCCGGAAATACTAATTTACCTGCAAAAAAATAACGACTAGGGTCCTAGAATACGCATCTGATTTAAGTAAATAACGTTCCACGGCTCTAGGCTCTGAGCACTATGGGACTTAGCATCTATGGTCATCAGTCCCCTAGAACTTAGAACTACTTAAACCTAACTAACCTAAGGACATCACACAACACCCAGTCATCACGAGGCAGAGAAAATCCCTGACCCCGCCGGGAATCGAACCCGGGAACCCGGGCGCGGGAAGCGAGAACGCTACCGCACGACCACGAGCTGCGGACTCACGGCTCTAGGAATGAGTACTAAACGGCATAAATATCAATAGCCAACTGTCTCATTTTCACACAGTAATTACTAATAAAACTGGTCGCTGCACTCAGTTACTGGAAGCAATTCACAATATTTCCAATTCAGCTCACGCCATAACGGAAACGACGGACTGCTGAGAACAAAACAGCACATATTCTGCAAATAGCTTTACAGGCAGTGCCCAACGTAAAATTAAACTGTGTGTTTTTTAAACCATGAATGAATTAACTCAACAGTTCTAGTTTGGTACAAACATAACGGCATCAGTCCAACATTGGTAAAAATATAAGACTGACGATCGTATTCATAAGGTTTTTCTAGTTCCGTGCTGTACGGCCCATTTTTTCGCTCTTGCACTCCACTTTCTTCCAGAGACTGTATTCCCTGAGACTCGAAGCTGTCTCTTTCTTGATGACACGTAACTAATTTTCCATTAATATTTGACAAATAATATTTTTCCTCATATGTCACACTTTTCCCATCACTTTGAAACAATTTGAAATTAATATTATCCTTACGAATATTTGAAAGTGATACTTTACCAGGAAATAAGAGAGGTATGTAACTGGACCGTTACAGCATATGGTTTACTTTCCTATGTAAGTGTCACGGTTTTTACGGTATGACTAGTGTCGATCACACTCAATCATGGTCAGATTTTTAAATTACGCAATAATTGTAAGTTCAGATACATAACCAGACATGATGAAGTACGGGGGCGTCCTGAAAAGTAATAACTCCCAATTTTTTATTCTCTTCTCTATATCGGTTCAGGTACATTACTCGGTCGATTTTTCCGATTCGCTCTACCGCTAGAGGGCTCCGAATTGTAGCGTGTAACATGGCGGTGTGTAAATTAACTATGTCGGTAGTTGAGAAACAGCGTGCTGTAATCGAATTTCGAATTCTAAGGGTTCTTCCACACGTGGAGCACCGTCCCCTTTCAACACGAGAATGCTAGACTACACATGGCCCTGCGACATCTACAACAATCCGACGCCTTGGGATCAGTGTCATGGGCGATCATCCTCCATACAGTACCGAATTGGCCCCATCGATTTTCATCTGTTTCCGAAACTTTAAGAACACCATCGATTTCATTTTGACAGGTTCTGAAACGTGTTTGGGTACTGAGGAAAAACGATGTTATGCATAACTGGCGGACCTCACATCCTACAATCACGTCACTGGATGCGGTTTGGAGGGGTGTGGATACAGTGCACCGCTACGCCGGCCGTTGTCAGTTTTCGTGACCTGGAGGCGCTACTACTCGGTCAAGCAGCTCCTTAAATGGCATCACGGCGCTGAGCGCACACCAAGTGTAAAGGTATTAACAAAAAGAAACGAACTATTGTTTGGACTAAACATCCACATAATTTTGTAATCAGTTAATAAAAATGTTCACACTGCAGAATAAATAAAACGGAAACCCACTGATGATGGCACAGTGGTGCTGAAACATGTTTGGGTACTGAGAAAAAACAGTGTTTTCCATGACTGGCAGACCTCACATACTACAAGTATAATTTATGTTCCAAGATGGGGTCCAAGACGGTAGAATTATGATGTCACAGTCAAAGATGGTTACCCAAGATTATGGAAGATCAATGGTTCACCAAGATATCGGATTCGTAAAGTCCATCCCTATAACATTACAGAGATGATAACCTTTAAAAAAATCTAAGTAAAGTAGCTTGCAGATTGCATTTATGGATGTTTCTGGATCCTCAGGCATTCAGGTAGCAGCATTATATTAATACAACATCAGCCACTGCACATAACTGTGTGGTCTATTTATTTAAAACATTTTGGAGCATTCTACTGCAATGTAACAAATTACAGCTCTTAAGCGTATGTGTTCAAATGGTTCAATGGACTCTAAGCGCTATGGGATTTAACATCTGATGTCACCAGTCCCCTAAACTTAGAAACTACTTAAACCTAACTAACCTAAGGACATCACACACACCCGTGCCCCAGGCAGGATTCGAACCTACGACGGTAGCAGCAGCGCGGTTCCGGACTGAAGCGCCTAGAACCGCTCGGCCACAGCGGCCGGCAAGGGTATGCGTGAAGACGTCTTTTTTAAACAGTGTACACTCTTACTATATAACATGTACACTGAGGAGGTGTTGAGATACATTTTTTAAAGAAAGTACGGCTTAGCCCCAAGTTTCATATTTTACAGCTACCGCAGGTGATTTTTCACACATTCCCACTGTACTGGCATCAGTTCAAGCGAATGCCTCTGCAGCAGCGGCAACTAAATGCGAAGGCTATTGTTCCACTTTCGGCATGGATCGCAGTTCGTTGCACAGAGAATTCACATCGATCACCTCTTCCTTACAGTGCCTCGTCATATGAGATTTCTTATTGGAGTACTTTGTGGTTTCCTTAGGTACTTACATTTCGTCAAAAATGTATAGATATTAGCTTGATATACACGTGGACCCCACACACCATACACTGTGCAGAATGAATTACTCCCCCTATGAAAGGATTTATATTCTTGAAGGGGAGACGATAAGTTTACAGCCTGAAATGAACATGAATTAAAAATAATCTTCAGTAGCGATAATGATATACTGCAGTTACTGATGATTTTTTGCTGCACTTGAATTATTCTTAATAAAAAGTCATGTACCAAGTTAAAAAGACATCATGAAATGAAAACAAGAGAAGTTTAAGGTTCAATTCCGATCTATGTGGATTATCACTGGTATCGCAGCAAAACACGGATTGAGAAAATATAAAGAAGGAAGTAGCTTGATTTCTCTTCCGGGTTACTATCGCGACATTTACTGTAAGTTGTTTAGAAACACCATGGAAAATCTATATTTTGATGGGTGGACGGGGATTTATACCACCGTTTTTTGCAATACGAATTCAGTGGCTAACTATTGCACCGCCGTACTTGGCATAAAATTTTTGATTATTCGAAATAGAACACAGTAGTTCACTAAGTTTTGTAGTAACTACCTTAATCATTAGAGGCAGTCGTAAAATTTTCATTTTTAACCCAAAAAAATTAAGCTACGACCTGAAACTTACTAATGATGATAGGATTTTTCTTCTTATTCATCGTTCAAGGCGATACATTTTTCCCAGCAATGGGTGGTTTATAAAGACCTTTACTCTTTTAAGAAGAAGCTGGGGAATTCTTGTGGAGCACGAACACTCTGACAGCTTCCCGCTTTTCTTTGTTTTGACAACCTCTCCCAACCTCCTAACCTCGTCAGAAGATTTCAGCAGTATGCTCCTGTTTACCCCTTACCAGTATTGTCAGTTTGGACCACATCGTGGGAGTTCCCAAAAACTTTCAAAATCACGTTGTTCGCTGATGATTGGGTCTTCACCCACAAGTTTCCAGTGCTTGCTTTGCACCAGACTGTCGAGGTCACAGTGATAGTCAGTCAACTCGTCCATAGTGATTAGGTGAATTGTCCTACAACATTTTCGCTATTGTCTGTTGTCTGTTCGGAGGGATTTTTGAGTGGGCGTTAGAAGTGTCGTAATCCTACGGTGATGGTAGTAACAAATATCTGCTGTATTCTATCACCTTTTTTTTCTTCTTAAAAGACAACAAAATTTTATTTATATTTCAACCTAAAATTTTTTGTTATTTTGAAAAGTATTATTCTTTGTAAATGTTATAGATAAAACACAAGAAAAAAAACAGCAAAAGATGAAAAACGAAAATTGTAAGAAGTAAGACCTGTTTTAAAACATCCGGTAACAGGTCTATAATTTGGCAATTAGTAAATAAATAATAAAAATTAAATAATCCAACGGGCGGGGATCTTTATCTTGTTCAAAATGGCGGCAAGATGTTGGGACCTACGCATGACTGACTGTTTCATTTTTCCCACCGTCGTCTCGAATCCGATAGTCTGATCGTCGAGCACGCAGGCCTCCCATCCTCTTGCGTGTGCCGATACTTCACACACAATGGTCTGCAGTTAAGTTGTTCTTCATTCGAATGTCGTTAACCGCACTGGAACTGTCTGTACCACCTAAATACTGTGTCATATATCGCTGTACATTATCCCTGTAGCAGCATGGGTCGTAGCAGTATGACACCCTCCAAATGCAGAGGAAGAGCTACCGCACCGTAGTTTCCGCTCCTCCAGCGCGTAGCGGTGTACCTACAAACAAACAAAAAATTGAAACTTCCTGGTAGATTAAAACTGTGTGCCCGACCGAGACTCGAACTCGGGACCTTTGCCTTTCGCGGGCAAGTGCTCTACCATCTGAGCTACCGAAGCACGACTCACGCCCGGTCCTCACAGCTTTACTTCTGCCAGTATCTCGTCTCCTACCTTCCAAACTTTACAGAAGCTCTCCTGCGAACATTGCAGAACTAGCACTCCTGAAAGAAAGGATACTGCGGAGACATGGCTTAGCCACAGCCTGGGGGATGTTTTCAGAATGAGATTTTCACTCTGCAGCAGAGTGTGCGCTGATATGAAACTTCCTGGTAGATTAAAACTGTGTGCCCGACCGAGACTCGAACTCGGGACCTTTGCCTTTCGCGGGCAAGTGCTCTACCATCTGAGCTACTGAAGCACGACTCACGCCCGGTCCTCACAGCTTTACTTCTGCCAGTATCTCGTCTCCTACCTTCCAAACTTTACAGAAGCTCTCCTGCGAACATTGCAGAACTAGCACTCCTGAAAGAAAGGATACTGCGGAGACATGGCTTAGCCACAGCCTGGGGGATGTTTTCAGAATGAGATTTTCACTCTGCAGCAGAGTGTGCGCTGATATGAAACTTCCTCGCAGATTAAAACTGTGTGCCCGACCGAGACTCGAATTCGGGACCTTTGCCTTTTGCGGGCAAGTGCTCTACCATCTGAGCTACCGAAGCACGACTCACGCCCGGTCCTCACAGCTTTACTTCTGCCAGTATCTCGTCTCCTACCTTCCAAACTTTACAGAAGCTCTCCTGCGAACATTGCAGAACTAGCACTCCTGAAAGAAAGGATACTGCGGAGACATGGCTTAGCCACAGCCTGGGGGATGTTTTCAGAATGAGATTTTCACTCTGCAGCAGAGTGTGCGCTGATATGAAACTTCCTCGCAGATTAAAACTGTGTGCCCGACCGAGACTCGAATTCGGGACCTTTGCCTTTCGCGGGCAAGTGCTCTACCATCTGAGCTACTGAAGCACGACTCACGCCCGGTCCTCACAGCTTTACTTCTGCCAGTATCTCGTCTCCTACCTTCCAAACGTTACAGAAGCTCTCCTGCGAACATTGCAGAACTAGCGCTCCTGAAAGAAAGGATACTGCGGAGACATGGCTTAGCCACAGCCTGGGGGATGTTTTCAGAATGAGATTTTCACTCTGCAGCAGAGTGTGCGCTGATATGAAACTTCCTGGCAGATTAAAACTGTGTGCCCGACCGAGACTCGAACTCGGGACCTTTGCCTTTCGCGGGCAAGTGCTCTACCATCTGAGCTACCGAAGCACGACTCACGCCCGGTCCTCACAGCTTTACTTCAACCAGTATCTCGTCTCCTACCTTCCAAACTTTACAGAAGCTCTCCTGCGAACCTTGCATAACTAGCACTCCTGAAAGAAAGGATACTGCGGAGACATGGCTTAGCCACAGCCTAGGGGGCAAGATGGGCACTTACTTGTCAATCACATCGCGATTACGGGCAGCATGGGGTTCACGCCTGAGCCTCAGGACGTGCGCTAGCAGCGCATGTCGGGTGTTTCAAGCGTCAACTTCGCGTCTCAATATCTCGGGATGTAATGGGAATATTGCGATGCAATCAACGCCATTGTGTATGTGCTTTGTCATGCTATGGATTGCCGAAGAAAAAATATAGGAGGTCCATTAAAAAAAAACGTAAGTTTGTGTTAAAAAACACATATGCTTTCGTTTTAGAATGTTCCCAAATATGTACATTCATGGGCCCCAGCCCTACATTGATACCGGTGAAAGTCGTTTTCCAATAGCTGTTATTGTTCCAGAGATATTTTGGGTGGACAAGATAGCTGGGACACCCTGAATAGCTGAAGTGTGTAGCTTATCCTCTTTTTTCAGTGGGCGTTTGAGAAAGTGCGCGTAGTGCCACACAAAGATTGTTTCCACCACATTCAGAGGTTTCACCAGTGATGTATTTTTTTTGTTGCTTGTTTTGCTTTTTTGCTTTTAGATCCGAGGAGGACAATCGAGGAACATCTAATTGTACAGTAAGATAGGACCACGGTCTGACCACTGAAAGTGAAATATTCAAATCTCTCGTTACGATTCACTAGGAACGTCGTCTGCCGCTGCCGCAGGAACCAAAATGTGGGATATACTGTTCATCAGAAATACTAAACACAAACCTACTGATTAAGACTTTTGATGTAACGGGTGGCCGTATGTAAAATATAAATAGTATCTCACTTCATAACGCTAAACTGGTATTAACTACAGAGACGTTACAGATCGCAGTACCGGCAAAATGAGGACTTACCACGTATTTCTGCGGCGCGAAATAGAGAGCTTGTGAGTGATGAGAGTCTCGCATATCGGACAGACCCCACGAGGCGGAAAAAATAATCCGTTCTCCAGGACGCAATCGGCTTTAGTGCTATATGATTGATTAAACAAGTTGCAGCTACATGATTGATTAAAATGTGGGGAGGAAGCTCACCCCGCCGTGGTATTAGGAAATATTTAATAGCGTTCTCGTTGACAGAGCTGCAATGAAATAAGCCCTTTAGACGTCTAGAAAGCTGGGGACGACCAAGACGTTGGCATTTCTCCGAAACACCAACTGAAAGTTTGTGGCAGTATTTTTTTCGAAGACAACACAAACATCTTTCACCTGAAAACTGTATTTTATCAATGTTCACTTGTTTAAGATGTAACTTTGGAACCACTTCGAATTCGCAGCATTTCCGTATTGATTATCAGAAAGTATATATATGAATTGTGTACCCACATTTCAGCCTCTGTTTCAGTTTTCCTCGCCAGTTTTCATATTTCACAACTATCTCTTGTGCTATCGTTTGAAGATTTTTTTTCGAAATTTTTGACCTCTACACAAAACTACTTTACCTGATTGGTCAGTTTCCAGTACATTCCTTTACTCCTTTTTAGTGTGGCCACAAGACGTAGCACCCAAATATTCTACAACGGCCGGAGTCATTATCCGTCACTGCATTATGGAATACAAACTGTTCGATGTGACGTAGATGGTTGAATATAAAAACTAGACGGCAATTAGAGAAACCTCATAATGTTGCTAGATGGCAACAAAAGAAAACTGAAAATGTTGAGGGATGCGGTTCTCATAGCGACAAAATTATTGAGCTAACCCATTTAATGATCATATTGAAAGACTCCCCTCGTCTGTGAGCTCTTTTCTCGGATGGAAAATTAATCCGACGAACACGTGTTAGACAAAGGTTTCAGCTATGCGTTGCTGTTGTAGCCAGACATGGCTCACCCACACACGCTTTGGTCGCTTGTATGCAGATCTACAAGACAAGGATGCAATACTTGGCATGTACAAGGCAACAAAATGTCTGTGGCGCAACGGACAAAGACTTTAAGATGTGCTCGACTGGAAAATAACGACATTAGCAGAGCAAATACTAGATACGTGCTGAGGGATCAATCTTTCTTACCAGTTCCTACAGAGCTGAAGATCATTACCGATGTCTTTCATGTTTCGATTAAATGGTGGAGGCAAGGAACTGGCTAAGCGGTGAGGTTTACGTTAACTCATAGCAAGCTGACTGCTAAAATATTAATTTACTATACAGGTTGACCAAAGGTCCGTTAAGATTTGAAAATTCGGTATTTCACGGAATGATGTAGGTAGAGAGATAAAAACTGAATCACTTGCTTGAAATGACAAAGGGTTTCATTGAAATAGAAAAAAGTGCACAAAATGTCCAACAGATTGCACTCCATGTGATACAGTATCAATAATTAGTATAACAACTGATTTTTAACAAAGACAATATTCTTAATAAAAAGTTCTCAGCCTGTCGGCCATCATTTATCAACAATACCTGCAGTCGAGGGACAGTGTCGTGAACAGCACTGTACAGCGAATCAGTAGGTATGGTGAGTACCGTCGGATGTCTTTTAACGTCCCTAATGAGGTAGAAGGACTTCAGGTAACTCCACAACCAATAATCACACAGACTGAAATCTGGGGACCTGGGAGCGCAAGCATGGCGGGAGTGGCGGCTCAGCACGCGACCTCCACCAAACGATGTACGCAAGAAATCTTCCGCACGTATAGAAATATGGGGAGGAGCGCCATGCTGCATAAAAGTGGTACCTATCAGCAGGTGTTTATCAGTCGTGCTAGCTATGATCTGACTCCCTCTCTCACCACATCTCATTTTTTTACACCATTATCACCTGCTGTCACAGACGTTGTGGTGTTGAGCGTCATCTGTTGGCCAATTTTAGCACTCGTTTTTGGTTAAAATAAAACCCATATCATATCATGCATGTACGCCAATTTTTCCTCTCTGCCTACATTGTTCCGTGGATTAGTGCATTTTCTAATGTTAACATCCTTTCTAGTCACCGTGCATATCACGATCATATCATTACTTCACTAATATCGTTTACAATCGACATAGGGGCATTATCGTTTACCTCACAAACTTCTAATTTACACAACCACACAAACACACAGATCCGAATGGGGGTGGAAATGAACCACGTCAAGGATTAATAAATAATTAGATACAAGTGAGCCTGGGCGAATGAAGTCACCGCGAAGAAAGCAAATAAGGAGAAAAAATGTGAGAGACAAGTGGCTTGCAACAAGTTGAGACACATGTCGCATACAGCTTTAATGAAATGGAGCATAATGTTACCTTTCAATATGACTTCCATTATTTTGCACTTTATATCGTATTAGGCTTGATAAGAAATATTCTGATACAGTATGGTATATTGATAATTTTTACTTATGGACCGTCTGACAGCAACTGAATAAAACACAGTTTTAGTGCCATACGCGTTTCGCCTTTATTTTCTGCAAGGCATCATCAGTGGCCTGGAATATGTACATATGATAGTTATTTTATTTACATTTTTGTCACTGTGCCTATAGGTTATAAACAGTTCTGGTGGTTGCTATTTCCTATTAAGTAGTAATGTTTTGAACTGCATTTACAGACTGCGTGGACAATTTCTTACATATTACGCTCCTGTTACATTTTTGGTGTTGTTCTTCTTCTTATGAACGCCAATTTGCGGTTTTTTCCACATTCCACAGCACTATGCACTGAACGCTTGTTTTAATGCAATGTTTTGGTTTCTGTTGCCGACTGACAAATGTTTTTGCCAAAGATCGAAACTTATGAGTGTAATTATTGAAGTATCTGTGGTCTGTTCGTGTATGCATTTGTGTGTGCGTTTGTGTATGTGTTTGTGTGTTTGTGTGTGTGTGTGTGTGTGTGTGTGATATTAATTTAATTTAATTTAATTTAATTTTTTTGTGCTGTGTGTATGTGTGCGTATGTGTTTTGGTATGATATATATTTTTTATGCTGTGTGTGTGTGTGTGTGACTGAATTTTGGTGTGGGATAATTTTTTTCTTTTTTTCTTTTTTCTCTTTTTTTTCTTTTTTTGTATTTGTGTGTGTGTCCAGATGGTGTGGGGAAGAGTTTTTTTGTTTTATGTTATCATTTTCTTTATTAAGTGTAGTAGGGAGCCTGTGCTGATGTGTGTTTGTTCATTTATTACATGTTTGTTTTCGGCTATGGCTTTCTGGATGTGGAAGTTTTCTTGTGTTTGTATAAGATGTTTGTCATGGTTGCTTATTCTCATTATTTTCATTTCTTGTTCCATTTTTGTAGGGTGATGGTTGTAGTGTTTTAAATATTCTGCAAATGTGGAATGGTTTGTTTCATACTTCCAACATCTGATATGTTCTTTGTATCTTGTTTCAAAATTCCTGCATGTCATGCCTATGTATACTGCATTACAACTATGACATTCAAGTTTATATATTCCTGATTGTTGGAATTTGTCCCTCTTGGTAGCTGGCTGGCTTAGGTGTGATTGAAGGGTTTGCCCAGGCTTATATGCTATTTTGAAGCCCTGTCTCTTTAGGATGTCTGCACTGTGTGTTAGTTTATGTGTGTAGGTCATGGTGTACCATCTGGTTCTTTTCTGTGTGGTGTTGTCATTGTGTGTGTTTGTTGAGTGTGTTTGTAAGTTTTCAGCTTGTGAGTTCTTTTGTATTCTGGAAATGTTGTGTTTGTTTTTTATTTGTGTTTTTATTTTTTGATTGAGCCTGTGTACCACATGTGTGTCATACCCGTTGTTCCTAGCTATTTGTATGATTGTACTCATAGTTTCTCTTGCTGAGTGGGATTCTGTTTAATCTATGTAACCTGTGTCTTAGTGCTGCAAGTTTCTGGCTGTGGGGGTGGTTGGATGTGGAATGTATTATTGTGTCTGTGGCTGTTGGTTTTCTAAAGATGTTAAATGTATGTTTGCCATTTTATTTTTTAATTGTAATGTCAAGAAAATTTATTTGATTTTCTTTTTCTTTTTCAAGTGTGAATTTTATGTTCTGATGAGCTTTGTTTATTTCTGAATGGAGTTCATCTATTTTTTCACTTGGCTCATCTACCAGACAAAAAATGTCATCCACGTATCTGTACCAATATATGATTTTGAAACCTCCATTTGTGGTTATCTTTTCAAATATCTGATTTTCTAGGTGACTGATGAAAATGTTTGCTAGTGTTCCTGATATTGGAGATCCCATGGGTAGTCCATCAGTTTGTAGGTAATATTCTTTCTCAAACTGAAAGTAGTTTTGTCCAGTTGTCAGTCTGAGCATATCTGTTATTTCTTTTATTGCGTCTGTGGTGAGGTTGCTGTGGGATGAGAGATTTTGTTCTATGATTTCTATTGTTTCTGTGATGCAATAATTAGTGTTGACAGCTGATATCATGTATAGCTACAGTAAGATTTGCTATCTGTTTCATTTTTAACAGTACACTTTCGAACAACGGGGACCGAGCTGTGCTGGCTCCCTATGGGTAGAGGTTGTCCTCCGTGATCTGTGGAAGTTACCTAGCAACTGGTGCGGTCAGGTCCCGTCAGAGTGCGCGACCTGGCCGCCTACTGGCTTTCACAGAGCTCTATGTGCAGGTTTCTGTTTTGGAGTTCGGACTGTAGTGGACGACTGCAAAGCAGCACGTGCCGAGCGCCACAGGCCGTGAGGGGTGCAGACTGGCAAGTGGGAGGTGACGCGCAGGCCGGATTGCATTCACATTCAACGTTTTCGTGTTTTATAAACAATCCTTGGGCTCGTGATGAGACTTTGACTAGTGTCCATTGTTTGCTAAGTTTCATCAGCTTCTTTAGTGATGGGACAGCGAGTCCTAGTCTTAGTACTCTCTCTAACATTGTATAAGGTGTGAGACACGAACTTCCTGCCGATTCCTGGTCATAATAGAGGCCTTTTGGACATGAGTTTGACTAAGGCCTGTTATATGTTATAGGAACTTAACAAACCCATTAATTCCATCATCTACGTTTTCTTTCATGACTGTAATTTCATTAATTTCCGCTCTGTGTGTGAAGGCATTGCTAATTACGCATATAAAATTTTTTTCTTGATTTTCTTTACATTTCTATTCTTTTGCTTTTGTTCATTTGGGCATTTCTAATTGTGATTATGTAACATTCTACTGTGGTTTTCAAATGTAAAGATGTAATTGTGATTATTTCGTTTGCCAATGGATAAATATGTTTCTTGCTTTGTACCTGTGGTAAAGTTTGTAAAGTTCCCCTTTGGAATATTATTAATTGTGAAAAATGTAGTCAATAACATTTATAAAAATTTATGTAATTTGCGATAACGATATAACATCTATGGACAGGGGACAGCGATAGTGATATCGATAGTCGAAAGGTTGTTGTGTAGTAGAGGGGATGGTGGATGCTGTGTCTGTGAAGCGTGCGCGGAAAAATAGTACTGTGTTTTATGAAAAGCGTACGTAATTGTATGGACAGTGATACCGAACTATCAGATTGCTAATTCTCTTTACCACTGCGGTATGTAATGCCATCGCCAGCGAATTTTAAGAGCAAATAAACCGGACTGTGAAAGTGCCGCTAACAATACTTTTTACAGACTCTATTTAAATAAATTCTTTGTTTAGTTTATGTTTGTTTTCTGCTAACGAAAATAAAATTACAATCAGTGAATTAAAAGTTGCCTGGTAGTCATTGTTGAAACACCAGTAAATATAAACTTCTTCCTCTCATTAGAACTAATTCTCCTTGCATGTCAAAATTATTGTAGTTATTTTATGTAGTTTTATGTATTGTTATAAGACTAGATATATGACAGTGACTAATAAGAATATTTTGTAGCGAAATATGGCGTCGCACGAAAATTACAGCGACCGCCATAATTGCTAGCGTTCTGACCAATAACGTAAAAGCTGCTATTCCCGTATTGGTGCATTTCCTGACGTGAGCGTGAATTATAAATGTCAGCTGTCAAATCACGTAGGGACTGTTTACCCAGTAATAAAAGTTTTTGATTAAATTTATTGCCACGAGTCGTAGTATTAAGAGACACTGGTTGTACTCAAAAGTGGGTAGATGTATGGTGAACCCCCCCAGTGTTCATGCAATTATTAACAGTATTGTGTGTGATTCACGAAATTTTGTCACTTTTTCAAATTCCTTTCAGATATTGTCTTAGATGTCTCTGAAGTTTCACAGAATATATACACAATTTTGTCGGTTCAGGTTAATTTCAGAGCAGTTTTTCGTGAATATTAGAGTTTTCAGTTCATAAACAAAGTGGGGTCGTGACCAATTGCGAAGTATAACAAAGATTGTGGTTTTCCAACTAGAATTTTGGATGACTTCACAGTTCAGATTTTGATAATTATTTTCCTGTGGGTTGAGGTCATCACATGTGTTTTATGTGACCTAATCACATTATTGGTTTTATTAGTTACGACTGATACTTTTATTAATTTTATGAATTACTTTTATGTATGCTGAAGGGTAACAGCCTTGTTGACATTTTAAAATCTTAGGGCTCGGGTGCTTCTGCGGGTTAAATATTGTAGAAAGTGTGTGCACTGTGTGTCCCATTCTGCAATCTTGTTATTACTAGTTTTTAATACGTTACTTTTCGAATGTTATAATATGACCAGTTATAACCTTCCTTATACAGTGTTATGACCTGTCACAGGAAAGACAAGTATAACCTGCCTACACTCTTTGGTATATTATTGGTATATTATTGATATAATGATCCGTGTTACGAAACGTTCTGTGTTTTAGAGAATATAATAATGCTATTGCACAGATGCCTATCCCGTATGATATCAACTGGAAAGAAATTTCGCATGGAATTAAATAATACACTGCAATTAATTCTAATTTTTAATAATTAATCTAATTTTTATTACTGAATAGTAAATTGTGACCACCAGCTCACAAATTAGCGAAAGTTATCAATCGTTAAATACTAAACTGAAACCAAATTATGTAATAATGGTAGGTGCATAAGTGGATAGTAGTAGAACAATCAACTCACATGTGATATCTAAAATGGAAAAGCCACTAATGATAAAATACATTTATGTTAATTAGTATTTAATTGAAGTACTTTGTAATTAATTGGGTTCATTAATTATTACCTATTAACATCTTCAACTTTTGTAGTCCTGTCTTCTTCAGTTGCGTGTAATATTACGGTACATTGATAATTTTTACTCATGGACCGTCTGACAGCAACTGAATAAAACACAATTGTGTTTTATTCAGTTGCTGTCAGACGGTCCGTAAGTAAAAATTATCAATATACCGTAATATTACCTATTAGTAACACATGGTGTAAGATTTACTGATCGACGTCACTCTCTGTAATGCTAGCTATCGTTAGGTTTTGTGAAGGAAATAATCACTACTAATCAGTATTACGTAAGACATATTACGTCAGAAAAAATCATAATAATTTCACTAACTAACAATAGACGCTTTGGCAATACCATGTTAGGGAAATAGAAACACATGTAATACTTGCAATCACACAACAAAATTAAAATGATCACATTAGTCAAAACTGAATGTTTACTATTATTTACGAGCTATATCAAAATATTTTTACTTTACACTGTTTTTACTTAGATACTGATGAGATGCGGTGTGGGCACTATAATGCACAGTGAGCTTCGTGAGATGATAGACTTTAAGTTAACTCGCAATTGCAATTAAATTTCTCGGATGAAATGAAATTATCTCTTTCATTTCTGTTTTTCGAAATTTGTGGTAAGGTCTTATGGAACCAAACTGCTGAGGGAATCGGTCCCTAAGTTTATGGACTACTTAATCTAACTTAAACGAACCTACACTAAGGACTACACACACACACACACCCATGCTCGAGGGAACACTCGAACCTCCGACGGGGGCAGCCGCGCGGACCGTGGCAAGGCGCCTCATACCACAGGGCTACACCGCGCGGCTCTTTCACTTCTGTTTCATTTGGAAATAAAGATGAAAGGATAGGAACATACTCATGTTCAGTGAAGTAGAATAATGAGCAGCACTTACATCAATTACAGTTCATTTAAAAACACTGCAATGTTCAAAATATTGCGTCTACGACAATCTGTATACATAACTAAGCAATTAAATGGCTCGATCTTACTTTGAGGTGACTTGCAAGTGGTGCTATGCAATGCATTATGCGAAATGAATAATGGCAGCAGACTGTTCTTCAACAACGAGAAACTTTTATGAACTTTGGTCATACAGAATTTTTATTCCAAGACATTAATTAACGATTGTTCTTGCAAGCTTTGTACTGTGACCAGATATGTGCTCGTTTATGCGTTTATTATTCCTTGCCACTTTGAAAACACCATTTTGACAATACGCTTCGCTACGACCTTGAGCGCCGTCGCACTACATACCTACTTCATACCTAATAACTTGCAACTGACAACAAATATCAGTCTCTCTGCACACTCTGCTGCCCAGTGATATTATTGCCATACTTCTAACATATTCTTTGGTTTTATACAATATCAATAAAAATTTCCCGGACTGCACCAACATTTCTACCACAAAGTTTTGTATTATTTTTCGATAGTTCCTCATAAATACATCACAGTTTTTAAGTAACGGATGTTGACAAAATTAATAGAGTACGTACATGTCCTGTATATTATATCAGAATTAGAAAATTAATTAATTTGCAATAAGAGGAGCTGGCTTTTACTGTTATACAGTAAATTTGTGAAGTGAATGAGGGAATCAGGTAGAGTACATGTCCAGTGCTAGTGAACTGGGCCAGCTACCGGTTGTATGAATTGAGTTCAACCTGTTGTAAAACTGTTTGGTATCTGTTTGACAAGATGATTGTTCAAATGGCTCTGAGCACTATGCGACTTAACTTCTGCGGTCATGAGTCGCCTAGAACTTAGAACTAATTAAACCTAACTAACCTAAGGACATCAGACACATCCATGCCCGAGGCAGGATTCGAAACTGCGACCGTAGCGGCCGCGCGGTTCCAGACTGTAGCGCCTTTAACCGCTTGGCCACCACGGCCGGCCAAGATGATTGTCTTGTTGATTTTTTAATGTAAGCCTTTTGGCAACTAATTAATGTATTTTATTCTGTTAGCACGGAACTGACCTTAGCAAACAACATAATTTTCTTTGGGGACTAATTGTTCCCTACATTTACACTGAAGAGCCAAAGAAACTGGTATACCTGCATAATATTGTGTAGTGCCCCTGAGAGCACGCAGAAGCAACGAAACAAATATGCAAAATGAAAACAGATTCGAAATCCCCAAGACTGGTGATCTTTTAAAGAAGCTCGAAATATAGCGCGAACTTCAATGCGAGATGCTGTAAGTAGGCAGTTTAGGTTTTTATGTTGGTAACGCCACGTAGCGCTCTGTATGAAAATCACTGACTATGCTGTATGCAGTCTATGGCTGGTTGTGTCACATAATATTTTTTAGCGCAACGCGGTCTGATTTTCAATAATCCCTACAAAAGAATGGCTCTGACTAACAATAACCTACACCTTTCACAAATCACTTACCTCACAAAAATCTTGGTTACTCGAACTACTGCAATACAGCGAGCGCCACTACTGCCAGCTAAATAAAAGATTCAAACTACGGAAGGCACTAACTACTGACAGGCATAGTTACCAAATGAAAGATTTTAATAGAGAACAAACAATGTATTTACCTTAATAGTGTTGAAAAATCATAATATACATAGCAGTTCATGACATCCAGTCTTACAAATTTCAAAACTCCGCCATTTCTGTCCCCACATCCACCACTACTGGCGGCTCACCTCCAACTGCGCAATGCTATGCGCTCTTAACAGCCAACAGCCCAACACTACAATGGCGAATATTACAACAATGCTACCCAGCCACAGACTGCACACAGCACAGCCAGTGATTTTCATATAGAGCGCTACATGGCGTTACCAATAAAAAAAACCTAAACAGCTTACTTACATAAGTTCTGGGGGACTGATGACCTCAGATGTTAAGTCCCATAGTACCCAGAGCCATTTGAATTTTTTTCCAGCAGTCCATGCTCGCCACCACCGGTCCCAGCGTGTTTGCGCATTGCGTGGACCTGGCTCCTCCTCAGTCCCCAACCGAACTGCGCAGTAACTCGACCGGGAAGAAACACAACGTTGCCCCAAAGACAGGGCCACAGTTACTATATATCGATAACTGCCACTGCTGCCACTAGCGGACTGGTAACGCTTGCGAAACCGAGTGGCGCCAGTCAACACGAGAAGAAGACAAACAACCACAACCATGTCAACTAAACGATACGGTCTGGCCTCCGACAGAGGACAGAAACCAACAAACAGCACCAACGCGAGTCGCAGTGCGGCTCATTAAATGCATGAGCTATTAAGCTGAAAACAAAAACCTGAAAAGAGGAAGGAGTGGATAACTGATGAAATAATACTTATGTTTGAGGAAAGAAGGAAGCTCAAAAATAATGAAACGGAAGAAGGGAAAACGGCATACCGAGTGCTTAGGAACAAAATCAACAGGAAGTTGAAGCAAGTAAAAGAAAGATTCCTTGAAGACAGATGCAAAGAAGTTGAAGACCTTCTGAAGAAAGGGAACCTTGAATTAGCATACAAAACAGTGAAACGCTTCTTCTCAGGAGGAGAAAGGATTAGATGTAATGCCCTAATAAGAGAGGATAATAAGATGGTGTATAATCATGAAGATATAGCACTTACGTGGAAGGAATACCTAGAGAAATTATATGGAGGCAACGTACAAGATGACATGATTGAAAGTGAGGACGAAGTAGATAAAGATGAACTAGGAGACAGCATACTAAGGTCTGAATTTGATCAGGCAATACAGGCACTTAAGCACGGAAAAGCACCAGGAATTGACTCATTGCCAGCAGAAATCATCAAAGCAGCTGGAACAGAAATAAAAGATAAATTGTATAAATCAATCTGCCAAATATATGATACTGGTGAGCTGCCTGAGGACTTCAAAAAGTGTATTATTGTTCCATTACCAAAGAAAATGCCAGCAAAATCGTGTGCACAATACAGAACCCTCAGCCTAACATCACATGCATCAAAAATTTTGACGACCATCCTCCTCAGAAGAATTGAAGGGAATGTGGAATGCATGCTCACAGAAGACCAGTTTGGCTTTAGAAGAGGGAGAGGTACGCGAGAAGCCATTATGGCCCTAAGGCTCATAATAGAAAAAAGAATGGAAAAAGGAAAGGACACCTACATAGCATTTGTTGACCTCGAAAAGGCCTTTGATAAGGTTGAATGGAAAAAACTATTCCAGATATTGAGGGAAACTGGAGCTAAGTACAAGGACAGGAGAACGATATGGAACATATACAAAGAAGAGGTGGCAATAGTGAGATGTGGGGAACATCAACAAGAAGCAAAAATTAAACAGGGTGTGAGACAGGGATGTGCACTCTCCCCTGTCCTCTTTAATATGTACATACAGAAAGCAATGGACGAGGTCAGAGAAAAGTTATGACAAGCTAATGGAATCAGGATCCAGGGAAAAATAGTTGATATGCTGCGTTTTGCGGATGACATTGCTGTCCTAGCGGAAAATGAGGAAGAATTACAAGTAGTGTTGGAGGAAATGGAAAACACTCTTGCTACACGGTACAAAATGAAAATTAATAAGTCAAAAACAAAAATCTTAGTTGCAAGCAAACAAAATAATCAAGCAATTACGAATATAAGGCTGAATGGAGAGAAGCTGAAAGAAATACAAGACTTTGTCTACTTGGGAAGCAGAATAACATCAGATGGTCGTAGTAGGAAAGATGTAATAAGTAGAATAAATCAGGCAAAGACTGCATTCTATAAAAGGAAAGGACTCCTCACATCAAATATGATAAGTCTGGCGTTAAGGAAGCGGTTAATAAAGACCTTTGTTGGGAGTGTGCTTCTCTACGGCAGCGAAACCTGGACACTTGGAGAGGACGAAAGAAGAAGGATTGAAGGATTCGAAATGTGGTGTCTGCGAAGGATGTTAAAAATTCCATGGACGGCCAGGATGACAAATGAAGAAGTCCTGCAGAGAGCGGAGGAAGTTCCAGTTCTTTGGAAGACGGTCAAGAAGAGGAGAGATATATGGATGGGACACATTCTGAGACATGAAAGTCTTCTCCACACTATAATGGAAGGCCTTGTGGAGGGCAAAAGGGCAAGAGGCAGACCTAGAAGAAAGTACATAAGCCAGATAATGCAGGACCTAGGATGCGGAAGTTTCACGGAATTGAAGAGGCTGGCCGACAATCGCACTGAATGGAGAGCTGCTGCAAATCAATCTTAGGATTGGCAACTTAAGAAGAAGATTAAGCTGATCGTGCGATAATTCTCGCACTTGTCAGATCTTGCAAACTTTGAAACTGTGTGGATGATTTTTTTTCTAAAGTCAGATGACATAGCGCCCTCCTCGTATTGTATGCACCAACATGAACAGTCGTTTTGTAGTTACTTCTCCCAATGATTTTAAAAATTATAATGGAATGTTATCTATCTCTTCTGCCTTATCTGATCTTAAGTCTTCGAAAACTGTTTTAAATTATGATTCTAATACTGGATCGCCTATCTCTTCTATATCAAATCCTGTTCCTTCTTCTATCACATCAGACAAGTGTTATCCCTCACAGAGGCCTTCAGCATATTCTTCCCAATATCTTCTCTCTCTGTCCGCTCTTGTTACCTCCCTTGCTTTTAATTTCACCGAAGGTTGTTCTGACTTTTCTACATGCTGTGTCGCTCCTTCCGAAAATAATTTCTTTACCGATTTCTTCATATTTGTCGTGAAACCAATGCAACTTAGCTTCCCTGCACTTCATATTTATTTCATCCCTAAGTGACATGTATTTCTGTGTTCTTGAATTTCCCTGAACACCTTTCTACTTAATCCTTTCATCGATCAACTGAAGTATTTCTTCTTTTACCCATGGTTTCTTTGCAGTTACTTTCTTGTACCAATGTTTTTCTTTCCAACTTCTGTGATGGACCTTTTTAGAGATATCCATTCCGCTTCAACTGATGTGCCTGCTGAGTTATTCCTTATCGCAGTATCTATTGCCCTGGAGAACATCAAGCGTATCTCTTCATTTCTGAGTATTTCCGTATACCACTTCTTTGCGCATTCATTCTTCCTGTCTAGTCTCTTAAGCTTGAGCCTACTCTTCATCACTCCTGTATTGTGATCTGAGTCTATATCTCGTCCATGCTACTCTTTACAATCAAACATCTGAATTCAGAATTTGTGCCTGTTCATAATGTAATGTTACTGAAAAATTCCCGTACCTCCCGGCGTGTTCTATCTGTACATCCTCCTTCTGTGATTTTTAAACACAGTTTTGGTTATAACTAGCTGAAATTTATTGCTGAACTCAGTTATTATTTCTCCTCTCTATTCCTAGTACCAAGCCCATATTCTCATGTAACATTTCTTCTACTCCTTCCCCTGCAACCGAACGAATTCCAGTCCCCAAGACTATTACGTTTTAATGTCCCTTTACGTACTGAACTATCCGTTCAATATCCCCATGTGCTCTGTCTACCGCTTCGTCTTCCGTTTTCGACTTCGGCAAGTATATCTGAATTATTGTTGTCGTTGTTGGTTTGCTATGAAAAGTGTTCACAGTAACACGATCTCTGCGCTAACTCCCTATTCATAACGAATCCTACCGCCGTTATACCATTTTCTACTCAATTGTCCAGAAATCCTTGTCTTCTTTCCATTTCACTTCTGTGAGCCCCACAATACCAAGACTGAGCCTTATTATTTCCATTTTAAGAGTTTCTCGCTTCCCTACCACGTTCAAAATTCTGACATTCCACTCTCCGACTCGTAGAGCGTTATCCTTTTGTTGGTTATTCAGTCTTTCTCTCATTTTCATGTCCCCTTTGGCAGTCTCCTCCCGAATTACCGAATGGGGGACTCTTCCCGAATCTTTTGACACGAACAGATCATCAAGATACTTTTTCAAGTTACAGACCACATGTGCCGCCGATGCACATTATGTGTCTTTAAGGCAGTGCTTTCCATTTCCTTCTACTCCTCATGCCGATGACCATTGGTGATTCCTCCGCCTGTAGGGCATTTTCCCACCCCAATGACAAGAGTGTGCCCCGAACGCCTGTGGGTTCCTCCGCCCTCTTTGACAAGACCGTGGACTGAAAGAGATTGACATCTTACGCCAGTAGTCTTCGGCCGCCATTACTGATGATTTTTATCCAAAACTCAAGAGGGACCGAGGGCGTTTTGAGTAGCAGTCAAAGATCACTTTTAAGGACCTGCCATCCCGTAACACTTTCACCCATCTCACCACCGTACAATATGGCAATGCTGCACCACCACACGCTCTCGCGGTCCCTAAAAAGCACTTCTGTGCGCTTCAAAGACGTTCCACTTCAGTCGTGATACGTATATGTTGTTCGTGTTTCCTAAACATACTACCTGGGCGCTTGAAGTGGCCTCCCACACTTTCAGACAGTACGCACTCAACTGATTCAAACACAGCCATCGTCGCTCGCTGCACTAGTCCATGTGACCTTCTGCTGTCTGCTACAGGCAGCACACATGCCACTTGATGCATATCGCTCTTGTTATGACAGTGTTGTCACTAATTTCTATGCAACCTGAATATTCTGTACCACGTAGACCATCAAGGTAGGGCGTATCCACCACCATTAACTTGCCGGCAACGTAATGGTTGCCGTCCAGATTACCGGCTAGGCAACTCTGAGATGATCATGGTATGTACCCAGTGGCACACAGTACTATCATGCAAGGTGTTGAATCTGCACGACACTCACGAATCGACTCTTCTGGAAAGAAGACGTGGTGGTACTCCGGGTATCAAGATGTTTCGTTGGGCACACCAATGTCGGCGCCTCTATCTCCGTAGTGAGTTAAGGGGCTCCGGAACGCCCTATACTTGCATTGTTAAAATAACGCTTATAAATTACATCTTTCCTCACAAAGTATTTGAGGTAGGAAGTTGAACTTTTTACAGATTATTTATTGGAATATGGGCTACAACTTAACACAGGAATTTTACAAAATTTTAGTTCAGTTATTAAAGATGATTTTTTTTTCAATTGTAATGAAAATTCACAACATTTTTTTTTCAATTTTTTATTTATATATTCAAAAATATACAGTTTTTTGGAAAAAGGCTGTGTTAAATTATGCAGAAGGTACTGTGTAACATTTACTGAAAGTTTGAAACAAATATGTTTGGAAGATCCTTAGAAAACATGTAATTAGTATGAGAAAATAAAAGTTTTGGAAATCGAGCGACAAAGATCGGATTAACGTTTTAGTGCATTCCAGGTCCATAGGATGGATTATCTTCATCCTCTGCAAACTCCTCCTCCAGCTTCCTCTTGTTCCTCCTCCTGTTTACTCTTGCTTGTATTTCTAGACTCTTTACAGCCCTGTCTGCAGCCCGAAGGCGTTCCTTGTCTAAAGCAAGCATCGCTCGTACCATGTTAGAACCTATCTTCATTCCCATATTTCTAAATGCCTTGCACCTTACAATGTTGCCATCATTGAAAGTCGCAACAGCATCATACACACCAAAGTGAAGTGTTTCTATTCCAACAAATACAGTCTTGGGGATTCTCGACCATATAACACTATTTACACTTTCATTGGGGTTTTGAGTTTTTCCGTGAATACTCTTTTTCAACAGTTGAGGTGCTGCTAAGTCTCTGAAAATAGGTTTTATCACCTCCATTATTGCATGAGGCAGACTATGCTTATGAGTGTACACTTCACCAGTTAGCAATCCTTTGTTATATTTACACCAACTGTCTTCTTCTTTGGGACACAAGCTATGTTGGGGATTTTCATCGTCTTTATTGTTTACAGTAATAACACATACCTTTGGCTTTCCAACATTTCTCCTTTTCTTAAAAGCCTTCAGAGGATTTCTAATAACTTTACTTTTACTCATTATTATACTTCAACAAAACAGAGACTCATCAAACAGAATTAATTACGAATATTTTCGAGATAACGACAGAGTAAATAAACAGGAAACAATCGACAATCACACCAGCGATATATATTGAACCATCACAGGTTAGCCACAACACATACTTTATCTCACATCACTAAAATGTACCTGATGAACACGGACGTTAATAATAACACCATTTGACAGCAGTTTAACAGCGCCACAGTGGGTCACGCCCATGTAGAACACATTTCAAAAAAAAATTTAAAAATAGTTGTAGTCTTCGGAATTGAATAAATTATATATCTATTAAAAGGTAATAGTCTGCAGATTCAGAAAACGCAAAAAAGTAAAAATTGAACTTTTCATGATTTTGAGCATTTCCGGAGCCCCTTAAGTGGCACAGTGGTTAGCACACTGGGCTCGTATTCCCGAGATAGACGGTGGAAATCCCGGTCCGCCTATCCTAATTTAGGAGTTCCGTCATTTCCCATCCGATCAGCAAAAAGAGTCACATAATCCTTGGCAGTACTGCGGCCTCGTAGAGTAACTATAGAGTCCATAGACTAACACTACACAGCCGCTCAAATCATCACAGAACCCCCGGCAGCACTCACCCTAAGGGCGTAAACTCGGCCAGAATATGAAAATAGTGTGCAACAACACTCATACGATCAAATAACTTCCTTTCTTTGCTCCATAGTTCAAGTTTTATGGTTTCAAAACTACGCTTCCCTGGAACATTTGCGTAACTAGCGAGGTTATCACTGATTCCGAATGTGAATTAATCTGGATGAAATTGAGTATCAAAGAACGGTCAAAAATGGTGGTAGGATGCTTCCATAGACCACCTGGGTCAGGATCTGTAGTTGTGGTGGTGGTGGTGGTTAGTGTTTAACGTCCCGTCGACAACGAGGTCATTAGAGACGGAGCGCAAGCTCGGGTTAGGGAAGGATTGGGAAGGAAATCGGCCGTGCCCTGTCAAAGGAACCATCCCGGCATTTGCCTGAAACGATTTAGGGAAATCACGGAAAACCTAAATCAGGATGGTCGGAGACGGGATTGAACCGTCGTCCTCCCGAATGCGAGTCCAGTGTGCTAACCACTGCGCCACCTCGCCCGGTGATCTGTAGTTGTAGAGCACTTCAGACAGAACTTGCAGAATATCGTTAGTAGTTTTCCTGATCATGCCGTTGTAATAGGGGATGACTTCAACTTGTTATGCCATCAAAAGCGGTGCCACAGACAAAGGCGTAGTTCATTGCGCTCCAGACAAGTATGTTCCGAGTAAGGTTTGAGGGGATGGGAAAGATCCACCATGATTTAATAGCCGTGTTTGGAAAGCGCTGCGCCGGCGCTACAGTCGGGAACCGCGCTACCACTACGGTCGCAGGTTCGAATCCTGCCTTGGTCATGGATGTGTATGATGTCCTTAGGTTAATTAGGTTTAAGTAGTTCTAAGTTCTAGGGGACTGATGACCTTAGAAGTTCAGTCCCATAGTGCTCAGAGCCATTTGAACCAAAAGCGCTGCGCAAAGAAAGAGCACTTCATCTCAGATTCAAGAGAAGTAAAAACTTATCTGACAAACAAAAGCTGAAAGAGGCGAAAATGAGCGTAAGGAGACCAATGAGAATAGCGTTCAATGATTTTGAAAGTAAGACGTTGTCAACCGACTTGAGTAAAAACCCTAAGAGATTTTGGTTGTTTGTAAAATCAGTAAGTGGGTCAAAATCATATACCCATTCTCTCAGTGACCACACCGGCACCGAAACGGAACAGAGAGAAGACCGTAATAACACTGAATTCGGTCTTCCGAAGTTTTTAACCGCGGAAGATAGTAACACTGTCCCTTCTTGCATTCGTCGTACGAACATCGAAATGGCAGATATTGAGATAGCCGATCGCGGAATTGAAAATCAGCTACAATCGCTTAGTAGCGGAAAGGCTTCAGGACCAGATGAAACACCTATAAGATTCTATAAAGATTATGCTAAAGAACTTGCTCCCTTTCTAGCAGTAATTTATCGTAGATCGCTTGAGCAACGAAAATACCTAACGACTGGAAAAAAAGAACAGGTCATTCCCGTAAGACAGATCCAGATCCAGATCCAGATTGACGTCAATCTGTTGTAGAATTTCTCCATGAAATCCACAGCGCGGTGGACAACGTCGCTGAAGTTGGTGCCATGTTCCTTGAGTCCAGTAAGGCATTTGACACCGTCCCGCACTGCCGTTTAATGAAAAAAATACGAGCTTATGGGATATCGGAGAAGACCTCGACTGGATTCAAGACTTTCTCGCAGATGGAACTCAACATGTCACTCTTAACGAAACTAAATCGGCAGATGTAAAGGTAATATCCGGAGTGCCACAGGGAAGTGCGATAGGACCGTTGCTGTTTACAATATATATGAATGATCTAGTGGGAAACGTCGGATGCTCTTTAAGACTATTTGCACATGATGCAGTTGTTCACTCCAAAGTAGCAACGCCAGAAGATAGTAAGAATTTGCAGAACGACCTGCAGAGAATTGATGAACTGTGCAGACTCTGGAAGTTGATCCTGAACGAGCCGGCCGTTGTGGCTGAGAGGTTCTAGGCGCTTCAGTCCGGAGCCGCGCCGCTGCTGCGGTCGCAGTTTCGAATCCTGCCTCGGGCATGGATGTGTGTGATGTCCTTAGGTTAGTTAGGTTTAAGTAGTTCTAAGTCTAGGGGACTGATGTCCTCAGACATCAAGTACCATAGTGCTTAGAACCATTTGAACCATTTTTTGACCCTGAACATAAATAAATGTAACATATTGCGCACACACAGCAAAACAAATCCAATATTGTACAGCTACACCGTTGATGACAAACAGTGGGAGACCGCGTGTGCCGTAAAATATCTGGACGTAACTATCTAGAGCGACCTTAAGTGAAATGAGCATCTAAAACAGATACTGGGAAAATCAGACACCAGACTCAGATTCATCGGAAGAATCTTAAGGAAATGGAGCTCATCCACGAAAGAAGTGGCTTATAAGGCTCTTGTTCGCCCGATTCTTGAGTACTGATCATCTATCTGGGATCCATATCAGGCAGGACTGATAGAGGAGATAGAGAAGATCCAACGAAGGGCGGCGCGTTCCCATTGAAATTTCGGGGCGGGATTTTCCACGTGGAGCCGGACAACATATTACTACCCCCCCTCCCCCCCCCCCCCCCCTCCTTATACACACCTCGCGTATTGACCGCGAGGAGAAGATTCGAGAAATTAGAGCCAATAGAGAGGCTAACCGACAATCATTCTTCGCGAGTGGAACTGGATTGGAGGGATCAGATAGTGGTACCGAAGGTACCCTCCACCACACACCATTAGATAGCTTGCGGAAAGCACCCACCATAGGATGACCAACATTTGCTCACGTTAGAATTCACATATGTATGACATAACGCACTCGCAACTGCGTAGAACTCTGAATGACCACGACAGATACTTTCAACACGTTGAGGACACTGCACAACTGCCGCTCGTGGTCAAATACTACAGCGCAACCTGTATGCTTGGCTAGCGTTTGCGTTTATGTTCAAGAATACACTTCTCGCAGTGTTTTCACATTTTTATCCAGTCTCTGTATAATCAAACGATGCATTTCCGGATTGTGTTTCTTGTGAAAACTTCATCAACTAGGTGCTGTCCACAACTCCCAAAATCCTATAAGGGCAACTGCGAAACACGGTGTATAAAAGTTGTATATGGCGATAGCCTTCCTACTTTGCGCGGTTGCACTGAAATCGTAATCATTTTCGTGTCCACGTACGGTGTACACTTTTCCAATTTCACGGTTGTCGTATACCACCGTTATGATGTTGCAGTTTTAGTGGCCAGAAGCGCACAGGTGTCCATTTCTTACTCGGATAGCCTCGAAAGCTGCGACCTAGTAGATAGCGCCGGAAGTTCCATGCGGCTTTTCCCGGATGATGCTGCGGTAAACAGAGAAATTGCAGCATTAGAAAATTGCAGCAAAGTGCAGGAAGATCTGCAGCGGATAGGCACTTGGTGCAAGGAGTGGCAACTGACCATTAATATAGATAAATGTAATGTATTGCCAATACATAGAAAGAAGGATCCTTTATTGTATGATTATATGATGGCGGAACAAACACTGGTGGCAGTTAACTTCTGTAAAATATCTGGGAGTATGTGTACGGGACGATTTGAAGTGGAATGATCATATAAAATTAATTGTTAGTAAGGCGGGTGCCAGGTTGAGATTCATTGGGAGAGTCCTTAGAAAATGTAGTCCATCAACAGAAGAGGTGGCTTACAAAACACTCGTTCGACCTATACTTGAGTATTGCTCGTCAGTGTGGGATCCGCACCAGGTCGGGTTGACAGAGGAGGTAGAGAAGATCCAAAGAAGAGCGGCGCGTTTCGTCACAGTGTTATTTGGTAAGCGTGATAGCGTTACGAAGATGTTTAGCAAACTCAAGTGGCAGACTCTGCAAAAGAGGCGCTCTGCATCGCGGTGTAGCTTGCTGTCCAGGTTTCGAGAGGGTGCGTTTCTGGATGAGGTATCGAAATATATTGATTCCCCCTACTTATACCTCCGGATGAGATCACGAATGTAAAATTAGAGAGACTCGAGCGCGCACGGAGGCTTTCCGGCAGTCGTTCTTCCATACGCGACTGGAAGAGGAAAGGGAGGTAATGCAGTGGCACGTAAAGTGCCCTGCGCCACACGCCGTTGGGTGGCTTGCGGAGTATAAATGTAGATGTAGATGTAGACCCTGTCCCCGGGGTGAGGATAAGCCGGCGCCGTGATCCGGTCCGCCAGAATCGCAGCTGGGTGCTGCGCGGCGCGGCGCGTGGCTATTGATTCCCGCGTCGCCGCGGGCAGTTCCTCCCCCGCGCCCTCGTTGCGCCCGTCGAGCCTGGACGCCAACCACGCCCTCTTTCTTCCGCCATTCTTGGCCCCCGAGACGCTGCCTCTGCCCTCCGCCCCCGGCCTCTGCGGCGGATCGATGGGCAGTGCGGCGCCATCTTGTCTTACTGCCATCTTGCTGCACGCCGTGAGCCTCCAAGTGTCCCGCAGCCTCTGCAAGGCGCACCCGCGGTCGATAGCCGCGCCTCGCGCCGCCGCCACGCCGCTACACTTGCATCTCGCGCAGCGGCCGATCGCGGCATCAGGGGTAGGACTTCATCACTGTAAAGGACCCCTTCAACGCTCAGATATACGCAGCGACTTGTCTGTACAGAGAGTGTTTACATAGACAACTCGTTACGTGTTAATGAATCCCCGAATGGGCAGTTTGTCTGTGCTACTGTCTGTGCCGAGCCTGGCGGCGCTTGAACTGACCCAGAACAGATGAAATGGCTTTATACACTGTGTTCCCCAGGGAAGCGTCCTGGGACCTCTGCTGTTCCTGATCTATATAAATGACCTGGGTGACAATTTGAGCAGTTCTCTCAGGTTGTTCGCAGATGATGCTGTAATTTACCGTCTAGTAAGGTCATCCGATGACCAGTATCAGTTGCAAAGCGATTTAGAAAAGAATGCTGTATGGTGTGGCAGGTGGCAGTTGACGCTAAATAACGAAAAGTGTGAGGTGATCCACATGAGTTCCAAAAGAAATCCGTTGGAATTCGATTACTCGATAAATAGTACAGTTCTCAAGGCTGTCAATTCAACTAAGTACCTGGGTGTTAAAATTACGAACAACTTCAGTTGCAAAGACCACATAGATAATATTGTGGGGAAGGCGAGCCAAAGGTTGCGTTTCATTGGCGAGACACTTAGAAGATGCAACAAGTCCACTAAAGAGGAAGCTTACACTACACTCGTTCGTCCACTGTTAGAATATTGCTGCGCGGTGTGGGATCCTTACCAGGTGGGATTGACGGAGGACATCGAAAGGGTGCAAAAAAGGGCAGCTCGTTTTGTATTATCACGTAATAGGGGAGAGATTGTGGCAGATATGATACGCGAGTTGGGATGGAAGTCTTTAAAGCAAAGACGTTTTCCCTCGCGGCGAGATCTATTTACGAAATTTCAGTCTTCCGAATGCGAAAATATTTTGTTGAGCCCAACCTACATAGGTAGGAATGATCATCAAAATGAAATAAGAGAAATCAGAGCTCGAACGGAAAGGTTTAGGTGTACGTTTTTCCCGCGCGCTGTTCGGGAGTGGAATGGTAGAGAGATAGTATGATTGTGGTTCTATGAACCCTCTGCCAAGCACTTAAATGTGAATTGCAGAGTAATCATGTAGATGTAGATGTAGATGTAGAGCCAAAAAAATATGATACACTTGCCTAATACCGTGTCGGGCCCCAGCGAACACGCAGCAGTGCCGCAACACGACCTGGCATGAATAATATCTGAAGTAGTGCTGGAGGGAACCGACACCAACAGTCCTGCAGGGCTATCCACAAATTCGTAAGAGTACGCGGGGCTGGAGATTTCTTCAGAACAGCACATTGAAATGCATCCCAGATGGGCTCAATACTGTTCGTGTCTGTGAAGTCTGGTGGTCAGCGGAGGTGTTCAAACTCTGAAGAGTGTTCCTCAAGACAGTCTGTAGCAATTCTGGACGTGTGGGGTGTCGCATTCTCGTGCTGGAATTGCCCAAGTCCGTCGAAATGCACAATGGACTTGAATGGACACAGGTGATCAGACAGGATGCTTATGTACATCTCACCTCTCAGAGTCGTATGTAGACTTACAAGGGGTCCCATATCACTCCAGCTGCACGCTCCCGACGTCATTGCAGAGCTTCCAACTTGAACGGTCCCGTGCTGACATGCAGCGTCCATGGTTTCATGAGAGTGTCTCCATAGCCGTACATGTCCATCTGTTCGATACAATTTGAAACGACATGCGTCCGACCAGGAAACATGTTTCCCGTCATCAATACTTCAAAGTCGGTGTCGACGGGTCCAGGTGAGGCGTAAAACTTTGTATTGGGCAGTCATCAAGGATACGCGAGTTGGCCTTCGGCCACTGCCATTACCTCCCTTTCCTGTTCCAGTCGCGTATGGATCGCGGGAAGAACGACTGCCGGAAAGCCTCCGTGCGCGCTCGAGTCTCTATAATTTTACATTCGTGATCTCCTCGGGAGGTATAAGTAGGGGGAAGCAATATATTCGATACCTCATCCAGAAACGCACCCTCTCGAAACCTGGACAGCAAGCTACACCGCGATGCAGAGCGCCTCTGCCACTTGAGTTTGCTAAACATCTTCGTAACGCTATCACGCTTACCAAATATTCCTGTGACGAAACGCGCCGCTCTTTTTTGGATCTTCTCTATCTGTCAACCCGATCTGGTACGGATCCCACACTGATGAGCATTACTCAAGTATAGGTCGAACGTGTGTTTTGTAAGCCACCTCCTTTGTTGATGGACTACATTTTCTAAGGACTCTCCCAATGAATCGCAACCTGACACCCGCCTTACCAACAATTAATTTTATACGATCATTCCACTTCAAATCGTTCCGCAAGCATACTCCCAGATATTTTACAGAAGTAACTGCTACCAGTGTTTGCTTGAGTCGTCGTTGGTCCCGTTCTTGCAAGATCTTTTTCCGGGCGCAGCGATGTTGGAGATTTGATGTTCCACCGATTGCTGATATTCACATTACACTCTTGGAAAGGCCGTAAGGGAAAAATCTCATCGCTGCCTCGGAGATGCTGTGTCCCATCGCTCGTGCGCAAGTTCGAACTCACTCAAATCTTGATAACTCTCCATTGTAGCAGCAGTAACCGATCTATCAACTGCGCCAGCCACTTGTCTCAAAAAGGCGTTGCTGACCGCAGCACCATATTCTGCCTTTATACATATCTCTGTATTTGAATACGCAGGCCTATACCAGTTTCTTAGGCGCTTCAGTGTACTTTATACACGGCACCAAATGTTTCCTGAATGCTGTGGCTCAACGATGATGCTTGGAAAACAACGAAGCGATGGAAGTGTATCGACCCGAAGTGGTCAACTCCGAGAAAAGCGGAGCCTTCGGGATAGATTTCCAGGCCAGCAACAGTCGGTTACGACATACATTTAATATAACTAAGGAAAGACGTACGCATCACCTCCAAGTCGAACAAAAACACTCCTCACAATGCAACCTGAAACTGGCACTTACTATCCTGTTGGGGAGCAGGACTAGCGAACACGTGCGGCCAGGAAAGGTATGTTAGAAGCTTTGCTCGAGAATAGAAGAGTGGGTGAGCAGGGAGAGGGAGAGAGTGCTTTTGGCCTTCCTCTGTTATTTGTACCGTTGCAGCAATTTGCGGAAGGGTTGCACTTCTGTCGCGTTGAACGATTCTCTTCACTCGTCTTTAGTCCCGTTATTGCAGGATCTTTTTCCAGCCGCAGCGATGCAGGAGAGTTGATGTTTTATCGGAATTCCTCAAATTCACAGTACACTCGTGGAATGGTCGTGCGGGAAAATTCCCAGTTCACCGCTAGCTCTGGGATACTGTATCCCATCGCTCGTGCGCCGACGATATCCCCAAGTTAATACTCACTTAAATCTTGATAACCTGTCTTTGTAGCAGCAGTAACTGATCTAACAACTGCGCCAGACACTTGTTGTCTCATATAGTCGTTGCCGACCGCAGTGCTGTATTCTGCCTGTTTACATATCTCTGTATTTGAATACGCATGCCTATACCAGTTTCTTTGGCGCTTGAGTGTAGTAACGTTTCACACCGCCATGCTGTACGTCACAATTCGGAGCCCTCTAGCAGCAGAGACAGTACTCAGCACGTCCGCGTTAACCTACACACGTAAGATCTGCGGCTTGCAGAGTACAAACGGAGACCCATGTTATAAGAAGTTAAAAGTAGTATGCCCACGTATAGGGAACGACATTTGCTAAGAATCCACACCGCCACAGGCTAGGGTCTGAAGGCCACACACCGTCACATATAATCACCAACACACACATACCACACACACACACACACACACACACACACACACACAAAGAGAGAGAGAGAGAGAGAGAGAGAGAGAGAGAGGCAGCCCTCTCAACTTTGCCCCCTGACCAGCACGCAGTGTCCCCGTGGCTTCCGGCGTCGCCTGAGACGCGCCCCTTCTCCCTCCTGCTCTTCTACGAGTGGCGACAAATCGATGCGGCCGACCCTGCAGCAGTCGGAGCTACAACTCTCTGCAGCTGGGCAGAGTACGCCGGTACGAAGCAGCAGAGTACCGGATATTACGCTCTGCTTACGTTTTGTAGTTCACTGTCCACAGCGGTCTACATCTACATATACATCTACGTGATTAGTCTGCTATTCACAATAAAGTGCTTGGCAGAGGGTTCAATGAACCAATTCAGGCTGTCTCTCTACCGTTCCACTCTAGAACGGCACGAGGGGAAAAACGAGCACTTAAATTTTTTTGTGCGAGCCCTGATTTCTCTTATTTTATCATTTCCCCTTTACAGGTGGGTGCCAAAAGAATGTTTTCGCAATCGGAGGAGAAATCTGGTGATTGAAATTTCATGAGGAGATCCCGTCGCAACGATAAACGCCTTTGTTTTAATGATTGCCACTCCAATTCACGTATCATGTCTGTGACACTATCTTCCCTATTTTGCGATAATACAGAACGAGCCGCCCTTCTTTGTACTTTTTCGATGTCATCCGTCAGTCCCAACTGATGCGGATCCCACACCACACACCAAGACTCCAGAATAGGGCGGACAAGTGTGGTGTAAGCAGACTCTTTAGTAAACCTGTTGCACCTTCTAAGTGTTCTGCCAATGAATCGTAGTCTTTGGTTTGCTCTACCCACAATATTATCTATGTCATCGTACCAATTTAGATAATTTGTAATTGTAATCCGTATTTAGCTGAATTTACAGCCTTCAGATTTGTACGACTTATCGCGTAATCGAAATTTACCTGTTTTCTTTTAGTACTCATGTGAATAACTTCACACTTTTCTTTATTCAGGGTCAACTGCCACTTTTCGCACCATAGAAATATCTTATCTAAATCATTTTGCAAGTCGTTTTGATCATGTACAGCACGCACGATTTGGCAGATGGTTTTGTTTGTGCCTTGTCTCAAGAAGAAAGGACACGATATTCCGTTGTCGTATTTAACGAATTTTTTTCGTGGTATATATTAATTCTATGCACTGAGAGACCAAAAGCAACGGCTCGTCGGCTGGTGAAGCCTGTGCGGCATTTCTTGCCTCTGTCCAGTCCCGGTAGAAACGGCGCCCCAGAGTCAGATAGAAGGCAGTCTGTCTCCCGCAGACCGTGGAAGGCTCCTTGTCAAACACTTGTGATAGTGATGTACGGCGGTTTATTCGTGTGATTCAAAATGATTCAAATGGCTCTAAGCACTATGGGACTTAACATCTGAAGTCATCAGTCCCCTAGACTTAGAACTGCTTAAACCTAACTAACCTAAGGACATCGCACACATCCATGTCCGAGGCAGGATTCGAACCTGCGACCGTAGCAGCAGCGCCGTTCCGGACTGAAGCGCCTAGAACCGCTCGGCCACCGCGGCCGGGTATTCGTGTGGTAATTTTTGTTCTGCAGTAATGAAGATCCACACTAACGCGTCCTCGGAAGCTGATATTCTTGTGTAACCTACAGTACGGTATAATCCAAGCGCCATGTGCCGATTACCCCATGTTCAAAGCCGGTAAACTCAAGAAGTGCTTTGGCCCTCAATACCCGCGTTAACCAAAGTCGTGCTCTGGTCATTACTACACCCGACTACAACAGGCTTCCACCAGCTTTTGGCCGCTTAATTTATGGAGTTTGTGCCGGGAAAACAACAGGGTGGCAAATACTGAATTGTTGTTGTTGTTGTGGTCTTCAGTCCTGAGACTGGTTTGATGCAGCTCTCCATGCTACTCTATCCTGTGCAAGCTTCTTCATCTCCCAGTAGCTACTGCAACCAACATCCTTCTGAATCTGCTTAGTGTATCGATCTCTTGGTCTCCCTCTACGATTTTTACCCTCCACGCTGCCCTCCAATGCTAAATTTGTGATCCCTTGATGCCTCAAAACATATCCTACCAACCGATCCCTTCTTCTAGTCAAGTTGTGCCACAAACTTCTCCCCAATCCTATTCAATGCCTCCTCATTAGTTACGTGATCTATCCACCTTATCTTCAGCATTCTTCTGTAGCACCACATTTCGAAAGCTTCTATTCTCTTCTTGTCCAAACTATTTATCGTCCATGTTTCACTTCCATACATGGCTACACTCCATACAAATACTTTCACAAACGACTTCCTGACACTTAAATCTATACTCGATGTTAACAAATTTCTCTTCTTCAGAAACGCTTCCCTTGCCATTGCCAGTCTACATTTTATATCCTCTCTACTTCGACCATCATCAGTTATTTTACTCCCTAAATAGCAAAACTCCTTTACTACTTTAAGTGTCTCATTTCCTAATCTAATCACCTCAGCATCACCCGATTTAATTTGACTACATCCCATTATCCTCGTTTTGCTTTTGTTGATGTTCATCTTATATCCTCCTTTCAAGACACTGTCCATTCCGTTCAACTGCTCTTCCAAGTCCTTTGCTGTCTCTGGACAGAATTACAATGTCATCGGCGAACCTCAAAGTTTTTACTTCTTATCCATGAATTTTAATACCGACTCCGAATTTTTCTTTTGTTTCCTTTACTGCTTGCTCAATATACAGATTGAATAACATCGGGGAGAGGCTACAACCCTGTCTCACTCCTTTCCCAACCACTGCATCCCTTTCTGAATTATGTGGAATAAAATCGTCATAGCCTCTGAACGATTTGAGTTAGGATGCTCAAACTGCACGCTTGGCCTCGGCGCATGATCGAAATTAGTATGCGCATGCACATGGTTTGAGTTAGCGATGAAGCCCGCTTTCATTTGGATTGGCTCGTCAAGAAACAAAATTGGCGTATTTGGAGGACTGAGAATCCCCATTAGCGATCGAGAAGTTTCTTCATCGTCAACGGGTGACTGGTGAGTAATGTCCAGTCACGAAATAATCGGTGCGATATTTCTTGATGGCACGATGACTACCGAAGGTTCTGTAAGATGATTTCTTCCCAATTATCCGAAGTGACCGTGATTTCGACAAGACGGGGTTCATACAAGACGTAGCTAGACGCCATCGAAGCAGGAGAGTGACGTCCTGTAGGAGCAGACTGGTGACCGCATTCTGACTCTGGGGTAACCAGATGTCACTGACATGGGCCTCGGTTGGCCGCCACATCCTCCGGATCTGAACACATGCAGCTCCTTTTTGTTGGGCAAGATTAGACAAGGTAAACAGCAACAACAATCGCTGAGCTGAAAACAGCCATTCAGGAGCGCATCGATAGCATCGATGTTCCGACACTTCAGCGGGTTATGCAGAATTTCGCAATTCGCCTGCGCCACCACATCGCAAACGGTGGCAGGCATATCTAACATGTCATAACCTAAGTCCGAATACACTACTGGCCATTAAAATAGCTACACCAAGAAGAAATGCAGATGATAAACGGGTATTCATTGGACAAATGTATTATACTAGAACCGACATGTGATTACATTTTCACGCAATTTGGGTGCACAGATCCTGAGAAATCAGTACCCAGAACAACCACCTCTGGCCGTAATAACTGCCTTGATACGCCTGGACATTGAGTCAAACAGAGCTAGGATGGCACGTACAGGTACAGCTGTCCCTGCAGCTTCAACACGATACCACAGTTCATCAAGAGTAGTGACTGGCGTATTGTGATGAGCCAGTTGCTCGGCCACCATTTACCAGACGTTTTCAGTTGGTGAGAGATCTGGAGAATGTGCTGGCCAGGGTAGCAATCGAACATTTTCTGTATCCAGAAAGGTCCGTACAGGACCTGCAACATGCGGTCGTGCATTATCCTGCTGAAATGTAGGGTTTCGCTGGGATCGAATGAAAGGTGGAGCCACGAGTCGTAACACATCTGAAATGTAACGTCCACTGTTCAAAGCGCCGTCAATGCGAACAAGAGGTGACCGAGACGTGTAACCAATGGCACCCCATACCATCACGCCGGGTGATACGCCAGTATGACGAATACACGCTTCCAATGTGCGTTCACCGCGATGTCGCCAAACACGGATGTGACCATCATGATGCAGTAAACAGAACCTGGATTCATCCAAAAAAATTACGTTTTGCCATTTGTGCACCTAGGTTCGTCGTTGAGTACACCATCGCAGGCGCTCCTGTCTGTGATACAGCGTCAAGAGTAGCCGCAGTCATGCTCTCCGAGCTGATAGTCCATGCTGCTGCAAACGTCGTCGAACTGTTCGTGCAGATGGTTGTCGTCTTGCAAACTTCCCCATCTGTTAACTCAGGGATCGAGACGTGGCTGCACGATCCGTTACAGCCATGCGGATAAGATGCCTGTCATCTCGACTGCTAGTGATACGAGGCCGTTGGGATCCAGCACGGCGTTCCGTATTACCCTGCTGTATTACCCTGCTGGACCCACCGATTCCATATTCTGCTAACAGTCATTGGATCTCGACCAACGTGAGCAGCAATGTCGCGATACGATAAACCGTAATCGTGATAGGCTACAATCCGACCTTTATCAAAGTCGGAAACGTGATGGTACGCATTTCTCCTCCTTACACGAGGCATCACAACAACGTTTCACCAGGCAACGCCGGTCAACTGCTGTTTGTGTATGAGAAATCGGTTGGAAACTTTCCTCATGTCAGCACGCTGCAGGTGTCGCCACCAGCGCCAACCTTGTGTGAATGCTCTGAAAAGCTACTCATTTGCATATCACAGCATCTTCTTGCTGTCGGTTAAATTTCGCGTCTGTAGCACGTCATCTTCGTGGTGTAGCAATTTTAATGGCCAGTAGTGTACTTGTAGCGATGTTTACATGTTGAATAAAGTGTATGCACGACGTAGTTCGTAACTAATTTACGTTTTTTTCCATGTATCTCAGTAATTGTCACTTTCTAATATAGTTATTGGTACAGACACAATTACGTTTCAGAACGCTGAAAATTTTTACCGATGACCAGAGAACAGTTTCCCATCAGTAACTTTGGCGTACAGGCCACGTGGCTACTGTATTCAAGAATGCTAATAATGAAAGAGCTGCTATAAGGTCGCAGAGATAGAATCCAAAGAGCATGACAAATTATTTTATTCATTAGCATTTTATTTGCTACATCACTGGAGTGGGGACAATGGAAAAACCAAGAAGTATATGATATCATAGGGGAGCTGGGCATAGGATTTCAAAGATCTTGAGAAGCAAGTGGGTTGGTCATGTGCCAAGTGTTCTAAAACACATGCCGCCGTAGATGATTCATCCGTTTTCAGAGGTTTGTATTTTCCAAAGTATTCCATGAAGAAGTGTAACTGATGCAGTAATAGAACAGTAAGGTCACCAAGTTTGCATTTTGGCCTCTACAAATGTTCCACGAGTGCTCCTCCGGTCACACGATACACGTTCAGCCTGCAGTCAAGTTCGTTCCATACCTGATCAAGCAAAATCCTACCAATGACCATCACAGTAGTATTTATGCGTTCTCTGAGCTCTTCCAGCGTTCTTCGCAGCGAGGGTACGCCAACACGGTCCTTAATTCTCTCAACGGAAAAGCTCACAAGGAATTATGTCAGGCAACCTTGTGGGGGTAGGAAGGGGGTGGCAAGTGAGCGGAGTGACATCATATTTATCACTATGCACCATCCAGCGATGCCAAAGTTCATCCTTTAGGTAGCGGCGAAAGTGGATGATCCAAAGAGGGGATACTCCGTCTTGTTCGAAGGTGAAATTCACGGAATCAGCAGCTAGTTGTACAAACTTCTGCACGTAAATAGCGTGGCAGCTGTAGGTTTGTACGTAAAATTCAGATATTTTACTCATGTATCTAATGAAGAATGGAGACTGCTATATAACAGTATATTTATTCAGCATTTTTGGATTGTACAATTTTTTTCACATATGACCGCTAATGTATCCTAGTTGCCTGTAAACCGTCAGTGTAGGTCTCAATAGTCTCACTATGCCAAAGTAATACTAGCAGTCTTCGGCTATTGTACTGTCGTTATTTTGTCGAAAGCTGACATTTTGAGATCGTGGCTGTTTTTTAAAAAAATACATGTTGCTTCTTACAAAAAAGAAAACATAATGGTTTTTATTTGCACAAATAGCTCCGTTACTGGTTTCTAACCAACGAGTTCATCTTCAGACGAATTTTCTCGTCTAGAGCAATATTTTTTCTGTTTACGTAAGTTTTCTTTGCCCATGGCTGTGTCAGTTTAGACATATAGTTCCACAAGTTATTATTCTCTTTGAATCTCCGATGTTTCAGTTACGTGATGGAATATGACAGGATGTAGCTCATGCTCGTTTAAATCTGCAGCAAGGGTTTACGGCAGGTCGTAACATTTGTTCTTTTCCTCCAAATCTTATCTGCTTGCCTACAGTACGTTACGGTCCTTCATTAACCCGTGTAAACAAGAGAGCACTCACACTCTCGAGAGATCTTGGTAGGTGGCTCCAATTAGTGTCTGGCGTAATTGGATGTTGAGACGTCCTTGACGTTTCTATGATGTAAGTCTCGCTGGGGATTCCTGCATACACTTTTTCAAATCGCCTCATTTTCTTCTAGCTGCTTGGAAGTGACTGCCAACATATTTCCACGATAAAATTCCTCAGGAAATATTTCTTGACATCGTAGTTCAAACACAAACCATCTTAAGAAATGTCTCACGTTCTCGTCATGTATAATTAAGGAACTTTCGTTTTGTACTTAAATCACCTAGTTGGGTCATTACAATGTGTGTTCATAAACATTCACTTTCATGAGTAAACGGTTAAAATGTTTTATAACGACATCCACAAAAAATACGTGTTCAAGAAAGATTTTAGGTACCATACTATGTAATTACTTGGCAACTTCGTGCTTTATTCATCTATATCAACATAATATAATTCCTATCTTAATGTTGGCAAATCTCATAAGAGTTTCCGCTGGCGTCTGGAGCTGCTCTTTCGTAGCATATACTCATACCAAATCATTCTAAGCGAGTTACAAAACATACATACTGAAACCCAAACTCCGCGTGCCGAATTTTGTACTTAGTTAAAGGAATATTGATGAGTACTTTGGGATAAGGGAACTACGATGTCGGGGAGCCTGTTACAGAATAATAATGTAATTATGATTTATTCACTGTGTTACCTCAATTACCGATGTTACTCGCAAAATATCGTCACAATAGTGAAAAATTCTGTAAACTTACATCACAATAGAAAGAATGAAGCAACGATGCCTAGACGCGACACCTATGGGACGTTGTTGCATTGAAGTGGGAGCAGCTCAGCATTGTGTCGTAGTAACGCTCTTCGATTGAATCAGGGAACTCATGCATGAAGATCAGCGAACACGTCATCAATAAACCTATCCATATTTTTACGTGTCACGGTATACATAAGACTAACACTGCCAGAAAGGCAACAGGAAACGGAACTGAGTGGTAGTAACTGCAAACTCGAGGAAACACATTCCGAAATCAGATACTGGGTTGTAAGGGGTACCCAGGAGCAGATATCGACTCAGATCACAATAAAGTAGTGATGAGGAGTAGGTTGAAGTTCAAGAGATTAGTCAGGAAGAATCAATACGCGAAGGAATGGGATACGGAGGTTCTACGAAATGACGAGATACGCTTTAAGTTCTCTAAGGCTGTAGATACAGGGACAAGGAATAGCTCAGTAGGAAGTAAAGTTGAAGAGGAATGAACATCTCTGAAAAGCAGTCACGGAAGTTGGAAAGAAAAACATGGGTACAAAGAAGGCAACTGTGAAGAAACCATGGGTAACAGAAGAAGTACTTCAGCTGATCGATGAGAGAAGGAAGTAGAAAAACGTTTTGGGATATTTTGGAATACAGGAATACAAGTCGCTAAGGAATATAATAAATAGCAAGTGTAGCGAAGCTAAGACGAAATGGCTGCATGAAAAAAGTGAAGAAACTGAAAAATAAATGATTGTCGGTAGGACTGACTCAGGATATAGGAAATTAAAATCAAACTTCGGTGAAATTAAAAGCTAGGATGGTAACTTTAAGAGTGCAGCGGGAATTCCACTATTAAATGCAGAAGAGAGAGCGGAGAGGTGGAAAGGGTAAATTGAAGATCTCTTTAAGGGGAAGATTTGTATGATGTGATAGAAGAAGAAACAGGAGTCGATTTACAAGATATAGGTGATCCAGTATTAGAATCAGAATTTAAGAGAGCCGTGGAGGACCTTAGATAGAATAAGGTAGAACGGATAGATAATATTCCCTCAGAATTTCTAAAATCATTGGGGGAAGTGGCAACAAAACGACTATTCACTTTGGTGTGTAGAATGTATGAGTCTGGCGGCGAACCATCTGACTTTCGAAAAAATATCACCCACACAATTCCGAAGACTGAAGAAGCTCACAAGTGTGAGAATTATCGCACATTCAACTTAACAGCTCATGTATCCAAGTTGCCGACAAGAATAATGTACAGAAGAATGGAAAAGAAAATTGAACATGAGTTAGATAACGATCAGTTTGGCTTTAGGAAAAGTAAAGGCACGAGAGAGGCAATTCTGACGTAGCGGCTGATAATGAAAGCAAGTCTAAAGAAAAATCAAGACACGTTAATAGGATTTGTCGACCTGGAAAAAGCGTTCGACAATATAAAATGGTACAAGATGTTTGAAAGTAAGAGAAAAATACGAGCAAGCTGTAGGAGAGACATGTAATGCACAATATGTACAAGAGCCAAGAGAGACTAATAAGAGTGGACGACCAAGAACGAGGTGCTTGGATTAAGAATGATGTAAGGGAGGGATGTCTTCTTTCGCCCCTACTGTTCAGAAGCAATGACGAATATAAAAGGAAGTTTCAAGAATGGAATTAAAATGAAAGATGAAACGATGTAAATGTTAAGATTCGCTGATGACATTGGTATACGTGGCGAAAGTGAAAAAGAGTTGCAGGATCTGCTCACTGGAATGAACAGTTTAATGAGAGAGAATATGGATTAAGAGTAAATCGAAGGAAGACGAAAATAATGAGAAGTAGCAGAAATGAGAACAGCGAGAAACTTAACATCAGGATTGATCGTCACGAAGCAATGAAGTTAGGAAATTCTACTACCTAGACAGCAAAATAACCAATGACCGACAGAGCAAGGAGGATGTCGAAATCAGACTAGCACTGGCAAAAAGGCCATTCCTGGTCAAGAGAAATCAGCTAGTATTAAGCATAGGCCTTAATTCGAGGAAGAAATTTCTGAGAATGTACGTTAGGAGCACAGGACTGTATAGTAGTGAACATTTACTGTGGGAAAACGGGAATAGAAGAGAATCGAAGCATTTGAAAAAATGGTTCAAATGGCTCTGAGCACTGTGGGACTCAACTTCTGAGGTCATCAGTCCCCTAGAACTTAGAACTACTTAAACCTAACTAACCTAAGGACATCACACACATCCATGCCCGAGGCAGGATTCGAACGTGCGACCGTAGCGGTCTCGCGGTTCCAGACTGTAGCGCCTAGAACCGCACGGCCACTCCGGCCGGCCGAAGCATTTGAGATGTGGTGTTAGACGAATGTTGAAAATTAGGGGACTGTTAAGGTAAGGAATAAGGATGCTCTGTGCAGAAACGGAGAGGAAATAAATATGTGGAAAACACTGAAAGGGACGATAGGACAACTGATAAGACATCTCGGAATAAGTTCCTTGGTATTAGAGGGAACTGAAGAGGGCAAAACTTATAGACTAAGACAGAGATTGGAAAACATTGAGCAAATAATTGAGAACGTAGCTACTCTGGGATGAAGAGGTTGGCACAGAAGCAAGATAAAGGGCTTAACAGGTATACGTCCAGATATTTTTATATCTGGTACCTAAAGATGTACACACACCAGTGTGCTGGTTGTTTCTTCTCTGCAGAGAATAGTCTTCCCACAATCACGTCACAAACTTTACAACCTGGTGTTTTCTGTATGGTCATACCTGGTCTGCAAAGTGGACTACGCCTTTCAGCATAGATTACCAATGGCGTGTCCAAGTGTCCACGCTTCAATACGTGCTGCTCAGGGTAAAATAAATATTGGATCAAATGGCTCTGAGCACTATGGGACTTAACTTTTGAGGTCATCAGTCCCCTAGAACTTAGAACTACTTAAACCTAACCAACCCAAGGACATCACACACATTCGTACCTGCGACTGTAGCAACAGTTGAAGAGGGTCGTAATGTGTATTAGGCAGACATCTATCCAGACCATCACTCAGGAATTTCAAACTGCATCAGGATCCACTGCATGTGCTATGACAGACGAGAGATAAGAAAACTTGGATTTCATAGTCGAGCTGCTGCTCATAAGCCACACATCACGCTGGTAAATGCCAAATTACGCCTATCTTGGTGTAAGAAGCGCAAACATTGGACGATTGAACAGTGGAGAAACGTTGTGTGGAGTGACGAATCACAGTACACAATGTGGCGACCCGATGGAAGAGTGTGGGTATGGCGAATTATCGGTGAACGTCTTCTGCCAACGTGTGTAGTGCCAATAGTAAAATTTGGAGGCGGTGGTGTTATGGTGAGGTCGTGTTTTTCATGGAGGGGGCTTACACCCCTTACACATGCACAGGCCTACATTAATGTTTTAAGAACCTTCTTGCTTCCCCCTGTTGAAGAGCAATTCGGGGATGGCGACTGCATCTTTCAACACTATAGAGCACCTGTTCATAATGCACGGCCTATGGCGGAGTGGTTACACGACAGTAACATCGCTGTAATGTACTGGCCTGCACAGTCTTGAACTGAATCCTACAGAACACCTTTGGGATGTTTTGGAACGCCGAGTTTGTGCCACGCCACACCGACCTACGATACCTCTCCTCAGTGCAGCACTCCGTGAAGAATGGGTTGCCATTCCCCAAGAAACCGTCCAGCACCTGACTGAACGTATGCCTGCGAGAGTGGAAGTTGTCATCAAGGCCAACACCATACTGAATTCCAACTTTACCGACGGAGGGCGCCACCAGTTTATAAGTAAATTTCAGCCAGGTGTCTGGATACTTTTTATCACATACTGTTTTATTAACTACCATTGAAGAACAACAAATGACATCAAGAACAATGAGTTTTTGATGAGTCCTCAAAGTGACTTGAAACGACACGCTTTCAGAAGACGTACAAAACCAAACAAAGACGAAAATTCTTTAATCACTGTTGTTACGCTGAGAGGTGGCATGAGCCCCCTCTCATATTTCTCTGAGTAATTCGATATTAGTCTCTAATTGCATGCGGTGAAAAGTCGCTATTCCTTCACACGCGGACTTACCACACAGCGTCTCTCGTCACCCGGGTGGTCCGGTGACATGCGGGCTCTGCTGATCTTGAAAGGGTTAAGCCGACGGGTGTGAGGGAGCCGAGTGGATGCTTTCCAGACGCCGACATTGTCATAAGAGTGGCGGCGGCACGCCCACAGGGGCCTGATGGAGCGGCTGGACTTCGCAGAAAGTTAGTGAAAATCGTTTCTGGCGGGCTACCAGCGAGGCGTGGGAAAGACTTGTGTTCCCAGGCAGTCTTGGCGGGCAAATTCCAGCGTTTTCTGCAAAATCGTAACTGTGATTGGCTTGCTCAGGGCATAGCTCCGTGACGTAGCAAAATCGGCGCAGAAATTGGCGCCAAGGATCTCCATTGGTGGAAAGGTAGTGCTTCGGCAATAGAGTGGACTTTTCCGCCGGTTTTAGAGTTGCTGATTGGAACGTTTAATCACGGCCACTGTCGTGCTGGCGGGAATGTTCTGTGTTCGGTTTGTACGGGTGCTCTTGTGAGAGTCGGCTCTCGCCTTTCGGTTGGAGTAGGTTACAAGACTGAGCTCTCGCTGGTCTGGACAGCCTGCCTTCCATTGGCTGTATAATATACTTTTATTTGATTGTAACTGTTTAACGAAGTTGCTGAAGTTTCGACTTCAATGTAACTTTCCGAGTACAGTTGGCAATTGAGCGTTCTGCGTATAAGCGGCCTATGTTGTCTGTCTTGGGCAGTTTTGGCTAAAGTTGACTGTATCAGAGTTACTGTGTGACTTCGCTTGTTAAAATCAATCACTCTACCATCAGTGATTGTGTGGCGGGCCTCCGTCTCTCTCAGAGGCGCATTTGTATTGCTAGGAAGTCTTAAGTCTGGAACAACCCAACCAGGATAATTTGTTTCGGACTATACTCGTGACATTATCAGCACCACGACTGGACGCCGAAGCAATCAGCATCGCTTCTGGTACGCCAGATCGAGTCCTTGCAGTTAAGAAGACAGCTTGGTAATGTACGGCCGCAGCACCGACAGAGTAGGGAATTGTGCTCTGTGATATTCAGAGCTCAGCAGAGCGCGCCTGTTTCCGTCTTTTCTTATGTGGTTCTGTCTTGGGTGTTCATTGTCTGAGTTCTCACTACTGTAACAGCAATTAATGTTGGGTTGGCTGGGTGTTTCTCTTAAGATTTTAGTTGCAAGGAATTGGCTCCACATACCACTTGGTCATAAACGTCACAAGCTAGTTCACGGACAACTTCACCTTCACAGTATTTATTTGAGTATCCAATTTGACGTATTGTAAATGTCTCATGTGTTGTGTTTATTATTTTGCGTTTAGTCATAATAAATCAAATTGTTATTTTGGACAGAACTTTCATTCTCTGGATCGGTAGAGAAACCCTTTCATTTCCCACAAAGTTAATGAAATTTATTTATCAAATTAAATTATTGCAGGTGCCAAACACTTTTCTACTCCACTTGCATGGTCAATTAGAGTCAGTTCGCACATTTCTTCTTAATCCGTGTGCAACAGCAAAAGTCGGAATTAGAAAAGGGGGGGCTTAGAGCATCATTTCCTTATGAAGATTCTAGAAGAATTTAGTGATAGATACACTGCTAGCCCCGGCACCTCTCAACGCTTCCCACAATTTCTTCACGATAAATCTCAATAACGATGCTTTTGAGCGATCATCGCTTTGCTGGTGCTTTGGTACAGAATACACAGACAGGAAAAAATAGCAGTATCAAGAAGGAGTTGTGGACATAAACGAAAGTCTACATCTAAAAGTTGATGTCTGTTCAGATTTGGCCCAAGTCGCTTAAGAGTGGCGCTAGTAGTGCCACTATGAGGATGCAAATCAGGCTTGCTTTAAACACCCACTGTAACAGTGTTGATAGTTATCTTTGAGATTGGACTTAATAAGTTAGTGTTAGTCAAGAATGACCGGTTCCCGTCAGATCAACTATGTTAAGCGCTGTCGGGCGTGGCCGGCACATGGATGGGTGACCATTCGGACCGCCATGCGCTGTTGCCATTTTTCGACGTGCACTCAGCCTCGTGATGCTCCGCAAGCCACCCAACGGTGTGTGGCGGAGGGCACTTTACGTGCCACTGCCATTACCTCCCTTTCCTGTTCCAGTCGCGTATGGATCGCGGGAAGAACGACTGCCGGAAAGCCTCTGTGCGCGCTCGAGTCTCTCTAATTTTACATTCGTGATCTCCTCGGGAGGTGTAAGTAGGGGGAAGCAATATATTCGATACCTCATCCAGAAACGCACACTCTCGAAACCTGGACAGCAAGCTACACCACTATGCAGAGCGCCTCTCTTGCAGAGTCTGCCACTTGAGTTTGCTAAACATCTCCATAGCGCTATCACGCTTACCAAATAATCCTGTGACGAAACGCACCGCTCTTCTTTGGATCTTCTCTATCTCCTCCGTCAACCCGATCTGGTACAGATCCCACACTGATGAGCAATACTCAAGTATAGGTCGAACGAGTGTTTTGTAAGCCACCTGCTTTGTTGATGGACTAAATTTTCTAAGGACTCTCCCAATGAATCTCAACCTGGTACCCGCCTTACCAACAATTAATTTTATGTGATCATTCCACTTCAAATCGTTCCGCACGCATACTCCCAGATATTTTACAGAAGTAACTGCTACCAGTGTTTGTTCCGCTATCATATAATCATACAATAAAGGATCCTTCTTTCTATGTATTCGCAATACATTACACTTATCTATGTTAAGGGACAGTTGCCACTCCCTGCACCAAGTGCCTATCTGCTGCAGATCTTCCTGCATTTAGCTACAATTTTCTAGTGCTGCAACTTCTCTGTATACTACAGCATCATCCGCGAAAAGCGTCATGGAACTTCCGACACTATCTACTAGGTCATTTATACATATCGTGAAAAGCAATGGTCCCATAACACTCCCCTGTGGCACGCCAGAGGTTACTTTAACGTCTGCAGACGTCTCTCCATTGATAACAACATGCTGTGTTCTGTTTGCTAAAAACTCTTCAATCCAGCCACACAGCTGGTCTGATATTCAGTTGGCCACCCCCGCCGGCGGTTGATTTAAATTGAAATGGTAGTACGTTTCTTTAATAGAACAGAGATGGACCACATTAAGTTGAAGACAATATTATTTCCCTAGCATTACTGTGTACAATGAAAAATGCGCAATTGGGTACACAACTAGCTGCATGTTTAGAAAAGTAATAACATTACAAAATATATTCTTTGTTTTTATTAAATATTGTAAACTAAAAATGGAGAGTGATGAATAGTAGTTAGAAATCTGAACACATAACTGATAATTTGCTCTCGATACCAAATGTAGATATTGAGGTTCGGAATGTATTCTAACTCTACGATACTTCGCAGTTAGCGTTCGCAACAGAACTCTGCTTATGTAACCTTTTTCCAAATCTGATGTCAGTCTATTAAATCGTCTCGAAAATCGTCCTCTTTCCTCAGTCACTTCAGCGAGCATCTCAAAATGCATTCTCTATCCAGCACGTCGGCCATCAAAGCTCCTCGCTTCCCGACTATTCAACTCTCTCTTTCTCTCTCTCTCTCTCATTTATATATAATCTCAGCTGACTCTCTCTGTGTCGTCGGTTACTCCTAACACAATCTCTGATAGCCAAAGAGTAACGCATCATTCATTGTTCAGGCATGTGAAGACTCTCACAACGGCAAACATTCGAAGCAAAACTGCCGTTTCTCGTGATAATAAGCCTATCGAAGCTTACATATTAGCTTTTTCAGGAACCGTTATACCTCTAAGATCACCTCGTTGTCATTCTGGGAACGCTTCTCGCACGATGGTTTCTTCATCTGATGAAAGAAGCGAAACTGGATGCGATGTCAGGAGAAGATGGCGGGTCAAGTAAAAAATCTGACAGCTCAAAGAAGCGGTATATGTGACAGTGTTCTGTGCAGGATGAGGTGAGCTAAATCCACGTGTTTCCGCTGCTTTCTTTTCATTTATGTCTCGAGCCATAGTGACACACTCAGCACTGGACGGTGGTGATTAGATGCCTGAATAAGTCATCTGGATTGTCCTGACACGACTGCAATGTTTCCGCCACCTTCTCGATCTGTTGAGGTTTTTGAATGTATGTGATCAGTCCCAAGACCAGATGTCGACAGCCTTTCTCATGTTCAAAGTGCTGTGTAATACACTCCTGGAAATGGAAAAAAGAACACATTGACACCGGTGTGTCAGACCCACCATACTTGCTCCGGACACTGCGAGAGGGCTGTACAAGCAATGATCACACGCACGGCACAGCGGACACACCAGGAACCGCGGTGTTGGCCGTCGAATAGCGCTAGCTGCGCAGCATTTGTGCACCGCCGCCGTCAGTGTCAGCCAGTTTGCCGTGGCATACGGAGCTCCATCGCAGTCTTTAACACTGGTAGCATGCCGCGACAGCGTGGACGTGAACCGTATGTGCAGTTGACGGACTTTGAGCGAGGGCGTATAGTGGGCATGCGGGAGGCCGGGTGGACGTACCGCCGAATTGCTCAACACGTGGGGCGTGAGGTCTCCACAGTACATCGATGTTGTCGCCAGTGGTCGGCGGAAGGTGCACGTGCCCGTCGACCTGGGACCGGACCGCAGCGACGCACGGATGCACGCCAAGACCGTAGGATCCTACGCAGTGCCGTAGGGGACCGCACCGCCACTTCCCAGCAAATTAGGGACACTGTTGCTCCTGGGGTATCGGCGAGGACCATTCGCAACCGTCTCCCGCACATCGTTAGGCCGTCTTCCGCTCACGCCCCAACATCGTGCAGCCCGCCTCCAGTGGTGTCGCGACAGGCGTGAATGGAGGGACGAATGGAGACGTGTCGTCTTCAGCGATGAGAGTCGCTTCTGCCTTGGTGCCAATGATGGTCGTATGCGTGTTTGGCGCCGTGCAGGTGAGCGCCACAATCAGGACTGCATACGACTGAGGCACACAGGGCCAACACCCGGCATCATGGTGTGGGGAGCGATCTCCTACACTGGCCGTACACCACTGGTGATCGTCGAGGGGCACTGAATAGTGCACGCTACATCCAAACCGTAATCGAACCCATCGTTCTACCATTCCTAGACCGGCAAGGGAACTTGCTGTTCCAACAGGACAATGCACGTCCGCATGTATCCCGTGCCACCCAACGTGCTCTAGAAGGTGTAAGTCAACTACCCTGGCCAGCAAGATCTCCGGATCTGTCCCCCATTGAGCATGTTTGGGACTGGATGAAGCGTCGTCTCACGCGGTCTGCACGTCCGGCACGAACGCTGGTCCAACTGAGGCGCCAGGTGGAAATGGCATGGCAAGCCGTTCCACAGGACTACATCCAGCATCTCTACGATCGTCTCCATGGGAGAATAGCAGCCTGCATTGCTGCGAAAGGTGGATATACACTGTACTAGTGCCGACATTGTGCATGCTCTGTTGCCTGTGTCTATGTGCCTGTGGTTCTGTCAGTGTGATCATGTGATGTATCTGACCCCAGGAATGTGTCAATAAAGTTTCCCCTTCCTGGGACAATGAATTCACGGTGTTCTTATTTCAATTTCCAGGAGTGTATGTTTAATACTGATTGATGAAATTTTCACTTTCGGTATCCCACTGTCGACTGCGATACGCCAGTCTTCGAGCAGCAGGGTTTCCATTTTTCTTGTAATCCGCAATTCTTCACAGGGATTGATCTACTACTCCCATATTCTTCATTCAGATATGTTTGACCTCAAAGGAAACGTCTGCGCCACCTAACCACTACGTCATAACATGACAGTGCGTTGCTACCATGCATCATGGATTGTTGCTGAGTTGTTGACCTTCAGAACGTAGCAAATTAAAAACTACATCATACTCCCACTTACCAATGGTCTGATGTTTTGGTCCTCTAGCGGCGTGCTGTGTTACTATGCCTCCGTATTTCAGTATGTTCCAAGACTGCACACATTCAGTCTTACCTGCAAACAAACAATCAATGATATACAGACCTTATGTTTTCCATGTGTTGATTAAGACTCCCTCTCATGATATCAGAACAGAATAAAATGTGGCAGATATTAAAGGAGTCGATACATGAGTATTTTTTTCCTTTATTGAATTTCTGTTCCCCCCGAAGGGGGCGGGCTGGCAGCAGCTTAGTGCGCTGCTCTTCAGCCTATAGAATTTTTAAAACATAAGAATAAGATAAGAAACACTAAAAGCAGGCGATAAAACGGTGACTTAAATTATAAATGGCGGAAAATTGTGGAAAGTTAAAACATAAAACAAAGGATTGGCGATGCTAATAAAATACACAGGAAGCAGACACGTAAAATAGCAGCCAGACAATTAAAAAACAGGGCGACAGTCTGTTTTCTGTTCGCAAGAGATATAAAAATCACACCCAGCGAAAGTGTGATTTCCGTTCGCAACACTTTGGAAAAGACGCACAACACTGAACACTCACTGGAAACACTGCACTAAAACGTCGGCACGAAGATGACACACCACAGCCAAGGGCAGATGGGGGGGGGGGGGGGGACTGGACAGATGAGGGGAAAAAAGTGGGGAGGAGAGGAAAAACGAAGCGGGGTGGAACTGACGGAGGGAGAGGACCCATAAGGGGGGCAGGGCAGATGCGGGAGGGAGTGGGGAAAGGCAGAGGGGGGGATGTGCAAAAGGACTCAGGGGAGAAAGGGGAGGCAGAGAGAGGGTAGGCAGGGAAAAAAACAGGATGCAAAAGGGGGGGGAGAGGGAGCCCAGCAATAGGACAGAGGTAGGAAGGGGGGCGGTGAGGATCAGAGTTGATATGAGGGATGAATCGAGGGAGAGAGGGCATCGTCCGGGAGGGAGATTCGGTGGAAGCCACCTTGGGAAAGGAGATGAAGGGTGTAGAGATAGAGGGTACAGGGGACACAAAGGTGAAGGCACGGCAGAGGGCGGGGGTTGGTGAGGAGAGGAACAATCAGGGGGTGAGGGGGATCAAGGTGGCGGGAGGTGTAGAGTATGCAGATATGTTTGAGGAATAGGAGCAGATGGTGGAAAGGAATCATGTTGTAGAGGATCTGCGTGGGTGACGGGAGGCATGTACGGAAGGCGAGGAGGTGTGCATAGCGCTCGAGGATCTGGAGGGACTTATAGAATTTGGGGGGGGGGTGACTATCCAGGCAGGACTGGCATAACAGAGGATGGGACAGATTAAGGATTTGTAGGTGTAGGTGATAGTAGAGGGCTTCAACCCCCATCGTTGGATACATGAGTTAACTCGATGAGAAGTGGAACATAACGAAGTTGGTTGACAGGGTGGGAAGTGAATTTCAGTTGCAGTGACGAAGCAGCGTTTTGTACGGTACTCTGGAGCTGCAGTTGCAGTGTATCGCAGAGCTGCAGAAACGCAGTTCCACAAAAACAAAAAAGTAATGTCTAGGTAACTTTATTTTGTTGGTGATGCTTTTTAAAACTGCTGCATACACAGTCGTATGGTACACAGCGATACATCACCAGAGGGCACCACAGAGCACGAAATCTTCACACCGGACGCAACTCAGTTCTGATCTGTCGTGTCACAGGTAGTACTCAAAAACTGGAGCCTACTTATATTTCCGTCAAGCTACCTGCAAAGTGTGTCCGCTCCTTAAGGCTATAGTGATGTCAGCTCCCCGACAGGGCGCTGATAACTGGAACTACTCTCCTCTTCCGCAAAACAGAGCGCAGATAGAGTATTCCGCCTGTTGTGGATAAATGCGGACGCGCAGGTGCACTCAGCAATTTCCTGCCGCATATATTTCCAGCGACCGTTCCATACTAAGGTTCGAGTTGCTCATTACAACAGTTGCTGCCATTATAGCTAGTTACAACAAACGAGTGATGGTCAGACAGTTAATTCCGAGTGTCAAAGTCATGTTCATATTGAGAGACTGTGTTAGATAACTCTTAGCTACTGCAGTCCAGGCTGAAATTGCACTACTTAGGTAGTTATCTTTAAATATATTGGTTTATACCAGCGTATAGAACTGTGACTATAGCGTCACACTATTCATCACTCAAGGCTGGGTAACCGAGCGAGGGTTGCAGTGGTTAGCACACTGTACTCACACTCTGGAGGACAGTGGTTCAAATCCGTGTCCGGCCATCCACATTAGATTTTCAGCGAGTTGGTAACGCCGGAAATGCATATCTTCCTATTTCTATCTATTGTACTATAAATTTTTTTCCTTATTTTGTTACCTGAAGATATGACATGTCTGTGTCGATGTATAATTGATTTGTTTTGTAAATATTATCTGTATTTTTACGCTGGGTCTTGCCTAGGGAAAACTATGCTATCGAACGATTACATCGATAGCTCGTGTGGAGAACCAAAGTGTTTAGCATCTTTGGTAGTGTGAACTCTGCCGCGTGGAGCGCGGGCAGAGCAGAGGAGTCTGGCTGGAGGAGGGCAGTGGAGCAGGTGTGTTGTGTGACGCTCCCGCGAGTTGCCGCGCTTTCGGGGTTTGGCAGCATGTAATTGCGCTCGACTTGCTATAATAGTTTCTGATACGGTGTCGCGGACGGGAAGCATTAGCTGGCGCACATCAAGAGCCCGTTTCGCCCGGTGACCGTGTCGAGAAGAAGGCGCGCCAACATCCAGCTTGTGCAACAGCAATGAGTAATAACCTTTCTTTTTCAGTTACTATAGTAATTGTCCTTAGGACTGGCGACCGTAATTTCCCCAAATCTCAAATATCTAATTACCGCTAGTTAATTGTTAACGTAACGGCCGCACATTTACTTTCTTTATTAACTTTACCCCTTTTCAAAATTAATTTCCACCAGTTTCATTTGCATTTTTCCTTTCATTTAGATGTAATTCTTTCCTCCCTCTTTACCGACAGATTAACTTCGGTGAAGATTGCTTTTCCCGAATTTCCATTAGGTACACGCGGTTTAATTTTTCACTGTCATTAAGGTCGATAAGTGAGGAGGAGGTAACAAGTTCCCTAAATCGCTCCAAGCAAATGCGGGGATGGTTCCCTTGAAACGACACAATGGATTTCCTTCCCTTCCTTCAAACAATCCGAAGTTGTGCTCCATCTTTAATGACATCGATGCCGGGGGACGTTAAACGCTAATCTACCTGAAATTTCCTGGAAGATTAAAACTGTGTGCCGGACCGGACTCGAATTCGGGACCTTTGCCTCTAGGGGGCAAGCGAAAGGAAATGGTCCCGAGTTCGAGTCTCGGTCCGTTACACAGTTTTAATCTGGCAGGAAGTTTTATATCAGCGCATACTGCAAAGTGAAAACCTGATTCTGGATAACCTACCTGTTTCGAAAAGATAAGACCGATTCAGCTGCAAGTCCTTTATTCATAGGCGTAACTGGCCTCATTACAAAATGACAGACAAACACTGACGTGAGTTAGCAGGGAAAAATAACTAATACGAAGAAGCGTAAAGGGGATGAACATACTCACAAAGTCAAGTCTTGTTCAGATCTAAAAAAGGGGATGGAATAACCCAGCGTTAATAATCTTTCACTAAGTACAGGACGTCAAAAATAAAGGCACATAGAACATATCTTGAATGCAGTGAATTAGTAAAAAGAAGTTCCTAATAAGGGATTACAAGGTAGAAAGATGCTACTAAATTCCACTTACAATGAGTAATAGTATCTGGTCACCTAGCAGGGTCCATATGCCGAAATGATGATCAAAGCACAGACTTCATATGATCATCTATGGATGACTTCAGAGGCAGCTGCCTTCTAATCTACTTATGTACTACTACCAAAACTGAGTACTGTGTACAAATACTTTTAATAAATGCTATTTATTTTTTATCAGTGTGTTGTAGATAAACGTTCTCTGAAGACATCCACCAGCAGGGTCCAAGACATCTGTATTGTAGTAGGGGTGTTCGCGTTCTGGTACCTGCTGTGTCGGAAATCAGACCTGTTTTGGCGAATACAACAATACCTTTATGACACAAGGAATTAATCACACTTAGCTGTTAGGGGGCACTGATCTGCATAAATAGGGAAAGTTGAAAATTTGTGCCAGACCAGCATTCGAACTCCCGTCTCCAAGTCAGTAGGCAGATGTTCTGGCCACTTTTTTCAGTGCTAATATTTGTTTACTGTTGGTTTATTTATTTTATTTATGGTTTTCTTTATGAGAAATGGATCCATCTCCGTCGCACCAGCCCGTCTTCCCGAAGACCGGTGATCGCCTTCAACATCAGCGGGAAAGAAAATCCCGCTTGATTGCGACACATCAGTAGATCAGCGATGCACGTCTTCTCGGAAGTTTGCATGAATAACCGTTGAGGGGATCTTATCTGTAAAATGGAAGAGGGATCACATGTCAGCTGTCCTTTGAATGGATGATACGGCTGTGAGAGGGACTTCGGAGAGCGCTACGGAGAAATTTAGAGAAGTGTTGTAGGTACCTTGGGTGTTTAACTACTGCACAATGTCGTTCGTTAAGGTAGTGCCAGAAATCGAGAGCTGATTTGCCACCACCACCAAACAGGCTGGAGGAAAAGCCAAACATTACTCGACTCGCCACACACAAGTCGATCTACAAAGCCATCCGGTCACAGTGGTCGTCACAAGTACACGAACTACTCTAGCAGGACTCCCGTCAGCTTATCCTCACATTACTGACTCACTGCCCCGACCATTATCCTCATTTTCGCTGATTCCGTAACAATTCGGGCGTTGTGAGCATCTGGACTGTAGGGATCGTGTGGTGTCTGTTCTTTTGACATGTTCAAAAGAGCAGAAGTACATATACACTGAAGCACAAAGGAAACTAGCATAGGTATGCGTAAGCAATGAAGGAGATACATAGACAGGCAGAATACGGCGCTGCAGTGGGCAACGCTTACATAAGACAAAAAGTGTATAGTGCAGTTGTTAAATCTGTTACTGCTGCTACAATGGCAGATTATCAAGATTTAAGTGAATTTGAACGTGGTGTAGTCAGCGCACGACCGATGGGACACAGCATCTCCGAGGTAGCGGTGAAGTGATTCTCCCGCACGACCATTTCACGAGTGTAACGTGAATATCAGAAATCAGGTAAAAGATCAAATCTCCGACGGCGCTGCGGCTGGAAAAAGATACCGCAAGCAAGGGACCAACGACGACTGAAGAGAATCGTTCAACGTGACAGAAGTGCAAGCCTTCTGAAAACTGAAGCAGATTTCGATGATGGGCCATCAACAAGTATCAGCGTGCGAACATTCAACGCAAACATCAATGACATCGCCTTTCCGAGCGTAAGGCCAAGTCTTCTACCCTTGATGGCTGCACGACACAAAGCTTTACGTCTCACCTGGGCCAATCATTAATAACTGGAAACATGTTGCCTGGTCGGACGAGTCTCGTTTCAAATAGTATCGAGCGGTATGGAGACAACCTCATGAGTCGATGGATCCTGCACGTCAGCAGGGGACTGTTGAAGCTGATGGAGGCGTGCGGCCTGTGCAGTTGGAGTGATATGGAACCACTAATACGTCTAGGGAGTAAAATAACTGATGATGGTCGAAGTAGAGAGGATATAAAACGTAGACTGGCAATGGCAAGGAAATCGTTTCTGAAGAAGAGAAATTTGTTAACATCGAGTATAGATTTAAGTGTCAGGAAGTCGTTTCTGAAAGTATTTGTATGGAGTGTAGCCATGTATGGAAGTGAAACATGGACGATAAATAGTTTGGACAAGAAGAGAATAGAAGCTTTCGAAATGTGGTGCTACACAAGAATGCTGAAGATAAGGTGGGTAGATCACGTAACTAATGAGGAGGTATTGAATAGGATTGGGGAGAAGAGAAGTTTGTGGCACAACTTGACTAGAAGAAGGGATCGGTTGGTAGGACATATTTTGAGGCATCAAGGGATCACAAATTTAGCATTGGAGGGCAGCGTGGAGGGTAAAAATCGTAGAGGGAGACCAAGAGATCAATACACTAAGCAGATTCAGAAGGATGTAGGTTGCAGTAGGTACTGGGAGATGAAGAAGCTTGCACAGGATAGAGTAGCATGGAGAGCTGCATCAAACCAGTCTCAGGACTGAAGACCACAACAACAACAACAATACGTCTAGATACGACTCTGAATCTGATCATCTGCATCCATTCGGGTCCATTGCGCATTCCGACCGACTTGGGCAGTTCCAGTAGGACAATGCGACTTTCCACACTTCCAGAATTGCTACAGAGTGGCTTCTGGAACATTCTTCTAAGTTTAAACACTGCCGCCGGCCACCAAACTCACCAGACATGAACATTATTGAGCATATCTGGGATGCCTTGCAACGCGCTGTCTAGATGAGATCTCCACCGACTCACACTCTCTTACGGATTTGTGTGTAGCCCTGCAGTTCCCTCCAGCACTACTTCAGACATTAGTCGAGTGCATGCCATGTCGTGTTGTGGCACTTCTGTGCCCTCGCGGGGTACCTACACGATATTAGGCTGGTGTACAAGTTTCTTTGGCTCTTCAGTGTACAAAAATTTCATGCTGCTTGTGTACTGCCAGTCCTGTGGCATATACAGCTTCCAAGCATCTCCTACAACTGTCGAACATCTTTTCGAGGTGGCAGATTAAAACTGTGTGCCGGACTAAGACTCGAGCTCGGAACCTTTGCCTTTCGCGGGCAAGTGCTCTACCAACTGAGCTACCCAAGCACGACTCACGCCCCGTCCTCACAGTTCTACTTCTGCCAGTACCTCTTCTCCTACCTTCCCAACTTAACAGAAGCTCTCCTGCGAACCTTGCAGAACTAGCACTCCTGAAAGAAAGGATATTGTCTCGGTCCGGCACACAATTTTAATCTGCCAGGAAGTTTCATATCAGCGCACACTCCGCTGGAGAGTGAAAATCTCATTCTGGAAACATCCCCCAGGCTGTGGCTAAGCCACGCCTCCGCAATATACTTTCTTTCAGGAGTGCTAGTTCTGCAAGGTTCGCAGGAAAGCTTCTGTTAAGTTTGGAAGGTAGGAGACGAGGTACTGGCAGAAGTAAAACTGTGAGGACGGGGCGTGAGTCGTGCTTGGGTAGCTGAGATTGTAGAGCACTTGCCCGCGAAAGGCAAAGGTCCCGATTTCGAGTCTCGGTCCGGCACACAGTTTTAATCTGCCAGGAAGTTTCATATCAGCGCACACTCCGCTGCAGAGTTTCATTCTGGAATCTTTTCGAGGTCTCCAACTCCTATGGAAGGGTCTCGATTTTTCGTAAATCTTGTTTCCATTATCAAGTTTACCGTCAGAGCCGCTTCTCTGGTACCGAAGTCACTGGCAAGTAACGCTGATCGATCTGATTAGTAAAATGGGAGTCTGGATAAAGCGTAGTTGCTAGTCGTGAGACTGGGGTCCGTCGCCGGCTGTGGGTTGCCGCCGCCTCACGTCGGCCTGACGTTCCCGTTGCCGCTGTCGCTGTCGCTGTCGCCGCCGAGCCCTCGGCACGGTCGGCAGGTCGCGACGCCAGCGCGAGGCGCGGATCGGCGCAGCGCAGTGCCGGCCGGCCGCAAAGTGGCTTCGTTACCGCGAAACATGCGCCGGCGACCGCCCGCCGCGTTATTGGACCAATTAGCGGGGCGGCCGCTCGGCGCTCGCAGCAGGTCACAGCGGGCGGCTGTGGCGGGCTCGAGTGGCGCAGGGTTCAGGCAGGGTGGTGGGTGGCGGTGGTGGGGGGAGAGGCGTAGCGCTGGCGTGAGCCGGGCGGCGGCGGTGCGCGTAAAAATAGCGGCCGACGCCCGGCGCCCACGCGCCCCGCGCTGCAGTTTTCCGAATTAACGCGCTGTTGCGGAACTCGCTGTAGCGTTACTGTTGGCGCGTCCACCTATTATAGGACCACCGAGTATCACAGCTACCGGGTGGCAAATCTCGAACTGAATTAGCAATACAGTACCTGTGTGATGAAACATTATTGTGAGAGACGTGAAGAATTTCCTGTGTTACGTGCAGTAAGGCGTACTTGTTGTTGTTGTTGTTGTTGTCTTCATTCCGAAAACTGTTTTCATCTACCTCTCCACACTATTCTGTCCTGTGGAAGACAATAACTACTGCAACTTACATCCTTTCGAATCTGCTTACTATTCTTATCTCTTGGTCTCCCTCTACGATTTTTACCCCCAACGCCTTCCTCCAGTACTAAATTTGTGTCTCAGAATAAATCCTACCACCCGATCCCTTCTTTTAGTCAAGTTGTGCCACAAATTTCTTATCCCACAACTATATTCGTAATCTATGCATCTAATGTTCAGCATTCTTCTCTAGCACCACATTTCGAAAGCTTCTACTCTCGTCTTGTCTGAACTGTTCATCGTCCATGTTTCACCTTCATAGATGGCTACACTTACCTTATTTTCTCCTTCCAAGGCAGTGTCCATTCCGTTCAACTGCTGTTCCAAGTCCTTTGCTGTCTCTGAGAGAACATAATGTCGTCGGTAAACTGCAAAGATTTTATTTCTTCTCCCTAGACTTTAATTCCTATCCAAATTTTTCCTTTGCTTCCTTCATTGCTTGCTCAATGTACTGACCAGGGATAATCTACAACCCTCTCTCACTACCATCTCAAAGACTACTTCCCTTTCACGCCCTTCGACTCTAACAACTACTATATCTATAACTAGTATAACTATAAACAACCTTTCGTTCCCTGTATTTTACTATTGCTACCATCAGAATTTGGAACAGCTGTTCCATTCAGCCACGTACAAATCTTTTCCTAAGTCTACAAATGCTATTACGATTGCCTTTTCTTAAGCTATCCTCTGAGAGAAGTCATAGGGCATCTCTTCCTCGAGTGTTTCTACATTTCTCCGGAATCTTTTAACAGTTTTTTCCATTTTTCTGTAAAGAATTCGTGTTTGTATTTTGCAACCATGACTCATTACACTGATACTTCCGTGACATTCACACCTGTCAGCAACTGGTTTCTTTGAGTTGGCATTATTACCTTCTTCTTGAAGTTTGAGGGTATTTTACCTGTCTCATACACTTTGCGCACTCGGCAGATGAGTTTTGTCTTGGCTGGTTCTGCCAAGGCTATCAACAGTTCTGATGAAATTTTGTCTACTCAGGTCTTTCAGTGCTCTCTCAAACTCTTTCGTAGTATCATATCTCCCATCTTATCATTTTCATTCTCTTCCATTTCTATAACGTTGCCTTCAAGTACATCTTCCTTGTACAGACAGTATCTATACTCCTTCCACCTTTCAACTTCCTTTCTTTGGTTATGAATGACTTTCCATACAGCTGCTTGTCCTTTTCCCAAATGCCTCTTTAATTTTCTATACGCTGTATTTACTGACATGGCCCTGCAGGCGTTGGCTGGGATAGATACCGGGGAAAACATCAGACAATGCCCGAAGACCAATGATTTGAATATGGGGAAGTTGTGGGGCGTACAGGCAGGCACCATTTGTCTAATAAAAGCCTATTTCTCATTTAAAATGTTACACCTTTATCAACTTGATTTTAAAATAGTAAGTGACCATTCGTTATCATGAACAACAAGATCCTCAATAAAGTTCATGAAGTATTATTTTAACAGATCAAAGAACAACTCTCAGAATCAACTTATATCGCTTAAAACTCTAAATCCCTTTTTAATCAAAGGAAAAAAATTTAGATCAAATAACGCAAGGTTAAATAAAAGATTCTAAAGCCACATGGCAATACCAAAATTTTCGTACATACCACCTGTGATCTCTAAAGGCAATAAACTATTGATCACAAAAATTTTAATTGAAACAACTTAAATGCAATAAAATCTGATTACTATCAATGTACACTCAAACCCCATAGGCTCTTCGATGCACACCATATCACAGAATATTTTCCTTCATTTTAAACACTTGGCAACATAAACCTCCCTAAATGTGATACATACTACACCCACCGAATTAGACAAATAATTAATTATAGATGTTATAATTAACCAGGTATGTTAACCTTTCCCTTTCGAAATAGAGAAAGAAAAAACACAAATCAACAGTAGTAGAACAAAGTATGTACCACCCCACTCTCCATTGCTGCAAAATTTATTCAAGATGGCAGATGTAAGACGCCGGCAGTAGATATGGCAATTTTGTAATGACGTCATGGAGGGAGGTTCAAATTTTGGCGAGAAGATAGGTCAATTGGGCTACATCCACTAACCTAACCCCCTCCATTCCCCACTCCCATCCCTCCTTCTCTCCCCTCAGCCAGAAAATGGCATGGAATTCAAATTCCATCAGGACAATGAAACACAGCATGGCTACCTCCACTAACCTAAGATAATGGTGGAAAAATAGGTACTTCTACTACCTCCACTAACCTAAGTCATCTGACTGCCACTTCTTCCTAGGAATTGGCTGGGAAAGTTCTATACAGAAATCCTCCAAGAATGTGGAGCAGAAGAGTTACCGACATACACACAGGAAGACACGGAACGCTTTAACAATAAGTCATGGAGGAGATACAAGGAAAAATTAAAATCCCTGAATGCTCTCGCCTAGAAGAACTGCAGGAGGGAACAGAGCTAACAGTTAAAGCCATAAAACAAGAATTTTACAGTAAGAAAATTAGATATGTATTAGAATTCGAGAATATACCTTCTCTGTATTTCTAAAATTTTCTGGTTGGAGAAATAAATAGATGATTCAGATGTGAATTTAGGTTATAAGTTAAAATTAAATTTGACATGTTAAACCTACACCTAACAAAAATAAGGAAAGAGTTGTTTTCTGTGTGTAAATGTATATGCAAAAGTTAATAAATATTTTGTAACAGGTTGTTTACCTGTCTTATTCGCTAACCTACCAAAAATCCTAAGACATTTCCTACATACATCGATCAATGTGCCTGTATTTTGGAGGAGGGAGTGAGTGATTTGATTCCCTTGAAAAGTAGTTGAAACTAGGTTGTTGAAAGAGTAGCGAACTGCTTTTCTTACCTATGTAAACGGAAATTCCTGTTCTAACAGGACCTGTTAACGAAAATATCCCAGAATAACACAGATTGCATTCTTCCTAATCGTCCTAACGAGGCATCTCGTGTTACCCTTCCCGGAAACGTAATATCCTGCTTTCAACATACATCTCAGGCACAGTAAACAAATGTACAGCCAGTGAGAAGCCATTATCGAACACCACTATTTCTGGAAGGGCTTGATGCGACCATCGTCTCTCTCTCTCTCTCTCTCTCTCTCTCTCTCTCTCTCTCTCTCTCTCCGAGTAACAAGAATGCTTTTATGATTAAGGGTGTTTTGCAAGCGTGCACATAAATGATGAAGGCTTTTAGCTTACTTACATTGACATGTGATGTCAGTATAACATTGCGAACCTTTTAGTTGGAGAGTCGCTACCTGAACATTCTGCTGCAATGCATCAGCCACAGCAAACACATGCGCGGCTAGGTGCATCTTGCATCTACCATTAGGATCACGAAGGAGAAAGCAGTTGATGTTATTCTGGAACAGATTTCTATAGCACGACCTGTGACATCAGTATCTGTAGGTAGAGAGGTTTCGGGCCAGCAACAGTAAATATGCGCGCACGACCCGGAGGATTACTTGGCGCTTTTTTACATAGACATCTGACGTCAGTATAACACTCGAAGAACTCTAAACTGTATACCGAAAAATAGATGCAACTTTCAACTGCTGGCTGAGGGCTATAAAGCGCCTGTGCAGTATCAGCAGCGTCGACCTGTGTGTGAGTTGTTTCATTGATACGTTACGGCTGACGCTAGTTCAAAAGCGTCTATTACGTTCTAACGCCGGAAATGCATATCCTCCTATTTCCATCTATTGTACTATAAATTTTTTTCCTTATTTTGTTACCTGAATATATGACGTTTCTGTGCCTTTATATATTGTAATTGTTTTACTATATATATATATATATATATATATATATATATATATATGCATTTATGTCGATGTATAATTGGTTTGTTCTGTAAATATTATTTGTATTTTTACGCTGGGTCTTGCCTAGGGAAAACTATGCTATCGAACGAATACATCGATAGGTCGTGTGGAGAACGAAAGTGTTTAGGATCTTTGGTAGTGAACTCTGCCGCGTGGAGCGCGGGCTGAGCAGAGGGGAGTCTGGCTGGCGTGGTGCAGTGGAGCAGGTGTGATGTGAAGCTCCCTCGAGTTACCGCGCTTTCGGGGTTTGGCAGCATGTAATTGCGCTCGACTTGCGATGATAGTTTCTGACATGGTATCGCGGACGGGAAGCATTAGTTGGCGCACATCAAGAGCCCGTTTCGTCTGGTGACCGTGTCGAGAAGAAGGCGCGCCAACATCCAGCTTCTGCAACAGCGACGGCCGACAATGAGTGACTGTCGCCACCTCCGCGATCGACGGTTTCAAACCTTCAATCAGCCAACAAGGAAGACTGGAAGCACGTAAAGTTTTAGAACTGTATGGCAGACCTCAGCTTTTCAAACTTTTAAAATTGTTGCATCACAAAATTACAGCAACTTAGCATGAACCTTTGTTGCTCATTGTCCCAATTGCATTGCCAAGCAGGGTCCCTTCCTTTTCCGAAATGAGCCCGAGTGTCGTTGAAATTCAAACGCCAGTATCATTCGATTTCACTGCTTTAAGTTCAAAGTTCAGTTAAGGTATTCATATCTGGCTACAATATTTAGATTACACAAGCACAAATTAAGAGTGCGAGTTTTGTTACCGTATTTTAGCTTACCTGTGACTGCAGCTCAGCTTGGTACGTACTAAATTTTACTATTGTTAATTGTTCAGAATCATTTAATTCAAGTTCAAAGTTAAATCTCTTATTTCGAAATTGCGTAGATTCAAGTTGCTTTTGAGATGATAAGACTAACTGTGTTTTACAGAATTTCGATGTGCTACAGAAAGAAAGCTCACTATTAACTTCAGTCACTAAATTAACTTTCGATTTTCCGGTTTTGTTAATTCTTTTGCTAAATTAAGTCAGAGTGTAGCGAAATTTATTACTTCTGACAAACTTTCAGTTTTCACACTACACGTGTCAACCTTCAGTTGCCACGCTTCTAGTGCTAATTATATGTGTAATAACCTTTCTTTTTCAGTTACTATAGTAATTGTCCATAGGACTGGCGACCGTAGTTTCCCCCAGATCTCAAATATCTAATTACCGCTAGTTAATTGTTAACGTAACGGCTGCACATTTACTTTCTTTATTAACTTTACCCCTTTTCAAAATTAATTTCCACCAGTTTCATTGGCATTTTTCCTTTCATAAAGATGTAACCCTTTCCTCCCTCTTTACCGACAGATTAACATAGATGACGATTGCTTTTTTCCAAATTTCTATTAGGTACACGTGGTTTAATTTTTCACTGTCATTAAGGTCGATAAGTGAGGGGGAGGTTACAACGTGCACTGAGTATTTGTGCACAGTATTATTTTCGGCTTTGTGAGCAAGTTTTCAGAGCCTTTTACTTGCGCTATGTTGACAATTTACTAGTTGCTTCCATGTCTGTAGGCTGTGCATTGCATTATTTCGACAGTTTACGAGTTGTTTGCGTGTCTGTACATCAGTGTACTGCATTATTTCGGTGATTTACGAGTATTTTGCCTATCTGTATGCTGTGCACTGTATTATTTCGGTAATTTAAGCGTTGTTTCTGTGTCTCCTCGTCAGTGTACAGCATTATTTACGAGTAGTTTGCAGCTCTGTAGACTATTTACCATGTCCCCAAGCATGTCAGGGTGAGTGCTTTGCATTATTCTAATAAATATACTATGTCAAATCCATGCATAAATAAATTGTTGGGAAACAGGCAGAGTCCTTTTCCCACCATTTTCCCCCACCCTAGACCGCCATCTTTGATTATGTCACAGGAAGGGTGAGAGCAACCTCTGGTGCCGGTACTGTGTACTAGGTCAGTTGGACTCCAGACCTCATGGTGAACACGTTCCCTCTTCAAATTGTTTAAATGAAGACTGTACGCAAAATAAGACTTATATCCATCCTATCCAGCAGCCCAGCGGCGGCTGAGTCCTTTCCCAGCCAATTCCTAGGAAGAGGTGGCGGTGGGATGACTTATGTTAGTGCAGGATAGCCCAAGTGACCTATTTTCCCGCCATTTTCTTAGGTTAGTGGCGGTATCCACAGTGTGTTGCATTGTCCTGATGGAATTTGAACTTCCCGCCCTATTCTGGTGGGGGGAGGGGGTTCGGTTTGTGGAGGTATCCCAATTGACCTATTTTCCCGCCAAAATTTGAACTTCCCTCCATGATGTCATTGCAATGTTGCAATGTCTATCGCCGCCATTTTGGATTCGCTATCTTGAATAAATTTGGCAACAGTGGGGAGTAGGGTATATGAGGGGGCGCGAAGAGCGTCAGATGTTGAGTATCACTATAAAGGATGTGGAAATGCCTCATATTTGCTTGCGTTATCAGCATCTGCCACAGTCCTGTTATTGTGGGTCTGTGTTTAGGCTGCTGGTCGAATCCTACATGATACAGCCTTGTTAAACACACAGATGTGACAGAGGCTCGATGCTTAGCTAAGTGGGAGCGTGAGGGCAGGCATACCCATCGTAACCAGTCGATCACGCCTGACCTCCACAAGGATGGATAGCCATATTTTGCACCAAGTACAACTATCCATGCCTTCAAAGAACAAGTAATAGATTCGCAGTAACAAAATGTTTTATCCAGCGCCACTGGTAGGATGGTAGCAGCAGCCGGACTAGGAAGTTACAGTCCCATTGCGTAGGGTGCCGTTAACACCACAACAGGAACGACAGTGTTTCCATGACGGGGACATGACTGCCGATGAGAGCCGTCGCACTCTGTTCAGGGATGAACCACAGCTCTGCTCTGCCCTGGATCACCATCATCGGCGGGTGTAGTGGAAACGTGAGGAGAGCTCCAATTCTTCGGGTGTTTCGGAGAGCCATTGGACATGGCTTTAAGTCACGGTTGGTACTGATTGATGGAATTCTGACGGCGCAATTGGACATCCCAGACATCCTGCATCCTCATGCGTTACCTTTTATCGCGGTGCCATTGTCCTACGGGAAAATGGCAAGTTCCCGCGTGATACTGAGGTGCTCTGGTGGCCAGCAAGATCGACAGAAATGACCGCGGTGGAACATGTGCGGGACCAACTTCGACGAGACCTACATCTACATCTACATCTACATTTATACTCCGCAAGCCACCCAACGGTGTGTGGCGGAGGGCACTTTACGTGCCACTGTCATTACCTCCCTTTCCTTTTCCAGTCGCGTATGGTTCGCGGGAAGAACGACTGTCTGAAAGCCTCCGTGCGCGCTCTAATCTCTCTAATTTTACATTCGTGATCTCCTCGGGAGGTATAAGTAAGGGGAAGCAATATATTCGATACCTCATCCAGAAACGCACCCTCTCGAAACCTGGCGAGCAAGCTACACCGCGATGCAGAGCGCCTCTCTTGCAGAGTCTGCCACTTGAGTGTATTAAACATCTCCGTAACGCTATCACGGTTACCAAATAACCCTGTGACGAAACGCGCCGCTCTTCTTTGGATCTTCTCTATCTCCTCCGTCAACCCGATCTGGTACGGATCCCACACTGATGAGCAATACTCAAGTATAGGTCGAACGAGTGTTTTGTAAGCCACCTCCTTTGTTGATGGACAACATTTTCTAAGCACTCTCCCAATGAATCTCAACCTGGTACCCGCCTTACCAACAATTAATTTTATATGATCATTCCACTTCAAATCGTTCCGCACGCATACTCCCAGATATTTTACAGAAGTAAGTGCTACCAGTGTTTGTTCCGCTATCATATAATCATACAATAAAGGATCCTTCTTTCTATGTATTCGCAATACATTACATTTGTCTATGTTAAGGGACAGTTGCGACTCCCTGCACCAAGTGTCTATCCGCTGCAGATCTTCCTGCATTTCGCTACAATTTTCTACTGCTGCAACTTCTCTGTATACTACAGCATCATCCGCGAAAAGCGTCATGGAACTTCCGACACTATCTACTAGGTCATTTATATACACTCCTGGAAATGGAAAAAAGAACACATTGACACCGGTGTGTCAGACCCACCATACTTGCTCCGGACACTGCGAGAGGGCTGTACAAGCAATGATCACACGCACGGCACAGCGGACACACCAGGAACCGCGGTGTTGGCCGTCGAATGGCGCTAGCTGCGCAGCATTTGTGCACCGCCGCCGTCAGTGTCAGCCAGTTTGCCGTGGCATACGGAGCTCCATCGCAGTCTTTAACACTGGTAGCATGCCGCGACAGCGTGGACGTGAACCGTATGTGCAGTTGACGGACTTTGAGCGAGGGCGTATAGTGGGCATGCGGGAGGCCGGGTGGGCGTACCGCCGAATTGCTCAACACGTGGGGCGTGAGGTCTCCACAGTACATCGATGTTGTCGCCAGTGGTCGGCGGAAGGTGCACGTGCCCGTCGACCTGGGACCGGACCGCAGCGACGCACGGATGCACGCCAAGACCGTAGGATCCTACGCAGTGCCGTAGGGGACCGCACCGCCACTTCCCAGCAAATTAGGGACACTGTTGCTCCTGGGGTATCGGCGAGGACCATTCGCAACCGTCTCCATGAAGCTGGGCTACGGTCCCGCACACCGTTAGGCCGTCTTCCGCTCACGCCCCAACATCGTGCAGCCCGCCTCCAGTGGTGTCGCGACAGGCGTGAATGGAGGGACGAATGGAGACGTGTCGTCTTCAGCGATGAGAGTCGCTTCTGCCTTGGTGCCAATGATGGTCATATGCGTGTTTGGCGCCGTGCAGGTGAGCGCCACAATCAGGACTGCATACGACCGAGGCACACAGGGCCAACACCCGGCATCATGGTGTGGGGAGCGATCTCCTACACTGACCGTACACCACTGGTGATCGTCGAGGGGACACTGAATAGTGCACGGTACATCCAAACCGTCATCGAACCCATCGTTCTACCATTCCTAGACCGGCAAGGGAACTTGCTGTTCCAACAGGACAATGCACGTCCGCATGTATCCCGTGCCACCCAACGTGCTCTAGAAGGTGTAAGTCAACTACCCTGGCCAGCAAGATCTCCGGATCTGTCCCCCATTGAGCATGTTTGGGACTGGATGAAGCGTCGTCTCACGCGGTCTGCACGTCCAGCACGAACGCTGGTCTATCTGAGGCGCCAGGTGGAAATGGCATGGCAAGCCGTTCCACAGGACTACATCCAGCATCTCTACGATCGTCTCCATGAGAGAATAGCAGCCCGCATTGCTGCGAAAGGTGGATATACACTGTACTAGTGCCAACATTGTGCATGCTCTGTTGCCTGTGTCTATGTGCCTGTGGTTCTGTCAGTGTGATCATGTGATGTATCTGACCCCAGGAATGTGTCAATAAAGTTTCCCCTTCCTGGGACAATGAATTCACGGTGTTCTTATTTCAATTTCCAGGAGTGTATATTGTGAAAAGCAATGGTCCCATAACACTCCCCTGTGGCACGCCAGTGGTTACTTTAACGTCTGTACACGTCTCTCCATTGATAACAACATGCTGTGTTCTGTTTGCTAAAAACTCTTCAATCCAGCCACACAGCTGGTCTGATATTCCGTAGGCTCTTACTTTGTTTATCAGGCGACAGTGCGGAACTGTATCGAACGCCTTCCGGAAGTCAAGAAAAATAGCATCTACCTGGGAGCCTGTATCTAATATTTTCTGGGTCTCATGACAAATAAAGCGAGTTGGGTCTCACACGATCGCTGTTTCCGGAACCCATGTTGATTCCTACATAGTAGATTCTGGGTTTCCAAAAACGACATGATACTCGAGCAAAAAACATGTTCTAAAATTCTACAACAGATCGACGTCAGAGATATAGGTCTATAGTTTTGCATATCTGCTCGACGACCCTTCTTGAAGACTGGGACTACCTGTGCTCTTTTCCAATCATTTGGAACCCTCCGTTCCTCTAGAGACTTGCGGTGCACCGCTGTTAGAAGGGGGGCAAGTTCTTTCGCGTACTCTGTGTAGAGTCGAATTGGTATCCCGTCAGGTCTAGTGGACTTTCCTCTGTTGAGTGATTCCAGTTGCTTTTCTATTCCTTGGACACTTATTTCGATGTCAGCCATTTTTTCGTTTGTGCGAGGATTTAGAGAAGGAACTGCAGTGCGGTCTTCCTCTGTGAAACAGCTTTGGAAAAAGGTGTTTAGTATTAAAGCTTTACGCGTGTCATCCTCTGTTTCAATGCCATCATCATCCCGGAGTGTCTGGATATGCTGTTTCGAGCCGCTTACTGATTTAACGCAAGACCAGAACTTCCTAGGATTTTCTGTCAAGTCGGTACATAGAATTTTACTTTCGAATTGACTGAACGCTTCACGCATAGCCCTCCTTACGCTAACTTTGACATCGTTTAGCTTCTGTTTGTCTGAGAGGTTTTGGCTGCGTTTAAACTTGGAGTGAAGCTCTCTTTGCTTTCGCAGTAGTTTCCTAACTTTGTTGTTGTACCACGGTGGTTTTTTCCCGTCCCTCACAGTTTTACTCGGCACGTACCTGTCTAAAACGCATTTTACGATTGCCTTGAACTTTTTCCATAAACACTCAACATTGTCAGTGTCGGAACAGAAATTTTCGTTTTGATCTGTTAGGTAGTCTGGAATCTGCCTTCTATTACTCTTGCTAAACAGATAAACCTTCCTCCCTTTTTTTGTATTCCTATTAACTTCCATATTCAGGGATGCTACAACGGCCTTATGATCACTGATTCCCTGTTCTGCACATACAGAGTCGAAAAGTTCGGGTCTGTTTGTTATCAGTAGGTCCAAGATGTTATCTCCACGAGTCAGTTCTCTGTTTAATTGGTCGAGGTAATTTTCGGATAGTGCACTCAGTATAATGACACTCGATGCTCTGTCCCTACCACCCGTCCTAAACATCTGAGTGTCCCAGTCTACATCTGGTAAATTGAAATCTCCACCTAAGACTATAACATGCTGAGAAAATTTATGTGAAATGTATTCCAAATTTTCTCTCAGTTGTTCTGCCACTAATGCTGCTGAGTCGGGAGGTCGGTAAAAGGAGCCAATTATGAACCTAGCTCGGTTGTCGAGTGTAACCTCCACCCATAATAATTCACAGGAACTACCCACTTCTACTTCACTACAGGATAAACTACTACTAACAGCGACGAACACTCCACCACCGGTTGCATGCAATCTATCCTTTCTAAACACCGTCTGTACCTTTGTAAAAATTTCGGCAGAGTTTATCTCTGGCTTCAGCCAGCTTTCTGTACCTATAACGATTTCAGCTTCGGTGCTTTCTATCAGCGCTTGAAGTGCCGGTACTTTATCAACGCAGCTTCGACAGTTGACAATTACAATACCGATTGCTGCTTGGTCCCCGCATGTCCTGACTTTGCCCCGCACCCGTTGAGGCTGTTGCCCTCTCTGTACTTGCCCGAGGCCACCTAACCTAAAACACCGCCCAGCCCACGCCACACAACTCCTGCTACCCGTGTAGCCGCTTGCTGCGTGTAGTGGTCTCAGCGCCACTGTGCAGGGTATCAATGAGCACCAGCTACAACAGTTGCTGGCCACCCTGTCTCACGAGAGGATACAATGGTTTCGCGACACCCTTTACTACCGAAGCACTGTATGCATCTAGGCCAGAGGGGAATGCAGCGTCATATTGATAAATGGGCTCATACTGTGAAGCTATTTGTATGATTCGATTTTGTAATGACTCAGATAACATCAAATATTCTCTCAGACCGTGAAGTTTCATCTTGATTCCTCTTTCCCTTACTGATTCTTCAATCTACACGGCTAAAAAATGTACTGCGAAGGGCGAAAGAACTTCGTATACTATCACCTTCTTCGCGTATGGTGTGTGGGAATGATGAATATTTATGTCATAATACCTTTAGATTTCTGTACTAACCCACCACCCTATATTATTCAAATGATGACCATGTAAGAAATAGCATAGTGGAAGCAGCACTGTCGCACTGTTTTCCTTGAATAACCGTTTTCCGAGTTTGTCCGAGTTACACGCTGGTGCACGTTTCCAGAATGAAATGTTCACTCTCCTTACAGCTGTGTGCCGGACTGAGAGTCGAACTTATGCAGACAAGTGCTCTACCGACTGCGCTTCCCAAACGCTACTCAAAAAGAAATGAAATGATCGTACGGCATTGTTGGCCGGGAGACCCTATTCGGGGTGTTCGGCCGCCGAAATTGCAAGTCCTTTTTAGCTGACGCCACTTCGGTGAGTTGCGAGTCAACGATGAAGAAATGATGGTGAAAGACACACAACACCCAGTCATCTGGAGGCAGAGAAAATCCCCGACCCCGCCGGGATTCGAACCCGGGATCTCGTGCGCGGGAAGCGAAAACGCTACCGCAAGACCACGAGCTGCGGACAGCGGACCCGTCGTCAAGGCTTTACTTCCGCCAGTACCTCATCTCCGGTCTTCCAAACAAAGGTAAAAGTCCTGTGTTCGAATGTCAATCCGTCATACAGTTTTCATCTGCCCGGAAGTTTCAGTGTCACCTTGGTCTAAGGGTACCCATTGGGTGTTCCATTACAGTTCCATATGGCCTACACTTACCTATTTCGATCTCACCAGAACATCTCCGAATTCGTATGGTTTCTGGTGACATTCATCATCTTAGGGATTCAAAAGTCAGAACATTACTCAAAAATTAGTCGCACTGGTCGTGTGCTGACGTAAGCTGTCGCCAGCAGACTGGTCGTCAAGGAGGTTGCGAGAGGATCGATAGTGGGCGCTGGATCAAGCGCGCCTAACAGGAGAGGGGCCAAAGACAGACTCGCAAGTTACGCACTGCCAACGCCCTCTCGACCGCTAGTATTGAGATCGCCTCCTCGGACCAGATGGCCCACTTAGTCAGAGTCACATTCTCTAGTTCCCAATCAGTCAGTCAGTCGCAGTCGCAGAGTCAGTCACTGTTATAGTTGGTGCCTGTCAGTTTACATTACCGGATATGGGAGTGTACTGTTTGTAGCGAGACTTGTACTTCATTGAGGCTAATGTGAACTATTACGGAAGAGCTTGCACCACAACACCTGGACGGGCCTAAAGATAAGTAGCTTCTTATTCTTGTTAATACAGAGCCCTGTTAATACATGTGTGCAGTTGTGTTGAAGAAAGTGAATACTGGCCACCAAAAAACATGCTCTCCCTGGCTTTCCCTGGTACAAGACTCTACAGTGGCAACGACGACACAAAAGATCGACTATACAGCTTTCTTTACAGAAGTACTGCACTACATCAGAAGTTGCTCAGCGACCTCATTTAATTTATAAGGCCATAATCACACCAAAAACGTGCGGTGGATTTGTTTAATTCTCTTATTTTCCCATTTCCCGGCTACTTGGTCTGACCTGAATGTGTGATTTCCAGCACACATTACTGCACACATTCTTTCACGACGAAACTCCAGGTGAGCTGGCACTGGGGCTGGAGGTTCCCAGTTGAGATGGGCGTGTGACTTACTGCAGAGGGAATTCTCCCCAAATTGGACTTTTGTTTTTGTTGCAATATGTTCCAGGTAATGTACGAGCGCCTGGAGTGCGTTTTTCTCTCTGTCTGTGAGGGTAGTACTAAAGTCGATGAATTCGGCATGCGCTGTACTGTAATAAGTACTGTTTCCAATTATTAATGACGATCGCACCAGTCCGACTGTCAAAAATAATAACGCATAAAGTCATATAAATACGAGGTCAAGTAACAATTGAGGTGGGGCTGTACCTGTTTTGTCTCCCTACAAAACTACTGACACTAAAACCTACGCATTATGTGACTGAATATATTTTTTGTAACTCGAAAAAATTTATACAAGCGTATGCTAACAAAAATTGTGACGGAAATCATACTACAGTGACCTCTCGGTTTACAGAACGATGGTTTATATGAAGATGGTCTTTTGAGCTCTTCCTATGACAGAAAGTACCAAATTTTTTTGCATATTGCCTCATCTTCATTCAATATACTCATTTAACAACCTACTGTGTTCATGTTTCATCGCATTTGCAAGCGAAATCTTGAACGACGGATTACCAGTAACACAAACTGAAGTAGTGGAAATAAACTATCCTATCTTGTAAATGCTCACCTGTTTAATGTATCCGTTACGGATTTCTTAATTATAATAACAGGGACTGTTACGCAATACCTGTTTGATGCATGATATTGATCATACATACAACAGTAATTCCCAGTTCATGCTCTGCTTTGTCTGTTGGTTGTACCACCTCGAATTATATTTCTATAAATCTTTTAATGTCTCAGATTAAAAGGTAACGTCCGTCTTCAGCTGAGAGGCTTATTACAAAAACTACACAATTCCAAAATCATGATTCTTCAGGAATCGGAAATAACGTCCCACCGTTTAAATGTGTGTGTGAATTGCTATGGGACCAAACTGCTGAGGTCACCGGACCCTGAACTTACACACTACTTGAACTAACTTACGCTAAGAACAACACGCAGACCCATGCCAGAGGGAGGACTCGAACCTCCGGCGGGAGGGGCCGCGCAGTCCGTGACATGGTGCCTCTAACCACGCGGCCACTCCGCACGGCTGTCCCACCATTTAAACCGAAGCCTGAAGAGCTTCCAAACGATATTCGTAGTATGCTCGTTTTGAAATGTACTGTCTATATTTAATTCTTAAGAAATGTATTTTCTTTGTACTCGACTGATGTTTGTAGAAATTTAAGAAATAAAGCTCCAATATTTTCCACTTGACTGTTTTCTTGTTTTTCAAAATGCCCTCTGGAGTGTGTAACAAGGAAGAACGAAACAATATCTTTTTTTTTAAAGAAACTTAAAATGGAGGTTTAGTCATTCCTGCTGTTCCCATTATTATTTGTTTTTCATTCTCACACCCTCCGCAATTTTCATCAACTTCCATCTGGTCCTCTTCAGTACTATTTTTATCTGTGGTATCATAAAGGAAGCCCTTATAGAAGGCGTTGTTGTCTCTTCCTCGAACTGCATCAAATTACGATGATCTCTGGGTTTAGTTTGCTAAATACTTGGATTCTTGTCGTCAAACTGATGTAGATCCAAGGTACTAAGTTATAAAGTAGCACTTCTTTTAACGGCACATTCCATGAACCAAAGTAAAAGTTTTCCAATGAGACACAAAACCTGTCTTGCCCATCACTATAAATCATCCGTTGCTCGTGGAGTTTCAGTGGTAGTTTAGACGTTTTCAAATAGAATGACTCAGTAGCACGTTTAATGTCTACAGTATCATCATGTTTCACTGTTTTCAGCTGCAATGGATGAGAAAATGTACAGGCTGGGACATTCACGTGGAACATATACTGCAACAACTTCAAGGAGATGGAATGTGCTAGAGGTGACAGCCTATACTGATGACCTCCTCGTGTTGGTCGGCAGCAACAGCCACTAGGAAATTGAGCGCAAAACAAAGATGCAATGACAGGTTACCGAATGATGCAAAAAGTTAAAACTGACAATGGTGCCCAATAAGTCGAATTACATACTACTTAAACGAAAACTAACCAGAGATTCAACTATACGGACGGGTCAAGCACTAGTTCTGAAGCATAGGAGTGCCCGATACCGTGGCGTCGTAATAGACGTGCACTGGAACTTCGCAGCCATCGTTGATGCAGTAGTCACACAGGCAATGAAAGTCCTGATTAAGCTTATAACAACTGAATTCTGGAGGTTCCATTTAACCTCTGGGTTAACCATACTCATAACAGCGTTCTAACGTCAATAGCGGTTTACGGTTCCAGTGTCTGGGCCCATAGTCTCAAGAGGGTGAAATCTGCCGTGGCTGTACGAATGGGGCAGCGAAACATCCTCCTACGAGGTTCCAGTGGAGTCTGCCGCACACAACCAAATGGGGAATTACTAATGATCCTCTTTTTATGCCCATTAGATCTTACAATAAGAGAAAAAGCTGTTAAACATTGGCTGAGGAAGCAGGAGTGGAAAGTATAGAGTTCATACATCTACACAATGAAAGAGATAAGAGAAAGTGTAATTACACAGTGGCAACAATAGTGAGATGAGGAGAGAGAGAGAGAGAGAGAGAGAGAGAGAGAGAGAGAGAGAGAGAGAAAGAAAGAGAGAGAGAGAGAGAGACATTAAAAATAAAACATCAACGTCTAACATGCGGATTGCAGCATTTTCTTACAGGTCCAGGTCCCTATCAAGTTTCATGAATTCGTGCAGTATTTTTCTTCCGTATGTACCACACATTTATGAGAAGTATTGATCGTTTAGTAAATAGCTGTGTCCTATCGCTGGAAACTAAACAATAAAGATAAGCAATAGATAGTAAAGGACTGAACCACAGCTTTATTTTTGTTCTGCCCAGCGCACTAGTCACTAAGCAGAACAAGCTCTTCTCTAATTTTCTAGTGGAATGTTGCTTATGTAGCTCAAGATAACGTATGCGATTTCGTTAGGACCTTTCCTTTCTTCATGTTCAAGATAGCGGCAAATTTAAAATGAGTCATCTGCCAAACTGTGGAGCCCCAAAACACTGCATGGCAAATGGCATTTGACTTCTAGTGTGGTAGGGCCTAGTTTTGCGTATTATCAGAGAAATGCAGTTAATGAGACCTTGTTCTGCTTTTAGAATATAGTTTTATTTCATGTTTACAAAAAGCTTGCCCTTTTCAGTCGCAATGATTGTTGCTCTACTGACGCTTCTCAAAATCTGTTTCCTCAGCTTTTACGAGGGCGGTTCAATAAGTAATGCAACACATTTTTTTTTCTGAAACAGGGGTTGTTTTATTCAGCTTTGAAATACACCAGGTTATTCCCCAATCTTTTAGCTACACAACACTATTTTTCAAAGTAATCTCCATTCAATGCTACGGCCGTATGCCAACTTGAAATGAGGGCCTGTATGCCTGCGCGGTACCATTCCACTAGTCGATGTCGGAGCCAACGTCGTACTGCATCAATAACTTCTTCATCATCCGCGTAGTGCATCCCACGGATTGCGTCCTTCATTGGGCCAAACATATGGAAATCCGACGGTGCGAGATCGGGGCTGTAGGGTGCTTGAGGAAGAACAGTCCACTGAAGTTTTGTGAGCTCCTCTCGGGTGCGAAGACTTGTGTGAGGTCTTGCGTTGTCATGAAGAAGGAGAAGTTCGTTCTGATTTTTGTGCCTACGAACACGCTGAAGTCGTTTCTTCAATTTCTGAAGAGTAGCACAATACACTTCAGAGTTGATCGTTTGACCATGGGGAAGGACATCGAACAGAATAACCCCTTCAGCGTCCCAGAAGACTGTAACCATGACTTTACCGGCTGAGGGTATGGCTTTAAACTTTTTCTTGGTAGGGGAGTGGGTGTGGCGCCACTCCATTGATTGCCGTTTTGTTTCAGGTTCGAAGTGATGAACCCATGTTTCATCGCCTGTAACAATCTTTGACAAGAAATTGTCACCCTCAGCCACATGACGAGCAAGCAATTCCGCACAGATGGTTCTCCTTTGCTCTTTATGGTGTTCGGTTAGACAACGAGGGACCCAGCGGGAACAAACCTTTGAATATCCCAACTGGTGAACAATTGTGACAGCACTACCAACAGAGATGTCAAGTTGAGCACTGAGTTGTTTGATGGTGATCCGTCGATCATCTCGAACGAGTGTGTTCGCACGCTCCGCCATTGCAGGAGTCACAGCTGTGCACGGCCGGCCCGCATGCGAGAGATCAGACAGTCTTGCTTGACCTTGCGGCGATGATGACACACGTTTTGCCCAACGACTCACCGTGCTTTTGTCCACTGCCAGATCACCGTAGACATTCTGCAAGCGCCTATGAATATCTGACATGCCCTGGATTTCCGCCAAAAGAAACTCGATCACTGCCCGTTGTTTGCAACGCACATCCGTTACGGACGCCATTTTAACAGCTCCGTACAGCGCTGCCACCTGTCGGAAGTCAATGAAACTGTACGAGACGAAGCGGGAATGTTTGAAAATATTCCACAAGAAATTTTCGGTTTTTTCAACCAAAATTGGCCGAGAAAAAAAATGTGTTGCATTACTTATTGAACTGCCCTCGTATATTGCTACTGAATGGATCACATAGAGAACATGTGTCAGATATGAGTATCCAAAAAGTATGTTAAAAGTTTTATACACTGTCCAGTAGCTTTTATAAGGAAGATTGATATGCTACTTCTGTAAAAATTCGAGCTGCGTAGAAGTTAGAGTCAAATCTTGCTGGCAGGTATTTTCGATTGGGGTTATCACACAGAGAATAGTGTGATTGCCTTGTTTTAAAGGACCTTATGTTACGAGGGCGGTTCAGAAAGTAACCTCCGGTTGATTTAAAAAAATACACCAAGTTAAATAAAAATATTTTAATATATACATCTTACAACTACATCTTTGCACTATTTTTCTACGCAGTCTCCATAGCGATTGAGGCACTTATCGCATCTCTTCACAAGCTTTGAAATTCCTTCTGCATAAAAATCACCCGCTTGTGCCTGGAGCCAGCCTGTGACCGCATCTTTGAGCTCTTCGTCGTCATCAAACCGCTGTGACCCGAGCCATTTCTTCAAATGCATGAAGAGGTGATAATCACTTGGCGCCAGGTCTGGGCTGTAAGGTGGATGGTTGATAACGTCCCACTTGAAGGACTCAAGAAGGGCCGTTGTTCTGCGAGCAGAGTGAGGACGGGCGTTATCGTGCAAAAAAACGATACCGGAAGTCAGCATACCACGGCGTTTGTTCTGTATAGCCCGTCGTAACTTTTTTATTGTTTCACAGTACACGTCTTGATTAATGGTCGTACCACGTTCCATGAATTCAACCAACAACACCCCTTTGGCATCCCAAAACACCGTTGCCATCAGTTTTCTGGCAGAAAAATCTTGCGAGGCTTTTCTTGGTTTGGTAGGCGAATTTGAATGTGCCCACATCTTTGATTGTTCTTTTGTCTCAGGGTTCACGTACTTAATCCAGGTTTCGTCACCGGTCACGATTCTGTTCAACAATGGTTCTCCTTCGTCCTCATAACGTGACAGAAAGTCTAATGCAGAGGCCATTCTTTGAGTTTTGTGGTGGTCGGTAAGAATTTTGGGCACCCATCGTGCACAGAACTTACGGTAACCCAATATTGCTGTCACTATCTCGTACAAGAGAGTCTTAGAAATCTGTGGAAAACCAGTAGACAACTCCGACATTGAGAAACGTCGATTTTCACGAACTTTTGCATCAACTGTCTGAACGAGTTCGTCAGTCACCAATGATGGTCTACCACTCCTCTCTTCATCATGAACGTTTTCTCGTCCACTTTTAAATAAACGTACCCATTCACGGACAACTCCTTCACTCACAACTCTTGGTCCGTACACAGCACAAAGCTCACGATGAATAGCTGCTGCAGAATATCCTTTGGCTGTAAAAAACCTTATGACAGCACGCACTTCACATTTGGCGGGGTTTTCTATTGCAGCACACATTTCAAACTGCCACAAAAACTAAACTAGCGCAGGTACGACGTTCACTCGACCACGGCTTGATGCCGACTGACCTGTTGAGTGCGTGAACGCACAGATGGCGTCGCTACTCCCCCCACAACCCGCACTGTGACCAATCGGAGGTTACTTTCTGAACCGCCCTCGTACATTCAGTCAATTGAACAATCAGTCCTGGTATCTCTTTTTGATCTGCTGTATGGCAACCTCTGTTATCTGTTGGGGACTGCTGTACATTACGAAACTTTTCTGAATTCTGGATAATCTGTTCTTGGCCATTCCTTGAAAGCTAAGGAACTCTGCTTTCAAACAGGAAAATTAATACCTGCAATTCTCAACATGCAGGAAACTGCAGCTGCCAGATTACAACGCCCTGCTTTGTCTGCAGTCCTGGCATGCTTCCTCTGAATGTGGTGCATAGTAATTGTGGATCACAGTACCACACAAAACTCGGCAACACACATCGATACCGCAGACGCTAGCGAGGCCTCGCTGCAACCTGCAGTGAGGAATAGGGGGCGCTTTTAAACACCACACCTCTCTCTCAGCACTGCAGCGTCCTGATGCGGAGGTCAACGAAGAGCTGAGCATGGAACTGCTCTGCTCCATTGCGTGACCTCAGCTGAAGCAGTCATCATCATCCTCCTCCTCGAGTAGGACTAAAGAGTTATTCAAGTCTCATATGGAAACGTATTTTAGTATATACTGACATTGTCCTTCAAGAGAACACTTGTAATTGTACGCATCAAGGAACGTTAGTCAATGACAGTTGTAGATATTTAAGAATTCATGTAGCAAAGGACTGTATAAGTAAATCTTTATCATTCACGTAATAAAGTGAACTAATATGCCGTATGCTGAAGCTTAGATGACCCATCTTTCTGCAAAATCAAAGAAACCACAGTTATCAGTGGGTGATTTTAGTTTCTCTGGTCATAACAGACATCAATCCAGCAAAATGAGAATAGGAAACCTACGAATCCTGGATTAGTCCGGATTTTCAAAAATGGTTCAAATTGCTCTAAGCACTATGGGACTAAACATCTGAGGTCATCGGTCCCCTAGACTGAGAACTACTTAAAACTAACTAACCTAAGGACATCACACACATCCATGCCCGAGGCAGGATTCGAACCTGCGACCGTAGCAGTCCCACGGTTCCGGACTGAAGTGCCTAGAGCTGCTCGGCCACAGCGGCCGGCTTGTCCGGATTTTGGAGAAATGACCAGGGACTAGTCTGCTCTTTGTGGAAGAGCAAAATTTTCAAATGGATATTTCTTTGATCTGAATGATTTTTGCCGAAACAAATTCTGCGATGAAACAGATGTGGTGAAGAAAAAAGAAGAAGCCAGTATTAACGCAAAATTTCATTTTTGGACGTGTGCAGTTTTTGTAGTAAACCTTTCAGTTTTAGATTTTTAATAACCTTCCAATGCCGTCACCAACCTCGAGGCACACATCAGCTTATTACCCACGACAATCCAACAAATTTGGAAAGTTCCTACAACGCCGTTTGCTCTTCACTATGAACTCCGCCTTGCAGTACAATGACTTCAAGCTGAAGGCATTTTGCTGCCCCGCCAACAGACAATGGCTACCCCAGTCATTGTCGTTGAAAAACCTAGGACGCTCTACAGATTTGTGGTTATTTTAGCAAAACACTTAATCCTCAACTCGTATTCTATTTCGGTGGTAGAAGATATTCAAGTGAAGCTTGCCACAGGCAAAGTTTTCACAAAAATTGACCTGCACAGCGCATTCTGTCAAGTTCTACTTGATGTTGCATCCCGTGAAGTGTTAGTCATCAATACGTCCTTTGGTTTACTTAGAAACAACCGCCTTTCCTTTCCAGTCGCACTGTGCATGCCATTTCCCAGCTGTAACTTGAATGTGCCTGGACTGCAAACTATCTGGACAATAGTCTGGTGGCTGGCAAATCCACTGAAAACTTTTCCGCAATATGAGTTTATTATTTTCAGTTTTTGATCGAGTGAATTTTAAACTTAATAATGGCAGTTATGACCTATTTATGCACAAAGTAGAATACCTCAGCCATGTCTTCACTGTCTAAGGAATTCGCCTGAGTCCACAATATGTTGAGGTCATTCAGGAACTGCATGTGCGCAACGAAAGGTCTCAGTTGGAACCTTTCCTTGAGCAACTCAGCTATCATCGTCAGTTCATACCTCATGCCACAGTACCTGCAGAACCCTTGCACCACCATTCCTACAAAAACATTCCCCGGAACTGGTTGCCTTGCTGTGAGAAAGCTTTTAGGGTCTTGTGGCAAGTGCTGTTGCTCGATAGCTTGATTGCATATGATCACTTAAAAGCCCTCATATGGGTGGCCGATGCTGTGGGTTATGGACTAGGCACAATTTACCCCACTTAACTGATGGCGTCAAACGACCCATTGCCTGCATGCCTAAAACTCTGGATACTGCTCAGCATAGTTATAGGCAAATAGAAAAATAGGTGCTTGTCACTAAGAAATTTCACGACTGTATCTATAGCAGAAATATAACCATTCTGACCGACTAAAATTCTCTTCTGCTGCTGTTCTAGTCCTCCAGCTCCGTTCCATCTAAGCGGGAATACCGCCTGCAAGGCGGGACGCTGTTCCTTTCCAGCTATATGTGAGTTATCAAATATGAACCCACGATATCGTGCTAACGCTAAAATGCTATCTTGCCCGCCTCTAGAGCAGAACCTCGACACTGATCCAAAAGTTTGTTATTCTATTGACTGACAAGATGGTACAAGAAACTTCGTGACAGATTAAAACTGTGTGCCGGACCGATACTCGAACTCAGGACCTTCGCCTGGCAAAGGAAGTTTCATATTAGCGAACATTCCGCTGCAGAGTGAAAATCTCACTCAGGATAGTGTAAGACTAAAAGTTTTCTATCCTTGTTGTGCTTGGAGTATTGACATCAGCAACCTTCCTCTTTCTATAAAATGAACTTGGTTGCAGACTTGTTTTCTAAAACAGAGCTGAGGAAAGCTTCTTTCTGTTCAGTTTAATGTTTTGGTTATAGTTTTGATGGTTGATTCAGGCGATTAACTATGTGAAGCATTGTAGAATTTAATCATTTATTTTGTGAACTTGGATTTTTAGGTAGGTTCATTGCTGAAGAACTAAGATTCATTCTGTTTTTGGAGACTTTTCTTCTACACAAACTTATAGGAACTTCAGAAGTGTTGGAACTGTGTTTACCAATATTTGACTGTTAATGGGTCCATAGAACAGAACAAACATGCATTATCATTGGCTTTCCAGCCAAGTATTTCTGAAACCGCTAAGTTTGCGTGCCCCCACGGTTAAAGTATAATGTGCATGGCGAAATGGTGCTATCTGAAACAGGTACTGAGGTAATTATGGTGCACTATGGACCATAGAGGGTAGGTGTAAACGATGATCGTCGAGATATACAGAGGGGTCCAAAAAAATGTATCCACTGTTTAAAAGTCCTTAACTGACAAACTAATTGACGGAGTTGTCTCATCTTTGGTACTGTAATAGTTTGTAGTTCCGGCAATCGCCACACAAGCGCTGTATTGCGTTGTTTTGTTTTGTCAGATGACAGTCGCCAGATAGTCAGGGTTTTGTTCGTAGTTTGCACAGTAACCGGTGAGGTGTACCTTCAGAAGCTACAGACATTCATTTTACCTGACATCCGAGACTTGTATGGAGACTGAAGAGTTCAATTCAACAAGGTGGTGCCCCAGACCACTACCAAAATCGTGTTACGGCGTATCTGGACGAAAATCTACCAGGAAGATGGATAGACTGTAGAGGTGCTGTGGAGTATCCACCACGTTCCCCAGAGCTAACCCCTCTGGACGTTTACCTGTGGGGAACACTAAAGGACGTCGTTTATCGACAAAAGGCACGCACATTGGATGAACTTTGAGAATCCATCGTACATTCATGTGCAAATATCCAACTCAATACGTTGCAGTCAGTAGTTCGTGCTGCAGTTCGGCGGCATCGTTTGTGTGTGGATGTTAATGGTGACCATTTCGAACACCTACAGTGATGTCTGTAAGCTGGACTTTAAGCTACACTTTCACCAAAAGTGAGACAACTCCGCCAATTAGTTTGCAAGTTATGGACTTTTAAACAGTGGATACATTTTTTTGGACCCCTCTGTATAAGGGCGAACAGACGTGCAACTGTTGAGCAGCTGATCACCCAGATCAACAAATGGCCTGCCAGCAGTGTCTCCTCAACGACTGTTCAGTGAGCAATACTGCTTAAGAGGCTCTGCAGCAGGCGCGTGGTTCTACACTCCTGGAAATGGAAAAAAGAACACATTGACACCGGTGTGTCAGACCCACCATACTTGCTCCGGACACTGCGAGAGGGCTGTACAAGCAATGATCACACGCACGGCACAGCGGACACACCAGGAACCGCGGTGTTGGCCGTCGAATGGCGCTAGCTGCGCAGCATTTGTGCACCGCCGCCGTCAGTGTCAGCCAGTTTGCCGTGGCATACGGAGCTCCATCGCAGTCTTTAACACTGGTAGCATGCCGCGACAGCGTGGACGTGAACCGTATGTGCAGTTGACGGACTTTGAGCGAGGGCGTATAGTGGGCATGCGGGAGGCCGGGTGGACGTACCGCCGAATTGCTCAACACGTGGGGCGTGAGGTCTCCACAGTACATCGATGTTGTCGCCAGTGGTCGGCGGAAGGTGCACGTGCCCGTCGACCTGGGACCGGACCGCAGCGACGCACGGATGCACGCCAAGACCGTAGGATCCTACGCAGTGCCGTAGGGGACCGCACCGCCACTTCCCAGCAAATTAGGTACACTGTTGCTCCTGGGGTATCGGCGAGGACCATTCGCAACCGTCTCCATGAAGCTGGGCTACGGTCCCGCACACCGTTAGGCCGTCTTCCGCTCACGCCCCAACATCGTGCAGCCCGCCTCCAGTGGTGTCGCGACAGGCGTGAATGGAGGGACGAATGGAGACGTGTCGTCTTCAGCGATGAGAGTCGCTTCTGCCTTGGTGCCAATGATGGTCGTATACGTGTTTGGCGCCGTGCAGGTGAGCGCCACAATCAGGACTGCATACGACCGAGGCACACAGGGCCAACACCCGGCATCATTGTGTGGGGAGCGATCTCCTACACTGGCCGTACACCACTGGTGATCGTCGAGGGGACACTGAATAGTGCACGGTACATCCAAACCGTCATCGAACCCATCGTTCTACCATTCCTAGACCGGCAAGGGAACTTGCTGTTCCAACAGGACAATGCACGTCCGCATGTATCCCGTGCCACCCAACGTGCTCTAGAAGGTGTAAGTCAACTACCCTGGCCAGCAAGATCTCCGGATCTGTCCCCCATTGAGCATGTTTGGGACTGGATGAAGCGTCGTCTCACGCGGTCTGCACGTCCAGCACGAACGCTGGTCCAACTGAGGCGCCAGGTGGAAATGGCATGGCAAGCCGTTCCACAGGACTACATCCAGCATCTCTACGATCGTCTCCATGGGAGAATAGCAGCCTGCATTGCTGCGAAAGGTGGATATACACTGTACTAGTGCCGACATTGTGCATGCTCTGTTGCCTGTGTCTATGTGCCTGTGGTTCTGTCAGTGTGATCATGTGATGTATCTGACCCCAGGAATGTGTCAATAAAGTTTCCCCTTCCTGGGACAATGAATTCACGGTGTTCTTATTTCAATTTCCAGGAGTGTATACACCCATGCTGACTGCTGTTCATCTGCGACAGTAGCCGGAATTTGCACACCGGTGTCGAAATTGGATGACCGTCGAGAGGCGGAAGATGGTTTTTTCAGATGAACCAATTTTAAGTTCCATCGGGCGGATGCCTGTTGTAGTGTATGACATGAAACGCCGGAAAGCAAAGATCCTGCCGCTTGCTACGGTTGCAGGTTCGAATCCTGCCTCGGGCATGGATGTGTGTGATGTCCTTATGTTAGTTAGGTTTAATTAGTTGTAAGTTATAGGGGACTGATGACCTCAGATGTTAAGTCCCATAGTGTTCAGAGCCATTTGAACCATTTGACGACCCCGCTGCAGAGTGAATATCTCATTCAGGACAGTGTAAGACTGAAAGTTTTCTATCCTTGTTGTACTTTGAGTACTTACAACAGCAACCTTCTTCTTTCTATAAAATGAACTTGGTTGCAGACTTGTTTTCTAAAACAGAGCTGAGAAAAGCTTCTTTCTATTCAAACTAAAGTCCTGATTATTGTTTTGTTTGGTTGCTTCAAGTGATTAACTGTGTGAAGTATTGTAGAATTTAATCATTTATTCTGTGAACTTGGAATTTTAGCTAAGTTCTTTGATGAAGAACTATCATTCATTCTGTTTTTGGAGACTATTGTTCTATACAAACTTATAGGAACTTAAAAATTGTTGGAATTGTGTTTATCAATATTTGTCCGTGAATGTGTCCATGGGACAGAACAAACATGCATTATCATTGGCTTTCCAGCCAAGTATTTCTGAAACCGCTAAGTTGGCGTGCCGTCATTTTTAAAGTATAATGCGCATGGCGAAACGGAGCTATCTGAAACTAGTACAGCGGTAATTATGGTGCACCATGGGCCATAAAGGACAGGTATAAACGATGACCGTGGAGATATATAGGTGAGAAGAGACGTGGAACTGTTGAGCAGCTGATCGCCCAGATCAACAAATGGCCTATCAGCAGAGTCTCCTCAACGACTGTTAAGTGAACAGTACTGCTTAAGGACCTCTGCAGCAGGTGCGTGGTTCAATGCACCCATGCTGACTGTTGTTCATCGGCGACAGTAGCCGGAATTTGCACACCAGTATCGAAACTGGATTATCGTTGAGTGGCGATAGATGGTCTTGTCAGATGAACCACTTTTTTATGTTCAATCGGGCAGATGGGTATTGACGTGTATGACATGAAACGTCTGAAAGCAAAGACCCTGCGCGCCTGCTACGGTCGCAGGTTCGAATCCTGCCTCGGTCATGAATGTGTGTGATGTCCTTATGTTAGTTAGGTTTAATTAGTTGTAAGTTATAGGGGACTGATGACCTCAGATGTTAAGTCCCATAGTGCTCACAGCCATCTGAACCATTTTGAACCACAGTGAATCAGCACAAGTATGCGTGTATTCCTGAGGACCATGTCGAACACTAAACGCACTCTGTTCCACCTCAGCACAAGGTCATCCACCAGCAGGACAATGCAACGTGTCACACACCTCGCAGTGTACACTGCTGGCCATTAAAATTGCTACTCCACGAAGATGACGTGCTACGGACGCGAAATTTAACCGACAGGAAGGAGATGCTGTGATATGCAAATGATTAGCTTTTCTGAGCATTCACACAAGGTTGGCGCCGGTGGCGACACCTACAACGTGCTGACATGAGGAAAGTTTCCAACCGATTTCTCACACACAAACAGCAGTTGACCGGCGTTGCCTGGTGAGACGTTGTTGTGACGCCTCGTGTAAGGAGGAGAAATGCGTACCATCACGTTTCCGACTTTGATGAAGGTCGGATTGTAGCCTATCGCGATTGCGGTTTACCGCATCGCGATATTGCTGCTCGCGTTGATCGAGATCCAATGACTGTTAGCATAATATGGAATCGGTGGGTTCAGGAGGGTAATACGGAACGCCGTGCTGGGTCCTAACGGCATCGTATCACTAGCACTCGAGATGACAGGCATCTTATCCGCATGGCTGTAACGGATCGTGCAGACACGTCTCGATCCCTGAGTCAACAGATGGGGACGTTTGCAAGACAACAACCATCTGCACGAACAGTTCGACGACGTTTGCAGCAGCATGGACTATCAGCTCGGAGACCATGGCTGCGGTTACCCTTGACGCTGCATCACAGACAGGAGCGTCTCAACGACAAACCTGGGTGCACGAGTGGCAAAACGTCATTTTTTCGAATGAATCCATGTTCTGTTTACAGCATCACGATGGTCGCATCCGTGTTTGGCGACATCGCGGTGAACGCACATTGGAAGCGTGTATTCGTCATCGCCATACTGGCACATCACCCTGCATGATGGTATGGGGTGCCATTGGTTACACGTCTCGGTCACCTCTTGTTCGCATTGACGGCACTTTGAACAGTGGACGTTACATTTCAGATGTATTAGGACCCGTGGCTCTACCCTTCATTCGATCCCTGTGAAACCCTACATTTCAGCATGATAATGCACGAGCGCATGTTGCAGGTCCTGTACGGGCCTTTCTGGATACAGAAAGTGTTCGACTACTGCCCTGGCCAGCACATTCTCCATATCCCTCACCAAGTGAAAACGTCTGGTCAATCGTGGCCGAGCAACTGGCTCGTCACAATACGCCAGTCGCTAGTCTTGATGAACTGTGGTGTCGTGTTGAAGCTGCATGGCTCGCTGTACCTGTACACGCCATCCAAGCTCTGTTTGACTCAATGACCAGGCGTATCGAGGCCGTTACTACGGCCAGAAGTGGTTGTTCTGGGTACTGATTTCTCAGGATCTATGTACCCAAATTGCGTGAAAATGTAATTACATGTCAGTTCTAGTATAATATATTTGTCGAATAAATACCAATTTATCATCTGCATTTCTTGATGGTGTAGCAATTTTAATGGCCAGTAGTGTATTTGTGTGTTTTGAAGAGCACCAGGATGAGTTTACCGAACTCCCCTGGCCATCAAGCTCTCTGGATTTTAAACCCAATCGAGAATTGGCGTGACCACCTGGATCGGGCAGTTCACGCCATGGACCCTCAGCCGAGGAACGTAGCGCATCTGGCAGCGGCACTAGAGTTGGTGTGACTACCACCCTGTCGATACCTTCTAGAGCCTCGCTGACTCTCTTCCGAAACGTCTCTCAGCAGTATGCTGCTTCTGTACAATTTACACTCCTGGAAATTGAAATAATAACACCGTGAATTCATTGTCCCAGGAAGGGGAAACTTTATTGACACATTCCTGGGGTCAGATACATCACATGATCACACTGACAGAACCACAGGCACATAGACACAGGCAACAGAGCATGCACAATGTCGGCACTAGTACAGTGTATATCCACCTTTCGCAGCAATGCAGGCTGCTATTCTCCCATGGAGACGATCGTAGAGATGCTGGATGTAGTCCTGTGGAACGGCTTGCCATGCCATTTCCACCTGGCGCCTCAGTTGGACCAGCGTTCGTGCTGGACGTGCAGACCGCGTGAGACGACGCTTCATCCAGTCCCAAACATGCTCAATGGGGGACAGATCCGGAGATCTTGCTGGCCAGGGTAGTTGACTTACACCTTCTAGAGCACGTTGGGTGGCACGGGATACATGCGGACGTGCATTGTCCTGTTGGAACAGCAAGTTCCCTTGCCGGTCTAGGAATGGTAGAACGATGGGTTCGATGACGGTTTGGATGTACCGTGCACTATTCAGTGTCCCCTCGACGATCACCAGTGGTGTACGGCCAGTGTAGGAGATCGCTCCCCACACCATGATGCCGGGTGTTGGCCCTGTGTGCCTCGGTCGCATGCAGTCCTGATTGTGGCGCTCACCTGCACGGCGCCAAACACGCATACGACCATCACTGGCACCAAGGCAGAAGCGACTCTCATCGCTGAAGACGACACGTCTCCATTCGTCCCTCCATTCACGCCTGTCGCGACACCACTGGAGGCGGGCTGCACGATGTTGGGGCGTGAGCGGAAGACGGCCTAACGGTGTGCGGGACCGTAGCCCAGCTTCATGGAGACGGTTGCGAATGGTCCTCGCCGATACCCCAGGAGCAACAGTGTCCCTAATTTGCTGGGAAGTGGCGGTGCGGTCCCCTACGGCACTGCGTAGGATCCTACGGTCTTGGCGTGCATCCGTGCGTCGCTGCGGTCCGGTCCCAGGTCGACGGGCACGTGCACCTTCCGCCGACCACTGGCGACAACATCGATGTACTGTGGAGACCTCACGCCCCACGTGTTGAGCAATTCGGCGGTACGTCCACCCGGCCTCCCGCATGCCCACTATACGCCCTCGCTCAAAGTGCGTCAACTGCACATACGGTTCACGTCCACGCTGTCGCGGCATGCTACCAGTGTTAAAGACTGCGATGGAGCTCCGTATGCCACGGCAAACTGGCTGACACTGACGGCGGCGGTGCACAAATGCTGCGCAGCTAGCGCCATTCGACGGCCAACACCGCGGTTCCTGGTGTGTCCGCTGTGCCGTGCGTGTGATCATTGCTTGTACAGCCCTCTCGCAGTGTCCGGAGCAAGTATGGTGGGTCTGACACACCGGTGTCAATGTGTTCTTTTTTCCATTTCCAGGAGTGTATGTCATGATGGCGTGTTTTCATATAGCGTGGGGTACCATTTGAAAAGAGATAGTAACGAGCATCAAAGCCGATTCAGGGATTAGTGAACACAGGGTTGTCGTAACAAGATTGAATATTGTAATCCCCAAATCCTTGAAAAATAAGCAAAAAATATACCTATTCAAAAAAGCAGATAAAAATTCACTTGACACCATCCTGAGAGAAAATCTCCATTCATTCCAAATTAATAATATAAGTGTAGACCAGATGTGGCTTAAATTCAAAGAAATACTATCCTCGCCGGCCGCGGTGGTCTAGCGGTTCTAGGCGCTCAGTCCGGAACCACGCGACTGCTACGGTCGCAGGTTCGAATCCTGCCTCGGGCATGGATGTGTGTGATGTCCTTAGGTTAGTTAGGTTTAAGTAGTTCTAAGTTCTAGGGGACTGATGACCACAGTAGTTAAGTCCCATAGTGCTCAGAGCCATTTGAACCATTTTTTTTGAAATACTATCGGCAGCAATTGAGAGATTTATACCAAATAAATTAAGAAACGACGGAGCTCATCCTCCTTTGTACACAAAACGGGTTAGAACACTGTTGCAGAAACAACGAAACAAACATGCCAAGTTTAAACAGACGCAAAATCCCCAAGATTGATGATCTTTTACAGAAGCTCGAAATTTAGCGCGGACTTCAATGCGAGATCCTTATATGAAACGAAACTTTGTCTCGAAATCTGGCAGAAAATCCAAAGCGATTCTGGTCGTATGTGAAGTATGTTGGTGGCAAGGAACAATCGATGCCTTCTCTGCACGATAGCAATGGAAATACCATCGAAGACAGTGCTGCCATAGCAGAGTTACTAAACACAGTCTTCCGAAATGCCTTCACAAAAGAAGACGAAGTAAATATTCCAGAATTCGAATCGAGAACAGCTGCCAAAATGAGTAACGTAGAAGTAAATATCCTCTGAGTAGTGAAGCACCTGAAATCAATAAAAGCAAGTCTTCTGGTCCAGACTGCATACCAATTAGGTTCCTTTCGGACTATGCTGATGCACTAGCTCCATACTTAACAATCATATACAACCGTTCGCTCGACGAAAGATCAGTGCCCAAAGACTGGAAAGTTGCACAGGTCACACCAATATTCAAGAAAGGTAGTAGGAGTAATCCACTAAATTACAGGCCCATATCGTTAACGTCGATACGCAGCAGGATTTTAGAACATATACTGTGTTCGAACATAACGAACTGCCTCGAAGAAAACGGTCTATTGACACACAGTCAACATGGGTTTAGAAAACATCGTTCTTGTGAAACACAACTAGCTCTTTATTCACATGAAGTGCTGAGTGCTATTGAGAGGGGATTTCAGATCGATTCCGTATTTCTGAATTTCTGGAAGGCTTTTGACACTGTACCACACAAGCGGCTCGTTGTGAAATTGCGTGCTTATGGAATATCGTCTCAGTTATGTGACTGGATGTGTGGTATCCTGTCAGAGAGGTCACAGTTCGTAGTAACTGACGGAAAGTCATCGAGTAAAACAGAAGAGATTTCTGGCGTTCCCCAAGGTAGTGTTATAGGCTCTTTGCTGTTCCTTGCCTATATAAACGATTTGGGAGACAATCTGAGCAGCCGTCTTCGTTTGTTTGGAGATGCTGTCGTTTATCGACTGATAAAGTCATCAGAAGATCAAAAAACGATTTAGAAGAAATATCGGAATGGTGCGAAAAGTGGCAGTTGACCTTAAATAATGAGAAGTTTGAGGTCATCTACATGAGTGCTAAAAGGAACGCGTTAAACTTCGGTTACACGATAAATCAGTGTACTCTAAAAGCCGTAAATTCAACTAAATACTTAGGTATTACAATTACGAACAAATTAAATGGAAAGGAACACATAGTAAACGTTGTGGGCTGACCGACGACTGCGTTTTATTGGCGGGACTCTCAGAAAATGTAACAGACCTACTAAGGAGACTTCCTACACTACGCTTGTCCGTCCTCTTTTAGAATACTGCTGCGAGTTGTGGGATCCTTACCAGATAGGCCTGACGGAGTACATCGATAAATTTCAAAGAAAGGCAGCACGTTTTGTATTATCGCAAAATATGGGAGAGAGTGTCACAGAAATGATACAGGATTTGGGATGGACATCATTAAAAGAAAGGCGTTTTTCGTTGCGACGGAATCTTCTCACGAAATTCCAATCACCAACTTTCTCCTCCGAATGCGAAAATATTTTGTTGACACCGACTTACATAGGGAGAAACGGTCACAAAGATAAGGGAAATCAGAGCTAGTACGGAAAGATACAGGTGTTCATTCTTCCCGCGCGCTATACGAGATTGGAATAATAGAGAATTGTGAAGCTGGTTTGGATGAACCTTCTGCCAGGCACTTAAATGTGATTTGCACAGTATCCATGTAGATCTAGAAAAGAACATGAAATTATGAAATTGGTGGTGGAATAAGTGGATATACTAAACCCAGCTGGAGAAATTTGCTACGTTCTTGATACTTCGTATACGTAGCAACAGCAGCAGCATCAAAAGAAGAAACTGTACAAAAATTTATTGGGTAGCAAGTGTTGGCTTCCTGTAGCATCGGTGTGGGAGACGGGGATGAAAGAGAGAGTGGAATTACTGTAATTCTACGTGAATGGTAGCGGCGCATTTGGTGGGAGTGACAGGTGGTAGGAACACAGCTCTCGGCCACATACGAGGTGTGGCTAGAAAAAAACCGGACTAGTACTGGTGAAACAATAAAACGAATGCAATAAGACAGAAAGTCGCGTGGCCTGTCACGTGACTCTCGCTCCGCCTACTGCTCGAGTTTCATCTGCCTCCTGCACTCAGTCTGCCCGTGGCGTCTGTTTTAAGTAGTTGACGTTTTGTCTGTGCGTCGGAAAATGTTGAGTGTACAGAAAGAACAGCGTGTTAACATCAAATTTTGTTTCAAACTAGGAAAATCTGCAAGTGAAACGTTTGTAATGTGACAACAAGTGTACGGCGATGATTGTTTATCGCGAACACAAGTGTTTGAGTGGTTTAAACGATTTAAAGATGGCCGCGAAGACACCAGTGATGACACTCGCACTGGCAGACCATTGTCAGCAAAAACTGATGCAAACATTGAAAAAATCGGTAAACTTGTTCGACACTTTCCTTGTCAACTCCTGTTAACTCAGACACTGCTCTGATTGTTAAACGGCGATCTTGTCGAACAAGTTTACCGATTTTTTCAATGTTTGCATCAGTTTTTGCTGACAATGGTCTGCCAGTGCGAGTGTCATCACTGGTGTCTTCGCGGCCATCTTTAAATCGTTTAAACCAGTACACTCAACATTTTCCGACGCACAGACAAAACGTCAACTACTTAAAACAGACGCCACGGGCAGACTGAGTGCAGGAGGCAGATGAAACTCGAGCAGTAGGCGGAGCGAGAGTCACGTGACAGGCCACGCGACTTTCAGCCTTATTGCATTCGTTTTATCGTTTCACCAGTACTAGTCCGGTTTTTTTCTAGCCACACCTCGTACAGTGGGCAGACGTCGACGGATCGAATCCTGTCTTCGAGCTGCAGCTGTTAACTGGATCTCGTCGGCTGAGCCGCGAGGCGGTGCGGCGGGCAGAAGCGCCATCGCCAGATATCTGCAGTGATAGGGCGCGCGCGGAACACGGCCGTTAATTACGCTCCGTCTCGCGAGCCGCCAGTAATTGCATTCCGAAGCGACGACTCAATAAGGAGCCCGCGATCAGCCGCGCTCGCCGGCCGAGTATAGGCTTCGTTCGGGGCGTACCGCTGTCTGCGCGGCGTCTTGTCGCGTCCAGCACACAGCATACCAGGGGCTCGCGAGGCGACGGCCAAGCAGGTGGCGAGCCGCGGCTCGCGGTACACCGGCGACTCGACTGCCTCTTCCACACTTGCTGGCCAGGTTCTGATGTGTTAATTCCACTTTACACGAAAGGGAACGTACGTCTGAAGCGTTGTACGGGAGTTAGTCGTGGACTGAGGGAAAGTCGGAGAAAGAGGGAATAGAAGAGTTGGAAATGGGATACTAATAGTTAAATGGGCTGATAAGATGGTAAATGAAAAGCGACAATAGGAATCAACCAGGAAAGTGAAATATGGATAACACTCACTAGGAGAAGGTGTAAGTAGGCTGTTTAGGTTTTTATGTTGGTAACGTCATGTAGCGCTCTATATGAAAATCACTGACTGTGCTGTGTGCAGTCTGTGGCTGGTTTGCATTGTTGGAATTTGCTACTGTAGTGTTGCGCAGTTGGCTGTTAACAGCGCGTAGCGTTGCGCAGTTGGAGGTGAGCCGCCAGCAGTGGTGGATGTGGGGAGAGAGATGGCGGAGTTTTGAGAGCGGATGATCTGGACGTGTGTACATCAGAGACAGTAAATTTGTAAGACTGGATGTCATGAACTGCTATATATATTTTGACTTTTGAACACCATTAAGGTAAATACATTGTTTGTTTTCTATCAAAATCTTTCATTTGCTAACTTTGCCTATCAGTAGTTAGTGCCTTCAGTAGTTTGAATCTTTTATTTAGCTGGCAGTAGTGGCGCTCGCTGTATTGCAGTAGTTCGAGTAACGAAGATTTTTGTGAGGTAAGTGATTTGTGAAAGGTATAGGTTAATGTTAGTCAGGGCCATTCTTTTGTAGGGATTATTGAAAGTCAGATTGCGTTGCGCTAAAAATATTGTGTGTCAGTTTAGTGTTGATCAGAATAGGTAAAGAGCGAAATGACTGAGTACGTTTAGTTCTGCTCAGCTGTTTGAAAATCAAATAATGTAAGTGGTTTATCAGCACAGTAATTCATTAAGTTTTCTAAGGGGACGTTTCAAAGGGACATGTTAAGGGAATAAGGGTTTAAGACATCAAGAAATAGCCCATTGGAGCTAGAGAGAGCCGTAGAGAACAGAAAAAGTAGAGGGATACAGAGATTCTGGTCATACATAAAGCACACCGATGACAATACGTAATCAATACCTTCACTGCGGCATAACAACGGTGAAGTCACTGATGACAGTGCCTCTAAAGCAGAGTTATTAAACACGGTTTTCCGAAACTCCTTCACCAAAGAAGACGAAGTAAATATTCCTGAGTTCCAATCAAGAACAACTGTCAAGATGAGAAACATAGAAGTAGATATCCTCCGTGTAACAAAGCAGCTTAAATCACTTAAGGGGGGGTAGGACGTCAAACGGGCCAACTTGGAGCAGGAGAGGCACCATACGACATTTTAATTTCCACCAATAAATTCATAAAACTATGTCAACACGAGCAGGAATGATTCAGGATTCAAACTCATAGCAATGTAAGTTCAAAAGTATAACAAAATAAATTTTTTTACGTGTGAAATTTCATCATTTTTTCACTTACTATTGGCTGCATTTGTTGCTATAGGTACACTTTTCTTCACAGGTAAGAGAGATTCTTCGATCAATTTTGCACAGTATACAAACCATACTTACAGGTATATTAAACTCTAGAATTTATTTAATTAAGGATAAATGAATGAGCTGTTACATTTTAAACTTCATGTATAGGAAAAACTAAAATTTTATGGCTAATTATCTCAATTTTTACCACAGGTTTTAATAGATGGAAAATTCTAGAGTTTCATACACCTGCAAGTATGGTTTGTATGCTGCGCAAAATTCATTGAAGAATCTCCCTTACTTATGAAGAAAAGTGTATCTATAGCAGCGAATGCAGCCAATAGTGAGTGAAAAAATGACGACATTTCACATGTAAAAAAATATATTTTGTTATATTTTTGAACTTCCACTGCTATGAGCGTGAATCCTGAACCCTTCCTGGTCATGCTGACAAAGTTTTATGAATTTGTTTGTAAAAGTATAGACAGTGGAAATTAAAATGTCCTGTGGTGCCTCTCCTGCTCCAAGTCGGCCAGTTTGACGTCCTAGCCCCCTTAATAAAGGCAAGGCCTCCGGTCCAGATTGTATACCAGTCAGGTTCCTTTCAGAGTTTGCTGATACAATAGCGCCATATTTATCAATTACAACCGCTCGCTCACAGAAAGATCCGTACCTAAAGACTGGAAAATTGCTCAAGTCACACCAATACCCAAAAAAGGAAGTAGGAGCAATCCGCTGAATTAAAGGCCTATATCACTAACGTCGATTTGCAGCAGGGTTTTAGAACATATACTGTATTCGAACATTATGAAGCACCTCGGAGAAAACTGTTTATTGACATATAGTCTTCACGGATTCAGAAAATATCGTTCTTGTGAAACACAACTAAGTCTTTATATTCATGAAGTAATAAGTGCTATCGACAAGGGATATCAAATTGATTCCACATTTTTAGATTTCCAGAAGGCTTTTGACACCGTTCCTCAGAAACGTCTTCTAAGCAAACTGCGTGCCTATGGAGTATCGCCACAGTTGTGCGACTGGATTCGTGATATCCTGTCAGAAAGGTCACAGTTTTTAGTAATAGACGGAAATCATCGAGTAAAACAGAAGTAATATCCGGCGTTCCCCAAGGAAGTGTTATAGGCCCTCTATTGTTCCTGATCTATGTTAACGACAAAGGAGACAATCTGAGTAGCCGTCTTAGATTGTTTGCAGGTGATGCTGTCATTTACCGTCTTGTAAAGTCATCAGATGATCAAAACGACTTGCAAAATGATATAGATAAGATATCTGTATGGTGCGAAAAGTAGCAGTTGACCCTGAATAAAGAAAAGTGTGAAGTTTTTCACTTCAGTACTAAAAGAAATCAGCTAAATTTCGATTACCCGATAAGTCACACAAATCTGAGGGCTGTAAATTCAACTAAATACTTAGGGATTACAATTACAAATAATCTAAATTGGAACGATCACATAGATAATCTTGTGGGTAGAGCGATTCATTGGCAGAACATTTAGAAAGTACAACAGTTCTACTAAAGAGACTGCTTACACCACGTTTGTCCGTCCTATTCTGGAGTGGCGTGGGATCCGCATCGGGTGGGACTGATGGATGACATCGAAAAAGTACAAAGACGGGCAGCTCGTTTTGTATTATCGCGAAATAGGGGAGAAAGTGTCACAGACATGATACGTGGATTGGAGTGGCAACCATTGAAACAAATGCGTTTTTCGTTGCGACGGGATCTTCTCATGAAATTTCGATCACCAATTTGCTCCTCCGATTGCGAAAGCTGTTGGCACCCACCTACATAAGGAGAAATGATCATCACGATAAAATGAGAGAAATCAGGGCTCACCCAGAAAAATTTAAGTGCTCGTTTTTCCCGCGTGCCGTTTGAGAGTGGAACGGTAGAGAGACAGCATGAAGGTGGTTCATTGAACCCTCTCCTAGGCACTTTACTGTGAATAGAAGAGTAATCACGTAGATGTAGACTGGGAGACATTTAACAAATGCTTGGGGATGTACGGTGTAAGTGCTTATCTGAGGTGAAGGGGTTGGCACAGAGGCGCAGGGTGGGAAATCGTGCAGAAACCGCATCAAAGCTGTCAGAAAACTGATGACCACGTCGTCCTCCCCATCTCCACCCCCAGCTCCCTGCAAAAAAATAGGGGATTGATTCAACAATGGAAGCGTCTGTAGCGCCGTTATAGTGCGTTCGAAAACCAAAATCTACACTCCTGGAAATGGAAAAAGGAACACATTGACACCGGTGTGTCAGACCCACCATACTTGCTCCGGACACTGCGAGAGGGCTGTACAAGCAATGATCACACGCACGGCACAGCGGACACACCAGGAACCGCGGTGTTGGCCGTCGAATGGCGCTAGCTGCGCAGCATTTGTGCACCGCCGCCGTCAGTGTCAGCCAGTTTGCCGTGGCATACGGAGCTCCATCGCAGTCTTTAACACTGGTAGCATGCCGCGACAGGGTGGACGTGAACCGAATGTGCAGTTGACGGACTTTGAGCGAGGGCGTATAGTGGGCATGCGGGAGGCCGGGTGGACGTACCGCCGAATTGCTCAACACATGGGGTGTGAGGTCTCCACAGTACATCGATGTTGTCGCCAGTGGTCGGCGGAAGGTGCACGTGCCCGTCGACCTGGGACCGGACCGCAGCGACGCACGGATGCACGCCAAGACCGTAGGATCCTACGCAGTGCCGTAGGGGACCGCACCGCCACTTCCCAGCAAATTAGGGACACTGTTGCTCCTGGGGTATCGGCGAGGACCATTCGCAACCGTCTCCATGAAGCTGGGCTACGGTCCCGCACACCGTTAGGCCGTCTTCCGCTCACGCCCCAACATCGTGCAGCCCGCCTCTAGTGGTGTCGCGACAGGCGTGAATGGAGGGACGAATGGAGACGTGTCGTCTTCAGCGATGAGAGTCGCTTCTGCCTTGGTGCCAATGATGGTCGTATGCGTGTTTGGCGCCGTGCAGGTGAGCGCCACAATCAGGACTGCATACGACCGAGGCACACAGGGCCAACACCCGGCATCATGGTGTGGGGAGCGATCTCCTACACTGGCCGTACACCACTGGTGATCGTCGAGGGGACACTGAATAGTGCACGGTACATCCAAACCGTCATCGAACCCATCGTTCTACCATTCCTAGACCGGCAAGGGAACTTGCTGTTCCAACAGGACAATGCACGTCCGCATGTATCCCGTGCCACCCAACGTGCTCTAGAAGGTGTAAGTCAACTACCCTGGCCAGCAAGATCTCCTGATCTGTCCCCCATTGAGCATGTTTGGGACTGGATGAAGCGTCGTCTCACGCGGTCTGCACGTCCAGCACGAACGCTGGTCCAACTGAGGCGCCAGGTGGAAATGGCATGGCAAGCCGTTCCACAGGACTACATCCAGCATCTCTACGATCGTCTCCATGGGAGAATAGCAGCCTGCATTGCTGCGAAAGGTGGATATACACTGTACTAGTGCCGACATTGTGCATGCTCTGTTGCCTGTGTCTATGTGCCTGTGGTTCTGTCAGTGTGATCATGTGATGTATCTGACCCCAGGAATGTGTCAATAAAGTTTCCCCTTCCTGGGACAATGAATTCACGGTGTTCTTATTTCAATTTCCAGGAGTGTATAAACACAACAAAAGTGCTTGAAAAAATAGTATTAGCCTGGAGCCTGGTATGAGTATATTTAATGAATAAACAAGTTGTTTTTGTGATAAAACCTTCTAGCGTGATCAGCCGAGAGATGGCGTCGTATTCTCGCAACGTTTCGGTGCGTTTCGCACCCATCATCTTCAGGTAAAGATGGGTACGAAACTCATTGAAACGTTGCGACGATACGACGCCACAACTCGGCGTTCACCCGAGAAGAAAGCGCCTGCAATTACGTGTGTTATTTTAGTTAGCTGCTTTGTCTGTTGGCTGATTTTGGGCAGGGGACCAGCGACGTCATTGGTCACATCGGATTAGAGAAGGATGGGGAAGGAAGTCGATCGTGCCCTTTCAAAGGAACCATCCCGGAATTTGCCTGAAGCGATTTAGGGAGACCACGGAAAACCTAAATCTGGATGACCGGACGTGCGTTTGAAACGTCGTTCTCCCGAAGGCGAGTTTAGTGTGTTTTCATAGTGTTACAACGTTTGGAACTGTACCACTACGGCTTATGCCGCCTTCACAGTGTGTAATAAAGTAAGTTACATAATTTATTTCAACGCATGACAAATAATTTTGTTATAGTATATGTTTTTGGAAAACAGTACAAAATATTTGTGCTTTTTGTATTTGTGTCATCTTTAATGCGGGGGCTTGACATCAGCGAATGGATCGTTTGGTGCGGTCTGCAGACTGTGTGGTGCCGGAACATGCTAATGCCGACTCGGCAGCCGTTTCTGCTAGATGATGCATGTCGCTGCATTAAGACGCCACTGATCATTATTAAAATGAACACAACAATTTTAATACGTGGCGTATTATGTACATTGCGTATGTGCAACAAATGATCGGAAGTGTTAAAATTTAGTCAATGGTTGTGTGATGGAAGTTTGTACAAGACCATTTTATCTGCTATAATCAAATTTGTCTATTGCAGAAATAATGCTTAATGCGTAGATAGCACTGCATTAATATATTCTGCAAATACCATGGGGTACATATTAAGACAAATGCATTTCTGGTCTTATAAATTTACGACTGCTTGAATTTATAAGTACAGATTTTGAAATCTTGTGACATAATGAAGATACAAGTTTGCAGTTACTGAAAGTCCGACTCTAATGCTGTGGTAAGTGAAGAAATATATCTGAAGTTCAAAGGCTAACTACGAGCTGAAACACAGAGATTACTCAGAGTCGCTGCGCTGCAGACGTTTAATATGTCTGGTTTCAATAATAACGCATTAAACAACAGCAAGAGTCTTTATTATCTAAAGACTTTCTAAATTCGAACCTGCACCAGTCAGACACCTTCCGGAACAAAATGCTATTCGGACCCATTTAATAACTAGCATACTGCGTAGACAATTTGCGCAAAGGGCTCGCATTTTATGTGGTTCCCAGAAACCGCGATGGTAGCCTTTTATTGTCAGTTCACTATATTATAACTAGAACAACTGGTAGCCAGAAAATATTCAAGACAGACTATCTGCCAGTTACTGCCAGTGGATGTATTTCGCCTTCTGGTGTGCTTTCCAGGATACATTACGTAGAAGAGAATTAGCGTCGAACACTGGTACCTTTGTGAGGAGGTGAAAAAGAATTTTACCAACCTGCAACTAACATTACACTAGGCTCAACTGTCATTCAAAAGGCATAAGCTCAAACGTAGATCAGTCCCTATGAGGCAATCAGAGAAGCTCAGCCAGAAAAGCTACAGCTCATTACGGAAATGGGGCAATATACAGGGTGAGTCACCTAACATCACCGCTGGATATATTTCGTAAACCACATCAAATACTGGCGAATCGATTTCACAGACCGAACGTGAGGAGAGGAGCTAGTGTAATTGGTTAATACAAACCATAAAAAAATGCACGGAAGTATGTTTTTTAACACAAACCTACGTTTTTTTAAAATGGAACCCCGTTAGTTTTGTTAGCACATCTGAACATATAAACAAATACGTAATCAGTGCCGTTTGTTGTATTGTAAAATGTTAATTACATCCGGAGATATTGTAATCTAAAGTTGACGCTTGAGTACCACTCCTCCGCTGTTCGATCGTGTGTATCGGAGAGCACCGAATTACGTAGGGATCCAAAGGGAACGGTGATGGACCTTAGGTACAGAAGAGACTGGAACAGCACATTACGTCCACATGCTAAAACCTTTTTATTGGTCTCTTTCACTGACGCATATGTACATAACCATGAGGGGTGAGGTACACGTTCGACGGGCGTTTCATAGGACGTGGAGGACGCATAAATTGGCAAGCCCGTTCTCCTGATCTTACAACTCTGGACTTCTTTCTGTGGGGTACGTTAAAGGAGAATGTGTACCGTGATGTGCCTACAATCCCAGAGGATATGAAACAACGTATTGTGGCAGCCTGCGGCGACATTACACCAGATGTACTGCGGCGTGTACGACGTTCATTACGCCAGAGATTGCAATTGTGTGCAGCAAATGATGGCCACCACAATGAAATCTATTGGCGTGACATGTCGGGACACACTCTATTCCACTCCGTAATTGAAAACGGAAACCAGGTGTGTACGTGTACCTCACCCCTCATGGTAATGCACATGTGCGTCAGTGAAAAAGACCAATAAAAAGGTGTTAGCATGTGGACGTAATCTGCTGTTCCAGTCTCTTCTGTACCTAAGGTCCATCACCGTTCCCTTTGGATCCCTACGTAATTCGGTGCTCTCCGATACACACGATCGAACAGCGAAGGAGTGGTACTCAAGCGTCAACTCTAGGTTACAATATCTCCGGATGTAATTAACATTTTACAATGCAACAAACGGCACTGATTACGTATTTGTTTATATGTTCAGATGTGCTAACAAAACTAACGGGGTTCCATTTAAAAAAACGTAGGTTTGTGTCAAAAAACATACTTCCGTGCATGTTTTTATGGTTTGTATTAACCAATTACACTAGCCCCTCTCCTCACGTTCGGTCTGTGAAATCGATTCGTCAGTATTTGATGTGGTTTACGAAATATATCCAGCGGTAATGTTAAGTGACTCACCCTGTATACAAGGTGTCCGGTGAAGGGCTTTATGCTGTTTGAACGCTGATAACTGAGGAAGTTTAATGATAACCTAATCCGATCGTGATTATTTAGAGCTCCTGTGTCTAGTGTGTGTAGCCATTCATTTGAGTTTCTTTTGTTTATCTTCAGTTGCCAATAACTTCACATAAATAAGAAGATGGGTAGAAACTTGATCTTGGAGCAAAGAAAGTGGATTTTAAAATGTTATTGGTAATGTGAAAACATGAAAGAAGTGCAGGGACGATGGCGGGCTGAGTTAGATACTGCACCACCGTCAAGTAAAACGATGACGAAATTACATCACAAATTTGAGAGGCAAAGGGGTGTACGTGTTTTGAATCAGAGGGGTGGTCTCCGCCGTACCGGCTTTCACAGGATCGGCAGATAAGTCCATAGGGCAAGTATCTTCTGATTAAGTGTAAGAAAATAAAGTGGTCACTCTATTTTAAAGTAACTAAAGTGGGAAACCCACATTTCTAGGTCTCACGTGATGAATAAGGCCAATCCGGATGGGCACCTCGAATGGATCTGCGATACTGAACAGATGACTGATGTCATTGTTTGGTCTGATCTGGTGAAGTCTGAACTGAATCGAACCATCAATCGCCATAACTGTATGTACTGGACAAGAGGTAATCCCCCATGTTACGGAAGAACTAGTTAACCTTCCTGGGTTATCAGTCTGGTGTGGTAAGTCTGTCACAGGACTTGTAGGACCATTCTCTTTTTTAATGAACAGTGACAAATGTTAAGTACTTTACCATGTTGCAGGAACAAACTGTACCAGTTACTGACCAACTGTATCGAGGCTAAGTTTTTCTTAAAAAAAAAAAACGGTGCACCGTCACATTACCATCGTGACATGCTGCAGTTTATGGATAAAAAGTTCGCTGTGTGCTAGACAGACCCACAAGGAATTGTAAAGTTTTCACGCAGGTCTCCCAATCTAACGCCTTTAAAACTCTTATTGTGGGTAACTCTGAAGAACACCATGTACGCCACAAAGCTACATACTATGGATGACATAAGAGAGACGACTGTGGCTGTCTCTGACTCCATTCCAATGGCATACATAATACATCTGTGTCGATCTGTTCAACGAAGTTGTAGATATTATATTGCTGCCGATGGAGGACATTTTGAACATCGTCAACAGTGAACCGTCGTCAGTGAAGTGGTGACTTTTTATGTGACTTAAAAATTAATAGTTTTTGTTATTATTTCGAGTTTTTTAAGTGCAAAACGATCTCAAAATGGTTGTGGAACGCCATGTATTTATAGCATCTCATATGAAAAATGTATTTACAGGTTAAACTCTCCAAACACTGTCAGAATTACAGCACAAGGACTGGGTTTGGCTGAAGAGAACCCGTGTTTGATTAATAAATATCACTATGTTCCGAAAACTTCACGTTGCTGCACAGCACTCCAAGAATCTGCAGTAATGTAAGGGACAGTGCGGTACGAATCTATCAGGTGGAATGTAGAGCCTTTTTAGAAACAGCTCTGAACCAGAATCACCAGCAAGACATATAAATCCTTTCAGCCGTCCGGAGTGGCCGAGCGGTTCTAGGCGCTTCAGTCTGGAACCGCGCCACCGCTACGGTCGCAGGTTCGAATCCTGCCTCGGGCATAGATGTGTGTGATGTCCTTAGGTTACTTAGGTTTAATTAGTTCTAAGTTCTAGGGGACTGATAACCTCAGATGTTAAGTCCCATAGTGCTCAGAGCCATTTGAACTATAAATCCTTTCCAATTTTATTAACTATTTGATGTTTGTGTACTATGTTCCAGTCTACATACATTTATGTTTATTTTTTATATTTGTCTAGGGATCTAAGTATTGATTCCATATTTACCTACTTGCATGTCATTTGTGATGTATGCCATATGAGAAATAAAATAAACAGGACAAGGTGTTCCAAAATTACACTCTAAGATTTTTAAAAAATAAACGCTCCACGATAGAATTTTCCGAATGGGACCGAAATCGGTAGATGTGATGTACAAGTACAGGAAAACAAATGACTGCAGTTTCGGAATAACTGGATGATTTATTCAAGAGATAGAGCTTGACAAACTGAGAAGTCTATAACATGTTGGTCCACCTCTGGCCCTGTTGGCATTGATTGACAGAGTTGTTGGATGTCCTCCTGAGACATACCCTCCCAGATTCTGTCCAAATGGAGCATCAGATAGTTAAAATCCCAAGCTGGTTGGAGGACCCTGCCCATCATGCTCCAAACGCTCTGAGTTGGGGAGATACCTGGCGACCTTGCTCCCCAAGATAAGGTGTGTCAAGCACGAAAAGAAGCCACGTGCGAGCGAGCATTATCTGCCTCAAATGTAAACCCAGAGTAGCTTGCTATGATGGGGAAACAAAACGGGTCGCAGAATATCGTCGACATGCGCGGATGACAACTAAAGGGATTCTACTATGAAAAGAAATAGCACCGTAGACCATCATGCCTGGTTGTCGGATGGTATGGTGGGCGTCAGTCAAGTTGCAATCACAGCACCGTCTTGGGATCTCCAGAGAGATCTTCGCTGCTCATCGATGCTCAGTTCGAAGCTCAACTAATCACTGAAAACCACCAGTGAGATTCCAGGCCGCGGACGTGTGTGGAGGGGCTCTGGACAGCGGTGGGGTAACAACTTGTTTGTCGCACGGCCCGAAAACGTCGAGTGATGCTCCGGAATACCATTTCTTTTCATAGTAGAACCACATTGGTTGTCATGTTATTGGCTTGCTCAATTTTTCGATATTTCTCTTGAATAAATCATGCAACATTTTTGAAGATTTATCATTTGTTGGTCTGTACATATACGAGGGCTATTCGGAAAGTAGGTCCGATGGGATGCGAAATGGAAACCACAACGAAAATCCGATGAAGCTTTGCTACAGGTGAGTTGGGGGTGCCTCTAGTATGCATGTCGATCAAGTCACGTCCCTCTCTTCATTTCTGAGCGCACAGTGAGCGCAGCACAGGCGCTTAGAACAAAAGTGTCTCCCGCCAAGTAAGAGGGGCTGGTGTGAAATTTCGCCTGATGTCATGCAGCCCACATAACACAACTGTCATGCGCTTCCTTCTTCATGACAATTCCCGGCAGCAACCTGCAGGGGCAATGAAGACTGTTCTGCAGCATTTTCGATGGAAAGTCTTTACTCGCCCATCATACATCACGGACTTATGTCCGTCTGACGTTCATCTATGGTCACATGAACCGTTGGCTATGAAGACAACGTTCTGACACAGACAATGAGCTGTAGATCAGAGTAGAGAATTTACAGGAACCACAGGCGGCGTCCTTCTATGACGACGGTATTGAAAAGTTGGTACAACGCCACGACAAATGTCTAAATTGGGGCGGCGACTACGTAGAGAAGTGACTGGAAGGTGTAACTAACGGCTGCAAATAAAACATTTTTGATTTTCACAGTGGTTTGCATTTCGCGATTGATCGGTCCTTACTTTCCAATGACTTTCGTACATCACATCTACCGATTTCCGTCCCATTCTCTTCATTTATTCGTTGTGGGTCTTTCTCCTTCTTAGAGTGTATAGCACGAATCGTGGCGTTCCGTGAGATCTGAGACAAATGTTGCCTGTTCAAAGCCCCTGCGTCACATGACTAACAAAGGTAAAATAAAAAAAAATATCTTGGCTTGATATGGAGTTGGCGTTGGTATCGGTCAATTTTGTACATTGTTATGTTGGCGTATGCTGCACAATTAAGTAAGTCAAGAGTCAATCTGAGCTGCGGGATGAGTTTGCAAGCATTCCTCTTTCCATTTAGCTTATAGTGTGTGTTCCATTGAAATGCAGCAACTGGAATACTATGCAGTTTGTTTTAGCTTTAGACCGCCAGTGGAAGTTCGTCCAAAGGAGCTGATGCTTTACAAGGAATCTGTTCACTATAAGTAATTGAGAAATAGGTTAATGAATTCAAGTGTAGCCATACTTTTGTCGAAGAAGACTAACGCGAAGAACGTCGCGAAAGGACAGTTCCTTTGTAGTGTCGTCTGGCTCTGTGTCTGAGGGGTGGGAGAAGGCCACTATGACTTTTTAACCCTAGTAGCAGCATCTGCTGTTTAATAGAAAGGTATTACAGCAAGCACCGATCACAGATAAATAAAGTCAGGCAATAATGCAAAGAAATAAATAACAGAAAACACTTTAAATAAAGTTGGAGAAATAAATGGAACAGGTGACTGAATAATGTAGTTAACACGATGGTGAATTTGATTTAAAACTGAATACCGTATTGTCAGTCAAACACACTCACATACGATGACGACCTTACGAAGGGTAATCAAAAGCGCGTCTGTTATGTCTGAAATTGAATAAAAAAATTATATCGAGTGCAGTTAAGTTGCATAAAATAGCCAACTAATTGGCAGAGTTCCCAGTACTTTCAGCTAACCGAGTTGCGAAAACAAAGTCCAAATCCCGACGAAATAGTACAGTGAAATTTTGTCAGTTATACTCCACTACTGTTCATTAAACGTCACCACGATATAAAGTCATTTGCACCGAGCTATTTTCCTTCAGCTGCGAGAAAACACGCAGTACTCACAAGCTATATGGTAAGTACTCAGTCCGCGAAGTCACTCCAAAATTATTCCCGCGGATTTTCTAGGTATTGGCATGGGGTGTTTGTATTGCCGATCAGAAAACTAAGTCCAATTTCCGTCTCCACCTTCTGCCTATCACCGACTCGCTCTGTGCAGCAAGAGCAGCCAGCTAAACAACAGAAGGCACTTTACCGCCGCCTATTTCAAATCTCGGAAACAGACCACACTGGTCAGATTCGTGACCTATTACACAATTTTCGGTAACATGACAATCACCGGCAAATACATACATTTCATTATCGTACAACATATCAAAGTGAGAGCATTTTGAAGTATCCGAGACTTGGAACACTTCTGCAAGAAACACACGAGCATGTAGTTAGTCTGCATTTAATAACACAATGAATTCAACATAAATGGTCTTTGTTGACCGTCACAAACAAGTAACAACATTGCAACTTGTTTCTAACAGGAATCTAAGTTCACGACTAAACGCAAGGACTTGGAATACAAGTCTTCATTGAGGAAACAGCACAATGACACCTTTACATTCAGAGGTCGTTCCCCATTAGTTTGACTACGAAATGTTTAAGTCTCGCTCTCGTTGAGCGGAGCACATTTGAACAGTCTAACACGTAAGTTACGATCTGTACGAGTTGTCAATATTGCCAGACGAGTCTGACAGAATACCGACCGGCCCGCGAGCACGTTGCCGAGGTCTCTTGGCCGCGAAGGCGGTATGAGGTCAAGACGACGCTGTATCCGGAGCAGACCTCTTCGCTGGTGCGTAGTAACCGCCATTACCGAAGAGAACGCGGTCCTAAATACCAGCACGGCGGAGGTACATTTTCTCCTGATTGGCTCTACGTGACACAGGTGGATGCATGAAGAGATCCGTGGCAGGAGGAACCTCTTTTGCAGATTTATACGCCCTCTGTGCTTTGGTCCGGAGCACGCAAAGGCTCCGTGCAAGTCGCGCTGCAAATGGTGGAGCCGGAACGTCGTGTAGTCGCAGGGGCTGATATGGCAACCAGCCCGACGGCGGTGTGTAGCCGTGTGGCGTCGGCGCCTGACGGCTTTTGCAGCACGCCACTCCTCACGCTGATTGCTCGCCCGCCTTCCAAATCTTTAGCATTAATACTGTTATACCAATGAATGATGCCTTCATGAACTATGTTAAGATGACTAAGACATAAGGAAACATATACAGGGTGGTCACAAATAGTGAAAAGCTTGTGACTCTTGAAGTTTTCCCGGAGTATCGAATATTCCACAAGATTTCGGGATTGCAGCCAGATCTCATCGACTTCTTTCCACGATATTTCGGCTGACAACCTTACAGCCATCTTCAGGCGAGTGTTGACACTGGAGATTCCTATTTTTTTTTCTTTATTGATTTTCAATTCCCCCCGAAGGGGGCGGGCTGGCAGCAGCTTACTACACTGCTCTACAGCCTACAGACTTTTTTTAAATAAAGGAAGAAGAAAGAAACAAGGTAAAACGGGCGATAAAATGGTGAGTTATAGTGTAAAGTGGCGTAAAAATGCGGAAAGTTAAAACAGAAAGCAAAAGGGGTTGGCAATGTAGATAAAATACACAGGAATCGGACAAGTAACATAGTAGACACACAATTAAAAAACACGGCGACAGTCTGGTTTCTGTTCGCAAGAGATAAAAGGCACACCCAGCGACAGTATGATGGCCGTTCGCAACAAGTCCCAAAAAACACAACACGGAACACTCACTGTAAAACACGCACTGTAGAACACTCACTGGAGAACACTGCACGATAGTCGCAGTACAAAGATGACACTCCCGAGCCAAAGGCAGATGGGGGGGGGGGACCTGCAGGAGGGGGAAAAACAAGGAGGGAGGAGAGGAAAAAAAACGAAAAGGGGGGGGGGGAACCAAGGAGGGAGAGGACTAATAAAGGGGGAGAAGGGGGAGAGGGAATGAGAGGAGGGAAATGTAAAAGGATGCGGGGGAGAGAAGGGGGCAAAGAGAGGCGGGGAAGAAAGAGGATGGAAGGGGGGGGGGAAGGGAGCCCGGGAAAAGGACAGAGGAAAGGAGGGGGAGTGAGGATCAGAGTTGATAGGAGGGATAAATGGAGGGAGAGAGGGCATCATCTGGGAGGGGGAGTTGATGGAAGCCACCTTGGGAAAGGAGATGTAGGGTGTAGAGATGGAGGGTAGGGGGAACACAACAGTGAAGACGTGGCAGGGGGCGGGGATCGGAGAGGAGAGGAGCAACCAGGGGGTGAGGGGGTTCAAGACGGCGGGAGGTGTAGAGGATGCGGATATGTTCGAGGAATAGGAGCAGATGGGGGAAAGGAATCAGATCATAGAGGATCCGCGTGGGGGACGGGAGGCGTATACGGAAGGCGAGGCAGAGTGCATGATGCTCAAGGATCTGGAGGGACTTATAGAATTTGGGGGTGGGGGGGGCAGATATCCAGGCAGGACTGGCATAACAGAGGATGGGACGGATGAAGGATTTGTAGGTGTGGAGGATGGTAGAGGGGTGCAACCCCCAAGTCCGGCCGGAGAGTAGTTTGAGAAGTCGGAGGCGGTTGTGGGCTTTGGATTGGATGGAGCGGAGATGAGGGATCCAGGTGAGGTGACGGTCAATGGTGAGTCCAAGGTAGGTGAGGGTGGGGGTGAGGCGGACAGGACGGGCGCAGACAGAAAGGGAGAAATCCAGGAGCCGGAAGGAGCGAGTGGTACGACCTACGATGATTGCCTGGGTCTTGGGGAGATTCCTAGTGCAAGTCGCTCTATTTATATGTAAAAGTGCCGCAAGACGCGCATGCGCAAGTTACCGTTGCATGCACGCCACCTGTCGATTCCAAGGCCCTCTACAATATTACTGCATCTATGGAGCGCAAACGAATGCGTGAAACAAGTAAAACATGCACGCAGACGTGTCCAAAATAATAAAATGAAAAATTTCAATATTAAAATTAAAATTACTTGTCGCACGACATGTCAGAAGCCATGAAAAGTTTTCTTTTGGTTGATATTAAAGAAATCAACGGGTCCCAGGCCTTATTCAATTGAAAGCCGCCATCACGATTAATGAGATTTTCCGCCAAACGTATTTCCACGGATTCCGTGACAACTGAATCCCCGAAGGATCTCGATGGGGCCAAGATTTTCGTGGCAGAATAATCCATAGTATGTCCTGTGGAAATTATTAAATAGAAAGTAAGTATGTCGTGAACATTTCATCGAAAGTAGGCAGAATTTTAAAGAAACATCGTGTGAAAGCAATCTTCCGGCCACCTACAAAGACTCGTGCTCTTCTGGGCTCAGCCAAGGATGATCTGGGATTACGGAAGGCTGGAATTTATAAAATACCTTGCGAGTGTGGGAAAGCCTACATTGGTCAGACCACACGCACAGTACACGACCGCTGCGTTGAACATGAGCGCCACACTCGCCTTTTACAGCCCAGTAAGTCGGCCATAGCCGAACATTGTATTTCCACAGGACATACTATGGATTATTCTGCCACGAAAATGGAGGGAGAGAGGGCATCATCCGGGAGGGGGAGTTGATGGAAGCCACCTTGGGAAAGGAGATGTAGGGTGTAGAGACGGAGGGTAGGGGGGACACAACGGTGAAGACGTGGCAGGGGTCGGGGATCGGAGAGGAGAGGAGCAACCAGGGGGTGAGGGGGTTCAAGACGGCGGGAGGCGTAGAGGATGCGGATATGTTCGAGGAATAGGAGCAGATGGGGGAAAGGAATCAGATCATAGAGGATCCGCATGGGGATCGGGAGGCGTATACCGAAGGCGAGGCGGAGTGCATGACGCTCAAGGATCTGGAGGGACTTATAGAATTTGCGGGGGGGGGGGGGGGGCAGATATCCAGACAGGACTGGCATAACAGAGGATGGGACGGATTAAGGATTTGTAGGTGTGGAGGATGGTAGAGGGGTGCAACCCCCAAGTCTGGCCGGAGAGGAGTTTGAGGAGTCGGAGGCGGTTGTGGGCTTTGGATTGGATGGAGCGGAGATGAGGGATCCAGGTGAGGTGACGGTCAATGGTGAGGCCAAGGTAGGTGAGGGTGGGGGTGAGGCGGATGGAGATTAATAGTGCAAGTCGCTCTATTTATACGTAGAAGTGCCGCAAGACGCGCATGCGCAAGTTACCGTTGCATGCGCGCCACCTGTCGATTCCAAGGCCCTCTACAATATTACTGCATCCTATCAACTCTGATCCTCACTCCCCCTCCTTTCCTCTGTCTTTTTCCCGGGCTCCCTCTCCCCCCCTTCCATCCTCTTTCTTCCCCACCTCCCCTCTCTTTGCCCCCTTCTCTCCCCCGCGTCCTTTTACATTTCCCTCCTCTCCTTCCCTCTCGCGTCTGCCCTTCTCCCCCTTTATTAGTCCTCTCCCTCCTTGGTTCCCCCCCCTTTTTCGTTTTTTTTCCTCTCCTCCCTCCTTGTTTTTCCCCCTCCTGCAGGTCCCCCCCCCCCCCCATCTCCCTTTGGCTGGGGAGTGTCATCATTGTGCTGCCACTTTCGTGCAGTGTTCTCCAGTGAGTGTTCTACAGTGCGTGTTTTACAGTGAGTGTTCCGTGTTGTGTTTTTTGGGACTTGTTGCGAACGGTCATCATACTGTCGCTGGGTGTGCCTTTTATCTCTTGTGAACAGAAACCAGACTGTCCCCGTGTTTTTTAATTGTGTGTCTACTATGTTACTTGTCTGATTCCTGCGTATTTTATCTACATTGCCAACCCCTTTTGCTTTCTGTTTTAACTTTCCGCATTTTTACGCCATTTTACACTTTAAATCACCATTTTATCGCCTGTTTTACCTTGTTTCTTTCTTCTTCCTTTATTTTAAAAAAGTCTGTAGGCTGTAGAGCAGCGTAGTAAGCTGCTGCCAGCCCGCCCCCTTCGGGGGGAATTGAAAATCAATAAAGAAAAAGAATAGGAATGTCCAGTGTCAACACTCGCCTGAAGATGGCTGTAAGGTTGTCAGCCGAAATATCGTGGAAAGAAGTCGATGAGATCCGGCTGCAATCGCGAAATCTTGTGGAATAGTGAAAAGCTTGTGTATCGCAAGATAGGTCATGCTGAGATATAACTGATAAGAACAAATTTAATACCTTGCTTCGTTTCCGAGTTAGTTGGCATTGAAGCTAGCCAGTGAGACTGTTGATGGCTCAAATCCAAGCGGCGCACCAGAGATGGAGTCTCCTAACGTGCTTCGTTTGGTTTCCTAAGACTGAACAAGAAAATGGTTCAAATGACTCTGAGCACTATGGGACTTAACTTCTCAGGTCATCAGTCCCCTAGAACAAAGAACTACTTAAACCTAACTAACCTAAGGACATCACACACATCCATGCCCGAGGCAGGATTCGAACCTGCGACCGTTGAGGTCGCGCGGTTACAGACTGTAGCGCCTAGAACCGCATGGCCACTCCGTCCGGCGACTGAACAGGAACTAGATAAAAAAATTGGACATGGGTCGATAGTAAGGATCGAACCGGAGTCAAAGGCTGAGCAGCCTCGTGGGCTATCATCTACTCTATCAGAACAAACTGACACTAAAGTTGTATCTGGTGGGCAACTTGGATTTACGTACTCAAAGGTCTGACTGGCTAACTTCAGTGCTAACTGACTCAGGAACGGTCAATTTATTTCTCAGCGATTATTTCACAGCACAGTCTACCCTTCAACACCCTTACGAACTTTTCAAGATTGTTTCTGATCGCCCTGTATATGGGAATGACTGTGTCATTTGAAAAAGGTACACAAACTTTTATTCTTCTTTGTGATACATCCAATTCATAGTAAGGGACACCAGACTTAAATTTTGACTGATTTACATAAAGATATGATTCAGTCTATCGACAAAATACATAACTTAGCATTTAAATTTTATTTAGAACTAATAATTATGAAACAGATTCAGGGAATGGTTAAACATATGACCTCCGTAGCTGAATGGTCAGCATAAAAGGTTGCCACGCAGAGGATCTGTGTTCGATTCCTGATTCTGCAAGGGTTTTTGCCTTGGTGAGAGGACTGATTGGCCATACATTGAGCCTCGTGATGACAATTCAGGAGCTACTGGATAGAATGATAGCGCCTCCACGGTCTGGAAAGTCTAAAATGCGGCCTTCAGAAGAGTGTGTTGATGATGTGACACATCCGCATGGCATCGAAAAGCCGAGGATGACACTGGCCGGTAGACATCTGTTGCCGCATCATTGCCTGGAAAAGGAGCTCGTTTTTTAAGGATATGAGGGAACACACGCTGACGTCAGCCTAAACGTTTCCGGGGATGACACTGTACTCTGCTTCATTTGATTAAATCGTATTAATTAAACTCATTGTTGGTTTAGTTTCATTTGAGTCCATCTGAAAATTTCCATTATCTTAATATTACTCTAGACGACTATACTATGCAAATGTTTTCAGAGCAAAAATATCACATTACTGTAATCTTTCCTTGAAGAAGTTCCCTCCTAGTTATCATTTTGATGAGTAGTAGGGGGAGGGAAGTGCAGACACCTTTCACTAGCATTACCAATATAGGACCTAACGCGGTGGCACAGTGGTAAGAATTTTGACCAGTATTTAGTAATATGGCAGTTCAAATCGCAGTTCGGCCATTCGATTCAGCTATTCCCTGATTTCCCTATATCGCTTAGCATGAATTTCGAGAAAGGGCTCCGTCGATTTCCTTCTCTTTGGTTCTCCATTCCGAACTTGTGCTGAGTGTCTAGTGACCTCACCGTGGACGGGACGTAAAACCTAACTACCGTTCCTTATTTACGAACATCGGAATAGATGGGAAAGAAACAGAGAACCACAAACACCCATAAGTCTAGCAGACATATTAAGATATTACTCCGTATCGAAAGGAAATGCTTTCGCGGAGATCATGACCAAACTAAGGTGACTGCTCCTTGGGACTTGGGCCCAGCCACTTTCTAACCGCGGCGCCCTACAGGCCACTACCTGCACTGCGGAGAGACCAGAAATCTCGTAGCTACCCCATGCAACTAGCAGCTTGCCATGCAGTTTCTCCACGAGCTACAAATCAGTGCACAATCTTGTCACTGCGCACTCCGCGTTTATTACTTACCTTCTCGCGGCAATAAGATGTTTCAGATCAATAGCTAAAAACAAGTTTTAAACAATCCTCAGGACCTTCCTAGCTCATTTTTTTTATCGCATACATCTTTTTCGAAATGGAAGGTCACATTCGGATTAGGTTTCGGTGCTCATCCAAATAAAAGGACGAATGGGAATGTGGAAATTATTCACGAATTATTTAGTCCAAGCCATTAAAAATACGATATAAACATAATCATGCACTCGCGAAAGTGGTTTAACCCGATGTTCAATGGGAGTTTTTCTGTAGGAGGAGTTGAGTATTTATTCAAAGTAACCATGGCGCTCTCCGTAAAAGTTGATGGATGTCTGTGAGCAATGGTAAAAGCATGAGGAATTGATGAGTGATTTGCACTAAGACCAACCAGACGCGTTCCACAACATTATATGACTAAAACTGTCATGATTCTCGTCGTCAGTTGTTATGATGACAGGTGGCCAATGCTAAATACGCTCCTGGAAATTGAAATAAGAACACCGTGAATTCATTGTCCCAGGAAGGGGAAACTTTATTGACACATTCCTGGGGTCAGATACATCACATGATCACACTGACAGAACCACAGGCACATAGACACAGGCAACAGAGCATGCACAATGTCGGCACTAGTACAGTGTATATCCACCTTTCGCAGCAATGCAGGCTGCTATTCTCCCATGGAGACGATCGTAGAGATGCTGGATGTAGTCCTGTGGAACGGCTTGCCATGCCATTTCCACCTGGCGCCTCAGTTGGACCAGCGTTCGTGCTGGACGTGCAGACCGCGTGAGACGACGCTTCATCCAGTCCCAAACATGCTCAATGGGGGACAGATCCGGAGATCTTGCTGGCCAGGGTAGTTGACTTACACCTTCTAGAGCACGTTGGGTGGCACGGGATACACGCGGACGTGCATTGTCCTGTTGGAACAGCAAGTTCCCTTGCCGGTCTAGGAATGGTAGAACGATGGGTTCGATGACGGTTTGGATGTACCGTGCACTATTCAGTGTCCCCTCGACGATCACCAGTGGTGTACGGCCAGTGTAGGAGATCGCTCCCCACACCATGATGCCGGGTGTTGGCCCTGTGTGCCTCGGTCGTATGCAGTCCTGATTGTGGCGCTCACCTGCACGGCGCCAAACACGCATACGACCATCATTGGCACCAAGGCAGAAGCGACTCTCATCGCTGAAGACGACACGTCTCCATTCGTCCCTCCATTCACGCCTGTCGCGACACCACTAGAGGCGGGCTGCACGATGTTGGGGCGTGAGCGGAAGACGGCCTAACGGTGTGCGGGACCGTAGCCCAGCTTCATGGAGACGGTTGCGAATGGTCCTCGCCGATACCCCAGGAGCAACAGTGTCCCTAATTTGCTGGGAAGTGGCGGTGCGGTCCCCTACGGCACTGCGTAGGATCCTACGGTCTTGGCGTGCATCCGTGCGTCGCTGCGGTCCGGTCCCAGGTCGACGGGCACGTGCACCTTCCGCCGACCACTGGCGACAACATCGATGTACTGTGGAGACCTCACGCCCCACGTGTTGAGCAATTCGGCGGTACGTCCACCCGGCCTCCCGCATGCCCACTATACGCCCTCGCTCAAAGTCCGTCAACTGCACATACGGTTCACGTCCACGCTGTCGCGGCATGCTACCAGTGTTAAAGACTGCGATGGAGCTCCGTATGCCACGGCAAACTGGCTGACACTGACGGCGGCGGTGCACAAATGCTGCGCAGCTAGCGCCATTCGACGGCCAACACCGCGGTTCCTGGTGTGTCCGCTGTGCCGTGCGTGTGATCATTGCTTGTACAGCCCTCTCGCAGTGTCCGAAGCAAGTATGGTGGGTCTGACACACCGGTGTCAATGTGTTCTTTTTTCCATTTCCAGGAGTGTATATTGCGGGTTTGGCAGTAAAGTCGGTAAGGAGCTGGCTGCATAGTTTGTATCTGCAACAACTGAATTAATTAGTAGTTGTTGGTAAAAAATAATATATATTGTTCTTAAATTGTGTTACAGGCTTCTTCATACGCTGCATACATATAATTACAAACAGATACCTAGAGAGACATTACTTAGGCCATACTTGACTAAGCGCCTTGTTAGAGGTTGCTTCCTGTCAGCTGAAGGCTATGCTACTTTATTACTTGACGTTCAGAGCAAGAGTGGACGAGAGGTCGCCAGATGCTTGTCACAAGCGGCGGAGCGGCGCTAGTTGCGACTCGCGGGTCCAGCGATATCTTTTACGGACCGCAGTCGATATCTGCAACCCCAACAAGTGTGGTATCGAACGTTGATACCACAAGAACAAACTGAGCTATACGTTGAGAATTTCGTTAAAAATCCAGTTGTTAATAATGACCGTAGCAAAATCAAAAAGACTTTCTTGAAGAAAACCTACATTGTGTATTTATTAATATTTATTGTTCTGATTTCAATGAGAGTAGTCGTGAAAACCTAAAAGATATGATTACTCTGCAAGTCCTCTCTTCTATTGCCCAAGTTCTAGCCCCTAGGTAGAGTCTTTGAAACTGCAAGATTTTTGTATTTAAGATTTAGATGTTGAGTGACTACACATCGGTCTTGCGAAACATTCCTTTGCTTCTATCCTTACTTCATCTTGCGAATAACTTCAGAGCTTTTAAATATTCAGATTTTTTTAAAGTTAAAATACATTTCTTAGAAGAGTGAAAAATTATAATCGCAGAAGGTTAATTGTTAAGTTGTCTAACGTGCCGGTTCATGTAAATCAAATTGCAGCCAAGAAGCGACGGGATGAGGTATTTTTTCTAATCTTCAAGATGTGTCTGAAATTTTCCTCTTATATTCGACTTCTATATGTCGAAGTTAAATAAATTTGGAGAATGAATGTAACTATATTACGAAATGACCCGTCTTACGATGTTCTTAATTGATGACAATGATCTATGGTTTGTGGGGCGATCAACTGCGGGTTCATCAGCGCCCGTACAAAGTCACAATTTTTTCAGTCCAATTTTTACAGTCCGCAACTCGTGGGCTCGCGGTCGCGTTCTCGCTTCCCGAGCGCGGGGCTCCGGGTTCGATTCCCGGAGCGGTCTTGAATTTTCAATTGCCCCGAGATGACTGGGTGTTGTTGTGTTGTCTTCAACATCATCATTTATCCCAATTACCGCCGGAAGAATCAACGGCAAACCACTTCCTTTAGGATCTTGCCTAGTACGGCCGTGCGGGTCTCCCGCATCGTTCCCCTACGCTCTGTCGAGAACCATGGTACATCATTTCCATTCCAATTTTTACACAGTCCAATCTGGCCACTGTCACGAATGATGGTGATAATGATGATGATGATGAAGTGATGAGGACAACTCAAACACCCAGTCCCCGTCCGGGAATCGAACCAGTGACCCCATCATCCTGAGGCAGCTACGGTCTTCTTTACTGATACTTGGTCATTGTCATACTTGTAAGAAACAGTAGTTTCCTTAGAAATAGAAGAGGACGTAGATGAAGATGAAATGGAAGATATGATACTGCGAGAAGAGTTCGACAGAGTACTGAAAGACCTAAGTCGAAACAAGGCCCCGGGAGTAGACAACATTCCATTACAACTAGTGATAGCCTTGGGAGAGCCAACCCCGACAAAACTCTACCGTTTGGTGAGCAAGATATATGAGACAGGCGAAATACCCTCAGACTTAAAGAAGAAATTAATAATCCCAATGCCAAAGAAAGTAGGTGTTGACAGGTGTGAAAATCACCGAACTATCAGTTTAATAAGTCACGGCTGCAATATACTAACACGCATTCTTTACAGACGAATGGGAAAACTGGTAAAAGGGAAGATCAGTTAGGATTCCGTAGGCATGTTGGCACACGTGAGGCAATACTGACCCAACGACTTATCTTAGAAGATAGATTAGGGAAAGGCAAACTTACGTTTCTAGCATTTGTAGAGTTAGAGGGAAAGGCAAACCTACGTTTCTAGCGTTTGTAGACTTAAAGAAAGCTTTTAACAAATATGATTGGAATACCCTCTTCAAAATTCAGGAAGTGGCAGGAGTCAAATACAGGGAGCGAAAGGCTATTTACAATTTGTACAGAAAGCAGATAGCAGTTATAAGAATCGAGGAGCATGAAAGGGAAGCAGTGGTTGGGAAGGTAGTGAGACAGGGTTGTAGCCTCTCCCCGATGTTATTCAATCTGTATATTGAGCAAGCAGTAAAGGAAACAAAAGAAAAATTTCGAGTAGGAATTAAAATCCGTGGAGAAGAAATAAAAACTTTGAGGTTCGCTGATGACATTGTAATTCTGTCAGAGACAGCAAAGGACTTGGAAGAGCAGCTGAACGCAATGGAAAGTGTCTTCAAAGGAGGGTATAAGATGAACATCAACAAAAGCAAAACGAGGATATTGGAACGTAGTCGAATTAAATCAGGTGATGCTGAGGGAATTAGATTAGAAAATGAGACACTTAAAGTAGTAAAGGAGTTTTGCTATTTGGGGAGCAAAATAACTGATGATGGTTGAAGTAGAGAGGGTATAAAATGTACATTGGCTATGACAAGGAAAGCACTTCTGAAGAAGAGAAATTTGTTAATATCGAGTATAGATTTAAGTGCCTTTTCTGAATGTATTTGTATGGAGTGTAGCCATGTGTGGAAGTGAAACGTGGACGATAAATAGTTAAGACAAGAAGAGAATAGAAGCTTTCAATATGTGGTGCTGCAGAAGAATACTGAAGATTAGATGGGTAGATCACGTAAGTAATGCGGAGATACTGTATAGAATTGGGGAGAAGACGAATTTGTGGCACAACTTGACTAGTAGAAGGGATCGGTTAGTAGGACATGTTCTGAGGGGTTAAGGGATCATCAATTTAGTATTGGAGGGAAGCGCAAAGGGTAAAAATCGTAGAGGGAGACAAAGGCATGAATACACTAAACAGATTCATAAGGATGTAGGGTGCAGTAGCTACTCGGGGATGAAGAAGCTTGCACAGGATAGAGTAGCAGAGAGCTATTCATCAAACCTGTCTCTGGAGTGAAGATCACAACAACAACAGATTTCGCTGATCATTCATAGTATTATTCCATGTTATACTATATATTGCTTCTGATCAAATGTTTTATTCCGTTGAGGAGCCGAGTTGAGTTTCAGTTTCCATCACAGAGCAAGATAAAGAAACGGACAAGCCTGTAGGCACTAGTTTTCATAATCTAGGGAAACAAGATGTGTTACATTATTTTCCGGAACGTTACTGTCTGAAACCAGTTCTGAAATTGCTAAGGCTTTGAAAGTGCGCTGTAGCTGCACACCTGATTAGACCGAGTGACTGTATTACTGGAGTAGTTTTCATTCTGTATTTCCAATTGCATAATAATTTTAAAGCAAAGATAAAATTCCCACTTCATATCCTGTCGGATTTTAAGGCGACTCATGCTGTTAATTGACAATCTGATACGCGCAGCGTAACTCTGTTATTGTAGGGAGGCGTAATTGACAACCAGTTGTTACAAATGTGCCTAGACTCGCTTGCTCGTCACATTCGACGATAGCAGACGGCTTGTCAGTAATCAAAGGAAGATTCTTAGAGGTCCTGTCAGTATTCCGAGAATAGACATCTAGTGCAGCTATCGACAGTCGTTCTCTTGAACTCTCCTGGTAACGGCATACCCCCCCCCCCCTCCTGCTTTGAGAGTTGAGTGCGGAGCGCGCCCTTTACCGCCGGCCACCTGCCACTCTGCGATCGGCAGGCGAGATGGCGCCCCTCCTTGCACCGTCACCGCGACGCCTGCTGATAACTTCCGGCAGCGCCTCACGCAATACCCGCGGCGGCAAGTGTTCTCACGGCGCGCCGGCCTGCCGGACGCCGGCTGAAAGCGCAGGAAGTCTGGCCGGTGGCGCGCGAAGCGCAAGAAACCGGTCGGGAACTGCACCCGCTGAATACCGATCCGCTTCCGCTCCCCGAGTGGGCAGCTCAGCCACTTCGTGTTCAGTGACACAAACGTCGGTTAATTTAATGACGAGACGATGTACGAGCAAGCGCACAGTAATCATGCATCTTCTATGCTACTATATAAGGACGAGTCATAGCTTAACGATGTTACCAAAAATCTTCGAAAGTTCTTGACCGATACTTTTGACGTTCACGCATTACTCTAATAAACGTTCGGACGGACATAAACTGTGTAACACCCCACCCATCACTTATCTGGTTTTGGCGTGTGTTCACCCCAGCTAATTGACTAACAGATCAACAGAGAGTGCAAAACTGCCGCAATATCGGATAACGCAAAAAAAAGTAATAAGGCCCTGTGACTCCTGATTGAACTGCGGTGGCAGTGTTGACATTAATTGATTCAGAATTGATCCCTTTTGATTAAAAAGGGGTGAAATTGATGTTATATTCAGCTATTGAACACCAGATGCAAATGTTGAACATAAAACTAATTAAGAAAGTGACTTGGGAATTCGGCTACTTGATTGAAAACAGATGCAGTCGATTAGCACAAATTTATTTTAACTCCCGACCTTCAATCATCACATTACATGACTCCTAAGAGGCAGTGGTAATAAATAGCGTTTGCGTGGAGTAAAGCGCGATAAGTCAAAATTAATTCCTAAAGACTGACCCAGGCATAATGCAAAGTGCGACAAGAATTCCACAATACGCGGCCCCTGAGACCCTCGTGGAAACTTTGCCGACGTGATCCAACAAATTAATCAGTGCCTAACTCACGCCGGAGTGGGTGCAATATCACCGAATTCAGCGTAGCGGGGCGTCGTCATTGTGCGGATGTCGGCTGGCCTCGTGGTGCTGCAAGGCTGCGCTCGTCTATTCACTCCTAGCTATCTTGCTCAGTACATAGCTGAACAAAAACTTTCTATGTCCAAGCTCAATCGTTCTGTTTGCTAAGTCCTAAACTGCAGAGATGCTCACTCTCTCTCAGGCAAGCTGAGTAAAGAACGCCACGTCCGCACTCTAGGCAAGCTGGGAACGGAAGACCTCTACGGAGACTTCTGCCAGTCCGCTCTTCACCTTGGTTTCCCCTCCAGCAAAATCACTTAAGCCAATTGCAGCGCAAGTTACGTTAGTTACGCATCGCTTCCCAACGCTGACGAATGCCTGCTCTGGGAAGTCAACAGATTCCCACAAAATTTCCCTTCCTCTCAACTTCTTCTAGTTAGCTCCCCCCAGGCCACCCATCAAGGTTAGCGTCTGCACAAACACCAAGTTTTCCGGAATTCTGACTCCCAGGAGAGTACTTCAAATTCCTTGGTCCTACGTTCCCATCAGAGGCCAGCGTATTTCATGCTGTCGCTCTTCACCTGATTTACTTCAGGCTCTGCGGACTGTGAATTCACTGTGAAGTTGCTATAGTCACGAACACACATATTTTGGCCTCTGTTGACCGTTCCACCGTAGCTTTGCACGGCTTTCTTGCATGTTTCAATGAGAACGGGGCGACGGACATTTATCAACAGGCGTACAAGTTCTCTGTCTACTTCCTGGCACACCAGCATGGGGTCAACCACCCACTCACTATCACTCATCTTAAGGCAGCTGGAGGTCGCACCCCATTACCGCTTTCCCAGAGCTTGAGCCGCCCTAAGCTGCCTATTGTCGCTTCCCTTTGCCGCTACCCAGCTGGCCACAGTTAGTTTATCTGTGGGATAAACTAGCCTCCAGTAAATCGACGCGTTTCCACAAAGTTTTCATGTTGTGTGAATTACTTTAAAACCATCACCCGACATTAATTATTCCGTCCATACTATACCCACTACAAGATGCATTGTGCCTTGTCAGTCACTTTTGTTCAGCCCTACTGTTCGCTCAACGCGAGTTTGGTGATCTTTAATGACTTCATGTAAGGGGCATAGTTCTTTCCATCTTACAACTGTACATATTTTTAAATAGATAAGGTCCATAAAGACATACAAGCCATGTAAAGGGATAAGGTTTATAGCAAAAATCTGAGATTGTTCTCAACCGATTTGCTTCAATAAAATCGTTCAGATAGACATAGGCGACATATTTTTATAATATGTACAGTATATAAATATAACAAATGTGTATGTAAATTAATTACTTCTAAATGAATATAGGTCGCAGTTTAATGATGTTCCCAAAAAACTCGAAGTGCTTACATTATATTCTAATAAGCGATCGGATGGTCACAGGCTATACATTTTTTAAATGAATATGGTATATAAGTGTATACAGGGTGTCTCTCCTAAGAGTTGTTGGGCGCCTCTTTCTCTGGTGTTACGGCAGATGTTTGAAATTTCGTTTCTGTTATAAGCAACCCAGACGTATACTGCTCATCCCGTCCCTGATGAGATTCACAGTGTCGGAAACGGGTTCTATACAACGCCAGTGACTACTTTGAAGGATGGTAACAGGTGAAAACATGTAACTCTTTTGTATCGGTTGTGAATAAATAGTTGCCACTATTTAAGTTCCAACACTCGTATATGTTTTTTATATGTATAGATATGCCAACACTACTTATGAAACGTCCCCTTTCAATAATAGTACACTACTGTGCTTAAACTGACGCACAATATTTTGTTAGCGCAACGCAATCTGACTTTCAATAATCCCTACAAAAGAATGGGCCCTGACTAACATTAACCTGTACTTTTCACAAATCACTTACCTCACAAAAATCTTCGTTACTCAAACTACTGCAATACAGCGAGCGCCACTACTGCCAGCTAAATAAAAGATTCAAACTATGGAAGGCACTAACTACTGATAGGGATAGTTAGCAAATGAAAGATATTAATAGAGAACAAACAATGTATTTACCTTGATATCATCATATATATAGCAGTTCATGACAAATTTCAAAACTCCGCCATCTCTCTCCCCACATCCACCACTGCTGGCGGCTCACCTCCAACTGCGCAACGCTACGCGCTGTTCACAGCCAGCTGCCTGACACTACAATGGCGAGTATTACAACAATGCAAAGCAGCCACAGACTGCACACAGCACAGCCAGTGATTTTCATACACAGGTGGCGTTACCAATAAAAAAACCTAAACAGCCTACTTACATACTATACAAAGACAAGGCATTGTTTAGTATTGCCACCAAAAATCTCGAAAACTTTATGACTCACTCGCTTCAAACTGTTACACGATACTTTACTAAACGTTCGGACAGAAAGACAGAGGCTACATATTTTCAAATATATTTTGTATATGAATGCATACTTAGTATATAAGGAGGAAACGTTGTTACCAGTATAGTCCTATATTTGTTTCTTTCAGATTTTCACATGTTGGTCTACTAAGCCGGCCGGAGTGGCCGAGCGGTTAAAGGCGCTACAGTCTGGAACCGCACGACCGCTGCGGTCGCAGGTTCGAATCCTGCCTCGGGCATGGATGTGTGTGGTGTCCTTAGGTTAGTTAGGTTTAAGTAGTTCTAAGTTCTAGGGGACTTATGACCACAGCAGTTGAGTCCCATAGTGCTCAGAGCCATTTGTTTGCTCTACTAAAATTTAGACGACCATAGACTATGTATTTTTTAATATATGTAGCATACAAATATATATAAAATACGACAGGAAAAATTTGTTGGCACTAACTTCGAAAAGTTCTTCACCGATTTAGTTCAAATATTTGGAGAGTGCTCTAATAATAATTCAGACGAACGTAGACTATTCGTTATTCTAAACATCACTGTAAACGTTTTCTGTTATAACCGACTCCGAGAAATGCTGTGCTGTGTTGAGCTGTGAAAATGTGTGGTTGAGGTTTCTTTCTCGCAGTCAGTTCTAACTAAGATATAAGGGCACTTAACCGTTAGACAAACTATTTCTCCTGTATATACTCCTACATAATTTTAAACAAAATTTTAACAGACAACAATGTCCTGTTTCGTTTTATCCCTTGCAGTCGGTTTCAACAGAGAACTGGAAAGAAGTATCTATGGCTTATCAGCTTATTACAACAACAGTATTATGGAATCTGAATTATCCTAAACTTTTTAGTCCTATCGATTCGCAGATTAAAACCATGCGAAATGTTATCGTTAAAGTTATATCCTCACAGATGTAGCAGCAAGAGTCGTCTGTCTCATACCCCATACACCAATGATCCCATTAAATAGAGCCAATTTAGGTTTCCTTTGCAACATCAATAAACAAGGCTCAGAGGGGTGGGGGGGGGTGGGGGGGGGGAGAAGGTGGACAGAGAACGGAGTGGAAATGGAAAGAGAGGGGGAAGCAGGTGATTATGAGAGAGACAGGGTCGAGAGAGAGGAGAATGAGAGAGGGGGGGGGGGGGGGGGTAAGGCGAGATGGTGGACAGAGAGAGAGAGAGAGAGAGAGAGAGAGAAGAGGAGGAAGTGGGCGAGGACGTACATCCAATTGCTGTACATCCTTAAATATTTAGCAATTGTGGAGCATTGTCATGATCAATACTTCGCTGTTTCTCAATTGCTGCTTCAGAAATGTTCGTCGTGTGAACAACTATTACCTTTCTTTTGCAGTTGTGTGTTCGATAATGTTTCCAGACAAACTTATGCACTATGTGGACACCCTAACGTGTCATTTTAGGCGGCGAAGTGTTTTCAACCCTGGTTTCGTAAAACACCGGTAGAAGTCCGGCCTCGGCTACCTCGTTTACGACACTGACAACGTCAGCAAGCAGTTGTGCTGTCGCTGTTACCGAATGCTTTGATCACTCCACTTTCGTTTGCGTTGTGAGTTGCCCCTTGCTTCTCTTTTCCAGTTCTGAAACAAGTGCCAGTTAATCCCGCTGCATGACGGGGCTGGAGAGCGATTCCCACGCCTCGAGAAAAGATCGGCGATTCCTGCGACTATTACGCCAGTTCTGCTTTCGTAGAAGCACACAAGGCTGACGTAGGCTGCCGGCGCTGTGAGGGGGAGGCGGGGCGTGTTCCCCTACACCGCACGTCTCGCTTACGACGAACTGTGTTATCGTACTTACGCTCGCAGCCAACTGTCACATTATATCGTCCACTCTACACAGTGAACCAGAACTACACCGAAAAAAATTCTGGGGTTTTTAAGGATTTTTCTGACTATTTTGGTACAGGGATCTGTGGCCTCCGGCGTCTCAGTGTCATTATGATTTACTGGCGTTTGTTACCAGAATTACCTTTGAAATACTTTTACAGCAACGAAAAAGCCTGTAATACACAATGACCAGAACGTAACACCACGGAAGGATCCAGTTATTCGTGGAGCCCTGTGTAGAGGTGCAGAACACCGCTGTGTCGGTCTGTCATTGCATTCAGTCATCCCTTATACGGGACACATATCGGCCAACTTTTCATGAGTAAACCTATCCATACTGCTGTGTATCACTTTTAATATGCAACTGACACTGCCAGACACAAACCTGAGACAAGACCAAGCAATACCGGATGTAAGCTTAAGCACCAAGCATAATGTAAACCTCCGTAATAATAAAGAACAACCGCATTCAGCCATTAATAGTGATAAAAAAAGACGCACGATGCACTTCGAGCCACGGGGGCTTATCTTCTAGTGCTTTGACAGTCTACATCAACTTTACATTTCCTTTAGTATGGGGTCTAGTAAGACCACGTTGTTATATTTCATAATGTGGCATTTTGTAACATAAGAATGTGAGCCTGCAAGGCCTAGAACTAAACGAAATCTGAAGTTGATGTAGAGTGTCAAAGCACTTGAAGTTGAGCCCCCATAGCTCGAAATGCATCACCATTTTATGGAAATCACGATTTGTGACTGAAGGCGGTTTTTCTTTGTTATTACGAAAGTAATACAGTCACGGAAGAAACACTGGAGACAACGGAAAAAATTAAGAAATGTAGACCTTGCTGTTGTCAACAGTAAGTACCAATAGAAGTGGTTCAAAAATGGTTGAAATGGCTATGAGCACTATCGGACTTAACTTTGAGGTCATCAGTCCCCTAGAACTTAGAACTACTTAAACCTAACTAACCTAAGGACATCACACACATCCATGCCCGAGGCAGGATTCGAACCTGCGACCGTCGCGGTCGCGCGGTTCCAGACTGTAGCGCCTAGAACCGCTCGGCCACACCGTCCGGCGATACAAGTGGTTCGCATTTCTTATGGACGTGATTTACTTCGCTTTATAGCAAGGCCTTTGGGTAGCTGAGCCTTAACTGTGCACAAACAACATCCATAACATTATTTATTCACTCCTGATTTCGAAGTCGTCTGAAGTTCATTGAATTTTAATTGATAGTTCGCTCTACTCTGTGTCCTAAGACGAAATCTGCGCAATGGAATTTTAACTAGTGAAGTCGGGAACGAACGATCAGGAATCAAATATATTACACAATTTTCTCTCACAGGATACAGGAAATTATAGATCATGGGAGGATGTCTTGGCATGCACAAAAAAAATGGTTCAAATGGCTCTGAGCACTATGGGACTTAACATCTATGGTCATCAGTCCCCTAGAACTTAGAACTACTTAAACCTAACTAACCTAAGGACATCACACAACACCCAATCATCACGAGGCAGAGAAAATCCCTGACCCCGCCGGGAATCGAACCCGGGAACCCGGGCGTGGGAAGCGACAACGCTACCGCACGACCACGAGCTGCGGACTGCATGCACATTAGGACAAAGATTAATGAACTAAGTAGCAGCATTATTAACATTTATTTCACATCTGGAACACATTTCTGAGGCTGCATTTATACCGAACACACCTGAAAACACTGACCCTGCAGTTGCATAAGAGGACACAATACTAACGTAGCCTACTTATCATTTATCAGTAAAGGGACAAGTTGAATAAGGGAACTCAAGATGGACGAGCGATTAATCACAGGGAAGATTCGAAAGCAAAATTCACTACTTACCGTTCTTAATTGGATCATCAAAGGCCTCGTGATCGATCAAACACCGAATTCGGTTCCGGCTGAATTTACGTTAAACGTTACTGGAATCGTCAGTCGCGAGAATTCCACACTGCTCCCAACGATGAAGTTGCATTGTTAAGGAGAAACCTGACTCGAAATCGATTCTCTCTTCTCTCAACGGACGGAACTTTGAAGATGTCTTCCCAACGCCCGGAGACGAAACGGCCAACCATGCTACCCCCTGCTTAAGGAAGTTGACTAGCTCCATGCGTTTCTTATTACGTCCACATTCATTCAAAATGAACTCGCATCCATGTTTGAGAATAATAACTACATGTTGTACTGACCGTCAGTTGCCATTCTACTTTTTTTCTTCTTCTGCTCGTGCCTTTTCCTACAGATCTCCTAAGGTCGGCATTGCTACAATCGGATTTGGCATGTTTAATTTAAAGGGGTGGCCGGATGCCCTTCTTGCCGCCACCACATACCCCCTGGGATGTAGTCAGTGTACCCAGCTATCTGAGTCTAGTGTAAATCATGAAGTAGTGCGAACTTGTTTCAAATGTCTGCGAGTCGTGTAACTGAGGCGGGATGTGGGGACCAGCCAGGTATTCACCTAGTGGGATGTGGAAAACCACCTTGAAACCACATCCAGGCTGGCCGGCAGACCGGCCCACGTCGTTAAGCTTCCGGGCGCGGGCGGATTAGATCCGGGCCGGCGAGCCTAGCCGAGTCCAGGAAGCAGTGCATCAACGTTCTCGACTGACCTGGCGGGTTCTGTCTGTTGCGATTAAGATGAGAATAAAGACACACAAATTCTGGTTTCCAGAGTAGTCTTACTCCCTAGCAAGAAAATGAGAGCATGGGAAATACTAAAAAATGAAGGCAGAGGAAACATACTATGCCGAACTTGGTGAGGACGACCAGCACAAATTGTATGAGAGGCGGACTGATTGACACCTTTCACTGTGAGCGAATGAAACCAGTTTCATTCGAAACAAGGCACACAGTGCATACCGCCAACATTTGCGCTGTTGTGGCGTTATTTTCAATGCAAAACAGATACAAAACTAGTTGGAACAAGTAACCGAACTAAACGCAATGAATCCGTAACGAGTCGATAGAGATAGTAGGTGCCTCGAACCAAAATACTTAGAGGGTACCCATGGACAACGTCTGGAGGTCTGTCAGTGAAGTTCCAGTTCAGCCTGTATCACTGCTGAACCGCACCTTGCATGGGGGCTTAATTAAAATAAAATGCAAATAATTTTAATTTTTTGGTTTAGTAGCTGTCTGTCCGATTACGAAGTCTCGTAAACGGTTGGCCCTGACTAGTATTATTACGCTATCTGACTGCATAGAACAACAACAAAGAACGAAATGAAAATTTTCGTTAATACAATTAATTAATTAAGTCCCCAGCAACTATAAAACCTACGAAACCAAAGCACAAGTATAACTGTTCTGTGTGTGGAAGTATGACTCAACGTACGCATCTGGCACGGTTCTTCTTCAACAACACAAGAAATTTTAAATATCATTTATACTGAATTAATTAAAGAAAATAAAAATACCATAATTACTCAAGAAAACCAGAATTACACTCTAATCCCAGAACACAAGCCAGATGCTTTGTTGACTGAACCTGTAATGAAGCATTATTTACGACATTAAATAATGAAAAATAAATCAAGTTTCGTTACCTTCATATATTGACCAAAATCACTCTAATCATTACAATATATCTCCACACCGACTCGCTATTACCACATCTCAACAAGAACTTTTCAGTATCACATCTCAGCAAGCACTCTCTACTAGCACATCTCAACAAACACTCTCTGCTACGAGTTCTTAACAAGCACTGACTACCACGAGCTCTCCCCAAGCACTGACTACTACGAGTTCCCAATAATCACTGCCAGTGGAGGCGGCGGAACAATACTCTCTAGCGCGATCTCTGGCGCTGTGGCTCAGTGTAGCCACCTTTCAACCTCTACTTGTAAGGAGCACTGCTGTGCTGCCGCCCATCGATATTGTACTGTTTACTTATCGCTGGCTTCTGGAACTTTCGGAGCCAAGCGCGCCATGTCTCTGATGGAGCATCGTGTTTGCTGTATAATGACAACAATGCCCCAGCACTGGTGGTTACTCGCCGTCTTGGAATGTGGAGTACAGTAGTTGTTGAGCTTCCGCACTGACCGGTCGCGCGTAGCCGCGTCCAGGGTAATCAGTACGACAGTAATTGATAGACAGATAATTAAGAACTGAAAGTGCTACTTCACTCCATAGGAGAAAAGGCTTAGGTGCGAGATCGGAGCTATGAGAAAGGCGGCTTAAAAATGCCAACCAAATGAAGTCAACAAGTCTTGTGTTGCATGAGCGGTGTGCGGAATGCGTTGTCATGAAGGAGACAGACCCCCGTTGTGTGCATTTCGCGACGTATGTTTTGTACGGCTGTGCGAAGTTTCTTCGTGGTCTCGCAGTATCATGCAGTATTTATTGTGTCTCCTCTTTCCAAAAAATCAATGAGGAGAACCCCTTTTCTGTCCCAAAACACTGACACCAGGTTTTCCTCATTGCTTGCTGAGTTTTGATTGTAATGTGGCTATAATTTCGCACCTAACAAGGACTCATGGACATACTTTGCCGTGATTTACAATCGGATTTAGGCATCATTTGATACGTTGTACGTCGTATACATGAATATTTAAAGATGACTGACATTGTCAGGTATTCTCCTTGTCTATACTTGTTAACGTTTATTGCGTCAAAGGTGATGGGTTATCTTCATAATGAAAAAGGCGTAATGAACGATTTATTATACTAGAAGAGGTTGAAACGCCAGTGGAAACGAAACGGCAGCCGTAGCTCAGGTCCTGGGTGGAAAAGCCCACACAGTTAAGTTGGCCCTGCTTAGCACAGGAAGAAGCCAAAGACAGACGGTTGGGGCACCTGAGCGCTTGGGTGACCACAATAGAGTGGCATCCGGCCGGTTATGTAGCGAGTGCAGAACACTGAAAATCTTGGACGTCACAGAGAAGAACGAGGAAGCGTTACCTTGGAAATCGCGCAGCCTGGGCTATTTACGAGGATTTTACTCTCTGAGAAGCGTACCATTGTATGAATTCCTAGTTAACGGGAATAGGTATTTCAAAAATGGTTCAAATGGCTCTGAGCACTATGGGACTCAACTGCTGAGGTCATTAGTCCCCTAGAACTTAGAACTAGTTAAACCTAACTAACCTAAGGACATCATCACAAACATCCATGCCCGAGGCAGGATTCGAACCTGCAACCGTAGCGGTCTTGCGGTTCCAGACTGCAGCGCCTTTAACCGCACGGCCACTTCGGCCGGCGAATAGGTATTTCGTTGCAAACTCTCCGCGCTGGACGACAAGAGACTAAAATACGGTTGGTCGGCGTTCGGAAGAATCTGTAGAGAGGGAGAATATTTCGTGGTTTCCAGAATATGATTCGCCTTCTGCGATTACGAGGGAGGGGAGCCGAGCTTTTCTGGGAAGAGAAAGCGGTCTTCCGCTTCGAGCTTCCATGTTTTATGGTCGCTCAGGATGAGCTTTTGTTGGCACAGACGGACTTGCTGTCCTTGCTCTCAGGAGATTTTATAGTTAGTGAACGGTTAGACACTGTTCTGTTGCAACTTTATACGATCATGGACTTCGCGTCCGGGTAGGGAGTCGTCAGTAGTACGCAATGTTCAGTGACTGAGAGCACTTCTTCTGTCTATACTCACGTTGAGACGTTATCTGAATTCTGTCATTGTGGCTGGGAGTTCGTGTTTCTCGTCTATAGAACACAGAGAGGAGAAGACAGTGTCAGATTATAGAATGAAGTTTTCACTCTACAGCGGAGTGTGCGCTGATATGAAACTTGCTGGCAGATTAAAACTGTGTGCCGGACCGAGACTCGAACTCTGGACCTTTTCCTTTCGCGGGCAAGTGCTCTACCAACTGAGCTATCCAAGCAAAGCAGGTATTGGCGGAATTGAAGCTGTGAGGATGGGGCGTGAGTCGTGCTTGGGTAGCTCAGTTGGTAGAGCACTTGCCCGCGAAAGGCAAAGGTCCCGAGTTCGAGTCTCGGTCCGGCACACAGTTTTAATCTGCCAGCAAGTTTCAGTGTCAGATTATACTAAAGTGCGCGTCATATATCTTGGCGGCCGAGTTTAGGTTCGTTCTGCGCATCTGACGTCACAAAACACATTCAGCCAATGAACAGAGAACGACGTTGCCAGATCTTGACTGCAGTGCAGAGCACGGACGAGTGTCTTCAGTTTTAGGAACGTTCAGTCATAAATAAAGTAATAGAACAAAAGCAATGTCTTGATAGCAGACTTTCTTTTATAGAAAGTTTGAAAAAAGCATTCTTTATACCAATTGCTTCATATTCTATTAATTAATTAAACCAAACAAGCAATAAGACTCCTAATTCAGGCGATAGCAAGGAAAGGTGTTTCAATCTCACGAACTGCTTTTTCGCAATAAAGAACAGCGGTAATTGTTTATTTCCTATTGCACTTCGACGAAGTGTGAGTAATTCATAGTCATACCAACAGTGTTTATAAGTAGTTGCGTGAGGTGTTAGAGTCCTTATGGAGTTACACTGTTCGATAAGCTGAGGTAGCGGAACGGTTAAGGTATTGGGCTGCCTAGTGAATGGTTATGAGTTCAAACCCTGTGCGGTGCTTAGTATTTTCTTTATTTAAAAACAATATTGGAGTGCCTTACTTCACGAATTTTATTCGTTTGAATGAAATTTCTAGTGCTTTGCCTCTTCATTAACTTTTTCGCTGCTGCAGACACGTGCTCCCCGCATTCCGCGCTGTGCGCGATTTTGTCATCACTGCACTTCTCGCCTGTGCAGACACATGGTGTTCCCACTGCTTTGACACACTTATCATTCGATTTCACAAAAACCATTTGGCCAAAAAATTTGATTTTTACACGTGTTCTTGACTGATACCTTCCCCCCATAAATGACTTAATTTTGCTTTGATGTGCAGCATTAAATGTAGTAAACCATTGCACGAAATTTTGACGAGTTTTCAGAGGTAAAAATCCATAGCGTATACTTTCCGTATGGTCGATTTTAGTTGCCACAATGTTGAGAATGAAATGTGGACAGGCCGGCCGAAGTGGCCGTGCGGTTAAAGGCGCTGCAGTCTGGAACCGCAAGACCGCTACGGTCGCAGGTTCGAATCCTGCCTCGGGCATGGATGTTTGTGATGTCCTTAGGTTAGTTAGGTTTAACTAGTTCTAAGTTCTAGGGGACTAATGACCTCAGCAGTTGAGTCCCATAGTGCTCAGAGCCATTTGAACCATTTGAAATGTGGACAAGATACATAAATTTCATACAATATTTACTGTATAACAATATCTCATTTAATTTAAGTACCACATAGGTGTCGTATGTAATATTGAGAAATATTCCGTCTTTCGCGACTGTAATAAAAGTTTTATTTACACAGGGCGCGTTTGGTTTTATTTTAAAGCACTTCCATCGGTGAAAGGTATGGCACATACACAATGGTATTCATGTTCTATTTCTTGTTTTTGTTCCACAGTCGCAGTTTTACCAATGGTATTGAAATATATCCCTCTTCTGCAACTGTAATAAGCGACATATTTAGACCAGACGCGTTTCTCTCTTTTGAAACATCATAAGAGGACTGTATTTTGTGTCCTCCATTGCCAAGTCACCTTTCGTAGTTTTGTGCTGCGGTAGCACAATATTCAACGTTTGTGTTGGCTCATCAGTGTTTTAGCAAATAAATGCTGTTTGTGTGTGCCACATACAATATTATATTTGACATAGCTCTGAGCACTTCACTGACAGACGGTATATTCAAGTCCTAATGTTTTTGTAAGTCCACAGTTTTGTTTAATGTATTTTGTCTACTTCCTTTTGATTGATTGAAGTGCTTTAAAATAAAGCCAAACGTGCCCAGTGTAAGTAAAACTTTTGTTACAGTCGCGAAAGGTGGAATATTTCTCGATATTACATACGACACTTATGTGGTACTTAATGGCTCTGAGCACTATGGGACTTAATTGCGGAGGTCATCAGTTCCCTAGAACTTAGAACTACTTAAACCTAACTAACCTAAGGACATCATACACATCCATGCCCGAGGCAGGATTCGAACCTGCGACCGTAGCGGTCGCGCGGTTCCAGACTGTAGCGCCTTTAACCGCTTGGCCACCACGGCCGGCAGAATTATAGCACTACTTAGTACTTGGGGGTGGGGGGCGGCATGTGGAAGCTCGTATCTAACTGTCGCCACAACACTATCGACAAGCTTCTTCCCCTGGCATTCCGCTACACGGCAGTGGTACCAACTTCCCCCACGGATATTCCATGCTAAAGCTACATGCCTTGTAACACTAGTTTCCGGATAATCCTCGTGTAAAAATATCCGCACTTACACCATTACACCCTGTATACGAGGTGTGGCTAGAAAAAAACCGGAGTAATACTGGTGAAACAATAAAACGAATGCAATAAGGCTGAAAGTCGCGTGGCCTGTCACGTGACTCTCGCTCCGCCTACTGCTCGAGTTTCATCTGCCTCCTGCACTCATTCTGCCCGTGGTGTCTGTTTTAAGTAGTTGACGTTTTGTCTGTGCGTCGGAAAATGTTGAGTGTACATAAAGAACAGCGTGTTAACATCAAATTTTGTTTCAAACTAGGAAAATCTGCAAGTGAAACGTTTGTAATGTGACAACAAGTGTACGGCGATGGTTGTTTATCGCGAACACAAGTGTTTGAGTGGTTTAAACGATTTAAAGATGGCCGCGAAGACACCAGTGATGACACTCGCACTGGCAGACCATTGTCAGCAAAAACTGATGCAAACATTGAAAAAATCGGTAAACTTGTTCGACACATTCCTTGTCAACTCCTGTTAACTCAGACACTGCTCTGATTGTTAAACGGCGATCTTGTCGAACAAGTTTACCGATTTTTTCAATGTTTGAATCAGTTTCTGCTGACAATGGTCTGCCAGTGCGAGTGTCATCACTGGAGTCTTCGCGGCCATCTTTAAATCGTTTAAACCACTCAAACACTTGTGTTCGCGATAAACAACCATCGCCGTACACTTGTTGTCACATTACAAACGTTTCACTTGCAGATTTTCCTAGTTTGAAACAAAATTTGATGTTAACACGCCGTTCTTTCTGTACACTCAACATTTTCCGACGCACAGACAAAACGTCAACTACTTAAAACAGGCGCCACGGGCAGAGTGCAGGAGGCAGATGAAACTCGAGCAGTAGGCGGAGCGAGAGTCACGTGACAGGCCACGCGACTTTCAGCCTTATTGCATTCGTTTTATTGTTTCACCAGTACTAGTCCGGTTTTTTTCTAGCCACATCTCGTACATCACTTCATTGCCACAACTCTATCAGTGGTGGATAATCACACGACCACCTATTCCATCTTTTACGTCTTCTACAACGGTCCACAGAGAGCAGTGTAGTCTAAGTAACTACTATTTTGCCCGGTGATCTCATCATTGATGGCGGTCATAGAAGCATCCGCAGACAATTTGAATGGCTAGTCGAAGAAGAGACGCCATGGCCTGAATACCTGCATTCAGATGTATTCGCGAATTGGTAACACAAGTCTGTGCACGTTACTTCGCGTACGACGGCGTCTCCGGGGCGGGGCGTTTCCCCGTAGCGCGTCGGCGAGTTCCACGGAAACCTCGCGAGGGGCTTGCTCCCGATTCACCTGCGACGCGCGCAACACTAGATCCTCATTAGGCCGCGCGTCGGCCGCCCGCCGGACAGTCAATAACTCTATTAGAGCCACACCTGCGCGCGCCACTCGTCCCCGCCGTAATTGAACTCATTCGGCAGCCGTGAATCGCACCCAATTAAAATTATGAAAGGCGCCGGGCCGGGCCGGGCGCTCCCTCGCGGCTCCCGTCGCAGAGTACGTGCTGCTCAGCTCGGCGTTACGGCCGCGACGCCTGGGCGCTGCACGCCGGATCGCACTGTGCGCTGCCCGCTGCCCGGAGCCCACTGCAGTGAATCACTGGCACCGAGCTACGGGGAACAGCCGCGCCAAGTTGGCACACGCATCCATCACATCTGTGTGGAATGAACGGGCTGGCAGTATGTTCTGAAAAGCTAACCCAGATGGACGTGAAAATCGTAACCTTGCGATGATTCTATGTAAAATCTCTGAGCGGATCCAAGGCTTCCATCCAGTCACTCCTTGAACAGTGGTTTGGCCCCTTCTTGCAGCGGTCTACCGTAGGTCTCTAGTAGAGCGTAGCGTTCCAAAGGATTGGAAAAGGACACAGGTCATCCCCATTTTCAAGAAGGGACGTCGAACAGATGTGCAAAACAATAGACCAATATCTCTAACGTCGATCAGTTGTAGAATTTTGGAGCACGTATTATGTTCGATTATAATGACTTTTCTACAGACTATGTAGAAATCAGCTTGGGTTTCGAAAAAGACGCTCGTGTGAAACCCAGCTCGCGCTATAAGTCCACGAGACTCAGAGGGCCATAGACACGGATTCCCAGATAGATGCCGTGTTTCTTGACTTCCGCAAGGCGTTCGATACAGTTCCCCACAGTCGTTTAATGAAGAAAGTAAGAGCATATGGACTATCAGACCAATTGGGTGATTGGATTTAAGAGTTCCTAGATAACAGAACGCAGCATGTCATTCTCAATGGAGAGAAGTCTTCCGAAGTAAGAGTGATTTCAGGTGTGCCGCAGGGGAGTGTCGTAGGACCGTTGCTGTTCACAATATACATAAATGACCTTGTGGATAACATCAGAAGCTCACTGAGGCTTTTTGCGGATGATGCCGTGGTATATCGAGAGGTTGTAACAATGGAAAATTGTACTGAAACGCAGGAGGATCTGCAACGAATTGACGCATGGTGCAGGGAATGGCAATTGAATCTCAATGTAGGCAAGTGTAATGTGCTGCGAATACATAGAAATTTAGGTCGTTTATCATTTATCTACAATAGAGCAGGTCAGCAACTGGAAGCAGTTAATTACATAAATTATATGGGATTAGGCATAAGCAGTGATTTAAAATGGAATGACCATATAAAGTTGATCGTCGGTAAAGCAGAGGCCAGACTGAGATTCATTGGAACAATCCTAAGGAAATGCAATCCGAAAACAAAGGAAGTAGGTTACAGAACACCTGTTCGCCCACTGCTTGAATACTGCTCACCAGTGTGCGATCCATAGCAGATAGGGTTGATAGAAGAGATAGAGAAGATCCAACGGAGAGCAGCGCGCTTCGTTACAGGATCATTTGGTAATCGTTACGGAAATGATGGATAAATTCCAGTGGAAGACTCTGTAGGAGAGACGCTCAGTAGCTCGGTACGGGCTTTTGTTGAAGTTTCGAGGACATATCTTCACCGAGGAGTGAAGCAGTATATTGCTCCCTCCTTCGTATATCTCGCGAAGAGACCACGAGGATAAAATCGGAGAGATTAGAGCCCACGCAGAGGCATACCGACAATATTTCTTTGAACGAACAATACGAGACCGGAATAGAAGAGAGAACTGATAGAAGTACTCAAAGTACCCTCCGCCACACACCGTCTGGTGGGTTGCGGAGGATGGATGTAGATGTAGATGTAGAAGATACCAAAGGAAGGCCGAAGTTTTAAATTCTGCGTTTAAGAAATTGTTCAACCAGCGGAAACGTAGAAACATACCGTGGTTTCATAACCGCACAGAGCCGCGTATAGATGACATACGAATAAGCATCCCTGGTGTAGAGAAACAACTGAAAGAGTAGAAAACAAATAAGTGGCCAGGTTCGCATGGAATCCCAATTAAAACAGTACTCTGCATAATTGGCTCCTTACTTAGTTAGAGTACCTCAACCAGTGCAAAGTGCAAAGCGTCTGGATAAAAGTGCAGATGGCTCTTGTATATACGAAGGGTAAATGAATGGACCTACCAAATTACAGACCAGTACCCTTAACATCGGTTTTCTGCAGAATTTTAGAGCATATTCTGATTTTGATTATAATAAATTTCCTAGAGACCGGAAAGCTCATTCCACCGCTTTAGAAAGCGTCGTTAGTGCGAAACACATCTTGCTCTTTTCTTACATGATATACTGCCAGCTATGGTTGAAGGGCAACAGGCAGATTCTACATTTCTAGAATTCCGAGGAACATTCGACACGGTACCCAAATGTAGGTTGTTAACGAATGTACGTGCATACGGAATAGGCTCTCAGGTATGTGACTGGCTCGAAGACATCTTAAGTAATAGAACCAATACGTTGTCCTCGACTGTGAGTGTTCATCAGGGAAGGGCTAACATCAGGAGAGCCCCAGGGATGTGTGATACGAGCGTTGCTATTTTCAATATACACTCCTGGAAATGGAAAAAAGAACACATTAACACCGGTGTGTCAGACCCACCATACTTGCTCCGGACACTGCGAGAGGGCTGTACAAGCAATGATCACACGCACGGCACAGCGGACACACCAGGAACCGCGGTGTTGGCCGTCGAATGGCGCTAACTGCGCAGCATTTGTGCACCGCCGCCGTCAGTGTCAGCCAGTTTGCCGTGGCATACGGAGCTCCATCGCAGTCTTTTAACACTGGTAGCATGCCGCGACAGCGTGGACGTGAACCGTATGTGCAGTTGACGGACTTTGAGCGAGGGCGTATAGTGGGCATGCGGGAGGCCGGGTGGACGTACCGCCGAATTGCTCAACACGTGGGGCGTGAGGTCTCCACAGTACATCGATGTTGTCGCCAGTGGTCGGCGGAAGGTGCACGTGCCCGTCGACCTGGGACCGGACCGCAGCGACGCACGGATGCACGCCAAGACCGTAGGATCCTACGCAGTGCCGTAGGGGACCGCACCGCCACTTCCCAGCAAATTAGGGACACTGTTGCTCCTGGGGTATCGGCGAGGACCATTCGCAACCGTCTCCATGAAGCTGGGCTACGGTCCCGCACACCGTTAGGCCGTCTTCCGCTCACGCCCCAACATCGTGCAGCCCGCCTCCAGTGGTGTCGCGACAGGCGTGAATGGAGGGACAAATGGAGACCTGTCGTCTTCAGCGATGAGAGTCGCTTCTGCCTTGGTGCCTATGATGGTCGTATGCGTGTTTGGCGCCGTGCAGGTGAGCGCCACAATCAGGACTGCATACGACCGAGGCACACAGGGCCAACACCCGGCATCATGGTGTGGGGAGCGATCTCCTACACTGGCCGTACACCACTGGTGATCGTCGAGGGGACACTGAATAGTGCACGGTACATCCAAACCGTCATCGAACCCATCGTTCTACCATTCCGAGACCGGCAAGGGAACTTGCTGTTCCAACAGGACAATGCACGTCCGCATGTATCCCGTGCCACCCAGCGTGCTCTAGAAGGTGTAAGTCAACTACCCTGGCCAGCAAGATCTCCGGATCTGTCCCCCATTGAGCATATTTGGGACTGGATGAAGCGTCGTCTCACGCGGTCTGCACGTCCAGCACGAACGCTGGTCCAACTGAGGCGCCAGGTGGAAATGGCGTGGCAAGCCGTTCCACAGGACTACATCCAGCATCTCTACGATCGTCTCCATAGGAGAATAGCAGCCTGCATTGCTGCGAAAGGTGGATATACACTGTACTAGTGCCGACATTGTGCATGCTCTGTTGCCTGTGTCTATGTGCCTGTGGTTCTGTCAGTGTGATCATGTGATGTATCTGACCCCAGGAATGTGTCAATAAAGTTTCCCCTTCCTGGGACAATGAATTCACGGTGTTCTTATTTCAATTTCCAGGAGTGTACATACACTGCTGGCCACCGTAAATGCAACACCCTGAAGGAAGCATCCGAATCAAGTGAAATTTACACCATGGGTTTGCAGCGATGAGATATGCAACTGATTAGAATTTCAGCGCAGACGCACATCACGCGCGCCTGTGTCGCCACCTCATAGCGCCATTTAAGGCTTGGCGATTTCGACGAGTGTACGTTCGGCACGTGTGTTTACCTTGTGGTTGTTTCACAAGACTATCAGTTATGCCTCGTAGACAACAGCGAACATCTTTTGATGAAGTATCCGAGTTCGACAGAGGAAGGATAGTGGCTTACCGAGATTGTGGATTATCATACAGAGAAATCGCTAGTCGTGTTGGACGAAATCAAACAACTGTAATGCGGATATGTGACCGTTGGATGCAGGAGGGTACGACGGACCGACGTGGTCGATCGCATTCACCTCGGTGCACCACTGCACGTGCTGATAGGCAAACAGCACATTGCGTCTGTAACGCATGATCCAGTGTCTGCGCGTACCATTCGACGCCGTTTACAGCAGAGTGATCTGTCCGCAAGACGTCCATTGTTTCGTCTACCATTGACGCAGAACCACAGACGTCTCCGTCGCCAATGGTGCGATGACAGACGGATGTGGACGGCAGAATGGAATGACGTTGTCTTTACTGTCGAGGCACGCTTCTGTCTGCAGCACCACGATGGTCGGATTCGAGTGTGGAGACACCGTGGAGAGAGGATGCTGGACAGCTGCATTATGCACCCTCACACTGAACTTGCACCGGGTATTATGGTATGGGGCGGTATTGGATATTACTCTCGCACGCCTCTAGTACGCATTGCCGGTACTTTAAATAGCCGGCGCTACATATCCGAGGTGCTGGAGCCAGTTGTCCTTCCTTACCTTCAGGGCTCGGCCACAGCCATATTTCAACAGGATAATGCGCGACCACACGTGGCACGCATTGTCCAAAGGTTCTTCGTCAGTAACCAGATTGAATTGCTTCCCTGGCCGGCTCGATCTCCGGATCTTTCGCCCATAGAAAACATGTGGTCCATGGTTGCTCAACGAGTGACCCAGATTACAAAAAATGGTTCAAATGGCTCTGAGCACTATGGGACTCAACTGCTGAGGTCATTAGTCCCCTAGAACTTAGAACTAGTTAAACCTAACTAACCTAAGGACATCACACACATCCATGCCCAAGGCAGGATTCGAACCTGCGACCGTAGCGGTCTCGCGGTTCCAGACTGCAGCGCCAGAACCGCGCGGCCACTTCGGCCGGCCCCAGATTACATCCCCAGCTGCCACACCAGATGATCTTTGGCAACGTGTGGAAGCTGCTTGGGCTGCTGTACTCCAGGAACACATCCAACGTCTCTTTGACTCAATGCCGAGACGTGTGGCAGCGGTGATCTCCAACAATGGCGGCTACTCTGGCTACTGATTCTGGCAGGAACCACATGTCACAGACGTCTGTAAACGTAATCATTTGATACTTGGTCAACATGTTATCTACAAAATAAATCTTGTTGTGCTACCTCTTGTCTTTCTTGGTGTTGCATTTACGGTGGCCAGCAGTGTAAATAACGTGGCAGACCGGGTGAGCAGCAATTAGCGGTTGTTCGATGACGATGCTGTGGGGTACAGAAAGGTGTCGAAGATAATTTACTGGAGGTTGACACAGGATGATGTAGACAAAATTACTAGTTGGTGCGAAGAATGACAGCTGGCTCTTAATGCAGAAAAATATAAGTTAATGCGGATGAGTAGGAAAAACAAACCCATAATGTTTGGATACAGCATTAGTACTGTATTGTTTCACGGTCACGTCGTTTTAAGATCTGGGCGTAACACTGCTAAGCGATATTAAATGGAACGGTCATGTGGAGATTGTGGTAGGGAATACGAGTAGTCGACTTTGCTTTATTGGGATGACGGCATCTACAAGTATAGGGCTTCCTATGGTATAGCCATCCATGCTTTGTAGGGAAGCAGCCTACTCACGCCGTAGTAAATTAACATCAGTCTTTCCATTGTGTGCCAGCCAGTCCGCTGTAACTAGCTCTGACGTCATAAATATTGCGCAATACTTTAAAAATCAAGCAAATAACCTAAAACATTTCTAGCATGTCAGGAGTAATACTAAATTAATATGTGTTGAATATCAGTTCGATAACCTTAGCCATTTTCGAAATTTGGACGTTTTTCTGTAAAAAGATCTAGAGATTTAAAATTTTATAATTAGCTTCCTTTTTCATAATTATTTAATAGAAACAGTACTTTGGATTTCACAAATTAAAATTTTAGTGGAAATTCATGATTTTCTGGTTTTCGTCTTAAAACTTAAGGAAGCAAGATAGATTAAGTAGGCTAATAAATAAGGCTAGGATGTTTATATTCAAGTAGAATGGAGATCCGCTATAACTATGAAGATGTGAAACGTTTCATTTGAATACCTATAAAACTATAGCGATAGCGTATCTCCAAAGGGCCAGTTCAGAGCTCGTCTACTGCGTGCAGTGTAATTAAATTAATTCTCTCACCCAAAATATTTAACTTAGCCACGTCAAATTTTTATTATGATTACTTACCTGCGTGCTGAATGCACATTTAAATTGAGAGCTTCATCGGCCGTCAGCAAAAGAAGCTATGATTTATTCAATAACTTAATGTGGTGCATTACTAGGCCAGCGGCTAGTCGGGAGAGCCGATTTGATCAGGCGTTCCCTTAGCCGTCCGCACCGCGGCTTTATATATAAGAACGCTGCGCGAGGAAGCAAGGCCGCAGTTCTCTCCAGACGCTGAATAGCACGCCATATGTGTCGGGAGTCGCGTCGCGTCGGTATCATTGCTACAAACAGCCTCGGATGCCGTATTAAGTTACTCGAGATATGCGTAACCATGAAATCATTTTCGAGTGAAGTGTTAATTCTGGGATGATTTTAATTATCTATCTTCAATTTGCGTATGTCCTATTTTCACGTGCCGCCGCGGGACAAACATTCTACCATTATTTAGCGTGGCGTTTGTTGAACCTAATCATCAAATTATGGCGAGCATTCATTTAAACAGTCAATTTGGACAGTTATAGTGGCATCAGCGCATTAGTCTCTGAACTGCTCTGTTAGTTAGATTGTGTGGATACTTTTGTTTTCATCTGTGACTTTCAGAATACAGAAAGTTGGATTATAAATCCCGGACAATCTCCTAAATTCCTCAGAGCTATAAGCTGTAACTATAAGTGTATTCTCAGATGAAGTGGGCACTAGGAATTCTAACTACAGGCTTCACGTTTTGCTAATCACTTTCTGGTTGCCAATATTGTAGTTAGAGAGCCAGTGTTGAGAACGGCGAAAGACAGCATAAATAACATTCTAAATAATAGGAACTGGTTTTACATTCTACAAACCAAACATTTATATTAACAACAACATTATTCCACCTGCCGCCCCACATATGGATAATCGGCCAGGAAGTGTTTCTACAACAAGTTATATATAAACAACATAAAACTGACATATTTTCCAACATGCCGCCCCACAGCTTCATTCACATGGTTCCAAAGTTCATCTGTGCTGATTGGCATTGGGACACAGCACTGCTCCCGTCGTTTCACTGCACCCAATACGTTTTTTATTGGCGACAAGTCTGGCGATCTGTTGAGTCAGGGCAAAAGGCTCACATCCTGTGACACCAATACGGCACGTGTTTGTGTAGCGACATGAGGTCTGGCATTATCTTGCTGGAAAATGGCGTGTGGGGTGAGGCTACCGGTCGCGGGATGTCATTCCCGTAGGTCACACTGGCCACAGTGCCCTGGACACGCACCAACTTTGATCTGTGGTTGTACCCAATAGCATCTCACACCATCAGGCCTTGAGCTAGCGCTTTATGTCTTGCGCGAATACAGTCACTGTGACGCCGCTCCCCCTGTCTACAACGAACCAAACTGCTGCCATTTTCATACAAACAGAACCTGAATACGTCCGAAAATACTACGTGATGGCATTCCTGTCCACAAGGACGTCATTCGACACACCTCATAGGGTAAGATGTGTTCCACTGTTGCCCAAGAGCCGGGGAGGACGCAAATCTGCCTTGTAATGTCATGCGGATGCGTCGACCTTCTCGTGGTGGTGCGACTTCACAAATCTCTCTGTGTTCTACGGCCTTCCGTGAACTATTCAGCGCACACACCCGTTACCCTGCCGAAACACTTTGTCCCACACGAGCAGCAATTTCGCGGATGGATGCATCACTTTCTCGCCAAGACAATAACGCGCACTCGTTCAGACTCACTGAGCTGCCGGTATGGTTCACGCATTGTAGTGGGACGAAATTGAAGCGTCACCCATCCACCAGTGTCAGCCCAGTTTGCAGGTGAATATAAGTTTAATTTAGTTTTGTTTATGTATTATTGTTATATTTCTAATGGTTGTGGATTGTCTAAAGTTTTTGTATTTATTTTTTATGTTTCATGTACGGAGAGGGCGGCGCAACGAACGGAGACAGCATCTTCGCTGCCGGACCAGAGATAAAATGGCTGGCCACCATACGTCGCGGGTCGACAGCCAAAGAGCAACAGAAGATCCTGAAACCGAGTTGTTGCGTCGTGCTTCTAAAAATCAAATAAATGAGAATTTGTAATGTTTTGTACAACAATGATATCATAGGAAGTTTAATCTTATTGAAAATGTTAGTTTTGTCTCGTCGAGGCTCAGGTTCACGTCTGTATGTAGGAAGATAATAAACTAGTGGATGCTACTAAAGTTGAAATACGTGTTCCGAGGATTTATTTATGAAGAATTATGTGAATGAATTAATAATATATTTGACAAGATTATTGAATTTTGACAGCGTTCATCGCGACTTTGAATCTCAAAAAGTTTATTCAATGTGGTCCTAATATCGATTAAATCAGATAACGTGTATCAATATAATTTCTGAGGAGAAACAAACGACATCTAAAATTGAAAAAGTTTACGCAGACCAATTGGCCCGAGTGACGTAATTCTGCGCATACGACTCAAATGATGTTTTACAGTTTCGTTCAAGAACCATTATGAGACAAATTTTAAAAAAGAGTTTAAATAATTTTGAAGTGTGTTTTAACTGACGTTGGTGACGAAGTCTGCACATGGTCATATGTCAAATGAAAATCATTTATAAGAAACTTACGTCGTTACACTACAGCATACGTCTGCGAGGCATCCTGCACGTCTGCTGAAGTCACACCGATCCTTTACCTTCAGTTTATGGCGCCAACGAGAGCCGCAGGCATATTTTACCGGAAGGTGGCGTTGCGCCGCGATATCGCTTTTGATCTTAAACCCGTGGGCCGACAGGGCTCAAATGCTAATCATTTCTGCATGGCACACTAATTTACGTGTCATGTGAATATCAACGTCCTATCTCTATTTGTTCAAGGTGTTCTGTTTTTTTCTCTGAACATGAGTGTACTGAAATGAAATGATCGTATGGCATTGTTGGCCGGGAGGCCCCATGTGGGGAAGTTCGGCCGCCGTATCGCAAGTCCTTTTTAGTTGACGCCACTTCGGCGACCTGCGAGTCAATGAAGATGAAATGATGATGAAAGACACACAACATCCAGTCATCACGAGGCAGAGAAAATCCCTGACCCCGCCGTGAATCGAACCCGGGACCCCGTGCACGGGAAGCAAGAACGCTACCGCAACACCACGAGCTGCGGACATGAGTGTACTTAACGCTAAATACGAAGGTTGGCCACACATTTTTCTGAACATGAGTGTTCTTAACGCTAAATACTAGTGAAAGGGTCCTGCAGCCACCTTTCATTATTGCGGTAGCCCATTTCCGCTAGCATTTCTCTTTCTATTCCTTGTTTCTCTTTTCTCATAATTCTGATAGTGGTGTGATTGAATGAATGTGGTTGTGTGACACGTTGCTAGACGGTGGCGTAGTCTGCTGCTGAAAGTCTGCGATAGTCGTACAGATTCAGCAGCAGTTGTACAGAATAGCCAACTCTTGTAGTGGTCAAGTAGCAAAGAAGTTTCCGCTACTTGTGAGAAATCCACCTGCGTTAGGTTGGTGGCGGAAATGGCATCTTTGGGTTTCCCGAGCCACGTGGAGCGCGGAAGAGGCTGGAGAAGAAAAAGAGAGGCAGTCTGTCGCCGGTACGGGAAGCGTCTACAGCTGTGCTCCAGTCGAAGAAGGGTGAGTTAGACCGACCGCTTGGCGCGTTGTTACTTGGCGAGAGGAGAGCTGTTAGCCTTTGGTCTCGCTTTTCAACTTTGAAAGATTGCTTTGCCTTGTCGCAGTAAGGAATGCAAAATTTTGGTACATTTTTGTTTTAGTAAATTTCTGTAGCAGACTTGGATTCGCCGGAAGAGCGCCACACAAAGGTGTCGATAAGAAGTGAGCACTCGCTTCTGTATGAATGTCTGTTTGCCTTCAGCTGTGACTGCATAAGCTTTTATTTTCCTAAATATCAATACCTTTGCCTTCTCGTAAATTTGCCTTGCTTTATGTATCTTTCGTCCGTGGGGAGCCAACCACGTCGTTGAACATTAGAGTTTGTTGGGCTACCGCCATCACTAACTGTCCGATCTCATGTTTGTTTTAAAGAATGTCAACTGTTCATGATTGTGTGACGTGATATTGTTGCAACTTGGCCACGATACCTAGAAATTGCGTCTCCACAAAACACTTGGTCACGCGGGTGTACTGCGAAACGTGTACCGTTTCACGAGTTATTGCGATCAGTTATCAGGTAACAGCAGTTGTATGAATGATTCACACCAATGATTTTAGGTGTAGAGTATAACAGTGAATGTACCGATGCTTTTCTTTAATGTTTTGGGAATTAATGTTATCAGGAATTGTATACATGCCTCACATCCATGTCTTAGGAATGAATGATTCTATCTACAATTTTCTCTTGTGTTCCGAGGTTACGTTTTTGCACCTAAGCCACCCACCTCGTAGCTTTCCCGTTAGCACATCCAACACGTTTCCTTACGCACAGGTCCAGTGATTAGTTTCCACTTTTATTTTAAAACAAATGCTTTAGATTAAGTCTTATTTTCAGGTGTGTTGCTGGGAGCTGATCTTCTGCACAGTGTTCTTGCATGTGCTATTTTATTTTAAATGTTTGATTGTCGTGAACAGCGCACGGGCAATACTATTAATTACATCGCATCCCCTATGAGCGACATCACAACGTATGCATTTTTATGAGTTTTTGGTCTGTGATCAAATTAATTTATTTTCCGATTCGGCCAAAACTTTGATTAGTTGTATGGTTAGAATCGGTGGCGACCCTAAGCTTCTCACGTAAATTTCACAATCAATAAGCATGGAATTCCCTATAGTAACGTAATAACCCGTAGAAACAGGTTAGTTACACTAGGGTTGGCCACACATTTCATTGAAATATTCGTCTACTCATGCATATATATTCCGCAAGTCACTCTACCGCTGCTAGTCATTCCTTTCCTGTTTCACTTGCGAATAGAGCGAGGGAATAGAGCGAGGGAAAAGCGACAGTGTATACGCCTCTGTACGTGCTCTAATCTCTCTAATCTTATCTTGATGATCCATTCGGGAAATGTGCGTTGAAACCTGCAGTCAACCTCAAATGCTGGTTCTCTAACAGCGCTCTTCGAAAGGAACGTTGTCTTCTCTCCAGCGATTCGTGTCTGAGCTCCCTAAGGATTTCAGGAACACTTACGTGTTAGAAACAAATCTAGCAGCCCGCCTCCGAACTACTTCGAAGTCTTCCTTTAATCCGATCTGTTGCGGATTCCTAACACTCGAAAACTACTCAACAACGAGTCGCACTAGTGTCCTACATGCGGCCTCTTTTACAGATGAACCACACCTTCATAAAATTCTCCCAATAAACGAAAGTCATCAATTCGTCTTCGCTACTGCACTTCATATCGCTTTAAAACGTACCCCTAGATATTTAATCGATGTGGCTGTTTCATGTAGCATTTTAAGAAATGACTGCTAACGCTGTACAGGAAGTGCTTATCAGCGAGGTTGCGCAACCGGAAGTGAATTTTCCAGCAACAAACAGATAAGTAAAATAATAGACGGAGAAAAATTCTAAGTCCCACAACAATGTGTAGTATTTGTGGCCCTTAAAAGGGCCGTTTATTGAGAACTGCCTTCAATGATTATATAAAGTACAATCACCCACAATGCGACAATCTTCCAAAGAAGAAGGACCACTAGCCTTAACCCATAAGTGAATGCTGGAATCAGAATTTATCTTACAACGGCTACGACAGCGTTAGCTTGTCATCCTGTTCTTCTGCAGCAACAAGGGACCTAGTATTACTAGGACCTTGTTGCAGAATTATTCCTTTTTAGGTTATTTGTTTCATTAGGGTAGATTGTTTTTACCTCAATAGATTTGATGCGCCCCGCCATAATTCCTCTCCAGTGCGACAGTCTACCTTCATCTCAGAGTAGCACTTGCAACCGAAGTCCTCAATTATTTGCTGGATGTATTCCGATCTCTGTCTCCCTCTACAGTTTTTCTCTCTACAGCTGTCTCTAGTACCACGGAAGTCATTCCCTCATGTCTTAAGAGATGTCCTATCATCCTGTCCCTTCTCCTTATCAGTGTTTTCCACATATTCCTTTCCTCTCCGATTCCGCGCAGAACCTGCTCATTCCTTACCTTGTCGGTTCACATAATCTTCAGCATTCGTCTTCAGCACCGCGTCTCAAATGCTTCACATGTCTCTGTTCCGGTTTTCCCACAGTCCACGTTTCACTACCATACAATGCTGTGCTCCAAACGTACATTCTCAGAAATTTCTTCCCCAAATTAAGACCTATTTTTGATACTAGGAGACTTCTCTTGCCCAGGAATGCCCTTTTTGACACTAAGAGTCTGCTTTTGACGTCCTCCGTGATCCGTCGGTTATTGGTTATTTTACTGCCTAGGTAGCAGAATTCCTTAACTTCATCTACTTCGTGACCATCAAAATTTTGTTAAGTTCCTCGCTGTTCTCATTTCTGCCAATTCTCATTACTTTCGTCTTTCTTGAATTTACTCTCAATCTATATTCTGTACTCATTAGGTTGTTCATTCCATTCTGCAGATCATGTAATTCTTCTTCACTTTTACTCAAGATAGCAATGCCATCAGCGAATCGTATCATTAATATGGTTTGACCTTGAATTTTAACCCCACTCCTGAAACTTCCTTTTAATTCCATTATTGATTCTTTGATGTACAGATTGAACAGTAGGGATGAAAGACTACATCCCTGACTTACACCGTTTTCATTCCGAGTAGTTCGTTCTTGGTCGTCCACTCTTATTATTGCCTCTTGGCTCTTGTACATATTGTATATTACCTGCCTCTCCCTATAGCGTACCAGTATTTTCCTCAGAATTTCGAACATCTTGCAGCATTTTACATTGTCTAATGCTTTTTCCAAGTCGAAAAATCCTATGAAAATGTCTTGATTTGCTTACATCAGGAACTGCAACGTCTGAATTGAATATCTCGTGCCTTTACCTTTTTTAAAGCCAAACTGATCGTCATCTAGCACGCTACTGACAAAGTATTCTAACATTATGGTTTTATTCATCCTACTCATCTGCATTAACTCACATTTCTGTACATTTAGAGCCAGTTGCCATTCATCACACCAACTAGAAATTTTGTCTAAGTCATCACGTATCCTCCTACGGTCACTCAACAGGGCCAAGAATTGTTTTCTTGCTTTCTTTTCCTTGTGGCAGTGTTAACACCGATTCCCGCCAGATCACCGAAGTTAAGTGCTGTCGGGTTGGACTAGCACTTGGATGGGTTACCATCCGGTCTGCCGAGCACTTTTGGCAAGCGGGGTGCACTCAGCCCTTGTGAGGCAAACTGAGGAGCTACTTGATTGAGAAGCAGCGGCTCCGGTCTCGTAAACTGACATATTGCCGGTAGAGCGGTGTCCTGAACACATGTCCCTCCACATCCGCATCCAGTGACGCGTGTGGGCTTAGGATGACACGGCGGTCGGTCGATGCCGATGGGCCTTCATGGCCTGTCCGGGCGAAGCTCATAGTTTTTTTCTTGACTGTTACTTGTTTCTTCATTTTGTCTGTCTCGGAGATGGAGAAGTATTTCCTTTCTGAAAATTTCTGCATTTCTGCATCAGCTGGACACGGATTTTCCGCTGCTCAGCAGGCCATCTGCAGCGTTCTGCCGCACAGCTTGGTCCTCGCCTCGTCTCACTTCCGGGAAGAGCACCGTCGGCTTGTTTTCTTGCAGCGCAGCGCCGGCAGGCCGTAATCTCGGCTGGCGTTCCCCGACAGGTCACCCGGAAGCTGGGGAAACCGCAGGCCAGCGGACCAGCCAGTTTCGCCTTTTAGGACATCCTCGTAGCCTCCTGTATACATCACAGCCGCCATGCAGCCCAGTCTGTTTTTTTGCGGATAGAGCTGCGCTACGGGAAGGCAGGGGAACTGGGATTCTTTGAATCGCAAATTAGAACGGCTGGTGCCTCCGATACCTTGCGTGACAGGGCAGTGTTTTTCACATCTCTTTCTTTTTTGCAGTCTACGTATGCGAGACCCTGTTTCCATCGCATTAGGAAAAGGACACTGAACGCCGGACGCGTCGCGCTTTTTTTTACTCCTCGCCTGAAATATTCAGTGATCGTGATCTGGGATAGAATGTAGTATGATGACAGCTAGTTAAAGCAGTGGACCCTGTAGATACAGCAGGCCTAACTGTTCACGGTATTTTTGAACACTAGCTTGCCAGATGTTCATAGAGTAACAGGCTACAAGAGTAAGACTTTGCAGCCTGCAAAAAAGGTGGAGATTGTTAACGGTCGCCGGCCGGATTGCCCGAGCGGTTCTAGGCGCTTCAGTTTGGAACCGCGCGATCGCTACGGTCGCGGGTTCGAATCCTGCCTCGGGCATGGATGTGTGTGATGTCCTTACGCTAGTTAGGTTTATGAAGTTCTAAGTTCTAGGGGACAACCTCAAAAATTAAGTTCCATAGTGCTCAGAGCCATTTGAACCATTTTCTTAAGTAACTTCCGGGAATTCAGCCAGGTAACACTCTCAGCGACCGCCGATATTTCGCCGGGAGAACACCCCGCCATTTTCAAGGCAAACTGCAACGGACAGGCGGCCTACATGCAAATTTAAAACCTCGGTTCTCGGACTGAAGCAGGAAAGATAACACACACACTGAACACTAGTGCCACCAAAGATGACCAAAGTCAGAGCTATCGATAATGAGACTATGAATTCGCAGTTGAGGTAGCATTGACTCTGTTTTTTTGACAATGGAGAGAGCCGGATTCCAAACAGAGTTTAAACAGAAACCTCCATCCCTGTGAACGAGGTTGCTCGCTAATTTAATCTCAACTGCCTCCCTAATAACACTGTCTCAATAGCTGGACGTGCATGCCAATATCTCGGTGTTATTATATAACATGGGGTGACCAGTATCCAAGCAATGTTCAGCAATAGCAGATCTATTTGGCTGCTGTAATCGTGTGTGCCGTTTATGCTCAGTACATCTGTCCTCCACGGTCCTGATAGTTTGACCAATATATGCCATACCGCAGCTACAGGGAATACGATACACACCTGCCTTACGCAGTCCAAGATCATCCTTAACGGTACTCAAAAGTGCTCTAATTTTAGATGGAGGTCGGAAAACACATTTCACATCGAATTTCCGTAAAATACGACCGATCTTGTTGGACGTGTTTCCTACGTAAGGCAAAAAGGCAGTAGACTTAGTTGTTGACTCAGAATTATCATCAATCACCCGATGTACAGTTGGTCGATAGCGCAACGCACGTTCAATCTGTCTATCACTATAACCATTTTGACGAAATGTAACTTGAAGATGGGACAGCTCAGCTGGCAAAGTCTCAGCGTCAGAAACGACATGTGCCCTGTGTACCAAGATACGAAGTACCCCTTCACGCTGAGCCGGATGGTGACAACTATTAGCCTGTAAGTACAATTCGGTGTGAGTACGTTTCATGTAGACTGCATCTCCCAATGATCCATCGTCCTTCCTCCTAACCAACACGTCAAGAAAGGGAAGGCAACCATTCTCTTCCACCTCCATCGTAAAACGAATGTTCGGATGGATCGAGTTCAGATGTTCTAGAAAGACATTCAAATTCTCCCTACCGTGGGGCCAAACAACGAAGGTATCGTCAACGTATCCAAAGAAAGAGGCGAGTTTCAAAGGCGCCGACTCCAATGCACGCTCCTCGAAGTCTTCCATAAACAAATTTGCGATCACAGGAGACAACGGACTACCCATCGCAACTTCATCTGTCTGCTCGTAATACTGGTCATTAAATAAAAAGTAAGTGTATGTCAACACATGCCGAAAGAGATTAGTTAATTAAGCACCAAACCTGGCCTCAATTAACAGCAACGAATCAGACAGAGGAACACGAGTGAAGAGAGTGACCACATCGAAACTCACTAAAATATCAGAGTCATTCAACCGCAGTCCCCCTAAACGACGTAAAAAATCAGCTGAGTTCCTGATATAATGATCACACCGACCTACTTGTGGACTCAACAGAGAAGCAGGATGCTTGGCTACACGATATGTCAGAGCGCCGATGTTATCTTTCCTGCTTCAGTCCGAGAACCGAGGTTTTAAATTTGCATGTAGGCCGCCTGTCCGTTGCAGTTTGCCTTGAAAATGGCGGGGTGTTCTCTCGCCGAAATATCGGCGGTCGCTGAAAGTGTTATATGGCTGAATCCCCGGGTCCGCAGCTCGTGGTCGTGCGGTAGCGTTCTCACTTCCCACGCCCGGGTTCCCGGGTTCGATTCTCGGCGGGGTCAGGGATTTTCTCTGCCTCGTGATGACTGAGTGTTGTGTGCTGTCCTTAGGTTAGTTAGGTTTAAGTAGTTCTAAGTTCTAGGGGACTGATGACCATAGATGTTAAGTCCCATAGTGCTCAGAGCCATTTGAACCATTTGAATTCCCGGAAGTTATATGAAAGTTGTATACGCCAGGAGAAACTCAGGTCTCACATTTTCTTAAGGGTCTCACTAATGTGCTATGGGGTGCTAATAAACGTGGGCATCAAAACAATCAGTTTCAGTATTTGATACAATTACTGACAGAATTTAAAAACTGAAAACTCTATCATTATCCACTCGTAAGAAGCATAATCTTACATTTAAGGTTTAACACGATGAGCCGAATCTTACAGTTAGGAACTGTGTGTATATATTCAGGCAGTCTAACTCATGGTGTGCAATTTATCGGGAGTAATTGTATTGTATTGTATGGAACTGGGAACGTAGAAACGACGGAGAGGGTTCGTATCCCCCGTAAACCGCAGTGGTACACAACCCCACAACAGGCTACAGCAGTCCACTCACCCCACCACCGGCCCACTCCGAACCCAGGGTTATTGTGCGGTTCGGCCCCCAGTGGACCCTGTAACCTCCCCCTCACTTATCGACCTTAATGACAGTAAAAATTAAACCGCGTGTACCTAATGGAAATTTGGGAAAAGCAATCGTCACCGAAGTCAATCTGTCGGTAAAGAGGAAGGAAAGGCTTACATCTAAATGAAAGGAAAAATGCAAATGAAACTGGTTGAAATTAATTTTGAAAAGGTGTAAAGTTAATAAAGAAAGTAAATGTGCGGTCGTTACGTTAACAGTTAACTGGCGTTAATTAGATATTTGAGATTTGGGGAAAATTACGGTCGCCAGTCCTATGGTCAACTACTATAATAACTGAAAATGAAAGATTAATGCACATATAATTAGCACTAAAAACGTGGCAACTGAAGGTTGACACGTGTTGTGTGAAAACTGAATGTTTGTCAGAAGTAATAAATTTCACTACACTCCGACTTAATTTAGCAAAAGAATTAATAAAACCGAAAAATTGAAAGTTAATTTAGTGACTGAAATTAATAGTGAGCTTTGTTTCTGAAGCACTACGAAATTCAGTAAAATAAGGTTAGTCTTGGGCTACCTCAACAATCATTTCGAAAGCTACTTGAATCTACGCAATTTAGAAATAAGAGATTTAACTTTGAACCTGAATTAAATGATTCTGAACAATTAACAATAGTAAAATTTAGTACGCACCAAGCTGAGCTGCAGTCACAGGTAAGCTAAAATATGATCACAAAACTCGCACTCTTAATTTGTGCTTGTGTAATCTAAATATTGTAGCTATGAATACTTTAACTGAACTTTGAAATTAAAGCAGTGAAATGGAATGATATTACTTTAATGCTGGCGTTTGAATTTCAACGACACTCGAGTTCATTCCGGAAAAGGAAGGGACCCTGCTTGGTAATGCAACTGGGACAGTGAGCAACAAAGGTTCATGCTACGTTGTTGTAATTTTGAAATAGTTTGAAAAGCTGAGGTCTGCCATACACTTCTAAAACTTTACGCGCTTCCAGTCTTCCTTATTGGTTGATGGAAGGTTTGAAGCCGTCGATCGAGGAGGTGGCGACAGTCACTCATTGTCGGCCGTCGCTGTTGCAGAAGCTGGATGTTGGCGCGCCTTCTTTTCGACACGGTCACCAGGCGAAACGGGCTCTTGACGTGCGCCAGCTAATGCTTCCCGTCCGCGACAACGTGTCAGAAACTATCATAGCAAGTCGAGCGCAATTACATGCTGCCAAACCTCGAAATCGCGGCAAGTCGCGGGAGCGTCACACAACACACCTGCTCCACCGCCCTGCTCCCGCCAGACTCCCTCTGCTCGCGCTCCATCCGGCAGAGTTCCTATCGATGTAGTCGTCATTCCTGTTAGTCGTTTACTTCCACTCAGCTACCCTAAATCTAAGGATTTACGAAAAGTTTGGGAAAATTAGCAAATCACTGTAGAGGTGAGTACTCTATTGCATCCAAATGCAATAACGGCATGTTGAATATCTTCTTTAACAGACACTTGTGGGCAGTGAATTGTGGCGAGCAAACTGCACTCGCATTTCTTGTCAAGATATACTATGGGGGCAGTTTGAGCCGAGTTACGTGGGGACTTAACCGGAAAGTTTATACAGAAATATATATGACGGTAGTATCTGTTCCCGAAAGATCAGTTACCGTGGATGACCATGCAGCTTTGCTGGAAATGAAATGATAATTAAATGGACACCGTAGCTGCAAACAGGCGTTGATGTACTTCATTGGGGACATGTTGAAAATGTGTGCCCCGACCGGGACTCGAACCCGGGATCTCCTGCTTACATGGCAGACGCTCTATTAATAGAGCGTCTATTAATAGAGCGTCTGCCATGTAAGCAGGAGATCCCGGGTTCGAGTCCCGGTCGGGGCACACATTTTCAACATGTCCCCAATGAAGTACATCAACGCCTGTTTGCAGCTACGGTGTCCATTTAATTATCATTTATATAGAAATATATTTCTGTTAACTTGGACAATGTTTCGTAGTAAGGTTAGTGGCGGCTTGTAACCGCAGATCAGCAATTATCTAAGAGGCAGCTTGTTTCTGTCCCATTTTCACTGGAACGTTTCTGCTTGTGCTATCGAGTAATTTCACCCGTGTCAGTTTCAGACATTAACTGTTTTACACTATTCGCTATTAATTATGGTACACCCATCTCAACTTTTGCTGGTAGTTATGATTCACCCCGTGATTAAACACGTCTCATAATATCTTCATTGTTCAAGTTTTCACATTTTCTCTTGACAGTAGACAAACAGAACACGTTCTATAAGATAATGTGTTGGATTGTGCCATTAAAGCAGCTTCAGCCATCTCTTGCACACCAAAGCTACTACTGTTAAAAGCCGTCCGGAGTCTCCGCGCGGTTCTAGGCGCTACAGTCTGGAACCGCGAGACCGCTACGGTCGCAGGTTCGAATCCTGCCTCGGGCATGGATGTGTTATGTCCTTAGGTTAGTTAGGTTTAAGTAGTTCTAAGTTCTAGGGGACTGATAACCTAAGAAGTAAAGTCCCATAGTGCTCAGAGCCATTTGAACCATTTACTGTTAAAACTAATTACTACAAAGGTTTTAAACTATAAAACTAGGGAGTGAATGATGAGATTTGTCCAGCGGATTTTACTTTATGCATACGCCAAGCGAAATAATAAACCGTGCTGCCCTTATCTTTCGTATTACGTCGTAACACAGATCACAGTCTTTAATTTTGAAAGATTGGTCTTTATTTGTAAATAACTTGTAATTTTCGTTAAAAATGTTCCTTTCCACGCTTTTTGGCTGTGTTGCACAGCAGAATACTAATTAAGTGTAGGAATAATATTTTGTTAGAACTGGTTGGGACGATGCTAAATGGAACACTTCCGCCGGGTCAACACTCAGAACAACTTAAGGCTGGACACATATTGCCTCAAAGTGTGCGAGAGAGGACGCCGGGAAGTCCTAACTCAGTACACTCTTCTGTAATGAGGCTATATATAACAACTCCAACTAGCGATCACACAAGAATGCTTTACAGGGTGCAAACTTTGCATAAAGGAACGCGCATAAGTACTGAAATTAAACATTAGGCCATCCAAGAGCACTGACAGGCTCAGAAAACGGGAGCACACTGGGTCATCAGCATGAAGGAAATCACGTCATTCACTGCTATAAAATCCTCAGTTTCCTGCACCTCACTCTCAAAGTTAGCTGTTCTATCTGTATCGCGGATGCTACATCTACATCTACATTTATACTCCGCAAGCCACCCAACGGTGTGTGGCGGAGGGCACTTTACGTGCCACTCTCATTACCTCGCTTTCCTGTTCCAGTCGCGAATGGTTCACGGGAAGAACGACTGCCGGAAAGCCTCCGTGCGCGCTCGAATCTCTCTAATTTTACATTCGTGATCTCCTCGGGAGGTATAAGTAGGGGGAAGCAATATATTCGATACGTCATCCAGAAACACACCCTCTCGAAACCTGGACAGCAGGCTGCACCGCGATGCAGAGCGCCTCTCTTACAGAGTCTGCCACTTGAGTTTGCTAAACATCTCCGTAACGCTGATGGAAGGTCAGCCCTTCTAGCTGCACGATACCCGGGTGACTACAACGAAGTGTCTACCTTTGAATCCACTGCAGAGTCCGCTTGATGTGGAGGGAACTTGGACTCTGCAAGCTGCCTCGTCTGCGAGCTGCTCAGCTTCGGGGCAGGGCAGCTGTGCCGCCATTGCTGGGCCGAACAAGTACGACAGTACCGGCTGGATACTGAGACTACCTTCCGGTCCGTCCGCCGTGCCGCTGTTGGGTCTTCCTCCTACAGCCGACGTCAGAGGCAAACAGATTTCTGGGACCGAGCCCAGGGCAGCTTCACTCAACGAGACAGCCGAGGCACTGACAGACGAGCACAGCCACGCTGGGCTGTAGCGACGAGCCGAACGCTGGGGCCTCGTATGACAGGGCCGCACCACTGACCTCCGACAGCTCCAGAGCCTGTCTCTGCAGCGTCCTCACCGGGCGCATTCGTGCGCCGTGATGATGATGATGATGATGATGTTTGGATTGTGGGGCCCTAAACTGAGCGATTATCAGCGCCCGTACAAATTCCCAAACTTTTTTCAGTCCAATCTTGCCACTTGCATGAATGATGATGAAATGATGAGGACAACACAAACACCCAGTCAACTCGAGGCAGGTGAAAATCCATGACCCCACCAGGAATCGAACCCGAGACCCCGTGCTCGGGAAGTGAGAATGCGACCGCGAGACCACGAGCTGTGGACTCGTGCAACGCGGGCACAGCATCTCCACTGCTAGGCAGCCCCGGAAAGATGACAGAATGAATGTAAAACTCCTGCTAATAAATGATTCTTAATTCAATGATGTCATTAGCACTGGTCCATCCCACATCCACATAGGAGGACGTGTCGGCGGACTAATACCTTCATTCGGCTTTAAATCTTTCTCCATCACTCGTTGTTTTGATGCTACCTGAAACAAAGACGAAGACATTGGTAACAACGTTATGGTAATAAAATTTTGTACACAAATGTACACTACTGGCCATTAAAATTGCTACACCAAGAAGAAATGCAGATGATAAACGGGTATTCATTGGACAAATATATTATACTAGAACTGACATGTGATTACATTTCCACACAGTTTGGGTGCATAGATCCTGAGAAACCAGTACCCAGAACAATCACTTCTGGCCGTAATAACGTCCTTGATACGCCTGGGCATTGAGTCAAACAGAGCTTGGATGGCGTGTACAGGTACAGCTTCCTATGCAGCTTCAACACGATACCACAGTTCATGAAGAGTAGTGACTGGCGTTTTGTAATGAGCCAGTTGCTCGGGCACCATTGACCAGACGTTTTCAGTTGAGAGATCTGGAGGAAGTGCTGGCCAGGGCAGCAGTCGAACATTTTCTGTATCCAGAAAGGCCATACAGGACCTGCAACATGCGGTCGTGCATTATCCTGCTGAAATGGAGGGTTTCGCAGGGATCAACTGAAGGGTAGAGCCACGGGTCGTAACACATCTGAAATGTAACGCCCACTGTTCAAAGTGCCGTCAATGCGAACAAGAGGTGACCGAGACGTGTAACCAATGGCACCCCATACCATCACGCCGGGTGTTACTCCAGTATGGCGATGACGAATACACGCTTACAATGTGCCTTCACCGCGATGTCGCCAAAGACGGATGCGACCATCAGGATGCTGTAAACAGAACCTGGATTCATCCGAAAAAATGACGTTTTGCCATTCGTGCACCCAGGCTCGTCGTTGAGAACACCATCGCAGGCGCACCTGTCTGTGATGCAGCGTCGAGGGTAACCGCAGCCATGGCCTCCGAGCTGATAGTTCATGCTGCTGCAAACGTCGTCGAACTGTTGGTGCAGATGGTTGTTGTGTTGCAAACGTCCCCATCTGTTGACTCAGGGATCGAGACGTGGCTGCACGATCCGTTACAGCCATGCGGATAAGATGCCTGTCATCTCGACTGCTAGTGATACAAGGTCATTGGGATCCAGCACGGCGTTCCGTTTTACCCTCCTGAACCCACCGATTCCATATTCTGCTAACAGCCATTGGATCACGACCAACGCGAGCAGCAATGTGGCGATACGATAAACCGCAATCGCGATAGGCTACAATCCGACCTTTACCAAAGTCGGGAACGTGATGGTACGCATTTCTCCTCTTTAAACGAGGTATCACAACAACGTTTCACCAGGCAACGCCGGTCAACTGCTGTTTGTGTATGAGAAATCGGTTGGAAACTTTCCTCATGTCAGCACGTTGTAGGTGTCGCCACCGGCGTCAACCTAGTGTGAATGCTCCGAAAGGCTAATCATTTGCAAATCGCAACATCTTTTTCCTGTCGGTTAAATTTCACGTCTGTAGCACATCATCTTCGTGGTGTAGCATTTTTAACGGCCAGTAGTGTATATGAGATATTCGTGCTGTAACTAAATCGGCAGTGTAATGTTACCTCTTTCCTACCGGAGACGATTTTACGTTACTTTTCAAGAAATGGAATAAAATGTTAACGAGGGAAACCACATCGTACTGACGGCAGGAAAAGAAAAACCTTTTACTGATAAATACAGTGTTGTGGCACAAGTTAACTTTAGAGCCAAAGAACTTTTCTTATCAAAACGTTTTAACTCTTATAGCCAGTTGGAAAACAGTGAAATTGGTGGCGCCAGACCGTGTGGCAATTGCAGATTTGTAATAAATCAGAACTGCATGAAAAAAAAGAAAAAACGATTATAACCGGACTTGGCTAGAGTTATGGCCCGCAGGCTCGAACAGCGGACGTTGTCATTTGGGAACGACAGCACGCTAATGACGCGCGATCGTTGCGTCACCAAAACGACCTCTTCAAACTAATTTAACAGGCTTAAAAATACATAAATAAATTGCGATTAGCGGAGCGTGGTGCCAAGTATACTTCTCATAAATAAAACAGAATGCATTTTAAACGTTCAGCTATTATTCCATCATGAAATTATGCTAACAAAATATACAGAAGCTTCTCGTCCGAAAGCTCTAACAGGAAGAAGAACAAGAGTGACTAGTACATTCGTTTTCATATTGTTAAGACAATCGAAGAATTAAAATCTCTCAAGTAGTAGGATATCCAAAATAGGTAAACTCCGTGCACTGCGGCAGAATCTTCGACGCTGAGTCATAACTGTTTCCTACACAACGCCTTACAATAACATACTCCCCTGTACGCTTTCTTTCCCAACCCAACTACCTTATGCTTTCTACATTATCTGGCGCGTTGAATTTTGTTGATGTCATACCCAATTTAGGTGCTTCTACTTTCATGAAAATAGACCCTTCACATCTGTCAACACCTTTCTTTGGGATTGGAATTATTATATTCTTCTTGAAGTCTGGGGGTATATCACCTGTCTGATACATCTTGCTCACCAGATGGTAGAGTTTTGTCAGGACTGGCTCTCCCAAGGCCGTCAGTAGTTCAAATGTAATGTTATCTACTCCCGGGGCCTTGTTTAGACTTAGGTCTTTCAGTGCTCTGTCAAACTCTTCACGCAGTATCTCCCATTTAATCTTCATCTACCTCCTCTTCCATTTCCATAATATTGTCCTCAAGAACATCGCCCCTGTATAGACCCTCTATATACTCCTTCCACCTTTCTGCTTTCCCTTCTTTGCTTTGTACTGGGTTTCCATCTGAGCTCTTGATATTCATGCAAGTGGTTCTCTTTCCTCCAAAGGTCTATTTAATTTTCCTGCAGGCAGTATCTATCTTACCCCTCGTGAGATAAGCCTCTACATCCTTACATTTGTCCTCTAGCCATCCCTGCTTAGCCATTTTGCACTTCCTGTCGATCTCATTTTTGAGACGTACCTACCTAATAAGCAGAGAACCATGGGTTCGGATGCTGGTGCGGCACACACTTTCACTTCTCTCTTCTTCGATCCTTTCTTCCTCCTTTGAAGCTTCGCCGTCTGCACTTGCATCTGCTTCGTTCGGCCGAAACAAGGTCTCCTCGCATTTGACTGTCAAAAATGGTTCAAATGGCTCTGAGCACTATGGGACTTAACATCTGTGGTCATCAGTCCCCTAGAACTTAGAGCTACTTAAACCTAAAAAACCTAAGGACATCACACACATCCATGCCCGAGGCAGGATTCGAACCTGCGACCGTAGCAGTCGCGCGGTTCCGGACTGCGCGCCTAGAAGCATTTGACTGTCCTTTAAGAACAATTACACAACGGTTACCCTTACCCTCATTATCTGAAACACTGTATCATCAAATTTACTATGCCACTTAGCCACAAATTTCTGAAAGCATTCAGTCTTATCGGCTCGATCTTTAGCCTTACAGCAAAGTGTTGGCGAATCTGCATTTTTCGGAGATAAATGTGTCCATACTACTTCATTATCCACCAGGCCCGGTTATAGGGAGGGGGGGGGGGGACACAACCGAGGCGCCAAATTCATATTCTTGAAGAAAAACTTCGTTTCACAAAGCGCCAAGCATCCAGCGCACGTCGGTCTATCGATTGTTCATGCGGTTTTGAAACGCATCCCTGTTCGTTTTTGAATTTTTTTGAACACATTTTAAGTTTATTCCTAAACGAATCATAAGCTGAGCTATGAATGCGTGCATAGTGTGTGTGATATCTCTGCCGGGGAATCACCGTCGCATCTAAAAATAAAAAACGAAAAAGTTTCCCACAGACAAAAGCAGACGAAGCTATACGAGCTGAGCCGAATAAATCAGAACGGACGAATGCCGATCGCTGTTTGTTTATGTGGTTGACTGTTTGAGCCAGTGGTAAGCGTTATAGTTATTAGCGAAATCCATTGATTTAGGCTGTCTGAGTGGAAATAAACGTCTAACAGGAATAACACGTAAGAAAAATTACGTATTATCTTCTCGGTGCATCCAAGAAAATGAAATTTCGACAGAAAGTTTTCTCCAGATCTCTATACCACTAAGACCAGTTGTGCAGTCACCGGTTAGCAGCCGATTAACTTCTGTTCTTCGAATAGCGCGGAAAACGCGTTGCACGAACAAGTAACAACGCTCAACCGGAGAATAAACGAGCAAAAACTGAACCGGTGAATCTGGGAGGGTTAGTGAAGTTAACTGGAGAATAAGTTTTGACAGTGACAGGAATAGTTACAGAATTAGTGATCGCTAGATTGTTTGCTAGAACGAGGAAGGAGACGAAACGAGGAGATCACGCAAGTTATATGGAAAAATGTGACGATTCAGAATTTGTATAAAAATTTCGTACTACTAGTACTTTTTCCATAACATGCTTGAGAAACTGGAGCACGTGAATGAAATGTGAAATTATTTCCTAACATAAAAATTTGTGCTTGTAATAGGGCTAATAGGCATTTGATATTGGTACTTCGTGAATTATACACTCCTGGAAATGGAAAAAAGAACACATTGACACCGGTGTGTCAGACCCACCATACTTGCTCCGGACACTGCGAGAGGGCTGTACAAGCAATGATCACACGCACGGCACAGCGGACACACCAGGAACCGCGGTGTTGGCCGTCGAATGGCGCTAGCTGCGCAGCATTTGTGCACCGCCGCCGTCAGTGTCAGCCGGTTTGCCGTGGCATACGGAGCTCCATCGCAGTCTTTAACACTGGTAGCATGCCGCGACAGCGTGGACGTGAACCGTATGTGCAGTTGACGGACTTTGAGCGAGGGCGTATAGTGGGCATGCGGGAGGCCGGGTGGACGTACCGCCGAATTGCTCAACACGTGGGGCGTGAGGTCTCCACAGCACATCGATGTTGTCGCCAGTGGTCGGCGGAAGGTGCACGTGCCCGTCGACCTGGGACCGGACCGCAGCGACGCACGGATGCACGCCAAGACCGTAGGATCCTACGCAGTGCCGTAGGGGACCGCACCGCCACTTCCCAGCAAATTAGGGACACTGTTGCTCCTGGGGTATCGGCGAGGACCATTCGCAACCGTCTCCATGAAGCTGGGCTACGGTCCCGCACACCGTTAGGCCGTCTTCCGCTCACGCCCCAACATCGTGCAGCCCGCCTCCAGTGGTGTCGCGACAGGCGTGAATGGAGGGACGAATGGAGACGTGTCGTCTTCAGCGATGAGAGTCGCTTCTGCCTTGGTGCCAATGATGGTCGTATGCGTGTTTGGCGCCGTGCAGGTGAGCGCCACAATCAGGACTGCATACGACCGAGGCACACAGGGCCAACACCCGGCATCATGGTGTGGGGAGCGATCTCCTACACTGGCCGTACACCACTCGTGATCGTCGAGGGGACACTGAATAGTGCACGGTACATCCAAACCGTCATCGAACCCATCGTTCCACCATTCCTAGACCGGCAAGGGAACTTGCTGTTCCAACAGGACAATGCACGTCCGCATGTATCCCGTGCCACCCAACGTGCTCTAGAAGGTGTAAGTCAACTACCCTGGCCAGCAAGATCTCCGGATCTGTCCCCCATTGAGCATGTTTGGGACTGGATGAAGCGTCGTCTCACGCGGTCTGCACGTCCAGCACGAACGCTGGTCCAACTGAGGTGCCAGGTGGAAATGGCATGGCAAGCCGTTCCACAGGACTACCTCCAGCATCTCTACGATCGTCTCCATGGGAGAATAGCAGCCTGCATTGCTGCGAAAGGTGGATATACTCTGTACTAGTGCCGACATTGTGCATGCTCTGTGGCCTGTGTCTATGTGCCTGTGGTTCTGTCAGTGTGATCATGTGATGTATCTGACCCCAGGAATGTGTCAATAAAGTTTCCCCTTCCTGGGACAATGAATTCACGGTGTTCTTATTTCAATTTCCAGGAGTGTATTTTGTCATGTTATGTAAATGACGCAGATGAAAATGACCATTTGTGCCAAAACAGTCTCGCTTATTTGTCGTGTGTTACAATTGCTGCAATATTAGAAAGGCCTATTTTGTTTTATCTAAAGACAGTGACAAAATAGACGCGATCAAATCGAGAAATATAATTGCGTAGGCTTCCGCGGCCAGAGTCAGTCGACTTCATAGTTTTCTGGGTTTGGTACCGCGTCATAATGTAATAAATACTGCTGCTGGATAAAAACCAACGTTTCAGCCATTAGACCCAGAAGAAGGCCGCTGCAACCGTGGCCGAAACGTAGGTTTTTTCCTCTAGCAGCAGTAGTTTTTACATTATGACGCGGTACCATACCCAGAAAACTCTTATGTCCACTGTAAATCGAGAAATGTTATGCCGCATTATTTTAGGAGGAGAAGGCGTTCGCGCCTTACAGTGTATAAAGCTATTGATAATATAGTTATTACTACGAAGAGTGGAGTAGGTGCGCAAGTTATTCTTCACGGCCCTTCGGTGTTTTGTGGATGCGCACTGAATTTTACACTTACTAATGCTGATGCTAGTGCACATGGTAATGGCTGGGTTACTGTGGCTCTGGTACGTGGTGGTGAAGTGGAGACTGTATCAGGGCTGGAGACTTTTAACAGCCAAGAAGTTATTGCTTATCTTACATTTGGGTACTATTCGTATTAACAGCTTTTTCAGTATTGGACGACGGCATTTTGATTTTTCATGTAGCAAAACGTTTGACGAACTTTAATAAGGTAATAGACTCTTTCGCAGAAAGGAAAGCACGCCGTGTAAAGGCATAGCAAGACTAGAGAGGAAAAAATGCTGGGAGCTAAGGATTGAAGAAATATATACTGTCTTGCTTGTCACTGGGTTTATATTTCCTACATTTAATTTTATATCACACAAAAGAGAAAGTTTAGTAGCCAATAGGTAATACAGAGTCAAATTTTCTGGAAGAGTTCTTATTCTCCCGGTCACAAATAAGCCCACCCAGTACCAATTGTGAGTTTTTCGTAAGGGGGGATAGGATGTCGAACCGGCCGACCGGGAGAAGGGAAGGCATCAAAGGACATTTTGTTTTCCAACTATTCTGAATATACGTCTGATGGCTTCCAATGCATATACACTCCTGGAAATGGAAAAAAGAACACATTGACACCGGTGTGTCAGACCCACCATACTTGCTCCGGACACTGCGAGAGGGCTGTACAAGCAATGATCACACGCACGGCACAGCGGACACACCAGGAACCGCGGTGTTGGCCGTCGAACGGCGCTAGCTGCGCAGCATTTGTGCACCGCCGCCGTCAGTGTCAGCCAGTTTGCTGTGGCATACGGAGCTCCATCGCAGTCTTTAACACTGGTAGCATGCCGCGACAGCGTGGACGTGAACCGTATGTGCAGTTGACGGACTTTGAGCGAGGGCGTATAGTGGACATGCGGGAGGCCGGGTGGACGTACCGCCGAATTGCTCAACACGTGGGGCGTGAGGTCTCCACAGTACATCGATGTTGTCGCCAGTGGTCGGCGGAAGGTGCACGTGCCCGTCGACCTGGGACCGGACCGCACGGATGCACGCCAAGACCGTAGGATCCTACGCAGTGCCGTAGGGGACCGCACCGCCACTTCCCAGCAAATTAGGGACACTGTTGCTCCTGGGGTATCGGCGAGGACCATTCGCAACCGTCTCCATGAAGCTGGGCTACGGTCCCGCACACCGTTAGGCCGTCTTCCGCTCACGCCCCAACATCGTGCAGCCCGCCTCCAGTGGTGTCGCGACAGGCGTGAATGGAGGGACGAATGGAGACGTGTCGTCTTCAGCGATGAGAGTCGCTTCTGCCTTGGTGCCAATGATGGTCGTATGCGTGTTTGGCGCCGTGCAGGTGAGCGCCACAATCAGGACTGCATACGACCGAGGCACACAGGGCCAACACCCGGCATTTGGTGTGGGGAGCGATCTCCTACACTGGCCGTACACCACTGGTGATCGTCGAGGGGACACTGAATAGTGCACGGTACATCGAAACCGTCATCGAACCCATCGTTCTACCATTCCTAGACCGGCAAGGGAACTTGCTGTTCCAACAGGACAATGCACGTCCGCATGTATCCCGTACCACCCAACGTGCTCTAGAAGGTGTAAGTCAACTACCCTGGCCAGCAAGATCTCCGGATCTGTCCCCCATTGAGCATGTTTGGGACTGGATGAAGCGTCGTCTCACGCGGTCTGCACGTCCAGCACGAACGCTGGTCCAACTGAGGCGCCAGGTGGAAATGGCATGGCAAGCCGTTCCACAGGACTACATCCAGCATCTCTACGATCGTCTCCATGGGAGAATAGCAGCCTGCATTGCTGCGAAAGGTGGATATACACTGTACTAGTGCCGACATTGTGCATGCTCTGTTGCCTGTGTCTATGTGCCTGTGGTTCTGTCAGTGTGATCATGTGATGTATCTGACCCCAGGAATGTGTCAATAAAGTTTCCCCTTCCTGGGACAATGAATTCACGGTGTTCTTATTTCAATTTCCAGGAGTGTACGTTTGAATTCCACAGAGCGAAATATAGCGACGTGCGATAGAGGAATGGTGTGTGAAGAGACGTGGCACTGCAGTTTGGCACGCTTAAGGGCAAATAACGTGTCTTACATTTCCTCGAACATAATTGTTTTATATATCAAGCTCTTCAGAAAGATTTAAGCTACAAAATTAACACATTTTTGGACTTTTCTTTAAATTTTTCACGTCCTGTCTCAAACGTCGGGAGGGGGTCCACTCTGCACTACGCAAAACTCAGTGACACATGAACTGCCCTGGGTATCTGTGCCAGGCGCCACCGACAACCGTTGTCAACCAATGGCGTAGATACTTGTAACGCCGGAAATGCATATCCTCGTTTTTCCATCTATTGTACTATAATTTTTTTCCTTATTTTGTTACCTGAATATATGACGTTTCTGTGTCTTTGTATATTGTAATTGTTTACTATTTGTATATATATGCATTTATGTCGATGTATAATTGGTTTGTTGTGTAAAGATTATTTGTATTTTTACGCTGGGTCTGGCCTAGGGAAAAGTATGCTATCGAACGAATACATCGATAGGTCGTGTGGAGAACCAAAGTGTGTAGGATCTTTGGTAGTGTTAACTCTGCCGCGTGGAGCACGGGCAGCGAGGGGGAGTCTGGTTGGAGTAGTGCGATTGAGCAGGTGTGTTGTGTGACGCTCCCGCAAGTTGCCGGGCTTTCGGGGTTTGGCAGCATGTAATTGCGATCGACTTGCGATGGTAGTTTCTGACATGGTGTCGCGGACGGGAAGCATTAGCTGGCGCACATCAAGAGCCCGTTTCGTCTGGTGACCGTGTCGAGAAGAAGGCGCGCCAACATCCAGCTTCTGCAACAGCGACGGCCGACAATGAGTGACTGTCGCCACCTCCTCGATAGACGGCTTCAAACCTTGATTCAACCAACAAGGAAGACAGGAAGCACGTAAAGTCTTAGAACTGTATGGCAGACCTCAGCTTTTCAAACTTTTAAAATTGTTGCATCACAAAATTACAGCTACTTAGCATGAACCTTTGTTGCTCATTGTCCCAATTGCATTACCAAGCAGGGTCCCTTCCTTTTCCGGAATGAACCCGAGTGCCGTTCAAATTCAGACGCCAGCATTAAAATACAATCATTCCATTCCACTACTTTAATTTCAAAGTTCAGTTAAAGTATTCATAGCTGGCTACAATACTTAGATTACACAAGCACAAATTAAGAGTGCGAGTTTTGTTAGCATATTTTACCTTACCTGTGACTCCAGCTCAGCTTGGTACGTACAAAATTTTACTATTGTTAATTGTTCAGAATCATTTAATTCAAATTCAAAGTTAAATCTCTTATTTCTAAATTGCGTAGAGTCAAGTTGCTTTTGAAATGATTGTTGAGATAGTCCAAGACTAACCGTATTTTACTGAATTTCGGCATGCTTCAGAAAGAAAGCTCACTATTAACTTCAGTCACTAAATTAACTTTCGATTTTCCGGTTTTATTAATTCTTTTGCTAAATTAAGTGTAGCAAAATTTATTACTTCTGACAAACTTTCAGTTTTCACACTACACTTGTCAACCTTCAGTTGCCTCGCTTCTAGTGCTAATTATATGTGTAATAATCTTTCTTTTTCAGTTACTATAGTAATTGTCCTTAGGACTGGCGACCGTAATTTCCCCCAGATCTCAAATATCTAATTACCGCTAGTTGATTGTTAACGTAACGTCCGCACATTTACTTTCTTTATTAACTTTACCCCTATTTCAAAATTAATTTCCACCAGTTTCATTAGCATTTTTCCTTTCATTTAGATGTAACCCTTTCCTCCCTCTTTACCGACAAATTAACCTCGGTGACGATTGCTTTTCCCAAATTTCCATTAGGTACACGCGGTTTAATTTTTCACTGTCATTAAGGTCGATAACTGAGGGGGAGGTTACATACTACTACACCTAACTCAGTATCACCACTGTTGCTACTAACTCACCGATTGACTTACGTACATGCTTACTTGGTTTGGCACTTCAGGTACTTCAGTCTCCGCGTTTTCACTATATACTGGAGCTGATACCTTAACACAAAGCTATTACTTTGAGTATAAATTAAACTTAAAGAAACTTTCATAACTTCCGATTCCTGACACCTACTTGCATTGTCTAGTCTCATACCAATACTTTTCAACCGTAATTACTAGTTTATTTGAATGGTGGTGTCTGTTCTTTAGGACATGTCACGCATTCATATAACTGAATAGCATAGATGGACAATGGATCCACCTTCTTCAATGCGGATGCACAAGAACGTCCGACCTCCTGCGGTAATCTCAGAGTAGGGAAATGGACAGGGAACGCGGATAGGTTGCCGTAGATGGGAGTGTGGGTCAGCCGGATGGCGCAATGGTTAAGGTACCTACCTGTTGTTGTTGTGGTCTTCAGTCCAGAGACTGGTTTGATGCAGCTCTCCGTGCTACTCTATCCTATGCACGCTTCTTCATCTCCCAGTACCTACTGCAACCTACATCCTTCTGAATCTGCATGGTGTATTCATCTCTTGGTCTCCCTCTACGATTTTTACCCTCCACGCTGCCCTCCAATACCAAATTGGTGATCCCCTGATGCCTCAGAACATGTCCTACCAACCGATCCCTTCTTCTAGTCAAGTTGTGCCACAAACTTCTCTTCTCCCCAATCCTATTCTATACCTCCTCATTAGTTATGTGATCTACCCATCTAATCTGCAGCCTTCTTGTGTAGCACCACATTTTGAAAGCTTCTATTCTCTTGTCTAAACTATTTACCGTCCATGTTTCACTTCCATACATGGCTGCACTCCATACAAATACTTTCAGAAACGACTTCCTGTCACTTAGATCTACACTCGATGTTAACAAATTTCTCTTCTTCAGAAACGCTTTCCTTGCCATTGCCAGTCTACATTTTATATCCTCTCTACTTCGACCATCATCAGTTATTTTGCTCCCCAAATAGCAAAACTCCTTTACTACTTTAAGTGTCTCATTTCCTAATCTAGTTCCTTCAGCATAACCCGACATAATTAGACTACATTCCATTATCCTCGTTTTGCTTTTGTTGATGTTCATCTTATATCCTCCCTTCAAGACACTATCCATTCCGTTCAGCTGCTCTTCCAAGTCCTTTGCTGTCTCTGACAGAATTACAATGTCATCGGCGAACGTCAAAGTTTTTATTTCTTCTCCATGGATTTTAATTCCTACTCCGAATTTTTCTTTTGTTTCCTTTACTGCTTGCTCAATATACAGATTGAATAACATCGGGGATAGGTTACAACCCTGTCTCACTCCCTTCCCAACCACTGCTTCCCTTTCATGTCCCTCGACTCTGCCATCTGGTTTCCGTAAAAATTGTAAAAAGCCTTTCGCTCCCTGTATTTTACCACTGCCACCTACAGAATTTGAAAGAGAGTATTCCAGTCCAACATTGTCAAAAGCTTTCTCTAAGTCTACAAATGCTAGAAACGTAGGTTTGCCTTTCCTTAATCTAGCTTCAAAGATAAGTCGAAGGGTCAGTATTGCCTCACGTGTTCCAGTATTTTTATGGAATCCAAACTGATCTTCTCCCAACGTCGGCTTCTACTAGTTTTTCCATTCGCCTGTAAAGAATTCGCGTTAGTATTTTGCAGCAGTGACTTATTAAACTGGTAGTTCGGTAATTTTCACATCTGTCAACACCTGCTTTCTTTGGGATTGGAATTATTACATTCTTCTTGAAGTCTGAGGGTATATCACCTGTCTGATAAATCTTGCTCAATAGATGGTAGAGTTTTGTCAGGACTGGCTCTCCCAAGGCCGTCAGTAGTTCTAATGGAATGTTGTCTACTCCCGGGGCCTTGTTTGGACTTAGGTCTTTCAGTGCTCTGTCGAACTCTTCACGCAGTATCATATCTCCCATTTAATCTTCATCTACCTCCTCTTTCATTTCCATAATATTGTCCTCAAGAACATCGCCCCTGTATAGACCCTCTATATACTCCCTTCTTTGCTTAGTACTGGGTTTCCATCTGAGCTCTTGATATTCATGCAAGTGGTTCTCTTTTCTCCAAAGGTCTCTTTAATTTTCCTGTAGGCAGTATCTATCTTACCCCTCGTGAGATAAGCCTTACATTTGTCCTCTAGCCATCCCTGCTTAGCAATTTTGCACTTCCTGTCGATCTCATTTTTGAGACGTACCTACCTAATAAGCAGAGAATCATGGGTTCGCATGCTGGTGCGGCACATACTTTCACTTCTCTCTTCTTCGATCCTTTCTTCCTCCTTTGAAGCTTCGCCGTCAGCACTTTTTTCAGCATATCCCCAGTGCTCACGAGTTGCTGTGCACTGCTCTCCTGTAGATCAACTACTGCAACTGATAAAATTCTCAATGTTTTCTCCAGGATAGGATCCTGTGGAATCGACGACGACGTGACACACCCACTAACAATTATACAAAACCCAACAACAAAGAACAACCGAAAACGACGATGCAATTTAAATACACTATCATTGTACACTTATTACAAACTTAACGAATGCCAAATGCCGGCCGGTGTGACCGTGCGGTTCTAGGCGCTTCAATCTGGAACCGCATGACCGCTACGGTCGCAGGTTCGAATCCTGCCTCGGGCATGGATGTGTGTGATGTCCTTAGGTTAGTTAGGTTTAAGTGGTTCTAAGTTCTAGGGGACTGATGACCACTGATGTTAAGTCCCATAGTGCTCAGAGTCATTCTTTTTTTAATGCCGACTTTTGAAATGGTTCAAATGGCTCTGAGCACTATGGGACTTAACATCTGAGGTCATCAGTCCCCTAGAACTTAGAACTACTTAAACCAAACTAACCAAAAGACATCACACACATCCATGCCCGAGGCAGGATTCGAACCTGCGACCGTAGCGGTCTCGCGGTTCCAGACTGACGCGCCTAGAACCGCTTGGCCACACCGGCTGGCGGCTTTTGAATGTTAATACCACATATATAGTAAGGTGGCTATAATTTCGCACCTTATAAGCACTCATCTACATACTTTGCCGTGACTTACAACCGGAATCAGGTATCATTTGATATGTTGTACATCGTATATATGAATAGTTAAAGAAGACTCACATTGTCACGTACACCTTGTAAATAGTTGTTAACGCTTATTGCATGAAAGATGATGGATTGTCTTTATTATCAAAACGGCGTAATGAATGATCGTCTACGCTGGCAGACGGTTGGCCGAGCGGCCTAACGCACGGTTTTCCGGGCGGGAAGGAGCGCCCGGTCCCCGGCACGAATCCTCCCGGCGTATTTGTGTCGAGGTCCGGTGAGCCGGCCAGTCTGTGGATGGTTTTTAGGCGGTTTTCCATCTGCCTCGGCGAATGCGGGCTGGTTCCTCTTATTTCGTCCAAGCTGCACTATGTCGGCGATTGCTGCGCAAACAAATTCTAGACGTAAGCGTACACCATCATTACTCTACCACGCAAACATTTGGGGTTACAGTCGTCTGGTTTGAGACGTTCCCTGTGGGTGTCCACATGGGGTCGAACCGCACAATAACCCTGGGTTCGGTATGGGGCGGCGGAGGGGTGAAGTGGACTGCGGTAGTCGTCGTGGGGTTGTGGACCACTGCGGCTGCGGCGGGGACGGAGCCTCTCCGTCGTTTCTAGGTCCCTGGTTAACATAACATGCTAGCAGAGGTTCGAACACCAGTGGAAATGAAACGGCAGGCGTAACTCAGAAACTGGATGGAAAAACCCGCACAAGTGTATTGGACCTGCTTAACACAGGAAGTAGCCCAAGACGGACGGTCGGGGCTCCTTAGCACTGGAGCGCTAGGAAATATTGTTTTGAACTTTTGCTTTTGTTGTGGTTTTGCCATGTCTTGTATCACTATGACGAGTTGCCAATTACTTATGTATAATTACTTGTGTCCAATTACTTAAGTCCATGTATTATCTTATTGTTGTTCATTTTGACTGTTTTATTACTACCTATTTAGAGAATTTTGCTAATGTTTTGCCAGCACCAGTAATTTAGTATTTGTATCAACCTAGTGTTTCCATGTGTCACTGTGTTACTATATTGGTGAGGATAATCATTTTGTAGGATTTCAAGTATGCTAGAGTAAGTTCCCGAGTACTGCCAATTATTTGTTTAATAATAATGATGTCTTAGGTGATAAATTGTTTTGGAAGAGTAATTTAGGATGTAACCATGCTTTATTTTGATTTGTATTTGAATATTTATCTGGAGGGACATACCACATGCCTACCCCCGTGATAGATAACGTAAACAGAGTGAATCACACCCACAGAACGAGCAAGTTTTGGCCATATACCTAGTCTGTTGGATGAACAAGAGAACCACACCCGCAAGGGCACGTACCTTACGTGACGCGGTTGGCTCCCGCGCGGCCCCTTAGCTGTCTGTGTCGTTTCTTCACTTTTCAGTTTCGCGGCACAGTCCATCCTACCCACTTTGATCTGTCAACTTTCAACAGACACAAAACTATTCAGCGGCGGCCGGCCGGATTTGTAGCGAGGCCGGAAGGATAACCGGTAATACTTCGGAAACTCTGAAAATCTTGGACGCAGCAGAGATGAAGCAGGAATCGTTACCTCGGAAATCACGCAGGCTGGGTTATTTCTGACGATTTTAAATCTGCGAAGCGTACCATTGTATGAATTCCTAATTAACTAGTATAGGTACTTCCTAGCAAACTTTCCGCGCTGGACGACGAAAGACTAAAATATGGTTGGTCGGCGTTCGGTAGAATCTCAAGAGAGAGAGAATATTCGGTGGTTTCGAGAATACGATACGCCTTCTGCAGTTACGAGGGAGGGGAGCCGAGCTTTGCTGGGAAGCCAGCGGTGGAGAGAAAGAGGTCTTCCGTTTCGAGTGCCCGTGTTTTGACAGTCGCTCAGTATCAGCTTTTGTTGGTACAGACGGACTTGCTGTCTTTGCTCTCAGGAGATTTTATAGCTAGTGAACGGTTAGGCATTGTACACTCCTGGAAATGGAAAAAAGAACACATTGACACCGGTGTGTCAGACCCACCATACTTGCTCCGGACACTGCGAGAGGGCTGTACAAGCAATGATCACACGCACGGCACAGCGGACACACCAGGAACCGCGGTGTTGGCCGTCGAATGGCGCTAGCTGCGCAGCATTTGTGCACCGCTGCCGTCAGTGTCAGCCAGTTTGCCGTGGCATACCGAGCTCCATCGCAGTCTTCAACACTGGTAGCATGCCGCGACAGCGTGGACGTGAACCGTATGTGCAGTTGACGGACTTTGAGCGAGGGCGTATAGTGGGCATGCGGGAGACCGGGTGGACGTACCGCCGAATTGCTCAACACGTGGGGCGTGAGGTCTCCACAGTACATCGATGTTGTCGCCAGTGGTCGGCGGAAGGTGCACGTGCCCGTCGACCTGGGACCGGACCGCACGGATGCACGCCAAGACCGTAGGATCCTACGCAGTGCCGTAGGGGACCGCACCGCCACTTCCCAGCAAATTAGGGACACTGTTGCTCCTGGGGTATCGGCGAGGACCATTCGCAACCGTCTCCATGAAGCTGGGCTACGGTCCCGCACACCGTTAGGCCGTCTTCCGCTCACGCCCCAACATCGTGCAGCCCGCCTCCAGTGGTGTCGCGACAGGCGTGAATGGAGGGACGAATGGAGACGTGTCGTCTTCAGCGATGAGAGTCGCTTCTGCCTTGGTGCCAATGATGGTCGTATGCGTGTTTGGCGCCGTGCAGGTGAGCGCCACAATCAGGACTGCATACGACCGAGGCACACAGGGCCAACACCCGGCATCATGGTGTGGGGAGCGATCTCCTACACTGGCCGTACACCACTGGTGATCGTCGAGGGGACACTGAATAGTGCACGGTATATCCAAACCGTCATCGAACCCATCGTTCTACCATTCCTAGACCGGCAAGGGAACTTGCTGTTCCAACAGGACATTGCACGTCCGCATGTATCCCGTGCCACCCAACGTGCTCTAGAAGGTGTAAGTCAACTACCCTGGCCAGCAAGATCTCCGGATCTGTCCCCCATTGAGCATGTTTGGGACTGGATGAAGCGTCGTCTCACGCGGTCTGCACGTCCAGCACGAACGCTGGTCCAACTGAGGCGCCAGGTGGAAATGGCATGGCAAGCCGTTCCACAGGACTACATCCAGCATCTCTACGATCGTCTCCATGGGAGAATAGCAGCCTGCATTGCTGCGAAAGGTGGATATACACTGTACTAGTGCCGATATTGTGCATGCTCTGTTGCCTGTGTCTATGAGCCTGTGGTTCTGTCAGTGTGATCATGTGATGTATCTGACCCCAGGAATGTGTCAATAAAGTTTCCCCTTCCTGGGACAATGAATTCACGGTGTTGTTATTTCAATTTCCAGGAGTGTATTATTGCGAACTTATACGATTCTGGACTTCGCCTCTTGCTAGAGAGTCGTCATTAAGTGCGCAGCGTTCAGTGATTGAGAGTACTTCTTCTGTCTATACTCACGTTGAGACGTTACCTAAATTCGTCCTTGTGGCTGGGAGTTCGCGTTTCTTGTCTGTAGGACACAGAAACGAGAAGACAGTAGAACTAGTAGATTATGCTAGTCAGAGGACCTCCTTCTGCCGTCCCAGTGTTTGAATGAGATTTTATTTTGTGACTGTAGTTCTGCCATCGTCGCAGTCGTACACAACAACCATCACACCCTCGCACCGGACGCAGTACATACGGTGGTATTGCTAATTGCTTCGGCTTATTAGGGCTATGGAGCTAAACAACTGTGATCTTTTATTTCCACTGAGGTTGCACATCACAGTAGATCATCTTTGAAAAGTAGTGTCTTCTAGTGTTTGGTACGTAGATGACGTCAGTCATCTCGAGTTATTTAAATTAGATTGTGTAGCCATAAAAAAGGGCAGATGTGGGCAATTGATCAGTAATATTGGTTAGGAAATTCATTTGTATCTCTTCATGTCCATTGCACATTGATATATAAACATTTGTAATATATAAAGGGGTTTTGACCTACAATAAATGTATAAGCAGAAATAACATTTATCATTTAGCAGTTACTAGTTCCCTTAATCATTCATTTACGTTTATCTTGTAATTTATATGTTAAAGAGCAAGAAGGAGGAAATAAAATCACCACTAAGAGATCCTAAGATCTACTTCATTTTCGCGTTCAGTATTTTCCGTTGCGCACATTCATTTTTACACCCGCCTGTAGTAGCATCTTGGAAAGTGACTAAGGCTCTTTGAGACAACTAATTTCTTGTCGACACGTGCTTGAATATATGGCTTGAAAGCTGTCAAACAGTAGACGATTTTCAAGATCTCAAAGAGAATCCTTTCCTTTTATCCATTCGTTCCTCTCTATGTAAATGTGCGTTCACGCTCGACTCGGAGGAAAGCTGGTAATATTAATAATTAGGAAATTCATTTGTGTCTCTTCATGTCCATTGGACGTCGACATATAAACTACGCCGAACTTAACCCGCCGGACAGGAGAGGTAGTTTAATTTGTGGAAAGGGGCCAAAAGAAGGGGCTGTCAGTTACACTCGAACATACAACTTTATTATTTGATCAAACATTACAAGGGCCCAAAACAATTTTTTTTAACACATAGCTTTAATCTTTGCGACCTAATTACCGGCTGAAAGCCACTTTAATGTAAAAACGGTTGAAGGCTAATAACTTAAAACGCAAGCATAATCAGAAAGTTAAAAGGCAAGCCTTATCTTACAACAGTTTTTTATTTAGGTTGAAGGCCCAAAGAATCTGAGATTTTCAGAGCAAAAAATTTGAATTCAAAATCGGCTGAAAGCCCAACACATATGGCTAAACCACATTAATTTTTTTTTTAAAACGAGGCCTGACGTAAAACAATTCTTAATTAGGCAAAGCTCAACCAACACAGAAATTTAATAGGCAAAGCCTTATCTTAAAACAATTCTTTAGTTAGGCTGAAGGCCCAAAGAGTCAGACTCTGCAAGAGCAAACAAGTTAAATTGAAATCGGCTGAAGGCCTAACATTTAAAACCCCATAACATTAATTTTTTTTTCAAATACTAAAGGCCTTACGTGAAACAGTTCTTTCATTTAGGCTGAAGGCCTTAAGAGCAAACAAGTCAAACTCAAAATCGGCTGAAGGGCATTTAAAATTCAACAACATTAAAACTTTTAAAATGCCGAAGGTCTTACATGAAACAGTTCTTTAAATTAGGCTGAAGTCCTAAGGAATCTTACGCCATAAGTGCAAAACAACCTTAATTTAAAAGAAAATCGGCTAGAAGCCATACAAGTACAAACAACAAGAACAATAAAAAAAGCAGTACACCCAAGGGCGCTCACATGTTCGAGGATCGGCCTGGAATTCAAACACTAAAGCCGTCGGCACACGGACCGTGCTGTCGAGCGTTAACGTTGAGCGTGCCAAGTTCAACGTGCTGCTGAACGCTCAGGAACGATGCGACTTGTGCATACGGTACGTGGGCCCCAGCGTGGTATACACGATCGCAACGCACTCCAGCGGCAGTTGGATGTTTCTACTTCGTAAATCACTCTGTTTACTCAACGGGCGAGAGTAAAATTCCCACGTTAACTCTTTTAAAACGCACATTTCCTCCATCGTCCACGAAAAGGAAAGTACTGTGTTCAATCAATAAGGACACAGGCTTATAAAAGTTCTATTACAAACAGTGCGGTACAAATTTGGAATACTTCTTCGTATAAGATAAACATTATTTCATCATTCCCACATTTTAGTAAAACCCCAAGGTCAATCTTACTTAATCATTGTTTCTACCCAGTATCAGAATATTTGTAGCTTGTGAATTACGAAGCTTAAAAGAAAAAGGAGCAAAATATCTTTATACAAGTAGCGCAAGCTGTCTTCTAGATTGAGCCAATCGAACAGTCACCCCTCAAAAAAATGTGAACTTATATTTACATAACATCAAATATTATAGCATATACTTACATTAAACTACTAAAAAAGTATCAGAACGTAATAAAAACGCGATTTTTAGGGGAAAAAAATCTGGAACTGCCAGGACGCGAATCGCTGCCCCAATAAACACTCAATACCGGACAGAGACGCTACTCATTACGCTAAACCGACAACAGGCGCCGAAGGTATAATCACATTTTCTTACCCGTTCTAAAAACGTTAATCGTAGATAATTATCTTACTAATTGAAATTTAATTATAAAAAATTGTACCGAGAACAATGCGTTTTGGGTGGATCTTCAGTGTGTAGCTGCCTTCAAATAGCCTACTAACGTAATACACAAGTTACAATAATTCTTTTGCCACGAATATGATGTTTCTCATTATTTTATTGGAACGAATCACACAACTAACAACGGGTTTTCCAGTGATTCTCAATTTGTTGGTGCTCAGAAACGGCGTATATATACATATAGGTTTGAAATGAATGCCAATATGGCGCCTCACAACTTGGTACTGAAGGGAGGCGGCGTGCGTGTGACGTACGTGGCGTTGTGTCATCTCATTGGTCAACGCTCAGACGCACGCTCAGAATATCTGACATGCCAGATATTGCTTTGCACGTTGGGAAAGACTCCCGAACGTGCTATTCCACGCTATGACGTCAGAAACTCGGCACGCTCAACGCTCAACGTTCTGATGCACGGTCCGTGTGCCGACGGCTTAACGCTCGCTTAGGTGATACAGGCAGTCGGGCCAACCATTCACGATCCGACGACAACCCAACCGACCGACAGTCAACGAACCCACCGACAAGATAACATCCACTTCACCTGACCAGGGTACAACATGGAGTTCAACGGAAGAACTTGGAAGATATTGGCGCCCACAACCGATCATACACGGAGCTGTCAAACTACACACCGTGTTGGACAGTAACAACTCGATAAGGAAACTACACTGTCTGAAATTTACGTCAGCGGCCAGAGCAGGTAAGCGGAGCGTTAACGGCCACAGGACAGAAGATTGCGTCGGTGCACTTCAATTCAAATAACCAAATACAGTGAAACACCACCGGAGGGTGGCTAGAATTTTCCAACTTGAAAACCATGTTGTTCCTCGCAGAAATATTCCAGCAGCCGACAACGTACTCCAAACGACACAATGTGATCAGTGTTGACTTGCTGGTGCCCGTCTTCCTGCTTACAACGTGACCCCAGCTTCCCACGTCGCCATATTGGCAATCACGCCAGGACTTCGGTCAAAATGAAACAACGCTGGCTGCTGCCATTCCCGGAAGTACAACCCTGCTGCTGGAAAGACACAGCGAGAGGTACGGTGAGAGGAGGGTTCTTCTGTGTTTTAGTTTGACTATAATGACCGTAAAGACCAGATGGGGTTCTTGCCAAGTATTGTACACTCCTGGAAATTGAAATAAGAACACCGTGAATTCATTGTCCCAGGAAGGGGAAACTTTATTGACACATTCCTGGGGTCAGATACATCACATGATCACACTGACAGAACCACAGGCACATAGACACAGGTAACAGAGCATGCACAATGTCGGCACTAGTACAGTGTATATCCACCTTTCGCAGCAATGCAGGCTGCTATTCTCCCATGGAGACGATCGTAGACATGCTGGATGTAGTCCTGTGGAACGGCTTGCCACGCCATTTCCACCTGGCGCCTCAGTTGGACCAGCGTTCGTGCTGGACGTGCAGACCGCGTGAGACGACGCTTCATCCAGTCCCAAACATGCTCAATGGGGGACAGATCCGGAGATCTTGCTGGCCAGGGTAGTTGACTTACACCTTCTAGAGCACGTTGGGTGGCACGGGATACATGCGGACGTGCATTGTCCTGTTGGAACAGCAAGTTCCCTTGCCGGTCTAGGAATGGTAGAACGATGGGTTCGATGACGGTTTCGATGTACCGTGCACTATTCAGTGTCCCCTCGACGATCACCAGTGGTGTACGACCAGTGTAGGAGATCGCTCCCCACACCATGATGCCGGGTGTTGACCCTGTGTGCCTCGGTCGTATGCAGTCCTGATTGTGGCGCTCACCTGCACGGCGCCAAACACGCATACGACCATCATTGGCACCAAGGCAGAAGCGACTCTCATCGCTGAAGACGACACGTCTCCATTCGTCCCTCCATTCACGCCTGTCGCGACACCACTGGAGGCGGGCTGCACGATGTTGGGGCGTGAGCGGAAGACGGCCTAACGGTGTGCGGGACCGTAGCCCAGCTTCATGGAGACGGTTGCGAATGGTCCTCGCCGATACCCCAGGAGCAACAGTGTCCCTAATTTGCTGGGAAGTGGCGGTGCGGTCCCCTACGGCACTGCGTAGGATCCTACGGTCTTGGCGTGCATCCGTGCGGTCCGGTCCCAGGTCGACGGGCACGTGCACCTTCCGCCGACCACTGGCGACAACATCGATGTACTGTGGAGACCTCACGCCCCACGTGTTGAGCAATTCGGCGGTACGTCCACCCGGCCTCCCGCATGCCCACTTTACGCCCTCGCTCAAAGTCCGTCAACTGCACATACGGTTCACGTCCACGCTGTCGCGGCATGCTACCAGAGTTAAAGACTGCGATGGAGCTCCGTATGCCACGGCAAACTGGCTGACACTGACGGCGGCGGTGCACAAATGCTGCGCAGCTAGCGCCATTCGACGGCCAACACCGCGGTTCCTGGTGTGTCCGCTGTGCCGTGCGTGTGATCATTGCTTGTACAGCCCTCTCGCAGTGTCCGGAGCAAGTATGGTGGGTCTGACACACCGGTGTCAATGTGTTCTTTTTTCCATTTCCAGGAGTGTATTTATTTGTGTGGCACAAATGAAGTGGACGTAGACAACGGTCATCTGTACCGTTTCAAGGCGTACTGTATGTTGTTGTCAGCGTTGTACACTCATTGTATTTATGTTACAAGATGCAGACAGGTATAAAAATGAATGTGCGCAACGGAAAATACTGAATGAGAAAATGAAGATTTGGTCCTGTCTGACTATCCCCTGTAGCAGATCTTAGAATCTCTTAATGGTGATATTATCTCCCCCTTCTTGCTCTTTAACATACAAATTACAACATAAACATAAATGAATGATTAAGAGAACTAGTAACTATAAAATGATAAATACTGTTTCTGCTTGTATATTTATAATAGATTAAAACCGCTTTATTTATTTTACGAGTTTATCCCATTTATTGTTTGTCATCTTCTATTACGGTACTGCCGCCTCGTTTACTTATTCCATTTACTGGCGCCACTAACTTCCTGCCTTACTTGCCCGTGAGTGGCAGCAGCAGCGCGTATCGATAAGTGCACTGTCGTACCATCTCTGGAACGACCGATAGGATTCCCGGGTCGTCGTGTGTCTGGCAGTCAGCTGGAGATGGACCTGCAGTACAGTCGGGACGCAGCAGCAGCGAAGTCGGGGGACGGAGCCCTGCTGAGGCGCCGACAGCCAGTGGTCGGCGAGCGCTGGCGACACCCATGAACTATCTGACGGAGAGAGATTGGAGCGGGACGACCGTTGGTTGGTCGTTCGGTTGGTCGTCTCATCGGCCGACGTTCATTTGGTCGTTTCACCGTTTCCGGGCCTGGAGTCGGTCGTTAGGCGTGGAGAAGAGAGTAACTCTCCGCGGGACTTAGTTTGGCCGGGACCGCTGGCAGTTTCTGAGTGGTGTCGGAGTGTGTGGGGCTGTTCCCATTGCTACGAGGTCCGTGGCTCACCGACCCTGGACACGGAAGTGAAGCTACTACGAGTGTCCCTAGTGCATTAAATAAAAGTCTGCAAGACGAACTTAGCTGGACTCCAGCTATTTTGTACAAGGAATGCTTTGTTCCTTAAAAATTAATTACCCCTAATATAATCCCATACGAAAGCAGTTAATGAAAACAGTCATAGTAAGCTAATTCACTTATACGTTTGTCGCCAAAATTTACAATAATGCTGATAGCATAAGTAGCTTAACTCAAACATTTCAGCAGATCAGCAATGTGTTTCTACCAATTCAATCTCTCTCATCAGTGCACGAACCTTAAAATTCGGAATATTCTGCCTTAGCTACAGACTTCTGTTCAAACTTTATATTTATTACTGTTATTGTGCCATTTACTGTGCACAACTTTATATGCTGTATTTCATCAAAATTTAATGAGAGTGTATTTGCAGAGAACCAATTAATAATTTTCTGGAAGACATTATTTACAATTCCCTCACCTCTTTCTTGTTTGTTGGGTGTCATTACTATACTTCTGTCATCAGCAAAAAGAACTAGCTCCGCATCTTCGTGAATAGAGAGTGACAAGTCATTAATATATATTAGGAACGATAAGGGACTCAAGATTGATCACTGGGGGCCCCACTCTTGATACATCCCCGGTTTGACGAATCAGCTGACTTTTACGCATTGTGAGAACTGCTTGTTTTCACCTTCTGTACTTTTGCAGTCAAATACGAACTACACCATTTGTGTACTGTCCCACTCATACCACAATTCTTAAGCTTGATTATAAGAATTCCATTATTTACACAAAGCCTTTGAGAGATCACAGAAAATCCAAATTGGTGATTCTTGGTTATTCAGTGCGTTTAATATTTGATCTGTGAAAGCACGTATAGCATTTTCTGCCAAAAACGCTTTCTGAAAACTAAACTGGCATTTTGTCAGTACTTTATTTCTGAAAATACATTTATTTTCAAGAATTTTGGACAAAGCTATCAGAAGTTAGGCTGGTCGGTAATTGTTGGCATTAGACCTATCCCCATTTTTGTGTAATAGCTTAACAACAGCATATTTCAATCTATCACGAAAAATCCCTTGTTTCAGTGTGCCTGAGAATCCTACTTATTTGTTGAGAACATAGATTTAGCTCTCTGTGGGAAATGCAAACAATTTCATGCAAGTTTCCTAACTTCAGAGGGAGAGGTATGTAGAATTTCAATTTCATCAATTTGCTTAGCTATATGTACAGTTTTGCCTTTTCTAATGAACATCTGGATCCTGTTATCTCACCGAGCGAGGTGGTGCAATGGTTATCACAGTAGACTCGCGTTCGGAAGGACGACGTTTCAAACCCGCGTGTGGCCATCCTGATTTAGCTTTTCCGTGATTTCCCTAAATCGCTTTAGGCAAATGCCAGGATGGTTGCTTTGAAAGGGCACGGCCGACTTCCTTCCTCGTCCTTCCCTAATCCCATGGTACCGATGACCTCGCTGTTTGCTCCATTCCCCCAAATTACAGTCCTATTTTCTGCACAACATTTAATTAAAATGGGTATTTAATAAGAGACATCTGGTTTTTCCTAGAAAGTGTTGTAGATCTCTGCTGTTCCTAATCTATACAAACGATTTATAAGCCAACCCTTTTAGATTCTTTGCAGATGATGTTACTATTTATCGTCTAGTCAGGTCATAAGAAGATCGAAACCAATTGAAAAATGATTTATACACGACATATGTGTTGTGTGAAAAGTGCCAGCTAAGTAACACATGAATACCAAAAGAAATCCGTTAAACTTCGGTTACCCGATAAATCACAGAAATATAAAGGCTGCCCATTCATCTAAATAGCTAGAAATTAGAGTTACGAACAACTTAAGCCTTAATGAACACTGCGTTTATTTGGGAGAACAGCTGGAAGAAATAAAGGACGTACTGTTTTCGATATGCTTGTCCGACCTCTGCTAGGTACTGCTGTGCGGTGTGGGATCCTTAGCAGACAGTTTTGACGGGGGACATCGAAAAAGTCCAAAGAAGGGCAGATCGTTTTGTACTGTTGCTAAATAGGGGAGAGAATGCCGCGGATGTGATAAGCGAGTTAGGGTGCCAGTCATTATAGCACAGGTATTTTCCGTTGCGGCGAGATCTTTTCACGAAATATCGGTCACCAACTTTCTCTTCTGCATGTGAAAATATTTGATGGGCGCCAGCTATATTGCTAACAACGATCATCGTAATAAATAAGAGAAATCAGAACTCTTGTAGAAAGATTTAAGTGTTCGTTTTTCTCTCGCGCTGTTAGAGAGTGGAAGATGTAGTCTGAAGGTGGTTCAAAGATCTATCTGCCAACCACTTAAGTGTCGTTTGGAGATTAGCCACGTACAGGGTGTTTCAAAAATGACCGGTATATTTGAAACGGCAATAAAAACTAAACGAGCAGCGATAGAAATACACCGTTTGTTGCAATATGCTTGGGACAACAGTACATTTTCAGGCGGACAAACTTTCGAAATTACAGTAGTTTCAATTTTCAACAACAGATGGCGCTGCAAGTGATGTGAAAGATATAGTAGACAACGCAGTTGTGGGTGCGCCATTCTGTACGTCGTCTTTCTGCTGTAAGCTTGTGCTGTTCACAACGTGCAAGTGTGCTGTAGACAACATGGTTTATTCCTTAGAACAGAGGATTTTTCTGGTGTTGGAATTCCACCGCCTAGAACACAGTGTTGTTGCAACAAGACGAAGTTTTCAACGGAGGTTTAATGTAACCAAAGGACCGAAAAGCGATACAATAAAGGATCTGTTTGAAAAATTTCAACAGACTGGGAACGTGACGGATGAACGTGCTGGAAAGGTAGGGCGACCGCGTACGGCAACCACAGAGGGCAACGCGCAGCTAGTGCAGCAGGTGATCCAACAGCGGCCTCGGGTTTCCGTTCGCCGTGTTGCAGCTGCGGTCCAAATGACGCCAACGTCCACGTATCGTCTCATGCGCCAGAGTTTACACCTCTATCCATACAAAATTCAAACGCGGCAACCCCTCAGCGCCCCTACCATTGCTGCACGAGAGACATTCGCTAACGATATAGTGCACAGGATTGATGACGGCGATATGCATGTGGGCAGCATTTGGTTTACTGACGAAGCTTATTTTTACCTGGACGGCTTCGTCAATAAACAGAACTGGCGCATATGGGGAACCGAAAAGCCCCATGTTGCAGTCCCATCGTCCCTGCATCCTCAAAAAGTACTGGTCTGGGCCGCCATTTCTTCCAAAGGAATCATTGACCCATTTTTCAGATCCGAAACGATTACTGCATCAGGCTATCTGGACATTCTTCGTGAATTTGTGGCGGTAGAAGCTGCCTTAGACGACACTGCGAACACCTCGTGGTTTATGCAAGATGGTGCCCGGCCACATCGCACGGCCGACGTCTTTAATTTCCTGAATGAATATTTCGATGATCGTGTGATTGCTTTGGGCTATCCGAAACATACAGGAGGCGGCGTGGATTGGCCTCCCTATTCGCCAGACATGAACCCCTGTGACTTCTTTCTGTGGGGACACTTGAAAGACCAGGTGTAGCGCCAGAATCCAGAAACAATTGAACAGCTGAAGCAGTACATCTCATCTGCATGTAAAGCCATTCCGCCAGACACGTTGTCAAAAGTTTCGGGTAATTTCATTCAGAGACTACGCCATATTATTGCTACGCATGGTGCATATGTGGAAAATATCGTACTATAGAGTTTCCCAGACCGCAGCGCCATCTGTTGTTGAAAATTGTAACTACTGTAATTTCGAAAGTTTGTCTGCCTGAAAATGTACTGTTGTCCTAAGCATATTGCAACAAACGGTGTATTTCTATCGCTGCTCGTTTAGTTTTTATTGCCGTTTCAAATATACCGGTCATTTTTCAAACACCCTGTAGATTTAGTTGTAAGACCAGCAGAGGTTAAAATGGTTCAAATAGTTCTGTGCACTATGGCACTTAACATTTGAGGTCATCAGTCCCCCAGAACTTAGAACTACTTAAACCAAACTAACCTAAGGTCATTACACACATCCACGCCCGAGGCATGATTCGAACCTACGACCGTGGCGGTCGCGCGGTTCCAGACTGAAGCGCCTAGGATAACAGCAGACGGTTTATTACACTTTCTTGGGAAACAACAACTGTCACTGGTGTCTGAAACGACGACTTAGAGTTAATTCCTACGAAGTGTGGCCTTTCTGACAGGAAACCACGTAGCAATGTAATTTTTTACTGGACGCACCTGACTTTTATGTCCAGTTTTCCATTTTTTTTTCCCTTGAGGTCGGTAGGGAGTGTCGGCGGGGAAGCCAGTGCTGCTCTCGACGCCTGGCATCGCATCGCCTCGCCTCGCCTCGCCTCCCCCGCTCGTTACGTCATCCTCGGCTGGTGGCCTTCCATCCGGTGGTTTGTTTTAGGAGCGGCCGCCGGCGGCAGGTGGCTCGCGGGGCATTCATTAGCGGCCCAGGCGGGGGCGGGCGGGGGCGGGCCGGGCGCCCCCATAAACCTGATCACGGCGGGGATAGCGCGCGATGAAAGCGAGAACGGCCGCATCTCGTCCAATTAGGCCGCCCGCCGGCCGGGGGGCGGCGAGGCCGAGAGCCCGTGCCGGCGTCATCCCCCCGCTGTATACACCACCCCGGCGTGGCTCCACATACTCACCCAGAGGAATCACAAACTCAGTCCCACAGGGTTTAATTTCGGATCCACTCCTATTCCTGATACACTGTCGGAAAAAAAAATTAGTACGCCTGGAAAGATGACGTCTATTTTGATCCGATGACGCCATATGTCACCTGCGGTATACTAGATGTACTTATAATTTTTTCAACATCGTCCGTCAACAGATACTGTGTCTAAAACATTAATAGGGAATGCTCACAGCCAGAATCTCGTTGTTGTGCAAACGAGTGAAGCAAGTAATCACGCCATGCAGACGCAATCGTGCTTTCTACAGCCAACCGAGCGATTTTGAAAGGCGTCCGAATGCAAATCTACATCTACATCCATACTCCGCAAGCCACCTGACGGTGTGTGGTGGAGGGTACCTTGAGTACCTCTATCGGTTCCCCCTTCTATTCCAGTCTCGTATTGTGAGTGGAAAGAAAGATTGTCGGTATGCCTCTGTGTGGTCTCTAATCTCTCCGATTTTATCCTCATGGTCTCTTCGCGAGATATACGTAGGAGGGAGCAATATACTGCTTGCTTCCTCGGTGAAGGTATGTTCTCGAAACTTCAACAAAAGACCGTACCGAGCTACTGAGCGTCTCTCCTGCTGAGTCTTCCACTGGAGTTTATGTACCACCTTCTAACGCTTTCGCGATTACTAAATGATCCTGCAAGGAGAGCTCTGCTCTCCGTTGGATCTTCTCTATCTCTTCTATCAACCCTATCTGGTACGGATACCACATTGGTGAGCAATATTGAAGCAGTGGGCGAACAATACTGTAACCTACTTCCTTTGTTTTCGGATTGCATTTCCTTAGGATTCTCCCAATGAATTTGTCTGGCATCTGCTTTACCGACGATCAACTTTATATGATCATTCCATTTTAAATCACTTCTAATGCCTAAACCCAGATAATTTATGGAATTAACTGCTTCCAGTTTCTGTCCTGCTATATTGTAGCTAAATGATAAAGGATCTTTCTTTCTATGTATTCGTAGCACATTACACTTGTCTACACTGAGATTCAATTGCCATTCCCTGCACCATGTGTCAATTTGTTGCAGATCTCTCTGCATTTGAGTACAATTTTCCATTGTTACCTCCTCTCGATGTACTACAGCATCGTCCGCAAAAAGCCTCATTGAACTTCCGATGTTATCCACAAGGTCATTTATAAATATTGGGAACAGCAACGGTCCTACGACACTCCCCTGCTGCACACCTGAAACTACTCTTACTTCGGAAGACTTCTCTCCATTGAGAATGACATGCTGCGTTCTGTTATCTAGGAACTCTTCAGTCCAATCACACAATTGATCTGATAGACCATATGCTCTTGCTTTGTTCATTAAATGACTGTAGGAAACTGTATCAAACGCCTTGCGGAAGTCAAGAAACACGGCATCTACCTCGGAACCCGTGTCTATGGCCCTCTGAGTCTCGTGGACGAATAGCGCCTTCCCAGCGGCGGCGGGATGGTCGTTTCGGAGAATTACCACACTTGTTGGACGTGCTGTGTCAGTGGTCACGTCAACATTCTCACACCTGTAGACGGTGTTCTGGACGTAACTCGCAGCACAGACGCCCACCAGAATCATCCTATTGTAAGGGCAGCAGTGGCAGGTCGTACAGCTACCACATCACAGATAAGAAAGCTGGCAACATGAACTGTTGTGAACCAGTTATTAGCAGTGAGACTACGGGCACGCACGTCTCCAGCCTGTCTTTCATTCAAGCCCCAGCACTGACATACGCGGATCGATTGGTGCCGTTAGAGGATCGCTTGGAACGCGGAATAGCTTGCCATGGTCTTCAGCGACTCGATGAAAGCAGATTCTGCCCGCACGCAAGTGATGGACGTTTGCGCGTACGACGTGTACCTGGTGAGCACTGTCTCGTAGAAGGCATTCGTCCAAGACACAAAGGTCCCATCCAAGCGTTATGATCTGGGATGCAATGAGCTACGAGGAGCATTCAAGTTCTAAGGCCTCCGATTTTTTTTCTAATTAACTACTCACCCGAAATCGATGAAACTGGCGTTACTTCTCGACGTAATCGCCCTGCAGACGTACACATTTTTCACAACGCTGACGCCATGATTCCATGGCAGCGGCGAAGGCTTCTTTAGGAGTCTGTTTTGGCCACTGGAAAATCGCTGAGGCAATAGCAGCACGGCTGGTGAATGTGGGGCCACGGAGAGTGTCTTTCATTGTTGGAAAAAGCCGAAAGTCACTAGGAGCCAGGTCAGGTGAGTAGGGAGCATGAGGAATCACTTCAAAGCTGTTATCACGAAGAAACTGTTGCGTAACGTTAGCTCGATGTGCAGGTGCGTTGTCTTGGTGAAACAGCATACGCCCAGCCCTTCCCGGACGTTTTTGTTGCAGTGCAGGAAGGAATTAGTTTTTCAAAACATTTTCGTAGGATGCACCTGTTACCGTAGTGCCCTTTGGAAGGCAATGGGTAAGGATTACGCCCTCGCTGTCCCAGAACACGGACACCATCATTTTTTCAGCACTGGCTGTTACCCGAAATTTGTTTGGTGGCGGTGAATCTGTGTGCTTCCATTGAGTTGACTGGCGCTTTGTTTCTGGATTGAAAAATGGCATCCATGTCTCATCCATTGTCACAACTGACGAAAAGAAAGTCCCATTCATGCTGTCGTTGCGCGTCAACATTGCTTGGCAACATGCCACACGGGCAGCCGTGTGGTCGTCCGTCAGCATTCGTGGCACCCACCTGGATGACACTTTTCACAATTTCAGGTCGTCATGCAAGATTGTGTGCACAGAACCCACAGAAATGCCAACTCTGGAGGCGATCTGTTCAACAGTCATTCGGCGATCCCCCAAAACAATTCTCTCCACTTTGTGGATCATGTCGTCAGACCGGCTTGTGCGAGCCCGAGGTTGTTTCGGTTTGTTGTCACACGATGTTCTGCCTTCATTAAACTGTCGCACACACGAACGCACTTTCGACACATCCATAACTCCATCACCACATGTCTCCTTCAACTGTCGATGAATTTCAGTTGGTTTCACACCACGCAAATTCAGAAAACGAATGATTGCACGCTGTTCAAGTAAGGAAAACGTCGCCATTTTAAGTATTTAAAACAGTTCTCATTCTCGCCGCTGGCGGTAAAATTCCATCTGCCGTATGGTGCTGCAATCTCTGGGACGTATTGACAATGAACGCGGCCTCATTTTAAAACAATGCGCATGTTTCTATCTCTTTCCAGTCCGGAGAAAAAAAATCGGAGGCCTTAGAACTTGAATGCACCTCGTACAGCAATTGTTCACCTTTGGTTTTTCTGGAGTGAACGCTAACCAGGGTTTGGTACGTGCGAATGCTATTATACCTGTTCTTTTGCCATTATTATAACACGAGGGTCATGTGTTGCTGCAACAGGATAATGCTCGCATACATGTTGCCCGTGAAACTCAACGTACGCTGCAAGACGCGCAGCAATTTCCTTAGACAGCACGATCTCCAGACTTGTCTGCAATCTAGCATGTGGAATATGATGGAAGGAGAAGTGAGTATTGCGACTCGTCAACCAACAAATCTTACAGAACTACGTGAACAGGTCGAGCAGGCATGGCACAAAGTACCCCAGGAGAGTATTCACCATCTGTACAAAAGATTGGACGCCACAGTCAGCGGTTGCATTGCAGCTCATGGAGGCTGTACTAGTATGAGTGTTTCAGCAATGATCGATACCTGGTATCTCAGAACCACTTGTGCTACTGATCTGTAAATCTAAGATTTTCATGCACTCCATATGCACTTTGCAACAACAAATTTTGAGTGAACTCGAAACCTTTAAAACGGTGTACTAACTTCTTCCGGCAGTGTATACTGGGTGGTCCATTGATCATGACCGGGCCAAATAACAAACGAAAAAACTCAAAGAACGAAACTCGTCTAGCTTGAAGGGGGAAACCAGCTGGCGCTATGGTTGGCCCACTAGATGGCGGTGCCATAGGTCAAACGGATATCAACTGTGTTTTTCTAAATAGGAACCCCCATTTCTTATTACATATTCGTGTAGTACGTAAAGAAATATGAATGTTTTAGTTGAACCACTTTTTTCGCTTTGTGATAGATGGTGCTTTAATAGTGACAAACGTTTAAGTAGGTGGTATCATGTAACATTCCGCCAGGGCGGACGGTATTTGCTTCGTGATACATTATCCGTGTCAAAATGTACCGTTTACCAATTGCGGAATAGGTCGATATCGTGTTGATGTATGCCTATTGTGATGAAAATGCCCAACGGGCGTGTGCTATGTATGCTGCTCGGTATCCTGGACGACATCGTCCAATTGTGTCTGGACCGTTCGCCGGATGGTTACGTTAGTTAAGGAAAGAGGAAGTGTTCAGCCACATGTGAAACGTCAACCACGACCTGCAAAAATGATGATGCCCAAGTAGGTGTTTTAGCTGGTGTCGCGGCTAATTTGCACATCAGTAGCAGACAAATTGCGCGAGAATCGGGAATCTCAAAAACGTCGGTGTTGAAAATGCTACATCAACATCGATTGCACCCGTACCGTATTTCTATGCACCAGGAATTGCATGGCGACGATTCTGAACGTCGTGTACAGTTGTGCCACTGGGCACAAGATGAATTACGGGACGATGACAGATTTTTTGCACGCGTTCTATTTAGCGACGAGGCGTCATTCATCAACAGCGGTAACGTAAACCGGCATAATATGCACTGTTAGGCAACGGAATATCCACGATGGCTGCGACAAGTGGAACATGAGCGACCCTGGCGGGTTAATGTATGGTGTGGCATTATGGGAGGAAGGATAATTGGCCCCCATTTTATCGATGGCCATCTAAATGGTGCAATGTATGCTGATTTCCTACGTAATGTTCTACCGATGTTACTACAAATGTTTCACTGCATGACAGAATGTCGATGTACTTCCAGCATGATGGATGTCCGGCACATAGCTCGCGTGCGGTTGAAGCGGAATTGAATAGCGTATTTCAGGACAGGTGGATTGCTCGTCGAAGCACCATACCATGGCCCGCACGTACACCGGATCTGACGTCCCCGGATTTCTTTCTGTGGGGAAAGTTGAAGGATATTTGCCATCGTGATCCACCGACAACGCCTGACAACATGCGTCAGCGCATTGTCAATGCATGTGCGAACGCTACGGAAGGCGAACTAGTCGCTGTTGAGAGGAATGTCGTTACACGTATTGCCAAATGTATTGAGGTTGACGGACATCATTTTGAGCATTTATTCTATTAATGTGGTATTTACAGGTAATCACACTGTAACAGCATGCTTTCTCAGAAATGATAAATTCTCAAAGGTACATGTATCACATTGGGAGAACCGAAATAAAATGTTCAAACGTACCTACCTTCTGTATTTTAATTTAAAAACCTACCTGTTACCAACTGTTCGTCTAAAATTGTTAAATGGAGACGCGGGGATTTTAGAGACTGCGTCTTGCTCAAATGCCTCAGCCCTTACACGTATTCTGTTTCGTCACTGCGTGTTCTCTAGGACGATGTTGCTCATTCAGTCGCACTCGCTTCGGAGAGCAGAAGCGAACACAATCGCAGAAAGTGCCTCGCCCAGCAGCCGCTTGTTGACGCCATGTGCAGAACGCAACGCGCGCACAGACGGGAGCCAACACTTGCGTAATCGACGAGTGTACGCCGGCGGGCGCCAGCTGGTTCGCCATTCGGGCCTCCTACCCCTTTAATTGTAAGCCATTGTTTACTCAAACAACAGTCGCGCCCCGCGTGTGGGCAACTTTCCTTTCATAGCTGCGATCTGTATATATGTATGTATGTGCCTCTGTCTCACTACCACTATAGCCCTTTCTCCCTCCCTCCCTCAACACCGATCTACCCCTCCCCCCCTTTTCTCTTCTCCTACACCTCGTCGATCACAATTTACTAGCAGATCCGCTCGGCGTCGCTAAACGCCGCCTCTCCCTGCAATCACAACGCTATTGTGTTCGCTGCAGGACTCGCCCCCTTTTACGATCGGCTCCGAAACAAACGAGGAGACGCGAATGTCGACGGAGAGAAACATTGAGCTGTCGGTGGCGTTTTATGATCCGCTCCCGAGAATTAATCTCCGCGAGCTAGCACGTAACAAATAACAAAGGCAGCTTGTTAGGAGCCTTTATCTTTTTCACAGCCCAGAGCCCATCCTGCGAAAGGGGCGGGCGTTAGCAACTGGAAATACAGCCGTTAGGACTTAAACGACAGATGTTTTGGCAGTACATGAAATTTGTCTCCTAATCTGTACGTCTGAAGCGCAGAATCTTACAATAATGGAGTTAAGATAATGGGATAATTTGCGAAAGGAAGCACTAGATTCATACCAAATGTCATCATGCGGAGAGTCGTTACGAATTACAGCTCTCACAGAAGCATTTACGTAATCATTGTTTCCGCGTTACGTAAGCTGCTGCAAGCAAATAACCCTATCTGGTACAGCACTACGTGCCCTCTGCTGTTCAACTCACTGTGGTCTACAGATTTTCTGTTTGGAGACAGATTATTGCAGATACGCTAATGTGCAAGGACGGAAGTAGCCTTCGCATGATATGTGCCTGCCAAGTAGCATAGCTCGATGAAACTTCGACCATACACAGTAAGAACTACTACAGTATAATACAGAAGGTAACTGAAACAAGTACGCAATGATACGAACAGAAATTATAGTTTTATTCAAAGACGATAGCTATACTGAAGACAGCGCGGTTCATTTTAGTCCCTTGGTCGTTACAAACGAAGGGACATGGTTGTTAATAGCCTCTGTGAGCACAGCGGAGGACAACGCATTCTCTTCAAGACGCTTCCATACAGACAATAAGATCGGTGAGGAGTTCTTGCAGTTGGACGTTCCTTTCTTCCTCCAGTGCAATTAACAACTGCTGCATGGTATTTGGCGCATGTGGTAGTACCACAATAAGCCTCCCCATAGCATCCTATGTGTGCTCCATGGGATTCAAATTAGGCTTACTAACAAAATATCGATATACTGACATCTTTTCCAATATCGCCATACGAGGTGTGGCTAGAAAAAAACCGGAGTAGTACTGGTAAAACAATAAAACGAATGCAATAAGGTTGAAAGTCGCGTGGCCTGTCACGTGACTCTCGCTCCGCCTACTGCTCGAGTTTCATCTGCCTCCTGCACTCAGTCTGCCCGTGGCGTCTGTTTTAAGTAGTTGACGTTTTGTCTGTGCGTCGGAAAATGTTGAGTGTACAGAAAGAACAGCGTGTTAACATCAAATTTTGTTTCAAACTAGGAAAATCTGCAAGTGAAACGTTTGTAATGTGACAACAAGTGTACGGCGATGATTGTTTATCGCGAACACAAGTGTTTGAGTGGTTTAAACGATTTAAAGATGGCCGCGAAGACACCAGTGATGACACTCGCACTGGCAGACCATTGTCAGCAAAAACTGATGCAAACATTGAACAAATCGGTAAACTTGTTCGACAAGATCACCGTTTAACAATCAGAGCAGTGTCTGAGTTAACAGGAGTTGACAAGGAAAGTGTTAGGCAGATTCTTCATGAAAGTTTCAACATGAACAAAGTGTGTTCAAAAATGGTTCCAAAGTGTCTCACAATTGAACAGAAGGAACGCCGAAGAATGATTTGTTCTGACATCCTGGAAAACATTGAAAGTGATCCCACCTTCTTACAAAATGTTATTACTTGCGATGAATCGTGGTTTTTTACTTACGATCTTGAAACTAAACGCCAATCGATGCATTGGAAAACTCCTGGTTCTCCACGACAAAAAAAAGCACGAATGTCAAAATCGAAATTCAAGGCAATGATGATTGTTTTTTTTTTTTTTTTTTTTGACATCAAAGGGATTGTGCACATTGATTGGGTACCAGAGGGACAAACAGTGAATCAGCATTACTACATTAGCGCCCTGGCTACCCTACGTGAGAGAGTACGGAGAAAACGGAACGATTTGTGGAGAAAAAAGTCATGGATCCTTCACCAAGACAATGCCCCAGCTCACAGTGCGTTGTCAGTGAAGACGTTTTTGGCAAAACACAACATTCCCATCTTAGATCATCCACCCTACTCACCTGATTTGGCCCCCTGTGACTTTTTTCTTTTCCCTAAAGTCAAGTCAGCTTTGAAAGGAACTAGATTTGAGACTGTTGAAGCAGTAAAAGAAAAAGCGACGGAAGTAATGTATGGACTTACCGAAAATGATCTGCAGCATTGCTATGAACAGTGGAAAATTCGTATGGAGCGGTGTAGAGACCGAGGAGGAGAGTACATTGAAGGAGATAACATGAAATTGTAAATAATTGTAAATAAATGATTTTTCCAGCATCAGTCCGGTTTTTTCTAGCCGCACCTCGTACAGTACATCGGTGATGTAGTTTCCCACGCTACATTGATGTATCGACATCGAAATCCCAATACTGAGGGCAGATATTTTTGTTTTTCTCTTCTTGATGCAATAATTCACCAACAGCCGTATGTATTGCAGAAATTTGTTTTACGAACTTCTTATATGCTACTAGTTTCGGCATTACCTTGATGCCATCTTCAGGCCCCATACGTCATACATATAGCGATTTTACGACTATGACGTCTGACGCCTGAAGATGGCATCAATTAATGCCAAAACTGATAGCATATAAGAAGTTCGTAAAACAAATTTCTGCAATACATACGCCTGTTGGTAAATTATTGCATCAAGAAATACATGCCAGCCGTTGTCCCAAAGTCCATAATGGGCCAACAAAGATGTTTATTTTGTGTTATATGTTTTCGCAATTTTTGGTAAATATTTGAAATTATTCATTAGAAATTGCAGTAGAACGTGATTCTACTTTCACTGCGTCAATGAGTCTTACTACTTCAACGAGGTTCTCGATCTGAAGAAGCAGCACAACTGTTGCTTAAGAAAAGAAATTACGCAATGAGTGTGCTGTTTCTTTACATCAGATTCTTCGAAAACAGTTGCTGAAAATGATGAGCAAACATGTAAATGACAATATCGGTCTTCGCGGTGGGCGAAGATATGTGAGCGGAAAGAATGCTGATGTAATCGTCGCGCAACGCTACCAACAGGAACTGGAACATTTAACTTCACCACGCAATTTTGACACTACAACTGCTAGGTCGCTGGCGTTGGCAAAAACAAAACAAAAAACAAAAAACCAGGAAAGCCGACGAAGTGTTCCGGAAAAATCCGACACGTGACGAAACCGAACGACTGACAACTTCAATTGTGCCACTTATATGCAGTAACCATTGTTAGCAAATTGGTTATCGCAAAGCGTGAACGTGCATCGTTTTCCTTTCAATTCTTGCTCTAAGGGAGATAGGTAGTTGGTAGCTTCTTGATGTACAGAATATCTAATAATAAATCAGTTCTTATGTATACAGCTCTAGAAGTGGCATTGTATTTACAATGTGCAGCCAATATTTTTATAGGACTGTACATCTACATCTACATCTACATTTATACTGCGCAAGCCACCCAACGGTGTGTGGCGGAGGGCACTTTACGTGCCACTGTCATTACCTCCCTTTCCTGTTCCAGTCGCGTATGGTTCGCGGGAAGAACGACTGTCTGAAAGCCTCCGTGCGCGCTCTAATCTCTCTAATTTTACATTCGTGATCTCCTCGGGAGGTTAGGGGGAAGCGATATATTCGATACCTCATCCAGAAACGCACCCTCTCGAAACCTGGCGAGCAAGCTACACCGCGATGCAGAGCGCCTCTCTTGCAGAGTCTGCCACTTGAGTTTATTAAACATCTCCGTAACGCTATCACGGTTACCAAATAACCCTGTGACGAAACGCACCGCTCTTCTTTGGATCTTCTCTACCTCCTCCGTCAACCCGATCTGGTACGGATCCCACACTGACGAGCAATACTCAAGTATAGGTCGAACGAGTGTTTTGTAAGCCACCCCCTTTGTTGATGGACTACATTTTCTAAGCACTCTCCCAATGAATCTCAACCTGGTACCCGCCTTACCAACAATTAATTTTATATGATCATTCCACTTCAAATCGTTCCGCACGCATACTCCCAGATATTTTACAGAAGTAACTGCTACCAGTGTTTGTTCCGCTATCATATAATCATACAATAAAGGATCCTCCTTTCTATGTATTCGTAATACATTACATTTGTCTATGTTAAGGGACAGTTGCCACTCCCTGCACCAAGTGCCTATCCGCTGTAGATCTTCCTGCATTTCGCTACAATTTTCTAATGCTGCAACTTCTCTGTATACTACAGCATCATCCGCGAAAAGCCGCATGGAACTTCCGACACTATCTACTAGGTCATTTATATATATTGTGAAAAGCAATGGTCCCATAACACTCCCCTGTGGCACGCCAGAGGTTACTTTAACGTCTGTAGACGTCTCTCCATTGATAACAACACGCTGTGTTCTGTTTGCTAAAAACTCTTCAATCCAGCTACACAGCTGGTCTGATATTCCGTAGGCTCTTACTTTGTTTATCAGGCGACAGTGCGGAACTGCATCGAACGCCTTCCGGAAGTCAAGAAAAATAGCATCTACCTGGGAGCCTGTATCTAATATTTTCTGGGTCTCATGAACAAATAAAGCGAGTTGGGTCTCACACGATCGCTGTTTCCGGAATCAATGTTGATTCCTACATAGTAGATTCCGGGTTTCCAAAAACGACATGATACTCGAGAAAAAAACATGTTCTAAAATTCTACAACAGATCGACGTCAGAGATATAGGTCTATAGTTTTGCGCATCTGCTCGGCGACCCTTTTTGAAGACTGGGACTACCTGTGCTCTTTTCCAATCATTTGGAACCCTCCGTTCCTCTAGAGACTTGCGGTACACGGCTGTTAGAAGGGGGGCATCTTTTTGTTTGATGCTTCGATATATCGATATTTTTGTTAGTATACCAGTCCCTGTAACGATATCTTTTTAAATATCGATATATCGGATACCCGTTACTTTTAAAAATATCAGCAGTCCTAGTTCAGATGAGGGAAACGGGCAGGGCACTCCATTTGCCGAATATCCTCTCGATCCAGGAGTACCTCCACCTGCTCAGCGCGTTGTCATCCATAAGGGCCGAATGTACCCCTGAAAAGACGTTCATCGGGAAGGAGTACAGTGCCACAGTATTGCTGAATGGTGAGTGTACCGTATTCAATGATTCGCGGGTCAGTACGGCCATACGACATTCTACCTCCCCACACCAAAGCACCTGGACCAGCAGAACGATCATGTCTGACTATGTTCCCGAGTGCATTACGTGTTCCACGTCTCGCCGTATGAGGGCACGTCCAGAGTCATTACTCATACTGAATCTGGCGTCATCGGAGACTGAACTTGACCCTTTTCCTCGCTAGTCCAGTCCCTATTCTACTGGCGCCATTGGAAACGGTGTCGTCGATTTGCAGGTGTCAAGGGAACACAACGTATTGTTCGCTGGGCAGCCGCTGCACTGTGGAGGATGAGACCGAGTGCACTGCAGTCCTGTTAGATTTGGTTTTCAATTTCCCCCACTGTTTGAAGTGGGTGCTTTCTTGCTTGTTGCACTTACAATAGCCAATGAGTGGTCGTAAAATACTGGTTAAGGGTGAAACTGCAGAGCGGAAATTCTCCTGTCGGTTATCTGCAGCATAACACTTTGGAATGGAGCTCTCGATAAATTTGGCAATGTCATGAATGAATAACAAATTAACGTAAAGACTGGTTGTCTACTGGACCTATAATAATGAAAGTCGTGCTATTTAGGGATATTCTCATGTAATTTTCGTGGTTCCGTCCCCTTTTCTTGGGAATATTTTTTAGTTGCTATTTCATCATTGAAAATTGAACATGTGTACTGTAATCGTACTGCCAAGAAGACCATGATTTTGCGTCACAAGGCGAACTTCGTTGTAATGAAGTTGTTAAATTTGAAATTTTGACGTTGTATTTATAACTGATATTCGGAAAAAGCAAAAAAAATCGTATCTTACCAGATACATATCGAATTGCTAGCGCGAGTGATGAAGTTAAATATCACTTGTCATCAAGAGCAAAGGCCAGGGTGGGGGAAAAATGTTGTATTTTACACAAAACATATGAGACCTAATTGAAATTAGTTCGTAGGAGGCATCATGTTCACTACTGTCATAAATAACGCTATAACCAAATCAAAAGAAGTGAAAAGTTGACAAAGGTCCTCCGGTGATGAGTTAATTGTGAATACCATTATTTTCGTAAGATGGTATGCCTGGAAGGGATGATGAATTGATAAATTCAGTCTCAAGCCTTAAAGTATTTGAAACTATGCTGACAAAGTACTACAGATAACTCTAATGCCGTTAATTTATCATTCCCGTAGTAAACAGTAGATCAATATACCCTTGATGTAGTAAAATAGGCTTAATTACACCTCTGAAGCTGTTAGTCGTAACCGTCTTTATTTTCTTAAATCTAAATTTACTTTGCAATTTTGTTTTCTTGTAATACGTTTATGGCACTTAGTGGGTTTACTGCAGAAGTTACAGGGTCAGGGATTTTCTCTGCCTCGTGATGGCTGGGTGTTGTGTGATGTCCTTAGGTTAGTTAGGTTTAAGTAGTTCTAAGTTCTAGGGGACTGATGACCATAGCTGTTAAGTCCCATAGTGCTCAGAGCCATTTGAACCATTTTTTGCAGAAGTTAAAGCAACAGCTGTTCGCTATTTGCGTTCTCTAGTAAACTGTCATCTCTTTTCGATGCACTTCTCCCTTCCGTCCCCAGCTCGTGGTCGTGCGGTAGCGTTCTCGCTTCCCACACCCGGGTTCCCGGGTTCGATTCCCGGCGGGGTCCCCTGCCTCGTGATGACTGGGTGTTGTGTGATGTCCTTAGGTTGGTTAGGTTTAAGTAGTTCTAAGTTCTAGGGGACTGATGACCATAGATGTTAAGTCCCATAGTCCTCAGAGCCATTTGAACCATCTCCCTTCCACGAGAAGGTACAAATTCTTCAACGGTACGTTCTTTTCTGTTGGAATAGTCAACTCTTGCCACGAGCTGTTCTTTTTCTTCAAAATTATAAGGCATGGTCAAAAAGTTTCCATTTGAGGGTTTTGCTGGAGCGCATATACAAAGTAGCCCGATACCGAACGAGTACATGAGCACCACGTGTAACCAAAGATTTGTGCGGCATTCGCCTTTCCGCGTGCTTGCGGTAAATGCGGAAACGTGAACTATAGCGGCGTTTTTACCAAATGCGTTGAAACAGGATGAGCTCTTTCCTTGGTTGCCGAAGAACATCCATCGGAGAGTGGAGGAAGTGTATGGGGCAGCATGTCTGTCGGAGACCAACGTTGTGGAATGGTGCGCCAAGCTCCACCCATGGGGTGCTGCTGTTTCATGATAACGCACGTTCCCATATCGGAAATATTTTAAAGCAGAAGTTACGCCAATTTAAGTGGGAGCCACTAGAGCACCCGCCTTGTAGTGCTGATCTCCCCCATGCGGCTGTCACGCCTTTGGTGCCTTAAAACCGTCCTCCAAGGGTTGATGATACCTGTCAGACGGTGATGTGCAGGAGGCAGTTCCTATTTCTTCACACAGCAGGACGGGTTTTTTACTGAATGGTGCATCGGTAGGATGATTGCCTCATTGCTCACAGCGATTTTGTCTGATTGGCATACCGATTCTGGACTGTATGGCCTTCGTTCAGAAACTTCTTGATCGGTCCTTATACTATGTCCAACGTTCAGTTCTTTATCATCACCGTATCTAACATCTTCTTTACCTTTTTACTGTCGGTTAACTCAACTCATAATAATAATGTATACTGGCCTCACCACCTCCCATAATTGAGTGGTTCAAATGGTTGAAATGGTTCAAATGGTTCTGAGCATATGGGACTTAACATGTGAGGTCGTCAGTCTCCTCGAACTTGAACTACTTTAACGTAACTAACCTACGGACAACACACACATCCATGCTCGAGGCAGGATTCGAACCTGCAACCGTAGCGGTCGCGCGGTTCCAGACTGAAGCACCTAGAACAGCTCGGCCACAACGGACAGAAATTGAGTGGTATTTGAGACTGTTTGTAGTTCACTTATTCCATTTATACAGTTAATTTAATTTACATTCTAGCTGTCTGAGAGTTTAAAAAATCAATGGAAGTTACTTACCTAGATAATCACATGAGACACTTCTAGCATGATAAGTCAAAAAATCATTAGCAGAGCACAATACTCTACGGTTCTACATTACATAGAGAACTGTTTCCAACTCCCGCATTAATGTGACGAACCAAGCAGGAAACATCTATCTGGGGTTGGAAGCTACTGTTGACATTTCTTTTTTTTTCGTATTTGCGAATTGAGTTTGGTTTTATAAATTTCTCCTTCTGCAAAACACGAAATATTTTTTCCTGTTTAGTCATACATGCTCCGACACTTATGTGTCATCTCCAGGAGCTCGCGATTGTCTTGTATTTTACAAAGTTCGCGCTTATATTTGATGCCTAAAATTGTAGCATCCACATTTTTTAAATGTAATTTAAGGTGGGCAATCAAAAGAAGATGAAATGGCTTGGCTCTGAGCACTATGGGACTCAACTTCTGAGGTCATCAGTCTCCTAGAACTTAGAACTACTTAAAACTAATTAACCTAAGGACATCACACACATCCATGCCCGAGTCAGGATTCGAACCTGCGACCGTAGCGGTCGCGCGGTTTCAGACTGAAGCGCCTAGAACCGCTCGGCCACTCCGGCCGTCAGAAGATGAAATGCATATCTTATAGTTCTTAGACCTAAAACAGAAGAAATAATCATGTATTGTGTACAATAGTTTTACAGAAATGAATCTAGACCCACTTAAGATGACTTACGGGTCGAAAAATGTTTGGGTAAAAATAATTTGTTTTGTAGTAGCGGGGTTTAGAAATATAATTTCAGTCAAGAATCTATTTATTGAAACAATAAGATCCTGGATGCATCCTTACTCCCATACGATAATCACCCCCCCCCCTACCCCCTCCCGTACCCTACTCGAAGCTCGATAATTTGACCCTTCTTTATTGCACAACTCTGTTATAACATTATGGTTATTTTGTTTTCAATGTTGGCTTCTTCCTGCGATAATGGTGGAATCGCCACAGCAAGAAAATAAAGCGAAGTTGCATTTGAAAACAGTTTCTTACCCAGTGCAAAGCACGTGCTCCCAGAGGATTCCATAATGGGCACTTCGCTCGAGAGGTGTTCGTGACAGCGTCAGCGAATGAACAGGCAGTTGTGTACAAGTGGGGCAACACACAACCGTGCGTCTTGGAGAAACGGAATGCCAAGGAAATGACATACAGACGCCGATCGGTATCTGGTACAACTTCTGAATGCGATTCAGCAAAATAAGAGCGGCCTGCCTACGTACGTGAAATGTCGAGGATAAAAAGAAGGAGGACAGGTAAGAATGTCGCTTTGCCTAGAGAGCGGCGGAGTGGAACAGGGTGGATTCTACAGCATTCCCTAGCCGTCCTGCGGTTGTCTGCGCACGATCTACGCGACACCGTCCAGTTCCTGCAACCTGGTCTACAACTGTGTCCCCCCATCTTCCGTGAGTGTTTCCACGATAAGTGAGATCATCTCATTACAGAAGCTTAAGATAAAGTGACACAAGGAAATTCACTTCATAGAATCAAAGGTGAAAACAAAACAAATGGTTCAAATGGCTCTGAGCACTATGCGACGTAACTTCTGAGGTCATCAGTCGCCTAGAACTTAGAACTAATTAAACCTAACTAACCTAAGGACATCACACACATCCATGACCGAGTCAGGATTCGAACCTACGACCGTAGCGGTCGCTCGGTTCCAGACTGTAGCGCTTAGAACCGCACGGCCACTCCGGCCGCCGAAAACAAAACAGGGAACGAGTTCGAGTGCTGCATGAAAAGTTGGCGGGCTGCCACAGACACGACACAGAAAACAAATACCTTCTCTTTATGTAAGTGGGTTTTGTGAAACATAGCAAAGGAAGTGCCAGTGTGATATGCAGAATGGTTTGGTACTAATGCTGAGTGTGTGTTCAAACGGATGCAGTGGAGCAAAATGTCGTCGGAAAATTTTTTGTTTTGGATGGCTTTTTATCAACGGAAATATCCAAAGTCTAATAGTCGATTATAAAAGATACGAGAAAGAGATAGAAAAATCCGGGCTTGGCAGTATTCTGGAAGATAATCCACGTGAAGGAAGTCTGGAACCTACGTACTATCACAGAGAGAGAGACCATCATGCAAGTGTAGGGTATGTTCTTCGACGCTCTGCAATTAAAGATGTATTAATGAGGATCTCTTTCGATGTAACGTGTGTCTCGACTTAGTTAATCTGTGGACGTTCGTGTAGTTGCCGACGGCTTCTTTTTAACAATATGAACCACGCATATTTATGCAAGCACAATCGCCTGCAGTACATGCCTTAACAATTGTTCGTAGTTCATAAGATACAGCGAGCCAATGAAAATGATTTACAGCCCGGCACTGATCGAGTGAAACAAAAATTTTAAGAATAAATCTGATGCAGCTGATGACGACTTTTAATAGTAAAAAATCTCGTGAAACATGCAGAGCACCGCATGTATAGCAATTACATGAAGGAGCTGAGACCATTAGTATACGAGATTTTCATTTCGCCTTTCTATGGTATTTTAGAAACGGTTTTAAGAAAACGGTAATTTAACAGCGAAAACGGCACTTCAAAGCAAGTAATATTGTGTACAGGAGCACTGCAACCATCTATTTCGAAATAAATTATCAGTTTCTTTGGCTAATAAGGAAAACATAAATTTCCTTTACTTCACGTCTATGGTCAAAATCTTTTTCTTTTTTTTCTTTTTTTGTTATCAGACTAACATTTATGAATATTTAAAGCGCACAAATGCACATGTACGTCAGCAATGCTTTTCATTATGACCTGTTTTATTGTTCTAAGCTGTACTAAGTCTGCAAGTTGTATTTGTGTTTTTTCCCGTATTTTCTGCAGATCTGAAGATGGTCATTACAGACCGAAACTGTTAGTCTGATCACAAAAAAAAAGTTACCATAGGCGTTGTAAAGGGACATCCTTCTCTAGCATTACTTTTCCTCGGCAGTAGTTGTCGAAACCAGTAATATTTTTCGTATTTTGAACAGGTCAGTATTATCTCAGATGCTTTTCTGAAAAAAAATCATGTAGATTTATACACAATATGATATTTCAGGCTAAAATTTATGTAAAGGAATTATTTTATTTGCGATGTTACAATCGATATGTACTAGCTCTGAACATACAGTTAAAATTATTGTTTTTGGAAGCATTTGAAATTACGACATATTTGGAATACTTAAAAAGCACTCCGTCCTCAGGCCACAAGTGGACCATCGGGACCATCCGACCGCCGTGTCATCCACAGTTGATGCGGATAGGAGGGGCGTGTGGTCAGCACTTCGCTCTCTCGGTCGTTATGATGGTTTTCCTTGACCGGAGCCGCTACTATTCGGTCGAGGAGCTCCTCAATTGGCATCACGAGGCTGAGTGCACCCCGAAAAATGGCAACAGCACATGGCGGCTCGGATGGTCACCCATCCACGTGCCGGCCACGCCCGACAGCGCTTAACTTTGGTGATCTCACGGGAACCGGTGTATCCACTGCGGCAAGACCGTTACCAGGCACACTTAAAATTTCTGATATTATTTACGCAATCTAGTACTGTTTATTATGTTTATTTCTGGATTCATTTATGAAATAATAGTTGAACAAATAGAAATTCATTTGTCAAAAAATTGTAAACCTTTTGGAATATTGGTATTGAGAGAGGACAAGTTACTCTCTCACCTATTTTTCTCATATGCAAAATTATTAAAGATTTTATTACAACCTGATATACCTTGAGTGAGACTAGAAAGATAACAGCCTGAGCAGATGTTGATAGGGCCTGGTAGAGCACTAAAAGCATAAGGTATTTTTATGGTTCTTAGCTCATAGAAACGGCATGTTGGGAGTTTAAAGCAATTGGCAGCGAGCCCATCCCTCAGTAAATCTTACTGGACAGGCCCACAGCCATACAGGGCAGAAAGGGCATCCCCTCATTGAGACAAGTCTCCAGTAGAACAATGCCCTGATACCTGCTGCGCGGGCTGGGGACAACAGTCTTAAGGAACGCATCTACACAGTGGGGGTTGTAAACCGGGCAGAGTGTTCAGAGCAATGCATAATAAAGATTCGCCTGTTTTCATGTTCAACAATAATGCAAATAGGCCAGTACCCACATCCTGGCTGCCAAGGTTGAATAAGAAAAAAACTGGTTTCTGATAAACGTTTGGAAATAGTATCTCTATTGCACCTCATAGCTAGGACTAACAAGCGCCAAGGCACAGACGATTTAGATAAAGATCTTTAAGACTGTATCTGTTCGCTTGTTGCCATGAGAAGTGGCATGACTTTGGAGAAATCTTCCCCCTCTCTGAAAACTTAAAAAGAGCCAGTAACTTGGCGGTTTCCTTTTCTTTTCTGAGACACAGGTTTCTTAACTCTTGCCCTGGTTCGACATGATTTTGTGCTGTCATGTGGAAGGAGAGATATAGCGCCTCTAGAGCCCAGTGATTGGCTCAAAATGGAGTGAAGGTGGTGTCGTTCATGCACTTTGTGGGAAAACGGAATTTTTTTTCTGGAGAGGTGCAAAGCACTCGGGTGCAGGACTTTGGTCTGGAAGAACTTCTGGTCGAATCTCTGGCATGTGTGGTTGGTACTTGGGACCTGTCCTGAGACTGACTTCACTTGAAAGTACTTTAGACTGGGGAGGTTGTGGTGAAGTTGTTAGTGTACTGACAGTGTGACTTCAAATGTCTCAGACTACTCATTTTTCTGAGGGCACACACATTCGTTTTTGGTTTACCAGTCTTGACATTTGGAATCCTTGTACGCTCTGTCATATAGGTGAGCGAATTGGTCCTTGGTATGACTAGTGAACAGGTGTGTCACACACTGAAATCTAGCGTGATTTCAGGGCGCTGGTAGAGAGTAAATTGCGATCCATCTGCCTGATCGCTAGACTGTGAGATTTTTGCATTTGTTTCATGGCCGCGATCGATTCACAGGTGCTGCCTCCTAGTCTCACCTCCACCACACACATATCGCCAGCTGCAAGTTACATCGCCACATGAAGCAAACAGGGTAACACACTGCCACTCTGGCATTGACAGGGCATACAGATCTCAATTGCCACTTGCTGTCAGCTTTTTAGCTGCAACTATGTAGAGAAATTACAGTAAATTTGATCAATCAAAGTCTGCACAACGTCAGATCAATTCAGATTGAGTTATCCACATTTTTAATGCCAGAGTACTTGACTCACCTCTGCCACCCAGGATTCTTATGCATTGTGGTCTTAAACCACCTGTTAGTTGTTTTTGGTATTCAATCAATAACTTGTTTAGCATAATTTATGTCTGTTTTTTTCTTTTGAAAAATAATGCCAACATTCTCAATCAATTTATATAGTCCCCACTAGAGCTGCCTTGCATTTTGGCGACCCTGCCAGGATCTCGAATTGATGGCTCTTTCTGTGACTGTCAGATCACGTTGCCTAGCATAGCCATTCAGTTTGACGTACCTTGTGCAGATTTTTGAATTGATGGCACCTTCTGTGACCATCAGATCGTAGATAGTATTGCTTAGTGAAGTTTCTGTTTTCCATGTTTAATGTGTTGCACTGGGTAGATTCATGTTGCTGGCACCTAGACATAGTACCAATACACAATTAATGTATGTGTGTATTTTCATGCTGTGTTTGTGACTTCTGTGTTACCTCATTGTTTGTTTCTGATGGCCAACTGCGTTGTCCTGATTTGTTAGGATAGATTGAGATTTTCGTTTTTGAGCATAGACAAGAGTGCTGTTATTGTAATTCATTGTCAGGAACTAGGAATCAGTAGCTCACGGAATCGTAATTTAAAATAGAATCTGTGTGGCATAGGAAAGTATATTGTTTAAATTCGTTTGGGTCAAAATTAGAGTGCATGCTTACAAGAAGCAAGGCACTTTGCTACAGAGCAGAGGAAGTAATTGTGTTTTGTTAACCATGCACCCACGTCAGATTATTAGCGGTGGCCAGGCAAACATTACACAGGATTCTCAGGTAAATGCGGTTGCAGACCGGGAAGAAATGTCGAACGTAGAACTTGCAGAGTATGACGGCATGTCTCAGTCAGGCGACGAAAGTGAACAGAAGACTGCGGCAGAACGAAATGTAGGCGCTGCTGATACGAGACGCATCGTCAGTGAAACTGACAGACCAGAATCACAAACGAAATGTCACAGAATGATGAAATCTCGTTCATCTAGTCCGGAAGGTGTTAGCAGTGGTTCTCAGTTTTGAGGTTCTCATGCAATTCATGAAACAGGCAGACAAAAATAGACGAGAGGAAGAAGAGGAAAGACGCAAATTAGTCATAAGAACGGTCACAGACGGTATAGGTGGTGTCAAGAAAGAGATCGCAGGAATCCAAGAAGAACTAAAGAATGTCAAAAAAATGACAGCAGAAACGCGTGAGGTCGCGGACCAGCGAAGTGCGATTCCAAAACAGCACGATTTGTAGCGCAAGTAGCACGAAAGGACGCATCAGTGGCCAAAGAACAAGTTAAACTGACAAGAACTGAGGTGTGTAAGCCAAAAAAGGCACTAGCAACTCTCCAAAAACAAGGCAAAATAATAGTTCAAGAAACGCAGGAAGACATGAGTGAGGTGGTGAAGCGAATCGAACAGACAGAAATCAAAAATTCCGAAATCTCTGAAATTAAAGATCACCAGACCCGAGTCACTGAGCAACAATACGAGTTGGCAAAGGATGTTCGGCAGGCACGTGAGCGGGTCGCGCAATTGCAAACACAATCTCGTCCGGTAGAGCGCCAACGAGAACATCACAGAAGTGAAGACAATGTTTTGCGACTCTCCGAACAGCTATATGAGGACACACCCCATGCACATGGACGAATGCAGTAGGAATGTGCTCCTGCAGCGGTGAAACGCTTAATACAACACGCTCCGTTGGTAACACTCAGCATGTCAGAGATCGAGACGGAAAACAACTGTACACATCTGCGGAAGTCAGAAACGTTATTACGTAAATCTGACAACAGGAGGAGGTACCATAACAGTGGACGAGGATTGTTTGGGCACGGATACATGGAGTCACGTGCTGCGGACGAGAGGGAAAATTCCTATGGAGTATGCGTCGAACCTTTCGACCACAAACTTTTCTTGACCATCCAGAATTTTCAAATCTACAAGGAGGAAAACAAGCATACTTGACCTCTTAGCATCAAATAATCCTGGACAAATAGGGAGTATCATGACCAATACAGGGATTAGCGACCAAAAGGCAGTTGCTGCTAGGCTGAATACCGTAACACCCATAATCATCAAAAAGAAACACAAAATAAATCTATTTAAAATAGCTGATAAAAATGCTCTTAACTCCTTTTTAACAGAGTCTCCACTCTTTCCGATCTGATCACATAAGCGTAGAAAAGATGTGGATAGATTTCAAAGAGATAGTATCGATGGCAATTGAGAGATATATACCACATAAATTAGTAAGTGATTTTTCTGATCACCCATGGTACACAAAACGGGTCAGATCGCTGTTGCCGAAGCAACGATCAAACCATCGCAAATTTGAAAGAACTAAAAATCCCCAAGATTGGCAAAGTTTTGCAGAAGTTCGAAATATAACGCGTGCTTCAATGCGAGATGTTTTCAATAATTTCCATAACGAAGCTCTGTCTCGGGATCTGGCAGAAAACCCAAAGAGATTCTGGTCTTATATAAAGCACACCAGTGGCAAGTCGCGATAACAACGGTGAAGTCACTTATGACAGTGCCACTAAAGCAGAATTATTGAATACGGTTTTCCGAAACTCTTTCACCAAAGAAGACGAAGAAAGTATTCCTTAATTCCAATCAAGAACACCTGCCAAGATGAGAAACGTAGCACTAGATATGCTCGGTCTAGCAAAGCAGCTTAAATTACTTAACAAAGGCAAGCCTCCGGTCCAGATTGTATACCATTCAGGTTCCTTTCAGAGTATGCCGATGCAAGGGCTCCATATTTAGCATATACAATCGCTTGCTCACAGAAACTTCCGTACCTAAAGACTGGAAAATTGCTCAAGTCACACCAATACTCGAAAAGGGAAATAGGAGTAATCCACTGAATTACAGGCCCATATCACTGACGTCGATTTGCAGTACGGTTTTTGAACATATACTGTATTCGAACATTATGAATTACCTCAAAGAAAACGATTTATTGACACATAGTCAGTACGGATTCAAGAAAGATCGTTCTTGTGAAACACAATTAGCTCTTTATACTCATGAGGTAATGGGTGCTATCGACAGGGGATGTCAAATTGATTCCATATTTTTATATTTCCAGAAGCCTTTCGACACCGTTCCTCACAAGCGTTGTGTTGTTGTTGTGGTCTTCAGTCCTGAGACTGGTTTGATGCAGCTCTCCATGCTACTCTATCCTGTGCAAGCTTCTTCATCTCCCAGTACCTACTGCAACCTACATCCTTCTGAATCTGCTTAGTGTATGCATCTCTTGGTCTCCCCCTACGATTTTTACCCTCCACGCTGCCCTCCAATACTAAATTGGTGATCCCTTGATGCCTCAGAACATGTCCTACCAACCGATCCCTTCTTCTGGTCAAGTTGTACCACAAACTCCTCTTCTCCCCAATCCCATTCAGTACCTCCTCATTAGTTATGTGATCTACCCATCTAATCTTCAGCATTCTTCTGTAGCACCACATTTCGAAAGCTTCTATTCTCTTCTTGTCCAAACTATTTATCGTCCATGTTTCACTTCCATACATGGCTACACTCCATACAAATACTTTCAGAAAAGACTTCCTGACACTTAAATCTATACTCGATGTTAACAAATTTCTCTTCTTCAGAAACGCTTTCCTTGCCATTGCCAGTCTACATTTTATATCCTCTCTACTTCGACCATCATCGGTTATTTTGCTCCCCAAATAGCAAAACTCCTTTACTACTTTAAGTGTCTCATTTCCTAATCTTATACCCTCAACATCACCCGACTTACTTCGACTACATTCCATTATCCTCGTTTTGCTTTTGTTGATGTTCATCTTATATCCTCCCTTCAAGACACCATCCATTCCGTTCAACTGCTCTTCCAAGTCCTTTACTGTCTCTGACAGAATTACAATGTCATCGGCGAACCTCAAAGTTTTTATTTCTTCTCCATGGATTTTAATACCTACTCCGAATTTTTCTTTTGTTTCCTTCACTGCTTGCTCAATACACAGATTGAATAACATCGGGGAGAGGCTACAACCCTGTCTTACTCCCTTCCCAACCACTGCTTCCCTTTCGTGTCCCTCGACTCTTATAACTGCCATCTGGTTTCTGTACAAATTGTAAATAGCCTTTCGCTCCCTGTATTTTACCCCTGCCACCTTTAGAATTTGAAAGAGAGTATTCCAGTCAACATTGTCAAAAGCTTTCTCTAAGTCTACAAATGCTAGAAACGTAGGTTTGCCTTTCCTTAATCTTTCTTCTAAGATAAGTCGTAAGGTCAGTATTGCCTCACGTGTTCCAGTATTTCTACGGAATCCAAACTGATCTTCCCCGAGGTGGGCTTCTACCAGTTTTTCCATTCGTCTGTAAAGAATTCGTGTTAGTATTTTGCAGCTGTGGCTTATTAAACTGATTGTTCGGTAATTCTCACATCTGTCAACACCTGCTTTCTTTGGGATTGGAATTATTATATTCTTCTTGAAGTCTGAGGGTATTTCGCCTGTTTCATACATCTTGCTCACCAGATGGTAGAGTTTTGTCAGGACTGGCTCTCCCAAGGCCGTCAGTAGTTCCAATGGAATGTTGTCTACTCCGGGGGCCTTGTTTCGACTCAGGTCTTTCAGTGCTCTGTCAAACTCTTCACGCAGTATAGTATCTCCCATTTGATCTTCATCTACATCCTCTTCCATTTCCATAATATTGTCCTCAAGTACATCGCCCTTGTATAGACCCTCTATATACTCCTTCCACCCTTCTGCTTTCCCTTCTTTGCTTAGAACTGGGTTTCCATCTGAGCTCTTGATGTTCATAGAAGTCGTTCTCTTATCTCCAAAGGTCTCTTTAATTTTCCTGTAGGCAGTATCTATCTTACCCCTAGTGAGATAAGCCTCTACATCCTTACATTTGTCCTCTAGCCATCCCTGCTTAGCCATTTTGCACTTCCTGTCAATCTCATTTTTGAGACGTTTGTATTCCTTTTTGCCTGCTTCATTTACTGCATTTTTATATTTTCTCCTTTCATCAATTAAACTCAATATTTCTTCTGTTACCCAAGGATTTCTACTAGCCCTCGTCTTTTTACCTACTTTATCCTCTGCTGCCTTCACTACTTCACCCCTCAAAGCTACCCATTCTTCTTCTACTGTATTTCTTTCCCCCATTCCTGTGAATTGTTCCCTTATGCTCTCCCTGAAACTCTGTACAACCTCTGGTTCTTTCAGTTTATCCAGGTCCCATCTCCTTAAATTCCCACCTTTTTGCAGTTTCTTCAGTTTTAATCTACAGGTCATAACCAATAGATTGTGGTCAGAGTCCACATCTGCCCCTGGAAATGTCTTACAATTTAAAACCTGGTTCCTAAATCTCTGTCTTACCATTATATAATCTATCTGATACCTTTTAGTGTCTCCAGGGTTCTTCCATGTATACAACCTTCTATCATGATTCTTAAACCAAGTGTTAGCTATGATTAAGTTGTGCTCTGTGCAAAATTCTACCAGGCGGCTTCCTCTTTCATTTCTTAGCCCCAATCCATATTCACCTACTACGTTTCCTTCTCTCCCTTTTCCTACACTCGAATTCCAGTCACCCATGACTATTAAATTTTCGTCTCCCTTCACTATCTGAATAATTTCTTTTATTTCATCATACATTTCTTCAATTTCTTCGTCATCTGCAGAGCTAGTTGGCATATAAACTTGTACTACTGTAGTAGGTGTGGGCTTCGTATCTATCTTGGCCACAATAATGCGTTCACTAAGCTGTTTGTAGTAGCTTACCCGCGTTGCTATTTTCCTATTCATTATTAAACCTACGCCTGCATTACCCCTATTTGACTTTGTGTTTATAACCCTGTAGTCACCTGACCAGAAGTCTTGTTCCTCCCGCCACCGAACTTCACTAATTCCCACAATATCTAACTTTGTAAGTAGGCTGTTTAGGTTTTTTTATTGATAACGCCACCTCAGTATGAAAATCACCGGCTGTGCCGTGTGCAGTCTGTGGCTGCTTTGCATTGTTGTAATACTCAACCATTGTAGTGTTAGGCAGCTGGCTGTGAACAGCGCGTAGCGCTGGGCAGTTGGAGGTGAGCCGCCAGCAGTGGTGGATGTGGGGAGAGAGATGGCGGAGTTTTGTAATTTGTCATGATATCAAGGTAAATACATTGTTGGTTCTCTATTAATATCTTTTATTTGCTAACTATCCCTATGAGTAGTTAGTGCCTTCCATAGTTCGAATCTTTTATTTAGCTGGCAGTAGTGGCGCTCGCTGTATTGCAGTAGCTTGAACAGCGAAGATTTTTGGTGAGGTAAGTGATTTGTGAGACGTATAGGTTAATGTTAGTCAGGGCCATTCTCTTGTAGAGAATTTTGGAAGTCAGATTGCGTTGCGTTAACAAAATATTGTGTGTTGAAAGTCAGATCGCGTTGCGCTAAAAAATATTGTGCGTCTGGTTAAGCACAGTCGTGTAAAATTTGTTCAAAGGGGACGTTGCATATGGCGACCCTGCCAGGATACCTCACTGGAATCTTCTGATTTTTTCTTGTAGTTTGTGTAATTAGTGTAGATTTTGTTTATTGCTAGCGCGTAATTATAGAGAGAATTTCCTTTGTAGTTGCAGTTTTTCATTGTTGTACAGTAAAACAGTTGTGGCATGCATGTAGATTGGCACCAAGTATTTCGCAGCTGCAATTAACTAGATATTATTTTCAGTGTTATGTTAACGTGTTCTCTTATTTTTGCTCTTCAAATTGTGTTTTTCTGTGTTGTCGTGTGAAATACTGTGACAATAATGGCGTGTGTAAAACGTAATACTAGGCTCCAAAGTAAACTGCGAAATGACAGTGAAGATGAAAGCAGTGTGTTAGCGCCACCGAGTAATGAATTAACTGATGTTCAAAGTAATAATTTGGTAATTGTGCATAGGGAAATGGAGCGGGCGGCAAACAATGGCGTAGGCGGTGAAACAATTAGTGAAGAGGGAAGCATTATCGATCGATCGGTCGGCAACAGCTCGCCTCAGGAATCGGGAATGACAGGACACAATTTTGCAAATACTGTAGATTCAGGTTTTGGGTCCTCACCGTTTTCTCAAATAAGTCAAGACACAATTTCTGCTTGTCAAAATGTGAATGTTGCCGGTGCAAATGCACTGCCGAAAAGCATAGAGGAACAGATTCCAGACACTAATACATTATTATTGCAATTAATGCAACAAATAAAACAAAATCAGAGACAAACACAGCAACAGCTAGACACAGTGGAACAAAATCAGAGACAAACACAGCAAAAGCTTCAAAAGTTAGACTCATTGGAACAAACTCTTGAACAAACACGTGAAGATTTAACTACTGAGTTACATAACATTGAAACGAAATGTCAAAAAGTCTGTAATGACGTAAAAACTCAAATTTGTGAGCATTTTCAACCTATTTTTTCGCGGCATGAAAATGCATTACAGAATCACGAAGCAGCCATAAAAGAACTGCAAACCATTGTTCATGAAAATCATGAGACCTTGCAAGCCAAATTTGACTTAGTTGCATCTACCGATTCGGTTACGCAACTTGCAAATACTCAGGAAAACTTAAAGGACACAGTAGATACTCTGAAACTTGGTTCAGAAAAACACACTGAGGAAATAAGTACACTATCGGAGAAAGTAGCCGAACTTTCGGATCAGTTCACTAACTTATCTACGAAGGTAGATGATGATCTGAATGACACAAGACCTGTAGCCTTCACTGACACAGAAGAGTATGAACAAATTAGAAAATTCAAACAAAACCAAAATCAAATTAATACGCAACACCAAAGAGAAATCCGCGAAGTACAAGATCATTTGGCACAAGTAATACAAGAATTACATATTTCAGAGGACACTCGCGCTCCAATACAGGAAGAGGGACATAGAAATATGGAACAACCACAAAATAATAACACAGGATATTTCGGAAATTATAAAAGAAATTGGCAAGGCACACCGAATTTTGGGATGGAACCGCCGACACGACGTAACAATGACCGATATGCGACTCGCCGACATGATGACTTTGACTATAAGCTGTTCATTACTACACGTAAATTCAAAACGTTTAAAAATTCTGCCAACGACATTCATCCACAAGCGTGGCTCCATCAATTCTCTCATTGTTTTCCCCCCAACTGGTCATTAGAACACAGATTAGAATTTATGTGTGGCTATTTAGAGAATGAACCAGCTGTAAGAATGCGTTCGGTCATTCACGATTGTCATAGTGAAGGAGAATTTTACCATGCCTTCCTCTCAGCATATTGGTCTCAAGCCACACAAGACCGAGTAAAACATGGCATCATAATGATGAAACATTTCGAACAATCTGAATTCTCCAGTCTTGTGAAATATTTTGAAGACATGTTGCACAAGAATCAGTACCTGTCAAACCCATACAGCCCCTCAGAACTCATCCGCATTTGCTCAATCAAACTGCCTGAACATTTGCGACATATTATTTTGGCAGGACGTTGCAAAGACGACATTGAAGCATTTCAAGGACTCTTACAAGAACTGGAAATTGACACTGACAATCGCGGAACGCACGAGCACAACAATTACAGATCACATCCGTCGCAATTCCGCGATGAAAGAAATAATAACTGGACGCGACAAGGCTATTCTCACAACACAAATCGTGACCAAAACAGACACCACCCGTATGACAACCGTTGGCAGAGTAAAAATAATTACAGAGAAAGATCGCATTTCCATAGTAATGACTATCACAGAGACTACCAGAGAAACAGTCAATATGGGAACCAAAATAATTATTATTACGAGGGACAGAATAACTTTAGACGCAACGGTCCAGCGCGCAGTTACGATTCAGGGAGAAATTCTCCACCACTTAACCGACAAGAAAGAAACCACAGAAACTACCGACATGACGACAGACGATATATTCGTAACGACAGACCTGAATTGCATCAGAACTGGCGGGATTCAAACAGAGCTGGGCCCTCTCGGGAAGGCGAATTTGTAGAAGTTCGGTCTCCTAATCCGAATAACGACGCGCGCCAGCAAAGAAACAGACAATGACTCGCACAGCAGGCAGCCGCGTGCGCCCGCTGGCTCCGAGAAAAATAACACAGACGCTAACCTTGAGAAAAATTCCAGTATTCTTTACCGACGTATACCACTTGATAATTGCGTTAAAGTTGAAACTCTGCGTACTAGGAAGAGCAAAGGTTTACACCACATTTCACATGTAACACCGTTTATTGAGAGATAATGTGCTTTTTTAACTTGAGATTTTAATGCAACATTTTGGTTTATTTGAAAATACATTCTGAAATTAAAGTGCTTTCTGTGAGATACCAGATGACACAGAGGTTAGTTTATGTGACAGCTACACGATGTTATCACGACGCTACTAATGAGTGACAGTTTACAATGTTGCTTTTGCGCTGTTATCTGTTTTATATCTGCACAGTTTTCTGAATTCTTCTGGAAAGAAAAACATGTTTTAGTAGTAACTTTTGTGGTATAGCAACAATGAGACAGCCTTTTTCGTGGCACAACAATACGTTACAGTACAGTACTTTCTTCATCACAACAATAAGCGTAATAACTACGATATCTATACACAAAGCATTTCACTTTTGTGTATCATCAGGTAAGTACATTGACTTCTGCAGAACTTAGCTTTCGGAGGACGATAACTACGACACTTCCACAGAGATTATCTTACAACATGACGCACAGTTTAGCGCTACAGGACACGTATTTGAGTGATTAATTTTGTACTTCAAACATTTATTTTTTAAGATTTTTAAATTGCAAAGAAAGTTTTCCGTCATACATTTCATTCCATTGCTGTAATTTGTAACACCTGAGGGTATAATTACATTTATCCTCAGGGGGGTACACGCTTACTTTGTGTACCATGTGTTTGGCAAACACAAGGAGCCCTAGCTAATATGGTATTTGCTTATACAACTTTACACATCGGTACCATATTTCTCTAACACATAAATTACACAGCTATCTGATTATTTGACAGAGAAACAAACATTCTTTTTACTACATCAGTGACAGATGTTTACGTAATTACACAGTTGGATACCTTCACACTTACGAAATTGTATTTTGTCTATACTTTGTGAACTGTTCATATTTTTTTGGACCCATTGTGATACTATGAGAGCTTTGAATGATATATTTGGTAAGGGAGCATGATTTTAAAGTACGTTTGAGGTAGATGACACTACTGAAATGAGCAGAGAATTTTTCTAGGTTTTGAAATTATTGGAGGAAGCTACGACGATTTTGAGATTTGACTGAGGTGTTATGATGTTATTTTTACGACGACGATGTGTATTATGCTGCTGAGGTATGTTTATGGTCAAGAAGCTGATGCTATATGAGTTATTTGATTATGCTACGTATTTATTAACAGGAAATATTGGAGAAGCGTCGACGAATTTGTATATGTGTAATAAGGTAAGGAGTAATGAATAGTGATTTAGGGACTCTGCTTTGTGATAAAGGTTGTTGGAAACCAAGAATCGTACTTTAAGAGTTGTGAAATGTGTGTAAATGCGTGAATGTATCACAATGCCGACGAAAATTTTTTTGGACACTGTTATATCAATAAGATTTTGTTTCTACAGATCTGCAACGCTAATTCTTGACCTGTGAAATATTTTTATGTGAGACTGTCACTGCCTTAAATATTTCAGTAAGAAAGGTAAGTGACCTTGAAGTAATGCGTCTTGAGCGGCCACCTGTGCCAGCCACCTGGAGAAACAGCCATTAGGTGGAGAGAAAAAAAAAAGGGAAGGCCATTAGCCTCGCTATTGCCGTTCCTTTGTAGCGAGCATCGCAAAAACGACACGGTCGAACTTGAAAACATATGTTGACACAGTGGAGCTCTTAATTTATGATTTTTACAGAAATGCCTTATGAAATGACAGAAATATTTTTACATCTGCACACCTGATTATGACAAGCGTCTTTCTACGAGAGTTGAGAGAATTTCTAACCTATGAAATGTCACATGACTATTGAATGATATTTTTATGCTTTGGTTTGCGTAATTGCTTATTTCATTTAATATCGAGTTTCTAGCTGCACTGCAGCATTGGTAAAAATAAAATTTTATAGATGTATTAATGTAAATATTTTCTGTCTACAGATCGAGTAAATAATAAAAAAAAATGAGGTAGCAGAACAAAAAATCATTTACCTTCACAGGAACTGCATACATAATTTTCTTTTCTAGTACTTAGTAATTTTTGTAGAATTAGTTTTTGTGGTGCACCACTTTAATTACTTAGACATTAAGATGTGATTATACATTTCCCTTATCTGCATTGTTATCTTTAGTGTACTAATTTTTCTGCTTGAGCGTTGTCATGTTTAGATATAATTTATTGCTTTTGCTTCTGCTGTTTGCCAGGCATAATGTTATTGAATTTGACTTGTATTACGCTGTTAAGCCAGTTTTACTAATGATTTATTTTTATATATTTATTGTTTGCTGCACATTGCCTTATATTAGTTGTAATATTGCAATTGCTTCGCTAATTTCTAAAATGCTGCTTCCTTTTTTTTTGTCATTGCTGTTTATATTAATTGTTTTATGTGATGCTGCATTGCCTCGTCCCTTAGTTTAGCATCTGAGCTCAGTAGATTTAAGTTAGCTTAAGAGGGGGTAGACTATATAAGAAACTAACTATGATGAATTGGAAGCAATGCATTGACAAGGTATATAAAACAAGATTTGGGCCTAAATGAGTATTGTACAATGAGCCATATTTATTTTGAAAGACTTATGGTTGGAATACAGAAAAGAGGTACAGATAGGACTTTTTGGGAATAATGATGAACACAGGGAGATCTCCAAGAACAAAAAAGGTTTTGTTCGCCCAATACTGCAGTACCAAAAGTTACACTGAAAACGAACCCTATCCATTCCTTTTGTGTCATCCCTCTATGTGTTTGTGTACCCTTGTGTATTTGTGTTTTTCCTGTCTTTATGTGTTTAGCTGATTAGAGCTATGTTGTAGAATTTTTCTAATACTATGTTATTTACTTGGTAAATTCTGTTTTGTTGCTCATATGTGGAGGTGATGTTTCAAAAGTTATTCTGATCTTTATGTAAGTACTTATGTCATTATTTTTGTAACACTGATGTATATGTTTATTTCTATTCTTTTGTAAAGCCCCTATTACTACGAATGTTATCTCTACTATTATGTTTTTAATGATGTTTTCTGTATCTTTGTAATTGTATTCTTATGTTATAAAATTGTAATTGACACCAGTTCATCAAATTAAGTAACTTCTAAGTTACATTTCACTGCACACGTTTCTATTGGTCATAGTATATGGACAATATGTGAGAAGTAGGGACTGTTAGTGTTTGCACGTGTGTTAATAATTCAGCAAGGGACTGGATAACAGCATTGCTTGTTCTAAGGACAATTCCAACAACTTTGTGAGTGCACAAGTGGTGGTTATGGACTTGTTATATTATCCGCAAGACTCTTCAATGGTGATTGTGTACCTGCACAGTCACAACAGATGGCTGCTGGCCATCTCTACAAGGACTACAGTGGGTCTGCGCCTCTGGTGGCCCACCAGTACCATTATCTCTACAAGGACTGCAGTGGGTCTGCACCTTTGATGACTCACCAATACCATTATTTCTACAAGGACTGCAGTGGGTCTGCACCTCTGGTGGCCCACCAATACCGTAATCTCTACCAGGACTACAGTGGGTCTGCTCTGTGATGACCTACCCACCAATACTCGTCAAAACTTCGACTGACTCCACTGTGGGTTTGCTCTGTTGTGGCCCATTACCTGTCAGCATGTCAAGAGTCAGCACTGTCTTTCCGTTGGAAGGACAACGATACTTCTTCAAGACTGCATGGAAATCCACTACTTCCGTGTGCATTTTCTTTTACTGCTCAGACTTTGAGAAAAACACTGCAATGTGATGAATGATCAGGACTGTCTTTATGGACTGTGAGAAAATTTTAGCTTTTGACCGACATTGTATCAATAAGTGTGTGCATTTGATTTCTTAGTTATTGTAATTATGAAAAATTTTTTCAAATCTGTATTGGGCACTGCCCAACCCAATTTGTAAAATTTTTTGTGGGGAGCATGGGGGCTATGTAAGTAGGCTGTTTAGGTTTTTTTATTGATAACGCCACCTCAGTATGAAAATCACCGGCTGTGCCGTGTGCAGTCTGTGGCTGCTTTGCATTGTTGTAATACTCAACCATTGTAGTGTTAGGCAGCTGGCTGTGAACAGCGCGTAGCGCTGGGCAGTTGGAGGTGAGCCGCCAGCAGTGGTGGATGTGGGGAGAGAGATGGCGGAGTTTTGTAATTTGTCATGATATCAAGGTAAATACATTGTTGGTTCTCTATTAATATCTTTTATTTGCTAACTATCCCTATGAGTAGTTAGTGCCTTCCATAGTTCGAATCTTTTATTTAGCTGGCAGTAGTGGCGCTCGCTGTATTGCAGTAGCTTGAACAGCGAAGATTTTTGGTGAGGTAAGTGATTTGTGAGACGTATAGGTTAATGTTAGTCAGGGCCATTCTCTTGTAGAGAATTTTGGAAGTCAGATTGCGTTGCGTTAACAAAATATTGTGTGTTGAAAGTCAGATCGCGTTGCGCTAAAAAATATTGTGCGTCTGGTTAAGCACAGTCGTGTAAAATTTGTTCAAAGGGGACGTTGCAACTTTAACCTATCCATTTCCCTTTTCAAATTTTCTAACCTACCTGCCCGATTAAGGGACCTGACATTCCACGCTCCGATCCGTAGAACGCCAGTTTTCTTTCTCCTGATAACGACATCCTCTTGAGTAGTCCCCGCCCGGAGATCCGAATGGGGGACTATTTTACCTCCGGAATATTTTACCCAAGAGGACGCCATCATCATTTAATCATACAGTAAAGCTGCATGCCCTCGGGAAAAATTACGGCCGTAGTTTCCCCTTGCTTTCAGCCGTTCGCAGTACCAGCACAGCAACGCCGTTTTGGTTATTGTTACAAGGCCAGATCAGTCAATCATCCAGACTGTTGCCCTTGCAACTACTGAAAAGGCTGCTGCCCCTCTTCAGGAACCACACGTTTGTCTGGCCTCTCAACAGATACCCCTCCGTTGTGGTTGTACCTACGGTACGGCTATCTGTATCGCTGGGGCACGCAAGCCTCCCCACCAACGGCAAGGTCCATGGTTCATGGGGGGGCTCACAAGCGTCTCCTAACCAAACTGCGTGCCTATGGAATATCGTTTCAGTTGTGCGACTGGATTCGTTATTTCCTGTCAGAAAGGTCATAGTTTGTACTAATAACCGGAAAGTCATCGAATAAAACAAAAGTAATATCCGACATTCCACAAGGAAGAGTTATAGGCCCTCTATTGCCCCTGACCTATATTAGCGACATAGTAGACAATCTGAATAGCCATCTTAGATTATTTACCGCCTTGTAAAGTCATCAGATAACCAAAACGAATCGAAAAATGGTTTAGATAAGATATCTGTGTGGTGCGAAAAGTGGCAGTTGACGCTGAATAAAGAAAAGTGTGAAGTTATTAACATGAGTAGTAAAAAAAAAATCAGCTAAATTTCGATTACGCCATGAGTCACACAAATCTGAAGGCTGTTCAAAATGGTTCAAATGGTTCTGAGCACTATGGGACTTAACATCTGAGGTCATCAGTCCCCTAGAACGTAGAACTACTTAAAACTAACTAACCTAAGGACACCACAAACATCCATGCCCGAGGCAGGATTCGAACCTGCGACCGTAGCGGTCGCGCGATTCCAGACTGTAGCGCTTAGAACCGCTCGGCCACTCCGGTCGGCCTGAAGGCTGTAAATTCAACTAAGTACTTAGGGATTACAATTACAAATAACCTAAATTGGAACGATCACATAAATAATGTTGTGGGTAGAGCAAATCAAAGACTGCGATTCATTGGCAGAACACTGAAGAGACTCTTTACCCTACACTTGTCCGCTATAGTCTGGAGTATTGCTGTGCGGTAGGGGATCCGCATCAGATGGGACTGACGGATGACATACAGAAAGTTCAAAGCAGGGTGGCTAGTTTTGTATTAACGCGAAATAGGGGAGATGGTGCCACAGACATGATACGTGAATTGGAGTGGCAATCATTAAAACAGAGGCGTGTTTTGTTACGATGGCATCTTCTTATGAAATTTCAATCACCAGGTTTCTCCTGCGATTGCGAAAACATTCTGTTGGCACCCACCTACATAGGGATAAATGATCATCACGATAAAGTAAGAGAAATCAGGGCTCGCACTGAAAAATTTAAGTGATCGTTTTTCCCGCGTGCCGTTCGAGAGTGGAACGGTAGAGAAAAACTTAAGTCGGTTCACTGAATCCTCTGCCAGGCCCTTAATTGTGAATAGTAGAGTAATTACATAGATGTAGATGTAGAAAATGGGCTTATAACCCAAAACCTAGGTTGTGCAGCAACATTAATAATAAATTGTGAATTAAGGCTAAAAACTGTGTTTGTTTAGTTAATTTACAATGTTTCATCAAGAACCCACAGTTGATTCAATTAAAACAGTTATACGGTGTTATTTTTGCGAGTGTTGCAGAATTCTGAAAGTTGAATTTACAAGGAGAAAGAAAACGTTAACGACAATTGCAGGTCTATGGAGGTACTGCTAATAATATAACGTACCAATACACCGAGTCACATAAAACGAGTAATGTGACGTCGTAACAATGATAGTAATCAGTCTCACAGTTGTTCATGAAAACTACACTACTGATCGCCCACAAAGCGAAACTGGTATTAGTACAACGGATATCAAGTTGCGAGTGAAGTCTCCTATGTTTACCTCAATGACAATACATTTTGTGGTTCCATTGGTACTTCGTGTGTCTTTAAGAGCCAAATACATTACTACTTTATGCTGATAGGTTGTAGAATAGTAGAAAGCTAGTTCATCACATTGTGCGATATTTATATCTATGCAAATACTGAGATATATATTGAGAAAATGCATTTTACACATTTCTTGGCAAACTTAGCTGGTTCGACGCACTGTTGATGTGGACGTCCATGTTGCGTAATTTTAGTCGCATCTCTGTGGTACATATAAAAAAATGTTCAAATGGCTGTGGGCACTACGGGACAACATCTGAGGTCATCAGTCCCCTAGACTTAAGCGTAACTAACATAAGGACACCACACACATCCATGCCCGAGGCAGGATTCGAACCTGCGATCGTAGCAGCCGCGCGGTTCCGGACTGAACCGCCTAGATCCGCTCGTCCAGAACGGCCGGTGGTACATATACATCGAGGGCAATATTTTTTCTCGTTTATATGTTACAAGCCACGCTTTTCTTCCAGATAATACGTTTCCATTCCGCTGCTCTTCAAGCACCATATACCGCCACGTCGCCAGCCCGCCACAGTGCATTACTCCGATGCTGTTACAATAGGCAAAAATACAGTTACTTTATAGGCTTAATAAAATGTTTTACATATTTCAGTTGCTTTTCATTCCACATTTTGTTGTCTCTGTGTTTATCTTTGAGAGAATGTATCACAAAACTAATAATATCTGGAATTTCTGGTTTGCTCACACAGAATAATGACAACGTTTGTGCAGACAGTTTCGTACGCCACTAACAGATGACTTTACTTGTTACATTTACATAACTTCGGCGCACACGTCAAAATACTTCTCACTGAATTATTAAATACAATTAAGAAATAAACGACCGAGGCTTAACTGTGTAATTACAGTCTCCGCAGAAATATCAACATATTCCATCTCCGCACGAGTGTTAACTCTTCGCTACTATCACGAACTCGTTCAAATCCACGCCCGGCTATCCAGATTAGCTTTTCTGTGATTTCTCTAAATAGTTTCTGACGAATGCCGGGATGGTTCCTTCGAAACGGCACGGCCTATTTCCTTCCCCCTACTTTCGCAGTCTGGCCTTGAGCTTCGTCTGTAATAACATTATTGTCGACTGGACTTTAAATTGTAATCCTCCTTTTTCAAAATTTAAATTTCATGTAAATTTTTGCTAAACAGTTTGGGAAAGCTGCCATAGAGAAAAGAAAAGAAAGACAAATAGCACACAAAGATAACCAAGTAAAAGGAAACAAAATAAAAGAGACAAAAACAAAACACGGTCAACTACGATCCGCCTCCACGTGGCGGGACACGGGCAACGGCGGGATCGGATGCGGGAACTGCTGTGGAGGTTCAGCCACATCAGCGCCCATATACCGATCGCAGCGGCTAAGCAATTAGGTGGTGGGTAGCAAAATCAGGGCGGGAAGTGGAAAAAAAAAAGAAAAATCTTCCTACGATCGAATGCCTGTTATCGACAACAATAAGGCGAATCGCAATAGGAATCGTTAGAAGGAGGGGAACCACTTAAACAGGTCGTCGTGACAGTGTTGGTAATCGCTCCGCGATGCTGCACTGTTGTGTAGATGCAAAAAATAGTCCGTCAGACAGCTACGCCATTCTTTTTAAATGCCGAGTCCCGCAGTCTTTGCTGCGCGACTTTTCATTTCGCAACGACGCGGTCGCGCCGCTCTCAGTGGAGGGAAGTGAGAGCGTCAGTGGCAGAAGCGGCCCGTAACGACCAGCCCGGAGTCTCGCGGGTCGCATACACACACGCGGGTACTCGGACGGCGGCGAGGGCGGCGTCCCGTTACAAATGAATCGGCCACGCAGAGGCCGCCCCCTGCCTGCCGGGTCACCAAATAAGAGGGCATTAATTCCGTTAAAAAAAAAAAGAAAAAAGAGACAGCCGCGAGGTGGGGTCTCCGCAGCGCCCCCGACCGGTCGCTCGTTAATTCTTCACGGATCGCATCGCCCCGCTAATCCGGCAGTTAACAAGTCTATCTGGCGAGGGTGGCCGGGCCCGGCGCCATTGTGCTTTGATGTCCGCGCGCCCGCTGCTTGACGCCAATTAGTTGGCATATGTGACTCGCCCCCGTCCGGCGGGGGTGGCTCGGCCACGCACAGTGGCGATGCCACTTGACCAGAGCGCGTGACGTCACCGGATAATGGCCGGGGGTCGCCGTACCGCCGCCTGCGAGAAGGGCAGCCGGGCCGACGCGGCCTCTGTTCCGTCGAAAGGACGGACACGGGTCGCTTTGTTCCTCGCCGGTTCTGCTTTGTGCGGGGTGTAGCGCTCTCGTGTCCCGATTCTTTCAAGTTTCCCTCTTTTTTTTTTTTTTCTTCTCTCTCTTTCGGCCTGTAACATGTATTCCTTCGAAAGCGGATGTACTTGTCGAAAAAAAAACGCGCCTTTTGGTAGCGTTTTATTTACATACTAGCTGAGTACCCGGCGCTGCCCGGCTATGTTCTTATTCCAGCCTTGTATCAGTATATCTAATCCTTCTCTGTCCCGCTATCCATCTCCTCATTCACCATTTCTCTGTCCATCTCGTCCAACCCAACATCCACATCCACTCTTTGACCATCTCCCCCTGCCCCTCTCTACAACTCATACATCTACATTTAAATTCCGCGAGCCGCCCAACGGTGTGTGGCGGAGGGCACTTTACGTACCGCTGTGATTACCTCCCTTTCCTGTTCCAGTCGCGTATGGTTCGCGGGAAGAACGAAAGCCTTCGTGCGCTCTCGAGTCTCTCTAATTTTACATTCGTGATCTCCTCGGGAGGTATAAGTAGGGGCAATCAATATATTTCGATACCTCGCACCCTCTCGAAACCTGAACAGCAAGCTACACCGCGATGCAGAGCGCCTCTCTTGCAGAGTCTGCCAGTTGAGTTTGCTAAACATCTCCGTAACGCTATCACGCTTACCAAATAACCCTGTGACGAAACGCGCCGCTCTTCTTTGGATCTCCTCTATCTCCTCTGTCAACCCGACCTGGTACGGATCCCACACTGATGAGAAGTACTCAAGTATAGGTTGAACGAATGTTTTGTAAGCCACCTCCTTTGTGGATGGACTACATTTTCTAAGGACTCTCCCAATGAATCTCAGCCTGGAACCCGCCTTACCAACAATTAATTTTATATGACCATTCCACTTCAAATCGTTCCGTACACATACTCCCAGATATTTTACAGGAGTAACTGCTACCAGTGTTTGTTCCGCTATCATATAATCATATAATAAAGGATCCTTCTTCTCGCCTTTCTCTCTGTCAATCTGCTCCTAGTCCCTCTGTCTGTCTGCTCCTTCCAACTCTGTCCATCTCCTGTTCCCCCTCTCTTTTTCCATCACCTCCTCCACCCTCATCTCCTCCTCCCCTATCTCTGTCAATAACCTCTGCTTTTCTTATCTCCTCCTCTTACCTTGTTCTGTTCAGTTCCTCCTCCCTCCTTACTCTGTTAATCTCCTCCACCCCCATTTCTCTGTCTATCTGTTCCTCTGCCTTTCTCTTTCCATCTTTTCCTCTTTTCTTTCTTTGTCCATTCTCTCCTCACCTCTTTCTCTGTCCGTTTTCCCTCTACCTGTCTTTGTCCATCCCTTCTTCCCCTGTATCTGTGCCCATCTCCTCCTTACCCTCTCTCTTCCTATCTCCTCGTCCCCCCTTCTCTCTCCATGTTATCACACTCATTCGAAAAAGGACCAGTTGTTCTTTCCCCCATATTATTTCTTTTTAGACTAATATGTGTGCCAAATGTGATTGAAATCTTTCTAAGGGTTGAGGATGAGATTTTTACCCATGGCTTTGCCTGTGTACACCACACGTGAAATATACTGCACATTGAGACGCATGGTTAAGTCCGCAGGACAGAACAGGTAGTTGGAATTATGGAAAGGGCCCAAAACTGAGCGTCTCTCAGTTACACTTGAACACATATAACTTTATTTAGCTGCCCAAACATTACAGCGCAAATTTCCGACCTTAACTATCGACTGAATATGTCATACAATCTTATGGCTTAAGCCGCCACACACTTTGATATCAAGAGCTCGCTGAACGTTTCTGAAACTTTTTCCAGATCTTGAAACACTTTCAAGATTTTCGCCTTTAATAATAGAAGATTACTAAATTTTCTTATTGCATTTTCAATGAGAGTGTTCCCTTTATATGTGCTGGAGTCTTTTTCTGAAGCTACAAGAAATAGGTTTTTCCAAATGTGAAAACTGTTCGAAAGTACAATATGATCATTTACCAAGGAACAAATATTCTTTTCAAACTTAAAAGTGTTGCAGTCGACAAAATCTTCTCAATATTGTATTTAATAGTCTATCTGTTACATTATTGCTGTAATACAGACCCATAACGAGTAAGTCAAATGGAATTAAAAAACCAGTTATAGGCTATAAAACAATTTGAAACAGAAGACACGGTTAACCAACACAAATTTTCCAACACAGGCTAATTGTTAAGATATCGAAGAAACTTAGTTCCAAATCTCACGTGCTCCGTAGAAGAAGGCATTCCGTTTCGAGGTACAAGATGGTACACAACCGAATAGGTACGCCTAACTGTCCACAGGTTGTTTACCTGATTTAAAAAAAATACTCACCGCAAAACTCTGTAACTGAAGTAATATCAGTTTCCTCCAAACAGCCCTAGTGCATTATACATTTACAAATGCTCCGCAAAACACGAGCTCCTGTTTCCTAACTAAATAGGCAGTAGAAAATGCCGAAAAGTGCTTGTGACGGTTTCTCGTGCATAGTTCTTCATGAGACTCTGCATTCAGTCACTAGATTAAAACATCGACCAGGAAACATCGATTATTCCGTGGTACCATTATAGATAGCTGCATCATCTGGGAAAATCATCGAGTAATGTTAATATTGTCTACAGATCATTAATATACAACACCAATAGCAAGCGTCCAAAGAAACTTCCGTGGATCACAACTGAAATCACTTCTACATTTGTTGAAAACTCCCCATCCGTGACGACATGCCGCTTCATCCCTACAAAAAATTTCTCAATCCAGTCAGAGATTTCACTTGATACCCCATACAGTCGTGTTTGGATAATAAACGTACGTTTGGTACTCAGTCAAATGGTCTTCGAAAGTGAAGGAATACTGCGTCTACCTCATTGTTATGTCTTTCAGGATGTTGAACAGTTCTAACGTACCATTTCGTGGTCGTGAATTTCGACCATTACTTTTCCAGATTTACTAAAAGACTGTTGTCTTTTTAGTGACTGAGCAAAATGCATCTTATATCAATTTGTGGAGAAAAATTTGAAATTTGTGGTAAGGTCTTACGGGATCTAACTGCTGAGGTCATCGGTCGCTAAGCTTACGCACTACTTAATCTAACTTAAACTAAATTACGCTGACAACACACACCCTTGCCCGAGGGAGGACTCGAACCTCCGACAGGGGGAGCCGCGCGGACCGTGACAAGGTGCTCAATTATTATACCTAAGTCGCTGGCTGGGAGGTAGTGTTTTAGTGAATGAGACAGAAATTTAATGTTGTTGTTGTTGTGGTCTTCAGTCCTGAGACTGGTTTGATGCAGCTCTCCATGCTACTCTATCCTGTGCAAGCTTCTTCATCTCCCAGTACCTACTGCAACCTACATCCTTCTGAATCTGCTTAGTGTAGTGATCTCTTGGTCTCCCTCTACGATTTTTACCCTCCACGCTGCCCTCCAATGCTAAATTTGTGATCCCTTGATGCCTCAAAACATGTCCTACCAACCGATCCCTTCTTCTAGTCAAGTTGTGCCACAAACTTCTCTTCTCCCCAATCCTATTCAATACCTCCTCATTAGTTACGTGATCTACCCACCTTATCTTCAGCATTCTTCTGTAGCACCACATTTCGAAAGCTTCTATTCTCTTCTTGTCCAAACTATTTACCGTCCATGTTTCACTTTCATACATGGCTACACTCCATACAAATACTTTCAGAAACGACTTCCTGACACTTAAATCTATACTCGATGTTAACAGATTTCTCTTCTTCAGAAACGATTTCCTTGCCATTGCCAGTCTACATTTTATATCCTCTCTACTTCGACCATCATCAGTTATTTTGCTCCCCAAATAGCAAAACTCCTTTACTACTTTAAGTGTGTCATTTCCTAATCTAATCCCCTCAGCATCACCCGATTTAATTTGACTACATTCCATTATCCTCGTTTTGCTTTTGTTGATGTTCATCTTATATCATCCTTTCAAGACACTGTCCATTCCGTTCAACTGCTCTTCCAAGTCCTTTGCTGTCTCTGACAGAATTACAATGTCATCGGCGAACCTAAAATTTTTTATTTCTTCTCCATGGATTTTAATACCTACTCCGAATTTTTCTTTTGTTTCCTTTACTGCTTGCTCAATATACAGATTGAATAACATCGGGGAGAGGCTACAACCCTGTCTTACTCCTTTCCCAACCACTGCTTCCCTTTGATGCCCCTCGACTCTTATAACTGCCATCTGGTTTCTGTACAAATTGTAAATAGCTTTTCGCTCCCTGTATTTTACCCCTGCCACCTTCAGAATTTGAAAGAGAGTATTCCAGTTAACGTTGTCAAAAGCTTTCTCTAATTCTAATAGAAAACAATAAATTACATTTGCTTACGTGGAAATTTGAGTATGTACTTCCTGCGTGACTTTATACCCGTATTGATACTGAAATGTATTCCTGTTTCGTTGTGTGGATATTATCGGCGGTAGTTGTAGGTACTGTTAGAGTTGTACATATTCCAACTCATTACTCGGATCTTAGAATCTTTCTGAAAATAGGTGGATTGCTACAGGGCTTTAATAATTGACATTGGATTGTTGAGAAGGTTAACCCTGTCTCGTGAGCCAAAGCGAGGCTAGTGACCGTTATTTATACTGCTTTGTACACGTGTAGCAATGTCGGAAATTAACCCGGGTCCACCAATGAACGTTTCCAATCAAACCTGCGGAGCAGGAAGTGCGCAGTTTGTGTCGCGCCGCACATCGCCAGAGTCCCCCGCGACCGCAAGTGTTCAAATGGTTCTGAGCACTATGCGACTCAACCGCTGAGGTCATAAGTCCCCTAGAACTTAGAACTACTTAAACCTAACTAACCTAAGGACATCACACACATCCATGCCCGAGGCAGGATTCGAACCTGCGACCGTAGCGATCGCGCGGCTCCAGACTGTAGCGCCCAGAACCGCTCGGCCACTTCGGCCGGCCGACCGCAAGTGTGATTTAGCGTGAAGCTACAGAAGTTCCGGGAAGTGACGAATGAACGTTTCAGAAGTTCTACGTGCAGTAGACGGAACACATGTGGACGCAGCAAACGGCATGGCTATTTGTGTCATAGTTCCTTAGAAATAAATTTCCGTAATCAGGGAAAGACTTTATGCTCATCCCGTGCTACCTTTGCCACACTAAATCCAGCTACTTCAACATATTCAAGTATTTATTCAAGTTCCTATAGTAGCACCCTGTATAATACAAGCTTTACTGATGCTGGGTGCCATCTGTTAACCTAATGACGAGATGTTCCGTGTCTCGCATTCGCAAGACCGCAAGGCAAAAACTCGACAGCAGAAGTCAGGCAGGTTGAGGCGCCAGCTTTAGCGGCAGAGAGAAGCCCTTGCGGCTGGGGAAACGTGAATGGGAAGATTGCAGTGACACACAAAGGAGCGGAGGGAACCGGCCGCTGACACGCGGTGTTTATGGCGACCGTCCCAGGAGCCGGTGCGGCGGCCATGGCGGCGGAATGCGGGCAGCGGCAGCCAGGCGCCGCCCCCAGGCGCGCAAAAACCCGCCTTCCCGCCCATTAAAATGTTTTCGGCTATCGACAAATTACAAGTGCCGGCTGCAGCCGTGCAGAAATGCGGTCACCCCCGATCCGGCCGCCATATGGCGGGGGCGCAACTAACGGGAACAGCCGCTCTCCTTCTCTCCGCATCCTCTGCTTTTTCCGTCCAGTGGCGTTTGTTTCGTATTCTCTTTTTAAACTGCTTTAAACAACATAGCACTGTATAATGCTGAGGCCTCCCGTTATGTCAAGGAGTAGGCGATTCGCCTGTTCCGGTCACAGCGTCAGGTGTCAACATTTGATTCGCCATCGAAAGTAAACAGGAACAATATGGAAGGACATTTCTGTCCAAGGTCCATTTTTCACAGTAAAAGGTGTTGCGTGTCGTACACAGCAGTCTAGAATTCCGGCACACTTTCCCAGTGTCATTTGCAGAAGTTAGAATTTACGCATAATCAGTTGCTTGTTCAACATGAAATATATAAAAACGTCCCTTGTCAATTTTCATACACCCATACCTCAGTAGTCGTACCAAGCTATGTGGCACAACGGCAATACAGAGGACTTGGCGATTCAAATCTTCGTCGTATGCCGACATTCAGCTTAGCGACACCGTTCGTGCAATTCGAGAGGATTAGGGTGTGTACTGGTCTCGAGTATCATTCTCTCCCGTCTCTTTCGCCACCAGCAACAAAATGAAACCGACTTGGCACCCAACACGCGCCCATCATTCACCTGAGCTAAGGCCAAACTGAAGGCGCAACACTCCCGCTGCACAAAGGAAATGTGTCACATGAATACGAATTAATCAATACTCTATAGTTTGGACGATTGAAACACAATGAATACAATGTATTCGCCATTGAGAATATGGGCAATCATCAGCTGCACCGTGAAATGGCGACAATGAATATTTGTGCCGGATCGGGGCTCAAACACGGATTTATCGCTGATGACGAGCGGTCTCCTTACCATTCGACTATCCGTGCACGACTCACGGCCACAGCCAAACTTCTAGATGTCGTCAAGCATGCATCTACAGGCTGTACTTGCACATACATACCCGGGTATATTCCCGTACAGGCGAGATATTTTACTTGAAAGTCGCTTGCCCGCGGTCGGCTGACAAATACGATATTGCAGTGGCTTTATTCTGAATTACCGTACGAAGTTCTTTTGGATATGCAGCTAGGCATTTTACTTGAAAGTCGCTTGCACAGTGTCGGGGTATAAATATGATACTGCAGTGCCTTCATTCTGAATTACGGTACAAAGTTCTTTTGGACATGCACCAGCTTAAGATGATGGTTGCACATATTAGCAACTGCGAATACATGTAATGTATTTTGTAACGGCTGTAGTCGCAACCGTTCCTGTTCCTTTCAACATGTGTGTCCAAAGGAACTTTGCATCGTAATTCAGAATAACACAGGCGCCACAATATCGTATTGAAACACAAGGAGACACCTCAGCCAGCAACACGGTTTAAAATTTATTTGCATTCCAACCAACAACGTTATAAGAAATGTATTTTAATTCTCAGACGTAGACCTCCCCGCTTAAGAAAAAATCAGCGGTCTCACGTCTGTGTAATATCTTGGTTATAACACATTTCCTTAGCGAACTGATTACAATCTGATGAAGGACAATCAAAACAGTTTTTCAACACGCACAGCTTCATATTTCACAACAATACGGCCATCTGGTATTACATAACAAAATTAGTAGTATAGGGTATGTAATTGCGAGGTGTGAAGATAAATAAATTAACTAGAAGGGTTGCCTGCCATCTCTTTTAGTCGAACTGAAAACAAAATATTTATTGTCATAGTGTCGAGAAATGATTCTTTGAAGTAATGCTAAACACATTTCGTAAAAATAAAAATTTCACTGCAATAGCAAAAACGATGTAATTAAGATATTATTCGTAAAAATGTGAGTGTGGATTCGAGGCTACACGTATGTCCAAGTGAGGGCTCTAGGAAAACCGCTCCAATGACTATTCGCATCCAATGTTCAGGAGATTATTGGACAAAATAAAAGTGCGTGAATAGTGTGTAGAGCGAAAGGGCAGCATGTGGCTGAAGAGATTCCGGGAATTCAACTTCTGCAGTTATGTAACCTCATTATGCTTCGCCTTTCAGTTTGTGGAGATGCAGTGCACGTATATTTTCTTCATCCTTCGCGTCCAGCGTTTCCAGTCAGTAAAAGTTGGAAAGTTTAGCGAAGTAATTCTGGTTCTCCAGTTGCTTTCGTTGTGATGTTTTCGAATTGTCGGTGAAGCAGGCTATTTCAGTTTCGATTACACAAAATATTCAAGTCTTCATTACCCCTACACATCACTTCGTGGATGTTTGTTCCGAAGTACAAATCATAAGTGTCTTTTCTGTTTTTGGCTTCAACGTATGAGGGGAGTGGGAGTTAACTGCCTCCTTGCAAGTCCTCGACGCGCAGTGTGTGGACTTAGTCGCCACTAAGCACCCAACACCGCCCTCCGGACAGAAGCAAGAAAAACAATTGACGCACTATAGTTGCCAGCGGATACTGTCTCATTGAAAGAAAACAGACCAGCAATTATTTCTTCCCATAGTGAACAAAATATTTCGCCTGATGCAAAACCTAACTCTTTTCAGTAACTATCGAAGCTTATTCAGGTAGTTTTGTTTCGTTAGCAGTGGATATTTCCATTAAATAGTTGCCTCGTGATTGCACACGCATCAATAACAAGTAATGTAACTATGGGTATGTTGCAATGATTGTAATAAACTATGATACAGTGGGAATTATCTGTAGTTTACTTTCTTGATAACGCGAGTTTGCAGTGCAACGCAACAGCGCTTGTTAAGTTTTTCGCTGACTGATAGTTATTGAAACTCCCGAACAATCTCTATGTTGGCAGAGAATAGGTGTCAACACACTCATCTGCATACCTCAGAATGGGCATTGTGTGAAATTTACGGAGAACAATGAAATGAAATGATCGTATGTCATTTATTGGCCGGGATATCCCCTTCGGGGTTCGGCAGCCGTATTGCAAGTCTTTTTAGTTGACGCCACTTCGGCGACTTGCGTGTCACTGATGACGAAAATGATGATGGACACACAACATCCAGTTCCCTGCCGGGAATCGAACCCAGGCGGTAACGCTAGAGGTACTCAAGGTGAAACAGCGATGCCCACAGGTGTTGGACAGCAATACACAAAAAAAAAACCTTTTTTTTTTGGTCATCAGTCTACTGACTGGTTTGATGCGGCCCGCCACGAATTCCTTTCCTGTGCTAAGCTCTTCATCTCAGAGTAGCACTTGCAACCTACGTCCTCAATTATTTGCTTGACGTATTCCATTCTCTGTCTTCCTCTACAGTTTTTGCCCTCTACAGCTCCCTCTAGTACCATGGAAATCATTCCCTCATGTCTTAGCAGATGTCCTATCAACCTGTCCCTTCTCCTTATGTTTTCCACATATTCCCCTCCTCTCCGATTCTGCGTAGAACCTCCTCATTCCTTACCTTACCAGTCCACCTAATTTTCAACATTCGTCTATAGCACCACATCTCAAATGCTTCGATTCTCTTCTGTTCCGGTTTTCCCACAGTCCATGTTTCACTACCATACAATGCTGTACTCCAGACGTGCATCCTCAGAAATTTCTTCCTCAAATTAAGGCCGGTATTTGATATTAGTAGACGTCTCTTCGCCAGAAATGCCTTTTTTGCCATAGCTTTTGATGTCCACCTTGCTCCGTCCGTCATTGGTTATTTTACTGCCTAGGTAGCAGAATTCCTTAACTTCATTGGCTTCGTGACCATCAATCCTGATGTTAAGTTTCTCGCTGTTCTCATTTCTACTACTTCTCATTACCTTCGTCTTTCTCCGATTTACTCTCAAACAATACTGTGTACTCATTAGACTGTTCATTCCGTTCAGCAGATCATTTAATTCTTCTTCACTTTCACTCAGGATAGCAATGTCATCAGCGAATCGTATCATTGATATCCTTTCACCTTGTATTTTAATTCCATTCCTGAACCTTTCTTTTATTTCCATCATTGCTTCCTCGATGTACAGATTGAAGAGTAGGGGCGAAAGGCTACAGCCTTGTCTTACACCCTTCTTAATACGAGCACTTCGTTCTTGATCGTCCACTCTTATTATTCCCTCTTGGTTGTTGTACATATTGTATATGACCCGTCTCTCCCTATGGCTTAGCCCTACTTTTTACTAGTATGCCTATATTATATGATAAACAGGAAACAACGGAATTCTGAGGGATAGCATTTCTTCCTATATTACCCTCACTACAAAAACCTGGTCTCCATGACAAATTTAAAAAGTAAAAATAAGTCCGTTAAATTTTATTGCTTTTGAAATGTGTGCTTTCAGCTTTTGTTCCTATAAAACTAAAAAACTGTTTAATCGCTGCAAATATTTTTGGAGACAACCGTATTTTCGTTTGCCTATTTGTGAAACTATAATCAATTAAACATGTTTTCCTCAGACCGTTGTCAGCAGCTGATATATGTTTCACGGCACCCATGAGACTTGGTTGCAGTAGAACAATTTCTTAATTTGCTACCGGTTTTGGTGAACGACCATCAACTGTCACGAAATACTGGCTACTGCAAAATGACTGTCGTTGACCGAAACCGGTAGCAAATTAATAAACTGTTCTAATGAAGCCAAGTGTCATGAGTTTGTTGAAATATAACCTTTCATCTGGAAGATTTCAATCCATGTTGATAGAGTTCTACACTGTGGGATGCATGGCGCCTGGTAGCGTTTCGGAGACGTGATGCTGTAGGAAATGTGTAAGTCTATAAGTGAAGCGGAGACGAATATAACGACACAGGCTACAAATGGGGAAACCACTGGAAAAGCGATTTTGAGAAAGGGCAGATTGTTATGGCCTGGTCTCTGAGAACGAGCATCTCGGAAACAGCAAATGTGGTAGTCGGTTCGCGTGCTAGTGTCGTGGCGTTAGACGTCCAGACCTTATAACAGAACGTGGAGATCGGAGGGTTGCCCGCTCCGGAAACTGTGATAGGCGGTAGATGTGACGCTGGAGTGAAATACTGGGACAGGCACGTGGGTTACATGGCACACCGTGAGGCGCATGTTGTTGACGGGGGTTACGCTGTCGACCAACCGTGCACTGGGAGAGTGATGATAATACCAAGTTGGCACCAAGGTCTACGGCATTTCTGCCTTACACACGAAGGATCTCCTACAAGACAGGTCGAACTTTGCGGAAACGTGACGTGAAATTTGTGGCATGTGATACTAGTATTTTGGTGAGGACATCAGAACCGTAGAGAACCTGTGTACTGATCATAAGCGTCACGTACGCTTACGAGAGCCGAGAAAATCTGCTGCTGCATAACACTGTCTTCGCGCCAGTCATCCTGTGGAATATAACAACAAAGAGATTCTGGCATGTACTTCCAGCTGTAGGGATAGTCTTGTTAAGGAAGCAGTTGAAACTAAAATAGGATGTAACCTTGAAATTGGAGATGGAGGTTTTTGCTTGACTTTTACGCCCAGTCCTGCAGTCTCCCTTGTCAAAAATCACAAGGACAGAGTTGACGCAGCCCACCCGTTCTTTTGTAGTTTTCAATATGTAAGTAGGCTGTTTCTGTTTTCTTATTGGCAACGTTACGTAGCGCTCTGTACGAAAATCACTGGCTGCGCTGTGTGCAGTCTGTGGCTAGTTTGCATTGTTGTCTGCCATTGTAGTGTTGGGCAGCGGCAGCTGGATGTTAACAGCGCGTAGCGTTGCGCAGTTGGAGGTGAGCCACCAGCAGTGGTGGATGTGGGGAGAGACATGGCGGAGTTTTGAAATTTTTAAAATTGGATGTCATGAACTGCTATGTATATTATGAGTTTTCAACATTATTAAGGTAAATACATTGTTTGTTCTCTATTAAAATCTTTCATTTGCTAACGATGCCTATCAGTAGTTAGTGCCTTCAGTAGTTTGAATCTTTTATTTAGCTGGCAGTAGTGGCGCTCGCTGTATTGCAGTAGCTTGAGTAGCGAAGATTTTTTGTGAGGTAAGTGATTTATGAAAGGTATAGGTTAATGTTAGTCAGGGCCATTTTTTTGTAGGGATTTTTGAAAGTCAGATTGCGTTGCGCTAACAAAAATATTGTGTGTCAGGATAAGCACAGTCTCGTGCATAATATTTCAAAAGGGGGCGTTTCATATGGCGACCCTGCCAGGATACCTCACTGGAATCTTCTGATTTTTTGTTGTAGTTTGTGTAATTAGTGTAGCTTTTGTTTATTACTAGCGCATAATTATAGAGAGAATTTCCTTTGTAGTTGTAGTTTTTCATTGTTGTACAGTAAAACAGTTGTGGCATGCATGTAGATTTGCAGAAAGTATTTCGCAGCTGCGCTTGCAATTAACTAGATATTATTTTCAGTGCTATTTTAATGTGTTCCCTATTTTTGCTCTTCAAATTGTGTTTTTCTGTGTTGTCGTGTGAAATATTGTGACAATAATGGCGTGTGAAAAACGTAACACTAGGCTCCAAAGTAAATTGAGAAATGACAGCGAAGACGAAAGCAGTGTGTTAGCGCCACCGTGTAATGAATTAACTAATATTCAAAGTAGTAATTTGGTAATTGTGCATAGGGAAATGGAGCGGGTGGCAAATAATGGTGTAGACAGTGAAACAGGTAGTGAACAAGGAAGCATTATCGATCGATCGATCGGCAACAGCTCGCCTCAGGAATCCGAAATGACAGAACACGATATTGCAAATACTGTTGACTTAGGTTTTGGGTCCTCACCGTTTTCTCAAATGAGTCAAGACACATTTTCTGCTTGTCAAAATGTGAATGTTGCCGGTGAAAATGCACTGCCAAAAAGCATAGAGAAACAGCCTACTTACAACTATCGATAACTTCTGTCGTCGGTCATCTCTGGTTGTGTAGTGGCGCTAGTGTTTACAGTGCCTGTGTGTGTTTAGTTACTATCTTTCCAGAATTTCTCTGCAGACAGGATACATTCACTTGCACGGCGCTTACTTGCTTCAGTTTTATTTTGAAAATGGCAGGTTTGTCACCTGGCGAAATATCGGCGATCGTCGACGTCGTCACCCAGCTGTATTTGGACATGGCGTCGTAATGTTTCGGATCCTCAGTGTACCACAAAGTTGAACATAATATTCAAAGTGTTTCTATTGTTGCTTGGATTCTTCAGTCCAAATTTAGACGGTACGGAAGAGGGAGACAGCCGTAGCAAGGTCACGCTGCTTCGTAGACGCTACCAGATCCTCGTAAAAATAAACATAAAGGGAACGCTGAATTTTAGAATAGAAGTGAGGGCGACAGTTCCGTTGTAAGTTTTGCGCGGGCCATATGAATGCTGCCACATTCTTCAAACAATTCCTAGTTATTGCGATTTTCGCCACCCATTCACTTGTTTCCAAATTAACTTCGGGCAAATTCTGGATCGATTCCCTCGAATACGCCACAATGAATCTCCAATAATTTGCAGTTTTCACTTGTGTTCCGTCTGTAATTATCTTGATGTCATCGAAATGTTAAACTCAAATATTCCTTCCTTTCTTTCTACACCCACCAGACAATTAGCTGATTTTCTTCCTCATATAATATGTTAAATAGCAAAACTGAGGGCATGATAGGAATGCGGATTGCTACAGATCTAACGGCAGATGTCCAGATACTGAGGTATTACTTTAGTTCCTTTGGCTGATTTTATTCAAATTTAAACGAAAAGTCCTTATATGACGTTTACGTATTCTTTGTCGTCTTGCGGCGAATATTTGGTGAACTTTAGCGTTAGACACAAGGGACCCGACGGATGTCACGTAAGAGAATTACATCAAAACCGGTACTCGCTAGCTGTCTTGTGCGTCCTTGTAAATCGTTTGCCTCAATACTCCTATCGGACTTTTTGTTCGCCTACCGCCTCCCTAGTCTACAGTCAACAGAACTGAGAAGACGAAGAACAAACAATGGAATATTCGTCAGTAACTATCGGCCACTTCCACTAAACAATAAACTGATGCTATTACTGATCCGCTCAGGTATTGGTTCCTTATTTTTATGAGAACTAATACTTAAACTGTGTCAATGTTCAACTTTATGCTCACTTTTTAATGTCACACATGGTGTGGTTACCTCAAACATTTAATCGTCCATCGCTGTATGTGTCATCTGAAGTATCTACACGTGCTTCACATAAATGGGGACACGGGGCTCCCATCTGTTTTGTTAACAATACTACAGGAACGGTTCTTCTCACTAAAATCATTCATTCCTCACTTATTTTGAAAACAAGTCTTTAAGTTGTAACGCAGTGAGATATAGAGCAGCAAAGGGTTTAGGAAGATGTATGCTGCTTGCACTCGCAGTTGTGCCAGTCATTCGTTTGAATAGTTTGTGCCGAAGCTTTTCCGGCTGACTGGGAAGTCTACATTTGGGCATGGCAAGTCTGCCGTTTGCGTCTAATTACACTTTCTCTGCAAGTATGCCTTCGCTCTGCCGCCAGAGATTCCTCGACGTACGCTCTGAAACACACTAGTTCGTGAAAAAAAAATTAAAAAAAAAGTGCTTCCGTGTGTACGTCACTCTGGCTCAAGAAGTTTTACAGTACGGCCACTTAACGTTGCCACGAGCTGACTTCGTGTAACTGCTCGTCTCGAAGTTAAAAGTTTGTGAAATATTTCAGTGTTTGAAAACGGTCAGCAAATTAGCGTTTCATGGTCAATATCAAACAGGTCTTTCGTGTTACTACAAGTACGTCTGAAAGTAGCATTTTTAGAATCTTTTATAATCTTGAGAACGAATTACGAGTCGAAATTTCTAAAGCCAGTTTTTCGTGAAAAATGTAAATGCTGTTACGAACTTCAGTTTGACGCCCAGAAAGCGACTCTATGGTCAAGATTTATTTCATTAACAGTTTCTCTTTTCCCCACGTTTTCCTGTACGTCTTAGAAGTTATCGCAGTAATATCGATACCCGCTGCTGGCTCGGCAGTCGAAGGAGCACTACGAATAATTATCAAAGCAATGCATAAATTAGGATCGCCGATGGAAAACCTTACTCTTTTCATAGCCAATCTCAAACCAGTATCGTAACAAAATGTAGACCGATATTAGATGACGGATGAGAAGACTCCATTTAACATTAAATCGTAAAAAGTCGTTAAATTACTGCTTTCAAATTAGTTTTTAAACGCTTCAGTGTACAAGCAGTTTTCATTTAAGAAATGTATTTTTATACTTAAAAAATACAAAATTACAAAATCGTGTACTGGATAACCGGGAAAAGATAAGCTATGAGTTATACAGTTCTTCAGCAAGACTAAAAATTAATTCTTCGAGGTATGTACCGTCTATGCAACCAGTAGAAGGCAGTTTGTTTATTGCCATACGCGTTTCGCTTCATTTGTTTGGGAAGCATCATCAGGGGCCTCTAATGCATATTTCCTTTTATACATACAATAATCGTATTATGTGACCGATATAATAGTCTATGCTGCTATATTACATTTTGTTGTGTCTTTCTCTTATTTCTGGTTAAAATCAATTTTTGAAGCACAAAGTTCGTAATATGAACTTATCGTTAGGTGTTACTTACGATTTCCAACGCTGTTGACTCAGGTGAGCGGTCCTGTAGACGTATTCCTTAGTTCCCATACTGCAGCTGGCCGATTTCTGGCGTTCTTTCACCCACACTTGTCACATCGCATATATCACTTGCACTTTCAATTTTGCAACTGTCTTCAGTTGTTTGCATGGACGGTACATACCTCCAATAATTTAAAGCAACTAAGGGAAGAAGGAAAACAGAAAATATGACGATCTACGACTTAAGTTCAATGACAAAAACAGAAAAAAATATACGTTGGTTTAAGCAGACTTGGAGGTGACCGTATCTTCACCGAAAACGTAGGAAATGTGTCTGACTAACTGTTTAACAGTCGAGAGGGATTTAGAATAGATTCTCAGGTTCACAGCTCGCGCCGGCAGCCGCCATTGCAGCCACCGACACAAGGTAAACACGCACCCTCACGGTGAGCCAGCAAGTGATATTCAATTGACACTCAGAACTGCGGTCGTATCCGTCTCTCCTATTTTTTCGTACATACAGTCATGATCTGTAGTTCAACATATCCGTGATTGTCGGGCTTAAATGAATCAGAAATGCGAGATATCCGATGTAACGGAAAGGGTTTATCAGCTACAGTAGAGTGCTTTATACTCTTATGTTATGGAATTGTTTTTACTCTGTAAAAAAAGTGCATTTCTCTTTTATTGTTCTTTACTGACCCGTATTCAGTTTTGGGTACTTTAATTGTGCATTTTGGTATAATAGATATCTCTGGTCCCAGTTGTATTTAATTTGTTTATATTTTTATCGACCCCAGACTGGTCATCAACCATCTTACCATTAAAGAACCTTATAATAATTAGGAATTTCGCTTTACAGTCGTGAACACCGAATAGCTATATTTTATCATAATGTATTTTGCTAATGTTGCTATGTCGCGAAGTCATACTTAGAGTAAAAATAAACCTTAATAACGAAAATCTAAGATTTTCAATTTTTGCTTACATACGAGGTGCGGCTAGAAAAAAACCGGACTGATGCTGGAAAAAACATTTATTTACAATTATTTACAATTTCATGTTATCTCCTTCAATGTACTCTCCTCCTCGGTGTCTACACCGCTCCATACGAATTTTCCACTGTTCATAGCAATGCTACAGATCATTTTCGGTAAGTCCATACATTACTTCCGTCGCTTTTTCTTTTACTGCTTCAACAGTCTCAAATCTAGTTCCTTTCAAAGCTGACTTGACTTTAGGGAAAAGAAAAAAGTCACAGGGGGCCAAATCAGGTGAGTAGGGTGGATGATCTAAGATGGGAATGTTGTGTTTTGCCAAAAACGTCTTCACTGACAACGCACTGTGAGCTGGGGCATTGTCTTGGTGAAGGATCCATGACTTTTTTCTCCACAAATCGTTCCGTTTTCTCCGTACTCGCTCACGTAGAGTAGCGAGGACGCTAATGTAGTAATGCTGATTCACTGTTTGTCCCTCTGGTACCCAATCAATGTGCACAATCCCTTTGATGTAAAAAAAAAAACAATCATCACTGCCTTGAATTTCGATTTTGACATTCGTGCTTTTTTTTTTTTGTCGTGGAGAACCAGGAGTTTTCCAATGCATCGATTGGCGTTTAGTTTCGGGATCGTAAGTAAAAAACCACAATTCATCGCAAGTAATAACATTTTGTAAGAAGGTGGGATCACTTTCAATGTTTTCCAGGATGTCAGAACAAATCATTCTTCGGCGTTCCTTCTGTTCAATTGTGAGACACTTTGGAACCATTTTTGAACACACTTTGTTCATGTTGAAACTTTCATGAAGAATCTGCCTAACACTTTCCTTGTCAACTCCTGTTAACTCAGACACTGCTCTGATTGTTAAACGGCGATCTTGTCGAACAAGTTTACCGATTTTTTCAATGTTTGCATCAGTTTTTGCTGACAATGGTCTGCCAGTGCGAGTGTCATCACTGGTGTCTTCGCGGCCATCTTTAAATCGTTTAAACCACTTAAACACTTGTGTTCGCGATAAACAATCATCGCCGTACACTTGTTGTAACATTACAAACGTTTCACTTGCAGATTTTCCTAGTTGGAAACAAAATTTGATGTTAACATGCTGTTCTTTCTGTACACTCAACATTTGCCGACGCACAGACAAAACGTCAACTACTTAAAACAGACGCCACGGGCAGACTGAGTGCAGGAAGCAGATGAAACTCGAGCAGTAGGCGGAGCGAGAGTCACGTGACAGGCCACGCGACTTTCAGCCTTATTGCATTCGTTTTATTGTTTCACCAGTACTAGTCCGGTTTTTTTCTAGCCACACCTCGTATAGTTACACTTGAACCCGTACACTAGTTTCTGTTAGCGATAACGTTTGCTTTAGAGGGAGTGTAGTGGAACAGACATTGAGATCATTGTCTGATTACGTAACTGTCTGCACTGCTGCACTCTTCTGAACTCATCACGTGTGAGATGGTATCTTCCTACCTTGAAGGCCGTAGGTTCAACACCAAACTGCGAAAACACTCACAGAGCATCCGTGTGCAACTGTGGTAGGAAGGTAGATCAGAACCAGTCTCACACATGTTAGAGAAGTTGCTACAAGTTACAACTGACAATTCTTTCTTTTAATTATTTTGTGTATCACTCTCCAAGTTCTATATCTCTGTATGTAGCCCAATCAAGAAGCTGTGAGGACGGGGCGTAGGTCGTGCTTGGGTAGCTCAGTTGCTGCCGGCACGGTAGCTCAGCGTGTTCGGTCAGAGGGTTAGCTGTCCTCTGTAATAAAAAAAACTGAGTTAATAGATCAACAACGAACTTAAAAGGGTGTCTTACGACGTCCGCCCCGATCAGATGCAACGAACAAAAAAAAAAAAAAAGAAATAAAAATGTTGGTAGAGCATTTGCCCGCGAAAGGCAAAGGTCCCGAGTTCGATTCTCGGTCTGGCACACAGTTTTAATCTGCCAAGAAGTTTCATATCAGCGCACACTCCGCTGTAGGGTGAAAATTTCATTTCAGGAACTAATTTTATTTTATTGATTTTGTTTATTAACATAAAGTATTATGTAGGCACGTTTTTCAGATTTTATGTTAAAGTTTTTCCTGTTTCCATTTATGTTTATTTATTGTTCAACTTTTTACTTTTTACATTGAATTAGCAAAGAAGTCATATACTGTGCGTTTGTGCTTCAGTCTAGACGTGTAACTTCTTTTCCAGAGTCATTTACAAACTTTGTAACTTCTTTGGCGATAGTAATCAGTAAACGTCTGATGATGGCCTTGTATGCCGAAAACCACTTAACACAATTAATACCATATAACAAAATCTGTTATTCAATCTGTATATTGAGCAAGCAGTAAAGGAAACAAAAGAAAAATTCGGAGTAGGTATTAAAATTCATGGAGAAGAAGTAAAAACTTGGAGGTTTGCCGATGACATTGTAATTCTGTCAGAGACAGCAAAGGACTTGGAAGAGCAGTTGAACGGAATGGACAGTGTCTTGAAAGGAGGATATAAGATGAACATCAACAAAAGCAGTCCTGAGACTGGTTTGATGCAGCTCTCCATGCTACTCTATCCTGTGCAAGCTTCTTCATCTCCCAGTACCTACTGCAACCTACATCCTTCTGAATCTGCTTAGTGTATTCATCTCTTGGTCTCCCTCTACGATTTTTACCCTCCACGCTGCCCTCCAGTACCAAATTGGTGATCCCTTGATGCCTTAGAACATGTCCTACCAACCGATCCCTTCTTCTAGTCAAGTTGTGCCACAAACTCCTCTTCTCCTCAGTTCTATTCAATACCTCCTCATTAGTTATGTGATCTACCCATCTAATCTTCAGCATTCTTCTGTAGCACCACATATCGAAAGCTTCTATTCTCTTCTTGTCTAAACTATTTATCGTCCATGTTTCACTTCCGTACATGGCTACACTCCATACAAATATTTTCAGAAATGACTTCCTGACACTTAAATCTATACTCGATGTTAACAAATTTCTCTCCTTCAGAAACGCTTTCCTTGCCATTGCCAGTCTACATTTTATATCCTCTCTGCTTCGACCATCATCAGTTAATTTACTCCCCAAATAGCAAAACTCCTTTACTACTTTAAGTGTCTCATTTCCTAATCTAATTCCCTCAGCATATTAGATATTATCTAGTATCCGGTTTTTCCTTACTTTCGTTACGATATCACCAGTCCTCTCAGGTCCAGAAATGTCTTGCTGCCTCTAGACAGCATGACAATGGATCTGAGCGCTTCATTTATCTTTTAACTATGAACTATTGATTTTTCGCGATTTTCTCAGGTACCAATATGCCCACACCCACCCACTGCTCCATTCCAGTACCAAGTGATCATAGAGTTACTTGGTTTCGATCTCGTTCCCTAGGCACGTGTGTGGGTCTTCCTCGTCTTTGTTGTGGTATCTGTTGACTACGGCTACACTTTGCTTTTTTCTCAGACAGCATGCACTAAAAGCTTATCAAAGTCTTCTTTTATGCTAATTATGCCATAAACAGTTTTCCTTCTAAAACACCTGCCAAGGACTTCTTCCTTTGTTTTCAGGAAGGGGGAATTTCCATAGGACACAGCCACGTCAGAGAATACGTGATCTCACCCGTTGTAATAGAGGAAAAAGCACGTCTAGGTCACAATATCTTTTACTGAGCGGTCCATCCTGCCCTGTAAAGCATCAGGTCTGGCACCACAAGACACAGTTTGTCAACAGTTGTACGAATGACACGAAATTAATGTACAAAGTAATATAAACAAAACGTATAAATATTAGTTGAATGTTAGTTTTATATCATTTGTGCTGCTGTTGACAAACTGCACCTTGTGGGGCCATAACTGAAAATGATCTGCAGGGCAGTTCTCAACTGGTAGTCACCAACAAAACACATTGTGGTCGAAACGATGCTTCTTCATTTGTTAATGGTATATCTCACTATCTATTTTATTCCTTTCATTCTCTAAGTAGACCGCGCTGTTGGGAGTAAAGAGTCATCGCTAAATCAGCAAATTTTCAGCCAAATACAAAGCGGGTCGGTAGTGGGACTGAGGGAGTCCAAAGTCGGAATAATTTTGAAAGGAATTTTTGTTCTGACGTTTATCTTACAATCAAGGGAATCCTTCCAAAAACTGAACTTTGGGCCAGGAGGATTTGAACTATTTGAAATTTATTCCAGAAACGACACGTTTCAGCCGGCCGCTGGTGGCCGAGCGGTTCTAGGCGCTTCAGTCTGGAACCGCGCGACCGCTACGGTCGCAGGTTCGAATTCTGCCTCGAGCATGGATGTGTGTGATGTCCTTAGGTTAGTTAGGTTTAAGTAGTTCTAGGGGACTGATGACCTTAGATGTTAAGTCCCATAGTTCCCAGAGCCATTTGAACCATTTGAACGACACGTTTCAGAAGAAAAAGTTTAATGTAGGTGAAAGTTTATTCTTGTTTATATGTTTACGCTCGACATGTACAGTACACCTGAGCCGTCAGAGGAACACCGACCTCGCTGTCTTTATCCCCCTGTTACTTTTGATCTCTCGAGGAAGGAGGGTATGTTGGAGTATTGACGCACCAGGCATAAGCGACTTTTCAGGCAAATACCGGAGGAGTACCACTTGTGAGCATGTTTACGAGGAAAGGGGGTATCCTGTTCCAGATTTCCCCAAACAACCAAGTTAAACTTCCCGAAAACCGTGGTCAGAAGCGAGAGTTGCGAACTCAGGTTCTAAACCAGAAACTGAAAGCCTTGTCTATGTGAAAGTGCGTTTGTTTACATATAGAGCTATACTGAGTACTAGTTAAGTGCTGTGTACCTATGACGCTGTTCATCCGTGGCAATGAATTTTTCGTTTTTGCTCTTACATTCTCCTCTTTCAGAAGAAGAGCCGTCTGTTGTAGATCCATTCCAGTACAGAATCGCGGTTCCTTACAGTCAATTACCCAGCGATCTCGTAATATTGAAACGTCCCCTTTGAACAATTATACAAGATTGTGCTTAAACTGACACACAATATTTTTAGCGCAACGCAATCTGACTTTCAAAAATCCCTACAAAAGAATGGCCCTGACTAACATTAACCTATACCTTTCACAAATCACTTACCTCACCAAAAATCTTCGTTACTCGAACTACTGCAAAACAGCGAGCGCCCCTACTGCCAGCTAAATAAAAGATTCAAACTACTGAAGGCACTAACTACTAATAGGCATAGTTAGCAAATGAAAGATTTTAATAGAGAACAAACAATGTATTTACCTTAATAGTCATAACTGACATCCAGTCTTACAAATTTCAAAACTCCGCCATCTCTCTCCCCACATCCACCACTGCTGGCGGCTCACCTCCAACTGCGCAACGCTACGCGCTGTTCACATCCAGCTGCCCAACACTACAATGACAGACAACAATGCAAAATAGCCACAGACTGCACACAGCACAGCCAGTGATTTTCATACAGAGCGCTACGTAACGTTGCCAATAAGAAAACATAAACAGCCTATTTACAATATGAAACAAGGCTTCCCAATTGAGAATAAATCGGAAGGGACTACTAACTCGGAACCAAGGAGAACTTCCCCAAAATCTTGATCAGAACCATGGGGTTGTACAAATCTTTATTTCTGGGATGATGTTGTTCATTGTCCCAGACAGTAAACAAATATTTCAAAATATTTCAATGTGCGTATGGGAGGTGTCAAAGGTATTGGCACTAGGAGGAAATAAGGAAATAAAAATTATGCTGAATGGAGAAATCCTAGAACAGGTGCCAAATTGTATCTTGGAAGCAGGATAGACACCAACTGGAAGTGCACCACAGAAATTAAAACAAGGATAGCAATGGCAAAGGAGGCGTTTTACAAGAAAAGGAGAATTCTCTGCAGCGGTTGTTGTTGTTGTGGTCTTCAGTCCTGAGACTGGTTTGATGCAGCTCTCCATGCTACTCTATCCTGTGCAAGCTTCTTCATCTCCCAGTACCTACTGCAACCTACATCCTTCTGAATCTGCTTAGTGTATTGATCTCTTGGTCTCCCTCTACGATTTTTACCCTCCACGCTGCCCTCCAATGCTAAATTTGTGATCCCTTGATGCCTCAAAACATGTCCTACCAACCGATCCCTTCTTCTAGTCAAGTTGTGCAACAAACTTCTCTTCTCCCCAATCCTATTCAATACCTCCTCATTAGTTACGTGATCTACCCACCTTATCTTCAGCATTCTTCTGTAGCACCACATTTCGAAAGCTTCTATTCTCTTCTTGTCCAAACTGGTTATCGTCCATGTTTCACTTCCATACATGGCTACACTCCATACAAATACTTTCAGAAACGACTTCCTGACACTTAAATCTATACTCGATGTTAACAAATTTCTCTTCTTCAGAAACGATTTCCTTGCCATTGCCAGTCTACATTTTATATCCTCTCTACTTCGACCATCATCAGTTATTTTACTCCCTAAATAGCAAAACTCCTTTACTACTTTAAGTGTCTCATTTCCTAATCTAATCCCCTCAGCATCACCCGATTTAATTTGACTACATTCCATTATCCTCGTTTTGCTTTTGTTGATGTTCATCTTATATCCTCCTTTCAAGACACTGTCCATTCCGTTCAACTGCTCTTCCAAGTCCTTTGCTGTCTCTGACAGAACTACAATGTCATCGGCGAACCTCAAAGTTTTTACTTCTTCTCCATGAATTTTAATACCTACTCCGAATTTTTCTTTTGTTTCCTTTACTGCTTGCTCAATATACAGATTGAATAACATCGGGGAGAGGCTACAACCCTGTCTCACTCCTTTCCCAACCACTGCTTCCCTTTCATGCCCCTCGACTCTTATAACTGCCGTCTGGTTTCTGTACAAATTGTAAATGGCCTTTCGCTCCCTGTATTTTACCCCTGCCACCTTCAGAATTTGAAAAAGAGTATTCCAGATAACGTTGTCAAAAGCTTTCTCCAAGTCTACAAATTCTAGAAACGTAGGTTTGCCTTTTCTTAATCTTTCTTCTAAGATAAGTCGTAAGGTTAGTATTGCCTCACGTGTTCCAACATTTCTACGGAATCCAAACTGATCTTCCCCGAGGTCCGCTTCTACCAGTTTTTCCATTCGTCTGTAAAGAATTCGCGTTAGTATTTTGCAGCTGTGACTTATTAAACTGATAGTTCGGTAATTTTCACATCTGTCAACACCTGCTTTCTTTGGTATTGGAATTATTATATTCTTCTTGAAGTCTGTGGGTATTTCGCCTGTCTCATACATCTTGCTCACCAGATGGTAGAGTTTTGTCAGGAGTGGCTCTCCCGAGGCCGTCAGTAGTTCTAATGGAATGTTGTCTACGCCTGGGGCCTTGTTTCGACTCAGGTCTTTCAGTGCTCTGTCAAACTCTTCACGCAGTATCTTATCTCCCATTTCATCTTCATCTACATCCTCTTCCATTTCCATAATATTGTCCTCAAGTACATCGCCCTTGTATAAACCCTCTATATACTCCTTCCACCTTTCGGCCTTCCCTTCTTTGCTTAGAACTGGGTTGCCATCTGAGCTCTTGATATTCATACAAGTGGTTCTCTTCTCTCCAAAGGTCTCTTTAATTTTCCTGTAGGCAGTATCTATCTTACCCCTAGTGAGACAAGCCTCTACATCCTTACATTTGTCCTCTAGCCATCCCTGCTTAGCCATTTTGCACTTTCTGTCGATCTCATTTTTGAGACGTTTGTATTCCTTTTTGCCTGCTTCATTTACTGCATTTTTATATTTTCTCCTTTCATCAATTAAATTCAATATTTCTTCTGTTACCCAAGGATTTCTATTAGCCCTCGTCTTTTTACCTACTTGATCCTCTGCTGCCTTCACTACTTCATCCCTCAGACCTACCCATTCTTCTTCTACTGTATTTCTTTCCCCCATTCCTGTCAATTGTTCCCTTATGCTCTCCCTGAAACTCTCTACAACCTCTGGTTCTTTCAGTTTATCCAGGTCCCATCTCCTTAAGTTCCCACCTTTTGGCAGTTTCTTCAGTTTCAATCTGCAGTTCATAACCAATAGATTGTGGTCAGAATCCACATCTGCCCCTGGAAATGTCTTACAATTTAAAACCTGGTTCCTAAATCTCTGCCTTACCATTATATAATCTATCTGATACCTTTTAGTATCTCAAGGATTCTTCCAGGTATACAACCTTCTTTTATGATTCTTGAACCAAGTGTTAGCTATGATTAAGTTATGCTCTGTGCAAAATTCTACAAGGCGGCTTCCTCTTTCATTTCTTCCCCCCAATCCATATTCACCTACTATGTTTCCTTCTCTCCCTTTTCCTACTGACGAATTCCAGTCACCCATGACTATTAAATTTTCGTCTCCCTTCACTACCTGAATAATTTCTTTTATCTCGTCATACATTTCATCAATTTCTTCATCATCTACAGAGCTAGTTGGCATATAGACTCTTACTACTGTAGTAGGCATGGGCTTTGTGTCTATCTTGGCCACAATAATGCGTTCACTATGCTGTTTGTAGTAGCTAACCCGCACTCCTATTTTTTTATTCATTATTAAACCTACTCCTGCATTACCCCTATTTGATTTTGTATTTATAACCCTGTAATCACCTGACCAAAAGTCTTGTTCCTCCCGCCACCGAACTTCACTAATTCCCACTATATCTAACTTTAACCTATCCATTTCCCTTTTTAAATTTTCTAACCTACCTGCCCGATTAAGGGATCTGACATTCCACGCTCCGATCCGTAGAATGCCAGTTTTCTTTCTCCTGATAACGACGTCCTCTTGAGTAGTCCCCGCCCGGAGATCCGAATGGGGGACTATTTTACCTCCGGAATATTTTACCCAAGAGGACGCCATCATCATTTAATCATACAGTAAAGCTGCATGTCCTCGGGAAAAATTACGGCTGTAGTTTCCCCTTGCTTTCAGCCGTTCGCAGTACCAGCACAGCAAGGCCGTTTTGGTTAATGTTACAAGGCCAGATCAGTCAATCATCCAGACTGTTGCCCCTGCAACTACTGAAAAGGCTGCTGCCCCTCTTCAGGAACCACATGTTTGTCTGGCCTCTCAACAGATACCCCTCCGTTGTGGTTGCACCTACGGTACGGCCATCTGTATCGCTGAGGCACGCAAGCCTCCCCACCAACGGCAAGGTCCATGGTTCATGGGGGAAGTCTGCAGCGGTCTGGACAGAGAACACAGGAAGAGACTGATAAAATGTCTTGTAGGGAGTGTTCTTCTATATGGCGCTAAACATGGACTTTGAGGAAGAAAGACAGAGAAAGGCTGGAGGCTTTTGAGATGTGGACAATGCGGAGGTTTGTAAGAATAAGTTGGATGGACAGAGTAAAAAATGAAGAGCTACTGAGAAGAGTGGGAGAGAGAAGAGACAATTACTAGATGTAATAAAAAGAAGAAAAATAAATTGCATTAGGCATATATTAAGAAAGAATGACAGACTGATAAAAACAGTTTTAGAAGGTTATGTAGAAGGGAAAAGGAAGCGAGGAAAGGAAGAGATTCCAGATACTGGATGACGTGATGGACGGTACAACATACAGCAGCCTTAAGAAGGAAGCACTGGATCGCAGAAAATGGAGAGGCAAAGGACCTGCTAGTATAGCAGAAAACTGATGATGATGATGGGATGTGTGTATATGTAAGTGTAAGGGTGTGTGTGTGTGTGTATGTGTGTGTGTGTGTGAGAGAGAGAGAGAGAGAGAGAGAGGGAGAGAGAGAGAGAGAGAGAGAGAGAGACAGAGAGGGGGTGAGATACGAGATTATTGCTATCACACGTTTTCTTCACTTTTCATTCTGTACGCCATGGAGCAGACCCCATTCAAGAGTTGTAGTCATTTCTGGTCTAAATGTCCCAGCAGGATGGCAGTCAGGCAGAATCCCAATAATAGCGATGTTTGGAAAAGAACTTCAATTGTGGCATCAGCCTGATTACCAAGCAAAATGGGTGTGAAGTGTGTCGGGTACCGGCGTGGTATTCATGTAGGTGGACGTGCGAAACCACTTAAAAACCAGCACAAGCTGGCTAGCACACTGGCTGTCGCCATTAATCCGCCGTACAGAGTCGATCTGGAGCCAACATACCTCCCGGAATCTCGGAAGTGGCGTGATAACGCGCGCGGCTTGTAACCTCCCCCTCACTTATCGACCTTAATGACAGTTAAAAATTAAACCGCGTGTACCTAATGGAAATTTGGCAAAAGCAATCTTCACCGAAGTTAATCTGTCGGTAAAGAGGGAGGAAGGGTTACATCTAAATGAAAGGAAAAATGCAAATGAAACTGGTGGAAATTAATATTGGATAAGGGTAAAGTTATAAAGAAAGTAAATGTGCGATCGTTACATTAACAATTAACAGGAGATAATTAGATATTTGAGATTTGCGGAAATTTACGGTCGCCAATCCTATGGACAACTACTATAATAACTGAAAAAGAAAGGTTAATGCACATATAATTAGCACTAAAAGCGTGGCAACTGAAGATTGACACGTGTTGTGTGAAAACTGAATGTTTGTCAGAAGTAATAAATTTCGCTACACTCTGACTTAATTTAGCAAAAGAATTAATAAAACCGGAAAATTGAAAATTAATTTAGTGACTGAAATTAATACTGAACTTTGTTTCTGAAGCAGTACGAAATTAAATAAAATAAGGTTAGTCTTGGGCTACCTCAACAATCATCTCAAAAGCAACTTGAATCTACGCAATTTAGAAATAAGAAATTTAACTCTGAACTTGAATTAAATGGTTTTGAGCAATTAACAATAGTAAAATTTAGTACGTACCAAGGTGAGCTGCAGTCACAGGTAAGCTAAAATATGGTAACAAAACTCGCACTCTTAGTTTGTGCTTATGTAATCTAAATATAGTTCTGTTTGGTTATTGTAGCCAGCTATGAATACTTTAACTGAACTTTGAAATTAAAGCAGTGAAATGGAATGATATTACTTTAATGCTGGGGTTTGAATTTCAACGACACTCGGGTTCATTTCGGAAAAGGAAGGGACCCTGCTTGGTAATGCAATTGGGACAATGAGCAACAAAGGTTCATGCTAAGTTGCTGAATTTTAGTGATGCAAATGGAACAGTTTGAAAAGCTGAGGTCTGCCATACAGTTCTAAAACTTTATGTGCTTTTCAGTCTTCCTTGTTGCTTGATTGGAGGTTTGAAGTCGTCGATCGAGGAGGTGGCGACAATCACTCATTGTCGGCCGTCGCTGTTGCAGAAGCTGGATGCTGGCGCGCCTTCTTCTCGACACGGTCACCAGGCGAAACGGGCTCTTGATGTGCGCCAGCTAATGCTTCCCGTCCGCGACACCGTGCCAGAAACCATCATAGCAAGTCGAGCGCAATTACATGCTGCCAAATCCCGAAAGCGCGGCAACTCGCGGGAGCGTCACTCAACACACCTGCTCCACCGCCCTACTCCAGCCAGACTCTGCTCTGTCCGCGCTCCACGCGGCAGAGTTAACACTACCCAAGATCCTAAACACTTTGGTTCTCCACACGACCTATCGATGGCATAGTTTTCCCTAGGCAAGACCCAGCGTAAAAAATACAAATAGTATTTACAAAACAAACCAGTGTATATATATATATATATATATATATATATATATATATATATATATATATATACGGTCCAGCCGTTTAGGAGGAGTTCAGTAACATACACACGTACAGTAGAGTTATATATATATACAAATAGTATTTACAAAACAAACCAGTATATATATAATTCTACTGTACGTGTTTATGTTACTGAACTCCTCCTAAACGGCTGGACCGATCTGAATGAATTTTCTTGTATGCGTTTGGGTGGCGCCCTGGATGGTTTAGATTCACAAATCAGACCGGCAGATGGCGCTACAGTCGGTATCTAGGTTATTTGTCTATACTGCAACTAAACGGTTGGATCGACTTGAATGAATTTTTGTGAATGCGGTCAAGTGCGGGCCTCCAAATTTACATTCTTAAATCAGCACGGTAGGTGGAGTTGCTGTTTTGTATGCAATATTGAGCATATTACATTCAGATATAAGTTACGTGCATAGGATTTCGTTGTTGACGCCATTAACTTCATAATACAACAGTCATTGGCCGGCAAATCGATCGAGACTGTCACCGATCCTGACGAAGCAGTCAGCTAACCTGTTGAGGTTTTGAATTCGCTGCATTTACCAGGAATGCCACCACATTACTTGCGATTAAAAATTGGCTCACCTATCATGTTTCTTCGGAATTTAAATGCGCCTAAGCTATGCAACGGCACAAGATTAGTCATAAAAAAATTATGGGCAATGTTCTTGAAGCTATAATTTTGAACGGCAAATTTGAAGGTGAAGTTGTTCTCCTGCCACAAATCTCAATGATCGCTTCAAACTCACCCATTCCATTCAGACGTCTGCAATTTCCAATTCGCTTGGCATTTGCCATGACTATTAATAAGTCACAAGGTCAAACAATGTCGATTTGTGGGTTGGATCTAGAAAATCCGGTCTTTTCACATGGCCAATTGTATGTGGCGTGTTCTCGCGTTGGAAAACCGTCAAGTATATTCATTTACACTTCTCAGGAATTGACTAAAAATATTGTTCATCAACTCGCATTAAGATAAAATTAAACAAACTATATTGATTATAACGATTTTTTTTAGAAAAATTGATGTTATTTCAAAATGAATTATTATATTATCTTTTGTGGCGGCGTTCGTAGCGACAAACACTTCGCTGTAGAAACGGCCTACGAAGTCACCGCCACACTTTTAATAGCGGGCCGACCGGTCCGCTGGAACAGTGAACAGAAAGATGAAAACCCAAACACTCGGATTAACTGAAAGTCGGTACTTATCTTTATTAACGACGATACAGAACATAGTCGTGAACATGGTCTACAGAAATCTGTCTAGTTCGAGTCGGTGCGGCTAGGTCAGCGTCGGCTGACGACAAACAACAACTCTGCTGCGATGAACACACAACTGACTAGCAGGTACACAATTCGGTGGCGAGTATACAACTGAGCGGCGAGTACAGAACTGTCCTAGCGCTCGCGACTCCAGCGCTTAAGAAGCCATAAGCCAGCGGTGGCGCGCGCAGACTTGCGGCGATTTCCCGTATCGCTGGCGCTGCTTATGCGGACGGCGTCCGGACTTTGATGCTGCCAACTTTTTTGGCAGCGGGCTCGGTTGGCATTACTGGCTAGGATATAACATTATCTGTCTTTCATTTCATACTTTGTTTAATATCCTAATAGCTTGAAATATCATGCAGGACAATGTCTGTCGGGTCCGCTAGTATATATATATATATATATATATATTGTAAAAGAATTACGATATATAAAGACACAGAAATATCATATCTTCAGGTAACAAAATAAGGAAAAAATTATAGTACAATAGATGGAAATAGGAGGATATGCATTTACGGCGTTACAGGCCTTCTGGGAAAGTCAAAAATCAAAATAGTGCATATGTCTGGTGTGTGTTCGTGTGACAGTGTGCACGTGATCTGTGTAGTGACCTCCTTGTCGCTAACACGGCCGTCTGTCTTTACACGGATCACGAACCACCTCCGAGAAGGACGCCTACTCCCTACTCCCCGGACGGTTCTGCGCGCTGCGCTGTGCTAGCGGCTCTCGCGAGCTTTCTACGCATTACCATAGCAAAAGGAGGTCGGCTGGTGTAGCGACTCGCGGAGAAACTGCTGTCAATCAAGGAGCTAGGCAGACGCAGGGTGGCCGGCGGCGAGTGGACAGGTGAGGCGGGGGAGCCGAGGAGCTGCATTAAAATACCGCGCTTCGCCACAGGCGCGCGGTCGGCGCCTGCGCAAAAAAAAACCGGCGCCGAGCGTCTCTGCACTTTTGACGTATGCCGTCACCTGTCAGCCGCGTGTGTGCCCATTCCGCAGCGACTGCGGGGAAGGCGTCGCCGTCGGCCGCGGACGGCGATTAAGACATAAATAGCGCGGAAGGCGAGGCGGCTAGCGGCCTAGGCGGCGACTTGCAGGCGCTGCACGTCGCCGCCTCGCCTTAGGGGTCGCGCCAGCGGCGGCGGCCGCCGGGCTAAGGACTTCTCAGGCGCTTCCTGCTTTCCTTTTGCCGACACTGCTGCACACCCATTCGGAGCTTTGTCAGCGGAAAAGCCGGGGTCGCCTGGGCAAGCAAGAACTCGATCTCTCTCGGTTATTAGATAAACTTCACCATTTGAGGCGGAATGGTGCCGCTAGCGATCCCAGAATCGATCTTTCTCTCTACGAGCGAATGCACTCTGTTGAAAAAGTAGTTGACGTACCGGAATGAAAAATGTTGCAGCCAAAGCTCTTCACCGACTTAGCTATCCCACCTGACTTCAAATCCCTCTTGAAGCTCAACTGTTCCTTTGATCTCCGAGCTTCTGAGGACGATGGTTCAAACCCGCGTCCGGCCATCGTGATTTAGGTTTTCCGTGATTTCCCTAAGTCGCTCCAAGCAAATGGCTGGATGGTTCCTTTGAAAGGGCACGGCCGACTTCCTTCCCCGCCCTTCCCTAATCCGATGAGACCGATGACCTCACTGTTTCGTCACTTCCCCCAAACAACCCAACCCACCCAACACACCCAACGAACTTGTGAGACATTTGAATTATCTCTTACGATATTTTTGTTACTGTGCCTTTAATGAGCTTAGACGTAAAATTTTCAGAATTAGTGTATGATTCATTTAACAGAACTCTACTGAAAGTCCAAGCGATGCGGAAGATACTCAGAACAAAGATTAGGCTATGGTTGGAGGGACTCGGCAGAGTTCAAAAAAGATTCAAATGGCTCTGAGCACTATGAGACTTAACTTCTAAGGTCATCAGTCCCCTAGAACCTTAAACTACTTAAACCTAACTAATCTAAGGACATTACACACATCCATGCCCGAGGCAGGATTCAAACCGGCGACCGTAGCGGTCGCGCAGTTCCAGACTGTAGCGCCTAGAACCGCTTGGCCACTCCGGCCGCCCTCGATATTGTTGTTACTGTGTCTTTAATGAGCTTAGACGTCAAAATTTCAGAATTAGTGTATGGTATATGACACACACAGTGGTTACGGTTACTACAAGCCACACCACAAGTTGGGAAACGGGGCCAAATTTCTACTAGTTTACTGTTGGGTTGAGATTTTCACACACAAATGTTTTATTCATATCTTACAGAAACTAGCAGTACGGCAATAAACGGTCTTTTAAACACGCCGCTAGCGGCAATCAAGTAATTTATAGCAATACAACAATTTAAAAAAATTCTGTTTTTAAAAAAATAGAAGTAACAGTACGGCAATCAACAACATTTCAAAACACCCCGTTAACGGCAATCAAGTAATTTATAGCAATACACCGGTTTAAAAAATTTAAAGAACATTAGTAAACAGGCTACTAAAGTAAATACAGAACTTTGTTAATAAAGTACGGTGAGGTAGTGAAGCTACCAACACCGCCATTAAAAAAAATCAAAGGTCTCAGCAAACACACGATTAATGGCAATAAAGGAATGGAGGAATTTAAAAAAGTTTTTAAACAAAAGTGTCCTGGAATATCATTAGAACATAACAGATATGACGGACCTGTGTAAGGCGGCCACAAATCACCCACTCAGGGATGCTCTAGCTAGGCAGAATACTGACCAATTTAAATATGCCCGTAAACACAATTGCCACTCTCAGGCTGGTCACTGCACCGACTTTTAGCCAGCGAAAACTTGTAATACGATGGCTTAACTTGCTGCAGAATTAGAGCTAACTTCATGCAAGGAAACATTACACCACACAGTCCTGAATGAACGACCACATGATCAACCAACAAGAAGCATGAATTTACTCATAACACACGACAGAATAGCGAAACAATTAAACTGCCAAAACTACACCTCCCATCGGGCAGTAACGATAGGAGGAGGAAAGATCACTGTCTTCAATTACACCGGTGCCGGTGACAGGAAACCCGATCGCCGGAGGCCACAAGGCAGAAGAGACGCTGGTTATGCAAACTTATTACTTAATGATTAAATCTTCTACTAACTAAACTTGCAATTATGCTCGAACATGCAGTACACGACCTCCGATGGCAAAGATCCACACATCCGACCGCGCACGCGTCGCCAGTGTACCAAACACGCGACGGTCACGCGACAACACGCTCTGCCACCGGAGTTCGCGTCTTCTCTGCAACGTTGACGGGCAGTGACCGCTCCTTCATGTTAGGTGTCTCCTTTTTATACTCCAGTGTTGAAACGGAGGATTTAAAGAAGCTTGTTAACGTCCCACCAAGGTGAAATGAACAGCAACTACTCGTGGGGCGAATTCCGTATACAAACAACACGCGGGGAGCTCTTCCGTCACTTCCACCCGCTCGTAACACACAGCCGACATACATCACGTGGCGACTCGGTACAACCGACCACGCCTGCTTCGCGCTGGAGAGCCACACTGCCCTCCCGTGTCCACCACTCTCTCTGCGCGGAACGCCCCTACTTCCGCGCCACCACACGAGGTTACAACCGGTCAAAGACCTCACTTCCTCCATGGCAGTTTCCCGGAAGCAGAAACGCAGATATCGATATCAGAGGGAAAAGACAACCAAGCAGCTACTTAATGACAGACAACATATCAAAGAAACATGTCAGGGGAAGAAAAGGAAAACCAATGCAGTCTAATCACAAGGTGTAGCACGGGTCGATACACGGCTCAGTATATTTCACAGAACTCTACAGAAAGTCCAGGCGATGCGGAAGATACTCAGAACAAAGAATAGGCTATAGTTGGAGGGACTCGGCAATGTCTGCCCAATAGCTGGAAGCTCTCGTAGTAGAGGGGTGAAATAGTACTGACCATCTGGCAGGCTCGTCTATTGCATCCAACATTCCTATCAAGCCCATACCGATGTAACTGAAACTTTGGTAAAAGCTTAGTAAAACAAGCACCCGCGTCGTGTCGGTTACGCGTAAGCTCGTCCAGATGGGCGTGGACAGATAACCATCACCATTGCCTATCTATCACCGAAGATTTTGTCAAAGACTGTGATATATGTGTGACGGCGTGAAGTAAAACAATGACAGTCCGTCAAGAATACTGTACAGTAATAAGGGAATGATAGTTATAACCTCTCAACAAATGAGCAAGAATATTAATTGGCATCAATACTTACGACTTGGAGTGTCAACAGTCCAACCTGCGACTGTCTTATCGTCTCAGAATATAATTGTTCATATCAGATGCTGAAGTGAGAAAAGTCGTGGAATAGCTGTATGCACATATAGAGATGGCGGTTGGTTCGCTTACCCAGGTATAAAAGGGCAGTGGATTGGCGGAGCTGTCATTTGAACTCAGGTGATTCATGCGGAAAGGTTTCCTACGTGATTACGGCTTGAACGCCGAAAAGTATTTGGAACTAGACGCATGAGACATTCCATTTCGGAAATCGTTAGTTCCATTTCGGAAATCGTTAGCCAATTCAGTATTTCGAGGTCCACGGTGTCGAGACTGTGCCGAGAACACCAAATTACAGACATTACCTTTAGGTGTTACTATCTCATGGTGGGTCACGTCGCAATCTCTCTGTGGATATATAAGTAACCAGAATCCTTAAGACTCTTCTGGACGAGCTTTTCTTATGTAGCTCGTAGGCAAAGTAAGTCACACTACCTTCTTCCAAGGGATCGCGTCTTACAACATCTCTACATATCCGAAGATTAGTGAAATTATTATTTAGACAGGTTCACTCTGTTCTAGCGGTCGAATTGTGAACACCGAATAGGATAAATGCTTCAGAAAAATTGTTTTCTGATGTAATTACATAAATTGGAACCAACGATGTTCCTCTACTCGTTTATCCGTTACTATGCGAACCATGGTCGACTGTTAACACCAAAGATTCTTAAGCACAATTCACTCTGGTATGAACATTAAAATTCTTAAATTCTGGACTTTATTAATTATGTAATTTGTGTTAAATTTAGACGTCTCTTGAATAGTAAAACATAATATTTCAATGATGTACCGTATCAGATTCCTATATTTTTAAAATCATTCCTGGATTCACAGTTAATGTCACTTTTCTTAAACGCGATGCATTAGAGGTTGACCATCACTTTATTTTAGTGTCGTAAGGTATACAAATTTTCATTTAGAAAAAAATCGACGCTCTTTCTGATCTTCACACCCATCTCAGTATAAATAAACTGGAATCACCAATTTCCAAAATAATTCTTAACACGATACACAGATGACAGCTACGTAAGTTTTTCGATATATATCTGCCACATAGCGTAGCTCTTTCTGACGTAGACCTAATTTATACAAAAATTGTCTGTGTTCCACTACACTTAACATGAAGCCGGCCGTGTGACCATGCAGTTCTAGGCGCTTCAGTCTGGAACCGCGCTGCTGCTACGGTCGCATGTTCGAATCGTGCCTCGGACATAGATGTGTGTGATGTCCTTAGGTTAGTTAGATTTAAGTAGTTCGAAGTCCAGGGGACTGATGATCTCAGATGTCTCACAGTGCTGAGAGCCATTTGTACCTTAACATGAAAACGATCAGGCGCATAGTTGCCGTATGTCGTTGGTGCGATAATTGATACCGTAAGAAGTCCTGCATCATTACAACCTCTCATCAGGACAACGCAGTACCGACGAATTTCATTAACGACCGAGAGCAGCGGCGTTTACGAAGAGTTGTCATTGCTGACAGTAACACTGCATGAAATAAACGCAGAAACCAAATTGAGCAGGACAACAAACGCACCCGTTAGGACAGTGCGGCGAAATCTGGCGTAAAAGGCCTATGGCAGCAGACATCCACATTTCTAGATTTCAAAACAGACACTAACCTAATTTATACAAACACTGTCTATGTTCTGCTACACTTAACATGAGTTACTATTGAGGCGACGGGGCATAGTTGCGGTAGCGCGATCTCTGTTGTGTGCAGCTCGTTATTTGTTTGCTTTGCCACGCATCTTGTGTCGCTTGATCTGATTATCATTTGTCGATTCTTGTAGTAAGGGTTAACTATGATGTCACGAGATGCGCGGATAAAAAAAGTCTTGTTGTACTTACTCCATAAAATGTCCCTTATTTTCTGGTACCTCCCCACTGTGTATGAGTAATTCTTTAATTTGATATGAGTTGTATAGAATATTTCTCTTCGTTAATTTCATTGTGATTTAAGTCAATCATAAGAGTAAATGAATAACCGCTAATCTCAGTCGCGACATAGATTCAAGATTCTGGAACTTGGTAATATATATATATATATATATATATATATATATATATATATATATATATATATATATATATATATATAACCTGGTGTATACCCATTTGGTTCACTTCACTGTCTCCGCGTTGTCCTAAGAGGATTATTTGCATATTATTTTTTGAGGGCAACGAATATTGCACTCACCCGTCTTCGATCGGTACGATTTGGTTTTACTTGTTATCCTATGGCAGCGACGAGCATTGCATTCGCTCGAGTTGTGTTTCTGCAAGCTGGGTTTACTAACAAAAAGGCTAGAGCTTTCGGCGCAATAGATGTTTCGAAACGGAATCTGTAGCCGACTCCCAACAGTTTACATTGTTGGCGAAAAGTAATGGTGAGCTGACACCTTGTAGTCCCTTATGAAATGCGTCTGTACAGGTTTGTGCAACATTTTCTAGAAAAGATCTTCGCCCCAAGTTCTGTTTCAGGGTTGGCACACTATTTTAATTCGTCAGTAAATTTCATATCTTAATTTTTCGTCCTTCTCTCAGTCAAAGATTCTGTCCAGTTAAACGAAGTTATAAGACCTATTAGATTTGTGCATTTAAAACTGTTTAACGACAAATTTTTCACTATTTTTCATGCTCGGTTGCGATCGATAAGATGATCATCAGATGTGTTTGTCTTCCAACTAGTACATTATACACTGCTGGCCACCGTAAATGCAACACCCTGAAGGAAGCATCCGAATCAAGTGAAATTTACACCATGAGTTTGCAGCGATGAGATATGCAACTGATTAGAATTTCAGCGCAGACGCACATCACGCGCGCCTGTGGCGCCACCTCATAGCGCCATTTAAGGCTTGACGATTTCGACGAGTGTACGTTCGGCACGTGTGTTTACCTTGTGGTTGTTTCACAAGACGATCAGTTATGCCTCGTAGACAACAGCGAACATCTTTTGATCAATTATCCGAGTTCGACAGAGGAAGGATAGTGGCTTACCGAGATTGTGGATTATCATACAGAGAAATCGCTAGTCGTGTTGGACGAAACCAAACAACTGTAATGCGGATATGTGACCGTTGGATGCAGGAGGGTACGACGGACCGACGTGGTCGATCGCATTCACCTCGGTGCACCACTGGCAAATTGTGCGCATGGCAGTGACGGATCGCTCAGTGACATCCCGAACCATAGCACAGCACATTGCGTCTGTAACGCATCATCCAGTGTCTGCGCGTACCATTCGACGCCGTTTACAGCAGAGTGGTCTGTCCGCAAGACGTCCATTGCTTCGTCTACCATTGACGCAGAACCACAGACGTCTCCGTCGCCAATGGTGTGATGACAGACGGATTGGACGGCAGAATGGAATGACGTTGTCTTTACTGACGAGGCACGCTTCTGTCTGCAGCACCACGATGGTCGGATTCGAGTGTGGAGACACCGTGGAAAGAGGATGCTGGACAGCTGCATTATGCACCGCCACACTGGTCTTGCACCGGGTATTATGGTATGGGGCGGTATTGGATATTACTCTCGCACGCCTCTAGTACGCATTGCCGGTACTTTAAATAGCCGGCGCTACATATCCGAGGTGCTGGAGCCAGTTGTCCTTCCTTACCTTCAGGGCTCAGCCACAGCGATATTTCAACAGGATAATGCGCGACCACACGTGGCACGCATTGTCCAAAGGTTCTTCGTCAATAACCAGATTGAATTGCTTCCCTGGCCGGCTCGCTCTCCGGATCTTTCGCCGATAGAAAACAGTGGTCCATGGTTGCTCAACGAGTGACCCAGATTACATCCCCAGCTGCCACACCAGATGATCTTTGGCAACGTGTGGAAGCTGCTTGAGCTGCTGTACCCCAGGAACACATCCAACGTCTCTTTGACTCAATGCCGAGACGTGTGGCAGCGGTGATCTCCAACAATGGCGGCTACTCTGGCTACTGATTCTGGCAGGAACCACACGTCACAGACGTCTGTCTGTAAACGTAATCATTTGATACTTGGTCAACATGTTATCTACAAAATAAATCTTGTTGTGCTATCTCTTGTCTTTCTTGGTGTTGCATTTACGGTGGCCAGCAGTGTACATAAGAAATCTGTGACCAAGCGAGTTCGGCTGACCAGTGTACATTTGCGCCCATTTGCAAAACATGCTCGGTAACAGGAAGTCTTAGTTGACTTCATGTTGCTGTACTGGTATCTTATACACTTTCTTGCCGGCACACTTCTGGTGTTTTAGTATGTTAGTCCTCACAACTGGACGACATTGCTGCCTGCTGTAGGTAATTCATTCTCGTTATGCCCACAGTTCCTGCGATCCAATTATACACTCCTGGAAATTGAAATAAGAACACCGTGAATTCATTGTCCCAGGAAGGGGAAACTTTATTGACACATTCCTGGGGTCAGATACATCACATGATCACACTGACAGAACCACAGGCACATAGACAGAGGCAACAGAGCATGCACAATGTCGGCACTAGTACAGTGTATATCCACCTTTCGCAGCAATGCAGGCTGCTATTCTCCCATGGCGACGATCGTAGAGATGCTGGATGTAGTCCTGTGGAACGGCTTGCCATGCCATTTCCACCTGGCGCCTCAGTTGGACCAGCGTTCGTGCTGGACGTGCAGACCGCGTGAGACGACGCTTCATCCAGTCCCAAACATGCTCAATGGGGGACAGATCCGGAGATCTTGCTGGCCAGGGTAGTTGACTTACACCTTCTAGAGCACGTTGGGTGGCACGGGATACATGCGGACGTGCATTGTCCTGTTGGAACAGCAAGTTCCCTTGCCGGTCTAGGAATGGTAGAACGATGGGTTCGATGACGGTTTGGATGTACCGTGCACTATTCAGCGACCCATCGACGATCACCAGTGGTGTACGGCCAGTGTAGGAGATCGCTCCCCACACCATGATGCCGGGTGTTGGCCCTGTGTGCCTCGGTCGTATGCAGTCCTGATTGTGGCGCTCACCTGCACGGCGCCAAACACGCATACGACCATCATTGGCACCAAGGCAGAAGCGACTCTCATCGCTGAAGGCGACACGTCTCCATTCGTCCCCCCATTCACGCCTGTCGCGACACCACTGGAGGCGGGCTGCACGATGTTGGGGCGTGAGCGGAAGACGGCCTAACGGTGTGCGGGACCGTAGCCCAGCTTCATGGAGACGGTTGCGAATGGTCCTCGCCGATACCCCAGGAGCAACAGTGTCCCTAATTTGGTGGGAAGTGGCGGTGCGGTCCCCTACGGCACTGCGTAGGATCCTACGGTCTTGGCGTGTATCCGTGCGTCGCTGCGGTCCGGTCCCAGGTCGACGGGCACGTGCACCTTCCGCCGACCACTGGCGACAACATCGATGTACTGTGGAGACCTCACGCCCCACGTGTTGAGCAATTCGGCGGTACGTCCACCCGGCCTCCCGCATGCCCACTATACGCCCTCGCTCAAAGTCCGTCAACTGCACATACGGTTCACGTCCACGCTGTCGCGGCATGCTACCAGTGTTAAAGACTGCGATGGAGCTCCGTATGCCACGGCAAACTGGCTGACACTGACGGCGGCGGTGCACAAATGCTGTGCAGCTAGCGCCATTCGACGGCCAACACCGCGGTTCCTGGTGTGTCCGCTGTGCCGTGCGTGTGATCATTGCTCGTACAGCCCTCTCGCAGTGTCCGGAGCAAGTATGGTGGGTCTGACACACCGGTGTCAATGTGTTCTTTTTTCCATTTCCAGGAGTGTATTTTCAAGTGATGTTTTTTTTGGAATAACTTCTAGTTCCACGTCCTGGCCGACTTGCAATGAGATTTCAATATCGCTCAGTAAGGACATTCTGACCACCCACCTAATAGCCGGTACGTCCCCCTTTGGCACGGATAACAGCGGCGACGCGTCGTAGCACGGAAGCAATGAGGCCCTGGTAGCTCGCTAGAAGGACTTGTAACCACTTCTACACACACAGGTAACCTAATTGCCGTAAATTCCGGGTAGGGGACCATAATCTGTGACACCACGGTCAATCGCATCCCAGACGTGTTCGATCGGGTTCAGATCTGGCGAGTTGGGCGGCCAGCTCGTCAACTGGATCACGCCACTGAATTTCTCGAACCACTCCATCTCTCTCATCGCCTTGTGACACGGCGCACTGTCTTGTTGAAAAATGTCACTGCCGTCAGGAAAAGTGATCCTGATGAAGGCGTGTACGTGGTCTGCAACTGGTGTACAATACTCCTTGGCGGTCCTGGTGCCTCGCAACAGCTCCACTGGACCCATGGGCGTCCAAGCGAATGTTCCCCACAGCATAATGGAACCGCGTCCAGCTTGTCTCCGCCGCACAGTACAGGTGTCAAGGAGCTGTTCCCCTGGAAGGCGACGGGTTCGCGCCATCCCATCGGCATGATGAGGGCGGTATCGGGATTCATCAAACCACGCAGCCCTCCGCCACTGCACCAACGTCTAGTACGGATGGTTACGAGCCCGCACGAGTCGTAGATGCCGATGTCGTGGTGTTAACATTGGCATATGCGGAGGCTCATCGTTAGGAATGTTTACTGCACTTTGTGTTCTGCCCATCATTAAAGTCTGATGTAACATCCGCCACAGTTTGCAGCCTGTCCTGTTTTTACCAGTCTGCCGTCCTTACGACGTCTGACATCTGTAGTGATGGGTGCCCGTCCAACCCAAAGCCATCTGGCCGTGATTTCACCGTGGTTTCGCCACGTGTTGAAGACATTCACCAAAGGACTCCTCGTACATCCGAGAAGGACCAGTTTTCGAAATGCTCTTACCGTGCCTCCGGGCCATCGCAGTCTGCCCTTGGTCAAAGTCAGACAGATAACGCGCCTTACCTATTCTACACACGGACAGCACGTTCACTGATACTACATGCACTGTGTGTGTGTCTGACTCGCATTCATTCTTCGCGAGGTGACATTGCTCTCGCCTGGACGTGTTAATATACAGGGTGTTACAAAAAGGTACGGCCAAACTTTCAGGAAACATTCCTCACACACAAAGAAAGAAAATATATTATGTGGACGTGTGTCTGGAAACGCTTACTTTCCGTGTTAGAGCTCATTTTATTACTTCTCTTCAAATCACATTAATCATGGAATGGAAACACACACCAACAGAATGTACCAGCGTGACTTCAAACACTTTGTTACAGGAAATGTTCAAAATGTCCTCCGTTAGCGAAGATACATGCATCCACCCTCCGTCACATGGAATCCCTGATGCGCTGATGCAGCCCTGGAGAATGGCGTATTGTATCACAGCCGTCCACAATACGAGCACGAAGAGTCTCTACATTTGGTACCGGGGTTGCGTAGACAAGAGCTTTCAAATGCCCCCATAAACGAAAGTCAAGAGGTTTGAGGTCAGGAGAGCGTGGAGGCCATGCAATTGGTCCGCCTCTACCAATCCATCGGTCAACGAATCTGTTGTTGACAAGCGTACGAACACTTTGACTGAAATGTGCAGGAGCTCCATCGTGCACGAACCACATGTTGTGTCGTACTTGTAAAGGCACATGTTCTAGCAGCACGGGTAGATTATCCCGTATGAAATCATGGCGGTGAATCGAGGAAGTACAGTACATACTGACGAAACTAAAATGAGCTCTAACATGGAAATTAAGCGTTTCCGGACACATGTCCACATAACATCTTTTCTTTATTGTGTGTGAGGAATGTTTCCTGAAAGTTTGGCCGTACCTTTTTGTAACACCCTGTAGATAGTAGATCTGTGGTCGTAATGTTCTGGCTATTCCAATGCTGGGTCATCAACAAGTGTCAGCTTGCGAACCATTGAACGAAACATCAACGAGATGGGCTTTTGGAGCCGAAGGCCCACTCGTGTATCCTTGATGACTGCACGACACAAAGCTGTACGCCTCGCATGGGTCCATCAACACCGAAACTCGACTTTGATGACTGGAAATCTGTTGCCTGGTCGGACGAGTCTCGTTTCAAATTGTATCGTGAGGATGAACGTGTACGGGTATGGAGACAACCTCATGGATCAGTGGACCCTGCATGTCAGTAGCGGACTGTACAACCTAGTGGCGCTGTGTAATGGTGTGGGGCGCATGCAGTTGGAGTGATTTGGGAGGCCTCATACGTCTAGATACGACTATGACCGGTGAAACGTACGTAAGCTTCATGTCTGATTACCTGCATCCATTCATGTCCATTGTGCATTCCGACGGACTTGGGCTATTGGCGCAGGACAATGCGAGACTCTGCATGTCCAGAGTGGCTCCAGGAACTCTCTTCAGAGTTTTAACTCTTCCGCTGGCCACCAGCTCCCCCGACATTAACATTACTGAGCATATCTGGGATGCGTTGCAACGGACTGCTCAGAAGAGATCTCCAACCCCTCGTATTCTTACGGATTTATGAACAGACGTCCAGCACTACTTCAGACATTAGTCGAGTTCATGCCACGTCGTTTTGCTGCACTTCTGCGAGCTCGCAGGTGCCCTACACGATATTAGGCAGGTGCACCAGTTTCTTTCTCTCTTCAGTGTATACCAGTTATAAAACTGTAAAAGCGTCTTGTCTGTTGAACACACTCTTCTCCAAAACTACCGGACCAGTTTTCATGGGACTTTGACAGGTAACTTAAGTACACCTCAGGGAAACGTACAGCTTGGGGACAATGCGTCATGAAAATCTGATCACGAAAAAAGAAATGATCTAACGTTCAGTCCGTACTAACATTATAAATGACATACACTCCTGGAAATGGAAAAAAGAACACACTGACACCGGTGTGTCAGACCCACCATACTTGCTCCGGACACTGCGAGAGGGCTGTACAAGCAATGATCACACGCACGGCACAGCGGACACACCAGGAACCGCGGTGTTGGCCGTCGAATGGCGCTAGCTGCGCAGCATTTGTGCACCGCCGCCGTCAGTGTCAGCCAGTTTGCCGTGGCATACGGAGCTCCATCGCAGTCTTTAACACTGGTAGCATGCCGCGACAGCGTGGACGTGAACCGTATGTGCAGTTGACGGACTTTGAGCGAGGGCGTATAGTGGGCATGCGGGAGGCCGGGTGGACGTACCGCCGAATTGCTCAACACGTGGGGCGTGAGGTCTCCACAGTACATCGATGTTGTCGCCAGTGGTCGGCGGAAGGTGCACGTGCCCGTCGACCTGGGACCGGACCGCAACGACGCACGGATGCACGCCAAGACCGTAGGATCCTACGCAGTGCCGTAGGGGACCGCACCGCCACTTCCCACCAAATTAGGGACACTGTTGCTCCTGGGGTATCGGCGAGGACCATTCGCAACCGTCTCCATGAAGCTGGGCTACGGTCCCGCACACCGTTAGGCCGTCTTCCGCTCACGCCCCAACATCGTGCAGCCCGCCTCCAGTGGTGTCGCGACAGGTGTGAATGGAGGGACGAATGGAGACGTGTCGTCTTCAGCGATGAGAGTCGCTTCTGCCTTGGTGCCAATGATGGTCGTATGCGTGTTTGGCGCCGTGCAGGTGAGCGCCACAATCAGGACTGCATACGACCGAGGCACACAGGGCCAACACCCGGCATCATAGTGTGGGGAGCGATCTCCTACACTGGCCGTACACCACTGGTGATCGTCGAGGGGACACTGAATAGTGCACGGTACATCCAAACCGTCATCGAACCCATCGTTCTACCATTCCTAGACCGGCAAGGGAACTTGCTGTTCCAACAGGACAATGCACGTCCGCATGTATCCCGTGCCACCCAACGTGCTCTAGAAGGTGTAAGTCAACTACCCTGGCCAGCAAGATCTCCGGATCTGTCCCCCATTGAGCATGTTTGGGACTGGATGAAGCGTCGTCTCACGCGGTCTGCACGTCCAGCACGAACGCTGGTCCAACTGAGGCGCCAGGTGGAAATGGCATGGCAAGCCGTTCCACAGGACTACATCCAGCATCTCTACGATCGTCTCCATGGGAGAATAGCAGCCTGCATTGCTGCGAAAGGTGGATATACACTGTACTAGTGCCGACATTGTGCATGCTCTGTTGCCTGTGTCTATGTGCCTGTGGTTCTGTCAGTGTGATCATGTGATGTATCTGACCCCAGGAATGTGTCAATAAAGTTTCCCCTTCCTGGGACAATGAATTCACGGTGTTCTTATTTCAATTTCCAGGAGTGTATTAACTCTGTCTGTGACGTTTTCACAACTAAACCAAAGAACAGATTTCGATTAAATTTGGCATTGGTTCAACTTGAATCCTAAGGAGAGACATAAGCTATTGTATGCAGTAAACATATGCAGTGAACATAAACCATGCTAAAATTGTTAAATTTGCTGTATAATGTACACGTTTTACGATGTGCAGGAACTTCAGTAGCACAGTTCTTAGATGTACGCTCCTGTCCATGCCCCTATGTGCGCAATGCCCGGCACCGATGCTGAACAAGTCACCGCATCGTGCGTTGTCACAGCTTGGGTGGGGGGGTTGCGGAACACACCACGAGCTATGCTTAGCCAAACCGGCAGACACGTGAAGGCAGCTCACTTTATTGTACACCCGACAACTTAGGTGCTCACCAGCACTCACCATAACAGAACTACTGACACACAAGAGTAGCTGCAGGTGACAGATGGTCTTACATAAACATTTCCACTGCGCTATTGTTAAATGGAGTAATATGGGAGCGTCATACGAAGAAAATAAAAAATATGGACGGTATCCATGCTACATAAACATAGCAACGGTGCTTGTAACACTCAAAGGTCAGAATATTTAAAGATAGATATGTGCGCTCTGCACATGATGGGTTGAGATATGTCATACAGAGAAGGTGTGTGCGAAAGAGACAGTTGTTTGTAAGCGCTGCGGCAGTGATGGGTCGTGTGGGACGACAGTCTCAGTTTCACAAAGCAGACGGGATGTTTAGCTACGTTGTACTATCGGGTAAAAATGTGGAAACACCTGGACGTGGTAAAAGTTAACAGAGTGAGAGCTTCAAACTGACGGCAAACGTTTAAACAAACACTGGACTTCAGAGAAGACTTCTGATAGAACGGCGTCACGGAAATACCTACTGTTCGTCTGCCTGAACATCTGCTAGTGAGGTTTTCTTGGTGTGAGTGATCATAGTCAGCTTCCGGAAATTCCACCGAGGTATTGTTTCCATTTCGTGCAGACTATTTCGACAGCCGACCCAGCCATCTCCTTCAGATGTTGCGACTTTTTCTGTTGCGTGTGTACTGGCTACCTAGCCCCAACTAGACTGTGAAGTGATACGTCCGCTAAACCCGCTGGGCAGAACAGGTAATTAGGATTGTGGAAAGGGCCAAGTAGATTGGGGTAAGTTTCACCTTCTAATTGTAATTTATTTTAATTTAATAACACTTTTACAACCAAAGCAGCACATAGCCGGATCTTTACCGAATGCAACTGTTACACGGCTGAAGGCCTCAAAACAAGAAATCTTAACAAATGAACAAGATAAAAATGCAATTAAGATAGCAATAAAATAATTTAAAAAATATCACAGCAAAGTAGACAGAACAAACATAAGCAAGGTGCAATAACAAAGGCTGAAGGCCACAATTAAGTTTCAAAATTTTAGAATATATTACCATAGACTTTCAAAGGCAGAAGGCCACAATGTTTAAAAACAAGAAATATTAAAAATCAACAAGATAAAAATGCAATTAAAAGGCAAATAAAATAAATAAAAAACATATCACGGCTAAGTGGAAAGCCTCAAGGCAAAGCAGATAGAACAACATATGCAAGGTGCAATACCAATGGCTGAAGGCCACAATTAAGCTTCAAAATTTTAAAATTTATTACCATAATATTTTAAAGGCAGAAGGCAGCAATGTTTAAGCTTGAAAGATAAATTTAAGAATTAATTTGCTACATTTTTAAGAAAACAGAAAAATAACCATAAGCCTTAAATTTTAAGTAGCTGAAAACAGATAATTAAACACCGGCGTCACAGAAGCATCGGTCTGCCCTAGTTCACTTAGCCGAGACAGGTGGTGAGCCCAACTACACTTGATCCATCGGAATCCAACCAGGGGACACCCACGGACCGACCGACACAAGAACTTGCTTCCCGTCAATCAGTACATGAGAACTCAAACAGAAAATGTTACGGACATAATTATCCACAATCAAATATGTACAAACACTTGGTGATGATCACAGGAAAACCTCCCCAACAGCGAACCACTGAAACTAGTGGACGAGACTTGGGTACTTAAAACCACACTCAGCTTTGACGTCCTGGGTCGTCGAACCGCGAAGCTCGTAGCAATCGGAGAGCTCCACACATGCTCCGACACTGCGCAGGGATTGGCAGCGGACCCAGCGACTGCACCGCGCGGAGATATCTTCCCTGGTCCGCAGCAACCGACCGACTGCCTACTAGTCCGTCGCGACTGCTGCTCCGTCGGAATTGCACTGCTGGTGCGTCTCCTACTCACTTCCAGACACACGACGGCGGAAATACTAGCTCGGACCCAACCACGCACAGGAAACAATCGCACTGGCTAAACGACATCCCTGCACCAGGTAAGGGACGGCAAAAGTTTCACAAGATGGTTATTGAAGGGGCCGAGAAGCGCTCTGAGAACCAGTTACGCGTCGCCCGACCAGACGACCGACCTCTGAGAGGCAGTACGCAGACAACACTTAAGATCACTTGTTAAGGAAATAACGTCAACTACACACACGACCTGACAAACACTTGCACGAAGACTTGAACGATACCCAACAGTAAGCACGCACGAAGACAAATCGGGAGTCGATGCGCGCGCGCGCGCGCGCACACACACACACACACACACACACACACACACACACACACACACAGAGACGACTCACGAACGATCGGCGAGCCAAAACGCGTCGTCCGGTAGGACGACCGACAAACGATCCACCAAGACCGCAGCCCGGCTCAAGTGATGCGTGGCGGCAGTGGTGGGGCGAGCCATGTCGACTCAGAGCTCACTGCTGCTCCAACCCGACTGCACTGGTGCCTCATGGCAACCCCCCCATTGGCAGGTCCGGACTGCGCTCCAGACGCGTTCCCATTGACTGGCAAACCCGAACTCGCAACCCGAACTGCGACCAACTAACTTACAAGAGACAACGAGCAGGAAGTAATAGCAGTCGAGCAAAGATACTACGAGAGGGGATATATCGATACGCGCTGCTAGCGCCGCTCACGTTCAGGCAAAGCAACCACTTAGTGACAGTAGAAATTTAAATTAAGGGGCTCCGGAAAGGCTCAAAATCATGAAAAGTTCAATTTTTACCTTTTTGCGTTTTCTGAATCTGCACACTATTACCTTTTAATAGATATATAATTTATTCAATTCCGAAGACTACAACTATTTTTAATTTTTTTTTTGAAATGTGTTCTACATGGGCGTGACCCACTGTGGCGCTGTTACACTGCTGTCAAATGGTGTTATTATTAACGTCCGTGTTCATCAGGTACATTTTAGTGATGTGAGATAAAGTATATGTTGTGGCTAACCTGTGATGGTTCAATATATATCGCTGGTGTGATTGTCGATTGTTTCATGTTTATTTACTCAGTCGTTATCTCGAAAATATTCGTAATTAATTCTGTTTCTTGAGTCTCTGTTTTGTTGAAGTGTAATAATGAGTAAAAGTAAAGTTATTAAAAATCCTCTGAAGGCTTTTAAGAAAAGGAGAAATGTTGGAAAGCCAAAGGTATTTAGAAATATGTGAATGAAGATAGGTTCTAACATGGTACGAGCGATGCTTGCTTTAGACAAGGAACGCCTTCGGGCTGCAGACAGGGCTGTAAAGAGTCTAGAAATACAAGCAAGAGTAAACAGGAGGAGGAACAAGAGGAAGCTGGTGGAGGAGTTTGCAGAGGATGAAGATAATCCATCCTATGGACCTGGAATGCACTAAAAAGTTAATCCAATCTTTGTCGCTCGATTCCCAAAACTTTTATTTTCTCATACTAATTACATGTTTTCTGAGGATCTTCCAAACATATTTCTTTCAAACTTTCAGTAAATGTTACACAGTACCTTCTGCATAATTTAACACAGCCTTTCTCCAAAAAACTGTATATTTTTGAATATATAAATAAAAAATTGCAAAAAAATGTTGTGAATTTTCATTACAATTGAAAAAAAATCATGTTTAATAACTGAACTAAAATTTTGTAAAATCCCTGTGTTAAGTTGTAGCCCATATTCCAATAAATAATCTGTAAAAAGTTCAACTTCCTACCTCAAATACTTTGTGAGGAAAGATGTAATTTGTAAGCGTTATTTTAACATTGCAAGTATAGGGCGTTCCGGAGCCCCTTAACGTACTGAGATGGAAGTACGTTAAAAAAGGGTGTAAAATACATGATGTCGGGAACACTAGCCACGCACGGTTCATGAAGTATTGTTGGTATAAGGCAACACCATTTCGATGGGTAGGCCGTACTACTGTGAGAACTGGAAGCTGTGACGCCAGCGAGAAGCGGCGAATGTCAATATGTGTGACGTCGTTAGGAGCTTTATATTTACGTACACTGAAAACGTGTACCAGCGAGTAACAACTGGAGTGATGAATCTCCTCCGTTACTTTGTGTAAATAATCTCTGGCTTCACTCTGCGTCAAATCAGAGCAGGAACTCGAGCTTTCAACGACAATCTCCATCCTCAAGAGCTTATGACCGTCGTAGCTGCTGTTGTGATGACTTTATAAGACGACTAACCTGCGTACGAGTGATTGACCAACGTTATGACGTCATGGCACTAGGATCATATCGATGATACCGACCCTAATAGCGTCACAAGTTCCGTGAAGAGATTGAAGCAGTTCTTTGTAGTTTCTCATTGCCAAAAGCAAGCTTCCATGCAACAGCCAAAATATAGTCAATGTCTTGGTCAAAGTTATCTCTATGCGACCTTTAGGCTGATACGTGGGACAAGATTATATGTGATTCTTTACTTACAAGGGAACCTCCCCATCGCACCCCCCTAACATTTAGGTATAAATTGACACAGTGGATAGGCCTTGAAAAACTGAACACAGATCAATCGAGAAAACAGGAAGAAGTTGTGTGGAACTATGAAAAAATAAGCAAAATATACAAACTGAGTAGTCCATGTGCAAGATACGCAACATAAAGGACAATGATAGTTGATGAGCGCCGTGGTCTCGTGGTTAGAGTGTGCAACTGCGGAATAAAAGGTCCTCGGTTCGAGTCCACCCTCGAGTGAAACTTTTACTTTCTTTATTTTCGCAAAGTTACGATCTGTCCCTTCGTTCATTGACGTCCCTGTTCACTGTAATAAGTTTAGTGTCTGTGTTTTGCGACCGCACCGCAAAACCGTGCGATTAGTAGACGAAAGGACGTGCCTCTCCAATAGGAACCGAAAACATTTGATCGCAAGGTCATAGGTCAACCGATTCCTCCACAGGAAAACACGTCTGATATATTCTTTACGACACTGGTGACAGCATGTGCGTCACATGACAGGAATATGTTGTCGACCCACCTAACTTGCACACTTGGCGAATGGGTAAAAAGATTCTTCTACCTTGCCCGATTTAGGTTTTCTTGTGGATGTGATAATCACTTCAAAAAAAGTGATGGAAACGTATGAGTTTGTCACATAAACAGCATCAAATGAATGCAACAGTTTCAGAGTCGCACAGTTTTCCCTGTGCTCTGTCAAAACATATGTTTTTTTACGTTTTCAAATGTTTCCGTGCGTAGACCGTCAAATTCTGTATATGTCCAAGCAAATCTGAACATGTCCTGGAATTTTGGAGAGCGAAGTTGATTATGTGTGAGTGCCTGAACTTTGATAATTATCTGAAAATAAAAAATTAAAATTTTCACCCGAGAGAAGATTTGAACCAAAGACCTGTCGTTCCACAGCTGCTCACGCTAGCCACGGGACCACGGCGCTTGTAATCTAACATTCTCCTTGATGTTGCCTACCTTGGGCATGGACTACTCAGTTTGTACATTTTGCTTATTTTTTTCATAGTTCCACACAACTTCTTCCTGTTTTCTCGATTGATCTGTGTTCAGTTTTTCAAGGCCTATCCCTGTGCCAACTTATAACTAAATCTGAGGGGGGTGCGATGGGGAGGTTCCCTTGTTAGCAAATCACGAATTATAGTTGCAAGTGGTACATGCAGTTTTTCCGTTATTATTATCGCTATGTCTACTTTCTTAGCATCGCAGCCATTGCCTCGATCTTTGGCGATATATAGTTACCACGACGTAGGTCGACTGGCCGATTATTCGTTTCCTCATAAACAAGACGGGTAATAACAGTGTGCAGAGGAACCAAGCAGGAAGAATGTAAAACCAGGAACGAAGTACACGGACAGTGGAGGATGTAAGATAAGGATACAGGCTTACTCCTTTGCTGTCCAACTTGTATATCGAAGAACATTGACGGAATAAGAATATACGATCAAAAGTGGGATTGAAATTGGTGGTGAAGGAATGTCAACGATAAGATTCTCTGATGACATTGCTACCCTCAATGCACGCGAGAAAGAGCTACAGGACTTTCTGAGCGAAAGGAGTAACCTACTGATCATAGGATTCGGACTGAAAGAAGATAGAAGTAAGCAAAATTTAATGAGGAATAGTGTAAAGGAGAGTGATAAAATTAATATCAAAATTCGAGACCAAGTTCGAAGTGAAGGTATTCTGCTACCTTGGGAGGAAAACAACGTGCGATAGCATAAGAAGCAGACTACCACAGGCAAAGTAAACATTCCTAGAATAGTGTCAAACTTTTGTCTCAGAGTAAGGAAGAAATCTCCAAGAATGAACATCTGGCGCACAGCCACGCATGGAAGTGGATGATTGACTTTGGCAGAAGCTGAAAAGAAGAAATCAAAGCGTTTGAGATGTGGTGCTGTAGAAGAGCGCTGACAATTTGCCGGACCGATAAAATAAGAAACGAGGAGTTTATCCGTAGGATCTACGAGGAAGCATTGACAAGAAGAAGGGACTGAATGATAGGACATGGTTTAAGACATCAGGGTAAAACCTGTATGGGAATTTTAAGATAGGAATATGTCCAACAAGCAACTGAAGGACGTCAAATGTAAATGCTACTCTGAAGGTGAAGAGGTTGGCGCAGGAAAGGAATTCGTGGAGGACCACATAAAACCAGTCAGATGACTGATGGGCCAAGAAAAGGTAATACAAATTGTAACTACGAGACATCCGAAGTTTGGAACAGGACATTCGCGCACGAACTGACCAGCCATGGCTACTCTCACAGCCATTTTAGCTCTTGCATAAAACTACCTCGCCGGCCAGGCATAAGTGAAATCAATGCTGTAACTCAGCATTTATCGTCATGCCAAAAGCCGTCAACGCGTGTCTTCTTAGATCTGGCGCCTTCTCCGACTCCTTCGCTTCAAATTCGATGTCCGCGGCTACTATCGACATTAATACCATTCGAAATCTTCGCTTTCTGTCGCTACTCGTTCTCTCAACGCCTCCCCTGTCTATCTCTGATCGACAGAAATCGGTTCCTGTCCTAACACCACATCAAAAGTTATCACCACTTCCTGTCTACCATATTAACAAAAACCTACACTTTCATTCCAAATTTATTATCCATATCTATATTTTCCACATTTTCGGCGTACCCCACAATCGCGGCAGTTCTCCTTAACATCTTCACATCCTTCAAGTCTACCAGACACTTCTTTTTCTGCATCTGACATTCCCTAATACGCAGTAGCTCCACTGCCAACGCTGGCATCGTTTGCAACAGCCGTAGCAACTCAAGCATCAGCCACGTTAACATTGTATGGAAAGGGTCAACATCAACAGCAGCTCCATCAGCTTCATCATCTCATCCGAGAGACCGAGACATCATGCTGCAGTAAATCCAGTTTCTCAGACCGACCAAATAATGTCAGTAACCATGTCCCAAACGAATCTCATAGGGTTTAGGACGAAGTACCTTGGACAGACCTGATGTCACTCAATTAGTGGACTATAACTCCCTCTCACAACCTGCCACTCCTTTGCGATACTGCAGTGCCTGTGTTATCATGATTACGAAGCACAATCCCTTTGTACATGCTTTATGCCCAAAGGAACTTTGTACCGTAATATAGAATAACAAAGGCACTGCAATATCGTATTTATCCGCCGATACCGGGCAAGCAACTTTCTAGTACAGCGCCTGACCTGTATGGGAATATACATAATGGATGTACGAGTACAGGTCGTAGACGCATAGATGAGACACAAGGAACTTTGGGTGTGGCCGTGAGTCGTGTACGGATAGCCAAATGGTTTGCCGGCACTGTAGTTCAGCGTGTTCGATCAGATGGTTAGCTGCCCTCTGTAATAAAAAACTGAGTGAACGGATCAACGATGTAGTTTAACAGGTTTCATGGGACGCCCGCCCCGACCAATTGCAACGAACCATAACGAACAAAATGAGATCAGCAAAAAAAAAAAAAAAAAAAAAAAAAAAAAGAGAGAGAGAGAGAGAGAGAGTGGTAATGCGACCGCTCGCGATAAGTGGATAATCCGGGTTCAAGTCCCGGTCCGGCACAAATTTTCACTGTCATCATTCCATTCTACAGCTGATGTTTATCCTTACTAGCAATTTCAAATTCATTTAATGTCTTTCATAATGGCTGTAGTCGCCGCAGTGCCTGTTTCTTTGAACATGGATGCATGTCGAAAGAAACTCTGCATCGTAATCACAATAACACAGGCACTACAATATCGTCGTTTATTCAGACAGAGCGCACAAGAAATGATACATAGTCTGTACTTTGGGTACTAACTGATCGTAGCCTAAATTGGAAAACCTGCGCTGTAAAATAATGAAGTGCCTTAATTCGACTGCATTTTGTGTACGCATTATTATTATTGGTCATCTAGATTAACAAAAAGTCTTTTCTCTCTATTTACATATACTAACGATTTTCAGAGTAACTTTTTGGCGAAAACGGGCTTACAGTGATTAAAAGTTTCGAATACAGATAGATGCGTGTCGTAAAAGTTAACTCTGGCACTCTAGAACAGCCTGCACAGATCTCCACAAAAGACGGTAGTTTCACAACTGTTTCATAGTACATATAATCATTTATATCTTTTATAGACAAAATCTTCACAGGTTGTCCTCTACAGTTAAAGATCGTCTTCTTCTTAGCCTTCATCTCGTATCTCCTCCGGGTTGGTGTCCTAATCTGGATTTAACGTTAGAGGGTGGCCGGATGCCCTTCCAGGTGTGCGAAACCGCATAAAGGACATATCGACCGTAGTTGTTAATGCCCTGAGTGGACTCGTTCCGGGGCAGGGGTGTCTCCCTGAATCCCGGAAGTGGGGTGCCAGCGCACGCGGCTATCCGGGCGGTACATTCCACAGGTATACCGCAATAAATTTGCTAAAATTGACGAATAATTTTTATTATTATTACAATGCAAAAATGTAAATTCATAAATGATATCCAACAATCTTTGTCATTAAGGGTACATGGTGGTCTCTGTGTAATGCAAGTGCCTAGCGAGGTTTTTTTGCCCTGCCGGAAACCAACCGGCGGCGGGCTGGCGGAGAATATGCTTCCCGTCCTCCGCAAGGGCTTTGCTTGTGTAGAAATCTTGCGCAGGTAGCATCTGTTAGGCGACACAGTACGGTGTATAGGGTGAAAGTGTTTCAAGTTAAACGGCGAAATACAAGTATTCTATTCGCCAAAGAGTACTCATATATGATTCGTACGTGAGTACAGAATCAACGCATGCGTTAAGGAGTTTGTTTCAAGAGGGATATACTGATGTTCAAGTTCCTAAGTTCTTGGCACGAAACGTAGGCATCCATGTATACTATTTGCGGAAGAAACTCTGCATAAAATTGGGCATGCTCCGGAAAGGTCTCGTAGAGAATCAGTTCAAAGTCTTTCACAGTAAATGGGAATTTTCTGTGGCTCTGTTCAAACGGCTACAAAATTATTGCCAAATGTAATAATTGCAGTTCTAGAACTTAAAACCGAGTGATCCTGCAAAAGGGTTGCGGTTTTTCAAATGCGTTATGAATAGGGTGCGTGACGGAGAAATTGATCGTCACCTAAATTTCTTTCCGGGCAAATTATGTTAATTCACATTATAGCCATTAGTGAAGTACTGAAAAGCGTTGCCGGCCGGTGTGGCCGAGCGGTTCTAGGCGCTTCACTCAGGAACCGCGCTGCTGCTACGGTTACAGGTTCGAATCCTGCCTCGGGCATGGATGTGTGTGATGTCCTTAGGTTAGTTAGGTTTAAGTAGTTCGAAGTCTAGGCGACTGATGACCTCAGATGTTAAGTCCCATAGTGCTTAGAGCCAGCCCTTTTTCTGGCCAATTAACTGAGAGAGAAAGTCATTTCACGACCTTTCGGCAGGACTCTGCAGCTGCACATACAGACAACTTCTCTTTACAGGAAATTCGTGAGAAGTTTGAAGATAGTGACAACTGCAACAACATACGGCCTCCTCGTTCCCTAGATTTAACCCCCTGCGATTTTTTGCAGAGTGCAATGAGCAATTTCCTAAGCAGGTGTCAGAAATGCTTGAATAGCAAGTGTTCAACATACTACGATAACATACTAAGTGTCCTGGGGGTACTCTAGTGGAATTTACGGCGTGCACTCCATTAAAATACACTCCTGGAAATTGAAATAAGAACACCGTGAATTCATTGTCCCAGGAAGGGGAAACTTTATTGACACATTTCTGGGGTCAGATACATCACATGATCACACTGACAGAACCACAGGCACATAGACACAGGCAACAGAGCATGCACAATGTCGCCACTAGTACAGTGTATATCCACCTTTCGCAGCAATGCAGGCTCCTATTCTCCCATGGAGACGATCGTAGAGATGCTGGATGTAGTCCTGTGGAACGGCTTGCCATGCCATTTCCGCCTGGCGCCTCAGTTGGGCCAGCGTTCGTGCTGGACGTGCAGACCGCGTGAGACGACGCTTCATCCAGTCCCAAGCATGCTCAATGGGGGACAGATCCGGAGATCTTGCTGGCCAGGGTAGTTGACTTACACCTTCTAGAGCACGTTGGGTGGCGCGGGATACATGCGGACGTGCATTTTTCTGTTGGAACAGCAAGTTGCCTTGCCGGTCTAGGAATGGTAGAACGATGGGTTCGATGACGGTTTGGATGTACCGTGCACTATTCAGTGTCCCCTCGACGATCACCAGTGGTGTACGGCCAGTGTAGGAGATCGCTCCCCACACCATGATGCCGGGTGTTGGCCCTGTGTGCCTCGGTCGTATGCAGTCCTGATTGTGGCGCTCACCTGCACGGCGCCAAACACGCATACGACCATCATTGGCACCAAGGCAGAAGCGACTCTCATCGCTGAAGACGACACGTCTCCATTCGTCCCTCCATTCACGCCTGTCGCGACACCACTGGAGGCGGGCTGCACGATGTTGGGGCGTGAGCGGAAGACGGCCTAACGGTGTGCGGGACCGTAGCCCAGCTTCATGGAGACGGTTGCGAATGGTCCTCGCCGATACCCCAGGAGCAACAGTGTCCCTAATTTGCTGGGAAGTGGCGGTGCGGTCCCCTACGGCACTGCGTAGGATCCTACGGTCTTGGCGTGCATCCGTGCGTCGCTGCGGTCCGGTCCCAGGTCGACGGGCACGTGCACCTTCCGCCGACCACTGGCGACAACATCGATGTACTGTGGAGACCTCACGCCCCACGTGTTGAGCAATTCGGCGGTACGTCCACCCGGCCTCCCGCATGCCCACTATACGCCCTCGCTCAAAGTCCGTCAACTGCACATACGGTTCACGTCCACGCTGTCGCGGCATGCTACCAGTGTTAAAGACTGCGACGGAGCTCCGTATGCCACGGCAAACTGGCTGACACTGACGGCGGCGGTGCACAAATGCTGCGCAGCTAGCGCCATTCGACGGCCAACACCGCGGTTCCTGGTGTGTCCGCTGTGCCGTGCGTGTGATCATTGCTTGTACAGCCCTCTCGCAGTGTCCGGAGCAAGTATGGTGGGTCTGACACACCGGTGTCAATGTGTTCTTTTTTCCATTTCCAGGAGAGTATATCGTTACGGCGATTTTTAAAAATCGTGATTTAGGTTATAAATAATTAATATTAGCGTTATAATATTGCAGTAGCCTATTTCTTAAAGTTAAGTCAATCTGCTTACACTATGCGATCAAAAGTATCCGGACACCTAACCGAAAATAACTTACGAGTTGGTGGCGCCCTCCATCGGGAATGCTGGAATTTAATATGGTGTTGACCCACCCTTAACCTTGATGACAGCTTCCACTCTAGCAGGCATACCTTCAGCCAAGTGCTGGAAGGTTTCTTGGGGAATGGCAGCCCGTTCTTCACGGAGTGCCGCTCTGAGGAGTGGTGTCGATGTCGGTCGGTGAGGCCTGGCACGAAGTCGGCGTTCCAAAACATCGCAAAGGTGTTCTTTGGGATTCAGGTCGGGACTCCGTGCAGGCCAGTCCCTTATCAGGGATGTTACTGACATCTAACCACTACGCCATCGGCCGTGCATTATGAACAGGTGCTCGATCGTGTTGATAGATGCGGTCGCCATCCCCGAATTGCTCTTCAACAGTTGGAAGCAAGAAGCTGCTTAAGACATCAATGTAAGCCGGTGCTGTGTCAGTGCCACGCAAAACAACAAGGAGTGCAAACCCCCTCCATCAAAAACATGACCACACCATAACGCCACCGACTCTGAATTTTACTGTTGGCACTCCACACGTTGGCCTGCTATCAGACCGCCACATTGTGTACCGTGATTCGTCAGTCCACACAACGTTTTTCCACGGTTCAGTCGTCCAATGTTTACGCTCCTTGCACCAAGCGAGGCGTCGTGTGGCATTTACTAGTGTGATGTTTGGCTTATGAGCAGCCGCTCGACGATGAAATCCAAGTTTTCTTACCTACCGCCTAATTGTCAGAGTAGCTGCAGTCGATACTGATGCAGTTTGGAATTCTTGTGGGATGATCTGGATAGATGTCTTCCTATTACACATTACGACCCTCTTCAACTGTCAACTGTCACTGCCAGTCAACAGACGAGGTCGGCCTGTACGCTCTTGTGCTGTACGTGTCCCTTTACGTTTCCACTTCACTTTCAGATCGGAAATAGTTGACCTACGGATGTATAGGAGTGTGGAAATCTCGCGTATAATCGTATGACACAAGTGGCACCCAGTCACCTGACCACGTTCGAAGTCCGTCAGTTCCGCGGAGCGCCCCATTCTGCTCTCTCTCAAGATGTTTGACGACTACTGAGGTCGCTGATATGGAGTACCTGGCAGTAGATGGCAGCACAGTGAACCTAATATGAAAACGTATGTTTTTGGGGATGTTCGGATACTTTTGATCACATAGTATATAATAAACGTCCATCTTTGATGTGTTCCCACATCTCAGACGCTCACTCGCCTCTGCAGCATCCAACGATTACTATTTATTAAACGTAAAGTAAAGAAACTTAAAGAGGAAACTATGAAAGCACACAACCAACTCTATAACAACAGCGAAAAGAATGTAGTTCTGTGAACATGAAAAAGTATTCCATCACGTGGATCTTGCGCAAGAGGGGAACTTGTAGCGCTTTAAACAAAAAGTGGAGCGACCGTCCTAAATAGAATCCGCTTAGCTGATTAACTACGGCGGCCTGCGGGCCGCCAGTGGTGGACATAGTTTTAAGGCGGTTTTCCGGATCAACACCGGTAAATACTGGGTTGGTTCCCGAGTTCCACCTTAGTTACACTTTGAAAAACGATGTTACATTTGGCCATGCAATTACACTAGACACACACGAAACGGGTACACAGATTAGTCCCCTGGAGTGTGGCAGCTGCTTTAAAATACCTTCAAGAAAGGCGATCTCATCGTAATAATAGCCTATATACAGATACGACTGGTTATCCGGGGAACTGGAGAAGTACCACAATGGTACTGACCCGACATTGCCTGGTAAAAGGCATCGGACAGGAAGGAAGGAATCCATTTTATGAATAGGCATCGCCATTTTCTTTTGGCTGGTGTGGTGCCGGTCTGTGGCGCAGACACACAGAAGTGAAGCCTTGTAACTGGAAACACATGAAAACCTCGTTGTTTAGAGGTCACAATTAAAGCTGTATGAATTCTTCGCATTGTCCATCTGCACTATCTGTTTTTACTGTCAGTTTTAATAAAGATTCGACATCGTAATCGATTACTTTTTGTTCATTGTAGCGATGTTTACCTCAATATTAAGTTGGTGCTTATTTTGTAGCAGGAAGTTGCGAAGTTTAACAGTCAATATCCTGTTCAGTAAAACACCGCCTGCAGATTTCAGTTGGTGAGAGATGGGAGGGAAAGAAAAAACGAAGCACACAGCACGTAAGGCACTTCTGTCTAAGAGGGCGCGCCGTAAAAAGTCCTGCGTGCGCTGCGCCGCAGACGTCGTAGCTGTCATCCGACGTGGAGGTTCGTGACCGGCCGGTACAAAAATGGCGGAAAGAAAAGAATCCGGCGAGCGGCGGGCAGCGGCCAGCGGGCGGTCATTGTGGATGCAGGCGACGCGGCCGCCCGCCCCCCTACCGGTCCAGCTTCCAGCTCCAGCGCCACCGCCGCGCCGCGCCGCACCGGGCTCCAGTTGCAGCCGCCGCCTGCGTTATGGAGGCGGCGCCGAGGCAGCAGCGAGCGACCTTAACAAGCCGGCGGCCGGCCATACATTTATTCATCAGCCGACCGGCCGCTGCTCGCAGTTTCTGCTCTCTCTCCTGCTCCTCCTCCTCCGGGCGCCTCTCTCTCTCCGTCTTCCTCCTCCTCCTCCTCCTCCGTCGCTTCCGCCATTTTCGTCGCCGTCCGCCATGGCTCGCAGTTTCTTGCGGCGCGGACGCAGCCGGCGTTCCGCGCATTCTTCATCCACTCACTGCCCCCCCCCCCCCCCCCTGAGCGACAGCGAATCTTGCGCGTAGAGCACGCCATTCATGCCGTACCAGCTTCCGCTGAATCGCTTAACAATTACGCCCAATAATTCATTCACCGCCCGTTGTCCCGCGCGGAAAAAGAGAGAAATGCGAATCCCGTCTTGTCCCGTCCTTTTATGGAGCGAAGAACACAGTATTTTACCGGCGCGTTGTTTCCTGTCTCCTCAGAACAAAGAAACTATAGGAAAACAAAGAAAATTAAGGAGAAAGGAATACACTCCTTCGTTGTGGAGCTGTCGTGAAATGAAGCTTCTACTGACGTAAGAACAACCTGGCGCTCAAAACTCCAGATTCACGAAAGTAAATTGCTGCATATTTTATTACAGTAATAAAGGGTGGCCCTAGGGAAATTGAATATTTGCAAATATCCGAGAAATGCGGACACGGAGGTATGCAATTAGCAGGGTTATTCGGAGATTTGCGGACGCCACCAGTGCCCGGTAGTTGGACACCCCTCATCTCCCTCCCCACATCGCTTTACTTATCCGTAACTTTCCCGACACTGTCACTACGTCAGGGGTTCAAATGGTTCAAATGGCTCTGAGAACTATGGGACTCAACTTCTGCGGTCATTAGTCCCCTAGAACTTAGAACTAGTTAAACCTAACTAACCTAAGGACATCACACACATCCATGCCCGAGGCAGGATTCGAACCTGCGACCGTAGCGGTCTCGCGGGTCCAGACTGCAGCGCCCAGAACCGCACGGCCACTTCGGCCGGCACTACGTCAGGGGCCTCCACATGTTCATTATTTACATAAAAATATGGCTTTTCAGTCTTTGATAGCTATTTTTTAATTTCATTGACCGGTTTCTGGCTAGCTGCCCATCTTCAGATCAGTACAGAACTATTGGTTCGCTGTTATGACAGTAGTTATGTACTGACAGGTTACTCTGTTAACTGCAACATACGATCTGAAGATGGGCAGCTAGCCTGAAACCGGTCATTGACAACAAAAAATAGCGATCAAAGACTGAAATGCCATATTTTTAATCAAAGAACGATTGCGGCTATCCCAATAAGAAAATCGTGTCTAGTTTTGTTCATTATTTATTGTTTGTTGTTGTGGTCTTCAGTCCTGAGACCGGTTTCATGCAACTCTCCATGATACTCTATCCTGTGCAAGCCTCTTCATCTCCCAGTACCTACTGCAGCCTACATCCTTCTGAATCTGCTTAGTGTACTCATCTCGTGGTCTCCCTCTACGATTTTTATCCTCCACGCTGCCCTCCAGTACTAAATTGGTGATCCGTTGATGCCTCAGAACGTGTCCTACCAACCGATCCCTTCTTCTAGTCAAGTTGTGCCACAAACTCCTCTTCTCCCCAATTCTGTTCAATACATCCTCATTAGTTATGTGATCTACCCATCTAATCTTCTGCATTCTTCTGTAGCACCACATTTTGAAAGCTTCTATTCTCTTCTTGTCAAAACTATTTATCGTTCATGTTTCACTTCCATCCATGGCTACACTCCATGCAAATACTTTCAGAAACGACTTCCTGACACTTAAATCAATACTCGATGTTAACAAATTTCTCTTCTTCAGAAACGCTTTCCTTGCCATTGCCAGTCTACATTTTATATGCTCTCTACTTCGACCATCGTCAGTTATTTTGCTCCCCAAATAGCAAAACTCCTTTATTACTTTAAGTGTCTTATTTCCTAATCTGATTCCCTCAGCATTAATTCGACTACATTCCATTATCCTCGTTTTGCTTTTGTTGATGTTCATCTTATACCCTCCTTTCAAGACACTGTCCATTCCGTTCAACTGCTCTTCCAAGTCCTTTGCTGTCTCTGACAGAATTACAATGTCATCGGCGAACCTCAAAGTTTTTATTTCTTCTCCATGGATTTTAATACCTACTCTGAACTTTTCTTTTGTTTCCTTTTATTTGTTAACAATACTGTATTGTCAGTTCTTGAATGTACTGAAGGTACCGTCAATAATCATGTGATAACTTTCATTTGAAAACGCGGTTTCAAGTGGTCAACAAGACTTTGACTATACACGAGTGGCTTTGAATAAGTAATGCTTTTCTGAAAGTAGGCTGCTTTTATTGAGGATTACAATACATCGTATTATTTCCCACTCTTTTGACCACAAAACCGTACTTTTCAATATAATGTCTGTTCATTAGGATGGCCGTACGCTACCTTACCAGGAGGACCTACATGCCTCATGTTACCACTCTATTGGTCGCCGTCAGCACCAATGTTTTGTTCCATTAATGACCTCCCCATCAGCCATTACTGCTTCCCGCAGTGTGCAGCCAAACAGATGGAAATCGACAAGTGCATAGGCAGCGAGGAATCCAGGGGACACACACCTCCGAGTACCCCAACTGATGGTCGAGTACGTCAGCACTATCAAGAGAGATGCCAAGTTGTGAAACGAGGAGCTTGGTTGTAGTTCGTCGATCGCTTCGAATGAGAGTGTCCGCACGTTGCAACACTACAGGAGTGAGAGCTGTATGCGGCCGGCCGGTATGCGTGAGATCGGACAGGTTTTCGCCCCCTGGTTGCCATGATGACAAACACCCCACCCAACGACTCACCATGCTTTTGTTCACTGTCAGGTCTCCGTAGAAATCCCGAAAGCACCGATGGAATATCTGCGATGCTGAAACCCAATGACAGCTCTCTGCTCGGAACGCACCTATGCTACAGACGCCATTTTGAAGGCTACGTATATTTCCGCCACGTATCGGAACGTCATAAGCTACAGGGAATGAAGCGGCAATATTCCACGACGTCGCACCACAGATTCCTTATTTAGTAAACTGCCACTGGAAATAAGGTCAGTAGTAAATGGAACATCTGGCGATAGGATTCCCATTTGAGTCATGTCTATTGTCGCTATATCAACAAACGCCAGCACTATAACTATCACAAAAAGGTGCAAAGCAATTATATCTGCAACAATGTTAACTGAAGAAAAGTAAATAATTTTTTTTTTATGTTTTGTGATTATGATCTCATACGGAATGAAGGTCAGTGGAACTGTAGAGCAATGCCCAAATTTTAACAAATAGGGATAAAATTTTTATATATACACAAATTTAGGTTTTCATCAGAGTGTGTATAAGTATTGCTACAGCTTGCAAGTAGACTGTTTAGGTTTTTATGTTGGTAACGTCACGTAGCGCTCTGTATGAAAATCACTGACTGTACTGTGTGCAGTCTGTGGCTGGTTTGCATTGTTGGAATATTGGGTAGTTGGATGTTAACAGCGCGTAGCGTTGCGCAGTTGGAGCTGAGCCGCCAGCAGTGGTGGATGTGGGGAGAGAGATGGCAGAATTTTAAGAGCGGACAATGTGGACGTGTGTCAGCCAGAAAGAGTAAATTTGTAATACTGGATGTCATGAACCGATATGTATATGATGAATTTTGAACATTATTAAGGTAAATACATTGTTTGATCTCTATGAAAATTTTTCATTTGCTGACTATGCGTATCAGTAGTTAGTGCCTTCAGTAATTAGAATCTTTTATTTAGCTGGCAGTATTGGCGCTCACTGAGTTGCAGTAGTTCGAGTAACGAAGATTTTTGTGAGGTAAGTGATTCATGAAACGTATAGGTTATTGTAAGTCTGGGATATTCTTTTGTAGGGATTATTGAAAGTCAGATTGCGTTGCGCTAAAAATATTGTGTGTCAGTTTAGTGTTGATCAGAATAAGTAAAGAGAGAAATGTCTGAGTACGTTCAGTTCTGCTCAGCTGTTTGAAAATCAAATAACGTAACTGGTTTATCAGCACAGTAATTCATTAATTTTTCTAAGGGGACGTTGTAATCTCCCCCTCTCTTATCGACCTTAATGACAGTGAAAAATTAAACCGCGTGTACCTAATGGAAATTTGGGAAAAGCAATCGTCACCGAAGTTAATCTGTCGGTAAAGAGGGAGGAAAGGGTTACATCTAAATGAAAGGAAAAATGCAAATGAAACTGGTGGAAATTAATTTTGAAAAGGGGTAAAGTTAATAAAGAAAGTAAATGTGCGGCCGTTACATTAACAATTAACTAGCGGTAATTAGATATTTGAGATTTGGGGGAAATTACGGTCGCCAGTCCTAAGGACAATTACTATAGTAACTGAAAAAGAAAGGTTATTACACATATAATTAGCACTAGAAGCGTGGCAACTAAAGGTTGACACGTGTAGTGTGAAAACTGAATGTTTGTCAGAAGTAATAAATTTCGCTACACTCTGACTTAATTTAGCAAAATAAAACCGGAAAATTGAAAGTTAATTTAGTCACTGAAATTAATAGTGAACTTTGTTTCTGAAGCACATCGAAATTCAGTAAAATACGGTTAGTCTTGGGCTACCTCTACAATCATTTCAAAAGCTACTTGAATCCACGCAATTTACAAATAAGAGATTTAACTTTGAACTTGAATTAAATGATTCTGAACAATTAACAATAGTAAAATTTAGTACGTACCAAGCTGAGCTGTAGTCACAGTTAAGCTAAAATATGGTAACAAAACTTACACTCATAATTTGCGCTTGTGTAATCTAAATATTGTAGCCAGCTATGAATACTTTAACTGAACTTTGAAATTAAAGCAGTGAAATAGAATAATATTGCTTTAATGCTGGCGTTTGAATTTCAACGACAGTCGGGTTCATTCCGGAAAAGGAAGAAATCCTGCTTGGTAATGCAATTGGGACAATGAGCAACAAAGGTTCATGCTACGTTGCTGTAATTTTGTGGTATGAACAGTTTTAAAATCTGAGGTCTGCCATACAGTTCTAAAACTTCACGTGCTTCCAGTCTTCCTTGTTGGTTGATTGAAGGTTTGAAGCCGTCGATCGAGGAGGCGGCGACAGTCACTCATTGTTGGCCGTCGCTGTTGCAGAAGCTGGATGTTGGCGCGCCTCTTTCTCGACACCGTCACCAGGCGAAACGGGCTCTTGATATGCGCCAGCTAATGCTTCCCGTCCGCGACACCGTGTCAGAAACTATCATAGCAAGTCGAGCGCAATTACACGCTACCAAACCCCGAAAGCGCGGCAACTCGCGGGAGCGTCATACAACACACCTGCTCCACTGCACTACCCCAGCCAGACCCTGCTCTGCTCGCGCTCCACGCGACAGAGTTAACACTACCAAAGATCCTAAACACTTTTGTTCTCCACACGATCTATCGATGTATTCGTTCGATAGCATAGTTTTCCCTATGCAAGACCCAGCGTAAAAATACAAATAATATTTACAAAACAGCAAATTATACATCGACATAAATGCATAAATATATATATATATATATATATATATATATATATATATATATACAAATAGTAAAACAATTACAATATATAAAGACATAGAAATGTCATCTCTTGAGGTAATAAAACAAGGGAAAAAAATTATAGTACAATAGATGGAAATAGGAGGATATGCATTTCCGGCGTTACACGTGCCCCACATTGTCTGAGGATGTTCGTGTAACCTAAACAGACTCAGAAATTGTCCCAAAAAAGAAACAGCGGAAATGCATATGCTCAAAACATCAATAAAATTTAGCATTCGTCTAATTAAGCATAAATCAATTTTTAGACCATAATAATTGAGTAGAGACACTCCTAATCTTATTCCACTCTGTCATCTTGCACAAAATAAAACAGGATGACAACATATTAAAATTCATAGAAAACATAGAAAATGGCTTAGCTATTCCAAAATCATTAAAATTCCTAACAGTATCAAGAAATGGAATTCTATTTACAAAATTAAGCAGAGTACATGGTCATAAAAAACAGGTATATTAAAATACGCAAATTAAAAATTAATTACGTAGAATACACATTTTTATATAGCCCTTTCATAATTAATATTCTTGTCATGAGAGTCCACTTAACGCTAAACAAGAAAATAATACACAGCAGATCGAAAAAAACATTTATATTGACAGCAGAATTCTTTCACATCAGCTGTCCGGGAAGACAAACAGCTCCGCCTTCCGTACCCGCAAGTACAAAGAATACCGACAGCGGCACAAGAGCCGACAGCGGCACAAGAGCCGACAGCGGCTCCGCCTTGCCAGAATTGTTGCGCCCGCCTGTGCGGCACGCTTGATCTCACTTGCCTGTGAAACGGCATTTCCAGAACGTCCGTTTCACTGAATTCTTTCGGAAAATCTCACTCCCGAGTAATCTCAAGGAGTCCATTAACACTATCACAGTGGATAACTCAACACTGTACATCATCACAAGCATGTACTAGCCTGCAACTTAAAACAGCGTCTAAGTACATCGGCAATGACAAGTAAAACACATATTCATGAAATCTTACAGCTAGTTACAAAATCATATTTACATTGCTTAATCTACTGTGACTCAGCTGAAAACTTAAACTAGCAGCGTGGATTTTTCAGTTGATAAATAATCACTCTCTGTTAAATCATTTAGTACAAATTAATTACTTATTAATTACAACTTCTTTAAAGTCCTCTTGCGAGGTGCCGGGGCTAGCAGTGTATTTAACACTAAATTCTTCGAGAATCTTCAGATATAAATGATGCTCTAAGCCCCCCTTATTCCAACTCCGACTCTTGCTGTTGCACATGGATTAAAAAGAGACGGGAACCGACTGTAATCGACCCTGCATGTGGAGTAGAAAAGAGTTTGGCACTTGCAATAATTTAGTTTGATAGACATTAATTAAATAAAGGAAAGTTTCAGTAACGTAGTGAGAAATGAAAGGGTTGCTCTGCCGATTAACAGAATGAAAGTTCTGTCCAAAATAACAATATGATTTATTATGACTAAACTCAAAATAATAAACAAAACACATGAAACATTTACAAAACATCAAATTGGCTCAAATTGGATACTCAAATAAATGTTGTGAAGGTGAAGTTGTCCCTAAACTGGATTGTGACATTTATGACGAAGTGGTATGTGGAGCCAATTCCTTGCAACTCAAATCTTAAGAGAAAACACACAGCCAACCCAACATTAATTGCTGCTACCCAAGACAGAACAAAGTTAGAAAAAGACGAACAGGCGCGCTCTGCTGAGCTCTGATTATCACCTAGGAAAATCCCTATCTGCCAGTGCTGCGGACATACATTACCAAACTGTCTTCTTAATTGCCAGAACACGGTCTGGCATACCGGAGGCAATGGCTGGTTGCTTTGACGTCCCGTCGTGGTGATGATAATGTCGCGAGTATAGCCCGAAACAAATTATCCTGGTTTGGTTGTTCCAGACTAAAGACTTCCTAGCAATACAAATGCGCCTCTGAGGGAGACGAAGAAGGCTCGCCGCACAATCACTGACGGTACAGTGATTGATTTTAACAAGCGAAGTCACACTATAACTCCGATACAGTCAACTTTAGCCAAAACTGCTCAAGACAGACAACATAGGCCGCTTGTACGCAGAACACTCAATTGCCAACTGTACTCGGAAAGTTATGTTGAAGTCGAAACCTCAGCAACTTCGTCAAACAGTTACAATTACATAAAAGTATATTAGACAGCCAACGGAAGGCAGGCTGTCCAGACCAGTGAGAGTTCAGTCTTGTAACCTACTCCGACCGAAAGGCGCGAGTCGACTACCACAAGAGCACCAGTACCAACCGAACACAGAACATTCCCGCCCCCACGACAGTGGCTGTGGTTAAACGTTCCAATCAGCAACTCGAAAACCGGCTGAAAACGCGGGAATTTGCGCGCCAAGGCTGCTTGGGAACACAAGGCATTCCCACGCCTCGCTGGTAGCCCGCCAGAAAGTGGTTTCGCTAAGTTTCTGCGAAGTAAAGGAACCTCTAGCCCAGCCGCTACTTCAGGGCCCTCCAGGCGTGTCTTTTGACAATGTCGGCGTCTGGAAAGCATTCACTCGACTCCCTCACACCCGTTGGCTTACCATTTCAAGATCAGCAGAGCTCGCCTGTCACCAGACCACCCGGGTGACGAGAGACGCTGCTTGGGAAGACCGCGTGTGAAGGAATAGCAACTTTTCACCGCATGCAATTAGAGAGGAAAATCGTAAGATAGAAATATGAGAGGGAGCTCATGCCACCTCTCATAGCCCCTACGCCATTTTAGATTGTAATTGGTGAGCAATTGGCTCACTTAGGAACAAGGTAGTGAGTCAATCGCTCTAGAAAAATATTGCAAACTGAGTCCACATGCTGCACTCTATAATAAAAATCACTGCAACTGAAAAATGCAGCTCATAGAGGGAGGATTATTTATGATGTAGCCAACTTCACCTTCTTAATATGGAACTCTAACACTCACATCACACATCCATACCCAGGGAGCCTCTTCCAAACACCGAATCACACAGACATTCACTCTCTAAATATGGCCCAGGCATGTGAGCCAAATATGGAGCAATTTATTCTTTACAATCAGAGTTGGAGTGCTCTGCAATGAAATGCCCAAGATGTTACAACAATTTAAATCATTAAACTAACCTGAACTCACTCACACATGATACTATTTAAGTTAACAATCTCTTTGTGAGCTTTCAGAATCTAATTACAACCTTCGATTCATTCTGTCTCCCTGCAGCAAGAATAACCGTTACAAAATGTTCCCTGAACTGATGGTCCATTCACAATGACAGTGGTGGTATCTGCCTCAGTTTATGGGGACTTCAGGCACACTGTTTGCATACACACAACAATAAATACAAAATACAAACAAAAAACATGGTGTGGAGAACAATACAGTAATTTGTAATTTGTGTGCCCTACTCTATCACTTACATAAGAATTACAGTGTAAAACACAAACACATACAAAAACAACATTAGAGAAAGAAATTTAAGAAAAAAACAAGGTTCATGGGGCGTCATGTTGTGCTTGCACGTTGCACAATGTTCACGACTGTGATGAGAATGAGGCACTAAATCACATCGTTAGAAATATTCGAAGAACTTCACAAATTCGTTAGTTTCTCTCAGGGGGTTGGTATGTTGAGTCATATGCATTGATGCACGTGGTTCCATGTCTTGAGCATGGGAGGGGGCTTTTGGGATGGGGCCACAGTCCTGACATCACATAGGGCTAAACGTCGGGTGTTGCTGCTACGTTGTTGCAACAGCAATAGGGTGTGCTGGGGCATCTGCAGTACTCTGTTGAGATTGCAGCAAGACCGACGCATATGATCACGGCAGTATGGTAGGAAGCCACAGTGATAGGCTCTCCTCACCTCGATTATTGTCTCTGAGCTCTACTTGTTGGGATACATCACTAGTCTAGGTCTCTTCTCTCGCTGGACAGTGCTTTACGTTTCCCAATATTGCAGTTCGACGAGGGATGATGGCACGTGGAGTGACTCCACAAGTGTGTGAGGTCATCCATACAGGATCGAACTAGGAGCGACGATTGCTACAACTGCTCCCTAATAGAGAGGAGACCATTCATTTGTTAGAGTGTGTGGCACGATACTGCTTTGTGTATGCAGATCGGCCAATGCTAGTGAGTTGTAAAAACCCAAACAGGTGAGTATATAGCGTCCGTTTCTGTCCGAGGCAGATGAGGCGCAGGTTCTGACACGATATGTGATATTCTTCGTGTACTCACGACAACGTGGTCTGCCGCAGGGAATCCCTCCAAATGGCTGCCGCGTCTGGAGAGCTAGCAGGCTGTCGCGTGTGGGTCGCATGTCAGTGTCAACGGCCAGCCTCACTTTCGCTTGTGGCCCGGCGAGGATCCTGCCTAATCCCTCAGGTATACGGCCCGGTGACTGTCAGCTTGCAGGACCGGACACTCCCGCGCCCTTCTCGTAAGGTGGCGCGCTGATGCTCCCCTTCTTGCAGGTAGCCGAAGACCTCTTGTTTTTGCTCCGGCTGGCCTCTGCATTGCCACGATACCTGTCATCTGCACAATTCTGACAAAAATCTTATGCCTAACTTTTTCCCATGACCTTCTATGTTATAATAAATTTACATAACGATACATTGATGGTCTGTCATTTCAGACACTCTTATTTTACTTTTATAGTTATTAATCTATGGCTATCATTATAACAAAATCTTGATATATCTAATTTAGACATGCAAATAATTTATATTTGTGTAGAGACCGATCTCACTATTGTATATGGTGTGTGAAAACTGATGCTATGTATTGGATGAACAACTAAATGTGCGGGCCCGCACTAATATTACTATTAATTATATAGATCGACAGTAGACATGCTCAAGATTTAACTACCATTTGCCAACGACTTTCATTCTGTGTCTTTTGATTAAATTATGTTGTTATGCAGGTCGAAGTTTTACTGAGTTATAAAGAACATGCAACTACTCTACATTCGCTCGCCCGTCGTCCCTCCACTTGGGGTCTGTGGTTTGGTGACCTGAAAAATAGCATACCAACACGCGCGTGCCAAACACTTATGGTAGAAAACCCCCACAATATTAAGGATCTAGCTATTGTTAAATCCTAAAGTTTAACTTATCCTAGTATATAGTACTCTCCTTTATTCTATTTTTATTTATTTATTTATTTTTTACCTCATACAATACTCTCACATAATTCCTGTTACGTTGAGATGTCTCGCTGCTCCCCGCTATTGACGACAGTGATGTGCGCGCCGTACGACATGACTGAGTTTTCATTACGCCTCACTGAAACTCCGGAGACTGGGTTAGCCATGGCTATACAATAAATTTATAGTTGCAACTTCTTTTTCTATGTGATGCGGTTTTCGAGATCAAAGCGCCCCTTTCCAGAGGCAATGTAATATGACCAAGCTAGGACTGGTTCCTGTTGAGGATTCCGTCGCCCACCACACACCAACTACACAGTATGTCACCAATCTCCAAGTATAATTCCTTGGTTATTCATCTGTGACAGTCACAAGCAGTACGCTAAATCCCCAACCAGCACATTGGCATGGTAGGCTTTATGCCCGCATTTCTACCGTCCAGGGCACCATTGGAGTCAAACGCTCACAGGTTCACCCCGACTTGCAAGACAACGATGCTGGCGCATCACTGTAAAAACTATACTGCCCGTATTTATCCTCGAAATCACGCAATATACCACAATCTTGCAGTGCACTGACGCGTGCCTGCAAGCATTGGTATGAACGTCTCACGAACTGGTTGTGGCCGCAATGGAGCGTATCACGACTTCTCAGAACGCTTCTAAGAGCACGTTCTTGTATGCGCCCGTTTGTGCGACATCTCCTCACTCATCATTATCCCTCAACATGGACACCAGATAGGAAAGGACAAAAACATTGCTCATGGAAAGGTAGTGCCTCTTATCCCATCGACAGTGGAGATCGCTAACATAAACGTAAAGAGTTAGCAGCAGTAAATTCTTATGCGAGAAAACGCAGCGTGTTAATACTTTAACAATCTTAATCTATTAATGCAACGATTATTGTTCCCCGAAGAAAGGTTCATATATTTGCCTATTCTACTATGTACACCACTTACACTACTACTATAGCAAGGTTCATGTATTTGCCCATTCTACTATGTACACCACTTACACTACTACTATTCCACGAACTTCTTTGTGTGAGAGATGTGGTGGAGTCCTATGGACTAGCGCCAATCCCTTGTCAGACTACCCCTCCTCTGACGTGCATTAGGATTTGCGGGTCTAGTTTCAATCTCCTGGTTCTCCTGTTGTCCTTGGTTTCGCCCTCTCCAATTACGGTCGCTTTGCCGTTCGTTATTCCTCCTGTCCCAGATTCCTTGTCTAGATTGACCCTGTTCCCTGACGTTCTGGTTTCCGTGTCTCTGGTTTCCATAACCTTGAATAGCGTAACCTTGATTTCCGTAACCCTGGTTTCCTAACTGACCAGTGCGATTATGCGATCTGTTGTCGTCTTCCCTTGCTGGCCCGTGGTATTTGTTATTTTGTGCCTTCTTCCTGTCCTTTGCGTCTTGTTTATCAAAGACTACTTCGAGTTCGCGCAATAGACTCTTGAATGCTTCTATGTCAGATCCACACTTCACGATAAGTGTCTGTTGATACTTAACTGGCAATTTGGAAAAGCAAAATTTAATGATTTCTCCGTTGCTATATGGACTATCTAAAAACTGATTCTTCTTGAGTAAATCATCAAAAAATTTGGTTGCGCTCCTATGCCCGGACACTTCCAGTTCAGGACAAAATATTATTTCCTCTTTAATCCTGTCTTGCGTTTCCTTTGACCAGTAGGTCCGCAGGAATGCACCAACAAATTCCTGATAAGTCCGACACGTCGCTGCCACACCCCGCATCTTTTCCGCGGCTTGGCCTTCGATGTGTCCACACATGAATTCTAATTTTGCCTGGGTTGGCCATGACGACGGTAATGAATTTGTAAACTGCATCACTCAGCTATTCGGATGCATCGACCGTCCATTACCTTTGAACTTTTGTAATTTTAGTATCGACAGGAAGTGATTCTGATCAAAATCCTGTCCGATCCTCGCACTGGTGTTGTCACTCGTTTCCGATACTTGCAGGTCTGCTGAGTGTCCTGATCTATCTTGCTGACAACTGTGATGTGCTACCTCTGTATCACAGTGGAAGTGGCACTCCGAATTCACTCTCCTAAGTGGGCTACAATTATTGGAGCTATTACTCGCTGTTTCGGCGTGTGCACTGTTTTTTCCGCACTCTGGCACTGGGCTAGAGCACGGCGGGCTTTTCCTCGGAGAAACAATTCTGTGTACTCCATCATTGGAATCCGAACGCGCAGTGCTCGTGTGCCCGTTTCACTCTAGTTTTGCTATTCGACTCTCTACTTCTTTCATTCGTTTCGTGATGTTCGTAACCGCAATATTACCTTGAGTTTTTAATACCGCTAGGGATTTTGAGTGGGCCTGTGTCGCACGTCGCAAGCGCCCTGCGAGTTGAGAAGTTGCTTTTGCGATTTTCATTGCCCCTTTAGCTGCCGTTTTGGCTAGGCCTGCTACTTTTTGTGCTACCATTGACATTTGTTTTGCTTCTCCACATTCTTTCTTTATTGTTAGTAATTCCCCACGAATTTCCCCTATATGCGAAATTATTGCCTCAGTGTCCTTCTTACGCTGTTTCTCATCTTCCTCTTTCATTGATCGTAGTAAGCTCAGTATTGGGTTAATGTCATCTTTTTGATCCTCGTCACACATGGGCGATGTAACTCTGGACACCTGGGCGCTAGAGCTCTGACGTGATCGAGTTGGCCGTCTCTGTCTGATCTCGTGCGTTTGACTATAAACTTCTGCTGCCGTCTCGACCTGTGTGCCTGTCTCTGTTTCATCCTCTACCTCACTATCATAATCACGGTCACGACGTTGCTCTAAGATCGCGTCCAAATCACCGTCCTCATCAATGACCCTGTCGTCCTGTCCTGCTAAAAATGTGCCCATCTCATCTCCGAACCTATCCCTGTCGGTAACGTGCCCCTTATCCATTATAGTATCCACTTTTCTTTTAGCTTCGCTCACTAATAGTCGTGCCTTACTTCTCGTGATCATTCATGAGAAACAAAATTTATCTAAAATACACAGTAAAAATAATCTACTCCATGTATTTTTACACATAGACATAAAATTTCAACAACGCTGTTCCAACGCAGTAATTACAAGCACAATTTGATGTGGTACAGAAACCGCACACAAATCCGACAAAGTGAGATGTGGTACGGATACCACATCAACGAAACACAAAAAACAATGAACAAAAAAAAATATACACTGAAAACAAAAACTGTAATCACGCGCCGCTACTTAAAAACTAATCACGAAACTACAAGAAAAAGAACTTGGGTGTTAATTATTAAAAAAAATAGAGAAAAAGAATTTGAATGTTCCTACTAAGAATACTGTTAGCTTATCAGTGAGTCACAGGAAAGATCCGAGGCTAAGGGTCGCCATTTTATGCGAGGTGCTGGGGCTAGCAGTGTATTTAACACTAAATTCTTCGAGAATCTTCATATATAAATGATGCTCTAAGCCCCCCCCCCCCTATTCCAACTCCGACTCTTGCTGTTGCACATGGATTAAAAAGAAACGCAAACCGACTGTAATCGACCCTGCATGTGGAGTAGAAGAGAGTTTGGCACCTGCAATAATTTAGTCTGATAGACATTAATTAAATAAAGGAAAGTTTCAGTAACGTAATAACAAATGAAAGGGTTGCTCTGCCGATTAACAGAATTAAAGTTCTGTCCAAAATAACAATATGATTTATTATGACTAAACTCAAAATAATAAACAAAACACATGAAACATTTACAAAACATCAAATTGGCTCAAATTGGATACTCAAATAAATGCTGTGAAGGTGAAGTTGTCCCTAAACTGGATTGTGACATTTATGATGAAGTGGAATGTGGAGCCACTTCCTTGCAACTCAAATCCTAAGAGAAAACACACAGCCAACCCAACATTAATTGCTGCTACCCAAGACAGAACAAAGTTAGAAAAAGACGAACAGGCGCGCTCTGCTGAGCTCTGATTATCACCTAGGAAAATCCCTATCTGCCAGTGCTGCGGACATACATTACCAAACTGTCTTCTTAATTGCCAGAACACGATCTGGCGTACCGGAGGCGATGGCTGGTTGCTTCGACATCCCGTCGTGGTGATGATAATGTCGCGAGTATAGCCCGAAACAAATTATCCTGGTTTGGTTGTTCCAGACTAAAGACTTCCTAGCAATACAAATGCGCCTCTGAGGGAGACGAAGAAGGCTTGCCACACAATCACTGACGGTACAGTGATTGATTTTAACAAGCGAAGTCACACTGTAATTCCGATACAGTCAACTTTAGCCGAAACTGCTCAAGACAGACAACATAGGCCGCTTGTACGCAGAACGCTCAATTGCCAACTGTACTCGGAAAGTTATGTTGAAGTCGAAACTTCAGCAACTTTGTCAAACAGTTACAATTAAATAAAAGTATATTAGACAGCCAAGGGAAGGCAGGCTGTCCAGACCAGCGAGAGCTCAGTCTTGTAACCTACTCCGACAGAAAGGCGAGAGTCGACTACCACAAGAGCACCCGTACCAACCAAACACAGAACATTCCCGCCCCCACGACAGTGGCCGTGGTTAAAAGTTCCAATCAGCAACTCGAAAACCGGCTGAAAACGCGGGAATTTGCGCGCCAAGGGTGCCTGGGAACACAAGTCATTCCCACGCCTCGCTGGTAGCCCGCCAGAAAGTGTTTTCGCTAAGTTTCTGCGAAGTAACGGAACCTCTAGCCCAGCCGCTACTTCAGGGCCCTCCGGGCGTGTCTTTTGACAATGTCGGCGTCTGGAAAGCATTCACTCGACTCCCTCACACCCGTCGGCTTACCATTTCAAGATCAGCTGACCCCGCCTGTCACTGGACCACCTGGGTGATGAGAGACGCTGCGTGGGAAGTCCGCGTGTGAAGGAATAGCAACTTTTCACCGCATGCAATTAGAGAAAAAAATCGTAAGATAGAAATATGAGAGGGGGCTCATGCCACCTCTCAAGGCAAAAGCATGGCAATCTAGCAAATCGTTTAAATCTTACACTCTATATTTACATAATGTACAAACTACCCATTCTGTGGTATTAATCAATCCTAGGTTGGTACAATTTCAAGTCTACAATGTTCCGTATACCTAATAGTTTTCCAGAGCTTGGATACTGTAAGCAATAAGCATTTGTGTGAGGTATACCAATGACTTTATATGGCCCATTATAAACAAACTTTCATTGTCTATCTCGCTCGATTTCTCATGAGCTTTTACAAGAAGTCTCCGATTGCAAACTTAGCAAAACGCGCTTTAGCGTCATGACGACGTATGCGAGCATCGGCTTTTGCTTCATTATTTCTCGCAAACGATCTTTTTTCACACCAATACTAATGTCAATCCGTGGAGGGAATTTGATTATCTCTTCCAATTCACTTTCTACACTACTGTCAATGCCGAGATTCCTCACATTACAGTAGTTCAAATTCATACCTAAGTCAATACCATGCGGCCAGTTAACAATGTGTATAGGCTGGTATTGCCTATGCACACCGTCTCCTGCCTCATCAAAGCTAACTACTATTGTTTTATCTTGTGATGTATATGTCAAAGTTTTGCTTTCGCAATTAATCACTGCACGGTACTTTAATAGCAAATCTAACCCGATAATTACTTCCGTAGTTAGGTCTTGCACGACGACAAACTCTTGTTTTGTGACCGGTTTACTGGCCTTCCCAGTTGCACCGATAATTTTCACTCCTGTTACCGGCATAACTACGATGCCAGGTCTGTCTTTCAGTAACTGAAATATTTTCCCAGATACAGCACTCAATTCTGCACCGGTGTCAATCAACACTTTTAGTTGTAGGTCGTGCATATTAACACACACTACTATCTGTCTACACTTATCCTCGACTGTTTCTTTATTTTCCCACCATAAATCCTCGTCTATATCCAGGTCATTCCAAAAAAAAAAAAAAAAAAAACCATCCGGCTTTGATCCTAAATCCGGCTTATCTAGCGGCTTTTTCAGCCTCTGTTCACATACAGTTTCAATTTCAACACGTTTGTCCTGAGGCTTAGTCTGTAGCTTCGCCTCCAATACCGAAACCTTTTCCTGTAACTCGTCAACTAGTGAGTGTTGCTTTGCTATCAATTCATTAATTGTCACCTTCGTTGATTCCTCTTTGGTCAGACTGATCTCATCTGACAATCTACCTGGATGAATGTGCCCAGTAGTATCTGCAATTACTTCCTCTAGATCTGCGCAACCCACACTGCTATCGTCTGACCGTATAGTGTCAGCTCTAACCTCATAAACGCTGTAATCTATGTGCTTTTCTACCAATCGTGTCCGGCTATCACTAAAATTCTCGTAATCTTTCTCCTTAATACTTTCGCAATGTTTAAACTGGAGTTTTGCGTCGGATGGGTCGGCTACTTCTACCACTATAACTTTCGGTAAAGTCTGCCGGTCAGGGCCAGAACTTTCCGTTACTACTTCAACATCCAACTCCTGCGGGACGAAACACGACGAATCTTGCTCGTGCTCCCCATTAACATCAACTATTTCTGGTAAAGTCTGCCGGTTAGGGCCAGAACTTTCTATCACTTCACAAACACTATCTTCCTGCGGGACGAGACGCGGCAAATCCTGCCCGCGCTCCCCATAAACACTTCTCCCGTTCAGGCCCCTATAATCTCTTAGTTCGTCGTATAAGCGACCGAACTGCCTTAACCAGACCTCATCCCTCTCCGCATCCCCTCGCTCGATGACGCACGTGTTATCCGACATCTGATCTTCTCTCAACAATTGCGAATCATTCTTAAATTCAATCTCCAGTTCCGCTGTGGGTGTTACAGCTGCCATTTTATAATCGATTTCCGGATCACTACTTAAATTGTTCTCACTGACAGTGAATGTATTTTCTACTGCCGTGTCCACAGCTGATCTTCTACTTGTGGGCGCACTCCTTTCTCCTAACACTGGCACACTCTCCCGCCGTTGAATACTCCATACGGAATTTTCATAACGACGACACCTCGGTTTTATACTGTTATTGGGCCTCCAAAATTTCTCCACGCTCGGTCGGCCCCTCACCGGCGCGGCTAATGGTTTCCCTGTCTCGTCCCAGCAGATCTGTTCCCCGGATGCTGCTGAGGCGGCTGATCACACCCTCTGGCGTTATTACTATTCTGCGAAGCCAGTATCACGCTAGTATGATACTGGTTTCCGTCATTCCTGTTATTATTTGCATTGTACCGATTGTTATTACGGTCCGACCCATTATTGTTATTGCTGCCATGGTTGCGGTATGCATTATTCCCATGGTTATCGTTGTTGTGCTTGCTGTGGTACCCGTTGTTGTTACCACGGCCTCTACCACTATCGCGATTATTGCGCCAATTGTCCTCGTCCTCAACTCTTTCCAGGAAATCATTGATTGTCCTGTAATTGCTTCCTACGTAGCGTTTTGTATCATCTGGAAGCTTCTTGTAGAGTTCCCAGACTATTTCGGATTCCGTGCGGCGATCACGCAAATAATCCAATTTGCGGGTCCAGCCCTCACAAAACTCCTTCATCGAGCCGCGCGAATTCGCGTCGAAAGGCCTCGATACGACAAATTCGCGCCAGACACTTTGCTGTTTTTGCTCTGACCAGTATTCAGCCAGAAACAAATTTTTGAACTCGTCAAAAGTCAGGTTCGTAATGTTGAGGTTTAAGCCCCAACGCTTGGCATTACCAGCCAACACATCAATAACCGCATTAATTTTTCTCTCGTTAGTCCATGATCTGGGTAAAACTCTTTCACAATTTTTAATGAAATCCGTCGGGTGTATGCCGCCTTTTTTCAAGGGGTCGAACCGCTCCTCTTTCGTCAACAATTCCGAACTATGTGCACAGATTGGCACATAGCTCTGTTTTTCGTCAAGTTTCTTTTCTAATTCCGACACTCTCGTAATTACTTGGCAAGTGGTTGTCGCAAGCGTTTCTACTTCCCTTTTCTTTTCTTCGCAGGTATTAGCCTGCTTCGTCACTTTGGTATCTCCTTCGGATACTAAAGCCTTTAAAGTTTCCACCTTCTTTTGATCCTCTTTTTTCACTAATTGAATTTGTTCCGTCACCTTATTCTCGATGATCGGAGCAACTGCTTCTCCTACACTTTTCTCGATTCTGCTAATTTCAGAATAAAAACGAGTATTTATGCTCGCAATTTCCGCCTGAACGCCTATCATTTCCTGTTTAAGATTACCGATTTCGGTATTAATCACAATAATATCTTCTTTGATTTTATCAACTTTTGTGTTAACAACTCCAACATTGTTGTTAACAACATTAATAGGTTTGTTCTGATTGTCTAGCTTCCAGGTCGCCACGTGTAATCTCCCCCTCTCTTATCGACCTTAATGACAGTGAAAAATTAAACCGCGTGTACCTAATGGAAATTTGGGAAAAGCAATCGTCACCGAAGTTAATCTGTCGGTAAAGAGGGAGGAAAGGGTTACATCTAAATGAAAGGAAAAATGCAAATGAAACTGGTGGAAATTAATTTTGAAAAGGGGTAAAGTTAATAAAGAAAGTAAATGTGCGGCCGTTACATTAACAATTAACTAGCGGTAATTAGGTATTTGAGATTTGGGAGAAATTACGGTCGCCGGTCCTAGTGACAATTACTATAGTAACTGAAAAAGAAAGGTTATTACACATATAATTAACACTAGAAGCGTGGCGACTGAAGGTTGAAACGTGTAGTGTGAAAACTGAAAGTTTGTCAGAAGTAATAAATTTCGCTACAATCTGACTTAATTTAGCAAAAGAATTAATAAAACCGGAAAATCGAAAGTTAATTTAGTGACTGAAATTAATAGTGAGCTTTGTTTCTGAAGCACATCGAAATTCAGTAAAATACGGTTAGTCTTGGGCTACCTCTACAATCATTTCAAAAGCTACTTGAATCCACGCAATTTAGAAATAAGAGATTTAACTTTGAACTTGAATTAAATGATTCTGAACAATTAACAATAGTAAAATTTAGTACGTACCAAGCTAAGCTGTAGTCACAGGTAAGCTAAAATATGGTAACAAAACTCACACTCATAATTTGTGCTTGTGTAATCTAAATATTGTAGCCAGCTATGAATACTTTAACTGAACTTTGAAATTAAAGCAGTGAAATAGAATAATATTGCTTTAATGCTGGCGTTTGAATTTCAACGACAATCGGGTTCATTCCGGAAAAGGAAGAAACCCTGCTTGGTAATGCAATTGGGACAATGAGCAACAAAGGTTCATGCTACGTTGCTGTAATTTTGTGATTTGAACAGTTTTAAAAGCTGAGGTCTGCCATACAGTTCTAAAACTTTACGTGCTTCCAGTCTTCCTTGTTGGTTGATTGAAGGTTTGAAGCCGTCGATCGAGGAGGTGGCGACAGTCACTCATTGTTGGCCGTCGCTGTTGCAGAAGCTGGATGTTGGCGCACCCCGTTCTCGACACGGTCACCAGGCGAAACGGGCTCTTGATGTGCGCCAGCTAATGCTTCCCGTCCGCGACACGGTGTCAGAAACTACGAGGGGCGTTCAGAAAGTAAGCTCCGATCGGTCGCGAAATGGAAACGACTATGAAAATCCGATAAAACTTTGCACAGATGTGTTGGGTAGTGTCTCTAGTATAACCCCAGTTAGCATCACGTCGCTCTTCTCATTTCTGAGCTCGCAGTGAGTGCGTAAAGATGTCTAGAAAATAGTGTCTGCCGCCAAGTACGAGGGCCTGGTGAGAAATTTCGCCTGAAGCTATGCAGCTAACATTACATAACTGTCGTGCTGTTTCTTCTTCAAGACAATTCTCAGCCGCATTCTGCAGGGGCAATGAAGATGCTCCTGCATCGTTTTCAAATGGAAATGTTAGATTACCCACAATACAGTCCGCAATTGTCTCCCCCTGAGTTTCATCTCTGGTCACATGAACCGCTGTCGTTGAAGACAACATTTTGACACAGACAACGAGGTGTAGGCCAGCGTGGAGAAATGGCGGAAAGCACTGGCGGCTGCCTTCTATGATGAGGCTATTGAAAAGTTGGTACAACGCTATGACAAAAGTCTAAGTCAGAACGGCGTCTACGTAGAGAAGCAGCTGAAAGGTGTAGCTAATTGTTACAAGTAAAACATTTCTGATGTTCACTGTGGTTTCAATTTGGCAATCAATCGGAGCTTACTTTCTGAACAGGCCTCGTATCATAGCAAGTCGAGCGCAATTCCATGCTGCCAAACCTCGAAAGCGCGGCAACTCGCGGGAGCGTCACACAACACACCTGCTCCACTGCACTACCCCAGCCAGACCCTGCTCTGCTCGCGCTCCACGCGACAGAGTTAACACTACCAAAGATCCTAAACACTTTTGTTCTCCACACGAGCTATCGATGTATTCGTTCGATAGCATAGTTTTCTCTAGGCAAGACCCAGCGTAAAAATACAAATAATATTTACAAAACAACAAATTATACATCGACATACATGCATATATATATATATATATATATATATATATATATATATATATATATACAAATAGTAAAACAATTACAATATATAAAGACACGGAAATGTCATCTCTTGAGGTAACAAAACAAGGGAAAAAAATTATAGTACAATAGATGGAAATAGGAGGATATGCATTTCCGGCGATACAACGTTTCAAGCTGTATGTCAAGATTGCAGCAGTTGTCTTGTCGAACAGTAACAGAGAACTGGGCGACAGTCGACGCCACGTTGCTGCTTACTATTCTGAGCGTGTCTATTCACAATCGCAAAACGTTTATAGAATATTTAATACTTCTGTTCGCGGTTTTGATCGATCACGATAGCTGACTGCAGATCATTTGCTTCGATCGTTGCATCTACCCAATGAGAAGATTCAGAGTGGCACATTCCTTGCGCCTCAAAGTCTCCTAACATTTGAGTGCTGTCTTTCGTGATCTCGTACACTTAGCTTCGTCGTCTTCTAGCGCTACCTGGTTCACTGAAGTAAGAAGGGTGACACAGCAGTCATTTCCCCAACTATGTTGTCTGTACTGGGCCCTCTGTTCACCTATTTCTGTAAATATATATTGGAGTTTAAACTTTTGTCTCTACGATGCTAATACAATATGTTACATTACTTTCTCCGTTGCGGAAGCGAAAATTTCTGGAGTGGTGTCATTTCTGTAATGAATTTATTACCAATTAAACACAGCTTGATGTTTGAGTCACTATTAACTATGATGACTACTCGCCTTGGCATCACTGTGTCATCTTCACCTGTAGTATTTTTGTTACATGTATATGTTTCATTGTGTAACATTAATGTAACAAGAAAAATAATGAAAACGATATAGGGAAATGAGTCACGTCAGTTGGAGTGCCTAGTAATGACTGAAATAGTGAACATTATTTACTTTGTTCTTTTTACACGTTCACGCGATTTGTATGTACGCCTGTTCCGTTTTTTGACAGAGATTGGAAAGTCCTGTTCATTTAAGCCGAAGATGTCAAGCACTTGCAGCGATGAAATATTATGTGATGTGCACGAGTGAAAAACCATCTACTCAGTAGATCCATCGGGAAAGCCTGGAATGTCCAATATAATCTGTTTCTCTACCTAGAATCGTTTACTCCATTGACGATTCTATTGTTATTCAGATGCTTCAGCAGACGTTATTATATCGTATGGAGTGACTTCTGTAAACGTCTTCCTGGCAATTCTCGCTTTAATAAGCTACTTCTGCAACTTCCTTTTAAGAAACATACAAAGAAATAGAGAAAACTGACAACTCGAATGAAGTGGAAAATATAAAAAACAGAAATTCCAGAATATATGTATAAATGTGAAATGTCCCCTTTTGAAAAATTATTTACGTGACTGGGCTTAAACTGACACACAATATTTTTATCGCAACGCAATCTGACTTTCAATAATCCCTACAAAAGAATGGCCCTGACTAACATTAACCTATACCTTTCACAAATCACTTACCTCACAAAAATCTTCATTACTCGAACTACTGCAATACAGCGAGCGCCACTACTGCCAGCTACATAGAAGATTCAAACTACTGAAGGCACTAACTACTGATAGGCATAGTTAGCAAATGAAAGATTTTGATAGAGAACAAACAATGTATTTCCCTTAATAGTGTTGAAAAATCATAATATACATAGCAGTTCATGATATCCAGTATTACAAATTTCAAAACTCCGCCATCTCTCTCCCCACATCCACCACTGCTGGCGGCTCACCTCCAACTGCGCAACGCTACGCGCTGTTCGCATCCAGCTGCCCAACACTACAATGGCAGACAACAATGCAAACTAGTCACAGACTGCACACAGTACAGCCAGTGATTTTCATACAGAGCGCTACGTGGCGTTACCAATAAGAAAACATAAACAGCCTACTTACATAGAGTAACGTTGCCAATATAAAAACCTAAACAGCCTACTTACAAATGGCATACAAAAAGCTCTAGAAAAGAGATCACATGTTTGTGTCATCAGAATAATGCAAGTAGACTGAAGATATGTTTTAATCGCTTATATTTTCTGTAAGTTGTAATAGAACAAATGTGAATAACTGAAATGTAAGTAATTACCGAGTTCTGTACACGTCAGCAAGTTGCTGAGTAGTGGAAGTTTCTTGAGCTAATGTGCAAAATTCCGTGCGATCGCTTCTGCCCACTCGCTGGCCACAGGAAATATTAAAACGAAGTAACTTATGTTGTTCTTTCTTTCTTTCGCAATTCCGACAGTGTATTGTCGATTCTGATGTAAGGTGTATTTTATGATTTGTGGCTGAAGGTATGATGTGATGCTTCTATGAAATAAATGTGTCTTAAGATCTCTCGTAGAGCACTTTTAAAGTACCCAGCCTTAACCTGAGGCCCTTATTTGTTATCAGTGACTGTTCATAAAGACTATGCCTTCGGCACTGAATAATCTTTAATAGTAAAAAGATACAGTAAGTTATAGTAGGCGGTTACACTGAAATTCTACGTAGTGCTCTTCCACATAAGTCAGTAAACTTGGCACAAGTAAAGACAGAACCTGCATCCCTTATTAATGAGTCCGATGCCTTGATTATCTGTTCATTACTTACAAGTCTATACATATCAGTTACGGAGATGTGCCAGATAATACGCACCAATTTAACCGTCGCACGTCGTTGGTTCGAAAAATTCAAAGAAAAATAACAAAAGCATACCATAGTCTGGTCCCGTTCGAGTATCACAAAACTGAGTTATATCAATTTCTTGTACGCTAGTACCATTTTGCTTTCCTATTCGTGCAGCTGAACTGAGAATAAAGAATAAATGGAAAGTAAATAGGTGAAAACAAGATCCACACGGAACATCGAGGAACGACTACGGTGGAGCCGAATCGTTATACAATTATAATTAACGTTTTTGAGAATAGTTTGCTCGTATCGAGCAACGAGAATTTTCTCTTCATTTTTCAGTGAAGTTTGTGATAATTTTTGGCAGTATTCTTAGAATTCTCGTAGCGCGTGAGAACAATCACAAGAACTCTCAGAGATCGTTTGTACTGTTAACGCTCGATGACAACACTAGTAACATTGCTTGATACGTTGATTTGCATACGCAGCATAATCATTAAGCGTTGATTGTACATATGTGTGACTCAGGTGATATTCACTGATCTCGACATTTTTTTAAATTTTATCAAATGGTACAAATGCGTGCTCAAATGGCCGAGGTGTAGTCAAGAGCAAGTGACAGGGAAGAATCCGATACTGTCTGGTAAGGGCCAGTAGAACAAATAGAATACATTAGAAGCGATGTTTAGAAAACTAAATACCATACTACATACTGTAAAGGACTTTACTAGTAAACAAAATGCTTTGTCTGCCTAATAAGAGCCTGTTGTTGTTGTTGTTGTTGTTGTTGTGGTCTTTAGTTCAGAGATTGGTTTGATGCAGCTCTCCATGCTACTCTATCCTGTGCAAGCTCCTTCATCTCCCAGTACCTACTGCAACCTACATCCTTCTGAATCTGCTTAGCGTATTCATCTCTTGGTCTCCCTCTACAATTTTTACCCTTTACACGTCCCTCGAATACTAAATTGGTGATCCTTTGATGCCTCAAAACGTGTCCTACCAACCTATCCTTTCTTCTAGTCAAGTTGTGCCACAAATTTCTCTTCTCCCCAATTCTGTGCAATACCTCCTCATTAGTTATGTGATCTACCCATCTAATGCTCACCATTCTTCGGTAGCATCACATTCTCTTCTTGTCCAAACTATTTATCGCCCATGTTTCACATCCATACATGGCTATACTCCATACAAATACTTTCAGAAACGACTTCCTGACACTTATATCTATACTCGACGTTAACAAATTTCTTTTCTTCAGAAACACTTTCCTTGACATTGCCAGTCTACATTTTATATCCTCCCCAAATAGCAAAATCATTTACTATGGTCACTAAAAAAGAAGCTAAGGCCTCTAAACAGGATACTATGGCAACTGAATTGTCAGATTCTTGGCAAAATGATGATGCGATGGCTATTGAATTTGCTGAATTATCCAGTAATCAGGATGATATGTCAACTTCATTTAATGAACTGTCCAAAAGCAGGATGCTATAGCAACTGCACCTACAGAATTAGTCAGTAAGCACGACGCTATAGCAAGTAAAGGTGATTCGTTCGGTAATTTCATTGTTGTCAGTAAAGCAGGATGCATTATTTGGTGAATTAACAGATGAAATAGCTGCACTGAAATTAGGCTATAACAGTATACCTGAGCGGGTACGGGAATTGTCCGAGAATGTAGGTCAAGTAATTCAAAGTCAGACAGAACTGCTATTCAATGGTTTTCAATGACATTAGTCGCATTAGGGTACTGAAATGGATCAATGGAAACAGGCGAGTATTTGTGCCAGACTGGGACACGAACCCAGATCCCCCACTTAGCGCGGTGGTCGCCTTAATTGTCTTGGCTATCCGTGCACCCTTGCTTTCCGACTCAAATTCCCAGCCTGTTGCACACTACGTCTTACCCATGAATCTATCACTCGACATATTGGATTCCCACAACAGATCGGGCTTGAATGCACACCAAGTCTGATTTCCGAAAGATCGATGTCCGAAAGAACAAGCACATGCTACGAAAGAAATTAGTTAAGCAGACGCTATGCAGAACGTAGTGCAACAGACACATCCTATACACTGCCATGTCGAATTCTAATGATCAAATGTTCCAAATATAGGCTCGTATCGATGAAGGAAGCCCATTTCAGAGAAGAACTCTAACTGAGGTGTCAGTCACATTAAACTCTTTCTTTAAGTAATACGAGTGCAGCAATCGCAGACCTGGATCACGAATTGAGTGAAAACTGGAATGTTATGTATACCCAGACTGTGTTGTTGACAACATGCAGCGAATCAGTTGATCGTAGGATCCGATGCGAAGCACCAAAGATACCAACACAGTTCCCACCGACGCTCTTAAAGTGAGTATCGTAATATCACAGTGCTAAAAACTGTGAAGCAAAATGTGTATGAACTTTTAAATTAAGGAAGGCTGTAGGAAGAACGTGATTTAAAATTCTAAAGGCCTACTAATCCTAGTACATCTGATCGCTGAATAAATTTAATTGTATTAGTCATCCTGTAGAAATACTTCTGACTCCTTTCTTGAATGAATCAGATGATGTTCTTGCCACAGGAAGATTAAGCTATAACAGTTTATTGATTCCACGTTTATTTGCCTCTCTCATGTACCTCGCAGCATAATGTGGAGTGGCGACTCCATATGTAAATTCAGCTACAATACAACCCTCCCTTCACAACTGCTTTCCTTTAGCTGTAACTTAAGTCTCCATACGACGCCTACGTGATCCGTGAAGCAAGAACTACTGAAAAAAAACCTATTGTACTGTCTGCTCCGTCAATCAATCAAAAAGAGAAAACGTAATATTTTATTTTATTTGTAATCCACTCGTGTTATTTGTGACTAACACTATTGGGAAGGTGAAAGACAAGAAAATTGTAGACGTGAATTAAAAAATGGAAGCAAAGCTTTACACGAATCAAACAAATAGTGTAATTGCAACTTCCCAGCTTCTGAAAACCCTAAACCAACAAAATATTTTTGATTTATATTGTATAGATGTATGTTAACCAGTATTGGAATTCGTTTCCATCATTTCACCAAAAATGATTTAGTACAGATTTATATGAAATGCAAAATCTTTCGAAACTGTACAGTCGAAACCACCGTTATTGAAGACAGTCATTCAAATTCAAACAATGTATATCTTGATGTAACGAAAAATTTCATGCGGTTATAGATCTATCCCACGGTTTTCACCTGGGTTTCCCTTCGAACCATGCCCTAATGGGAAGCCCAACAAAGAAATTTATCCAGGGCCAATCAAGAAACATCAAACCTTATCAACAGTAAAAAGGCCAAATGGTCAGCAAGCTCATAAATAACGACTACTGTTAATATTTGAAATACTGAAAAATAATATAACACACAACTATGTATTGTGTGAAGTGATGAAAAAAGTGAACTCTATCTTTGTTACAACCAAAACTTTAATGTAAAAAGAACATTTTTAATAAAAGCTTTCGCGCTACAAGAAAATGGATACTGTGACGTTTATGAAGAAATTCCAAAGGTTATATGCTGTTATAGAACACTATTGTATGCAAATGAAACATTTCTTTCGTACGCGTCATACTGAAAATAATTAATAACTGAAAACCTGAAAATTGGTAAGTAAAGACACCATTTTTATGTAATCACAGTTGGCTCAGAAGGGCTCGATGCCTGTAGTATGAGTTATGACATATGCCTCACCGTTGGGGACATATGTAACAGATGGTATATGAAGTGAAACGTAATTAAATACTGAGTACTGTGCTGGCCAGCAAGTGTGTCAAGTGTGTCAATGTTATACTGAACAAACGTGGAAGATCACCTCTGGACACTTCTGTCCACTCGCTGTTTAACGAAATATTAAAACGAAGTAACTTGGGTTCCCCTTTTCTCATTTCGACTTTTCAACATGGTACAGTATATTTTGATGTCTGATGTATTTTAGATTTATGGCTGGAGACATGACACGGTGCTTCTATGAAATAATTGTGTTGTCTTTGGATCTCTCATAAATCATTTATAAAGTACCCAATTTTAACCTAGGTCCTTGGAAGTAGCAGTAATTCATCATAAACAGTATACCTTCAGCGCAGAAGAATATTTCAGACTAGAAGAATGGAGTGCAGTAGGCTTTTGCTTTGAAATGCTATCTGGCGGGATTTTTATTAAGTCTGTAAATTTGGTGCCTTATAATTTTCAACACAAGTAAAGATAGAACCTGTAACCTTTAGCAATCAGTACTATTCCCTATTTATTCGGTCATTCATTACACATCCATACATGTCAGTTACTAATTGTACCAGATAGACCGCACCAATTTATCCATCACACGTCGTTGGTTCGGGAAATGCGAAAAAGGCTAACAAAGGTCTACTATTGAGTGATAAAGTTGCGAATATAAAACGAAAAGCAGATGAAATTCTTGATTGTCATCTCAATAGCAAAAGTGGAACATATGTGATGAACCTATGCTCGCACGCCCAAGGTGTGTTGGTGAGTCCTTTCTCCAGAGAATCGTTACATCACTGTCTGTGATGCAGTTTTTAGAAGCCCTCTACATTTGCCGACTTCCTTGAACACATAATTTAGGACTTGATATTTTCATCAGTTTCCTACTCGGTAACCCCAACACATTTCTAAAACTATCCCAGAATAACACTACATAAAATAGACATTACGAGAAAGGAGGATATGGATGTGAAAGTCTGTTTTGGAACGAGCTCCACTGTTTTCCATTTTCACGGACGAAGACTCGTAGGAAAGGACTTGGAGCATCCACTTGCCGAAGAGAATGGACGAGTCCGTCGCAGTTACGCGAAGCAATTACGGACCTGTTCCATCGTAGACCCCAATTAGGAGCTACCAGTTCCGGCGAAGAGCGTGTTAAGATCCTGTGTCGCAGAGTCGTCTCCGCACAGTGCGGGGTAGCAAGCAGCTTCTTACAGAGGCGGAATTCCTCACACCGGCAGAAGGTGCTTGCATGGCAATCTGAAAGCAATTGACGCGGTAGTGCGAATTTGCTGTGTATTTTTTGTCTCCTTAGTTTCATAAATCTCGGTAGCGAAAGCAAATGGGAATTAAATCGCTTCTTCTCCGTCTTGTCCTCACATTCGTTCGCACTGAAATGTTATACGACATAAGAGGACGAGACGACATTCGTAATAACATAGTCGTTTGCAAAATCATGAAACCAGGATGGATAATTACGTATCGTTTGAATCGGCGCGGAGTTGATCTTTTATATCTTCTGCAGATAGATAACTGCCAACCAGTGAAATTTCATCTGTTGTTATCTTTAATTGTATGAAGACCAAAAAGAAAGTTTCTACCTAATGTGGCTAAACGTTTCTGAAAAAAATCTTGTGAAGTCAATTCAATAACGTATGTATCAGAATCAAAATGTGTAACCAAGTCCCATATTTGTTTTATATAAGTTTCCTTGGAAGCTTGTTTCTCATTGCTACTGAACAGTTGACTTTACTAAACCAGAAGCGTAAGTAAACGTTATGCCTATATTTACGATAATTACACACTAATGTTGCTTCGTAACTTCCTCAAATCTGTCGTAAGTTAAGTAACACAGATAGTGTTTTGTTTTTTGTAACTTAAAAAAATACACCGGAAGCTATTCTTTCAAAGTTTTGAAGAAATTCGCTACCTGAAGTTATTTATATTTTCCGAATAAATTAAATATCACAAATATTTTATGAATTTTGAGATAGCTCGGCGACTGTCTAACAAAGAACATCCTGCTATATTATTGACATATGTGTAATAATTGAAATGTTTTCTCAACGATCACTGAATAGTGAAACGTAAATGCACTTCCGTATGAATACTTTCACTATCGTATCTGCTGACCAGCAATAAAAAATAAAGGAATCACCACACAGTTGTTTACATAATCCTTATGTCTTGAGTTATCTCCGGGCCGTGAGATAAATTTGTCAGCCACTTTTCTTAATTTTGCAAGTATTCATATTTGCAAAAATGATGTCATTATAGGCGGTGAAAGCCATTTATATAAACATAACAGCGTTCCATGTAGCTTACCGTTAAGAGAAATATGGTTATTTATTTCAGTGGCAATGCGATCTATCCTTCGCATTTCAATTTTCAGCCGCTATACCACCGTACTCGTCTCGAAACTACCAGCATTGCTCAATTTCTTCACTATTTCATGCGAATAAGAAGCTTTCCCAAAGATGTGGCTATTGTGGTATCATTGAGGATTTTGAGTGCCGTATGGTAAGGGAGGACTGGAAGAAATTAAACACAGCGAATGCAGCAACATTAGATAAAGATGAAAAATGTCCAACATGTTACATAATATTTTCTCAGTAGCTACAACAAAAGCGGGAAAAATAGGAGAAAGTGTTCACCTAGGATGCAATACTACATAAAGACTGGAAAAATTTGTTACAAAAATATACTGATTTCTAGTAACGGGAATGCCTAATAAATGTGGAGTTTATCAAGATAATGAGCTACTGATCATTACTGACGTGTCGTATGTGATCACACATACTACCGTTCATGATAAAGAGGTGCCTACCGGTTAATTCGAACAACATACGTGAATGAAGGGACTTCTTATGAAGTCGATACGTTGGAAATTTAAAATAACATGTAATTTCAATTAAGATGAAATGGTACACCTGTATATCCGTCGCTACTTGGTGGACCGTTTTTGTACCGTTCCCATCTGCTTTCAAAATATGACCGCAGAGAATTTTTTTTCTTTCTGTTGTAGTCAGAGTTTGTGACGCCTTGACAGGGACCACTAACGACTGGTAATCGCCCTGTCGTACATAAATAATTTTCTTTCACTGATTTGAAATTTTACTCTGAAGTGCTTTGATCAGCATTAAAAGATACTTTTAAGAAAACCAACTTTTCACGTTCGATACCATAAAAAAAACCATCACCACATAAATTATATCTCCAAGTTGAACATAAAAAACGTTGCCATATCAATTACGTGTTTTTAAACGTTCGTTTACGTTGCACAGTATAACTCAAGCGTTGACTTCTTACGAATGTTTCAGGGATTGTTGTGTGTGTGTAGATTTTAAATGGACAGATTTCTATAATTTGGGGAAGATTTGGCTTGCACATACAACACTTGAGAAATACCCGGTTTATGCCGGCAGGAGTGGCCGTGCGGTTCTAGGCGCTACAGTCTGGAGCCGAGCGGCCGCTACGGTCGCAGGTTCGAATCCTGCCTCGGGTATGGATGTGTGTGACGTCCTTAGGTTAGTTAGGTTTAATTAGTTCTAAGTTCTAGGCGACTGATGACCTCAGAAGTTAAGTTGCATAGTGCTCAGAGCCATTTTGAGCCAATACCCGGTTTAATTCAAACGCGCCCTTATTACTCTTCAAAATGACCAACTTCATCGGCTCTCCACAACTACAGCTATACATACAAACATCGGCAATCACGCCAGTGGCGCATCGTTCGTGGCGACACGACGAACACAAAGTGATTCGGACTGCTCATACTTTTCTCATGCTTTAAATGTTATTGTTAGATTATTATCATTATCATAAGAGACCCTTTATACAGAATTTCTATTTTACGTTTTATGCATGCAGCTCCTGAGCAGCCAAACAGGATATGGAATGGCGCCACAGTTGTGGAGTCAGCTAAATAAAGGAACGACCAAACTACTGTGCTGTGGCAAATGAGACCTGTTGCGTTCGTTAGTCTCATAAAACGATGCATAATCTCTGAAGTCGGCTGCAGCTCGTGGTATTGTTTGATAATCGTAGTCGCAAGAAAGGACACATAAAGTAGGAAGGGCATATGTCGTAACGACCTTCACAAAAAAATGCCTGTCTAAAAATGCAAAAATAAGGCCTAATAATAGAGCAGTGTAGCCAGAAAGTTTCTTTGCAAGCGAATATCTAGCATAAAATCATAATTTATATAAATTAGAAATACTAGACAGTCGAGTCGTAAGGAAAATACAAGAGCTGGACAAAATGTGGAAACACCGCGAGAAATATAAGCTTGAAAATAAATGGTAATGGTTCAAATGGCTCTGAGCACTACTTAAGGCCATCACACACATCCATGCCCGAGGCAGGATTCGAACCTGCGACCGTAGCAGCAGCGCGGTTCCGGACTGAACCTCTCGACCACACTGGCCGGCAAAATAAATGCATATAATAGACAAGTGTACAGGTACTGTTCTGTTTCACCATGAACGAAACATGTGCAGTGTCCTCATTAAGTTTCAGGTGGTCGTCGTGATTAGCACAGTTTTCTGTGTTGTGATGAATGCATTACGTCGGAGCTAGGTGAATTCGAATGTGGACAAATTGCTGGTGTTCGTATCGTGAGTGTGCTTCCGTAACCAAGGTAGCCGATGTGTTTGATGTCTCAAGAAGCACTGTATCGAAGATGTATACTGCATAAAGGGAAAACAGAAAAACATCACCTTCCGAGTCACTCCAGGGGGTTCCAGAAGCTGGAAACTGCAGGACTAGCTGGAGTTCCAAAACCAGGCACCAGCGATGCTAATGTTCCTAACAGGAAAACGTAATACCGAATCCATAAAAACTGGACTACCGAGCAATGGAAGAATGTCATCTGGTCGGATGAATCTTGTTTCATACTCTTTACAACTTCTTGTTGAGTATAGGTCCCAAGAGCGAAAAATGGTGGGGGTTTGCTGATGATTTGGGCAGCCATGTCGTGGTACTCGATGGTTACCCTGCAAGGTTGCTTTACTGCCTTGGATTATGTGAGCATTTTGGCGCATCATTGTTTGTGCCACAATGGCGATGCAGTGGTCCACGACGACAGGTCCCCTGTTCACAACATAGTGAACAGATGAAACAGTACTGGAAGAAGAGAGCTGAAATTGGCACGTGATCCTCAGTTGGTCCAGAGGAGGAAAAAAATCCTCTTTATCAATGGGCTGCGCTGTTTTTCCTGCCCAACAGTATCTCTGTTCGTTAGTTGCTAACGAACAGAGATATTGTTGGGCAGGAAAAATCACAGGCAATGATGGACGTCGTGAAACACAGTACGTACGTATTAGAGGTGGAGTGGTATATTTATCACGAACAATGGCACGGATTTCACCACATGAGAACGCAGGGTAACAGACATAAATCACGTTCATGTTTGGCACAGGTCGGACTACCAATATGAAGGTCGATATCGGACTCTCAGCAAGGAATATTCCCTCCTCGGAAACTAATGCACATTTTACTCCTGTTATTCATGGTGGCTACCAAAATGTTGAGGACTCCTTGCTGGATATTGTCCTACCCCTATCTTACGACTGTTTTCAGTTACACTCCTGGAAATTGAAATAAGAACACCGTGAATTCATTGTCCCAGGAAGGGGAAACTTTATTGACACATTCCTGGGGTCAGATACATCACATGATCACACTGACAGAACCACAGGCACATAGACACAGGCAACAGAGCATGCACAATGTCGGCACTAGTACAGTGTATATCCACCTTTCGCAGCAATGCAGGCTGCTATTCTCCCATGGAGACGATCATAGAGGTGCTGGATGTAGTCCTGTGGAACGGCTTGCCATGCCATTTCCACCTGGCGCCTCAGTTGGACCAGCGTTCGTGCTGGACGTGCAGACCGCGTGAGACGACGCTTCATCCAGTCCCAAACATGCTCAATGGGGGACAGATCCGGAGATCTTGCTGGCCAGGGTAGTTGACTTACACCTTCTAGAGCACGTTGGGTGGCACGGGATACATGCGGACGTGCATTGTCCTGTTGAAACAGCAAGTTCCCTTGCCGGTCTAGGAATGGTAGAACGATGGGTTCGATGACGGTTTGGATGTACCGTGCACTATTCACCAGTGGTGTACGGCCAGTGTAGGAGATCGCTCCCCACACCATGATGCCGGGTGTTGGCCCTGTGTGCCTCGGTCGTATGCAGTCCTGATTGTGGCGCTCACCTGCACGGCGCCAAACACGCATACGACCATCATTGGCACCAAGGCAGAAGCGACTCTCATCGCTGAAGACGACACGTCTCCATTCGTCCCTCCATTCACGCCTGTCGCGACACCACTGGAGGCGGGCTGCACGATGTTGGGGCGTGAGCGGAAGACGGCCTAACGGTGTGCGGGACCGTAGCCCAGCTTCATGGAGACGGTTGCGAATGGTCCTCGCCGATACCCCAGGAGCAACAGTGTGCCTAATTTGCTGGGAAGTGGCGGTGCGGTCCCCTACGGCACTGCGTAGGATCCTACGGTCTTGGCGTGCATCCGTGCGTCGCTGTTGTCCGGTCCAGGTCGACGGGCACGTGCACCTTCCGCCGACCACTGGCGACAACATCGATGTACTGTGGAGACCTCACGCCCCACGTGTTGAGCAATTCGGCGGTACGTCCATCCGGACTCCCGCATGCCCACTATACGCCCTCGCTCAAAGTCCGTCAACTGCACATATGGTTCACGTCCACGCTGTCGCGGCATGCTACCAGTGTTAAAGACTGCGATGGAGCTCCGTATGCCACGGCAAACTGGCTGACACTGACGGCGGCGGTGCACAAATGCTGCGCAGCTAGCGCCATTCGACGGCCAACACCGCGGTTCCTGGTGTGTCCGCTGTGTCTTGCGTGTGATCATTGCTTGTACAGCCCTCTCGCAGTGTCCGGAGCAAGTATGGTGGGTCTGACACACCGGTGTCAATGTGTTCTTTTTTCCATTTCCAGGAGTGAATTTCACGGTTCGGGGAGGGAGTGTTCGTTGAGAAACGCGTCTGCCAAGGGCATCCCAAGAGTTCCACAAGTTCAATATCATCACTTTCCAGTGTGTCCGACACCTTAGCGGTTCTGTGAGGGCGGGCATTGTAGTCCGCAGAGAGAAAATCTGGACCTACTCCACCCCTAAACAAGCGGACATGATACAGAGTAATCTTCCTGCAATACAGCTGTACTGCAAAGGTACCTCGCGTAAGTGTATTTAGCGGAGATTGGTCATTGTGCATAATGCCTGCCCACACCATAACGCCTACGCAGTTCTGATGTTCATGAACACTGTTTGGCGTGTAACGTATTCCGCTCCATCTCCATACTAACTGGTGGCCAGAATAACTTGCCACATTGAAGCGGGATTCACCAGAAAACTTCACTCTGGACCACCGTCACTGACTCTAAACAAAATGCTCCCTTCACACGAAATGATACTGACAGACAACCCAACATCAGTAGCAGTTGCCATGACAGCAGCGTTGAACCTAGGAGTGAAATGTCTGTGCCTTTTTGCCACTAGGATTACGTATCGATCTTCTCGTTGTACACTACTGGCCATTAAAATTGCTACACCAAGAAGAAATACAGATGATAAAGGGGCATTCATTGGACAAATATATTATACTAGAACTGACATGTGATTACATTTTCACGCAGTTTGGCTGCATAGATCCTGAGAAATCAGTACCCAGAACAACCACCGCTGGCCGTAATAACGGCCTTGATACGCCTGGGCATTGAGTCAAACAGAGCTTGGATGGCGTGTACAGGTACAGCTGTCCATGCAGCTTCAGCACGATACCACAGTTCATCAAGGGTAGTGACTGGCGTATTGTGACGAGCCAGTTGCTCGGCCACCATTGACCAGACATTTTCAATTGGTGAGAGATCTGGAGAATGTCCTGGCCAGGGCTGCAGTCGAACATTTTCTGCATCCAGAAAGGCGCGTACAGGACCTGCAACATACGGTCGTGCATTATCCTGCTGAAATGTAGGGTTTCGCAGGGATCGAATGAAGGGTAGAATCACGGGTCGTAACACATCTGAAGTTTAACATCCACTGTTCAAAGTGCCGTCAATGCGAACAAGAGGTGACCGAGATGTGTAACCAATGGAACCCCATACCATCACACCGGGTGATACGCCAGTAAGGCGATGACGAATACACGCTTCCAATATGCGTTCACCGCTATGTCGCCAAACACGGATGTGTTCATCATGATGCTGTAAACAGAACCTGGATTCATCCGAAAAAATGACGTTTTGCTATTCGTGCACCCAGGTTCGTCGTTGAGTACACCATCGCAGGCGCTCCTGTCCGTGATGCAGCGTCAAGGGTAACCGCAGCCATGGTCTCCGGGCTGATAGAGGGTAACCACTTTAGTGGCCGGCAGAGATTTAGGTATTTCCAGCAAGTATTTACAGACATTAGGTGCGTATACTGCTATGAGATAAAGAGTTTGGCACAGGTGAGGAATTTGTGGGGTCTACATCAAACCAATCGGCAACTGGTGACCCGGAAATAAAAAATCTATTATGGACATTGTGCATGTAGTGGCATTTCTAATAGTGTTTCAGGTTATGGTAAGTGTGACTGTTTATACTGAGTGTAGCATGAATTTTGTTGTTTCCCATTAAACGTACGGTCGTCCACGTGTGTTCTGCATCAATATTGAGAGATGATGTTTCGTATTTTGGAAGTGAGGTTGGGGGTTGGGTATTCAGCTAATATTGTAAACATTAGTTGTTTCATTTTGTGTGACGTATTGTAGATAATCACTGTGATTCTCAATTACCTGCCGTATTGTTCACAAGATTTCCCCCCCCCCCCCCTCCCTACCTCTTCTCTCACCCTTGCCCTCTCCCACCTTCTTTTAAGACCTAAGTCTCTACTCCATAAGCCACCTTAAGGTGTGTGGCAGGTGGCACTTCACATGCCCCAATCCCTTTTTCTCCTTTGCTGATAGTAACCATCTGTGTGAGGTTGACTCTTATGATCTTACCTTCATGATTTTTTGTGAGCGATGTGTAGGAGGAAGCAATATATTTCTTCACTCCTCTAGGAATTTTAACCGTAAACCACACAATAATGCACGATGCACGATAGAAGGGAGAACCGATAGAGGTACTCAGGGTACCCTCCGCCACACACCGTCAGGTGACTTGCGGAGTGTAGATGTAGATGGATGTAGATGTAGATCACAACAACGTTTCACCAGGCAACGCCGGTCAACTGCTGTTTGTGTATGAGAAATCGGTTGGAAACTTTCCTCATGTCAGCACGTTGTAGGTGTCGCCACCGGCGCCAACCTTGTGTGAATGCTTTGAAAATCTAATCATTTGCATATCACAGCATCTTCTTCCTGTTGGTTAAATTCCGCGTCTGTAGCACGTCATATTCGTGGTGTAGCAATTTTAATGGCCAGTAGTGTATGTGACGGTACGTCTACAATCACGAGCAGGCTTTGGTATAACGTTTCCACCTTCAGCGATCATTTTTAATGGCGAAAAGACACGTTTGGACAGACTCTTTACTGTGGCCACAGCAGTGACGCTTTGACCGGCTTCGAGGCGATCAGTGGCTCTTCCACGACCGTAAGCACTCAAATTACGTCTTGCAGACATATTACCCAACTTCACAGAACATCACACGAATCTTCGTCAAACAACGTACTGAATGATGTATTAAATGCATACAGGGCATTGGTGTACATTATACACCTTCGAGCGTAAGAAAAAAGTTTCTGTTGGAATAAGTCTTCGATTGGGGCTTACAGCGTGCATTTCGGTCACAACATCGTCAGATTCCCACGCCTGACTTCTTAGTACATGCGGTGTAGAAGACTGATGCACGAAGCAGCCTGACACAGTGCTAAATTGCGATCCCCGCAACGTTGCCTGTGGCTGGAGTTGGCCGGGGCTGGCGCATCAGTGGAGTGGACGGGTAAGGCGAGGTGAAGACAGGGCCGCGGCTCGCACGGGAAGGCAGCGCGTCCAGGGAGCAGGGCGGACTGCAGTGGAGTGGATGTACACTGGATGCCGGCCGGGCGCTCGCTGAATGCCGGCTGATTGCGGCCGTTTGAAGAGGCCGCCGGCTGATAAATGGCCGCCGGGCGCTACCTGCTGGCTCCCGGCTTTTAATATCAAAGGGCTGCTGCCTCATCACGGGCCCATTATCAATCAGGCGCCCCGGGCCGCGTGACCTGCCCGCCTAATGCCGCTTATCTGCACGCCCTGTCGCCGCCGTCGCCGGCGGGGACCCGGCCTGCGCCCGGCAACATCTACATCTACATCTGCATCTGCATCTCCCCTCGTCATCCCCTCCTCTAGACCACTGCCACGGCTGTCTCGTCGCCACGCGGCGGAAAGGGTGATACGCGCCTATTGTACATTCATTACAAACCACGGATCGTGTGAAGCCGTCCCCCACTCCACGTCGCTTCTCTGCTAAGCTACAATAGGCAAGGTTCTGCTTACCCCTGTTAACGTGAACCCACGTCCATCGCGGCAGATTAGAGGAAATGGTCGCAATTTCCGCTAGGGTCTAAAGTTGGACTCGCTTGGAGGGGCAGCAGCCTAATGGAAACAATGTAAAACGGGGCTTCAGGCTAGATTTGTTCTTCCGTAAAGCCGGCCGGCGTCGCCGAGCGGTTCTAGGAGCTACAGTCTGGAACCGCGCGACCGCTACGGTCGCAGGTTCGAATCCTGCCTCGGGCATGGATGTGTTAGGTTATTTAGGTTTAAGTAGTTCTAAGTTCTAGGGAACATGACCACAGTAAAGTCCCATAGTGCTCAGAGCCATTTGAAGCATTTTTTTTCTTCCGTAAAACGCGAAGTCAGTTGTGACCCGCATGTGACTGTAATCAACTCCAACTAAATTTTGACCATCTTAAAAGCTTAGCACGTAAGCATTTATTAATTTTTCACACAGTTCCTTTGCAGTATTTCGCGTTAAGGGTAATCTTAGATCTGGAATATCTTTAATTTTAATTTTCACCAGCTGCCACATAGTCGCGAATATGAACAGTGATCCAGTACTGTCAAATGCTGCAAAATGACTGTGTGGACGATGTGGCCTATTTTACACCATTTTTTAAATCTATGTGACGATGCTGTGCTGAGTATATATATATTTTTTGACGATGCCATTACGGCCATATCACATTAGGACATGGTGTAGAACAGATCTGAATATGGTCATTACTGACTGAAACTGGTCATCGTCAAAGAAATTGATATTGTAATCAAAGACTGGAACAAAAAAAATTTCATTTTAATAACTACTCGTCTGGTTTTCCGTTTTTTTTTGTAATAAACTTAAAAATTGTGTACTAATAATGGTGTAAATTTGGACGATAGATAGATTTTGGACTATTTTGTGAATACGACTAACCTCCGTCGTTTTCGTTCTGAATGTACAAAGAGAAGAAATTGCTGTCAATGGTTTCACAGTCATAGGGATATATCCCCTCAATAAAAATATTTTAACTGAAGCCCAATACTTGGAGTCCAAGAACGAAGCAGCAAAAAGTTGTAGCTTATTGTCCATACCGCAGGAATACGACAAGAACAACCTTTTTTCACAAGCTGCGGCATCGTCGCGAAAAAACACAGTGACCCTTACATGTAATAAGTTTCTTTCATTAACGTCTATGGTCACAATCTTTTTTGTTTAACAGATTACCGCTTTCGGTATTTCATGGCCATCATCAGATCTGTTTCATAAAAACAAAGTCCTAATGTACTGCAGCCATACTGGCATCGTCAAATGTTAAATGCGGAATCAGCACCAGCATATGCATTTGACGATGCCAGTATGGCTGCAGTACATTAGGACTTTGTTTTTATGAAACAGGTCTCATGATGGTCATTAAAGACCGAAACCGGAAATCTGTTAAAGAAAAAAGATTGTGACCATAGACGTAAATTAAAGAAAATTAAGAACAAGCTCCTCAAGGCTTCTAAGCTACTTCCTAGAGACCTACACCGGGAACATTTGACTTTCCACCCTCTTGAATTCGAGACCCTCAGCCAAACAAGCCTACCTTATCGGCTGTCAGTCTTTACAACAACATTGATGCTGTTCCTACGGCAAACAAAGTAAAAAGCAACAAAGGGCGCAAAGCCGTACGGTCTGTTTTGATAGCTGGAACTCCTTGCAAAACAAAGTTGCAAAAAGGTGGAACAGAAGAAAAGAATTTATGCTAATTCTCCCAAAAGGAACACTATGTAAAAAAGTAGAAATTTGAAAAACAGTTTGAAATCTTATACAAAAAAGTGAAGATTCAGAAAAATACAAGAGAAACTCATGATGCGGAGTGCATTTAGTATCTGAACACACAGTGGATGTGCTGGGGTTTATTAAGACGTTTGTATTTGTGGCTTTCGTCAATAGAATACAATCTTTTACGTTATGTGATCACATATTTTGAAGAAACATAATTATTTAAAAATAAAAATGTCATACTGTTATTAAAATATTTCATAAAACGCTTCTAACTTCTTTCTTCAAACAAATTGTTTTTCGCTTATTTTACTGAGTTTTTTCAACAGTATCTAAATATTTTCAGAAATAGCCGAGATTTGGAGCATACGTCCAACTTGTGCCAACTTGCCAATATATTTTTAAAATCCAAAATAAGAAAAAATAATGAGAGTATGCTACTTTTCATCATAGCGGTTCAAAGCTGGACACTTCAAAATACTGTTAACTGCAATATTCTTTACTTCATTTTCAACAAAATATGAGTTAGATCTCAGAACGGAAATGGTAGCCGAAATTTAGACCAGTTCCCCTACTAAAAGCAGCAAAGCTTTTTTTTTTTTTTTTTTGAAAGAGGAGGGTGGAGGGGGAGGGGCTGTCCACGCCTGCTGAAAACCAGCTGTCTGTACATTTGTTATTTCATTTGCTGCCTCTTAATTCTGACCTGACACCCAGTGACTGAGTGTACGTTTACGCTACAGCCTCGCTGCTGTCACCTCGCTGCTGGCACATCTCACCTCGCTACTCTCCGGGAGCCTTCTTAAATCTCACGCTCCAGCCTCCCTGCTGCCACATCGCTGTTCGCTCAGACATCTCACTTCTCCAGGAGCTTCTACCCTGCAACTGTTCCCACCGCTAGTTGAGTTTGTGAAGACGGTCCGCAATGCAGATACTTTCACCAGTGCTACCTACAACTCGAAAATGATTCAGCGCGCATTTAAAGACAATTACGAGCACCGCTACATATTTTCCAGTTTGTTTCAAATACACTCCTGGAAATGGAAAAAAGAACACATTGACACCGGTGTGTCAGACCCACCATACTTGCTCCGGACACTGCGAGAGGGCTGTACAAGCAATGATCACACGCACGGCACAGCGGACACACCAGGAACCGCGGTGTTGGCCGTCGAATGGCGCTAGCTGCGCAGCATTTGTGCACCGCCGCCGTCAGTGTCAGCCAGTTTGCCGTGGCATACGGAGCTCCATCGCAGTCTTTAACACTGGTAGCATGCCGCGACAGCGTGGACGTGAACCGTATGTGCAGTTGACGGACTTTGAGCGAGGGCGTATAGTGGGCATGCGGGAGGCCGGGTGGACGTACCGCCGAATTGCTCAACACGTGGGGCGTGAGGTCTCCACAGTACATCGATGTTGTCGCCAGTGGTCGGCGGAAGGTGCACGTGCCCGTCGACCTGGGACCGGACCGCAGCGACGCACGGATGCACGCCAAGACCGTAGGATCCTACGCAGTGCCGTAGGGGACCGCACCGCCACTTCCCAGCAAATTAGGGACACTGTCGCTCCTGGGGTATCGGCGAGGACCATTCGCAACCGTCTCCATGAAGCTGGGCTACGGTCCCGCACACCGTTAGGCCGTCTTCCGCTCACGCCCCAACATCGTGCAGCCCGCCTCCAGTGGTGTCGCGACAGGCGTGAATGGAGGGACGAATGGAGACGTGTCGTCTTCAGCGATGAGAATCGCTTCTGCCTTGGTGCCAATGACGGTCGTATGCGTGTTTGGCGCCGTGCAGGTGAGCGCCACAATCAGGACTGCATACGACCGAGGCACACAGGGCCAACACCCGGCATCATGGTGTGGGGAGCGATCTCCTACACTGGCCGTACACCACTGGTGATCGTCGAGGGGACACTGAATAGTGCACGGTACATCCAAACCGTCATCGAACCCATCGTTCTACCATTCCTAGACCGGCAAGGGAACTTGCTGTTCCAACAGGACAATGCACGTCCGCATGTATCCCGTGCCACCCAACGTGCTCTAGAAGGTGTAAGTCAACTACCCTGGCCAGCAAGATCTCCGGATCTGTCCCCCATTGAGCATGTTTGGAACTGGATGAAGCGTCGTCTCACGCGGTCTGCACGTCCAGCACGAACGCTCGTCCAACTGAGGCGCCAGGTGGAAATGGCATGGCAAGCCGTTCCACAGGACTACATCCAGCATCTCTACGATCGTCTCCATGGGAGAATAGCAGCCTGCATTGCTGCGAAAGGTGGATATACACTGTACTAGTGCCGACATTGTGCATGCTCTGTTGCCTGTGTCTATGTGCCTGTGGTTCTGTCAGTGTGATCATGTGATGTATCTGACCCCAGGAATGTGTCAATAAAGTTTCCCCTTCCTGGGACAATGAATTCACGGTGTTCTTATTTCAATTTCCAGGAGTGTATTACTGAACCATAATATCAAGATGTGACCCAATATTACTAATGTAATTTCTGTGGAAGAACGATTCATAGGCTTACTCACTCTAAGGTAATATATAGTCAGTTTTTATTATTCGCATCTACTTCATGTGCTCCAATTCCACTTGTAGATACTTGTGCTGATTTTCTATCGAAAAATAAGACAGTAAATTAGGGGAAATGGAGGAAGTAATTTCCAAAAATTATTATAGCTTATATCATCCGTCACGAAGCAGTTATGATGAGATGTATGGCCCCATTCCTAGACAGGAGTGCAGTCAAATTACGTCTCAAATACACGGCCCAGTCAAACTAATGTGACCACCGCCAATGTTCGACGTCAGCTTGCAATAACCACTCACAGACGGCAGGTGGCAGCACTAGCAGTGGAGGGTGTATAAACCGTGTCGATGGGTCGTGGAAAACAGTGCAGTCGTTCTTTCAATGCGAAAACGGAGCAATTTATCTGACGTCCAAAAGAGCGTTATTACTGACTTTGTAAGATGGCCATAATTTCGCACATTACAATCACTCATCCACATACTTTGCCGTGAACGACAACCACAATTAGTCATCATTTAATAGGTTGTACATCGTATATATGAATATGTAAAGGAGACTGACATTTTCACGTACGCCATGTCAATAATCGTTTGCGCTTATTGCATGAAAGGTGACGGAGTGTCTTTATTAACAGAACAGCGTATTGAATGATTGCCTGTACTAGTAGAGGCTGGAACGCCAGTGGAGATGAAACGGCAGGCAGAACTGAAGCTCTGGGTGGAAGGCCTGCACGTGTGTTGGTCCTTCTTAAAAACAGGAAGTAGTTAGACGGACATCGTGGCAACTTGAGCACATTCAACCACTACCACCGTCATACCTTAGCAAAAGATCTTGCTGAAGACCCAAGGAAATTCTGCTCTTACGTAAAATCGGTAAGAGGGTCGAAGGCTTCCATCCAGTCACTCACTGGTCAGTCTGGCCTGGCAACGGAAGACAGCAAAACGAAAGCTGAAATATTAAATTTAGCATTTGAGAAATCTTTCACGCACGAGGATAGTACAAACATACCGCCGTTTGAGTCTCTTACAGATTCCCGTATGGAGGACATAGTGATAGACATTCCTGGGGTTGTGAAGCAGCTGACTGGGTTGAAAATAAATAAATCGCCAGGTCCTGATGGGATTCCAATTCGGTTTTACAGAGAGTACTCTACTGCATTGGCTCCTTACTTAGTTTGCATTTATCGCGAATCTCTTGCCAAACGTAAAGTCCCGAGCGACTGGAAAAAAGCGCAGGTGACGCCTGTATATAAGAAGGGTAGAAGGACGGATCCTCAAACTTACAGACCAATATCCTTAACATCGGTTTGTTGAAGGATTTTCGAACGTATTCTCAGTTCGAAAATAATGAATTTCCTTGAGACAGAGAAGTTGCTGTCCATGCATCAGCACGGCTTTAGAAAGCATCGCTCCTGCGAAACGCAACTCGCCCTTTTTTCACATGATATCTTGCGAACCATGGATGAAGGGTATCAGACGGATGCCATATTCCTTGACTTCCGGAAAGCGTTTGACTCGGTGCCCCACTGCAGACTCCTAACTAAGGTACGAGCATATGGGATTGGTTCCCAAGTATGTGAGTGGCTCGAAGACTTCTTAATTAATAGAACCCAGTACATTGTCCTCGATGGTGAGTGTTCATCGGAGGTGAGAGTATCATCTGGAGTGCCCCAGGGAAGTGTGGTAGGTCCGCTGTTGGTTTGTATCTACTTAAATGGTCTTTTGGGTAGGGTGGATAGCAATGTGCGGCTGTTTGCCGATGATGACTTGGACAGGATTTGTGACTGGTGTAAAGAATGGCAGCTAACTCTAAATATAGATAAATGTAAATTAATGTAGATGAATAGGAAAAAGAATCCTGTAATGTTTGAATACTCCATTAGTAGTGTAGCGCTTGACACAGTCACGTCGATTAAATATTTGGGCGTAACACTGCAGAGCGATATGAAGTGGGACAAGCATGTAATGGCAGTTGTGGGGAAGGCGGATAGTCGTCTTCGGTTCATTGGTAGAATTTTGGGAAGATGTGGTTCACCTGTAAAGGAGACCGCTTATAAAACACTAATACGACCTATTCTTGAGTACTGCTCGAGAGTTTGGGATCCCTATCAGGTCGGATTGAGGGAGGACATAGAAGCAATTCAGAGGCGGGCTGCTAGATTTGTTACTGGTATGTTTGATCATCACGCGAGTGTTACGGAAATGCTTCAGGAACTCGGGTGGGAGTCTCTGGAAGAAAGGAGGCGTTCTTTTCGGGAATCGCTAATGAGGAAATTTAGAGAACAAGCATTTGAGGCTGACTGCAGTACAATTTTACTGCCGCCAATTTACATTGCGCGGATAGACCATAAAGATAAGAGATTAGGGCTCGTACAGAGGCATATAGGCAGTCATTTTTCCCTCATTCTGTTTGGGAGTGGAACAGGGAAAGAAGATGCTAGTTGTGGTACGAGGTATCCTCCGCCACGCACCGTATGGTGGATTGCGGAGTATGTATGTGGATGTAGAATAGGGTGACGGCCGACCGTTATTGTATTAGGGCCGGAAGGATAACCGGATGATACTTGCGAACTCTGCACCTCTTCGACGCAGGTGAGAGGAACGAAGAAGTGGCACCTCTGAAACCACGCAGGCAGGGTTATTTCCAAGGATTTTTACTCAGAAGCGTGCCATTGTACAAGTTTTTCCTCTCAAACTTTCCGCGCTGGACAACAAAAGACTAAAATATGGTTCGACGGCGTTCGGAAGAATCTGTAGAGTGGGAGAATATTCCGTGGTTTCGGGAATATGATTCGTTTTCGGAATTACGAGGGTGGGGAGTCGAGCCTTGCTGGGAAGCCAGTGGTGGAGGGACGAGGTCTTCCATTGTAAGCGCCCGTGTGTGACGTTCGCTTGGTATCCGCTTTGTTGGTACAAACGGAATTGTTGTCTTTGCTCTCAGAAGAGTTTATAGTTAGAACCGTTAGGCACTATACTGTTGCGAACCTATACGATTCTGGACTTCACCTCTGGGTTGGAAGTCGTCGTTGAGTACGCAGCGTTCAGTAATTGAGTTCACTTCTTCTGCTTACACTTACGTTGAGACGTTATCTGAAGTCAGTACTTGTGGCTGGGAGTTTGCGTTTCTCGTCTGCAAAACACAGGGAGGAGAAGACAGTATTATTTTAGTCAGAGGACCGCTTTCTGCCGTCCTAGTGTTTGAAAGCGTTTATTTGTGGCTGGAGTTCTTCCTTCGTCGCAGACGAGTACGAGAACCATGACTTCGACGCACCGGACGCAGTACATAAAGTGATATCGCAAATTGCTTCGGCTATAAAGCTAAACAGCTGTGATCACGTTAGTTTATTTACACTGAGGCTCGACACCACCGGAGATCGCCTTTGAAAGTAATGTCTTATAGTGTTTGGTACGCAGATGATGTCAGTCGTTTCGCGTTATTGATATTAGTTGACCCAGTATTAATAAGGGGCAGAGTTCGGCAACTGATTAATAATATTAGTTAGGAAATATAAACATTGTACTTAAAGGGTTGATTTTAATCTATAATAAATATATATTGAACAACAGCGTTTATCATTTAGTAGTATTAGTTGCCTTCATCATTCGTTTACGTTTAGAATGTAATTTAAATGTTAAAATAGAGCATTAAGAGATCCTAAGATCTGCTTCAGGGGGATAGTCAGACAGGGCCAAAACATCATTTTAGCGTTCATTATTTTCCGTTTGTAACGCCGGAAATGCATATCCTCCTATTTCCATCTATTGTACTATAAGTTTTTCCTTGTTTTTTTACCTCAAGATATGACATTTCTGTGTCTTTGTATATTGTAATTGTTTTACTATTTATATATATATATATATATATATATATATATATATATATATATATATATTCATTTATGTCGATGTATAATTGGTTTGTTTTGTGAATATTATTTGTATTTATACGCTGGGTCTGGGCTAGGGAAAACTATACTATCGAACGAATACATCGATAGGTCGTGTGGAGAACCAAAGTGTTTAGGATCTTTGGTATAGTGTTAACTCTGTCGCGTGGAGCGCGGGCAGAGAGAGTCTGGCTGGGGTAGTGCAGTGGAGCAGGTGTGTTGTGTGACGCTCCCGCGAGTTGCCGCGCTTTCGGGGTTGGGCAGCATGTAATTGCGCTCGACTTGCTATGATAGTTTCTGACACTAGTCGCGGACGGGAAGCATTAGCTGGCGCACATCAAGAGCCCGTTTCGCCTGGTGACCGTGTCGAGAAGGAGGCACGCCAACATCCAACTTCTGCAACAGCGACGGCCGACAATGAGTGACTGTCGCCACCTCCTCGATCGACGGCTTCAAACCTTCAATCAACCAACAAGGAAGATTGGAAGCACGTATAGTTTTAGAACTGTATGGCACACCTCAACTTTTAAAATTGTTGCATCACAAAATTACAGCAACTTAGCATGAACCTTTGTTGCTCATTGTCCTAATTGCATTGCCAAGCAGGGTCTCTTCCTTTTCCGAAATGAACCCGAGTGTCGTTGAAATTCAAACGCCAGCATCATTAGATTTCACTGCTTTAGTTTCAAAGTTCAGTTAAGGTATTCATAGCTGGCTACAATATTTAGATTACACAAGCACAAATTAAGAGTGCGAGTTTTGTTACCGTATTTTAGCTTACCTGTGACTGCAGCTCAGCTTGGTACGTACTAAATTTTACTATTGTTAATTGTTCAGAATCATTTAATTCAAGTTCAAAGTTAAATCTCTTATTTCTAAATTGCGTAGATTCAAGTAGCTTTTGAAATGATTGTTGAGGTAGTCCAAGACTAACCGTATTTTACTGAATTTCGATGTGCTTCAGAAAGAAAGCTCACTATTAACTTCAGTCACTAAATTAACTTTCGATTTTCCGGTTTTATTAATTCTTTTGCTAAATTAAGTGTAGCGAAATTTATTACTTCTGACAAACTTTCAGTTTTCACACTACACGTGTCAACCTTCAGTTACCACGCTTCTAGTGCTAATTATATGTGTAATAACCTTTCTTTTTCAGTTACTATAGTAATTGTCCTTAGGACTGGCGACCGTCATTTCCCCCAAATCTCAAATATCTTATTACCGCAAGTTTATTGTTAATGTAACGCCGCACATTTACTTTCTTTATTAACTTTACTCCTTTTCAAAATTAATTTCCACCAGTTTCATTTGCATTTTTCCTTTCATTTAGATGTAACCCTTTCCTCCCTCTTTACCGACAGATTAACTTCGGTGACGATTGCATTTCCCAAATTTCCATTAGGTACACGCGATTTAATTTTTCACTGTCATTAAGGTCGATAAGTGAGGGGGAGGTTACACGTTGCACACATACATTTTACACACGCTGTGGGGTAACATCTTGGAACTTTCTGGCCAAAGATGTGAGCATTTCCACAATGGCTAAGTTCGTAAACTGTTCGCGTGCAGCCATGGTGTAAGTATACCGTGCATGGCAAAATGTCGCTATCAAAAACCGGTGCCAAAACAAGTGTGGTGCACCACCGGCCATAGAGGACAGGGGTGAACGGTGGCTGCGGAGATGTGTACGGGCGAACAGGTGTGCAGCTGTTGAGCACGCGACAGCCCAGATGAACCAAGGGGCCACCAACAGTGTATCCTCACCGACCACTCAGCGAACACAGCTGCCTACGGGCCTGTGCAGCTGGCGCGTCGTCCGTGCGCCAATACTGACTGCTCTTTATCGCCGATTAAAGCCGGAATTCGCGCGCCAGTACCGCAAATCGACATCCAATGAGTGAAGGCAGGTGGCCTTTTCAGACAAGTCGCTTTTTATGCTCCGTCTTATAGATGGAGCGTGAAACTTCTTGAAAGCAAACGCTCAGCAACAGTGATTGGAAGGGTCCGGGTCGGACTGCTTGCCTTGGGTGATTTCGTCACTCTGGATGGCATAATTGATCAACGCAATTATCCATCTATCCTTGGGGACCACGTTCACCCTTACATACAGTTTGTCTTCCCTCGCAACGATGTCATCTACCAGCAGGACAGTGTAATGTGTCACACAGCTCACAGATGCTTTTAATACACTCCTGGAAATTGAAATAAGAACACCGTGAATTCATTGTCCCAGGAAGGGGAAACTTTATTGACACATTCCTGGGGTCAGATACATCACATGATCACACTGACAGAACCACAGGCACATAGACACAGGCAACAGAGCATGCACAATGTCGGCACTAGTACAGTGTATATCCACCTTTCGCAGCAATGCAGGCTGCTATTCTCCCATGGAGACGATCGTAGAGATGCTGGATGTAGTCCTGTGGAACGGCTTGCCATGCCATTTCCACCTGGCGCCTCAGTTGGACGAGCGTTCGTGCTGGACGTGCAGACCGCGTGAGACGACGCTTCATCCAGTCCCAAACATGCTCAATGGGGGACAGATCCGGAGATCTTGCTGGCCAGGGTAGTTGACTTACACCTTCTAGAGCACGTTGGGTGGCACGGGATACATGCGGACGTGCATTGTCCTGTTGGAACAGCAAGTTCCCTTGCCGGTCTAGGAATGGTAGAACGATGGGTTCGATGACGGTTTGGATGTACCGTGCACTATTCAGTGTCCCCTCGACGATCACCAGTGGTGTACGGCCAGTGTAGGAGATCGCTCCCCACACCATGATGCCGGGTGTTGGCCCTGTGTGCCTCGGTCGTATGCAGTCCTGATTGTGGCGCTCACCTGCACGGCGCCAAACACGCATACGACCATCATTGGCACCAAGGCAGAAGCGACTCTCATCGCTGAAGACGACACGTCTCCATTCGTCCCTCCATTCACGCCTGTCGCGACACCACTGGAGGCGGGCTGCACGATGTTGGGGCGTGAGCGGAAGACGGCCTAACGGTGTGCGGGACCGTAGCCCAGCTTCATGGAGACGGTTGCGAATGGTCCTCGCCGATACCCCAGGAGCAACAGTGTCCCTAATTTGCTGGGAAGTGGCGGTGCGGTCCCCTACGGCACTGCGTAGGATCCTACGGTCTTGGCGTGCATCCGTGCGTCGCTGCGGTCCGGTCCCAGGTCGATGGGTACGTGCATCTTCCGCCGACCACTGGCGACAACATCGATGTACTGTGGAGACCTCACGCCCCACGTGTTGAGCAATTCGGCGGTACGTCCACCCGGCCTCCCGCATGCCCACTATACGCCCTCGCTCAAAGTCCGTCAACTGCACATACGGTTCACGTCCACGCTGTCGCGGCATGCTACCAGTGGTAAAGACTGCGATGGAGCTCCGTATGCCACGGCAAACTGGCTGACACTGACGGCGGCGGTGCACAAATGCTGCGCAGCTAGCGCCATTCGACGGCCAACACCGCGGGTCTTGGTGTGTCCGCTGTGCCGTGCGTGTGATCATTGCTTGTACAGCCCTCTCGCAGTGTCCGGAGCAAGTATGGTGGGTCTGACACACCGGTGTCAATGTGTTCATTTTTCCATTTCCAGGAGTGTAGTTTCCACAATGAAACATTGTCTCAAGATATGGTAGAAAAGCCAAAGAGATTCTGGTCGTATGTAAAGTACACCAGTGGCAAAAAAACAGTCAATACCGTCACTGGGCGATAGCGATGGAAACGTTACCGATGATGGTGCCACTAAAGCGGAGTTACTAAATACAGTTTCCTGTAATTCCTTCACGAAAGAAGACGAAGTAAATATTCCAGAATTCGAAACCAGAACAGCTGTTAGCATCAGTGACATAAAAGTAGATATCTTAGGTGGTGCGAAACAGCTCAAATCACTTAAGGGGCTCCGGAACGCCCTATACTTGCAATGTTAAACAACGCTTATAAATTACATCTTTCCTCACAAAGTATTTGAGGTAGGAAGTTGAACTTTGTACAGATTATTTATTGGAATATGGGCTACAACTTAACCCAGGGATTTTACAAAATTTTAGTTCAGTTATTAAAGATGATTTTTTTTTCAATTGTAATGATAATTCACAACATTTTTTGCAATTTTTTATTTATATATTCAAAAATATACAGTTTTTTGGAAAAAGGCTGTTGTAAATTATGCAGAAGGTACTGTGTAACATTTACTGAAAGTTTGAAACAAATATGTTTGGAAGATCCTTAGAAAACATGTAATTAGTATGAGAAAATAAAAGTTTTGGGAATCGAGCGACAAAGATTGGATTAACTTTTTAGTGCATTCCAGGTCCATAGGATGGATTATCTTCATCCTCTGCAAACTCCTCCTCCAGCTTCCTCTTGTTCCTCCTCCTGTTTACTCTTGCTTGTATTTCTAGACTCTTTACAGCCCTGTCTGCAGCCCGAAGGCGTTCCTTGTCTAAAGCAAGCATCGCTCGTACCATGTTAGAACCTATCTTTATTCCCATATTTCTAAATACCTTGCACCTTACAATGTTGCCATCATTGAAAGTCGCAACAGCATCATACACACCAAAGTGAAGTGTTTCTATTCCAACAAATACAGTCTTGGGGATTCTCGACCATATAACACTATTTACACTTTCATTGGGGTTTTGAGTTTTGACGTGAATACACTTTTTCAACAGTTCAGATGCTGCTAAGTCTCTGAAAATAGGTTTTATCACCTCCATTATTGCATGAGGCAGACTATGCTTATGAGTGTACACTTCACCAGTTAGCAATCCTTTGTTATATTTACACCAACTGTCTCCTTCTTTGGGACACAAGCTATGTTGGGGATTTTCATCGTCTTTATTGTTTACAGTAATAACACATACATTTGGCTTTCCAACATTTCTCCTTTTCTTAAAACCCTTCAGAGGATTTCTAATAACTTTACTTTTACTCATTATTATACTTCAACAAATCAGAGACTCAAGAAACAGAATTAATTACGAATATTTTCGAGATAACGACAGAGTAAATAAACATGAAACAATCGACAATCACACCAGCGATATATATTGAACCATCACAGGTTATAACAGCGCCACAGTGGGTCACGCCCATGTAGAACACATTTCAAAAAAAAAATTAAAAATAGTTGTAGTCTTCGGAATTGAATAAATTATATATCTATTAAAAGGTAATAGTCTGCAGATTCAGAAAACGCAAAAAAGTAAAAATTGAACTTTTCATGATTTTGAGCCTTTCCGGAGCCCCTTAAGAAAGGCAAGTCTTCCGGTCCAGATGGCACACCAATCAGTTTCCTTTCAGAGTATGCGCCTTTCTCAGCAATCATATACTACCGCTCACTTGACTAAAGGTCTGTTCCTAAAGACTGGTCCGCAGCTCATGGTCGTTCGGTAGCGTTCTCGCTTCCCACGCCCGGGTTCCCGGGTTCGATTCCCGGCAGGGCCAGGGATTTTCTCTGCCTCGTGATGACTGGGTGTTGTGTGATGTCCTTCGGTTAGTTAAGTTTAAATAGTTCTAGCGGACTGATGACCATAGCTATTAAGTCCCATAGTGCTCAGAGCCATTTAAACCATTTAAACCTAAAGACTGAATCCTAAAGGAAATCCGATAAATGTGGGGTATACGATAAATCGCACAAATCTAAGGGCTGTCAATTCTACTAAATACCTAGGAATTACAGTTACGAGCAACTTCAGTTGGAAAGACCACATAGATAATGTTGTGGGGAAGGTGAAACTAAGCCTGCGCTTTGTTGGCAGAACACTCAGAAGATGCGATTAACCCACTACAGACAGCCTACATTACACTTGCCCGTCCTCTGCTCGAATATTGATGCGCGGTGCAGGATCCTTACCAAGTAGGATTGACGGAGGACATCGAAAAAGCGCAAAGAAGAGCAGCCCATTTCGTGTTATCGCGCAATAGGAGTGACAGTGTCACTGATTTGATACACGAGTTGGGGTGGTGGTCACTGAAACAAAGGCGGTTTTCTTTGTGGCGAGATCTATTTACGAAATTTCAATCACTAGCTTTCTCTTCTGAATGCGAAAATATTTTGTTGACACCCACCTACGTAGGGAGAAATGATCATAATAATAAAATAAGAGAAATCAGAACTCGAACGGAAAGATTTAGGTGTTCCTTCTTCCCACTCGCCATTCGAGAGTGGAATGGTAGGGAAGTAGTATGAAAATGGTTCGATGAACCCTCTACCAGGCTCTTAAGTGTGAATTGCAGAGTAACCATGTAGATGTATATGTAGATGTCACTGTGTGTGAGTCGTTCGAGCCGGCCGGTGTGGCCGAGCGGTTCTAGGCGCTTCAGTCCTGAACCGCCCTGCTGCTACAGTCGCAGGTTCGAATCCTGCCTCGGGCTTGGATGTGTCTGATGTTCTGATGTCCTTAGGTTAGTTTGGTTTAAGTTTATGGGACTTGTAACCTCCCCCTCACTTATCGACCTTAATGACAGTGAAAAATTAAACCACGTGTACCTAATGGAAATTTGGGAAAAGCAATCGTCACCGAAGTTAATCTGTCGGTAAAGAGGGAGGAAAGGATTACATCTAAATGAAAGGAAAAACGCAAATGAAACTGGTGGAAATTAATTTTGAAAAGGGGTGAAGTTAATAAAGAAAGAAAACGTGCGGCCGTTACGTCAACAATTAACTAGCGGTAATTAGATATTTGAGATTTGGGGGAAATGACGGTCACCAGTCCTATGGACAATTAAATAGTAACTGAAAAAGAAAGGTTATTACACATATAATTAGCACTAGGTGCGTGGCAAATGAAGGTTGACACGTGTAGTGTGAAAACTGAAAGTTTGTCAGAAGTAATAAATTTCGCTACACTCTGACTTAATTTAGCCAAAGAACTAATAAAACCGGAAAATCGAAAGTTAATTTTGTGACTGAAGTTACTAGTGAGCTTTCTTTCTGAAGCACATCGAAACTCAGTAAAATACGGTTAGTCTTGCACTACCTCAACAATCATTTCAAAAGCTGCTTGAATCTACGCAATTTAGAAATAAGAGATTTATCTTTGAACTTGAATTAAATGATTCTGAACAATTAACAATAGTAAAATTTAGTACGTACCAAGCTGAGCTGTAGTCACAGGTAAGCTAAAGTATGGTAACAAAACTCGTACTCATAATTTGTGATTGTGTAATCTAAATATTGTAGCCAGCTATTTAACTGAACTTTGAAATTAAAGCAGTGAAATCGAATGATGCTGGCGTTTGAATTTCAACGACACTTGGGTTCATTCCGGAAAAGGTAGAGACCCTGCTTGGTAATGCAATTGGGACAATGAGCAACAAAGGTTCATGCTACGTTGCTGTAATTTTGTGATTTGAACAGTTTTAAAAGCTGAGGTCTGCCATACAGTTCTAAACCTTTACGTGCTTCCAGTCTTTCTTGTTGGTTGATTGAAGGTTTGAAGCCGTCGATCGAGTAGGTGGCGACTGTCACTCATTGTCGGCCGTCGCTGTTGCAGAATCTGGATGTTGGCGCGCCTCCTTCTCGACACGGTCACCAGGCGAAACGGGCTCTTGATGTGGGCCAGCTAATGCTTCCCGTCTGCGACACGGTGTCAGAAACTATCATAGCAAGTCGAGCGCAATTACATGCTGCCAAACCCCGAAAGCGCGGCAACTCGCGGGAGCGTCACACAACACACCTGCTCCACTGCACTACCCCAGCCAGACCCTGCTCTGCTCGCGCTCCACGCGACAGAGTTAACACTACCAAAGATCCTAAACACTTTTGTTCTCCACACGACGTATCGATATATTCGTTCGATAGCATAGTTTTCCCTAGGCAAGACCCAGCGTAAAAATACAAATAATATTTACAAAACAACAAATTATACATCGACATAAATGCATAAATATATATATACAAATAGTAAAACAATTACAATATATAAAGACACAGAAATGTCATACCTTGAGGTAACAAAACAAGGAAAAAAATTATAGTACAATAGATGGAAATAGGAGGATATGCATTTCTGGCGTTACAGACTGACGAACTCAGATGTTAAGTCCCATGTTGCTCAGATCGATTTGAGCCATTTGAGTCGTTCGAAGAACAGCAGGATGAGTTTACCATACTCCTGTGGTCACCGAACTGCCCGGATTTAATCCCAATAAATAATTTATGGGACCACCTCGTATGGGCTAGTTGCGCCATGAATCCTCAGTTGAGATACCTGGCACAGACGGCCTCTACACTGGAGTCAGCATGGCTCCACATCTGTGTTAGTACCTTCCAGAAACTCACTGACTCTCTTCCTGGACATCACGCAGTTGCCCGACTGCGGAAGGTCGTAATTCAGGCTTTCGTCAGGTGGTCACGTTAATGTGAGTGGACTATGTAAGTGCCTGTCTAAAATAGCCACTTGTTAGTTTTGAAATTATCTGCTAAATTCATAGCATCCGTTTCTGCCTACATACAGTGGTAAAATGAAGTCTATTTGGTTTCTTACTGTTTCAACAAATTCTTAGCAAATTTCTAGCTTTATACACTTACAGTCATAAAACTAATTAGGAAATGAAAATATTTTAAACCAACAATTTTTTATTAAGAAGATAGGGAAATCGGTAGATAGGAAAGAATATAGATTTATAAAACACAACCGGCGCTGCGATCCAGGAGGGAGTGCCACAGAAAGACTTTGAACCTCTTGCTCCTGGGCATCCATCGCCCGATCTACTACTACTCGCCATCCGCGGACGACGATGTCAGCAATACTTGGAGCGTCTTGCTGTCGGATGATGGGGTCCTACATCTAGGATACTTTATGGTTTTCCTCTACTGCAGATGACAGCGCGTACTGTCGCCTGATTTCACACATGCCTTACAAATATTACTGTCCACTGTACACTTGTTTTCCTGGCAGTTCGGATTGGATCACCAGTCACGGTTGATTATGATCCTACTTATTGTTTCACTTGTTCTCCACCATGAATCAGTATGTTGTGTCGCGTACGATGAAGTATCACTATTTTACCATGCCTAGGGATATAGGATTCACCTGCGTTTGTGGCTACCAATTCCAGTGACTCACCAACTACATACAGTAATAATCTTCCGTTACTGCAGGATTCATTGTAAGACGAAATACGTACGTTTTATTTGCACTACTATCTTTCTCAACATCTGTTATAAGGAATTATTATTCGTTTTTCCATATTAACCTTACGGCAATTAAATAGTGTTTTCCTCCAGATGCGTGTCGCCTTTATTTACAAATCGCTTCCGGTGGTAATTCGTGTTGTTGCTTCTTCTTTGCACATTTTGCAGACCACTGCTGTTACTTTCGTTCTTAGCGGAGGCTGAAGTCTAAAGAAACCTGATTACACGTCCAATGGTGGCAGTTTTTCATCGTTTTTGGATCAATTTTTTCTTAAGCTTCGTTGCTATTTTTTCTCCTTCACCTCATTTTTGTAAAACTTCACAAGAGAAACAGCACCGTTGGTTTTGCGTGTTCCGCTCCCAGCACAGTCTGTGCTGTGAGTGAGATGAAGGAGCAAGAAACACCAGTCCAGCCTAAGGAAAAAGGTGAAAAATTACATTGACCTATGATTTCTCTTACTGATTGGCCAACTCTGGTTATTACTTTACTGCTGTGGCTTCTACTCAGTTTCCTCTTCTCACTGCATGCATACGTTGCAGATACACTTTTGACAGCTATTTCTTTCGCTGTTTTGTTTCATGAATGATGACCGCGGAGTCTGAATTTTACAGTTGCTCTCGGGCGCGCCTGTGTCTGTATGTGTACGTGTGTGTGTGTGTGTGTGTGTGTGAAAGAGAGAGAAAGAGTATGTATGTGTGTGTTCTATATATGTTGTTTAGAGCTGCGATCTACCAAAAATATGCTTTTTGCACAATATGTAAATGACGCGGTAAATGGAAGGATTACAGGCAGTATTGGTAGGGAAAGAAATGTAAATTGATGTGTGACAGAGAAAGTGGGAGCCGCTGACTACTCTCTGTTTATTGTTTGTTTGTTTTACAGTGTTTTCACTGTTCGTCCACAAAGTAGTTCGTACACGAAAAAAAAATTAAATTATATTTTATAGGTATGATGTGGTAACCTATGAGTTTTTATGTATCTAAAGTAATTACTTTTGACACAAGTACAGATTTTTGACGTAAGTACAAATTACATGCACAAACGTAAAAGAATCTACAGTGATTATTGTTCTCATTTTGTTCAAAAATGATTCAAATGGCTCTAAGCACTATGGGACTTAACATCTGAGGTCGTCAGTCCCCCAGACTTAGAACTACTTAAACCTAACTAACCTAGAGACATGACACACAGCCATTCCCGAGGCAGGATTCGAAACTGCGACCGTAGCAGCAGCGTGGTTCCAGACTGAAGCGCCTAGAACCGCTCGGCCACTCCGGACGGCACTCATTTTGTACTCAATAGAGCGTTCTTTATCGTAATCAAAGGCAATAGTTTCTTGTTATTACTGATAAATGTGGAATTTTTTTACGAATAACAGAAAAGTGTTTTACATAAGCTCGTCGAAGTATTAAAGAGGTGTCTACTATGTTCTTATTTTGAAGGTTCATTTAATTTTAACTTTTCTTTGAAGACATTGTTTTTCTATCGCTATATGATAAGTCTGTACCTTTTTTTAGTCTTTACTGCAACACCCCTATTTTCCAAGGCACAAGTCAACTATTTTCGAATAAAACTAGAATAAAACGTCAACAATTGTGCTATAAATACTCTTTATTTTTCATTAAGAAACAGGAGGATAACTATACAGAACAAAAATTTTCTCTAAGTTACGCGGCTATTTACAAATCCTCGCTCAGTTTCTAGACTGAAACTTCCCTGGCAGATTAAAACTGTGTGCCGGACCGAGACTCGAAGTAGGGACCTTTGCTTTTCGCGGGCAAGTGCTCTACCGTCCCAACTACACAAGCACGGCTCACGACACGTGTAAGTAGGCTGTTTATGTTTTCTTATTGGCAACGTTACGTAGCGCTCTGTATGAAAATCACTGGCTGTGCTGTGTGCAGTCTGTGGCTAGTTTGCATTGTTGTCTGCCATTGTAGTGTTGGGCAGCGGCAGCTGGATGTTAACAGCGCGTAGCGTCGCGCAGTTGGAGGTGAGCCGCCAGCAGTGGTGGATGTGGGGAGAGAGATGGCGGAGTTTGGAAATTTCTAAGACTGGATGTCATGATCTGTTATGTATATTATGATTTTTCAACACTATTAAGGTAAATACATTGTTTGTTCTCTATCAAAATCTTTCATTTGCTAACTATGCCTATCAGTAGTTAGTGCCTTCGGTAGTTTGAATCTTTTATTTAGCTGGCATTAGTGGCGCTTGCTGTATTGCAGTAGTTCGAGTAACCAAGATTTTTGTGAGGTAAGCGATTTGTGAAACGCATAGGTTATTGTTAGTCAGGGCCATTTTTTTGTAGGGATTTTTGAAAGTCAGATTGCGTTGCGCTAAAAAAAAATTGTGTGTCAGTTTAAGCACAGTCGTATATAAATTTTTAAAAAGGGGACGTTTCACACGTCCTCACAGCTTCAATTCTGCCAGTACCTCGTCTCCTACCTTGGGTAGCTCAGACGGTAGAGCACTTGCCCGCGAAAGGCAAAGGTCCCGACTTCCAGTCTCGGTCCGGCACACAGTTTTAATCTGCCAGGAAAGTTTCATATCAGCGTACACTCCGCTGCAGAGTGAAAATCTCATTCGAGAGTTTCTGTTCACCGCTGGCGGTTTCTAAGCGAACCCAGTAACAGGATGACAGCGTACACAGACAAGGCTGCCGAAATTAGGTAACGCCCGAGATGCGTGCAACACTCCTTAGGTACAGGTAACACGTTTAAGGTCATAACTGACCACAGGTACTAGGAAAGCTACTACAGTGTATGCCGACTTACTATAGTGTACGGTGTTGCACAACTCTAGTGTTGTCTGATAGCTCGCTTAAGAGCGCTGAATAACTAACTCTAGGCTGAAACTTCCTGGCAGATTAAAACTGTGTGCCGGACCGAGACTCGAACTCGGGACCTTTGCCTTTCGCGGGCAAGTGCTCTACCAACTGAGCTACCGAAGCACGACTCACGCCCGGTACTCACAGCTTTACTTCTGCCAGTACCTCGTCTCCTACCTTCCAAACTTTACAGAAGCTCTCCTGCGAACCTTGCAGAACTAGCACTCCTGAAAGAAAGGATATTGCGGAGACATGGCTTAGCCACAGCCTGGGCGTGAGTCGTGCTTCGGTAGCTCAGTTGGTAGAGCACTTGCCCGCGAAAGGCAAAGGTCCCGAGTTCGAGTCTCGGTCGGGCACACAGTTTTAATCTGCCAGGAAGTTTCATATCAGCGCACACTCCGCTGCAGAGTAAAAATCTCATTCTGGTAACTCTAGGCTGTCATCCTCCTCCCTGCCTAGCCGTGGAAGCCCTCAATAAACGCTGTTTAATTTGACCTTTCTGGATTCCGAAAAGAATGGCAAATGCCGGATCCGGGTGGTGCGGTAGGACGCACGCTGCATGAGAACGCCTGCCGCCGGTAGGTAGGCCCCAGCCGGCGCGGAACTGCCTCCGCGGTGGCCGCTCGCGGTCCATCGCTTAGCCAGATGAAGGAGCTGCCCGCCGTCCCCTGTGTTTATGTAAAGCAGCGGCCGCCGCTGATGACGGGGGCGGTGCGCGGGTTCCCATGCCGGCCCCGGCTCCGCTACCTGCCACCGGTGACGCAACCCCGCGCAGCGCTATCCGGGACGCCGGCTGTCCGCAATGGGCATGGCATTCGCCCCACAGAGAGCATTGCAATTTCCTTGTGAAGCGCCGCTGACCCGCGTCGAATCGAGGGCGCGCCAGCTCTCTCGCGGCATATCGCCGCCTCCCGATCGCGCGCGGAACGAAAGGCCGAACCTCCACATGCCAACATTTCAGATTCGATTGCCGACTGTTCGTTTATTTCTGCTGCGATCCGCCTACTCTGCGATTGCGTACTCGGATTTCACCGCACGATGTCAATTTATGGTCTGAAACGCAGCAGATTTTTCTATTCCTTTTTTATGTCGACACTCACAGCACACGCGACCGAGCGGCATCCGCTTCCATATTCGTCACGGAGCATTGTCGCTGTCGTGCAGCACGATTTCTCCTTTTGTTTCTGAAACAAATTTTCATCGAAATCTCACAAAAAATCGACAGGAATCTGCCGAAGTCTGATGTTTCCAGAAATCCAGTCCAGTTGTTAGCCACAGATCGAACGAGATCGTACAGTAGTTAATCCACCGACCCGTATTCAGGAGGGGTGCGGTTCAAATTCCCGTTCGACCAACCCGATTCTTATTTGCCATTCTCCAAATCGGCGAAGGTCAATGGACAACGGTTTCTACATCTACATCTACATCTACATGGATACTCTGCAATTCACACTTAAGATTCTGGCAGAGGGTTCATCGAACCATTTTCATACTACTTCTCTATCATTCCACTCTCGAATGGCGCGTGGGAAAAAGGAACACCTAAATCTTTCCGTTCGAGCTCTGATTTATTTTATTATGATTATCATTTCTCTCTACGTAGATGGGTGTCAACAAAATATTTTCGCATTCGGAAAAGAATGTTGGTGATTGCAATTTCGTAAATAGATCTCGCCGCAAAGAAATCCGCCTTTAGCCGGCCGCGGTGGTCTCGCGGTTCTAGGCGCGCCGTCCGGAACCGCGCGACTGCTACGGTCGCAGGTTCGAATCCTGCCTCGGGCATGGATGTGTGTGATGTCCTTAGGTTAGTTAGGTTTAAGTAGTTCTAAGTTCTAGGGGACTGATGAACACAGCAGTTGAGTCCCATAGTGGCTCTGAGCCATTTGAATCATTTTGATATCCGCCTTTGTTTCAGTGGCTGCCACCCAAACTCGCCCATCATATCAGTGACACTCTCACCCCTATTGCGCGATAACACGAAACGAACTGCCCTTCCTTGCACTTTTTCAATGTCCTCCATCAATACTACCTGGTAAGGATCCCACACCGCCCAGCAGAGGATGGGCAATGTAACGTAGGCTGTCTGTTTAGTGGGTTTGTCTCTTTAGTGCATACGGCCGATTCCTTTCCGCATACGTATCTCATCCGAGCATGAGATCCGTTTCTAATTACCTCGTCGACGGCACCCTTTTGCTGGGAGGAACTATTATTACAGGACCATGAATTGTAAGGAATCACGGGGACGGCTATTTCTACAGGTGCACACAATTCGCATCACATATAACTTCCTAACCGTTCTGAAACGTTTGCTGTCGATCACATTGTACACACTAGACGTGTCGCGTGAACAACTTTAGAGACAAAAAAGAAGAAACGAAAAAACAAATCTCTGCAGACAAACAAGTGATTGCAGTTCCAGAAAAACTCAATGATTAACCAATTTTATTCCATAAGCAACTGTTGCGCACAGCGACCACAGACTGTAAGGAAGGATAGGCATAAAGCAATCAGTCCTGAGGGATACGTGCCAAATTCGGTCTAATTGGCGAGTTAGATCCTCAGAATCCTGAACTGGTTGGAAGATGCTGCCCATAATGCTCCGCACGTTCTCAACTGGGGAGAGATCCGGGGATCTTTGTGCCCAAGGTGGAGTTGGGCTAGCATGAAGACAAGCAGTAGAAACTCTCGCACCGTGCAGGCGGACATTATCTTGCTGCAGTGTAATGCCGTGGTAGGCAACAAAACATGGTCTAGAAAATCGTCAACGTCCCGCTGTGCCGTAACGATGGCCCGGATGGCAACCAATGGGCTCCTGACATGACAAGAAATATCACCCCAGACTATTACTTTTGGTTGCCGGGCATACGGCGGGCTACAGTCAGGTTGGTAGCCCACAGCTGTCCTGGACGTCTCCAGACATCTGTGGTTAAATGACTACTATGTTTTATTCATAATGACAGATGGTTTCGTTTTATTATAACATTTTGGTTGTTTCGCTAGTATGTATTTCATTGCCTACGTTACGCGAGACTCTCGCGCATTACATTAGTGCCCTCTCTCGTTAGATGTTCCAAGCTTTTTGTGTGTGTGTGTGTGTGTGTGTGTGTGTGTGTGCGTGTGTGTGTGTGTGTGTGTGTGTGTGGTGGTGCTGAAGTCTGATCAACTTCGTTGATTTTTACTTCTGTAGGGAATGGAAGGGGTAAAAATTTTCTCTTTATTTATTTATTCTTCTTTCAGCTTTAGTTTGGGCACACAGAAGGGTCCTCTAACTCGCTGCTTTTGTTGTGTGTTTGAAAACATGTGTGTAGAAGTGCTAAAGGACGATATGTCCTTAAATTATGGAGAATTACGGTGGGATTTCATTTACGGAGGGTCAAATACTATCGCCTTCGGTACTTTATATTTGTGGTTGCGTAAGGGTTCTACCACACCTACTGTGGTGAGTTGTGGTGTACTGTCACGTATCATGTCCAACTTCCGAAATAAGGTTCGTGCCTTCTCCTTGACCTTGTCTGAGAGGTAAGATTCGCTTAAGGCTCGATGAATGTCACGATTTCGGATCCACCATTGGGCTCCTGTGATCCATCGTAGGCATCTGCTTTGTACAACCTGTAGCTTCTTGTAGTTAGTGGCACACGTAGTACCCCAAGAGGTCGATCCATACAAAATAGATGGTTCGACTGTGGCATGGTACAACTGGTGTTTCGTGCGTTGGCTGAGGTACGAGCTCTTCAGAAATGGGAGGAGAGCTCCCAGCATTTTGAGGCCAGACGTCTTCTTCTCCATAATGTGACGACTATACAACAGTTTGGCGTCCAGATGCACTCCCAGGTATTTTACAGTTGTTGCCCAGGGGAGTGGCTGGTCTGATATCCGTAGGCGTTCATTGACGATGGGTCTCCGACGTGTGAAGACAATAACTTTGGGTTTCTCTGCATTGACCGTTATTGTCTGTTCCAAGCGCAAGTTTTATCCGTTTGACACTAGGACACAGGTAAATTGGTTCTATATTTCTATTTTACATAAATGTCTTTAATTGGTCTGATACGTTTTATTTATTAAGACAGAGTTTGAATTAACACAACCTTTAATAATTTTTGATGCGCTTATGTACGTATTCATGCGTTTTTAATATGCGCGAGTGTGGCACATGCAAGTGCTCTCTCTCGGCGAAACCATCTGCCCTAGTGCTTTCACACTCGTGTCTCAATAGTTCATAAGCGAAGTAATGGTGCTAAACTGTTCGCTTTGACCCTGTGCCCATTACACATGTTGTACAAATGGAGATGATGTCTTAATTACTGACGACGCCTTTGGCATAATTGTTTTATTATTCTCCATTGCATGATGTAATTTTAGTAAGTACTAAAGATTTTGTGCCTGTATTACTTTGGTAATTTCACCGTTACTTAAGCTTCTGTTTCTCACTTTCGTTGATATGGCTTTTGTAATGAATGTGTCTTTCTGTTCAGGATGTTTTACTTCTGATGAAGGTATATTTATATGTACCGAAACCTTGGTCAAGAATTTTAATAAAAAATTGTATCCTGCAACTGTTTTTGACTGTCATCCTTTTATTGTGAAGTCTCCAGACGTGGCTACAGTGTGTAATCTCGTTGAGTGCAGAAACATTGTCCTCAATGATGAGTCACGCTTTGTACTGGTTCCCGACGACTATTGAAGTCATGTCTGCAGTCGGCCCAGGTAGCAATGGGATACCAACCTGTCGTAACGCCCCGACAGCCAGAAGTCATGGTCTGGGGTGTCATTTCTTTTCACAACAGGACCTCATTGGCTGTCGTTCGCAACACCCTTACAACGCAGCGGTTCGACGACGATATTCTACGCCTCGTTTTGTTGCTCTTCGTGACAGGCCAGCCAGGGCTTCATTTAAGCAAGGTGACAGCCGCTTGCACACGAGGAGAGCTTCTACTGCTTGTTTTCGTGCCTCTCCAGTTGAGAACATTTGGAGGATTATGGACAGGATCCACCAAAGAATTCGTGATTTGACGATTTAGAAGAATTTGGCATGAAATACTTGAGGACGCCATCCAAACTCTATCAGTCAGCGCCAAGCCTAACAACTGCTTGCATAGAGGCCACAGGTGGACCAACGCACTATTTACTTGCTCAAACTGTGAAGTTATTCCCCTTGAATGAATCATCCCGTTCTTCTGAAATTGTAATAATCTGTTTGTCTGTACATTTTCATCATATCTACCGACTTCCGTCACATTCAGATAATTCCTCTGTGGTGCGTCTGTTTGTTCTTCTATTTTGTCTTATAATGTACGAGGGCAGTTCAATAAGTAATGCAACACATTTTTTTTCTCGGCCAATTTTGGTTGAAAAAACCGGAAATTTCTTGTGGAATATTTTCAAACATTCCCGCTTCGTCTCGTATAGTTTCATTGACTTCCGACAGGTGGCAGCGCTGTACGGGGCTGTTAAAATGGCGTCTGTAACGGATGTGCGTTGCAAACAACGGGCAGTGATCGAGTTTCTTTTGGCGGAAAACCAGGGCATCTCAGATATTCATAGGCGCTTGCAGAATGTCTACGGTGATCTGGCAGTGGACAAAAGTACAGTGAGTCGTTGGGCAAAGCGTGTGTCATCATCGCCGCAAGGTCAAGCAAGACTGTCTGATCTCCCGCGTGCGGGCCGGCCGTGCACAGCTGTGACTCCTGCAATGGCGGAGCGTGCGAACACACTCGTTCGAGATGATCGACGGATCACCATCAAACAACTCAGTGCTCAACTTGACATCTCTGTTGGTAGTGCTGTCACAATTGTTCACCAGTTGGGATATTCAAAGGATTGTTCCCGCTGGGTCCCTCGTTGTCTAACCGAACACCATAAAGAGCAAAGGAGAACCATCTGTGCGGAATTGCTTGCTCGTCATGTGGCTGAGGGTGACAATTTCTTGTCAAAGATTGTTACAGGCGATGAAACATGGGTTCATCACTTCGAACCTGAAACAAAACGGCAATCAATGGAGTGGCGCCACACCCACTCCCCTACCAAGAAAAAGTTTAAAGCCATACCCTCAGCCGGTAAAGTCATGGTTACAGTCTTCTGGGACGCTGAAGGGGTTATTCTGTTCGATGTCCTTCCCCATGGTCAAACGATCAACTCTGAAGTGTATTGTGCTACTCTTCAGAAATTGAAGAAACGACTTCAGCGTGTTCGTAGGCACAAAAATCAGAACGAACTTCTCCTTCTTCATGACAACGCAAGACCTCACACAAGTCTTCGCACCCGAGAGGAGATCACAAAACTTCAGTGGACTGTTCTTCCTCATGCACCCTACAGCCCCGATCTCGCACCGTCGGATTTCCATATGTTTGGCCCAATGAAGGACGCAATCCGTAGGACGCACTACGCGGATGATGAACAAGTTATTGATGCAGTACGACGTTGGCTCCGACATCGACCAGTGGAATGGTACCGTGCAGGCATATAAGTCCTCATTTCAAGGTGGCGTAAGGCCGTAGCATTGAATGGAGATTACGTTGAAAAATAGTGTTGTGTAGCTAAAAGATTGGGGAATAACCTGGTGTATTTCAATGCTGAATAAAACAACCCCTGTTTCAGAAAAAAAATGTGTTGCATTACTTATTGAACTGCCCTCGTATCACCGTCATCAGCAGCAGCGGCGATTTCATAACAGACTGGCGAGATGTCTTCAAGTGAAGCGGTTGTTTCTGCCCAGTGCGATCTTCAGCCGTTCTGTGTCAGATGTTCCCAGCAGCTTTGTCGACGCCATTGATCAGGCTGTCTAAGATCCTTATCCTTGGACCTCCTTTTGTTTCTGGGGTTCCACTCTAGTACCATGATTGCACATACCTTGTTTCTGACTACATTGCCAGTCCGACGCTCCTCCAGTGAAGTTGCCTGTTCAAGGATGTCACAGACGTTAATAACGGATAAACCTCTTGCCCTCCACCTGTATTTTCTTTTCTATTTTCGGGCTTACACTGACTTTTCCATAGCTCTTTGGGCTGTTCTGACAGGGGAACATCCCCATCGCACCCCCCTCAGATTTAGTTATAAGTTGGCACAGTGGATAGGCCTTGAAAAACAGAACACAGATCAATCGAGAAAACAGGAAGAAGTTTTTTGGAACTATGAAAAAATAAACAAAATATACATACTGAGTAGTTCATGCTTAAGATAGGCAATATTAAGGAACATCTGAGCTCAGCAGCGCCGTGGTCCCGTGGTTAGCGTGAGCAGCTGCGGAACGAGAGGTCTTTGGTTCAAATCTTCCCTCGACTGAAAACTGTACTTTCTTTATTTTCGCAAAGTTATGATCTGTCCATTCGTTCATTGACGTCTCTGTTCGCTGTAATAAGTTTAGTGTCTGTATTTTGCGACCGCACCGCAAAACCGTGCGATTAGTTGACGAAAGGACGTGCCTCTCCAATGGGAACCGAAAACATTTGATCGGAAGGTCATAGGTCAACCGATTCCTCCATAGGAAAACACGTCTGATATATTCTATACGGCACTGGTGACGGCATGTGCGTCACATGACAGGAATATGTTGTCGACCCACCTAACTAGTACACTTGGCGAATGGGTAAAATGATTCTTCTACCTTGCCCGATTTAAGTTTTCTTGTGGATGTGACAATCACTCCCAAAAAAGTGATGAAAACATAAGAGTTTGTCACATAAACTGAAAACAAAATGTTAAATTTTTCACTCGAGGGAAGACTTGAACGAAGGACCTCTCATTCCGGAGCCCGTTACGCTAACCACGGGACCACGGCGCTCCTGACCTCGTAATCTCCTTGATATTGCATATCTTACACATGGACTACTCAGTTTGTATATTTTGCTTATTTTTTCATAGTTCCACACAACTTCTTCCTGTTTTCTCGATCGATCAGTGTTCAGTTTTTCAAGGCCTATCCACTGTGCCAACTTATAACTAAATCTGAGGGGGGTGCGATGGGGAGGTTCCCTTGTGAGAATACTTGCAGTTCGTTGAATGTCCAAAGGTATGCACTGGTAAGACGCACTGCTCGAAAACAGTTCATTTTTCAAAATATCTTTGCAATTTTCATCTTAAAGCCACAGAATATAGGTCAAACGCTTGCCATCCTTGTTAGATACGACGTAAAATTTCAGAACTTACACCAGTCATCACATGCCAAAGCGTACAGTCGTTTCCATGATAGTTCTTTTTGCCAGTTTATAAAATATAAATAATATTTAGAGCACTATAGAAAGAATAGTTTTATCATCTAACGGGCGCGCATGAGGCAAACCATTTAAAACACACTTAACTGCTAGCCAGAAGAGTTGAAGCCGTCTCTGTTAAAGAGCCGACCATTGACTCGTGAATCGAGCAGAGTATAAGAATCATTCCCAAAACAGTCACAGGCTGTTTTGTACTGCGGGCGCATACCACACAGTTGGCAGTTGGCAAGCTTTACAATGGCACTTTCATGACTGGGAACCACGTGAAAGAGGTTCATCGTTTTCATTTCTTGATTTTCAAGCTTATCTTTAACGACACTTCTTAAGGGGCTCCGGAACGCCCTATACTTGCAATGTTAAAATAACGCTTATAAATTACATCTTTCCTCACAAAGTATTTGAGGTAGGAAGTTGAACTTTTTACAGATTATTTATTGGAATATGGGCTACAACTTAACACAGGGATTTTACAAAATTTTAGTTCAGTTATTAAAGATGATTTTTTTTCAATTGTAATGAAAATTCACAACATTTTTTTGCAATTTTTTATTTATATATTCAAAAATATACAGTTTTTTTGGAAAAAGGCTGTGTTAAATTATGCAGAAGGTACTGTGTAACATTTACTGAAACTTTGAAACAAATAAGTTTGGAAGATCCTTAGAAAACATGTAATTAGTATGAGAAAATAAAAGTTTTGGGAATCGAGCGACAAAGATTGTATTAACTTTTTGTGCATTCCAGGTCCATAGGATGGATTATCTTCATCCTCTGCAAACTCCTCCTCCAGCTTCCTCTTGTTCCTCCTCCTGTTTACTCTTGCTTGTATTTCTAGACTCTTTACAGCCCTGTCTGCAGCCCGAAGGCGTTCCTTGTCTAAAGCAAGCATCGCTCGTACCATGTTAGAACCTATCTTCATTCCCATATTTCTAAATACCTTGCACCTTACAATGTTGCCATCATTGAAAGTCGCAACAGCATCATACACACCAAAGTGAAGTGTTTCTATTCCAACAAATACAGTCTTGGGGATTCTCGACCGTATAACACTATTTACACTTTCATTGGGGTTTTGAGTTTTTCCGTGAATACACTTTTTCAACAGTTCAGGTGCTGCTAAGTCTCTGAAAATAGGTTTTATCACCTCCATTATTGCATGAGGCAGACTATGCTTATGAGTGTACACTTCACCAGTTAGCAATCCTTTGTTATATTTACACCAACTGTCTTCTTCTTTGGGACACAAGCTATGTTGGGGATTTTCATCGTCTTTATTGTTTACAGTAATAACACATACCTTTGGCTTTCCAACATTTCTCCTTTTCTTAAAAGCCTTCAGAGGATTTCTAATAACTTTACTTTTACTCATTATTATACTTCAACAAAACAGAGACTCAAGAAACAGAATTAATTACGAATATTTTCGAGATAACGACAGAGTAAATAAACATGAAACAATCGACAATCACACCAGCGATATATATTGAACCATCACAGGTTAGCCACAACACATACTTTATCTCACATCACTAAAATGTACCTGATGAACACGGACGTTAATAATAACACCATTTGACAGCAGTTTAACAGCGCCACAGTGGGTCACGCCCATGAGAACACATTTCAAAAAAAATTAAAAATAGTTGTAGTCTTCGGAATTGAATAAATTATATATCTATTAAAAGGTAATAGTCTGCAGATTCAGAAAACGCAAAAAAGTAAAAATTGAACTTTTCATGATTTTGAGCCTTTCCGGAGCCCCTTAAGAACGATCTTGCATAGTCTCTCACTAATGGCCTTGCTTATATAAAGATGATCAGTGAAGGACTTACGTAAAGCAAAAGACGGGGTCCCTTTAGAGAGGCGTCTTAGGACGGTTGAAAGGGGCTGCGAGGAGTGGATGCTAATGTAGTCCGTGGGGTGGCACAGGACAAAGGGGGAGTGACGCACGATGTAATTTGAGTTTAGGGTAACTAAGATGGGGAAAGAAAGTTGGGGTAGTGTTAGGTAACGATCAGTTTGGCTTTAGGAAGGGTGAAGTTACCAGAGAGGCAGTTGAGGTGTTGTTCTTGCTTCCATTACGAACTACAGCTTAAGAAAAATCAAGTCACCTTCATGGGACTTGTCGATAAGTAAAAATCAAGTGTTATGGTCTTCTCGTGGAAAATTTCTTATTTGCCAAGATACAACGATTACTAGTTTCGACCAGCTGAATGGCCATTGAAAGCAGTGTCTACTTCGGTAATTAGAGCGAAACACTGTGTCACAATGATTTTTCAATGCAAAACTCAAAAATTGTAGCTAAATTACAGTACATACAATACACTCTATGCACCATTTAATAGCATATATTTATTGTACATAGAATTTTAGATTTTGGAATTGAAAACGTGATTGTGACAAAAGGTCTCGCTTTATTACCGATGTAGACACTGCTTACTATTATGTGGTCTGAAGATGGCCATTCAACTGGTCGAAAATGATAATGGTTCTATTGTTTCTTACGATCATGGCAAATAAAAAGTTTTCCAAAATAAGACCACAACAGTATATTTAAAGATCACCTCCTACAACAGTGAAAAATCAGGTAATTACCATAAAAATAATATGATGGTATAAAATGATGCAACATATTCGAAATTCTAAGAAAAATAGATATTTGCTGCAGGAAGTTCTTGGATTGGAAAGGGTTCAGATAGCTCTGAGCACTATGGGACTTAACTTCTCAGGTCATGAGTCCCATAGAACTTAGAACTACTTGAACACAACTAACCTAAGGACATCACCCTGAAACGTCCCCTTTCAATAATAGTACACTACTGTGCTTATACTGACACACAGTATTTTTAGCGCAACGCAATCTGACTTTCAAGATTCCCTGCAAAAGAATGGCCCTGACTAACATTAAACTATACCTTTCACAAATCACTTACCTCACAAAAATCTTCGCTGCTCAAGCTACTGCAATACAGCGAGCGCCACTACTGCCAGCTAAATAAAAGATACAAACTATGGAAGGCACTAACTACTGATAGGGATAGTTAGCAAATGAAAGATATTAATAGAGAACAAACAATGTATTTACCTTGATATCATCATATATATAGCAGTTCATGACAAATTACAGAACTCCGCCATCTCTCTCCCCACATCCACCACTGCTGGCGGCTCACCTCCAACTGCTCAACGCTACGCGCTGTTCACAGCCAGCTGCCTAACACTACAATGGCGAGTATTACAACAATGCAAAGCAGCCACAGACTGCACACAGCACAGCCAGTGATTTTCATACAGAGGTGGCGTTACCAATAAAAAAAACCTAAACAGCCTACTTACATAGCCCCCATGCTACCCACAAAAAATTTCACAAATTTTTTTGGGCACTGGCCAATACATATTTGTTAAACTTTTTTTTCATAATCGTAATTACAATAACAAAGAAATCAAATGCACACACTTATTGATACAATGTTGGTCAAAAGCTAAAATTTTCTCACAGTCCGTAAAGACAGTCCTGATCGTTTATCACAGTAAAATAGTAGTGTTTTTCTCAAAGTCTGAGCATTAAAAGAAAATGCACATGGAAGTAGTGGATTTCCATGCAGTCTTGAAAAAGTAGTGTTGTCCTTCCAATGGAAAGACAGTGCTGACTCTTGACATGCTGACAGGTAATGGGCCACAACAGAGCAAACCCACAGCGGAGTCAGTCGACGTTTTGAAGAGTATTGGTGGGTAGGTCATCACAGAGCAGACCCACTGTAGTCCTGGTAGAGATTACGGTATTGGTGGGCCACCAGAGGTGCAGACCCAATGCAGTCCTTGTAGAAATAATGGTACTGATGGATTATCAAAGATGTAGACCCACTGTAGTCCTTGTAGAGATTATGGTACTGGTGAGTCAGCAACAACGTACCCCCACTGTAGTCCTCGTAGAGATGGCCAGCAGCCATCCGTTGTGACTGTGCAGGTGCACAATCACTATTGAAGAGTCTTGCGGATAATATAGCAAGTCCATAACCACCACTTGTGCACTCACAAAGTTTTTGGAATTGTCCTTAGAACCAGCAATGCTGTTATCCAGTCCCTTGCTGAATTATTAACACACATACAAACACTAACAGTCCCTACTTCTCACATATTGTCCATATACTACGACCAACAGAAACGTGTGCAGTGAAATGTAACTTACAAGTTAATAATATGATGAACTGGTGTCAATTACAATTTTATAACATAAGAATACAATTACAAAGGTACAAAATACATCATTAAAGAACATAACAATACAGATAACATTTGTAGTACAGGCTTTACAAAAGAATCAAAATAACATATACAACAGTGTTACAGGAATTATGACATAAGTTGATACATAAAAGATCAGAATAAATTTTGAAACATCCACTTCACACATGAGCATTAAAACAAAATAGAATAAATAAAGTCTAAGCATATTTACAAGTTAAATAACATATTATTAATGCCAATTATATTTGAGGATAACAGTATTCCTCATCATAGTGAATGTAGCTTAGTATTAGAAGAAGAAAAATTCTATGAAACTACACAGAGACAGGAAGAAAACAAATACACAAGGGTACACAAACACATAGTGGGATAACACAAAAGGAAAGGACAGGGTTTGTTTTACTGTAGTATTTTGCATGGAGATCTCCCTTCGTTCATCATTATTCCCAAAAGTCCTATCTAAGCCTGTTTTCTGTATTCTGTTCACATCCTCTGTCAAAAATAGTTTTTCTCCACTGTACAGTATCCTTTTTTTTTTTTGCCAAACCATTTTCTGATAGCTTCTCAATGCATTTCTCATAAATTCATCATAGTTAGTTTCTTATATAGTCTACCCCGTCTTAAGCTAACTTAAATCTACTGAGCTCAGATATATATACCAAGGGACGAGGCAATGCAGCATCACATAAAACAATTAATATAAACAGCAAATGAAAAAAAAACGCAGATTTGCGAAGCAAGCAGCATTAAGAAATTAGCAAAGCAATTGTAATATTACAACTAATCTAAGGCAATGTGCAGCAAACAATAAAAATAAATCATTAGTAAAACTGGCTTAACAGAATAATACAAAGTCAAATTCAATAACACTATGCCTGGCAAACAGCAGCAACTTATACCTAAACATGACATAGCTCAAGCAGAAAAAATATTACAGTAAAAATGGCCATGTTTAAAACTTACGTCACATCTTAACACTAGAGTGATGCATCACAAAAAACTTACTCTACGAAAAAAAATTACCAAGTAGTTGAAAAGAAAATTATGTATGCAGTTCCTGTTATTAGTCCCTTCTTATTGTTCTTTCCATTCCAAGAGCTCCTTTTTCGACGAATGTGGGTCATAAAATAATTATTTAATAGATCTGTTGACAGAAAGTGTTCACATTAGCAAATGAATTTTTTTTAATAAAACCCATGCTGCAACACAGCTGGAAACTAGATATCAAATGAAATAAGCAACTATGAAAGGCAAAGCATAAAAATATCATTCAATAGTCATGTGACATTTCATAAGTTAGTAGAAATTCTCACAACTCTAGTAGAAAGACGCTTGTCGTAATCAGGTGTGCAGATGTAAAAATATTTCTCATCATTTCATTAGGCATTTCAGTAAATATCATAAATTACGAGCTCCACAGTATGCTTTCAACAAGGAAATGTCAATAGCGAGGATAATGGCCTCCCCTTTTTTTTTTTTTCTACCTGTGCTTCGGGAAAGGCACACCCTAATGGCTTGTTCTCCAGGTGTCTGACACAGCTGTGTGCCCACGACGCACGTGCAGGTGGTCACCTAACTTTCTTACAGAAATATTTACGACAGCAGTTTCCGCTACAGTGACAGTCTCATATAAAAATTTCAGAGGTCGAGAATTTACGTTGCAAATGTGTAGAAACAAAATCCTATGAATATAACAGTGTCCAAGAAATTTTCGTCGTCATTGTGATACATTCACGCATTTACACACAATTCATAACTCTTAAAGTACGATTCTTGGTTTCCAACATCCTTTTTCACAAGTCAAGAGTCCCTAACTTCTATCCATTACTCATATACATATAAACACGTAATCACATTCCTTATATAGCATCAGCTTATTGATCATAAACATACCTCAACAGCATAATACACATCGTCGTCGTAAAAATAACATCATAACATCTCAGTCAATTCTCAAAATCGTCGTAGCTTCCTCCAATAATTTCAAAACTTAAAAAAAAATTCTCTGCTCATGTCAAAAGTGTCATCTACCTCAAACGTACTTTAAAATCATGCTCCCTTACCAAATATATCATTCAAAGCTCTCATAGTATCACAATGGTTCTGAAAAAATATGAACAGTTCACAAAGTACAGACAAAATGCAATTTCATAAGTGTGAAGTTATTCAACTGTGTAATTACGTAAACATCTGTCACTAATGCAGTAAAAAAAATGTTTATCTCTCAGTTAAATGATGAGATAGCTGTGTAATTTGTGTGTTAGAGAAATATGGTACCGATGTGTAAAGTTGTATAAGCAAATACCATATTAGCTAGGGCTCCTTGTGCGTGCCAAACACATGGTACACAAAGTAAGCGTGTACCCCCCTGAGGATTAATGTAATTATACCCTCAGGTGTTACAGATTACAGCAATGGAATGAAATGTATCACAGAAAACTTTCTTTGTAATTCAAAAATCATTAAAAAGTAAACGTTTATAGTACAAGATTAATCACTCAAATGCGTGTACTGTAGCGCTAAACTATGCGTCTTGTCGCAACATAATCTCTGTGGAAGTGTCGTAGTTATCGTCCTCCGAAAGCTAAGTTCTGCAGAAGTCAATGTACTTACCTCATGATAAACAAAAGTGAAATGCTTCAAGTATAGATATCTTAGTTATTACGCTTATTGTTGTGATGAAGAAAGTATTGTGCTGTAACGTATTGTTGTGCTACGGAAAAGGCTGTCTCCTTGTAGCTATACCACAAAAGTTACTACTAAAACTTGTTTTACTTTCCAGAAGAATTCAGAAAAACTGTGCAGATATAAAACGAAACAGCACAAAAGCAATAATATAAATTGTGTCACTCATTAGTAGCGTCGTGATAAAATCGTGTAGCTGTCACATAAACTGTGTCATCTGGTATCTCACAGAAAGTACTTTAAATTCAGAATGTATTTTCAAATAAACCAAAATGTTGCATTTAAAATCTCAAGTTAAAAAAGCACATTATCTCTCAATAAACGGTTTTATGTGTGAAATGTGGTGTAAACCTTTGCTCTTCCTAGTACGCAGAGTTTCAACTTTAACGCAATTATCATGTGGTATACGTCGGTAAGGAATACTGGAATTTTTCTCGAGGTTAGCGTCCATGTTATTTTTCCCTGAACCAGCTGGCGCACGCGGCTGCCTGCTGTGCGGGTCATTGTCTGTCTCTTTGTTGGCGCGCATCGTTATTGGGATTAGGAGACCTAACTTCTACAAATTCGCCTTGTCGAGAGGGCCCTGCTCTGTTTGAATCCCGCCAGTTCTGATGAAATTCAGGTCTGTCGTTATGATTATCTCTTCTGTCGTCATGTCGGTAGATTTGATAATTTCTTCCTTGTCCGTCACGTGGTGGAAAATTTCTCCCTGCATCGTAACTGTGCGCCGAACTGTTGCGTCTGAAGTTATTCTGCCTCCCTTTTTTTTTTTTTTTTAGTGGACAGGTTATAGTCAAAATCATCGTGTCGGCGAGTAGCATATTGGTCATTGTTACGTCGTGTCGGCGGTTCAATCTCAAAATTCGGTGCACATTGCCAATTTCTTTCATAATTTCCGAAATGCGCTGTGTTATTATCTTGTGGGTGTTCCATATTTCTAAGTCCCTCTTCCCGTGTTGGAGCGCGAGTGTCCTCTGAAATATGTAATTCTTGTATTACCTGCGTCAACTGATCTTGTACTTCCCGGATTTCTCTTTTGTACTGTGTATTGATTTGATTTTGATTTTGTTTGAATTTTCTAATTTGTTCATACTCTTCTGTGTCAGTGAAGGCTACAGGTCTTGTGTCATTCAGATCATCATCTACCTTTGTAGATAAGTTAGTGACCTGATCCGAAAGTTCGGCTACTTTCTCCGATAGTGAACACATTTCCTCAGTGTGTTTTTCTGAACCAAGTTTCAGAGTGTTCATTTGTGTTGAAATCGAATCTACTGTGTCCTTCAAGTTTTCCTGTGTTTTTGCAAGTTGCGTAACTGAATCGGTAGATGCAACTGAGTCAATTTTAGCCCACAAGATCTCATGATTTTCATGAACAATGGTTTGCAGTTCTTTTATGGCTGCTTTGTGATTCTGTAATGCATTTTCATGCCGCGAAAAAATAGGTTGAAAATGCTCACAAATTTGTGTTTTTACGTCATTACAGACTTTTTGACATTTCGATTCAATGTTATGTAACTCAGTAGTTAAATCCTCACGTGTTTGTTCAAGAGTTTGCTCCAATGAGTCTAACTTTTGAAGATTTTGTTCCATTGCGTCTAACTGTTGCTGTGTTTGTCTCTGGTGTTGTTCCATTGTGTCTAACTTTTGAAGCTTTTGCTGTGTTTGTCTCTGATTTTGTTCCACTGTGTCTAACTTTCGAAGATTTTGTCCCATTTGTTGCATTAATTGAAATAATAATGTATTAGTGTCTGGAATCTGTTTCTCTATGCTTTTTTGCAGTGCATTTTCACCGTCAACATTCACATTTTGACAAGCAGAAAACGTGTCTTGACTCATTTGAGAAAACGGTGAGGACCCAAAACCTGAGTCTACAATATTTGCAAAATTGTGTCCTGTCATTCCCGATTCCTGAGGCGAGCTGTTGCCGACCGATCGATCGATAATGCTTCCCTCTTCACTAATTGTTTCACTGTCTACGCCATTGTTTGCCACCCGCTCCATTTCCCTATGCACAATTACCAAATTATTACTTTGAACATTAGTTAATTCATTACTCTGCGGCCCTAACACACTGCTTTCGTCTTCACTGTCATTTCTCAGTTTACTTTGGAGCGTAGTATTACGTTTTTCACACGCCATTATTGTCACAATATTTCACACGACAACACAGAAAAACACAATTTGAAGAGCAAAAATAGGGGAACACATTAACATAGCACTGAAAATAATATCTAGTTAATTGCAGCTGCGAAATACATGGTGCAAATCTACATGCATGCCACAACTGTTTTACTGTACAACAATGAAGGACTGCAACTACAAAGGAGATTTTCTCTACAATTGCGCGCTAGCAATAAACAAAAGCTACACTAATTACACAAACTACAAGAAAAAAAATCAGAAGATTCCAGTGAGGTATCCTGGCAGGGTCGCCATATGAAACGTCCACTTTCAATAATAGTACACTACTGTGCTTATACTGACACACAGTATTTTTAGCGCAACGCAATCTGACTTTCAAGATTCCCTACAAAAGAATGGCCCTGACTAACATTAAACTATACCTTCCACAAATCACTTACCTCACAAAAATCTTCGCTGCTCAAGCTACTGCAATACAGCGAGCGCCACTACTGCCAGCTAAATAAAAGATACAAACTATGGAAGGCACTAACTACTGATAGGGATAGTTAGCAAATGAAAGATATTAATAGAGAACAAACAATGTATTTACCTTGATATCATCATATATATAGCAGTCCACCATCTCTCTCCCCACATCCACCACTGCTGGCGGCTCACCTCCAACTGCTCAACGCTACGCGCTGTTCACAGCCAGCTGCCTAACACTACAATGGCGAGTATTACAACAATGCAAAGCAGCCACAGACTGCACACAGCACAGCCAGTGATTTTCATACAGAGGTGGCGTTACCAATAAAAAAACCTAAACAGCCTACTTACAACATACATCCATGCCCGAGGCAGGATTCGAACCTGCGACCGTAGCAGTAGTGCGGATCTGAACTGAAGAGCCTAGAACCGTTTTTTATTTTTTTTATTTTTTTGGAGCTAAAAAAACCTAAGTGCCACCGCCACTTTTCATCCTATAACAAAAAAAGTCTGCTCCACTTCAGGCGTTGGCTCCTGACTAAACCTACTCCAGAGTGCTGCCTATATACCAGGGGAAGTATGGAAAATCAAGGTTAGGGCTATCCTTACGAACAAAACAAAATCTTCCTATTTCTGAATTTTATCAGGAACTTTAATTAAGAAACTGTATTGAGAATCTTGCTGCTCATGAAAACGAATTTCACTTATTATTTTAAAATCAAGTTAATAAAGTTGTAAAATTTTAAAGGTAAAAAAATACTTTTATTATAGAAACGGTCCTGCCCGTACTCCTCACAACTTCCTCGTATTCCTTCGGGCGTTGTGTGATGTTTTCTCCGGTATCTCTCCCAGCTAACGCCTGCGGGGCCATGTCAAGTGTGATGAATGAGTTTGTTTTTGAGAAGAAAGTTTCTCAAGATGTGATATAATAGCAGAAACAACAACTCGAAGTTCTTTGCTTACACTTGACTTTGAATAGCAGTTCCTCTTCGTTGCTGTCAAAGCTGAAGAAGCCAGTCTCGCACAAGTATGTTGCTGCAAAAAGAATCAGGATCCTCACTGCACTTTGGCTCAGCGGTGAAAATTCCTCGCTAATATGTATCCAAAACTTCAACAAAGACATTGCATAAAATTTACTCTTTATTGAAGTATCAAAAGTGGGATCAATAATAGTTCTTGCTCTTTAATATTTAGACATAGTGGTATAGGGCCATTTTGGAATGGGTTTTCAGTCCACCTAAATTTATCAAAATCGGCGCTGAAATACTTTTGGAAGGTTCCTTTCAGTGATGCAAGGTGATGAAGAAGACAGGATATCATCTCTATTGGAAGTATCGAATTACATATGAAGGGCTTATTTGAATAGCGGTACAAGCCCATTTTTGTTCATATTGAGATACAGAGTCCTAAATGAGCGCTGAAAAATCTTCAGTTGAGATACCAGAAATATTCAGGCATATGGCTTCTTGCTAGAGATGAACCTTTCTTTCTGTTTGTTTGGATTATTAATTACAGAAGCATTATAGGCAGAAAAATGGAGGTAATGGACTTGAACCACTATTGAAATAAGTCCTTCTTACGTCCTCTATAGTGACACTAGAGTAGCGAACGTATCTAGCATGGCGCTCTCCTTCACTTTTTTTCATTCCAGGATGGTGCAGTAGCCTAATTACCTTTAAGTGAAGTGTTAATTATATTTAGTTTCTCAAAAATGTCAGTTAGGCAAGTCATTTCCAACAGAAAATGACCGTTGCTGAAACATCATGCCAGACAGTGACATTTCTCCTTTAAGAAACAGAATACCTCAATCAGTTCAAACATTCCTTTAAGAGCCATATCCCTGGAAAGCCATAAGCATTACTAAAAAAGAACAGCTGAGTATGGTCAGCACTCATCTCTCATATAGCACTATAAAAACTCTTGTACACTCCTGGAAATGGAAAAAAGAACACATTGACACCGGTGTGTCAGACCCACCATACTAGCTCCGGACACTGCGAGAGGGCTGTACAAGCAATGATCACACGCACGGCACAGCGGACACACCAGGAACCGCGGTGTTGGCCGTCGAATGGCGCTAGCTGCGCAGCATTTGTGCACCGCCGCCGTCAGTGTCAGCCAGTTTGCCGTGGCATACGGAGCTCCATCGCAGTCTTTAACACTGGTAGCATGCCGCGACAGCGTGGACGTGAACCGTATGTGCAGTTGACGGACTTTGAGCGAGGGCGTATAGTGGGCATGCGGTAGGCCGGGTGGACGTACCGCCGAATTGCTCAACACGTGGGGCGTGAGGTCTCCACAGTACATCGATGTTGTCGCCAGTGGTCGGCGGAAGGTGCACGTGCCCGTCGACCTGGGACCGGACCGCAGCGACGCACGGATGCACGCCAAGACCGTAGGATCCTACGCAGTGCCGTAGGGGACCGCACCGCCACTTCCCAGCAAATTAGGGACACTGTTGCTCCTGGGGTATCGGCGAGGACCATTCGCAACCGTCTCCATGAAGCTGGGCTACGGTCCCGCACACCGTTAGGCCGTCTTCCGCTCACGCCCCAACATCGTGCAGCCCGTCTCCAGTGGTGTCGCGACAGGCGTGAATGGAGGGACGAATGGAGACGTGTCGTCTTCAGCGATGAGAGTCGCTTCTGCCTTGGTGCCAATGATGGTCGTATGCGTGTTTGGCGCCGTGCAGGTGACCGCCACAATCAGGACTGCATACGACCGAGGCACACAGGGCCAACACCCGGCATCATGGTGTGGGGAGCGATCTCCTACACTGGCCGTACACCACTGGTGATCGTCGACGGGACACTGAATAGTGCACGGTACATCGAAACCGTCATCGAACCCATCGTTCTACCATTCCTAGACCAGCAACGGAACTTACTGTTCCAACAGGACAATGCACGTCCGCATGTATCCCGTGCCACCCAACGTGCTCTAGAAGGTGTAAGTCAACTACCCTGGCCAGCAAGATCTACGGATCTGTCCCCCATTGAGCATGTTTGGGACTGGATGAAGCGTCGTCTCACGCGGTCTGCACGTCCAGCACAAACGCTGGTCCAACTGAGGCGCCAGGTGGAAATGGCATGGCAAGCCGTTCCACAGGACTACATCCAGCATCTCTACGATCGTCTCCATGGGAGAATAGCAGCCTGCATTGCTGCGAAAGGTGGGTATACACTGTACTAGTGCCGACATTGTGCATGCTCTGTTGCCTGTGTCTATGTGCCTGTGGTTCTGTCAGTGTGATCATGTGATGTATCTGACCCCAGGAATGTGTCAATAAAGTTTCCCCTTCCTGGGACAATGAATTCACGGTGTTCTTATTTCAATTTCCAGGAGTGGATTTACAGATTTTGCATTAATATTAACTGCTTTTACAACCATTTACATCACTTCATGAAGAGGTGGGCCATGTTCTTTAGTCGCCAGAGCCTTCTGATATACGTTGCAGTGAGATCATACTGCATCAGGAACTACAGCTTTAACTTTAGCTTGCATTCCACATTGAATTCCAGATATTGTTGGAGTTCCATCACTGCATACTCCAGTGTACCTATTCCATGATATCCCATTTTGATTAAAAAAGTATTGATGATGTGAGAAAGGCTTACAACTGCAGCTGTTTTCAGTAACTGTGTTAAGTGGTGTTAAGTGATGCATTAACGAATCATTACTTGATGCTTGATGTATTACTCTCAAACTTTTGTAGACTGAAGTGTTGTACTGTATATTCTAGTAGTATCTGCATTCATACTGTGATTTGTTGACGTATTTTGAGATGGAACCAACTGAATGAGGTTGCAACGACTTAAAATCTCAAAATAATATAGATCGAATTTGAAATACTAAATGTTTATTGCTGATTTTCATGGACTTTTAGAAATAATTGCGCTCATTTGAATTTGGCAAATTTGACAATTTAAAAGAAAACAGCAATAACAATTTCTACAACTTATTGAATAATATCAGTTCATTTTTTTCTGGATGATGTGCTATGTTTTTGTGGGCTGACATCTTATCGCTCCCAGGTCTTCGCTTGCTATGGTTCTCAGTAAATTTTTAACTACACTGCTTGACAGTTGCTATCGCACAACTGACACTTCCTATGGAGCAGGTGCCATTCCTAAGGAGCAACCGTCATTTTCTACAGAACTCTTGACTGATGGTACCAATAGGAAATGTAGAGGCTAGGATGCGGTAACTGCAGTGAATCCTGTGTACAAATGCTCTATATGCATTCTGCAGCTGACGCAGTACAGTGTTTGACGAAGATTATTGTGGAACCAATCAGTATGGGTCCTATGGAAGTCCCGCGTCCGACCATCCTCATTTAGGTTTTCCGTGGTTTTCCCACATCGCCTCAGGCAGATGCCGGGATGGTTCCTCTGAAAGGGCATGGCCGACTTCCTTCCTAATCCTTCCCTAATCTGACGAGACCGATGACCTCTCTGTTTGATCTCTTCCCCCCAAATGAACCCAACCCTCCTATGGAAATCATTGCAGACGTTCAACCGCTGCTGGTACATGTACATCCGTCAGAACCATTTTGAGGCGATTAAATCAACTGATTTGTATGCTAGGAAGGCAGTTAAATGCACCCCACTTCAACTACACAATTTCCGGGAAAGGATTCGTTGCTGTAGGTAGCATGTTAATTGGATTCTGCAACAGTAGTCCAAAGTGATGTTATCCGACGAATCCCGATTTTGATCACCAGTTAGTGTAGAGTGAGAGGGTAGCATGTAACACAGAACAGATTTTTCATGAACGTCATGGGTAAGGCGTAGGCATTATGGTGTGAGCAGGCATTATGCACAACAAGCAAATACGCTGCAGATCCTGGCGCGAGGTACTGTTACAGAACAGCGGTACTGCAGGTGGATCATTGTGGATCATGTCCGTCTGTTTATGGGTGCGGTAAGTTCCGACTTTTTGTCTCTGAATGCCCTATACACGACTTCTGCGGTGTCTGACACACGGGAAAGTGAAGATATTAGAAGTACGGAATAGGTTGTACACTTCCCGCACTTTAACACTATAGAGCATGCTTGGGACGCTGTTGAAAGACGTGTTTCTGAATGAAACACTCCCTTCCCGAGACGCCCAAGAATTGAAGACCGCCGTGGGAGAGGAGTGGGAGAACATCCCCCAATATTCAGTAGGATGGTAGTCCACATGAACAACAGATGCGAAATGTGCATTAGTGGCCGAGGAGGGCATATTCCTTACTGAGAGTTCAATATGGACATTTATGTTGGGAATACGAGGTGTGGCTAGAAAAAAACTGGACTAGTACTGGTAAAACAATAAAACGAATGCAATAAGGCTGAAAGTCGCGTGGCCTGTCACGTGACTCTCGCTCCGCCTACTGCTCGAGTTTCATCTGCCTCCTGCACTCAGTCTGCCCGTGGCGTCTGTTTTAAGTAGTTGACGTTTTGTCTGTGCGTCGGAAAATGTTGAGTGTACAGAAAGAACAGCGTGTTAACATCAAATTTTGTTTCAAACTAGGAAAATCTGCAAGTGAAACGTTTGTAATGTGACAACAAGTGTACGGCGATGATTGTTTATCGCGAACACAAGTGTTTGAGTGGTTTAAACGATTTAAAGATGGCCGCGAAGACACCAGTGATGACACTCGCACTGGCAGACCATTGTCAGCAAAAACTGATGCAAACATTGAAAAAATCGGTAAACTTGTTGGACAAGATCGCCGTTTAACAATCAGAGCAGTGTCTGAGTTAACAGGAGTTGACAAGGAAAGTGTCGAACAAGTTTACCGATTTTTTCAATGTTTGCATCAGTTTTTGCTGACAATGGTCTGCCAGTGCGAGTGTCATCACTGGTGTCTTCGCGGCCATCTTTAAATCGTTTAAACCACTCAAACACTTGTGTTCGCGATAAACAATCATCGCCGTACACTTGTTGTCACATTACAAACGTTTCACTTGCAGATTTTCCTAGTTTGAAACAAAATTTGATGTTAACACGCTGTTCTTTCTGTACACTCAACATTTTCCGACGCACAGACAAAACGTCAACTACTTAAAACAGACGCCACGGGCAGACTGAGTGCAGGAGGCAGATGAAACTCGAGCATTAGGCGGAGCGAGAGTCACGTGACAGGCCACGCGACTTTCAGCCTTATTGCATTCGTTTTATTGTTTCACCAGTAGTAGTCCGGTTTTTTTCTAGCCACACCTCGTATAGTCCATGTCGAACATGAACGTTATTTTTGGCTGTATCCTGTTTTCCGATTTGGTGACATCTACACCGTTTTTCGTTATAAATACACTACTTGACCTCTACTATATACTTACTGTGTATCATGTCAGCCATAATGCCTGTGATTACTCCTGTCCAACAATGTCTTTGTTGCTTCGCACTTGTCCTGCACTGTTGTAGTAGTAGTAGTTGTTGTTGTTGTGGTCGTAAGCCCGAAGACCGTTCCGACGTAGTTCTCCGTGCTGCTCTGTCCTGCGCAAGCCTCTTCATCCCCGAGAGACTACTACGAACCTACATTCTTGTGAATGTAGTTACTGTATTCATGTGTAGGTCTGCCTCTACGATTTTTAGCCCCCACGCTTCCCTCCAGTACTAAAGTGGTGATCCCTTGATGACTCAGAATGTATCCTACCAACCGATCCCTTCTTCTAGTAAAGTTGTGCCACAAATTACCTTTCTCCCCTATTTTATTCAGTAGCTCCCCATTAGTTAAGTGACCTACCCTTCTAATCTTCAGCATTCTTCTGTAGCACCACATTTCATTTGCGTGTTGTGAGGGAACAACTGGGGCTGATGAGACAAGGGATCAACTTGATACATAGAGTGGATGACGTAGGAGAGGAATTCCGTAAATGGTCACGTTCTGCTGGCTAGCACTTTCAGTACCGATATGCTACAGGCTTTCTTTTGAATGTTAAATGTTTTTTATTCCAGTCTTTGATGACGATATGAATTCAGTCCGTAATGACCATCCTCAGATCTTTTTTACACCATGGCATGAATAGTTAGTAGATTTCCAACGATAGTTCAGAATTGAGGTTTAGAGCGATAAACTGATGATGTACTCTTCACAGTAGAGTAGTTGGGTTGGGTTGTTTTGGGGGAAGAGACGAGACAGCGAGGTCATCGGTCTCATCGGTTTAGGGAAGGACGGGGAAGGAAGTCGGCCGTGCCCTTTCAAAGAAACCATCCCGGCATTTGCCTGGAGCGATTTAGGGAAATCACGGAAAACCTAAATCAGGATTGCCGGACGCGGGATCGAACCGTCGCTCTCCCGAATGCGAGTCCAGTGTAGTAGAGTAGTCATACAGGCAGCAGTTGGAAGTGAGACAGGAAGAGCAAGACGATTAGTAAACTCGAGCGGTTCTAGGTGTTTCAGTCCGGAACCACGCGGCTGCTACGGTCTCAGGTTCGAATCCTGCCTCGGGCATGGATGTGTGTGATGTCCGTAGGTTAGTTAGGTTTAAGTAGTTCTAAGTCTAGGGGACTGATGACCTTAGATGTTAGGTCCCTTATTGCTTAGAGCCATTTGAACCACTCTATGGTTAGTAAACTAGAAGCAGCTCTGAAACTTCGGGAAGGTACACGGGGCGTGTTATTTAGAACTGTGGCTCTGGCCAGGATGACGACAGTAAGCGGCGAGCAGCGTGCGTCGGCCCCGCGCCCGCCTGTTCTGTAACGGCTGAGGCGCCGTCAGCTGGCGTCGCCCGTCGACCAGAGGGCGCTCAGTTAACGAAGCGTCGCCGCCGATGGACGCCCGCCAAGGCCAACACGGCGCGATCGCGGCCGACTAATTGGGCGTTGCCGTGACGTGTGACGCAGCGGCGTCGCGGCGCTAATTATAGCCCGCGCGGCGAGGCGCGGAGCAGACGCCTAGGCGTCGCCGGGCCGCGCGGACGCCGATCGCCGCCTCCGCTAACGAGCGCCCGGCTATTCCCGGAGGAGGCGCCGCCTGCCGCTGACAGGGTGACAACCCCCAGCCTGGCCGCGGGGGCGGAACCGCCTCTCCGCCGCCTCCGCAGCCCGCGAAACGAGCGTCAGAGCGCCGCGGCCGACGCCTCTTCCGGCAGGTCTGCTCCGCCTTGGGCAGCGTGTGGACTGCAAGTGCTACACTCTAATACCGTTTTCGCAGCGGAGCTCCACGCGATCCTGAAGGCACTGGAGCGGATGAATCGTGTTCGGGGCAATCGATTTCTCCTCTGATCCGATTCTCTTAGTGCCTTACAATCATTGCAGAATCTGTACCCAGATGAGGAGATGGTCCAGCTGATATATTGTAACACCCCACCAGTAACTTATCTGGTTTTCGTGTGTGCTCACCCCAGGTAATTGACTAACAGGTCAACAGAGAGTGCAAAACTGTCGCAATGTCGGATAACGCAAAGGAAGTATTAAGGCCCTGTGACTCCTGATTGAACTGCGGTGGCAGTGTTGACATTAATTGATTCAGAATTGATACCTTTTAATTAAAAAGGGGTGCACATTGATGTTATATTCAGCTATTGAACACCAGATGCAAATGTTGAACATAAAATTAATTAAGATAGTGACTTGGGATTTCAACTACTTGATTGAAAACAGATGCAGTCGATTAGCACAGATTTACTTTAACTCACGACCTTCAATCATCACATTACATGACTCTCCTAACAGGCAGTGGTAATAAATTGCGTTTGCGTGGAGTAAAGCATGATAAATCAAAAGTAATTCCTATCGACTGACCCAGGCGTAATGCGAAGTGCGAGAAGAATTCTACAATACATGGCCCATGAAACCCTCGTGGAAACTTTCCCGACGTGATCCAACAAATTAATCAGTGGCCGGAGCGGGCGCAATATCACCGAATTCAGCGCGGCGGCGCGGCGTCGTTATGCGGACGTCGGCCGACCGCGTGGTGCTGCAAGTTGCCCTCGTCTATTCACTTCTAGCTATCATGCTCAGTACATAGCTGAACGAAAGCTTTCTATCTCCAAGCTCAAATGTTCCATTTGCTAAGTCCTAAACTGCAGAGATGCTCACTCTCTCTCAGGCAAGCTGAGTAAAGAGTGCCATGTCCGCACTGTAGGCAAGCTGGGAATGGAAGACCACTACGGAGACTTCTCCCAGTCAGCTCTTCGCCTCAGTTTCCCCTCCAGCAAAGTCACTTAGGCCAATTGCAGCGCAAGTCGCGTTAATTATGCGTCGCTTCCCAGCGCCGAACAATGCCTGCTCAGGGAGGTGAACAAATTCCCACAAAATTTCCCTTCCTCTCAACTTCTCCTATTTAGCTCCTCCCAGGCCACCCATCAAGGTTAGCGTCTGCACAAACACCAATTTTTCCGGAATTCTGACTCCCAGGAGAGTACTTCAAATTCTTTGGTCCTACATTCCCATCCAAGGCTGGCGTATTTCATTCTGTCGCTCTTCACCTGATTTACTTCAGGCTCTGCAGACCGTGAATTCAGTGTGAAGTTGCTATAGTCACGAACACGCATATTTTGGCCTCTGTTGACCGGCTCCACCGTAGCTTTGCGCGGCTTTCTCGCATGTTTCACTGAAAATGGGACGAAGGACATTTATCAACAGGTGTAAAAGTTCTCCGTCTGCTTCCCGGTACACCAGCATGGGGTCACCCACCCACTCACTGTCACTCATCTTAAAGCAGCTGGAGGCCGCACCCCGTTACCGCTTTCTCAGAGCTTGAGCCGCCCTAAGCTGCCTATTGTCGCTTCCCTTCGCCGCTCCCCCGCCGACCATGGTCAATTCTGAATACTTCCCTGGGATAAACTAGCCTCCAGTAAATCGACGTATTTCCACAAAGTTTTCATGTTGTGTGAATTACTTTAAAACGATCACCCGACATTAATTATTCCAATACGTCTATACTATATCCTCTACAAGATGCATTGTGCCTTGTCAGTCATTTTTGTTCAGCCCTACTGTTCGCTTAACGTGAATTAGGTGATCTTTAATGACTTCATGTAAGGGGCATAGTTCTTGCCATCTCACAATATGACCAACTGTACTTTCTCCTACGGCAGGGTAAGGAGGTGTCCTTCTGCTTGTTGCTTGGTCATGTAGGAATATGGGGTAATGAACATGCCGATCGGCATGCCAAGGAGGCCTGCAGAGAGCAGGATGTGGTCCAGTGTCCTACTCCCTTGCAGTCTGTCATTTCTGCGCTCCAGAAGAAGTGCATGGAGTTGTGGGAGGAAGAATGGCTGGCGGTGACGGCCAATAAACTGCGGTTGGTGAAGTCAGTAACGGCCGTGGCGTTCCTTCTGCCGGGTGCTCAGGCGGGAAGAAGTGACCCTCACCCATCTTCGGATTGGGCACTGTCCTCTCACACATCGCTTTCTATTATGGCGGGAGGATCCCCCGTTTTGCGATGCTTGTGGTGTGCACATCTCTGTCCGGCACATTTTAACAGACTGCATTTTATACCGTGATGCAAGGGCAGAAGCACAAGTTGACTGGGATCTGCCTTGTGTTTTAGCTAACAATGAGATGTGTGTGTCTAGGATTTTAAAGTTCTGTGATATCTCTAGACTCTGGCCTAAACTTTTAGGCTGGAAGTTCTAGTGCATTGCAGAGTGGCTGGCTCCTCCCTTTTTTCCTTGCGGTCAGCCAGCCACTTCCATCTGCTATATTTAGCTCCCTCTACCACTTTCTTCCTGTGTTGTCCATGTTTTACTGCTGACGACATGCTTCATCCCACGCTTCGGTGTGGGTAGGCACATATTTTTCCAAGCTTGTTTCCTGTGTCTTACGTTCTGTTTTATTGTTCTGAGTCTTTTCTTGGCACCCGTCTCAATCTGTTACTGAGCAGGTGCTGAAGACCTTGCCATCGTGCGCCCATAAAACCCTTACCATCCATCCATCATCATCATCTAGGGCAGCGGTTCCCAACTGGGGTAACTACCCCATAAGGGGTAAAGTGAGATTTTTTGAGCGGTAAAATAAAAGGTAACATCGAGCGAGGCGGCGCAGTGGTTAGCACATTGGACTCGCATTCGGAATCACGACAGTTCAAATCCGTGTCTGGCCATCCTGATTTAGGTTTCCCGTGATTTCCCTAAATCGCTTCAGTCAAATGCCGGGATGGTTCCTTTGAAAGTGCACGGCCGACTTCCTTCCCCAGCCTTCCCTAATCCGATGAGACTGATGACCTCGCCGTACTGTCCCCTCCCCGGATTCAAACAACCAACCGAAAGCTACCAGTTGTGTTTCAGTCACGAAACCATTTTTTTTTAAAAAAAGATCATTACTATTATCACTATTTCATAAGATGTTAATACTGATTATGTAAGTTACCAATAAATAACATGTGACACAATTTAGTGATAGCGTTTTGTGAGACGAATATATGGACTTCCTCATATAGTCCACCCACTATACACATACTTTGCACTGTTTACCAAGCTTCTATGACAATATAATTGAGACATATACAGGGTGTAACGGTTGTGAGTGAAGATATTTCTATTGGTGACAGAGGATGACGTACTGAACAACGTTGCATTAGTATTTACGTCATTTGCAGAATAATAATTATAACTACTAGGAGAATACGTTTTTAGGTTGGTTAGTACATTCAAGCACATGTGGCAAAAGCAAACCACTAGTGGCTGTTATCTCCTGGACGGTAAGTGAGACGTGGGCGTGTGTACCAAGCTGTTCGTCTGTATTGATAGGATATACAAACAGGCGTAGTCCACTTAATGGTGCAATTACGACATTGCAGAAAACATCAGGTCGTAAACTTTGTGACATCTTTGTGGGAAGACTGTTCGATGCAGAGAAAAAACAACCAACACATTGGTCTAAGTACACATTAAGGTACCACATATAAAAATATCTTCACTCATATCCATTACACAGTGTATATCAAATACAGACCAATGTATGACGAACATGCCTTCACAGAGTAGTCGGCAGTTTCCTCAGTAGACCTGATATTGCTTCATTATTCACTTCGCAGCAGATAAGCGAACTAATTGACAGCACAATACAACAATAACTATGTAATTGCTATTACACTGACGTAAGACCTGAACTGTATTATTGTTATTATATTGAAATGATCACCAACCAGTTGCATAAGAGAAATTTAATTTCTTAAACGGTTTATAACACTTCTGTCTGCTACTGCTATACCATAACCTCGAAGCTGGAGGCAGTTTGTAAAACAGAATTATTTTATTAGAGTAATTATGGTATAAAGCAACAGAGCAGTGTTACACTCTGAGAGGAATTTTGTTATGTTGACCATGTTGTACCTAACGGGGGTGGCTTATCGGAAATGAAAGTCAGAATTACGTAAAAAAAATTCGAACAGTACAAACAATATTTAACCTATCCACACTGTTTAAAGGATAAAGAAAACGGTCGCCAGCCTAATTAGGCAAAAGAATGATTAACATTCTTGTTCAAGAAAATAGCTACTAGTAACTTTAACAGATAAACACAACCTTTACTTTGTCACACGCGAGTGCAATGAACTCTGACACATACATACGTTTATGGTAAGATTGAAGCTAACAGCTAGAGCAGCACAAACTATTGGCAAAAATATAACAGATACCGAAACACACTATTACTTTCAGGGCTTGTTCAAACTGAGTTGTCTTTATAACATTCACTGCAGGATCATAAATTGGACATAGGTTAAGTCTCTTTCAGTTCAATACTTTACTACTTCAAATGAGAGTTAATTGGAATCCACTAATAGGTTGCTTCGCACTATCTTTTGGATAAAGATATTATGGTTTTAATAAATAGTGGTCTTCCCGTTACTTGTTACCTAGCATTAGCACAATAGACAAACTGTGGATCCTGTTATACTATTAATATACACTTCCAATACACAAGAGAGACAAACACTTAGCAATCATGAACATATAATTTTCTACTATTGCAGTTTTCCGCTTTTACTGCAGTGAAACACAATGTTGACAAATTTGCAAGAACTGACTCACCTTTCAAAATTTACTACAGGTATCACTATGATCATTAATTAAGCAAAACTTTATTAGCCTCAATTTTAAGAACTTTAATTTATAAAGAAACAGCAAATTGTCTTTATTACCACAGTCTTCCACTTTCAAGTAAATGAATAAATAGGTGACTTTGAAACTTCACAAAACTACATTTACTGCCTCCCACAATTTCACTAAATCCACAGCAATTCTGAATATTCCCTTCTCATCAAAGGTCAAATAACATTATGTAATTAGCTGTCTAACTTTGAGGCATTCATTTTTTCCACAAAATAGGACACTCGTTATCATAGTTCAAATGGAGAGGAACCTAAGAGGTGTTGTGATAGGGAAAGAAATCAAGGTAGGTACATAAATTCAGTTATAAGTTACCTTATATTTGTGCACACTAAATCACCCAATAAGCTGATCCTTCACTGTACATTATTATAGTACTCCTTTACATTGATTGCGCAATGTGGTGGCAACTGCATGTTGGTAGGCGGATTTGCAGACAGAATTGCTGGACTCTGGCCCTTCTTGGTGGCGATGATGAATACCAATTCGAGAATCGTTCCAGCTATTTATCCATCCATCCCAGGCATTGGAAAGCAGCAGAAAAAGCCTCTCTCGGAACCAGCGCAATATACAACTTGTACATGGCAGTGCTCAGTTTGGTTGCTCGTCCCCGACTGACTCTTGTTCCGCATTTTCTACCTAAGCTAACCACAATTTGCGCGCGCTACACAGTTCCGTTCCCGAGGGGAACCACTACACCTTTTACATACAGATAACTAAGAACCCTAAGTGAGGATCAGCAGTTTACATAACAGTAACCAAATACATTAAATAAAACAGAACATTTGCACATATTGACATTTCTACAAAAAAATTATTCACACAGAAATTACAATTACATACAGTAAGTTTTGTTCCCTCCAAATGGGACAAAGAATTTAAATGACACACTACTTTGCATAGAATCAAATCATGCTATCAAAGTTTTAACAAAGAAAGGAGTATACAATTTTGTGTTATCGATTCAAATACATTTACAGATACTCAATGACGTAACATTAAATAAAACAAAAGGCAAAATAAATCAGTAGAGTATTAGAGATATGGTGTTACACGTTCTTCAGAAGATAACTATCGCAATATTTGCGAGTGCCAGCAATAAGATGCATGCACCGAAATGATATGGTCATGGGCTTCATAGGGCATCTCATTGTTGACACTCGCAATTAATGCGATAGGAATAATCTTCTGAAGATGGGCACTAAGGGCACGAAACAGGTTAAGAAATTAAATTTATTTTATGCAACTGATTGCTGATTTCGATATATGGGGTGAAGAAAAATTCTCGCACTCTGACTTCTCAGCGCGAGTCCTCATGTACTGGCAATACAAAAATGGCACTCACAAAATTTCGCCCTGCTCATATTTCGAGCACTAAATGGACGTTATAGACTGGCAGTCTGGCAACACTGCAATCTCAAGCACAGTAACTTCCTCTGCCGATAAGTAGAGCAATGCAGTGGATAGCGTTTTGGGTTAGCATGCAGGCGGTCTAGAGTTCTATTCTGGGTCGTGCCTTATTTGTTTTTATTTGCTGAAAGTAGTTTGCGTGGTGCGATACCTGGTATCTTAATCGTCACACAGTGATTACAGTAGGTCTTCTACAAAACATTTGCAGTTACGTGCTACAAACACAGAATTGTAAGTACAATCGTTTTCATTAGTAAGCTTTTAAAGAAACCTTTTGCACATAGTGGACGCGAATTGTTTCGCCCCACTGCATCTACTAGGTTCGAAACCTGTTCTCTGTGTATCCTCCCACCAATGGTCCCATCGAAATTAATTGCAAAGCGTGTTGCTAGCCCTACTGCTGACTTTAAAACCTAACGAAATATAATGGACCAGAACGTGGCAAGAATAACAGTTGGCATTAATCGATGGGAACACTGTGGGGGGGGGGGCACATACAAAACAAGTTTGGAATACGGGAGATGCAGTGGTGCGAAACAGTTGGCGTCCATGATATGCAAAAGCTTTCTATAAAATTTCACCAATGAAAACAACTAATTTCCATTTCTGTATTCGTAGTATGTTGCTGGAAATGTTTTGTAGAATACCCATGGTAATCGCTGTATGGCAATTAAGACACAGACTACTTTTAGCAAATAAAATGAATACGAATCAAAGCAGCATCGAACCCTCGACCTCCTGCATGCTAACCAAAAACGCTGTCCAGTGCACCAACTGAATAGCACTATTGCTGTACCCAGACATCGGTAGCTATCATACACATGATTACAGCGTTACCAGATTGCCAATCTTTAACGTCCATTTACCGTCAGAAATATGCGCAGGACAAAATTTTGTGAGAGACCTTCCTGTGTTGACAGCACATGAGGAATATCGCTGCGAACTCCGAGTGCGCTAGTTTTTCTTCACCCTGTATACAGCTACAGTTGCTGAAGATGGCTAAAATACTAAAGTTATTATATTATTATTATTAATGATGGGGGAGAGACACAAAGCACTGACAGCCTGAAACCTTCGAATTTCTGAAGCTTCAGATGGAAGGAGTACACTATCGAGCGATTTACAAACCGTGGCTCTAAGTGTAGTGCATACATTCTGGCTTGGTTGACTCTAAATGGGAGTATACGGTGTGGATGAAGCAAGTATCGATAGGGGGAGAAACTGTGCCGGGGAAGCATTTTTGTAACAATGTCTGCCCTCAAAATGGACAGTTAACATTCTTTTCTGACAAGTATTTGTAGTTATCACTCGTTACACACTGAGAATTGCTTCATTATTCTGTAAAAAGTATTAAAAATTAACAATACAGACTGTCTCATTGAGTCATTAGTGTATGGTTTAGTGTAACACCTACAAGAACTAAATATCGTTTATCTTTAGACATTTAAAAATGGAAGTGTTCAAAGAAAATATTTTCCATTTTAAAGTTTACTTGGGTGCTGTTGTTGATCATAGTCCGGGTAAAGGAACAGTGGATAGAGGACGTCGGATACGACCTAATATCTGACTGCATTCGGAGGCTAATGTTCTCAGAAAGATTGGGAACCATTGCTCTACTGGGCAGGTTAGCAGTACTCTTGAAGGAACGTGCTGCTGTACAGATAATTCAATCAAGAGCGTCACGCTCTACGAAGGGTAACTGTAATTGCTCCGTCGTTGGTTGCAACTTAGCTCTACTCCTGAAACGAGGTTCTGCTCCTTTGCAAATGAAAAGCAAAGCGCTACTATACGGATAACTTGGGCAACGGCATTGAAGACGAATACTGCTGACAGTAGGCAGTCGACTCCTGCAAGACATTCTCGAGTTTGTAGCTGCCATTTCATGAATGGTGTGCCCACGAGAGAACCTGAGATCCCAGCATACGTACCTAGATTGCACATGACACCAAAATTATCTTGCACGGAGGCTTCAATATGATGTTACTGACAGATACAAAAGAAGAAAATGAAGACACAGCGGGAGCGAAGAATATGTTGGAATCTACAATTATGTACTTCTTTGTAAATCTAAAATATTCCAAACCACTACCCAGACAGAGTACAGCAACTTAAATCCTAGTAGTAGCACACACATACTTTTTTAAAGTTTAAAAGTTAACTGCAGGCTTAAGTTCAAATTATCAATGATTGGATAAACAGTGTATGAGAAAGTGTTGTATGGAGACTGGGTTGTGATGTTCAAGCTAATAAATCCTAACACATTTGTAGGTTACTTGTCCATAAAAAATAATGAAGAAAACCTCACATTTGTATGCCGTTCCGGCTTTGCAGTACAAGCACCTACATTTTCCCATTGTTGAAAACAGGTGTTTCAGAAAAATTTCTTTCACTATTAATGAAGCAGCACAGTACAGCGGTATCTTTACAGCGTCCCAACAGGCCTGCTTTATACTCCAGTTCACCTTATATCATGTCTCTGTTACAATCTATCTGAAAAAATGAGATACTGCACACGCTGCTTATTTACGTTATACACAGAACATTCTCACATTACACCATTACAATAAACATATTTACGTAGCCTACTTTGATTTTATCCATAGAAGGTTGCTGATTAACACTAGTTTCTCTTTAACACTTGACAGACACTTCCACCACCGGTATTTCACTAGCTTTAAAAACATGGTTACTGTTAGTGTGGAAGACCTCAAATGTGACAAGTCCCATTTTACATTCTGGATGTCGAAAAGCAAATCAAAGACAGGAACTGGAATACAGCTGACCTCCCTACATATGCATGTCTACACATACTCCGCAAGCCACAGTATGGTGCGTGGCAAAGGGCATCTTGTATCACTACTAGCCATTTCCTTTCCAATTCGACTTGCAAATAGAGCGATAGAAAAATTACTGTCTATATGCCTCCGTATGAACCCTAATTTCTCTCACCTTATCTTAGTGCTTCTTGCGCGAAATACATCTTGGCCGCAGTAGAATCGTTCGACAGGCATCTTCAGATGCTGGTTCTGTAAATTTTCTCAGTAGTATTCCTCGAAATGAACGTCGTCTTCCTTCCAGGGATTCTTTTTTTGTATTTTTAAAGTATCTCCATGATACTTACGTGTTATTCGAACCTACCGGTAACAAAGCTACCCTCTGAACTGCTTCGATTTCTTCCATTAATCTGACCTCCTGCGGTTCCCAAACACCCAAGCAGTACTGAAGAATTGGTCATACTTGTGTTATGTACGCTGTTTTCTTTTTCAGGTGAACCACACGTTACTAAAATTCTTTCAGCAAACCGAAATCGAGTATTTGCCTTCTCTACTGCAATCCTTACATGCTCGTACCGTTTCATCTCGCTTTACAACTTTACCCCTAGATACACTCCTGGAAATTGAAATAAGAACACCGTGAATTCATTGTCCCAGGAAGGGGAAACTTTATTGACACATTCCTGGGGTCAGATACATCACATGATCACACTGACAGAACCACAGGCACGTAGACACAGGCAACAGAGCATGCACAATGTCGGCACTAGTACAGTGTATATCCACCTTTCGCAGCAATGCAGGCTGCTATTCTCCCATGGAGACGATCGTAGAGATGCTGGATGTAGTCCTTTGGAACGGCTTGCCATGCAATTTCCACCTGGCGCCTCAGTTGGACCAGCGTTCGTGCTGGACGTGCAGACCGCGTGAGACGACGCTTCATCCAGTCCCAAACATGCTCAATGGGGGACAGATCCGGAGATCTTGCTGGCCAGGGTAGTTGACTTACACCTTCTAGAGCACGTTGGGTAGCACGGGATACATGCGGACGTGCATTGTCCTATTGGAACAGCAAGTTCCCTTGCCGGTCTAGGAATGGTAGAACGATGGGTTCGATGACGGTTTGGATGTACCGTGCACTATTCAGTGTCCCCCCGACGATCACCAGTGCTGTACGGCCAGTGTAGGAGATCGCTCCCCACACCATGATGCCGGGTGTTGGCCCTGTGGGCCTCGGTCGTATGCAGTTCTGATTGTGGCGTTCACCTGCACGGCGCCAAACACGCATACGACCATCATTGGCACCAAGGCAGAAGCGACTCTCATCGCTGAAGACGACACGTCTCCATTCGTCCCTCCATTCACGCCTGTCGCGACACCACTGGAGGCGGGCTGCACGATGTTGGGGCGTGAGCGGAAGACGGCCTAACGGTGTGCGGGACCGTAGCCCAGCTTCATGGAGACGGTTGCGAATGGTCCTCGCCGATACCCCAGGAGCAACAGTGTCCCTAATTTGCTGGGAAGTGGCGGTGCGGTCCCCTACGGCACTGCGTAGGATCCTACGGTCTTGGCGTGCATCCGTGCGTCGCTGCGGTCCGGTCCCAGGTCGACGGGCACGTGCACCTTCTGCCGACCACTGGCGACAACATCGATGTACTGTGGAGACATCACGCCCCACGTGTTGAGCAATTCGGCGGTACGTCCACCCGGCCTCCCGCATGCCCACTATACGCCCTCGCTCAAAGTCCGTCAACTGCACATACGGTTCACGTCCACGCTGTCGCGGCATGCTACCAGTGTTAAAGACTGCGATGGAGCTCCGTATGCCACGGCAAACTGGCTGACACTGACGGCGGCGGTGCACAAATGCTGCGCAGCTAGCGCCATTCGACGGCCAACACCGCGGTTCCTGGTGTGTCCGCTGTGCCGTGCGTGTGATCATTGCTTGTACAGCCCTCTCGCAATATCCGGAGCAAGTATGGTGGGTCTGACACATCGGTGTCAATGTGTTCTTTTTTCCATTTCCAGGAGTGTATTTAATCGAATTGACTGTTTCAAGCAGCACACTTTTATTGTTGTATTCGAACGCTACAGGATTGTTTTTCCTACTGATCCGCATTAGCTTAAGTTTTTCTACATTTACAACTAGCTGCCATTCATCGCTTTAACTGTAAATTTTGTCTGAGTCCTCTCGTATCCTCCTACAGTCACTGAACGACGACCCCTTCCGTACACTACAGTGCTATCTGCAAACAGCCTCAAATGGCTGCCCGCCCTGTCCACTAGGTCATTTATCTCGTAATGATCTCTCCATCTCTCGTTCATAAAATTTTCCGCTCCTGTTGCTAGAGGCTCTATCAGCCACAAATGCTGCATTCGCACGGTTCCTTACTGGTATTCCGGACGATAAATGTCGATTTAAGCTCACGCGACAAAAACTTAGTCAGCCCCAGGTGACATGACGCTAATATCGTGTGCCACCACCGCTGGCCTTGATAACGTCTCATTTCTGCAGCTAAGAGAATCCACGAGTTTCGTCACATACGCCGTATCCAGCTGAAGACTAAATACCTAGGAATTTCAATTACAAACAACTTAAATTGGAAAGACCACATAGATAATATTGTGGGGAATGCGAAGAAAAGACTGCGCTTTGTTGTCAGAACACTTAGAAGATGGGACAAACCCACTAATGAGACAGCCTACATTACACTTGTCCGTCCTCTGCTGGAATACTGCTGCGCGGTGTGGGATCGTTACCAGGTAGGATTGATGGAAGACATCGAAAAACTCCAAAGAAGGGCAGCTCGTTTCGTGTTATCGCGCAATAGGGGTGAGAGTGTCACTGATACGATACGCGAGTTGCGGTGGCAGTCACTGAAACCAAGGCGGTTTTCTTTTCGGCGAGATCTGTTTACAAAATTTCAATTACCAACTTTCTCTTCCGAATGCGAAAATATTTTGTTGACACCCACCTACGTAGGGAGAAATGATCATCATAATAAAATAAATCAGAGCTCGAACGGAAAGATTTAGGTGTTCCTTTTTCCCACGCGCCATTCGAGAGTGGAATGGTAGAGAACTAGTATGAAAATGGTTCGATGAACCCTCTGCCAGGCACTTAAGTGTCAATTGCAGAGTAACCATGTAGATGTAGATAGATGTAGAAGACACTCATTGATCATTAGGTCGCATACAGATACCAAGGTACGGAGAAGTTAACTCTTTATTCCAGACAGTGTTGGATAGTTTCTATGGATTTAATACTGGCTGATTTAGCGAGCCAGTTAAGATGTATTACTGTGTGTTCGTCAGTCGTGTAGACCTCGTAACATGGCTGATATCGTCATGGAGTAAGGGATTTTCCAAATTAAACTGATCATGAAGATTTAAAGAAAGGGCAACACTTGGTCGTAGATAATGATGAAATAAACACGTAGCTTCATGTTCACAGTAGCCTGTATGCGAGGTTTTAAATTATGCAACAGCTGTACAATTTATCGGCTCAGTGAGACATGTTATAAAGTCCCCTTTAGATGTATCGAATTAAAGATTAAAGTCTTATTGCAATATTTATGGAATATTCCGTCGTTTCTTGGAGGAACTTAGACATGTTGATAACTGAAATATAACGTATTAATATTCCACAGTAATATTTATTAGTTCCAATGTCACAAAATTCCAGCCAACCGTTTGCAAATAGAATATAAAATTCTTTAACTAGTTTTCAACGCCGACTATGGGCGCCTTCTTCAGAAGAAACTGTTACCTAACAATATCACAGGAAACTACATAAATAGCAGGTAGGCATTAGAACAAATACTTAATTTTTAGATTTTTTTTCTTTATTGATTTTCAATTCCCCCCGAAGGGGGCGGGCTGGCAGCAGCTTACCACGCTGCTCTACAGCCTACAGACTTTGTTTAAATAAAGGAAGAAGAAAGAAACAAGGTAAAACAGGCGATAAAATGGTGATTTAAAGTGTAAAATGGCGTAAAAATGCGGAAAGTTAAAACAGAAAGCAAAAGGGGTTGGCAATGTAGATAAAATACACAAGAATCAGACAAGTAACATAGTAGACACACAATTAAAAAACACGGCGACAGTCTGGTTTCTGTTCGCAAGAGATAAAAGGCACACCCAGCGACAGTATGATGGCTGTTCGCAACAAGTCCCAAAAAACACAACACGGAACACTCACTGTAAAACACGCACTGTAGAACACTCACTGGAGAACACTCACTGGAGAACACTGCACGAAAGTGGCAGCACAAAGATGACACTCCCGAGTCAAAGGCAGATGGGGGGGGGACCAGCAGGAGGCGGAAAAATAAGGAGGGAGGAGAGGAAAAAAAACGAAAAGGGGGGGGGGGTAACTTTTACAAATTAAATTACATAAAAATACTCACATGTGGTTAAAAGGAAATTCGAGCGACATCTCTCTAGTCAAAACTTTAAAACCACAATTAAAACATTTTCCACCTGAATACATAACAGGTATAGTCAAAATTTTGAAACAATATACACTCCTGGAAATTGAAATAAGAACACCGTGAATTCATTGTCCCAGGAAGGGGAAACTTTATTGACACATTCCTGGGGTCAGATACATCACATGATCACACTGACAGAACCACAGGCACATAGACACAGGCAACAGAGCATGCACAATGTCGGCACTAGTACAGTGTATATCCACCTTTCGCAGCAATGCAGGCTGCTATTCTCCCATGGAGACGATCGTAGAGATGCTGGATGTAGTCCTGTGGAACGGCTTGCCATGCCATTTCCACCTGGCGCCTCAGTTGGACCAGCGTTCGTGCTGGACGTGCAGACCGCGTGAGACGACGCTTCATCCAGTCCCAAACATGCTCAATGGGGGACAGATCCGGAGATCTTGCTGGCCAGGGTAGTTGACTTACACCTTCTAGAGCACGTTGGGTGGCACGGGATACATGCGGACGTGCATTGTCCTGTTGGAACAGCAAGTTCCCTTGCCGGTCTAGGAATGGTAGAACGATGGGTTCGATGACGGTTTGGATGTACCGTGCACTATTCAGTGTCCCCTCGACGATCACCAGTGGTGTACGGCCAGTGTAGGAGATCGCTCCCCACACCATGATGCCGGGTGTTGGCCCTGTGTGCCTCGGTCGTATGCAGTCCTGATTGTGGCGCTCACCTGCACGGCGCCAAACACGCATACGACCATCATTGGCACCAAGGCAGAAGCGACTCTCATCGCTGAAGACGACACGTCTCCATTCGTCCCTCCATTCACGCCTGTCGCGACACCACTGGAGGCGGGCTGCACGATGTTGGGGCGTGAGCGGAAGACGGCCTAACGGTGTGCGGGACCGTAGCCCAGCTTCATGGAGACGGTTGCGAATGGTCCTCGCCGATACCCCAGGAGCAACAGTGTCCCTAATTTGCTGGGAAGTGGCGGTGCGGTCCCCTACGGCACTGTGTAGGATCCTACGGTCTTGGCGTGCATCCGTGCGTCGCTGCGGTCCGGTCCCAGGTCGACGGGCACGTGCACCTTCCGCCGTCCACTGGCGACAACATCGATGTACTGTGGAGACCTCACGCCCCACGTGTTGAGCAATTCGGCGGGACGTCCACCCGGCCTCCCGCATGCCCACTATACGCCCTCGCTCAAAGTCCGTCAACTGCACATACGGTTCACGTCCACGCTGTCGCGGCATGCTACCAGTGTTAAAGACGGCGATGGAGCTCCGTATGCCACGGCAAACTGGCTGACACTGACGGCGGCGGTGCACAAATGCTGCGCAGCTAGCGCCATTCGACGGCCAACACCGCGGTTCCTGGTGTGTCCGCTGTGCCTTGCGTGTGATCATTGCTTGTACAGCCCTCTCGCAGTGTCCGGAGCAAGTATGGCGGGTCTGACACACCGGTGTCAATGTGTTCTTTTTTCCATTTCCAGGAGTGTATAAATATGCCACTAAGGGCATTACAGTCGTATAGGACACGAGTAAGTTGCAGCAACTGTGCGAGCGGACAGTAGCAAATGACGACGTGAACATGGTACAGCTCGCGCCATCTAGTAGCAGAATTTACAAAGGTGAAGTCGAAACGTGAAGGGACACGTACAGCACAAAAGCGTACAGGCTGACCTCATCTGTTGACTGACAGAGACCGCCGACAGTTGTACAGGGTCGTAAAGTGTAATAGGCAGACATCTATCCAGACCATCACACAAAAAAATGGCTCTAAGCACTATAGGACTTAACATCTGAGATCATCAGTCCCCTAGACTTAGAACTACTTAAACCGAACTAACCTAAGGGCAACACACACATCCGTGCCCGAGGCAGGATTCGAACATGCGACCGTAGCAGTCGCGCGGTTCCCGACTGAAGCTCCTAGAACCGCTAGGCCACAGCGGCCGGCAGACCATCACACAGGAATTCCAACCTGCATCAGGACCAACTGCAAGTACTATGACAGTTTGGCAGGAGATGAGAAAACTTGGATTTCACCGTCGAGCGGCTGCTCATAAGCAACATATCACACTAGTAAATGCCAAACGACGCCTCGCTTGGTATAAGGAGCGTATACATCGGACGACTGAACAGCGGGAAAACGTCGTTTGGAGTGACGAATCACGGTACACAATGTGGCGATCCTATGGAAGTTTGTGGGTATGGCGAATGCCCGGTGAACGTCATCTGTCAGCGTGTGTAGTGCCAACAGTAAAATTCGGAGGCGGTTGTGCTATGGTGTGGTCGTGTTTTCCAAGGAGTAGGCTTGCACCCCTCGTTGTTTTGCGTGGCACTACCACAACACAGGCCTACACTGATGTTTGAAGTGCCGGCCGAAGCGTCCGTGGTGTTCTAGGCGCTGGAATCTGGAACCGCGAGACCGCTATGGTCGCAGGTTCTAATCCTGCCTCGGGCATGGATGTATGCGATGTCCGTAAGTTAGTTAGGTTTAACTAGTTCTAAGTTCTAGGAGACTAATGACCTCAGACGTTGAGTCTCATAGTGCTCAGAGCCATTTGAACCATTTTTTGATGTTTGAAGCACCTTATTGCTTCCCACTGTTCAAGAGCAATTCGGGGATGGCGACTGCATCTTTGAACACGATCGAGCACCCGTTCATAATGCACGGGCAGTGGCGGAGTGGTTACACGACAATAACATCCCTGAAATGGACTGGCGCGCACAAAGTCCTGACCTGAATCCTAAAGAACACCTTTGGGATGTTTTGGAACGCCGACTTCGTTCCAGGGCCCACCGACCAACATCGATTCCTCTTCTCAGTGCAGCACTCCGTGAAGAATGGGCTGCCATTCCCCAAGAAACCTTCCACCTCCTGGTTGAGCGTATGCCTGCGAGAGTGGAAGCTGTTATCGAGGCTAAGGGTGGGCCAGCACCACATTGAATTTCAGCATTACCAATGAAGGGCGCCACGAACTTGTCAGCAATTTTCAACCAAGTGTGGCCGGCCGGAGTGGCCGAGCGGTTCTAGGCGCTACAGTCTGGAACCGCGCGACCACTACTGTCGCAGGTTCGAATCCTGCCTCGGGCATGGATGTGTGTGATGGCCTTAGGTTAGTTAGGTTTATGTAGTTCTAAGTTCTAGGGGACTGATGACCTCAGAAGCTAAGTCCATAGTGCTCAGAGCCAATTTCAGCCAGGTGTCCAGATACTTTTGATCACATAGTGTACATTACGACTCGTCTGTGTCTTCGCTCCTAGCGGGAACCGGGAGAGGTAGCGGGAGGGTCCCGCCGCACACACACGCCGACACCAGGCGGCAGCAGCCCGGCACGGCACACGTGGGCCGGCGCGCCGATGGTATCTGCGGCACAGCCATATAATCAGCACCAGCTGGCGCTACTGTGCGGCCGGCCCTCCGCGGGCCGCGCAGCCGATGCTATCGCCCGGCCTGCCCCCTGTAATCACGGCGAGCCCGATGCCCGCTCGCCTGTCGCCTCAAATTACCGCCACAGCCGACACTTTTCGCGCACGCCTCTCGCGGCCTACACACCCGGATTCTTCCAAACAGCAGCGGCTTCTGCTACTGCAGTACTCGCTGTTGAGCTCCTGTCCTTACTGTGGGGGAGGGGTTGGGGGGGGGGGGCAGGTAGGTAGTGGCGAATATAGGAACGCCGCATTGCCCTCGCTACAACGTCCCACTATAGATGACCGTCCATTGTCTGCTGTCGAGCGGCGTGTGATTTGTAGTTCTGTGGTGTGCATAACTGTAATGACTGCCTGTGAAATACAGTTCTGTTGTCCGAGATGATACCGACGAGTATGGAACGAAAGAAGGCGTAGGTCGTTTACTCTCGAGTAGCGTCAAAGGAAGCCGTCACGCACACTTGACATCACCTGCGCTTCGGGTGGATAAACATCTCTCACCCTCTCTGTATGGGAGGCTGTAATTTGGCCCGGGACGCCGGCGCATGATCCGGAAATGTACAGTGACGATCATAAGTACCTCCCGGTGACAACTGGCTGCAATTGTGGTCGCAGAGAACAATGCCTCGAGCTCGAACTCTGTGACCTCTACACTTCTGGCATTGCAATAACAGATGTACTCAGGCATTACGGAAGACAATTCAAAGCCAATCCCAAAGCAAGCGGGGGTTGGCAGATGTGAAAATTACCAAACTAACAGTTTAATAAGCCACGGCTGCAAAATACTAACACGAATTCTTTACAGACGAATGGAAAAACTCGTAGAAGCCGACCTCGGGGAATATCAGTTTGGATTCTGTAGAAATGTTGGAACACGTGAGGCAATACTGACCCTACGACTTATCTTAGAAAATAGATTAAGGAAAGGCAAACCTACGTTTCTAGCATTTGTAGACTTAGAGAAAGCTTTTGACAATGTTGATTGGAATACTCTCTTCAAATTCTGAAGGGGGCAGGGGTAGAATACAGGGAGCGAAAGGCTATTTACAATTTGTACAGAAACCAGATGGGAGTTATAAGAGTCGAGGGGCATGAAAGGGAAGCAGTGGTTGGGAAGGGAGAGAGATAGGGTTGTAGCCTATCCCCGACATTATTCAATCTGTATATTGAGCAAGCAGTAAAGGAAACAAAAGAAAGATTCGGAGTAGGAATTAAAATCCATGGAGCAGATATTAAAACTTTGAGGTTCGCCGATGACATTGTAATTCTGTCAGAGACGGCAAAGGACCTAGAAGAGTAGCTGAACGGAACGGACAGTGTCTTGAAAGGAGGATATAAGATGAACAACAAAAAAAGCAAAACGAGGATAATGGGATGTAGTCGAATTAAATCGGGTGATGCTGAGGGTATTAGATTAGGAAATGAAACGCTTAAAGTAGTAAATCAGTTTTGCTATTTGGGGAGCAAAATAACTGATGATGGTCGAAGTAGAGAGGGTATAAAACGTAGACTGGCAATGGCAAGGAAATCGTTTCTGAAGAAGAGAAATTTGTTAACATCGAGTATAGATTTAAGTGTCAGGAAGTCGTTTCTGAAAGTATTTGTATGGGGTATAGCCATGTATGGAAGTGAAACATGGACGATAAATAGTTTGGACAGGAAGAGAATAGAAGCTTTCGAAATGTGGTGCTAAAGAAGAATGCTAAAGATTAAATGGGTAGATCACATTACTAATGAGGAGGTATTGAATAGAATTGGGGAGAAGAGAAATTTGTGGTACAACTTGACTAGAAGGAGGAATCGGTTGCTAGGACATATTGTGAGGCATCAAGGGATCACCAATTGAGTACTGAAGGGCAGCGCGGAGGGTAAAAATTGAAGAGAGAGACCAGGAGATGAATACACTAAACAGATTCAGAAGGATGTAGGTTGCAGTAGGTACTGGGAGATGAAGAGGCTTGCACAGGATAGAGTAGCATGGAGAGCTGCATCAAACCAGTCTCTGGACTGAAGACCACAACAACAACAACGACAACGACGACTGTTAATCGACCGAGACTATTTGAAAAACAAGTTTTACAAATACTGCTTCAGCTCACAAACCTTTCTGACTACTTAAATTATTTGATAAGCTACATGTTTCGAAGCCATACATCATCATCAGGCTACAGTGGTAGCACAAAGAAGACGTAAGTGCGCATATATAGGTTGGCCTAGATTTACACAAACAGCGCATAGCATGTCGTTCAAGAAGGAACCCGTATATGGAAACTCACAGCTTGGACGCTGGAGAGCGTCGAAGTGTCATATCGGTGTGCGTTCCACATTACATAAATAACCCCAACATGAGTATAACATCGCGCTGTCTGCATTGCTAACGGGCTTCGAACAGCTTATTACCTAAGTCAATGCAGAGTCTACAACAGGGGCGCTGGGCCTCATGCACGTGAGCCATCACGTGCTGCTATCTTTGAAGTATTTCAGTTGCTCCGCGTAGTCGGGCAATAAGGTCCTCCGATGACGTTACACACGTGCCATACACCATTTCCTACTGCCCCGCAGATAATAGCCGAGAGGCGTCATATATGGTGACCGTGCTGGTCATGGAACTGGTCCAACCCAATCAGTCCATCGACTGGGAGAAGAGGTGTTCGGGTGATTCCGCACATCGACAATAAAGTGCGCTGGAGCTCCGTCGTGTTGTAGCCACATATCGATCGGAATATTTAGTGGCAGTACGTCCAATAGTGTAGGCAAACCACCTGCAATAAGTATGTGCTACATCGGCCCTGTTAGTCTGTTCGGCAGTAGATATGGCCCAATGATATGGTCACCAATTATCTCGGTCCAGATGTTAATTCTGACCCTATGCTACTGATCTGAATCATTCGCGAACGTGAATTTTCGTTCGCTCAAACATGCATGTTTTGGCAAGGTTAATATGCCTTCTCTAGTAAACGTGCATTCATCTGTGAATATCCATGAATAGCACCAAGCTCGGGAACCGTGGCTGGATTACCGGGCGGTTCTAGGCGTTACAGTCTGGAACCGCTCTGCTGCTACGGTCGCAAGTTGGCATCCTGCCTCGGGCATGGATGTGTGTGATGTCCTTAGGTTAGTTAGGTTTAAGTAATTCTAAGTTCTAGGGGACTGATGACTTCAGAAGTTAAGTCCCATAGTGCTCAGAGCCATTTGAACCATTTTCTAAAGGTATCTTCAGATACGCTATCACAAACACATCGACGGCGCAGAAAACGAGGTGGCGGTCTAAATAAAGGTTATCTCGGTCTGACTATCTCTATGTCGATCCTGGTGTTGTCAGACACTTGAAACGACTTCTACACGTCTTTCCGTCACATCACTGATGTCGGTTGGCGAAATGTATTACACAATGTGCGACTGTGGCAGTATTACATTAAACGTGACAGTATAGATGTTTTATTTTAAGAATATCAAAGATTTCGTTGGGACCTAGATTCATACATACATTTACTGCTACTTTTTTTCTATTTAAAGAGTTATGAATTAAAATTGGTGAGAAAATTCCAATTATTAATCCTTGACATTTTATTTCGGATCTCGTTTTCTAACATTTGGCAATGAATGAATATTTCTATCTCCTACGATATGTCCATTTTCCAGCTCTTTCCTAAAGTATGCAGTACTTTAAGATCGTTGTCTATTGCAGCACTGTGTACTGTTTCGTTCACATGCTTAGCTATATGTGACTTATTAGCTTTATCAAGTCTGAAACATTTAATGTGTTTTTTTGAAAATGATTTTAAAATTTTTCCTGTTTGTCTAATGTAATATTTGTAACCGTGACTGCATGTGACTTGCTTCTGATTTACTCAGTTTCTCTGTTGGTTGTGAGATGAGATGGAGTAGCTTCTTTCTTAACTTGTTGTTTTTTGCAAAAGTACTCCTGATAGCTGTCTTTTTAAACATGTCCGTTATTTTGTCTTAAATGACTCCTAATTTGGTACAGTTGTATACTTGAGTACTTGTGTATTGCAGTAGATGGCTGCATCAGTGTGTTTCCATTTGTTTTATGTTATGTATTATGAAAATATATCTATTTAAGGTTAATGACAGGTATTGTTATGTGCAATGTATTTGACGGAGTTTATTTCTGCAGCAGCAGCATTAAGTAGAAATTTCTGTGCTCTGTTTAAAAAGCATCTGAATACAGCTTTTTTATATGAGTTGAGGTGTGTGGATGATTTATTAATCACAGGGTCTGTGTTTGTTGGTTCTCTGTGCACACTTATGTGCAGGACCTGTCATGCCTAAAAAAAAAATTATTTTGTCTTTCTGGTGTTCTATGATGAAGTGGATGTCTGTGTATAAGTTACTAAAGCTATTTAGAAAAGTTTATTTTTTCTTCTTCATATATACCGTTATATAACCATGAATGTGTCGTCCAAATATCTACAGTAGTGCACAATCCTCTGTATGATTTATCCTCGTTGTTCAGAAGTTTGTTTTTATGGTAATTAATGAACATTTCCACAATAACCACATTCAGTTTGCAAAATGCACAAACATGGTGTAGGCCTAGCAATGGATAGTCCACTCAGAAATCAGTTAATTAACACATAATAATAAGTAGTCGATACTCAGGGAGAGACCAAAAATGGAGAGTATACAGGAACCCTGAGGCGTCGCTCGCGGTAAGGTCGTAGTGGAGATGGTTCGCAGTCGCCTTTCTCCGACCTGTTGTGAAGTGTCAGGTGCGTATCTGTGTCGTGTGGATGTCTCCGATGACTGCTTTCACAGTGCAGTGTTGGGTTTCTGTTTTTACAGATGAAAGGAAGAACAGAGTGAAACACTTCCTATTTCTCTCGAATAGCACCAAGGGGTCCGCCGAGGTTAATGTTCCCATCTGCCGGACAGATAACCAACAACAGAGTCACAGGCCTAATTTCACAAGACACTACGAAGAGGTTTGGAATTCAATCCGGGATATTGGCGCAAAGACTGGTGATCAGAAACTTTACGGCACCACCTCTTCTCCTCTTCTGGCCACACTGGCAATGAAAATTTCATTCACCATCATTATTCGAACCAGCTTACCCCCGAGTCGAGCGCCAACGCACAGTTACATAGAGAGGAACTACTGGATAAAAGGTGAGGATTCTCTTTGAGATCTTGAAAGCCGTCTGCTGTTTGACAGGTTTCATCGCATATGTTCATATACACTCCTGGAAATGGAAAAAAGAACACATTGACACCGGTGTGTCAGACCCACCATACTTGCTCCGGACACTGCGAGAGGGCTGTACAAGCAATGATCACACGCACGGCACAGCGGACACACCAGGAACCGCGGTGTTGGCCGTCGAATGGCGCTAGCTGCGCAGCATTTGTGCACCGCCGCCGTCAGTGTCAGCCAGTTTGCCGTGGCTTACGGAGCTCCATCGCAGTCTTTAACACTGGTAGCATGCCGCGACAGCGTGGACGTGAACCGTATGTGCAGTTGACGGACTTTGAGCGAGGGCGTATAGTGGGCATGCGGGAGGCCGGGTGGACGTACCGCCGAATTGCTCAACACGTGGGGCGTGAGGTCTCCACAGTACATCGATGTTGTCGCCAGTGGTCGGCGGAAGGTGCACGTGCCCGTCGACCTGGGACCGGACCGCAGCGACGCACGGATGCACGCCAAGACCGTAGGATCCTACGCAGTGCCGTAGGGTACCGCACCGCCACTTCCCAGCAAATTAGGGACACTGTTGCTCCTGGGGTATCGGCGAGGACCATTCGCAACCGTCTCCATGAAGCTGGGCTACGGTCCCGCACACCGTTAGGCCGTCTTCCGCTCACGCCCCAACATCGTGCAGCCCGCCTCCAGTGGTGTCGCGACAGGCGTGAATGGAGGGACGAATGGAGACGTGTCGTCTTCAGCGATGAGAGTCGCTTCTGCCTTGGTGCCAATGATGGTCGTATGCGTGTTTGGCGCCGTGCAGGTGAGCGCCACAATAAGGATTGCATACGACCGAGGCACACAGGGCCAACACCCGGCATCATGGTGTGGGGAGCGATCTCCTACACTGGCCGCACACCACTGGTGATCGTCGAGGGGACACTGAATAGTGCACGGTACATCCAAACCGTCATCGAACCCATCGTTCTACCATTCCTAGACCGGCAAGGGAACTTGCTGTTCCAACAGGACAATGCACGTCCGCATGTATCCCGTGCCACCCAACGTGCTCTAGAAGGAGTAAGTCAACTACCCTGGCCAGCAAGATCTCCGGATCTGTCCCCCATTGAGCATGTTTGGGACTGGATGAAGCGTCGTCTCACGCGGTCTGCACGTCCAGCACGAACGCTGGTCCAACTGAGGCGCCAGGTGGAAATGGCATGGCAAGCCGTTCCACAGGACTACATCCAGCATCTCTGCGATCGTCTCCATGGGAGAATAGCAGCCTGCATTGCTGCGAAAGGTGGATATACACTGTACTAGTGCCGACATTGTGCATGCTCTGTTACCTGTGTCTATGTGCCTGTGGTTCTGTCAGTGTGATCATGTGATGTATCTGACCCCAGGAATGTGTCAATAAAGTTTCCCCTTCCTGGGACAATGAATTCACGGTGTTCTTATTTCAGTTTCCAGGAGTGTACGTATCGGCAAGAAATTAATTGTCTCAAAGAGCCTTGGTCACTTTCCAAGATGCTACTCCAGGCGGGTGTAAAAATGAATGTGCGCAACGGAAAATACTGAACGCGAAAATGAAGATTTGGCACTGTCGGACTACTATCTGAAGTAGATCTTAGGATCCCTTAGTGGTGATATTATTTCCTCCTTCTTGCTCTTTAACATATAAATTACAAGATAAATATAAATGAATGATTAAGGAAACTAGTAACTACTATATGATAGATGTTATTTCTGCTTATACATTTATTATAGGTCAAAACCCCTTTATATATTACAGATGTTTATATATCAATATGCAATGGACATAAAAAGATGTAAATTAATTTCGTAACTAACATTAGTGTTCAAATGCCCAAATCTGCCCCTTTTTATCGCTACGCGATCTAATATAAATAACGCGAGATGACTGACATCATCTACGTACCAAACACTAGAAGACACTACTTTCAAACATCACCTACAGTGGTGTTCAAGCTCAGTGGAAATAAAACTAAAGTTATCACAGCTGTTTAGCTTTATAGCCCTAAAAAGCCGAAGCAATTAGCAATATCACCATATGTACTGCGTCCGGTGCGTCGGATTGATGGTTCTCGTACAGGTCTGCGGCGATGGAAGAACTCCAGCCACAAAATAAGAAACTCATACAAACACAAGGACGACAGAAGGCGGTCCTCAGACTAGTATACTCTAATACTGTCTTCTCCTCTCTGTGTTCTACAGACAAGAAACGCCAACTCCCAGCCACAAGGACGGAATTCAGGTAACGTCCCAACGTGAGTATAGGCAGCAGAAGTGCTCTTAATCACTGAACACTGCGTACTCAACGACCCGGAGGCGAAGTCCAGAATCGTATAAGTTCGCAATAATACAATGCCTAACCGTTCACTAGCTATAAAATCTCCTGAGAGCAAAGACAGCAAGTCCGTCTGTACCAACAAAAGCTGATACTGATCGACCGTCAAACACGGGCGCTCAAAACAGAAGACCTCTTTCTCTCCACCGCTGGCCTCCCAGCACACCTCGGCTCCCCTCCCTCATAACTGCAGAAGGTGAATCATATTCTCGATATCACGGAATATTCTACCTCTCTACAGATACTTCCGAACGCCGACCAACCATATTTGATTCTTTTGTCGTTTAGCGCAGAAAGTCTGTGTAGTGGACTGTTAAGGCAGCCAGTCCACAGAGAAGTAGCCGAAAGGGCACACGTCAACTCACGCCGTCTGGCGTTAAGTCTGGAACAGGATTCGTAATGAATGTGATAAAGAAAAGAACGTAGCTACTAGAACACTTAACTTTTATATTGTCCTTTGGTATACAGCATTCTGGATGATACAAGTGAGACTCTATCTTGAGGTACATGCAACGTTACAAATGGTTAATGGCGCCTTGCTAGGTCGTAGCCATTAACTTAGCTGAAGGCTATTCTAACTGTCTCTCGCCAACTGAGAGAAAGGCTTCGTCAGTGTAGTCGCTAGCAACGTCGTCGTACAACTGGGGCGAGTGCTAGTCAGTCTCTCGAGACCTGCCTTGTGGTGGCGCTCGGTCTGCGATCCTGACAGTGGCGACACGCGGGTCCGACATGTACTAATGGACCGCGGCCGATTTAAGCTACCACCTAGCAAGTGTGGTGTCTGGCGGTGACACCACAGTCTGCAAGGAAATACCTATCTCCATTAATTAGGAATTCATACAATGGTACGCTTCTCAGAGTAAAAGTCCTCAAAAATACCCAGCCTGCGTGATTTCCGAGGTAACGCTTCCTTGTTCCTCTCTGCTGCGTTCAAGATTTTCATAGTTTCCAAAGTATTAGCCGGCACGGTAGCTCAGCGTGCTCTGTCAGAGGGTTAGCTACCCTCTGTAAAAAAAGAAAAAAAAAAACGAGTGAACAGATCAGAGGAGAATCTAAATGGGTGTCATCGGACGTCTGCCTCGAATAAATTCAGCGAACACTATAGAGCAAAATGAGATAATAAAAAGGTGCCCTGACCGTCCGTCTTGGGCTACTTCCTGTGTTAAGCAAAAAAATCAAATGGCTCTGAGCACTATGGGACTTAACAGCTATGGTCATCAGTCCCCTAGAACTTAGAACTACTTAAACCTCACTAACCTAAGGACAGCACACAACACCCAGCCATCACGAGGCAGAGAAAATCCCTGACCCCGCCGGGAATCGAACCCGGGTGTGGGAAGCTACCGCACGACCACGAGATGCGGGCCCTGTGTTAAGCAGGACCAACACACCTGTGTGGGCTTTTTCCACCCAGGGTCTGTGTTACTCCTGGTGTTTCATTTCCACTGGCGTTCCAACCTCTGCTAGTATAGGCAATCATTCATTACGCTGTTTTGATAATAAAGGCAGTCCATCATCTTTCATGCTATAAGCGTTAAAAACTATTTACAAGTTGCAAGTGACAATGTCAGTCTTCTTTAAATATTCATATATACTGTGTACAACCTATCAAATGATACCTAATTGCGGTAGTAAATCACGGCAAAGTATGTAGATGAGTGCCTGTAAGGTGCAAAATTATAGCCACATTACAACTTATCCGCCTTCTAGGATATCTTGTCTTAGAATGGGAATACAAGCCATGTTTCGAGAAAGTCGTTTAAACTCTCAAATGGGCGTGCCAATAGAAATCATTGGCGGGCAGAATTGGCCAGAACGACACACTCTGTTCCTCCGTATGGTGCAGTGAGGATGTGCCTATCTACTTATTGTAGATCTTTCCTGTTATGATAAGGAAATGAGCACGTAGAAGCGACATCGTTCTGGATTACAGTGAGTTGCATGCTTGCGTTGCATTTGCTTAGTTGAATATTGGTTTCTACGTGTTCTACAAGAGCTATGTACTCTAGCAAACAACTAATACTGCCTGCATTGGGTACTAGTGCAAAATTAAGCCATCAGGAGTTGCTAGTTGATTCTGTCGTTTGTTTTCGACTAATTAAATAATATCACGAGCGTTAATAGAATATATCGAGATTCTCCTTGTCGTTTGTGTTTGTGTACTGTCTTGCACTGAGATTGCGGACAACCGCACAATGGCATTCATTAAGGAAGTGCCAAAATTCAAGGATTTTTTCTCGTCATCAGTAAACGAGTAGTGAACTGCGTGTTCACAAATCCACTTCACAGAGTTCGTCTTCGCTTGCGGGAAGCATCCCGCGTCTGAAAAGAGGCACAGTTGATTAGATGTCTGATGAGGAGTCGTACGGGTAACTAGGGCCAGCATCTGTGGCACAAAGAACCAGACACCTCTCGCCAATCCGCACACCAGGCGATGCTCGTCCGTGTCCAATACATCACCGGCGACGCCCAACACGGTGTCTGTGAAGTGAATCCCGTGAAGGCGTGACCAGTATACTTGCTTCCCATTGACAGTAAAGTATCATGCAGACTGGACTTCAGTGTCAAGATAAGGAGCGCACACCGATCGCCAAATGTCACGCCACTCGACGTGGGGATGCTTCTCCTCAACCACATTCGGTGACCTGTGCTGATGAAGAAAGCCGTAGATTGCCTTCGTGGCAGTACCGCAGTACGGATTTAGCTCAATTCGAGGGAAAAGTGGCTGAAGTTAAAGAAGGAGCTGGGTGAGCGCTGAGAGAGAGTGTTGTGCAGGGGTCTCCAGCAACAGTCTCGTAAGGCACGTTCGACAACGGCGCCAAGCGCCATGTGGGAGATGACGAAAAGGCTATCGCTCTATCAGGCACATGTTACAGACCTACATCGCCCCTGCACCGCGGGAGGGAGCTGTGTCAAACATAGGACGCCAATGCCACGCCCACGTACGGCGGGCTAGCAAGTGCCTGTGCCAAATACACTCCTGGAAATTGAATAAGAACACCGTGAATTCATTGTCCCAGGAAGGGGAAACTTTATTGACACATTCCTGGGGTCAGATACATCACATGATCACACTGACAGAACCACAGGCACATAGACACAGGCAACAGAGCATGCACAATGTCGGCACTAGTACAGTGTATATCCACCTTTCGCAGCAATGCAGGCTGCTATTCTCCCATGGAGACGATCGTAGAGATGCTGGATGTAGTCCTGTGGAACGGCTTGCCATGCCATTTCCACCTGGCTCCTCAGTTGGACCAGCGTTCGTGCTGGACGTGCAGACCGCGTGAGACGACGCTTCATCCAGTCCCAAACATGCTCAATGGGGGACAGATCCGGAGATCTTGCTGGCCAGGGTAGTTGACTTACACCTTCTAGAGCACGTTGGGTGGCACGGGATACATGCGGACGTGCATTGTCCTGTTGGAACAGCAAGTTCCCTTGCCGGTCTAGGAATGGTAGAACGATGGGTTCGATGACGGTTTGGATGTACCGTGCACTATTCAGTGTCCCCTCGACGATCACCAGTGGTGTACGGCCAGTGTAGGAGATCGCTCCCCACACCATGATGCCGGGTGTTGGCCCTGTGTGCCTCGGTCGTATGCAGTCCTGATTGTGGCGCTCACCTGCACGGCGCCAAACACGCATACGACCATCATTGGCACCAAGGCAGAAGCGACTCTCATCGCTGAAGACGACACGTCTCCATTCGTCCCTCCATTCACGCCTGTCGCGACACCACTGGAGGCGGGCTGCACGATGTTGGGGCGTGAGCGGAAGACGGCCTAACGGTGTGCGGGACCGTAGCCCAGTTTCATGGAGACGGTTGCGAATGGTCCTCGCCGATACCCCAGGAGCAACAGTGTCCCTAATTTGCTGGGAAGTGGCGGTGCGGTCCCCTACGGCACTGCGTAGGATCCTACGGTCTTGGCGTGCATCCGTGCGTCGCTGCGGTCCGGTCCCAGGTCGACGGGCACGTGCACCTTCCGCCGACCACTGGCGACAACATCGATGTACTGTGGAGACCTCACGCCCCACGTGTTGAGCAATTCGGCGGTACGTCCACCCGGCCTCCCGCATGCCCACTATACGCCCTCGCTCAAAGTCCGTCAACTGCACATACGGTTCACGTCCACGCTGTCGCGGCATGCTACCAGTGTTAAAGACTGCGATGGAGCTCCGTATGCCACGGCAAAACGGCTGACACTGACGGCGGCGGTGCACAAATGCTGCGCAGCTAGCGCCATTCGACGGCCAACACCGCGGTTCCTGGTGTGTCCGCTGTGCCGTGCGTGTGATCATTGCTTGTACAGCCCTCTCGCAGTGTCCGGAGCAAGTATGGTGGGTCTGACACACCGGTGTCAATGTGTTCTTTTTTCCATTTCCAGGAGTGTATACTTTGACATATTGTGAGCGCAGCTGAAGATCAAGGGCCCGTAAATGATGATGTAGGATCCCAGTTTATAGTTGGGACAGTAGGCTCGGCAGTTGAGGGCATCGTGAGCAGCACATCACTTGCGAAATCTAGTCCTAAGTATCGGATAGTAGCAACTACATACAATGGGGCAGCAGTGTCTGCAGGAAGTTCCGACACCTACAGCCATCGCTCTCGATTTCGGACGTTAAGGCAGCTACCAGAAGCTTTCCCATAGGCGGCAACCCTTGCCAATGATTCCCTGACCTCAACACCACTACGAAAAACGATGATGGGATCGTCCGCATAAGCTGTGCAGCTGAATACATGCCACCGAGAGACATCCCGAGAGGCCGCAGAGCAATAACCTCTTCGGCTATCCGTACACACTCTCCAGACCAAACCAAACTTCAACATATCACAACCGAGCGAGGTGGCGCAGTTTTTAGACACTGGACTCGCATTCGGAAGGACGACGGTTCAATCCTGCGTCCGCCCATCCTGATTTAGGTTTTCCGTGATTTCCCTAAATCGCTCCAGGCAAATGCCGGGATGGTTCCTTTGAAAGGGCACGGCCGACTTCCTTCCCCATCCTTCCCTAACCCTATGAGACCGATAACCTCGCTGTTTGGTCTCTTCCCCCAAAAAACCAACCAACAACCAACCAAACATATCACACATGTCAACATCCTTATATCGTAGTCTACTAAATTCATCAACTAATGGCGGCAGCATTACTTAAATCCAGCAATAGGGAGAATAGAGAAGGAGGAATCAAGACCACTGTTGTTGTCCTCATGCGTGGATAGCCGAAGTGGTTAAGGCGGCTACTCGCAATAAGTGGCAAGTCCGGGTTTGAGTCCCTGTCAAACACAAATTTTCACATGTCAATATGGATAGTAGATCTATCCGTAATACAGCTGGTGTCAAGTAAATCGCAGTTAGCGAATTCATTTTGAAGTATTTCGTATAGCAGAGTATCTGTTTTTCAGAAATGCATGTAAGTTTTATTCACAAGGGTGCTATATGCAAGATGTCGATGGTTGTTGTGAGTCGGTGGTGGAGTACTTTAACATAATCTTTAATTGAATTTTTAAATGTGGCCATGTGTACCTGAGATTAGCAAATCATTAGACAGCGATCTATATTTACTCAGTTAACTACCCTTAAATTCCAAAGAAATTCTTTAACAATGACTGAAAATAAAAAGCTAATAAAGCAGAAACCTTGGCAAAGCATTTAGATTGTGATTCAAATGAAAGCTTATCTGGATAAAATATTTACACCCGAGAAAGTTCTTACGTGAATGCCAAAGCGTAGTGCATAGAGACAGAAACTGTAACTAAAGGTTTTGCATGGGCATCTACTGTGGGAGTTGAAATCATGTTGAACCTGTAACTGCAAACAAACCTTCAGAGTGAACATTGAAATTAATGAACACCATTAAAATCATTTGACTTTCCTAAAATTTACCTCCCTGTTGTGGCTGGGCTACACCATACCCATAATCTGCAGATGGTTGTTGAAGCGGCTGCTCAATCAGTCATTGGCTGTGTAGTAACAACTTGAGTCTAATTTCAACTCAAGTGCATGAGAACCCTGCCAGAGAAGTAACTTTAGGCAGCACTTTTCTGATAAAGATGTTTCTATTTTCTGCATATTTCGGCAATGTGTTGCTTCCATTGGCTGAATGATAGATATTATGAGCACCGCCCAGTAAGAAGTGGTGTCTTAAAAGACGTTGGTCTCCCTCTGTTTCCCGTATTGGAAGCGGTTGGCCAGTTACACTTGGTGCTCCAAACTTGTGTCCCATTCCATCCCTCTCTCTGTCTAGGTTCTTGTACTGGTCAGCAGGGGTGGACCTCTGTAAGCAGAGCCGCATTCCTTATTCCCATGTCTAAATTATGTACGTTAACCAATAGTTGTCATTCTTACATTTCCTTAAACATTGGGTCTTGGTGAGACCTGAGCGCAGTCGGTGTCTCATGACCTTCAAGACTTTCTAAGGTATTATCTTAACAGCCAGTATTTTTTGGCAAATTCTGACTGCATACAATTCTTTCCACAACAGCATTTGTTCTGGGACTCTGCCAAAAACGGCAGACATCCCGTGATAACAGACACTTCGGCGAAAACAGTGTATGTTATCCTTCACAGCCTGGAGATGAAATCCGTACTGTGTGACTAAGTATTCGGCACAAACGTGGCTTTCTTTCAAAGCACTGTCCAGTCCGACTGTCTGGCGTGGTCTTTCGCACATGTGTTCAAAAAATGGTTCAAATGGCTCTGAGCACTATGGGACTGAACATCTATGGTCATCAGTCCCCTAGAACTTAGAACTACTTAAACCTAACTAACCTAAGGACATCACAGACATCCATGCCCGAGGCAGGATTCGAACCTGCGACCGTAGCAGTCGCGCGGTTCCGGACTGCGCGCCTAGAACCGCGAGACCACCGCGGCCTGCACAAGTTTTCATATTTCATTACTATCAGATCTGTACCCAATACATCTGACGCCAGGGAATTCGCCGACAGTGAATTAACTTCGAAGTACAGCTTATGGATGCTGTTTGAGTGTCCCCTTACTATGGAAACGTTGTGGGATAGTTGAGTGATCTTGAATTCTAAATTTGAGTATAACAGATTTTTATCTGAAATGATAATTAAATGGACACCCTAGCTGCAAACAGGCGTTGGTGTACTTCATTGGGGACATGTTGAAAATGCGTGCCCCGACCGGGCATTGACCTTCCTGTGCGAACACACACGCTATGCCCGAACTCGTACGGGACTTGGTAGATTAATCTGCCACGAGTAGTGAGTATGATGGGCAAACATCTATTAGGCACACTACGAATGTAGTGGTGTGGACATGTTGGGAATGTGGATCTCACGGGGGGCATGCAAGGGATAAGTCCCTGCAGACGCACTATCCTCTGTGCCCGCGGTGGCTCAGTTGGACACAGTCTGCCTTCGGCAGTGACACAGTGCGGACCGTGTTGCTAGCCGGCCGCGCTGTGGTGCGCGCGCCTGTTTGTTTACGCCGGAGCAGCTTCGCGTGTGCGGTGTTGTGAGTCTAGGACGAGATGGCACACTCGTACAGAAAAACGACTTTGAAGTTCAGTTTTGCGACCGACTATACACGACCAAAGGCACACGAGATTGAACGTTTCTTCAGAGAAGAGGTAAAAATCGATCCACAGGAAATCGTGGGAATCAATTTATCGCTCGTTTCCAGCGTCGTCTATGTCAAACTTGTTGACGAGGCTGCTTGCGACAGACTTCTACAACGATCACCGAACGGGTATCGTTTCTGTCATGCCGATGGGAATGTAGGTGCGGTTACAGTCGATCACGCGGGAATGGGGATCCGCACTATACGCGTCTTCGAACTTCCGTTTGAGGTCCCGTCTGAACTTGTTACCGACGCCTTTCGACCATACGGTACAGTTCTATCCCATGTGGCCGAAAAATGGACGAGTTTTACCACGTATCCCGTTTTAAATGGGGTGAGACAAATACGGATAGAACTGCGCAAGCACGTCCCCTCTTATTTGTACATAGGAGGTTGTCGAGCGATTATCATCTATGATGGGCAACCTCGCACTTGCTCGGGGTGCGGGAAAGAAGGTCACGTCCGCTCGGAATGTCTCCAGCGACGTTTAGTGCAAACTCCACGGGATGACGTTCAGGTGCCACAACAGACGACTGTCTTACCGTTGACCTTTGTGGAAGCCCTGAGAGGCGACGTGAGGGAGATTTCCGATAGGCACCAGCAGCTGCCCCCTACAGAGAACATGGACACCAACGGACTGGAACTCCGACCGTCGGTTCCTCCACAACAGACACAGGACACCACACAAGAGATGCAGCTGACGGCCGCTCCAGGCTCATCCGTGGTGGCTGCTAGTGCTTCCACCGAGAGCGTGATAGGCCAGGACCAAGACGGAGGATACGCAACCCACACAGCCGATGCGGAAGCAAGGCAACGGAACCAGCGTTCGCCGAAGAGAAGAAAGAAGCGTCGACTGACTTCTGCTGACGATAGCCATAGTCCCGAGGGGACAGTGGACGACAACGACAGTATCGATCTGAGACCAGTGGATTCCACAGATACCGAGATGACGATGCAGGAACTACACAGCGATGATAACTTGATCTCTCCTTCTGGTGACCGGAAGGCGGAAGTGGAGATGACAACTGTCCAACATCAGAGCGATGACAACGTTACCTCCCATCCTTCGACCACTTCCGGAAATATGCTGGGGGACTGGGCGCAAGAAATGGACCAACAGGAACACGATGAAAATACGAACGCGACGATTGAGGATAGTCCTGGCCAGAGGCCGGGAGGGGTCGGGAAATGTTGACCAACTTAGTGTGATGCGGAGCGCCGGGGGTGCAGATGGCCGCTTAATGACACCGCCCTACAACTGATGAACACAAGCCAGGCGTACCGCATTGCCACGATAAACATTAATGGCATACGGACACCGCTTAAAATTCAGATGCTGCAAGATATGTTACGCGCTGCGGACGTGGACATTGTACTCCTACAAGAAGTGCGTTTCACATCGCCGCCAGAGTTCTACGGTTACGAGGCACATTATTCAGTGCACGATGAAAGTGGATGCGGTGTAGCGATTCTCACCAGGGAAGGAATAGGAGTGGAAGACGTCAGGTCTCTCCCTTCGGCACGTGGCATAGCGATCACTGTCGATGGCGTTCGTTTCATCAATTTATACGCACCATCTGGCTCCACAAAACGAAGAGAAAGGGCGACTTTTTACACCGAAGAGATAGCACCTTTGTTCGCTGGACGCTTTGATAACTATATAGTGGGCGGCGACTTTAATTGTGTCGTCGACAAAAAGGACCAAGTACCTCATTATGTGCCATGCATGGAACTGCGTGCGTTGCTTACCGAAATGGCGCTTCTGGATACCGGGAACTGCAGCATGGTGACAGACCGGGTTATACGTTTGTCACGGGACACTCGGCGAGTAGACTTGATAGGGTGTATGTGACACGAGCACTACGGACGGCGATACTGGATGCCGAAATCTGGCCAGCGGCTTTTACGGATCATATGGCGTACGTCTGTACGATTTCACTAACGCGTCAGAAGATATGGCGGAGTAAAGGTCACTGGAAAATGAATTGTGCACTTCTACGTGACACTGAATGTCACCGGTCGATAGAGGCGGCCTGGGAGACCTGCGTTCGCCGTCAACGAGCCTACTCCTCGGTTCTCCAGTGGTGGATAAAATGCGCAAAACCAACGATACGGAGAACGTTGATACGATACGGGCAGGACAAAACGCAGTGGAACCGCACAACGGCTGATTTTTATTTTACAGCCCTGAGGGAGCTGATGACCCAACAACCATCGCCGGAAAGACACACGGCCATGCGCAGGATCAAAGCCAAGTTATTACAGCTGACGAGACTAAGAATGGAAGGTATAATGGTCCGGGCGAGATTGGCGGACACAGTTGCTGCCGAAACCCCCTCCATGCACCACGTGGTACGTGAACGCCAACGACGACGCAGGACATTGATCAGGGAACTAATCTCTGAAACTGGCCAGCAAGTTGTGCACCAGCGTGATATTGCGCATGTGTTTACCGACTATTTCCGCCAGTTATATGGACCTGTACATGTGAACCACGAGACACTACATGATGTCATCTCGGAAATGCCAGATAGAGGACCACCACTGGATGCAGAGACTTTCATCACAGCGATAACAGAGGACGAGCTGACAACCGCAATTGCCAGGGGGGCACCGAACAAGTCCCCAGGACAGGACGGCTTCCCAATTGAATTTTACCGCGCCTTTGCATACCTCATGGGACGGACCTGGATTCAGATGTACAACGAACTCCTGTTACCGCAGACTGAGATACCTGTCGAATTCACGGAGGGTATCATCATCCCAATACCTAAACCACGCGGTGGCAGAAATCCAGGAGATTATAGACCACTCACTCTCTTGAACTGCGACTATAAGATTTTCGCGCGTATCCTTGGGGCTCGCCTGCGGTCTTCACTTTCTGATAGACTCCTCATAAATCAAACTTGCCTCGGCGGTAAGAGCAACGTACATACGGCGCTCAGTGACTACCGAGATATCATCGCATTAGCAGCGGCATGCCGAGTGCGTGGGGCACTCGTCTCTATTGACTTCGACCATGCGTTCGACAGAGTGGATCATACCTTTTTGCATGCGGTGATGGGCAGATTGGGAATCCCACAGGCCTTCATCCTAGTGATCATGCGACTGTTACACGGCGTACGATCAAAGGTCTTGGTGAATGGGCGGGGCACTGACTACATTGTTATTTCAAGGTCAGTTCGTCAAGGTTGCCCCCTTTCGATATTTTTGTATGCAATGGCTTTGGAACCCTGTCTATATGGTCTCCGAAGACGGTTGGAGGGAGTGCCGTTGCCACAACTGACCTTTCATTGCCGCGCTTATGCTGACGATGTGATGCTGGTGGCACGGACAGGCGAAGAAGTACGTACGACGTTGGCATGGATACAGCGATATGGGATGGTGGCAGGAAGCGTGCTTAATCTACAAAAATCACGCTGCATGAACGTCGGTCGAGGATTAAAACCGGGTGAGGAAGGCCCGCTCATCTTAGTTAAGACCATAAAATGCCTAGGTATTACGTTCCACTCGGATGTGCAGCGGACAGCAGCGGATAACTACCGACGCATATTGAAGCTGATGCGGACAATGGTGCTGTTACAGAAATTAAGAGCGTTGGATATGATTCAGAGGGTGACCTATGTTAACGTATACCTAGCACCGAGACTCACTCACGTAGCGCATGTCCTGCCTTTAACGCGCACAATGGCATCGCGCATACAAGCAACTTTCGGAACCTACGTGAGTGTGGGACACCTGTTTAAGATCCGATACACAACGCTTACGCTCCCACCTGGAGAGGGTGGACTTGGTCTAGTGAACGTGTATGAAAAGGCACGGGCGTTATTCGTAAGTACGATTTTCCGACAGTGGCGCGGTCAATTTCGCAATATCTCGGGTGCGTTAGCCGATGTACTAGCGCCCACTTCAATGCTGCCCCCAGTCAATGTGGGCCATATTTCACCGAAGCTGTCACATTTCAAGTCCTTTTTTTTGGAGCTTAGCTATGTCAGAGATTCCTTCCCAACAACACGACTACCGACGACGCGAGACGTATACCAACTCTTACTGCGCCGGTGCCCCAGGAATACCCTGGAAAAGAAGTACCCAGACAAGAACTGGCGACAGATATGGCGCGTTATACGGAACGTTTACCTACCAACGTCGGTACGCTCAACATGGTATGTGGTGATAAATAGGAAGTACGCAACGAATCAACGGCGGCACGCGATTCATTTGGCGGACACTCCACTATGTTTAGGCTGCGCAACAGTGGACACTGATGAACATCGTTTAGTATGTAGTGGGACGGCTCCAGTGTGGCACTTGGCACAACAGATATTGGCGTTCCTGTTACGCTCCGCCCCTCACACAATTTCATCAGACACACTTTTTTTCCCCCAAGAATCTTCTTTCCCGGTCCAAAAAACCAATGCGGTGACATGGGTGCGGGGAATGGTGGTGGGCTACGTATATAACGAATCGGAAAAGGACAAAATTGATTTTTGGCATTTTCTCCTGGATGGACACGCGAAGCTGCAACAGCATAAGAAATATAGGCAAGACTTCGCTAATTACTTGCGGCTTACATTTACCGACCCGCCGGCCAGATGGGGTGTGACGGGTGAGAGATGAGATAGACGAAGAAGCCGAGATAGACATCGATCACACTTACGGACCCTTAGTTAATTTCGAGAAGACGACCCAGTCTTACCCCAACGTCTGGAGAACGAGTCGATAGATGGCTCTTTTGCTCTATCGAACGTCGGGTCGTGAGCAGGTGTCGCCCCCGACACGTATTTCATTTCATTGCTACAGGAGCATGTTTCTTTTGTATTTGTACTATCCGCAATGTCTTCATGTCTTTCTTTTGGGCATTTTCAGTTTTATTCATTTCCTTAATTAATTAATTTTCTCATTAGCCACTATTTGTCAACATAGGGACTTTGTAGACAGTATTTATGCGATAGTACCACAAAATGTATGTCAGCAAAGGTGGTAAGCCTGACATTCGATAAAAAAAAAAAAAAAAAAACAAAAAAAAAAAAACAAAAAAAGTTGGATAGAGCGTCTGCCGTGTAAGCAGGAGATCCTGGGTTCGATTCCCGGTCGGGGCACGCATTTTCAACAAGTCCCCAATGAAGTACATCAACGCCTGTTTGCAGCTAGGGTGTCCATTTAATTATCATTTCATTTCTAGCAAAGCTGCATGGTCATCCAAGGTAACTGTTCTTTCGGGAACAGATACTACCGTCATATATAGATTTTTATCTGCTATTTATGCTGCACACAGTTCGCGTAAAACTGAGAGAGAGCAAAGTACTCAATACTGTCAATAGAAACTACACAAATTTGGGGCAGTAGCAAACGTATGGGAACTGTGTGGATAAAACGCAGCAAGAGTTCTTCATCTGAGAAGCTTGGAAATTTGAAGCCAACGAGACAAAAGAGACCAAAAATTACACTGGAGCGCCAAATAAATTGGTATAGGCACGCGTACTCAAATACAAATATATGTAAACAGGCGGAATACGTCGATGTGGACGACAACGCCTATGTAAGTCAACACGTGTCTGGCGCAGTTGTTAGATCGGTTACCGCTGCTTCAGTGTCAGGTTATCAAAATTTGAGTGAGTTTCCACGTCGTGCTATAGTCGGCGAGCGAGGGATGGGACACAACATCTTCGAGGTAGTGATGAAGTGGGATTTTCACGTGTGACCATTTCACGAGTGTACCGTGAATATTGGGAATCTTATAAAGCATCAAATCATCGACATCGCTTACAGGGATGGTGGCGCCACACGGTAATAATCATGGTACACTGGGCGTACGAACTGGAGCAAGGTCATTAATTTGGTCTTTTTCAACGCGGTAATAGCGTGTTCATTGGGATATAGCACGTCGAGAGTCTCAATTACTTTCGTTTAGGAAAACTGACGATGGCAAACGGGACATCTGGCTCATTGGAATGCTTACAAAACGTGGTATGGGGAGAGGATGCTTTACACTTAAGCCACTGAATATGGAACCATTGCACACTGGTATTTTGTGTCGACACTTTAAGGTTAATGGAATCCTTCCTTGTCATCGGTATAACGGTGAAGGGTTGTTGTTTTCGTGCAGTGATAACGACATTCATGTAGTCAGAGGGTGTGTACGGGTGGAATTTCCTGTTCTTCGCGATGATACCGAAGTCCTGGTCACATGGTAGGTACGAATGCCCACTGACTAAGAATTTATGGTGTATTACTACCGGTGTGAAGTCTGCATGCAGAACCATAAAGTGACGCAGTAAGGCCATTTTTATACTCCGATTTTGCCCGCCACATTGATCCGAGTACATAATCAGTCACTTTGTTTGGACGTTATGTTTAACGTAATGCATGAGACAGGATCCAGTTTCTTGCGGTCCTCGGGATGTTTCGCCCTAACGCCAGATACACATGGTAGCTTTCTTGGTACATAGGTCGTGTATTCCAAGGCAGTATGGCCACAATTGCCGCTTGTAGTAACAGCTATCTGTCGTAAGCACCGGTGTCGGTAAAGGCCTCATCAAACCAAAGGCAACGACGGCCGTATCGTTGTCCAGATGCCTCCCTTCTGCTGCATCGCGTTGCATTCCCGTCCGCGCGCTCTCGGCCTTTAGGTAATGTAACTCTCTTCCACGTTTCCATTTACCCTTCTCTTCCGCGGTGTCGGCTGCAGCATGTTTGATGTTACAAGCCCACATTTACGGCAGGAATTACTTACAGGGGGATGAAAGGACAGATTAAATATCTGACCAAACGTGTAGTACGAGACCGGGTCATGATGTGTTGTTGTTGTGGTCTTCAGTCCTGAGACTGGTTTGATGCAGCTCTCCATGCTACTCTAACCTGTGCAAGCTTCTTCATCTCCCAGTACCTACTGCAACCTACATCCTTCTGAATCTGCTTAGTGTATTCATCTCTTGGTCTCCCCCTACGATTTTTACCCTCCACGCTGCCCTCCAATACTAAATTGGTGATCCCTGGATGCCTCAGAACATGTCCTACCAACCGATCCCTTCTTCTGGTCAAGTTGTGCCACAAACTCCTCTTCTCCCCAATCCTATTCAGTACCTCCTCATTAGTTATGTGATCTACCCATCTAATCTTCAGCATTCTTCTGTAGCACCACATTTCGAAAGCTTCTATTCTCTTCTTGTCCAAACTAGTTATCGTCCATGTTTCACTTCCATACATGGCTACACTCCATACAAATACTTTCAGAAATGACTTCCTGACACTTAAATCTATACTCGATGTTAACAAATTTCTCTTCTTCAGAAACGCTTTCCTTGCCATTGCCAGTCTACATTTTATATCCTCTCTACTTCGACTATCATCAGTTATTTTGCTCCCCAAATAGCAAAACTCCTTTACTACTGTAAGTGTCTCATTTCCTAATCTAATACCCTCAACATCACCCTACTTAATTCGACTACATTCCATCATGCTCGGCTTTATATAAATGGTACGATGTCCCCATGCTCAGCTCTGGTGACAATTACTTCCGAACCACTGTTTCATTCATTCGTGCATAATGTCTCCGATATTCTGGAAACCGTTTTATGAAGTTCTCTACCGCACCCGTCTTTCCTATTAGCTGGGTACGCGCCTCGCTTATCGAGGAGTGGGGTCTGGTGCTGCAATTTGTGTAAAAGAACCCTTGTAATCCTACCGCCTGATATCTGCAAAATGGTCTTGAAGAACGTGTTACACACCTTCACGTCCACTCCTCTTCATTCTGGAAATGGTATGCGGGACGACCTTCACCATAGCAAAACTTTATGCCGACTGCAAGTGGAAACTACCCAACGCACAGAACGGCTCAAAGAGATGTTGCTGGTGTTCAGGTGAAAAATGTCGACCACATTCCTTCCGACACGCGCATACTCAGAGGGTGGGACATTTCTTTGGCACTACATTTCCCTTGACGTTAATATTTTCTTCCCCTCTCGATCGCTTTTTATTTTAGAATGTCCCGTGCCCACAGGTCTGCATTCCGGACCCGCTTTCTTCCCCGTTACGGTGCAATTACGGTACCAGTACTACGGTCCCCTCCGATACGTCCATGGTTGACGTAGTGGGTGTGGTATCTGTAGTGTCGGCAGACTTGCCAACACTACGTACACTAATTGAAAGAGGCGGCCAAGATGCACGCGCTAACTCACGAAGGATGGAGTGAGGTCTGAAACAGGAGACTTAATGAATGTGATAAAGAAAATACGTATCTTTGGAATATACTTAACTTTTAATACATCCTTGTATACATCGTTCTTGATGAGACATCTGGAGATTGTGGCGATACAAGTGACTCTTTATATACAAGCTATTTAAGGCTAATGGCGCCTTGCTAAGTCGTAGCCATTAACTTAGCTGAAGGCTATTCTGTCTCTCGGCAAATGAGAGAAATGGCTTCGTCCGTATAGTCGCTAGCAACGTCGTCGTACAGCTGGGACGAGTTCTCGTACGTCTCTCGAGACCTGCCGTGTGGTGGCGCTCGGCCTGCGATCACACAGTGGCGACACGCGGGTCCGACATGTACTAATGGACCGCGGCCGATTTAAGCTACCACCTAGCAAGTGTGGTGTCTGACAGTGACACCACAGTATCCTTCGATGTACCGAGTAGATTGGGGTCTGCTAACGTGGCACGTAACTCATCCACTGTACCACTTGCCCGCTGGCTGAATCGGCCAGGTGCACGTTGCGTGTCTGATCCAAATATGTCTGAAATGGAAATGTTCCTTATCTGCACCGGTGTCCTTATCAAATCATTTGAGTCCAACAAGGGAACATAACACCATCCTTACCTCGTCACCAGGGCTACTGCACATGTCGTACGCACACACTAATGAGCGTTCAGCAGTGTGTCGACCACAAAACTGTGAGTCTACACTGCAGCTGTGTCTTCCGCCGGCCGTCACGTGCAGTATGACGTATGTACGCTGTCCCACCGCCCTACTCGCTATGCATACATGGTGCAATAGTCGCCTGTCTGGCATACGCCATTTTCGCGCCTCGTTTCGTATGGCACTGCACGGTGCATAAAAAACATCTGACCCTGCCACATTGCCCATGGTGTCCGAATGCATGTCCGGCGATTGTAGGACGTTATGGTAAGGCGTTCTGTGTGACTATCTCATTTTTTCCAGAAATGTGGGTTACGCCACTATTGCGCTGATAGCCTCAATTAAAAAAGGTAAAAGACAAGGAAACGCAGCAGTAACTTTCCACTCTTGGGGTACAGAACCTCAAATGCCCTGCTAAACACGCAGGACAGGACAAACAGAATAAATTGTGCAAAGGAGCCAAAATAAGGGGCTGTCAGTTACACTTGAACATACAACTTTATTATTTGATCAAACACTAAAACAGCCGAAAAAAATTTTTTAAACACACAACCTTAATCTTTGGGACTTACTTACTGTCCGAAAGCCATCTTGATTTAAAAACGGCTGAAAGCCAATAACTTAAAAGGCAAGCATAATCAGAAATTTAAAAGGCAAGGCTTTTCTTAAAACAGTTTAGTTAGGCTGAAGTAAAGAAGTTAATTTCAAATCGGATGTAGGCTGAACACTTAAAACTCCAACACATTAATTTTTTTTTAAATACCAAACTCGTTACGTGAAACAGTTCTTTAATTTAGGTCGAAGGCCTTGAGGACAAACAACTGAAAGTTGAACCGGCTGAAGGCCGAATACTTAAAAATTCAATAGTCTGAAGTTGTTGTTGTTGTGGTCTTCAGTCCTGAGACTGGTTTGATGCAGCTCTCCATGCTACTCTATCCTGTGCAAGCTTCTTCATCTCCCAGTACCTACTGCAACCTACATCCTTCTGAATCTGCTTAGTGTATTGATCTCTTGGTCTCCCTCTACGATTTTTACCCTTCACGCTGCCCTCCAATGCTAAATTTGTGATCCCTTGATGCCTCAAAACATGTCCTACCAACCGATCCCTTCTTCTAGTCAAGTTGTGCCACAAACTTCTCTTCTCCCCAATCTTATTCAATACCTCCTCATTAGTTACGTGATCTACCCACCTTATCTTCAGCATTCTTCTGTAGCACCACATTTCGAAAGCTTCTATTCTCTTCTTGTCCAAACTGGTTATCGTCCATGTTTCACTTCCATACATGGCTACACTCCATACAAATACTTTCAGAAACGACTTCCTGACACTTAAATCTATACTCGATGTTAACAAATTTCTCTTCTTCAGAAACGCTTTCCTTGCCATTGCCAGTCTACATTTTATATCCTCTCTACTTCGACCATCATCAGTTATTTTACTCCCTAAATAGCAAAACTGATTTACTACTTTAAGTGTCTCATTTCCTAATCTAATCCCCTCAGCATCACCCGATTTAATTTGACTACATTCCATTATCCTCGTTTTGCTTTTGTTGATGTTCATCTTATATCCTCCTTTCAAGACACTGTCCATTCCGTTCAACTGCTCTTACAAGTCTGTTTGAAGTAAAAAAATTAAATTCAAATCGGCTGAAGGCTGAAGACTTAAAAATTCAAAATATTTTTAAAATGACAAAGGGCTTACTTGAAACAGTACTTTAAACTAAGCTGAAGTCCTTAAGAGTAAAACAACTCTAACGTAAAACACAAAAGCGGCTAGAAGCCATGCAAGTACTAACAACAAGAACAGGTGAGACAGGCAGTAGGGTCAACCATTCACGATCCGACGACAACCCAACCGACCGACAGTCAGCGGACCCACTGACAAGATAACTTCCATTTCACCCGACCAGTGCACAACAGGGAGTTCAAGGGAACAACGTAGAAGATATTGACGCCCACAATTAATCATACACGGAGCTGTCAAACTACACACCGTGTTGGACAGCAACAACACGATGTGGAAACTACACTGCCTGAAATTTACGTAAATGCCCAGGGCAGGTAACCGGAACGTCAATGGCCACAAGGCAGAAGATTCCGCTGGTGCACTTCAATTCAAATAACCAAATACAGTGAAATTCCACCGGAGGGGGGGGGGGGGGCTAGAATTTTCCAACTTCAAAACCACGTTGTTGCTCGTGGGAATATCCCAATAGCCGACAACGAACACCAAACGACACAATGTGAACAGTCTTGACTTGCTGGTAGGTTAAATCAAAACTTAACTTCCGTGTCCAGGGTCGGAGAGCCACGGACCTCGTAGCAAAGGGAACAGCGCCTCTGCGACACCTCATAAACACCGCCAGCGGGTCCTGGCCAAATTCCCCCCCCCCCCCCCCCCCGGGCCGAGAATTCCTCGCTGCTCCACGCCAACTGACCGACTCCTCAGAGCCAGTACGCCGACAACATTTAAAATACACTCCTGGAAATTGAAATAAGAACACCGTGAATTCATTGTCCCAGGAAGGGGAAACTTTATTGACACATTCCTGGGGTCAGATACATCACATGATCACACTGACAGAACCACAGGCACATAGACACAGGCAACAGAGCATGCACAATGTCGGCACTAGTACAGTGTATATCCACCTTTCGCAGCAATGCAGGCTGCTATTCTCCCATGGAGACGATCGTAGAGATGCTGGATGTAGTCCTGTGGAACGGCTTGCCATGCCATTTCCACCTGGCGCCTCAGTTGGAC